>NW_025767501.1:0-2640387 GCF_003918875.1 Haliotis rubra
GTTCGGATCGGTGCATTGCTTGTGGATCTGAAGTGTGGGGAACCTCTTATGGCAAGATTATTGAAGGTTTCCAAAGTAAAATACTGTAACTGTTTGAAATGTGTCAGCAAAATAAGGAAATCCTATATTCATTGGTTACATATCTCATGTGCGCTTTAATTATTCAATAACAAATGTATTGTATTTTGGGCCAGTGGTCTTTATATTGAATAAAACGGTATGCGTAGTCTGTCTAAACATGGCCATTTAATTTAATTTCTGCAAACCCGACTCTTTTGACGTAATGTGGCCATTGTCATACAAAACACATTTGACAAACTTCACCGTGCTATATTGATGGCCATATGGTAAGGATGAAGCCCTCTTTTCTTGCAAAACTGAAAAATAATAAACAATATCTCCGCTGGGTATACTTTACCTTGTTCAAAAACTCAAAAAATACAAGTGTGTCTACAAGTAACATGGCACATTTTTCAATCCTAAAACTAACATTCATGTCTGAGTTAAAAAATGTACTTCATTTGAATTTGAATGAAGAATATAGATTTCAAAACGTTCAAAATCCACAGCCGCGTTATCGTCAGCCGCACTGCAAAAACACAGCCACATTTGCCCAGTTCTACAGCAGTTCCACTGGTTACCCGCGAGAGCCAGGGATTCAACTAAAGATCCATACAAGTCCCTTCATGGTAAGACCTCACCCTACATAGCAGATCTGATCATCCTCTACAGTCCAGCCCACGAACTTCGCTCACAGCACCAAAACCTTCTCACAATGTTCAATCCTACAAACTTAAAACCTTTGGCTACAGAACCTTCTCCTACATTGCCCCTGTCTTTGTGGAAATCTCTCCTCCTTGACATGAGACACTCTGAATCTCTGGACTCTTTTAAATCAGATCTCAAAACCTACCTCTTTGACCAGTATTATCATGAACAGCTTTTCTAAACTATTATGTATTATGCATCTATTCCATTGTCGCTTTTCTTAATTCTGTATGTATGATGTTTGTATTTTAATGTAGCGCCAAGAGCATAGTAACGAGCGTGGATATGTGCGCATTATTATATGCATTTATCCGTTTTCACTGTCTGTATTGTCGCCTGGATGATACTCAGTTGTTTTCATGATAACGCACATACCACTCCCATTGTGGACTTAAATCTTAATTTGGTTCAGTATAGCTCCATCATTAGTAAGTTTGAATTGAAATCGTTTTATATTTAAGAGGTTTGTGATTGCAGTCAATAATAGCAACATAAATCTGTACATTAACAGTTTAAATATTTTGATACATCAATTGCTTCCTGGTTGTCTTTATATTACTGCAACAAGCGACCGTGGGCTTCAGATTTTAATCTAATCTAATTTGATCTTATTATGAGCACGGGCATGCCCGAGACCTTGAGAATCTAAACAAAATTCTTGTTGGAAGAAATCTCGATTGTGCGATCTCTCTGATATATCTACTGGACAATGTTGGTTGTACATATTGCTCATACTTCCTCAATTTTAACCAGAAATTAAATCTACAATTAATTGATTAGTAATCAAAGCCAAGTTTCCACTTACCGCACATATATATACTTTGAAGATGATTAACCATGACGAATATCTGACCAATGAAAAGCATAACTACCATTGGAAAGAAAACTCGCCATTTCAGCATCGCTCGCAACATGTCTGTTCCTTGTCCACACCTGGTGCGTTACTGTCAGGTACCTTACGGGAATTGCTTCACAACACATCTAAGCTATGAAATAGACTACACCATTTCAGTCAATTTTGATTGGACAGGTGGTGGCAATTATGAACACACGCGGGATGGCCTTTATAGATAGAAATGATTATATTGATAACTGCAGGAATAACTGGATTGATATTGGTTTGCATATCCGTACATTTATGATCATGTCGTTATCTACGCGTATCAAGGCGTGAGGTTTGCAGTGCTCCTTTGCTGGATTTTATATGACCAACAGGTGGGGTATATTGACAAATCCAATAGAGCCAGCTTGTGACTGTGTCACCCATATTATATCAATATTTTCCTCGGCTTAAACGCATGTACACACCATTTATTGACTGACCGTACGTCCCCTTGTGAGTTATAAAGTTGGTTCCTGCCTTGATCGTAGACAAACAGTATTAGGTACCCCACACTTACTGTCTATATTGTGCAACAACAGGCACAAAGTCACGGATGGTATTTATCATGCTCCACTGATCTTGTGTTGTGATAAGAATTAAGTGAAATAGCAAGGCTTGGTTTGAATACAACGTTGGTGTAATAGGTCGCTTCTCTTTATGCATCATTACATAAAATATAACTTATTGAACATAGATGCATACTATTCATAATGCTTTAACATTCGGATACATTCCGACTGCAGTTCATTTCACACACACACACACACACACACACACACACACACACACACACACACAAAAGAAACAAACAAACAAAACCACCCAAGGTTTAATCACCACTTCTCACAGAGAATACGCAATTGGAAGCACGCATGACAATATTTCTGTCACTTGTTGCTGTTTCATTGAAGAAAATGTCAAGAAAAAAAATCAGAAATTGAAGCACTCAAGGGGGGCTTTTAAAAATTGGTTATTTCCTGTACACCTTGTTGAGGAAGTCACCATTCCTTCACACCCAAACATTTAGGTTTTGAATACACTTAAACCTGTTCTTTGCATAATGATAAAGAATAGATATAAACATACATATGGGCAAGTGGTTTATGTGTTTTTAAGTGTGCAATTCATTCCTCTCTGAATATAGAGAAATCAATTGACGAGAATTTGTGATTTGTGACAATGTGTTATGTAACATTGAAACATAGACATACTATGACTTACTAAGAGGTCAATGTGATGTACATATGTGTGTTATTTGTTTGTGGGTTTTTTGGTGTGTGTATTCCTGCATGTTAGTGCTATTGAGCATATTTTGTTTATGATGAATAAAGAGAAATCGACTGACTAACTGATTTTTGTTTTATGTCCAGGTGGTGTTGTGGAAATGTATTTGAATGTATTATGTCATGTAATTTATTCAATCATCATTTAATGTGGACATTTGGTAATCACTGAATACTAATAATTGAAACCAAATGGAGCCATACAGATTCTGATTTACTCAAACTTATGGAATATGGTTAATGTGGTTAATAGAAACTGAAATCAGAGGGAAGCTTAATTGAATTAAGTAAATAACTGAAAACAACTGAAATTAGAGGAACTGAAAGTAGAGGATAGCAGAAACCAAATGGCACCTCTTAGGAATCTGGGTAACTGAAACTCACTGGAGCCTTACAGGAATCTGGATAACGGAAACGCACTGGAGCCCTACGGGAATCTGGATAACGGAAACGCACTGGAGCCCTACGGGAATCTGGGTAACGGTAACGCACTAGAGCCTTACCGGATTGTGGGTAATTTGTAATTTTCCATTTTCCAGAAACTTGAAGGAAATGTAGAGAAACGGCCCGGAAACCTAACTGAAACAAGTTTCCATTTTGTTTCAGTTAGTTTTCAGGTGTCCGGAAACGAAGTTATTTTTTGCTGTGGTACCTTCTACGCAATGTAAATATCGTCTACGTAGGTGAAAGTATCGTCTACGTACATGTAGATGAAGTACCTTATACGTAGATGATAAACATATTTCAGGCTGTGGCCCTCATGCGTATCCATAGGGTTACCGTTGAAATATTCCAACCCAGATTCCCCATTGAAAGGGACAACAGCTGTTGTCATCAAACCTAGAGCTGGCAACAGCTAATCCTATATTGTGATTGCCTGAGTTCCAAAGACAAACACGCAGTATACTGGAATGTAAGAGTCAACCAACAACAAGAGCAATCAAATATGATGTTATCGACTGATATTGACACAGTGTGACACTTGAACATCACAGAGGGACCATTTCAAATGTTCAGTGTCGGATAAAATGTTTAATCCCTTAAAGTTAAAGGTTAAGGGCTCAATAGCCCTGTCAGTTTTCCATCCCACAAAATTGTCTTATCTTTTTTCTCAATGTTTTATACTGTAACTTAAGCAAGTAAAAGCATCACTGTCTAAACTCACCTGAATACTCGTGTGAAACAAAAGCAAATGGAATAGTACTATTTAAAATGTGTTTGTCATTCTTCGTGACTCCGCGATCGAATTGTCTTGAATTCAACATTTCGAGAATTATAATTTTTGGAAACGAAGGGGATGACTCAAAACTTCGGGGAAAAAAGTTGAATCCTACATTGAACTCTTTAGCAATCAGTAAATGGGGTTAAAATGATGTATAGACGATTACGTACCAGCTGGCGTGTTTTCCAACAGCTTGCAATTGGATTATTTAAAACATAAGTGTGTTAAAGGACTTTCAAAGTTAAAGATCTGTGTCAGTTGGACCTTTCCTCTCACGTTACACTGATGGAGGGAGGATGGATGGATGGACAGACAGATAGATTGTTTTTATTTCCTCCACGATTGAAGATTACAGGTTATTGAATAACATTTTACATGGACACACATTTGATTTAAATGGCAACAAGAAGTATGTCTATCAAATGAAATGAGGTTGCAATAGATGATACAATTTCTTAAAATAACGTGCTACAAGGAACATAGAGTCTCTCCATGTTTCAAATGGAACATCCGAGAAACCGTCGGGTACACCTCCAAGCATAAAGGACATAATGATCGACATCGTCATCATTAGACCACCAGTCAAAAAAGGCATTCATATCAATAACATCACATAAACTTTCAAAAGTTCATTTCTTTCAAGCATCGCGATAGGCCAGAACATAAGGATGTATTTGACAATGCTACTTTTCTACACTCACATTCACCAGAACTGATTTTGCAATTGATTTTTGGGGTTGTTTTTTTTGCAATTGTTGATAAATCTTTGATTCTGCGGGACAGTTAGTTTCCATATATTCAGTGTTCCATGTTCTCTGATCAATGCATATCTAGTCAAAACCTTTCTAGCAGATATTTGTCTCTATAATGACTTGTCTCTACGTGCTTTATCCTCTCCGTGATAAAGCGATTCATGGCCGGTTTTACTGGTATGACAAAATGATCAATGTAGTTCCGCAGCAGGTCAAGCATGTCATATTTCTGATTTTCTTACCTCCATGTAAAATACTTAAATTTCATTGGTCAATGACGCTTTAACAAGATTTAGTTTCCGTGTCACCTCTTCCAGGAGGGTGACAACTGGAAAACATATCACCCGATAATAGGGCAGTATTTTTTTTTTCTGTGTTTCTCATCGCCCGACCGACCCTCTAATTTTATTGCCGACCCCACCCCCATCCCCCCAATAAAACATTTTTTTAAATAACAAATAACTGTATTTTTTATTCCAACACCGCCGACTCGACTCGTACAGCCTCGCCATATAAAATGTATATCACTAAATCAGTCGCTGCCATAAGTCCAAAGAACGCGAGAAATTGTAATAAGAATTACATTAAATGAGTCTCAAAAGCATTATTCAGATAATTGTGTCTTTATTAAGTTTTTTGTTGTTGTTTATTTCTCAACCGACCGACCCATGTTCAGATTTTGGTGGCTACGTGAAACACATAAAAAAATGACGCCCATATGACGCAAGCTGTGCACGGAGTTCGAAAGCCGTTCGACTAGCTGATTTTGAGTTCACTATGTATGCATTAGCTTTACCGACTTTCACTGCTATATTTAAACTATTTTATACATTGCATCGTTAACACACTCAACTAAAACGTAATTGACCATTTTTATAGCAGTTTAAAGTAAGTCAGAGTACGTTTCACTGAATTTTAAAATTCAGTCGACAGACAGACGCCATTTTGTTTACATGTCTTATAGTCGGTAGCGAGCTTATTGATCTTCAAAATAAAATAAAATGATATTTTGCACATTTAACAAGACAAATACGTTGGAAACCTCACCATCGGCTAATGCGGTCTGATGTACGCATTTTTGTAGCAGTGTTGCCCTCGAGAGAAGCATACAACCTATAATAAGTCAAAGCATATTGAAGAGAGAAGATTTCTCTGATATATTGTATAACTGAGATACAGCTCAAAGCGGCTTAAACGAAACTCTTGCCATTCAGAGCCTTTCAGAGCGTTGGGAAGCTATGTGGTTTCAGCATTGGATCAAAATGGGTACAATTTAGGGAGACTAGGTCAGGGTGCAGTGAAAAAAAACGCGGAGATCCGGGTTAGAACTGGTCCTCAACAACCCATTATTATCATAAGAGGCGACTAACGGGATCGAGTGATCAGGCTCACTTCCACAGGTTTCATGCACTGTGATAATCGACAGACATTTGAACTGCAAGATGACAATGTCAGACCACAATGTGCCCAGCTCGCCGTTCCGCGAAGTGATCTTGGCATTAAGACGGTCGAAAGCCCTATACTTAACATAGACTTACAATGGTCGTCGTGCTGACAACCTTTGTGGAACGACTCAGGTCATCACTGATCATCTCCGATGAAAAGCTGGGGCCGGCTAAGTCCCTGACAGGCATCAAAACGAGCATCTGTGTGATACTCTCGGACGGAGAATGTATATCAGAAACCCAAAACACACGTCTGAACGCATGCAACCAACGGTTTCGCCCATGCACAAGACTAACGCTTAGTCTCTGAATGTATATAATTTGGATGGTAACAAATAAACCTATTTAAACTGAAAAGGAGCCCCAGTCAGATAGGTGAGTGAGTGAGTTTAGTATTACGCCGCACTCAGCAATATTCCAGCTATATGGCGGCAGTCTGTAAATAATCGAGTCTGGACCAGACAATCCAGTGATCAACAGCATTAGCATCGATCTGCGCAATTGGGAACCGATGACATTTGTCAACCAAGTCAGCGAAACTGACCACCCGATCCCGTTAGTCGCCTCTTACGACAAGATAGTCGCCTTTTTATGGCAAGCACATGGGTTGCTGAAGACCTTTTCTACCCCGGATCTTCACGGGTCCAGTCAGATAGGAATTTCAGAGTGAGTGAATGAGTGAATATGGTTTTATGCCGCTTTTAGCAATATTCCAGCAATATCACGGCAGGGAACACCAGAAATTATCTTCGCATTTGCACCCATGCACGCCGGTTAAGAGAGGAGCGAGGGTGGTGGGCTCTGTTATCAGGCATGATCCTTCTGGTCAGGCGGTCAAGACTCTGGATGTCTTGTTTTGTCCAATCAACTACTCCAAAGGAATAGGAAAGGACTGGCACAGCAAAAGTATTGGTGGCTTTGACCTTGTTTCGAGCGTTTAGCTCTTAGCTCCAGATTTTCTTTAAGCGAGATTTGTACTCGGCCCGAAGTTTTTCTTGAATCTGGGCATTTTGGAGCTTGTCTCGAACTTGCATTCCAAGATAGGTGTAGGCCTGATCTTCCACAAGATGCTCAATAACTCCTCCCCCCTGTAACTTGATCGATCCACCATTAACTACCTTGCCACGTTTCAAATGAAGCGCATGACATTTGTCGAGCCCAAATGTCATGCTAATATCATTAGAATAGGACTCGACAAGGAGAACCTGCTCTTTCCAATTGGTATCTCCTTTGGCAATCCATGTCATCCATGTAAAGGAGATGAGTAAGCGGTGTTGGGGATCTGTGCTGAGGAGGTCAGGGATGGTATCCTTCCTCTCTATTGAGCAGGAAGCTCAAAGGATTCGAGACAACAAAAACAAAGGACTAAAGGAGTCCCCTTGGAAAATTCCCCTTCTGATTGGAATAGATTCCGAAGTCTGCACCTGCCCTTGCGAGTACATCTCAAGTTGAGTCGACCAGCAACTCATTAAAGACTTGAATAAATCAAGTAATCGCTCAGGGAGGTCAATACAACGAAGAGACTTCAGAATCCATTCGTGAAGGACAGTGTCGTATGCTTTCTTGTATTCAATCCAACACATGGAGAGGTTGCGGTGAGTAGTAGAGGAAATGATTGTCCTGGACCAAGTCCAACAAAAGTCTCTGCAAAGCCTTATTTCCCAAATAAGGCTTTGGTCGGACCCTTAGCTCTTGGCAGCCACAATTCCCCAAGGTAGAAATAGAAATGTATTGCGCTTCCTCCCAAGGGGAATTGTGTCGGCTGCCTTTCTCTCACCATAAGAGTGCCTCACCCCGGGATACCTTACCGAATCACCTCACATCACACAAAGTTGTAAGGAATCCACTGAGGCAACGGCGGGATACGAACCCACATGTATAGCTCGCGCAAACTATACATAATGGGTCGCACCACTCAACCGACTGAGCTACCGCGGACTTAGCTGAATCATCTCGGTTTAACGGGTCTATCCTGAGATCACGTGACACTATACCGTGTTGACAGGAGGTAACACTGTGCCATACTGGCATTACGATCAATAATTCTTCTCTTACAAACCCTCTGCCTGGCCCATCCCTCAAGTAGTACAAGTTCGGCTCGTCTGCTTTGATGTCCACTTTATCTATGTTGTAAGTTTTGACTGACCATATAGGATCGGTGGCTTGCTTACGGCTATCACCCTCATGTTCCCCAGACTGGTATAGATACCTAACTAGGGCCCTATCTGGGATCTGTTTCTCCTTCCCACGCAATGGAGCGGCCGACTCTGACACTATTGATTTTAGTTTGATAGCGTCTGCCGGCTTCTTGCCGGTGAGACGGGTGACTTCATGGTTGATTGCCGACACCACCTTGGGTAACCTCGTGACCCATTCAGTCGATCGTTTTCCCGGGGTGGCCATCTCCCTAGCATACTGATGGCCGAATAAACGCTCAGCCAAAGTCCTATTAAATCTCTCAACTATTGCTTGGCTGCGATGGGCTCCGGCCGTGCCACGCCTGACCTTTGTATCGTGTTTGGCTAGCAGTTGTGACACGGCACCCATGAACTCCCGCCCTGGGTCAACTTGCAGCTCTGTCGGCCACGTCAGCGGACTGCGTTTGTATATGCGTTCGAATCCTCTGGCTACCTGGACCGAATCTTTCGTGGTCAAGGGCTCGGCTTCCTTGTAGCGACTGGCTACGTCCACTACGGTTAAGGCATACTTGTACCTCTTGTCGTGGGGTAGGAACAGTAGGTCTGCCTGGTGAACGCTATTAGGTATGTTAATTCCGAACTTCCTTCTAGGCACGTAGCGTGGTGGCGGCAAATAGATCTGCCACAGGGCTTGTTTTTCAAGCCACGCTTTGGCTTCCTCTGGGGGTACTCGCGCCATTTTAGCCAGCTTATCTACAGCGCTAGCTCCTTTCCAGTACCCACGCGGGCTATAGTAAATAGCCTCAATCTTTCTCTAGTTCCGTGACATGTTCAATTTTCTCATGTCCATACGCGTACGTGTTTATCCCATCAATAGCTATCCAACGCTTAGTGTCCATAGGAGACAGGGACGTCTTGTTTATAGTCAGTCCATATATCTTATAACCATCACTTCTAAGTGTGTTCATTTCATGTCTAAAAGTACGGGTCTTGAACAGGGCTTCCTTGAATCTGGCGTGTTTGATGTGTTGTTTCACCACGTACTTCTTAACACCCTTAGCCTTCCGGATCTCACCATTGTCGGCCTTCAGGATGGAGTACATCTTAGGTCTCAAACCTATGTACTCGGCTATGGGCGTGCCAGCACACTCGTCCTTCATCTTACCTAGAACCTTTTTATTTACCGTGCTGTGTATGGCATGGTCCTTGGGGTAGTCGCTGGTGTCATACAAATCGAGGTGTTTTTTCATGTCCTCGTACACGTCCTCGGTTCGAATCTCCATCAGCAGGGAATCCGTGTCAGTGTACAGAACTTCACACCTGTCATCGTACTGTTTCTTAAGCTCGTTGTAGTAAAAGTCGTACATCAGGTGTTTGGATAAATCAAGGATGCTCATCCCCACGTAAACAGGCCGGTTGAATTTTATGTGGCTTTTTCTTCATGTGTAGGGCAACTAGGTCATCGGTGAATATTTTGCTACGGTTGAATGCCGGACTGGCTATCAGTCTCCTGAGCTTGTCTTCCTCATTCAACCGAACCAGCTTCACGGTCACGCGTTTCCTCAGGTTCTCCATAGTCTTACCTAACACCGAGTTGTTCATGAGCTTGTAGAGGTTTTTCTCAAAGTCACTGGTGGCAAGCTGGAGGTCTGTGTTCATTCTGATGTAGGGTTCCATCCATGGGCTCTGGTCCTAACATGAGCACCCTGTGTATTTTGGTCAGCCTCATACCCAACGACAGGTACAGCTGTAGGTTGCGATAGTGAACGATGTACTTGGTCTTATTCATTAAGTTAGGCACAAGTTTTTCAACGTCTGCCACCCGCCAACCTAATAAGTTATGTTGGTACTCAGACATCCAGTCTGGGTTAACCCTCATACGTTCGGGGGCCAGGGGGTAGCTGTTGTGTGATGTGTGTAATGCCTTGGGGTACTCAAGTCAACCTCGGATATAACCTTTGTTAGAATCTGACGCGATGCTCATAACATCGACCTCATGTGACGCCCATTCGAATCCCCCTGTGGGTAGATACTGGCTCATGGCCCAGCCGTACAGGTTGTTGGCGTCGAGGTAGAGAATGTGATTGGTTGGCTTGCTAGGGTCGTAGCCCTTCACGTATTGATTATTTGCTTTCACGTATCGTTTGGCTGCCATGGAGATCCCACCTCGCAAGCCTTTCTCAATGAATAGGTGCATGTCATAATCTGTAAGCAATTCCAACTTAACTCCGGTCTTTTTAAGCAAGGCATCCCACGACAGACCTGGGCTGGTGTAATACCATGCAGGGTCGAGTTTATACTGCTTAAAACATGTCCGCCTAAACGTCTCAAACACGTCGGCTAACAGCAGTACATCTGTCCTCAAGTACAGGGCGTGATAGTCACCCAGATTCTCACAACCTAGTTTATTCCATACATTAATAGCGTGCGAGTAATCGTCTTGGGATATTTCCGAGTCGGTCAGATTGCTGTAAAATTCTCTGATGGGGGGTAGTCTGGTCTCGGTGAACTTGGGCCAACTATCCATGTACTCATAGGGGTACACACCCTTCCTCATAAGCAGGGGTCTAGTCTCGGAGTCTGTGTATCGATCGGTAATAGGGAAGGTATCGTTGGCCTTGACCAGACTGTCTAATGAAGACAATAAGAATTGTACTGAATCTATGAACCTAAGGCCGTTTAAGCTGAAGGAGATGTATCTCTCCATGTTGTTGGGGATGCACGTTATATTACCATCGATTTTCGCGATGGCCTGCATGATTAAGTGAGAGTCGTACCCTCTCAAGTTGTGAAAGACAACGGGAATGTTTATTGTCTTAGGGTTGATT
Source organism: Haliotis rubra (assembly GCF_003918875.1). Taxonomy (NCBI): domain Eukaryota; kingdom Metazoa; phylum Mollusca; class Gastropoda; order Lepetellida; family Haliotidae; genus Haliotis; species Haliotis rubra. The sequence goes on from NW_025767501.1 coordinate 11,320, forward strand.
CTAAGCTTAAGGTTACACGCGCTGTGAGCGGCGCCTCTATACTTACCGGTTACGTGACAGTGATCTCTTACCGAATCACCGTTAAGTGGTGAGTCACACACGTGACAATTAGTGCTACAGGCGTGAGCTAGCCTGTCGGCTTGGGTCATACGCATGGGAGCGACTCTATACAACGCGTTCCTAATAATTTTTTCTTCCTCCTGCAAACACTTTAGAAACCTTTCAGCCGCGTCAGGACCCCTATACACTACCGGAGCTTTCGTTTCCCCGTCACAACGGACGACAACGTATCCAAACCCACAGGCTTCATGCTCCTGTGTTTTGAGTGTGAAGCTCTCACCTGTGGGTAGAGTATTGGGAGTATCCCCAACAACAGGTTTGACCAAGGCTTCAAAGTCGGCGTATATTATATAAGGCACAGACATTTGGTTCTTGTGGTTGTCGAATTTTAGGATATTGTCACCTTCCTTAGGCATGTCAACGCGTGGGCGTCTGCCCACACCTTGGCAATCCTCCCGGTGGGATTCTAATAAATCAGCTCGGCTGAAACCCGTGCAGGCATCGCACACAAAACTGTTTTTTTCCCAACGTGCTTCGACTGGTCGTGCAACAACCGGCTGACATGTTTTATCCACGTGTAGTGATACTTTTCACCTCGTTGGATCATGAATATATTGATAACTTGGCGACCCTTTTCCCCCAACACTGGACTGACCCTGTGTACTATTGTTGTGTTACCTTCCGTTGCCCAAAGACGTTATAAGCTAGATTATTCTGTTTTCTACTTGAGTGATCTGGGATATGGGGGTGGGTTCATCTATACCATCCCAGTTGAGCCCATCGTCTTGGGGATAGCTAGAAAGCCTGTCTGAATGAGTGTCAGCTGGAAACAAGGCTGACCTGGTAGCTACCCTCAGACAATCGCCTCCTCTATTCTTAACGCTTACTATGGCATGTTTTTTCCTATAGTAGGGGCAAGTCTAGGTATGACCCACCTCTGAACGGCACGTAGTTAGCTATGTCTAGATAGACATTATCGATTTTATCTACAGCCCACCGGACCCCAAGTGTGTGTAGCGTTCTAGGTATTCTCAGATCTGCTGAAAACTGGTATCGATTGATCGCGTTAATGGTCTCTGTATCGTGACAACCTCTTGCCTACCTCTGAAGTAAGGCTGAACGTGCTCAGTGACCCTCCCCCAACTTGCTTATCGAGCGACATTTTAACTGTGATCTGAAACTTGATACTTCCAAGATCGTTTAGTTCCTGGTTTATTTTATCAGCTATCAGAGGCTTGATATCTGTGATATCTATGTTCCTATCAACATGCATGCGCCAGCCTCTCAAATAGTTACCTACAGCCAGTTCAGTGCATCGAACTGTAGGTCAATAGCTCTATTCTGCCGTAACAGTTCTACAAGCTGTGGTTTACTCATACGGGAATACCCCACTAACCCCAAATCACGAACCTCGCTTTTAATTGTTTTACAGTGGGATTTGCTACGGGGGCATGTGATAACAATGCGACTAACCCGGCTCTCCCCAGGTTTGAATAACCCGTGAGTCCAAGCTGTTTTGCTTGAGCTTTTAATTGTTTTACCGTGGGAGGGGCTTGTATGTTAAGTAATCTCAACAAGGCTGGCTTCCGTATTCTAGAATACCCGATCACACCTCTCTGTCTGGCGATTTGCTTAAGCTCGCGTATAGTGGTCATAATTACGTACACATCTAAGAGAATTAATGTCTAATTGGACCACAGTAAAGGGAGGTAATTGATAAAAAATATCATAAAATCACTAGATGGGCTGTTTCAATCCAGTACTCACACTGTTGGATATAGTATTCCTTGAAGTTGTGCGTTATACTTGTAAAACAATTTATCTGGTGTTGAGTCGTGACGTCCCCCTCACATGTGAAGGGATGAGTACACTTAACACCCTCTTTAATCCATACCACTCCCAATGTGATCTGAAATCTGAAGCGCCCCCATAAGTTCAATTCATCTTTGAGTATGTTTTTAACCAGAGATTCGATGTCCCTGGGCTCAATTTCCACAAACATAGCTATACGTAGGTGTGTATAATCTCTAATTGGGTCACTGTCAAAGGGAGGTAACTCCTCCAGCCTTACACTGCTATCTTGAGAAGTCGCCTACGTTCTTTTATGTAGGCCTTTTTATTCTCGTAGATGAGGTGATGTCTGACTACGTTCGCTCCGTGAGCTTTACATAGGCAGTAGTGTCCTTTAACTCCTATGCCACACACAGAACACCTGTAGTTAGGGCTTCCCATGTGGAAACAACAGTACCCCTCTGTCCTACATCTCTTATCACAGGGTTCTTTCTTCCCCATAAGTATGTATTCGCATCGGTATGGAGCAGGTCTCATGTTTAGCATACTTATATGAGTACTTAGTCTAATTGTTTTGCAACCAACACAGTCGCTGCTATACCCAACGCTATGAAGACCAGTTCACGGTCCATTTGTCCCTTGGATGGTGTGTAGTACTGAGCGAGTGTGGGTTTATTGAGGGTTCCAATCGCTTTACCAGTTAATAAGAAGTATTCTCTCGCGCGTTTCGCCAACATCGCGGAATGTTTGAACGGCATGGTTTTCAATGCCTGAGTTGTTCGTTAATGTAATTGATCCTCTGGATGCGTTTTTTAGCGTACATCGGATTGTGCTGTCTGTAATTTTTCAATAGCGAGGTCGTGCGCTTTCTCTCTGCCTGTATTTCAGTGGCGCCAGACTCTCGTAGTTTCGGTGAAGAGGAAATTACTCGGAAAATGCTAGGGCATTTACTAACGCACCACCGACCATCATAGCTATCGTGGCCATCCTATATTTATTTCATAATATCTTCAGGTATTATCCCTTGTTTTACTAGGATGTCTTTGTAGCCATCGCCATACCAAGGTTCATTATTAGCATACCCATATCCTGCTGGTTGAAATCTAGCTTGATAGTCGGTTGTTTAAGCACCATTTTGGTCAACCGAAATGCACTCTACGGCTAGACTGGCGACCACGGTGGCGTGGTATGCGCCGTTGACGAACGTTTTCCCCTCAGACATTATGTATATGATATAAAAATATATATTTTATTGCATGATATGCGGGTTGACCTTTAATTGCGGGGGTTCCTCCCCGGGATCCCTGTGTGGGTTTCCCTCACTGTGTCGTGTATATAACCATGAGATAGCCACGGCAGCAGTTGCGCATACAACCAACAAGAGTCGAGATGGGTGGGTCACCTTGATAATTTTATGTTGGTTACACCACCGTTTTTTACCGGCAGCTACTCTCTTAGGATTCTTCTGCCTGGTTACTGTAGGGGGTTGGGGTTCCCCCAACTTTGGGGTCTCCTCCAGTTGGGGTTTCCCCAACGTGGGGGTCTGGGTTTCCACCAGTTGTGGGGTCTCCTGTGCAGCATCCATCTATACTATTATTATTATTTTTCCTCTCAAATTGGCAATGCTTTACCGTGATAATTGCCGCCGTCACCGGGGCTAACAACATACCGTATTTGTGGTACAGATCGCAGCTAATAGAGCTCAAGGCGTGTTCGATAAAAGGGTCTTTCTCGAGGTCTTCCCACAAGTAAAGTCGGCGCTCCGGGGGGATGGGAAGGAAGTACGACGCAATACCAGTGTATATCTGGGTCATAGCCGATCCTATTGTCTTTGTCATTTCTGCACCTAGTCTACCCTCGTATCTAGCGTACAGTTTATCGATTTCTTCGGCTGACATTTTGTGAATTTTATCTGGAGTGTACTCCCCAAAGTAATGTTTGGCTTTGCCATCTTATAATGTGATAAGTAAGTTTTAGTTTTAACAATATAATATACGATGTAGATGAAACACAGAGAAATGAAGGTTAAGTTGCACACGACGAACACTTCAAATATCATAGCTATAACTGATAAGTGCTAAGTTTTACTTAGCATTTGCTTAGCTTTGCTTAGCATTTACTTAGCATTTGCTTAGCTTTGCTTAGCATTGCTAAGCTAAAACACTCTATAGGCCACGGGTTGGTCTGTCTTGAGCACTAGCTTAGCGTGTTTAGTTTCAGCGAGCTGTTTCTTCACACGTTCCCGTTCTAATTTACTCATCACATCGTTCTCTCTCAAACACTCCTCGAACGAATCCCTGTCCTTGCAGTGAAATAAGGCCACCCATCGCGTCTGCTCCCTGAGGTCTTTCAACACCGAGTTGAATTTCTGTGTTAGCACACAGACGCTGTGATTTGCGTGTCGGTCGGAGAAGGCCAGGTACGATAGCATGTCTCTCTTTTTTGTTATCTCGCGATTAGCGCTGCAGTCATCCAGTATGAACAGCGTCGACTCCCCTTTAAATTTCATATGGTAAGCTTTCAACCAGTCCTGCAGACGTGGTCCCGGATCGACTCTGTGTACGTCCGGGTCCGTCATCACCCAAGGTCTTTCCGTGTACGTTTTATTCATACCCAGAGTAGGGCACATGATAACGATGTGGTCGAACACATCCCTGTAGTACCCTCAACATATCCAACATGAAAACGGTCTTCCCACAGCCAGTCTGCCCGCGCACTATAAGCGCGGTGTGGGCGTGTGCGTGGTAAATTAATAAATGGCTTGCCGCGAATCTCCCATTGTCTATATTAAGTTGCGCGGCGTCCATAATTCACGCGACAGATATAATTTCAACTTGCCAGCGGGTTGAGCCTTCTTGGTAATCTGGATAAGTAATCCCCTCACTACCGTTGTCTATCGCAGATGCGCCTACCGTGCAGTTTATGCGTCATCCGTGGATCGCATGTCCAACCATAGCTGGCGTACTTGGTGGTCAGGTATTCACCCGATTTACACGGAGGATAGGTCCAGGTCTTTGGTTATGTATGGGAGTTTGCTCGGTAGCTTTTTATCTCATCCCACTGCTGGTACGCCCTCATACCATGACTGAACAGCTGGTTGGGCACGCCCTCGATGGTCACTTCCACCTTTTCAATCTCGGGTTGAAAAACTTCGCTGTCCCTCGGGCGGCTCGTAATCCTCCACGGGGGATGATCAGGATGCCTTTCATCGATCGCGCCGGCACGTTTAGGTTGATATTCCACACAGTGTCACTCTTATCCCGCACGATGGATCTATGCCTAAGTATGCGATCGTACAGGATGGCCACATTCCCCGAGTACCGGTTTCGAACCTGCCTGGCCAGCTCCGGGTTAGTGACCATGTCGAACTCCAGAGAGATGTTGTCTATGGTGTAACTAGCCTCATCGCCATTCGGCGTACGCACTACTTTGCTGTAGTCGTTAAACGTGAGCTCGTATTCAAGCCTATCACCCAGCGCGGCCTGGTAAAACGGCGCGTGTTCCGTGAGCAACACCCAATGCGCGACCTGGTCGATTTGCTGATGCCCTGGTACACGTCATTGACGCGTTCTCCCTCGCTTTTCCAGAGGTCCCTGTAGCAGTGAAACACGTCGCTGTCGTCCATACTCAGCACCTCGTTACCGGTGATCTTGATGGTGGTTTTCTTGATGATGGCTCGACCTACGTTCCGCACTAGCTCGCGTTTGTCGTTGTCGGAGGTCAACGTGAGGTTGAACGCCAGTCGAACAGTGCCTGGTACAATGAGGTCATTCGCGCCAAGGTTTGGAAATCTAACCAGCAGCGTTTGATTCTGGTCTATCTTGCTGGGGTTGTTGGTGATGGTCACCGACTGGCGCACGGCTTTGACCCCTAGTGGCTCTCTCAATCTTCTGAAAGGATCTAGTTTTCTACCGTACATTGTTATATAAATGAAATATATAAGTTTTAATACTAAATAATGGCCGAATACATACCTATGGATGATATGTGGGATAATAGTGCATTCGACGAGCAGGAGACCTCGTTCCCCTTAAGTACTGAACTTGTACAGTCGGCCGTCGATGATTATTACGACGCAGTTGAAAATAAAGACAACATCAAGCCGTTGGGGAGGGACTATTCCAAGTTTATCGTCGATAAGAAGGGCACGCTGCGATTGAAGGCTTACCCGTGGGCCGATATCATAAAAAAAGGCGAGGAAGCCATATGCTTTGTCAACACTTACCAGTCAGCCCTGGTGGGAGTCAACTGCTCCGTGGGGAACTAGGCTTCATAGATTACGGTGGTATACGGCCTAAGCTTCCCCGAAGAGTTAGATCCAAGATCTGCAAGTAGCCAGGGCCAATACTGGGGATGCTAAAGAAACATCGGACAGTATCGAAAAATATTGGCTACGTACCATGACAAACCCTTGCCGGGGCTCGAATTTCCCCTGAGGGAACTGCGAGGCTTAGGCCTTAAGCCTTGAAACATGTACGTGGAGAACTCGTTAACAACATGGGGAAACTGAGCGAAGTCGATGGCGCATCGCTCGAGAAAATAAAACTCACGAAACTGAAGGCGATGATATGAAACGCCGTATCGAGGAGAGAATAAAAAACTTGGAAGAAGAGGGACGGACTCGGTTGGAATCCGCTTCCTCAAACCGGGAAGCCCTCCGATCGCAGATCAGTCGAGTACGGGAAACCATCGATCGAGTTCTAAATGAAGACACCACGCTAGCTGACAGGATTTGGACCCTGTTCCGGGAGCAAGGGATCACCATCGCCAGCATTCTGACTGCATTGGGCTTCATCATATCAACCCTGGTGGTGTCACTGATGCCTGCCGGCGGTACACCCACACCTGCACCAAGTGGTGGGGGTGTCAAAGCCTGGATAAAAAAACTCGGGGAAGCCCTGGCTAAACTGGCTGGTAAGGCCGCCGAAGCCCTGCCTGGCATCCTGGGTAGCATCATCTTGTGGTTGCTGAACGCTCTGGCTAAAACTGCCACGTGGTTTAGTCAAAACCTGTGGGCAGCCATCGTAGCCGTGGTGGGTTTGGTGTACGTAGCGGCTAAGGAATTGTTAACCAAATGAGTCCCAAAGCTACCCTGCCAACCACCAGGGCTGTTTTACGGTCGATGTGTTGCTGATTGGATTGTGGGGGTGACCCCACAGGGGGTGTTGGTTGCACCCTAGGCTCCGGGGGTGGTGCCACTATACCCGTTTCACCGGTCGTGGGTGGTGGGATGTGGGGTATGTTGACATCGAGGTTGACGCTCAACTTTTGACCCGCCGTGGCTATGACTATTTCGTTGTTGTAGCCCACCACTTTTTTTACTCTCAGTTGCATATCACTCGGAGCCATGTACAACCCCACGTCGAACACGTAGTCGACTTTCGATCTGGCATATTCCAACACGTCTTGGTAGCGTTTGATGGCACTCGGGAGATCAACTGGAGCATTGATAGCATCCTCAACGTTGAAAACGAACTGTTTCTGAGCGTCATAAGCAGTCCCCTTACCGAGGATATTGGAACGCGTTTGCGTCTGCGCACCCAACAGCACCCACACGTACGTTCGAATCGAGTCGTTTAACCTGATTACCCCGGCACGAGTAAACCCTTTCGATGTGTCCAGCATGAACTTTTTCCAGTCATCCGCTGCCCCCTGCTCAAACCTCCAGACTCTGTAATCCTTACTGTTGTCGAAAGCCATGTAACGGTCATCCCACTCGTTGGTTTGTGAGGTGATGATACGACTTGTATCCCCATTCTTTCAACTTCGCTGGCTTCCACGAGGGGCATATTGTGAGCGATGGGGATACCCAACCCGTGGTTCGGTCCCGGCAAACGCCAATCCGTCTTCGTGTTTAGTTCGAATTCGTTGCAAATACGTTCGTAGGCCCGTCTATCGTACTGGTTGTTTACTGTATTCCATGCCTTTTCCTGTGGGGCCGGGCTGATCTCTTTGAGGATACGCCTGACCTGGTAGTATACGTGGAACGTGAACACAGACTGACTCAGTGGGCCACGCCGAGTGTCGGTTAATGTCACACCACACCCCGTTGTAGCGCACCACACGGCGAAGTTGAGTTGATTCTGCCAGAACTGCATCGGTTTGTTGAACCAAGCGTGAACTACCTTAGCGTTAGTCACCGAAAACTTATACTTATCAAACACATCTATGAACTGGGCATCGAAATACAACCCGGCAGCGACCACGATCTTCATGTGGGGGAAATCTACGTTCAGTTTAGGGTAAAACACACCAGGGGAGTACATTTTAAAACTATTATATAATGAGTTTATATACTCTAACATGTACATAACACTTCCAGGAATAACGGCGGTGAGGCCGTTCAGTTGACGCACGCGATCGATAACACGTCGGGTCAACTCGAAATTCGCACTGTGCGCGATATCACCTACCTACCGCGATGGACTAACATCAACGCTAGCAACAATAAACTGTTCGTAGGTGGCGCTCGCAACCAGATAACTGGCGGCTACTACAGCAGCGTTCTCTCTTTACGGCAGGTCTTCAAACCCTGGGAGCCGAACTCAAGATGAACGACTCAAACGGCACAGTGGTGTTAATCAACAACGGAAGAAACTCCTTGAGGCTTGGCCGACCATTGGCGAGGACACTCGGTATGCAGCCTGACGAGATAAAACCAACGACTACCACCACAGGCACTAAGTTACCCGACCTAGTACCGTATCGAGAGCTGTGCATTCATCTCAGCCAGGTTAGCACAACGGACAACATTCAAGGGGGTCACCCTTCCACTATACTGAGAGCCGTACCGGTGAAAACGGAGAAATACAACGACGGTAGAACCGAGTCGTTTTCACCTCGGCAGTATAAGAGGTTAACCCAGGGCAACATCCCTGAGCTGATAATATCGGTGTTAGATATAAATCATAATCTCGTGAATATAGGATACCTCAGCATAACGCTGCACATAAAATGACCAGCGCACAAGGTCCTGGAATGAAGTTGAAAAAATGCATCAATGTGGGGATCTCCGACCTCGGGGACACACGCGGATTCGACGACCCCGGAGTAGATGGTAAATTGTACCCCTTGCAACTGAAAAACAGTATTTACAAACGCGTTGAAGTCCCCTCCAATGGTGGTACTAGCAACCTAAGTGATATAGTAGATACCTCAAGAGCGGTTGTCAACACTAAGTACACCCTAGTCAACACCGGTGATGATAAATGGATGATATACCCATCGTTCGGGGCAAACTGTTCGACTTAGAAGATGTTGAGAGCACTACCGTCGCCCGAAACAAGCCATATACGCTCGTCTTCACCGATGATGACAAGTGGGTGTTATTACCCGATAAAGTCGACTGGTTTCTCAATATTAGGCTCGGCTCCCCCTACGTGTTCACGGATAACAAAGACAACCACCTAAACAAAGTCGTGAACAACGGAACCCTGCTCGTGGCTTACGTCCCGACTCAGAGACGTAGCGTAGTCATCAGCCCACTCGCCAGTATGGCAGCCCACATGCTATCGAGTAAAGCGGGCATGCAAAACGTGGTATTGCAGTTGGTGTCTGAATTCGAAGGCGTGGTCACCATCCTGGAGAGTCTACCAGCGAACTCAACACTGGTCATCCAAGTCTACCTAGGGGAACCATCGCGGGATGATGTCGAAATCGTGAAGGGGGTCAAACTGAGGTGGGGGAAACAACACCAGTATCACGTTTGCAACGTTTACGTGCGGGTGGGTGTCGACTCCAAAACCAGTCTGCAGGGTGTCACCGTGGTCGTGGAAGACACTATATCACTAACCAAGATATTCCTACCCGACAACATACACTTCATGGGGGTGAAGTGCACCCCTGAACTATTATCAGAAAACCAGTTGGAAATTATATCGTAATAGTATTATAGCAATGTCTTGGCTTCACCCCAACACTACACTTAACGACTTAGGGGACACGGAGGGATTCGATCAACCTGGTGAGGAAGGCACCTTATACATCCTGCACTTGAAAGACAACGTGTATAGGCGGGTGTCGTTATCAGATTTTAAAGAGCCTGAATGGTTAGTTAACTTAACCCTCACCTCACCTTATATCTCCTTGAAACAAAATAATACTATCTCCGAGATTAGGAACAACGGCATGATTATAGGATCGTTCGTTCCGGAATCTAATGTACAAGTCATACCAATACCAGACCACTCGGGCAACATGTTAGCTTCCAGTGGGAAGGTGAAGACAGAGATCAAATTACTCGAAGACCAAGAGGTCTTTAGAAATGTCGCGGAAAACTACACAATTATCATAGACGTCTATCTCGGACATAGACCGTCGCCTGGGGTGTATATTTACATTATAGATGATATGGTGATACATTGGGAAGACAGGTGTAATAACCAACGTTGTAACATTATTAAGGTACCGGGAAACAGACCTTTAGCAAGCCTTGATGGGGTTCGTCTCCTTAATGGAAGTAGAGCTAAGACCCCGCTTTTTGACACGCACGTTAATCTAAGTGTTATCAGCTTTAAGTACATTAATCGAAGGTTAAATGAAACCCAATTAAAATATATTATAGGATTGAGCTATACCCCTAAACTATTACCAGCAAACTACTAGTTGGAAACTATATCATAATAGTATTATAGCAATGACTAGTCATCATCCCAACGCTACACTTAACGACCTAGGGGACACGGAGGGATTCGACCAGCCTGGTGAGGAAGGTGGCTCATACGTCCTACACTTGAAAGACAACGTGTATAGGCGGGCGGTAATGACCGATCATCTACCCAAACCCACACTCGGGGATCTAGGTGGTGTAGAGGGATTCGATCAACCTGGCGAGAATGACACCTCGTACGTCCTACGCTTGAGAGGCAACGTGTATACGCGGATGAAAATAGACCATTGGCTCCTGCACAAACACTTTAGAGGACCCAAATGGTTGCTCGATATAACCCTCACCACACCTTACGTTTCTTTTCGTAATCATGGATCTAGGGAGATCGATGAAATTAAGAACAGCGGTATCTTGCTTGGGGGGTTTAGATCCAGCGGTCCTAAAAAAATTAGAATTTCCCAAATCCCAGATCACCCGGGTTACATGTTAGATGCAACCGGGGGGAATGCACAGTTATCATTTAATATATACTCTAACCTACCACCATTGCCTAGGCTTATGCCTCCAGGCTCCACATTAATCATAACACTCTTTTTAAAAATACCCGTGGGTCCTCATGGTACCTTTTATCTGGGGTGCTAATAACCCCATCTATTCAGGCCACTAAAGACAGCTATTGTAGTCTCGTTATACGACAGGATGGTGAGGGGTTGCTGCCCCCCTTTTACAGCTCCTGTATATTTAGAAGTTCCCCAATTTTACCTATTGAACTTTCCTCTATTGAGATACCTGAGAACGTAGGCCTTATAAACTTCAAGTACGTTGATCGGTTATTAACTGATCCCCAATTAAAAAATATTTTATCAGATATATTATAGACACACAGAATGGGGCTATACCCAGGCATAGATGAAGTAGTGAAGACCCTGGAAACCGTAGACGGGTTCCGCTTGAGACAGTTATGCGATGTAAAACGTCAACTAGAACAAGACCGCGACAAGCGGAAAGCACTATATAAGAAGTACCATAGAGCTTTCAATGCCGTGGACGGTGTTGATACCACCCTTATGACAACCAGCATGGGGCTAGGGGTGGCAGGTGTTGGGTTGTTAGCTACCATCGTGGCAGCACCTATAGTGATGGGGCTCGAAATAACAGCTGGGGTGACAGGGGTGTTGGGGGTGGTGCTTAAGCTTGTATCCCGCAGACTACATCGTAAAGCATTGAAGCATGATGAGATCAGGGTTCTAGCTGAAGCAAAGCTTAACACCATAAGCGATCTTATTTCTACCGCACTCACTGACAACAAGATCTCGGAGGAGGAGTTTCGTTTGATCCTCTCTGAACTCACAAAATATGACAAAATGAAACAAGAGATTCGATCCAAGTCTCGTAAGTCTGCTATAAGCGAGGACGAGAAAAAAAAGTACATAGAACAGGGGATACAAAAAGCCCAGCAAGCCTTTATTACGAACACCAAAGAGATCATAGGCGATTCACATTAAACTGTTTCATCGAGGTCAACGTCACATAGCGGCACGTGAACATAGATAAAATGAAAATAAAATCAGACGAACCTACCTTGTACTACTTGATGGGCCAGACAGAGGACTATTGATCCTGTCAACAGCACGTGATGCGTGGGTGCGTGATACAATACCCGTTAAACTGACCTACTTCAGCTAAGTCCGCGGTAGCTCAGTCGGTTGAGTGGTGCGGCCCATTATGTATAGTCTGCGCAAGCTGTACATGTGGGTTCGTATCCCGCCGTCACAACTTTGTGTGATGTGAGGTTCTCTCATCGGTGAGACACAATTCCCCTTGGGAGGAAGCGCAATACATTTCTATTTCTCCCTTGGGGAATTGTGGCTGCCGGGGACATTTTACTAATTTTTCATAGTAGGGGTAATGGTAGCAAGAGCTAAGGGTCCGACCAAAGCCTTATTTGGGAAATAAGGCTTTGCAGAGGCTTTGTTGGAACTGGTCCCGGACAATCATTTGTACCTCTATATAACTTCACTTATCTGCATCCTTCTTTCTTTCTGAGTAAAGTACAGATTCTAGTACTATTTGGGTTGAGTCCCATCCGGGATTCGAACCCGCACCCTCAGAGTCAGGCACCTAATCGCCAGCACACAAAGTCAGACGCCTAGACCGCTCAGCCACCGCGGCTTCCGCACACAAAATGGAAGTCGGACAACTGGTAGTCTAGACTGCGGACTTTGTGTACCCCTCTGATAAGTGTTAATTGGGACGGCTCCCACGTCCGAAAGCTATGAAATACACAATGCCATTTTAGAAAGTGGTCAAATGTAACATATGTTCACAGCAAAAATAACAAGAGTCATCAGAAGATGACATATCCCCCCTGCCCCCACATCTTGGAAAGAACAAATCATCTGACAGTTACTTTAAGTCCAGCTTGATTTTAGACTGACTGACTGACTGAGTTTGGTTTTACGCCAATTTTAGCAATATTCCAGCAACATCACGGCGGGGGACACCAGAAATGGTCTTCACACATTGTACCCATGTGGGGATTCGAACCTGGGTCTTCGGCGTGACGAGCCAACGCTTCAACCATTAGGCTACCCCACTGCCCCCTGGATTTTAGACTAAGTGCAAATCGTTTCCATGGAAATCATGAAAAACATAAAATACAAAAATCTGCAAATAGCAAAAGGCACCACTTTGGGATCTGCCTCACATATCTGCCAAATTTTGTTGAAAGATATTAAGAAGTTTTCGCGTTATGCTCCGGAAATGAAACCTACCCCTCCCTTTTGAGACTAAGTTCGAATCGTTTCCATGGAAACCTAGAAAAATAAAAATGACAAAAATCTGTAAATAGCAAAAGGCATCACTTCAAGATCTGTTTCATATATCTCACAAATACTGTTGAAATATATTGAACGGGTTTCAAGTTGTGCTCCGGAAATGAAACCTACCCCTCCCTTTTGAGACTAAGTCTGAATCGTTTCCATGGAAATCAAAGAAAAAAAATGCCAAAAATCTGTAATGAGCAAAAGGCACCACTTTGGGATCTGCCTCACATATCTGCCAAGTTTTGCTGAAAGATATTAAGAAGTTTTCGAATTGTGCTCGGAAACGAAACCCACCCTTCCTTTTTTAGACGAAGTCCGAATCGTTTCCATGGAAACCAAGAAAATAATAAATCACAAAAATCTGTAAATAGCAAAAGGCACCACTTTGGGTTCTGTTTGATGTATCTACCAAGTTTTGCAGAAAAATACTGAACGATTTCTGAGTTATGCTCCGGAAACGAAGCCCACCCCTCCCTTTAAGACTGAGTCCAAAACGTTTCCATGGAAACTGAGAAAAATAAAAATGCCAAAAATCTGTAAATAGCAAAAGGCACCACCTTAGGTTCTGTTTAATATATATACACATTTTTGTTGAAAAATATCGAATGGTCTTGGAGTTATGCTCCGGAAACAAAATGATTACGGACGGACGGACGGACAGACGGACGAGGCGACGACTATATCCCCCCGCATTACATTCCAGATTTCCGGAAACCTACATGAAACTGGGTAATGCCAGATTCATGTAGGTTTCCGCTCACGGAAACTATGATTGTTTGTTTCCGGCAGTTTCTTGTTGCTGAAACTAACACGGTTAGTTTCAGCGACTGAAAACTGTCGGAAACAAACTAAGAACCAGATTTACAGAAATGGAAACTAACGGTAAAATATCATTGTTAGTTTCCATTGCATAAAGCAACTGGAAACCATCATTGATGGTTTCTATTAGTGAGAACTTGAATGAAACGATCGTAGAAAATTAAATTTGACTCCATATGCATATATCCAGAAACCTACATTAACCTACGTTAAACTGCCTATGTATTATATAGGTTTTAGTTTCGTAATGTCAATGTTTCTGTACATCAGAATTCAAATAAAAGATATTGTCACATAAAATAAAATTTATTTCAGGAAAACGGAAACCTAATTGAAAGAATATGGAACCTGAAGATTCTTTACGTTTCGTTTGGTAAACTTACGGAAACATTTGAAAGGGAATGATTTTGTTGAATGCTACAACGAACATAAGAAGAAAATACAGATAACCAAGAAACGTTATAGCAAAACTATTAGGCTATTAACTTGTGGGTTGTAGTCAAAAGGGCAAAAGGACAAACAGGCCAAAATTGAAAAAGTCAAAAGGGCCAAAGGAAAGTCAAAAGGGCCAAAGGAAAGTCAAAAGGGCCATAGACTTAAGTCAAAAGGGCCATAGGTAAAAAGGGAACATGCAAACTAATATATATATTTTATGTTTTATTATATTATTATTTATTATTATTATTTGTATCAATATGTAAATAGTAACAAAAGTAATAATTTATAGTGTGACCATCATACACTCGATAGTTGATATTTGATTAAATATTTATGTAATCATTACACAAACAGTTGCATGGTTGACTATACTCATAACATAAACACTTTTAAAACCACTACTGTAAATCTTATTTTGATTACTGACTACTTGTAATCATTACACAAACAGTTGTATGGTATAAAGTAAACATTTTACCACTCTGTTATTTTTTAAATAAACAACACTGATACACTCTGATATGTTTAGAATGTTTAGGATTAGAACTACTGCAACAACATGTAGTGAATTTCTGTTAATCTTACTATTGTCTAAAAGTTTGGCCCTTTTGACTTTTTCAATTTTGTCCCTTTTGGCCTTTGTCCCTTTTGGCCTGTTCCCTTACCTTGTTCGAGGAATGTGTCCATCAATGTCCACATATAGGAACGATATGCCATTCATCTGCAGCTGACAAAAAACTGTTCCATGTCGAGTGACTTTGTTTCAGGTTTTTTTCACATTGGTGTATGTTCTCATTGGATACCTAAGATAACACGCCTGACAAATATTTACATAATGTCCAGAATTATTTTTAAAAAAACAATGAGCGGTCAACGTATTGTCGATTAATCCTTGAATGAAGGTCGTTGTGTTTACACGACAGAATGTGGGTGTATTCAGTATAGGTTAGTAACTCTACAAACATAAACCCTACCTTTTGACATATCCATTGGGCAAGATAAACGTAATAAATCAATTAGCGTGCTATCGTTTAATCCTTTCATCTGTGTTGGTTTTTTAACTCAGTTGATAATTCCTTTGCTGCACCTCTATGCATGCATTACATGACATGAAATACATCAGACCTTAATTTGAATATTTAGTGCAGACTTGAGAAATGCTAAATGGGAATCTTTGTCAGGTAATCTGAGTGGTGATACCACTAATTATACCTATTATAAATTCATTAATTTGACGATTAAATGAATGATGACAAATAAACAGGTGTAGGTTTCTATCACCAAACACGGGTTACAGCAATGGAGTAGTGATCGCTGTATTGCATACAATTTTAATTGCCTAAAACACTTAGGAGTCGACGCTGTTTGAGGACATGAACGGAACTTCATTGTTGCATAAGAAATGCAGCATTTGCTGTGTACTAAAGTTAAAAAATGTGTATACCTAAATACCAATTTATTGCAAGTAAATCTTGCAATGGCAAAGTGAGGATGGTTTACTTTACGGATTCCAATATATCAAATGGGTGGTTTTAATATAACAGGTCATCAGACATCAGGTTGTTTCTTGTAAAGAACACAGAAATGGGATCAAATAGTATCGGTCATCATACCATCGACGCATCAGAAAATCTGAAAAAGCTTACACTGCTGCAATACTTTATTACAATCAGGGTAGAACTACATCCACCGTTCTTATTGTTTCCTTGATTAGGTTGAAGAAATTCTGCCAAGGTAGACAGCTGCCCGGTCCCTGTATCCGTCCCGGTCGATGGAGCAGGTGCTGTCCACCTGGCAGCCAGACCACGTAACCGGAAGCGCTTGATTAGGAATGAATAAGGCCCCGCGAGATGTGATGGTCATTGTAAAAACAAACAATTTACATAAACACATATTGCAGCTATCAGTGTTTTTCTAAAACTGTGAAGGGTAAGTAGACTATTGGCATGTTTACAATAGAATTTAAAAAATAATTGCGCACCCATAAGTCATTGTTTGAAATGCCGCCATCTTTGTTCAAACGTACAAGCACGAGATTGGAAAAACTTCGTACTTGTTGTTTTGAAGTAAGGTCTATGAGAGTAAGGTAGTAGAAATGGCAGTCTGTATACAGTTTTCTTGAGACATGGCAACATATTTCACAATCGAAGCTTTGGAACTGAGGATCCGGAAACTTGAGCGTTCTCAACGGAAACCAAGGGCAGAGAAATTAGCTGTACCCCGTCCTTGTCAGGTTGGTTTCAGATGAAATTGAAATTCATTATTTTTCCTTCTTATCATAGCAGTCAGTTTGCATCGAATTAAACGTTTCCGATAACAACGTTATTTTACAGTAACGGTTCGCTCGCATTTCAATTTCCACCACGGTTATTAATGTAGACATTGCATTTTGGTGTGAAATCTGTAAAACACAACATTATTGTTGATAACAGGTGAACATTCCGTTAAGATATAACCATAAGACAATTACGCTTTCCGTGTTCCCCATTAAAATATACCTGTCTGAAATGGTAATATGCAGCAAAGAAACAAACATTGATGAAATAAGTAGTTCATGATAATTAGGTAGAAAAAAATAATACCAATCGACATATGTTCGTAATCCAAAAGTGTGTCTCTTTATGTTTTAGACTGTTGTGAGAAGAATCATGGAAAAGTTCGTGGAGTCCCTTGAAAATCCACTAAAACGGACTTATTTAAGGTAAAATAACTTTCTCCAAGTCTTATTATTGCTCGACATGATATTTATATGTTGGGTTTTAACTTTTATAAGGTAACGAATGTCATTGCCTCCGCCATTTTACACATAAATGCAAACCAAAATTAAAATTGTCATCAACTCGTTTTTTGTTCACACCAAATTTGGCACCAAATTTGTTTGGCTAAAACGGCACCATATTGGCGAAAACGGCTACTGATTTCTGGGCTAAAACGGCACCATATATAAAACAAAGTATGACGTTGACTCATGTTTTATTTCATTTCATTATAACATTAGCAAGATTATATCAATATATGAGTCATTCTCAAAATCCGTGCATATTTATGTCAGATGTTTGTATCCGACAAACTTAAGTCAAAATCAAACCAAAAAAATTATGGTAACTAACTTATCACAATATTTTTCTACACTTTACAGTAACAAAATTAGGGAAAATATATTTTTATATTTACTTTACACCACCCAATTTTACTCAATGTTCATGTGTCACAACTCCAGTGGCTGATGTCACAGATGTGGCATTTGAATTTTTTTGTCTTTTTCATAAGCAATAAATATACAATTTCAAAACTCCATGTTATATTGTAAAACTAGATATTTTAATATATATGTACATGAAATAAATATTATCTTTTGATTTTTTCTTTTCAAAATGATGTTACAAATTTCGTAACGGCAGTGACACAATTTCAGGAAATGTCTAATAAAAATGGTAAAATATGAAAAATGAAACATCATTAAGCTTGCATAATATATGTTATGTATATTCAGAAACATTATTATGTTATGTATACCCAAAAAAAGAAAAAAAATCCCCATAAAACCAATAGCTGGATACATAATTGAAATAATTTGACAACAAAAGAAAAATAGGAATTACAAAATAACAGATAAATGATTGAATAATAAATATGTTCGGTATAGTGTTGGATATGCCTAGCAACGAAATGAGCAGCCGCAGAAAATCAAATATGCCGCTGTTACAGGTCATTGGCTCCCTCCCTCTGCAAGCCGTCTGCGTTCTGCTGTTTATTTTGTTGACAGTTACATAGACAGATTCTTTAATACAAATGCATAAAATCGGTGATTTACAATGTGATTAGGTTGTCTGACAAAACATCCACTTGCACAGTTTGAGATCGATTGGGTCATTGGATGAAGAGATATTTACAAAAAAAACGGGTCCACATGCATTTCATGCCAAACTATAGTAAAATTAACTGGACTGAGAAAAGAAAACAGAAGGTGGCTGCAGTCCTAACCCCAGAATTGACATCGCCTGTGGTGTGCGACGAAGAGGACTGTTATCTTGTCCACTCTGTTGGATTTACATGGGAAAGCGAGAAGCTGCTACACTATAAGACTTTGTGGGACTGGGACGATTGTGGGACAAAAACCCTTAGGACAAAACCCATAAAGACAAAACCTCCAAATGAGGACCTCTGGACAAAACCCCCAAATATGTTTTAACTACTGAGTGATTGACTTAAGTGACATATTTTGATTGAATCAGTAAAAGAGATTATCCCTGATAGGGATTAACAGGTTTCATTAATTATCTTAGTATTTAGATGTGTATACATTATTAAGTATTTCAACTCACTATCATATTACAACTGGTATAAATATATGCTCCATAAACTAAGCAGGCAGTAGCATTCCAGCATGGAGGTAATCCAATCGAAGAGATGCTAAGATCTCCATTGAAGACTTTCTGACCGGTGTGGGACATAACATCAGGTTGTGTTGATGGTTAGTGCCCAAATTGTAATAGGGTTTTGTCCTACATGGTGGTTTTTGTTTGTCCCAAGGGGGTTTTGTCCTGGCTTTTTTTGACCTAGGGGGCTTTTGTCCACAGGGTTTTTTGTCCGCACACCTACTGGACAATGAACGAATGGCTTCAGCATGCTCCAGAGCCCTGATAATTAGGGATAGGATAGAATGTACATTTGGTTATTCCCTGTGTTCACCCTGTTTAGGAAAAACAACAACTGAGTCACCATTCCTTCACATCCAAACATTTAAGTTTTGAATACACTTAAACCTGTTCCTTGTATAATGATAAATAATAAATATAAATATACATATGGGCAAGTGGTTTGTGTGTTTTAAGTGTGCAATTCATTCCTCTCTGAATATAGATAAATCAACTGACGAGAGTTTGTGATTTGTGACAATGTATTATGTAACATTGAAACATAGACATACTATGACTTACTAAGAGGTCAATGTGATGTACATATGTGTGTTATTGGTTGTGGGTTTTTTGGTGTGTGTATTCCTACATGTTAGTGCTACTGAGCATATTTTGTTTATGATGAATAAAGAGAAATCGACTGACTGACTGATTTTTGTTTTATGTCCAGGTGGTGTTTCGATAACTGTAGTGGAAATGTATTTGAATGTATTATGTCATGTAATTTATTCAATCATCATTTAATGTGGACATTTGGTAATCACTGAATACTAATAATTGAAACCAAATGGAGCCATACAGATTCTGATTTACTGAAACTTATGGAATATGGTTAATGTGATTAATAGAAACGGAAATCAAAGGGAAACCTAATTGAATTAAGTAAATAACTGAAACCAACTGAAAGTAGAGTAACTGAAAGTAGAGGATAGCAGAAACCCAATGGCACCTCTTAGGAATCTGGGTAACTGAAACTCACCGGAAACTTACGGGAATCTGGGTAACGGTAACGCACTGGAGCCTTACAGGAAGCTCGGTGACGGAAACGCACTGGAACCTTACAGGAAGCTGGGTAACGGAAACGCACTGGAGCCCTACGGGAATCTGGGTAACGGAAACGCGCTGGAGCCTTACCGGATTGTGGGTAATTTGTAAGTTTCCGTTTTCCGGAAACTTGAAGGAAATGTACAGAAACGGTCCGGAAACCTAACTGAAACTTAAGTTTCCATTTTGTTTTAGTTAGGTTTCCGGTGTCCGGAAACGAAGTTATTTTGCTGTGGTTATATTTGGGATTACACTTTCTTAGAAAAGCCGCGGTGGCTGAGCGATCTAGGCGTCTGACTTTGTGTGCTGGCGATTAGGTGCCTGACTCTGAGGGTGCGGGTTCGAATCCCGGATGGGACTCAACCCCAAAAATACTAGAATCTGTACTTTACTAAGAAAGTGTAATCCCAAATATAACATATATTACATTTGACCACTTTCTAAAATGGCATTGTGTATTCCATTGATATTGACTGTTATATTTACCCCTGCTATGGCTAGCATTTTCCAAAATATCGTTTTAAGTGTATGTTTTAACTGTTATCCACAAAAGCGCAAATGTTTTCCCCTGTCACTGTTCGTATATATACAGATTACATACATTACATTTTTCAGATGTCCCGGGAAGGTTAAAATGTATATTTCGGATTTCCCGGGAGAGCTAATTTCCAAGGGGGACGGGGAGTACCACCAAAGCTAAAGATACGGTGCCGGGAAGCAAAATCCATGTCGGGAGTAGATAGATTATCTTCTTCGCTCAGCCACCGCGACTTCCACAAAAATGGAAGTCGGACAACTGGTAGTCTAGAATGTGGACTTTGTGTACCCCTCTGATTAGTGTAAATTGGCACGGCTCCCATGGCTGAAAGCTATAATTACACAGTGCAATTTGGAAAGTGGTCAAATGTACTTTACTGAGAAAGTGTAATCCCAAATATAACATATGCTATTCAATAAATGTTCAAATCTGCAGTCGCCGGCTGTTCAATGCGATTCTTATAAGGTTTGAAGCGACATCTGCACGTTCATATTTTCACATATTGATTTATAATATGTTTCTGTCAGTGTAGTGTAAGCCGCGACAAAACATATATTTGTTTAGAAAAAAACCTGCATTGAGAACATAACGCCAATCGTAATCCAATAGTTGTTTCATCGGCATTCTTAAAGTACGACTTTACAGATGCCGATTTCTTGTTGATGCATAGAGGGGCGTTTCCATGTTTATTCCGACACCGTTATCAAGTTACTACAACCAGGTGAATGGAAGTATATAAGCATAGTGAGTGAGTGAGAGAGTGAGTGAGTGAGTGAGTGCGTTAATATACATAGTGACCAGCAGCAGATTAACAACGGGTAATTTAGCAAGTTGCACACAGTTTGATGGGACCAACAGGAGAGTAAGACCAACAACAAATTGTAGACAGGCTGACTGGATGGTAATTGAACAGCTGATTGACAGATTCTATCTGTAAATACACTTCGGTATGACAAAATCGAAATCCAGTCCAGGTGATGGACTCACTCAACATCCAATCAGCTAGTTTATCCTTGGCGATGTACATCGAAATGCCGCTCTATGCAACAGGGAGTTGTTATCACTTAAGTGGTATGTTTCGTTATATACTCCCATACTGTTCATTGCAGTATAAGTGACATCTGCTTCACTTTGAGAATGACCAATCTTTTGACGTTGAGTTGAGTTCAACTTTAGTAAACTGCTATCGAACAAATAGATCTCAGATTAAAAAATCGCATTCCAATTTCATGTAAGCCTCTTTCAGTCATTATAGTCCGTTTGGCTCAAAAGCGGACCGATGAATTGCAATCTAACTTGAAAACTACTAAACATATAATACTCAATGAAACGCCGATCATAATCAAAACATCAGACCAACTCTGTGATTTGCTTGCAGAATTCTTGCCTAAAACTCAGAGAAAGGGACAGCCAGGCGTTAGAGAAGCACGTGCACAAGTGCCGACAAAGTTATTGATTCATTAACCTGTGCTGTGCCGCCTCCATCCTTTCTCGCACACCTTTGTTATTTATAAGGTTAACGCTATTTTTCAGGGCATTGTCATTTGCAGAAGCCTGAGGTTTTTCATTAACTGCCCGACGATGGAATGTGGCGTTAAATAACAACCAATCCTATCTCGAAGACAGGGTAGAACGTCCCTGTTTGGTCTCGAACCCTCACCCCTACCGCTACTCATTCACATTGAGGATAACACATGAAACAAGAGTAGCCCCCCTTGTAATGATGCGCAAGCGTTTATGCATAAACTGATCTGATTTTACTGGCGACTCTACAAGTTGAGAGGTTTGTTCTGAATGTGTTTGGGTTCATGCCACAATTAGCACATCCTCGATCATCTCCAGGGCCTAGATTTTCGAAGCTCTCTTAGCGCTAAGATAGTCGTAAGTGCCATACATTAACATTAACTTACGACTATGTTAGCGCTAAGAGAGCTTCGAAAACCTAGGCCCAGGGTATACGTTACGATCACTCTCCACTATACCCTGGATGCATCCACGGCTTGGCCCAATAATTATATTACCTCCCTTGGCCGACTTTTTATTCAATCAGGTGTCTACGCTGGGAAGTTAAGCGAACCAATCACAACTAATTTTCGCTTCTTTATCTAACCGTTTAAACTTGGCAACACGTTCAGATTTACTCTTGAAAGAGTGTAGAATGAGTTCTTTCATATATTTTTTCAGATCTGTCAATTTGTCTGTATTATATCCCAAAAATCTGAGTGGCACTGCGAACAAACCTTCACGACTACGACCGCTATCTTTGTTGATTTTCATGCATCAACGCAGTACACCATCGAGCCATTCTTCTATCTTGGCGTGGGTAAATACACACCCAACTTAGCAGTAAACGGAGCTTCGGGATGGATTCCTCCTATAGTACGACAATGGTCTGCTGTAGTCAGACAGTGGGCTGGACTCAGGAACATGCGAGAGACAAGAACAAATAAAACCATGTTTCTATGGTCTGATAGCATCAGGAGGAAGAACTGGCCTCACAGAATACAAGTGTTCCTGGAGGAAATAGTCTTGCCCACTTAACAACAGCACAGCGAATTGAGTCCCGGTTACTTGTAAGAACTGTCAAAACACTAGTTTTTAATGACTACAAATTCAGCTGGAGGAAAAACGTTCAGTATGAAGAAACAAGGAACGGAAGAAACAAGCTGCGAAACTACAGGCATTTTAAGCACGATTTCTGCACAGAGTCATATTTACACACCCCTATACCAAAAACACACAGAAGCGGGTTTGCGTAGTTTCGTTTTGGTGTCGCCCGTCTGAGGATTGAGACAGGCCGCTATGAGAACTTACCAGCAGAAGAAATACTATGTTTCAACTGCAATGAAATTGAGGGCGAATTTCACACGTGTTCAAATGTCCAATATACGAAGAGGAGAGAGTTGAACTTTTTAGGAAAAGTGCCCAGATATATCATGTTTTTACAAACCTTAATGATGTTTTAAAGTTTTATGTACTTTTTAGTGATTGTAATATTGTTTTACACACTGCCAGAACCTGCAATCTTATCGGAACGACGTCAACTTTTATATCCCTAATTATACTGTTTTACTTTTATGCCGTTAGCAGCATTATATGCGTTTACATATGTACATATATTGATATTTCTATATATATCTATGTATTTACTAGTTTTAGTCTCTCATAAGTCACTAAGTGATTGTTTGTGTTCTCTTACCCTTTGTGTATTATTTTATATATATATATATATCAATCAACTGTATGTACACAAGTGAGACTGTAATAAAATCATTGTCTGTTGACACTGGCAAGCTCGGATGTAACGGCGGCTTAGCTGATTGGCTACTGTGAGAATACGGAGCAAGCAAAGGAAGGTAATATAATAATGGGGCTAAGCCGTGGATGCATCCAGGGTATAGTGGAGTGTGATCGTAACGTATACCCTGGAGATTATCGAGGATGCTATGAGCAATATTACCACATAATCTAAACACGCACACCTGGTTTCTTGGTAGGGGCTTGTATCCATGAAGAGAATGAAAACGGCCTCCTCCATGACAAGTGAACACTTCCCCTTAGGAGACACCTCACCGCTTCGACTTTCAAACATACCGTATTTCCTTTAATAAGCGACCAGGCGCTTATTTTTTTCAACGGAGTTCTAGACCCAGCGCTTATTAGAGACCGGGCGCTTTTGCGCTTACTGGGTCCTATAATTACCGTAATTGTCAGTGAGCTGCTTTACCCCGGCGCTTATTAGAGGCTCGGCGCATTTTAGATAACCGGCGCTTATTAGAGTAAGTACGGTAATATGTGTTAAATGACATAGTTCGGGAATTGCAAATAAAGTAAGTTGCCATTTAAATGTCTTTTTGTAACGCTGATAGGCCGAATGGAAAATAACGACTAGCATGCCACCATACATTGAAATGAGAGATGGATGGATGCATGAATGGATGGATTTGTATAAAACTATGGAGATGAGAAAGAATGTTCTACATAGATGTAAGCATTGTCTGCGTAGATGATAAATATATTAGACAATGGCAGCAATACGCTTCTTACATACAAGCGTATTTCGTTTTCGTCCGAACAGAATTCACAAATTACGTATGTTTGTTTGAACATATGTTATTCAATGTTGAAAGGGATTGGGCACAAGTTATGTAACTTATTACCGCCCGGTCCCATCAGAAACATGAACAATAATGAATGGACATAATAATGATAATAATAATAATAAGACATATTATTCATTAATCGAAACGCTTACTTCGTACAATGTATTTATGCACAAATTTTGGACATTTTAAAAAAAAGAAATGGTTAGCATCTTCCACCGGAGCACCACATAGTACAATTACAAGCTTTACTCTCTGATAAATTAACACGAAACATATCTGCATGTAATGAACAACACGAATGTCTTAACTTTGTGTGTTGTATATTTGTCTTTGTTTCACCAAACAGAAAATATTTTGGAACTTTGTCATTTTTTTCAGATAACTTTGATTTAAACGATGATAATGAATTTGTACATTTTGATGAACAGGAGAGAGCATTCCATGGACTTGCAGAATCATAAATAAATGAATTTTAGAGAATTGAGGTGCAAAATTTAGGAATAGCCAAATCTGATTTGTTACGCAAGTTGTATCCGGAAATGGTTTCAGTAAAAGGTGGAAGTAAATCTATCAGGTAATCAGGAGCTTGCATATTAACAATTTTGTAGAATGTACAGAGTTTTCTTTGTGTTCGTCTAACTTTCAATGGTAACCAACCAGTTTCACTGTATAAACTATATCTTGAAGCGAATTTAGGCAATTCGGTTACAATTCGTGCTGCTTCAAGTTGTAACATTTCAAGTTTATCACAAATAAAGCTAGGGCAATTATCCCAGACCTCAGACTCACTCACTCACACATCGCCTGTGGGTCTTTGAGAGAAAAGTAGGTAACAGTACTGAACACCATATGTCATGTTACGGGTGCGATTCACGTGATGGAAGTTTCATGTGAAACAAGAAACAGTCAAAAACAACATTTTATTCATATGAATAGGCTGTTCATGAAATATAATCCTTAAGCCTACACGCAGGTCTCACAAAGGTAAAGCATCCCAGCATGTCTCACCTTCAATGAGTACCTGTAGGAAGTAATACCCTATAGTTTGGCATGAAATGCATGTGGACCGTTTTTGTAAATATCTCTTCATCCAATAACCCAATCACCTGGATGTTTTGTCAGACAACCTAATCACATTATAAATCACCGATTTTATGCATTTGTATTAAAGAATCTGTCTATGTAACTGTCAACAAAATAAACAGCAGAACGCAGACGGCTTTTAAAAAGCCAATGACCTGTAACAGCGGCAACTATAATTGATAAAACAAACATCCCACCTTTGCACACTCATAAAAAGCAATTGATATTTCTTTATCCATTCATACATTTTACCGTGATCTAAATTTTAAAATTTCCTAAAATGTTTACACACTGAAAAATAATTCCTATTTTTAATTATACTTTACCGTCCGCTCTGTTTCTGTCTGACTTTGGAGCTGAGAAACACAAAAATACGGATTTGTGCAACGGGAACCGGAACATATTCGCATTTATTAATTATTCAAAGAATGCCAGTTAATGACAGTGATGTCACCCTGCAGGTGACTAACAGGGTATATGGATCCGAGATAAGCATTCAGTATCAACTGAACATAGGACAACGAAGCATCGTTAATTAGTTACTGCTGACAAGTGTTTAAATCATTCATAGTTGATTAATCAAAACACTGACAGTCAAGGTCATAGGGCTTTCAAAATTATCAGCAGCATCTTGCGAATCAGTTCACTAATGTATATTAACGACTTATTTTCTTATTGTGAGTGATGCGATTGTTCCGTTCGTACGGAAAATATGATTGTAATATTGCTGTATTTTGTTTATGTTTTTTCATTAAGACTGCACGCATTATCCGGCTCAACAGAAGAGTTATCATTCAATCGGCGCGACTTTACTGGCGGAATTAGCCGAGTAAATCCGAGTGACTGAAGTTTTTGTGGGGGGTTTATCTGACGCATGATCAGAATTTAGATCACTTTGTAATATTTTTTAAATTAATTTAAGGAGTACATTGAGTGGCATTTCTTCGGAAACATTTTTAATGAATGTACTTCCAGCTGATCAGATGTTTTTCATGAATGCGCAAGGGTAAGAGTATTTTCTGTATTACTTCAAGGAAAATATTTCCGTAAATCCGGAAAGTGAGATAAGAAAACCGTATAGTTATTTACGTTGGAATCAAACTTCTGAGCAGGTGAGAGATGGGGAACAATAAAACAATGTACGGACAGCATTTCGTTTATCGCTGGATTGTCTGGTGCATACGCCACTATTTATAGATTATTGTCACGTGGATGGAGACCCGTGAAGATACGGGTTAGAATTGATCTTCGGCAACCCATGCTTGTCGTAAAAGGCGAATAACGGGATCGGATGGTCGGACTCGCTGACTTGCAATTGGTTGACACGTGTCATCGTATCCAATTTGCGTAGATCGATGCGCATGACGTTGATCACTGGATTGTCTGGTTCAGACCCGATTATTTACAAACCGCCGCCATATCGCTGGAATATTGCTGGGTGCGGCTTTAGACAAGAAACCAATCAGCCACATCGCTGGAAAATTTCTGGGTGATGGTAAAGCCGGCGAGGCTGTATGCTTTGCATCTGACACCGAAATTTCATCCGACATTATCCAGTGTATTAATCCCCATATTGTCACGATAGACCTACCCTCGAAGCATTCGCCATTGGGGACATATCTTTGTTTCGGAAAGTAGAACATAATCTCAATCTCTCTTTACTATTCTCTCACAAAAGGTCCCTCGCTGATTTGATTTGATATTTGACTTTTAGGTCGTGACATTAGAACCCGGCTAAAAATGATATACTGAAATACTGTACGAAGCTGAGTCTACAATGAGCACACAGGTTGCCGGTAAGTGAGTGAGTTTAGTTCTACGCTGCTGAAAACCATAAATGGGCTTCACACACTGTACCCATATGGGGACTTGAACCCGGGTCTTCAGCGTGACGAGCGAACGCCTTAACCAGGAGGCTACCCCACCCTCCCGTTCCCGGTAAGAGTGTTTGGGGATCAGAGTGAGTGGGATTTTACGCCGCATGTAGCAATACTCAAGCAATATGACAACGGGGTACACCAGAAATGGACCAAGGTATAGAATTTAACCCCGGTCTTTGGCCTGACGACCGAAGCTACACCAGCCTCCAGTGAGTAAGTGAGTGAGTTTTAGTTTTACGCCGCCTTTAACAATTTTCCAGCAATAGCACGGCGGGGGACACCATAAATATGTTTATGCATTTATATGATATATACACTAAGCGCCAAAAGAAACGTTACCGTCCTACCTTCATGAATTACCTTAAAACTATCAAAGATATGTTAGCAGGTATTAGTTTACAAGAAAGCTGAACAAAACAGCTTTATGGAAATCACGAAAAAAAGAGTTAAATTGTCCTATTTTCATCCATGCCGAAATAACCCAATAACAGTGATTTAGATATCCAAAAGAAAGGTTGAAATGAAATTCTGCTTTGAGACAAAGATAAACCATTTAAAGTCACCATTTTTCAACTATTAAAACAAGAAACAACTGTTGTAGAGCGTGTAAATCTGTAAAATAATCACTCCTATGATTTCAGTCTTTTAAAACATTTTCTGCTAATTTGCATTAGTGATAACAAGTAAAACGTGTCTTTGATATTGTGAAAAAATGTTTAGGAACATCTAAAATGATCGCCAAGTACCACTTCAGGACATTGTAGCACAGGCAGAACCCGGAGGACCTGGTTCAAACCTAACTTGGCCGAGGGCGCATGAGGCTCTCCATTCTAAACAGTACCAATGTCACAAGGATAAGAGTAAGGAATACTGCTAAAAGCGGTGTAAAACTATACTCACACAAGACTAAAAGTATACGTACAATGGCAACAATGGCTGTCGCACGTTGAGGATTATTGAAGACATCACAACTGGTTTCATGTTAATGGCAATAGTAAAGTGACAAGGGGTACTAATTCATCCAAGAAAGGGGTACTGTGTTTGTCCAGAAAATCCACAACGTGACTTGGGCCCCCTAGGTAAATGACGCCATTTTCCTGAAACTGAGGGAGTTGGAGGCACTAAGCATGGACCTCAAGTACCTCGACAAAGGAATGGCCCGTCTGAAGGGAGGTAGGTTTTTGTGTGTCAATGCATAGATACAGTATCTGTTGTTTCTGTTTTAGATACAATGTGATGTTTACTGTGTGCAAATATGGTGGAAATAGATACAGTGTGATGGGTACTGTGTGCCAACATTGTGGAAATAGATAAAGTCTGATGGGTACTGTGTGCAAAATATTGTGGAAATATATATCGAATTCAGAGCAATTAAACATACATGTATCTCTCTATATTATGCAAATATTCCTTTACTTAAAACATTGTACATTGAGTGTCACGGCGTAGGGAGAGTGTGGACATGTACTACTTTACATATTTCAGTGTTTAGGAAATATGAAGTTTGACTTATTAATTGTTTAATTGCATCTTAATCAAGAAAGTGCCATAACATGATGTCATTGTATGAAAGCACGTAATTCGTAATTAGCTGTGTGACGGTGATAGAGATTGGACACAACTAACTCCAGAACACGTGTTACGGGGTGAGAACGTTTACTCCCTGTGTAACAACACGCCCTGAAACAATGTATGATTCAATAAATACAATGTCATACTGTATACATAAGATTTCAACTCGGTCAGTACATCATTCAGAATCAGATGAAATACTGGTCAGACAGATTTTAAAGCATGAAATCAATGTGGTGAAGGTATAGGCATCTTAATTCAATAGACATGACAGATAGAGGTATAGCGCTGCCAAGCCAAATCAAGCGTCCCTATAATCTGTGTATACAACATGCAACGTTCATATTTAATCATTTAGCCAGCTAGAAAAGAATCAAAACAGCTTCAAGCTAATATCACATTCATGCTTACATTCACAAGTACACGTGATAATGTGACCCTACCTAACCACCCTTAATTAAAATAGAATGATACTGACTATGTCGCTAATAATAGACCTTTTGCTTGCAAAGTAACATTTTTCCATTTTCTGTTTCTGTAGCTCCGTCATTAAGGAAGGAGGGTAACGTTTCTTTTGGCGTTTAGTGTATATATATATATCTGTGTGTGTGTGTGTGTGTGCGTGTGCGTGCGTGCGCGTGCGCGCGCAAGCTTATATATTTATATACAAGTCTCTCGGAACTCTGATAGAGTGGCTCATATATTCCTTATATTGGGTTTACTCCCAAAGTTGGACGTCCCAAAAGTCATGCATCCCAATTGTCAGACAAATCAATCAGGCGTGACTGTGATTACAACCTAGTCTGACCCACTGATATAATGAACCTGTCCCATACACTAACGAGATGGTTTTCACATTTGCACAGAAATACTTTGATCAGAATGGTAATGTTGACTGGCTTACTCAATCGCTGGGTACTCCAAATGTGTTTTCACAATGTACTTACACATATCTTAAGAAGTTTAAGAAAAGCTTTTCTGTGCATGTACAATAATATTAAATCCTACTCGGACTATTTCTTCACTCTGGAGTAGGACAAGGAGAAAACTTGTCACCGCTACTATCTCATGGTTCCGAGAGTATACCCAACAACTTTAAACTAGATAATTATATAGACCAATGTATTACGTTTCCGTTATTGCTATTTGCTGACGACACTGTACTAATGAGTGACAACGCAGTTCTTTTACAAAATACTTAGGTAACTTCGCAAGTTATTGTCAACAATGGAAGCTTAATGTTAACGTCTCAAAAACTAAAATCGTCATATTTAGCGGAGGTCTCGCATCTAAATCTAAATACTCTTTTTCTCTTGGTAATCATGAAATAGAACAAGTTGATTCTTATACCTATCTTGGTATTAACTATCATAGAAACAGGAAAATGAGTGAGTGAGTGAGTGATGTTTTACGCTGCACTCAGCAATATTCCAGCTATATGGCGGCGGTCTGTAAATAATCGAGTCTGGACCAGACAATCCAGTGATCAACAGCACGAGCATGGATCTGCGCAATTAGGAACCGATCCCATGTGTCAACCAAGTCAGCGAGCCTGACCACCCGATCCCGCAGGAAAATGAACTACGCTATAAAACAACTATTAAACAGTGCAACTAAGGCTAAGTTTTTATTACTGAAACGAGCTCGTAACATATATTTACCCCTCGACTGAATAGTAAAAGCTTTTGATGTGATGATTGTACCAATTCTACTTTATGGGTGTGAAGTCTGGGGATACGAAAATTTAGCTGCTACCGAAAAAGTTCATCTAAAGTTTCTGAAATTGGCAACTGGACTTCGAAACTCCAAGTTTTATGTTATATGGAGAACTTGGTCGAATGCCTCTGGATATCGTAATTTGCAAAAGAATGTTATTTATAGTTTTTGGCACAAGCTAGAACTAACAATTCTTCCTGTAAAAATGTCCAAATTTGTTTACATACTCTGTAAACTGAGAACAAAATTATTTTGTTAAATTAACTTATTTTGTTTTTATGCCAAATAAAGTCATTACAAAGTCATCCATTGGTCATTTAAATTATCTTGTTGAATTAACTCATTTTGTTTTATGCCAAATAAAGTCATGCATTGTCATTATCCCAAATCTCTTCTCTTTGTGTTTGGATTAGTACATTTGGACTAGTCCATTAATTAACGAAGGTAACAGTGTAGTGAACCTCAGTGCAACCAACTATAACCTTTGTTGTTTTAACGTGTCTAACTTTTGGGACGTCTAACTTTTGGGAGGACACCTTATATTGTTATATTGTTTACATGCACTTTTACTGTATATATAAGGTCGCACTCAAATAAACTAACTGTCTGTCTGTCTGGGCTTCACACGGTGTACGCAATCGAAGCCGGGGCTTCGGCGTGACTAGCGAACGCTTTAACCACTATATAGGCTATAGTAAAGCTTACGGTAACAGATATGCTGGTTGAGAATATGACTCAAGACAAATTTATTCAATAAACAACCAACAGGTTAGTAGAGAATTTGTTTTCACCCACATTGTGTTTGTAATAAATATAAAACGCTTTATGTAAGTGAGATTTACATTGAAATTTACTCCAAAATGTACACCGTTTTATACACAGTTTGACAGACACGCTCATCTGTGTTGCGCGCGAGTAACACACGGAGCCAAGTTGACATCTTTGCATCTCGGTGTTCTCTGTAATGGATGCAAATTCCGGTCACGACCGCCAAATCGAATCACCTGCACGCTGGGACCTTATCAATACGGAGGGTTAACGTATTTACCGTAGTTTGTTTAGGCTAACATACTCTACGTGTATTCCTATAATACCAAGCTCTGTCTGAATTGTCGTCTCGCGAGACGGTGACCCTTTCCGCGAGACTTTGATAGTACCGTCGCACAATAGATTAAAATGGGAATTCTGGTAAACAAACTTAATAATAACTGACCCATCACGTGACCTCGGTGAGTAGACACAATCTGAGATTACAGCTGTCCGTGCAATGTATAGGTTAACTGACAATGTGAAAATTAGACTGATCATGTCCACACGGTACAGTACTGCTCACAAATCGTTAGCTCTACTTGCTGGATTTTCACGAAAAGTTTATTAAATATATTACAGATGGCATTATTCCCCAGATATACTGCTATATATCCCTACAGTGCCCGCATTAATCCAGGGACTTTCAATTCCGCAAAAGTACCGTTTTTGCGGTAAATAGGTAAATAGTTTTGAGCAGTACTGTACATACGTACACTGGGAGATTTCCGTTATGGTTCTCTCTCACTTGTCGTAATCTGACCAAAGTGAAAACTTAATTACTTTCAAAAACGAAATGACAACAGACGTCGACAGACCTTCCACAACCGGCATTTTAGATTAAAAAGTTAATAGCACAGGCACTTCGAGCTGATTTTTTTTTTTTTTTTAAATAAGGTATATTGGTTATTTTACCCCATCTGCTTTCCCTGAAAAAATTATGAAGCTCCCTCCAGACTGAGAGAGAAAGGGGCATTGTGAGTTTTATATATGCTAAAACACTCCGAATACATTTTAGTTTAAGATTTGAGGTAAACATGTGCTTGGACTTGATGAGGTCACTTAAATAGCGCTGAACTCCACGCCACACGGGCACGCTCTAAGTTGCCTGTGAGGCGCTAGAAGGTTTATAGTCTTATCCAACCGGGTATCCATTTTCTGCTTGGTGAACAGAGGCAATTGTGAACAAACTCACTCACTCACACAAACTAAGGTGAGACCACATGTATCACATGTGCTTCGTTGTGGGGCAGGATTGAAGTCCTTAAAAATCTCAAGAGTCAAGCTGCCAAACACAGTCACCCATCCAAGGACTCTCCGCACTAAACGTTACTTAACTTCAACTGATTTGTGACCAGGGCCTAGATTTTCGAAGCTCTCTTAGCGCTAATACAGTCGCAAGTTAATGTTAATGTATGGCACTTACGACTATCTTAGCGCTAAGAGAGTTTCGAAAATCTAGGCCCAGGGCTCTATGCACAAGACCACACACCATCGTAGGAAATATTCTGGACCAACTACTACAAATGTCAAGCAGTTATAATTCAAGTACACAGACAACAAACAACGAAAACAAAGTTCTTTTCTGTTGAATATGATTGATGTCAGTCTATAGTTGGTATAGTTTGACCTTGAGTGGACAAACCGGTGGGTCACAGTGAGAGAATCAGTACATCCTACTTATGGAGAGCTGGTCTTTCAAACTGTACTATCAACGTACTATTGACCTAGAGTGAAACCATTGTGACCACACAATACCCATTTCAGTTGCTTCTAATGAGAAGCATGGGTACTGGGCAACCTACCCTCAAATTCTTGCTTACTGAGATGTTCATAATCAGAGGTTAGTAATCACCTTTGTTCTCATCCAGGTCTTCATTAAACATCTGGCCGCAACCAGGAGGGAGTCCTCTGTTCCGAGCATTTGACTCTGTTATTTCTGAAAGGAAAGACTGTATGCTTGACAAACATTGACAACATCCATCTACACAAATCAGGACAATCTGAAGCAAGGCAGGGAAACAACAAGCATCATATATTTGCTGCAACATCCATCTACGCAAATCAGGACAATCTGAAGCAAGGCAGGGAAACAACAAGCATCATATATTTGCTGCAACATCCATCTACGCAAATCAGGACAATCTGAAGCAAGGCAGGGAAACAACAAGCATCATATATTTGCTGCAACATGGCCCGGCCATTGAACCACTGACCTGCTGGATTGAAGGTGTGAGTTGGAGGGATTGAAGAGGTGAGTGGTTTGGGTGGATTGAAGGGGTGTGGGTTGGGTGGATTGAAGAGTTTGATATTGAGAAAGGTGGGATCCGTTCAGACACTGAGTGATGCTCATCTGGGGTGGGAGTGATGTTGGGAAGGTTGAGAAAGGTGGATCCGTTCAGACATTGAGTGATGCTCATCTGGGGTGGGGTGATGTTGGAAGGGTGGGATCTGTTCAGACATTGAGTGATGCTCATCTGGGGTGGGGTGATATTGAGAAAGGTGGGATCCGTTCAGACACTGAGTGATGCTCATCTGGGGTGGGGTGATGTTGAGAAAGGTGCCTGGATCCATTCAGACACTGAGTGATGCTCATCTGGGGTGGGGTGATGTTGAGAAAGGTGGGATCCGTTCAGACACTGAGTGATGCTCATCTGGGGTGGGGTGATGTTGGGGTGGGGTTCAGACACAGTGACGATGCTGATGTTGGGAAGGGTGGGATCCATTCAGACATTGAGTGATGCTCATCTGGGGTGGGGTGATGTTGGGAAAGGTGATCCGTTCAGACACTGAGATGCTCATCTGGGGTGGGGTGATGTTGGGAAAGGTGGGATCCGTTCAGACATTGAGTGATGCTCATCTGGGGTGGGGTGATGTTGGGAAGGGTGGGATCCATTCAGACATTGAGTGATGCTCATCTGGGGTGGGGTGATGTTGGGAAAGGTGGGATCCGTTCAGACACTGAGTGATGCTCATCTGGGGTGGGGTGATATTGAGAAAGGTGGGATCCGTTCAGACACTGAGTGATGCTCATCTGGGGTGGGGTGATATTGAGAAAGGTGGGATACACTGAGTGAAAGGTGGGATCCCGTTCAGACATTGAGTGATGCTCATCTGGGGTGGGGTGATGGGGTGATGTTGAAAGGTGGGATCCGTTCAGACACTGAGTGATGCTCATCTGGGGTGGGGTGATGTTGGGAAAGGGTGGGATCCGTTCAGACACTGAGTGATGCTCATCTGGGGTGGGGTGTGATATTGAGAAAGGTGGGATCCATTCAGACACTGAGTGATGCTCATCTGGGGTGGGGGTGATGTTGGGAAAGGTGGGATCCATTCAGACATTGAGTGATGCTCATCTGGGGTGGGGTGATGTTGGGAAAGGTGGGATCCATTCAGACACTGAGTGATGCTCATCTGGGGTGGGGTGATGTTGGGAAAGGTGGGATCCGTTCAGACATTGAGTGATGCTCATCTGGGGTGGGGTGATGATGTTGGGAAGGGTGGGATCCATTCAGACACTGAGTGATGCTCATCTGGGGTGGGGTGATGTTGAGAAAGGTGGGATCCATTCAGACACTGAGTGATGCTCATCTGGGGTGGGGTGATGTTGAGAAAGGTGGGATCCATTCAGACACTGAGTGATGCTCATCTGGGGTGGGGTGATGTTGAGAAAGGTGGGATCCATTCAGACACTGAGTGATGCTCATCTGGGGTGGGGTGATGTTGGGAAGGGTGGGATCCGTTCAGACACTGAGTGATGCTCATCTGGGGTGGGGTGATGTTGGGAAGGTGGGATCCATTCAGACATTGAGTGATGCTCATCTGGGGTGGGGTGATGTTGGGAAGGGTGGGATCCGTTCAGACATTGAGTGATGCTCATCTGGGGTGGGGTGATATTGAGAAAGGTGGGATCCGTTCAGACATTGAGTGATGCTCATCTGGGGTGGGGTGATGTTGGGAAGGGTGGGATCCGTTCAGACATTGAGTGATGCTCATCTGGGGTGGGGTGATGTTGGGAAGGGTGGGATCCATTCAGACATTGAGTGATGCTCATCTGGGGTGGACATTGAGTGATATTTGAAAGGTGGGATCCGTTCAGACACTGAGTGATGCTCATCTGGGGTGGGGGGTGATATTGAGAAAGGTGGGATCCGTTCAGACACTGAGTGATGCTCATCTGGGGTGGGGTGATATTGAGAAAGGTGGGATCCGTTCAGACACTGAGTGATGCTCATCTGGGGTGGGGTGATGTTGGGAAGGGTGGGATCCATTCAGACATTGAGTGATGCTCATCTGGGGTGGGGTGATGTTGGGAAGGGTGGGATCCGTTCAGACACTGAGTGATGCTCATCTGGGGTGGGGTGATATTGAGAAAGGTGGGATCCGTTCAGACACTGGGTGGTGATGCCCATCTGGGGTGGGGTGATGTTGGGAAGGGTGGGATCCGTTCAGACATTGAGTGATGCTCATCTGGGGTGGGGTGATATTGGGAAAGGTGGGATCCGTTCAGACACTGAGTGATGCTCATCTGGGGTGGGGTGATGTTGAGAAAGGTGGGATCCGTTCAGACACTTGAGTGATGCTCATCTGGGGGGGGGTGATGTTGAGAAAGGTGGGATCCGTTCAGACACTGAGTGATGCTCATCTGGGGTGGGGTGATATTGAGAAAGGTGGGATCCGTTCAGACACTGAGTGATGCTCATCTGGGGTGGGAGTGATATTGAGAAAGGTGGGATCCGTTCAGACACTGAGTGATGCTCATCTGGGGTGGGGTGATATTGAGAAAGGTGGGATCCGTTCAGACACTGAGTGATGCTCATCTGGGGGGATGGGGGTGATATTGAGAAAGGTGGGATCCGTTCAGACACTGAGTGATGCTCATCTGGGGTGGGGTGATGTTGGGAAGGGTGGGATCCATTCAGACATTGAGTGATGCTCATCTGGGGTGGGGTGATGTTGGGAAGGGTGGGATCCGTTCAGACACTTGAGTGATGCTCATCTGGGGTGGGGTGATGTTGGGAAGGGTGGGATCCGTTCAGACATTGAGTGATGCTCATCTGGGGTGGGGTGATGTTGGGAAGGGTGGGATCCGTTCAGACATTGAGTGATGCTCATCTGGGGTGGGGTGATGTTGGGAAGGGTGGGATCCATTCAGACATTGAGTGATGCTCATCTGGGGTGGGGTGATGTTGAGAAAGGTGGGATCCGTTCAGACACTGAGTGATGCTCATCTGGGGTGGGGGGTGATATTGAGAAAGGTGGGATCCGTTCAGACACTGAGTGATGCTCATCTGGGGTGGGGTGATGTTGGGAAGGGTGGGATCCATTCAGACATTGAGTGATGCTCATCTGGGGTGGGGTGATGTTGGGAAAGGTGGGATCCATTCAGACACTGAGTGATGCTCATCTGGGGTGGGGTGATGTTGGGAAGGGTGGGATCCATTCAGACATTGAGTGATGCTCATCTGGGGTGGGGTGATGTTGGGAAGGGTGGGATCCATTCAGACACTGAGTGATGCTCATCTGGGGTGGGGTGATGTTGGGAAGGGTGGGATCCATTCAGACATTGAGTGATGCTCATCTGGGGTGGAGTGATGTGATGTTGGGAAGGGTGGGATCCATTCAGACATTGAGTGATGCTCATCTGGGGTGGGGTGATGTTGGGAAGGGTGGGATCCATTCAGACATTGAGTGATGCTCATCTGGGGTGGGGATGTGATGTTGGGAAAGGGTGGGATCCATTCAGACATTGAGTGATGCTCATCTGGGGTGGGAGTGATGTTGGGAAGGGTGGGATCCATTCAGACATTGAGTGATGCTCATCTGGGGTGGGGTGAAGGGTGGGATGTTGGGAAGGGTGGGATCCATTCAGACATTGAGTGATGCTCATCTGGGGTGGGGTGATGTTGGGAAGGGTGGGATCCATTCAGACATTGAGTGATGCTCATCTGGGGTGGGGTGATGTTGGGAAGGGGTGGGATCCATTCAGACACTGAGTGATGCTCATCTGGGGTGGGGTGATGTTGGGAAGGGTGGGATCCATTCAGACATTGAGTGATGCTCATCTGGGGTGGTTGGGAAGGGTGGGATCCGTTCAGACATTGAGTGATGCTCATCTGGGGTGAGTGATGGATCCATTCAGACATTGAGTGATGCTCATCTGGGGTGGGGTGATGTTAGGAAGGGTGGGATCCATTCAGACATTGAGTGATGCTCATCTGGGGTGGGGTGATGTTAGGAAGGTTGGATCCATTCAGACATTGAGTGATGCTATCTGGGGTGGGATTTGGGAAGGCATTTAAAATTGGGATGTGGTTAGGATCATGAAGGGTGTGGTTAGGGTCAGTTGATGATGTTCGTGTTCGAACACGGGTCTTCAGCGTGAATTTTAATTTTAAACTTTAATAACATCGTATTTCTATATTTTATGGCGAGGTGTAGGCAGCATGACCTTAACTGAGACGTCACAGACTGCCCCAGTTTGATGAGGTCGTAAAATGATTCACTAATGCATCTGGCTCACTGGTTACACCTGTATGTGTTTTGTGCGCTCATTCAGTGTACTTCTGTAACGCACAATGTGATTGATACAATATCAAGTCCGTACCAGACCGCAAAACTGTTCTAGCGGCAGAGCCTCGTTTTGAGATTTCCACGATTTCCAGGTTTCTGTTTGTCAGTGCTCGCTGAAGGGCAGAGTACGCTGCACGACATGTTTGCAAGGATTATAAGGAGCGTAGTGTTGCAATATACAAGTGCTAAGATATATCAAATGATACTGATTAATATTCATGTATCCAGTTAAATGAATTGGTCTCAAAATTCTGAACTGGTTATTGTACTAAGTTGCACAATAGGACGGAACCCAGTCAACAGGAAACGAGACTGTTGTGTAATCAATGTTTTGACTTGTCTGTGCCAGACAATCAAGTGACTGATAACCTGGTCAATACTATCCCAGATTAACGTATCAGGTCACACAGCCCCACCAGCCAGCGGTGGGCTCTCATAGTAATAGTACGGCTTTCTATCCAGATTCCATGGGTAAACAACTACAGGCGGTCATAATAATATAATAACAATAATAAAATAGCATATTTGTATGCTCAAAGCGCACAAGCAATCTGATTATTATCTATTACCCTGGATAACCCAAGCTGCCTGTGAGGCGCTAGAAGGTTAATAGTCGCATGAC
Organism: Haliotis rubra; assembly: GCF_003918875.1. Classification (NCBI taxonomy): domain Eukaryota; kingdom Metazoa; phylum Mollusca; class Gastropoda; order Lepetellida; family Haliotidae; genus Haliotis; species Haliotis rubra. The sequence goes on from NW_025767501.1 coordinate 50,220, forward strand.
TTATCCGACCGGGTACCCATTTTCCGCTGAGTGAACAGAAGAAACTTTGAACAAACTGACTTGTCTAAGGTGAGACCAGGTGCATCACGTGTGCTTCGCTGTGGGGCAGGACTAAAGTCCTAGAAACTCTCAGGTGCCAAACACGGTCACCCATCCAGGGACTATCTGCGACTAACAACTGATTTGTGACCTGGGCACAAGACTACACACCAACATAATTTGTATTACCTCATTGTTAAATTATTGGGCGTTAAACAGGTACACTGCCTGCACTAACAAAACTGAAAGGATTCGTTCAGCAAGTCTCAGTTCGCTGACTGTTCACTAGGATCCTAGATTCGAATCTCAGAATAGCTCCCTTTATGATCATTGGTTTGTATGTATCAAGCTTATCGTCGTGGGTTTGACACTTCGTTGTGGATCTTGCATCCTTAGGATCCCATAGAAATAAGACGAGCCGAATAACTTAAATAACTAATATTAACGCCGGATTGCTCGGCTGTTTAGAGATTCGTGAATTTACTGGACAGAAGATATGAGGTTCAAGCCTTATCATTAAAGACGAAATTGTTATAGATGTACACTGTTTTTAACTCGTCTACTCTGAACAATATATACTTTTGCACAGACATTGAATAAAACAAACAGAACTTCTTAGAGATGATATCTTTTAGAAACAAATATTCATGTACCTCGATTGTTATTATTAATAAAGATAGCAATTGCGCATTGTACTCTCATCGGGATAATACGAGGAATGCTATTTTATGAAAGAAATATTTGTAAGTTTTGTTAATGGGTACTACTTCATGAAAATGTATATCTGGATGTTTGTGAATATCATTTATTACGGGCCAAATCGTTCAGTGAATAGCACGCTTGTGTCTCGTGTATTTGATGGACTGTCGCAAACGTTTCTGGTTCTGTCTAAACACACACATCAATCGGCAATAAACTGACATATCATATCCCTATTGTCTATTGCAGATGTTTGATTGACGTGTTTATATTTCATCTGACGAGTTTATTGACGTTTAATCTTGTTAATAACGGGATATGCAAACATATGTTTGTGTGATCAACTGTAATAGTGTATTGACGCACGCCGCGTCTATTCGCGCTGTACTGTGTTTTGTCTGGAAACTGTGACAGTCACTGTTATTCATAAATAAAAGACGATCCGAGAACGTGAATGCCGTTAAAATGTGTATGATTTGTTATATATATGCAAATCGGTTTTATTACTGTCACAAATAGTATATAACCGGCTCAAATATTGATATTGTTGTTTATATAATAACAGGCACTAGGCAATGGAATGGTATTGTGATTTTCATTTTTCTAAAATTCTATATATTTGTAAATACCATACGTAAAAAGCGAATACTTTGGCAAGGATCCATATATCCACACGTAAAAGGTTTGTGTTGTAAAATAGTGCTTGAAACAGACAGGTAACGTTTTCACAAGAGGCATTTACAAACCCATTTCGATTGGCAGTTAGATTTTATTTCTGACAGTAAAAGGAAAAGGTCTCTTTGAATTCCAGATAAATAAAATTCCATTAAACGTGGGCAATTAACATCAAATACTGTTTAAGATCAAATTCAATTTCATCAAAGTTGTTTTGAAACATTTGGACTTGTATATCTTTGGCTTTGTGTCTTTTTATGTAAACGTATTTCTTGATAAATAATCGTTTCTGTTGCGTATTGTATTTTGGGTCATGTAATTCACTTGTCGTGTTTTTTACAAACATTGTTCGCGGCAACTGTCACCTGGAAGTACATACCAACCACAGTCTTAGCGGGAACTGTCGATCAAACGTCACAGACAAATCTCCTTGTCTCGCGGAGCGTGCCTAACCACATCAAGCTAGACGTTTTGACAATTTTTGTTGTGTTTTTCTTCCACTGAAGTAACTTTGATCTAAATAACGATCCCCGACACCTCACAAACTAAGCATATCTGTTTTGATAAAAGGACAACGTCTTGGAGCTGAGGGTATGAACTGAAGGACGATCAACGCAGTTTCCAGTTGGAAATTGACATTTAATATAGTTTTTCAGTATTGTTACATATAGTATGAGGGATTTAACTGCGCTTTGAAATTCTCCTTATGATCACATTTATCTCCATATTTGAAAGCGCTTGTAGTACAGTTTGTGCACGAGAACCATATGGATTCTGGAAGATCTTGGCTCATGAGATTTGTTTGATTGCTTGTTTGTTTTCGTTTGGTTTGTTTGTTTGTTTGCTTGCTTGCTCGTTCGTTCGTTTGTTTGTTTGTTTAACGATGCCATCAGCAAACTTCCAGCTATATGGCGGTGGCCTGCAAATAATCGAATCAGGAACAATCTATCCAGTGATTGACATCAAGAGCATTGATGACATGCACCAACAAAGTCACTGAGATTTACCACCAGATCCTTTAAGTCGCCTCTTTCGACTAATGGAGGTGTGACTTATAAGTATATATAAGTTCTGAGCTACTTTGAATGTATAGTTACTCACAACAGGTCGCAAGCATAAAGTGCAATACTTTCCATGTCTAAAGGCTAGAGTTGAATTAAATACAACCAGGCAGCCTATTTCTGCAAGCAACAAAATGTCTAGAAATTCTTCGTTGAAGCAAATGGACAAAATGGGCTACACGCTGTCAGCTAGTTCGTTGTGCTCCTTCATTTGTCAAGGGGGTAAGTTTGAGGTCAAAGCGTTCGCTCGTGACGCGGAAGGCCCGGGTTCGATTCCTTACATGGGTACAGTGTGTGAGGCCATTTCTGGTGTCCCACGCCGTGATGGGGCATGGTGGGCGAGCTGTCTAAGGCGCCAGGCTAGTGATCCAGCGAGCTTGAGTTGTCGGGATCGAGCCCACCTGTGACCGGGTGTAAAAACCTTAGAGTCAACTTTGTGTGCAGACTCTTTCAGTGTTGTCACAACCCCTAGTGTACAGCACACAACCCTGTGCACCCAAAAGAACCCACGAATCCGTTGGTATATGACAAGATGGTTGCCACAAGAATACGTGCAAACACCTGTTGCGGGTACAGCAATGTGCAGTAAACTTGGACAAAGTACTGTGACTATGTGTCCCAGTCCACCCAGCTGTGAATGGGTACCTCGTAAGGATGGGAAAGCCGCAATAACTCGGTGCGCCTAGTGGCTGCAAGAGTTGTATGTTCCCAGCGAAGTTGAGATTGATAATACGATGTGCCTTTGAGATTTACATCCAATGACCGAGGGAAAAAATACCAGCGCCTTGAGCATGTACTGGCTTTGTGGATATGTGCGCTATATAAATATCCAGTAATAATAATAATAATAATGTTGCTGGAATATTGCTAAAAGCGATACTCACTCACTGCTTTGTCAAAGAGGAGGTGGAGAGCAGAGGGAAGACAGAGTCTTGACTGATACCACTTTGGTATATGCTGATATGATAAACGGTATGATTACTCATACAATGCAGCAGGCATCTCTTATCAGTGAGTCGAGAACATTCGTAGACATGACAAGGTTACAGCACGCATGGTTCCAAGGCTTCTGAAATGTGGTAATTAATTCTCTTGCATTTGTGCATTGCTTTGTAGCAGGACCAGCTGATTTTGTTAAGCGACGTGTAACCCTTGGATAATCACGAAGAGACCACACAGCAGGCAAATAAAAGGCACAAAACCCTTTCTGCATCTCTCCACGAGCAACTGTAGAGTTTCGTCCATATCATGAGCATGTGGTTATGTATCGCAATCAAATAGTGATGATACCACGCGTTCCCAAACACGTGACGCATTATAAACACACGCAAAGCCTAGTTAATATTTCCCCTGAAATATCCACAACATGGACTTACACCGGACAGTACTTTGGTCACTGATGCGTCAAATTTTGTCATTCCCTCCACAGCGCCACCATAACATTTTATGACAGCTTTACCGAGACCTTAAACGAAGAACATCTGAACAAGGGTCGTATGACGCTCTTTGAAATGTTGAGAAAATGAGCAACCTCGATCACAAACAATGGCATCATCTGACGTCTCCTCTGAGGAAGAAGTCTATTCCATCAACTGCCAAGATGATTGCTTCCCCGAAATGGGTTTTCTGGGATTTGAAAGGAATCCCACTGGTGGGCTAACTCCTTCGAAAGGTCAGGCCATTAATGGCCAGTGTTATGCTGTTCTGTTTCGGCTGCTGTTTGAGAATATCAAGGGTAAATATCGACAAAAACACTCATGCAAATGACGATGACGTCATTTGAGCTTTGGGCGACATTTTACACCACCATGAGATTCCAGACAATCATACACCGTTGGCAGGCGTGGAAAGAATTTTGTTGAATATAATTAGCCACTGACCTTATAAACGTTGTGCATTATAATTTGGCTCAGGACTTTTCAACAGTCCCTCACGTTTTTGGGCACCTACTTTTTTTTAGCCGGACTCCCCACGGGTGGCCGTGACGTAGCTATCACAGTTGCCATAGTAATGATTGCAACGTTCTTAACACTGTTTTTTCACAATCCGGAACAAGAACATGTTTGCTGCAGATAAACCAAATCATTCCATTTTAAAGGAAATAAAATTTCAACACACTTCAAGCGGTATTTGTATAACCCTTATGTAGATCACTGATTAAGTGGAGTGTTCATGTCTGTCTGCACTCCTAAAGCGAAGTTTGCATGTCAACATTAAGCTTTCGTTCCCGGCAACTCTCTCCATTACATCCAGTAACTAACTTAGCATATATACGCCGTATTAACATACAGACACGCTTAAGAATCAGCATCATCAGCCTCTATCATCAAGACTCCGTCAAACTCGAATCTTAAAATGGACTTCTGATTCCTGGCCCATGAGAAGGGTATTCCCCCCTGCTTCCTATCAACGTATTGTTCCTTTAATTCACTTTGTGTCTCCCATCAAGGTGAGGGGACGAGATGTTAACGAGAGGAAACGAGAGAAAACGAGAGAAAATATCCTTGATCAATAGAATTGTCTGAGATGATGGCGGGGTACGGACCTCGAGTCCGATTGCGTGTAGATACAGCGGAGTTCCATTACTACCAATCATTCTCTACTTTGATATGCAAATTAAATTTGGGCGCGGGGAAATCTCGTGAAGATGGTGCTATCTGATAGGCTGGTTGTGGTCAGGGGAGGTAATTAATGACTCGCAGAAATCACGCCATTATCAACTCCTTGAATCGTGATTTAGCTGACGAGATCTCATTTCCACCCCCGCGGTTATCCCCCTTTGATACTCCGATACAGCAGGGCGAAAACTAACTCTATGGTGCTGCGACGTTTGCGTGTATTATCAAGGATTTTGCTATATTTCGATTTGAGTTGTGATTTAGACAATAATCAAACCTCAAGATCCCAATTTTCCTCGAACCAAATTTGATCAATCGTTCCAATCACAAACCGGGGTAAATTCTAAGTCTCTCATTTTGCTCCTATTTCGCTCTCGCCGCCATTTTTTTCTCTTGGTTTCTTAATGAAGGCTATCCTCAGCAGCTCTGTAATCAACTGAAAACGTGCCCAGGTTAGGAAATGTCCCAAGTTAACGCTCTTGGTAACCTGCGCAAAGTTAGCTTAACCACAGAGGCCAAAGCGACAAGTCCTTAGAGAATGAAGGTTTTGGTCATTACGAATACATCCACGTTACACGGGAAACACTGCGGTTTGTTTGAAAATAATTGGTTGTTTCTTTCATCAGACCACAGCTTCAGCTAGCCAGTGTACCTTTACGATGTGTTGGCGTGTTTTTAGTATTGTTGGGCCGCCACATAGCTTGAAATTGCCGAGTGCGCTGTTGAGTGAGTGAATTAAGTTTTACGTTGATTTTACCAATTTTACAGCAATATCACGACGGGGGACACTATAGATGGGCTTTACACATTGTACCCATGTGGGGAATCGAACCCGGATCTTCGGCGTGATGAGCGAACCCTTTAACCACTAGGCTACCCCACCGCCCCTTTGCGCTGTTGAACAACAAACAAACAACGGTATTATTGCAATAACAATAAACGAATATTTCTTGAAAGTAGTCTTTTGATAAAAAAAATTCTCGTTAGAAATTAGGTACATAGTTAAAGCGTTTTGTTTCTTGGATCTTTTACTAACAAGACGTTTTGAAATGTATTACAACATAGTTGCAGATGGAATTAATGTCGTTTTATGGCTGCTTTGAAAAATATTTCAATTTTAACAAGGAGGGCGAGCTTGAAATGGCTTTGAAAGCTCGAAGTTATGCAGGGCCCCACATAGCGATCGAAGCGCTAAGCTCATCGTAAATCCCGTACTTGAGGATTGACTTACGACAGTCGTTGCTTTACGATAGCTTTGTGAAACGGGGCCCTAGTCCGTTCTTAGACATTTACTGCTTTCATGAACCCTTCCAGCACGGATATGGTACTGAAGGACCTAGAAATTAACAAAAATTAACACGAACTGGAATTCGAACCAATGACCATAGGTTTCTGACCCACCTAAGGTCTGTTCAGCAAATTTGAGTGAATTGGACGACTGAGCTTTGCTCTATTTCAGGTCAAGAAAACATTCTTATTAAGATTTAGTCGAGGCAACTGGTTAGTCCGTCATTATGTTGGGGTATAAAAATATGACTAAGTTACGCTACATATTTATATAATATAAACGGTCAACCTAAGAAATCTGGACTGATCCAACCAGCTCAGAGATGAGACTAACTGGGGACAGTATCGCAAACACTTTGTTTGTCATCCACCGTACATACTCGACACACTTCTGTATCTGCTAATCATAACCTGCTCAAGAATATACGTTAGTTTTCAGCAACCCATGTTTGTCGTAATAGGCGACTAACAGGATCGGGTAGTCACACAGGCTGTTTAACGACGCACTCAACCGTTTGTCAGCTGTATGACGGTGGTCCGTAAATAATCCAGTCTGGACCAGACAATCCAGTGATTGGCATCATGAGCACCACTCCATGTATTCGGGATACACTGAACTGCATAAACTAAGTCAGCAAACCTGACCAAACGATCCCTTTAGCCACCTCTTGCGACATTGATGGAGACTAATCCTTACCTGGATCTTCGCGGGTCATTGAACAAAGGTAAACGGCTAACTAATAATGAAACTAATTGACAGAAAATATACCTGAAAATATAGAATATTACTTTGTTAATGACATGAAGGATACTTTATAATGTGGTTTCCCGGCAAATAATGTAGAATGTGCAAACTTGTCCTTGGTCATCCAAAGTCTACCCTACATACACATATTGTAGTTAATACCACTGTCCCGGCTTCAAATACCATTACCATTCTATGTAAGCATCACTATATTGTATGATCACAGAACCTGGTACAAGAAGCATATCCAGTAATGCCACACATACGACAGTACATATTTCTGAGGAGGAAATCGCCAAAACCATGTGTCAGTGCTATTATTTGACACTCAAACCTGAAGACATTTCGATTCTTCTTTTGTACTTGATTCCAAAGGTCCATTAAAATCTGTTCAAAGGGACATATTGTTGGGTCCAGGAAAGGCACAGCCAAATGGCTACCTAAACTATTAACCACAATCCTCAATAGACCTTCTGTACATTGCCTTAATAGAACCTTCCTGCATACAGCCTTAATAAAACCTTCTGTATAGAGCCTTAATAGAACCTTCTCTATATTAATAGAAAGAATTTGAGACAGCGGAATTAATGCCACGTGGATTGTAAAATAGCTCAAAGGATTCGCTTGACCTTTTGCAATCTCAGAAAGTTCAATTCTGTTAACTCAACCCTGTGCACCACTGTCTCCCATAACAAACGCAAGGGTAAACGCCATTCCATGGTCCAGAGGACCTAGGTGACAGTATATATGTCAGCGGTTCACTTTGTCAAACATGAAAGCATCTGAATTTTACTGAGAATACATCATGTCAAATGCTGGCCTTTCTCATTGCCAACATCAAAATTTAGGGGTAAGCCATTTAGGAAAGATGAAGCTATTCTCAAGGGTACCAGTTGAGCTCCCCTCCTTGTGGATTTCTGTTCATTTGGCGAAACAAATCAATTTCATTTAACAAAGAAGAGTATCTTAAGTTTCATGTTCATTGTTCAATAAAAAAATTATTTTCAAGATCATTAACTTTCTTTGCCAGATGACAAAATATTATTGTGTTAACACAATCTGTCATCACTGCTACTTGTCAAAATAGCTTCTCAAATGGAAAATTTAATAAATTGCTTGTCATAAATCATTCACGGATAAGAAAATACAAATGTGTTTTGCATTTTTAAATATTTTTCCAGGTAGACCATACAAAGTCCATACAGACTCTCTGATTAATCCAGTGAACGTTCCCTATCTCCTCCCACCGTACAGAGACTCCCCGGAGACAAAACACTCCGTCAGATTATATTGGCTTCGTAAACAGTTCAAATGTACACAATACAAAACATCTGATGACTTTGTTGCAGAGATCTGATTTTGAGCACGTTCCTTTAGGAAAGCCGCAGCCAGCTCTGGGCGGAGTGAAAACCGTACTTCGGTTCGATGTGTCGATTTCTGTGATGTTCCTCCCTGTTGATTCCCTCCACAAACGCTACCCTCGGGGTCGGCTATAAAACTCGAATGTGGAGTACAAATACGATAAAATATTTGTGGAAATTGTCCTCTCGAATCCAGGCAAAACCGACCTCGATGACGGACACGCCAAAATCAAATTAATCTGACAGATCAAAGTGGGACTTGGAAGGCATGGTTAACCGCAAATACAGTTTTTTCGTCACTCCAGGCTGTTATATGGAGGAATATTGCTGTGACCGCTTTGTCTTCATGTTTATTTACTTCGAAGCACTAACACAAAACAGATAACCTATTATACCGCGGTAGCCCATAGCCATTTGTGTAACATTAATGTGTTTGCATTAAGACATTGGCAAGTGTTTCCGTTTGGTCGGTACAGATGGCGCTGTTTTAGAAGACTGCTCCTTGCATCGACAAACACTTAACAAACACTGCTCCAGAGCTTCAGAACACCCTTTCTTGAACTATAAATATACCAAAAGTAATTTCACCAACATATACAAAAACGCATTTGGTTTCTCTCGAATTTAGGAGAAGTTAGTGTCTTATGAAGTTCCTAAAAGGGTATATATATGCGAACTGCTCATCTATCTTCTGTAATTGGTAGCTTTGCCCTTATTTGAACATTTCTTTGTCGCAAAAAATAAAATAATTAAAACACAAAGTACAAATAAAGCACACAATAAGGTATTTACTATTTACTGAATAGACTTTTTTTACTTTGAAATAAATAACGACGCGTTATTGCTCCCATGTTTCTCCTTTGAGTCGACCTCAGGAACTGGTGGATACAATGAGTGCTCCTCCAGCGTGGATAGATGCTCGTGTCATCAACCACTGGTTGGTGTGATACACCTTAGTTTCAATTAGGAAAGAAGACTCATTTAACTGGACAGATATTAAAAGTGTCTTGCCCTCCGAAACTGACTCAAATAGTGAGTGGGTTTTACGCTGTATTTAGCAATATTCTAGCTATATGGCTGCGGTCTGTAAATAATCTAGTCCACACCAGACAATCCAGTGGCCAACATCATGAGCATTGATCTACGCAATTGGATAGAATGTCAGACTCAAAAAATTATGGTGGCGAATTATTATTATCATAGTAATTTGAATATATATTGCCCTATGTAGTAGAGGATGGTTGTGATATTGCAAAATATTTTAGAATAAATCAATATTCATCCACTCATTACTTTTCAATAAACTTTAACATAATATTTGCTCAACATTCAAGAACCAGAAACATTGATCCCATTTATATGTTCCTATAATCAGATTTGAAGGATTATACATGCAAGATTGTATGTCATGTCAGTTTTGAAAATCACTTGAATGGTAAGGAACAGAAAATGATACTTAACCTGACAAGGTTTTATGCACGTTTGTTTAGTCATTATATTTGTAGTAACAAGGTATTAAAATATGCATAATTCATCATTGATATTCAGACTGGTTTACCAGAGTATATAACGATTTTATAGTTATTGTGACACCAAAGTAAACCATGTGTTCAAGGGGTTTGGCCATGGAGGCTCATTATCAAATGACCGAGAGGTACTTTGGAGCAGGTATCATCAGATGTCCATACACGATGATTTTTTTTCAAGCATGCACACCTGTATAGAAGATGTCAGCAGCCATCACATCAGACTTATTCACATCTTCACCCAGTAATTACTAGACCGCATCATTCAAAGGCTCTTTTACTTTCTTTCGGAATCGATGAAGACAGCTGATGAGAAGCAAGTAAACCATATCATCGGAAATGACCAAGCTGGGCTATTTTACATTTCTGGATATATTGTCCATGCTCTGCTAAAAAAGAAGACAATAAGTGGCCAAAACATCCAGGCTCTAATCGATAGCCTCCATACAAGAACAGAGTCCAAAGAAAGCTACATTCGGACATTTTCCAGATGGACATTTGTGGCTTCTTCCAGGTATGGGGTATCTGTGGGTTCATCTCTTGAACTGAAAAAAAGGAAACACACATGTACAGTATTAAATACACATATTGTAGTTAATACCACTGTCCCGGCTTCAAATACCATTACCATTCTATGTAAGAATCACTATATTGTATGATCACATAACCTGGTACAAGAAGCATATCCAGTAATGCCACATAAACGACAGTACATATTTCAGAGGAGGAAATCGCCAAAACCATGTGTCAGTGCTATTATTTGACACTCAAACCTGAAGACATTTCGATTCTTCTTTTGTACTTGATTCCAAAGGTCCATTAAAATCTGTTCAAAGGGACATATTGTTGGGTCCAGGAAAGGCACAGCCAAATGGCTACCTAAACTATTAACCACAATCCTCAATAGACCTTCTGTACATTGCCTTAATAGAACCTTCCTGCATACAGCCTTAATAAAACCTTCTGTATAGAGCCTTAATAGAACCTTCTCTATATTAATAGAAAGAATTTGAGACAGCGGAATTAATCCCACGTGGATTGTAAAATAGCTCAAAGGATTCGCTTGACCTTTTGCAATCTCAGAAAGTTCAATTCTGTTAACTCAACCCTGTGCACCACTATCTCCCATAACAAACGCAAGGGTAAACGCCATTCCATGGTCCAGAGGACTTACATTTCTGGATATATTGTCCATGCTCTGCTAAAAAGAAGACAATAAGTGGCCAAAACATCCAGGCTCTAATCGATAGCCTCCATACAAGAACAGAGTCCAAAGAAAGCTACATTCGGACATTTTCCAGATGGACATTTGTGGCTTCTTCCAGGTATGGGGTATCTGTGGGTTCATCTCTTGAACTGAAAAAAAGGAAACACACATGTACAGTATTAATATTAAAGAAAAAATAATATGAAGGGTTCTAAATAATTGTTAAAATTATGCAATAGTTGGTTTCAAACAAGGTCGATATACTTACTCAAAATGGGAATATTGTACTTAATAATAGTACTGGTAGGCTCTATGAGTAGCCCTTCCGACGAGTGACGATGAAAACTTTCTTTTTCTTGGGCATCTACAAAACCAATGATAATTTTATGATATAAATATAATGTTGAATAATAACTTCATTTTTCATTTTTATTGTTGCACAAAGACAGGCTGTTGGTACTGTCTAAGCCCAGGTAAACTCATAATCAAACTTCATTAGGAAGAATAATAACAACAGTAAAATATATGTATTGTAATCATGATAAATATGGATCTTTTCTACAAACATAATCATCACAATGAACAATAAAAAATATTTTCAACCGATTAGGTGAATGAGACTCATGTAGAATGATTTGAATATATATTAGGGTCCATATTAACAAACTAAATGAATGTTATGTCGTCTGCTACGAGGTAATTGAAATGTTCAGTATACGACGCAAATATGGGTTTACGCCAAAAATCATAAAAAATAAAACACCAGATGTAGACATATAAATTTAGTACCAAGCAAAAGAGGAAATCTCCGTGAATGTTGACATATTTATTTTAAAAATGCTAGTAGTAAACTATTCTTGTGAAAGTGTGCGAAAATCAAGTCTTGTGGAGTAAATATTTCGAAAAACATCATATTTCGTCACATTGCAGGAGTCACAATAAGGAATTACGCGACCGCCACAGACTTATAAAAGCCACTAAAACCAATCTTTATCTTATCTGCATTTATTGCACCCCGGTAATTAAGGATTTGTATTGAGAATTAGTAGCCGTTATTGAAAATCAAAATCGGGACTTTCGCCGATTTTACACCTCCGCCATTGTTCTCACAGATCAACGAGCACACATGACAATATTCATCAAATACAAAGACAAATATATGTTTTAGCACCCCTAATACACCTCAAATGCACTGTTTTAAATATAAGTATTTACATGAGAATAAATGAAAAAAAAATAAATCTTACCTTTGCAATGAAAATACGCGAAATCGATGACGGAAGTGAACACACGTTTTCGCCAGCTTCCGGACAGGCTGCGCAGTACAAGCCGTAGCGCTGATGGTTTTGCGCATTGGCTTGAGGACCGTCCCTCTATTATATGGTCTCTGTTCGCACACTGACTGAAACACTTACAGAGGTTGGAAAACAAAGCTGCAAAATTCCCGTACATGACGGTATTTATATTGCTTTGGGTTTTTTTGTTGACTTCTTCAAACATTGATGCTCTTAGAATGAGTTTATCCTAGTAATGGGGCCACCGGCCCATTTTACATTTTCAGGTGTTACAATTTTCGCATGTACATGCGATTGCCAGTATACAATATACATGAAATATATATGATTAAATATTGAACATATTGTCATTAGAGATTTCATCATTATCAATTTATTATCAAAATTTAAGAAAATTCTGTTTCTTTATTGGGGCTAAGAAAATAAACTTGGCCTTAGATATTGACCAGCAGCAGCAAAACAGTTGATGTTGAGTGAAATTCATTTCTGATATAGTTGTGAATCTCCAATTGATTCTGGTGACGATGAAGCGAATAATGCTGGGAAGTCTTTTTCAGAGACAAGATATTTTTTCAGTTACCTGTACATATTCATATTTCTATATTAAAACTATGTATGTTTAAAAATCATTTTGCAACAATGTAGCTTTATAGTACAAGGGATAATTCATTTTCTACGATAAAATTGCTTACACATGGAGACATGTCCCTGATATTCCAATGTCGAATAATGCAATAAAAACGTCCCTTACTAAGAACACAGGTCCGAATGGCGTGTCAGCAGGAAGACATTGTTTAGCTGAAGTCCTCGATACATGTTTCATTGTGTACGCCTTTCTGGTAAGAGAGACAACAAAAGGGAATAGGGTAGCCGAGTGGTTAAAACGTTCGCTCGTCACGCCGAAGACCCGGGTTCGATTCCTCACATGGGCACAATGTGAGAAGGCCATGTCTGGTGTCCCCCGCAGTGATATTGCTGGAACATTGCTAAAAGCGGCTGCTAAACTTACTCACAAAGGGAATATGGCATCTTAAGTATTACTGGAACACGTCGAAAAAGGAATTAGTGGTCTCACGCTTTATTAAAAACTGTAAAAGAAAATATTTGAAAATGTGATTCATTCATTAACTTTTCGTCCAAAATTGGTAACAAAGCTTGAAGTAAATACTGGAATAGTTCGACTGACTTCCACAAATACCTGGTGCCCAGTGTCCTCCTACTGGGTTCATCGTCTCACTAACATTGTCCCGTTCTGATATCTCTCTCCGTGAAGATCTGAGGATTTGATAAACTTTCTAAACATCAGCCGTGTGTCTTCTATCAGTGAGGGAAGCATTTCAGTCAATGTATCACAGTTCTGTATCTTGAAAACGAACAAATATGACAAATTATATAAGCACCCTTATATTGCTGTGGATAACTTATACTACTCTTCATATACTCATGCCAATAATGGTTGTCACCCCCTTCAATTTTTAATTGGGGTGGGGGTGTGAGGTGGGGGTGGGGGTTTGACAACCATTATTGGCATGAGTATATGTGGCATGTGCACACATATGAGAATACCACTGAAGGAATAGTTTTAACGATGGGGTTTTTTACTGCACAATCTTGTTTTACAAAAACTGACATCTGATGGCTCAATTATCCTTCATCGGGAAAGGTTCTCTCAGGGTTCGCATGTAACGACTTCCTATGTCAGTGTTCTCAGATCGTATCGCAAAGAGGTATGACATCAGGGTGAAAGGTCAGATTTTAATGAGGTTGTACTCACTTCGGGGAATGAACCCGGACCTTAGGCGTGACGAACGAACACTTCACACACAAGGCTACGTGACACCCCAACATGAGGGTAGAGATTACGGTTTTTCGTAATCCACCAAAATAAATGTTTTCGTTCAAATAATGAAAAGCATTTGTTAGTAAGAAATGCATTTTACACGTAAGTTAAAAAGTATTTCTGAGATGATGTTGAATGTGTGAGCGTTTCGGGATCAGCTGTTCCTTGTTGAATGTAATAACAAAACAGGACCAGGTTGTAAAACTACCCGTGAAGATCCGGGTTAGAAGTGATCTTCAGTAACCCATGCTTGTTGTAAGACGCGACCAACGCGATCGGGTGGTCAGGCTCGCTGACTTGGTTGACACATGTCATCGGTTCCCAGCTGCGTAGATCGATGTTCATGATGTTGATCACTGGATTGTCTTGTCCAGATTATTTACAGACCGCCGCCATACAGCTGGAATATTGTTGAGTGCAGTGTTAAACAACAAACAATCAATCTGTTGTCGACTTTAGCAAATAGACAGGCGGTTGTCGAATGCTCGTTTGCTGTGACTTGACGACACGAAACACTGCATTTAGTGGTCCTCGGCGACGACAGAAAACAAATAACGGGCGAAATACGCTTTTGTTTTAAAGTTCAACTGCTCTCACAACAAGTTACATCAGCAGAACAGTTTGTTTATTTCAAAGTAACAAGGAAGTCACCGTACGCATTCATACCGGATACTCCTCAGATTATACCATATTTTCGTGGCTGAACGCTAACATATTGCTGCAGAAGCTGCAGTGAAACCTGTTAGTAGGAAAACGTCATTTTCAGAGGCCAATAATTGTTAGTAATTTCAAAGCCTTGTCTGCCGTACCACAGCAACATAGACGCGTCACCAGAGTTGTGTCCCTTGCAGAGCTTGGATCCGCTGATCCCTGGTTTGTAGGTACGTGATCGTTTCAGTGAGGGAAATAGTTTCCAAATTTTGCTAGCCAGTCGGACTATCTATGCCAGAAAATTAATAGCCAACCAAATAATTCACTTGCCCTAATTTTGAATGTCGAAACTAAGCAAAAGATTACAAAAATAGATGAGTATAAGAATTGTCGGCTTGATACGGGTATCATCATCAGGCTGCTTATCTCCACAGTCGCTGGCCCGACTGACCAGTGAATTTTCATGGGGTCATTTTGTAAATATATCTCTCTCTCCGAGTTGTTAAGTTATGATACATTTTTAAATCATGCAAGATTATGGCCTGATAAACATGTTCATCATATTAGTAGCTTGTGACGAAACCCGTGTGGACATTTAAATTTCGGGCTAGTGAATTATTTTGTGGGCTAGTAACTTTCAGGCATATCTAGCCCGACCGGCTAGCAAAATTTGGAAACTATTTCGCACGCTGGTTCCAGTGAAGTGAGTGAGTGGGTTTAGTTTACCAATATTCCAGCTATATGGCGGCGGTCTGTAAATAATCGAGTCTGGACCAGACAATCCAGTGATCAACATCATGAGCATCGATCATCGCAATTGGGAACCGATGACATGTGTCAACCAAGTCAGCCAGCCTGACCACCCGATGCCGTTAGTCGCCTCTTACGACAAGCATGGGTTACTGAAGGTTCATTCTAACCCGAACCTTCACGGGTAGGTTCCAGTGAAGCTTGAAGAAACACGTAGCCGCTTCCGTGGTATGAGAATCTAACAATTCGAGCCCCTGGCTGCGTAACACTAAAAGACATTGACATACAGTACTTGTCGTTACCCTGCCTCATGTTGTTGATCACTGGATTGTCTGGTCCAGACTCTATTATTTACCGACCGACACCATATAGCTGGAATATTGCTGAGTGTGGCATAAAATTAAACTCACTCACTCACTATCGCAGATTTTAAAACACGGAGTCTCATTATAGGTACCCATGTTAACCTGTAATGTTGTATTTCGGTGGCCTGCGTAGATCGATGCTCATGCTGGTGATCACTGGATTGTCTAGTCCAGCTTCGATTATTTTCAAACCGCCGCAATATAGCTGGAATATTGCTGAGAACGGCGTTAAACAAACAAAAACTAAACAATGTCAACTTTTCATGACCTAACATAGGGGAGATAATGCTGCCTGCTGCCTGTCTCCGTCTTCACCGCATACAACATCTTGCAATACTGAAGGCTGAAAAAGTGTTTGTTCTTGGGAGGAACAAACTAGCAAGCGTTACATTGTATACTGACAAAAACCATTCGTTATTTGAAGTTTGCTGGGTCTGGAGCACTTTACAATTGGAGTGCATGTATAGACACGGGGTAATCGGTGCCAATTTAAACGGCATCTTAGTTGAGGTTCCCTAACCTTGGATCCCACATCAAAGAAGATAATTTTGGGTCAGACACCATTGTGCATGTTTTACTGTGGCAACAAACATCATCACAATCCATGAACTAATCCCCGTCCAAGCCTATTATGTCGGTCTGTGAATAGGCAGGGCGGCACTCGGTTTTTACTCTCCACATATAACATCTCACGTCCTGTTTGGGACGAGATCCATGCTTTTGTGTTTTCCATCCAACTCTCACGCCGAGCCGCACATCTAAGTCTACAAACATCTGTTCCCCTAACCAATTCATATAAACCTACAATATGTTTTTGTTCACTCGTTTGTGGGATCTTTCTTTGATTACCGCTGAATCTGCCGAGTTCTCCAAGGAAGTCACGTAATCATGTTTACACACGTGCTCGCGAGGATTTCCGCCATTTCAAATCTCGTCGTTTCCCGTTCTCGGACCATTCTGAACGTGATCTTGCATCAATAAACTTTGCCAGCGGGGCAACTCTTTCAGCGATCGTCCCCCATACTCAATGATATTTGTAAATCAATTACTATGAATTGAATCACTTCACACTCAGTATTACTTTTTACCTAAAAGCAGCCATCAAACTTTAATATCATGTTACATGAATATCATATGAATGTTTTCATACACTATTGCAAATGCCATGGAAAATGTGTTTCGGTGCATGTATAAAGCGAATTACCTTAAATATCCAGGCGGTCGTGTGAATGGGGGTGAGGTCACAGTTTGCCAATGTTAGGAGTCAATTCGGGGGACTTGATGGCAACATCGCTAAACGGCGGGGCCGGTTGGACAGCTTAGTGGTTAAAGCATTCGCTCATCATGCAGAAAACCCAGGATCGAATTCCCACGTGGGTACAACGGGTGAAGCCAATTTTTGGTGTTGTGTAAATACTAAATGAAAAAAGGTGGTGTAAATGTTTGTTCAGTGAGAAGATGCTGTAAATGTTAGGCCATAAAGACAATGGGGCAAATGCTTGGCCACGGAGAACATGCTGTAAATGCTAGGCCATGGAGAAGATGATGTAAATGCTAGGCCATATGAAAGATGGGATAAATGCTAGGCCATATGAAAGATGGGATAAATGCTAGGCTATATGAAAGATGGGATAAATACTAGGCCATATGAAAGATAGGATAAATGCCAGGCCATATGAAAGATGGGATAAATGCTAGGCAATTTGAAAGATGGGATAAATGCTAGGCCATATGAAAGATGGGATAAATACTAGGCCATATGAAAGATAGGATAAATGCTAGGCCATATGAAAGATGGGATAAATGCTAGGCCATATGAAAGATAGGATAAATGCTAGGCCACGGAGAACATGCTGTAAATGCTAGGCCATGGAGAAGATGGTGTAAATGCTAGGCCATATGAAAGATGGGATAAATGCTAGGCCATAAGAAAGATGGGATAAATGCTAGGCCATATGAAAGATGGGATAAATGCTAGGCCATATAAAAGATAGGATAAATGCTAGGCCACGGAGAACATGCTGATACATGCTAGGCCATGGAGAAGATGGTGGAAATGCTAGGCCATATGAAAGATGGGATAAATGCTAGGCCATATGAAAGATGGGATAAATGCTAGGCCATATGAAAGATGGGATAAATGCTAGGCCATATGAAAGATGGGATAAATGTTAGGCCATATGCTATAAATGTTAGGCCACGAAGAAGATGGTGTGAAATGCCAGGTCAGAAGAAGATGGTGTACAAATGCCAAGAATATGCCTTCAGTAGAAGAAATGATTTTATGTATAATTATTCATGATCAATCAAAATGTATTAAGTTGGCAGCAGTTGGTGATTCATTGGTTGGTGGAATATGTTAATTTTTAGTAAGTAACTCTTGGTAGACAATTACGCCAACTGAAAACCCACAGATGAAAAAAGTTGAATTTCAAAATCATCCATGCACATGGTTTCAGTTCTGTTTACCCCTTTATTCACAATGGACTGATCCAGCTCATGCACCACACCTCTACACCTGTGCATGTGCTGCGAGTACGAGGCAGTGCACGTGCAGGTGACGGTAGTATTGATAACAATCAGTATCCATCGTTCCCATCTCTTCAAACCCTCAGTGTTTTACATGTTAACTTTTTGTGTAACGTTTTAAGTGGAAACTATGCAGAAATTTTATTGGTGACTAATCTCATCTAAAAATCGTGATTGAAAGTGCTGATTAGAATTTTAGTTTTGAAATACTCGGGGCGATTGACAATTTATTTTTGTTTGCGAGTAATCGCCGCCATTGCTCTGTGATGAGTCCTCCATAACGTTTTCTGATAATCTGCTCAAGGCTGTCCAATCGCTATGTCAAATCCGGAAAATTAGTTGCATTTCCGTTTTTGTACAAACCATGAGAAGCGATTGGATGTCCTTAAAGTTGGACAGCTTTCAACCTTTATGGTGTTTTTATGTTCACAACAAACAATACGTAATTGCGCATCCTGCAATATCGAGTCATATAAAGACGGTTTATGTGCTTCTCATATCGCCATATCGGCTTAAAATAGAATAATTGTATTTTGAAACCATATTTTATGTGTGTCCAATTAATAAACAAGGGGATGTATATTAACGCACATTTATTATCAGAAAATGACAAATTAAGATAAATGACTAGTTCTGTGTTGAATTTGTGGTTTGCTTAACGAATTCGTATCGACATTGCTGGAATCAGTGAAATCATGGATGAACGATATTTTGGGCTCGACACAGTATGACGTTTGTGGGTAACGTAGAAGATCAGTGGGAGACTTTAGGTTTTTAGGTTTTAGCTGAATTCAAACAAGCGTGCGATTATTTCCTCAACCGCACAAAGCTTCAGAGGCAGAATGGTCCCCAGTGCCTCCTCCTTGCCACATTGTGAGAGGTCCAGTGCTGAATGGTCCACAGTGCCTCCTCCTTGGCACATTGTGAGAGGTCCAGTGCTGAATGGCCCACCCTCCTCCTTGCCACATTGTGAGAGGTCCAGTGCTGAATGGTCCACACTGTCCTCCTTGGCACATTATGGTCCACAGTGCCTCCTCCTTGGCACATTGTGAGAGGTCCAGTGCTGAATGGCCCACAGTGCCTCCTCCTTGGCACATTGTGAGAGGTCCAGTGCAGAATGGTCCACAGTGCCTCCTCCTTGGCACATTATGAGAGGTCCAGTGCTGAATGGTCCACACTGCCTCCTCCTAGTGCAGAATGGTCCACAGTGCCTCCTCCTTGGCACATTATGAGAGGTCCAGTGCAGAATGGTCCACAGTGCCTCCTCCTTGGCACATTATGAGAGGTCCAGTACAGAATGGTCCACAGTGCCTCCTCCTTGGCACATTATGAGAGGTCCAGTACAGAATGGTCCACAGTGCCTCCTCCTTGCCACATTATGAGAGGTCCAGTACAGAATGGTCCACAGTGCCTCCTCCTTGCCACATTATGAGAGGTCCAGTGCAGAATGGTCCACAGTGCCTCCTCCTTGGCACATTATGAGAGGTCCAGTACAGAATGGTCCACAGTGCCTCCTCCTTGGCACATTATGAGAGGTCCAGTGCTGAATGGTCCACAGTGCCTCCTCCTTGGCACATTATGAGAGGTCCAGTGCTGAATGGTCCACACTGCCTCCTCCTTGGCACATTATGAGAGGTCCGATGTTGAATGGTTCAGTGTCTCTTGTTTGCCACATTATGAGAGGTCCAGTGTTGAATGGTTCAGTGCCTCTTGTTTGCCACATTATGAGAGGTCCAGTGCTAAATGGTCCCCAGTGTCTCCTCCTTGCCACATTATGAGACCTCCCGTTCAGAATGGTCACAGTGCCTCTTGTTTGCCACATTATGAGAGGTCCAGTGCAGAATGGCCCACACTGCCTCCTCCTTGCCACATTATGAGAGGTCAAGTGCTGAATGGTCTACAGTGCTTCCTACTTGTAATATTGTGAGAGGTCCAGTGCTGAGTGGACCACAGTACCTCCTGTTGGCAACATTGTGAGAGGTCCAGTGCTGAATGGCCCACAGTGCCTCCTCCTTGTCACATTGTGAGAAATCCAGTGCAGAATGGTCCCAAAGAGCTCTTGCTTGTCGCTTTGTGAGAGGTCAAGTGCAAAAGGCTTTTACTGCCTCCTGCTTGTCTGCCTGTGAAGTTTCCTGGTGATAATTGGTCCCTAATGCCTCATGCCTGTCTCTCTGTGGTCACTCCCCGGCAGATGAGACACCCAGTCCTCCATGCGTGTTTCCCTGTGGAGATTGCGGGGCAAAATAGGTCCCCGGTACCCCATGCTTGTCTCCCAGTCGAGCGAATCCATGGCAGAACAGGACCCTAAAACTTTATCACCGCGGCTATTCCATGGAAACTACTGCACTCATATTGAGAATCGAACCTTAGTCAATGCGGGACGACCGAACGCTTTTACCAATTGCCTTCAATCCTCCTCTCCATCCCCAAGACATGTAGATCCGTCACCATCACAGTCGTCCCGACTCAGCCTTCACCCCTGCTGAAATGGTTGATTCCTTTAGCATTATTTAGTTCTTAATTTTCTGCGGGTATTGTTACAGTTGCCCTGCCTTCTTACACCAGATCTCACATTTTGTGCGTGTAATGTTAACACTTTAGTTGACGTCAGCATTCTACGTTGGTGTCACATGGCAAGGGTTGCGTTGGGGACATGCTTCCAACAGCTTGAGCTCAATTTGTAGCGTTCCCGTCGTGACGGGCCTCACAGACGCATGCTAAAGAACATATGTAGACCGCGTCAGATTAAAGGGGTGAGTGAGTATGTTTTTATGCCGCTTTTAGCAATATTCCAGCAAAATCACGGCAGGGGAAACCAGAAATGGGCTTCACACATTGTACCCATGTGGGGAATCGAACCCGGGTCGTCGGCGTGCCGAGCGACCGCTTTAACCACTAGGCTCAGGAAGGTAGAGACTTTAGCTACAGGCAAGACTGACCACGAAACACTGACAATTGATAAAAAAAATTATTCATACCATTTATGGTGATTTCACCATTGATGATCACTTCAGGCTTTTTCCCAACAGACCCACACACAGACCCGTGAAGATCCGGGTTGGAATTGATCAGTCTGAGTGACACTTCCAAGAAGAGGAGGTCCATTAAGCCTTCAGATGAAAGTAGGCGGCTTGTCTCCCTTAAACATTATACCTGTGAAGATCCGGGTTAGAATTGATCTTCAGTAACCCATACTTGTCGTAAGAGGCGACTAACGAGATAGGGTGGTCAGGGTCACTAACTTGGTTGACACATTTCATCGCATCCCAATTGCGTAGATTGATGTTCATGCTGTTGACCACTGGATTGACTGGTACAGACTCGATTATTTACAGACCGCTGGATATACCTGGAATATTGCTGAGCGCGGCGTTTAACAACAAACAAACACATTCTCCCAACATTAAGAGGACACTCCTTGATCAAAGTGGTACACAGGTCAGAGCGGCATAAAAGTCCACTCACTCACTCGACATTGTTGGAATGGAGTCGCGCAAAACACATACGCATGTAACAAACGTTTTTTGTAAAAACCTTTTTCAAATGTATCAGAATTTCTTTGAGTGCCATGATGAATAAGGACCCGCGTTCAACTTTTTTCTTACAACGGAAACGTCACCTGAACCGTAAAAAACGTTTAACCACAAAAACGTGTCCTTATACAGAGGTTGTCCAACAGTAGGTTGACAGAGGAAATGTTTTTGCCGAGGAAGCTATTTTGTAGAATTCCTGATAAAAATCAAGATTGTTACGTTCGAGTGAGATATATACTAACGGGAAAAATTAACTGTGCATAAAATACAATTGCATAAACTATAAGTTATTTGAAATGTAATAAAAAATTTATCCGAAAATACATGTAGCAAAAGCACTTTGCATGAAATTTGATGTTACGTATCGCGCGTGGTACGTGCTCTTTGTGCACAATGGGCTTACACACTTTTTGCATGCTTTTTGACACCAGAAGTTCACACACCTGATATTGGAAATTGAAGAACGGTTGGTTATTCTCTGGACTATGAATGTTCTCGAAAACACGTTAATGTCACCCTAAGCTGCGCTTACGTTATTACGGCTTAAAGAAAATGAGCGTCTCCGCTCTGTTGGTATGATGGAGAGTGGAGCATAATGGCAAAACGAGAGATTTTTACGGGCCGTCCGTGTGACGTCACGTCAGCAAGACAACCACATTCGGCTGTCCTATCTAAGGAATCGATTCCAGACTGCCTGTTTGACCATTCCTGGCTTACGTCCAATCAGATCCAGGACTGTACGGAACCGACTACGGGAGCACAACGACGGCCTGCAATACGTCCAATTTTGCTCCAACGTCACCGACAGGCACGTCTTGTCTGCTGCCGGTACAGGATACTGATTGGGATGGTATTTTGTTCACTGACGAGTCGAGATTTCATTTAGACAGCTCAAAAGGCAGGGCAAGGTTGTACAGACGGCGAGGTGAACGGTATGCTGTCGCGTGCGTTGTTCAACGTCGACAGTTTTGTGGCGACAGCGTAATGGTATGGGGGAGTTTCACAGCTCATGGTCGGATACAACTTGTCATTGTCAATGGCAATCTGACAGGTCTGCAATGAGCATGTACGACTCCCATTAACTAAAGTGAACGTTATATTTTAACTGAAACAGTTTAGGCGTCTGAAGAAAGGTATTGTAAGTTTGGCACTGTTACACAGGGATGAGATCATTGGGCCTCACGTGCAGCCGGTCATTCAAGGACAGAGACGTACCTTTGCCGAAGGCAACACAATGCCCGTCCAAATCTTTAGACAGCAGAACATTCCGGCACTCCTGTCCCTTATCGAGCACGCTTGGGATGAAATGGAGAGACGTTTACGTCGAACCCAGAGTCAGCCATTGACGTTAGGTGAATTGAGACAAGCGTTGGTTAAGACACTGAACAACATTCCCCAAGCTTTCTTCAATCGCTTAGTATCGTCTATGCGTCGTCGTTATCAAGCCTGCATCAACGCCAATGGTGGACACACACGTTGCTGAATTTGTGACCTGACTTTTGACACCACATCTCTTCAAGGGCGTGTCACGATTCCTTGTGTCAATCATGCGGATTTCAATATTGCATTGCCAACAGTTACACAGTGATTAAGAAAAACACCACAAACATGCTATTATGCTTTTGCATTACAAATGGCATAACATCAAATAAAGCGCAGTTCTTTTTTTCCAGTAGTGCCCTTTTAGTCGATAATTATTTATTAGTTTCATTTTTGATGAGTACATTTGAGCTAAGACAATGAAACAAGACAACAGAAAAATGAAAAGGTTCAAAAGAATTTCAAATTTCGAATCCCATCAACGTTTTTCGACCAAATTGATACCCACACTCCTATTCGTTTTAGTTTCATATCACACATATGACGATTTTAGCTAAAAGTAAGATTAGGAACCATTTTTGGTCTAACCACTTGGTAGGTGTTTTTTCCATCACTCATGGAAGGTGGGGTAACCTCATCGCTTGTCAGACAGTATACTTCGATTGACAATGTTTCTCGGTGCTTTGAGAGGCTACTATTGTGTATGTTGGAGCTACTGTAATACAATACACCTAATGTAACATGCAGAGCTACAATACCCCTCACCGATTTTAATATATAGTTCGGTTTCACCCATTTCATTGGCATTATTCCTTGGATGGGTGACGTATTTGGCATCTTGACACCTGAGAGTTTCTAGGACTTCTGTCCTGCCCCACAACGAAGTACATGTGGTCTTGCCATAGGCAAGTGAGTTTGTTCAAAATTGCCTGTGTTCATCCAGCAGAAAATGGGTACCCGGTGGGATAAGTCATATGACTATTAACCTTCAAGCGTTTCACAGGAAGCTTGGGTTATCTGGGGTAAACATGTCCTTTATGTTGTATGCGCTTAGAGAGCATGTCCCTGCGGTGTAGAGTTTGGCGCTCTATAAGTGTCCTTAAACAAATCCCTCTATATCCAGATTACCGATAACAAGACGATGTCCATGATATTAATCACTTGTTGTTGGGACCAGACCTGTGCCCCATTTCACAAATCTATCGTAACGCTACAACTGTCGTACCTCTTATACTGTAACATAGACTTACGACAGTCGTAGCACTGCGATGTCTTTGTGAAACTGGTCCCTGATTATTTACAGACTGCCGTCATATATACAGCTAAGTTGTTGTTCGGGTTTGGTCCAGTTTAACCAATAGTTGACAACAAGGGCAAAGCTACTCAGTTAATGCTGACAACCGATCCCCGTTACAGTCACCCCAATAAATGTTGGTTGGTTGGTTGGTTTGTTGTTTAACGCTGCACTCAGCAATATTCCGGCTACATGGCGGCGGTCTGTAAATAATCGAGTCTGGACCAGACAATCCAGTGAGCATAAGCATCAATCTTCGCAATTGGGATACGATGACATGTTGACGTCAACCAAACCAGCGAGCCTGACCACCCGATCCCGTTAGTCGCCTCTTACACGCATGGGTTGCTGAAGATCAATTCTAACCCGGATCTTCACGGGTCCCAGTAAATGTGTACATGATACCAACTGAGAGTTCTTCACAACTGTGTAACTGTTTATACTTACAAACTAAAGATTCCACTTCTTCGTCCTGAAGAAACACTGACAACCAGGAACAGCGAATCCTGTGACGGCAACGGACGCAACCTTCCCGGTTTCTAAGTCGTCGTACACTTTTCTTTCTTTTTTTTTCTTTCTTTTTTTATTTCTTTTTCTGGGTGGTCAAGCAAATGGCCCTGATTCGATTCCCTACATTGGTACAAAGTTGGAAATCCATTTCTGGTGTCTCTTGCCATGTTATTGGTTCAATGTCGCCAACAGTTGCTTACACTGTACTCGTGTAGGTGATATCGGTAAGTATGTAATCGCGAAATCAACGTTTCTGAGCTTATACCTGGTTGTCATGGCAACAGCATCAAGCTCCGTGTCACACGAAGGTGTAACGCAATCCAGCGACAGTTAGGAGAGATCGTAATCCGATACCTGGCTTCGATCAGTGCATACTTGAAACCAGATCAAATCTTTCCTGAGAGCGCCTTAAGGCGTTTATCTCCCACGCCTGGAGAGTTTCTTGTCTTATTACTGCTGATCTCTTCTGTGTTGGAAGCGATAAACTCGGACGTAGCACGCATGTAGATGATGACTTCATCTGTTGGTCCATCTGACCTTATGGTCAATGGAACTCGGTAGCTGAAGCGTGCTGAAAAACTGACTGCCTACTGTAACGATAAGTGAATGAGTGAATGTAGTTTTACGCCGCTTTTAGCAATATTCCAGCAATATCAAGGCGGGAGACATCAGTTATATACTATTGAGGAATTCAGAGATACACCTTTGAGGAATTCAGAGATACACTATTAAGGAATTCAGAGACATACTATTGAGCAATTCAGAGATACAATATTGAGGCATTCAGAGATACAATATTGAGATATTCAAAGATATACTATTGATGAATTCATTGAGTGACTGAGTGAGCAATATTCCAGCTGTATGGTGGCGGTCTGTACATAATCGAGTCTTTTGAGGAATTCAGAGATATGCTATCGAGGAATTCAGAGATATACTATTACTATTGAAGTATTCAGAGATACAGTATTGAGGAATTCAAAGATATACTATTGAGGAATTCAGATATACTATTGAAGAAATCAGAGATATACCATTACTATTGAAGTATTCAGAGATACAGTATTTAGGAATTCAAAGATATACTATTGAGGAATTCAGATATACTATTTGAAGAAATCAGAGATATACTAGCGAGGAATTCAGAGATATACTATTACTATTGAAGTATTCAGACATACAGTATTTAGGAATCAAAGATATACTATTGAGGAATTCAGAGGTATACTATTGAAGAAAACAGAGATATGCTATCGAGGAATTCAGAGATATACTATTACTGTTGAAGTATTAAGACATACAGCACTTAGGAATTCAGAGATATACTATTACTGTTGAAGTATTCAGACATACAGCACTTAGGAATTCAGAGATATACTATTACTATTGAAGCATTCAGACCTACAGCACTTAGGAATTCAGAGATATACTATTACTATTGAAGTATTCAGACATACAGCACTTAGGAATTCAGAGATATACTATTACTGTTGAAGTATTCAGACATACAGCATTCAGACATACAGCACTTAGGAATTCAGAGGTATACTATTACTGTTGAAGTATTCAGACATACAGCACTTAGGAATTCAGAGATATACTATTACTGTTGAAGTATTCAGACATACAGCACTTAGGAATTCAGAGGTATACATACAGCACTTTATTAGAGGCATACTGTTGAAGTATTCAGACATACAGCACTTAGGAATTCAGAGATATACTATTACTATTGAAGTATTCAGCACTTAGGACATACAGCACTTAGGATTCATTCAGAGGTATACTATTACTGTTGAAGTATTCAGACATTCAGGAATTCAGAGATATACTATTACAGAAGCTTAGGAATTCAGAGATATACTATTACTGTTGAAGCATTCAGACATACAGCACTTAGGAATTCAGAGACATACTATTACTATTGAAGTATTCAGACATACACTTTAGGAATCCAGAGGCATACTTAGGAATTCAGAGGCATACTATTACTGTTGAAGTATTCAGACATACAGCACTTAGGAATTCAGAGGTATACTATTACTATTGAAGTATTCAGACATACAGCACTTAGGAATTCAGAGATATACTATTACTGTTGAAGTATTCAGACATACAGCACTTAGGAATTCAGATATACTATTACTGTTGAAGTATTCAGAGATACAGCATTTCAGACATACAGGAATTCAGAGATATACTATTACTGTTGAAGTATTCAGACATACAGCACTTAGGAATTCAGAGATATACTATTACTGTTGAAGTATTCAGACATACAGCACTTAGGAATTCAGAGATATACTATTACTATTGAAGTATTCAGACATACAGCACTTAGGAATTCAGAGGTATACTATTACTGTTGAAGTATTCAGACATACAGCACTTAGGAATTCAGAGGTATACTATTACTGTTGAAGTATTCAGACATACAGCACTTAGGAATTCAGAGACTTACTATTACTGTTGAAGTATTTAGACATACAGCACTTAGGAATTCAGAGATATACTATTACTGTTGAAGTATTCAGAGATACAGTATTGAGGAATTCAGAGATATACTATTACTGTTGAAGAAGTATTCAGACATACATCACTTAGGAATTCAGAGATATAGATATTACTACTGTTGAAGTATTCAGACATACAGCACTTAGGAATTCAGAGATATACTATTACTGCTATACTATTACTATTGAGAGTATTCAGACATACAGCACTTAGAATTCAGAGGTATACTATTACTGTTGAAGTATTCAGACATACAGCACTTAGGAATTCAGAGGGTACTATTACTATTACTGTTGAAGTATTCAGACATACAGCACTTAGGAATTCAGAGACATACTATTACTGTTGAAGTATTCAGACATACAGCACTTAGGAATTCAGAGATATACTATTACTGTTGAAGTATTCAGACATACAGCACTTAGGAATTCAGAGATATACTATTACTGTTGAAGTATTCAGAGATACAGTATTGAGGAATTCAGAGATATACTATTACTGTTGAAGTATTCAGACATACAGCACTTAGGAATTCAGAGATATACTATTACTGTTGAAGTATTCAGAGATACAGTATTGAGGAATTCAGAGGTATACTATTGAGTATATCTTTGGAAATACATAAAACATACTATTCAGATATACCACTGAAAAACGCACTGAATTAACAGATGTGTTAAGGACGAATTCACAGATATGACATTGAAGGATTTAGATACTCGGGTAGCTTCCCGTCTCATTTACCCTTTTCCCTTTTTCCTTCGGGTAGCTTGCAGTGGGTGACAGAGTGCTGGCGTGAGTGAGGCCAGGTGTTGTCAGGTAAGACAAGTGGGCAGAATGACCAGATATCACGCACTTTTCTCTCGTGCTCAAGGGATTGTGGTCGGTGTTGGCCTCAATGTTTAATGACATTGTACAAACGAGGGCGAGATAAGTCGATAACCCGCGAGATTTCCGCCGCCATTTGCGAGACTTGCAGCCGTCACGACTGACGTCATTAAGTATTCCACAGGGACAGAAATCGCTTCCCGATAAGCAGGAAATTAACTAGGAAATTGTCTTTTAAATATATAGGAGAGCGAGTCTTAAAAGAAATTTAGTTGTTAAAAAAGGGGTTTAAAGCGAGTTGAATTAGATTGAAGAGGCATAGGGGTGTCGACCAGTCAGTGAAATATTGCTGACACGATACCGAGACCCTTCTTGAAAAATGAACGGCTTATCTTGAAATCATTTGAATCTGTATCTCGTCCGAAATCAGATTGTAGTGGTGTTGTACTCGAGTCAGCAGGAATGCCCACAACTCATTAATACTGGAACGCTAAGCTTTCTCTGGATACTTAGAGCCTGAAAAGTGTATGTCCCTTGTATGCATGCTAGACTTGCATTGGGTCTATGTTGAACGAATGCTGAAGAAAGGCACTCTCTGCAAATGAAAGTAATTTTTTTAAATGCCTACACCATTTACGCATTTACAAATTTGAAAAAACACTCATTGAACAAGCGGCTATGGGGTAGCCGAATGGTTAAAGCGTTCACTAGTCAGCCGAAAATCCGGGTTCGATTCCCCACATTGGCGATATATTGCTGGAATGTTGCTAAAAGCGGCGTAAAACCATCAACACTCGCTCAATCACTTCAAGCGCCTCTACTAACATTTTGAAATACGCCGCTTGGCGAAATCATGTATTCATAATATGAATTCGTTGTTCTTCTTGTATGACTGGAGATCTAGACACAGATATACCTTCTTCTACACCCAAATATACCGTATATTGCCTCAACGCTACTTAGTAATGACTGGCAAACACATATTTACAAAGCATAAGGTGAACCTAAGTAAAATGGTGAATCAGGTTTTTCACAAACACGAATAGGTCTGTTACCTCATGGTCATCCAAAGACGCCATCGAGCGGTACCCAAAGTCTGGAAGACCTGAAAAATCATCAGTCACAATGGAATAACATACGCAACCAGTGCTTCATATTGAAAATTAGCATCTCTCGTTCAAGGGCTGACTTAAAGAAAACACGGTGACTGAGTTTGATTGTCTACAATCATGCATAATGCTTTTCTCTCCATCCTTGGCGTAAAGCATGTCACACAATCAATTTTTCTCAAGTTTAACCAAGAGAGACCCGACTAATTGTTCGCTGGACATGTTTTCTGTTAAGGAACAGTAATGTGTTGTGAAACAAATGAAGTTGTTCCTTCTTTAATAACATAAAGGCGTCATTACCCATATTCAGAACTGACCAACGTTTGATACTTGGACCTAACCCACGTTTGGACCTAACCCACAATAGAATGGGTTATGACCTTACTTACAAAAGAATGGGAGCGCGATGGGCGAGCTATCTAAGGCGCCAGGCTAGTAATCCAACGAGCTTGGAGGTTCCCGGGATCGAGCCCACCTGTGACCGGGTGTGAAAAACCTTGGAGTCAACTTTGTGTGCAGACTCTTTCAGTGTTGTCACAACCTCTAGTGTACAGTTCACAACCCTGTGGACTTAAAAGAACCCACGAATCCGTTGGTAGATGACCAGATGGTGGCCACATGAATACGTGCAAACACCTGTTGCGGGTACAGCAACGTGCAGTAAACTTGGACAAAGTACTGTGACTATGTGTCCCAGTCCACCCAGCTGTGAATGGGTACCTCGTAAGAATGGAAAAGCCACATTAACTCGGTGCGCCTAGAAGGCAGCAAGAGTTGTATGATCCCCAGGGAGTTGAGATTGAAAAATACGATGTGCCGTTGAGATGGATATCCAATGATCGAGGGAAAACAAAGCACCTTTGAGCAGTTGTACTGGATATCGGCGCTACACAAATGTTTGTATGTATGTATGTATGTTGTGGATCCTAGTCACAATAGAATGTGTTTTGGACCTTAGACACAATAGAATGGGTTATGACCTTACTTACAATAGAATGGGTTGTGGATCTTAGTTACAATAGAATGGGTTTTGGACCTTGTACGCAACCAAATGGGGACAGTATCAAAAATAGAATGGGCTTTGAAACTTTAACGTAAATAGAACGGGGTTTGGACAAGAAATATTCGAAACACAAGTATGACGTTCAGCGTATTTACCTATTACATTCTTAGGCAAAATAACAAGGATCAAAGTGATCCATTACGATTAGTCTGTCGCACAGCCTCTAAACCATATTAATTTCCCCACAGCCTAGCCCTCCCTGCACTGCTAAAGCCCTTAATAAAACAAGTCTAGATTTTCTCAGGTTCAGGAATCTCTAGTCTCCCTGGGGCTCCTTTTCAATTTATTTGGGTTTATTTATTACCATCAAAATTACATACATTCAGAGGCTATGTGTTAGTCTAGAAGGAATGGTGTGTTTTGAACACCAGTAAGTATTGCATTCCGATGCCTGTTTATTAAACTATTTAAAACAGTTTGGTATGACGTAAAAACAGAGAGACAGCGTTTGTGCCCAGTGGTGAAAAATTGCGTCCAAGCGTAAACAGATCATTGTACAATAAAAGACACATTCCCTTACGGTTTCCTTCGAAGCTCATTGAATTTCCATTTATTTATTTTTTCAGTACTAACTAACTACAGAACAAACATGTTTCACTTAACGTCTTGTGAAAATCCTCGACCAGGGCTGGTTGGTTTACACACATGGCCCTGATGACGCCACACGCATCTTACAGACAATCTCGCCACATGGTCACCACAGGCTGAGCAAACCGAGTTTGTCTCTTGGCAGAAAAATTCGGCACCAAATTCACATTGGATTCGACGTACGCGTCACGACAGGAACATTACATTAATTTGCTGCAAATTATTGTCCGTGGAGCCGCGGCGCTTTGACTAACTAGATACAGGTGAAGTCTGGAAGCAAACGAAATTCCTACATCGTGAAGATGGGTTCATTATGGAGCGGATAAACAAGCCTGCATCTACACGGCCCACCTGCCCATTTCAAAGGGAGGATTCTTAATGTTCGGACTCCATGAAGAGCAGGACTTGTCGACGGATGAAGCTGGGCCATTCTGCTAATGGGTGAAGTATAAAGCAGAGGTTGGACGTGGAGTGTTTCGTGTCTTCATCTTCTTTATGGCTCAGCATCAGTTAGAGCGTTGCCAAGGTGTTAATGGGGTCAATGCTGAAGCATTTGCACCTAATCAAATCTACCGTCTGAAAATATTTTAATTCGGACGGAATTCCTCTGTCGCCATTTCGTCTGAACATACCTTCGACAGTGGAGTTTGTGTAAGAGAGCGTGGTCTGGGTTTAACATCGCTCTCAGTGGTGTTTCAGTTGTATCACAATGTGTTGTTTCACAGTCCCCAAACCACATTAGTTTCCCCACTGGCCAACCCTCCCTCCAATGCTAAAGCCCCAAATAAAGCAAGTCTAGATTTCCTCAGGTTCTGAATCTCCCATCTTACTCCCACCTTTTCAATTTAAAATGAAATTATTTGTTACTAGCACTGAGCTAATATTTCAGTAATTTCATGAAATCCCTGGAAATTTTGGGGAATACATGAAATCCCTGGGCGTCACAGTGATTTCGCGAAATCACTTAATCTTTCAGGGATTACGTGAAATCCCTGGTTTCACACATTCCCTGTAACATATATATGCAGAGACTAAGCGTTAGTCTATGTTTAAGGCAGCAATATCCAGCTGTTATTGAGCCTGAAACATATTGTCCAGTGATTGACATAATGAGCATCGATAGACGCTGCTGCATAAAAAAGTAAGCGAACTTGATCCCGTTAGTTTGTTCTTATAGAATTGGGTCAGTGAAGATCAATGCGGATCTTCACGGCTGGCCAGCTTGGTGTACAGCATAGATGAGAAAACAGGCAAATACCAGACTGTTACAATATTGTGAAACCACCGTTTGGTGCTGACAAACCTTAAAGCATATTCTGGGATTCGAACCCATATTCATAGATTTCTGAGGCATTCAACTCTGTACATGAAATATTACGGCGCTTCGGTCGTATAGTTCCACCCCACATCCAAATACTTCCCCTAACCGCTTCGCGCCTGGCACCCCACCTCACCACCAGGTCACCCTCTCCAACCCCCAATGCGCACCCTTTTTTTTTTTTCGTCAATGACACAAAGACCTGATCTCCCTGAATCGAACTCATTTACATTGTACACCAACAATAAAAAAAGGCCATTATCCTTTCCAAAAGAAGCAGATTTCATATCTTAAAAACATTCATGCAATAAATTCCAGTAATACTTACATTAATATTTATTTCATTTTTTCCGATTCATACAGTTGAACGAAAATGGGACAACTACTGTAAAATGTTTAACATCTTGCAGATGCCAAGCAGATTCCAGAAATAGTTTATATTACGAGCATTGAAAATGGTTGAATCTGCGGTTTCTGAAACAGAATGTCTTAAACGTCCATGAAACAGGACAGTAGTATGAATTGTTTGGTTTGTTGCTTAACGCCGCACCCAGCAATATTCCAGCTGGTCGCGGTAGTCTCTAATCGAGTCTGGACCAGACAATCCAGTGATCAACAGCATGAGCATCAATCTTCGCAACTGGCATACGATGACATATGTGTCAACCAAGTGAGCGAGTCTGACCGTTAGTCGCCTCTTACGAGAAGCATGGGTTACTGAAGACCAACTCTCACCCGGATCTTCACGGGCACGTAGCATAAAGGGTGAATGAGTCTTGAACTGAATGTTGCTTGGTGTCAACCTTTTCTATCGTTGGTAGAATCACTGAAAGTTGTAACCAGAAAGTTTTCGAAAGTGAAAGAGTGATACTTATGTTCTCTTTAATGTCCAGGGTTACACCAAACTTGACTTCACAAATAACGGAGAGGCCCGGATGTGTGATTGCCACTGCTGCAGGTTTTCATGTTATGTGCTTTCTCAAACATCAACACAACACCCCGCTTTCTATGCGAACAATACTGGAAGCGAAACACAGAAATAACAGTAGCAAATATTTGCTTCTAATTCATGTTTAAACAGTTCACTATGCGTAAGCCAGTCGTAATTTATGTAATATATATTCGACCGTAATTTTCAATTTAATTGTAAACTTAAAACGTTTTTTTTAAGAACAAGAACGGCGTATTATTCAGGATAATATCTTTAATTCTTTCGGCAGATAATAAATTTGTAGGCAGGGAGTTTAAAAACGCAAGAATTGGTTAGGACATCCAATGGAGATACGTTGCCATTGGCTATGGTTAGATGGGTTGTAACGTACGGTCAAAAATTACAGATCAGCGACACAACTCATTCAATATCGCTGTTATTTCAGGCTCCGTGGGTCTTCTGTTTCGTCCCTATATCCGCAAAGATCATATTTATGGTGTTTGGGGACTGTATTCTTGTTTGTCACCGAAATTGTAGTCATCTTCCGCCGACATCTCACTATGGGAGACATACTCCCACATGGAACACGTCATGCTACGGCTGAAACCCTTCCTTCTGGCGATATTGAGGATTAAAGGGAGTGAGTGAGTTCAGCTTTATGCCGCCTCTAGCAATATCCTAGCAATATCACGGCGGGAGACACCAGCAATTGTACCCGTGGGGGCAATCGAACCCGAGTTTTTGGCGTGACGAGCGAACGTTTTAACCACAAGGCTACCACACCGCCACATTGAGGATTATACAAAAGGATACATACATGCATACATACAATGCATACATACATACATGCATACAAACATACAAACATACATACATACAATGCATACATGCATGCATGCATACATACATACATACATACAATGCATACATACATACATACATACATGCATGCATGCATGCATACATACATACATACATACATACATACATACATACATACATACATACATACATACATACATACATACATACATACATACATACATACATACATACATACATTATTCTTAGAGTATGGTGATCATTTTACGAAAGTGTGCATCATGTTCAGTCTACGAAACAAGCGTAAAAATTTAACTCACTCACTTATACATCTTTCGTAAAATCAGTTTGATAAATACTCCAATGAATCACACGAATTACGGCCAAAGCGATCAGTGCGCTAGAGTGATCGTAACTCCCACACTTTAACACAGACTCGTAGCGCTACGATCGCTTTGTGAAACGGGTCCCAGGTTACATAAAATCCCCGTAACGCTGCCGTAAGTCTATGTTAAGCTACGACCACGTAAGGACTAAGACCGGAGGTGATACACCGGGAAACTTCCTTGTCCCAGATTCCCGGGGGTGGCAAACTCAACAGAGATACGTAAACCCACAGAAGAGTCCACCACCCCGCCACATTGCGTGATAAGCAATTACGATGTGTAACTTTCTACATGTTTAGTTTCCTTGAATTTAAGAACAGTTTCAGCACATAC
Source organism: Haliotis rubra (assembly GCF_003918875.1). Classification (NCBI taxonomy): domain Eukaryota; kingdom Metazoa; phylum Mollusca; class Gastropoda; order Lepetellida; family Haliotidae; genus Haliotis; species Haliotis rubra. Next base: position 85,417 of record NW_025767501.1, read on the forward strand.
TCCATCCGTACTGGATGGCCACGATAACCAGAGATGACATCCTCTTCAATCTCCCAATTAAGTGGTCGTTTTAGTCTCCTTTCTTTGTCCTTGGCGTGACAAGACACTAACTGGGTTTGTTCTTGCAACGGTTTTTAATGACCTCGTGTCAGACGGTTCGTTACAACATCAGACTAAGAGATACGAGTTGCCTTGTATGACAATTGCTCCACACCGACGTGTTCCAAAGTATTGCCCAACAAATACTTCAAGTCTCGTATCTGATTGATACCATCTGCAGCGTGACTTGTATTCACCAAATGTATCATTCACAGGTATTAATTGGACACAAGCTATTACTACTTTGACCGCCCCCTGCCATAGATTTACATATGTTTATTCACGAATGCTATAGTACTGATAAGATGTAGGAAACTAGAGAAACGTATGGTCATTAACACTGCCCACTCGAGCCTACTCTGTGTACCTATATGTATATACATTCTTACATAAGCTTCATTAGCTACAGCTGCATTGACGAAAAGTAGCAAGTGAATATTAACATTGCAGGTATCGCCATGATTAACAACAGGGTAAGTTCGGGGAAATAGTCTTCAAGGTGGAACATTTGGATTACCGAGGTTTTTGGGTCTTTAGAGTTGCTTGGTTGCTCGTTCGCAATAAAACTGTCCTAAAAACGTAAAATGATTTCTTGTAAACTGTAATAGATGTACGCAAGGAAAAGAAGGTATGCTATTCAGCGGTATCTGCCAGATCAATAACTGTAACTAGATGACAGCTTCAGACGATACTGCACGTACACACGCCTTTGTATTCTGTGCTGGAACATGCGCCCGTGTATCACGTCACAGAAGGGAGGTAATTTCCTATTCACCAGAACGTGCCTCATGCTCCCATGGCTTAATTATTGCCAGCTTGTTAAAACATGCTGAAGAGCATCTTGGAATTCCACCATTGCCAGAGTTCCAACCAAACATGATTACTTGATTTGATGTAAAACAATTATTGCCATTTCAATAACATGAAGCCTTCGAGCCCCCGTGGAATGAACTCTCTGGTAAAGACAATGAAAAAATTCAAATTTAGCATCCCTCATTTGATACTTTCTTGCTCGCATTGACCAACACACGGGTGAAAGGTTTATGTGTAATGAGTGAGTGAGAGAGTTTAGTTTTACGCCGCTTTTAGCAATATTCCAACAATATCACGGCTGGTCACACCAGAAATGGGTTTCACATATTGTACCCATGTGGAGAATCGAATCCAGGTCTTCGGAGAGACGAGCGAACACTTTAACCATTTTGGCTACCCCACCGCGCCTGTGGATGTGTAAAGTTCTTTACGTATGGGTGAGTGTTTCTTTACGCCGCTTTAAGCAATATAACAGCAATATCACAGCGGGGGACACCAGAAACGGGCTTCACATATTGTACCCATGTGGGGAATCGAACCCGGGTCTTTAGCATGGCGAACGAACGTTTTAAGCACTAGGCTACCCCCACCACCACAGCTCATGAAGGAGGACAAGAAATGGTGGTTACATATAGTCTATATGCCGAGTATGTTCATGTGTGGTTAATACCACCCTGCATGTTTTACGGATCCTTGATTGTTTATTGGCCTATCAGCAATATCACGGCAGGGGACACCAGAAATGGGATTCACACATTGTACCATGTGGGGAATGGAACCCGAGTCTTTAGCATGGCCTATCAGATTGGTTGATGATCTGATAGGATTCAAAGGTGATCAAATAGCCAGTTCCCTTTCTTTGTTTTCCATTCCTGAACTAAAGAGACACAGCGAAAGCGCCTCGTCTGTTTCATATCTAGATCCATGTACACAGAGTGCCAATAGGTATCTGTAAGATTGAATAACTCAAGGGATGACTTACTCTTTCCTTTCAATCCGTGAAGATCAGGCTTAGAAGTGGTCTTCAGTAACCGATGCTTGTAGTAAGAAGCGACTAACGGGATCGGGTGGTCAGGCTCGCTGACGTGGTTGACATATGTCATCGTTCCCCAATTGCGTAGATCGATGTACATGATGTAAATCACTGGATTGTCCGGTCCAGTCTCGATTATTTACAGGCTGCTGTCACGTAGCTGGAATATTGACTAAAGTTATGTCAGATGCAATTTCGTATTTGACTTGGACTCCATATGGTCACATGTTTGTTCAGGCGAACGCTTGGCTTTGCATGTGTTTGAGACGGGTGCCCCGTTTGTGGCAGGAAAGGCTTTTGGCGAACGACTGGTTTTAACACTACTTCATACAGATTCCTAAACACCTTATACAGACCAAATCATACAAATGACTTTAAGGGTGATTCCCTTCGATTAGTGAGGACCTTTTTGCGCTTTTAGTTATGGGTTTCTATAGAAAAAAATTGTTCAAAATTCATCCAAGTTTGTTTTCATGCTTGTTTCTATCGCTTTTATTCGATGTGAAACAAGTTGATAATCGGCGCACCTAAGTATAAAGTTTTAATGTGACAATATGACGAGTTTAGTTTTGGACGACTTACAAGATTTGAACGGATTTTTCTCTATATACATTGTGATTTGACGATAACATATTGACAGCTCCAATTTCATCCGAGGTGACCGTTATGGAGTTAACGTCAATATTAATATTTCAGTTATGTTATGGCGTGTCAACATGGCGTGAGAGAAAAGCTTAAAGGGATGCATGTCGGAGACCATTACCACATTGATGGAAGTATTTGTATGACGTTGACAACACCAATGGTAGTTGCAGCTCATAAAAACAGTCTAACTAATGCTGAGATATTTTGGTATATGCAATTACAAAAAGCGGACTTTATTCAATACAAAGCTGTCACAAATATTGAAATATTTATATATATATATATAGCTTTGGTAAGATAAACAATTTCACAGTGTCACAGGGACAGCAGAGATTTCCATTGGTCGTTGAAGTGAGTGAGTATGGTTTTACTCCGATTTTAGCAATATTCCAGCAATATCACGGCGGGGGACACCGGAAATGGGCTTAACACATTGTACCCATGTGGGGAATCGAACCCGGGTCTTCGGCATGACGAGCGCACGCTTTAACCACTAGGCTACCCCACCGCCCCTTGGTCGTTGAAAGTCAAATGACCATAGATTTTGGTAGGTGATAACCAACTGTGGGTTTAACTAACACACTTACTAAAAGGCTGATCAATCGTAAGACGTAATGGTTTTGATATAATTTAAGTGAGTTGAGAGTGAGTGAGTTTAGTTCTACGCCGTACTCACCAATATTCCAGCTATATGACGGCGGTCTGTAAATAATCGAGTCTGGACCAGACAATCCAGTGATCAACAGTATGAACATCGATCTACGCAATGGGATACGATGGCGTGTGTCAATCAAGTCAGCGAGCCTGACCACCGATCCCGTTAGTCGCATGTTACGACAAGCATGGGTTACTGAAGATCAATTCTCACCTGCATCTTTACGGGTCAGAGAGTTGAGAATGTACACCGAATGAGTATAATATATAGAATCAGACACCATTGTGTAAGAACCGACACTACAACTTCGTAGGACATGTTGTTATTGTAAATGAACTAAGTCAAGTTTTAAGGGTGCAGTATGACCAGTAGAGTTAATGGTCGACTTCCTGGAAGTGAGCGGGATATCGTTCTGCTCACACGCTGCTATTTAGTGATCTATTGACAAGCTCCCTTTTCATGAAAGGTGACTGATTTAGGGCTGACGTCACTTTCAATATTTGAGGGAGGAAGGCATGTCGTAGAGGATCACCACGTTGATGAAAGCCACGAGAATGGGTATGGCACCGACTAACCAACCGTCGGTGCAACTAAAAGTAAAACATGCTTTCATGTGTCATTATTTTCTGCTTGAAGCATAATGCTGAAAATCCACAGAGAAGATGTACTTTTATATAAAATTGTTTATTATTGTGTAAGTAGAAGATTTGACTGTATCGGATCAGGCGTAGACGCCTTGATAGAGCTTAAACTACATGTAGGCTTCGGCCTGTAGTAATCTCTTCAGTGAATCATTCTTAAGATTTCCTTTCATGTTAAAATCATGATTATGAACCTTTTTGTCCATGCATATAAATGTACGGATATGGAAATCGGACGACCGGATACAGCGCAACCTCATTAATCTGTACAGCACTGGTTTCAGTTAATATCTGAAATAACAAAAGTCTTGATTAAAGACTGCTAGATACATGGTATTGGCACTTCCATAATGCCAAGGCATACCCAGAAATATCCATTTGAGATTTCCAGACAAACTAGGTTCCAAATACGGTATTTCACTGCCTATAAAAGTATCATTTTTCATTTTCATTTTCAACGTCTATTATCAGCAGGCGGCTCTCCGACAACCTTGAGTCCAAAGTGACGACACTGTGTTCTGAAGGTTCTTCAACACCAGGGCCCCGTTTCTCGAAGCGATCGTAGCGCTAAGGTGATCGTAACTCCCATTCTTAAACACAGACTTTCGATCAACGTAGAGCTGGGATCATATAGTGGAACGGCGCCCTGGCGTGGAACCACATGCCTATTTTAGGCCTTCACTTTCAGGAATAGTATCTGTTCGTAATACAATAAGACATTGCTGGAAACCGGCACGACATCCTTTGTAGACGTCACGCACAGGACGCCGTGGTTCAAGATATCTGTCGGACATTCGTTTTACCCGTTTATCATGGTAATAGAACTTTGTCATGATCTGGGTTGCTTCATTCAATCACGACTGGGATACGGTATTCACATTCCAGCGTCGGTGTAGGTTGCATAGACGAGATTACTGGTCCTTCCGTGATGGTGATGGTGGTTCTGGGAAGAAGTGAGTGAGTTAAAACGGTTTTTGCCGCTTTTAGCAATAATCCAGCAATATCACGGCGGGGGACACCCGAAATGGGCTTCAAATATTATAAACACATGGGGAGTCGAACCCGTGTCTTCGGCGTGTCCGGCAAATGCTTAAACCACGAGGCTACCCCACATCGATCCCTCTGGGAGGAAGTACTTCATCTCCGTAGATGTCTGTTTATCAGTTGATAACTACATTGCAAGTGATTCCATAAAAGGAATGGAATTTATACAGAATGTTCAACGATCCGTTCCACAAAGCATAGACATCGCTTAATCACAGAATATGTATAATTTTGCTGGAAACAAATAATTCCTTTAAAATGATAGGAGCCCCAGTGAGATGAGAGCCTGAGGGAATGTAGACTTCATTTAGATCGTTAGCATTGCTGAAAGGGCTGGGCGGAAAGGAAAATATTGCGGTTCAGGGACCTTGAGACAGATTAGATCACAACAGTGGTGTGATGGCTTTGTGAATCGGTGCCCTGGTGCCCGTTTCACAAAGCGATCGTAGCGCTACGACTGTCGTAAGTCTATGTTAAAGTATGAGAGTTACGATCACGTTAGCGCTGCGATCGCTAAGCAAAGTTATCCATATTCTGTGATGAAACGTTAGTCTATGCTTTGTGGAACCGATCGTTTTCTAACTCGGAAGATCATTCTGTATAAATTCCATTCCTTTCATGGAATCACCTGCAATGTATTTATCAACTATAAAATAGATTTACGACTGTCGTAACGACTACGACCGCTTTGTGGAACGGTGCCCTGGACCCCAGCGATATATGGTAGGTCTTTAAGGCAACTTTATAGATGAAGGGGTCATGATCATGCTCGGTGACTTGGTTTCTCGTTGCTATCCCATTGTAGTTCGTAGCTGCTCATGGTATCAATCTCTGGAATATCTGGTCCTGGCCCGATTATTTACAAGCCGCCATCTAATAACAGGAATGTGTTCGGCGGCGTAAAACAACACACAACCACATACGTCGTTGACAGCAATGCTTCCGTACTGACGGAATGCCCTAACCCGTGTTGAGATACTGCACACATTGTTGAGTATTCCAGAAATATCACGGCGGAGGACACCAGAAATGGGCTTTACACATTGTACCCATGTGGGGAATCGAACCCCTTCGGCGTGACAAGCGAACGGTTTAACCACTAGGTTACCGCCGCCCCGCAGACATTGTTGACCTCGTACATGATGACTTTACAGGGTATAATTATCTCATGTCATGCATATCTTGACATTGTCAGTCTCTCAACACTGAAAAATAACTATTTCTGCTTCTGGTAACTACAACAATGGGAATTCCTTTCAAGTTCGCCGAGTGCTTGATTGCCGGTTTTTTCCAGTTCTGCTTCTAACATAACGGTCACAGTAAACAGTCTGGTATGCAAATTAGACACATAATTCATACGATAATTTTTGTCTATTTGGACACATATAACTTTTGTCATTATAAAATAACACTCGCAAGTACTCTTCTATATATGTGTTACGTTTGACTGCAGGTGTATCGTTGAAATGACATACAAACAGATTATGGAATCATTATATAAAGAAAGATTGCTTAAACAATACGGCAGTGTCGTAAGTGTGCTTCTCTCATTGTTAGACGATGTTGCTCGTTGTCAAAATGCCAGTTATTTGTAAGAGTACTATAGCATTTGTGTGCCAGACTATTACAGCCTCATGTGCATTCATATATCATAAGTATGTCTTTTTCAAAGGTTAACGAGCGGATATATTAACACGCTCCATTTAAACTGTTCATCTCAATCAGTTTCGTATGGAAACATTGAGATGACACTGCGAAGACCTCATAAACCATGTCGTAAAATGTGAGAGCCCGTTTATGGCACCTGGTATCTGTCGTCTGCTGTCTCAAATAATGGAATCAAAATAGTCTCGAACCGAGAGGACGATGAAAGGCACGATCTTAACGATCCTCAGTTACGTGTCTGTGTATCCGCTTAGAAAATGTGTATCGGTCATTAAGACAATTTTCATATACGTCCCGGGATGTATTTTAGTTTGTGGAGAAGTCGGGTATCTGTCAGAAAGTCGATGGCTTTTCGTCATTATGCTCTGACATAATGTAGTCTTATATATGAACGATGGCTTTATCAGTAACTAGAAATTATTTGTCTGCGGTGAAAAGGTTAAATGCAGATTTATTTTGAAATGTCTAGTTTTCATAGACTGGTTTTGATTTTATAATACCCATTGTGTATAGTTTGGCTTTTTTAAAAAACAGGAAACATATTAACAGATCAAATCAGAGACAAAAATCTTTTAACATCATCAGGACATATGAACATAACATTGAAATTTAGGGACCAATTCTAGGGTGTGTGTGTTTGTAGATTAATACCAGACTGGCATTCGTGAGTGCTTCTGGAGCGAACAGTGCTAGTGTCTGTGAGAGGTGCTAGACTATCTAATACCAGTCTGATATTGTCTGGAGAGTCTGGCACCAAACCTGCGTGTGAGTGTTTGTAGACTAATACCAATCTGACATTCGTGAGAACTTCTAGAGTCCCCTACCAGATCGACATTTGTGAGTGGTTGTAGATTATCTAATACCAGATCGGCATTTCTGTGTGGTTGTACACTATCTAATACCAGATCGGCATTTGTGAGTGGTACACTATCTAATACCAGATCGGCATTTGTGTGTGGTTGTACACTAGCTAATACCAGACCGACATTTGTGTGTGGTTGTACACTATCTAATACCAGACCGACATTTGTGAGTGGTTGTAGACTATCTAATACCAGATCGGCATTTGTGTGTGATTGTATACTAGCTAATACCAGACCGACATTTCTGTGTGGTTGTACACTAGCTAATACCAGATCGGCATTTGTGAGTGGTTGTACACTCTCTAATACCAGATCGGCATTTGTGTGTGGTTGTAGACTAGCTAATACCAGACCGACATTTGTGTGTGGTTGTAGACTATCTAATACCAGATCGGCATTTGTGAGTGGTTGTACACTCTCTAATACCAGATCGGCATTTGTGAGTGGTTGTAGACTATCTAATACCAGATCGGCATTTGTGTGTGGTTGTAGACTAGCTAATACCAGACCGACATTTGTGAGTGGTTGTACACTATCTAATACCAGATCGGCATTTGTGAGTGGTTGTACACTCTCTAATACCAGATCGGCATTTGTGAGTGGTTGTAGACTATCTAATACCAGATCGGCATTTGTGTGTGGTTGTAGACTAGCTAATACCAGATCGGCATTTGTGAGTGGTTGTACACTCTCTAATACCAGATCGGCATTTGTGAGTGGTTGTAGACTATCTAATACCAGATCGGCATTTGTGTGTGGTTGTAGACTATCTAATACCAGATCGGCATTTGTGAGTGGTTGTAGATTATCTAATACCAGACCGACATTTGTGAATGGTTGTACACTAGCTAATACCAGATCGGCATTTGTGAGTGGTTGTACACTATCTAATACCAGATCGGCATTTGTGAGTGGTTGTACACTATCTAATACCAGATCGGCATTTGTGTGTGGTTGTACACTATCTAATAACAGACCGACATTTGTGAATGGTTGTACACTATCTAATACCAGACCGACATTTGTGTGTGGTTGTACACTCTCTAATACCAGACCGACATTTGTGTGTGGTTGTACACTATCTAATACCAGACCGACATTTGTGAGTGGTTGTACACTCTCTAATACCAGATCGGCATTTGTGTGTGGTTGTACACTATCTAATACCAGACCGACATTTCTGTGTGGTTGTACACTATCTAATACCAGACCGACATTTGTGAGTGGTTGTACACTATCTAATACCAGATCGGCATTTGTGAGTGGTTGTACACTAGCTGATATCAGACCGACATTTGTGAGTGGTTGTACACTATCTAATACCAGACCGACATTTGTGAGTGGTTGTAGACTATCTAATACCAGATCGGCATTTGTGTGTGGTTGTACACTATCTAATACCAGACCGACATTTCTGTGTGGTTGTACACTATCTAATACCAGATCGGCATTTGTGAGTGGTTGTACACTATCTAATACCAGATCGGCATTTGTGAGTGGTTGTACACTAGCTGATACCAGACCGACATTTGTGAGTGGTTGTAGTCTATCTAACACCAGCCTAGTTTGTGTGATCCACTGAAGACAATTTAATACCAGACTGATGTGGTTGAGTAGTAGACAGCTTAGTCCCTGGCGAGTGCAGACACGTAGTGTCTATAGTTGGTATGGTAACATGTCAAAAGATAGTGCAGCTGAGATCTTCTGCTGAGAATATCAACACAATGTTTGTCTGACCGCTCATGATGGAAACGGATAAGAAATGCCTGCCCTCCTCCAGCCTCCATGTTCACATGTCCACGTCTAACAGCAGGGTCGATGGAGGAAGGGAAAGCAGAGTTGTTAACACGCTGCTGTCAGATGGATGGAACAGTTTTGGAAGAGGCGGCAAAACCAACTCACACATCATTTAACACTAGCCTAGCTTACAAAAACATCCAACTGGACCTCTAGCTGTTGTTGTTCACACTTCAGCTCGTGTGTGTGAATAGCCACTGCAGCCATGGTTCAGGGCCTAGGTGAGCGTGTGGTAGCCTGCCAGTAACTGACCACAGTGATGCCTCTATTAGCAAATGTGAAGAACGGGTCAGGCTGTGGTATCCTATGGGAAGTCGGCGTATATCACACCCATTCATCAATGTCAACACTTGCAAGCACTGTAGGTCCTCCTGTGTCATCAAGGGAACTCCTGGGTGTTAATCAGTGTCACGTAGCGAGGGAGGCTGAGCCCAGTTTACTGGACCATTCGGTCAGCTAATAGATTCTCCTATTTGATTGTTGTTTGTAGTCGTAGTCATAACAAGTCATTCTGTATCACGTTGCCGGAAATCAAGTGTAAGCCAGACAAACCAGTGGTTGATATAGTGAGCACCATCCTTAGAGGTCGGGGTACAATGGCACTTTGTTTAATTGTCAATTTGGGAAGTTCATGCTGAATGTTTTGTGTGGAAATGACAAGTACTTATGTTTGGTTAAGGTTAAAACGACATACTTATATACGATGGGTGGGTCTTTTATATCCCTGTTCGTTGATGAAAGTTTCCAAACAATGGCGTTTCCAAGACACGCGTATGGATCAACAGTTTTCTGATGCACCTTCTTTAATTTGGATTTATCTTAGAGTCAATGATTATTTTCTAAGCTAAAAAAACCCAATATGTCTTAGCACCGTTCAAATATTTCACATCTTCTTTCTCTTGTCAATGTCTTCAGCAGCAGCAGCTAAGTCATCAAGGTAATTTGCCCAACCAAGGGTAGTACTGACTAACAGGAACAGTCAATACATGTGTCGAATCATTGATATAGTCTCGGCTACAAAGCCTAGGTATCCAGCTTAATCAGCACCCTACAGCAGATTTTGACAAAATGGTAAAGTTTCCCCTCAAATTGTGCTGATATGCCCTGACAAAATCGTTAAAAGTGTTCAACTTACTAATTTGGTGCAATGTCTACGAAATGTCTATGAGGAACCGTATATAAGGGCTTCCAAAACATCACAACAACTGTACGTCGTTAGTCAATTTATGCCAACACCAGTAAAGTAAACTGGGATTAAGTGTAGTGTTATAGCTGTTCATACAGGTATGGTGGCCACAAACCGCAAAATCAGGACATCGGCTGTCTCTCCATTGCTCACATTTTGGTAAACCTAGACCAAACCTTACACTGATCCTTGGATCTTCTCTCCTTATTCTTGGCATATCAAATTACTCGCGCTCTTAATTGCCATTGGTTTTTTCACTGACCTAACAAACGTCAAGATCGAAAAAGGCCACCCCCGGCCACCCCCCGGTTTTAATGTACAAGACGACATGCTTCGCGTTCCGATTGGTCCGTTAGACAGAGTAGCGCAGCAAATCCTATTGGCTGGGGAAATCAAGGGCAGGTAATCTGAGATTGCGGGAACCATGGGTAAGTTTACTTTTACCACAATGAGAGCTCCGGAGATACAGGAGATGAATCAGGGAAATGTTCGTAGCACTATAAAGGTACACTTTAGTGCATAATGAAAAGACAAGCATCAAAATTCTATTTCTGAAATACTATCTAACACAGGCACCCAAGGTGTTTCACAAAAGTAGTCTCAAACTGCTTTAAAACACCAAATATCATTAAGAACAAGTTACATACTTTTGGTAAAGTGAGATTTGAAGTGCACCACAAAGTACCTTTACAGTGGTTCACCGTTTGTGAACATCAGATCACACACAAAGAAAGAGAGATCTGATTTTAATAGTCAAAGGGTAAAGAAATATATTTGAAATTGAGACAGTGGTTTTTCAAATGTACCAGAACATATGAAGATCTTACCATGGTAGAATTTTAGTTGTAAGAATTACTGAAAACGCAATCTTCAAAAATCTTTTAAGGCTTGTATTTGAAAGCATTTATTTTACTGCAGGATTAACCATATATAGAAATGTACCTTTAAACAGAAAATACTGTAACACTTCCTCATGACAAGTTGAGAAATTTTAATTAGGTAGAAAACAATGAATTACATACATGTAAAAGGCCCGGATGTGTTGACAATGTTTCTCCTCATTCTGATGGTAATTTAAAGCCTTCTTCACAAGGAGATCAATACTATTGAGCAAACTTCGTCAGTGTGATGTTTCGATACAGATTCTTGTACCGTTGTCAAGCTTTTAAAATGCCACTCACGAAATAAAAGAAGTTGTTATCCATAAGGTTTGTTCAGTTTTGTTCGTGCCAAACTTCTAAACTGCCACTCAAAGAAGAGATCAATAATTTCTGGTTTTGTAAAAGGAATTGAGAAGAACGGAAGCGGACATTGCACATGAACCTGTTACAGCCAACTAGGTCTATCCTATGTGAACATTACACACGAACCTGTTACAGCCAACTGGGCTTATCCTATGTGAACATTACACACGAACCTGTTACAGCCAACTGGGCTTATCCTATGTGAACATTACACACGAACCTGTTACAGCCAACTGGGCTTATCCTATGTGAACATTACACACGAACCTGTTACAGCCAACTGGGCTTATCCTATGTGAACATTACACACGAACCTGTTACAGCCAACTGGGCTTATCCTATGTGAACATTACACAGGGACCTGTTACAGCCAACTGGGCTTATCCTATGTGAACATTACACAGGGACCTGTTACAGCCAACTGGGCTTATCCTATGTGAACATTACACAGGGACCTGTTACAGCCAACTGGGCTTATCCTATGTGAACATTACACACGAACCTGTTACAGCCAACTGGGTTTATCCTATGTGAACATTACACAGGGACCTGTTACAGCCAACTGGGCTTATCCTATGTGAACATTACACAGGAGCTTGTTACAGCAAACTAGGTTAATCCTATATGAACATTACACAGGAACTCGTTACAGCCAACTAGGTCTATCATATGTGAACATTGCACAGGGGCTTGTTACAGCCAACTGGGTCTATCCTATGTGAACATTACACAGTAACTCGTTACAGCCAACTAGGTCTATCATATGTGAACATTGCACAGGGGCTTGTTACAGCCAACTGGGTCTATCCTATGTGAACATTACACAGGAACCCGTTACAGCCAACTAGGTCTATCCTATGTGAACATTGCACAGGGGCTTGTTACAGCCAACTGGGTTTAGCCTATGTGAACATTACACACGAACCTTTAACTGCCAACTGGATCTGTTCCACAGCCAGATACTTAGAACACAATGCAATAATAATCTGATAATCTCAATATATTATTAGTTTATGTGAAACGTATCTGTAATATCAATAACAGAACTACTTGCCTTGGGTATACAAAGTTCTTAAAATGTTAGCTGTTAACAGCGAATTAAGTTTTTAATGAAAAACATTTTATGAACTAATTATTCATATTTGAGTCTGTTACATATGACATTGGGGTAACCTGTTACAGCCAACTAGCTTTATCCTATGTGAACATTACACACGAACCCTCATGCCAACTGGATCTGTTTCACAGCCAGATACTTAGAACCCAATGCAATAATAATCTGATAATCTCAATATATTATTAGTTTATGTGAAGCGTATCTGTAATATTAATAACAGAACTACTTGCCTTAGGTATACAAAGTTCTTAAACTGTGAGGTGAGGTGAAATTGGGTTTTACGTCTTGCTTGAAAATATTTCGCTCATATGACGACGTTCTTAAACTGTTAGCTGTTAACAGCGAATTAAGATTTTAATGAAAAACATTTTATGAACTAATTATTCATATTTGAGTCTGTTACATATGACATGGGGGTAATTGTAAAAGCATTGTTTCATAAACCATAAAAGCAACGTCACTTTCACAAAATATATATCATTCATGTGTGTTTGTATATTTACTATTTCCATGGCAACACACACACACACACACACACACACACACACACACACACACACACACACACACACACACACACACACACATTAAACTGTTAATGGTCTCTGACCCCCTGATCATTACCTGGTGGCATAGGTTAAACTAAAGCAACAAATCCATTTCCATAAGTATGGGAAATTTCAACAATCTTCTGATGTATGAGGTGAGGGTGTATCTCTGTTAACGAAACCATACTATAGCAGGCCATGATGCATCTCAAAATATCGCGACTAAACATTCATTGTCTTCGGAACTTGGTCTAAAAGTGTCCCTGTTAATGACACCATACTGTAGCAGGTCCAGATATATGTCAACATGTCTCAATTGACTACATTTCCTTCTGAACATGGCCTGAAGGTGATCCTGCTAATGACACCATACTGTAGCAGGTCAGATATATGTCAACATGTCTCAATTGACTACATTTCCTGAAGGTAATCCTGCTAATGACACCATACTGTAGCAGGTCCAGATATATGTCAGCATGTCTCACCTGACTACATTTCCTGAAGTTGATCCTGCTAATGACACCATACTGTAGCAGGCCCAGATATATGTCAACATGTCTCAATTGACTACATTTGCTTCTGAACATGGCCTGAAGGTAATCCTGCTAATGACACCATACTGTAGCAGGTCAAGATATATGTCAACATGTCTCAATTGACTACATTTCCTGAAGTTGATCCTGCTAATGACACCATACTGTAGCAGGTCCAGATATATGTCAACATGTCTCAATTGACTACATTTCCTGAAGGTGATCCCGCTAATGACACCATACTGTAGCAGGTCCAGATATATGTCAACATGACCCAATTGACTACGTTTCCTTCTGAACATGGCCTGAAGTTGATCCTGCTAATGACACCATACTGTAGCAGGCCCAGATATATGTCAACATGACCCAATTGACTACATTTCCTTCTGAACATGGCCTGAAGTTGATCCTGCTAATGACACCATACTGTAGCAGGTCCAGATATATGTCAACATGTCTCAATTGACAACATTTCCTTCTGAACATGGCCTGAAGGTGATCCTGCTAATGACACCATACTGTAGCAGGTCCAGATATATGTCAACATGTCTCAATTGACTACATTTCCTGAAGGTGATCCTGCTAATGACACCATACTGTAGCAGGTCCAGATATATGTCAACATGTCTCAGTTGACTACATTTCCTGACGTCGATCCTGCTAATGACACCATACTGTAGCAGGTCCAGATATATGTTAACATGTCTCAATTGACTACATTTCCTGAAGTTGATCCTGCTAATGACACCATACTGTAGCAGGTCCAGATATATGTTAACATGTCTCACCTGACTACATTTCCTGAAGATGATCCTGCTAATGACACCATACTGTAGCAGGTCCAGATATATGTCAACATGTCTCAATTGACTACATTTGCTTCTGAACATGGCCTGAAGTTGATCCTGCTAATGACCACATACTACTATTATTCCTACTATTTCCTCTTTAACTCATCCTGCTTGTTTACCAGTTTTGGTCATCCATGACAACCTCCAAAGTATCTAATAGAACAAGTCTGTGATGACTCAAGGCAAAGTCTCTGAACTGCAGCAAGACCTATGTAGTTCGGGCTGCTTCACTCATGGTCAGAAACATCTGCCAAAGAAAAGTCACAAATGAATGTTCAAATTATACACACATCTGCATTGTATGCAGATGTTGTAATAGGATGTCTTGTTCATAAAACGTCACCTGAAAAGTTGTTGATAAACTGTGTTTTGCAGTTTAACCAGTAAGAGCATGAGCTTGCATTTGACAGAATAACAGATTTCAGATTTCCATATTTCATACTTCGGCAGATCCACATATAGAAAAAGTATCGAAAACATAATGATTTCTTGTTACTCGTTGTTTTACAAAGTTTTAGCCTGATTACAGAAACAATTGAGGTATATTTTGTTCAAGGCATAAGCTTTACATGCATCACACAATTAAACACTCTGTCCGTAATTATAAGAAGGTGGCCCCATAGCATCAATCTTGTAGCCCAAACCTACCATAGGATAACATAAAATAACCATTCCACTTTGAACAGTTGTACAGTGGTATGAAACCATTTCGGTTTATTGTGTGAGGAACAGCAAGATGTATTATTTTGACACTCTGGTTTTACAACTGTTGTGAAACCCATGAGCTTACGTGTAGGGAACTGAGTCATACAGAAATCAGGGATGTGAACACTGATGCTAGGTGATGCAGCACTGTAGTGAGTGAGTATGGTTTTACGCCGCTTTTAGCAGTATTCTAGCAACATCACAGCGGGGAACACCAGAAATGGGCTTCACACATTGTACCCATGTGGGGATTCGAACCCGGGTCTTCGGCGTGACGAACGGACGCTTTAACCACTAGGTTACCCCAACGCCCCGATGCAGCACTGTAAGCATATAACATTACAAGGACTAACGGCTAAATGACTTATTCCAGCCTGGGTAAAAGTCCACATAGAAATCCTAGCGCTAAGGTGATTGTACCTCCCATAAGTAAACATAGACTTACTACAGTCAGGGTGTGAAGATCAGGGTTAGACGTGGTCTTCAGTAACCTGTGCTTGTCGTCAGAGGCGACTAACGGGATGGGGTGGTCAGGCTTGCTGACTTGGTTGACCATGTCATCGTATCCCAGTTGGGTAGATCGATGCTCATGCTCTTAATCACTGGAATGTCTGGCGCAGACGTATTTATAGACCGCCGCCATATAGCTGGAATATTACTGAGTGCGGATTAAAACTAAACTCACTCACTCACTACCGTCATGTGCAATGGGGTCGGATGGTTGTTCCAGCCATACAAAGTCAATCAGTCTTACTAAGCAGCATTTTAGAAGCGTTAGTAACAAGAGGACAGCTTTATCGATATCCCCCTTGGGGGTAACTACTTCTCATGAATCAACATATGAAACGTGTTGCCATTGAAAGTGAAAAAGTATTTGTTTAAAAATCCCAAACTATCCAACGGTACCAGTTCACGACTAAACTCTGCAGTGTACCATGTCTGAGGAAGAAGAAGGCTATGTATGTTTTTCAAGATCTGTTCCAGGAACAAGGACCACCCCCACTTCCAGCATAATCCAAAGTTGTTGTTTTTCAAAATGCCCAACCATGTAAAACAACTGGCAAAAAGGACCAGTTCGGCAATAGACGTAACTAAGCATCAACGTTAGTGAAGAAATATTTACAGTTTTCAAGGTCTGGCCAAGGAACTATATCTAAGACAGACAAAAGGATTCACATATGGACGTACTGACGGTATCAATTTTGATAACCATTCCGGTAAAACGCATTGCTGGTAATATCAATGACGAAAGAGCTGACTTATAGCTTTCAACTTCTTAATTCGTATCTGTGAAGATTGCAGCGTCTGTACTGTAATGTGGCATTGAATGAATAAAGAAGTTGAAATCCAGAAGTCAGCTCCATCTTCATAGATTATAATCAAGTCACTTGGCTAAAAAAACCTTAAACGTTTCTTTGGCATTGGCGCCTACATTCTCTCAAAAGCCTGTATTTCAGTCATTTTTATTGCAAAAATATGATATATTTATCAATTTAACTGCGTCATATGACTGTATTACCCTTTAAGTGAACACCAACAGCATTGTATTGTAGAGCTGAGTTCAGGGTGTGTCCACTTGTGCTAGCTGGTATTCTCCGTGGGCAAATATATAATGTTTCTGTGTCTGTCTACAGTGTGTGTCTATATATATAGTTTGTGTGTCTACAGTGTCTGCCTACAGTCTGTCTATAGTGTGTGTGTGTGTGTCTACAGTGTCTGCCTACAGTCTATCTATAGTGTATGTGCAATGTCTGCATACAGTCTATCTATAGTGTGTGTGTGCAGTGTCTGCCTACAGTCTATATATAGTGTGTGTGTGCAGTGTCTGCCTACAGTCTATATATAGTGCGTGTGCAGTGTCTGCCTACAGTCTATATATAGTGTGTGTACAGTGTCTCCCTACAGTCTATATATAGTGTGTGTACAGTGTCTGCCTACAGTCTATATATATTATTGTGTGTGAGTGTGCAGTGTCTGCCTACAGTCTATATATAGTGTGTGGCAGGGACATACTTTGTATGTCTGAGTGTTAGGATTAGTTTGCGACAGTTAGCTTTTAAATATTGTAAATAATCATTAATTCTCTATCTTTATTTCAGCATCCAATAGGCGCTGATATATGCAATGTAAATATGTATTTTAATATATTGCTTTGTTTCAACTCACTACAGTGACTGAAATGAAATACTTACTAATTCATGTATTTTAAATAAGTTTCTTGATTTCAGCTCATATCAGCGCTGAAACAGTTCATATAGTTAATCGCTTAGTTTTAGTAATACAACCAATAGTGTCTACCCAACCTTGATAACACGTTACGATTGGTCCATTCAAACCTGCATGCTTTTTCTATGCCTGAACACCTCGCACCCTGACACAACTGACAAAACTTGTGTGAGAGACAGACAAGCATAGGCGTCAACTTAATTTTCATCAGGTTAGTAAACTAACTATCTTAAATAATGTTTATGCATATCTAATGTAGCAGTAATTCAATAAGTAATCTTAAACACATAGCGTATATTAAATAAGGGTAATTAATGCCGTCAGGGTAGTTAGCGTGTGTTGTAATCGGCACGCAGGTAAACGCAAACTTTCCATTTTAATGTGTATTGTAGTGTTTGCCAGGGCAGGGTTCCTCACATGCACAGATGAGAGACACGTCTTGACAGTCCAATACTTTATTTCTGAATCCCCATACAGGCCATGCCGCTTCCGGTCACCCAGATCATACTAGCGACACAACTAATTATCACCAGTACACTACATTCCCTCTTTTCCTTAGCATTAAAATAATTTACTTATCCTGTATATTAAAATGAGACTGACAATCACTTCTTCTTTTTTCTACATATATGACTATAAAAATATATATAAAACATCACAGTAAATACTCCTCATGTTGCTTCACCTTTCCACATCTTCTGGAGAATCACAGAAAATAATATTCAGTTCAAATACAATTCACTCTCCTTTTTTTCCTTTTTTTTTTAAAACAAGTCCTTGTTATTTACAACAGTAAGACACTGGTCAGTCAATTGGTTGACTAATTCTGGACACTTCAGACTGTTTCAGTACATGATGTAGATGCAAATGCTTCGCACTGATTACTTCACTACAACACTCATTACATAATCTCTGTATTTTGCTGGTTGACTCCTATGCCTCACTGGTCTACCACTACACACATCCTGTAAATCAGGGGTACTCTCACCTGATTTAGACACACTGGTGGATGCACCACTTCCACCACTGCACGGCACCACATGCACTGACCCGCTATCCACTTCCTGACTATCCAGGGTATTCTCACTAGATGATTCTTTTTGTGACTCTTCTGCTCTTGTCACATTTCCACCATCACACTGAACATGTACACTGTTCTCACCCACACATGATGACTCCACAAACTTTTTCACATGACTCGAATTTCTTCTATATCGACTGCCATTCTCTGCCTGAACTAACACGCTATTACCAGTCTTGCTAACCACTGTATATGGTCTGTGTTCAAATCTTGTCGTCATTTTGTCATGTCGCCTCTGTTGCACTAACACCTTGTCACCTGTCTTCAACGTAGACTCACACACTCTCCGTGTTCTATCCGCATATTGCTTTGTTCTCAACTTGATTTGTGCATCTCTATCTCTTACTTCTTCATCCAGTTGCATGTTGGTCTTCACTTCTGGTAACTTTGTCCTGATTGCTCGGTTGAACATCAGTTGTGCTGGCGTCTGTCCTGTCGTTGAATGTGGAGTTGATCTGTATGAAATTAAATAAGTCTGTATGGCTCTTTTCCAGTCTCCACCCTCGGCTTGAGCAATGCGAATTCTCTTCATGAGTGACCTATTCTGTCTCTCAACCTCACCGTTAGCACTAGGCCACAAAGGTGTTGTGTGTGTCAAAATGATCCCACATTCATTTAAGTAAGCTGACAGTTCAGCTGATATGAATTGTCTACCATTGTCACTGATGATGGAAAGAGGAAATCCAAATCTGGCAAACATTTCTTCTAAACTTTTAATAATATCATGTGAGGTAATGGACTTCAAAATATCAACCTCATAGTACCGGCTGTAGTAATCAACCACAACAAATACATGCTCACCACTTGGAAGTGGACCCATAAGATCCATAGCGAGACGCTGCCAAGGACCTTGAGGCAATTCTGTCGACACCACAGGTTCCGGTGGAACTCCACTAGAAACAACCTGACAGCTGTGACATGACTGGACAAACTTTTCAGCTTCTTTGTCTATGCTGGGCCACCATACTTTCGTTCTCAGGCGCTGCTTTGTTCCAACTATTCCTAAGTGACCTTCATGAGCTGCACTAATAATCTGTTTCCTCAATGACTGTGGAGGCACAATTCGAGTTCCTCTCAAAACTACAGTTCCTTGTACACACAGTTCATGTTTGACATGCTTGTACTGCATACACAGTCCTTTGTCCCACAAATCTTCTTGAATGCATCTCCGTAGTTCTGATATCTCTTGGTCAGTCTCTGACAGTTTCTGGATTTCTTCTAGTCTGATTGATCTTGGCACCGCTCTTTGTGTTACAAAATTGACATATTCCTCTGCTAGAATAGAAGGCCAGGAGTTACTGGTCTTAGTGACTTGATCCTTGTGGAGTCGTGACAATACATCAGCAACATTCTGATTACCTGGCTTGTATTGCACTCTGAATGCATATGGTTGAAGTCTGAGCACCCATCTCTGAATTCGTGCAGACGGCTTTGAAGATGCAGAATAAATCACCTCCAATGGCTTGTGATCTGTGACGAGATCAAACGTGATGCCGTACAAATACAAATGGAACCGTTCGCACGCCCACACCAATGCGAGCGCCTCCCTTTCCGTTTGCGAATACCTCTGTTCAACATCTGTCAAACTGCGACTGGCATATGAAATAACTCTAGGTTCACTTTTTTGAATCTGTACCAAGACAGCTCCAAGGCCAACCGGACTTGCATCCGCAATGATTTTCGTTGGGGCATTTTTGTCAAAATATGCCAAAGTATCAGTGTTCGCCAGACTTGCTTTGAGCTGTTCAAATGCTTGATCATGTTCACTGGTCCAAATGAACGACTCGTCTTTGCGTGTCAATCTTCTCAACGGTTCAGACACTGTTGCCATGTTTGGTATGAACCGAGCACAGTAATTTGCTAAACCTAAGAAGCTTCGTGTCTCCGATGCATTTTCAGGTTTTCTGAACTCCTGTACAGCTTTGACTTTCTCTGTTGAGGGGTCAATACCTTTTGCAGACAGCACATGGCCCATGAAAGTTAATTTCGACATATGAAATTGACACTTGTCAGGATTCAATGTGAAGCCAGAGTCTCTGATTTTACTCATCACCTGCTTGAGTCGCTGATCATGTTCCTCCCGATCCTTACCATGCACAATGATATCATCTGAAATGTTGTTCGCACCAACACATCCATTAAGTACTTGTCCAACAACGGATTGGTATTTCTCTGGAGCTGATGAGACGCCAAACACAAGCCGTTTATAACGGTAGAGGCCTTGATGCGTCACAAAAGTTGTGATGACGCGGGACTCTTCATCTAATTCCAACTGATGATATCCCCACTTTAAATCCAACTTTGAGTACACTGTAGAGTTGTTCATGTCATGCAGAACCTCTTCTATTGTCGGTATTGGATGCCTCTCACGCACAACCGCACGATTAGCTATTCTCATATCAATGCACATGCGGATATCATCTGAGTTAGGTTTAGGTACAACAACTACTGGACTCACCCACGGTGTTGGGCCTTCCACCTTTTCGATGATGTCATGGTCTACCAGTTCCTGTAGCTTATTAGAAACCTTGTCTCTAAGGCTGAATGGAATACGATGCATTTTCTGAGCAACAGGAGGAACTGATGTGTCTACATGAATATGAACTTGATAGTCTTTAAGCTTCCCAACTCCTGTGAAACAAGTGGCATATTCTGAATAAATGTCTGAGCTTGTGATGGCATTAACACGGGCATCAAATCCCACTTTCAATAAATCCAATTTCTCAGACGTTTCTTTCCCCAGAAGTGACTGTCCTTGACCTTTGACAACGATAAATTCAGCATCAACAGACTGTCTATCACTATCACCTGCAGCCTTGACTTGAGCTGTGAAAATGCCAATGACTTCCAACGGTTTCAAAGCATCATATGGAAATATTTTTCTGGATGTTTTCTTGGTAGCACATTTTATGTTGTGTTCTTTCAAAGATTTCCAATGGTCATGATTTATAATGTTCACACTGCATCCTGAATCAATAATCATCTCTAGGTTTGCTCCTCCTATACACATGGTTACAGTTGTTAACATCTTGTCCCCTGATACTTGAAATGCATACTCTTCATCCTCTACAGTTTCAAACTCCTCTGACTCAGCAACACCATTTCCCATTTCTGTCTGATCTTCATCTACTAGATTGACATGATCCTGTCCTCTATATGTTTGATCACCTCTAGCTCTACCTCTTCCATACGAGGATCGTAATGATCGGGGATTTCTTCCACGACCCCGGAGTGACATGTTTGTTCTACAACAGTCAACAAAATGTCCTACAATGCCACACCTTCGACATGTTTTGTTGCGTGCCGGACACGATTCATCATGAGCCAAATGTCCCTCTTGTCCACATCTATAACAACAGCGATCACTATTCTTTGCAAAACGACCTGATCCCTTTTTCGACATGAAGTAAACTGGCTCTAGTTTCACGTTCACATCTTTTCCAATCATGACGTGTTCATTTCTCACTTTAGTTACTTCTCCTGCCAATGCTAATTCTAAAGTCTCATTCACAGTCAAACCTGAACCTTTCTGTATCAGTTTCTCTCTCAGGTTGTTACATTTACATCCATAGACTATCTGATCTCTCAATTGTTCCAATTCACTAGCTCCATAAGCACAAACACTTATCTGTCTTTTCAATCTTGTCACATATTGCAGCATAGTCTCATTACTTTCTTGTTTCATGTCTCTAAATACCAGTCTCTCATAAACAGTATTGACTTTAGGTTTGAAGTATTTGTCTAAAGCTTTCACAGTTTTGTCATAGTCTTTAGCATCTCCAATGTCATCTAAAGTGAAAAATATATCTTGCACTTCTAGACCAGCCCTAGTGAGCAAACGAGCACGTTTTACAGTTGAGTCAGTGACACCCTCACTTGTGATTGACAGTTCAAATGCTCTACACCATCTCTCCCATCGTGGACCTAACGCGGTCTGATCCCCTGAACACTCAAAAGTTGGTAAACTATGGAAATATTCTGCAGTCATTTTGCCATTAATGTTTCTATACTCTTCCAAAATTGTCTTCTTGCATTATTCTCACTCCTCTAATTGTTTTCAAACTTGAATACTGTAATGTCTCCTAATTCCGTGGTAACAGCGAACTGAATCAACAACATACAGTTTTCCACTTCTGTTCCACCATAACTTTAGTCTGCATCCTCGTCGCCAATTGTAGTGTTTGCCAGGGCAGGGTTCCTCACATGCACAGATGAGAGACACGTCTTGACAGTCCAATACTTTATTTCTGAATCCCCATACAGACCATGCCGCTTCCGGTCACCCAGATCATACTAGCGACACAACTAATTATCACCAGTACACTACATTCATCATATATTCCCTTTTAAACATAAATAGCATGAAATAACTTCAAAGTGAGGCATTGTGAGTATGCTTTGTGTATGAATGTTGTCTAATTATTATTATCGCATTTTGCACAAATAATGGCAAAGTGTCTCAATCTAAGATTTTACAGTGTATAAAATATATCTTTCCATGCTTATTGTTATGTCTGCATGGACAGTTTACACTGAATCGGTTTGGTTTTGATCGCAATCTATCTTATTTCCAGCACACATTATTCCATCGTCTGCTATGGCAGCCAAGCATAAACACGGGCCCCTGTGCCATACATAGGGTATGTAATGTGCTGTACAATACTGTTTATATCATGTGTATATATCATTCTAGCATACAGAATCATCGTTCCTTTATATTAACCTTCTAAGGTAAATAGTGTATGTTGTGCGGTGATTGCCGCCGATATCATTTATGGCCTTGTTTAAGTCATGTCATGAGTTATCGCCCTGATCTTTGTAAAGTTCAATCCCTCGGCGATCATTATATTTCCGTAATGTTTTAATGTACAGATAATATTGTCGGCCCTCATGCATTCAAGCTCTATTAACATTTATAATGTTAATTTACTGAATATATATAAATAGATGTCAATGTATGTTCTGCAAGCATGCCGAACATTGTTATTATATTGTTATTATATTGTTGCTACAATTGTTTCAGGGTTTATCGTGTATGTTGAAATCTCCATCCACTTGGAAATAAACAGAACTTACAACCCTGCATTCACTTTGCGTGTCGTCATTGTGACCCTGCTACATGTGTGTGTGCAGTGTCTGCTTACAGTCTATATATAGTGTGTGTGTGCAGTGTCTGCCTACAGTCTATATATAGTGTGTGTGCGGTGTCTGCCTAGTCTATCTATGGTGTATATGTGCAGTGTCTGCCTACAGTCTATCTATAGTGTGTGTGTGCAGTGTCTGCCTACAGTCTATCTATGGTGTGTGTATACAGTGTCTGCCTACGGTCTATCTAAAGTGTGTGTGTGCAGTGTCTTCCTACAGTCTATCTATAGTGTGTGTGTGCAGTGTCTGCCTACAGTCTATCTATAGTGTGTGTGTGTGTGTGTGTGCAGTGTCTTCCTACAGTCTATCTATAGTGTGTGTGTGCAGTGTCTTCCTACAGTCTATATATGATGTGTGTGTGCAGTGTCTGCCTACAGTCTATCTATAGTGTGTGTGTGCAGTGTCTGCCTACAGTCTATCTATAGTGTGTGTGTGCAGTGTCATCCTACAGTCTATCTATAGTGTGTGTGTGTGCAGTGTCTTCCTACAGTCTATCTATAGTGTGTGTGTGCAGTGTCTGCCTACAGCCTATCTATAGTGTGTGTGTGTGCAGTGTCTTCCTACAGTCTATCTATAGTGTGTGTGTGCAGTGTCTGCCTACAGCCTATCTATAGTGTGTGTGTGCAGTGTCTGCCTACAGTCTATCTATAGTGTGTGTGTGCAGTGTGTGCCTACAGTCTATATATGATGTGTGCGTGCGTGTCTGCCTACAGTCTATCTATAGTGTGTGCGTGTGTGTCTGCCTACAGTCTATATATAGTGTGTGTGCAGTGTCTGCCTACAGTCTATCTATAGTGTGTGTGCAGTGTCTGCCTACAGTCTATCTATAGTGTGTGTTTGCAGTGTCTGCCTACAGTCTTTCTAAAGTGTGTGTGTGCAGTGTCTGCCTACAGTCTATCTATAGTGTGTGTGTGCAGTGTCTGCCTACAGTCTATCTATAGTGTGTGTGTGCAGTGTCTGCCTACAGTCTATCTATGTGTGTGTGTGCAGTGTCTGCATTCAGTCTATCTATAGTGTGTGTGCAGTGTCTGCCTACAGTCTATATATAGTGTGTGTGTGCAGTGTCTCCCTACAGTCTATCTATAGTGTGTGTGCAGTGTCTGCCTACAGCCTATCTATAGTGTGTGTGTGCAATGACTGCCTACAGCCCATCTATGAGTAGTGTGTGTGTGCAGTGTCTGCCTACAGTCTATCTATAGTGTGTGTGTGTGCAGTGTCTGGCCCTGTCAGTCTATATATAGTGTGTGTGTGCAATGTCTGCCTACAGTCTATATATAAAGTGTGTGTGTGCAGTGTCTGCCTAGAGTCTATATGTAGTGTTCGCGCAGTGTCTGCCTATAGTCTATATATAGTGTGTGTGTGCAATGTCTGCCTACAGCCTATCTATAGTGTGTGTGTGCAGTGTCTGCCTACAGTCTATGTGTGTGTAGTGTTCGCGCAGTGTCTGTCTGCCTACAGTCTACAGTCTATCTATAGTGTGTGTGTGCAGTGTCTGCCTACAGTCCATATCTATAGTGTGTGTGTGTGCAGTGTCTGCGCCTACAGTCTATCTGTAGTGTGTGTGTGCAGTGTCTGCCTACAGTCTATATATAGTGTGTGTGTGTGCAGTGTCTGCCATCTATAGTGTGTGCAGTGTCTGCACACAGTCTATATATAGTGTGTGTGTGCAGTGTCTGCCTGCAGCCTATATATAGTGTGTGTGTGCAGTGTCTGCCTACAGTCTATATATATGTGTGTGTGCAGTGTCTGCCTACAGTCTATATATATAGTGTGTGTGCAATGTCTGCCTACAGCCTATCTATAGTGTGTGTGTGCAGTGTCTGCCTAGAGTCTATATGTAGTGTGTGTGCAGTGTCTGCCTACAGTCTATCTATAGTGTGTGAGTGCAGTGTCTACCTACAGTCTATATGTGTGTGTGTGTGCAATGTCTGCCTACAGTCTATCTATAGTGTGTGTGTGTGTGTGTGTGAGTGTCTGCCTACAGTCTATCTATAGTGTGTGTGTGCAGTGTCTGCCTACAGTCTATATATATAGTGTGTGTGCAGTGTCTGCCTACAGTCTATATATAGTGTGTGTGTGCAATGTCTGCCTACAGCCTATATATAGTGTGTGTGTGCAGTGTCTGCCTACAGTCTATATATAGTGTGTGTGTGCAGTGTCTGCCTACAGTCTATATATATAGTGTGTGTGCAATGTCTGCCTACAGGCTATCTATAGTGTGTGTGTGCAGTGTCTGCCTAGAGTCTATATGTAGTGTGTGTGCAGTGTCTGCCTACAGTCTATATGTAGTGTGTGTGTGTGTGTGGAGTGTCTTCCTACAGTCTATCTATAGTGGTGTGTGCAGTGTCTGCCTACAGTCTATATATAGTGTGTGTGTGCAATGTCTGCCTACAGCCTATATATATAGTGTGTGTGTACAGTGTCTGCCTACAGTCTATATATAGTGTGTGTGCAGTGTCTGCCTACAGTCTATATATATATATAGTGTGTGTGTGCAATGTCTGCCTACAGCCTATATATAGTGTGTGTGTACAGTGTCTGCCTACAGTCTATATATAGTGTGTGTGTGCAGTGTCTGCCTACAGTCTATATATATAGTGTGTGTACAGTGTCTGCCTACAGTCTATATATAGTGTGTGTGTGCAGTGTCTGCCTACAGTCTATCTATAGTGTGTGTGCAGTGTCTACCTACAGTCTATATGTAGTGTGTGTGCAATGTCTGCCTACAGTCTATCTATAGTGTGTGTGTGTGTGTGAGTGTCTTCCTACAGTCTATCTATAGTGTGTGTGCAGTGTGTGCCTACAGTCTATATATATATGTGTGTGTGTGCAGTGTCTTCCTACAGTTTATCCATAGTATGTGTGCAGTGTGTGCCTACAGTCTATCTATAGTGTGTATGCAGTGTGTGTGTACAGTCTATATATAGCGTGTGTGGAGTTTCTGCCTACAGTCTATATATGGTGTGTGTGTGTGTGTGTGCAGTGTCTTCCTACAATCTCTCTATAGTGTGTGTGCAGTGTGTGCCTACAGTCTATATATATAGTGTGTGTGCAGTGTCTCCCTACAGTCTATATATAGTGTGTGTGCAGTGTCTGCCTACAGTCTATATATAGTGTGTGTGCAGTTTCTGCCTACAGTCGATATATAGTGTGTGTGTGTGCAGTTTCTGCCTACAGTCTATCTATAGTGTGTGTGTGCAGTGTCTGCCTACAATCTATATATAGTGTGTGTGTGCAGTGTCTGCCTACAGTCTATCTATAGTGTGTATGTGCAGTGTATGGCTACAGTCTATCTATAGTGTGTGTGTGTGTGTACAGTGTCTGCCTATATAGTTTTTTTATAGTGTGTGTGTGTGTGAGTAGAGAGAGATTGTGTGTGTGTGTGTGAGAGTGTGTGTGTGTGTGTGTGTGTGTGTGTGTGTGTGTGTGTGTGTGTGTGTGTGTGTGTGTGTGTGTGCAGTGACTATCTAATATCTGACTAACTGAGGCTGCACACACTGTCCACGTACATTGTTTGTTTATAATATCTGTTTACAGTATCTGCCTACGTTATCCACCAATAATGTCTGCCTTACCACCGCTACAAGTTTCACCCTTCAGTAACAGATATCTACACAAAGCCAGATCAGGTGACTCCCAGCATGTCCTACATTGGCCACCTCTTCTCATGTTTATGCAACTGCCACCTTCTCCTCATGTTTATGGAACAGGCATGATATATCCAGTGAATCTGCATGTTGCATCAAAGAATACTAAAACGATTGAACAGACCGAATCTTAAAGTAATCTGTAAGTATCTATAATCTCTTTGATGGAAGGACCAAATGATCTGTATTTAACCTCTTTAGTCTGTGAAGAAAAGGTTAAGTATATTCCACCGAACTCGAGCATTTAATCTCAGTTCAGTGAAGGACTTGAAGAAGTGGCTGGTAAATATTACAATCCTCAGCCAACGTCTTGGTAAACTGAAAATCTCTCCGCCCACTCCCATCTGCTCATTGTAATCCTAATCCTCCAATTCAGCGTCCAAATCCCCTGATACGTGGCCAGCCGGCCCACACCCTTGTCCTTCTCCAGGACCGACTGCCCTGTGTCAACAAGTCACAGCTTGTCTGACCGCCCAGTTAATCCTCCAGAGCAGTGACCAGTACCACATCAAAGGAGAATGTTAATGAGCAGAGCGTGTAATTAACACCATGCGTTTGAAGAAATACAGATACCCCATCTACATGGAAACACCGATAAATCCTCAATCTGTTCTCATTTATCAACACATTTACACCACAATGCTGACCAAAACTTGCAGATTTCTGAAATTAACGTCTTCATAAATCATTGGTTGCTCCAATTTCTTATGCATGATTGGCCAGATCCATACATTCTGTGTCGGCTGTAAAAACACAGCAGTGAATCGGTCAATCGCAAGCTGATTTTCTAACAATTAAGACTCGACTTAACTGCCTGATTCCATGGCAATGTTCCAGTAGGATGGGCCCACATCAGCGTTATAGGCCTAAATATTGCCAGACCGAAAATGCTGATCCAAAGGTAAACAAATGTCCTCTTTGCATGGCAATCAATGGGTACTCATCGAGATGATAATCAGATTGAGGAGGTTTGCCAGACATCTGTATGTGGCAATAATTGATGTCCATGTGGCAGCTAGCTGCTGGTCAGTTATCTGGTGGAGACATATACAGACTTTTGCAGCGACCTTTAGGAGGTGTTCTGTGGAGTGGTGTTCAGTGACTGCTTCATGGATGTCTGTGTTGATTCAGGTTGAAGGAACATGCAGACCCACCATGGTATGTGATGCTGGCCATAGAATCTTCAAGTCAACCAAATACATGTAGCTACAGAATAGATACAAAAACATATACATATAAGATGTCTTCTACATATTGTTTTACAGAAACTTATTGAAATGGTTTACTCTATGACAACACCCCTGAACGTCGTGGAGCTTTTGTTCTCAAAAGCGTTTTTGGGAAAATAGTGACAATATTGGATGTACAAGTATACAGTAAAATACATGGGACAGTTTTACAGAAACTTATTGAAATGGTTTACTCTATGACAATATCATCTAATGCACTATGTATCGTCTTAGTTACAGTATATCATCTGGGCTATATTGTATCATCTGGACCACTCTGTATGATTTAGTCCACTATGTATCATCCAGGCCACTTTGCATTGTCATTATGTATCAAATATGCCAATATCTATGAAGTGTGTTTTGTTAATGTTTTTAAGTTATACAACATTTGTTTAGTTCTCTTTTCGTATTATGATAAGAAAAACACCACTTGAGCAAGATATTTTTCTTTATCTATATATTTGTTTGACAGCCTGGGTTTCAGTTTGTTTTTTGGTCCCAAGCAACCTGTGCTCAACTGGATGACATGTTGGTCATAACCAGACTAGCTTGATTATTCACAAGCTATCATCATACAGCCGGAATATTGTTGGGTTAAACAACAAACATTTATACTCTGCCCGTCAGAAGGCTTAATTTTTCGACTTTGTGTCTCAGACAAAGGGCCGACAACCAAATCTCTGTCCAACATTAGCTTATGTGACATGCTTCACCTCGGAAAGCCCAGTGATGTCCAAATAGCCTTCATTACTGGAATCTGATCTGAAGACCACAATTACTCAAACAGCTGACATGTAAATTACTGATAATAGATTTCATTACCACTGACCCAAGACTGGCCTTTGATCTTTACTGTTTGGGAGATTGTGATGATTGGTTTGTGACAATCACAAAATTTGTCATTAAATGTTAATGCAAAGATGATTGCACCTCACTGTCGAGACATACATTTACACATCTGATCAGAACAGGAATATGGCGAATAACTTTACATAATTTGGGGACAATTGTCTACTTCAATTATATGACTAGGGACAGAATATTTCAATCATCACTGCTCAAGACACACGTATGTGAAGAGACCCACAATTGAACTTGAATTTCAAAGAAAAAAATCCTGGGACATCCAGTATGACCACTGAAAAATTATGTAAAGATTACATTCCTTTTTACTACTATACCATACTTTTCTGCATGTAGATCTGAAGACTTCTAAATTCATGGTGCAAGGACCCGAGAAGGTTAGAATTTGTCTTCAGTACCCCATACTTCTCGTAAGAGGCGTCTAACGGGATCAAGTGGTCAGGCTCGCTGACTTGGTTGACACATGTCATCGTATCCCAATTGCGTAGGTCGATGTTCATGTTGTTGATCACTGGATTGTCTGATCCAGACTCGATTATTTACAAAACATGACCATATAGCTAGAGCATTGCTGAGTATGGCGTTAAACAACAAACAAACAAAACCATACTATAATTTACTTCTCCACATGTGGATCCAGTGACTTCTAAATTCATGGTATGGGTGATTGAAGCATCCATTTAAAGTACCCATCAAAAGTTTAGACTCACTTAAAACACTCACTATATGTTATGTATATACATGTGCTTACATCGAGGATTGATTTCTCCACTAATTTGGGGGAACCAACTGCAAACCTTATGCAGATGAATTGCACGAGGATCACGCATCAAATTGCTGAAAAGCATGTTCAAATATCGTCCATGTGAACAGCTGCGTTTTGGTATACAGTTTTGTTCAGAATTCGCAAATTTTCATTGAGTTTCATCATTTATTGAACTCATGACAATAATCATTTCAACGTTTTCAAATGTGTTTTACAATACCTCAGTTCATGTGTAAACAGTACCTTTAAACAGTATGGAATATTTTGCAAAATCAAGTTTAGAACAGTTGCCTGAAGTAAGTGGCTACATCTTTTGATGGGTAGTACATGTATGACTACTGTCACAAGAGAAATACAACAGCCTGTCCTGACTGTCTATAATCAAGGCCTTGCCATTACATTGCTGTGGATATTTTATACACCCTGTTTCTGAGCTTCATGGCATCGACACCCAGAAGGACGTGTGATCAAAGGCATGTCATGTTCTTTGTGGGTATTTGTTAGTTAAAACTGAAATTTCTAAATCAACATGGTAAAGCAATTAGGCCAATTCATCCCAGAAAGCTGACATGTGATTGGTTCAAGAACCCCAGTATACTTCATTTTGATTGGATGGCTCAAGTTAGATCAGGGTTCACCCGACCTGACCTCTGATGGAAGTGTCATCAGCTCTTCTTGTCGTATCAGAGTAAAACATTTAATTTGATAATATTGTGTGTGCGTTACAAATCTTTCATTTCTTGGTGCACAGTTATTATTGTAAAATATCCTGGTGATGTGTCAGTCAAATTATGAAAACTATATTAAATAAATTGGCTACATCTCAGGTGACACAAATTGTCACACCAAAGACTCCCCACATGGGTGCAATGTGCAAGCCCTTTTCTGGTGTCCACAGTACAACTATGCTCACTCACTCACTCACTCACTCACTGAAAATACGTCTCTGATCCATTTGATGATGAGAAATATGACACCCAGACAGTCAAATTCTAATTCCATCACTAACAATATTTTCTTGTGTTGAAATAACGACCATATTTACTGCTATACCTAGCCCTAATGGTCTATAACCGGATACCGTGGGTGTTTCGTACATGTATTATTAGATCCGAATCAGCAAACCTGGAGACAAACTGTTAACCAGTCTGAATGTAACGACCCTGTTTCGACTTCACTATCAATACCATCACAAGCATGTAACAAGTCGAGACAGTCAGCAGTTATGGGCGATGCTCGATCTCAGTAATCGGGTTTGCTAAAAACAAAAGTGGATCCTTTCGGCCCAACTCCATTGGCAATATTGTCATGTCATTCACTTCAGCAATGCTGCAGACCAAATTTCCGCCAACACTCACTTGGTCAGCTGATTGACATCCCTCGCTCGTAAATATCACGCACATTTCTAGGCAGGCAGGAAATTAACACAAAATTTAGCACCCTGCCCTCAATATTATGCCAGCTTTGTTGTACATTTTGTTCCTCAAGGGCGCACTCAGTCATGGCTCAGTCCTGACAGCTACACAACTGTTTGCTTTAAACCATAGTAAAGCTTTCTCTTTGGCTGATATGATTTTTTTAATATCAATCTGGAAAATATTATGAATTTCATCGGCCATAAAGATTCACTATCAATATGGAAGCTATTTTTTCTACTGAAATCATTGCTGTGTGTTTTCTAACAATTTGAAATTCATTTGGTAATAAAAATTGTGTGATTTCAAATAAATAAATATGATTAGTTTTGTTTTTAACCAAAATTTTCAACTTAATGGCAGTGATGAACTGGAAAGGCCTCAGTAAGTCTACAACTGGTCAACCCAATAATTGTGTTGTAGGCTTAAACAAGCCGAAAGTTGATTGTAATAAGCCAGTATTGATAAGCTGTTAAAACTGGCGACATTCTCCAGTATATTCACAGCAGTAAAGTTCCCTTTATTTAGCATAATCAACATTTGAAATATGATAAATTTAGCAAGATTAAAAATGATTTCTGCAAATCTGGGTGCATTTGTGGCTAT
The DNA here is from genome assembly GCF_003918875.1 of Haliotis rubra. Lineage (NCBI taxonomy): Eukaryota > Metazoa > Mollusca > Gastropoda > Lepetellida > Haliotidae > Haliotis > Haliotis rubra. The sequence continues at coordinate 117,838 of NW_025767501.1, forward strand.
TCATGAAATTAGCAACATCGTTAAGAACTCTCGCATGATAAATCAGTTATCAGCCCTTATCTGTCTTCATCAACAATAAACTCCTCAGTCAATTTCCTGCAGTGCCAGTCGCATTAGGTCTTGTTAATGGCAAACAGTCATTCTTTGCCATTAAACTTAAACAACCTGTTGACATGTGACCTGTATTTAAGTTAACAAAATATGTTACTTTTCACTTTCAAATTTAATTGTTTGGTTATATAATCTGAATTCCTGATGTATTTGGTTAGGCAGCATAACGCTTTTCTCAAAACATTTTTCGAAACAATAAGGAGGGAGGTAGGCTTTTTATTTCTTTAGATGCCTATATCTTCTACATCAATTTGTTCTGCACCATATGTTCCGATGATATGTTCCATCTGTTCCAGTGACCTTCTGTTCTATACTCACCCGTTCTGATGCCCATCTATTCTACATCCACCTGTTCCAATGCCCATCTATTCTACATCCGGCTGTTCCAATGCCCATCTATTCTACATCCACCTGTTCCAATGCCCACCTGTTCTACACCCACCTGATTTACACTCACCTATTCCAATGTCCATCTGTTCTACACCCACCAGTTCCAATGCCCATCTGTTCTGCACCCATCTGTTCGGATGCAGATATGTTCTACACTCATCTGCCCCAATACCCATCTGTTCTAGATCCATCACTTCCCACACCAATCTGTTCCTCCACCCATCACTACCCACACCCATCTGTTCAACATCCACGCGCCTGTCTGTGGCCTGTCTGTGGCTCCAGGGGCTCACACAACCTGTCTGGAACTCCAGGGGACTCTCAGTCTTGCTGGTCTGTGGCATGAATATAGGGACACAGAGTGACTGCTGTATCGACAACAAACCAACACCAAAGCATTGAAGAAACCTTGGACAATTCATGTTTATGTGCAGGCTATGCTAGGTATGAGGTATGAAGTTACAGACACCCAGTAAGAATGTGTATAAGATGCAATAGTTTGTTACAATTTCAGCTATAGACATCAAAAATCTATTTAACATTGTGTGTTTCACATAACTATATTTGGTTTGTATTTCTTCACTGGCCATGGATACTATTGACCATGTGTATGTGTACAAAAAATATTTTTAGTATTTGTCAATAATAATTGATAATATGCAAACAGTACTTTATGAGAGATTGCATCACTAGGTTTTGAGAATATTTCTGAAAAGAAAATAACCCTTTTGATTGAGAAAGCGATAATTCTTAAAAATCACTGACAGCAACAACAGAGTAGGCCATGGTGTTACTGCTGAACAGAAACATCTTTATCATCGTTAATTTCCTGTGTCAGCCATCAATAAAATATGTAGGAAATGATATTGTTTTTTCATCATATTGAAGAATGAATAATGAAACTTCAGACAGAATGGGATTTTCTTTCAGTGATCAATTGAAGACGTAACACATCAGTGTGGCTTTGAATTTGTACCCACGGTGAAATCCGTTCCATTTGAATTGACAGTGAACAGTGTTATTATTCAAAGAAATATATTATTGACAAGATCATATTCTTGTGCCTAAATCATCGATTTCATGATTGCTGAAACAGACGAATTCATGAATATATGATAGATTTGCTAGACTAGATAACTACCCTTGATCAGACTGATGTAACACATTAGTAGCAAGCTATGTAAAGATGGACAAGAATATTCAGTTTGGCAGCTGTCAATCAAGCTTAGTGACATGTGGTTGGATGATCCAATGAGATTCATTCATAGCATGTGGAAAGGTTTTGTAATTGACATGAATACAGGCACAGATTGCAGTTCCTACTCGGCTCTCTCCGTGAGTGAGTGAGTGAGTGCGTGAGTGCGTGCGTGAGTGAGAGGTTGATGCTGCTTTGGGCAGCATTTCGGAGAGTTGGGAGTGACGCCGGTCTTGGCTGCTGACCTGTCCAGGTATTCAATTCATCATCATCAGGTGTATGGTGATGACTGGCCACACCTACAATCAGATGATTCAGCTATCAGATGACGCCCACTAAGTCACACAGCCTGTCAATATGATCTCTCACCGGATCTAGAGATAAGCATGAAATAATTACTAATTAGCCTACTCTGTCCCCTAGAATCCACACAAAGGGGAGGGGTTGGGATTCAGGGAGAGGATTTCATGGGGTTGGAATTCAGGGGAGAGGATTTCATGGGGTTGGAATTCGGGGGAGAGGATTTCATGGGGTTGGAATTCAGGGGAGAGGATTTTATGGGGTTGGAATTCAGGGGAGAGGATTTCAGGGGTTGGAATTCAGAGGAGAGGATTTCAGGGGTTGGAATTCAGGGAGAGGATTTCATGGGGTTGGAATTCAGGGAGAGGATTTCATGGGGTTGGAATTCAGGGAGAGGATTTCATGGGGTTGGGATTCGGGGAGAGGATTTCAGGGGTTGGGATTCGGGGAGAGGATTTCATGGGGTTTTGAATTCAGGGGATTTCATTGGCTGGGAGTCCAGGGTTCGGGTCCAGGGGAGAGCATTTCAGGGGTTGGTATTCAGGGAGGGATATCACGGTGTTGGGGGTTGGGGTCGTGGGAGAGGATTTCATGGGGTTGGGTGTCCAGGGGTTGAGTTTGGGGGAGAGCATTTCAGGGGGTTGGTATTCAGGGGAGGGATATCACGGTGTTGGGGGTTGGGGGTCGTGGGAGAGGATTTCATGGGGTTGGGTGTCCAGGGGTGGAGTTTGGGGGGGAGAGGATTTCATAGGGGTTGGGTTTCAGTGAAGAGGATTTCATGGCGTTTGGAGTCTAGGATTGGGTTTTGGGGTTCAGGAGAGATCCTTTCAGGGGGTTTGGTTTTCAGGAATCCGGGGTTGGGGTTCAGAAGAGAGGAATTCAGAGTTGGGGTTCAGAGAGTTGGGGTCAGCCAATAATCTGAAGTCTGAGTCTAGTAAAACTCTGTTCAGTCCAAGATGAGCTAATCAATGTCATATAACAGTAAACAATACCGAATGAGTGCAAAAGACAAGTTTAGGCTAGTGGTTTTAGGGACAGTGGTTTTCAGATGGAAATCAGGTATGGGGTAAGAGGGTCAGGCGGTTTGGGGTCCATGTAAGATGGGGGTCCGGGAGGTTGGAGGATCAGAGGGTCTGGGGTTTGTAGGAATGAGAATCAAGGAACAGGAGAGTTCGGGATGTGAATCACAAATTAAAACTACTTTTTCAAATCAAACAGGCAGTTTATATGATGGCACACAGAAGCCGACCACACAATTCACAGGGTTATATCCTTTCAATTAACTCACGGATAAAAAATGCCCATTCATCTCTCACCCCATTAATAAATGCCAGTCTGATGGGACCATATATATTCTTAGCCAGAGAGTCATGTGCCATAACAACTATATGATAAGCTTTAATGAAAAACATCTCAGACAAAAGAGCAATAAAAATTATACCCCAAAATCAGTCATATTATGAACCACAAAAATATTTAGTTTTAAATTCTGAAAGGGTAACTTGATACTTCTTCTGCCAAGACGCAATATAGGGGTTTCAAATAACGATAACCAAGGTTACATCATCAGGTTTTTAGTGCATTCGGTATTACAAGGAGATATGAATATTTCATGACACACCAGTATCGCAGTAATTATCCATCTCACTGATACTGCTTCCTGACAACTCCCTTTAATCTCTACAATCACAACTATCTACATACCATATAGAATGACTGTTAATAATTGATAATTGAGAAACACACAGCTGAAGAGGAGATATTGGCTGACAAAATGGCGACTAGGAAGTATTTGTGTAATTCTAGATAACCATAGCGATCATGGCGTGCATTAATAATTACAGATAGGCAGGCCTCATATTATTGCTGCAATTTTAAACATTCCAGTATAGATTACATGGTGTAACTTACATAAGGCATTGAACGCTTTTTGAAAATAATGTTTGAAAAAATGTTTGCAATCATTGAAATATAAAACATGAAGTATATAATTTCATTTCAGGAAAATCAACTTTTTAAATTGTATTCGGAAAGACATCATGATTTCATAATTGTTCTATAAAGATTATTAAGCGAGTGAATATGGATTTTTCATTTCAGGTCTACAATGGTGGAACCACGGGTTTAAGATATTGTGAAAGTGTTGAAAACCAAACCAAGGCCTTAGGTGTGATAAAAAATGCCTCATCCACAAGGCTACCCTATGGCTCCTTGAAGGACTGGGTGTAACTGTTTAAATTACCTTTACTTTACTTTTGATTGACAAGACTATGGGACGCTTCATATTCAGTGTCAGGTCTTTTGCCCTAAGATCTATCTTAAGATATGAGAACTAGAAGGTTGCATAATGTGACATCAGAGACGCTAGAATAATCTATTATGTGGTCTCCGGTGATATTCAAGCAAACTGGGGCGGTGGAGTAGCCTATTGGTTAAAGCGTACGCTCGTCACGCCGAAGACCCGCGTTCGATTCCCCACATGGATACAATGTGTGAAGCCCATTTCTAGTGTCCCCCGCTGTGATATTGCCGGAATATTGCTAAAAGCAGCGTAAAACTAAACTCACTCACTCACTCCAAGCAAGTTTTGAGTACTCGATCAAAATGAAAGATACATAGGCCCTTTAGCCAATCAGATGTGAGCTTTCTCAAAGATTTGATTCCATTTTATTACCACCTTCTTCTCAACTAAAGAAAACTTCCAAACAAAGAGAATACTCACAACAAACTAGTGTGGATTTGTTTTTGTATTCTCAATTATATTCATTATAATGATACAGATATCAGATATGCTTATCTAAATTCATTTGCTTGTGCCAAGAATTTAGAAGCCTGGTGGGAAAGTTCACATGGCGTGCCCTCCTATTGAGATGTCTTCAGATCTCCATGCAGAGACACATTGTAAAAGATCTGATTTCAATGAGATTGGTTTTCTGTTACCATTTAACTTCAACAATCTCATCTTCCTATGTAGAAATCAATATTTGGTTGTCTTGATATTTTTAAAATAATCTTTTGATGTGAAATATTCTCTTTCACAGGCTAAACGTTTGGCTATTTTGTTTATATTTCATGTTATTTACACTAGATTATTACATTTTTTTAATTAACAATATCCTCCCGAGGTATTCAGCCTCAAGTGTCATATTTCAATTACAGTTACATTTTTGCTTGACAGGTTTACATCATTTTAGTAATAAAAGTCAAGTTTAGTTAACTCAAACATGTCAAATTACAAACTCATTTCAAGGATTATACACTGACTGCTTTTTAAAATATTTATCATGTGAAATTTGTATCATGGCATGCCGAGTGTATTTCGGACGCACCAAGCTTATGCCGACCGCATGCCTGACGCACTTCCGACGAATGCCAAGCGTATTCCGAGCGTATTCCCGATTTATTAAAAAGGCGGCTGTTTCCCACTGTTTTCGTCACCAGTGCAGATTCCATAGCGTGAACATCAACCTTTATGTCATCATGGGCCGCCCGAGCCATCATATTAATACCAAATCTCGAGTGTACCCTGGGTGTTCGGCTAAATTAGTACGCTATCTGTGCGTTTGTCATAAGTTACAAAAAGGACTGAGTTTGGTTTTACGCCGCTTTTAGCAATATTCCAGCAACATCACGGCGGGGGACACCAGAAATGGGCTTCACACATTGTACCCATGTGGGGATTCGAACCCGGGTCTATGGCGTGACGAGCCAACGCTTTAAGCACTAGGCTACCCCACCGCCCCCTGCCCGATCGAAGGAAAAAAGGTACTGATTCGTGCAATACGTCGGCAAGCATACGTCCAAAGTACGTGGCTCACAGTTCGTGCCGGGAGATCACCGTATTGCCGCGTATGGCAAACAACGGACGGCTGCGTATGAAAGAAATGGCAATGCGCATCTCATAAGGAATTAGGATACGCAGAAGTGTGACAGGGCCCTAACATTTTGATGTACCACCATATTCTTTGAGACCATCGTTAATTTTACCATAAGCGCAGTGGCCAGGACTGCTCAGTTAAGCATTAATGTGTTCATTATAAACTGTGCTTATTGTGCCTGGAACTATACAAGTACTTAACCTCTTGTAATAATATAGCTTTGTTATACTTTCGTGAGTAGTCTCAACAGAATTCAAAGCAAAGGTCATAAGGATACCCTTGAAGGTTAAGCAGTACTGTAAAACCAATTGGAGCCGATGTATCCCCAATCTGATTGGTTAAAAGATGCTTTTAAACGAGACTTGAAACTTCAAATATGTTGGACTTTTTACTGACTGTGAACGCTTTTCTTGGTAGTATACTTTATTCTATCACAAATTTGCAAATGTACCATTCGGCATGGTGCCATGGATCCCACATTAATCAAAGAACAAGTTGGGTGAATATTTATAAAAACAACTATGATTTCATTTTATGCTATCACATTCAGCAGACCAGGAATAAAATGGAAGCATGTGATTTCACCCAGTGTATCATAGTGCTGTTGCATGCCAGTGTGACGTCACGTCCGTCCTATAAACGTGGGAGTCCGCGTAGAGAGAGTGATTCAGTACATTACTGATAACATCAGTGTTTTAGTATTTCATAATACCAATAAACATTATAAGTTTATGCATTTTATCTCCTAATTTAAACCTTAACTAGGTTTTTATAAATAATCCTTTCATTTCACATTTCACTTAAATTGACAGTGCGTGATGTCAAACATGAGATATCTCTCACAAAAACCCTCTTGCAAAGATGAAGGAATGAGTATTTTAGAGACTTCACTAGAGATTAAACATTTCATTAGCACAAAAGCATTGCACTTTGGTGAACAGTTGAAAATTCCCAACTGACATGATACAATTATTTCTCTCTGATTAAATTAGTCATAGCTTTACAAAAAAATAAATTCCCAAATGATACAATAATCAAAATTAATCAAGGAGAATCTTATTCAACATGAACAAACTGAAACTACAAAGATAATCACACCAGCGCCAGATTATTAATATTGGTAAATAAGCTACTCTTGCTCTTGTGGGAAATCAGTAACGATAACTTTTTGATGAAGAAAATGACCGAAGTTGTAATGAAACACACAAATGAATGTCAACATCATATTTGATCCATCATTCAACTGGTTGAGGGTATTGATTAACCCTCAACTGACCCCTCTAACGCTGGTCCGGAAGTCTTCAGAGATCTGCTCATCTGATGAACCCAGCAATCGGAATCAGGTGCTTACTAATTGAATCAGTGATTATTGTTGAATTTATTATATGATTCAGTCATATCCTTTCACCAGTGACACCTAATTAAGAGCTACTAAGTCGCGAAAGGCTGATAGGATTAATTCATGAGGATCGCTACCTACTGAAGGCTGCATAATTAGTTTGATGTTGATAGGTTGAGTTAATACAGAATAAACAGTTTTAATATTTAATAGTTTTAAAATTAAGGTGGTCTCGAGAAATGTGTCAATCTACAAGTGAGTCTTGGAGTGAGCAAATCTGTAAGTGAGTCTTGGAGTGACTGAATTTTCAAATGAGTCTGTGAGTGAGTGAGTGAGTGAGTGTAATGTATTTTTCCTGTATAAGGAATCAAACCCAGACTTTTGACAAGAGAAGTACACATGTTACACTCTGGGCAAATCCACTGCTTCCCTTTTATAAAGGCTTTAGCTTCATGGTACACTTTCATAAAGCAGGTGCTGGACTAAGGCATTGGTGTTGATTGAATGTTGCAACAACCTGCTTGACTGTTGTAAGGCAGCAGTGTTGGTTGAATGTTGCAACAACCTGCTTGACTGTTATAAGGCAGTAGTGTTGGTTGAATGTTGCATCAACCTGCTTGACTGTTGTAAGGCAGCAGTGTTGGTTGAATGTTGCAACAACCTGCTTGACTGTTATAAGGCAGCAGTGTTGGTTGAATGTTGCAACAACCTGCTTGACTGTTATAAGGCAGTAGTGTTGGTTGAATGTTGCAACAACCTGCTTGACTGTTATAAGGCAGCAGTGTTGGTTGAATGTTGCAACAACCTGCTTGACTGTTATAAGGCAGTAGTGTTGGTTGAATGTTGCAACAACCTGCTTGACTGTTGTAAGGCAGCAGTGTTGGTTGAATGTTGCAACAACCTGCTTGACTGTTATAAGGCAGTAGTGTTGGTTGAATGTTGCATCAACCTGCTTGACTGTTGTAAGGCAGTAGTGTTGGTTGAATGTTGCAACAACCTGCTTGAATTTGTTATAAGTTCGTAGTATTGGTTGAATGTTGCACCAATATGCTTGACTTTGATATAAGGCAGTAGTTTTGGTTGAATGTTGCACCAATCTGCTTGACTTTGTTATAAGACAGTAGTGTTGGTTGAATGTTGCACCAATCTGCCTGACTTTGATATAAGACAGTAGTTTTGGTTGAATGTTGCACCAATCCGCTTGACTTTGTTATAAGACAGTAGTTTTGGTTGAATGTTGCACCAATCTGCTTGACTTTGTTATAAGGCAGTAGTGTAGGTTGAATGTTGCAACAATTTGCTTCATGTGCTCATACAATAACAAGTTAGGCAGTGACCTTGCAACTAGTTATTTAAAGTTATCTCCCATGGTTGTTTATTAGCTAAACCCCATCCTGGCGCTTGACATCTTCATTACCTTTCTGAAATAGAGAGCTCCATAGAGAAGAACATGTTGATTTAATGTTGGTTCTAACTACCAAGTTTACATGTTTTTTAGAAGGCTGGATGTACCTATATCAGAGGGAGACAAGTGCAATTCGAGTCCACCTTTTACGACTTGACCTGCGACGTATCTACTTGCACAGAAAGTAATGGCTATTCTGCCTGCTTCCAATGCTGGTTCCAGGATTCAAGAACAAAGCATGTGCCTCCTTAAAGACATTCGACTGTGACAAATACTGGACATTCGTGTTACATGGACTTCTGTAATAGGGCTTTTTATTGCCTCTGTTACATGCTTGATCCAGAATGTTTCCTTTTGTGATTGTACACCAAATACTGTGTGTTTCAGTATAACTTTTATTGTTCACGGTTTTTGTGTGATTGCATGGTGTTTCTTGATGTCTCTGTTAAGTTCTGTATGTACCGATTTCTGGCTTAACCTTTATATTTCAACTTCAAAATCAACCCGTAACTATGTGATAAAAATTAAATGGTTGAACATCAAAAGTATCTGGGTAGTTAGGGAAAGGATAAAGCTAATGTTTCATTGCTACATTGATGTTCATCGTATAACTGAAGCGAGAAGACAGACAAAGCAGTGTTTGAACCATCTGACCCAAGCATGCTGGGACTGACATCTTAACCAAACCTATTGCTCCTTTAAACTCCAGTCGCCAACAATACTTATGTGATAAACATGCCATGTTTTCAATGTAGAGATAGTTACACGTAGATTTAACCATCCTAAGGTGATACTGAAACCAAACGCATACATAATTTAATACTGTAGGAATCACAACACTACAGTTGTGTAATGTATACTTGTACATGTCAATATTTCACATTGGTATTGGCTAATACAAAAGTCCTTTTCCATTAAACATTATCTTCCATCATAATACGGTCTTCAAATTAGCTTTTTATGTCAAAAGTGGTGATCATGATTTGAAATCTGACTGACCAATCAGAATGGAGTATTATTTAAATTTTTGTATGGTGGAACTTTTTTAATAGGAATTTAATTTATGGTACGTTGTATGCTATCTTTTTCAAAATCAATTAAAGATGAGGATGCTACAGAATATTTTTAAGTTGCCATACATGATCGATAATTCTTTCAAAAGTTCCTACTTCAGCACTTTTTCAAAAGTCATTCATTAATAGTCTGTCATAAATGATTGAGCAAATGAGATTCAAAACACAATGGAAGTAATCTGAAGTTACAAAACGATCCTTTCAATCTTAAGAAAATGTATGGGTCTTTTTAAATTAATTGTTTCTGTAATGCTCTTTTGATTGTTAGATGCTCCTGTAATAATGCTTGAAGTAAAGAAAGTCAGTGGTATCAAATAACGCTTGAAGTAAAGAAAGTCAGTGGTATCAAATAACGTTTGGAGACTCTTGAAAATTTCCTTCAAATCATTTAAATTCTTTAAAAAACTCATTAAGATGAATGTCACATTTTGCTGCTTCTAGTATCTGTTGATATGATTTCAGTTTAAAGTTGTTAATCTTTATTGTGTAATGCGATGATGTCATTTTGTACTTAGCTAACCCGTGAAGATCCGGGTTAGAATTGATCTGCATTAACCCATGCTTGTTGTAAGAGGAGACTAACGGGATCGGGTGGTCAGGCTCGCTGGCTTGGTTGACACATGTCATCGTATCCCAGTTGCGTAGATCGATGCTCATGCTCTTGATCACTGGATTGTCATGTCCAGACTCGATTATTTACAAACCGCCACCATATAGCTGGAAGATTGATGGGTGCGACGTTAAACAACAAACCAACCAACCAGTTGTAGTTAGTCAGGTTTTGACATTTAATTAGTAGGAATGAAGGCCATTATTAACATACAACTTTGCTGCTGGTTCCACAGAAAGGGACATAATCCAAGGAAGTTCACACCAATTTCCCTATCCAGCTGATTGTGTACATGTAACGCCGATTATCGTCTGTAGGATCCTAATATGATAATTTCTTAAGCTGTGAAATATTTTATTGTATTTTGTGTACTGTAGGTTTGTACCTGCAAGGGATTTTCTTCAGCAAAAATTATGTAAGCCATGATAAGAAATAATGACCTTAAATGATTTAACGTGAATGGGATTTGAAATTTTATTAAGTCAGTGAAAGTGGAAACAAATAATCTCTTTTAATATAAACCTTGTTTTACCATACAGCTTTTGCCATAACTTTCTCTAAGTTATTAATACCAATAGACTGTCAAATGCCGAGGGACCAAGAACATGGGAATTTCCAGTATTTTTCCTTTTTCAACTCTTATAATATGCACTTTATGTTTACTTTATGCTAAGCAGTGCATCATTATTGTTCTATGAAATACTTCTACAATCAACATAGGACCAGTCTTAACCTAAACAGTAGTGTGTTTGAGTCTTTCTACTCAAGCCAGTAGACCGCTGGGATCCTCTGGGATCCTCTTGGGATCATGCATGCTATGAGTTAGGTAAGGGACATTAGTGCAGAGCATCTGCCCAGAGAATTGTTTCTATTCTAAAAGGTGGTAAATTGTTTATTAAGTGTATTGCATAATATCAGTTGTCCTTGCTTACATTATACAACAGCTGTTATGGCTTATATTTACCGTGACCTTACTTGACCTGAATATGTTTTTTGTCCAGGGGGAGCTGATTCGAAAACGTATTGATAATATAGTTTAATGTTAAAATTAATATTATTGATCGTTATAAAAATGGTTATCATGTTCGCTGTAATGAGCGCCCTTGGCTCATACCAGTATGTTTGTTGTTTGAGATCAATCGGTAGATATCAGACATTTTGAATTAGGTTATTAGGCAATTATGTACCCCTTTTTATCAAATATCTGTAATATACACTAGAAAATACACCCATGAGTCATTCGCGAGCGTAGTAAAGGGAACTGCCAACATGCTGCACTAGAGCTGAGCGAGGGGTATTTATATCAATTATACGGTAGTGAAAGAATAAAACTTTTGTTAAAATATATCCTAGCTACTACTACCAACTCGACTTTTAATCACTCGGTTTTTCTTCACTAGATACGTTAGTCCATTTAGGTCATGGTTTGGTAGCATAAGACAATATTAGATAAGATAGGATAGTACATGCATTTTTATATCTCATGGGATTTTTGTTTTCCATCATAGCACCATACTATTAAATAAATATGCTGCTAAATTTGTGTTAGTTTGAGGTAACTGACACCAACTGGTTGAGGAACCGCTTTGTTCTTGTTTCCGACAGTTGACTTTCAGAAGGTAGTAAATGTTCTGTGAAGGTTTTATTACATGACTTTAGGCACTTAGTCTTGTTGTCACTCAATGCTGACTTTATGTAGGCCTGAACATCCTAAAAAGATCAATAAGTAATTAGTAAATATGTTTCTGAGATAGGCAAATCATAAAAAGCAATATCATTACGCTTTCTGTCACAGAAAGCAAGGAACGTTAGACTTTTAAGTCACCCCTACGGGACATTTTCACACAAACCTGGTGGACATATGACACATTTGTAATTTATTTTTCAAAACATTCATTAATACATTTAACATTGTTTAGAGACTGGTCTTTATTGGGGAGGGGGATGCACGAAATGGGCATGTCTGAGCAAAATATGATACAGTCTCAAGACCAATTACCATCATCATCATCATCGTCATCATCATCATCAATGTGTCACCAAATGGATTAATACAACGATGGTGGAGGAAAAACATGAACCCAGAGACTGTCATTATCGTTTTACATTAAAATAACAAAACAGGTTTGGGTTCTAACAAAAACCTTTAGATCGTGCCCCATGAAGAGAACACAACTTGTATAAACTCCATGTGAGCCTTTTAATGAGCAAAACCTCCCCACAAAGCATACATCAGTGTCCATCATCTCCACACTTACTGCTGCGAAGAAACTAATCCTGGCTAATTTACTTAACTGTCATGGTGGGATGGCCACTTAAAGCATTGCTGCAGCTGCAAAGCTGTTCCATGTAGTATGATTGACCACTGCAGGCAATACGGTCATACGTTACACGGTGGGAGTTAGTGTGCTCAGTGACAGCGGGAAGTGTGCGTGGCTGCTGTCACTCCAGGCATGTTGATAACGTTGCTGTAGACAGTGATTTGTGAATGTTGTGATGGGGGAAATACATGAGGATTTATGTTGTGTAAAATGTACTGGAATGGAGTTGTGTCTGATAAAACCGTACTGAAGGGCTAACAGAATATATAAGTCGAGTATATGGATGGCAACTTCTTGTTCATTGTATATCACAACGTTTCTGGGCTACTTCTTGCCCCTTTTTCAGGTGATTCATTGAATCGCCTGAAGAAGGGGCAAGAAGTAGCCCAGAAACTATATACTCGTCTTATATATTCCCCAACTTTTAAATGCCTCTCAAGCATCTCGGCTAACAGAATATCTGCCCTATATGCATGTGGTTTCAGTAATAGTTACTTACCTTGAAGACCTCAGTATTGAGCTTCAATATCACAATACTAAACCTGAATACATTGAACCCGAATAGCACAATACTGAACCTGAATACCACAACACTGAACCTGAATACCACAACACTGAACCTGAATACCACAACACTGAACCTGAATACCACAACACTGAACCTGAATACCACAACATTGAACCTGAATACCACAACATTGAACCTACCACAACATTGAACCTGAATACCACAACATTGAACCTGAATACCACAACACTGAACCTGAATACCACAACATTGAACCTGCATACCACAACATTGAACCTATTGAACCTGATTACCACAACATTGAACCTGAATACCACAACACTGAATACACCAACACACTGAACCTGAATACCACAGCATTGAACCTGAATACCACAACACTGAACCTGAATACCACAAAACTGAACCTGAATACCACAACATTGAACCTGAATACCACAACGTTGAACCTGAATACCACAACACTGAACCTGAATACCACAACTACCACAACATTGAACCTGAATACCACAACATTGAACCTGAATACTACAAGGTGTGTTCAATACTGAACCAGAATACATCAATGTTGAACCTGGAGACTTCAATAGAGAACTAGAAGACATCAATACGGAACCAGAAGACATCAATACGGAACCAGAGGACATCAATACGGAACCAGAGGACATCAATACTGAACCAGAAGACATCAATTTTGAACCTGGAGACTTCAATAGAGAACTAGAAGACATCAATACTGAACCAGAAGACATCAATACTGAACCAGAAGACATCCAGAAGACATCAATACTGAACCAGAGGACATCAATACGGAGCCAGAAGACATCAATACGGAGCCAGAAGACATCAATACGCAACCAGGAGCCAGAAGACATCAATACGGAACCAGAGGACATCAATACGGAAGAGGGACATCAATACGGAGCCAGAGGACATCAATACGGAACCAGAAGACATCCAGAAGACATCAATACTGAACCAGAATACATCAATTTTGAACCCGGAGACTTCAATAGAGAACTAAGAGACATCAATACTGAACCAGAAGACATCAATACGGAACCAGAGGACATCAATATGGAACCAGAGGACATCAATACGGAACCAGAGGACATCAATACTGAACCAGAATACATCAATTTTGAACCTGGAGACTTCAATAGAGAAACAGAAGACATCAATACTGAACCAGAAGACATCAATACTAAACCTGAATACCACAACATTGAACCTGAATACCACAACACTGAACCAGAATACTTCAACATTGAACCTGAATACCACAACATTGAACCTGAATACCACAACACTGAACCTGAATACCACAACACTGAACCTGAATAACACAACATTGAACCTGAATACCACAACACTGAACCTGAATACCACAACACACTGAACCTGAATACCTCAGCATTAAACCTGAATACCACAACACTGAACCTGAATACCACAACACTGAACCTGAATACCACAACACTGAACCTGAATACCACCACAACACTGAACCTGAATACCACAAAATTGAACCTGAATACCACAACGCTGAGACTGAATACCACAACACTTAACCTGAATACCACAACACTGAACCTGAATACCAGAACATTGAACCTGAATACCACAACATTGAACCTGAATACCACAACACATTGAACCTGAATACCACAACTGTGTTCAATACTGAACCAGAATACATCAATGTTGAACCTGGAGACTTCAATAGAGAACTAGAAGACATCAATACGGAACCAGAAGACATCAATACGGAACCAGAAGACATCAATACGGAACCAGAAGACATCAATACTTAGCCAGAAGACATCAATACTGAGCCAGAAGACATCAATAGAGAAACAGAAGGCATCAATACTGAACCTGGTGACTTTGATACTGAAGCTGGTGACTTTGATACTGAATCTGGAGTCATCAATACTGAAGCTCGCGACTTCAATACCTCAGTACTGAGAATACATTTTGCTGAACAAAGCATAAAGTCACATTTTCCCACAAAATAACATGTCACAGCATTTGTAAAGGAAGAATATTTGATTTCACTGAAGTGAAATAAAGACTTTTATTGACACTTCGTCTGGCTACATGATACCACTCTAATTACATTACAAGTCAGTCCAACTCTATCACCTGTCCACAAGCCTGAAGTTGCCCTTCCCAACATCAGTAGCTACACTAAATAGGCAGATTTGAGGACTGAGACGATAGTGACTATAATATCTGTTTTATCTTTCTATGTGTCTGTAAGTATGATGGTTATTGATCATCCACGATCAGGTTAAGTAAAGTCAATCTTCCAGCAGGAAGTATGTGGATTGTAGACAGTACTTTTATTGTGGAGAGTATGTATATTATGACTTCATCAAGTGGCATTTTAGAAGTTGGGAAGTACAATATTGAACAAACTTTATAGATAACATATGAGTGAGTGCCATATTTCGAGAGAGATTCTTGTACCGTTGTCAAGCAGGAATGTGATTCAATGTAACTTCACACACATTCCTGCTTATACGATACAAGAATCTGTATGGAAACGTCACACTCATGAAATAAAACAGGTTGTTCATAAGTTTGTTCAATAATGTATACTATAGGCAGCAATTTCATTGTACCAAGTTAGTTGCAGGTCTTAATTCACTCATTTCCAACACAGTAACAGGGGGACTGCCTCTGTCACCCAACAGTGACTAGCTACCTAGGCAACCTGGGTTGTACCCTCACCTGTCAGGTGAGGAATCAACTGAAATGCACACCATCGACTCGGTTATTAGGTTCCTCGTGTGTGGTTTGCTTAACACCAAACTAGTTATACGTAATCCTCCACCAGATCTGAGTCAGTCAACTACAAAATTGGTATTATTGTCCACATAATGAAGCAGGTCACCGAGTCTGACCATCCAATCCACTAAGTCACCTCTCACAACTAACACACAATATATCGCTGTCAGTAATTCAACCCTGAGTGTAATGCAACCTTATTTGGAAACCTGAAACATCTATGTTTATTTATATAACCCATCTTTACCCAATACCTGACTAAAACACATCAGTAGTGCATGTTTCAATGTTTCAGCAAAAATACATATGGTTGACTTTGTTTGCTAGCTCATGTTGCCAGATT
Organism: Haliotis rubra; assembly: GCF_003918875.1. NCBI lineage: Eukaryota > Metazoa > Mollusca > Gastropoda > Lepetellida > Haliotidae > Haliotis > Haliotis rubra. The sequence continues at coordinate 134,125 of NW_025767501.1, forward strand.
GTGTTGAAGGTGTGTAAAAATAGCTTGCTAATAGCTCATAATTATCATCATCATCATCTACAACAACACTACCATCATCATCACCATCACGACTACCACCATCATCATCACCACCTTCAGCATCATCTTCATCACCATCATCACCACCACCATCACCATCATCATCATCATCATCATCACCTGAACAACCACTACCACCACTATCATCATCAAAATCATCATCACAACAGCTGACTGACAACAGAATATAGAATTATCCACGCCATTATTAGAACGAAACACAACAAAATGTCAAACGTAATCCTAGCTGCACTCGGTACACATGCACGTGATAGTAATTACCAATACATGAGTCCCACACAATAACTTGTAATTACAGCCAAGACACAACATTATCAAAACCTTTAATGCACCTGAAAGTTCGGAATTGGTTATGCAGTTCCATAGAAATCATGACATTTGAAAGGTCCAAGATATATTCAGGGATAAACAGAATAATAACATTCAACCTAATTGTTTAATAATTCTTGTCAGGAACAATAAAGTTAAACTTGATTTCCAGATATATCACAGTTAAATACAGGTAATTATTCAGAATTTCATTTCAAGACATTTGTAACCAAGCAAAAGTAAGACTATATATGCTATATACTAGTGCATTTTAGTTTATTTTTAAACTTTATTTCTGTTTTTACAAAAGGCATGTTTTGGGCATGCAAGTATTGAATGAAACATGTCCAACATATCATTTCTCTGCGATATATATGGTATTACCGGCTACAGAGGCCAGTATTTGATATTGTGCTTTCAGATGTTCTATATCACCAGCGCTTGCATGCTTGGTAAACCTTCACTAAACCCCAGGATCGAGTTCACAAATTACCTCCCCTTGATTTTCATTAATATTGACCAATCAAAACGTCAGGATATGGAAAAAGGAAATGTGTACAGGAAGTCTCACCAGCACGAGTTTTAATGTACAAAAAGACATATTTACATTTTAGGACTTGTTTGCATGTCACTCAGGTTCTCAATTGTAAATTATTTGGACTGGTTGCCATGTTGAAGATATTGCCAACAAAACACTCAGGCTGATTTGTAACGTGCATTCTGATTGGTCTGACTAATGAAAAGGAAGGGCAGGTAATTAAAGATCGTGAGAACAGAAATGGACCCTTAGATTAGTGTAGGTTTACCAACATGCAAGCCCTCGAGTTATAGAGGAAGGTCATTACTTTCATTTTACACACGTGTGCCTGCAGATGTGCTGAATATCATAAAAAAATGTGCAGCATAATAAAATAAATGTTTCAATTTCTTTCAAAAGGAAATGTTTCTTGAAGACAGCGACAGAGAAATATCAAGTCTTTATGGAAACTCATAATGATGATTGGAAAAGGTTTACATGAAAATGAACTGTCTCACCTTCGGTTCTGTTTTCATTGTAAATTTGTTGTGTTTGTTGTTCTTTATACAGTGGAATCAGAGAATCATCTGTCATCTGATTTTTTTCATTTGTCAAATGATAATGGTAAAATGTTTCTTATTTTGTCATCCTATCATTCTCATTTATGTTAAAACAACCTGTTTACCAGTAACTGTATTTGGCCATAGACACATATTTCATAAATATTATACATTTGACTCATTTTGTTGTCTGTCTGTAGTAATAAGTATATTAATTTTGGCTTATATGTTACCCTGTTTGTAGTGACGGGCACAATGTTTTGGAGTCTTTTTTCATAAAAGTAAATATGGCACATCTCGCTGTCTACTGAAGGCTAGGCAGAGTGTCTTTTTATATATTTAAACCGAATACATCTCGCTGTATGTCTGCAGTAATAGGCACAAAGTGTTGTTTTATATATATATATATATATATATATATATTTATATAAATGTGTGTGTGTGAGAGAGAGAGAGAAAGAGAGAGTGTGTGTGTGTGTAACACCTCTGAGTATGTCTGCAGTGACAGGCAGAATGTGTTTCCTCGAGATAAAATCTAACACCCTATCTACAATGACATTTTCCAAGATTAACGAGGCCGTAGTGGCATTTAAATGACACGCCAACTACACTAATTAAACTGGTTTAGCAAGTAGGTCTCCTCGACAGAACACAAAGGCAAATGTCGTCAAGATTGTTTGTCCGCATCGAAGGTGTTTAAATTGGTTGTAGTATGGCCCAATCACTGAAACATCTTGTTTACACATTTGTTGGTTTGTTCACACTATATGTACTGCTCAAAATGGAATTAGTGTTAAATGTCTTGCTTTGATACTGTCAGCCGTCCAAATTTGTTGAAACAAATTGCAGAACCTAAAAATAGAAAAACAGTGGAGACAAAATGAGCCTTGAAAGCACTGGGTTGATTATTTGGGGGGATATGAGTTTACTGTATAATTGTGTACTGAGGGTAAATGTGCAAAACATACATTACACACAACTGTACACAAAGTTTATCAAGTGAGTGAGTTTAGTTTAACAGGAAGAGACAATCCAGTGATCAACAGCATGAGCATCAATCTACACAACTGTGAAACGATGACATGTGTCAAACAAGTCAGCACGACTTACCACCCGTTCCTGTTAGTCACCTCTTACGACAAGCATGGGTTACAGAAGATCAATTATAACCCGGATCTTCACGGGTCCTTTCTATGTAATAACATTTCATTCACGGCAGTTACAGTTTAACACTGTTTGTTCTTTGTGTGTCACAATAACTTTTGCTGTTGAGTATACATGTGTGTTGCCAAGTGTGCAGTGTTGATACACTGTGTCTTGATAACGTAACCTGTGAAGATCCGGGTTAGAATTGATCTTCATTAACCCATGTTTGTCGTATGAGACGACTAACTGGATCAGGTGGTCAGGCTCGCTGACTTGGTTGACACGTCATCGTATCCTAATTGCGTTATGCTCATGCTGTTGATCCCTGGATTGTCTGGTCCAGACACGAGTATTTACAGACCATCGCCATATAGTTGGAATATTACTGAGTGCGGCGTTAAACAACAAGCCAACCAACACAGAAGGATCAATGTTTCAAGGTGTGGCATCAATCAACAGTCCATACGAACAGGACACTTTGCATATGCGAGGCAGCCACAACACAAGAAGGGGTCCACAAGCAAGTTCACCCGGTCAGCAGCGAGTGTGTCCACCTTGTGCATTGATGCAGGCTTGGCACCTTCACCTCTTGGACTGACTGACTGACTGAGTTTGGTTTTACGCCGCTTTTAGCAATATTCCAGCAACTTCACGGCGGGGGACACCAGAAATGGGCTTCACACATTGTACCCATGTGGGGATTCGAACCCGGGTCTTCGGTGTGACGAGCCAACGCTTTAACCATTAGGCTACCCCACCGCCCTCACCTCTTGGAGGCCACTAATCGTTGATGAAAGTCCTTGGGAAGGTCATTCCACATCTCAGGAAGGATTTGGTGGAGTTCCTGCAGCGTTGTTGGAGGATTCGGATAAACATCTCTCCATTTCATGCCAGACAAGTTCAGTGAGTGGCAAATCAGGGGACCAAGCATGTTAGGGTAACACATTAACATTGTCGTGATCAAAATACTGCTGTAGAACTCAAACAGCGTGTGATCTGGCATTAACGTGTTGATACATCACTCTTGGGCCATTCTGTTGTAAAAACTGCTAAAACAAAACGCTTGAAAAAACTCACAGCACATCACATCATTCAGTTCCCCTCAATCACATTCACTGGTGTCCTTGCTGCAGCTCTTATCCCATCAGGGGCGGTGGGGTAGCCTAGTGGTTAAAGCGTCCGCTCGTCACGTCCAAGACCCGGGTTCGATTCCCCACATGGGTATAATATGTGAAGCCCATTTCTGGTGTCCCCCGTCGTGATATTGCTGGAATGTTCCTAAAAGCGGCGTAAAGCTATTCTCACTCACTCTCTTCCTATTCTAGGTCATAGCACCTCCACCTCCGAACACAATCCCCTGCCTGAACACGTGGCCTTAGGTAATGTGTACCTTTGCACCTGTAGCAACGACGTCATGACCTGCCGTCAGTTCAGTGAAGACAGAATCATGACTGTTCGGTGTACAGAACCCTTCTCCACTCACATGCTCACCATCGCAAGTGTTGTCTGCTCCACTTGAAATGTCAACGTTTGATGTTCTAGCATCAGAATTGGCCATTCAGCTGGGCGTTTTGCGCAGACGCCGTAGACATGGAGACGTCATTAAGAGAGTGAGTTTAGTTTTACGCCGCTTTTAGCAAAATTCCAGCAATATCACAGCAGGGGACACCAGAAATGGGCTTCACACATTGTACCCATGTGGGGAGTGGAACCCGGGCCTCAGCGTGACGAGTGATTGCTTTAACCACTGAGCTATCCCATCGCCCCTCATGGGCACTTGACAGAAGGTCCTTTTCATAATTATACATCGAACCTTGGTCTTCAGTGAGACGAGCGAACACTTTAACCATTAGGCTACCCCACCGCCCTGGGGACATCGATCATTGGACTGTTCTTGCAGATATACCTCTGTTGCCAGGTATGGTCCAGGCTAAAAGTGTTGGAGGCTGGAACCCGTGTCGGAAGTGGTTCGAATCCATCGGTCTTGACGTGGGGTTGTTACTGGTGGACGTCCACTATGGGGTATGGTCTATAACCTCATTGTTTTGCTGAAAAAGTCGCTACAAGTGCCAAAGCGTGTTTCTATGGAATCAATGAGTATCGTCACGCTGTGAGGTACCAGACTGAAGCATTCGTAACTACTCGTCCCTTTCCGTAACCTGAAAGAAGACTCGTACCCCCTTTTTAATTGAACGTGGCTCTGTCTGAGCGCAAAAGCGCAAAGAGACAAAATTAGTCTAGTCGCCGAACTATTTTCAAGGGCATGTAACTAGTTTACTTTGAAAACATACATGGAATCGATGCCAAGGATTTTTCCCCGAGTGAATGGTGAATATTTTAATGTTAATATATCCTGGTTATAAAAATTCAGGAAACCCAGGAGGACTATGCAGTAATTAAAATATACTTGAAGTGTCTGGGAAAAAATTTTGCAAGCCGATATGAAAATGATTTTAACAAACTATTTGGATAAGAAAGTGCCCTTCAAAGATTTAAACTATTTGAACCCAATTTTTTCTCACATACGCGCATTCTGATTGGCTGGGGGAATATTTCCCCCGGACATGGCTACGAGAGGGTCACAAGTCTTCTTTCAGGTTACGGAAAGGGACGAATGAGACTGAATCATACCTAAAGGTCCCCATCTGGCATATTCTCCAAGGCGTGGCATGTTGAACGTGTTCCAGACAAGGAACAGAGGTGTTTTTCTGATTTTTTACTTGTTAACACTGCATTGAGAGGAAAAGCATATCCATTTTATCAATCATGTCGTCATGTAAATTTCATGCAATTTGAACAATAAGCTTACTTGCATTTCTAACCCCATATAACACCATGTTAACATACTCCTCTGGTTCAAATCCCAAAATTCATTCGAGATTACCAAAGAATATCCCATGTCACAATAATATATGCCTCTGAGTATATTTGAAGGAAGAAACAATATAATCTGATAACTGTTTTATTATATGTATTTTTAGTCACCTTCCAACATGGATTTTAACAAAAAACTCAACACTAAAATCAAGAAAATCAAAGCAAGTTGTTTGATCGGGAGGTAACCTTTTTTCCGCAAATGATGTATTTCAACCAGACGTCATGCTCAATCCTAAAACGGCAGCCAAAGTCCTGCCAAAGAGTTTTGCACATTAATGTGAAATACGTATAACATTGACAAAGGCCATGACTTTGCATACCAGAGATCATATGATCCTATCGTATGATGTGTCCCAAATCCACTGGTACAGATCGTGCTGATTCTAATCATTTGGTTGTGAACAGTTAATCTGGATGTTGTGCTCATTTTGTATCAGTCTGTCATCCTCTATCTCTATCCCGTCATAAGCTGGCATAAACCTGCATGTGTTCTTCACAGACAGGGAATATTTTAGTATAGAATTGGTCCACAACAACCCGAGCTGGTCATGAAAGGATACTTATGGATCAGTGACATATTGGAGTTGTGTTATCTTTCCCTGATTGTGAGGACAGTTGCTAAAGGTATCAATCACTGGTTTGTCAGGTACAGGTCTCTATCATATAGTTGAAATAACTGACTGTTGATCTAATGACAGACAGGCAGACAGGCAGGCAAGCATCCAAGTGAGCAGCAAGCAAACAAACAAACAAACAAACAAACAAACAAGCTCAGGCTGACCCTGAAACATAAAGAAGATTACCATATCCATTTTATATCATATATCAGAAAGTAATCTCATTTCTTTTACCAAACATTTTACTTCTGAAAAACTTAATGCAATCATTTTCTGTCTTTTGAAACCTTATAGTCGGAGCATATAACCTTTACCCAACATTCACACAGTGCTATTTTCCTGACATTTCTTCCTGTATGTTCTTATGAAACTCCACAAGAAGATGTGTTTTAGCCATGACAAAAATATCCACTTAAATTCACCAGGTACGGCTTCCTCAAAGTTCATTTTAGGGGAACAATGCACGAATAGAAATTGCGGAAGGCAAATGTATGCCTTTCTATAAAAGACGCAACAAGTGGAACTTTGATAGAAAGAAAAGAATAGCCTGGAGGTAATGCATAAAACTCGAACTAAAACGAGGCCTCCATCCGCTGACATGGAATCGATAGGGAACATGGTCGTAGTGGAGTAATGAAGCTGGTTTCCTGGGGTCTTGGGTACACTCTTGAGAATGATAAATGTCAGACAAGCAGATGTATGGTTAGCCTCAGCTCCATAAATGACCAACTTCCATTTAATGCCCACAGAAAAAGATGAAACTTGTGTACAAGGCTAAGCTTTTGTTGTGCTTCATTAAAACCTTTCCTGCAACATGCATGTTTATTTAAGTCTTTGATGAGCTGAGTCTTTGTTGGATCATATACTTTCCTTTGTGTTATAATGTTATGGCTTCCTCGACTTTTGCTGGATTGAACACTAAACTGTGTGTGGGGGCACTGGTTTGTGAAGAACTAAATCTGATTGCATGGGACTTCAATATTTGTAGGAAATGTCTCGGTGTTTACATGCTTCAGAATGTTGTAGCTGTCAGTAACAATCTTCATCAGTGTCGAGATTTCTGGGTCTGCTTCCATCATCTTCGCTGCGAGGTTTTGTTAAGTATGAATTCGCTTTGATCTTCAGGTGGTTAGATCCTCACCAATCTGTGCTGATCTTCACGTGGTTAGATCTTTATCAATCTGTACAGATCTTCAGGTGGTTAGATCTTTATCAATCTGTACTGATCTTCGGGTGGTTAGATCTTGATAAGTCTGTACTGATCTTCAGGTGGTTAGATCTTGATCAGTCTGTGCAGATCTTCAGGTGGTTAGATCTTGATCGATCTGTACTGATCTTCAGTAGTTAGATCTTGATCAGTTTCTGCAGATCTTGAGATGGTTAAGATCCTCATCAATTCGTTAAGACCTTCATCAATATGTCCAGAAAATATAAGTAAAGTGACATACAAAGCTCCACCAGTTGATACAAGGCTCCATAGTGTATAGATCTCCATTAGTTTGTACAAGGTTCCATGTTGAAGAGCTCTCCATTTGTTTGTACAAGGCCTCATGATGTATACATCTCCATTAGTTTATACAAGGCTCCATGTTGTTTCTAGATCTCCATAAGTTTGTACAAAGCTCCATGTTCTAAAGATCTTCATTAGTTTGTACAAGGCTCCATGTTGTAGAAATCTCCATTAGTTTGTACACGGCTCCATGTTGTATAGATCTCCATTAGTTTGTACAAGGCTCCATGTTGTATAGATCTCCATTAGTTTGTACACGGCTTCATGTTGTATAGATCTCCATGTTGTATAGATCTCCATTAGTTTGTACAAGGCTCCATGTTGTATAGATCTCCATTAGTTTGTACAAGGCTCCATGTTGTATAGATCTCCATTTGTTTGTACAAGGCTCCATGTTGTAGTATTAGATCTCCATGTTGTATAGTTTGTACAAGGCTCCATGTTGTATAGATCTCCACTAGTTTGTACAAGGCTCCATGTTGTATAGATCTCCATGTTGTATAGATCTCCATTAGTTTGTACAAGGCTCCATGTTGAACATATCTCCATTAGTTTGTACAAGGCTCCATGTCATATATATCTCCATGAGTGTGTGCAAGGATCCAGGTTTTAGAGATCTCCATTTGTTATTACAAGGCTCCATGTTGTATATATCTCCACCATTTGATACAAGGCTCCATGTTGTAGAGATCTCCATTAGTTTGTACAAGGATCCATGTTGTATAGATCTTCATTAGTTTGTACAAGTCTCCATATTGCAAAGATCTCAATTAGTTTGTACAAGGATTCACATTGTATAGATCTCCATTAGTTTATACAAGGCTCCATGTTTTACATATATCCATTAGTTTGTACAAGGCTCCATGTTGTATAGATCTTCATTAGTTTGTACAAGTCTCCATATTGCAAAGATCTCAATTAGTTTGTACAAGGATTCACATTGTATAGATCTCCATTAGTTTGTACAAGGCTCCATGTTGTACAGATCTCCATTAGTTTGTACAAGGCTCCATGTTGTATAGATCTCCACTAGTTTGTACAAGGCTCCATGTTGTATAGATCTCCATGTTGTATAGATCTCCATTAGTTTGTACAAGGCTCCATGTTGTACATATCTCCATTAGTTTGTACAAGGCTCCATGTCATATATATCTCCATGAGTGTGTGCAAGGATCCAGGTTTTAGAGATCTCCATTTGTTATTACAAGGCTCCATGTTGTATATATCTCCACCATTTGATACAAGGCTCCATGTTGTAGAGATCTCCATTAGAGCAGCCAATCATTTTCCACGTAGCCAAGTTACTCTTAGGCTCACACAGGTCCACCATGTGTCCATAGAGACTGACTCACAACTGTAGCCTATGTCATCTACCATATCTACCTTCATCACGGGCTTCAATTCCCCACATGGGTACAATGTGTGAACCTCATTTGTGATGTCCCCCGCCGTGATATTAATGGAATATTATCCAAGTTGTACAGATATACTCACAAGCAGGGTATACTGATCTCTAATGGGCTAATGGGCAGTAAGCAACGCCATGAATATCAAATACACAATGCCATTTACAAAGAGGTCAAATGTAATACATGTTATACGTGTATTGGCATTACACTTTGTCAGCAAAGTACAGATTCTAGTACTTTTGTTGGATTGAGTCCCATCTGGGATTAGAACCCACACCTTCAGATTCAGGCACATAATCAGGCACCTAATCCGAAATATAACATGTGTTACCATGAATATCTCCATCACACAACAAGACCACACACACTGACAGGAAATTTTAACTTCATTTGTTTGAATTATATATTCTCAAAAACAATCTGAAGAAATCTACGGTGTCCATTTTCAACCAATAGAACTTTTAATTCCTAAAACAGCAAATCTCATGAAGAAAATCATGGTTACATGTCTGTCAGACGATAACAGAGAAGTGGGGTGTCTTATTTATCACACAATCCCAACAGTTAGTTCACCCAGGGATTGGGAAAGGCAGGGGCCTTGGGCCATTTTGCACATGAGAATTTAAAAACGGCCCATTAAAATTTTAAAGTTTACTATTGATACAAATGCAGTGGCCCTTTCTAAATTCAGAAAATGGCTAATAATCTTGAAAATGGCCCATTGTCAAAGTTCTCTTTCCCAATCCCTGTTCACCTGTTCGATATGAACAAATATTTTACTGTCTGATGTTATAATTGATAAAACTTTTCCAAGTTTGGCACATCTATTCACTATGATGACCTAATTCCCTCAGACACAGACAATGGTGTGATTTTAATTCCTTAAGATGAAGAAAGATGATGTATTTATGAAACACAGCATGCAACTTTCACATCTGAGAAATTATGATTCTAAATATCAGTTAACATAAAGTTCCATTACAAACGACCTGTCATAATTGCTTAAGACACTGTGACCCAATGTTAAGGTCATATCTCCTTAAACTGGCTCTAATCTACACAAGCAGGCTATCAGCTCACTGTGGGTGCTGAACATGCTGTTTACATGTTATTGACGTGCATGCAATTCATCCATTAGACATCAACTCAAACCATAAATAGCTGATAATGTAAAACTTCCTTCTTAGCCTCGGAGGACATGATTTTCTTTATGTAATGACTTCAAAGTTTATTCATATGTTCCCTATTTCCAAATTGGTGCCATATTCCAAAAATGGTACATTTGGACCATGATTGGAACTGAGGCTTCATACGAAGTAGTGTGATCTAAATCAAGGAAACGTTAATCCTTTATAGTATAACACGGCCCAGATTGAGTATAGTTGAGTTCCCAGTAGTCTTTCATGTCTAAATGAGGCATAAATGTGTCGGAAAACAATATGGCAGAAAATATATGGGCAGTTACAAATTGATCATTTTCTGTCATAGGACATCGCTATTACACCGCATGGCGATAATGACTTCAAGAGGCTTCAAAGGCACTTCTTAAGCCTTTTAATATGCATGTCAGATTCAAATACTGATCAGATTGGAAATCCGAAAATGCGTTAAGATTTCTCAAATCTTTTCTTCATGTAATATTAATGGTGATATTACAATTATTTGGAACCTCACCTCACCAAATCAATGTTCTAGATTTTAATTATTTTCTACAAGTATGTTACTTCAAAAAAAATTCAAGAAATTTGTTTGCATTTGCAAAACATGATGACTTTCTTTTTTTGTCTATGATGCTTTGTCTCATATAACTGGTAGAACATTATGTGTGTTTGGATGGTGCCTGTAAAGATCTTTTATTAATAACAACACATTTTAAGTTACCAGGCATTTATTGAGTCACAGATTCACGTGTATGCACAAATTAATTCATAAATATCATACAGGTTTCCCTTTTCAGCTTCTTTTCATGGTCTTAATCAAACCACAGATTAGCATCTGTGAACACACAGACCTCCTAGATAGAATCTTTGCCACACGGAATCTTCCATCGATATCTGCCTCACCAGTGTGGTCATCTTATAGTCTGTTTGCAGTGAAAACGTACCGATGAATTTAACTTTAAACAAAAAAGTAAATGAAATAAAGTGAAATTAATATTACGAATCTTCATAATTTTACCTTGCCAATTGAACATGTAAATCTCAGAATTTTATTCATCTTAGGATAAAAGTTGTTTAACAAACGATCATACATTGAAATCGCTATCATTGGTCTGTATTACAAAGGGGTAAGTGCAGTAGTTGGAACAGTGAAACAAATGCACGTGCGGTTCGTGATGAGCGTTAACTTAGACCAACTCTACTTGTTCTCAGTGTTTCATTTAATGTGCATACCCCTTGTAATACAAACCAATAATAGCGATTTGAAACTATGATCGTTTGTTAAGCAACTTTTATCCTAAGTTGAATAAAATTCTGATATTTTAATGTTCATTTGGCAAGGTAAAATTATGGGGATTCGCAATCATAATTCCACTTTATTCGATTTACTTTTTTGTTTAAATTGAAATTCATCGGTACGTTTTCACTGCAAACAGACTATAGTAGCTGTTGAGTTCATCTTAGTAGCTGTTGAGTTCATCTTAGTAGCTGTTGAGTTCATCTTAGAAGCCATCAGGGACGTCAGCCACTATGCACACATTCGCAGGTCACTCACCTTGGGATGACTTAACCAAATCTTTGATCACACAATCATCTGGCACCCTTTTCATCACATTTACAATGCCACAGTTGAAAATAGACTATGCTGTGCCATGTTCTTAGGTAGTTCCTTTCATGCTGCCTTCATCCAGTTGGCAACAACTAGTAGGTGACCGTTCCTTGGTTCTTGCCTTGTCTATGTGTGGAAGTGCTGTTCACCATCCATTTGTTCCATTTGATCCTCATGATCTTGACGTCTAATGGCTGCAGGTGTTGTGTGCAGTCATCTGTGATCATTGCCTTGGTTGTCTTGCTGTTTGTCAACTTCTTTTCTCAATGATCCCAGAACATGTCCCACACAAGCAGGGACTTACAGTCTCTTGAATCTCCTGGTCTCTTCATCCAGACATTGTCACTCTGTGCACAATGGATTCATCCTTCCATGCTTTCTCCTGTACTGTGACCTCCACTGAGGAACTACAATGGCATTCATTTTAAGATAAACATGGTGACAGTTCAGTTTCATCTGCCACACAATCCCACACCATAGTGAAGTGCTCTTTTCCCACTCACACATGCAAATTGTCAAAGTGAAAATCTGCTGTGTGTCGACTGTCCAAGGCTTGTGCAAAATGGAGGTGTTTTCATGCTTAAAAATCCACCTTAGGTCTCTGCCTTCTTTCTTTTGCACAGCACAAACTGATGAAAGAATTGACCTTTGTTTCTTCTGCTGCTGGAAGCACAATATGGGTCTTCCACTTACATTGTTAGGTTTTGATGTCTCAAGAAACCGGAACTCCACTTTCCAGAAGCCTTGAATGACTTAGGAAGATCATGGTCATTCTGCCTCCAATGCCTTCCTTCCTTACTGTCCAATCCCCTTGTGTTTGCCGAAACATGTAGACCATTGCAGCTCCCTGATCAACTGAAAAACAGAATTACTGGTATTAGATATGAAGAAACTGAACTGTAGACTTTGTGGATAATGTTTTCAACATATGACCATTTAGGAACACAGAGGACATTAGGGATTTCACTAGCATTTCAAACAGTGTACTCATTGAAGGCAAATTGGTGATATAAATACATGTATATTATTCAAAATAAGGATTTTCTATGAACATAAAGAATTTTCTGGATTTAATCTTCTATTTATTCTTTCGATACAATGTTTCGGGCCTGTTCCGGCCCCATCATCAGGTAAAAACTAATGAACAGTAACCGTTAGTTTTTTAGGTGATACTGGGGCCGGAACAGCCCCCGAAACGTTGTAGCAAAAAAAAAAAGAAGATGAAATCCAGAAAATTCTTTATGTTCACCAAATAGCATTTTCTAAAATGCCAATCAAGCATCTAAGGATTTTCTACTTAAGGCAAGTACACTTTGTATGTACTTGTGTTCAAATTGGCATTGAAATAACTCACTCACAAACTTAGAAACACAGACATTGCTCCAAGACATGAGCTCAACACACAAGAAAATGTCAGCCTTTGTTGAATCCCCTCTAGTGCACTTTTCAGATGGAACCAGGACAATATTGTAGCACACTTGTGATGCCATAGCAAGAATTCCACCGGATGAAGGATAACTAATCAAAAAGCCATTGCAATTCCTCCTGAATCTTGTTTGTGTCAAGAGATTACTGCTGAATCTCAATATCCCCATGCCGGATATCCTCATGGTGTAAACAACCCTTTATCAGAGATATTGGCACACGTGGTCTGGGACAGCGGAGGAGCTTGTTCTGCAATATGTTGCATCATGTCCAGGACCCAGAAGAACAATACAGAGGGGTTTTGTTGCAAACATATGGAACTATTTTTTTAAATCTTCAGGAAGTATGACAGACTTTTATGATGTACACATTTTCAGTTAAACTTGATACTGTTTTACAGACTTTTCACGATTTGGGAATATTTGGTTTCTTCCAGATAAGCCTTACTGTCTACACATGCAACAAACATTCACAATTTATGTGCAATAGCTGTGTTAAAGTTCATCCAATAGATTTTCACACTACTTTCTCTGTTCATGGTTTTGTGCATGAAAACATTGTAACGGGTAAGTGGCCCAAGAATAAGTCTTAAAAGATATCTTGCCATTTGTGCAGCGTTAGTTAAACCATTGTATTTTCTTGTAGCTTTACTTTTGCTGAGCACATTTCTGTACATTACTTGCATAAGGAGAAATAAAATATTGTGCTGTCATATTGTATTTGACATTTCTGCACATTAGGGCTATGTATCGAGTGAGTGAGTGAGTGAGTGCAACATCACAGCAGAGGACACCAGAAATGGGCTTCACAGATTGTACCCATGTGGGGAATCTAACCTAGGTCTTCGGTGTGGCCACTAGGCTGCCCTTGTCCCCACAGAGTTGACCCTGGTCACCTTGTTTTGATCAGTATTTCAGGTACATCAAGGCGTGACAGTTTGATGTTGGGGTAAAGTCCAATGTGATACTGGTTTCAGGTGGTTACCACGTAGGTGTTACTCCTACATAGGTATATATCTAACAACATCAGAAACATACTCAGTGAGTATCCTTAATCAGATGCTTACCACATAGGTGTTACTCCTACATAGGTATATATCTAACAACATCAGAAACATACTCAGTGAGTATCCTTAATCATATGCTTACCACATAGGTGTTACTCCTACATAGGTATATATCTAACAACATCAGAAACATACTCAGTGAGTATCCTTAATCAGATGCTTACCACATAGGTGTTACTCCTACATAGGTATATATCTAACAACATCAGAAACATACTCAGTGAGTATCCTTAATCATATGCTTACCACATAGGTGTTACTCCTACATAGGTATATATCTAACAACATCAGAAACATACTCAGTGAGTATCCTTAATCAGATGTTTACCACATAGGTGTTACTCCTACATGGGTATATATCTAACAAGATCAGAAACATACTCAGTGAGTATCCTTAATCAGATGTTTACTCATAGGTGAAACATACTCAGTGAGTATCCTTAATCCCAGACACATGGGTATATTTCTAACAACATCAGAAACATACTCAGTGAGTATCCTTAATCAGATGCTTACCACGTAGGTGTTACTCCTACATAGGTATATATCTAACAACATCAGAAACATACTCAGTGAGTATCCTTAATCAGATGTTTACCACATAGGTGTTACTCCTACATGGGTATATATCTAACAACATCAGAAACATACTCAGTGAGTATCCTTAATCAGATGTTTACCACATAGGTGTTACTCCTACATGGGTATGTATATAACAACATCAGAAACATACTCAGTGAGTATCCTTAATCAGATGTTTACCACGTAGGTGTTACTCCTACATAGGTATATATCTAACAACATCAGAAACATACTCAGTGAGTATCCTTAATCAGATGTTTACCACATAGGTGTTACTCCTACATGGGTATATATCTAACAACATCAGAAACATACTCAGTGAGTATCCTTAATCAGATGTTTACCACGTAGGTGTTACTCCTACATAGGTATATATCTAACAACATCAGAAACATACTCAGTGAGTATCCTTAATCAGATGTTTACCACATAGGTGTTACTCCTACATAGGTATATATCTAACAACATCAGAAACATACTCAGTGAGTATCCTTAATCAGATGTTTACCACATAGGTGTTACTCCTACATAGGTATATATCTAACAACATCAGAAACATACTCAGTGAGTATCCTTAATCAGATGTTTACCACGTAGGTGTTACTCCTACATAGGTATATATCTAACAACATCAGAAACATACTCAGTGAGTATCCTTAATCAGATGTTTACCACGTAGGTGTTACTCCTACATAGGTATATATCTAACAACATCAGAAACATACTCAGTGAGTATCCTTAATCAGATGTTTACCACGTAGGTGTTACTCCTACATAGGTATATATCTAACAACATCAGAAACATACTCAGTGAGTATCCTTAATCAGATGCTTACCACATAGGTGTTACTCCTACATGGGTATATATCTAACAACATCAGAAACATACTCAGTGAGTATCCTTAATCAGATGTTTACCACATAGGTGTTACTCCTACATAGGTATATATCTAACAACATCAGAAACATACTCAGTGAGTATCCTTAATCAGATGCTTACCCACGTAGGTGTTACTCCTACATAGGTATATATCTAACAACATCAGAAACATACTCAGTGAGTATCCTTAATCAGATGTTTACCACATAGGTGTTACTCCTACATAGGTATATATCTAACAACATCAGAAACATACTCAGTGAGTATCCTTAATCAGATGTTTACCACGTAGGTGTTACTCCTACATAGGTATATATCTAACAACATCAGAAACATACTCAGTGAGTATCCTTAATCAGATGCTTACCACGTAGGTGTTACTCCTACATAGGTATATATCTAACAACATCAGAAACATACTCAGTGAGTATCCTTAATCAGATGCTTACCACGTAGGTGTTACTCCTACATAGGTATATATCTAACAACATCAGAAACATACTCAGTGAGTATCCTTAATCAGATGTTTACCACATAGGTGTTACTCCTACATAGGTATATATCTAACAACATCAGAAACATACTCAGTGAGTATCCTTAATCAGATGTTTACCACGTAGGTGTTACTCCTACATAGGTATATATCTAACAAGATCAGAAACATACTCAGTGAGTATCCTTAATCAGATGTTTACCACATAGGTGTTACTCCTACATAGGTATATATCTAACAACATCAGAAACATACTCAGTGAGTATCCTTAATCAGATGTTTACCACGTAGGTGTTACTCCTACATAGGTATATTTCTAACAAGATCAGAAACATACTCAGTGAGTATCCTTAATCAGATGTTTACCACGTAGGCGTTACACCTACATAGGTATATATCTAACAACATCAGAAACATACTCAGTGAGTATCCTTAATCAGATGTTTACCACATAGGTGTTACTCCTACATAGGTATATTTCTAACAAGATCAGAAACATACTCAGTGTGTATCCTTAATCTGAAATATTGTTGATTGGAAGAATTATTAACAATTATAGAAATGAAAATTGTCATCAGTAACATCTTACTTAAACTCTTGTATTACTTTGATTTACACACACAATAAAGAAGGTCTTTATTCATAGTGACATTATTTTTGTTACTGAGCATATACAACATAAATATGTCACCACTCAGCAGTGATATGAACTATGATGATTTCTTCATGACTTATTCTACAATTTTCCTGAAAATGTCTTCTCCAGTATGTATTGATAATCAATCAATATTCTTTCAACAATAATCACTCTCTATTATCCATATCAACAGCTAGATCTACCAAATTGTATTAGACACTCATTCACTCACTCACTCACAAAGATGGTTTTGAGGACTGGGACCTTTAACGATAAGTTGACTTGGGTAAAGTTTCTTTGTAGGTAGAATCAGTTTTCTTAAAACTTTTTGCTTCAAATATCGCTAGTAGCTGCAGAATATACAGGCAGGTATCATGTTAAATCCTTCTCTTCCTCTCTAAGACGCAACACATTGTGAATGTCCATGAATATATGTACAAGTGAGAGTGAATGTGTTTGTAGTAACCCGAGGCCGTGCAGTAGGTGTTGAAATACACACTTAACCTGACATTTCATGATGGCGTACATAGCATGTAAATAACATGACATATACTTGTCTATGTCTTGAAACTGGTTCCAGTCCCCTTGTGCATGTGCAATTCATTTCGTAAGCCTACTCTCAGTGTTAGAACATGTGGCTCTGACCAACCTAAATGTCAGACTTTCATCCACCAAAATGCCACAAGCCTCTGGCCACAACTTGTGCTGCTCGGGCAAAATGAGAAAAGTTGAGAACCGTGGTGAAGGTAAAATCATTTTAGATGCAAAGTAATTGTTATGAAATGTCTGGCCTGTTGTGTGGGAATGCTACATTTGCATATAATTCCATCGAAGTGTTTGTCGCTTTAAGTATAACGACTAACTTAACAGTACAGGACAATTGAGATGCTCCAAACGTTTACCTCAGTGTAGGTATGACATGAAGAGGCAAATCTCAAGGTCACTCGTGTGTTTGAAGGGGAACTTTCATGGTGTGGAAATAACACGTTTAGGACAGACCAATTTTATTTCTTGTTTTACGGCTCCGCCGGTCGTATTTTTTCAAGAATAATAAAAATAATAAAAATTAATTTTCCGTGCTCAGAAAATAAATAATATTGGCCAAAAATGTAAACTTACAAGAAATGTTTTTTGGATTGTTTTTGGCCCCATATACACTTATTAAATTGCCAAAAGTAAAATATGTTTATTATTTAAAAGGAATAATAATTTGACTAATTTTTTTTTTTCCCTCTTGCCTTAAGGTTTTCTGATGACAAAAATCCGTAAAACGAGAAATATAATTGGTCTGGTCTTATTAATACTGGAGAAAACAACTTTTAAAAAAACATGTCTCGTGTGTGAAGTCTTGCATATATTCATGTAAGACATGACCTATGGGACTGAGGTCAGATTAGGTCACGTGTACTTCGTGAATCAACTAAATGGGGATCAACAGGACAATCTCAGCGCCATGGCGGATCATTGGAACAGTGGCTTGCCTTCATCAGACTTTGTATCTGTGATACTGAAATCAGATATGTAGATCTACATGACTGGCTCGTTGTTAAGGAGAATTTAGAAGCCTTGATGGTGATTGGTTTATTGGAAAGTTCATGTGGCATGACCTTGCAGGAACTTAGATCTTGTTGCAGGGAGGTATTGCATCAGGGTAAAATATCTGATTTTAATGAGATTGGTCTCCATGTATGCACAGTATTTAATCACATGCAGATTGTGAACCTGCCAGACAGAAGGGCTGATTAAACCGGAGTTTCTTCCAGCTTGGTTCTAGAACTGCTGACCCTAAATACATTAATAATGGCAACAAATACTTGAGAAGTACTGAGATTGTAATACCACTGATTGTGAAGAGTAACATCCTAAAATTAAAAAATGATTTGAAATACAAATATATAAATTGTCTCAATGATCAAATAGAAGAGACAAAACCCTTTCCAAAGCACAGTCGATTGTACAATTGTGACTATATCATCAGTAGATATTTGTTTCAGCAGTACTACAGCTGTATGATGTTGTTTGTAAACAAATCGGGTCTGAACCAGACAATCCAGTGATTATCACCATGATATATGATGACAGAGCATGTGTTTATGATTCTCTATGAAAAAGTAATGATACCAGGTGTTCGCGAAAAGGTGACTGTAACCTGCCCCACCAGTGGTACCCATATGCAAAGTCTTGTCAATTGTTTACCTGAAATAATTTAGGAATGTATAGTAAAAGTCAAAAATATGGAATTGCATCGAACATTATTTTTGTCACTGATGCATCAAATTTCGAAATGTCCATCACATGTCTACCATAAACCTTTTGAAAGGTTACTTTACATCTTTGTAAACAATAATCAGTGTTGATCAAGCTTGTCAAGGGTGTATGAATATTTTCCTATTAACACACAAAGTTTATTTGTATGTTTCCTGAGGTTGTATTTTGATGGCAGTAGTTTCACGTTCTTCAGATTCTCATCTCAATAGTTACAATATACATGTATATGACACCCTGAATAACCAGTATTGAGGTGATACAATAAAAAGAAATAGGTTTCTAGAATTGCCAAAAATAAAAAAAGTAAAACAACATCGCCTTTGACAACAAATTCTTAAAGTCCTTTAAAATATAAAATGAAATTTGACATACCTGTACCATTTTTTAAAAAAAATCTGAAAAAAGGCAACTAAACAAGTTTCGCCTCTTTGACCATTTGCCCAGTGCTTAAGTACACATCAAGTATTCATACATAAAATTAGTTAAGAAATAATACCATCTGGTGTTTTGAAACAGCATGTGGGTTTCTGTGGCATACAGTCGATATGTGCAGAGTGCTCAGGTGATGTGTTCAGAGCCAATCAGTCGACACAAATGGAAAATGCAATGCATCGTACAACTGTTTTTCACTTTTTTCCATCAGTCAGTGAGTAGTTGCTCACTCAGACTCTGAAAGGAAGAGCAGCGTGGGGCACTCTCGTTATGTAAATATGTAAACTACCTACCATTAACCAGGGCTTATTGATAACTAGTAAAAACTCAATCAAATCATGAAGAAACTTGCCCTGGTTTCAAAGGAAATACTTTCCTTGAACGTATGTGCCTGCAACGAGTTCAGGATTATCTAAAACTTTTGAAAAAGTTATTGGACGTTCTTGTTTACTGGTTCCTGGGAACTGCTGCCATGGATCCAAGACAAAGAATCCAAATGTCTCCCAGACTAGCCCGGAATTAATTCTGTGGAGCACTTAGGCTGTTAATTTGAATGAGGTCTGTTGAAAGTGCACAAAATATTTCCACATGAGATAGCCATTTTAAATAAAATCAGATCTGGAACTATTTTTCCAACAATTTTTTTGTTTTTGTTTACAAAATGGCAGATTCATATTGAAGTACACAATAACAACATTATTATCTGAAACATGATGTGTAAGTTTCCATGGCAATGGTTTGACAACCCTCCTATTTGCTGCCTGTGTTTCTCTGGATCCCGTGACATGACTCTGTACCTAGGATCATCTGCAGGAACATCTCGGACTATCTGGTACCAACAGCAGGAGGTGCCATCGGTAGTATCGCAGACATTATCAAAATGACACACGTAAACATTAAGAAAGAAACGTGGGAGTTGGGATAATTAAGAGAAAATAAGGACGGTACGTATCTGTGTTGGAGGTGTGGGTCTGTTTGGCTGAATCTGTACAACATGAATACATCTTCACACACAGCATCTTTCCAACTCATTATACTTAGATTCCATGGCAACCAGTCCTTTTTTATCCATCTTGCATTGTCTGTTAACTGTGTGCCATATTTTACACTGTGTCTGTTTACTGCATGACTGATCTTGTACAGTGTGTTTACTGTCTGACTAATCTTATACAGTGTGTTTACTGTGTGACATATTTTGTACAGTATATGTTTACTGCATGATATATTTTGTAGTGTCTGTTTACTGTTTCATATATCTTGTACAGTGTCTGTTTACTGTTTGATTTATCTTATACAGTGTCTGTTTACTGTTTGACTTATCTTGTATAGTGTCTGTTTACTGTTTGACTTATCTTGTACAGTGTCTGTTTACAGCATAACTTATCTTGTACAGTGTCTGTTTACTGTTTGATATATCTTGTACAGTGTCTGTTTACTGTTTGATATATCTTGTACAGTGTCTGTTTACTGTTTGATATATCTTGTACAGTGTCTGTTTACTGTTTGACATATCTTGTACAGTGTCTGTTTACTGTTTGATATATCTTGTACAGTGTCTGTTTACTGTTTCATATATCTTGTACAGTGTCTGTTTACTGTTTCATATATTGTACAGTGTCTGTGTACAGTGTCTGTTTACTGTTTGATATATCTTGTACAGTGTCTGTTTACTGTTTGATATATCTTGTACAGTGTCTGTTTACTGTTTCATATATCTTGTACAGTGTCTGTTTACTGTTTGATATATCTTGTACAGTGTCTGTTTACTGTTTGATATATCTTGTACAGTGTCTGTTTACTGTTTGACTTATCTTGTACAGTGTCTGTCTTGTACAGTTGTCTGTCTTTTACTGTTGACTTATCTTGTACAGTGTCTGTTTACTCAATGACTTATCTTGTACAGTGTCTGTTTACTGTTTGACTATATCTTGTACAGTGTCTGTTTACTCAATGACTTATCTTGTACAGTGTCTGTTTACTGTTTGACTTATCTTGTACAGTGTCTGTTTACTGTTTGATATATCTTGTACAGTGTCTGTTTACTGTTTGATATATCTTGTACAGTGTCTGTTTACTGATTGACATATCTTGTACAGTGTCTGTTTACTGTTTGATATATCTTGTACAGTGTCTGTTTACTCGATGACATATCTTGTACAGTGTCTGTTTACTGTTTGATATATCTTGTACAGTGTCTGTTTACTGTTTGATATATCTTGTACAGTGTCTGTTTACTGTTTGATATATCTTGTACAGTGTCTGTTTACTGTTTGATATATCTTGTACAGTGTCTGTTTACTGTTTGATATATCTTGTACAGTGTCTGTTTACTGTTTGATATATCTTGTACAGTGTCTGTTTACTGTTTGACTTATCTTGTACAGTGTCTGTTTACTGTTTGACTTATCTTGTACAGTGTCTGTTTACTCGTTTGATATCTTGTACAGTGTCTGTTTACTGTTTGATATATCTTGTACAGTGTCTGTTTACTGTTTGACATATCTTGTACAGTGTCTGTTTTACTTGTTTGACTATATCTTGTACAGTGTCTGTTTACTGTTTGATATATCTTGTACAGTGTCTGTTTACTGTTTGATATATCTTGTACAGTGTCTGTTTACTGTTTGATATATATCTTGTACAGTGTCTGTTTACTGTTTGATATATCTTGTACAGTGTCTGTTTACTGTTTGATATATCTTGTACAGTGTCTGTTTACTGTTTCATATATCTTGTACAGTGTCTGTTTACTGTTTGACTTATCTTGTACAGTGTCTGTTTACTGTTTGATATATCTTGTACAGTTCTGCTTGTATATCTTGTACAGTGTCTGTTTACTGTTTGATATATCTTGTACAGTGTCTGTTTACTGTTTGATATATCTTGTACAGTGTCTGTTTACTGTTTGACATATCTTGTACAGTGTCTGTTTACTGTTTGATATATCTTGTACAGTGTCTGTTTACTCGATGACATATCTTGTACAGTGTCTGTTTACTGTTTGATATATCTTGTACAGTGTCTGTTTACTGTTTGATATATCTTGTACAGTGTCTGTTTACTGTTTGACTATATCTTGTACAGTGTCTGTTTACTGTTTGATATATCTTGTACAGTGTCTGTTTACTGTTTGATATATCTTGTACAGTGTCTGTTTACTGTTTGATATATCTTGTACAGTGTCTGTTTACTGTTTGATATATCTTGTACAGTGTCTGTTTACTGTTTGATTTATATATCTTGTACAGTGTCTGTTTACTGTTTCATATATCTTGTACAGTGTCTGTTTACTGTTTACTGTTTCATATATCTTGTACAGTGTCTGTTTACTGTTTGATATATCTTGTACAGTGTCTGTTTACTGTTTCATATATATTGTACAGTGTCTGTTTACTGTTTGATATATATTGTACAGTGTCTGTTTACTCAATGACTTATCTTGTACAGTGTCTGTTTACTGTTTCATATATCTTGTACAGTGTCTGTTTACTGTTTGATATATCTTGTACAGTGTCTGTTTACTGTTTGATATATCTTGTACAGTGTCTGTTTACTGTTTGATATATCTTGTACAGTGTCTGTTTACTGTTTGATATATCTTGTACAGTGTCTGTTTACTGTTTGATATATCTTGTACAGTGTCTGTTTACTGTTTGATATATCTTGTACAGTGTCTGTTTACTGTTTGATATATCTTGTACAGTGTCTGTTTACTGCATGACATATCTTGTACAGTGTCTGTTTACTGTTTGATATATCTTGTACAGTGTCTGTTTACTGTTTGATATATCTTGTACAGTGTCTGTTTACTGTTTCATATATCTTGTACAGTGTCTGTTTACTGTTTGATATATCTTGTACAGTGTCTGTTTACTGTTTGATATATCTTGTACAGTGTCTGTTTACTGTTTCATATATCTTGTACAGTGTCTGTTTACTCAATGACTTATCTTGTACAGTGTCTGTTTACTCAATGACTTATCTTGTACAGTGTCTGTTTACTGTTTGATATATCTTGTACAGTGTCTGTTTACTGTTTGATATATCTTGTACAGTGTCTGTTTACTGTTTGATATATCTTGTACAGTGTCTGTTTACTGTTTGATATATCTTGTACAGTGTCTGTTTACTGTTTGATATATCTTGTACAGTGTCTGTTTACTGTTTGATTACTGTCTTGATATATCTTGTACAGTGTCTGTTTACTGTTTGACTTATCTTGTACAGTGTCTGTTTACTGTTTCATATATCTTGTACATATCTTGTACAGTGTCTGTTTACTGTTTGATATATTACTGTTTGATATATCAGTGTGTACAGTGTCTGTACAGTGTCTGTTTACTGTTTGATATATCTTGTACAGTGTCTGTTTACTGTTTGATATATCTTGTACAGTGTCTGTTTACTGTTTGACATATCTTGTACAGTGTCTGTTTACTGTTTCATATATCTTGTACAGTGTCTGTTTACTGCATGACTTATCTTGTACAGTGTCTGTTTACTCAATGACTTATCTTGTACAGTGTCTGTTTGATATATCTTGTACAGTGTCTGTTTACTGTCTCTTGTACAGTGTCTGTTTACTGTTTGATATATCTTGTACAGTGTCTGTTTACTGTTTGATATATATCTGTTACATATATCTTGTCTGTCTGTTTACTGTTTGATATATCTTGTACAGTGTCTGTTTACTGTTTGACTTATCTTATACAGTGTCTGTTTACTGTTTGACTTATCTCCTACAGTGTCTCTTTACTGCATGACTTATCTCGCTCAGTGTCTGTTTCCTCTATGACTTATCTTGTACAGTGTCTGTTTACTGTTTCATATATCTTGTACAGTGTCTGTTTACTGTTTCATATATCTTGTACAGTGTCTGTTTACTGTTTGATATATCTTGTACAGTGTCTGTTTACTGTTTGATATATCTTGTACAGTGTCTGTTTACTGTTTCATATATATTGTACAGTGTCTGTTTACTGTTTCATATATCTTGTACAGTGTCTGTTTACTGTTTCATATATCTTGTACAGTGTCTGTTTACTGTTTGATATATCTTGTACAGTGTCTCTTTACTGTTTCATAGATCTTGTACAGTGTCTGTGTACTGTTTCATATATCTTGTACAGTGTCTGTTTACTGTTTCATATATATTGTACAGTGTCTGTTTACTGTTTGATATATCTTGTAGTGTCTGTTTACTGTTTGATATATCTTGTACAGTGTTTGTTTACTGTTTGATATATCTTGTACAGTGTCTGTTTACTGTTTGCATATATCTTGTACAGTGTCTGTTTACTGTTTGACTTATCTTGTAGTGTCTGTTTACTGTTTGACTTATCTTGTAGTGTCTGTTTACTCGATGACAAATCTTGTACAGTGTCTGTTTACTGTTTCCTATATATTGTACAGTGTCTGTTTACTGTTTCCTATATATTGTACAGTGTCTGTTATCTGTTTCATATATCTTGTACAGTGTCTGTTTACTGTTTCATATATATTGTACAGTGTCTTTTTACTGTTTGACTTATGTTGTAGTGTCTGTTTACTCGATGACATATCTTGTACAGTGTGAGTTTACTGCATGACTGATCTTGTACACTGTCTGTTTACTCGATGACATATCTTGTACAGTGTGAGTTTACAATTTGACTTATCTTGTACAGTGTGAGTTTACCATTTGACTTATCTTGTACAGTGTCTGTTTACTGCATGACTTATCTTGTACAGTGTCTGTTTACTGCATGACTTATCTTGTACATTTCTGTTTACTCAATGACTTATCTTGTACAGTGTCTGTTTACTGTTTGACCTATTTTGTACAGTCTGTTTACTGTTTGACTTATCTTTGTACAGTGTCTGTTTATTGCATGATATATCTTGTACAATGTCTGTTTACTGTATGGCATGTCTTGTACAGTGTGTTTACTGCATGACATATCTTGTACAGTGTCTGATTGACTTATGTTGTACAATGTGTTTATTGCATGATATATCATGTACAGTGTGTGTTTACTGCATGATATATCATGTACAGTGTGTGTTTACTGCATGATATATCATGTACAGTGTTTACTGCATGATATATCATGTACAGTGTGTGTTTACTGCATGATATATCATGTACAGTGTGTTTACTGCATGACATATCTTGTACAGTGTTTACTGCATGACATATCTTGTACAGTGTCTGTTTGACTTATATTGTACAGTGTGTTTATTGCATGATATATCATGTAGTGTGTGTTTACTGCATGATAGATCATGTACAGTGTGTGTTTACTGCATGATATATCATGTACAGTGTGTGTTTACTGCATGATATATCATGTACAGTGTGTGTTTACTGCATGACATATCTTGTACTATGTATGTTTACTGCATGGCAATGTATCTGTTATATAACTTTTGTGTCTGACTTTATGCATGTATTACTGGTATGACAACTTTGTTATCACTTGATGATATTCCCACATAATGGATCCTGTCTGCCCATTCCTCTCACGACAAGTCACGCCTACTACTGCCCCTTCTGACGGCACCAGCTCCACCTGTAAATGGTTTCCTCCAAGCACCTGCTAGTGAATCAGTCAGGTAATATTGTGCCTTATACAGAGACTCAGTTACAGAGATGGGTCTGTAGCATAGTTGAATATCAGAACGCAGGTTTGGGGCCAGCTATTCCAATACAACAGCCCTGGTTAGGCACGTCAGGTTCTCCAGCATGTGGGGGGTGATCATATGTTTATTGGATTTGAGAAGAATCCTTGTATGTCCTAAAGCTACCATCTTTATGATGACTCCTGCTCTGTATATACCATGAGCAAATTCATTACTTCACATTTAGTACTTGCTACCTGAAACGAAAAGCATGACAGCAGTTTCACTTATATCTCTCCACTTTCAACTTTTTTTCAAATCTAACATTTTGATAGTGGCATGTTTTTCCTGCCTCTGCCTTACAAAAGTCAGGTAACTTAGTCAGACTTGGATTTCATTTAATGTTCTTCAGATAAACACTTGCTTCTGGCCCTATGTCATATTTCAATTCTTGTATCAAAATCAAATGATTTGACCAAATTAAACTGCTATATTTAAAGTAATATTTACTCATTCTACAACTGTAATAGTATGGTTGCGAAGGTTGGGAAGAACATCTTAACACAGGTCAAGGATTTTTTTCTCATATTTCTCTAAAGTTCTAAATTTTGTTTTCGTAAGAGAGTTTTATTCCAATTCTAAACCTAACCACACAGCATTATGCTGAACAACACAGTTCTGGTGTCTGCAATGACATGATGGAACGCTCTGAGGAGTGAGTGAGTGAGTGAGTGGGTGTCTGAGAGTGAGTGAGTGAGTGGGTGGGTGGGTGGGTGGGTGTCTGGTGAGTGAGTGAGTGGTGAGTGGGTGGGTGGGTGTCTGAGTGAGTGAGTGAGTGGGTGGGTGGGTGGTTGTCTGAGTGAGTGAGTGAGTGGGTGGGTGGGTGGGTGGGTGGGTGGGTGGGTGGGTGTGTGAGTGAGTGAGTGAGTGATTGAGTGAGTGGGTGGACGGGTGTGTGGAGGAGAGTGAGTGAGTGGGTGGGTGTCTGAGTGAGTGAGTGGGTGGGCGGGTGGGTGTCTGAGTGAGTGAGTGAGTGAGTGGGTGGGTGGATGGGTGTCTGAGTGAGTGAGTGGTGGGTGTCTAAGTGAGTGAGTGAGGAGTGAGTGGTGGGTGGGTGGGTGTCTGAGTGAGTGAGTGAGTGAGTGAGTGGCTGGGTTGATGTCTGATTGAGTGAGTGGGTGGCTGGGTGTCTGTCTGAGTGAGTGAGTGAGTGGGTGGGTGTCTGAGTGAGTGAGTGGGCGGGTGGGTGGGTGTCTGAGTGAGTGAGTGAGTGAGGTTAAACATTGCTTTGATCAGTATGTCATGTACAACAAGGCGTGACAGTTTGATGTTGGGGGAAAGTCCAGTGTGATACAGGTTTCAGACGTTTACCACGTAGGTGTTACTTGTACGAAGGTGTTACTTGCACGTAGATGTTACTTGTCCCTAGGTATTACTTGTACGTAGGTGTTACTTGTACGTAGGTGTTACTTGTACGTAACCTGTATGTAGGTGTTACTTGTATATAGGTGTTACTTGTATGTAGGTGTTACTTGCACGTAGGTGTTACTTGTATGTAGGTGTGACTTGTATGTAACTTGTATGTAGGTGTAACTTGTACGTAGGTGTTACTTGTATGTAGGTGTTACTTGTTCGTAACTTGTACGTAGGTGTTACTTGTACATAGGTGTTACTTGTATGTAGGTGTTACTTGTACGTAGGTGTTACTTGTATGTAGGTGTTACTTGTCCATAGGTTGTATGTACTTGTAACTTGTCGTAGGTGTTACTCGTACGTAGGTGTTACTCGTACGTAGGTGTTACTTGTACGTAGGTGTTACTTGTACGTAGGTGTTACTCGTACGTTGGTGTTACTTATACGTAGGTGTTACTTGGGCGTAGGAGTTACTTGTACGTAGGTGTTACTTGTACGTAGGTGTTACTTGTACGTAGGTATACTCAGAGAGAATGCTTCATCGGAAATATTGTTGATTGGAAGAATTATTAACAATTATAGAAATGAAAATTGTCATCAGTAACATCTTACTTAAACTCTTGTATTACTTTGATTTACACACACAATAAACAAGGTCTTTATTCATGGTGACATTATTTTTGTTACTGAGCATATACAACATAAATATGTCACCACACATCAGTGATATGAACTATGATGATTTCTTCATGACTTATTCTACAATTTTCCTGAAAATTTCTTCTCCAGTATGTATTGATAATCAATCAATATTCTTTCAACAACCATCACTCTCTATTATCCATATCAACAGCTAGATCTACCAAATTAGTGAGTGAGTGAGTGAGTGAGTATAGTTTTACACTGCTTTTAGCAATATTCCAGCAATATCACGCGGGGACACCAGAAATGGGCTGCACACATTGTACCCAGATGGGGAGTCGAACCCGGGCCTCGGCGTGACAAGTGATTGCTTTAACCACTGGGCTACCCCATCGTCCCTGATGGGCACTTGACAGAAGGTCCTTTTCATAATTATACATCACAATGTTTATACACCACAAACTGTGTACTGCATCTGATTCTTTCATGCTGTTAGTGCACTTTGTTCCATGATTCACAAATTGTAATCTCAGTAAATATTCATTAAATGTTGGTTAATTGATTAAGGATTATTATTTCAGTAATATTCTAACACTATCACCAGGGACACGGGAAATTGGTATGGAATCAAACCCATGCCACCAGCACCACGAGTGAACACTATAACCACTTTGCTACCCGCTACCCACTACCCAAGGCCAAGACACATGAAGATCCTTGCTAGAATTGGTCTACAGCAGCCCTGGTCTGTCTCACAGTCCCTCAACCATATTATTTTCACTAGAGCCTAGACCTTCTTGCAATGCTAAAGCCCTAAAGGAAACAAGTGTAGATTTCCTCATGTTATGAATCTCTGGTCTCCCTGGGGATCCTTTTCAATTTAAACGGGTTTGTTACAATCAAAAATATATAATTCAGAGACTAAGCACAACCTTGCTTGTCGTAAAAGGCGACTAATGGGATCGGGTGGTGAGGCTCGCTGGCTTGGTTGACACATGATTGTCTGATCCAAACTCGATTATTAACAGACCGCCACCATATAGTTGGAATATTGCTGAGTGCGGCATTAAACAACCAACGAACCCAAGCTTTAGATTATTCCCAAGCCTTGCTCAACTGACTGAGTTTGGTTTTACGCCACTTTTAGCAATATTCCAGCTACATCACGGCGGGGGACACCAGAAATGGGCTTCACACATTGTACCCATGTGAGGATTCGAACCCGGGTCTTCGGCGTGACGAGCCAACGCTTTAACCACTAGGCTACCCCACAGCCAAGGCTTGCTCAAAGGCTGTACTGATTGTTGCACCCATAGATGTATAGTAATTCTATATATCCTTTAAAGAGGCACGTCCAGATAAGCAGACAGTCTGTCAGAGAGATATTTACATTTTTCAGAAATTATCATTTAAAGTATAAATTATTATCTTATAGACTTGTGCAAGTCTAATTATTCCCCAGCTACAGCGACATAGCTCAGCTCATGACTGCAGGCTTGGGTCTGGTCCAGTCTGCCAGCCATGTTTTATCACTGATATGATCCTCTATGACCTGAGTTTCACAAGCATCCACTAATGACTGCAGGTGATGAAGCTGAATGCCTTCATGTCTAACCCACAACACAGATCCTGCTCACGGCTACATTGACAAGCAGATGCTGTTTCCTTCATTCCAACAAGTGCATGTCCCCTTTTGTTTGTCTTACATAACAGCCAAGGTCACTACAACTGAAGGATTATTTGTCTAACTTGCTGTGTGTTTTTTCTCCATTTATTTTTGACATATACCTGTCAGGATTTGTGTGATGTGGGATCCATATGCATCTCATCCACACATAATGGGCAGAGTGGGTCTCTTTTCTTTGAAAGAGAGGATGGAGAAAAGGTCTGTGGGTCCACCATTTGTTTTCATGATGAATCTTGAAAGGGAAACTGCTTCAGAATCTGAATTTGCGAGGAGTTTTCAATTAAATATGTTTAAACTTGAGTCAGATTTGACAGATAACTACACCTAGGAACAAAAATATTGGATTGCACAAATTGAATGAGAACTAAATGTCATTGTATGTTTGTTCCATATCTGTGTTACATCACAGCTGAAATTTTTGACTAATTATTTATTGGACTATGACCCTGTCAATACACACATCTACTGGATCGCCTTCAACATGATTCTGTTTGATGATCATCTGACTCAACTTATTCCATTCATGCTGTGAGTTTTGAGTGATGGTCTTTGCAGTCTGTCGGGTTTTGTGTGCCACAGTATTGTTTCGCAACTTTTCCAAGCAATATTCCATCATTCCCTTACCTCATACAACAATGTATGGGTGACAGAATACTGCTAGCATGCATTTTACACATCATGTTGTGTTTGAGAATTTTCAAATGGGTATAAAATCTCTGCAGGTATCAGTGACTGTAAGACCTATAATGATTTGAGGTGATCTAATCTCACTTCATCTCCCATATTTTTCTACAACAGGTTTAAAAATGTTGTTACATGTGATACACATCCTGAAAATCCCCGGTGTTTTGTACAGAGCATGATTCCTTTTCCTGGAAAGTTTTGTATCCCAAGTCTGCAAAATGCAGCATTTGGAATACCGCACACATAATATATTGTATTTGACTAATACTTATCACAAGTATGTATCAGCAAGCATGAGATGTTATCTGTTCATTATCACCACATTGCATGTCCTCAACTAATCTTGTCTGTCTCACAACTCAGGGTCTTCACATAAAGGAATGGAGACAGGCTGCTGCAGAATATTACTAACTTAAATGGTCTACACCATCAATAAATAACCCGTGAAGGTCCGGGTTAGAATGTACCGGTACCTTCAGTAACACATGCTTGTTGTAAGAGGCGACTAACAGGATTGGGTGGTCAGACTCGCTGACTTGGTTGACACATGTCATTGGTTCCCAATTGCACAGATCGATGCCCATGCTGTTGATCACTGGATTGTCTGATCCAGACTCGATTATTACAGACTGCCGCCATATAGATGGAATATTGCTAAGTGCGGCATAAAGCTAAACTCACTCTCACTCCATCAATAAATAATATGCACTCAGATTTGAAGCTGTTAATGAGCAATCAATGCCCAGAGATTTTGACACTTGACACCTCAGACTTATTCTGGGTATCCAGAATTCAATAAAAATAATATTTGAAAACACATAATGTTTATCTCCAAATGCAGGCACTGCCAATTTGCTCAGTCAGTAAACTTTCTGCTAAAGATGTTTTCTATTCTTTTTCTCTTTACATAGTGCATGAAAACACTGTATACAATTTGCACAATATATTTCTTCTAATGTCCTGTATAAGAAATTTGATGATAAAGTGTGCTGATTTTTTAAAATCATAATTTATTGTACCTCAGATCAATAAATGTATATGGCCAGTTTCGACCAAGTTTGTCTTGGAGGGTCCACTTTGAAATTGTGCACATCTAAGGCTATGTGAATTTGTTTTTATGTATATCTAGTTAATATGATAACGGATATGAATTTATATCCCGAGTGGCATTTCGATATTGACCAATCGTCTGGACTGGCAATTTATTAGCCTTGCTAATTTGGCTGCCCAGCAGTAATTCAACGGAATGAAAAACATAGATATCACGAGTGAAATCTCCAAGAGACATTTAATCATTAAATATTTCCTTGAACCTTTTTCTTTGGTCTTGAAAACATACTTCAACTCTGTTTGTACATGAACATTTGACATACATGTAACTCATCAGTTGTGGCCTTGCATGTTTGGTAAAGAGCTCTATGTCAAACCACTGGTTATTTTAATCAACAGCTCGACAAATATGACAGGCCATCCCTTCACGGACGCATGTTGACAGACCAACTTGTATCATTTGCACCGTACTTAAAATTTATTTTTGTAATATCTTGATATCCAAGGAGCATGCTGAAGATCTATTTAACTGCAAAAAATGCAAGATCAAAGTCAGAAATAGACTGAGCAAGCAGTGCAATCTAGGCAATGCAGTCTGTGAACCGCAAGCACAGTGAACTTACGACACAGACACTGTAAGGCATCCTCTCGGCTCTTTGTCACATCCCAAACCATTACATCGTCAACCATTAGAGCTTAATGTATGTTGATGGGACTTTGTTCCCCACAGACGTATCTGTTAACCTTTGAAGTTAACAACACACAAGGATAGATGAGTACTGGTACTGTATGCTGGGTCAGAACATCCAAATGAATTCAGTCAATCACTCAAACTTGGGCGTGTCGAACTCATGGTTATCTTGCCGTAAATGTCTTTGTATGCTTTCTTCATTCACCAGTTGTGTTAAACTTGGATAACTTGAAGTATTCACAAAAGTCCCTTCTACATTGACACAGTGTCTCGATGTAAATGTTTGGCCTATTTGTATACATACTTTTTTATAATACTTTTTCGGTTGTGTCAAACTTAAGGATTTAAGAACTCATTCAACTTTAATACAGTGCTGGCCGATTGTATAATCATACCAAAGATATGACTGAACGTATTATCGTTCTGATTAACGATAAAAAAAATAAAAATATTTTGCCCTAACTGCATATTGTTTAAAAATGAATGTATTAATATTTAGAAGATCAGGAATTTTGATATTGGTCTATGGTGTTTTTCAAACTCTGGGCATTAAATAACATCATTGTTAAGCATGTATGACACACAGAGTAGCATGATGGGAGCCACAGTGCCAACAGCTCCACCTGTTTGATCGCAGAAAACCAATCTCATGAAAATCAGATCTTTTCTATGATACTGTAGCTCTCTGCTGAAGATTTAAGATCACCTATAGCAAGAAGCATCAGGTGAACTCTTAAAACCCATGGACACCTGATCTAAACTAAGGATGTGTGGGGTTTTGAGCCGGATGTCAACTTTTAAAATGATTTGGCTTCTTCTTTTAATTCAGAAATTTCAATTAAACGATTGAGAACCTCAAAGGATTTAAATATAACTTTGATGGTTCTCCCTGTTGGGTGTCAATTCCATGAAGCTGAGAAGCAGGGTGAATCAAATATCCACAACAATGTAATGGAAAGGCCTTAATAACGGACACTCAGGAAAGGATATTTTGAATATTTTTTCTTCAACACTGCAGGGAATCTGTTCTGATGGATAATGAAGGCTAATTATTCTCTGGTCTTGATATTGTATTTTCAAAATACAGAAATCAGATATGATGGCCTGAATGCTTTGTTTACTTGTACCAAGACTTAGAGGCCCCAGCTCTGAGTTGCTGATATAACCTGATGCAACCTCTTATAAAGGCGTCTTCAGATCTTTGACATAGAGGTATGGTTTATGAATAAAAGATGTGATTTTAATGAGATAGTAACCTTGCTTGTACTTGATATAGATCAAAAGCCGAGTCACAGCTACCTCAAGGTGAACAAAACCATTTCATTTCAAGTGAACTCTTAAGTAGGATCCCATGGAGAGCTGAGGGCTGAATAGGTCCTTGGTTTTCCTGTCCTATTATTACAGTCAACAAAATGGAGATCAAGCTGACTTGAGGGCTTGCTTGTGTTTCATTAACATCTATAGCACAGAAATGTTGCCGTTGCTGACAACAACTGGGTCATCTGGTCATGGCTTTGCCAGGATGTAGGACAATATTGTTCTTTATGAAATAAGATTTATACCACTGACCAAAAGCTTTCTTGATGATGATGATGATGATGATGATGATGATGATGATGGTGGTGGTGGTGATTTAGAGATCATACATATGCTTTCCGACAATGTGTATTTCACACTTAGTAATGCTCCCATGAAGTTCCATGCCTATCTTGTCACCTACATCCAATCATAACTCATTTTTGGATCGGTTCTCATCCAAAATTTCCCTAAAAGTTCTTTGTAAAATTGATAATGTCAAAAAAAGTCATATAAATAGTTAAATAAGTCATGAAAAAGGTTTTGAAAGTCCACCATTTGATTTCAGCCCAAAATCTTGGGATCAGAATAATTTCAACCCAACAAGATCTTGGTGTGACATAGCTGACTGTCCCTAAGCATCATTCACTCTTTCACTCACTCTGAAATTGGTGGTGGATTAGCACTGATGGACATGTAATGGTGTATTACAATGCTTCAGTCAGTATTATCTATAATGAAACACACACCAGTTGAGGCACAGTTGACTGAAGGACTTGTCTCTTCCCTATACAAACTGATGGTCTCATTGCCTTGGTCAATCATCTCTGACTTTTTAGAAACAAGACACGCTTAATTTCAAACTGAACAGATCCAAAACAATTTTTGTAAACGAAAAGGCATTATTCTTCTTACAGTTAAATTAAGTAAAAAGCCCTGCTGTAAGCATACTCTGTCTCTAGGGGTTGCATTTCGGTAAACCTAAGTAACACTAACGCCTTGGATGCATTACCCTAGTTTCCCGAATCTCAGATTACCTGCCCTTGATTTCCAGTTGCCTGTCTTATGTACCAATCTGAATTCTAGTTACAAACCTACTTCAATGTCATATTGTCAATATCAACAAACTTGGTCGCCCGTCCCATTGATTATGTTTGAGTTTGCAAGAAATTCAATGTAACATAAGTTATTTTGGGATTACACTTTCTTAGTAAAGTACAGATTACTAGTACTTTTGGGGATTCCAACCTGCACCCTCAGAGTCAGGCACCTTATTGCCAGCACACAAAGTCAGACGCCTAGACCGCTCAGCCACCGCGGCTTCCACAAAAATGGAAGTCGGACAACTGGTAGTCTAGACTGCGGACTTTGTGTACCCCTTTGTGGCACGGCTCCCATGGCCGAAAGCTATGAAATACACAATGCCATTTTAGAAAGTGGTCAAATGTAACATATGTTATATTTGGGATTACACTTTCGTAGTAAAGTACAGATTCTAGTACTGTTTGGGTTGAGTCTCATCCGGGATTCGAACCTGCACCCTCAGAGTCAGGCACCTTATTGCCAGCACACAAAGTCAGACGCCTAGACCGCTCAGCCACCGCAGCTTCCACAACAATTGAAGTCGGACAACTGGTAGTCTAGACTGCGGACTTTGTGTACCCCTCTGATAAGTGTTAACTGGCACGGCTGGCGATTAGCATTCGTAACTACTCGTGTCATTCCGGCAAGCCGGATGGTGTCTCTAACTCTCTCGTGGCCATGTTTACGACTGGGCCCTGTCTAAGCGCAAACGGGCATTGAGATGAAAATAGTCTAGTACCATACCAAGGAAAGATAACACTGAATTTCCAAACATGGCTCCTAGAATATCCTATATCCCGTGGGCAAAACAGCAATACAGTCATTTCCTTTATAAATATGTTTCAGTGTTTAAAGTTTATGATCCTTTAAGTCAAAGTGTGTTTAAATTGTGCTTTGAATAGTTTACCGAAGTTTCAAATTCAACGGTGCCGCCATTTTCATGCTTCGAAATGCGTTTTACTACGCGCAATTTGATTGGTTTGCCACGATTCTTGGCAATAATGGCGTACGATAGGGGTAGGAGTCTTCTTGTAGGTCACGGAAAGAGGCTAGTAGTTACGAATGGGCGATTAGGTGCATGACTCTGAGGGTGCGGGTTCGAATCCCGGATGGTACTCAACCCAAAAAAGTACTAGAATCTGTGCTTTACTAAGAAGTGTAATCCCAAATATAACATATGTTACATTTGACCACTTTCTAAAATGGCATTGTGTATTTCAAAGAAATTCAATGCTGAAAACCTGACTGTAAGAAGGCCCTAAAAAATCTCTTTTATGGTAAGCATGTCTTTGATTTAGGTCATACAAGTTACCTCCTTACCCTTTGTTGTCATGTGATTGGTCAGTAAAATGTAAATAAAGGGGGAGATAATTTGCAATTGCAAGACTAATGGGAATGTACTCAGGGTTTGTGTAGGTGTATGCCTGTGTACTGGTTAGCAGTTATATAGCTGACATGTTTGTGATGTGCAAAAAACGTGTTCGAAATGTCACCTGCATTACATCTCAGACAGAAAGTTTTTAGTAAAATTGCATCCAATTCTTGAGGGATCATTTCATACTTGTAGGGCTGCCTCTGCATTATTCCAGCCGTACTGTTGCCTGCATATATTCTAAATCAGGTCTGACAATTAGCAGTATATATTATGACTAGTATCCCAGGTCCTTGGGGTATGGTGACACACGATCAACCA
Organism: Haliotis rubra; assembly: GCF_003918875.1. NCBI lineage: Eukaryota > Metazoa > Mollusca > Gastropoda > Lepetellida > Haliotidae > Haliotis > Haliotis rubra. The sequence continues at coordinate 170,542 of NW_025767501.1, forward strand.
AATCCAAGTCAACAACATCCAATTAAATCGCCTCTTATGACATCCAACAGATCACTGGGACCTATTCTAAACTAAGCCCCACAGGCTTGAATGATTCAGATGTAATATTACAGACAGCATCAAGTTTAAATGTCAGAATAAAATGAGACACAGATCACGTCGGTTGAAGACAAGTGGACCTCACCTTTACTTAAATTAAACTGCAAATGTCAGCTAATACTGGTACAAATACAAGTGTTGCTTGCAGACACCTATCAGTGAGTGAGTTGGTTTTGTAGCCGCTTTTAGCAATATTCCAGCAATATCACGGTAAGGGACACTAGAAATGGGCTACACACATTGTACCCATGTGGGGAATCGAACCCGGGCCTCCGGTTCGACGAGCGAACACTTTAAACACTATGCTACTCCACCGCCCTGCAGACACTAATTTAGTACAATATGTTCAGGTGACAGTCTTTATATTCAGAATATTTACACTTACATATTTGCACTGAATACTATATTCTGTGATATGCATCTGTACAATTACTTCTTAATCAGAAGTCTCATCAATTTCCTGCTCTTAAAATAACAATTTTAACACAGTGTAACCTTGTACACTTGACTGAACATGTTTTGGCTGACAATTAACAGGCTATGTATTCATCCAAAACATACAGTATGTTTTCGACACTACTTTCCTCAACAGTAGCAGTTCATTTCAACAGTCACATCCCAGATTTGGCAGGATTCACCTGTTTCTGACAGTCATTAAACAAATGCAGCCATATCTTTCCAGGACCTATGATGCACTCAAAAACAGACCTACAAAAGGAGACATCTGATTGGTGTGTTTCTCTACACTCTTGTCATAGTGAGTCGTCCGACTGGCTGAATGCACAGTACTCTGTTTGTGAATCACTATAACCTGTGTGTGTTGTTGGTATTGAGATCTACAGAAGGCATGACTTGTTCTGAAGAGGGTATGGTACACCACTGCTTGCAAGTTCCAACCGCAGAAACACACAGTATATGTCCTCTCACACAAAAAATGACAAATCCAGAACAAATGCCACATTCAAATCTGGTTTCATATCACAAATCTTTATTTGTTGATGAAAGAATAAAGTGCTATCAAATGAAGCGCAGAAAATCAAAAGCAGATGCTGCAATGTACTTACTATGTACACACACATTTTCAATGTGCCATACTGCTCGGCACCCCCGCCACCCTAATGCTCTGGGACACGATGGGGTAGGACACTAGAGAAGCACTCTGGCCAGCCAAGTTTTGTGGAATACTCTGTGTAATGGTACCAGCACCTTGTAGAGGGTTTTGCTGCAGCGACGCTGGCGTTAGCGACACCATAGTGGATGGGTTCAGTGTCACTGATGGGTTTATGGATTGGGCTGCGAGCGCCGATTGGTTTGGAGCATGCACCATCTCCCGCGCGAATCGCTGAGCTGTTTGCAACGCATGTTGGGTGGCCATTTCACTGTTCAGCGCTATCTGCTGGGACAAGCTTGTGCTGAGGTGGTTCAACGTAGCCCCAGTGCCAGCAACAGTCACTGCAGGCGTCATTATCGCTGTGGATTTGCTGACGCGGTAGCGCGCATTTTGCTCGAGAAGGACCTCGTTTGTTGCAGTCAAATCTGCGACTTGTTTCTTAAGTTCTTCAACTTTGCGCCGCAACATGTTATTTTCATCTTCAAGCATTTGGACGCTTAATGAGCGCATTGGTGGAGGGTAGCGTCCGTCGATATAGTTACCATATCCTTCAGAATCAAGTCGCCTTCTTTTCAGCGGGCCATGCCCATACTCGAACCTGTCATAACTATCATTTTCATAGTTATTGAAAGGCAGAACTCGGGGTGTCCTAATGTCAGTTTTGCGCATTTCAAAGTCATATTCCTGACCTGAAAGGTGGCGATATTTACACTTCGCTCCACGTTTGCATTCACGTTTTAAGTAATCCTTACAAATGGGCACCTCTCCTTTCAGAATGGGTAGGGAATGTGCAACTGATCCCACCCCTAATGCTGCCTGCTGCTGGAGTCGAACAGGTAGTTGTGCTGTTTGTAGGTAATATTCCTCTTCCTCCCTCGTACAATGCAAGAACTTACACGACGCCTCTCGGCAACCAGTGTTCTGGAAATCATGGCAAAATGTGAACTCCTGTTTCTTGCCTAGATCTTTTGCTTCGGTGATAGTTGGATGGCGATAACGACATCGTTTGCCCCTTTTGCACACATTCCGTAGAAAGTCTCTGCATATACTGTTTTCCTCCTTACCGTTCATGTGTTTTGAGGTGCCGTTATATCTCATGTCCTCGCTCCCACTATCACTGTTGTCTGACATGAATGCCATGTTGTTGGTTGGCTTGCACAGAATTTCAAACTTGGTCACTTGAGATATGTTACGACTGACGATGAAATCATTCATCAGTCTTGGCAATGGAGGAAACCAATAAGATAATTCTGTTAGGTCTTAAGGAGATTTAATTTTTACCTGGTGGAATCTCCAGCATATTCTTTCCACTGAAAACAAACAGTCATCTCCACGCATAAACACAGCTCCAAATGTTTCCAGATGCGAAAGCAATGTGACAACACAAGTTGATGATCAACAAAAAAGTACCACAGATTCACACACAATATTCACGCTGCTGCTGCTGCTGTTGCTGCTGCTGCTGCAACTGGGTTATGTCTCTTAGGTTATTCCCTAAGCCTCTGTGTTAGTAGTACATTCAAGACCTAGCAGCGAGGGGCAGCTGGGCGACCAATCAAGCAGCGGCTTGCGACACCAACAGGTCAGGCTAACGATGATAACGAAGATCGCAACTACAGGTCGCTCCTGTTTACCTCAGACCATCTGAAAGAAAACAAACAGCGCATATAATTATCAGATGCACCATAGCGCAATTAATCTCAAACTTAGTCTTCAGAGTGTCTCGCCGCAGTTTAATATTTAAACAGGGCCTTCAAACCTGTAAAAGATGTGTTGGCAAGCTTGTGTTGTGCATGCTGACTTTACAATCAAGTTGTTGTTTAATCTAGACAGATAGTGACACCACTGAGATGCTGCAGCGAAACTTTTAACCTGATGACTGCCTCCTGGCACGAATACGAATTTATTAATATCAATGAGTTTGGTTTATTTCATTCACTTTCAGAAAAATATCTACCTCATTCTTTCTGTCAAATGAAAAAAATATTTATATGACAGACTGTCATACATAAAATTGTACAAAACTTGATAAATTCATGTTACTTCAATTTCAGGCACTTGTTTAAAAAGTACTAATGTAAACAACTGAATAGGGTAAGTTTAAAGCCATAGCGGTCAGAAGTGATATACATCACTGAATTTGAACAAAAACATTCAAAAATGTGAACATAATAATAATACCACTAAATGATGATCATCTATTTACAAAATGTTAGAAAACCTTAAAATTTCACAGCTGAACAACAACACATACAAAAGTATAAGTATATGTATTTAAAATTCCAAAGTTCCTGACTTGTGAAACCTAGCAACCCAAAAAATGCCTAAATGTGTGAAATGACAAAAACGGACGTGACTACTGAGCGAGTTAACTAGGGTACTACTAATGATTCATATCAGCAAGTCATCAGGGTAAACCGTGAACTACAACACACATGACATCCACCACACAAGCCCAGCCAATGAGAACAACAGAGAAGTGCAATGCTTGAGTGAGGCTTACCAAGCAATCACAGGTGACTGATACAGTGCAGGTAATACAGTGTTAAACGAGCATGCATGAGGGACTCTTTCTGCTGCTGCTGCTGCAGGCAGGTGAAGATGCCCCCCCTGGTGAGCAGGGATGCTGGGTAACATCTAACGCCAGGCGCCTTCATCAAAAGCTAATTTCTAGGGGCCGTTGACATGTTTGTGTGATTTGGAGGATATTGCTTAATGAGAGAACCTAATTCTGTTTTTGCCTCTGTTTATGGGAGAAACACACATGCTGTTTTAACAGTGTTAACAAAATCCATTGTTATAGAGCTGCCTTTTGATTGTGCCTGTTAACACTGAAGACAGTTTATTTGTATTTCAGCTCAAATCAGAAACAAACAGCATTTGTATTACAAATACATAAAACTTTGTTGGAAATCTATCTCCGACGTAAAGCTGATCTGCTTCTGGCTGTGACAGTGTGCCTTCTTTTTTAGAATAACTGCTTGTGTGAAGTGGGAGAATACATACACACAGACCTATTTTGTTTATTCTCTTGCAAACAATATTTCCCTTCTTTCTCAGAACAGTGAGTTTAGTTTTACGCCACACTCAGCAGTATTCCAGCTACATGGTGGAGGTTTGTAAATAATCAAGCCTCATCAACAGCATGAGCATCAATCTGCGCAATTGGGAACTGATGACATGTGTCAACCAAGTCAGCAAGCCTGACCACCCGATCCCGTTAGTCGCCTCTTACGACAAGCATAGATTACTGAAGATCAATTATAACCCAGATCTTCATGGGTGCTTTCTCAGATAATTGCTTGTGTGAAATGTGAGAATACATACAATACACACAGACCTATTTTGTTTATTCTAAAGCAAACAATATTTCAAGATATAAATATTAATTAAATCACCAGTACACATGTCAACCTTGCAAAGAAACAGTGGCAACAAGTGACGTCAAACGTAAAAACTTCAGCATACAGAAATCATTAAACGTCATTCTAGTTTCAGTAAATTTGGCCACATATGGAACATTATCAATCCGTGTGTCAACTGTCCCCACCCAGAATGTAAATCAATTCTTGGACTCAAATAAAAGTTGAACTGGTTGAACTTAAATTCTTGTCCTAAGTACACAACACCTAGTTGCATCAGCTTCAGGAACAGAAAAGAATAGTCAGCTTGAGTCATGCTTGGATGTACATTTCCATGGAAGTTCTGAAGAAATCTGTGCTAAAAAGTCAATATAGATCCTTATCATAGTACTTATTGAACCACAAAATCGGTCGTCAAACAGAGAGCAACATGCCATTCAGGCAAGTCACGTTCCTCAACGAACATCTTGAACTTCCACACACAATCAACAAACAATCTCTCATGGGATATACAGCCTTTCAGATTGGTGGTTTCATTAAAACTGCAAGTTTCAATAGCATTTCAGTCATATCATAGTGCGTCTGCTTGATGTGATGGAAAGCTCATAGGTATGGTTCTCACAAAACTGGACACACGGGTAAACTCAGATTTGAACCCACTAACTGGCTTTGTCATTACATTGCTATCTTTGTACATTCATCTCTGCTTGGCCTGTGTAAATATCATATATATATCAACTCTATGCACCTATTCAGCGTTCACCTGATGAAGCAGCAAGAAGTACCCCGAAATGTTGTGACAGAATGAAAGAGTGGGTGTGGTTTTACACCGTTTTTAGCAACATTCCAGCAATATCATGGCAGGGGACACCAGAAATGGGCTTCAAACAGAATGAAAGAAACAGTTATCCAAAAATGGTGTTGTATATTCATGTTCTTTCACCTTCTTAATGCTTATCGAAGACTCCGCTAACAAAGGATTCTGCCACCTATAAAGGATGCGACTCAGTAGGTCAACCATCCCTGTGGGGTTTTAAATTATCTACTCACTTAAAACCGATTTCCCCAAAGATTTACTATACACAGCCACCATTTGACTATTTGGCAACACTGACAAACTGATAATTGCGAGAGTACTGCAGTGTCTTGGCAAACAGACACAATGTATTCACAAAAGATATCGCACTGAAAACAGATCATATATTTAATACAACAAATTATCCTGTCGTTGGCAGCTCCGTAGACCTGTTCCTTCATTAAGATGCTGTCACAGGTGGGGATGTTGTTCATAAAGCAGCTGATGCTTCTATGACCCAAGCCTTAAAGATATCGCAGGAATATTGATGATTGTTGCATTAAATAACATTAACAGACTATAACAAAAGTCAAAGCAAATACAGGAAATATCTGCATGAAATAATACAACAATGTTGTTATAACCAAAGTTTTCCTTCTTATCCAAGCTGAATGAAACAGTCACTTTAACAAGGCATGTCTGACAGCAGAGCATCTTTGGCAGACATATTTGTTTTGGCCAGTTTCTGTGAGTCCTGTGAATGAATGAGTTTAGTTTTACGCTGCTTTTAGCAATATTCCAGCAATATCACGGCGGGGGGCACCAGAAATGGGCTTCACACTGTACCATGTGGGGAATCAAACCTTGGTCTTCAGTGAGACGAGCGAACGCTTTAACCACTAGGCTACCCCACTGTCCCATGAGTCCTGTGATGTTTCTATTTCACTGTTCCTACTGGCTACCTGAAGTACTTTGACGTTGGACAAGAGCTATGAAGCAGTCCAACAAGACAATACATCATATATTGTGTTCCTCATATCCTACCTGCACACAGAGTGGTTGGCCAGAATAAAAATAATTAAGTCAGTCTGAATAATCAAAAAATGATTGAAATTAACAGACCTGCTTTCATTCAGGAGTACAACTGATAAATTATCTGTTGCCTGAGATAAATGTAAAAATATGTCGCAGTTTGATTGTTGAAACATAACAGCTGCTTTGCTGAGTTGAGAGATTTACAGATCATAATGCAGTGCAGGAAGTAGATAAAAAATGGAACAGGCCGATTTAATTTGCTTCTTCAAACATCTTTATGATAAAGTACAGCATGGATTATTTTTATGACACATTTAATGGATTCATTAAAAAAAAAATCAGGGTTGAACGAGACAAATTCAATGGAATAAATGGATACAAAACACATTAATCTTGTTATGGCATTTCAGAAATTTAGCACCAACTGATGGGAGCGAGGAACCACCAGCAATACAGATGGCCTGATAACACACTGCTCTTCACCAGCATCCCCAGCATCCAGTGTTGGCACTTCCTATCAAGTACCAGCTCTCACTCCAGTATTATGATAGTACTGTGTGAGATACTGTTCCAGGCACACAGCTCCTGCCACGATCAATGTTTGTACTGTCCATCAGTAGGTACATCTACCTGGAGGGTAGACCAGAGACAACAACAGCAGGCACGCTGCCAAGAGGTTCTCATATCACTACAGTATCACAAACACACCACCTTGCCTCAAGCAAACACAGATAACACTACAATAAGTTAATTATTTGATTTCCATCCAAATCTTGGCCAAATAAAAGAAGGCAGGTACATGCATTTTTTCTGTTGCCGCCAGTCTAGGATTCAAAGGAACAGAAAAAACTCATTTCCAAAAGAATAAATTCATGTTTAGTTTTTCTAAACAATCTGTTAAAAATATCTATGTCAGTTGATACGCTAGATCGGAAGCTGGATTGGTTGTACAAAACATACACTGCACTTCATCAGTGAGTGAGTGAGTGAGTGAGTGAATGAGTGAGTTTAGTTTTACACTGCTTTAAGCAATAGTCCAGCAATATCACGGTGGGGGACACCAGAAATGGGCTTCACACATTGTACCCATGTGGGGAACCGAACCCAGGTCTTCAGTGTGACGAGCAAACGCTTTAACCACTAAGCTACCTCATCACCCCCGTACTTCAAGTAAGAAATGTATTACAAATATACTTTATCTCTACTGTGTTTGGATAAATAATACGAAGAGCAGCAGTTGTGCATGTCTGGAGGTGAGACGGGTTCATCTACTTCATCTCATCAGAGCCTCAGTGATACAGTGTCATATCACGTCAACACATTCAAAATCTAGTTGTGCTTGTAGACAATCACTCAAACAGGCATTTATAGAAAAGTATTACCTCAAACTTAGCTTAACAAGATCAATAGATTCAATATTGAATAAGGAGTCAAAACACTACTCTCGTAATAGTTTTTCTTGGCATTGTAAAATTGTCTGATTAGATTTGCCAGCCGAGGAGAAGGAATCTAATAACTAAAGTATCAATGAGAAAAGGGCAATTTGTATGATTCTGCTCCACATCCCTAGGTCCTTCTGGTGAGACAAGATTCATTGAAAGATTATTGAAAAACATTCAATCTTAAACAAACAGATGCGTTAGCTAGAAACTCTGCTGAAATAAATCACTGTTCCTTGTTTGCCATGCCTGGACTTAAGTAGCAAATAACGAAATTACATTACCTTTGATCTCATATAAATGTCATAAAACAAAAAGGCTTTATATAATATGGCAAAAATTCCAAGGAAGAAAAATTGATTCATATTACATCTACAACAACCATTACCATTTTCGCTCCAGCATTCAGGCATCCAGCGTCTTGATGTAGAGAGCTACAACAGGCGGACATTACTCGTAAATTGATATTATCGTGACTTGTTGCAAGTCATAAGGAATAAAAGACGTCAATACATTTTTATGTATGTTCTAAATATCAGTATGACGTATCTATTCATGTAATGTAAACCCTGCACTTTGCAATAATCAAGCTATAGGAAAGCAGCCTGTAAATAATTACATCAGGCCTTGACAATCCAATGATTGATACTGACGAACATCGATCCATGTGATTGCCAAACAATGACACACCTCGAACCAAGTCAACGAACATGACCACCCATCCATTTCATTGCTGCTTCTAACCAACAAAGGTTACATGGAACCAGTTCTTACAATGAATCACCAAGGGGAACTTCTGTTTGATCAGATCAATGTTAAACCTTCCATAAAAACAGTCATACATCAACAGATCTTCTATTATTTAGACATATTATTATGGTGACAGTTGAAACTGTTGTTAGGAAGATATTACCACAACAAGACTCTCAGATGGAAAGTAGGTGGCCCCAGACTTCAACCAGTCTTCTCAATCAACTACACAACCACTATTTCAATATACAGTGGAAGCCCTCTAAACTGTCATGCCGGATTGGAGGGCTGCTGGTTTTGAGAGCTTCCACTGTAGTATCCTTGGTACACTCGTCTACCTGTTTCACTTGCCTTTTCCATAATCGTAACTGATTAAGAATGATAAGGATCATACTTCTGTTGTCTGCTGAGACAGAGGTTAATTATCTTTCAGCCCAAGAGTTGTAATGCCAGAAAAGTTATAAACAACATTCATCAGCGAAGAGATTTTACTGATAAACTGTATTGCTGTGTGACTACAAACTGAAATGCCTGCAAATTGTAGTCTGCTTTTCTCTTGAAATCATCACTATGAGATCACAACTCACAACTCACTAAATTGTCAACCTCCTTCAGTGTTCACGAATGGTGTTTCAAAAACAGGACATTGGGTCCTGCAAGTTTCAGATGTCTGTCTGGCCCATTGACAATTCACAGGACCCATAGAATGAAATTAAACACACATTTCAGATTTAACATTTCTTATAATTGGCATTGAAATCAAATTGTTAACAAACATAAGATTTATAAACAGCAAACAAGTGTCACATGTCACATATAACAACTTCAGTCAAAGTCATTGTGAAATATGCAGTCAGACACTGGGGCCGGTGGGTTTTAGACTTCTATCAGACCGTTGGCGAATCTGCCGGATTTGTCAGAGGGTCAGACGCTATTCGTGAACACTGTCCTTACAACACAGTGCCTGATGCTTGCTCGACAGCTACTGATGGTCAGTTGACTGGAACGTAGTGCCAGCTCCAGTAAAGGGTGAGGCTATATCCTTCATTCCATGCACCTGAACACATTCTGTAACAGCCACCTCAAGGAGACCAGCATCCAGGCATTGTCTACACAAACACTCCTTCACTGTCTAGACACAAGCAGATCAGGTGCTCCAGTCTCTCCATCCAGGAGTCTTCAACAGTGTCAGTAAACCAAGGGTTGTTGGTGCTCCTCTGGTAAAGTCTGCCGTAATAACAGGACCCGTTCAATCTGTGATAGTATCTAGCCACAATCTGTAAGCCAGTGTCAATCCTCCGGGTTAGAATTGGTCTTCAGTAAGCCATGCTTGTCAGATTAGAATTGGTCTTCAGTAACCCATGTCATCATATCACAATTGTGTTGAAGGATACTGTTGATCACTGGATTGTCTGGTCCAGACGTATAGCTGGAATATTGCTGAGTTTGGCATGAAACTGTATTCACTCACTCACTCAGTGTCAATCCCATTCAGTGTAGTACACCGAGTTAATACAAATTCCAAGGTGGAAGACTGATATATACTTTGACTGTCACAAGACGATTATTCGGATAACAGATAATGGTTGGAATGGTTTCCAATCAGTAATAAATATTAAAGCACATATTCATTATCCTTGTTTAATACTATCAATAATCATTTCCAATTCATTTATGAAACAATAGTAAAATTATAATACTTATTAAAACGGAATGAATTTTCAGATTGAACCATATGAAAACAGTTAACCAGATACAGAATGTTTTAAGATGAGTAACCTATTTAGTAACATATGAAACGGAGATACCTCTAATATCTAGTGAAGAACTCAACAAGTGAGTGAGTGAGTGAGGTTTATTTATACATTTTTTTAGAAATTTTCATTAAACTATTAATTATTACCTTAGAGACTTGTGAAAGTCTAAGTAAACCCCAATTCACCTCATCTTACCTACACGGAAGTCAGAACCACAGTATCTGTTTACATGGTGTTCACACTGTGCTCTGCAACCATGCTTTGGTCTATCACATGTGCCCTTTGATTTGAGTGCTATTCACCACAGATCCAGCAAAGTAGCTTGACATTCACAAAGCTCTCCAACTGTTTTTCTTCCAAGTCTCGAATCCCTAATGAAAGCCCACCAAAGGTGACTTTACTTCTTGGCCCACGGGCATAAAAATATTTGTATTTATATACAGCTAGAAATTCCTGAGCCCCATGACACAACCAGGCAAAGCTGCATGGTGATCCACTGTTTACAGCAACTTGTAGCCTTCCCTTTAAATATTGAAATTTTTCTTTGCATTATTGATTCATGTAAGTTATCTTGATCTTCTAAGGTTAGAAGCTGGCGTCTTCATGAAAAAAGAATTTTAGTCTGCATTGGCTTGTTGACCTATCTTAAATTACTTCAGGGTTCTATTACTGCTGCCTGTTCCAATAGGGCATATCTGACTGCTACAGTGACCTACTTGAGGGGCATGGCCCCTAGTAATTACTGGAGATAGGGCAGATGTGTCCTTGGGTGCAGTGCATAATATGAATCTGTCAAATACTGGAGATGTTGCACAATCTGTGGCTGGAGATTTCTGCTCCTAGGGACTGTGTAAATGTGACTTGTTACATTAGAAATGCAGTGGAATTGCCTTTCAACGACTTGGTGCAGACAGCCCAAAAGATCACAATCTGGTTGAAGGCTGGGTTGATCACTGAATTGTCTGGTCCAGACTGGATTATTTACAGATTGACGGCATATAGCTGAAATATTGCTGAGTGCGGCGTTAAACAACAAACCAACCAACCATAACGTCAACACTGACCACACGTCAACCTGGCCATGCTGTTAACTTATTAATTATCGACATAATAATATGCTTCATTATCAGTTAACTCACCACAGTAAACTGACACAACCTTCACATCACTAACTCACATACCCTTCCTCTACCACCAATCCCTCTAGCCTTATACCGCCCGCCCGCGCCACCCACATAGCCACCACCTATACTACTCCCACCCTAACACCGCCTCCACTCACGCCGCCCAGCATGACCCAATTATAGCCATAAACACTTTCAAGTACATAAACCAAACCAAGGAGGATGCTAAGTGAATGTAAGCTGTTTCCATTTCTTATATCTGTGAACAACTTAAATGTCAATACAGCAACACAAACTTAATGGAAAAATACATAGAGGATATTTTGTTAATGTTGTCAAATAACATGTATATTTCATAGAGTGGTCTGACAAAGTTGGCGCAGCCACGAGTGAACATATCAACTTTGTCAGACCACGTTGTTATTTGACAACATTAACAAATATTCTATTTATTATATTTTGATCATTGTTTATATATGATCGAGTATGTCTGCATTTTATTACGCAACCCAACTACAGTCTAGCCCTTGAGCAGAAAGTAGTTCCAGGCAAAAGTGATATTCTACTCAGTGAAATAACATGTTATTCTAAACCACTTTCCACTTGCATCATCAGACACACAGTATATTGACTGACTGACTGAGTTTGGTTTTACGCCGCTTTTAGCAATATTACAGCAACATCATGGCGGGGGACACCAGAAATGGGCTTCAAACATTGTACCCATGTGGGGGATTCGAACCCGAGTCTTCGGCGTGACGAGCCAACGCTTTAACCACTAGGCTACACACACACACACACACACACACACAGTATATTGATATGTACATTGCCGGCAAACAGTCCAATATATCACAGTATGCCGGTGGCCAGACAATCAGCTAGTTTTGCCCACATAATGTCATAAGACATATTTGGAAAAACAATTACCAAATATTTGTTACCTTTTAAACAAACATGAGTGGTACCCAAAACAATCTGCCTACCACCAAACAGCCCTGTGGTGTGGAGTTGTGTCTAGAACCCTGTGCTCCACCACCTCAAAGACATGATCTTTAGATCCATAAATTTTACATACACTCGGCACCAATCTGCCGTCTAGACAAAACACACAACTGTCACCGTTGTCCTAATTTTATTTACTACAATTTTCACCCGATATTGAGAAGGGAAGCTCGTTCATGTGCAAAAATGGGGCCAGGAAATATTGACATTTGTTCTAACATCATGAGATCACCTTCCTCTGCCATGCTAGTCGGTATGCTGAGAACATAAACAAAGTATTCCACCTTGTCCCTCCTGTGAAGGCAAGCAGTGTAGTTTACTGGCAAATGTCAAACAAGCAGAGAAGGAATGCTTTAAGATCAAAATGGGTGTGAAAGCAAGATGTTCACCATTTTGTCCATAGCCTTGGGCAAAATTACTGCAACAAATATCATCTGGATGATCTCAGAAGAGGTCTTATTTGTATCATGCATTTTTAATATTTGACACCTGATACGAAGAAATGTTTTAGAAGATCTGATAAGCACTTTTATATCCAAGCCTTACATCGTGATGTGGGAGTCATTTGAAATTGATATCTGTTACAATGACAAAAACCAAGGTATTGGGTGTTTCTTATGGAATTGTTTTAACATACCAGTACTTTGGGGAAATTCACACCACCCTGGCAAGGGGTAACTGAAGGTTGTCAAGAGATGGGTTGTTTCTCTGAAGTTCCTCCAGTAAATGAGAAAAGGTGTGAGCAAACATGTCAAAACCATGACAAGCAGTCGGTGTACAATTTGTCTGTCGGTCCTGTTTAACCAATGGAACAACACATTGTAAACCACGTTATCTACCACGTATCTACCATTTAACTAATGGAACAGCATCTTGAAAACCATGTGTCTACCATTTAACCAATGGAACAGCATCTTGAAAACCATGTGTCTACCATTAACCAATTGAAGAACACCTTGTAAACCATGTATCTACCACGTATCTACCATTTAACTAATGGAACAGCATCTTGAAAACAATGTGTCTACCATTTAACCAATGGAACAGCATCTTGAAAACCATGTGTCTACCATTTAACCAATGGAACAGCATCTTGAAAACCATGTATCTACCATTTTACTAATGGAACAACTTCTAAACACGACATAAGCCTATGTGGCACCACTTTCAACCAGAGGAACAGTCTAATATAAGTCTTGTGCCCCTTATGAGACATTGCTTTCCAGCACCAATTGTTAGTTGACATGTTTGATCATCTTGATTTCAAAAAGAGTTGCTCTATTTTAGACTACCCGTACAGTAACACCATATTTTCATATAGTTTATTCTATCAATGCTACACAAACTCTCCAGTAACAGATGATGGATGTAAGATCAGACCTAAGGTTCACCTGCTTGAGAAAACATGACATACTAAAGTTAAAGTGGTAGCCTCAGGTATTATCATCCCATCATCAAATATATTTGAGACTCGTGAAAATCCAGGTTAGAATTGATCTTCAGTAACCCATGCTTGTTGTAAGAGGCAACTAACGGGATCGGGTGGTCAGGCTCGCTGACTTGGTTGACACATGTCATCATATCCCAGTTGCGTAGATTGATGCTCCTGCTGTTGATCACTGGATTGTCTGGTCCAGACACGATTATTTACAGACCGCCGCCATATAGCTGGAATATTGGTGAGTGTGGCAAAAACTAAAATCAGTCACTTTAATATATTTGACATCAATTCAGTAGTGATACTCTATACAATACCCAAATTGTGATTAATTATCTAAGTTGTAGGAATTATTTGAGTAAAAATGTCTTTTAATTTAACACTTTCGAAAAAAATAAATATTTGTCAATCTGACAATCCTTTGATATCGGAAGTAGTCGTTTTTCAAATTACTGTATATCTCCGGTTCATCACAAGGCTTTAAAGTAACATACATAGAAAGAATTATTGATTAAAAGCCATAAATCATGTCTAAAGTCTTCAACATAACCATGCCTCCATGAAGTCGGTGAACACCTTATATCAATCTGGATCATTCATCCAGCTTATATAAATGTTTTCAATTCAAGTATAACGACCGAATACCTGAGACACATATTCAGTTTTTTAGGAAATATCAAATCACAAATTGCAAAGTTTAATAAGGATACGGAACATAAGGTTTGAAATTACTTATCACCATGACTGTTTGATGCTTAAGATACTTGCAGATATGTCAGCGGAATGGCACATTGACATTTTACTTTTTCGAAATTAGGATCAGGATTCTCTGAGCAGACTTTGAACATACAAAGATCAAAGGTTCAATTTCAGGGGACTAATAAGCTCACCTGAAAACACAAGTTCCATAAACGTGAAAGTTTGAAAGATGGTACCTCCCTGGCATCAGAAAACTGAGTATAGTTTAATGTCACTTTTAGCAATACTCTGGCATTATCATGGTGAGGACATTAGAAATGTGCTTCACAAATTCTACCCACGTGGGGAATCAAACCCAGGACTTTATCATGACGTGTCAACGCTTTAACCACTGGGCCCCACTGCCAAAGAAAACTATGACAAGACTATGATTAATATGACAAAGTTGCTAAATCTCTCATATTTTTACATCTGGGATTATATTTCCTTGGTAAGTGCAAATTCTAGTACTTTTGGGTTCAGCCCCATCCAGGAGTTCAAACCAACACTCTCAGAGTGCAGCACCTAAGTACCAGCACACAAAGACAGGCATCTAACCCATTCAGCCACCTTGTTACATAAGAAAGGACTATTCCTTCCTAACAACATGGCCATCGTGCACACCAAGCTTTGATCATCTCTCAAACTGTCCGGTTTACAGAAGCAAAGCAGCTGTATATATTTCAACACTATCTGTTCAATGAACTACTAGTATCTAATGAAGTGAGGTGAGGTGAAATTGGGTTTAACGTCGTGCTTGAGAATATTTCACTCATATGACGACGTGCATGCGTGTGTATGTGTATGTGCGGCTGCTTGTACTAGCCCAGACTGAGATACCATGCCACAGTGAAGCATGAATACCCCACTCAGACACATTATACTGACTCCAAGCCGACCAATCCTTGTTGTACCCAATAATGCCGAGCACCAGGCAGGGACCAACAAGTACCATATTTTATCGTCTTTTGGTATGACGCGGTTGGGGATCGAACCCGCGACCTTCCGCTCTCCGGGCGGACGCTCTAACCACTACACCACGGAGGCGGTAGTATCTAATGATGAAGATGATGATGATATACTCAAATGACATAATGTGAAACACACTTAAGTTTAATGATTAATATTCAACTCCTGTGTCAACACATATCTTAATCTTGATTATTAAACACATTAAACAGCAATGGATTGACATTGGCCAAATTGGTCCTATTACACATTCATAATCATTTTTAACATTATTTCTTTATGTTGCATCTACAATGCACTGTGTACAACTGACTGACTGAGTTTAGTTTTACGCCGCTTTTAGCAATATTCCAGCAATATCACGGCGGGGGACACCAGAAATGGGCTTAACACATTGTGCCCATGTGGGGAATCGAACCCGGGTCTTCGGCGTGACGAGCCAACGCTTTAACCACTAGGCTACCCCACCGCCCCGCACTGTGTACAAAGTTTAATGACTTCAATTCTTTATCAGAGCTTTTCAAGCTGATGTTAACACAAGTATTATATGAAATAACTTATTGATTGAAAAGAGACATTTATAGCTTTAAATATTTGAAAACATTTTCAGAAAATGTCAACCTTATTAATAGTGTTTCTGTCCTAAGGAATATAAATATTCCTTATTTTGCTGCAAATTAGGTATGTAACATCACAGTATATAATGTTAATAAGAATGATCTTTTCGAATTTAGTTAGTTATGGCATACACGTCCACAGACTAATGCATCTATACACATGAAAGTGCTTATGTATATTCATATGCACATGACCAGATTGCATGTTTATTGATTTCTGCAGCTATTTTACATGACCTATTTTTCAAGTTGTCCACCGAGAGTGGAATCAATAAGCAGCACCATGTACAAACAATACCACACTGACATACAACTTGTTCTTTTTGTCACGGCCACACCACCCAGAATTCTCTATCAAACATTACTTATGAAATCCACATTTACTAAGGTTCTTATCTGTTCCAAATGACAATTCAACACATCTGTCACAACCAAACACATTTGTCAGTTTTCATGAGCAATATGCAAGACAACTGATGAGACCCACAGCTGTTGGTTATAAATAATGCTTGTTCTTCAAGCTCCCTCTTACATATATTCAGCAGTCAGTACTAAAACACAACATGGGCCCTGTCATCTTAAATAAAAACAAGCCATCTCATACACATGTTCGCCATTCTCCTCCTATCCACTAAAACATATCTGAAACCCTACATATTCCTGGCAATGTAAGTGGTTTAAAAATCTTGTATCCTCAGCAAACCGTTTAAAATCAATTGTCATGATCATGAAGACGTGGAGCCATAACGAGACACAGTCTAAAGGATAGGCAGTTTCAAGCAGCTAGGCTACTAACACAAGGTATTGGGTGTACATCAGCCAGGTTAGCCTTTAGTACTGTGTTATCTGAAGCTCACGCACGATTGGCTTCACACAAGGATGAGAGGCTGGTTACATGATAGCCACCTGAAACAAACCTATACAACGTACACTATCACCAACACATTCATAGCCAAGTGCCTCTTCGTCTAGTTCAAAGCGTACACACACTTGTGGGGATGACTTTGTCATCATAATTCTCAACCTCTTGAATCATTATGGACTTTAGTCAAAACTATCTCAGCACTTGACTTGAATGGCTGTTTTCAGATCAGTGACACTATAAGTAATCTGAACCGGACACCACCGACCTTCCCTACATGCATGTAGTTCTGGGGGATGAGTTCTGTGCACCAGTGTATATCAGGCCATAACTATAGCCTTTGTTCATAATACCATGGGAGATACGGAAAGATTTCAGTTAGATTCAAACATGAGAGGCATACTCAGCTATGGTGCCACAACATGCTCAGTGCAAAGCTGCGTCACTTGCAATTGGGCTTACATGATCATAAGTTTGCATCCCTGCTTTTTCCTGATTATGTTTCTAGACTTGCCAGCACCATAACCCCGCTTGTGTATTTCGCCAAAGTGGTAAACATTTGAGGCCTGCATCATTTTTGGTTTTCCTCCGTCAAGCTGACATACCATGATTTAACTGGAAAATTGTTGTATCTGGCGTACCAGGAACACATGATCACGAGTTTGAATCCCAACTTGTCATGATTATGTTTCTAGGCTTGCCAGCACCATAACCCTGCTTGTGGGTTTACACAAAGTGGTAAACATTTGAGGCCTGCATCATTTTGGTTTTCCTCCCACGCCATGATTTAACTGGTAAACTGCATTAAACCTGTATCAAACCTGTATCACTTGTGTAAATTGTGTAATATTTAATTGTTGATTGATGTGTGCTATGAAATGAAGTGGTGCTTGAACAAACAGATTACAAGTTGCTGGGAACGCCTTATCTCCATCCTAGCCCCCTTTAACAGGATAGTGGTCCCCAAGGTGGATATAAATGGATAGTGTTTATCAGCAAACACCATCACACGTGGGCTCTGAACGGTAGTGTCTCACGTTACTCTACACATGTGTCCAGACTTAATTACTTACTAGCTACCTGGCTACTCCCATGCATGGTGTAAGCTGGAAGATAATGATCATGGGACGTCACTCTCTTGAGCAGAACCACTGCTAAGAAGGGTATATCTTGTGTCAGCGAGTTAGATTTATCATTACTTATAGCAGCATTTATTCCAGCAATATCACAGGTATGGACACTGTACACATACAGGCCATTAAACTGGGGTCTCTGAGAGGGGCAGTGACGTAGCCTTGTCGTTAAAGTGTCCGCTCGTCAACCTGGAGACCCAGATTAAATTCCCCATTTCTGGTGTCTCCCCTGTGATATTGCTGGAACATTGCTAAAAGTGGCATAAAACAAAATTCACTCACTCACTCACCAGACAAGGCCACCTCACCACCTCACCACCACTGGTCTTCACCTGTATATGGACATGAGTGAGTATGGCTTAAAGCTACTTTTAGCAATATTCCGGGACACCAGAAATGGGCTTCACACATTGTATCCATGTGGGGAATTGCCTGGTCATCATCATGATGAGCAAACACTTTAACCTCTAGGCTACCTCACCACCCCAACTATAAACGTGAGTGAGTGAGATGGGTTTTATGGGCGTTTTAGCAACATTCCAGCAATATCACTGCAGGGGCACCAAAAGTGGACTTCATACATTGTACCCATATCTGGGATTGAACCCGGTCATCATGATGATGAGTGAACACTTTAACCTCTAGGCTACCTCAAATATGAACATCACAGAGTGAGTTGGGTTTTACGCTACGTTTAGCAAACATTCCAGCAATATCACAGCAACTATGAACGATTCACCAGGACAGGTGTCTCAGATCTAATGTAGAGCAAAATCAATAAGATAGTAAGTCAACTGGTGTGACTGAGGTAACGTGGTGAAGACGTACTCCTGAGGCCATGTCAAAGTGAGCCATGTTTCTGTTGCCAAGACCCCTCACATGTCATCGAATTATTGCACTGCGGTGTTTCAATATCATATGTATAATAAACACTCACAAAAACATGTCACGTGAAAAACCTACAGGAGAAAGATTCTCAGAGGATCAGGCATGAGAAATGGCACCTGTCAGATTCAACCTTTAAAAAAAAACAATGATAATGTACAAAACGATGAATATTCCATTATATACATTCCATTCCATGCCAATGGAGTATTTTCATTGTTGGTTGCACAATGCAAATTCTCTGGACTACTGAGGATCCAAACCTCTTAACTGTGAAGGCTAAAAACAGATTTAAGAGCTAAACTTCAGAGGACACATAACATCATCACGTTTGGTGGCATAATAAAACAAACACAAAAGTTGCCAAACCCAAATTTAACCATGATGGCGACCAAATTAGTCAGCACTTTGGGTAAATCTTAGTACTGTTTACTGCATCTTCAGATGGACGCCTTCCCTGTACAAAGACTAAAACAGCATATTTCCACCATTACCAACATAAGATCAAATCCATTCCTATCGATTACCTGTTCACAACACTGAAGCACATAGGTTGTTTTGTGCGACAAATGAATCAATTCCCCGTACCAAATTAAAGCCAGATTTCCTTTCGCAACAATGTCCAGTCACAAATTGATAGCGCCCCCTGCTGGACTATAAACCCGGCAACAAATGCGGGATCAAAGCTCTAACTATCAGCTCCATTACTCTCCACCTACTGCGGATCACAAGACTGTACGAGGGAAAAACATAAACAACTTTGAAGTCTCCATCCCGATTGTGAAGACAAGAGCTGTCAATCCTCAAGTCTCCAAAAGCAATCATTTATTTGGAAAACAGTGTGTTTATTTCTAATTTATTTCAGCATAGATTATTATTGGGAGTGAGTGTTAATCCAGAGGTGACTAGATTTGATGGAGGGATTTATATTGAAACAAGCTGGGTCAAAGTGGGCTTTAGGTAATACACAGTAATCGAATCTGCGACACCACATCAGCATGTCGATGGAAGGTCAGGGGAATTTCCCAGTGGTTGTAACGGATCCCTAGTTTATGTACTGCTTGAGGATACGGGAGTGATGCAGCTTAAAATTTGCTTTCACAGGTCTTCTTCTATCCTGGCTAATCGGCTTCCATCAAACAAGTTCCAAACATGCATGGGATATATGATCCATTACAGAAACAAGTGGAAAAACTCACACCTTTCATCTTCCCATGGCATGAAATCTTCCAACATGGACCACTTTTAAGCATAAAATTGGACTGATGTACAGCTCTCCACGTGTGCACTTAATCAACCTTTAAGCATAAGTCTGGACTTTTCCACAGTGCACATAAGTGCACTAAACCCTCTTTAAACAAAATATTGGGTAAAAATATTGGGTCAGTGAATCCTTAGCTGCACTTAATCACCTTTTAGTAACATATTACTTAACCACCTTTAAACAAAAAGTTGTTGGGCCAGTGTATAGAATCCACAGTTGCACTTAACCACCCAGCTGCAATAAGTAAGTTCACAGAATCCACACTAACCACCTACAAGCAAAATATTGGGCCAGTATATAGATTCCACAGTTGCACTTAACCACCTACAAGCAAAATATTGGGCCAGTTCACAGAATCCACAGCTGCACTTAACCACCTACAAGCAAAATATTGGGCCAGTTCACAGAATCCACAGCTGCACTTAACCACCTTTGGGCCAGTACACAGAATCCACAGTGGTACTTAACCATCATTAAGCAAAATATTGGGCCAGCACACAGAATCCAAAGCTGCACTTACCCACCTGTAAGCAAAATGTTGGGCCAGTACACAGAATCCAAAGCTGCACTTACCCACCTGTAAGCAAAATGTTGGGCCAGTACACAGAATCCACAGTGGTACTTAACATCTTTAAGCAAAATATTGGACTCTTGCACAGTTATTCCCAAGTGCTAACTGGACAGAATGGTTTTAAAGGTGACTTGAGTTTCCCAGGACAAGTCTCCTCACAATAGTTGGGGTCATCAAGTCTCTAGCTCTTCTGGTATGAACTGTATTACCTCCAATGAACGTCCCTGGAATTCTTACTTACCAGCATTTACTGGAGACCATGCTTGTATTACAGACCGGCTTCTTCTTCTTAGGGAGTATTCATTATATGGTTTCAAATCTCGGGAGCATTCCTTTACTTTTAATCATACTACCCATCAAAAGTTTAGACTCAAAGGTGCAAATGTAGCCACTTACTTCAGTCAGTTTTTCTAAACTAGATTTTGCAAAATATTCCATGATGTTTAAAGGCACTGTTTACACATGAACTGATGTATTGTAAAACAAATTTGTAATGTTGATAAGATTATTGTCATGAGTTCAATAAATGATGAAACTCAGTGAAAATTGAGAATTCTTAAGAAAAAGTTACACGAAAACGCAGCTGTTGACCTGCACAATATTTGCACATGCTTTTCAGCAATATAATGCTTGATCCTCATGCATTCATCTGCATAAGGTTTGCAGCTGGTTCCCCCAAGTTCGTGGAGAGATTCACCTTCGATGTAGCCATACATACATAAATAACATATAGTGAGTGCTTTATGTGAGTCTAAACTTTTGAAGGGAAGTATAGATCCTGCATTCAAGAAAAGCTTGGCCTTAATTCATCCAGTTTGGAAGAAATCCAGAGTCTACGAGAACAGCAGCATTTATTAGAGGAACTATGGTATGTTCTCTCCAAGCTGTTGCACAAATCAGTGATATGGACCTTCAGACTACCCTTGAAAATACATCAATTGTTAAACCTTGACATATACAGTAGTAACTCTTGCTGTACTCTACACGAGAGATAAAGATCGCTAATGGTGGCATATGGTGTTGACTGTAAACAGTGGAACACAGAACCACACAGGACATGTTTCCAATAATTAGTTGATAGCTGCTGTGCACTGTACATGAATGGATGATCAATGTATCAAGATTAAAACAACCAGTTTTTGTAAATAAGAAGTGTGTTTTGATCCTGCATGAACAAATACTGTTTGGTTGTTATGTAACTGCACTCAGTAACACTCATTCAAACTGTAGGGGCGGTGGGGTAGCCTAGTGGTTAAAATGTTTCTCGTCACGCCGAGGACCCGGGTTCGATTCCCCACGTGGGTACAACATGTAATGCCCATTTCGTGTGTCCCCAATCATGATATTGCTGGAACATTGCTAAAAGCGGCGTAAAACCATACTCACTCATTCCAGCTCTATGACAGACACCTGCAATTAATCAAGTCCAGACCAGACCATCCAGTACTTGACAACATGAGCATCTATCAACTCAAATGGGAAACTATGACATTCAGTCAGATGATATCATGTTATCTATTTTCCTAACCGTTCCTTTCAGTCCAATTGCCTCTCACTTCAAGGTGAGGACACCTGAGGACATATCTTATATATTTTTGCCACTTCTAGTACTGAAATTGGGTGAGGAGAATATAAAATATACAGAATAAAAAAATACAGAATGAAAGCAAAACACATCTAATGTGGCCATACTTATTTTTGAAGGATTGTATAATCAGCCTATGATGAGAAACACAAAGTGTCTTCTTTTTATGCTGAACAAGCTTGTCGCAAAGCTGAACTAAAACAGATTTGAATCAGAGTGTTGCCGTGGCGTGGGTGGATGGAAAGCCCAAAGGGTAGACTAACACTTTTTGAATATACGGAAAAGAGACCCATTGAGATGGAAGCTTCAAAACTCTAGAAATCTAGGCTTCTTTAACATTGCAGAAAGGGCTGGGCAAAAAGGAAAACAATATGGTTCATGGACTGTGAGACTGACTACCCGGACTAAAGTCCTAGTCCTTATCAACATGGTGATGAAGTGACAATGTCAGGATCATAGCAAGGGTAAATCTGGGATGTGATTCCATGATCATCACTTTGTGGCAGAACTAAGATGCACAACCCTAAGTTGACAGGATTGACACCCCTCACCCTAACAATACTGTTTGTATGTTTCATGTCGAATGCTGCAATATTCTAGCTTTATGATATCAGGTAAATGCTCAAGTCTGGACTACGAAAACACTTGTTCATGTATTCCTTTTGTCCTTCCTTAGTACATTAATTTTAGTAGTCACACCAAACACACACCAGTTTGATTCTCCATAAGGGTACAATGAGTGAAGCCCATTCCTGGTGTCGCCCACTGTGATATTGCTAGAATATTGCTAAAAGGGGTGTAAATTATACCCACTCAAAGAAGAACCTTCCTTAGAAACACAGTTATCAAGGTATGACGACAGAAAGTCTGACCACTCAATCCACTTACTTGTCTTGCACAATACATTTCAACACAATCCTCCTTGGTGCCAGCTATCCTGAATATCCTGTCATAGACTCTTCAATGAAAAACCAGCTAATGCATAACTTACCACCAGCTTATTTCGACCAGCTCTCTCCTCCAGTATATCACCTATCATAATCAGGGCTGCCATATCCACGTTACAAACAACATCATAAAATGTTTGGCCAAAATGAAAGAATTTCTTTATAGACCCTGTGATCAAGATCACAAACTCGCTCCACATTAACTTGAATCGAAAACCCATCAAATTAAAGGTCGACAGAACATCTTGACAGCATGGAGTGCATAGTTCCCATACAGCTTTGATTTAGTTTTTATATTAAACATACAAAAAGTATAAGAGGGCATGAAAGCCTCTGTGCCACAGGCGCTGTTGAGACAAAGTAGTAAAGAACATGTCCATTCCAATTAGAAGACTGCAGAATTAAGTATCTTTAAGTATCTTTAACTCTGAAACAAAGGAAAGATTAAAGACGACTCAGGAAATACTTAAGTCAGATGTCTCTCTTTGTCAGTTTCAAATCAAGGTCTAGTGATTCAAAGACCAAACTGCTTATGAAATCATCATCAAAAGACTTTAATCTTTGAAATGAAAAGAAGAATTCTCCTGGCATAACTGGTTTCGGAAAAATTAATGGGCAGTTCTAGGTTACTCAAAACACCAGGTGTAAAATTCTGTCGATGTATGATTGATTACATTTGAAGCGTTAACCAACCTGACCAATATCTTGGTTTGTAATCTGGATGAAATATCACCGTCTGCACCAGCACATAGTGTTGGTATGGTGACCTTTTGATGAAAGGTAACAGGAGATAATCGCATGAACTGTGATAAAAAGACCTTTGTTGATTTTATGAAATGTCATGGGTTGCATTACACTTCCTAAGGAAGATACACAGATTATTAAACAACACCACAGTTCTACTGACCATTTTCAAATAAACAGTGCCATAATTACAGACATATATCCTCAGGTGGGGCCAAAGCCTAGTTACCAAACTGCCCTGATTGTGGATGTGGATCATCCCTGTGTATAAGACAAGCTATTCGTACCTAACATTAGAGGGGATTGAAGAGGTGGTCGCCTTACACACTGAGTAGAAGATGTACTTGTCTGTCCATCACTCTCTTCTCAACCTCAAACCTGTCTACCTAAATATCACTGCTCAAATCCAACTGTTGACAAATTTGTCCATCTTATGAATTGTGACTAAAATCCAATTATACTAAAATTGAAGAATGAATGTGTCCTTTTTAAATTTCACTGTATGTTCTCTATATCACTTTGTGTGATTTTTATGAGAATAAACTTATTTTCTGTTCTATTCTGTTCTGTTCAGATCGAAGAGTCTTTCCCAGCTGTATCATGGTGAAAAGAACCAGTGTTTGACAACCACACGACATTCATTCCTGAAAGATTAATCAGCTAGAAGATTAAACAGCTAAAACAGAGGCTTAATGACAAGGGCAAAGCTGCATCTGACGAGTAAGACCCGCACATGGAACCTTCAAATACTGGTTAGAAATTGGTCTAGAGCAAAAAATAAAAGGCAACTAACGGAATCGGGTGGTCAGGCTTGCTGACATGTCATCGTATCCCGATTGCTCAGATCGATGCTCATGCTGTTGATCACTGGACTGTCTGATCCAAACTCAATTATCTACAGACCACCACCATATGGCTGGAATACTGCTGAGTGCAGCGTAAGACTAACTCACTCACTCACTCATTCTAATACTGGGATTTCCGAAAACAACACATCTGTCGCCTGCAACCCAATGGAATGGCCAGTTGCTTGATGTTCATTCATGCATTGTTTTCAAACTAAACTAAGCATAACAACAACAAAATTGAAGCAGATAATAATATAAAAAGCCAAACAAGAATACAAAAGTAATAAGAGCTAACAGCATGAATATTTCATGTTGATGGCTGTAACAGCATCAAAATATACTGAACAGCAAAAGAAACGCAAGTCTGGCTTTTTGTCAAGTTTTTAAATAGAAGACAACCAAAATTGTGTCTAATCACTTATTCTATAGAAAACACTATCAATATAACAGCTGAAAGTTGCTGTTGACATTGAATTGCAATAAGTTCAAATTGATCACAGTCCGTCAAATGGAGATACCCCTGAACGCGAAAGGTGACAGTCTTTTTAGTAGCACACATAGTCACCTTGAGCTTACACACAGGCCGCGCAACGTCGCCTCAGTGAGTTCACTAGAGTCTGAATGAATGCCTGAGGCAAGTTGTTCCACCCAAACACCAACCTCTGTTCCAACTGTGCAAGTGTGAGTGGATGTCTACATGCAGCAATCCTACGTCAAATTTCGTCCCAGAATGTTCAATGGGAGACATATCCCGGGAACGAGACGGCAATGGAAGAACATTAATGTTGTTCTGAGCCAGATAATCCATCGACACCCATGCTGTTTGAGGGCTGTAAAAGTCGCTGGCCTTGTTGACCTGTCAAAATTGGCTGCACATATGGCCGTTGGCAGTGGATTCCAGCAGCCGAAGACAGCGCCAAATCCTATCGCTGGACACTCACTGTCTGTTCCCCTTTATGAGTGACCCAGATGAACGGATCTTACGCATGAGTTGTCACCCGTGGCCGTCTGGTACGGGACGATCAGCAGCAACCCCAGTTGTGTAATGGTGGAAAGATGATAGCCTAATTGTCTAGCTACAGCGGTTGCAGAGCTACCTCCGTGCAACCTTCCAATGGTCATTCCCCTCTGTTCAGTCCTTAGTCTAGGCATTCTTTGTGTGTCGCGTACACCTCCTAGCGTCAATACAGAACTGTTTTTTGACACAAACCTTTATAAAGGATACCTCAGAGTGAAATGCATGCTTTCCATCCAGAACCGTCGATGCACGTGCTAAAATTATGGTTTTGCTGCACTGTTGGTTTGTTTGTGTGACTGTTTCATATGGACGTCAAATTGCCTGACATCATCTCTTCTGAGATCATTACGTCACTTTACCATGAACGTTCCATAAACATGAACGCTTACTTTCATGAGATTTCATTTTTTTTAAACTTGCGTTTCTTTTGCTATTCAGTATATATTAACAACAGAATCATCAGACCTTTTACATACCACATTCCTGCTGCTGGGTATCGGATTTCATAACAATATGGGCGAAGTAGCTGGAGCAATGCTGACAAAAACCGACATTTTAATTCTGCTGCCATAGTGGCAATGCCTGAAAGCATACTGGAATTGAGAGGGATGTTTCTGATGGCACCATAACTCAGATCATCTTTGCAAAGATAAAAAAAATTAAAATCTAATGGAGTGACGTCCTCACATCTTTGTTTTAGCAACAGTTAGAAATAGGACCTGATTTCAATGAGACATAACTAGATGACAGCCATGACAGGTGGTGTCTGGGTTATGAGTTATCAGAGCGTTATCTCATGTTATCAACCTGAAAAGCCATAAAGTGCATGTCATCCTTATAACTATTTATAAGTTATCAATACATAGTGATAACAGTCACTTTAACCTTTGAGTAGAATAAAAGACTATGTTATTTGAGAGGCATTTAAGAAGTTGTAAAGATGAAGGAAAACCAAGTTCTATGGATAGTCAACTTCTTTATTGCAATGAGTGCGATGTTTTGGTGTAGGTGAAAACGGTGTTAGTACCTAAGCCGAAACGTTGCACTCACTGCAATAAAGAAGTTGACTGTCCATAGAACTTGGTTTTCCTTCATAAGTGTGTATGGTTATACACCGCTTTTAGAAACATTCCAGCAATATCACCGAGGGACACCAGAAATGGGAATCGTGTCTTTGGCGTTACAAGTGAACACTTTAACCAATACACTACCCCACTGCCCCTTGGAGTAGAAAAAGGAACCACATCAATTTCATGAAATCCAAAATAAACATGACAGATACTGACACAGATCATTCATTGTCACACTGAAACAAACGACACCAGCATGTTGTACATACCTCCATATCAGAGACCCATCAAACATAACTTGTCATACATAATTGATCCTACATTGGAATGCAGTGTAAATGAGACCTCTATAGAAAAATCTATAAGTATCAGTGATTTTCTTGCAACACAGGTATATTTGTCCTACTGACGATGTTTGTATCAATTATTAAGTCTGGACTATCCTGGATTAAACCTATGATCAATATTGCCTTACTGTAATTACCTTCTCTAGTGTCGGAAGGAATTACCCTTATCCAACAAACACGCTCAAAACAACGACAAGTCTACTGACAAATTGAGCTAATTAGCTTATCCACGAAAATACTCATACAATATTAAAACCAAATCTCCCTGTTATCTGAGGCATTTCAACAACTCATAAAAACGTGTTTCAAGAATACACATTTCATAGTATTATTAATGAACTTAGTGAATGAACATACACTTGGTCTGGTCAGTACGTACTTCAAGTGGGCTTATTTAAGGTAAAACATGACAGTTTAACTGGTCAGTATGTGCTTCAAGTGGGCTTATTTAAGGTAAAACATGATAGTTTGACTGGTCTTTACGTACTTCAAGTGGGCTTATTTACGGTAAAACATGACAGTTTGACTGGTCTTTACGTACTTCAAGTGAGCTTATTTAAGGTAAAACATGACAGTTTGACTGGTCAGTACGTACTTCAAGAGGGCTTATATAAGGCCAACCATCACAGCCTGAAAGGCCAGCAGATACTTCAAGTGGTGCTATATGAGGTAAAACATCAGGCACTCACTGGACAGCCTGTATTTCAAGTGGGCTTATATAAGGTGAATCATCTCAGCTTGACAGCACAGTATGTATACTTGAGCATAAGTAGATATAGACAATCAGAGTATGACAGGACAGTATATACTTTAAGTGGGCTTATACAAGGTACAACATGGGAGCCTTACAGGATACCATCTTTTTCCAGTGGGCTTATACAAGGTACAACATAGGAGCCTTACAGGATACCATCTTTTTCCAGTGGGCTTATAGAAGGTACAATATGGGAGCCATGCAGGATACCATCTTTTTCCAGGGGGCTTATACAATGTAAACAGAAAGTTCACATAAGTCAGTCACAACCTCAATATGACTTCAAACATAATCACACAACACAATTTGGCCTTTCAAACCAAACTGCTTGTAGCTGAACGTAACAAAATAGTTCATTGTACAAAGCCATTTCCAGATTTCACTGAACTATGCCACACAATCCAGAGGGTTAAACTGACTCTACACCACAATCTCCAGGATGGTTGATCTGAAGTATGTTACTCATAAAGGATCAGATGAGTGAGTGAGTGAGTATTGCTTTACTCCGCTTTTAGCAATATTCCAGCAATATCACGGCGGGGGACATCAGAAATGGGCTTCACACATTGTACCCATGTGGGGAATCGAACTCGGGTCCTTGAAATGACGAGTGAATGCTTTAACCACTAAGCTACCCCAACGCCCCGGATCAGTTGAGGATGAGACGTGCTCTACAGTGACAACATACATGATCAGAACAACATGGTATACATATTGTCCATATCTGTTAGGCTGCCTGGAGGCTTAAAGTCAAGCAGTATTCTTGACAGATAACATGTCCATGTCCATGGAGCAAGTAGGTATGCACTTAAATGTCAGGCCAACCTGTGATGCTGATGTGCAGATTGCCACACACAAGTGACACACCCATCTAGCCTCTGCTACAAGTGACACACCCTTCAAGCCTCTGTTGCAAGTGACACACCCTTCTAACCTCTGTTACAAGTGACACATCCATTCTAGCCCGTTTCAATCAACACACCCTTGTAGCCTCTGTTTCAGGTGGCAAACCCTTCTTGCCCCTGATTCAATCGACACTCCCTTCTAGCCCGTTTCAATCAACACACCCATCTAGCCCCTGTTACTGGTGACAAACTCTTCTAGCCCGATTCAATCGACACTTCCTTCCAGCCCGTTTCAATCGACACACACATCTAGTCTCTGTTAAAGGTGACAAACCCTTCTAGTCTCTGTTACTCCAGGTGACAAATCCTTCTAGTCTCTGTTACACCAGGTGACAAACCCTTCTAGTCTCTGTTACACCAGGTGACAAACCCTTCTAGCCTCTGTTTCAAGTGACACACCCTTCTAGCCTGTGTTGCAGGTGACAAACCCTTCTAGTCTCTGCTACAGGTGACACACCCTTCTAGCTTCCATTACAGGTGACACAACCTTCTAGTCTGTGTTACAGGTGACACACCCTTCTAGCCTGTGTTACAAGTGACACACCCTTCTAGTCTCTGCTACAGGTGACACACCCTTCTAGCTTCCATTACAGGTGACACAACCTTCTAGTCTGTGTTACAGGTGACACACCCTTCTAGCTTCCATTACAGGTGACACAACCTTCTAGTCTCTGCTACAGGTGACACACCCTTCTAGCTTCCATTACAGGTGACACAACCTTCTAGTCTGTGTTACAGGTGACACACCCTTCTAGCCTGTGTTACAAGTGACACACCCTTCTAGTCTCTGCTACAGGTGACACACCCTTCTAGCTTCCATTACAGGTGACACAACCTTCTAGTCTGTGTTACAGGTGACACACCCTTCTAGCCTGTTTACAAGTGACACACCCTTCTAGTCTCTGCTACAGGTGACACACCCTTCTAGCTTCCATTACAGGTGACACAACCTTCTAGTCTGTGTTACAGGTGACACACCCTTCAAGCCTGTGTTACAAGTGACACACCCTTCTAGTCTCTGCTACAGGTGACACACCCTTCTAGCTTCCATTACAGGTGACACAACCTTCTAGTCTGTGTTACAGGTGACACACCCTTCTAGCTTCCATTACAGGTGACACAACCTTCTAGTCTGTGTTACAGGTGACACACCCTTCTAGCTTCCATTACAAGTGACACACCCTTCTAGTCTCTGCTACAGGTGACACACCCTTCTAGCTTCCATTACAGGTGACACAACCTTCTAGTCTGTGTTACAGGTGACACACCCTTCTAGCCTGTGTTACAAGTGACACACCCTTCTAGTCTCTGCTACAGGTGACACACCCTTCTAGCTTCCATTACAGGTTACACAACCTTCTAGTCTGTGTTACAGGTGACACACCCTTCTAGCTTCCATTACAGGTGACACACCCTTCTAGTCTCTGCTACAGGTGACACACCCTTCTAGCTTCCATTACAGGTGACACAACCTTCTAGTCTGTGTTACAGGTGACACACCCTTCTAGCCTGTGTTACAAGTGACACACCCTTCTAGTCTCTGCTACAGGTGACACACCCTTCTAGCTTCCATTACAGGTGACACAACCTTCTAGTCTGTGTTACAGGTGACACACCCTTCTAGCTTCCATTACAGGTGACACAACCTTCTAGTCTCTGCTACAGGTGACACACCCTTCTAGCTTCCATTACAGGTGACACACCCTTCTAGCCTGTGTTACAAGTGACACACCCTTCTAGTCTCTGCTACAGGTGACACACCCTTCTAGCTTCCATTACAGGTGACACAACCTTCTAGTCTCTGCTACAGGTGACACACCCTTCTAGCTTCCATTACAGGTGACACAACCTTCTAGTCTCTGCTACAGCTGACACACCCTTCTAGCTTCCATTACAGGTGACAAACCCTTCTAGTTTCTGGTACAAGTGACATGCTCTTCTAGCCTCTGTTTCAATCGACACACCCTTCTAGCCTGTGTTACAGGTGACACACTGTACCATATGTGTATCATTATCTATCAACAGACTTGACTCAATCAGTCTCCCCGATATATCTACATCTGCACCACTGGAGCCTAACACATACACAGCTGTTCCTTTCAAACCAGGCTATTTGTTCCATATCTCTTATGTGAATCAATCAACAGTGTTTAAAGAACACCCTAAACCCAACTGCATCCTAATTTACATCAGTAAAATAACCTCTTTCTGGATATTTCCATTGAACCTCAATTCCAGGCATGGTCTTAAATCAGAGGCACATTCCATTAAAATCAATAACACGACAAATCCACCGCTTGAAGTTGGTTATTGACAAAATCCATTCCCAGGCAAATTCAAGAGTAACAAATTCATTATTATAATCCAATACTACACTAAAAAACCAAAAACTGCCACCTACCACAATCTGGAGCAAGACCTCTTGTGATCCTAGGTTAAAGAAATCACCTCCAGTGGCCCCGTTATATTTCCCACAGAACTATCACACCAGTGCCTGTCAACAGAAGAATGAATGTAAAATATTAAATTGCACTCAACAAACACTTTTAAAAGATCCAGGTATAAGTTCCCTTCAGACAAGGATATATACCTACACAGCGCTGCTGGCTATTCATAAAACAATACAGCAAAGCGGAAATTACCAACTACCCTTGAAGATTTATTGCTGCAGAAATCAATAAGAAACATATAAACTTCCAGAAACTTGGCTTGGCAAAGCTGTGATTTGGCCCTGATTTGTTTTGGTACAAAGAGAGTAATTTGTTATCAGGAATAGGAACAGTGGCTCACAAAGCAATGGAAAATGGAAAAGAATTTAAATCTATTGGTTTAAATCGTGAAATATTTGTCAGTTACAGCCATGCGAAGTGGAAATTTAGTCTTAGAAAGAACATTTCAAACAAGCCGAAAACAAAACACTGAAAGCCTGAAGTGCTAATACAAACTAAACTGATGACACAGCATTAAATCTTTCTACCTTTAAGACCTAATTAGTCATATGTCACATCCATATTCCAACATGTTATCATGTACCGTTCATGAATGATGGCACAATTGATTCCAAATTGAAATAAACTCTCTTCAAACAGAATTAGTCAAATACAACCAAATGTCAAATGAAGATACGAAATATCACTCACACATTCTTTCACATTTCATATTTTGTTAATGTCTTGAAACACAAATGTCTGTCATAAAACAAGTTTTCAAAATTCTTGAAAATGCCACACTGGTGTTGCAGATGAAGTCTACAGGTTGATGAATGCCAACGTCACTCGGTGCAACGCCTTGCAAGTACAAAATGTAGAGCAATTTTCAGAACAAACAATCTACGTGAGTGTTGATAATTTCTTGGTTATTAGGTGATGTTTGCCACATCCCAAGGGACAACGTTCCACGTGGGTGCTGAGGCTGTTGCCGCGGCCGATGTTGCGGACTCTGCAGCAGTACATGTGACAGCCGTATCACTGCACTGTGGCATACTGTGGCTGCCAATTACTAATGATATTTGCTTAGACTGATCTCAAGTCAAGAAGCGTGACCACGCCGCAATCAATTATTGCTGTAATTAGAATGATGGAAAGCACTTGACAGTCATTATGTCTATTACGCAGGTGCAAGACCGAATGACAGACACCCTTACAATAGCAAGGACCATAAAGTGATGTTTTTATTTGAATTTTTAATTAAAATTTCCTTTCTGGAACGTTACATCAAGTAAAATATTTATTTGGTTTTGTGCTGACTGAGCGAGTTTTAAGCCATTGCTTCACACTATTGCAGCCATGTAATAGTGTAGAGTAGGGAGCTATGAGAAGGGGCGTGGTACCAGGCATTAGGTGAGGTCAGTGGAACAGTTCAGTTGGGGACATCCCACAATATTTCATCATCATCCAACAAAGGGCAGCAGAAATTTGCTTCACAAGCTGTACTCCTTTATAGAATCAAACCCGACATAGACCACTAGGCAAAATTTGAAAAATTACTTGTGGAAGTAATCCAAAAGCAGTGGATAAAGCTGGTGCCTTTTCTTTCTTCCCTCTTGTGTGAAACTACGTTCTTTTTCAATATGGGAATCAAGCATAGATGTTATAAGATAATAAGGCAACCGATGAACGACTATGCTACTCTAACCAACCAACCAACCATGCAAGAAGCCTGACTGTGTTGGTGTGGCTGCACATACTGATGGAACAGCTAACACTGGATAAAAAACTTGCAAACACTTATCAGTGAGTGAGTTGGGTTTTCAGCAATATTCCAGCAATATCAGTGGAGGACACCAGAAATGGGCTTCACACATTGTACCCATGTGAGGAATCGAACCCAGGTCTTTGGCGTGGTGAGCGATTGCCCTAACCACTAGGCTACCCTACCCCCTGATGGAACTAACTGACCCTCAGTCCACAATGGTTTGTGTCCTTCCTTAAAATGATTCCAGCTTTTGATTCAATTGAGACTTCGGACACAAACATGCTTATATAAATATCTGTTCTCATAAACTGTATCCAAATTGAATTGTACTAGCAACTGACACCCACATCAAAGAAGCGTTACTGCAATGTATTCATAAAATCTGATCCTTCGCTGTCTTATGGTTTAATGAAAGAAACGTTCAGTCATCATCACAATTACACCTGAAGCAGAAAGGCCATATTAACGATTTTTCCCCTTTTGGGTAGAATATGGGCAATCTGGAATCCATGTATATGTCTGCAAATTAGTGGGCAATGAAGCAGACCACTAATCAGTAGTAACATACTGACGAAGTAGCCATGGTGGCGTCGACTGGTCACAGCTGGACATTAACCAGTACCTCCTCATGGACGTGGAAAGTCATCGTTAACTGATGAGCTCAATTAGTTCATTAGTTCAATAACGGATATCTAAATGACCCAAGTAAATTGACCATGAGGATTTTTTTCAACTAAATTTCTATTCAATGTTTTGTGTTGCAGTCAGCAGTGCTGTGTCCTTCTGTAAATAGTCGGGTTCATGTCAGACAAGCTTTCTTGATAGCATTAGCAACACCATATGCCTAAGCACCCACTCTAAGATATTTGACAGTTGTAATGATTTGTATTTAAAACCAGTGAAAAACGGACTTAATATAAGTTAACTGGACATTAACATGTGAACATGCTCAATAAACAGCTCTTCATATTTTTTTAAAAACATTATCTATGGTGACACACTTAAGGTCACACATGAATATCTTTCCTGTGCCCTGTGCCACACATAAAACACAACGTATTTCTATCTATACAGACTCTTGGACATAATAGACGTTAGGATAGACCCTTAGTAAAACAGAATTTGACCAGACATTCCAGTGATTGATATGAGCATTGATCCACACAGCTGGAGAGAAAAGACAAGCATCTACCATGTGAGGGAGCTTGACCACCCTATCCTGCTAGTCGCCTTTTACGACAAGCATGGGTTGTCATAAGACCAATCCTAACCAATTCTGGTCTTCAAGGGTTTACAAGACCAAAAACATTTGACACAACATAAAACAAACAGGACACTTCCTGTCAGGATAAACAACAATCTAATTAAGATATTCAGAAACTGCATAACTAGCTTCTCAAATCTCTTTTCTCTTCTGAGAAAAAATGAACAAAAACATCTTACTTATCACAGTGATATTTAAAGTAATAAAATACTAATCATGAAAAGTATGTCTATGTGCATGTTTCCGATTACGTTCTCTGAAGGACCTTTGTCAAGAGTACCTTTGACTGTGTGCTATCACTTGTATCTGAGAGGTGAGAGACTTGTCGGGGGCAGATACACAAATAGCATACATGTGTCCTGCTATCACAGCCAGCTGCGGCAAACATCGTAAATATTTCATAAATCATTCCTCATTCCAAAATAATCAAGTTAATCATGTACAAGTGCACTCGATATCACGGCTAATGAGGAATACAGCTGATTATCTTTGTTTAAACAGCGATAAAAGTTTAAGGTTTTATGAGAAGAAATACATGTCGGCTAATAAAGTACATGGGACAAAATGTTTTGTACTTGGTTTCTGGAATGCTTCATTGAGGCTTAATCAGGAGTGGGTGGAGTGGGTGGAGAGGAGTGGGTGGAGCGGAGCGGAGTGGAGCGGAGTGGGTGGAGTAGAGTGGGTGGAGCGGAGTGGAGTGAAGTTTAGTGGAGAGGAGTGAGTGAGTGAGTGAGTGAGTGAGTGAGTGAGTGAGTGAGTGAGTGAGTGAGTGAGTGAGTGAGTGAGTGAGTGAGTGAGTGAGTGAGTGAGTGAGTGAGTAAGTGTTGTATTCAGCAATATTACACCAGACTGTCTGGTCCTGATTAAAATATTTACAGTGCCATTAGCGGCATATTTCTAAGTGAAAAGCAAGAAACAAACATTTTCCCAAAATGTCAAATAAAACATCAAGAAATAACATTGCCTCCTATCTTCACCAATACTATTTCTTTACTATGAAACCACAAAAACTGGGTCTAATTGCTACATCTATTTTATTTCAAACACTTGCCAAAGCATTTCAGAAACAACATTTGTAACCAGCTCATCCAAAAGAAGGCCTTAATGTCAGCAAGATTCATGTTGCTCTGAGCAAACTAGCTGGATGAAGAGCCTATGACAAAACATGGAGTCACATTTACACATGTAACTGTCAAACACCATTTATTACTCACCCGTTGAAGATATCACTGTTTAATAAGTCTATAATGTTATTACACATTGTGTAATAACATCACACGCGGACAGAACTATTTCACAACGCATCTCGGTTGTGTAATAGCATTTATACAAAGAAAATAATATGTTGGTTTAAGTCATTTGGTCCCTTTTTCATACCACTTTGTTTATTTTAAAAAAATCAAATTAAGTAGACTGATGTTGACAATGATAAATGAAAGGTATTCATACGCATGAGCCCTGTTATGATGGCATAATGCACTAGTTCTGTAGACACCAAACCATTCACTCATTTCATAAATATGGTATTACATGGGATTCGTTTAGTATTCTCTATATACTACATGACAGCTCTGCAGGCTTATGACAAGCAAAGGTAGACTTTGTAGCATGGGTAATGAACTGGTAGTATATGGTATAGCAGTTGGGATGTGCTGAGATCAAGCCTCAAGGATAAACTGGCTTGGTGTTTTGTTTGTTTTGAATGGAGACATCAGTTGGAAGTTGGCCAAACTTTCCGGATGAGTTTTACACTTCAGCACTGCACACTCTAGTGTTATGACATGATACAACATGGCCCTACAATGGAGACGGGATGTTAGAACAATGGTCAACATGCATGAAATAGACTTTGTTTTGGAAAATGTCGGCATCTCAGCAAAGCCATGTTGGTGATGTTGACAAACTTTGGAAAAGCTATTTGTTTGGCATTCATCATTTTTGTCAACACTATTTACAGGAACTAATGATTTTACCTGAGCAGTGGTAATCATATTGTGTGTGCCAACAAACAAAACGACTTGTGAAAACAATTCCTCAGGAAAGCTATGTAGCAAAAATGATTCCGTTCATATGACAGAGAAAAAAATGTGAAAGAATATCATATTAGGCATTTACCTAGCTCTGGTAAGTACCCATCAGTATCCCCTCCATGAATAATTAATTACTCTGCTTTATGCCAATCAGCAATAGTACAGTAATTCAGACTAATTCTCAGTTGTTATTAGTTAATAAACACTCCAACATTTGCTATAAAAGAATAATAAAAGAATGATAGGGAATATCTAAATATCATGTCACATTACAGACAAGACAGGAAGCTTGCTACTTGGAAGAACATTTTGTCATAAAAATGGATTTCTTTTCAAAATTCTATTATTTCATGGTTATGAACTTGAGTAAAAAGTGCTTTCATTGAAGAAAGTTACAAATTTTATGATATGTTAAAGCATTATCCACACAGTCTAAGAGGATGTATTCCATCGTAAACTCATATTGGCTTGGAATGTACATGGTAGAATCTTCCCTTAGAAAGAAAGTATGGGTAAAGTGGGCATGGCCTACTCAGCACCAACATTAAACAACTTCATCTCAGACGACACTGCTATCGGTGTAATTCATCATTGGCAGAATCTCACGCAGCATGTAAGTTCTTTGTTTATCCAAATTTCATTGCCAATATTGATCAATATATTGTCTCCCAGCAGGATTACAATCAGTTTGAAGAACAATATTCTCATACATGAACAATATGAAATAAATCTGCAGCTATGCTAGTAACTTGTACAATGGCACCTACCTATGTACAGTTAACCCCTTAAAGTGTAAAACGAAAAAAGTGTTTCAGGATATTAATAAGTGTGTGAGTGAGTTTAGTTTTACGCCGCTTTAGCAATATTCCAGTAATATCATGGCGGGTATCACCAGAAATGGGCTTGCCACATTGTACCCATGTGGGGAATCGAATGTAAGTCCTCAGTGTGACAAGTGACCTTACCGCCCCTCCGCTGATCAAGGAAATTTGATTTAAGTGTTTCAGATAGGTGTCAAGTCTGATTGGTCAACTGGTTGATCAACAGCAATACCACTCATGATGACTCCTCGGATGTAAGGAAAAATCCTGAACCTGATTCCAACCAATCAATGGATAACACAGTGATGGTATGAACAATGGATAACACAGTGATGGTATGAACACTGGATAACACAGTGATGGTATGAACAATGGATAACACAGTGATGGTATGAACAATGGATAACACAGTGATGGTATGAACAATGGATAACACAGTGATGGTATGAACAATGGATAACACAGTGATGGTATGAACAATGGATAACACAGTGATGGTATGAACAATGGACAACACAGTGATGGTATGAACAATGGATAACACAGTGATGGTATGAACAATGGATAACACGGTGTGATGGTATGAACAATGGATAACACAGTGATGGTATGAACAATGGATAACACAGTGATGGTATGAACAATGGATAACACAGTGATGGTATGAACAATGGATAACACAGTGATGGTATGAACAATGGATAACACAGTGATGGTATGAACAATGGATAACACAGTGATGGTATGAACAATGGATAACACAGTGATGATAAACAATGGATAACACAGTGATGGTATGAACAATGGATAACACAGTGATTGTATGAACAATGGATAACACAGTGATGGTATGAACGGTGTTTTCACAACACACTTTCCATCAAGAATTGTCATATCCTATCAGCAGATATGAACACTTACTTTGGACAATCCACTGCGTCAGATAATTGTGGTTAATCAATCAATTCATTATCAGTTAATAATTCATCACTGTTCTTTGCAACTCAACTGATCATTCATCTCTAGCTGTACTGCGGTATGCATACTACATCAAACGTAATACATTCACCTCTTTAGACCTGGGCTTAAAACCCAATATAACATTGAATAATTACCCCGACACAAGCAGTTGGATCCAACTCTGTCTCAATTTAAGTCAAAACTGAAGGTGTACCTGTTCCCAAAGTGTTATGATTGATGCTTGTGCTATTTTTGCATGTAATATGAGCGTGCCATCGGGGCAGAGTTAAGTGCCACATAAATGACGTATTTTGTTTCATTATGACACCATCATCTGAATGAGCTGTGATTCATCGTTGTAATTAACATTGCATTGTTTCAGCGATATAGTGACAACACAAACATCGGAATAAACACACAGTACAGTCACTTATAACACTAAAAACTGCCATCAAGGTATATACTGTCACTATCGGGGTCTTATCATCCTTTTATATAGTGAGTGAGTGAGTTAGTTTTACACCACTTTTAGCAATATCACGGCAGGGGGCACCAAAAAATTGACTTCACACATTGTGCCCATGTGGGGAATCGAACCCGGTTTTCGTCGAGATGAGCAAACACCTGAACCACTAGTCTGCCCCTTTTTATATAGTGCTAAGATGCTGTTTGAGTGACAGTATACCTTGATGGCAGTTTTAGCATTACAAGCATATGACATACATATTAGCGTGACACACATATCATAGGCAGGAACAACTGCTGATTATGGCATATCAGCTGGCTTTGGTTCTGTGATTATATTTTGGCAAGTCTTTGTTAAATTGAAACACCGCTAATTGTACCTGTAATAAAGTTATCCAATGAAGGTATGCATGACTGAGGTCGTGTATATCATTGCTTTATCCTCCTCAGCTTCAAGTATATTTGTACACATGATAAAATGTAACTGTATATTTCTATATTTGTTCTTCCCGGAATGCCATGTGATGATCACATTGATATTTTCACTACAGATAAGTATACTGCATTACACGATATAGAAACTGAATACATTTATTTGTTTCCTAACATCAATGGGATGATGAAAATTGATTAAAATTCTCAAAGAATATCTACAATCGATGGAAAAGGATAAAAGAAAGAAACAATTTGTACTCAGTTTACAGACTCGTTAACCTTTCAGAGTCTCTTCAGCAACATTCAGCATCTTCCGCTTTCATAGCCAGTGACATGATGAAATGAGTTATCAGTTCAACTATGTTAACTGGTCCACTTTTGCACCACTTCATTTCTACAATCAGGAAATGCTTTCACATGTTTAAACTGTCTGAATGTTCAAACTACTTTACGTGAAGCAGTCGCTATATACATACAATCACAAAATGCTTTCATACGTTCGTCATCCTAATGATGAAACTTACCTACCCTGAAGCAGGTAAACACGACAGCTTTTATCTTCGATTGGAGCCATTGTGGTCCGACATAGCTCTTAACACTGCCAAACCACACATGGTAATCAAACCATATTTCCCACAATACATTGCACAAATCACCAGATCAAACACAAGTATCGTGGCGTTACCAGGTCCAAAATGTCAAGGGTGTCCAACACACGCCGAAATTCCCACTTTTTGCCAAAGCCCCTTCAACAAATACCGCAATCGTACATTAACGCTCGGCAAATTTCACGATTCGGGTTGCGTTGTCAACACTGCTTGGTAGGTCAAGTTTACCTAGGTGCAAAAAGGTGAAAGGTCGGCTAAGAGCAATTATCCAAGCTTGTTGGGGAATGTAGCAAAACATTGACAGGTCTTAGAAGATAAGTGAGCATCAACTTAAGAGGCCATGAACATGTGGTTGATGTTGGAAACTACGCTGAAGGATTGACACTGCTTGTAATGATGAACTGAACCAAGAGTGCTTATACAATGGCCAATTGGTAAAGAGAATGTGTCAAAATGTTCATATTGACTTGCTGTACAGAAATCTGTCCGTATTAAATTTGAATAAGTGTACAGATATGTGTTGGTGTTTATATTGATGGAGAGTATATCCTGTATTGCAGTGATTTCACACTGATGGAAATATACACATAATTCTAGAATTCCACCTAAAACTTGTCCACAAAATAAATCAATCTATTTTGCAGTAACAGCGAGTACTGGACACAATGTTCACAATATCATTGGTCGTCACATACTGTTCCTTCTGGTTCACCAAAGTGAGTGATGTTCCAGGAGTATCATGGCAACTGGGCAAACCAGTGGTTGATATTATGACAAACATTCCTTACTATCAAATATTTAAGACAAACAATCAACCAAATCACAAAGTCTGATGATTCAATTCAATTTGTGAACCTTTTTGTGAACTTTTTCTAACTAGTTGTCAATGGCATTCATCAAAACTAATAAGCTCAAATGATATTACATTTATTCTACAATCAAATTTTGAATTACTGTTTGATGGATAACAAAATATGACTCAAATTGAAAATATGATTAGTACATAATGCAATGAAACTGTATTGCTGTTGTCTCTGAAGTTCTACCAGTAAAAATAACATCAAACATGTTTGATAATATCACACTAGTAAGTGCTTAACTCAATACACCATGTAAGTGCTGTTTTATTATTACCCTATTCCATGGGTCGATTTCTTTTATTATTACCCTATTCCATGGGTCGATTTCTTTTCTCTACTCCATGGGGAGAGTACAATATCATAGCAATAATATCAGTAATACATAGTAATTTCTGCAGCTGATACTACGTGATTGAGTGAGTGTGTTTAGTTCTACGCCGCTTTTAGCAATATACAAGTAATATCAGTGAGTGAGTGAGTATGGGCTTCACACACTGTACCCATGTGGGGAATCGAACCCGGGTCTTCAGCGTGACGAGCGAACACTTTAACCACTAGGCTACCCCACCGCCTAAATATCACGGAGGGGGGACACCAGAAATCGGCTTCACACATTGTACCCATGATGGGAATAGAACCCGGTGTCTTTGGTGTGACGAGTGAACGCTTTAACCACTAGGCTACCCCACCGCCCCTGATATTACAGAAGCAACATTTCACTGACAAGCAGAAAATAAACAACCATTTCATTATCAATACTCTTATCAGTATTTGAAACGAGTTTCTATATGGCTATAGATTAAATAGCATGGACATATGACTGCAATTTCAAATCACAGAACACAACACGGACAGCATAATCTAAAAGCTGAAAGGTTATCAATTTGTGGCAATGATATGAAAATAGTTACTAATCTTCAAACATATTTTGAAAAAAAAGGTGAAATATATCCTGTATTATCTGTGCACCTGTAAGTGTGAGGAGTTGTCAGTTTCAAAGGGGCGTACTCGATGTCAAACACACCTTCCTTACAGAGGCCATCCTGCCTGCTGCGACTGAGTAACACAACATACATAGTTGTCGACACCGAAAGGCATTAGTCGCTAATCAACTTTGTCGTCAAACACTACACATACCTGGATGAAGAAGAAAAGAACGGGCTAGAACATCCGGAACAAGCTATTCCAAACAAGGTCAATATCATGTCAGTTTCGCCCGGTGGCTAGTCAATTACAATCTGCTCTCCACACACTACTCCTTCAGGTAAATTGACAGTGTTTGTCAGCTCTCAGGTAGCCTTACACAAACACTGGCAGGGATTGGGTAAAGTTTCAATAGCTGTCCACCAAGTCTTTATAACCAGTCCACTTACCAGCATGCTTTTGTTACTGTTGGATTACCTCACGTTCGAGGTGCTATATACATGTGCATGGCGTGAGCCCCATTCAGTAAGCTCGTGAGGTTAGTGTGAAGCTATATGGGTCAGTGTCTCTATACTAACACACAGACTCACAAGCTGACATACAAGGCAGCCCTCACAGCCCATGGAGGCATTTGATGACTGAGGGTGGATGGTCTATTTTAGCACGGCTGGGCTATTCTCTACTTCATTACATCAATTGTAAATGGATATACACGACATCAAACAGGAAGTCATTACAGGCTTCACATTTATATATCACTGTTGACTGTGACATTTAGATGGTCTGACAACTGGTGGGGTTCATATTACAGATCAAACAATTAGCATTTTTTTCTGAAGAGGCTACTGACATTTATCTCACCATATCAGACCTCTGATTCATCGAACCTGACACAACGTTTTCTAACTTGTAAGTAAGGTTCAGTTTGTGCACCAAAATATGAGTGAGTGAGTGAAGATTTCAGCACTATCGCGGCAGAAAACACCAGAAATGGGCTTAGAAGTCAAGTGGAGTGTGTCACATGTCACCAGACTGGATTACTTTCCAAACCCTAGTTGTCACTACCACAAGAGACCTCACTGACAGACTGGGACTGGTTCCACTTTCCAAGCCCTAGTTGTCCTACCACAAGAGACCTCACTGACAGACTGGGACTGGTTCCACTTTCCAAGCCCTAGTTGTCACTACCACAAGAGACCTCACTGACAGACTGGGACTGGTTCCACTTTCCAAGCCGTAGTTGTCACTACCACAAGAGACCTCACTGACAGACTGGGACTGGTTCCACTTTCCAAGCCCTAGTTGTCAGCTACCACAAGAGACCTCACTGACAGACTGGGACTGGTTCCACTTTCCAAACCCTAGTTGTCACTACCACAAGAGACCTCACTGACAGACTGGGACTGGTTCCACTTTCCAAGCCGTAGTTGTCACTACCACAAGAGACCTCACTGACAGACTGGGACTGGTTCCACTTTCCAAGCCCTAGTTGTCACTACCACAAGAGACCTCACTGACAGACCGGGACTGGTTCCACTTTCCAAACCCTAGTTGTCACTACCACAAGAGACCTCACTGACAGACTGGGACTGGTTCCACTTTCCAAGCCGTAGTTGTCACTACCACAAGAGACCTCACTGACAGACTGGGACTGGTTCCACTTTCCAAGCCCTAGTTGTCACTACCACAAGAGACCTCACTGACAGACTGGGACTGGTTCCACTTTCCAAGCCCTAGTTGTCACTACCACAAGAGACCTCACTGACAGACTGGGACTGGTTCCACTTT
This sequence comes from Haliotis rubra, assembly GCF_003918875.1. Taxonomy (NCBI): domain Eukaryota; kingdom Metazoa; phylum Mollusca; class Gastropoda; order Lepetellida; family Haliotidae; genus Haliotis; species Haliotis rubra. The sequence continues at coordinate 214,064 of NW_025767501.1, forward strand.
CCAAGCCCTAGTTGTCACTACCACAAGAGACCTCACTGACAGACTGGGACTGGTTCCACTTTCCAAGCCGTAGTTGTCACTACCACAAGAGACCTCACTGACAGACTGGGACTGGTTCCACTTTCCAAACCCTAGTTGTCAGCTACCACAAGAGACCTCACTGACAGACTGGGACTGGTTCCACTTTCCAAGCCCTAGTTGTCACTACCACAAGAGACCTCACTGACAGACTGGGACTGGTTCCACTTTCCAAGCCGTAGTTGTCACTACCACAAGAGACCTCACTGACAGACTGGGACTGGTTCCACTTTCCAACCCTAGTTGTCACTACCACAAGAGACCTCACTGACAGACTGGGACTGGTTCCACTTTCCAAGCCGTAGTTGTCACTACCACAAGAGACCTAACTGACAGACTGGGACTGGTTCCACTTTCCAAGCCGTTGTCACTACCACAAGAGACCTCACTGACAGACTGGGACTGGTTCCACTTTCCAAGCCGTAGTTGTCAATACCACAAGAGACCTCACTGACAGACTGGGACTGGTTCCACTTTCCAAGCCGTAGTTGTCAATACCACAAGAGACCTCACTGACAGACTGGGACTGGTTCCACTTTCCAAGCCGTAGTTGTCACTACCACAAGAGACCTCACTGACAGACTGGGACTGGTTCCACTTTCCAAGCCGTAGTTGTCAATACCACAAGAGACCTCACTGACAGACTGGGACTGGTTCCACTTTCCAAGCCCTAGTTGTCACTACCACAAGAGACCTAACTGACAGACTGGGACTGGTTCCACTTTCCAAGCCCTAGTTGTCACTACCACAAGAGACCTCACTGACAGACTGGGACTGGTTCCACTTTCCAAGCCGTAGTTGTCACTACCACAAGAGACCTCACTGACAGACTGGGACTGGTTCCACTTTCCAACCCTAGTTGTCACTACCACAAGAGACCTCACTGACAGACTGGGACTGGTTCCACTTTCCAAGCCCTAGTTGTCACTACCACAAGAGACCTAACTGACAGACTGGGACTGGTTCCACTTTCCAACCCTAGTTGTCACTACCACAAGAGACCTCACTGACAGACTGGGACTGGTTCCACTTTCCAAGCCCTAGTTGTCACTACCACAAGAGACCTCACTGACAGACTGGGACTGGTTCCACTTTCCAAGCCGTAGTTGTCAATACCACAAGAGACCTCACTGACAGACTGGGACTGGTTCCACTTTCCAAGCCGTAGTTGTCACTACCACAAGAGACCTCACTGACAGACTGGGACTGGTTCCACTTTCCAAGCCCTAGTTGTCACTACCACAAGAGACCTCACTGACAGACTGGGACTGGTTCCACTTTCCAAGCCCTAGTTGTCACTACCACAAGAGACCTCACTGACAGACTGGGACTGGTTCCACTTTCCAAGCCCTAGTTGTCACTACCACAAGAGACCTCACTAACACAGTGGGACTACAGCCACAGTCAAGTATTGGCTAAGTAAACCAGTGGTTGACAGCCTGAGTGCAATTCCACGGAGTAGAACAACACACAGTGAGCCAAGTCCAAGAGTACAAACATCTGAAAATGATTCAGCTGACACTTATGACAAGCATAGGCTGTGGGCAATCTATTCTGCTCCGGATTTCCCCCAAAAGAACAGACATTTGGTCCTACTTGCACTACTTGGAATATATTGACACAGTTCCTGATATACACAAAATGGAATAATCAATACACAAAAAACTCTGTTTCCCAGAGGAGCAATGTTTGATTAATTTATGTCCTTGTTTTATTTTCCAATCCAGGAATTCTTAAATTTAATCTGTAACTGATGACATAGACTAAGGCTTAGTCTCTGAATATATATAATTTTGATAGTAACTAACAAGCCCTTTTAAATTGAAATGGAGCCCAGAGATTCAGAACCTGGGGAAATCTAGACTTGCTTCGTTCAGGGCTTTACCACTACAGGGAAGGCTAGGCTGTAGGGAAAATAATGTGGTTCAGGGACTGTGAGACAGACTACTGATGACAATTCAATCCCAAATTCAAAATAATGTGTGGCTGATAACATACTGGGCAAAGAGCGACAATTCTAATGAATTGATGGGTCAGTGTTGCTCTGCCATTACATAACTTCTAGCAAGAAGATGTGTGATCATGTGTTTTTAGCAAGCATCATAAGTTGGTATGTAAATTATTTCTCTTCTATTATCAGTTATTATTCACATGCTGTCACCGCTATTCCCATGCATACAATCAACACCTGACAGCCTCCATGACACATGGGAAATACAGTCTCCTGCCAATATTTCCCAGTTAACAACAGACAACAGAAGACATCCCAAACAAAATCCATAGTCTCACTGACAAAGATAAGTCAATCTTAGATAAATATGAAGTGTAGTAGTACTTGAACAAAACAAAAGACATCAATTTATCAGAATAAGTGCTGGAGTAAACCGCTCAACGGGGCAAGTTGCCTACGTAAGTCTCACGAACCTACATTCATTACAAAAATACAAAGCACTACATGCTAAGATAGACAGCACAGCTCACAGCAAGGATATTGAGATCCCTCCTCCAACATAAGTTGACTCTGGCACAAACGGAACATCACAGCCCGTCACCTGATATGTATCGCGAGTGTCCGAGAATGACAACTGTGGTATGCTGTCAAAAAGGCCATTTGTATTGATCTCCGCTCTAGTAGGGAGAGTGTTCCTCGTGTAATCTACTTCCACGTGTATGCTGGGATAAAAACAGCAACGATATTTATATCTGTACTGTTTGAATGCTGTCCTTTCAAGAGGACAAGCCACTTAAATCTAATTTCTGGTTTCGATCAATAGCTCTTGTATATTGACAATGAATAGAGACACCTGGTATGAAGGAAAACGTTTCGTGTCAAAACAAAATTTGAATTGCGTCCACATATCAAGTTGGCTATTAAAAAATGAATCTCATAAAAAAGTTTCCAGCTTACACACTCAAAGATATTTCTCAAGTCACATCGCCTCATTATACCTCATTATTATTTCATAATGACATGAAATGGACGACCTCATACAATCATTTTAATCAATATGTAATTGCTGCAATCTCTTCATTAACAAAAAATGATGGTTATTACAGAAATAATTATCTATCTTACTAATTACTAATTAGAAAAGGACCTTGCACACATCAATTGAAAATATGTTTTGAAAAATTCTGTCGTAATGGATATGCAATGGACGACGAAATTCGCATTTCAAGCTTTCGGGCATTGAAGCAAGCATGGCCGGTATCAATGACAGAGAACCACTGTTAACAGACATTCCACAAAATGCTTTGACAAGACAGTTTAATCCTGAACATGCTTTGGTGGTGATGACACAAATTTACTTACTTATTTACAAACTTAACACAAATCCTTTTGCATATATCACTATCACTCAGCATTCAGAGCAGCCTGGGCCCCTCCTCAAACAGACAGTTAGGTAGATATCCACGACATCTGGGACGCTAATTTCAGTAAGCATGTGCGACAGCTGTCATGCTCTTTAACCTAACCAGGAACAAAGTTCAGAGCATGCAGTTGCCTGTGTCCAACTTGACAATCAATCCATAAACTGGTTGTAAATGTACAATTTTTAAATAATGACTTTCATTGGAGTAATGACAAATTCAACTGACAGTTGTATTCACTTGAGCGGCTATTGACAGCAGGAAATCTACGAGAGCCTATCAATCACTAACCCATTTCACCAGATGAAATATACGATAATAGCTCTCACTGCAAATAATCTACTGAGGAAGTGAAGAACTTAGATGTTCTTCATACATTATTATAGTGTCAAAATCGCTTTATGAACCTCATGTTTACGCTTCATAAGGAGTCGGTTAGACTAACATCTAGCCTCTGAAATGAACATATTTTACAGAAAAAAGGCTCATAGTGAAAAACAAAACAAAATATAATAAAAAGGAGCCCTGAGACTTTCTTCATTTTCAGAAGCTGTGGAAATGAAGACTTGCCACATTTTCTAGACTTGTGTGGGATTTCTTGGATATATTCGCTTCAGGGTCTGTATGACAGACTAGGAGTCAGTTTAAAACTGGTTCTATGCAAGTACTGCTAGTCGTAAGAGGAATAACAGATCAGGTTGCCTGGCTCTGCCACTGGATACATGTCTGTGTACCTCAACAATGTAGGTCATTGCTCACTATATCAATCACTGGATTATCTGGTCCAATTTACAGGCAGTCATGTATTTGGGATATTGCCGATTGAGGCTACACAACATACTATAGGTTTACTATCATTGGTTTGTTTGTTTGTTGTTTAACGCCACACTCAGCAATATTCCAACTATATGGAGGTGGTCTGTAAATAATCGGGTCTGGACCAGACAATCCAGTGATCAACAGCATGAGCATCGATCTACATATTTGGGATACAATGACATGTGTCAACCCAGTCAGTGAGCCTGACCACCCGATCCCGTTAGTCGCCTCTTACAATAACTGACTGACTGAGTTTAGTTTTACGCCGCTTTTAGCAATATTCCAGCAATATCACGGCGGGGGACACCAGAAATGGGCTTAACACATTGTGCCCATGTGGGGAATCGAACCCGGGTCTTCGGCGTGACGAGCCAACGCTTTAACCACTAGGCTACCCTACCGCCCCCCTCTTACAATAAGCATGGGTTACTGAAGACCGATTCTAACCCGGATCTTCACGGGTCTGTTCACTATCAGTTCCTTAAACACTCTTGCACTGATCCACTGACCAGGGTGCTGTTGTGCTAAGCAAGACAAGCAACCTGAGCACTGACTCTTGTATATAAGTCCACTATAAGGTATGGGAGTTTCCATCACCTTTGCGCTTAGATTGCTTGTGAAAGTGTAGAGCATTGAGCATGGTTAGGGTATTGATTTGGTCCATTACACAGGAAACATATTATCATTTATATATTGTTGCTGTTGTTGTCACTATCTTACTTCATTCATCAAAAATTTTCTTGTTCTTATAGCAAAAAAAACCCCATAAAATCAATTAGTATGCAACAAAGTCCATTTTTTCTCAATATTGCAGATGTATTTAAAATGATAATTACACATAATCCCATCCTTCAGCTCACACAAAACAAGCAACATGCAACCAGTAACTAACACATCAATACAGATCACACCCTTATTTCAACATCCTCATCATTGGACTGAGCCAAACACTGTTTTCACTGTAATAAAATCAGTCTACACATGGTTTAGCCCTTTGTTGGCATGGAAGCCTGGTCCCCAAATAATGAAGGTAGTTAAGTTGTAAACAAACTCTTCTGCATCATTTCCCCTCACAAAAAATCGGTAATTGTATGTTGACAAGACTTTTTTTGCTTTTTATTTTGAAGAGCAATCAATAGGTTTCGATCAGACAAGGACTGGAGCTTATCAAAGAGATGATGATAAAACCATGATTGATGACCATTATTACCTTAATTATTAATACAACTGAATGTCATCCATCTCAACCTCCAATAATTAGTGCTGTAAATATATCAACCTCATGCCATTATTAATCACTTAAATACAGCAATGCTTATTCTGCTTGAAATACAAAAAAAATAATTATTTATAAATATTAAATAAGGAGTGAGTGAGTGAGTTTAGTTTTATGCCGCACTCAGCAATATTCCAGCTACATGGCGGCGGTCTGTCAATAATCAAGTCTGGACCAGACAATCCAGTGATCAACAGCATGAGCATCAATCTGCACAAGAGGGAACCGATGACATGTGTCAACCATATTAAATAAGGAGAATATGGGCACCATATTTTCAAAACACTTGAAAGAAAAAAATTAAAGAAAGTGAAAAAAAATTTACCTCAATTTTATTTACACTTAAGTGACTTCAACAATTTCAGCCTTTCAAATCTATTTTGTATGTGCTTAACGCTAATTTGATAAACAGGTTTGCAACATCTGGTTAGAAATGTCACCAACAGTATTTCATTCTGAATTCTACAAAAACAAACCAAAGCTCTGGCCAAGTATCTTACGTAGGGATATTATACAGATGTTCGGGTCAGGCGGTACAGTCCATTTGTTAAAGGCATTACACTGTAACAGATCCCTACAAAAGTCATGCACGTTCATCATTCTACAGTGAGTCTGCGGTGTATGGAGAGTAAATGTTCTTTTAATGGCTGATAACCAGGAGGATCTCCATGATGCTTCCCAGAATTTATAACAATGTCACTCCTTGCTTCAAGAGTGGTGCAAATGATCTTTGACACATTCCTCAACATGTTAGTTGTAAGTCCAAGGCCCCCTTTCACAAAGCTATCGTAGCCTACGACTGTCGTAAGTCTATGTTACAGTATAGGAGATACGATAGTCGTAGGGCTGCAAAGCTATGTGAAATGGGGGCCCTGTAACCTCTTTTATTTTCTCTGAAACTGACATGACAGATCATGAAACGTACACCACTTAGTCAGAAATATGTACTTCTGCCACCTATTTTAAGCATCAATCACACAAATATCTTAGTATCACCAATATCTTAGTATCACCAATATCTTAGTATCACCAATATCTTAGTATCACCAATATCTTTTATCAAACAAAAAACTAAAACAAAAGAAATCCATGACATTTTCCTCTTCAAACCTTCCACCAAATTCCATCTGGTGTAAAATGACATCTGTGTAATTGCCAAGTACAAAAGGGCATGTATCCTCCACGAATTAACAAAACATACAAGCATATCGCTGACAGGGTTATTTTCACTGTTAATCACTTTCTACGGTTGCTGAAAAAAAAATCACAGCCAGTTTACCACTTGAGTTTGTGTGATGCTAAGACTCACTGCAGTTACCTTAATACGTCTACCACATAGAGCTACAACATAGAGCCTCAGGTCCTTCCATCTGCACAAACTATGCGAAGCAGTATTTAAAGAAGAATAAGCAAATAATGTAGGAAAAAATACCACAAATATTGACCCAAATATAATTTTGGTTTCACATATTTTTGAACTTCTGAATTCTGTACTATTTTTTTCAGTCACCTTATTCTGACATTGAACTGTTATATGTCTGCGTGATCGTTCACTAAACTGTGATGCAATTGTATTCAGTCATTTCTGTTAGGTATTGGAAGAAGTTGTGTTTTAACAATGTGTTTTAACAATAATTAGTTGTAAGAATGTATTACTATCAATATTGTTTCTCTCTCTCTCCCCCCCCACCCTTCCCCACACACACACAAAGTATGGAGATGGAGGCTTGACCACTGTTGGTGCTATCTTTTATCTGTTATAACTACTACTATTATTACTGGGACAGTAGGGTAGCCTAGTGGTTAAAGCGTTCGCTCGTCATGCCTAAGACCTGGGTTCGATTCCCAACATGGGTACAATGTGTGAAGCCCATATCTGGTGTCCCCTGCTGTGATATTGCTCTAATATTGTTAAAAGTGGCGTAAAACTAAAACTCACTCACTGATTAAATCTTATACTGATATTGTAATTGTCCTCCCAAACTATTATGTCCTGTCACTGTTACTTTGCATGAATTTGTATTGATTTGCAAAAACTAACTTTTACAATATAATTACATACTGTATATCATTTCTCTGTTCTTTGTTGGTTTTACACTGAATTCCTTTGCATTTAATTCTGGTTGCTTCAATGTTGAAATCAACACATTAAAGAATTGTTTCGTCATTAGCATTCATGTTCGCTCAAGGTTTACTCAATTTTTTTTTCATTAACTGCTTCTCTCCAGGGAAAATATTTTAAATGCGTTTTCATATTTTTGTCATCTTTTCTACAAAGTGTTAGACAATTTGAGATGATTCAATAGTTAACAATGAGAATTCCTTTTCAGCATTTTTTTTAACCTGTATAAAAAGTCATACCCTTTTAGTTGTTCAATACTACTGCCTGACTTAATAATAAGGACTTTCTTTATCTGTTTTTAAAGTAACATGTTTATGAATGTACATCTGTAATGGAAGGCCATGTTTACCTTTTCACAAGTTTTGAGTGCACTGGATGCATGATCAATTATTATTCAAAAGATTAAACTTAATTTTTGAAACTGTACTTTCCTATTTTCACTTTCCAATTGAAATTAAAAAAAGTGTTGTTTAAGCAACCATTATCAACCGAACCTATTACGTCAACATCATAGAAAGGTACTTCAACCTTGCTACAATCGACTCTGTGTTCAGGCATGTCCTTCAGGATTTATGTGTACCAGAAAAAATAGGTCCTTTGATATAATACTAATAATAAAAGTGCATATTTGTAATGCACACATATCCACGCTCGTAAGCATACTCGTAGATTAACAACTAGTCTCTGAAATGAACGTATTTTACAGATAAAACAGTTCATAATATTAAAAAATAGAATATAATGAGAAGTACCCCTGAGAATGTCTTCATTTTGACAAACTGTGGAAATCTAGACTCGCCACATATCCTAGATTGCATTGGCTTTCTTGGATATATTTGTTTCAGGGTCTGTATGACAGACTAGCATACTGATGGCACTAACATAATATTACCCCAGATAACCCAAGTCCTAGAAACTCTCAGAAATCAAGCTGCCAAACATGGTCACTCATCCAAGGACTCACTGCGCCCAAAGTTGCTTTGTGACCTGAACTCTATGCACAGGACCACAAACCACAGTTAACTCTGCACACAGCAATATTCCAGCTACATGATGGCAGTCTGTACCAGACAATCCAGTGATTGACATCATACACAAATCTAGACATCTGTTATACAATGTCATGCATCAACCAACTTAATGAGTCAGACCACCCAATCCACTCAGACACCTCTTAGAACAGGAATCCAGGACCAATTCCAACCTGGGTTTTCACATGTTAACGAAATGTGATTTGTAAGAAGAATGGATCTACCATAAACCATACAAACTTATACAAGGAATTTCAAACCTTTTTATCATATATTCACCTCATTTCCCCTTTCTTCAAAGCAATCCAGAAGGTCCCTTTTCCCACAAAGCTCTAAGTTCCAATTAAGAAGTGGTGTGAGATCAGTAGGGAGGTATCTGATAGTTCCTCTGCTTAATAACATTGCTGTCGTCACCTCGACCTCCCCTGCCGCTGATGAGATATATGGGATAGGCTCCCATCCTGGGATGTTGGGGAACACCTGTCATGCAGGCCAATGTATGCCTTCCTGTTCTGATGTCCAGCCTGATGTGACCCCTGAAATATGGCTCCCCTGATGATCACAGGAACAGATGATGGTGCTGAGCTTCCTCTATCATGGTCTAGGTGACTGTAGGTGACTTATGGACAAACTTCATGGGCTATCAGATGTGTCTGAGGATGTATGTGGTCACATGGTCTGTCCAGCCAGCTGTTTGATTGTACAGGTGTGGAAAGGCTAAATCTTTGTCACTATTGCTTACCTGTGCTATCTTAGCCATCACCACAAGCAACCTTTAGGTTAATCCTAGGTAATCAGATCAATGTATTTGCAAGAAGCTCCTTGAATAACTATCACACCCCAGGAGAAGTACAGTTTGTGCAAACATGAGCAGTGTGTCATCTGTTTTAATTCCAGTAGGACGTTGTGTACAAACTGTGTGAGCTGAGCTATGGCACAAAGGTGTACATCCTCATTCTTCAACTGTCAAGTAGTTCCTGAAATGAGATCTCTACAACTCTGTTTTGGCTGCCACTGAGATAGTCATCACTGGAGATCAGAATTTCTGATTGGGGAACTCGCAACAATACTATTTAGTAGCAGGTTGAAAGCTGGGGTGGTTTATTGAAGGCTGACAGACAGGGTAGGAAGACAGGGTGGGTTAGGGCAGGGTGACAGACAGGGTGGATGGGAGCAGGGTGATAGACAAATTTTCGTGGCAAGTTGACAGACATACCAAACGAAATGACCCTGGCTCACAGGTTTTAACAATTTTGTCAGTAGCCTTTTGATAAACTCATTGCAGCCTAATGATAACTGATGTGCTTCATCCGAACAATCTTGTTGTCTCCTCCAAATCACTTGGTGTTCAGTGTCAGATTATAAGCCCACCACCCCTGTAATACAGCAATCCACTCAGGACATCCTGGAGAAGCTGTCTGGATAGTGAGATGCAAGGGTATATCATGCAAGGGTATATCATCAAAGGAACCTGAGGCCATCCTGATGGACTGGAGTTGAGATGAGTTAGCCCAGGGGTGTGATGTTGACCTGTTGAGCACAAGAGCCTGACTGTCTTCCCAACTAGGATACAGCTTCCACATTTCAGAAGCCGTCAGAACCACTCACCGCCTGTGCCTGAAGTATTAACATCCACCCTTGGCCACCCTTCTCGTATTTGAAGGAATAAAGATTATTACTCAGCAATAAGATCAATAAATTTGTGTTGCTCACTATTTATCTTATCAGCATGAAGTTGTTTGGGTCGATCTGTTTCATGGAAAACTTAAATGCTTCTACTGTTTACAGTGCAGGATGTTTAGTACTTTTACAGTAGAGTGTGTACTCAATTCCTCCTCAACACGTGAAGATCCGGGTTAGGATTGGTTTTCAACAACCCAAGCTTGTCATAAGAAGCAACTAATGCATGGTCACCCTCGCTGACTTGGTTGACACCTGTCATCGTATCCCGTGCAGATCCTGGTTAGAATTGGTTTTCGGTGACCCATGCTTGCCGTGAGAGACAAGTAATGCATGTCATCCTCGCTGACTTGGTTGACACATGTCATCGTATCCCAATTGAGTAGATCAATGCTCATGATGCTGATCACTGGATTGTCTGATCCAGGCTTGATAATTTTCAGACCACCAACATATAGCTGGAATATTGAGTGCAGCGTTAAACAACAAACAAACAAACTCAATTCCTTGCTGATTTGGTTCTGTCTGTAAGTGGACTGCAGGTCATAGATAGTGAGTAAGTGAGGTAAGTTTTACGCCGCACTCAGCAATATTCCAGCTATATGGTGGAAAACTATGTGAAGGTCACCAAAATCGACTGGGACCTGTGCCTTCGTTAGATGAAGCGTGGTGTCAAATATGAAGAAAATCCAGTGAATTGTTTTAATTCCAGTAGGACTTTGTGTACAAACTGTGTCAGCTGAGCTATGGCACAAAGGTGTGCATCCTCATTCTTCAACTGTCAAGTAGTTCCTAAAATGAGATCTCTACAACTCTGTTTTGGCTGCCACTGAGATAGTCATCACTGGAGATCAGAATTTCTGATTGGGAAACTCGCTGAAAAGTGTAAAATGTTAAAGTCCATTGGTGACCTTGAAATGAAGGTGATGGTCACCTTTCGCATACTGTGATGAACCTAGGTACCAAATATGAAAAGAATCCAGTCAACGGTACTTAAGATATTCCAATTCGTACGAACATACATACGTACGTATGTATGTACGGACAGAGTCTAACACTATATCCCTGCTTCACGCTGTTTAGCTTGGTGGGGGATAATAATTTATAGACTTTCAGCAGATTGATTGACTATGTGTCTACAAATACCAGTGAACATAATGCACTTTGTCGAAATTCTTATATATACTACTCAATATTTGATAAGGATATTTACAGTGGCCAGATGGAGGAATTAATGTGACTGTACGTTTGGTAATTTTGTACGTTTGGCTTAGCAAACAGGATGTGATTTAGGCATTGAACTGACAAATGTAAACCTTTATTTGAACTTATAAAACCAAAAATTAACAGAGCTGCATGCATGAAAAGCTTTAGAAGACTTCCGCAATATCACAATACGTAATATCTGCATAGTGTAAACAACAAGTGCGTGTGCTGAGACACTGAAAGGGAAGAAGTTAATCCTCGTTGCACACAAGCTTCACATAATATCCAAAATAATAACAAATACAGTTGAATCAAATGTGTGACTGGAGACTGCGACATAATAATAATAGTCCATTTATCATGCGCATTTCTCCATGAACAATGCATGCTCAAAGCGCCCAAACAATCTGATTATTATTACCCCGGATAACCCAAGCTGCCTGTGAAGCACTAGAAGGTTAATAGTTACATGACTTATCCCACCCATTTTCTGCTGGGTGAACACAGGCAATTTTGAACAAACTCACTTGCCTAAGGTGAGATCACATGTCTCCTTGTGCTTCGTTGTGGGGCAGGACTGAAGTCCTAGTAACCCCCAGGTTTTGTGACCTGAGCTCTATGCACAGCACCACACACCATCACAATATTCCTTCACCACATGTTCACTATATAAAATTTTGAAATGAAGTTTAACATTCAACATGTCCTGCAAAAATCACCTATTCCTTTGACAGTCTTCAAACAACCAGTGAGACTTACCTCCAACCTGGACAATCTGAATACCCCTATCAAATGTTGAATGGTATATAACAGGTAACGGATAATATAATCCACACCAATCCAGAGATATCCACCATGCATACATGGCTTTCATCATTACTTGCAGAACTACCTCCACTGAGATGCCATCCATTACAATTTGGGTGGCACCATTGGATATTTCAACCAAACTGCTTCATCAATTCAATCAAGTGTACATTTACTTTTTGTTGAATAAAACATCATTAGTAATTTAAACCAGGTCGTGACCTCACTACAAGTACTGTCTCACACAGAACCACTTAATAATCAATTAATAACACCTAATAATCAATTAGTAGGCATGAAATACTGACATTCCCTGCCAGTGACTTGTTCTATAGAGTGCAAGACTCCAGCCCTGACTAGAACAGTTGCCTGAGGTTTCAGTCCAATATGTTGTCCTGGAAACCCACAAAATATAACTTTAAAAATTCCTAAACAGCAATCTGGACTGATATCCTCGCAAAGTTTGAAAAGAAACTTCTGAACAGTCTTTGAGACTCCCAAAACCAACCCTACCCTCATTTGAGCCAAAGTACAATGTGTTGTCATGGAAATGAGAAAACAAACACTTTCAAACCTTGCAACATATAAAAGACACTAGTTCATGGCAAGACTAAAATACCTTCAATAGAACCTAATTCTTGTTGTCATGGCACCCAGAAAATGTTAAATAATTATATTCCTAAAAAGCAAAATGCACATATTTAAGGCTGGTCTGACATCTGTGCAACATTTGACTCAGAAATACTGAAGAGTCTTTGAAAAACAGAAGCATAAAACGTCACACAGGACCAGAGACACCCCCATCAATATATATACCTCTCGGTATACCTATCATGTTTCAATCAGTAGACTGGAAAGTTACAGATTTTCGAACTTGGATCACAAAAATACAATTTTATAAAACCATACATAAGAAAAACACAACTCAATCAAGTTAACAATGATTACTAGTGTCTATTAGTAATTACCAATTAGGGCTTGATTTATTCCAAATATTCCTGATTTTGTGGATTGCATTCCTGCCTCCAAGTGTATTATGCATCCATTCTGCTTGTGCTAATGCAATGATAATTTTGACTTGTGTACCTCAAAACTGTTAACATCACTTTTCATAGGGCAAGTTTCAAGAGATCAACAATATAAGATGCAAAAATACCTAGCTTACTAGACCAGTTACATGTAAAGATCGAATATGAACATAAATCTTATATCTTACATAAAAAGTGGGAAATCACCATAAATCGTACCCGTGAAACTGACAAGCATGACGATATCTTAATGATGATGAATCGGAGCACAAGGAAGGTATAAAATAAATTTGACTGAAATCAAACGTTTTTTAACAATTTGAATCAGCTGGAGAACTTTGTTCTGACCCAGGCCAACCAAGAACGCACTAATGATTCCTTCAACTGCCACAGAACGCCATTAATGTGTCCTTGATTTGACTTATGTTCCCTTGCAAAGGATGTACTAGCTATCAGACACGGGAAAACATGGCATAAAGATACAAAAATGCCCCAGATATTACCGAGACGATTAAGCAGCAAGGCTGAATGACCAAGTAGGCAGCACATATTAATTGCTCAGCTAGAACACTGTTTTTCAGATATTAGATTTCTTATACAGGAGCTGAACTATTCCAGCAAATCAAAATGGCTGCCTTTGAAGCCAAAACTGAAAAATTTAGTCATTGTATTTGAAATGTATTGCTTAAGCTAAGGTATGTCATGAAAAATATTGTTAAAAACTATATTGTGAGTGAACATAAACAGGAATATTCCACAGGAGAATCAATAATTTATGCAAAGGTAATTTCATGACAAATAACTTCAAGATTCTTCCATTTATTGACAATATTGTAAATGTCGTATAAAAATGGTGTTTTCAACAAAATAATGACTCTAACGACATGCAGGGTGTTTGTTTGTAAACAACATGTAGAGAATAAACAAATACTGTCGATGTTTTGAAACATATTGTGTAGTAATTAAAGAATTAATGTTTGGCTCTCCTTCACAGAGAAAAGAACCATTGTTTTGAAGGACTGATTGAAGAATGTCTCGCAAGAACCATGAGAATATTAAAACTGAGTGAGTGAATGAGTGAGTGTGGTTTTACGCCAGCAATATCACGGCAGGAGACACAAGAAATGGGCTTCACACATCCTGTACCCATGTGAGGAATCGAACCCGGGTCTTCGGCGCGATGAGCAAATGTTTTAACCACTAGGCTACCCCTCCACCCCTATCAAAACATGATGCATTAATTTCTTAATCTGAAGATCATAACATTGCAAACACAAGAGACATATTTGTATCATGTCTTCAGAACAACAAATAGCCATGACCCATTAAACGTCTTGGCATGTCTGAACTCTCAGACCCATTTCTACACACCCCCACTGCTGGCCCCACCCACGCACACACACACAACAGACACGCCACACAAACACTCACACGTCCTGCCTTTAGTATACAGTACTCACAGAACTCAGGAACCCCATACAATTCAGGTCTTCGGGGCATCTTAGACTAGCCTATAATTATGATAACAAATCAATTCATATCGAATATTTCAACAAAGGACAGCCATGAGAACAAAAATCTGCAATACCACTTCAATCAACAGGAAAAAATCATTAGCCAGAACTGTGGCCAAGGATGACCCCTCGATGTTTAGTCTGTGTAAACAGTAATGATCTCTGTGACATGAAACTGTCCTTGCTTCTAGGGCACCTGCGTCGTGCCCATCCTATTGTGACAGGACAGAGGATCTGCATGAATGGAACAGATAGTGTCCCTTTACACCACTGTCAGGGTTAGCGTGAGTGAGTGAGTGAGTGAGTATGTTTTTACGCCACTTTTAGCAATATTCTAGCAATACTTATAATGGCGGGGGACAGCAGAATGGGCTTCACACATTGTACCCATGTGGGGAATCGAACTCGGGTCTTCAGCGTGGTGAGCGAACGCTTTAACCACTAGGCTACCCTACCTTCGGTTAGAGAAAGGATGGTGTTCTAGAGATAGATTACAGCCCGTCTGGTTTTCCAAAGAAACCAAGGACAACTCGAACTGTCACAAATTTAAATATCATGACACTGAAACATGTGCTGAGCCCACTCCTTCATTCACACATGACAAGTCCGATTACATTCGGAACATAATGGCTGAGCAATAACTATGATAAAAAGTTTCAGCCTTCAATGTCGTCAAAGGTCAGATCCAGGTATTGCCAAACAACCCTACATGTATATGGAAATTTGTTTCTAACTACGCTGTTACCATATTTCGTTGCATTTTAAATTGAAATGTCTTAGTAAGGGCCATAAATAGCTATTTCATTAAGGCTGCCATGGAATAGATTGAAATTGAACACCAAGAACAGATTCAGGTGTCATTGGTGGAAACCAGCATGTGAAGTTTGAGCTTTATTGGTCAAGCTGGGCTGGAAATGAGATGATGTTAACAGCGTGATTGACAATGGGCGAACAGACCACTTGACTTTCAGGGTAAACTGCAAAATGATAGGTTCATCAGCAATCAGACAAGTCTAACCAAAACTGCACTTATGGCAACATTTGTTCGAGAGGCTTACAGAAGATATATGGATGAACAGCATCTTTGTTTACAATGAGGAGGGACTTGTTAGTATAAAAACATAACGGTGTTAGAATCTACACATCGCACCTTGTCATAAATTAAGAAGTTGTTAATCCCTATATCCAGTGTATGAAACTCCCAAACATTGCAGCCAGACCACAGGGCTAGATAGATGTAAAACTTGCCAGCCCTGACAAAACTTACCTGCTCGCAAATAATTAAGGTTTGACAAGCGTCGTAGTTTATCATCCAATTGGAATTCATCAGTTATTTTTACGAGTGAATTGGTAATGATTTGTTATCCTGAAATATGATGAATATCTACATATTCATGTCAAAATTTTAACCCAACCGTGGGGCAGGTGAATTTGAGGATCTGGCAGTCCGTGTTGAAAATAACCCATCCCGGGCGGTTGGGCAGGCAGGTATTTTGAATGCTGCTGTATCATATCCTTACTTAATATGGTAACATAATGTGGATAAAGGACCTGGTCTCTGACTCAGAAGGGTTGTTATTAACGCACTTCGTTGTTTGGTTTGTCTTATCAACTAACTGGTCACATAAGGAGCAAACCATGCCACAACACTTCACTGTCATTGTAACACCTGGCTGTCAAGGAGCCGTAACTGCACAACTCTCATGATTGCTTACCATAAATCATACACAGTGTTCAACATTAAGCATCAAGGAGTCCTAGTCATAAACCCTAAAGTTTAAACTTCAAAAAGATTCAGGGGTCCCCAGATTCAACTACCTTAGAAATGAGTATAAAGAACTCCAGGATCCACTTTCATTTCAAATGCTTGTATCCTAAAGGCACATAAATCATTATCTTCCTGAATTTCTAAAACTCTTTTTTAATTTTTTTTTCTTAAACCCCTAAAGATGTAAAGAATTACAAATTCATGGGTTGCTGTTCTCATACCTGAACATGTGAGTCATTATTGAAAGAGATGGACTGCGGGCAGCCATGGGAAATGTTGTCTGTGTTGCTCCAAGATTGCGTGAGGACAAAAAACTACAGTTCTACGTTAATGACATGGTGTGCAGGAGGAGAACTTTGGGATTTACTAATTACAACCATTACTGCAGGTGTGGTGCAGGTATGTAATTGTGTGCAGTGCCCGTCAACATCAATATATCCTTCAGCAGTGCACTCAACAAGCACAAGGCTGTCTAACAGAAATAGACTTACCATTGACATTAACTTAAACCTAAACCTGAATCCCAGAAATAGACTTACCAATGACATTATCTTAAACCAAAACCTGAATCCCAGAAATAGACTTACCAATGACATTAACTTAAACCAAAACCTGAATCCCAGAAATAGACTTACCAATGACATTATCTTAAACCAAAACCTGAATCCCAGAAATAGACTTACCAATGACATTAACTTAAACCTAAACCTGAATCCCAGAAATAGACTTACCAATGACATTAACTTAAACCAAAACCTGAATCCCAGAAATAGACTTACCAATGACATTAACTTAAACCTAAACACCGAATCACAGAAATAGACTTAACATTGACATTAACTTAAACCTAAACCTGAATCACAGAAATAGACTTACCAATGACATTAACTTAAACCTAAACCTGAATCACAGAAATAGACTTACCAATGACATTAACTTAAACCAAAACCTGAATCACAGAACCAGACCACGAAGCCATGGGTTACCTGCAGCTGAAACAACCACTGACTTTCAGATAACTGTACCTGTCTGCATGGCTGCTTGCACAAATCAAAATGTATGAGTGTTCTACTGTGCTGGGGGCGGTGGGGTAGCCTAGTGGTTAAAGCGTTATGCTGAAGACCTTGGTTCAATTCCCCACATGGGTACTATGTGTGAAGACCATTTCTAGTGTACCCCGCCATGATATTGCTAAAAGCGGCATAAAACATAACTTACACTATTGTGCTAGTCAATGGAGATACCATGCGACAGATGAAGACAGATTAACAAAACACAGTTGACCAGACCTGGTTTGGTCCCTGACATGCTGAGGCCCAGGCTGGGTTACAACAAGCACCATCTTTAAACGTCTTTTGTATGACGTCGTCGAATGATTGAACCGTCCACCTCCAACATTACTCACGGAAGACACACACAGTGTTCACACAGTGCAAACATGGCACCTAAACCCCATCCCATTCTAGCTGTAAAATACTCATGCATGGTTGTAACCATCAAAAGCATTAATGTTAAATTGGACTACAGATGAATATCATGCTCAGCTACTACCAGTGATCTTAACCAATACACACAGAGTGAAATATGCTTAACAATAACTAATTTATGATGCACAAACAAAACACAGGAAAACCTCATTGATTAATGAGACAGGCATGCATTTTTTATGAGGCTCATCAATAACAGTCGTTCCATAATTGATCGGGGAATATGGAAGATAAAACACATGTAATTAGCACCTAGACATACAGTAACAGCAACTGCAGCAGCGGTATATAGCCCATTACTCCTCCTCCATTACACAACACATCTGTCAATTACATTCATGTACATTTCAAATTGATTTCAAGTGTCTCCGAATATGAACAGGGCGTTGTCAGTTACTGGCTGACAGATCACAGGATAGTTATTGAGCTATCAGATAGGGATATAGTGGTTTGTTTTAGGCTATTTGGCTACAACATAACCATCACTTGGGCTCAGATCTTGGGTGAATCATATCAGTCAATATAGGTGTGGTCTTACTGGTCCGGTATATTACCTTACAGCTCTGTCTTAGGTTTATGTGTTGTTGCACGCTCCATATTCAAGCGCAGATAGTGTTTGATGTCATGGCCAATGTTCCATACAATCAAGACACAATGTCTGGAAACAAGCGAGCCTCGACTAGAAAAGTCCAATGATTGACAGCATAGGCATCGCTTTGGTAGTCAAGCTCACATGGAGACAAGCACCATCTACTAGGATCCCCTGAATTCCCTTTGGTAGTCAAGCACCATCTACTAGGATCCCCTGAATTCCCTTTGGTAGTCAAGCACCATCTACTAGGATCCCCTGAATTCCCTTTAGTAGTCAAGCACCATCTACTAGGAACCCCTGCATTCCCTTTGGTAGACAAGCACCATCTTTTGGGGACACCTGAATTCCCTTTGGCAGACAAGCACCATCTTTTGGGGACACCTAAATTCCCACATTCAGACAATCACCATCTACTGGGAACCCCTGAATTCCCTTTGGCAGACAAGTACCATCTTTTGGGGACACCTGAATTCCCCCAGGGAGACAAGCATCTGCTGGGACATTACCCCACGAATGCCACTCACAATCTCTGTATTACAAGAGCCTTCAAGAGAGAGACAATCTCTGTATTACAAGAGCCTTCAAGAGAGAAGGTTGATGGTGTATGGAAACAAATGAAAGACATAACTGTAAATCTTTCAAATTGCATCATAACATGAAGAAAACAACACAAAAACATCACACGACCCAATGCAAGCATGTCAGAGTAAAACAAATATTTGCCCAGATTTTTATTTTACACAAACCATGTCAACATGAAGACATGAAAATCGTTAAGCACACAGCACTTGAAACACAAAATGCTATCACACGTACCTCAATGATTTCCAAGAGTGAACATGATACTCTGTGTCCACAAATGTGTTTTCAGATCTACGAGGACTACATACGTGCTCCACTGAAGACCTCCCCACACCACAATGTCATATCATTGCCCGACAACCATCTTGCAAATTAATAAAGGATTCCATCACATTTGTGTTAATTAGTTTTTCTAAGCAGCACTCAAGGAAATTGATTTGCTTTAAGTGTATGACAGCGTACACATATAATTACGGGGAGATTGTCTTGCAAATCGATGTCAAGAAAACTGAAAATTAATGCAAATATATCAGCTGCATGAGTGAAAAAGTTTAAGAAGGGCTTTGAATTATGGATGTGCTGGAGCTACTTCTTGTTCTGCTTCTGTGTGTAAATATAGAGACTCTTCTGCAGCTTTTACCATCGCATAGCTACAAGCTTCATCCCAAGATGCTTATAATTGATATTTGTACAGGAAAAAGCATCATGAAATATGCACTTGGTTCATGTTCACAAGTACATAAATATATATCGGTGATATGTACTTCCCAACAAGCTATTAATGGAATACAACTTAACAGATCTTCTGATGTTTGTGACAAAATTACTGATCTATTGATTATGATGGATTATTATCTTTATGGGATTATCTTGACAATTATGGAATATGATTTCCTATTCCCTTTAAAGGCCAGCTGATACAATGATTAGATATATCTCTTTCCATTAATTGAAGTTTCAATTCCACGACAGCTCAGGATACAATTGCTCATTTACTTCCCCGAGTTCAACTGATATAGGACATGCTATTATTGTCTACAGTTGTATTTCAGGATGGCACTGCCTAGGAAAGGGGGCAGATTGTGTGTTTCATTGCAAGAAGCATAAACATTCTCACAGCTTCTGCTGCTGAATCTAAACAGATTTGTTAAAACAATTCTGATAACAAACACAGCCCCCTACTTATGATACATGTGTGAGTGAGTTGCATTTCATGCAGCTTTAAACAGTATTTCAGTTATATTAGTGAACGTCAGCTTGGAGAGTAAAGTCCAGTTAGAGGAAGGGTATGTGTTGACTCACCCAGAAATATATCAGGATTCAAACCCTACAAAAGCCTCATTTCCATGGTTTGTAAATTGTTATATTAAATAAATGTTCGAGTGAGTTAGTGAGTTTAGTTTTACGCCGGACTCAGCAATATTCCAGCTATATGGCGGTGGTCTGTAAATAATCAAGTCTGGACCAGACAATCCAGTGATCAACAGCATGAGTATAGATCTGCGCAAATGGGAAGCGATGATATGTGGCAACCAAGTCAGCGAGCCTGACCACCCGATCCCGTTAGTCGCCTCTTACAACAAGCATAGTCGTCTTTTGTGGCAAGCATGGGTTGCTGAAGACCTATTCTACCCTGGATCTTCATGGGTAATAAACGTTCCAGCACTGATATATGTCATAGATGTTCAGATATGCTTCTGATATTAGTTAAATTTTGATCCTATTCATATCAACAGTCCAAAGCTCATGTCGACAGTCCAATGCTCATGTCAACAGTCCAAAGCTCATGTCGACAGTCCAACAGTCCAAAGCTCATGTCGACAGTCCAATGCTCAAGTCAACAGTCCAAAGCTCATGTCAACAGTCCAATGCTCATGTCAAAGTCCAAATCTCATGTCAACAGTCCAAAGCTCATGTCGACAGTCCAATGCTTATGTCGACAGTCCAAAGCTCATGTCGACAGTCCAAAGCTCATGTCGACAGTCCAAAGGTCATGTCAACAGTCCAAAGCTCATGTCAACAGTCCAATGCTCATGTCGACAGTCCAATGTTCATGTCGACAGTCCAATGTTCATGTCAACAGTCCAATGCTCATGTCAACAGTCCAAAGCTCATGTCGACAGTCCAATGCTCATGTTGACAGTCCAAAGCTCATGTCAACAGTCCAAAGCTCATGTCAACAGTCCAATGTTCATGTCAAGCGTCTCAAGTTCCCTGTTACAATGTGAATATGAGTGACTGACAAGACATCCCTGGTGAATGGCGTCTTCCATGTGGCCCCTGGCCAACAAGCACCTGCAGTATGTTAATCTAGTGATGTCGCCACCGAACAGGCATAATGCTGAATCACATGTCTACTTCCCTCTGTGATAAACACCTCCTAGATTCTGAATAGTCACCTCATTTACATCCAACACTAGGGTACCACAAAAAAACAACCTCAACACTACGACTGTTGTATGTCTATACTAAGTAATGGGAGTTACAATCACCTTAGCACTAAGATCGTTTTGAACAATGACACAGATACTCATGTTCTGCAGGGTTTTCATCTTACATGGTATCAAGTAAACAATCATGTGTCATATTGTTACATTTGACATATATTATAGAGGGATAGGGGCCAAAATGAATAAATCGGACATTAAATGAATTTAATACAAATGCTCTGATCTCACTTCAAGGTCAAAGTGTTATGTCGATAAATCAACAAGAACATTGAAGCTCTTTTAACAGCTGCAAACTGTTTTCAGATTATTCAAAATATGTTCAGCATGAGCCCACAATAGAGTTAGTGAAACTTCAAAGATTATTTAGAACAACTGTCTTGCTGTTAACAGCTATATTTTTATATGAAATATTCTTTCAAGAACCCCGTCCTCCATCAGGATCGTCAGGCAATCAATACATTGTCATTTTACATAAAAGTGTTAAAACACTAAACACAATCAACAAATAAAACCAGATTTTTCTTCAGCGCCTATAATTATTTCATAATAAAAGTTAGTAGAGTGTCCCAATGCCAAAATAGCATGCATCAAAGGACCATGACTTTAGTGTTCATGAACTTTACAGATTCAATACAAAGCTATGAAAACCCTATTTCATGCTGACAATATCATGCAATGTCATACGTTCACCAATATTCTCCTCTCCAAGGAACAATATTGGTCTTAACAAAAGCCCCACTTTCCTCATGTCTAACACCACTTACGTCTCCAGGGCAAATGCAGCTTTAGAATTGATTTTCTAAATGCGCAAGCTGAATTTATTATACATAGAAATACATATTGATTTTCAAGACAAGCTAGAGAAGTAAACATGCTATTAGACTTAATTAGTCATTTCCTGCCTTAAATTTAGAGAATAGATAGAAAAAGAATTTATTACTTCATTAGAGAAGCCTCAAAGCCTCACTGTCAACTGATTTCACAGAGAGGGCGCAGTGTGAAACATCTTTAATGGTTCCTAATGTACTGTGTTGTCCAACTTGATCAACAAACATAAGCATCAATGTATGTCATAGTCCTCATCAGCAAAAAACTAAAAACTGGAGTGAGTGAGAGAGTGAGTATGGTTTTATGACGCTTTTAGCAATATTCCAGCAATATCACAAGGGACATCAGAAATGGGCTTCACACAATCTACCCATGTGGGGAATTGAACCCGATCCTTTGGCGTGACGAGCAAGCAATTTAACCACAACGATTCTCCCACCACACTAATACTGCCTTTTGAAAGTGGAGCCATCACAGTGATTTTATTAATGTATACAAACTTGAAACTTGCCATCTTTGTCATGTCTTTCTGTTATGGGTTTTTGGACACTTAAGAACATCTGTTGTCTTGATTACTGCTTGAACAATTGCTAAATGTGTCGCTAACTTTAAAAAATATAATTTAATTCTAAACACAAGCCATCCTTCAAACATTAACAATGTATGTGTGACACAACACCTGTCGAGTGAGCACTGCCATCCAAAAGACTTTGACATCCAAAAACCTATAATTCGACAATATATCATCTCCCATTTACTTTCCGTGTTCTGATAGGGATTCTGTCAACATTTATTATTCCTTTGGATGTGAGATCGGACTTAATGTCAGAGAATATATTATGGGCCACTATACAAGCACTGACGGACCAGAGTACTATACAAGCACTGACGGACCAGAGCACTATACATGCACTGACGGACCAGAGTACTATACAAGCACTGACGGACCAGAGTACTATACATGCACTGACGGACCAGAGTACTATACAAGCACTGACGGACCAGAGTACTATACAAGCACTGACGGACCAGGGTACTATACAAGCACTGACGGACCAGAGCACTATACAAGCACTGACGGACCAGAGTACTATACAAGCACTGATGGACCAGGGTTCTATGACACACTGACTTTGGGGACAACAGTATCCATGCTGATCCACAATCCTGAAGTACAATCAAACACCAGTCAAACAAACATAGAAATTGACAATCTTCCTGAGGTACCTTACTTCAAGGGGTACCTCACTTCAAGGCAGATATTATTTCAAGGGGTATATCACTTCAAGGGGTACCTCATTTCAAGGGGTATCTCACTTCAAGGTGTACCTCATTTCAAGGGGTATCTCACTTCAAGGCATACCTTATTTTAAGGAGTACATCACTTCAAGGCATAGCTTATTTCAAGGTGTACCTCATTTTAAGGGATATCTCACTTCAAGGGATACCTCACTTCCAGGAGTATCTCACTTCAAGGTGTACCTCATTTCAAGGGGGGTATCACTTCAAGGCATACCTTATTTCAAGGGGTATATCACTTCAAGGCATATTTCATTTCAAGGGGTATCTCACTTCAAGGCATATCTCATTTCAAGGCATATCTCATTTCAAGGGGTATATCACTTCAAGGGGTATCTCACTTCAAGGGGTATCTCACTTTAAGGTGTACCTCACTTTCAGGGGTATCTCACTTCAACACTTATCACACTTTAAGGGGAATCTCACTTCCAAAGGTATCTCATCAACAATCAGCATCAAGTTTGACATCCCAAATTCAAATTATTACCATTGGAGTGAATTGTAAGTAGACTTTAAGCAACACTTGGATAGTTGAAGTTCAGATGACTCAATGACAATTTAAATAACCCGGGGAGTTGGCTTCTGCATGAGGAAGTTCTAGCGCAGAGATTAGCAGCAGCACGTCAGAGCAATTTGGGGTGAAGATTGGTGCTGTATAAATAGCAGACCAGCTGGGGTCATTTCCCATAGCTGTTGCAAGCCACTAGAGTGGGAATTACAAACATGCATGGATGCAATGAAATTGTCTAGAAGTCTGCGAAGACAAATTAGTGAAATAACACCTTGCTGTTATCATAATTACACATCGTCCTGTCAATTGATGCCATTCCTAACTAACTTGCCAAACGTGTAGCCCCTGAAATGTCTAAACCTGTAATGTCGACATTATCCACCATAGAATCTGATACTAAACCACTGTACTAATGATACTGCTCTACTAACTGTCCCCATCCTGAGAAGATATCATCACAAAACGAGACTGCAAAATGTATGGAAGTCTGTCTCACAGTCCCTGAACCACATTATTTCCCCTCCTGCTTAGCTCTCGCTGCAATGCTAAAGCCCTAAATAAAGTCTAGATTTCCCCAGGAATCTCTGGTCTTCTTCACGCTCCTTATCAATTCAAATGGGGTTGTTTGTTACTATCAAAATTACATACATTCAGAGACTTATTAAAGCGTTAGTCTAAATGAATGGAAGTGTTTGGGGCTTTAAGATTGGTTGAAAAACAATGTTAAATGGGATCCAATCCAAACAATCTTTCACACCGTATGAACACTATTCTACAAACAATTTTCTCAATCAGAAATTTTAAACAAATACACTTTTCTAGTTATTAAACTTATTTTAAATGATATTACAGATACTTTCAGATTTAATCAATTTCGAATTCCCAATAGACCTAAGACTGAAGCAGTGGTTCAGATTATGACCACTGTTTATGGAGAACAACGTTAATTGAGTTGTTTTTTTGCCCCATTCTGCTAAACAGGGTAAGCTGTCATGGAAGCTTCATGGTTTTGTGACATTCTAGTTTGACAGCACGTCTGCCTCACAACCGGGAGAGATGACATACAGGGAAAGAGCTTCAGAAAATTACAGATAACTTCGTAAAATGTCAATAAACATCACACGTTTAGAGAGTTATTGTGTTATTGAGTATTTGTGCCTACAGATTTTAAAATTTGAAATCTCCAGCTAACATTGCTGTTCCAACTGAAATCCCGGGTCATCGAATACCAATACACCCGCAAATCTGAAAACAGTGTGTACATCTCCTATATGGTTGTTCAGTTACATCACCAACCAATCAGGGTGGTGGGGGAGCCTAGTGGTTAATGCGTTCGCTCGTCCAGCCGAAGGCACGAATTCGATTTCCCACATGGGTACAATGTGTGAAGCCCATTTCTGGTTCGCCTGCAATAGTATTGGGGGAATATTGCCAAAAGCGTTATAAAACTAAACTCTCTCACTCACTCACTCACTCACTCACTCATGAACCAATGCAGCGGCATGTCAGTGCACTGTAAGCAGTAAACAACTTCAAATCCTCTAATAGGAACACACTGAGGATCAAATCCTTTGCAGCTCCATGGCAGTGTTTAGCAATGGTCTAAGGCTGTACCAAATGCGAAGTCCATGGATGTGTAATAATTCTATCCTTAAAATAGGCAAGTCTAGATAAGCGGATGCCAGTCTTTTATACTGACAACCTGTTCTTCTCACTTATATAATCTGGAAATTATAACCTAAATTAATAATCACTGGTTTAGAGAGTTGTGTAAGTCGAGACAGTACTAGTCATCTGTTGCTCACAGAGTTAGCAGTGAACAACTGCAATAGCAACACACAGGACCAAGTTAAGGGTGGGAGATAATTCTACAGCTATCTATACTTGACAACCATGGTGGACATTCAATCCACATTTCCACTACATGAATGAGCAAGCAAGCTTTTATGATGTTTTTAGCCATATCACTGCAGGGGACACCAGAAATGGGCTTCACACATTGAACCCATATGGGGAATTGAACCCATGTCTTTAGTGTGATGAGCAAACACTTTAACCACTAGGCTACCCCACAGACCCCTCTACATGAATCACTGGGAAAAGCATCTCTGAGAGAAGGAACATGCACCAGATAAAACAATCAACAACAACTTTGTCCTACAAACCATCAATTATACTGGAGTACTGATTGGATCAAAACACAACAAACATAGCGGCAATTAACATACAGGATAAATAACCAACATATACCACCGTCAAAATGATCCACAGGCTGATATTATCTAACAAATGAACATTGAGCACCAATCTGTATGAAACATGAACAAACAGTAGATGACAATCATATTATACACATACATGTTCATTTTCATTGCACAACTGGAGAAAGCCATGAACTTTGATTCAACACAGCTGAACCATCACATGAAACAGAATTCTCCTGCAAACCAGCACAATGAATCCCCACGCCCACAAATAATTACTTTCAAAAAGTCCACTGCGCTATCACAATACTGGCAAAGAATCCATATCTATCTATAAGGGTTTCTTAATTTCCTAACAGGTTCCAGCGCACTGAATCAAATTCTCTTCAGCATGACAACGGCTTGAGCGTACCTCTCATCGATCAGGGACATCTTATTTCAGTTTGATATCATCTCTGGAAGACACCTAATTAAAGTTATCTTGGACCAGAATCAAATTAAGTTGTGTCTAGACACAAAGTACGCTATCTTAAGCATCAGTGTTAATCGGGAAATGCAATTCTTCAAAATGACATGAACAGATTGTTTATGAACATCGCAAGTCCTCATTTATGGCTCCTTTGTGCATAAGATGTTTCTAGATTTAGAGTAACAAAGTTGCTTGTTTAACAGAGCAATGACTGGATACGTAAATGTGTATCATAACTCTATTTCAAAACATGATATGACGATAACGCTGATTTGTCATAAATGGATGCGTATGCATGACTCTAAGTCCAACACATCACTGTTGTTAGCCGGACGATGTTGATAATAAAACACCTACTGAGACAACACTGTCAGACAGGGTGCTGTTGTACAAAACCCTCGTAAGTGAGTCGTAAATCGACAGACGCAAGTTTACGTTAAGGTATGGGAGTTATGATCACCTTAGTGATAGGGCTGGGACGATACACTATGTCATGATACGATACGTATCGTGATATTTTACCTGCGATACGATGCATATCACGATACATACACCTTGAAAGAATCACACAGTACTAAGATTTAAAATGAATGGCCGGTAGTGGCCAAATATTACTGAAGAGACAGCTAGTTTATCCACCTCAAAGTATTTTTCTCTAAATAAGTACTTTAACATGTTTAAGATAAAACTGTTTTGAAAAAAAATGTGTATCGTTTTGTATCAACACACCAGTCGACGATACGATAGCTGTATCAAACTGAAATGTATCGCGATGTGTTGGTGAATCGTCCCAGCCCTCCTTAGTGCTAAGATTGCTTTGGACAACCACATCCAGGTCACTGATAGGGCACCATGGGTATAATGCGTGAAGCCCATTTCTGGTGTCCCCCGCTGTGATATTGCTGGAGTATTGCTAAAAGCGGTGTAAAACCCAAGTCACTCCTAGTATGGTCTCAACCAATATGCATATCACATTAGACACCCAACAAGGGGTAGGTACAGGGATCATCTGGTGTCATCTCTTTTCTAAAACCCTCGTTTGGTGATGTTAAACTTTACAAAACATTTTACCAATCAGTACATGATTCATTCAGATCATACACTTGAAACTAAAAGAAACAACATCTAACTGAATAAAAAATAGGAACCAATTCTAGTTTTGCCACAATCAATACAATCCAAAACACTTGTCGTGACATGTTTTCAGAAGTGTATCACATGGCAACACGCTTCTTGGATGTCAACAAAGTGAAAACCACAAATTTCAAGCTGGCTGCGATGCTTATTCAGTGTGCATGCAAGTTGAAAGTTAAGTCTTTGTCAAACTTGCCATCTGCCTTAAGTGTGCACAGTGTGCTGCAGAGGCTGCACGGAGCTACAATGAATATTCACCACAGATTTTCTTCACACATCGTAACAAGCCAGCATACCAAGTGGCAACACTATGATGTCTAGCTGACAACCACCATCAGCAGTATGTGTGTAGATAGTTGTTAGGCAGACAGTTTAGCAGGAAGATTACCTGGAACATGTTGCATGAGATTGTACACTTCACAAACGCGGTGTTGTTTTTGCTCTGAACTTCCACAGGGTTGGCATGACAGCTCAGGTCTCACATTAAATGAGATGTGACTGAAGAAGTGCTAAGCAGCACTTCGACAACTTTGCATTCAGTGCAATGATCCTTCCAACTGCTTGCATGAAATGGGAGGGGAAAGGGATTGACATTCCAATGACAACCATCAAGACGGCAGGGAACTGTCTAGTGTTATGTATAATGCAACAGTTCAGTCCATCAATACAAAAATACAAAATAAAATCCATAGAGAACTAATTCATCCATCCATCCATCCTGAGTGAGTGAGAATGGTTTTACGCCGCTTTTAGCAATATTCCAGCAATATCACAGCGGGGGTACACCAGAAATGGGCTTCACACACTGTACCCATGTGGGGAATCGAACCCAGGTCTTCAGAGTGACGAGCGAACGCTTTAACCACTAGGCTACCCCGACGCCCTTTATCCATCCTGAAGGGATATCATGTCACAGCATCTACATGTCAACTCACTTGGGGGAAATCCCATCCACAAAACAATTCACACTCAGACATTATAACCAACCAATACACAGTTTGTTATTGCTTCTGAACAGGATGCGAAACAAGAAACGATTTCACTTCAGTCTCACCACAGCCCCTAATGCCAAGTACCAGCAACCTTCATTATTTCCCTCTGAAATCCTAACACTGTCTGTAGTGACAATGCTCAGAATAGAGCTGTTTATTTCACTCGATCCCAGAATGGCCTCTAATATAAAGGATCTGAACTGAAGGAGTGCTAACCCTTGATTCCACACAGGATGTCTTGTTGAAAAGCAACAGAATGAATCCACACACTAGAATGGTCTTCCCACACATGCTTAAATACTCACTAAACTTCAGCATGTGCAAGCACCTGTTCACATTTTACTACTCCAGCAAGATGAATGATATGCATTTCATGAAACCCAACTAATCTTGATTACAAAA
The DNA here is from genome assembly GCF_003918875.1 of Haliotis rubra. Lineage (NCBI taxonomy): Eukaryota > Metazoa > Mollusca > Gastropoda > Lepetellida > Haliotidae > Haliotis > Haliotis rubra. The sequence continues at coordinate 243,715 of NW_025767501.1, forward strand.
CAATCACGTCTAGTCACCTCTATTCCACAAGTAAAATCAGCATTAGGAAAATATATCAGAAGAGAGAAATATAATGTGATCATTTCACAAACTGTTTCATTACAGTGAAATATCTCTGTTAGTCTAACAGCAAGCTGATATGTCCTAGCTGTTGGTTTCTGATGCTAGGCCTTTCATTACAGTGAAATATCTGTTAGTCTAACAGCAAGCTGATATGTCCTAGCTGTTGGTTTCTGATGCTAGGCCTTTCATTACAGTGAAATATCTGTTAGTCTAACAGCAAGCTGATATGTCCTAGCTGTTGGTTTCTGATGCCAGGCCTTTCATTACAGTGAAATATCTGTTAGTCTAACAGCAAGCTGACATGTCCTAGCTGTTGGTTTCTGATGCTAGGCCTTTCATTACAGTGAAATATCTTAGTCTAACTGCAAGCTGATATGTCCTAGCTGTTGGTTTCTGATGCTAGGCCTTTCATTACAGTGAAATATCTGTTAGTCTAACAGCAAGCTGATATGTCCTAGCTGTTGGTTTCTGATGCTAGGCCTTTCATTACAGTGAAATATCTTCCTAACAGCAAGCTGATATGTCCTAGCTGTTGTCTAACAGCAAGCAAGCTGATATGTCCTAGCTGTTGGTTTCTGATGCCAGGCCTTTCATTACAGTGAAATATCTGTTAGTCTAACAGCAAGCTGATATGTCCTAGCTGTTGGTTTCTGATGCTAGGCCTTTCATTACAGTGAAATATCTGTTAGTCTAACAGCAAGCTGATATGTCCTAGCTGTTGGTTTCTGATGCTAGGCCTTTCATTACAGTGAAATATCTGTTAGTCTAACAGCAAGCAGATATGTCCTAGCTGTTGGTTTCTGATGCCAGGCCTTTCATTACAGTGAAATATCTTAGTCTAACAGCAAGCTGATATGTCCTAGCTGTTGGTTTCTGATGCCAGGCCTTTCATTACAGTGAAATATCTGTTAGTCTAACAGCAAGCTGATATGTCCTAGCTGTTGGTTTCTGATGCCAGGCCTTTCACAGTTACAGTGAAATATCTGATAGTCTAACAGCAAGCTGATATGTCCTAGCTGTTGGTTTCTTTCTGATGCCAGGCCTTTCATTACAGTGAAATATCTGTTAGTCTAACAGCAAGCTGATATGTCCTAGCTGTTGGTTTCTGATGCCAGGCCTTTCATTACAGTGAAATATCTTAGTCTAACAGCAAGCTGATATGTCCTAGCTGTTGGTTTCTGATGCCAGGCCTTTCATTACAGTGAAATATCTTAGTCTAACAGCAAGCTGATATGTCCTAGCTGTTGGTTTCTGATGCCAGGCCTTTCATTACAGTGAAATATCTTAGTCTAACAGCAAGCTGATATGTCCTAGCTGTTGGTTTCTGATGCCAGGCCTTTCATTACAGTGAAATATCGTAGTCTAACAGCAAGCTGACATGTCCTAGCTGTTGGTTTCTGATGCTAGGCCTTTCATTACAGTGAAATATCTTAGTCTAACAGCAAGCTGACATGTCCTAGCTGTTGGTATCTGATGTCAGGCCTTTCATTACAGTGAAATATATAGAGAATCTCACCCGAGTATCTTTTGACATCAAATATATCACCAAATATATAGTCTAACAGAAGTTTGATAAAGTAACAAATATCCGAGGCTTGCAAAGGATATTTTTACTTTTTTCAACGAGTGTTGATATATTTGATATCAGAAGACACCAGGGTGAGATTCTATTTATCATAAAAAAACTCTCTTCATTAGTTTTCAATGAAAAATGTACATCTCTGAACACAGTACTGCCATTAGATTTGCAGTGCAGCGATGTCATAAAATTTTGACGTCAACAAGTTCATGACGTCATAGCATTGTCAGGGCATTGTACAAAATCTACTGTCAAAACGATATTTCCTAGGAGATATCGTCTGATCTCACACAAGCGATATCTACTGTGGAACACAGTTTTGGATGATAAATGCTGGTATAAGGAGAATGGTAAATTCGTCAGGGATGACATCTTCTTTTTTATGTTATGAATATTTTAGCATAGCTTCTAATAATGTTTTCAAGCAGCTGGAATTGTTGGTATTTTTGCTAATCTTCCTGATAATATTATCAAATGCTTGACAACAAAATTCTCCATTCATATTGCATAACTGTTTTGATTGTTATCATACACTTCAACATTTGACATTATATCACCAGATCATAAACTTCCCAAACTTATTATCAAATGAAAGAAATATTTTCAAACACAATTTCACTAAAGCTTCAAGGGACCTTTTTTAAAAAACATAAATTGAAACGACGCCAAAACATTCAACAATTAACATCATTGAACAAAAAGTCTCCCTCTAGAAATAATTTGCAAATATGTCAAACATTTTGCCATGTTTTTGTTACAAGATATTTGTTATGCTTTTGTTTGAGAACAATCCTCTACTGAAAGGGTTAAAGCACTACCGGCAGCAATAACGCAATTTCCCTCCCCTTGAGATGAATGGGTGGACCTGACTTTCACCTGACAATAGCGGGAAGTTGCTAGGATTCACATGTGTGTGTTAGACGTAAAGGTCAGGACAGAAGAAAATGTTCCCTACCAGTGTGAAGCTAGCCTCTCCACGTCCTTCTGTTGAATGTAATGCAGTATAGTCCAATAGTGTTGGGATCTATTTCCTGTGATCCGTCACACACGTCGGCTGGAAAGGTAAAAATATATGGTCAACATATGTTATTAAGCATTGATATACTTACAAAACAGTCATCAAGGACAAAAACATATTGATCAATCAATTCACAAAAATGTCAAAACCATTGTCAAATCCAGCAAATATCCATCGAGTCGAAACAATAATGATTTTATGTACACACGTGTATATATATATAACTATACACACACTATGTTATCAATGTTTACCATATGCCAATACGAAATGTCACAATGATTCCAAGGATCAAGTAACTTTTTCAGCCATACAAGCTACATAACCAATTTAGAAATGTTCAAGCAACAAATTATGGTATAATACCATATGACGCTTCTTACGAAGGGCAGCGGTCTATTCCACAGAGTAATGTCACAATGGTTCCATGGATCAAGTAACGTTTTCAGACATACAAGCTACATAACCAATTTAGAAATGTTCAAGCAACAAATTATGGTATAATACCATATGACGCTTCTTACGAAGGGCAGCGGTCTATTCCACAGAGTAATGTCACAATGGTTCCATGGATCAAGTAACGTTTTCAGACATACAAGCTACATAACCAATTTAAAAATGTTCATGCATCAAATTATGGCATAATACCATATGACGCTTCTTGAAAGGCAGCGGCCTATTCCACTTAACCACCACCCACACGGTAATCATGACGACAGCATCCAACGATATCAATGTACGCACACAAAACCACCTTTCCCACAAATGTACGCAGTGAGTATCCACAAATCCATTCCAGTTTGGTTGAGAGCTGAGACTACACAACCACTGATCTGCTGACAATGTGGTTCTCAGATGCGCGATTTCGGGCGTGGGTAAATAAAGACGCAAGTTGGCCTGCTGCAATCTATTACTGACATAAATCCATATATGAATCACATCTTCACCTCACATTTCTCTGTCTTTAAAACAAGAGAGTACTGTTTTGGGACTCTCTATTGTAACTGTGTCTCGATTCAAGTTTGCTTCAGCTGTGGTTGTGCATATGACAACAGAGAATAAACTTCAGGTCAAGCACTGGGTTTAATTCAGGTTTCACAGAAACAATATCTGTTTTCTTATCAAGGGTGAAAAAACTTACAAATCCTTACAAAAACATTTGAGCATTTAGTGCAAATGTAGGACAATGGGTCTCTTTGAACTCCCTGTGAGGTATGGAGCACCAAGGAGACCTTGTGTGACCGACCCACTGGAGACACACAGACATAGGATATTACTCTTACAGTCCCATTGTCTCTGGTATTAAAAACACAGAAATAGGGTGATCATATTGACTTGTGTGAAATACACAGAAATAGGGTGATCACATTGACTCGTGTGAAATACATAGAAATAGGGTGATCATATTGACTTGTGTGAAATACACAGAAATAGGGTGATCATATTGAAATAGGGTGATCATATTGACTTGTGTGAAATACACAGAAATAGGGTGATCATATTGACTCGTGTGAAATACATAGAAAAAGGGTGATCACATTGACTTGTGTGAAATACACAGAAATAGGGTGATCATATTGACTCGTGTGAAATACATAGAAAAAGGGTGATCATATTGACTGGTGTGTGAAATACACAGAAATAGAACACAGACCTAAAAAAAAAGAGTGGTAATCTCACTCTTGTGTTAAATACAATAAAACAACATGGCCTCTTTGCTTTCCTGTATCAAATACAATAAATAGTACCTCGCCTTTGATCTCCTGTGTAAAATACAATATAATAGGATGCTCTCTTTGATTTTCTGTGAGGGATACAAAGGAAGAAGACTCTATTGAAGAAGAAATGGAGGGAAATAGGAGAGTTTCTTGATTTATATTTTAAATACACTGCAATATGTGGATCTGTTTGATTCATGGAAACTAGGACCAAAATAACTTCTGACTTTGGTTGCTGAAGTTAAAGTAAGGATGCAAGTCTCGCCTCCCTCTTCTGTGTCAGTTGTCAGGGGCTTCTCGGAAGAACTTTAAACCATTTGTAAATTGAAATTACTTCAAATATTTTAGATGTAAACAAACTTAAGCACCCTTGTCATGGTCAGGATTTACAGAGGTTTGCTTGGTTCAAACAAACCTTGATGCTTTTACAAAGGCCCTTTCAAAGCAAGAATCATACTTTTCAAGGTTAAAAGTATGATTCAAGAGGCGAGCTTTGAGACTATGTTACTTCATTTACAAATGTAATATAATTATTGTCAATAGTATTGCGACATCTGTTGCCTCACACTAACCTAATGAGTGCTTCTACATGAGAGAGGTTTTACATTTGTACTCAATGTATAGTCTGTTATAGACCCTGAAGCAAATATATCCATTAAAGCCCATGCAAGTCTAGAAAATGTGGCAAGTCTAGATTTGCAGTTTCAGGTCTCCTTTTCATTATATTTTTTTTTACTATGAACTTTTTTTTCTGTAAAATATGTTCATTTCAGAGACTAGTTGTTTGTGTACTGGATGTATTGTTGGGCAGAACGGAGACACATTCTTCTTCACATGAGAACTCCATGATGTCAACCTGTAACTACAACATCGTTGTAACCCCTGCATTCCCACTGCACCATGCAGGCTGGTGAAGAGTTTTATTAAGTTTCAACGTAAATCTCCGGTGTTTGTTAACTTTAGCATTGCTGTCTGAATTAAGGATGTGGATTCAGTTAAACATGGTTATACACCTAAAGCTACGGGTTGAGCCAACTAAAAAGTTCTACCCACACATCAAGCTTTACATTCAGCTGCACATAAAGCAATCAGTGAAGAATTAGTCTACAGCAACCTTGGCTTGTAAGAGGCGACTAAAGGGATCGGGTGGTCAGGCTAGCTGACTTGGTTGACACATGTCATTGTATCGCAATTGTGTAGATCGATGCTCATGATGTCAATCACCTGATTGTTTAGTCCAGACTTTTTTATATAGTTTGAAGATTGCTGAGTATCAACAAGGCTAGTGAGTGAGTGAGTGTACTTTTACGCCGCACTCAGCAATATTCCAGCTATATGGCAGCGGTATGTAAATAATCAAGTCTGGACAAGACAATCCAGTGATCAACAGCATGAGTATTGATCTACTCAATTGGGATATGATGACATGTGTCAACTAGCCACCCGATCCCGTTAGTCGCCTCTTACGACAAGCATGGGTTAGTGAAGATCAAGTCTAACCCGGATCTTCACGGGTAATAAGGTTTTACGTAACTCTGTTGGTAAAGCTATCACTAAACTTATACACTGTACATAAAGCTCTTAAGCACTCAATGAGAAGCTCAACGTAAGCCATCCACAAAGCTGTTTTAAGAGCTATACATAACAATGCTCATACAGCCAAACAGAAACCTACACAACTTTCAAAATGTCATCCAGCAGAAAGATGATAAATGCTAAAGGGAGGTACAAGTCGACAGTTATATAAACAAGGTAATTTTCTCAACCCCTCCCCATAATCAATCTCCACCTCGGCATATAAACACTCTTACCATGCCTACCTCAACATGTTGTATCAGTGACATGCATAATCACGCTCTAGACACATTTGCGATATGAGTTCAAATGATGGCAATTTGATCCTGGGAACAGAATGACTCTCCTTTTCTTTAGCAAACAGCCTGACGGCAGGACAGATAAAGCTGGACTGGTAGTTGGGGGATATATCAGCTACATGCTTCATTTCAACATCAATATGGAGAGGGTGGCCTTGAGAAATACTACATGCAGCATATATGTACTGGAAGCAATTTGTTGGTTTATCACAACTGAAATGAAACAACCTACATATGTAATAAACCTTATGAATAATTTGCACGAGAAACTATTGATAGGGATATTGGACTGTTTCCAAATAGCCATATAAGGAGATTGTAATAAAATTGAACATCTACAGCTTTAGCATCATCAAAATTCATTTTGTTCTAACTGAATATCCATCTCTATAAATAGAACAGACAAAGTGACCACAGAAGGAATACAATCCTGAATCTGCCTGTCTTCTAACCAATAGCACTACATAAAGTATTATCAGGAGCTCTTTAGAATACCTAACAAAGAAAAGGAAAAAAACAGGTAGAGCAATGACATAGTTAGTTCTTAATGTACTTGATATTTGTTGTATCAGTACAATGTCTGGATATTTGTTGAATCTGGACAATGTCTGGATATTTGTTGAATCAGTACAATGTCTTGATGTCTCTGTATCAGTACAATGTCAGGATATTTGTTGTATCAGTACAATGGATTGATGTCTGTTGTATCAGTACAATGTATTGATGTCTGTTGTATCAGTACAATGTCTGGATATTGGTTGTATCTGTACAATGTCTGGATATTTGTTGAATCTGTACAATGTCTGGATATTTGTTGAATCTGTACAATGTCTTGATGTCTCTGTATCAGTACAATGTCAGGATATTTGTTGTATCAGTACAATGGATTGATGTCTGTTGTATCAGTACAATGTATTGATGTCTGTTGTATCAGTACAATGTCTGGATATTGGTTGTATCTGTACAATGTCTGGATATTTGTTGAATCTGTACAATGTCTGGATATTTGTTGAATCTGTACAATGTCTGGATATTTGTTGAATCTGTACAATGTCTTGATGTCTCTGTATCAGTACAATGTCAGGATATTTGTTGTATCAGTACAATGGATTGATGTCTGTTGTATCAGTACAATGTATTGATGTCTGTTGTATCAGTACAATGTCTTGACGTCTGTTGTATCAGTACAATGTCTGGATATTGGTTGTATCAGTACAATGTCTGGATATTTGTTGTATCAGTACAATGTCTGGATCATCAGTACAATGTCTTGATGTCTGTTGTATCAGTACAATGTCTTGATGTCTGTTGTATCAGTACAATGTTTGATATCTTTTGTATCAGTACAATGTCTTGATGTCTGTTGTATTAGTACAATGTCTTGCTGTCTGATGTATCAGTGTCATGTCTGTTGGATATTTGTTGTATCAGTACAATGTCTTGATGTCTGTTGTATCAGTACAATGTCTTGATGTCTGTTGTATCAGTACAATGTCTTGCTGTCTGTTGTATCAGTACAATGTCTTGATGTCTGTTGTATCAGTACAATGTCTGGATATTTGTTGTATCAGTACAATGTCATGATGTCTGTTGTATCAGTACAATGTCTTGATGTCTGTTGTATCAGTACAATGTCTTGATGTCTGTTGTATCAGTACAATGTCTTGATGTCTGTTGTATCAGTACAATGTCTGGATATTGGTTGTATCAGTACAATGTCTGGATATCAGTACAATGTCTGGATATTTGTTGTATCAGTACAATGTCTTGATGTCTGTTGTTGTATCAGTACAATGTCTTGATGTCTGTTGTATCAGTACAATGTCTTGCTGTCTGTTGTATCAGTACAATGTCTTGATATCTGTTGCACAACCCTATATTTTGATGGAAAGAATTAAAACATAATGTATTCATGTGTAAACAACACATATATATGTGGTTTGTTCTGAAAGGCAATTGAAGATACTAACTTCAAAAGGGAATATGAGATTGCATTGTATTTTTACTTGTCAAACGACAACTTTTTGTTTGCCACCTATCACTTCACATTGTCACTAGTTTGGTCTCAATATTAACTGCTTTCTGTAGGCATACAATAGTGTGTATGGAATAAAAAAAGTATTGATTTTAGAAATGCCAGATTTCCCTGACACTAATATTACACTAACTTGGCATTAACACTGAATTAGCCACTGGATCTCCTTGTAGTCATGTGAGATTTTAAGGAGAGAGGGTGTATTCTTAGTGTATTTAACTGGAAACAGAGCATTCTCAACTTGGAGAGAACAGAAAAGTATTCAGTTGTAAAGAGGCAAAATCTCACATGAAAAAACAACAGAGCAGACCAACATGATTCTAAATGGAATCATTATGGCAATTTCTAACAACTTGACATTCAGACATGGATCTCCACAGAGCAGACCAACATTCAGTGTAGGCGTATACACAGAGCTGCAATCTGGCTGTACTTGGGAGTACTTGGAGAGAACCACAGAGCAGGCCAACATTCAGTCACGCTGTACTTGGAGAGAACCACAGAGCAGACCAACATTCAGTGCATCTGGCTGTACTTGGAGAGAACCACAGAGCAGACCAACATTCAGTCACGTCTGGCTGTACTTGGAGAGAACCACCCAACAGAGCAGACCAACATTCAGTCACATCTGGCTGTACTTGGAGAGAACCACAGAGCAGACCAACATTCAGTCACATCTGGCTGTACTTGGAGAAAACCACAGAGCAGACCAACATTCAGTGCATCTGCCTGTACTTGGAGAGAACCACAGAGCAGACCAACATTCAGTGCATCTGGCTGTACTTGGAGAGAACCACACAACAGAGCAGTCATGACCTGGTGGTCCATCATACTCCACCAATAGATATTGATAGTAGTAACATCAGACAGACAGAAAACAGTCACAGATTGCAGCTATGATACACAATCATACTTGCACATGAAACCTATTCACAAATCAAGCCAAGGACCCTTGTCTGCTAGCTATGATAAAATGTGTAACTTTGAATTTTATCCCTGCAAATCCTACTGCAGGGTCAATCAGCTTCACACCACAGGATGCAAGACAACTCCCTCCACTCGTCCTCCACAACATGTCTGCAGCTGACACAAGGTAGGATGTCTTCCTCCTGAACTGATCGGGACATGGGAACAGAAATCTTCATTTCATTGCACTTGCAACAAGGTGAAACAACAAACATAATCTCCGCCACTTGGCAGACAAGCTTGTAGATGTAGGTATCATTCCTGTTTCAAACGCTCTCTAGTTTATTGACATTGACACGTGATAACATGCAAGCTGAAAGCGTTTATTTGGGGAGAAGATGCAAGGCAAATTGATTAGACAAATAACTTGACAAGTGGAGAACTATCCTCTCCGGGGTATTAGTACATTGTTTTGGTTTGTTTACACGGAGAAGTGTTTACACTAACTTGTGGCATTGTTTAGCTTAAACAGACTTTCACACCTGTCTTCGCTTGATACTTGTAAAGGTAGCTTTGCAGATCAGATAAATGTCAAAATCAGGATCAACTGGGTGGTTTCACGATACACTTTAATTCAACACAATTTTTAGTGATATGTTCATGAAATTTCAGATTTCTTCTGAGATATTCTCCATCCGACATACAGTTCAATAAAGACTCATATATATCTCGGTTAACAACATTTGAGCGAGTGAGTGAGTGAGTGAGTGAGTGAGTAGTTTTAGGCCACTTTCAGCAATATTCCATCAGCAGGGAACACCAGAAATGGGTTTTACACATTGTCCCCATGCATGGAATCGAACCCGGGTCTTCAGTGTGGTAAGTGAACGCTTTAACCATAAAGCTACACCACCACCCCAATAAAATTTACGGAAAACACACTCAGGAAGTGTATAAAAAATAAAAGCATAAAAGTCAGATATGTTTTATTTGAACCCATGATCTATTTTAGTGAGACGGCTGTCACTAATTGGTATGCAAGTGTAACACAGTGAAGGCACAAATCTTATGTGGTGAATAAATGAAACGGTTTGAAGAGCATATCAGATACATTTATTTTTCAAGTGGGTTTTCTTTCATATTTTTTTAAATCAGTGTACATCAAACAATTAAAAATATATAAATAACTGCTTGACTTTTATAATATCATTGTCAAATATAGTTCTCCGGGAGATCATAGATTATTCAAGTGTTTCTTAAAGTGGCCTAGGTAGGTTCTTGACTGAAAGTGTTCACCAGACCATGAATAAAACATCATGGCAGGTAATTAAGACTTATCTTTCCAAGTCCACGGAAGGTGAATGTCGTCAGTTACTTACTTTGAGCACTGGCAGAGCTGGACTGTTAAAGAAACACATCTGTCACCTGATACAGACACAGATCAGGAGACGTCAGTCAACCAGCTCCCTAGACTAACGCTAAGTCTCTCAATATATATAATTTTGATAGTAACAAATAATACCATTTAAATAGAAAAGGGGTCCCAGTGAGATGAGAGATGATGAAATCTAGACTTGCTTCATTCAGGGCTTTAGCATTCCATGGAGGGCTGGGTGGAGTGAGTGAGTGAGTGAGTTCGTTTTTTCCCTGCTTTTAGCAATATTCCCGCAATATCACGTGGGGTACACCAGAAATGGGCTTCACACATTTGGTCTTCAAGTAACGAGTGAATGCTTTAACCTCTAGGCTACCCCATGCTGGGTGGAAGGGAAAATAATGCAGTTCAAGGACTATGAGACAGACTACCAGCTCACCAGCCCTGGCTGCTGGACAAACCACACAGCATTTTTGGAAGGTAGTTTTTATTTAATTAAGCTACATACTCTTAGATGGATGTGAGAACCACTATCAGCTTAACCATCTTCATTTCACTTAAGTGAGCGAGTGACTGATTTAAGTTTTATGCCACACTCACCAATATTCCAGCTATATGGCGGCGGTCTGTAAATAATCGAGTCTGGACCATGCAATCCAGGGATCAACGGCATGAACATCAAACTATGCAAATGGCATACGATGGCATGTGTCAACCAAGTCAGCGAGTCCAACCACCCGATCCCGTTAGTCGCCTTTACGACAAGCATAGGTTACTGAAGATCAATTCTAACCCGGGACCTTCATGGGTTTCACTCAAGTAGTTGTTGAAAACTATGATGACAATATTCAAGACTTGATTCTCCCAACAAACACCCTACTGCTGGGTGAGTGACTACAGCTTGTTCCTTCTGCAAACTCACTTCCACCCACAAGGTTGTTATTAGAAAACTATTTCAAGGACCAAGTCGTAATCTCATTTAAACTTACTTATCTACAACATGTAACCTCAAATCCCAATGGAGTCCAGAACAATGCTTAGAGCTGAGGCAATCTAGACTTGCCAAATCATCACCAACTTCAATCTCTGGGGTATGGGAGGCAGACTTGTTCATTATCGTCAGTATTTCATACAAGTCCACAATTCATTTGAATTCTCATTTTTCTATATTGAAAGGCACAGACACACCAAGTGAGTATAGACAGTCATTAGCCATGAAGTCATCTCACTCACACCGGAATCAAATTTCTTATTTCACCTTCCAAGAGCTGCCAATACCTTTGACTGACAGCTAAATGTCACAGCCATAAAGAGTCTAAGTAGTGTGGTGTTTGTCAACACTTGTCATATACCCTCAATTAATAAGCAAAATAAATGCATGCAATAAGACCATTTCTGCTTGTGCCTATTGTCCATTCAACATACAATCCAATACCATCAACAAGTTCAAAGAGATGACAACGAATCCGACTCTCAGATGCCCGATTGTCAACCAGACGACTTGTGATAAAATTCTCATAAACAGCCAAGTTTGTGAAATCCTGGTAGAACCATGTGACCCAACACAATGTAATGGCAGTATATTAAACCCATAACAAGAATTGATTTACTAAGATTTGGGTGCCTGATTCACACTGCTATGATGAATGTATTCAGTGAAGACAACATTATTACTTCTTTCAGCAACACCACCAGCTTCTGGACCGTACTTCATCTGATCATGTTGATGAGGCAAGTTATTTATGCCCTACAGTGTCGTACATGATCCATTTTTGATGGCCATCACTTGTCTGACTGGCATGTACCCAGTTTCTCAGACAGCATAGCACCAAAAAGAGCAGTGTACATCTTAATCCTCAAAATATCATGCATGTATTACATGTATTTACCTGTATGTACCTATATGATCTACCTACATGTACCTATATAATCTACCTACATGTACCTGTTTGATCAGATACATTTACCTGAATACACCTGTATGTTCAGATACATTGACCTGAATACACCTGCATGATCAGATGCATGTACCTGAATATACCTGTATGATCAGATGCATGTACTATTGTACCTGTATGATCAGATACATATACCTAAATATACCTGTATGATCACATGCATGTACCTGAATATACCTGCATGATCAGATGCATGTACCTGAATATACCTGCATGATCAGATGCATGTACCTGAATATACCTGCATGATCAGATGCATGTACCTGAATATACCTGCATGATCAGATGCATGTACCTGAATATACCTGTATGATCACATGCATGTACCTGAATATACCTGCATGATCAGATGCATGTACCTGAATACACCTGCATGATCAGATGCATGTACCTGAATATACCTGCATGATCAGATGCATGCACCTGATAATACCTGTATGATCATTGTACCTGAATATACCTGTATGATCAGATGCATGTACCTGAATATACCTGCATGATCAGATGCATGTACCTGAATATACCTGCATGATCAGATGCATGTACCTGAATATACCTGCATGATCAGATGCATGTACCTGAATATACCTGTATGATCAGATGCATGTACCTGAATATACCTGCATGATCAGATGCATGTACCTGAATATACCTGCATGATCAGATGCATGTACCTGAATATACCTGTATGATCAGATGCATGTACCTGAATATACCTGCATGATCACATGCATGTACCTGAATACACCTGCATGATCAGATGCATGTACCTGGTAATACCTGTATGATCAGATGCATGTACCTGAATATACCTGTATGATCAGATGCATGTACCTGAATATACCTGTATGATCAGATGCATGTACCTGAATACACCTGCATGATCAGATGCATGTACCTGATAATACCTGTATAATCAGATGCATGTACCTGAATACACCTGCATGATCAGATGTATGCACCTGATAATACCTGTATGATCAGATGCATGTACCTGAATATGCCTGTATGATCAGATGCATGTACCTGAATACACCTTCATCATCAGATGCATGTACCTGAATATACCTGTATGATCAGATGCATGTACCTGAATACACCTGTATGATCAGATGCATGTACCTGAATATACCTGTATGATCAGATGCATGTACCTGAATATACCTGTATGATCAGATGCATGTACCTGAATATACCTGTATGATCAGATGCATGTACCTGAATATACCTGTATGATCAGATGCATGTACCTGGTAATACCTGTATAATGAGATGCATGTACCTGAATATACCTGTATGATCAGATGCATGTACCTGAATACACCTGTATGATCAGATGCATGTACCTGAATATACCTGTATGATCAGATGCATGTACTACTGTACCTGTATGACCAGATGCATGTACCTGTATGTACCTGTATAACCACATGAAGTTAATTACATATGCAGAGACAAATATTCCAACCCAACCATATACACAACAAAAACGATAAACCGACCAGGGACCAGAGAAACAAACATTTTAAGATTCCTCTGTGCAACCGCAAATCTTATGATATTGTCTTAATTAAACATTGGTTGACAGATCACCAACTGTGGGGCAACTAAAGTAGCCTACAGCATGCAATGCTCTCATTAACAACTGATGCAGCTTCTCAACAATTACAGTAGGAGGATTATTTGTAGTTGGAGATTATTCTTTCATTAAATAAACCACTCCTAGGTTGACATTTCAGTCCCCATCTTGGCTCAAAATTATCTTTAAAAATCAATTCAAATGTACATTTATTACATTGCAAATGCTTATAAAGGTGGTTCACAAAATTGACAAATAATTTAAAAGCATTTGTCTCAAATAGCAAATACATACCAGTACCATGTGCACATCAGTATGGATGAACAATATGAAACAGCATGAACTAAATGACGAAGATTAATGAACAAACTTGTTCCTTAAAGACAGTCACAACCCCAGGTGTTTTTTTAAAAACCCATTTCCAACATATCTGATTATAAATCAATATTCATCATTTTTCATAAATCGTTATCAATCTTGTACTTTGATACAAATATCCTGTCAATGGTTTTGACAGAAATATTTCAATTACAAAATGAGCTCGGATAGCTGTTTAGTGAAGTGGGTTTCCATAAAATGTCATATATCATTCAGCATGTAATTCCCCCAGCGCTCCAATCCAAATCCGATCTAGCAGCTGATTGCTATACATGCGCCATATACAGGCGATAACACGCTCTTCAGTAGTAGATAGAGAACCTATTAATTAGTAATTACAACTGTCACAAGAGATCTTCCTCCATACATGCTCCACAGAGACAAGCATGCTGTCTGTGTGATTCCACGGATTTTGGCCGAGACAATCACGAGCCGCGGGACTCAACCATGATATTTGAAAGCATATTTAGTTTAGTAATGTATTAGCAATACTATAACATGATTATATAAGTGCGTTCAAATATCCATGGTGCAACTGTACAGATACTGAATTCAATTCAACATCCAGTTGATAGAGTTGACATCTGTAAGAGCATTGCTAACCTTTTTAAACAACCCCAATATTGACACTGATTAAAACCAATCTCTTTCTGTATCAGACCCAAAGAATAAAAGCAGCTGATGCCAGCTGAGGGCTGTTATGTAATAACATAACTTCAGTTACATTAGGGGCGGTGGAGTAGCCTAGTGGTTAAAGCATTCGCTTGTCATGCCGAAGACACGGGTGGGCACAATGTGTGAAGCACTTTAATGGTGTCCCCTGCCGTGATATTGCTGGAATATTGCTAAAAGTGGCGTAAAACCAAACTCAGTCAGTCAGGCTTCATAAGAAACAAAAAGACATATCAGCAACAATTCACCTACTTCGAACTTTTGCCACAAAGTTGCAACATGAAATACAGAGAACAATAAGCTGATAATTGTAATGAGCATTTTAGATATCCTCTACACTGACTGCTGAAGCCATACAATCTCCAAGTTCTGAGAACAATACAATATGACGTCATCCATTGTTCTTGACGTCACAATCAGGTAACATTCCATCATCAACAGAAGGACAACAGTCAACTCCACATACACAATAACCTACTTAAGCTCAGAATCATGGGTTATCTGTCCCTACACAAAACGAAGAGCTTGGCCTAACACTATTCATCCAACTGGGACATATACAAAATAATTTCTTATCGCTTGTTAGTTAATCTCTGAACTTACTACACACATATACAGGTTTCTATATTTAAAGGATTACCAGTCCCCTGCTCACTGCGAAGACCCGTGTTTCAGTTACTTCACACAGCACTTTTTATTCCCATACCTTCTGAAGCTACATTACAGAGCAAACACTAAATGAGTTTACTACGAATGCAACCCCCTCATGAATTAATAATCAGGTGTAGAAAGAAGCAATTAGACAACTACTTCACTTGAGCCAGGTCAGTGATCAAGGCACAGCTAACTAGTTACGGTGTTACTAGCTAGTTTGGTTGGTTGACCTGGTACAATGACTAGTTTTCAACGTACTGTCATAGCTTCCAAATATGGACATCAGTATACAATAGCAGTATACCAACAGTCAAATCTCATCTCCAATTAAAACAACCTGAGCTATCAGAAAACAAGTAAATCTGCTCATGGTATACCTCATTGACTATGACCTTTCACAAAGTCATGAATGTTTTTTAAATTGTTCCTCTTTTTTTTTTATTTTATGAATTTGAAGCAATGTAGTGGCTTGAACAAAACTCTCAGCTTCAAACCCTGTCCCAATCCCTAACATTTACATGCGGACATGGACGGACTTTCACACACACATGCATGCACATGCACGCACACGCACGCACGCTCACTTGTGTATCTCACTTTACCATGTTGAGCATGAGTCCACCATACATAGCACCACAATATAGGTCAGTCACTCTAACCTTAAACAATGCCACACTGAGTGACCAAGTTGGAAAATGACTAAAACTTTCTGGGCATTAATCGCTTTCTGATACTAGGCAGAAATAGGCATTTACATCAAAATGTTATTGTTCATAATTACAATAATCAAACATGAACAACCTTTAAATACACAGTCAATGTAATTAACTGCAGTTTCATTACATAATATATACTGAGTACCCTAATCTTATAACTATTACAGTGAATCCTTGAAAAGAGTACCATCAGGTTCTGAATTCTACATGAAGGCAATAATTACCTCATAAAGGAACCTACATGATTCCTTAATGGCTGTAGGGTATCAATAAAACATACACGATTGCCATAAGTTGGAGAATTACTACATTAGATCATGAGCAAAGGCCAAGGAAACGCTTCCAGAGCAAACCAGTAATAAGTCACAGACGTACCTGTCAAAATCTATCTCCCTCGATCATACGAAACAGAAACCTGTGAACCTCAATGGCAAATCATGACCTGCCACTACCTGTGAAACTACACCATACCACTTCACTGATAAACACACATACCCTTTGTTACTGGAGATTTCACAACCTCAAACTCCTTTCTTTTATTAACATGTCACTACCAGTTCTAAACATAAAATCATTCTAGTACTATCATAACACCTTAGACCTGTCATGATTGTTTGATACCAGTCCTTGTAAAACACTCCAGGCTTGAAGGTGAAGCCAAGGTCAGTATAGGTAGTATATCAGCAGTTAATGTAATTACCCCATAAGTTTGCCATCAGTGTGATAAAATGCCAATGACAGCAATTTCTCTTCTAGAAACAGTATAATATCCACAAGATACCATTTAATGATATATCTATAAACCACTATATACTTGCCTTATCCTGTAGTAAATCTGGACTGAACAAGGCTACTTTTAGGTCCTTTGATATCTCATCGATGGAGATTTTCAGAACAATAGGTAATACAGCATTAAGATTAGACCTGTAAATTAATGTTACAGCTGGCAATGAGGATACATTCTCCAGTAATCTTGTTAGTAGACATTCCATAAATTCTAATACTAATGCGTTACGGTGGTTACAGATAAGCTGGATTAATGGGCATTAAAGCACAGAGTTAATTGTAGAATAGAATTCTTCATGGCATTAATAAATGTTTCAATAATACAACTATTGCCTCCTAAAATGAATCAATCTATTTGAAAGAATATGAGATAAATTCACGACAACTTTCTTAACCTACATGGTTGTGCTTTAGTTGGAATAATGAAAAAATATTCAGCAGCATTACACAGCCCAGTAGCTGAGTTTGTCCAATAACATTAAATATTCAAATCTAGCCTTCAGGCCAAAGTAAATTAACTATAGGATTTTCAACCTGCTCACCTCTCTACCAAATATTCCCTCTAGGGCTGCGGGGTAGCCGAGAGGTTAAAGCGTTCACTTAACACGCCAAAGAGCCGGGTTCGATTCCCCATATTTACAATATGTGACGCCTATTTCTGGTGTCCCTGCCAGGGACTTACATGGAGTCCTGTATTTGAGAGTCCCTGGGACTCATACTCATAATTTTCAGGGGTCCCAGACACTTAAATAATATTATTGATACTGTTATTGTATTGTGTATCATGATCATCACATTGTTACAGTAATTAAATTGCAAATAGTACCATAACCCAGCTAGTAGCAAACTCAGTGATAACTTATTGTCATTTGATTGGAATTTTTACAAAAAGTATTTGGACTTTTTCTGAGTCCCTGTGGACGAGCTAATAAATTTTGTTGCGTTCATTGTAAATTTTTATGAGTATAGGATGCAGGAATTCGCGTCCTGTAAATCCCTGCCCCCGCCATGATATTGCTGGAATACTGCTCAAGCTGCTCAAAACCAAACTCACTCACTGCATCATTTTATCATGACATTCCTACCAATGCAACTTTCAATGTGTTCACGTTTTCTTTACTTCACAAAATACACTTTCCCTACCAATCTTTCTTGCTGGAATATTGCTAAAAACGGCATAAAACCATACTCAGTCAGTCAGCTTTGCATCACATGAATAAAATCCCTTCACTGAATGCACAGATGCTTTGAACATTTTGTCTACAATAATTAATATATAAATACATATCATTCGACTAGGAAATATTTGAAAATCTTGTGCTGGCAGTTAACATCATAAACATGGAAAAAGTCTGCACAAGTTTGTTTTTAGTTCCCTTTTTAACACAAAATTAAATTAGACCTGAAGTCAAAGTCAGAACATCTTGAGAAATATAACTATGATTTCATTACCACCGTCATACAATTAAATAAATGTCGATTTCCAAAATGAGGTGAAGAAATGAAGCCAAATCTGTTCTGATTGGCTCACGCATCCTTCATTTAGAATGGTGGTCAACAGTTCACCAGACACCACCTACTGTGAAGCTGCCATTACTCCTTCCTACTGATAGAAATCATATCCGTGTAAATGGTTTAATCCTAATGAGACTGCACAATTAAAATATTTGTGATTGATTGATAATGGCAGTCCATTTCCTGGTTTCAATCTTTGCTTCTCAAGACTTCAAGACATGATAACTGTACCAACAAAGACAAATTTCTATATCTTTGTAACTGTTTGTATATTTGGAGTTTATAGAATACTCGTATAGCCACTGTTACTTCATGGAATGCTATGCAATAAAATTTTTATCTTTATTTTTGTTTACCACCACAAAACCAAATGGCTAAGAGTAATTTCTAATCATGCCACACTGAACTGTTTAAAGTCCCCCCTGACAACTTGAACGTTCTATACCAGTACACAAGTTCTACTCCCCTGACAACTTGTACATTCTATACCAGTACACAAGTTCTACTCCCCTGACAACTTGTACATTCTATACCAGTACACAAGTTCTACTCTCCTGACAACTTGTACATTCTATACCAGTACACAAGTTCTACTCTCCTGACAACTTGTACATTCTATACCAGTACACAAGTTCTACTCTCCTGACAACTTGTACATTCTATACCAGTACACAAGTTCTACTCTCCTGACAACTTGTACATTCTATACCAGTACACAAGTTCTACTCCCCTGACAACTTGTACATTCTATACCACTACACAAGTTCTACTCTCCTGACAACTTGTACGTTCTATACCACTACACAAGTTCTACTCTCCTGACAACTTGTACATTCTCTACCAGTACACAAGTTCTACTCTACCAAATCTGCTGGCTTGACAACTGGTGTCCGAATTTTCTGCCTTCATAAGTTTATGTAAACAACACATGACTTCAGACGTCCTCCACTCTACAGGTGATATTCTCATAAACCCCACAAAAACATCACTTGAGGACATATTTACATAAAAACTCCTGTCCTGATTTGTGTTGATCCCATGTCAAGGTATCCTGTTCTATAGTACATGAAAACGTACATCACAATTTTATGGCTGCGTCCATGTTTCCACATGAAAGGTGTCAAATATGTTTATCCATATGACAGGTGACAAATATGTTTATCCATATGACAGGTGACAAATCTGTGTATCATAAAATAGCAAGTGAGGACTTCAAGGTTTGACTTTCTGTCACCAGCTGTGTCAAAAACATAACTGGTCATCATATCCCTGTAAATCTCCAATCCAGATCTACAGACCTGTCAGATCAAAGCCCAAACTGTGTCGTTCAGGGTTGTGTATTTGTTTGCTTCACACCACACTAACCAATATTCCAGCTCGAGATGTTGGTCTGTAAATAGTGAAGTCTGGATAATACAACCCAGAGACTGATATCATGAGCAACAATCCACACTAAAAAGGTATGAAGACGTGTAATGATGCAAGTCACATATCCTGGCCCTCCTCATCTAGACACCTCACAGTACAAGCACATGTTGCTGGGGACCATTTCTAACCAAGACAAGGGCGGTGGGATAGCCTTGTAGTTCAAGCGATCACTCATCACGCTGAAGACCTGGGTTCGATTCCCCACATGGGAACGATGTGTGGAGCCCATTTCTGATGTCCCCTTCTGTGACATTGCTGGAATATTGCTAAAAGCAGCATAAAACCATACTCACTCGCTCACTGTAACCAAGACCATGTATGCATGCCTGCATCATCATCTGCCGCCAAAGCCCTTGCAGCTGCTGCTGCTAAGAAACACCAGGACCCATGAGAATCACCAGCTGGTCCGTGTGGGGTTGTGCATACTAATATGAAATACTACAGTCATTACTATAACCACGACAAGACCCTGATGTGGCACGTCCATGTGTACTTTGCCCTTGAGGTTATCGTTAGAATATTGTGGTCTAAAGGATCTCCTATTTAATATTCCATATAGGGGGCCTGGCATCCATGCAGAATATTTTTCTCCCAAGTCTTCAAGACAATTTCCTTCCTTCAAAGTAGAAGAAATCAATTTGTTCAGACCCACAACACATTCCTTTCCTGACTGGCAGTGTACAATTGATTTATTGAAGGTCTGCATCATGTAAGCTTTCTTATTTTCAGGAATTAGAAAAAAACTAACCTGTCCTTTCCTCCTTCCCCATGGAGAAAATATAATTTTGGTCATCAAGGCCATGCCTCCCTCATCTTCAAATTTTAACATTGGAGTAATAACGACAATGGCCACTTGGTATTTGTCCCCTGGGACTAACTTCAAACATTGCACACAATTTCACCAAATCGCTCTTTCTTAGAAGTTTGTCATGTGAGGGTTTTGTACTGATGAATAGTTGATAGTTTCTGTGTTTCAGCTTTCTTTGAAAATAATCAGGGGGTTGCCTATATTTTTTGTCTTCTATCTTTACAAACATGGATGGATGACAAATTAGCAGCATAACTGTTAAGACTAGGCTAAAGTCAAGATAGACATGGGATTAGTCCATATTTACTTCCTTATTACCTTAAATAGGTACCTGCTGTTGATCTGAATGGCTGGGAACAAAATATCTAATTGGGAATTTTATACCAAAGTATTTGCAATAACTATTTAGCTACACATACAAAATAATCAGACCATGCAAACTCAAACATATAAAAGTCGTCAGGACTGTGAACAAAGTTTGTTTGTTTATTAACGCCGCACTCAGCAATTTCAAGCTAATTGGCTACAGTCTGTAACGAATAAAGTCTGGACCAGAGAAACGAGTGATCAACAACATGAGCATTGTTCTACGCAATTGGGATACGATGACATGTGTCAACCAAGTCAGCAAGTCTGACCACCCGATCCCGTTAGTCGCCTCTTACTACAAGCATGGGTTACTGAAGACCAATTACAAAGCCGATTTTCATGGGTATACTCAGTGAATGTAGAAAGAAATGTGCAACATCAGCCACCCATAGTGTAACCATGGAGTTGAATTGTTATTATCACTGGTCGGGGTGAACGGTGTGGGTACCTGGGGCCACCCCTATAGCCAGGTTACCCATCTCCAACCTACCAACTTGCAGTGAGAACCTTACAATGTTTTATTATGCAACAAGAATACTAAAATATGGTGGGTCAAAGTGGCATATCAGGGCATACAGTTATGGGCCACAGTCAGTCATGACTGAATATCTCACATGCAAATATCATCAAATTCATAAAATCGGAAGAGAAAATATATCCGAATGATCAGATTTCCCATAAATTCTCACTCTTAAAGCGATATTATATGCACATCCCCATAAACAACAAATATTAATGGCCTAAGATGTGATAAATGTGGCCACAGAAAGAATATGAACCATCAAAGACGCGACTGCCATCACAGCCCACAACAATGTCCCGAGAATCATAACCCCAGTTTATCACTGTGGTATAACCACAATAATTGCATCAAATCTGACAGCTGAGATTGAACCAAACCCAATATAGAAACAGAAAAGCAAACTGCAGTGAGCTATATATGTATTTCATTACAGGTCGTAACGCTAACTATAGAGGCCACAACTGGAGTCGGAAGTCCGATATTGGCCATTGGGAATTCACGTCCTTCAAGCACTACTGTAGGCAACAATCAAAGACCATCAGTAAGCCGTTAATGCCAGTGCCTATAGTCAACAGCCTGCTTCTTTATGATATTCCGTCTTTGTTCAAGCAGTAAATGTTCAGAATGAATTGTAGCCAACCCTTTTCTAGGAATCAACTTTCATTACTCAACTGGGAGTTGAGGATTACTGTCAGTCTTTCATGGCAGTGGTTGTCTTGGATCGTTTCAACATGCTGAGACCTTCGGTTTGGTTTTACTGTGGCTAAGATAATGGAACAGCTTTTAATAGTTAACATATTTTTCTATTTTCATTTGTTACGTTATCTCTGAATGATTTATGTATGTCTCTGGTTAATTTGGAAGCTGAGCCATGAAAATCTTTCTAATGTCTTCATAGGGCAATCATAAATAAATGAAGAGTCTACAGATTCATATAGAACAAACACACAGTCAAGTCATTACAAATACATCAGTCATGATCAACTTACACTGAAACAACAGCTTTTCAGGTGTCGTAAGTTTATACTACTTCCTTGATATAGAAGTAGCACCTGTCATGAAAAAAACATGAAAATGTCCCTCTGGCATTTGTTTCTGGCAAAATCACAGCGTACATACTATAGTATTTCAATTTATATTTCAAAACCTCTTAAAATCATTACTGCTGATCATAATAAATTTATGATTAATGTTTTGATAACATTTTTAAATAAATGCCACATACATTTAAACTCCCGTATCTCAAATAATGATCACTCCTCATGACAACACCAATGCCAGATTCTGACTCCGAAACCAAGGGCAGAATACAAGCTAATGCATATTTATAGGGTAATAATTCACAGCGTCCTTGTATGCTAGATTAGGCAGAACATTAATTGAGATGATAATTAGGCAATAAATTACTACATGGGATGAGGTGTTCTCTACGACCTAAACCCATGGTTAGCACGCCATGGTCCCCCCTACAGGCTAGTTTCTGGGGATGCTGTTTTCAACAACAGTATGGAAAGTAGGGATGATTTATGAAGTCGGAATTGAAAGTAGGAAGAATAGTATTTTGCAGGAGAGCGAGTCTGTTGATGAAGGAAGGAAGTCAGATGAAAACCATAGATACGCATCTGAGTGTGTGCCACGGCTTTCATGAAAAACAATAAATATTGTGACAAATACACTTTGAATCTGCCGACCCTCTGAATACATAATGAAGATAATTTAATCCCATAGTTCTTTAACAGCTAAAGGTAGGTACTCTGAATTCTACAGTTAAAGGTAGGTATTCTGAATTATACAGTTAAAGGTAGGTACTCTGAATTATACAGTTAAAGGTAGGTACTCTGAATTATACAGCTAAAGGTAGGTACTCTGAATTATACAGTTAAAGGTAAGTACTCTGAATTATACAGCTAAAGGTAAGTACTCAGAATTATACAGTTAAAGGTAGGTACTCTGAATTATACAGTTAAAGGTAGGTACTCTGAATTATACAGTTAAAGGTAGGTACTCTGAATTATACAGTTAAAGGTAGGTACTCTGAATTATACAGTTAAAGGTAAGTACTCTGAATTATACAGCTAAAGGTAAGTACTTAGAATTATACAGTTAAAGGTAGGTACTCTGAATTATACCGCTAAAGGTAAGTACTCAGAATTATACAGTTAAAGGTATGTACTCTGAATTATACAGTTAAAGGTAGGTACTCTGAATTATACAGTTAAAGGTAGGTACTCTGAATTATACAGTTAAAGGTATGTACTCTGAATTATACAGTTAAAGGTAAGTACTCTGAATTATACAGTTAAAAGTAGGTACTCTGAATTATACAGTTATAGGTAGGTATTCTGAATTATACAGTTAAAGGTAGGTACTCTGAATTATACAGTTAAATGTAGGTATTCTGAATTATACAGTTAAAGGTAGGTACTCTGAATTATACAGTTAAAGGTAGGTACTCTGAATTATACAGTTAAAGTAGGCACTCTGAATTATACAGTTAAAGGTAGGTACTCTGAATTATACAGTTAAAGGTAAGTACTCTGAATTATACAGTTAAAGGTAGGTACTCTGAATTATACAGTTAAAGGTAGGTACTCTGAATTATACAGTTAAAGGTAGGTACTCTGAATTATACAGTTAAAGGTAGGTACTCTGAATTATACAGTAAAAGGTAGGTACTCTGAATTATACAGTTAAAGGTAGGTACTCTGAATTATACAGTTAAAGGTAGGTACTCTGAATTATACAGCTAAAGGTAAGTACTCTGAATTATACAGCTAAAGGTAGGTACTCTGAATTATACAGTTAAAGGTAGGTACTCTGAATTATACAGTTAAAGGTAGGTACTCTGAATGAAACAGCTAAAGGTAGGTACTCAGAAATAAGAGATGCCTCATCAAAGTATGTGACAATTATTGACAAATATCTTCGCTTTAACAACCTTCATAAAACATTGCTAGTTTAATGTTCTATAAGTGTACACACTGTCTCAACTCAATACTGACCTTGCAGTATGAAACGTGACCCTCAGTGTTGTCGATATTCGCAGGTATCCTGTCCTACCTGTGAAGGTCACACATTCTGGCAAAGACATGCTGAACCCACCAGAAAATGAATGTAATGAGGCATACAATTCAAGTGAGATATACATCTGTCTGTGCATGTGTTTCTATGGCGATTGATTTATCTTTATCCTCTAAACATATGTTGCAGACTTAACAACACATTAGAAGTTTGCCATCCAGAGACACAGCGTGGGCCACAGTGATGAAAAACTTATTAAAAAAAATGTCCTTTCTCCAAGGGTACATAGGAGCACACTTCTGATGAAGAGAAGTTTCCTCTGATATGACATGTCTGAAAGTATGATGAATACTTCTGACTGAGGAGGACTTTCTCACTTCTAATTTACCTAAAACACCACTTAAATGTATTGTATGAGGCCATCATCACAAGGTCGATGCACAAGGATATTAAAATCACTGGAAATGTTTGAAGATAGTGAAAAAACTGTTTCAATAATACATGTATCAGGAATTACTACTCAACAGATTTACAAATTTCTGCAGCTGTAGAATAAAAACCTTGAGAGTTTTTCCCCTTAATACAGTACTGATATATCTGTGACTGTTGCTTTCCTCAATATAGTACTGATATATCTGTGACTGTTGCTTTCCTCAATATAGTACTGATATATCTGTGACTGTTGCTTTCCTCAATATAGTACTGATATATCTGTGACTGTTGCTTTCCTCAATATAGTACTGATATATCTGTGACTGTTGCTTTCCTCAATATAGTACTGATATATCTGTGACTGTTGCTTTCTCAATATAGTACTGATATATCTGTGACTGTTGCTTTCCTCAATATAGTACTGATATATCAATGCTTTTCCCCTGAATAATGTACTAATATATCAATGTTTTTTTCCTGACTACCCATATATCTGTGACTGTCAACACATCAAAGAAATATGTTTGGTTCTAAGACTTCTGATAAGGAATCAATGAAATGGTAATCTATGTCACCCTCACAACTGGGGCCAGGCACAAATGGACCTTAAATGTCCATTACCACATTCAAACGCACTTCCACTCAACTCAAGGCCAGCAAGGAGCATCATAGGTGGCTGTTTCCACACAGCATCCAAATGTACATAACACCTACATGAATTCCTATGTACTTAAGGGGCGGTGGGGTAACCTAATGGTTAAAGAGTTCGCTCATCACGCTGAAGACCCGGGTTCGATTCCCCACATGGGTACAATGTGTGAAACCCATTTTTGGTGTCCCCCGCTGTGATATTGCTGGAATATTGCTAAAAGCAGCATATAACCAAACTCACTATGAAGTTCATGAACCTGGGGCATTCCTAGTTCCAGATAACTACAGTTCACTAAATTAATGTCATAAAACGTTATATACTCAAATTATAGACACGTTCAAACTAAAATATGCAGCAAATGACAAGGATGAAAAAAGGAGTTTGTTATAAAAATAGTTTACTGTTATAAAAATAGTTTACCGTTATAAACATAGTTTACCGTTATGAACATAGTTTACCATAATAACTATAAATGTTGAGTACCTAATGGAAATACCTAATGTTTAATGGACTGAAATTACTTGGAATTCAAAGCCTAGCTTGCTTTGAGATATCACAATCATCCTTATGGCTACAGTCTATTTTAACTATATATATTTAGATTTATTCCACATTCCACTTCAAGTAAACAGACATTATCACACACATCCCTTTGTTAAACAAAAGCTGTAAATATTTTATCACAAATGTTACAATATGTAAACAAGCATCACATAAAATGTGACGTTTAAGCTTAAAGATTACTTATCTGAAACACATGAGTGTAGCATGGCAACCTTGTATCTAGGGAGTTAAAGTTACAAGGTGTGCTGACATGTGTTCATGTCCATGTCTCTGGAACAAGAATTAGCAAACCTGACGAAGGTCAGTCATGAACTTAACAGATCCCTTCTCTTTCTAATTAGTGTGGGGGTGGGGTAGCCTAATGGTTATAGCGTTGGCTCGTCACGCCGAAGACCCGGGTTCGAATCCCCACATGGGCACAATGTGTGAAGCCCATTTCTGGTGTCCCCCACCGTGATGTTGCTGGAATATTGCTAAAAGCGGCGTAAAACCAAACTCAGTCAGTCAGTCTAATTAGTGAAGAATATTTCCTCATTCACCACAAACACAGCTGGCACATTCAGCCACTGATTTATCATGACTTCGGTAACATAATACCCTGTTCATATCTCACTGCCCAGGTAAGACCCCAGCCATAGAAAACCCAAACTAACCATCTGAGAGAAATGTTTAGACAGATTGTGTGAAGTGATGACCAACACTGTAACACTTACCTCACAATAATGGCCATTTGTTTGCACATCCATCCATGAATATGTTTAACCAGAAGATGAGCGAATAAGCAATCAGTGATGAATAACACACAAGCATGTGATCGGGCGTCTCCAGCGAACACAGCCTGAACCAGCAGACTCTCATCGACATCTGTATAAATACACTCAGCAGCCCACAACGCCTTCACCGGCTAAAAGATATCACTCCCCACCTTGTGCCTGTCATCCATTATTGACCAACAAAATTAAGCAAAAGCTGTACACCCTCCTCAGTGATACTTGTAAATAATTGAGGACTATCATTCGATTCGCCTCACTTGCGCTGTCTCAAAACTCCGTGGCACGGACCACTGTCTCCTTGCTGTACTCTCATTCGTGCTTCACACATCAATACCGAAGCACGTGGGTCTGTCTGCCTTCCAATTTGAATGCTAGACTCTCAACCACCTGAGCAACCTGAGGACTAATACAGTGCCAGGGAATGCCAAAGGACATAGCGTAAGTGTCGTCAAGCACTGTCAGGTGCCTTCGTGTGGATGCAGTCTTTTCACAAAAGCAGTCAAGCAATTGCATTTTTAGATCACAAAGTCAACAGTCAAGTCAGCTGGAGTCATGTCCGACAAAAGGAATATTTGTGTCACGTTTTGAATTGCCCTAAGCTCTTTCAGTTGAGACAGAATTCAACACAATAAAAACACAATACTCATAACACAATCCTACAAACTGGAAACATGTCTCCCTGGTCCTGACTTCAATAAAGTATTTATCCTTATCCAAGAGTTTAGGTTGCCATGAAACTGATTATGCTTTTTTTAACAATAACAGGAACAAGTTTCAGCCTGCTGCTTTATCATTCCTTATCTTGGACTGTTGCTGTTACTTATGCATATTGAATGACATCAATTGGCAACACATAACGGGTGCTCATTGCCATTATTATCCAATCATACAAGGCAAATCATCTCCATTAATGGGAGAAGACCAATGAAATACACCCATCTTTCACTGCTAAAAACAAAAGCAACAAGGAGAAAAAAATGTCTGTGATTTTTATGGTATCTTGAAGAAGCTAAATATTTCATTATGGCTGATTTATTCTTCTATGATAGAACCAGTACTTAAGAGATTAGAAAGTATTGACATATTCGTATGAAACTACTTTTTTTTAATGGTACATAAACCCAAAAGTGGTTTTCAAATGTATACTTGATGTAGGATTTAGACCTGGAGCAATGGCAGTACTTGGATGGTCTGCTTCCTCAAAATGGCCATTGCATTTTTGCGTTTCCTCCACTTTTGCCGTAATGTTAGCTGTACTTTACACTACCCAAACTAATCACTCCCAATGCATGCAGACATAAGAAATCCACATTTGGTATTCATTTGGGATGAATATCAGCAAAACTCTGTCAGATATTTCTAATTTTTCTACTTTTGCATTTCTCTTTTATTTTGCAGAATATACTTCCTTCAGAGATACTGTTTCTTTAGTCATGTTCGTACAGACTAATTACACCTGCCGGACATGGTAGTATCATGAAGTATCAGTATCGTCGACTCAGTATTCAAATTACGTATGGGTGATCATCATAGAGAAACCGTCTGTAAACTGCCATCTCAATATCTTCAGTACCATGTCCTTATCCATGTCACTATTCCAAGATTGAAATGTCCATATACTAAATGATTGCCCTTGTCCATTGGTCTTTTCTCTTACGTCAACTGAATCACAATTCATATTGATACACAACATCGTCACAAGTCAGAGCATGATGACTGGTGACATAAGAAATCTGCTCAGTGAACTGGACTGCTTATTGGAGTGATCATATTTCCCCTTCTGTGTTAAGGTACTAGTAACATTTTTATGTTCAAACAACCTGATCTGATATTCATTTTGAAAGAAGAAAAACCTAATTATGTTTCATATAAAAAATTCTCAACACTGAAATTTAAACTTTGTTGCTCATGTAACAGTTGTACTGAAGCAGATACTGTGGGCAATTTGAAAACAAAATATAATATAATTTAAAAAATTGATGTAAATGATATCTATTTTGTCAATCTTAACTTCCAATCAAGATTCTGGCAGATGATTTACTTGTGTCTACGACTTGGCTGTTGTGATCTTAACTTAATGCCCACAGATTTGAAAGAATTATTTTGATAATCCTGTTTGCTCCTAAGCCTGCTAGAGCAAAGATAGTCTGTCTCACAGTCCCTGAACCATATTATTTTTCCTACAGCCTAGCCTTCCCTGTAGTGCTAAAGCCCTAAACGAAGCAAGTCTAGATTTCCCCAGGTTCAGGAATCTCTTGTCTCCCTAGGGCTCCTTTTCAATTTAAATGGGCTTGTTTGTTACTATCAAAATTACATATATTCACAGATTAAGCCTTAGTCTAGAGCAAAGACTAAATAAGCAAAATAAGAAGTAATAAGTACCAGAATCATTAAGAAATGCCAATGCAACCTTAGAAAATCTTGAAATTTTCATCAGTTCATGAATTTATTGATAAATCTGTGAGATTTACCAATTATGTGTAAACCTGTAATGATTATGTTACCTTATCACTAAAATCTGTCCATGAAGTTAAATAGGGAGATTTACCGATTCTCTGTAAATTAATAACAGCTGATGTTTTAGTGGTAAACTAACAACTAGTCTCTGAAATGAACATATTTTACAGAAAGAAAAGTTCATAGTAAAAAAACTATAATATATTGAAAAGGAGCCCTTGACTTTGGATATTTCTTGGATATATTTGTTTCAGGGTCTGTATGACAGACTGTGGTAAATAATATGCTTCTGCTATCTGAACTTTTCCCTTTCAACTTTTCCAACCCTGTCAACTCTTATATAACAAACCTTGACTGAAGATATTATTATTTGTCACTGAACTACTGAAGAACAAAATGGATATCCAGTTCCTATAAATACATCATAACAGTATATCCTTTAGCTTATTTTTGTGTGAGTGCACGAAAGTATAAAAATCAATGCATATTTTTATTTTTGAAGGCAATGATTCATGCTACATGCACTAACAAACGGAAGATATGCATTAACTTTTGTTTCCACTTAGTACACAGATATCTTTCTTATGGACACAACATTTTGAGATGAACCTGTGAAGATCCGGGTTAGAATTGATCTTCAGTAACCAATGCTTGTCATAAGAGGCGACTAACGGGATCGGGTGGTCAGGCTCGCTGACTTGGTTCACATCATCGGTTCCCAATTGCGTAGATCGATGCTCATGCTGTTGATCACTGGATTGTCTGATCCAGACTCGATTATTAACAGACCGCCAGCATATAGCTGGAATATTGCTGAGTATGGCGCAAAACTTATTTCACTCACTCATTCATTTTGACATGACATCTGGCACATATTCATTCCATTCTGGACAAGCATGCAGATCCAACTGGGCATGAGCTCCAGATACAACACACAGTCATACATAAGGTGGCTTGCAGAGATCAATAACATTGCTATTTTCACACAACAAATCCCAAATGAATTTGTCTGAAGAAGATTTTTAATCACATCTATGTCAGATAGATATAAATAAATAATCTTAAGGGGAGACAACTCCAAAAAAATACTCCTGATTTTCCAGAGATTATTTACAAAAAGTCAAGTTCTGGATACATTATCCAACATTTAACATGGGAACTCCCTCAGTGTGATAACAGCTCTGTTAATTGGCCTGGATATAACTGCCTGCGAGATAAAGGAACATGGCACTTCGAGGAATAAACACACTGTTCCCGGGTTTGAATTAAACAAGGGTATAAAATGTGACTTGGCATTTATACCGTTTGATGTTGGGCAGGTGGCAAATGTAGCGCTGTTTATGCCAACGTAGGGAGCAGAATATTTCTGGGGTGTACTTGTGGTTAAGAGACTTCTTACCAAAGCGCTGCTACTAAATATTTGTAAATATACCTATACTTCTTTCTGTCATGAACCACACAGTGTAAATATCCTGTCAGTCTAGACCAAATTTAATTACCTTATTAGCTTATCATCAGGCAGAGGTCCAATAAGGGACCAATCATGAGATATTCTGAGGGGTTGGCAGACTGTAATTTCTTTTAGATAAATATACTTTGTTCCAGGTTAGACTTGAAAAAGAATTGCCTTGGATGTTTCAAGAGCATAAACAGCACACTGGATGTTTTTACGTGACATGAAAATGGGGTTTCATGTTGCGATAGAGATTATTGCATTTTTATGGCAAGGTACATTGTGTGTGTGTGTGGCTGCTTGATACTGCTACAGCTTATACCAAACATCTTTGGGTATGACATAGACTTGCAAAAGACTCTCAGGTAATAACTACTATGAAATATACAATGCCATTTTAGAAAGTGGTCAAATGTAAAATATGTTATATTTGGGATTACACTTTCTTAGTAAAGTACAGATTCTAGTACTCTTGTTGGGGTGAGTCCCATCCAGGATTCAAACCTGCACCCTCAGAGTCAGGCACCTAATCGCCAGCACACAAAGTCAGACGCCTAGACCGCTCAGCCACTGCGGCTTCCACCGCCGCTTCTACACTTGCCCCTTAAGTCTGTCTCACAGTCCCTGAACCATATTATTTTCCCTACAGCCTAGCCCTCCCTGCAGTGCGAAAGCCCTAAATGAAGCAAGTCTAATGAATCTCTGGTCTTGGGCTCCTTTTGAGTTTAAATGGTTTTTTTTGTTAAAATCAAAATAATATGTTCAAAGGCTAAGCATTAGTCTATTGCCACTTTAAAGGATAGAATTACTAAACACGCCTTGGAGCAAGGCTAGGTATGTCACAGCCGAGGTTCGACCTTCCTCTATCCAGGCAAACACGCTGTCAAGTGATGGAAGTTTGGAAAACAAGTGTACTATCATAGGTCAATTAAGAACATATTTTGATAATGTGCTACAACTTAAATTCAACCCAGAGACTTAGAGACAAAGGCCAGTCTAAAACATACTGGAAGCATACTGTCTTCCCTGCACTTTTACATTTATCAATGAAATTAAGTTTTCATGAATTTGATGCCTTCACTTAAAATGGACCATTCCTGCTAAGTTAAGCATGATCTACAATTTGATTCAAAACATATAGCAATTGAATTTATTTCTGAACCTTGGAGTTGCTAAAGCGATAAAGTCATCTTTCAGAAAGAGCTTCCTCATCATATTGTGACCTCAACGCATTCATTGCATTGTGAAAGAGATTCTGCCTCGTATTACCTTGCATTAAACCTGTGACGATATATACTTGAAGATTTATATATATATTCTCATTATAATGCAGGTATCTATTTTTGTAAACTAATACATACTCTCATTTAAACCATATCAGTGGAACTGCCTGGCAACATTAATAAACAAAGGTTATATATGAGCACTGCGTTAACGGTTTATAGCAGTTCACATTTGAATTGTTGAACAATGGCATCAATTATCATACCTGAAACATATGGATACTTGTGCAAGAGAAACATATTTTTTTGTGACAAATATATGCAAATGGCAGAGACTGAGAATGTTGTTATTGCCACAACCAGCAATATTTCAGCTTTATCACAGCAACTACAAAACCATTTGGCCTAGTGGTTAAAGCGCTTTGCTCACGCCGAAGACCCGGGTTCGATTCCCCACACGGGTACAATGTATGAAACCCATTTCTGGTGTCCCTCTCCATGACATTGCTAGAATACTGCTAAAAGCACTGTAAAACTCACTCACTCACTTTCATGGCGAACATAACAATGTAAGGGCCACTGAGGTACAATTCTGCCGGATTTCAATCCAGGGCATTAAAACCATAAAGTTCACTGTTATCACAAGGATCCCTTGTCTTTCATTCTTTCATGGTGAACGATGAGAGTACATAGTAACACTATGTACACTTGGGGGGGGAGACACACTTTTTGCGAACCGGTTCACCCGATACGATTGGCAATTTCCGTGACCATGATCGGTATTTTTGTGATGTAGTAACAAATACTAACAACATTTGTATTTCCTTTGTATTACTGTACATTAATAGTTTTTAGCATGTTTATTAGTCATATAATTACATTTGTGTGACTTTTCAACAATATAAAGATTGGTACCTGCACTCGTTGTAGATAAACAAACCAAAATGATGGACACTGCTGCAGACGCTTTTAATAGAGTTCCAAAATTTTGAGCAAAGTCTTCAGTTGGGAAACATTTTCAATTGACCTCTTGTACAATTACATCAGAGTCCTGACAATGGCCAGTGGCATTGTTTCAAAGGAAAGGAAACAGTAATTGTATTGCCTTAATCCATGTGTTACACTTTCACAATATATTGCAATACGAAAATTTTGCCAATACCCAACCCTAATCTGCACATTCAACAACAGAATACACTTCCCGGTTGTGAGAGCCTCTTTGTATGTGACGGCCTGGCTGTTTCTAATGTGACACAAGAACTATTTTCATACATGGCTAGAGACAGGCATTGTGTTTTAACATGGCAACGATAGACTCGCAGAATTATTGGGTTAAGGCCCCTATACTTCTTTAACCCAATAATCCAAACTGTTATTTCGCAGTGGAAAAACAATATACGTGAGCTACATCACAAACCTGCAGGTCGTTCAGACACAGCTATCATGGTGAAAAAATATTATTCCAGGGATTCCTTATCTCCAGTGGATTTTGACAGGAATGAAACGGAGACTTCCGTCGGCACACATGAAACACCTTGTCCTCCTCTGCCCGGTCTTGGGGGAAGGAGCAGCTTTGAACTGCATATTCTCTCCCCGGGACTTTCACAAAGGTTCAAAGTTAACAAAAATAATTTTTCTTCATGAAAGTCATCATAATTCCATAAGGGAGACAATGCACTTTTTTCCTGGATTTGAAGATCCGAGATTGAGGACTGATGTTCTTTGTGGAATCTCACAAGGAATAATGATCTTGTTTTGAAATATGATGGATAGAGCCACACAGGTGAAACACAATCTTCTGACATCCACACAGAAAGAAACCAAAAATAATAGAAATTGGTGCAAAACAATATTGTTTTGGAGACCAGTTTGAGTAAAACATGTAAATGGAGCTATTGCCAAGGGTAAAGACAGTGTTAATGCTAATGCCAGGATGTTCCACTGAGCAGTAGTTGGTCAAGCTGTTCAGACATAACTGGATGAAAACCATTGAACATTACCAGCATAGGCGGATCCAGAGGAGGGGTGCAGGGGTGCGCACATCCCCTTTGTGCTGAAAGTTTGTTAAATGACCATTGAAACTCGGGTGAAAATGAGGTGTGCACCCCTCCTTTTCTCAATAGTGAGCACCCCCCCTTTCTAAAAAAGCTGTATCCGCCCCTGACCAGTGTAAGGTTGTTGGAAACTTCAGCAAAACAACATACAATAAAAAGGCTGTTGATCCCAGCGAAGTCCTACACTTTAATAAACGTTTGTCTGAATGCATATTGAGTATATAGAACTATGAGTTTAGTTTTACTCCACTTTTAGCAATATCCCAGCAATATCATTGTGGGGGACACCAGAAATGGGCTTCCCACATTGTACCCATATGAGGAATCAAACCCAGGTCTTCGGCGTGACGAGTGAACGCGTTAACCACTAGGCTACCCCACCACCCCAACAATAGTGGAATGGAGGTTCAAAGGGAACAGGGTTTTATCAGAGATGAAAAATGGCACCTAATATTTTGTTGATGGATTACAAGCAGTTCGAGTGAAGAACTGAAGCAGGAAGCAGGATCTGGTGACATGTGCGCGGCAATGTGGGCATTGTCGATGCTGAACAGGATACTGAAAAAACTTTCACTATCTGGGAAAGACTGTTGTGTTTATGTTGTAATTTCATCAGTTTTACAGCGTTATGATTGTGGGACATGAAAAAAACTGGCTTCACAGATTGTGCCATAATAAGTAACTAACACGTCTCTCAGATGTGGGAGTGAGTGAGTGAGTTTAGTTTTACGCCGCACTCAGCAATATTCCAGCTATGTGGCGGCGGTCTGTAAATAATCGAGTCTGGACCAGATAATCCAGTGATCAACAGCATGACCATCGATCTGCGCAATTGGGAACTGATGACATGTGTCAACCAAGTCAGTGAGTCTGACCACATGATCCTGTTAGTCACCTCTTACGACAAGCATGGGTTACTGAAGATCAATATTCTAACCTGGACTTTCACGGGTTGGTGTGGGAAGGAACATCTTAGCCAATACTGTCAATTTGGCATATGGGGCATACATGATAATATTTTTATAGAAGCAAATATTTCAACCTCCTACATTTCTTAGCATGACAATTGCAATGTTTTCATGCTTCAACATAAATTATTCAATACGCTGCCTAAAAACCTGAAACAGTAAAGGTCTTTATATGAGGATAATGGACAATTCTGTCTAATGGATTTACCAACAACCGTTGCCAATTTCCAATAATTTATTTATGGAGGTAACCTTTATGTTCGAAAATGACACATCTGTTAATTCCATCATTTCCAGTTAAAGGCATTGGCTGTGAACAAATGTTGTGGAGCAGTTAACACATTAAGTAACAAAGTATAAGAAGAGGTCACAACATCATCAATGAACCAACTGGGCTACAGTGAACTGATACCAGCTAATGGAAGCTAATTAAATAATAATGTGCACTTCTCATTCTGACACAACTTCTTCAGTATATTGAATAGACAATGACAAAATATTGCTGACATTTATATGCTCTATTAATGCCTGTATACGGCAGGACCTGTCGAACTCCAAGCTGCAGCTATCATGAAGGTTGTTTCTACGTAGGAACTTTTTCAGAATTCAACACTTGGCAGGAAAGTGCATTAGAAAATAACATCTTCTAACAGCTTTGGAGCTGTCACCTATTACCGAGGTGGATAAAGCGTTGGCGGTGTAGTGATGGGTCCCACCTTTGTGAGATCTAGCTAACAGCATTTGACAAATCAAGATAGGGTTTTCTCTCTCCACACATTCAAAAGATCCAATCAATAGCTAGCCCTGTACATCAACATCATGTCTTTCCCAATGTACAGCAATGTCTCTCACTCGTTTCTCAATCCATCACTACGTTACACGATTCTTTCGCAATGCATTACATCATGTATTTCTTTCTCGGTGCAGCATATCAAAGGTTGTCTTGTATGAAACTAACACTGTACATCCCCACTTCCTTGTCAGTGTCACATCTACTTGTTAAGTATTGTACACTTTACACATCTGTTTTCAAGATTCAGTTACTGCTGTCTGATTGTCACTGGTGGTCTAGACCATCACCAGTACTACAAATAGCACTAATAGTCCTGGTGAGAATTGGTTCGGAAAACACAAAGGACTGCACTCCAGCAGAGAGACCTTTACTTGGTCAGGAACTAGATGTTTGCGGAAGAGATTGGGCTGCTTGTAACTCTGAAGGCCAAAGTTTCATTTATCACGTTAATACCAAGTGCAACCCCTTCCTAGTGTCCCTCGCTAACTCAATCTGTATGTGGCAGATGGTAGCGTAGCCTTGTGGTTCAGGTGTTAGCTTGTTTCTCTAAACCAGCAGGGTTTGATTCTCCACAGACATATAATGTGTAAACCTCCTCTTGAATACGTTTCAGAGTAAGTAGGCAATATGTATACTGTACATTTCACAATAATATTTTGAAATCACTTAATCGGAGGGACAAATCGTAATAACCTCCAAATTAAACAGTCAGTTTGTCAACCATATTGCAAAAGGTATGCAAACTATCATTTTTGAGAAAGCCAAGTTAAACTCTTTTACATTCCTTGAACATATATCAAAATGAAACTTGATATACATTTGTATGCCATATTAAGCATATCAGTATTTTCACTCCAGTTTTTCTTCCATCTATCACCGAGCACAAAATACAGAGAACGTATATCAAATTGCAAAGGACAAATGAATTTGTCTTAGTGTTAAAATGCCAAAGTTGTGTCCTTTCACTTTAGGAAGATTTAGGTACACCTGATAGTACATTTCTATCATCTGACAGAGGTTCACAGTCACTGACCCTTCAGACAAGGAAGTATTTAACATCCTATTTAATGCCCAGTCCATTACATGTAGATTGCAGCATGGTACAATTTTCAGAAAAATATAGCTGCAGCAATGGTGCGCCTAGTGTTCTCCAAGATCCACGGCAGTTGGGTAGCCTAATGGTTAAAGCATCTACTTGTCAGGCCTGAAGACCTGGGTTCGATTCCCCACATGAGTACAATGTGTGAAGCCCATTTCTGGTGTCCCCCGCAGTGATATTGCTGGAATATTTGCTAAAAGTGGCGTAAAACCACACTCACTCACTCTGCAAGATCCAATAGAATAAATAAAGGAGTCCAACTCCGCCAGAACAAGTATAGATTGCTACAGAGCTAGGAAAGCTAAATTTGTTCTAGGCTCCATGTTTTTATTTTGTAGACATATAAACTAAAGGAGATCAGTATACTTCTAGCACCTAATGTCTACAATTCTACTAACCTTTTCCACAAACTGATTGTTCTAGCGAGCTAGAGTTAAACTGCATCAGTATATTAGCCCCATGTTCAATACACATCGTTCCACTGTCCTTGGAGTCACTCAAACTGTGAAGTAATGGGAACACTTTCCCTGATCCCTCACACACACCAGTTTCACACTTGACCTGGGTGCAAGAACTCCATCAGTAATTAATCTGCCCTTAAGCATTCAACCATGATAGCCACTGACCAAGCTTGACCTGTCAGCACGGCAGTGTAAAATCCCTTTCATTCAATTAACAAATCAAATGGTACTAAACCTACATCAATAATCTGAGATGACATTCGTGTAATTCCATATAACAGCTAAAGAACCATTACTGTCTCTTGTCTTTTTGCAACCTGATCGGGAGACAAAAAGAACGAAAATCTGTTCTTCTGGATATTAGAATTATTGTTAAGGCATGCCAAAATAATTAACTGTTTTACAGATGTGTCACTTACAGCAGTCTGCCTGATGTACAACAGCTCACTAGTATAGAATACCCATATTTAGCCACACCAAACATATTACAATAACATCAAAGATGCCATCTGTGATGTGAAGAGTCAACACCACATCTTGTGACATAGCGAGGTGGTGGGGTAGCCAAGTGGTTAAAGTATTCACTTGTCATGCCAAGGCCCGGGTTCGATCCCCACATGGGTACAATGTGTGAAGCAAATTTCTGGTGTTCCCTGCCATGATATTGCTGGAATATTGCTAAAAGCGGCGTAAAACAAATCACTCACTCATAGCTTCCAGCAGCTGTACCCATGACCTCTATTACTGGGAACACTTGCCTGCAAGTCAGGACTTCTGACAACACGTCTCATCTTACCGGGCCCTATTCTGAGTCATAGCGCCACTGATATTCTGAAACGTTATTCTTATTAATATTCCACAGAAGAAATTTCATTGCTACTCACAACCAGTGACATTTTGATATCGGACATAAAACCTTATTAAATGATTTTGTAATAGGCCAGGCAGGGTCATTTAACCGACCTAATCTAAACACAATCTTAAATAACATATATTTTCCAGAAACAGTGGGTCATAAACCCATCAGACTGTTTCCCTTTGAGCTGTATACAAGTTCTTGCACAACATCTA
Organism: Haliotis rubra; assembly: GCF_003918875.1. Taxonomy (NCBI): domain Eukaryota; kingdom Metazoa; phylum Mollusca; class Gastropoda; order Lepetellida; family Haliotidae; genus Haliotis; species Haliotis rubra. Next base: position 282,690 of record NW_025767501.1, read on the forward strand.
TAATATCAAACACACAACATTCAGAATACTACAGTCATTACACTTCATCCTGTGGAGTAGCCTCAGGCATACAGCATTTATTCCACATCCACACTAATCCTTCGTATTACATTGGTAACATACGCCTGCCTACACTGAAGGAGATGGATAACAGTTCCGACAGTTACTGGTAGACTAAGCATCCCTTTGCCACACATGCTGATCACTTCTAATAACCAGCACATCAGTTCGACCACAGTTTGATGATTCCTTTCCCTGTGTGGTGTGGCATTATCTCAGCAGGCCAAACAGCGAACTGCCAGCCATCAAAGAGGCACTTTGTGGACAGAGAAATATAGATTATTAATGTCCTTTAGGTAACGAGTACATTTCACATGGATGGACTGAAACCATATTATCAAGTCTCCAGATTTCAACAAAATCATGTCTTTAATGATTCTACTTAAAGTGAACAAGAAATCTCTTCACACTTGTGTCATCATTACAAGCCTTTCCAAGCATTCCTCAGATGATTTTGCAGATTGAGGGGATTTCTCATCTTAATCTATGTATCAAGGGCATTATTAAGATCTAACTCATTTTCCAGCAGTATAACACAACTGATGCTGGAGTAGGTGGGGTGGGTTAATAGAGCGAGTAATGACCAACGCCATTAGTTACATATCAGGAGCAATCCGTGAAGATCTCAGATAGAATTATCTTCAGCAACCCATGCTTGTCATAGAGGTAACTGATGGGATTAGTGGTCAGGCTCGCTGACTTGGTCGACACATGTCGTCAATTCCTAAGGGGCAGTCCAATAGCCTGGTGGTCAAAGTGTCCACTCATCACACTGAAGGTCTGGGTTTGATTCCCCACACGGGTATAATGTTTGATGCCCACATCTTGTGTCCTCTGCCATAACATGGTTGGGATATTGCTAGAAGCTGTGTAAAACTAAACTAACTCACTCACCGTATCTCATAATGGAATAGATAGGTGCTCATATTACTGGATTGTCTGTGAAGACTCAATTATTTACAAAGCAACACCATACAGTTGGAATATTTCAGAGTGGCGCGTTAAACAATAAATCATGAAACATAACACACATCAACAAGGTAGATCTTGGCTGTAAAAACATCCACATGGCCAATGTGACCTTCTCGTACCCACCGGTGAAGGTCTGTTTAGAATGAACCTTCAGTAACCCATGCTTGTCGTAAGAGGCGACTAACGGGATCAGGTGGTCAGGCTTGCTGACTTGGTTGAAATATGTCATCGGTTCCCAACTGCACAAATAGATGCTCATGCTGTTGATCACTGGATTGTCTGGTCCAGACTCGATTATTTATAGACCGCTGCCATATAGCTGGAATATTGCTGAGTGCGGTGTAAAAATCAACTCACTAACTCAATCTCATACCCATTCCCTCTTACTGCAAGAAAACACCACAAGATTAAGATAGTCCCTGAACCATATTATTTTCCCTACAGCCTTGCCCTCCCTGCAGTGCTAAAGCCCTAAAGAGAGATAAAAGAGATAAAATAAATGAAGCAAGACTAGTGAATCTCGTCTCCCTCGGGCTCCTTTTAAATTTAAATGGGTTTATATGTTACACTCCAGATTATATATATTCAGAAACTGAGCATTAGTCAACAGTTAAGAGTGTAAGCGAGTTAAGTTTTATGCTGAACTGTCCCACACATTTCGATACTTCCTTCACATATCGTGACAGCTTAATAGAGAGGCAGCCCCACATGATTAAAATACTTACAAACATGTATATAGTTCTGATAAACCAAGGATTATAACACATATGGGATTCGAACACATGATCAGCAGATCCTGGTGACAATAAAAGGCAAAACACACCTAGAAAAACAGTTACCTGCTTGAAACTGAACACTTAATTAAGATATATCAAATACACACTCACCATTAGAAAGCCGTAAAATATGTTATGCATAACCATGCATTAGCTTTAAAATGTCACGAAAAACAAACATTCAACAAAAAATATTTGTGTGATTGAGAAAATGAACACAAGGCCAAAGACAAAATCACAATCTCCAGTACACTTATTGATGTTCATAATGTCAGCTGTAGGCAATCAGTTCTATATTACTGAGCTATCTATGATGGCAGTGCTGGCTGTTAGTGCCAATCAACATAAACGGGGCAGACATGACATACAGACAGCTCCCCTTCAAACGAATGCCTCTGGATATGGCTTGTATTGGTAAACAATCCAAGATTTTGGTTATTCCAATCCATTGACACATGTGAAAGAGAAGCTGTTGATTCCAATAATACATTTCTACTTCCACTTTCAAAATACAACCTGTAAAAGAGGACGTACTTAAAAGTTTTGAAATTCAAGATACTGATACAGTGATATTTCATAGTCAATTTAGCTTTCCAATATATCATGTTTTGAACATACATACATAATGAAAAAATGAGGAAAACATTGTAGTTCACCTGAAACAGAAAACTGATGTCAACAGGAAAGCATCTAACACAGGTTGACAGGAAGGCCACCATATACACACTTGTCAAAGGCCTTCATATACACACTTGCTAAAGGCCACCATATACACACTTGTCAAAGGCCTTCATATACACACTTGCTAAAGGCCACCATATACACACTTGTCAAAGGCCTTCATATACACACTTGCTAAAGGCCACCATATACACACTTGTCAAAGGCCTTCATATACACACTTGCTAAGGGCCACCAAATACACAATTGTTAAAAGGCCTTCATATACAAACTTGCTAAAGGCCGTAATATATACACTTGCTAAAGGCCACATATACACACTTTAAGGCTTTCATATACACACTTTTTAAAGGCCTTCATATACACATTTGCTAAAGATCTGATATTCTGCTGATATTGTCTAGAAATCTATACATTAAACTTGACCTGTTTCCTTAATGCTTTGTTAAAGGGGTTGAATTCTAAACCACTTCAACGAAAAAAATCAGCTCCATTGTCCTTCAAAACAACTGACATTTCAGCATTTAAATATGCATGATATACATATTATCCTAAAATCTCCATGTCCTGAAGAGAATCAATCCACCATTAAACCTAACACAGGAAACAATGTGTTCATCAAATACCAAGGAAAGCATTCAAGTCTACACAAAACGACTGGATGTCAATATAACTGACAGGAACTTTGAATACTCTCATTATTCTGAATCCAAAAGATATATAAACCCCATCAAAATATAACAAAAATACATCTCAAAGCTACCAACAATATATTGATGTGATGCAGACTTCTATACTTGTGATGTTTCGACATACAAAGAGTATCAAAGACAATAAGTTGAATTCTAAAACTTCTTTAAGACCACTAATCATTATCTGTACTATAGTCTATCTCTCGCACTCCTCTCATATCAAACTATATAGACTTACTGATAAGTTTTCAACAGTCGCACAATTCTCCTTCCAGATAGCACTATAAAACCAGCTTAAGTCTGGGCTAGTACAAGCAGTCGCACATACACATACACACGCATGCACGTCGTCGTATGAGCAAAATATTCTCAAGCACGACGTTAAACCCAATTTCACCTCACCTTCCAGATGAAAGAAATAAAATCATTACTTGAACCGACCAACATCAATAATTCTGCTCACCATTAAATATGCTTAACTGGAAATGTTGGAACTTTCAAGATTAATCTTGGTATCGATATATCCATTCATCACAAATTTACACATGAAAATATGATCTGACAGTCAATTAATCTTTCATGTTTTAACTCTGTATCAATTTTCAAAAAGTCATCTGTCTGTTTTGCAAAAATCTGGCTTGATAACTATTTATACCTACTGACTCTAGCATTACCTGATTGACTTTCCTGAAACAATATACTAAATCTGATTACCTAAAATAAACACTCATCTAAGTTAAACACAGATTGATTGATAGGAACAACCACATTTCTTAGATAAGTCTGTTTCAGTCCATGTACTACATTTTTTTCGCATCCACACAGCCATTTTTGTAATAAAGCTCTCAATGAAGCAAGTGTAGATTTCCTCTGGTTCGGAATCTCCATCTCACTGGGGCTCCTTTTCAGTTTAAAAGGAATCGTTTGTTTCTATCAAATTATACAAGCGTGTCCGGTAATTCTGCGCAGCTGCAATAGCGTACTTCCATATCGAAGGTAAACATCGTCTGCTACCATATTTACGCTTGAAATCGGGACCTTTCTACAAGGGACTGGCTTTTAATCACTAAAGGTAAGTAAATAACAGTAACTGACAGATAAATTGACAGTTTTATGAAAATTCGTTTTCATCGGACTTTTAAACCTTTTTCTTCATTATTCATAAGTGGATTTAATATGAAACATTCTTCCTTACATTGATGAAGTGATTTTTGAAAATAATCTGGCTCTAATACGCTTCCATACTTCGGATCTCCAGCTGGATGTTATACGCATCAGTTGCTGCGCAGAATTACCGGACAGCAAGCAATGTCATCAGAACGCCGGTAAAGTCAACCGTATGGCATAATGCAATGTTAGAATCTTATAGTCGTCAATAAAACTTATATTTCTAGGTAAATATGATGCATACCAGCATGTTTAGTCACGTAAACCACAAAAAATAAGAGACGTAAGTTGCCTTGTTGCGATTGAATCGTGTGCTAAGGTGCTCGGAATTACCGGTCGGCACTGTATATATACAGCGACTGAACAGAAAGGGCTGGGCTGGGCGTAAGGAAAAATGTGGCTCAGGGACTGTGAGACAGACTACAGGACTATGTGTTAGGCCAATTTCTGGTGTCCCTGTCATGACATTGCTGAAATATTTCTGAAAGTAGCGTTAATATATTCATCACCTTAATATTACATGTATCAAGTAGCATGAGGCAATTGTATGAGTGAGTGAGTGAATATTTATAACATTTATACATTGTTGTTATGTTTGATCATTCTTGATCATTCTTTCAACCAGACTCCTGACATTACAACTGACACATGACGTCCATTCAACATAGGTACAAAGAAGCCTAAGCGGGCAAATGGGACTCAAGACAACAGTGCCAAGAGGGTATCCTCCCTCTTCTGAAATATTAATTATTTCAGATTACCTGCCAAGCAGATTGTTTCAAACATGTATTGACACACTTCCCAAAGGTATTTCTCTGTGCTAGTCATGCAGACGTCCTGTTTCTATGGTGCAGTGGATCTAAATGCAATTTTGAAATTTAACAAGCGGACAGAATACCAAAGCCAGTTATTTCAATACCTCAGTTGTTCTTTCACCAGCTCAACGAAAAACCACAGATCAAACTTGTTCCTGAAGAATTAACCTGTTTCATTCTCAGCAAGTAAACAAAGAACACAAATCTTCAAGTCAAGTAATTATCCGAGCCTAAATGTTTTGCAAGTTAATCATGGAACAAGATCACCTGTGATGGCAACTCAAATTGGATGTCATGCCTCTGTTCTTTGACATCCCAAACAAAAGAATATGTTGAAAATCAATATCAACTTGACACAGATAGCAATCAAAGACTGTGCATGTTTAAGATTAAACCCAATACCGGGCTGGGAAGCACCATTTTGTGCATGTCAGCACCGGATCTGGTGAACGCATGAAGACAGAACAGACTAACATGAACACGAGCATTAGTGACGGGTGCGATACCAGACAATATGCACTGACAATGTCATAATACTAATCACATCACTCATACGCTTACACCCTGACAGTTGATTGATCAAACATCCAGACCTGACTCCCTGGTTATAAATACCCCCTGCTCGGATCATGACACGCTAATTAGGGCCCCTGTCTCGCGCCTGCTGGCCCTAGCCATGGACCTTATATATGTTGAATGGACACAAAATATTTGAATGAGTGCATTGGGTACTTTAATGCTGGAGTTGCTACTCTTTCAGCTATGTCATAATCATGCCTGACTTGTGTGGCACAAAGTCTGTCAGTAGCTTTGCGGTCTTAAGGAGAAGGTATGAGAGTTAATCTATAGTGTATGGCATTCTGACTAAAGAGAGAGCCACGTAGACAGTCCGAGAGATTACCTCGGTCATTTTCTTGGCCATGAAATAGTCTCTCTTACAGACCCAAGAGCATATGTTTAATATAACAATAGCCCCAATCCTCTTCTCATCCTCATTCCAGCCCCTGGATGAAGAGTCCTTAATACTTGATGGTTTTCTTTCTAGAACTATCATTGGTCTCCACAGTGCCGTTAACAGGCAAATTGGGGAAAATACTTCTTGTATGTAGAAATGGATATTTTCTTTCATGTATTTGGAAGTATTTTAACATTGCGTGTCTTTTCTATATTGTTCATGTTAACAGTGAGACACAGAAAGCTGATTATTTGACAAAAACTAATTGACATTGATCAGGAAGTGTTTATATCCAGTTTGGGCATATTTACTGACACATGCTGCAGGTGTAGATGAAGCACTGTTTGGAAGGGAAATCTAAGAAATATTAGATAATAAGATAATATTGTTTGAACTTAAGGTCTGAAGATTCACTCTGCAGTGTTGCACCTCTCACACATGCTCAACCCTTGAAGATCCGGGTAAGAATTTGCCTTCAGCAGCCCGTGCTTGTCCTAAGAGGCAAGATCGGGTGGTCAGGCTCACTGACTTGGTTGACACATGTCATAGTATCACAGCTGTGTAGATCGATGCTCATGATGTTGATCACTGGATTGTCTGGCCCAGACTCGATTATTCACAGACCAAGTAATTTAGCTGGAATATTGCTGAGTGTGGCGTTAAACAACAATCCAACTCACACATGCTTCAAGTACACAAGTAATTTAAAATGATAATGTTTCTAGGCCTGGCACCACCATGCCTCACCATAAAATTCTACCAAAGTGGGATACACAAGCAAGACCTTCTTCACTTGGGGCTTTCCTCCAACACCATGTTGACAAGCTGTGATATATCTAGATACTACTTAACCAAACTATACTTACACACTCACTATAACCAGTGACTGAGAAACTTGGTCATTAAACATCATAATAAATTTACATTTTACAAATCATCACACCATGAGATATCCTGAACTGCTTTGAGCTTCCCCATGTAGACGTCTCAGAGTCCCTGAACTGCATTATTGTCCCTAAACCGCATTATTGTCCCTGAACCGCATTATTGTCCCTGAACTGAATTATTGTCCATGAACCGCATTATTTTCCCTTCTGCCCAGCCGTCTGTACAATGCTAAAGCCCTAAATGAAGCAAGTCTAGATTGCATCAGGTTCTTAATGGCCCATCTCACTGGGTCTCCTTTTCACCTAAAAAGGAAATATTATTTCCATCAAAGTTTTATATATATTTAGAGACAAAGCATCAGTCTATTCCCCTAGACTTGCACAAGTCTCTAATTTAATAATTAAAGTTTAAATGGCAATTTCTGAAAAATATAAATAACAGACTGCCATCCTTAGATGTACTTTCTCCTTGTCTGGACTTGCCTCTTTAAAGGATAGAATTACTATACATACATGGGCTTAGCATTCAGTACAGCCTTGGAGCAAGGCTACTATTCACCTTGCTGTACCATGTGGTGCATTAATCGTGGACAGCTCCTGTTCATACCGAAGTTCTACATGAAACTGGCCTCAATGCTGGTGGAGGTGTGGACACAGTGCCAGACTATCGAGCCCTGTCCTTCAGTATTTGCCATCAACAAATGTGGAGCAAACATTACCAGCAAACGGACTATGATAACCGAGTCAACATCAACTCATGTAATTAGCATTGTTGTCAATATTGGATTGATTTTCTAAGTTTGTGAGGGGAAATCGTTGTTATTGAGTGTCAGCAACCACACTGATGTGCTGGATTACAATGCCAACTGGACTGACAGCAATATAAATATAACCTATGTTGGTTGCAGTAGTGTAATCAACTGGGTTTAGACCCGGTGATGTTCAAAATAATGTTGTTATTATGATCCTTCAGTACACCTGCACTCAGTTGAAACACTGACATGTTGTATTACATCGCTGTCACCTGGTCTCTGTCCCATAGGGGGTAAGCCCTGTCTATGCTCAACCGGAAGTTGGTCGTCATCAACTACCATTTCCCCAATGGGAAGTCGATCCCGGTAGAGAGTGAGTCCCAAGCTTTGTAAGATTTTGATATTTCCAAGAAGAATCAGAAGAGCCAAGAAATCGACCACTTTCAACGTCTTTCTGGGGAAATGGTAGTTGATGAAACCCAACTTCCGACTGAGCATAGACAGGGCTTACCCCCAAGGGCTTACCCCCCAAGGCTTACCCAACTTAAATAAGATGTGTGTGATGAGACAGTAACTTACCAACCATGCTGAAATCTGACAACCTACATCTTTGTAGCAGCACCACTAAATCTCAATGATCCTACTTGGCCTCAATCCATACCTTTTTGACACCAAGACCAACTGGTTAATACCAAACCACATCCTACTTTCATGCCCAATAGGTTTGAATTCACATTTCAGCACATCCTAATTTCATGCCCAATAGGTTTCAATTCACATTTCAGCACATCCTACTTTCATGCCCAATAGGTTTCAATTCACATTTCAGCACATCCTACTTTCATGCCCAATAGGTTTCAATTCACATTTCAGCACATATTACTTTCATGCCTAATAGGTTTCAATTCACATTTCAGCACATCTTACTTGGCCTCAATCCATACCTTTTTGACACCAAGACCAACTGGTTAATACCAAACCACATCCTACTTTCATGCCCAATAGGTTTCCAATTCACACTTCATCACATCCTACTTTCATGCCTAATAGGTTTGAATTCACATTTCAGCACATCCTACTTTCATGCCCAATAGGTTTCCAATTCACACTTCATCACATCCTACTTTCATGCCTAATAGGTTTCAATTCACATTTCAGCACATCCTACTTTCATGCCCAATAAGTTTACATGACAGCAGATCCTGCTCTTGTGCATACTAGGTTTACAATAAGGCACATCCTGCTCTCATAATAAAAGAGTTAACATTACAGCACATCCAGCTCTCATGCCCAAATGTTTACTTTTGGGTTTATCAATATGGATCATAAAGATCAACAATGGATAACTGAATATCGATCTATTGTCAATAAATATTCGAGTAGTAATTTGAAGCCAAAATGCAAAAAATTAAAGAATTCAAAATATTTCACACCCCTAGTGAGTGGCGACATGTTTATGTTTGAACTGATAAAAAAACAGAATCTTGAACATAACTTTGAAGCAGCCCATGAGTAAAGTTCTAACTTCGTCTATTGTATGAGTAAATTAAAAATTTATTGCATCACAACAGTTTGTGTATAATATTATACACGACACAATTTTCATAATGATAATCACTAACACTTTTTCCATCGACAGTATTCTGATTATGAAACTTTGAGTCAGCCCTTCATTCTGCTCTTATGATGAAGAGGTTTACATTACAACCTGCTGGCATCCAACTCCTGGATGTATCAACTGACTTAATCTGTGTTTTCAGATCACCTTACCTACCTTACAGGATAAATTTAGTTCCATATTCACTGATTTTTGCATTTCATTCGAAACTTTATGAACTTTTGAAAGTGCATTTATAAAGTTCAAAATTAAATTTCTAGAGATATTTCTCACATTAGTTTTGTCAAAGTAAAACGAAAATGAATAGATCAACCCTCGATATTCTAGTGAAAGTTTAGTGAGTGGACAATAACGAACATTTACTAAACATAAGGAGATACATTGGTTCAAAGAGTTACCGTATATTACCGTAGATAGGCCAAATTTTGAGGAACAAAAAATGTAGCCTGTCGGGGGTCAACTTATCTACGGGTAACACTTTTGTCCAACATTTTTTTCTGGTGACCAGTAAGAAAACGACTTTGTCAGTGAAGACGTCAAATTTGCAATTTAACATCACTAGACAAGATTATTTACTTTACTTTCGTTACATATCATTAACATCTGAAAATATATGATGCAGGTCTTGGGTTGTGGTGTCATGGTGATCAGTAACTGAAGGATTGAAACTTTCTAGGGATCAATGACAGGATCAATTAAACTATTTATGTTTTGCACTTGTCCCTGGGTCATTGATGAGATCAATTAAGCTATTGACATATTGCATCTGTCCATGGTTTGATGACAAGATTAATAATTTCGATCAGTGTATTGCATTTTTCCAAGAGTCGACGACAAAACATCCATGAAGGATTAGAATATCAACAGTTGTCAATACCAAACTACAATATGAATTCAATACATGAAATTATTACTACAGCCAGCAGGTTCTGTAGCTCACTTGAATGAAGAAGAAAACTTGCTGGCCAGGTTTTAAGTGGGGCTGCAGTTTCAGAGCCACCACTGCTTGAACAAATTGGTCTGACAGCGGTGGAAATGAATGTCAAGTATTAGCTACAGAGTCTGTGGTGTCTATGGAGATGTTGACGATGCATATTGCAATGCACAACAAACAAGGGATGGAGGACAAACAGGTTATTACACAAGCTGGGCGGTGGGGTAGCGTAGTGGTTAAAGCGTTCGCTCATCACGCCCGAAGACCTGGGTTTGATTCCCTACATGGGTACAATATGTGAAGCCCATTTCTGGTGTCCCACGCCCTGATATTGCTGGAATATTGCTAAAAGTGGCATAAAACCTCAGAATAAAGTGATTATGTATGACTTACAAAGAATGTTTGAGGCATTTGATTAACTTCAATTTTTGTAAAGTGATCAGGTGAAGACCTTATGTATTATTTAGCCCAAGCAATTTAGTATTCAGCAGAAAGGTTGAAAGCCGATATGAACAACTTATACCCAGCGGCAATTAATTAACTTCTGTGTTAAAATCATTAAGTTTACATCCCAATACACCTCACAACACCAAATATATCTGCTTCAGGTGAACTTTACACCCATTGACAAATGTACACAAACTGCTTCAAAAACAAACAATGCCTCTTGTGAGGATTTCTTTTTTGAAAACGATCGCCACACTAAATGAAATTTTAAAAAAAGGCTTTTAAAGCAATTCACAATATGCAAGGAAACATATGTAAAAATCTATTCATATCTGTAAAACTCTTTCAAATATTCTTGTCATAACCGTTAGAACATCAACCCTGCAATCTCTGAGTTAATCTATTAGACTCCAAATGATACTCATACCAATGCTATGGCATCTGTTAATTCACACAAATTGGTCCAGACACATTCCATATCAAACTTTTTGCAAACAACACTTACAATTTATGAGGAAGTAATGTCATTTTAACGAGTAGCTTTCACTCCATGAGTTTGGTCAAACAATGAACTGTTGACTTGTCAATCAATATTGTCTGGTTGTGTTTGAAATCAATGTTAAAACTGCTCCATAAACGGTAACAGTCTGTTTATCTCTATAGTCCTTAAATACTATAAAGCATGAAACATCATACAAGTGTTCACAAACAATCTATTTGTATTCTTAACTGGCCATATTTCTTGATAGAGAATATCAGCTCAAGTAGTTCATATAAAATAAGTAGCTTCAGAACATAGCCTTGTGCAACTCCTGTTTGTAACTGTAATGTAAAAGAACAATCACCTTCCACTAATGTGTTTGCCTTGAACATATTCTGATTGCCTGTGAAGCAGCACCCATCTATCTGCAGGAATAACAAGCACTTGGGCCTTATATACTCCGTCAGAGCGATCACGTGTACAAGAATTTCAATTTACGTACCAATTCCCATCTTCCAATATGCAACTCCATACATAATAAATCCTGAGATTCCAGTCATAAAGATTATTTTACAGGTCTTCACACACTTGGTTTATATATCAAACCACGACCTTCAAGATTTCTACCTCTTAACAATACCCTGTTATAGATCACATATCAATAATTTATAAGAGTACTAGATTGATTTACTGTCTCAATGGTATAATGCAAAAACCCATGGAGGCTGAAAGGCAGCTAATGTGACATAGCAGGACAATGTGTGTATCAGGATGATGGAGGGCCATGAACGCAGCCTTGTCATCTCTTACAGCTCAACAAGGGACTATGGGGGGCCCAAAGGTCTCAAGCTCTGTGCATTCCATGGCCTGCTAAGATGCATTCATCAAAGGATCAATAACCAGATTTCTACCAATTATTATCCAAGTTTGAAACACACCCTGTTCATATGTGCAACATGGATAGATTTAAGAGGGATGAGTGGCCCAGTCGGCTAAGCTGCTGCCATTTTCTGTTGCTTCCGTTACGTTAGCAGAACAGAATTCAAAGATTGAAATCAAATCCATGTTTCCTCTTTCCAAATGTCTCCCTTGTCTTCAACTGCCTGTGTGCAAGGTGTCATCAAAGTGTATAAATGTTTAAGACCTGGATGACTTGGATGAGGCTTAACTTCTATAAAGAACTGACATGCTGTGGTATAAATGAATATATTACCGCCCAAAGAGGTGTTAAATCCAACTTACCTAAGAAAATATTTACACCACTGCCATAATCTAGCAGCTAACGTGGGAGCGGATGCAGCTTGGTCACGGAGTTATCACTGCTTGCTTATCATGTGCATGATCATGTCAACACTGCATTAATGTTGGAAGAACAGCTACACAGTGATTATATATGTTTATACATACACATTATGATCCACTAATTAGCTCTCTATATCCAGTGCAGGATTCATTAATGCAGTATTTTACAAAGAGCAAATGTTTATAAAACAGCCAACAGAGTCCAGCAAGCAGTTCAAGTCTAATGCACAGCCGTAGAAATTAACCTGTACAGTTTTCAGGACCAAATAGACATATTTCACCAGATACTATTCACTAATGCTTAGTCTCTGATATAAATGAAATATGTATAATTTTGATGGAAACAAACAATTCCTTTTAAACTGAAAAGGAGCCCCAGTGAGATGTAAGATTTAGAACCTGAACCTGGGAAAATCTAGACTTGCTTCAATAGAGCTTTAGCATTGCAGACAGGGCTGGGTGGAGGGAAAACAATGCAGTTCAGGGACTGTGATAGTCTGTCGTACAGACCCTGAAGTAAATATATCCAAGAAAGCCCACACAAGTCTAGAAAATGTGGCAAGTCTAGATTTCCTCAGCTTCTGAAAATGAAGAAAGTCTCAGGGCTCCTTTTCATTATATTTTTTTTTTTTACTATGAACTTTTTTTCAGTAAAATATGTTCATTTCAGAGACTAGTTGTTAGTCTAGGACTGTGAGACAGACTAAGGATACCACTGCAAAGCCTGTAAGTCCTACAGGGCCTCTATGCCTGGAACACCAATGAACTCGCTGACTGAGGCTGGGGATATATCTCAGCATGTGTGTATCAAAGGGACATATTTCCTGTGAGCAATCTGACAAGTGTGGGTCAGCCAGCCACTTATGGTCAAAGGCACCACCAACAAATCAGGTCAAATGTCATACTACAGGAAATAAAACAAATTGCTTGACAGTCTGCTTTGATGTGAAAGCGAGGAGGGTTTCAGGACAAATGTAGAGGAAAGATCACTCTATTCTTTCTCCCAGACCCTAGAGAATAGTTTAAATAGGAGTGTCAGCTCTATTAAATTGAAGATCATAATTAAGAAATGTCTGCAATCTGAGTGAGTGAGTGTGTGGGTGATTAGGCAGGTGAGTGAGTGAGTGAGTGAGTGTGAATGAGCAAGTGAGTGAGTGAGCTAGGATCCATTACATAAGTGAGTGAGTATGGTTTTACAGTGCTTTTAGCAATATTCCAGCAATATCACGGCGGGGGACACCAGAAATAGGCTTCAATAGGGAATCAAACCCGGGTCTTAGGCGTGACGAGCGAACGCATTAACCTCTAGGCTACCCCACCGCCCCCATTACATAAGGGAATGATGACAATTATTGTCACAAATCAACTGATGTTCATCATCTTCAACTTAAAACTTGAATTCAAACTATTACTCCAAAATACGTCGGCTTCTTACATGGAAAAAAAACTACTGACTGGACACAGCACTGGTACTGGAACCGTGACATACATGAATACACATTTCCCTCATCAGTTTTGATCTTCGTCCAGCTCCAATAAAGTAAATACTGTTATTGCCACTACCACAACATAAACGTAATTCAGGCGAAAACAGTGATATAAGTGATACAGTTCCCAATCCAGATCAACACCACCGAGGACACAAATTAAATCCATCTTGTTTTGACTAAATCCACCAACCCACCAGGAAGCCGTATGAAAATATTGGTTCTTTTCCCCAACTATCTCAAACTGCTGTTGCTCAGTGAATCAAGCATCCTGCGAGAGTTCCATCAAACGGAACTACCGAGTCGGACCAAGCTGAGGATTCTTGTTAATCGTCCTTGTCACATGCATGGTCTGTCAACATCATCTAGATGGACCCGATTTGAAGAGAGTGATGGTCCTGACCCACAGTCAGGATGCCCGACCCATCCATCACACCCTATCAGAATTGATTTGGTCGTGAAAAATGATTATTGATCCGATAACGCCACATTGATGCCTAAAAAATATGTGTTTTGTAAATGACAGGAAACAAAGTATACACTGTCATCACCTTGCTGTACCCAACTAATTATCTACCATAACAATTCCCTTAAGTCAACGTGGCAAGCAAACAAACATCATCTGGAACCCTTCAGCAGCTACATTATGTCCCTATTAATACTTCATTCATTATTAAAACAAATTATTATAAACAACACCATATTCAGCGCAACTCAGTTTTCACAAATCTCTTTTGTCCCAGACATTTTCAAGTTTTGTCATACAGATTATCAAAGATGGTGCCGAGTTGCTGGTGAACTGACTGAATCAATCAGCTGCTCACTACGGCTGTCACAAATTCACTCACATATTCGATAAATTAAACCATATTCTTTCATGAATTCAGTATATTATTTGTGATCAAGGGAATCTAATAATGAATTTTTTTAAAAGGAGTGGGTTTTTTTAAATTTGGGTGTTATTTATCAAAGCAAGATATACAAAATGGAATACATCCACACTAGGCAGGAAAACAGTCAACACCCTTATATATTTGGTGTTAGAGTAATGTGGTCACTGGTCACTGCCAAGATAAAGTATCACCGTCAACATGATCAACACATGTCAAAGGGGGATGGTGGGTACAGTGGAGGATCCAGAGGGGGCAGGGGGTTCAAGGGGGTTCGACCCCCCTTTGAAAATGACTTAAGATCACATTGAAGATTTTTTTTGCATTGGCGGAGCCAATGGGGGGTTCAGGGGGTTCGAACCCCCTGAACCCCCTCCTTTCAAAATTCCTGGCTCCGCCTATGGGGTAGCCTAGTGGTTAAAACATTCGCTCGTCATGCCGAAGGCCCAGGTTTGAATCCCCACATGGGTACAATGTATGAAGCCCATTTCTTGTGTTCCCCAGCGTGATATTGCTAAAAGCGGTGTAAAACCATACTCACTCACTTACATGGCAAAGGATATATAACCTTATTAAACAATTTGCTGAGTTGAAACTATACTTCATAACATGCAACTAAAGATACAGAGTGAGTGAGTGAGTTGAGTTTTACACCACACTCCGCAATATTCCAGCTATATGGCGGCGGACTGTAAATAATCAAAACTGGATCTTCCAATCCAGTGATCAACAGCATGAACATTGATCTACACAATTGGGATATGATGACATGAGTCAACCAATTCTGCGAGCCTGACCACTCGATCCTGTTAGTCACCTCTTATGACAAGCATGGATTAGAAGAAGATCAATTCTAACCAGGATCTTCATTTGTCAAGTGTTGTAAAAGTGATGGTGAAGGAATTCACTTCATGCATCACAAAATGGATGTCTAGTTAACTCCCCGATCAGAGATGATATTGTGCAACAGATCTATGACATACAAGAAATAGCAACATTGTCGACATGACAAAAGAACACAAACTAAATACTTTCAAAGCTAGGGTATCCTTAATTGGAAATTTCAGTATCGATGTATCAGGTCAAACGTATTATGATGCATAAATGAATCAGTTAACACAAAAATTAACTATTTTGAATGTGTATAGATAAAACAATACCAAAATAAACCTGAAGTTAAAAAATGTAATGCTAAGAATTAACAAGGCTAATTCATAAAATGTTCAGGATGGAATTTCTTTGTCCAAAGATCATGACAATCTTAGTCAACTTGATATACATAAACATTTTTGTAGCGTTAAATTTAGTCTCAAAATATAGAAATTGATATTGTCATCTATCTGTTTATCTATCTATCTGTCGGTCTGTCTGTCTGTCTGTCTGTCTATATTTCATGACATCCCAAGTTAGGGTCATTCTAGGGGCCAGCAGAGATCCAGACATGTGAGTAGCATGATTTGTCTTCGGGCCGTTGATTCATGTCTGTTCTTATTTGTTCTGTCATTATTGATTCGACTGTTTTGTTTTCCCATGTCTGCTTACGTAATAGAATACCAATATTAACTCATTAAAAATACATCAGAAAAATCGTTTGGCAATTAGAAACATAAATATGTGACTGTCTTTCCTTTGATGTGTGCCCATTCTTTGGGGAGGCAATATTAAATCGACATTTGTGACATTCTGAATATGGAATCAGTCCATGTACAACCCATAATCATAGAGTAAAACCTCAGAAGTGAGGTCTTACTGCAGTTGCTGCTTGGCAGCAGGTAGATAACAAACTAGAGGCTGATAGTATGATCAATTATCTACAACGGCATCCATTCAACAACATCACATACCGCGGATTCATTTTAGTATACACTTATCAAAAATATCTGGAGATTCCCCTGAGGCGGAAAATAATATTACTGGACATATTGAATTTCATATATCAGCCTCTCAAATACCTAGTAGTTTCTTAAAGCAGACAGAACGAAATTGATAATGATTATTTCAAGATGTCATATGTTGTAACTGAGAGAATATATTTCAGCTCTTTACTATGGACACAATGACACGTGAAAATAGATCCACAATACAGACATGCCACCCAGGCAGAATCAAAGGTGAGTTCATACAACAGAACATTTAACTATTTGTTGCTTCAAATAATAATCATAAAAAAAGTAATAAAAACTTTCTCTTAATCATACTGATCTACAAGAGTCCACTTAACATTTAGCCACTAGGTCATGGGGTCAAGGAAAATGAAAATGAACACTTCCTGTTCAGATACAATTTCAAAGAATTCACTTACATGAATATTTACAGTTATTCTTGCAGTGGTCTGCATTAAGAATGAAAGTCAAGGGGTCATAAGAAAACTGTAAGGGTCATTAGATTAATGTAATACCTCGAACCTCAAGATCACCTCAATATATGTATGGAAACAGAAATGTAAGATTGTATACAATCTAACTGATTTGTGACATAAAAACGAACGCCAGGAATATATATCAATTTCATTCGACAAACTGACAATTCCAGTGATAGTTGTGATCAATCAGAAGCGGTACATCTGGTTATAGCATTCACATCAAACACTATGGTAGCATTGAACACTTCACACAGTACCTGAACAGTCTTGTGAAAACAGGACTTTCCCTCATACCAGTGGCTGGAACCACTCGAGTCCAGCAACTTACTGGATCAAAAGAAGACTGACTATGCCAGAGTACATCTCAAATTGATCCAATTACTTCGAAACATATGACAAGACTGATTGATTGTGTACAACTCATGTGTAGACTTCACCTTGGTGAAGATCAGCCCTGGGAAGACAGATACACCTCGAGGTTGTGATCAATGCTCACATAAATCCCCAAAACAGACCCAACACGACCCAAAGTCTCTAGTCAATTTATCACAATTGTATTATCAGAACTTACATGACAGAATTGATCTTGGGTACAGTCCCACACCGACTCCAGTGATAGACCATGCTAACAAGCTACGAGTCTGCTTGGTGTGGCTCCACACAGCGGTAGGAAGTGAGCGAGCGAGCGTACACATGGAAAATAAAAACAGGAGGGATGTAAACAATGGGCAAAACAGACTCACCAACTGACAGTTGTCCAGTCCGCAGTCCGAGCTCAGGCCACACTAACACATTCACTGACTTAGTAGGACAATTTCCGACAACAGACCACAATCCTACAATCCCTGGTCGGAGAAGGAAGTCAAGTCACCTTCCGGAGTCCGTCTGCTCGAGTCGAGTCCGTCTGCCCAACAACACAGGCGGATGATCTCTATGGAATTCTGTGGCAGTGTTTTTCTTGATGCTACATTATCCAGATGTCTTCTCCTGAAAAGATCACAAGTTATGGAGCAATTCTCCTTGGCAGACAGTAGAAATTACCCAAAACTGCAGCACAACACTCAGAGTTCACTTCATTACTCACAGCACATGGTCCGTGACCTCTGACCCACAACACTGTGTGCAGAATTACACACTGGTAATAACTGACCTTCTGTCCCCTCCCAGTGTAAATGAGCAGGATTAGGTGGTGAATGGAACACCTCTCTCAAGCTGGACCAGTCCACTGACAAAAGGGGGTGACAGAAGATAGAAATACTGGCTAAGGCAGGATGCAATGAAATCTGTTCCCTCGATATAACACAAAAAAAACACAATAACAAATGCTGAAGCAACACTTTACTTAATAAGTTTTCAAACTGACACAATACTAAAAAAGAAGAATACAACTCAATGAAATTTGAATTGATGAAAATATCTACAAAACAAAATGCGTTAAAGTGAGGGCATCACAAAGAATGGATCACCTGGGGCAGGTTTGTTTCTTGTGATGATTGACAAGAAATTAGTCATAAAGTTACCAAATGCAGCTCTTGTTAAGCTATTTCTATCATGTTCCCTCAAAATGATTAAAGGCACACTGGCCACCACTGCTTGTGTTAATCTTAGTATCAGTTTTTCTTTAATAATTCAGACAAAAATAGCTGTAATCGGTATTGAAGCGCTATTAGAATTTACCTCATAATTGCCCCAGCCTGGGTTGTGTCAGGACTAGTATTATATTCCCGATAATTTCAGTATCATGTTTCCAAACTGACTTGCTGACCCATATTGCTTGACAACCTTTGTATGTCAAGCAAGAATCTTAAAATTTTATGAGAAATGAGACAATGATACTCACAATTGCCAACAAAGGTGTATTTTAAACATTGTTACGAGTTGAAAGCAGAATAAACTTTTGTGTTACTGCTTCAAGTCATAAAAATTATTTTGCTGAAGGGAGAAAAAAGAAGAAGATATTTTTCAGGACATCCTATGAGCAATAGTAAATTGCCAGTGACACATAGTCCATTTCTTATGTTCATGCATGGAAAAATGTCAAAGTGACATACTAGCTACTCAGTTGTACATTTAGAGGTTGCAAACATAAATTTGATACCTGTAAATAGCACGGAATTAGAAATAAAATGGTTTTTGGCATTTATTTCGTAGCTTTGAACACAACTAAAGTTTGATTGTTAAATATTCTATGACAATCGTTTTTCCCAACTTTTGTTTTTAACACTTTTTGTAAAATAATACGAAATAGATGAGTTTACAGGAGAGCAAATCATGTCATTGTTACATGCACCGCCGCCATATAGCTGGAATATTGCTGAGTGTGGCGTAAAGATAAACTATAGCATGCACCGCCGCCATATAGCTGGAATATTGCTGAGTGTGGCGTAAAGATAAACTATAGCATGCACCGCCATATTGCTGAGTGTGGCGCCATATAGCTGGAATATTGCTGAGTGTGGCGTAAAGATAAACTATAGCATGCACCGCTGCCATATAGCTGGAATATTGCTGAGTGTGGCGTAAAGATAAACTATAGCATGCACCACCGCCATATAGCTGGAATATTGCTGAGTGTGGCGTAAAGATAAACTATAGCATGCACCGCCGCCATATAGCTGGAATATTGCTGAGTGTGGCGTAAAGATAAACTATAGCATGCACCACCGCCATATAGCTGGAATATTGCTGAGTGTGGCGTAAAGATAAACTATAGCATGCACGCCATATTGCTGTGAATATTGCTGAGTGTGGCGTATAGCTGATAAACTATAGCATGCACATGCACAGCCATATATAGCTGGAATATTGCTGAGTGTGGCGTAAAGATAAACTATAGCATGCACCGCCGCCATATAGCTGGAATATTGCTGAGTGTGGCGTAAAGATAAACTATAGCATGCACGCGCCATATAGCTGGAATATTGCTGAGTGTGGCGTAAAGATAAACTATAGCTGGAATATTGCTGAGTGTGGCGTAAAGATAAACTATAGCATGCACCACCGCCATATAGCTGGAATATTGCTGAGTGTGGCGTAAAGATAAACTATAGCATGCACCACCGCCATATAGCTGGAATATTGCTGAGTGTGGCGTAAAGATAAACTATAGCATGCACCGCCGCCATATAGCTGGAATATTGCTGAGTGTGGCGTAAAGATAAACTATAGCATGCATGCACCGCCGCCATATAGCTGGAATATTGCTGAGTGTGGCGTAAAGATAAACTATAGCATGCACCACCATATAGCTGGAATATTGCTGAGTGTGGCGTAAAGATAAACTATAGCATGCACCGCCATATAGCTGGAATATTGCTGAGTGTGGCGTAAAGATAAACTATAGCATGCACCACCGCCATATAGCTGGAATATTGCTGAGTGTGGCATAAAGATAAACTATAGCATGCACCGCCATATAGCTGGAATATTGCTGAGTGTGGCGTAAAGATAAACTATAGCATGCACCACCGCCATATAGCTGGAATATTGCTGAGTGTGGCGTAAAGATAAACTATAGCATGCACCGCCGCCATATAGCTGGAATATTGCTGAGTGTGGCGTAAAGATAAACTATAGCATGCACCGCCGCCATATAGCTGGAATATTGCTGAGTGTGGCGTAAAGCTAAACTATAGTATGCAAATGAGATATAATTTCCATAGGTTCACATACATAATATTTTTTATGAAAAACATCATGTACCATTCATCCTTAATTTTTTTTATCCTAATTGATATACAAAATAATTGATTTAGGGATTTTCTCCTAACATTTTTCATGCCTGTCCTCTTGTTGAAAGTTGACTATTTGTATGTGTTCATTCATAGCTTTCATTGTCAGTTGTACAATCACTATGGCAATGCACGTACAAATGCATCTTCCTGTCTGAACAGTGCTGCAGGTAGTTGTAACCTCCCATTGTTGATTGTTACACAAGTTACAAAATGTTTCTAAATTTGTTGATAATATGGAAATGTTTGTTATTTTTACCTGTAAAATGGTATTATGGATGATTAGAGGACCAAATTAAACGGCCTAGTTATTTTAAAAACATAGTTATTTCAATATTTGTTAAAACTACCTATTTTAATGAAGTAATAAACAAATAAATGCCAAAAACCATTTTATTTCTATTTCCGTGAGTACTTTAGCAGGTCTCCAGATAAGGGCCGTATTGACGTATGTACGGATAGAAAATATGCATGATACGGTAGGAAATAATTTTGAAAACAGATACGCACCACAGCAATGGTGTACGGTCTTAGAATCATTTACAGACGTATTTATCTGAAAACATATTGTTTTATTGTTTCACCTGTTTACACAAATAAGGAGTACGTACTCCTGATGTTGAAAAATTATCTGGAGCCCTGATTTAGCATCCTGTATTCAGCAGAGATATTGTTCTTATGCCCTCAGGGATTGGGATAGAGAACTTTGACAATGGGCTATTTTCAGGATGATTAGCCATTTTCTGAATTTAGAATGGGCCACTGCCCTTGTATCAATAGTAAACTTCAAAATTTTAATGGGACATTTTTTAATCTAATGTGCAAAATGGCCCATGGCCCCTGCTTTTCCCAATCCCTGTGCCCTATATGAAACTAAGAAACATTTGTGTCCTAGAGCTGGTTATCGTTACAGTTTGTCAGATCGATAATCGCTAGAGTCAGATCGATAATCGCTAGAATCAGATCAATAATCGCTAGAGTCAGATCGATAATCGATCGATTATAATTGTTTGGACAGTTATTTCATAGTCAAATGCCTATGTTAGCGAACTAACTTCCAGGTTGTTGTTAGCACCTGTCAACTCGTAGTATTTCAATGACGACGTGACCTTTTTGGGAAAGGGACATCCCAATCTAAATATATCTAGCATTGCTATTGGCTGACATACGCACTTGTGCAGCACACAGCTTCAGTTTAATGAGTAAACAAGCAATGGCGACCAGATTGTTCGGTAAAAGAAATCATGACAAGGTAGAATAAAATGTTTTATTGTATGTGCATCCAAATAATTATTATTTCCGATTATCGATCTGTAGTTTATTTGTAATCGACAATCGTTCATTTTGACTTGGATCAAACGATTAAACGATCCTACGATTAATCGCTCCAGCACTATTGTGTCCTGTATGAAACTAAGACATTGTCACTAGTATCTTGTATGAAACTAAGACATTGTCACTAGTATCCTGTATGAAACTAAGACATTGTCACTAGTATCCTGTATGAAACTAAGACATTGTCACTAGTATCCTGTATGAAACTAAGACATTGTCACTAGTATCCTGTATGAAACTAAGACATTGTTGTCACTAGTATCCTGTATGAAACTAAGACATTGTCACTAGTATCCTGTATGAAACTAAGACATTGTCACTAGTATCCTGTATGAAACTAAGACATTGTCACTAGTATCCTGTATGAAACTAAGACATTGTCACTAGTATCCTGTATGAAACTAAGACATTGTCACTAGTATCCTGTATGAAACTAAGACATTGTCACTAGTATCCTGTATGAAACTAAGACATTGTCACTAGTATCCTGTATGAAACTAAGACATTGTCACACTAGTATCCTGTATGAAACTAAGACATTGTCACTAGTATCCTGTATGAAACTAAGACATTGTCACTAGTATCCTGTATGAAACTAAGACATTGTCACTAGTATCCTGTATGAAACTAAGACATTGTCACTAGTATCCTGTATGAACTAAGACATTGTCACTAGTATCCTGTATGAAACTAAGACATTGTCACTAGTATCCTGTATGAAACTAAGACATTGTCACTAGTATCCTGTATGAAACTAAGACATTGTCACTAGTATCCTGTATGAAACTAAGACATTGTCACTAGTATCCTGTATGAAACTAAGACATTGTCACTAGTATCCTGTATGAAACTAAGACATTGTCACTAGTATCCTGTATGAAACTAAGACATTGTCACTAGTATCCTGTATGAAACTAAGACATTGTCACTAGTATCCTGTATGAAGACTAAGACATTGTCACTAGTATCCTGTATGAAACTAAGACATTGTCACTAGTTGTCTCTAGTATCCTGTATGAAACTAAGACATTGTCACTAGTATCCTGTATGAAACTAAGACATTGTCACTAGTATCCTGTATGAAACTAAGACATTGTCACTAGTATCCTGTATGAAACTAAGACATTGTCACTAGTATCCTGTATGAAACTAAGACATTGTCACTAGTATCCTGTATGAAACTAAGACATTGTCACTAGTATCCTGTATGAAACTAAGACATTGTCACTAGTATCCTGTATGAAACTAAGACATTGTCACTAGTATCCACTAAGACATTGTCACTAGTATCCTGTATGAAACTAAGACATTGTCACTAGTATCCTGTATGAAACTAAGACATTGTCACTAGTATCCTGTATGAAACTAAGACATTGTCACTAGTATCCTGTATGAAACTAAGACATTGTCACTAGTCTCCTGTACTAAGACATTGTCACTAGTATCCTGTATGAAACTAAGACATTGTCACTAGTATCCTGTATGAAAGACTAAGACATTGTCACTAGTCCTGTATGAAACTAAGACATTGTCACTAGTATCCTGTAAACTAAGACATTGTCACTAGTATCCTGTATGAAACTAAGACATTGTCACTAGTATCCTGTATGAAACTAAGACATTGTCACTAGTATCCTGTATGAAACTAAGACATTGTCACTAGTATCTTATGTATGAAACTAAGAGAAACTAAGACATTGTCACTAGTATCCTGTATGAAACTAAGACATTGTCACTAGTATGAAACTAAGACATTGTCACTAGTATCCTGTATGAAACTAAGACATTGTCACTAGTATCCTGTATGAAACTAAGACATTGTCACTAGTATCCTGTATGAAACTAAGACATTGTCACTAGTATCCTGTATGAAACTAAGACATTGTCACTAGTATCCTGTATGAAACTAAGACATTGTCACTAGTATCCTGTATGAAACTAAGACATTGTCACTAGTATCCTGTATGAAACTAAGACATTGTCACTAGTATCCTGTATGAAACTAAGACATTGTCACTAGTATCCTGTATGAAACCATTGTATGAAACTAAGACATTGTCACTAGTATCCTGTATGAAACTAAGACATTGTCACTAGTATCCTGTATGAAACTAAGACATTGTCACTAGTCTCCTGTATGAAACTAAGACATTGTCACTAGTATCCTGTATGAAACTAAGACATTGTCACTAGTATCCTGTATGAAACTAAGACATTGTCACTAGTATCTTGTATGAACTAAGACATTGTCACTAGTATCCTGTATGAAACTAAGACATTGTCACTAGTATCCTGTATGAAACTAAGACATTGTCACTTGTCAGTAATGAAACTAAGACATGTATGAAACTAAGACATTGTCACTAGTATCCTGTATGAACTAAGACATTGTCACTAGTATCCTGTATGAAACTAAGACATTGTCACTAGTATCCTGTATGAAACTAAGACATTGTCACTAGTATCCTGTATGAAACATTGACATTGTCACTAGTATCCTGTATGAAACTAAGACATTGTCACTAGTATCCTTGTATGAAACTAAGACATTGTCACTAGTATCCTGTATGAAACTAAGACATTGTCACTAGTATCCTGTATGAAACTAAGACATTGTCACTAGTATCCTGTATGAAACTAAGACATTGTCACTAGTATCCTGTATGAAACTAAGACATTGTCACTAGTATCTTGTATGAAACTAAGACATTGTCACTAGTATCCTGTGAATGAAACTAAGACATTGTCACTAGTATCCTGTATAAGAAACTAAGACATTGTAAGACACTAGTATCTTGTATGAAACTAAGACATTGTCACTAGTCTCCTGTATGAAACTATTGTCACTAGTATCCTGTATGAAACTAAGACATTGTCACTAGTATCCTGTATGAAACTAAGACATTGTCACTAGTATCCTGTATGAAACTAAGACATTGTCACTATTGTCATCCTGTATATGAAACTAAGACATTGTCACTAGTCACTAGTCCTGTTGTCACTAGTATGAAACTAAGACATTGTCACTAGTCTCCTGTATGAAACTAAGACATTGTCACTAGTATCCTGTATGAAACTAAGACATTGTCACTAGTATCCTGTATGAAACTAAGACATTGTCACTAGTATCCTGTATGAAACTAAGACATTGTCACTAGTATCCTGTATGAAACTAAGACATTGTCACTAGTATCCTGTATGAAACTAAGACATTGTCACTAGTATCCTGTATGAAACTAAGACATTGTCACTAGTATCCTGTATGAAACTAAGACATTGTCACTAGTATCCTGTATGAAACTAAGACATTGTCACTAGTATCCTGTAAGAAAATGGAAAGTACTTGTGCCAAGTATGAAACTGAGAATATCATTAAGTTAGATTTAGCAGAAACATAAACTGTGATGCTTGAAAAGCTTCAAACAGATTTGCCAATTTGCCCAAGCCTATATAGACACATCTCTTGGAAGACTGCCATGGTTCAACTACAGCAACTGAAAGAGTCACTTACAGAGAAATGAACTTCATTCAAGCATACACAGACTGGCAGGAGTAGTCAAGCATGACCAATCTTACATAGCTCATTTGAAAGCATTTCAAAACCTGAGATGACGAAGAAGATGACATTCTGTAATTTAATGTTCCAAAGGTCATTATTCAGAAGAAAATGGACGCAGTTACATATTCACTTCACACAAGAATTGAGCAATAAATTCCACATCACAGCACACGAATAACAGTAAATCTACAGTGTCAAAGGGTACATCCATAGTAGATTCAAGAAAGCTCCTAACACAGATAAAGACGTATCTGTTACCTTTGATGTAAATACAGAACTTGTTGTAAAGAAATGTAAAGAAATAACCCAACTGCAATATCCCTCAAAAGAATATCTTACATACGAATAACATCATATTTCTCAGCCACTTTGAAAACGGTGGTTAATAAACAAATAATGCTTTACCTGTCCAAACAAACCCATTTGTCACAGAAGTTTAGAGACTGTCCTACATTAAAAACATGTTCAGTAATGGTTTGCCTATAATTCATTTAGATTTATCAATAAAAACATTTTGGCAACTAGATGAGTGTTCTCAATGACGTCTTTCACAGTCCTTGAAAAACATGCTTACAATGGCAATCAGTTTCAGATTGTTTGTTTGCTGTTCAATGCCCACTCGGCAATATTCCTCCTATATTGCGGGCGGTCTATAATTAATTACCGGTAAGTCTGGACCAGACAATCCAGTGCTCAACAGCAGGGGCATCAATCTACACAATTGGAAATACAGTGACATGTGTCAATCAAGTCAGCGAGCATGATCACCCGATCCCGTTAGTCGCCACTTATGACAAGCATGTGTTACTGAAGACCAATTTTCAGTTTCACATAGAGGTGTAACATGTAAGGATGGAAGTTTTAACATTTACACACTAAACATGCTTTGTTTATTATTTAATTCTGCTCTCACCAATATTCCTTCATTTTTCCCAGCAGTCTAAAGAATCAAGTCTGCACCAAACAATCCTGTGATTAACATGAGGAGCATCTATCTGCACAACTGCACAACATGTAGAAGTTCATTCAATTCTGTTGAGCAGTTTTTGTGGAGAAGTGGATAGACTTCATCCCCTATTACACTATCATCATAGAGAAATTCAGCAAAATGTATCTAAGTTCAAATGTCTCTAAACTTACAAAAAAACACATTACAATACAAAAACAAAATATGAGATGCACACCATTAGAGTCCCAAGAAAGCCCATGTATAATTTCATTGAATTCCACAGAGCATTTTTTTGTGGAGAAGTGGATAGAGTACATTCCCTGTTCGTACGGACGGACGGACACGGAGGGTAACCCTATATGCCCCCAGCCATATACGGTGGGGGCATAAAAATATGGTTTATTATGCTTTAATCGCGAAAACAGTTTCTGTTATCTGAGTTTCGGCCATTATGCATATTCCACTGGAACTCACGTGACCTTTCCGCTCATGACGTCATATGTGACTAGATAGAGTCCGCCATATTGCCAAGTGCTACAGTAATACAAATCGTGTTGTTTCTGTCCTTTATGTAAATGGTACGATGGTGATTCCGTTCTCTGGGGATGCACGGAATCATCAAACAATGGAAAGAGCCACCATTTCTTCGGTTTTCTAAGTAAAGAGACAGATTTAGGCAGGAGAAATGCTCCGATCATTCCGAACATGCACACATGAGGTATGAAAATCCCCAAGCTAGGCTGAAGAAGGAAGAAGTACCCACGAGATTCATTTATACTCCATCATTCCCTGTTACAACTTACTGTCAGTGGTATTTTTAACATAAATTAAATCAAGTCCGATTGCCAGTCGAATTGCCCCTGCTACAAAATGCCCCAGCAAATTTGGTCAAATTGCCCCAGAGTTTTGGTCAAATTGCCCCAGTGGGATAGTCAAAATGCCCCAATTTATTTTAAATGATTAAATATAGGTCATACATGCATAGTTTTGTCAACTTTGATATTATGTTCTTCATATAAAAGTATATACATAGTTATGAGTTTACTAATGGAACATTAATCACAAATATTACTTCCTAATACCTTTTATATGAAGAACATAATATCACAGTTGACAAAAACTATGCATTTAAGGCATATATTTAATAATTATAAATAAATCTGACCAAATTAGAATGAATGACCAAATTAGCTGAGATATATATTTATATTATCAAAATCAGTATGAGATTTCACATGAGCTTGAAAATGTTTCGCTATAACGTTCTTTTCGGTTTGGAGCCCTAAATGCTGCAGTCTACCCAAAACATTGCCGAATGCAACGGCAAATCATGAAGTACTTGTTGCTTTCATTGTTTTCCATTTTGTCCAATTACGCACGTCGGCATCAGACTCGCTATTTGTCAGTAGTGTGTGCCGTGAAAGTTGTTCTGTATTCTCATTGGCTGACAAGATGTCATTCTAATGCTATGGCCGAGTACCATAACTATTTCCATAACCAAACACTTGGGAAAACATACATTGTCCTGACTAGTATTTTATAATTCACCAGTTTTCGGGGAATAACTTATCGGTGTCGCAAATATTATCTCTGCTCGACCAGGCAGGGATCTTGTATGGAGACTTGATACGTTATTAATGAGGACTAGGATCCTAAATTTTTTTCAACAAAATAATTCCAGTGTAAGTTTTGTAGCAGATAATTTCTATTTTCCCCCATCTGAAGCATAATTATTTTGTTTTGAAATCCCATACATCCTACAGTCACCCATTTGACACAAAAGGAACTGCAATCACATTTCAAAAAAAATAATTCTTAGGGACTGGTCATATATTATAGGGGTGGGTTTGCTGGTTGGAACTGTATCACATTTTGCTGACAAATAGTAATCTTGTTAAATGATATGGTCTATTTTTAAATTTATTTTGACCTCAAGCGGTGCCTCCGTTTCGCTTGATTCTTCTTCTTCATCTTCACTGGAAGATTGTCTTGCAAGATGTAAAATCGGATCGTATTGATACGGTCTAACATCCATTTCAGAAATGACATCAGGAACATCTTTTACTGCTTCAGAATCCATGGACACTGTTAAGTTGTGAGGTGAAATCAAAGAGGAAGCCATCAGCAACATTCACATATGAAGTCATGTAAGGTGATACCCCCTCTGCTCATTAACTGTCGGGTGTTTCCGTAATAGGCGGAAATACGAGTACGTTTTTTGTGTTTTTATTGCTATTTTACAAACTTTTTGTTCAATTTTAATCACAGAATCTGACTTTTAGAATATCCTTTACAATATATCAAAAGTTTTGTTTTCGTTCGTATTCTCCTTTAATAAAACAGTATGGGCTGGGTGGAAGCAAAACTAATATGGTTCAAGGACCAATAGATAGACTTAGTCAGCCAGTATGCCAGATATATGGCCATGCATCTTATACATGGGATCAAAGCCTATGAACGTGATGCAAGTTACAAATATCACCAAGCTTTTAAAACCCATAGACAAAAATACTGTACAAACAAAACACATCAATCATCTATTATGATCAGAACTGGCTTTTCTCTATTTCTTGGTTCATGGGTCAATAGGTGAGGAAAGGCTCAAAAACACAATTTGGATTATGTTATGGTTTTGTTCTTTTAGAAGTGTAAGTAAAGCTTATGTCATACATCCTAGTTTCCTTTCTGCAATATCCTTGCTATAATCACAGCCTGAATATGTCTGGACCAGACAAAGCAGTGGTTGATAGCATGAGCAAGAGCCACTAATCCCCCTCTTAGACATCAAGAGTCCTAGAGCATGACATTCTGATCCACTAGGTTATCTACAACACTCATAGTCCCAGAGCACGACCACCTGATCCACTAAGCCTCACCTACAGCAAGGAGAGTCCCAAAGCAAAACCACCTGATCCACTAAACCCCACCTACAAGAAAGAGAGTCCTAGAGCACGACCACCTGATCCACTAAACCCCACCTACAAGAAAGAGAGTCCTAGAGCACGACCATCTGATCCACTAAACCCCACCTACAAGAAGGAGAGTCCCAGAGCACGACCACCTGATCCACTAAGCCTCACCTACAACAAGGAGAGTCCTAGAGCACGACCACCTGATCCACTAAACCCCACCTACAAGAAGGAGAGTCCCAAAGCATCACCACCTGATCCACTAAGCCCCCTCCTACAACAAGGAGAGTCCCAAAGCATCACCACCTGATCCACTAAGCCCCCTCCTACAACAAGGAGAGTCCCAAGGCATCACCACCTGATCCACTAAGCCCCCTCCTACAACAAGGAGAGTCCCAAAGCATCACCACCTGATCCACTAAACCCCCTCCTACAAGGAGAGTCCCAAGGCATCACCACCTGATCCACTAAGCCCCCTCCTACAACAAGGAGAGTCCCAAAGCATCACCACCTGATCCAGTAAGCCCCCTCCTACAACAAGGAGAGTCCCAAGGCATCACCACCTGATCCACTAAGCCCCTCCTACAACAAGGAGAGTCCCAAAGTCACCACCTGATCCACTAAGCCCCCTCCTACAACAAGGAGAGTCCCAAGGCATCACCACCTGATCCACTAAGCCCCCTCCTACAACAAGGAGAGTCCCAAGGCATCACCACCTGATCCACTAAGCCCCCTCCTACAACAAGGAGAGAGTCCCAAGGAGAGTCCCAAGGAGAGTCATCACCACCTGATCTACTCAGCCCCTCCTACAACAAGGAGAGTCCCAAAGCATCACCACCTGATCCACTAAGCCCCCTCCTACAACAAGGAGAGTCCCAAGGCATCACCACCTGATCCACTAAGCCCCCTCCTACATCAAGGAGAGTCCCAAGGCATCACCACCTGATCCACTAAACCCCCTCCTACAATAAGGAGAGTCCCAAGGCATCACCACCTGATCCACTAAGCCCCCTCCTACAACAAGGAGAGTCCCAAAGCATGACCACCTGATCCACTAAGCCCCCTCCTACATCAACAAAAGTCCCAAAGCCTAGCCACCCGATAAATGGTAGACATCCACTGCATCACTTTGAACTTCCCTCCCACATAAAGCCATGATGTAACTTAAATACTATTTGAAGTGGCATGAAACCCTGCTCAATAACTCACTTACCACTAAAGACCTTTAAACTTTTGACAATTCAGAATTGATCCCAACCTTTACTGAAACCTTGGTCAAGGTAAAACAAAATTTTTGATCAAATGAACAATTTGTGTCGGGGGAGGAACACACTGAGGTGACTTATCGGTAAGTTTTATGATTCATTGGCCCATTTGAAGAACTAATGAACCAACCAGCGCAAAGACTAACAGACAAATGCAGTGTTCCAACACATATCACCCTACACTTTTTCAAGACTAATAATTACTGAACTCTTAAAACATGCACTTGTACAAAATCTGCCACCAGAAGAAATCAATAGCATACAGTCATTAAACACACTTCATAATGGAGTCGTAATCTCGAAGTAAAACAAGATTTTCAAAAAAACACTCGTTAGCCGCTGCAATGTCTGTTATAATGGCTGGAAAGCTGGAAAGATCAATGGCTTTTCTTTCTGAAATTTGACAATGCCTTCAAGGTTTTGCCGCCATTTCTTTCGATTTTCCTGTTTTCTGGCAGACTCCTTGTTGCGAAAGGATCAATCGGGCTTTCAGGTTCCATACTGAAAGTACTGCTCATGTGGCCAGAACAGTATCTAAATTTAATGACTGTCACATTTGACAAAAGTTGACGGTGCACACATGAGCCAGGAATATTGAACATGGGGTAATAGATACCGGCAAGAGAAGATCAATTTCCAAACAGGAACACCAAACTAGGTATCTTGACATGAAATTCCTCTCAGGATGTACAAGATGTTACAGCATTGATTTCTGACGACACTTATACATGATTGTACATATCACGGGAAACACTACATGACCTTTGGGGTCTTTGATAGACTTCAGACAAATCATCTAGGAATTCTGCTGATAAGCATTGTCAGGAAAAGTCATAGCGCGATTTATCAAATGGCTTGGCTAGCACGAAAGTCCCAGAATATGAAATGGCAGTGCCTGTATGAAGTCAAGATCCTCCATTGTATTGACGTAGCCCAAACTCTACACCTAGAAATGCAGTAATTGGTATTCCTAACTATGTATTAATTCATGTCAATTCTGAATCAATTTTCAAAAGACAAACTGATTGATTGTCTGATGTTTAATGCCAAACTGAGTAGTATCCCAGTTACCAGGCAACCAGTGACCTACAGTGTCTGGACCAGACAATCCAGTGACTGACACTGTGAGGCTGGGATTTGATGACAAGCACAGGGATTTACCTTGAGTCCTGTATTTGAGGGTCCCTGCAACTCATACTCTTAGTTTTCAGAGGTCCTGGACAATAAAATGGGGGTCCCAGACACTTAAATATTATTATTAATACTGTTATTGTATTGTGTATCATGATCATCACATTGTTACAGCAATTAAATTGCAAATAGTACCATAACCGAGATAGTAGCAAACTCAATGATAGCGTATTGTCACTTGATTGGAATTTTTACAAAAAGTATTTGGACTTTTTCTGAGTCCCTGTGGGCGCGCTAATATATTTTGTTGCGTCCATTGTAAATTTTCATGCGTATAGGACGCAGGAAATCGGGTACTGTAAATCCCTACATGTGTCAACAACACTGACCACCCAATCCACTAAGTTACCTCTTGTGACAAGCATTGGTTGTTGGGGACCTTTTCTAATCTGCAAAACAAAATATTAACTAGAATCAAGTCTGATAATTCATCTGGCAAAGCTTCACCTTATTTCCCTGTGCAGTACAAAATGGTAAAATCTGAAAAAACTTGGATCACTTTCAAATCTGTAACATGTCTTGTACGTGGCCCACACAGAAAAATTATGTTTTCAATCAGTTGCGCTGAAATGTCACAGCAAGGGGAGATAATCACTTGTCTACATAGGAATACCACTAGGGATAACTATGACTTTATTTTAAAATTTCATATCTGTTTCTGTATGTTTCAGTGGTACCCATAGATATAAGGCAACCATAATCCAGAGGGAACGTTTACAACATAATTTGGTAAAATCTGATTGGATGAAAGGACGAGCAAACAGACACCAGTCAAGTGAGGTAAACTGATTCATTACAACCAGGCCTTGTCAACAGCAACAATGCACCAATACGTTTGTCTCTGTGTGTTTAAAGACACACTCAACTATAGTCCAGCTCAGGAAAGCTGTCTGTAAATCATCAGGTCCAGACAGACAATCCAGCCATTGATACATGGAGGAGGATCCCCGACATCAGGATACGATGACAAGCAATCAACTCGGTCACCAAGCTTGACCAGCCGATACATTTAGTCACCTCTTACGACAAACGTGTTGCCCGTGGGTCGATATTCTAACTTTCCTAAGTGTTGTGTTATTTTGGGAGAATATATTAAGCACAGTATGATGGAGAACCTGATTCAAACTCCCCAAAAGGATGCTTCAATACATTACCAGTACTACTGTGTGTGTGTGTGTGCATGCATGCGTGTAAGTGTGTCTCGGAGCATGTATGTGTGGTGTGTATGTGTGTTTGTATGTGTGTTCACCTGTGTCTGTGTGTGTTCACTTGTGTCTGTGTGTGTGTTCACCTGTGTCTGTGTGTTCACCCTTGTGTCTGTGTGTGTTCACTTGTGTCTGTGTGTGTGTTCACCTGTGTCTGTGTGTGTTCACTTGTGTCTGTGTGTGTGTTCACCTGTGTCTGTGTGTTCACCTGTGTCTGTGTGTGTTCACCTGTGTCTGTGTGTGTTCAATTGTCTGTGTGTGTGTTCACCTGTGTCTGTGTGTGTTCACCTGTGTCTGTGTGTGTTCACCTGTGTCTGTGTGTGTTCACCTGTGTCTGTGTGTGTTCACTTGTGTCTGTGTGTGTGTTCACCTGTGTCTGTGTGTGTTCACTTGTGTCTGTGTGTGTGTTCACCTGTGTCTACGAGTAAGTGAGCGACGCAGTCTACAGCATAGGGAATCTACATTTCTACCACATTTTGTTTTAGGTAATTTGTAATGCATCTGAATATGTTTATAGGGATGTGTATTGGCAAATAAATTATATTGAAATATATTGCGATTCGTGTACTGTATTGCGATACCTATTGTGATATATTGGGAACTTAAGCTTTTGACAGTGAGTGACACTAATTGTGTACATCAATCCTATTTTCTACATTATAAGTTCCTAAACACATATGTTATGGTTCTGATAACAGCAATCACAAAATTACGTTGTATGGTCATGGATTCTAATTTCTCTTTTATACAATAAATCATAGTATTACAGTATGCCATTTTGTCATTGAATAATGAAGGAAAACATTTGTTGTGAATAACAGTACGTGTAGATTTTAATTTAAGCCATAAAAATAATAAAAAAACTTCATATATGCTCTTTACCCAATTTATTGGTTCTCAGAAAACATATTGCAATACGTATCTGTTTGAAAAGCATCCCTCCCTCTCTCCCTAGACAAACACCCAAACCCACCTACCCAACCACCCACCCACCTACCTACCCATTCACCCACCCACCTACCTACCCACCCACCCACCCACCTACCTGCCCACCCACCCACCTACCTACCTGACTACCCACCAACCTACCCACCTGCCTACCCACCAACCTACCCACCTACCTACCTACCACCCACCTACCTACCAACCCACATACCTACCCACATACCTACCCACCCACCTACCCACCCACCTACCTACCTACCTACCGACCTATCCACCTACTTACCCACCTGGCCTTCCTTAAATACCCATTATCTTTGTTCAAGAAGGGCAACAATAGGTGATATGTATACAGACGTCCAATATCACCAGATAAAGAAAAAATACATTGCATTTCATTTTCTATTTTGAACATCTAACCTTTACAGTCCTATCTTATCAACTAATCTTCATTCAGATGGTTTTAAAGAAGATAGTCCATTTTGAAACTATTTTAATCCTTTTTCCTAAATTGACCACTTTGTCCATTAATTTCAGCCTATCTGTTTCAGATACAAATACATAATTGATTCAACATAACACACTCACTTGCTTGTGTGTGTATTTTGTTACATGTTGATTTGGAAGCTGAACTTTCAAGTTTACCAGGAATCAGGACTCACCATACTAGAACTAGGTGTGAAGCCAATAAACAGCAATGAAATATGATTCAATTAACAATTGTATTCTAAAATTAACTATGTTCACAAATCAATACAAAGGTATCACTATTGCAGTTCAAACTTTCAAAATTGTGTAACAGTACAAATTCAGAGGCAGTATAATACAAGAGCAGTGTAAATAGCAATAATGAGGGAGTGAGTGAGTGAGTTTAGTTTTACGCCGCACTCAGCAATATTGCAGCTATATGTCCGCAGTCTGTATATAATCGAGTCTGGACCAAACAATCCAGAGATCAACAGCATGAACATCGATCTACGCAAAAGGGATATGATAGCATGTATCAACCAAGTCAGTGAGCCTGACAACTCGATCTCGTTAGTCACCTTTTACGACAAGCACGGGTTACTGAAGATAAATTCTAACCCGGATCTTCACGCTAGAAAATGCCACAATATTCTGTGGATTAGAACACTGTGGAAGGCACTAGAACTCTTCCTAAATATAGCACTGCCCCTGATTTCACAGGTGAGTGAGTGAGTATGGTTTTACACCGCTTTTAGCAATGTTCCAGCAATATCACAGAGGGGGGCACTAGAAATGTGCTTCACACATTGTGCCCATGTTGGGAAATGAACTTGGACCTTTGGCGTGACGAGCGAACGCTTTAACCACAAGGCTACCCTACCGCCCCAACTCCACAGGTAACACTGCCTTATAATGATATACAATTCTGAACACTAGCAACAGGTTCATGTGAGTGCTTATTTTAACAAATGACTCCATTATCATCCAAGATACTATCTACCTGATAACAAATATCCATCATCTGATAAAACAGTAGCGATCGTTTGACTTCAGAGCCATTTTAAGTCAATATATATTCCATGGTACGTTCATATACTGAGTAGGAAGGCGTTTCCTATTCTCGCGGTACTTACGGATATCGGCTGAAAAAATAACACAAACAATTCTTACCGTATGAATGCTTGTTGTTTTAAATTATGGGCCTTCTCTTCTAACATCTACATCTATCAGATGCTAGATCCATCAGGTAAATCACCACTCGTGAGCCTGGTGATAAACAATGCCATCCGCCATTGACAAAATGAGGCTTCTCCCATTCTCGCGGTATAACGAAGAAGTCACGTTGTGGAGTGTATGGAAGAGCAATCCTGTCGGAAAGCACGGGTGAAAGATCTGATATGTCCAAGTCGGTATTATAAGGCAAGATAACTTGAAAATGATAAATTCCAAAGAAGAAGTCATCAAAGTGAAAATATTAACATGAAAAGTCAAGTTTGTCAATCATTCTTCACATAAACAGTGAGGGCATCGGAATATGCTGTGACGTCTTAAAACTCGAATTTCCGAGCAGTAGACTAGATGAGTCCAATGGGGACAAAAGTCGCATTTCCCCACTTCACAAAGACAATTTGGGGACATCTACGAAGTTCCTGAGGTTGAAACTTGTTGCACGCGCACAGCATTTTTCTTCCTCTGCGAAAGATGACGCCATCACTGTCGCCACTGATTTCCGGCGAAGATACGGGGATGGCACCATTGTTGACACACAACCCTGATGTAGAAGGTCGCACAACTTCCCCTTAGCGTGATGACATATTGTTATTACTGTCTAAAACTTTCGTTTTTACATGCAGATGAAGAGAAGTGTTTAGATTTTTGCTTCTCTCGCTGCTTCTCAAGATGTCAGTGTTTGCCTTCTTCATGAGATTGCCAATGACGGACTTGTATGGTGGAACAAACTTCCTCCTGGATTTCTTCTGGACAACTGTTTTAATTTTCCTCGCTTTGAGAAAATCGCCAGCAAGAGTAGAAGTATCAGTCGACAACTGTGATTCGCACACTGTCACGGGTGGAGCGCTGACACTACCAATTATATCACCGTGCCAGCGGAACTCGGAGGGACGCACCACAGACGATGTTGTTTTAACAGCTGTAGTAGACGTGTCCGGTTTTCTGTGAAGACATCAGTGGGATAAATAATCGCTGGTGCTGTCTGTGCTTCACCTATGACACCTCGATCAAACGGGAAGATTCCCCGACTTTGCAAAAACGCTGCTGGTAATGTTGGCTGGACATAGCGCTTTAATATATGGCTGCGCTGACAAAGCTGCGACTTCATATCTTGTGATAGATACCCCAGGGTTGTTATGAAGGTATGTTTGACATTCCCTGTAATAGTGATTCTTGAAAGGAGCGAATACTCCAACATCAAGAGGTTGAGTCAAATGGCTTGTGTGTGGTGGAAGAACAAAAAGAACGACGCTTCTTTTCCTTGCCCAGTCGGTTAGCGTCAGAGATATATGTGATTTGTGACCGCCATAAAGGATCAGTGTAGGTGGGACAGCATTCCCTTCCTTTATTCCAGCATGTTTGGCGAGATGATCCATCACATAGGTATCAAAAATGGCTGAATTCGACCAACCGGTTTCGCGACATCTTCCCGGTGGATCCGACTGGCGCACCTGGCCAAGAGATCGTCTGACCAACGCTTTACCTGGGAAAACGTAAAAGGAGGAACATAATTTCCTAGCTGCGTTAAGCTCCGCTATGATGGTGACATTTGCTGATCTAGGTGATGTGATGGCTTGGGGTTGGAATCTTTTCCACAGACAACCTTAGATGGAGTATGTTCGTGCTCACACCAGTTTCAATTCGATGTTAAAGATGCGCTCAGGCAAACTGTTGAAGCTATGCCTCGTCATAATAGCTTTTAGCTCACGGAAGTACTTATCTATTACTTCTTTGAAGCACCCTTTGCCCTTGCTAAATGCAGTTTCTGTGGTTTGGCTAACTTCAGATCTGGCCAACGCTTCAAGAAGCCATAGAACCACTTGTTACTTAAGGAATGGCTAGCCTGAACATATTTGCCAACTGACTTGACATAGTCGGCTGCAAGATATTGGATGTTGCTCTTAGAGTAACCATATCCAATGTCCGCCATGTATTTCACATGGTTAACCAGAGATTCCTCTTCTGTAGTTGTTAAGAGTCTATCAGGTCCAGGTGTCCCGTCCCAGAGCCACATTACATCGTGTTTCGATCCCTCAAAGTTGACTCGGGACGCCATAGACACGCGAAGCTCTATAGACTGACATTCCTGTAGTGGTAGCCTCGTACGCTTTTAGAAGATTGTCTTTATCATATGGCTTCTTTACCCTACCGGGACCCTTTGCTCCCTAAAAGACAAATACAAAATCCCTTTTGATATCGATATATGCATTGGTATTTGTTATATCTACTTTTTATTAATATAAATTCTATGTTAAAATGTAATGAATGTAGAAGTCGTGACATAAACAATTGTTTTTTTATGAAGTCACTTTTCTATTGTTTTTTCCCCACAAATTTACCCTTTATTATGAAATTCATATCATATCATATTCTTTTGATCAATTACTCTTTAGAAAACTATTCAATTTTATGTAAACGACACATATATCTAGGTTACAAAAGCTTAACAACGGTGATTGCGCCCACTTCCGTTATATGGCCTTTAAATGTTTCCATACTTTTTACAGCCCGCGAAAATGAAGTCATGTGACAATCATGTGATTTCTATGTGTCAATAGGTCGTAATGTAGCAGACGATGTTTTTGCTGGAGACTGAATGTTTTTGTATGAGTTTTTAACTAGATAGAGATGCAACATCGTGACAGAGTAAATATCATTGACCCCTGGCATATAACAAACAAGGTGTTATGGTTCTTTTCTTTAAAACTCACCAATATTCGTGACATTGCAAGATTTTGTTCACTCGCAGACTTGGGCCACTTCCTAGTTACCGGTCGGCAAGGTAAACAACCGCTAGGTGTCGCGTATCAGCGATTTCGGCAGAAAACGTGTTTACCGCGAGAATAGGAAACCCACGAGAATAGGAGACGTGAGTCAGACTTGGACAGTAAAATTAAATATGCACGTTACCTTGGCTTGGACACAGTAAAAATGAGTTTAAGGATACTTAGATTTCTATTTTCCTAATGAAACTTTCAATGAGGACAAAAACCATAAATTTTTAATAAAAAAATCAAAAACATTTAATCAAATAAACGAACATCTTAGTTTCATTCCGCCATATAGCTGGAATATTGCTGAGTGCAGCGTAAAATTAACTCACTCACTCACTTAGTTTCATTATTAACGCCGTTGCTATGATCATTTACTATGTTTTGAAGCTGTCAAGTTACTTGCACTGGGTGCAACCTGCTGGTAAATGATACTTGCACCAACTAATCTTATCTTGCAAAGGTGCAACCTGTTAATGGCTAAATCACACCCTGTAAAGTTGAACACCACTTTCAGTAACAGATACTCCCTGTACTCAAATGCCAAATACTTGCATCCATGGTGTTTCATAACCCTTGTTCAGTGATTAGTATAAATGTCACGATTTTCCCCATAGCCTCACATGCTTTGACAGACACCATAATGTAGTATGAAGGATTGTATGGGTGTCAAGTAAGTCCTTGCATGAGTGAAATTTATGGCCTCTCTGACATATGTTTGCTGATCATGTTTGCATGCACCGCCAATTCTGGAGCAAGGATATTTACATACCTGTCTGGCATTGGGGATTACACACAAGAATTAATGTAGTACTTATCCTGACTTGCGTTGTACTTAAGACGAACAAGAACAAAAACGATTACTTCATATTGGAAGTGGCTGCTTCCCTTTTCATCATTTTTTTTATCAATTATGAATTTTGGTATTGCACGTAAAGTTGTCTGTATCATTATCATCATCTTTACCATATGTTCCATGAACAGCACCATTGGCACTTCGAAAAATTGACAAAGGTGGGTAATTATAAACTATTGCATTGAAAGCATACATTATGAGTTCAGGGACAAGTGAGTGAGTGAGTTTTACACCCCTTTTAGCAATATTCCTGCAATAACATGGCGGGTAACACCAGAAATGGGTTTCACACATTGTACCCATGTGGGGAATCGGACCCAGGTCTTCGGCATGACGAACGAACTCTTAATCCACTAGGCTACCCCACAACCCTCCAAGCGGAAGAGAACAAATTTAGATTAAAAATTGATGAAACTAAAACTGTTGCAGTAATTGGTTACTAGACATGTCGATTGACAATCTTAAGTCTAAAAATAGTGTTTCCCATTAAAGTGAGCATTTCTTAAAAGTTATAATCAATATGATCTAGTGATATTTCCTGTTTGAACTCAGGAAACAGCAATCAGACTGATGTGTTATATGGTTGCTCTTCTGCACTACCGGTGATTCAGGAGACATGCCCCATGTTATTATTTCAATGACTGTTCAGTTCAAAGATCAATAGAGATTTATCTGTAACAATTAATGCACACAGATAAAAACTGTCACACTTCTTATTTTTTTGGTGATATGTATTTGTTGGAGGATCCCTGGTAGTTTTTATCTAGTACAGAATGGCTTGTCGGGTCACTGATAGAAATTGACCAAAGAGTGATCATGAAATAGGCGACAACCTTGACAATTTTCAAAACACAACAAACAAGGTTGTCTGGTCAGTGCTGTTGAAAATAACTGTGTAAGTTGGTGTTATTTCAAAATTCCACACGATTTCAGAAAACTGAAATTCAATATATTGGATTGAAACTTGACAAATATGAAACTTAATAAAACTGATCATAAATGCTAAAACATACACATACAACAAAATTATCAGACTAAATGGGATCCCTCAAAACAGACTTCTTGACATGCTCTTTCAGGGCTTATCAGGCCATGATAAAGTTTTTCATACCAATGTGAAAAAATCAATGTCTCTGCACAATATTCTCACCTGTCTATACAGTTGTTCCTTTAATTAAACCAGTGTATGATTTACAAGGTAATCCAGACTGTCATAAAAACATTTGATACTGGGCACTTATAAAGATTACTTTTTGTAAATGTTGGTCACTGAGTGAGTGAGAGAGTGAGTTGGGTTTTAAGCCAGGGAGGACACAGTATTGCTAATGCAGTTCATATACTAAAATTGGAACAATATAGAGAAGATTAGCAAGGCCCCTGCACAAGGATTCTTATAGACTGTGGACAAGGACAGTTATTGGAGCTGGGTTCTTCGAGACTGTGGATGAGGGCAGTTATTGAAGCTGGGTTCTTAGAGACTGTGGATAAAGGCAGTTATTGGAGCTGGGCTCTTAGAGACTGTGGATAAGGGCAGTTATTGAAGCTGGGTTCTTAGAGACTGTGGATGAGGGCAGTTATTGGAGCTGGGCTCTTAGAGACTGTGGATGAGGGGCTCTTAGAGACAGTTATTGAAGCTGGGTTCTTAGAGACTGTGGACAGTTGTTGGAGCAGGGCTCTTACAGACTGTGGATGAAGGCAGTTATTGAAGCTGGGCTCTTAGAGACTGTGGATGAGGGCAGTTATTGAAGCTGGGCTCTTACAGACTGTGGATGAAGGCAGTTATTGAAGCTGGCCTCTTAGAGACTGTGGATGAGGGCACTTATTGGAGCTGGGCTCTTACAGACTGTGGGCAGTTATTGGAGCTGGGTTCTTAGAGACTGTGGATGAGGGCAGTTATTGAAGCTGGGTTCTTAGAGACTGTGGATGAGGGCAGTTATTGGAGCTGGGCTCTTAGAAACTGTGGATGAGGGCAGTTATTGAAGCTGGGCTCTTAGAGACTGTGGATAAAGGCAGTTATTGGAGCTGGGCTCTTAGAGACTGTGGATGAGGGCAGTTATTGGAGCTGGGCTCTTAGAGACTGTGGGTAGTTATTGGAGCTGGGTTCTTAGAGACTGTGGATGAGGGCAGTTATTGGAGCTGGGTTCTTAGAGACTGTGGATGAGGGCAGTTATTGGAGCTGGGCTCTTAGAGATTGTGGATGAGGGCAATTAATGGAGCTGGGTGCTTAGAGACTGTGGGCAGTTGTTGGAGCTTGGTTCTTAGAGACTGTGGACAGTTGTTGGAGCCGGGTTCTTACAGACTGTGGACAGTTATTGGAGCTGGGCTCTTAGAGACTGTGGACATTTATTGGAGCTGGGTTCTTAGAGACTGTGGACGTGGGCAGTTATTGGAGCTGGGTTCTTAGAGACTGTGGACGAGGGCAGTTATTGGAGCTGGGTTCTTACAGACTGTGGACAGTTATTGGAGCTTGGTTCTTAGAGACTGTGGACAGTTATTGGAGCTGGGTTCTTACAGACTGTGGACAGTTGTTGGAGCTCGGTTCTTACAGACTGTGGACAGTTGTTGGAGCTGGGTTCTTACAGACTGTGGACAGTTATTGGAGCTGGGCTCTTAGAGACTGTGGACATTTATTGGAGCTGGGTTCTTACAGACTGTGGACGAGGGCAGTTATTGGAGCTGGGCTCTTAGAGACTGTGGACAGTTATTAGAGCTGGGTTCTTAGAGACTGTGGACAGTTATTGGAGCTGGGTTCTTAGAGACTGTGGACAGTTATTGGAGCTGGGCTCTTAGAGACTGTGGACATTTATTGGAGCTGGGTTCTTACAGACTGTGGACGAGGGCAGTTATTGGAGCTGGGTTCTTAG
Source organism: Haliotis rubra (assembly GCF_003918875.1). Classification (NCBI taxonomy): domain Eukaryota; kingdom Metazoa; phylum Mollusca; class Gastropoda; order Lepetellida; family Haliotidae; genus Haliotis; species Haliotis rubra. Next base: position 325,243 of record NW_025767501.1, read on the forward strand.
AGACTGTGGATGAGAACAGTTGTTGGAGCTGGGCTCTTACAGACTGTGGATGAGGGCAGTTATTGGAGCTGGGCTCTTAGAGACTGTGGACATTTATTGGAGCTGGGCTCTTAGAGACTGTGGGTAGTTATTGGAGCTGGGTTCTTAGAGACTGTGGATGAGGGCAGTTATTGGAGCTGGGCTCTTAGAGATTGTGGATGAGGGCAGTTATTGGAGCTGGGTGCTTAGAGACTGTGGGCAGTTGTTGGAGCTTGGTTCTTAGAGACTGTGGACAGTTGTTGGAGCCGGGTTCTTACAGACCGTGGACAGTCATTGGAGCTGGGCTCTTAGAGACTGTGGACATTTATTGGAGCTGGGTTCTTAGAGACTGTGGACGAGGGCAGTTATTGGAGCTGGGTTCTTAGAGACTGTGGACGAGGGCAGTTATTGGAGCTGGGTTCTTAGAGACTGTGGACAGTTATTGGAGCTTGGTTCTTAGAGACTGTGGACAGTTATTGGAGCTGGGTTCTTACAGACTGTGGACAGTTGTTGGAGCTTGGTTCTTACAGACTGTGGACAGTTGTTGGAGCTGGGTTCTTACAGACTGTGGACAGTTATTGGAGCTGGGCTCTTAGAGACTGTGGACATTTATTGGAGCTGGGTTCTTACAGACTGTGGACGAGGGCAGTTATTGGAGCTGGGCTCTTAGAGACTGTGGACAGTTATTAGAGCTGGGTTCTTAGAGACTGTGGACAGTTATTGGAGCTGGGTTCTTAGAGACTGTGGACAGTTATTGGAGCTGGGTTCTTAGAGACTGTGGACATTTATTGGAGCTGGGTTCTTAGAGACTGTGGACGAGGGCAGTTATTGGAGCTGGGTTCTTAGAGACTGTGGATGAGAACAGTTGTTGGAGCTGGGCTCTTACAGACTGTGGATGAGGGCAGTTATTGGAGCTGGGCTCTTAGAGACTGTGGACATTTATTGGAGCTGGGTTCTTAGAGACTGTGGATGAGGGCAGTTATTGGAGCTTGGTTCTTACAGACTGTGGACAGTTGTTGGAGCTTGGTTCTAACAGACTGTGGACAGTTGTTGGAGCTGGGTTCTTAGAGACTGTGGACAGTTATTGGAGCTGGGCTCTTAGAGACTGTGGATGAAGGCAGTTATTGGAGCTGGGTTCTTACAGACTGTGGACGAGGGCAGTTATTGGAGCTGGGCTCTTAGAGACTGTGGATGAGGGCAGTTATTGGAGCTGGGCTCTTAGAGACTGTGGACGAGGGCAGTTATTGGAGCTGGGTTCTTAGAGACTGTGGACAGTTATTGGAGCTGGGCTCTTACAGACTGTGGATGAAGGCAGTTATTGGAGCTGGGCTCTTACAGACTGTGGACGAGGGCAGTTATTGGAGCTGGGCTCTTAGAGACTGTGGATGAGGGCAGTTATTGGAGCTGGGTTCTTAGAGACTGTGGATGAGGGCAGTTATTGGAGCTGGGCTCTTAGAGACTGTGGATGAGGGCAGTTATTGGAGCTGGGTTCTTACAGACTGTGGACAGTTGTTGGAGCTGGGTTTCTTAGAGACTGTGGACAGTTGTTGGAGCTAGGCTCTTACAGACTGTGGACAAGGACAGTTATTGGAGCTGGGTTCTTAGAGACTATGGACGAGGGCAGTTATTGGAGCTGGGTTCTTAGAGACTGTGGATGAGGGCAGTTATTGGAGCTGGGTTCTTAGAGACTATGAACAAGGACAGTTATTGGAGCTGGGTTCTTGAATAAAATATGATATATAAAAACTTATACTAAGGGACTGTGTATGCACTGGTGATGTGCTTTGTTCAGGATTGGTTAATAGACAGGGTATGTACTTTAGCCTTGTATTTTGAAGGTTTTTACAAGGGTGGTGGTCAGGGAGTCAGGGTCGCTTTACATGTGGAGGTAAGAGGTCGCGTTATCGACAGTGATACACAGTATACCAACTTACGTGTTAAGTCCCTTGCCAAAGGCTTGGGATTATCACCATTCAATCAACTTGGGACTGATTACCTACCTCGTCATCCAACAGACAAACATACAAAACTCCTCATGAATAATCCTTTGTAATTTCAATATGACATGAACATTTTGCCATTAGCAAGTTTCTGTAACTTTAGGTCAAGCAAAGTAGATATCCAAGGGCAAATACAGATAATGAAAGAGAGTGGACGAGGACTGAGCTGGGATTTATGGCTATTTGAAGAGTATTTCAGCAAGATCTCACAGTGCCGGCTCAAAGTGAGGAGGAAATCCTCATGTTGCAGATCAGAAACATTTGCCTCCTCGTGAAACCAACTAGGATACTTACAGTGTTGATAAACCAAGAGCCATAATCACAGCAAATACAGAACTTGAACACACAATCAGCTGATCCTGGCGCAGTACAGGGCCGCAACTTTACACAGCAGTTTAGAGTATTACTGACCACCCTTGGAAGTATAGGAGGGGCTCACTGCCAGTTGTTGAATGAAATAATGAAATGCCAACAATCAAAAAAGGTAATTGATAATCCATTGAAAAATCTCTGAGTATAATACGTTTCCTTTTATAGCCATTAACATTTCAACACAAGTCACTATCGGACAAAGGTTTCCTGTGTGTAACTGTTTATGACATAATCATGGACTTCAGGCCAAGTGAATTTAATTACTTGTTTATAAGCATGTGACTTTTGAGCCCTTTTCAGAAAACAAGAAAAAATGTTAAAATCAGGGACCAGAATGATTGCTTATTGTCACCTTGCATTTTGCACTGTGCTTGTTCGTTCAAGGTTGCTCCAATAAAGACTTGTTTGAAGCAACAGAGATACCATGTACTCTTCAAACCTCTAAATTCACCTTGAAAACAGCCATATGACTAATTTAACAATTAGCTAAGAAACTCTTTGGAATTTTATCTTCCTATAAAAGGTAACTTTACCTTTTTTGGATGCAAGCAAGAAAATGATTGGTCTGGTCTTGGGATATTTTATTTACTGCAGACACATTCAAGCAATATTTGGCCTTGATTGTTTTCATCTGAATTGATAAAATATGCAAATATATCAAAAGTAAACTAAAACATTAAAAAAAGTTGATCATTATATTCTAGCTGTAACTAGAAATTATTTTTAACTATTCACACAAAGGACTCGCACATCATTGATCAGCTTATGTAGTGCTGTTTTCTGATGATCAAAGCAGAGTGTAATGTATTTCAGGTAATTATTCACGAATCTTAAAAAATATCTCTTGGAATGTGTTTCCTTTCATAGCTATTAGCATTTAAATGCCTTCCCTACATCATAAAGCCCTTTGTTGGAAAATGATTGATTTAATCCATCAGTTGTCACGTTTTCATACCAAATATTGCTGCTTTTGGAATATCCGGAAGCAATATATCAAATGCCAAATCACCCATTGACTTTCTTCCCTCAATATTTAAGAACACTGTGACAATATTTACCTAATAAATTCACCCAGTGTGAAGAAAGATGCAGACTGCCACGCTGAACAATCACCCGTCATCTTTCTTCTCCAACATCACTATCGTAAATCATATTGCACATTCAACATGGTGCTGAATTCCGTATTAAATTATCTTCCCAGGATGTTTCCATCGCTTGATGCAAATATTTGCATCAGAATATTTAAATGGCGTTATGCTTCCACTTGAGATCCAAACCCTGCATGTAATCCTGCCAATATTGACAAGACCGATCCTCAACCAGGACATGTTGGATTACGTAACCAAGGAATACATTTGACCGATTCCTAGAAACCTCTGCTTCATCTCTAAGTCCAGTATTTAGAACGAAGACATAAAGGGACAATATGCTGGCCAAGAAAGTCATTGAGATATCGATAATCAATGCACAAAAGGACAGTGCAGAGTGTTTTGATTTATCCCATTTCCTCTCGAGCAATTACGTTGACAAGTTCATGAAAACTCAACAACTGAAGCAACAAGGCAAATATGAGGATATTACTAAACTTCTCGTGTGCTGGGTAGTTGACAGGCAATAGAATTTACTGAGATCTTGACTTCATGAAAATACCTTATCTGAGATGAAGGCATGGTGATTCTAGCTTAGTTCAAATACCCTTTCAACAGCCCCAGATCAGCTTAGCAGATCACTGGACAGATGCTGTTGAGGTCTCTTAATTACATAAGTCAGTTGACAAAATTTGATGCTCAAAATTCATAGAAATTGTTAGAAATGAAACTTCAACTTAGAAATTAATTTACTATTATTGAATGAAAAGATCACACACTTTAATTTGGGAGGTTTAGCATTGGCAGTTGATAGTTTGACACTCATTTTATCATAATCCAATGTAAGATCCAAAAATAATTGCAGAAAAAATCAAATGTGATAATCAGACTTTAGTGGTTTCAACTGTCATTATTTAATAATTGTTGTTGCATGCCTCCAAACAGCCTTGCATTAATATTTTCTATATGGTCCTTGAACAACATTTAAAAATGTCATCAAAAGATTTGTCAACAGTCATTTCATTATTTTACAGATATACTCAAAGGCAAAAGTTATTATGACATGTCAAAATCAAGAAGAATTGGTATGAAATGTTAGTGTCATGGCTGCAACTATATTACAAGGAGTGAGTGAGTGAGTTGGTTTTACGCTGCTCTTAGAAATATTCAAGCACTATCAAGGTGGGGAACATATTACAAGATAAGAACAATGGCTAAAGTTGTAGTATCAGGTCCATAAGGAGCATTCCCACCATATGCAAACAAGTCAGGCAACATAAGAAGGTTAGGAGGCAAATCTACAGTAGTGAGTGTGTCCATCCTGGGCATTGATTCAGACCAGACACCTTACATTGACTGAGTGAGTGAGTGAAGTTGTACACCCAGTCAGCAATAATCCACATATACCATCCAATCCCTCAATGGTGACAAGCATAGGTTACTGAAGATCAATTCTAACCCATATCTTCACAGGTTTGGAAAGAAGACTTATCAAATGAGAGGACCTACATTCCCTAATGACAAGACCCATGAAGGTCCGGGTTAGAATTGATCTTCAGTAACCCATGTTTGTCGTAAGAGGCGACTAACGGGATTGGGTGGTCAGGCTTGCTGACTTGGTTGACACATGTCATCGGTTCCCAATTCCACAGATCGATGCTCATGCTGTTGATCACTGGATTGTCTGGTCCAGACTTGATTATTTACAGACCGCCGCCATATAGCTGGAATATTGCTGAGTGTGATGTAAAAGAAACTCACTCACTCACTCTAAGGACAAGCTGTCCACTACACAGTGCTGTGTGCATAGCTGGACATGTCAAAGTTGTAGTTCTGTCATCAGAATAGGTCGTCTGGCTTGCTCAGATGCCTTATATATGTAAAAACCTTGTTGCACTGTCCTTTGTTGCCGGGGAAGATTGGGACTGTGACACCGTCTGGCTGTCTGAAACCTGTCTTGTAGAGGCGTGGTTTGACCCCACAAGTCTTGGTTGGCAATATTGGCACCCACTGCTGGGCCATGCCATTGATAACCTCTCTATAAGTGCTATATGGTGTTCCTGTGGACATTTAATTGACATGCAACATCACGCTGCAAGGAACTGGATTCCTATGGCTCACCATCTGTCATTTCAGTTTTGGGTGATGTGGTGAAATCAAATGATCAAGAGTGGTATTTCTTCCAAAGAATGCCTACAGCCCCTGGAGAACCCTAAGGCAAGACAAAGTCTGTTCAGTCTAGTAAACTAAGTAAGGTAATAATAGTCCATGTAATACTCCTAAAATCTACAAGGGGTGGAGGGGTAGTCTATAGCTGAAAGCGTTCGCTCATCACACTGAAGGCCAGATTCGATTCCCCACATAGGTACAATGTATGAAGCCCATTTCTGGTGTTCATTTCCATGAGGGGAGGTTGGGTAGCCTAGTGGTTAAAGCATTGGCTCGTCACTCCGAAGACCCGGGTTCGATTCCCCATATACGTACAATGTATGAAGCCCATTTCTAGTGTTCATTTCCATGATATTGCTGGAATATTGCTAAAAGAGGCATAAAACTCAACTCACTCTAAAATCTAGAGAAAATCACACTAAAGCCTTATGTTGGCTTAGTTTCCGAGAGAGCTTTCGAAAAAGGTTTCAGTAATTAAGTTATCTACCTTTTGTTTCTACACTTGTTCCTTCAAGAAGTTCAGGATGGGGTAGTTTCTTGAAGGCCAGCTGTACCTATTGATGGGGAAGAAGAGGGCATGAAGATTGGAAGTAGAGGGCTTTTTCTACCTAACAGGGTTTTATTTCCTAGTTGCCAAGAGCAGTTTGGATACCTATCAGTAAATACCAAACTCCTGACATTATCCTGTATTCAAGAACAGAGCACAGCCTCTATCAAGACATTTAACAGTTGCTATAAACTGAACATTTGTGAGTGCACTAACGCTATTTCTGGGGCCTGTTACTTATTGATGCTGACACCTACTTGACCCACTGACGTTTTGTCGTAAGCCTAAACCTTTGTGTTTCAAAATAGTTTGTTGATAATTCTTTTATCATGTGTGGTCATTTATCGAGGATTCTATCATGTCATTACTTGCTTATAAATTTTGTTTCAGTTTATTATTAATAGAAGTGACAAAACCCTTTCCACATCCATGACAAATCATGTTACATTTGACCACTTTCTAAATGGCATTGTGTATTCAGAGTAAGAATATATTCTGAAACAGAGTGTTAATTACAATACAGAAGTTGACATCCATAAATGTCTCATTGCATGTGTATCAGTTGTAAATGCTATACAAAGATTTACTTCAGCATGGTTATTATTCTTACCAAATCATTATTCAAGATAAACATCACCTTGTTTCTGCAATGAGTTATGGGTCGGTGGGGTAGCCTAGTGATTAAAGCGTTCAGCTCATCACGCCTAAGGCCCGGGTTTGATTCCCAACATGGGTACAATGTGTGAAGCCCCTTTCTGCTGTACCCCGCCGTGATATTGCTGGAATATTGCTAAAATCGGCATAAAACCATAACTCACTCACTCACTCCAATGAGTTATACAGATGAGAAACATATATAACAGACTCTTAATGAATTCCTAGTTAAGGGGCCAGTTGGGACTTTCAAGCTCTTTGGTTACAGGAACTAAACATACATTGTTTTCAATGTCAAGCAAGGCTACTGAGCATTAATTGGCTGTGAGGAGATGCTCTGTCCATAATAAACAATGCCTATATTTCAACAACGATGAACTTTTATAACGTTTGGCAGAAAATGGCAGTGTTAGCATTTGGTACAAGTTGATATCAATGATCTCAAAGAGTATCATTCAAGTGGCAGTCTCATGCTATATTCTGAAGTCTGGAAGCGTCTCCCCACCACCTTTAACTACAACGAAATGCCACTTCCCTCATAAACAATCCTCTGCCCAGGTACATTACATCTCTACCAGGCAAAGGAAGATAACTCTCCAAGTCTCCAAAAGTCAGGAATCACCTGTGAATATTTTATCAAGGACCTGGAAATGCCAAAGGGCTAAACGCTGGCCATTTTCTGCATGGAACCATCCGGTTAATAACAGATGTTCCTGGCGAAAAAATTCCCAGCTAAATCTTTTCAGTCTCTTGACAATAGTTATGCTTCACACATGGCCGGGGGATATGGTTTCACTTACCTGATTTTCTGTGTGGAACCTTCGTGTGGAAGATTAAGCTGTGGAGCATCAAAGCCCTATCACTGTGTTCTTGTAATGGATGAATCTTCCGCGACCTTTCCTCATCATTCAACCAAGCCTGTTTGAACCTCAATATTTGCTTTTTTCATGTGTTTTTATCAAATTTAATTGAGATTGATTATGGAAATATTGATTCTATATTCCTTAACAAGCAATGAAGAGGCCTAAGATGTGAACGCAATGAAGCTACTAAAGTCACTGGAAAGAGCTGTATGCTGCTAATATATTCACTACGGTTACTGAAGATAGTTGCTATGCTGTTAATGTCTTCATCACTGTTACTGACAATAGTTGCTAGGCTGCTAATATATTCACTGTTACTGATAGGAGTTGCTGTACTGCTATATTTCATTATTGTTACTGACAATACTTGATGTACTTAACTACTCACTATTGTTAAAGAAAATATAGGCCACTATAATGCTTCATTCAGCATTATTAGTGTAAATAGTTGCTACCCTGCTACTACATCCACTATTGCTAATGAAAATAGTTGCTACGCTGCTACTACATCCACTATTGAATATGAAAATAGTTCCTACACTGCTACTACATCCACTATTGAATATGAAAATAGTTGCTACCCTGCTACTACATCCACTATTGAATATGAAAATAGTTGCTTCACTGCTACTACATCCACTATTGAATATGAAAATAGTTGCTTCACTGCTACTACATCCACTATTGTTAATGAAAATTGTTGCTACTGCTACTACATCCACTATTGTTAATGAAAATAGTTGCTACCCTGCTTCTACATCCACTATTGTTAATGAAAATAGTTGCTATACTGCTACTACATCCACTATTGTTAATGAAAATAGTTGCTACCCTGCTTCTACATCCACTATTGAATATGAAAATAGTTGCTTCACTGCTACTACATCCACTATAGTTAATGAAAATAGTTGCTACCCTGCTACTACATCCACTATTGTTAATGAAAATAGTTGCTACCCTGCTACTACATCCACTACAGTTAATGAAAATAGTTGCTACCCTGCTACCACATCCACTATTGTTAATGAAAATAGTTGCTACCCTGCTACTACATCCACTATTGTTAATGAAAATAATTTGCTATACTGCTACTACATCCACTATTGTTAATGAAAATAGTTGCTATACTGCTACTACATCCACTATTGTTAATGAAAATAGTTCCTACACTGCTACTACATCCACTATAGTTAATGAAAATAGTTGCTACCCTGCTACCACATCCACTATTGTTAATGAAAATAGTTGCTACTCTGCTACTACATCCACTATTGTTAATGAAAATAGTTGCTATACTGCTACTACATCCACTATTGTTAATGAAAATAGTTCCTACACTGCTACTACATCCACTATAGTTAATGAAAATAGTTGCTACCCTGCTACCACATCCACTATTGTTAATGAAAATAGTTGCTACCCTGCTACTACATCCACTATTGTTAATGAAAATAGTTGCTACACTGCTACTACATCCACTATTGTTAATGAAAATAGTTGCTACCCTGCTACTACATCCACTATTGTTAATGAAAATAGTTGCTACCCTGCTACTACATCCACTATTGTTAATGAAAATAGTTGCTACCCTGCTACTACATCCACTATTGTTAATGAAAATGGTTGCTAAATACTACATGCTACTACATCCACTATAGTTAATGAAAATAGTTGCTACACTGCTACTACATCCACTATTGTTAATGAAAATAGTTGCTACCCTGCTACTACATCCACTATTGTTAATGAAAATAGTTGCTACCCTGCTACCACATCCACTATTGTTAATGAAAATAATTGCTATACTGCTACCCATGCATCTACTATTGTTAATGAAAATAGTTGCTATGCTGCTACTACATCCACTATTGTTAATGAAATGGTTGCTACACTGCTACTACATCCACTATAGTTAATGAAAATAGTTGCTACCCTGCTACTACATCCACTATTGTTAATGAAAATAGTTGCTATACTGCTACTACATCCACTATAGTTAATGAAAATAGTTGCTACCCTGCTACTACATCCACTATTGTTAATGAAAATAGTTGCTACACTGCTACTACATCCACTATAGTTAATGAAAATAGTTGCTACCCTGCTACTACATCCACTATTGTTAATGAAAATAGTTGCTATACTGCTACTACATCCACTATAATAGTTGCTGCCCTGCTACTACATACTATTGAAAATAGTTGCTACCCTGCTACTACATCCACTATTGTTAATGAAAATAGTTGCTACCCTGCTACTACATCCACTATTGTTAATGAAAATAGTTGCTACCCTTACTACATCCACTATTGTTAATGAAAATAGTTGCTACCCTACTACATCCACTATAGTTAATGAAAATAGTTGCTACCAAAATGGTTGCTGCCATACCCTGCTACTACATCCACTATTGTTAATGAAAATAGTTGCTACACTGCTACTACATCCACTATAGTTAATGAAAATAGTTGCTACCCTGCTACTACATCCACTATTGCTAATGAAAATAGTTGCTATACTGCTACTACATCCACTATAGTTACGAAAATAGTTGCTACCCTGCTTCTACATCCACTATTGAATATGAAAATAGTTGCTACACTGCTACTACATCCACTATAGTTAATGAAAATAGTTGCTACCCTGCTACTACATCCATTATAGTTAATGAAAATAGTTGCTACTCTGCTACTACATCCACTATTGAATATGAAAATAGTTGCTTCACTGCTACTACATCCACTATTGAATATGAAAATAGTTGCTACCCTGCTACTACATCCACTATTGTTAATGAAAATAGTTGCTACATCCACTATTGTTAATGAAAATAGTTGCTACCCTGCTACTACATCCACTATAGTTAATGAAAATAGTTGCTACCCTGCTACTACATCCACTATTGTTAATGAAAATAGTTGCTACCCTGCTACTACATCCACTATAGTTAATGAAAATAGTTGCTACCCTGCTACATCCACTATAGTTAATGAAAATAGTTGCTACCCTGCTACTACATCAACTATTGTTAATGAAAATAGTTGCTACCCTGCTACTACATCCACTATAGTTAATGAAAATAGTTGCTACCCTGCTACTACATCCACTATAGTTAATGAAAATAGTTGCTATACTGCTACTACATCCACTATAGTTTATGAAAATAGTTGCTACCCTGCTACTACATCCACTATAGTTAATGAAAATAGTTGCTACCCTGCTACTACATCCACTATTGTTAATGAAAATAATTGCTACACTGCTACTACATCCACTATAGTTAATGAAAATAGTTGCTACCCTGCTACTACATCCACTATTGCTAATGAAAATAGTTGCTATACTGCTACTACATCCACTATAGTTACGAAAATAGTTGCTACCCTGCTTCTACATCCACTATTGAATATGAAAATAGTTGCTACACTGCTACTACATCCACTATAGTTAATGAAAATAGTTGCTACCCTGCTACTACATCCATTATAGTTAATGAAAATAGTTGCTACTCTGCTACTACATCCACTATTGAATATGAAAATAGTTGCTTCACTGCTACTACATCCACTATTGAATATGAAAATAGTTGCTACCCTGCTACTACATCCACTATAGTTAATGAAAATAGTTGCTACATCCACTATTGTTAATGAAAATAGTTGCTACCCTGCTACTACATCCACTATAGTTAATGAAAATAGTTGCTACCCTGCTACATCCACTATAGTTAATGAAAATAGTTGCTACCCTGCTACTACATCAACTATTGTTAATGAAAATAGTTGCTACCCTGCTACTACATCCACTATAGTTAATGAAAATAGTTGCTACCCTGCTACTACATCCACTATAGTTAATGAAAATAGTTGCTATACTGCTACTACATCCACTATAGTTTATGACAATAGTTGCTACCCTGCTACTACATCCACTATAGTTAATGAAAATAGTTGCTACCCTGCTACTACATCCACTATTGTTTAAGAGCTGATACTGTTCATACTGTTACTGATTTTACAGAAACTATTAGCTGATGGTACTGATGGTACTGTAACTGACAGACATAGCTTCAGCAGTGATTTAATGTAAGCCTCATCACTGACATATTGTAATCTTCATCAATGACATATTGTAATTTTCATCACTGATACATTGTAATCCTCATCAATGATATATTGTAAGCCTCATCAATGATATCACTTATACAGACTGAGTGAGTGAGTGAGTTTAGTTTTATGCCACTTTTAGCAATATTCAAGCAATATCAATATATCAAATAATGTAAGCCTCATACCTGATATCATTTACAATTTATCACTGCTTTAATTTTAAGCCTAATCCCTGATATAATGTAAGCCTGATCACTGAGTTCCCCCAAACAACATAAATGTGACCACAAACATCACAAAAGCCTCATGACTAACATACCCTAATCCACATCACTGCTACCCCAAACGCCATGATCGCTGATATGACATACACCTAATCCCCATTTTAACAACAGCCTGCATATTATCATCAATAATATCACAATTATAATCTCCTTCACGTTTTCAAGACATTAGTGATTCAGCAGTCGTATGCCAAACACCAATAGTACCGTTCCTATACCAACAACGATCCCAATGCCGCCTCCCCTGAGATATATGCAACGATCTTGCACTAATTGGCCTATTTACTTATAGCAATAGATCACCACTTGCTGGTGAGCCCCTTGCTCAGACTCTCCGGCATTGGGCGGCATCAATATATGTATGCAATGTCTTCTTGAGATGATCTGTGGAAAGGCCCAGTCTGGACAGACCGGTAACACAAGGCTTCATAACACAATGCTACATTATCTCCCTACTGGGTGGGTCGGAGACAGTCGTGTCATTACAGTAAGCCAATACTGGATGTGCAGCCTGGAGATTGCCGTGGCATTGATATTTAGTCTCAGTCATGTAGGCTTCTTTATCTGATGATGAAAGCATGGATGGCATGTTACCAAGGGTCTGCTCCACAACTCCTTATTCACTTGCTGGGATGCACAGTTGTAGCACTAGGGGAGCTTTGTGAAGATTTGAGGCATGAGTAGGGTCTGAGTGCCATCATGATGTCAGGCAGATCACTACTGAGAGTTATCATGGTCACTACTGAGAGAGTATCGTGGTCACTACAGAGAGTGTATCATGGTTACTGCAGACAGTGTATCATGGTCACTGCAGAGAGTGTATCATGGTCACTACAGAGAGTGTATCATGGTCACTACAGAGAGTGTATCATGGTCACTGCAGAGAGTGTATCATGGTCACTACAGAGAGTGTATCATGGTCACTACAGAGAGTGTATCATGGTCACTGCAGACAGTGTATCGTGGTCACTACAGAGAATGTATCATGGTCACTGCAGACAGTGTATCATGGTCACTACAAAGAGTGTATCATGGTCACTACAGAGAGTGTATCATGGTCACTACAGAGAGTGTATCATGGTCACTGCAGAGAGTGTATCATGGCCACTACAGAGAGAGTATCGTGGTCACTGCAGAGAGTGTACTGTGGTCACTACAGAGAGTGTATCATGGTCACTACAGAGAGTGTATCATGGTCACTGCAGACAGTGTATCATGGTCACTACAGAGAGTGTATCTTGGTCACTGCAGACAGAGTATCATGGTCACTGCAGAGAGTGTATCATGGCCACTACAGAGAGTGTATCATGGTAACTGCAGACAGTGTATCGTGGTCACTGCAGGGAGAGTATCGTGGTCACTGCAGACAGTGTATCATGGTCAATACAGAGAGCGTATCATGGTCACTTCAGAGAGTGTGTCATGGTCACTACAGAGAGTGTATCATGGTCACTACAGAGAATGTATCATTGTCACTACAGAGAGTGTATCATGGTCAATACAGAGAGCGTATCATGGTCACTTCAGAGAGTGTGTCATGGTCACTACAGAGAGTGTATCATGGTCACTACAGAGAGAGCATATCATGGTCACTACAGAGAGTGTATCATGGTCACTACAGAGAGTGTATCGTGGTCACTACAGAGAGTGTATCATGGTCACTGCAGACAGTGTATCATGGTCACTACAGAGAGCGTATCATGGTCACTAAAGAGAGTGTATCATGGTCACTACAGAGAGTGTATCATGGTCACTACAGACAGTGTATCATGATCACTACACTGTATTGTGGTCACTGCAGGGAGTGTATCGTGGTCACTACAGAGCATATCGTGGTCACTACAGAGAGCGTATCATGGTCACTACAGAGAGTGTATCATGGTCACTACAGAGTGTATCGTCATCACTACAGAGAGTGTGTCATGGTCACTACAGACAGTGTATCATGGTCACTACAAAGAGTGTATCATGGTCACTACAGAGAGTGTATCGTGGTCAATACAGAGAGTGTATCATGGTCACTACAGAGAGAGTATCGTGGTCACTGCAGAGAGTGTATCGTGGTCACTACAGACAGTGTATTGTGGTCACTGCAGAGAGTGTATCATGGTCACTACAAAGAGTGTATCATGGTCACTACAGACAGTGTATCATGGTCGCTACAGACAGTGTATTGTGGTCACTGCAGGGAGTGTATCGTGGTCACTACAGACAGTGTATCGTGGTCACTGCAGGGAGTGTATCGTGGTCACTACAGAGCTTATCGTGGTCACTACAGGGAGTGTATCGTGGTCACTACAGAGTGTATCGTGGTCACTACAGAGAGTGTATCGTCGTCACTACAGAGAGTGTATCGTGGTCGATACAGAGAGCGTTATGTGGTTACCTGGCACTCGTACTGAGATACACTGACAAATGTCTGTTATGGCAGCCATTCTGAAAGGATATATGAAAATCCTGGGTCTTGAACAGATCAAGGCATCATTATACAAGATCTGGAATACCACCTTTGATCTTAAAACCTGGTTTCAGAGGGATATATTTTTACAGACAGTTGTTTTATAATGGACCACCGTGCCCGCAACATTACTTCTCCAGGCTGGAATCATGGGCCCAGTGTGCTGAATTACAACAATATGGAGCCATGCAGGATTCAGATGGACAGTTTGCCATCGCACACACATGTTCAGTTATTTCACACGGCAAAAGAAACAGCAGGTTCTCTGAAGCAACAGTTTGACACAATTGATGCACAAGCCCCCTTGCTAGCTACGGCAAACAACTTCATCACGCAGAGTCAAACCAGGACTACCTTTAACAGAGAACTGATCTGTCTATCATTATAGCTCTTTCCACTCCTTGTATCAATTTGTACAATGACTCCCTTTCATTTGACTGACCGCTTCTAGTGAAATTCTACAGACAAAACTAAATCCAATTTCACTCTTGTGCCCATTAGATGTAGAGAATATGCTAAACGAGTTAACCAAAGGCCAAAAACAGGTCCCATAGGACGAGACAATTCAGTGAAATCACTTGCAACTCTGCTGTTTCCAATAAGACCCTTACGACTGGATAACACCAGCTCCAACTGGTAGGAACCAGTGGATGGTACCACTGAAAACTCATTCCCAACAAAGTGTGAATTTCTTTAGCACATCAAGTCAATTACCCCGGCGTCTAGTCCATCTCCTGGTCTGTAATGTACAAGCTTCTCGCTGAAATGAGACCGCCATTGACACCCCAGCATGGTTGAACCAGCTCTGGTATAAGTCATCATTATAGGTTTGCTGATGCTACTGACATCTTCCATGTAGAACATGACGTGCCTTGTCATAAGTCAGTAGAGGGGGGATCACATATACTCAAGCGAAAGAGCCGCAATCAATGTTAAGATATTGACAGAAGGAATCAGAAAAGCAAAGCCTGACTTGGTACCTTAGGCCATGAATACAAATTGATGTTTCTCATCAGAAACGGATCAAGGGACACCAGCCTTTTTATATTTTCTTCTATAGTTAACGAGGAAGCATTATCAGTTACCATAGTGACATAGTTGGGGCACTGATGACAACTGGCGATATTTAAAATATCAACATAAAATTGGGACTTTCATAAAACTAACTATTAAAACCAGATATTTTACCAAACAAAGTAAAAAATTATCTTCTAAAAAGATTTATTCACACAACATGTTTTCAATTATCAAGAGAACCTTCCCTTTCTTTCCTTAGATCAGCCAAAGTTAAGCATTTGAATCATCAATGGAAATGCTTCCAGTTACACAAAAGAAATAGCAGTGTATGAAATAGGGCGTCTGACCGCCCGAGACGGGCTAGATTTCTGCCGGACAGTCTAATTTTACAGCTAGCCAGTCCGATGGACCGGTGAAAAAACATATTCAGATTACATGTCCACTGGCACTATCTGTTTAGTATTTTAGAGGGACTGGTGGCTAAATCTCTTCTGGGCTGGTAAGATTTTTAAGTTACCAGCTCAGATGTCGGGCTGGGTTTTTGGCTTATTTCATACACTGGAAATATCAAAACAAATTCAAGAACATCAGTGATATTTTCCTTTGACTCGACCCTTGTGCATGTGTGTACAAGTTTACATACAATCATTTCTCATCTAAAAGTCAATCTATTTTAATTGTTATGGACCCAATATTTACAGGCTGCGGTGATATTTACTAGTAAAAGTCTCTAGTGGTAATGGCTCAGGAATAGCCATTGTGTCCACCCCATCTCCTGTCAATCATGGGTAACACCTACCCTGAAGACCTACTCTGCTCTGTAACCAACAACCCTGAACATAACCTGAAGATCGTGTTTATCCATAACAACCCCCCTGAAGACCTTGTTGGTCCTGTAACCAAGGTAACTGTGTTTATCCATAACAACCACCCTGAAGACCTTGTTGGTCCTGTAACCGAGGTAACTGTGTTTATCCATAACAACCACCCTGAAGACCTTGTTGGTCCTGTAACCAAGGTAACTGTGTTTATCCATAACAACCACCCTGAAGACCTTGTTGGCCCTGTAACCGAGGTAACTGTGTTTATCCATAACAACCACCCTGAAGACCGTGTTGGCCCTGTAACCAAGGTAACAGTGTTTATCAATTACAACCACTCTGAAGACCTTGCTGACCCTGTAACCAAGGTAACTGTGTTTATCCATAACAACCACCCTGAAGACCTTGTTGGCCCTGTAACCGAGGTAACTGTGTTTATCCATAACAACCACCCTGAAGACCTTGCTGACCCTGTAACCAAGGTAACTGTGTTTATCCATAACAACCACCCTGAAGACCTTGTTGGCCCTGTAACCAAGGTAACTGTGTTTATCCATTATAAGCATGTTACCCAAGTATCTGTGTGGTAACTGATCTGAAGTATTTTTCTAAATGTGCCACTTCAGCCCATCTGGATATTTTCACCCATAAGTTGATATAACCTGACCATCCACCTCCGGCATCTGCAGCTGAGTTTTTAACCAAGGCCTTGAAAACCAATGCTACTTATCTGGGAAGAAATGTTCAAGACCTCTGGTTAGTTTCCATTTTGTTCTCTTCATTCTGGTCTTCTGATTATGAGAAACAAATTCTACTAGTTTCTTTTGACAAGACCATGGATCTTGGTGACAGTTTTTTAATATTAATTCTCAACAGTGAATTCTATCACATGTAGCAGTTAGTGACCAATTATTAAAATTCAGATAAATATACCTCAACATCACAACAAAAATGTCAGACTGTCTTTTGAGAAAAGCTCCACGTTATTTTAACCTTCCATGCAGTGAGCTTTCTTTCTCATGTAATTCCTATTGAACCTCTTGAAACTGGTTCTGGAAGTTCTATAATGTCTCACATCTTTACACTGCACAATACAATGCTTTCTGGAGACAACTTCTGGATGTTTAGTGCATGGCGATAGTAAATTACCTGTTACCAAATTAAACACAAATCACTGAAATTTGCGACAAGTCTTCAGAATCAATCAAGATTACACCAAGACCCTAATGCTCAAGTCTTACCCCAAATTGACGAATCTTCAATGAAAAAGAACTCGACCAATCGTAAACTCAATTTGCTTCCTTGAATACCTCCGGCACCGTCCCGATCCCCTCGAAAGAATGGCCAGATGCTGTCAGTCAGTCTAACCCAATCAGGATGTGTCGAAATACACAACCATCGTAAATATCAATTCCCTGGTCAGTCTTGCTATTCTAATGTCATTTACCGTGGCAGGCAAACCTTAAGATACCTGGTCAGGAAGTGGCAGAGAGACAACACATAAATCACCTGGAGAAATCCCTTCTTGACCGATGTGATTTAATAACCTTTCTTTAACATACAAATTATGATTTATTGGTTGTAAATCATAAACGATCTAACAGGATTCGTTCTAATCCTTCTTTGGCTTAGACCCGTGAAGATCCGGGTTAGAATATTGATCTTCAGTAACCCAGACTGCAACTAATGTGATCGGGTGGCCAGGCTCGCTGACTTGGTTAACCTGTCATCATATCCTATCGGCTCTCCCTAATTTCCCTCTGTTGCAGGTTTACTTTTTCAAACAAAACCTTGGAGTCGGTTTTGATTTTTTATGTCAAACATGATTCCGTGTTGAATTCCTTGCTGTCCAAGGCTCCCAAAATAAGCATTCACTGTGACAGTCCTAGTTACAACTTGCATGAACCAGGAAGACAAACCGGATCTCTAGTCATGTTCAATGGTGCATGTTCAATGTCTGATGGTGTACTGGCATAAATGAAACAATATTCATTAGAGTATTAAATTCTAAGAAAAATATCTGATGTACATAATAGCTCATATTCTTGCACTGCAGCTTACATCACACTAAAACACCTCTGCTGGTGTCTAGGTCAGCTAGTGGACGACTTGCTCCTTTCTCCAGCAATGTCTGCATGGCACAGCCGCCATCTTGACCTCTTTGAGATGGCATTGAAGACCCATAGGTCTTGATACAAGTGCCAGAGGCTGGTGATAGAGCAAGTGGTATATCCTCAAGTATGCAATGGTCAATTGAAACAAGATCCAAAATGGTGGCATCAGCGCTGTCCTTTTACCCATTAAAATCTGGTGGCCTATAGTTGGCATCCATATAGTACCACAAGTCAGTTTGATTTGTTGATGGTGGAGTTGCACCCAGTACCTTGGTGCCGTCTCCTTTCTCTTGGGACAATTTATGAACTTCTGAGGAGAAAGGGTCTGACAAAGTAGGTGGGTCATGAAAGGAATCTCAGTCTAAAACCAAAGATTATGTTCCTAAGCGTGATGTCAGCAGAATACTGTAGGCACCACACTAATGGTTGACGGTTGGACATGGTCAGTCTTGTCATGCTGAATATTGTCAATGGTAAGTGCAACTGATGCTATATTAGCACCAGAGTGAGTGAGTGAGTTTAGTTTTATGCCGCACTCAGCAATATTCCAGCTATATGGCGGCGGTCTGTAAATAATCGAGTCTGGACCAGATAATCCAGTGATCAACAGCATGAGCATCGATCTGCACAATTGGGACCCGATGACATGTCAACCAAGTCAGCAAGCCTGACCACCCGATCCCATTAGTCACCTCTTACGACAAGCATGGGTTACTGAAGATCAATATTCTAACCTGGACCTTCACGGGTCTATAAGCACCAGAAGCCATAACTGGTTGTGATACTGACTTCTTGACAGTCTTCAACAAACCTCACCAATGAACACATCTTAGTGAGTAGGTGAGGGCTGGACATCCCCACTAACAAAGTGGAGATCTTCCTATCTCTCACAGATGACAGATTCCAAGTCCTTTAGCTTCATCACAGGAACAATCTTTCCAGTCAAAAATTATCTGACTTGATGGAAGTGTGTACACAAAGAACTATTGGTCATGTATAATGTGGTGGTGCATGGTCCTGTGCATAGAGCTCAGGTCACAAATCAGTTGAAGTTAAGCAATGTTGGACGCGGAAAGTCCTTAGATGGGTGACTGTGTTGGGCAACTTGACTCCTGAGAGTTTCTAGGACTTAGGTCCTGCCCCACAACAAAGCACATGTGATACACGTGGTCTCACCTTAGGCAAGTGAGTTTGGTCAAAATTGCCTCTGTTCACCCAGCAGAAAATGGGTACCCAGGTGCATAAGTCATGTGACTATTGATAACCTTCTAGCGCCTCACAGGCAGCTTGGGTTATCCGGGGTAAACCTGAACTGTCTGCACTATGATCATGTTGTCGGTGTGGATTTAGCATAATGTAAATGGACTAATTATTATCAATTATTACAATACCGCTCAAAAGACAAAAGTGGCACTTTACAGTCATTGGTGAGGTAGCTGCCCGTTCTAGTGGTTTCTGATGTCAAGACATTTAGGATGAAAGACAAACAACATTTTCACATGGTCACCATGATCTTCCCAAATAAAAGTCAGGCTTATAAGGGTTATGGAGAACCATGGCAGCCATATTGAAATTAAAACTTTTACACCTTCACCAAACTCGAACCACCCTGACAATAACAAGCATCAACACAAACTTTGTGTGATGCTGATGACAATACACAAGATAGATGAAAAAAAAGCTCACATTGACTTTCAGGACAGGTCAGCTAAAGTCTAAAAATCAAATATCTGTTATTATTAATGTTTTTCATCTACCGACCAAGACACCCGTGAAGATCCGGGTTAGAATTGATCTTAAGTAACCCATGCTTGTCGTAAGAGGCAACTAACAGGATCAGGTGGTCAGACTCACTGACATGGTTGACACTTGCCATCATATTCCAATTGCATAGATCGATGTGCATGCTGTTGATCACTGGATTGTCTGGTCCATACACGATTATTTACAGACCGCCGTCATACAGCTGGAATATTGCTGAGTGCAGCGTAAAACTAAACTCACTCCCTCACTGACCAAGATGTTTCACACGAAAGAATCTGTAAAACTGGCAGGAAATAATATGTAATTACCACTGAAATATGATGACAACAAATGTCAGTCTTTAATTACCAGTGGAAATAAAACACAAAGAATCAATTCTTAATTAAGATTCACACAAAGAAGATCCAATACAGAAAATATATTAAAGAGCACCAATGTTAGTTTGACATGAGGCCATTGCTGATTCACTGAGGACAAATGTCAGGTGATTTCATAAACAGCTTTGTGCATAAGTTTGCTTTGCACTTGGCATCAGGCCATAAAAGAGAGTTTAATAAAACATTTCAAGTTGGTATTGGCCCCGCCATTCCTGTCATCTAGATATATATAACATCCACACCAGAGAGTCCGTCTCGATTATCTGCCAAAACAGATTCTGTTGGGCTTAAAAGGCAAAATAGGAGTGGAAATTATCTCAATGGATAAAAGCATCCCTTTGACTTTTATCACATTTTAACTTTATTTTTTGTGTAATCCATATGGTTGTTTGTGTCCTAGCTGTGAGCATCAAGATGATCGCCGCACAAATTACGGCACAAATATTTTATCAAAATATTAACTCGTATCGTGTGCGCTTCTCAACTTACAAATGAAAACAACTTGAAGGCCATCACAAGATTTGTTTGAAACTTATCATATTACAGGAATTTAATTAATCAGTTGAATTAGGAAAAAGGATTATACGGTGTTCAATCATTTTTTATATCTATTGACACAAGATTCATGCGAAAAAAATACTCAACTTACTTTTAAAGGGATGTGTTCTGATGTAGCAGCACTATTGGTAACTTTCAGGGCATGTGTTATGGATTATGCTTAATTTTAATTTTATGTCAATTTAAAAAAAAAAGTAAAACAATAGTAAAAAAATGCCCTTCAAAGATTTAAAACAATAGTGATTAATATAATCTGACGGTAAGTAAATTATATCATGTTGTGTGGATAATGACAATGTAAGTATTCATTGTTTCAAAATGTTATGAATGAATCTTTTTTTTTAAAAAACCCAGATTGAGAACACAATAGGCTTATCACCTATATTATTCCATTTATCATATGACATGACATATTATCACAGGGGTTGGTTGGTTGTTGTTTAACGCCGCATCAGCAATATTCCAGCTATATGGCGCCGGTCTGTAAATAATTGAGTCTGGACCAGACAATCCAGAGATCAACAGCATGAGCATCAATCTTAGCAATTGGGAACATGTGTCAACCAAGTCAGCGAGCCTGATCATCCGACCCCTTTAGCCGCCTCTTACGACAAGCTTGAAGACCAATTCTAACCCGGCTCTTCGTGGGTACGCAGGCAGTGGGGTGGCTTCAGCAAGCGTTCCAGCGTTCACTCATCACAATGAAGGCAAGAGTTCAACTCTCCATGTGGGTACAACAACTGGCCACTTCTGATGTTGATATTGCTGGAATATTGCTTGGAACATCAGAAGATCATACTCATTCACTCCTATTATCACATGAACAGAACAAATCAGATAAAATATTCCTATACACATCACCAACGGTTTGAAAGAAAAAAGTAATTTCATTTCAGCAGTAGCAGCTGTACTTCTGTGTATTCAGTGAAGCAGCTTAATGTGGAGGTACCGTGGAATGCAGGCCTGGACAAGCCCAAGGTCAATATTTCGTAACTATCTCTCCAGGAACATGTTGTTTCTTTATCTAATAACATCTCCTTGCATGTGTTCAAATGAAGGGGTGATTAATTCTAATGAGTTGCTGTCAGTCCAGATCTAGGATGTAAAAGACAGATGGTAGGTTATGACATCATGGGAGTCAACACAGGTCTGCCACGCAAATACTGGGCATATATCTCAGTATGTTTGGTGCTTCACATAGTTTGCTTTTTGTTTAACACCGCACTCAGCAATATTCCTGCCATATGGCAACGGTCTGTAAATAATTGAGTCTGGACCGGACAATCCAGTGATCAACATCATGAGCATCAATCTACACAAGTGGGATACGATGGCATGTGTCAACAAGTCAGCGAGCCTGACCACCCGATCCCGTTAGTCGCCTCTTACGACAAGCATGGGTTACTGACGACCAATTCTAACCTGGATCTTCATTGGTAGCCTTACATAGTAATAGCCCGGTAACATGACAACAGCCTGTAAACACAGGATCCGGGACAAACCAGTAAATATTTTGTACAATGTCCCGAACATTCTGGACACCATGACAAACAATCAATAAGTCACCATGCCTGACCACCCAATCCACGAATCCCTTCTTATAATGACCCTAGGTTACTGGCGCGCTGTTGAGGTAGGAACATTTCTGACTTTTGTGAGTCTGTTTCCTAAAAGTGTTTCAGTTATGTCATTGCATGTCATCTGACTGCTACAGGAAACTCTCAGGTGAAGCAGGCCTTTGATCTTCACCACAGGTGAAACTCTCAGGTGAAGCAGGCCTTTGATCTTCATCACAGGTGAAGCAGGCCTTTGATCTTCATCACAGGTGAAACAGGCCTTTGATCTTCATCCCAGATGAAGCTCTCAGGTGAAGCAAGCCTTTGATCTTCATCACAGGTGAAACTCTCAGGTGAAGCAGGTCTTTGATCTTCATCACAGGCACCCGTCAGCAGGAACACAGTGCAGGGAAACCTGGGCAAATCCGGGATTTCAGACCACAATCATAAGATTCACCTTAACGGAAGGAACTCTGGACAATGAGACTGCAATACCCCGAGGCTAGCGCACAGCCCATTCCTGTTTCTGGTCACTAACTTGTGCCTTCATAACAAACAGTTGAAAGCATATTTGGACTGAAAGCACTCTGCTAGGAGTTGATGTATTTCAATATAATTACTGTTAGATTTCCAGAACAGCTCATTACATGTGCATCATTGTCTGTCTGTTGTCTAACATTAACTAAATCATCACTGTAAGATTGGATTATTTCTTGAAGCTGTATGCTTCCTTTTCTAATGAGCAGCAGATTGGATTAGGATCGCATCCAAAATACTTGTGGTGTGAGGCACAAATAAAGCAGGTATGGTCATTTAAAGTGACAGATCACATCATCCTGTTAGAACAACCTTCCTGTGGACAGGCTGACAGACCAAATGTGCAATGCAAGATGGTTGAAAGAGGTTTATGCTATAAACATGTATTGGAGTGAGAGACCAAACAGGCAATGGAAGATGGTTGAAAGAGGTGTATACTATTTACTTGTGTAAGAGTGAGAGTTAGTGAGCGAGTGAGTGAGTTTAATTTTACGCCACACTCAGCAATATTACAGCTATATGGCAGCAGTCTGGAAATAATCAAGTCAGGATCAGACAATCCACTGATCAATAGCATGAGCATCGATCTACGCAACTGGGGTACAATGACATGTGTCAACTAAAACAGCAAGCCTGACAACTCGATCCCATTAGGCGCCTCTTACAACAAACATGGGTTACTGAAGATCAATTCTAACCCGGATCTTCACAGGTTACAGGAGTGAGAGACAAAACGTGCAATGCAAGATGGCTGAAAGATGTTGTACTAAAAAGAACAACCCATATTCTACGATGTTGCAAAGCATTAAAAGCAGCTGTGCCACGATCAGTGACAATATAAAGTTTAACATAGTCAACAATATGACAGCCCCTGGTTGTTTTAGGGCAGGCAATTGAACGTGAGTTGAGGTGGGGTGAGGTGGGGTGAGGTGAGGTGAGGTGAGGTGAGGTGAGGTGAGGTCAGGTGAGGTGAGGTGAGGTGAGGTGAGGTGAGGTGAGGTCAGGTGAGGTGAGGTCAGGTGAGATGAAATTGGGTTTAACGTCAGGCTTAAGAATATTTCGCTCATATGACGACGTGCATGCGTGTGTATGAGTATGTGCGGCTGCTTGTACTAGCCCAGGCTTAAGCTGGTTTTATAGTGCTAGCCAACTGAGATACCATGCCGCAGTGAAGCATGAATACCCCACTCAGACACGTTATACTGACTCCGAGCCGACCAGTCCTTGTACCCATTAATGCTGAATGCCAGGCAGGGACCAACAAGTGCCATATTTAAATGTCTTCTGGTATGACGCGGTCGAGGATCGAACCCGCGACCTTCCGCTCTCAGGGCGGACGCTCTAACCACTACACCATGCCGGCGGTCAATTGAACGAGAGACTGATGGCACATGTTTCAATTTTTACAGTATCAATTTTCAACATGGAGACGTGTCTACAATAGTTCATAATCATATTTTAACCTTTTCACAGAAAAAACGCACTGCAAACAAAGCAGTATTTATGAGTGTGCCAACTTTACATGCTTTGTGTCTGACATTTGCAGGAAAGAAAATAACCCTAAATAGTCTCCGTGCACACAGATACATATTAGTCACTATTTCTTACAAGAAGAACAAAGACTAACTAGTGATGGTGACATTTACATCCAATAAGTCTCAGCCTTTTCACCTCACTGAACAACAGCGACATTGGAGCTGACGGGTTACATCTGATTGACGTGACATATCAGCAAGTGTGTGATATCTAACTGATGTGTGATATCTGAGCTGACCTGCGATTTCTGCAAGTCTGTGATATCAAAACTCATGTGTGATTTCAGCAAGTGTGTGATATCAAAACTCATGTGTGATTTCTGCAAGTGTGTGATATCAAAACTCATGTGTGATTTCTGCAAGTTGTCTCATGTGCGGATTTCTGCAGTGATTTCTGCAAGTGTGCTATCGGGCTCAAGCTCGTGTGATTTCTGCAAGTGTGTGATATCGAAATTTCTCATGTGTGATTTTCTGCTGCAAGTGTGTGATATCAAAACTCATGTGTGATTTCTGCAAGTCATGTGATATCAAAACTCATGTGTGATTTCTGCAAGTGTGTGATATCAAAACTCATGTGTGATTTCTGCAAGTGTGTGATATCAAAACTCATGTGTGATTTCTGCAAGTGTGTGATATCAAAACTCATGTGTGATTTCTGCAAGTGTGTGATATCATGTGTGATTTCTGCAAATATCTCATGTGTGATTTCTGCAAGTGTGTGATATCGGAACTCATGTGTGATTTCTGCAAGTGTGTGATATCAAAACTCATGTGTGATTTCTGCAAGTGTGTGATATCAAAACTCATGTGTGATTTCTGCAAGTGTGTGATATCAAAACTCATGTGTGATTTCTGCAAGTGTGTGATATCAAAACTCATGTGTGATTTCTGCAAGATTTCTGCAAGTGTGTGATATCGAAGCTCATGTGTGATTTCTGTGTGATTTCTGCAAGTCATGTGTGATTTCTGCAAGTGTGTGATATCAAAACTCATGTGTGATTTCTGCAAGTGTGTGATATCAAAACTCATGTGTGATTTCTGCAAGTGTGTGATATCGAAGCTCATGTGTGATTTCTGCAAATGTGTGACATCGAAACTCGTGTGATTTCTGCAAGAATGTAAAATATGACTGATGTGTGATATCTGAAGTGAAGTGCAATACCTTAACTGACTGGTTACACCTGACTGACCTGTGATATCTGACAGGCATGGGATATCAGATTCATGTGTAATATCTGATGTCCAATATCTGAACTGATGTTTGTTGTCTGACCTGACAACATCTGACTGATATGTGAAATTGATGGTATCTGACTGGTGTCGGACATAACACTCACATGTGAGATCGCACTGAATCAGTGTCTGATGTCTGACATCAGACATGTGATATCTCACTGGTTTCTGACATCAGACATGTGATATCTCACTGGTGTCTGACATCAGACATGTGATATCTGACTGGTGTTTGACATCAGACATGTGAGATCTCACTGATGTCTGACATCAGACTCACATGTGATATCTCACTGGTGTCTGACATCAGACTCACATGTGTTATCTCACTGGTGTCTGACATCAGACATGTGATATCTGACTGGTGTCTGACATCAGTCTGATATCAGACTGGTGTCTGACATCAGACATGTGATATCTCACTGATGTCTGACATCAGACATGTGATATCTCACTAGTGTCTGACATCAGACATGTGAGATCTCACTGATGTCTGACATCAGACATGTGATATCTGACTGGTGTCTGACATCAGACTCACATGTGAGATCTCACTGATGTCTGACATCAGACATGTGATATCTCACTGATGTCTGACATCAGACATGTGATATCTAACTGGTGTGTTATAGCAGACTCACATGTGATATTTCACTGATGTCTGATACTGAACATGTGATATCTGACAGGTGAGTGATATCAGACTCACATGTGAGATCTCACTGATGTCTGATATTGGAATGTAATATCTGACTTGTGTGTGATATCAGATTCACATGTGTGAGATCTCACTGCTGTCTGATATCGGACATGTGATATATGACAGGAAAGTGATATCTGACTCGTGTGTGATATCAGATTCACATGTGTGAGATCTCACTAATGTCTGATATCGGAATGTGACATCTGACTCAAATGTTATATCTGGCAGGCACATGATATCTGACTCAATTGTGACATCTGTCTGATATCAGACATGTGACATATGACTCGCATAAGTAAGCCGATTGGTTTGATGTATGACTGAAGCATCTGTTTTATGAGTTGACACACAAACCATTCCGATACCCCTAGAATTCCAGGCCCTACATCTCTGACAGCAAAAACTCACTTCACAGTGACTCACTTCACAGGCATAATTAATCACTAATTAGTAGCAGATCAAAGATTGTACATCAGTATAATTACATATGTGACAGGCAAGTGTGCCATCCTCCTTATTTCAAACCTTTGAAATCCACGTAAAGATCCCGCTGGAAGGAGGGAGTTATCAATCACAAGAGACACTAACTGAACCTACAAGGTATATGATAGATAGACCAATGACAGACATGAACTACTGACAAAAATACTCTTAAAACAAAACTACATCTTACAAAATTTGAACAAGAAACAGTGTATGGATTCATCATCCTCTGGATCAGCTGCAAATAGAAGTGGAAGACAAGCATCATATTCCCTACTGACAAGTCTTCAACCAAAAGGACAAGAAGTGATGTGTAGTGATCCATCTTGATTTTGTACTGTCGTGACAGCCAATGCTATTCTTGTGTATCTGCGACATGAATCCTCCACATATCATACCATAACTGAGACACAGGGTCAGTAGCTCACCCGCTCTCATGGCTTCAAAAGACTGACCATATTTTCTTGGAGTGGCATTTTAGAAGTTGTGAGTGAGTGAGTGAGTGAGTTGGGTTTTACGTTACTTTTAACAATATTCCAGTAATATCACAGCGGGGTACACAAGAAATGGGCTTCAAACTTTGTACCATGTGGGGAATTGAACCCATGCCTAGGGCTTGATGAGTGAACGATTTAACCACTTGGCTACACCACCTCCCCTTTAGAGTGAGTGAGTGAGTTTAGTTTTACACTGCACTCAGCAATATTCCAGCTATATGATGGTGGTCTGTAAATAATCGTGACAGCCAATGCTATTCTTGTGTATCTGCGACATGAATCCTCCACATATCATACCACAACTGAGACACAGGGTCAGTAGCTCACCCGCTCTCATGGCTTCAATAGATTGACCATATTATCTTGGAGTGGCATCTTAGAAGTGAGTGAGTGAGTGAGTGAGTGAGTGAGTTGGGTTTTACGTCGCTTTTAACAATATTCCAGCAATATCACAGCTGGGTATACTAGAAATAGGCTTCCCACATTGTACCATGTGGGGAATCGAACCTATACCTTGGAAGTGAACGATTTAACCACTGGGCTACACCACCTCCACTTTAGAAGTTGGGAAGTACATGAAGACAAATTTTATGGATAACAACTTTTGGGAGTGTGACCTTTCGCTACAGATTCTTCTACCGCTGTTTCCGATTACGGTACAAGAATTTGTATTGAAACATCGCACTCATAAAAAAAGTTGTTATCCATAAAGTTTGTCAATGCTGACTGAACATATTGTTTGTGAAATGGGTTTTAATGTTGTGTTCAAGATTATTGCACATATGTGATGTTGCATTTCATTACTGCACTTTATCAATGGCCTTGGGGAATTGTTGGACTTGAATAATGGCCTGCCCAGCCTGCCCAACCACCAGCCAGGCTGCCTGCCTTCAAAAGTTCACACATCACACACC
Organism: Haliotis rubra; assembly: GCF_003918875.1. Classification (NCBI taxonomy): domain Eukaryota; kingdom Metazoa; phylum Mollusca; class Gastropoda; order Lepetellida; family Haliotidae; genus Haliotis; species Haliotis rubra. The sequence continues at coordinate 353,914 of NW_025767501.1, forward strand.
GTTTAAATGAGTGAGTTAGTATGCTTTTATGTCATTTTGTTAGCAATATTCCAGCAATATCACGGCAGGGGACACCAGAAATAGCCTTCACACATTGTACCCATGTGGGGAATCGAACCCGGGTCATCAGCGTGAGAAGATTACGTTCTAAATAATACTATTAGGATACAGCACTGCCAATGCATGAAATGTAATAGTGCTAATCCTAACATTAAAACTTATCACCTGGGACAGGTAACTTGGGTGCTTGAATAAGCCTAGAGTACCCACAGGCCAACCTGGATCTATGGTTAGTCACATGATATATTGCTGAATGTGTGAGTGAGTATGGTTTTATGCCGCTTTTAGCAATATTCCAGCAATATCACAGCAGGGGCCACCAGAAATGGGCTTCACACAATGTATACATGTGGGAAATCGAACCCAGGTCTTCGGTGTGATAAGCCAAAGCATTAACCACTACGCTACCCCACCGCCCCAAATATTGCTGAATGACAAAATTTCACAATACTCCATGGATGCCCTACAACTCACAGGGTGGGTTAAAAAGATTGATAATTGGAAATAATGTCAATGGTGAAAATTAACAAGAAGACAAAGTCATCAATGTCCCCCCATCAATATTCTTTATGAATATGTCTAATGTTAATGATTATGTCAAATGTTTTGGAGTGTATACAGCAAAGTGGAAGGAAAGTATTGAAAGGTTTTTAAGATCTGCTCCAGAGAGAAGCACTACCACCAAATTCAATTGAAGCCTAACTTGTTGCCATGGAAATGCAACAACATGACATCCTCATAGTCACAGCCTAAGTCACGTTTCCATGGAAACCACACAAAAAATTATTCATATGTGGGTCTAAACCCCAAAAGGCACATCAAGGGATCATACTTGATATGTGTGCCAAGTTTGATGAAGCTAGCATGTATAATTTAGGAAGTCTGCTCCGGACAATATGACATACTCATAACCACAGCCTAAGTCACGTTTCCATGGAAACCACAAAAAATAAACTTCATATCTGGGTCTAAACCCCAAAAGGCACATCTAGGGATCAGGCTTGACATATGTACCAAGTTTGGTTTTTATTCATGGGCTGCTTCTAAATGATGTCTAGGACAGTGTTTTGTTAGTACTCCATGCCTAAATATTTCAAGCCTCACCAGTGATGGGAAATATGTGGGTTTCCTTCATATTTGCTCAAAGTTACTTCTCTGATATTTATCTAATCAGTTAACGATTATCGATCTCTTGTCTCTAACTTCTTTCTGACTTGTTTGAAAACAGGTAAAGCTTTAATGAACTTTGACGTACATATTACCAGATCATCTTATATGTGCATCTGACTAGTTTTGACAGGTCACTTCTACAGGGAAAACAATTCCCAATCAGAATTTTCACTCTTTCCTCAGGACCTACAGCACACAACAGGATAGGGGAGGGTTATAATGGTCAGGTACACAGGTAGAAGATTTAGACATCCCTTCCATAATCCGGGGAATGTTTGATTCAAGACCAGAATTTCAAAGACAGATGGAACCACTTGAATGTGCATAAACCAAGCATGTGAAATGTTACTGATATGATTTAATGAGGAACTATACTCAACAAAATGGTGTCCACTTCAAGATAAGATCTTCAAGCTTAGATGTTGGACACTTTGTGACATGAATGAAATTTGAGAAACTAAGGCACTGATATATCAGTGTAATCATATATTTTGGGCAGACAATCTCAGTAGGCATCATCTGCGAGATGGTTGTTAGGCCTTGAGTTGTTACAGCTGAATCACAAGGGAACAGATGATGCACAGACTTATCTTATTTCAGTTCTATTATTGCATCCATTATATTGCATCCATTATATTAAAAACAACTTTTCTTTTGCCTTTTCTTTCCCTTTGAAATGCTCACAAAACAGTAATGGTACAGCAGGTAAGTAGAGAAGAGACAAGCAGACAATACAGCATTGTGTAGAACAGACAAGTGGACAATACAGCTCTGTGTAGAACAGACAAGTGGACAATACAGCACCGTTTGGAACAAACAAGCAGACAATACAGCACTGTGTAGAACAGACAAGTGGCCAATACAGCACTGTGCAGAACAGACAAGTGGACAATACAGCACTGTGCAGAACAGACAAGCACACAATACAGCACTGTGCAGAACAGACAAGCAGACAATACAGCACTGTGCAGAACAGACAAGCAGACAATACAGCACTGTGCAGAACAGACAAGCAGACAATACAGCACTGTGTAGAACAGACAAGTGGACAATACAGCAATGTGTAGAACAGACAAGTGGACAATACAGCACTGTGTGGAACAGACAAGCAGACAATACAGCACTGTGTAGAACAGACAAGCAGACAATACAGCACTGTGTAGAACAGACAAGTGGACAATACAGCACTGTGTAGAACAGACAATACAGCACTGTATAAACGTAGAACAGACAAGCAGACAATACAGCACTGTGTAGAACAGACAAGCAGACAATACAGCACCGTGTAGAACAGACAAGCAGACAATACAGCACCGTGTAGAACAGACAAGCAGACAATACAGCACCGTGTAGAACAGACAAGTGGACAATACAGCACTGTGCAGAACAGACAAGTGGACAATACAGCACCGTGTAGAACAAACAAGCAGACAATACAGCACTGTGTAGAACAGACAAGTGGACAATACAGCACCGTGTAGAACAGACAAGTGGCCAATACAGCACTGTGCAGAACAGACAAGTGGACAATACAGCACTGTGCAGAACAGACAAACACAAGCACTGTGTATTAGAAGAGACAGACAATACAGAACTGTGTAGAACAGACAAGCAGACAATACAGCACTGTGTAGAACAGACAAGTGGACAATACAGCAACGTGAAGAACAGACAAATGGACAATACAGCACTATGTAGAAGAGACAAACAGACAATACAGCACTGTGTAGAACAGACAAGCAGACAATACAGCACCGTGTAGAACAGACAAGTGGACAATACAGCACTGTGTAGAACAGACAATACAGCACTGTGTAGAACAGACAAGCAGACAATACAGCACTGTGTAGAACAGACAAGCAGACAATACAGCACTGTGTAGAACAGAGAAGCAGACAATACAGCACTGTGCAGAACAGACAAGCAGACAATACAGCACTGTGTAGAACAGACAAACAGACAATACAGCACTGTGTAGAACAGACAAGCAGACAATACAGCACTGTGTAGAACAGACAAGTGGACAATACAGCAACGTGTAGAACAGACAAGTGGACAATACAGCACTATGTAGAACAGACAAGCAGACAATACAGCACTGTGTAGAACAGACAAGCAGACAATACAGCACTGTGTAGAACAGACAAGCAGACAATACAGCACTGTGTAGAACAGACAAGCAGACAATACAGCACTGTGTAGAACAGACAAGCAGACAATACAGCACTGTGTAGAACAGACAAGCAGACAATACAGCACCATGTAGAACAGACAAGCAGACAATACAGCACCATGTAGAACAGACAAGCAGACAATACAGCACTGTGTAGAACAGACAAGCAGACAATACAGCACTGTAGAACAGACAAGCAGACAATACAGCACCATGTAGAACAGACAAGCAGACAATACAGCACCATGTAGAACAGACAAGCAGACAATACAGCACTGTGTAGAACAGACAAGCAGACAATACAGCACTGTGTAGAACAGACAAGCAGACAATACAGCACTGTGTAGAACAGACAAGCAGACAATCCAGCACCATGTGTAGAACAGACAAGCAGACAATACAGCACTGTAATACAGACAAGCAGACAATACAGCACCATGTAGAACAGACAAGCAGACAATACAGCACCATGTAGAACAGACAAGCAGACAATACAGCACCATGTAGAACAGACAAGCAGACAATACAGCACCATGTAGAACAGACAAGCAGACAATACAGCACCATGTAGAACAGACAAGCAGACAATACAGCACCATGTAGAACAGACAAGCAGACAATACAACACCATGTAGAACAGACAAGCAGACAATACAGCACTGTGTAGAACAGACAAGCAGACAATACAGCAACATGTAGAACAGACAATACAGCACCGTGTAGAACAGACAAGCAGACAATACAGCACTGTGTAGAACAGACAAGCAGACAATACAGCAACATGTAGAACAGACAAGCAGACAATACAGCACCATGTAGAACAGACAAGCAGACAATACAGCACCATGTAGAACAGACAAGCAGACAATACAGCAACATGTAGAACAGACAATACAGCAACAACAGCACCGTGTAGAACAGACAAGCAGACAATACAGCACTGTGTAGAACAGACAAGCAGACAATACAGCACTGTGTAGAACAGACAAACAGACAATACAGCACCATGTAGAACAGACAAGCAGACAATACAGCACCATGTAGAACAGACAAGCAGACAATACAGCACCATGTAGAACAGACAAGCAGACAATACAGCAACATGTAGAACAGACAATACAGCACCGTGTAGAACAGACAAGCAGACAATACAGCACCATGTAGAACAGACAAGCAGACAATACAGCAACATGTAGAACAGACAATACAGCACCGTGTAGAACAGACAAGCACACAATACAGCAACATGTAGAACAGACAAGCAGACAATACAGCAACATGTAGAACAGACAAGCAGACAATACAGCACCATGTAGAACAGACAAGCAGACAATACAGCAACATGTAGAACAGACAATACAGCACCGTGTAGAACAGACAAGCAGACAATACAGCACTGTGTAGAACAGACAAGCAGACAATACAGCACCGTGTAGAACAGACAAGCAGACAATACAGCACCATGTAGAACAGACAAGCAGACAATACAGCACCATGTAGAACAGAGAAGCAGACAATACAGCACTGTGCAGAACAGACAAGCAGACAATACAGCACTGTGTAGAAGAGACAAACAGACAATACAGAACTGTGTAGAACAGACAAGCAGACAATACAGCACTGTGTAGAACAGACAAGTGGACAATACAGCAACGTGAAGAACAGACAAGTGGACAATACAGCACTATGTAGAACAAACAGACAATACAGCACCATGTAGAACAGACAAGCAGACAATACAGCACCATGTAGAACAGACAAGCAGACAATACAGCACTGTGTAGAACAGACAAGCAGACAATACAGCAACATGTAGAACAGACAAGCAGACAATACAGCACCATGTAGAACAGACAAGCAGACAATACAGCACCATGTATAACAGACAAGAGACAATACAGCAGACAAGAACAGACAATACAGCACTGTGTAGAACAGACAAGTGGACAATACAGCACTGTGTAGAACAGACAAGCAGACAATACAGCACTGTGTAGAACAGACAAACAGACAATACAGCACCATGTAGAACAGACAAGCAGACAATACAGCACCATGTAGAACAGACAAGCAGACAATACAGCACCATGTAGAACAGACAAGCAGACAATACAGCAACATGTAGAACAGACAATACAGCACCGTGTAGAACAGACAAGCAGACAATACAGCACCATGTAGAACAGACAAGCAGACAATACAGCACCATGTAGAACAGACAATACAGCACCGTGTAGAACAGACAAGCAGACAATACAGCACTGTGTAGAACAGACAAGCAGACAATACAGCACTGTGTAGAACAGACAAGCAGACAATACAGCACCATGTAGAACAGACAAGCAGACAATACAGCACTGTAGAACAGACAAGCAGACAATACAGCACCGTGTAGAACAGACAAGCAGACAATACAGCACTGTGTAGAACAGACAAGCAGACAATACAGCACCGTGTAGAACAGACAAGCAGACAATACAGCACCGTGTAGAACAGACAAGCAGACAATACAGCACCATGTAGAACAGACAAGCAGACAATACAGCACCATGTAGAACAGACAAGCAGACAATACAGCACTGTGTAGAACAGACAGACAAGCAGACAATACAGCACCGTGTAGAACAGACAAGCAGACAATACAGCACCATGTAGAACAGACAAGCAGACAATACAGCACTGTGTAGAACAGACAAGCAGACAATACAGCACCATGTAGAACAGACAAGCAGACAATACAGCACTGTGTAGAACAGACAAGCAGACAATACAGCACTGTGTAGAACAGACAATAAGACAATACAGCACTGTGTAGAACAGACAAGCAGACAATACAGCACTGTGTAGAACAGACAAGCAGACAATACAGCACCATGTAGAACAGACAAGCAGACAATACAGCACCATGTAGAACAGACAAGCAGACAATACAGCACCATGTAGAACAGACAAGCAGCACAATAGAAGAGACAAGACAATGTGCACCATGTAGAACAAGAGAAAGCAGACAATACAGCACCATGTAGAAGAGACAAGTGGACAATACAGCACCATGTAGAACAGACAAGCAGACAATACAGCACATGTAGAACAGACAAGCAGACAATACAGCACCATGTAGAACAGACAAGCAGACAATACAGCACCATGTAGAACAGACAAGCAGACAATACAGCACCATGTAGAAGACAGACAATACAGCACCATGTAGAAGGACAATACAGCACCATGTAGAAGAGACAAGTGGACAATACAGCAACATGTAGAAGAGACAAGTGGACAATACAGCACTGTGGTGCACTACAAAGCCAAGGCACATGTTGCTGACACTGAGCAAGTTACACCAGCTCTTGTATCTGCAATGGAATCTGATGGCCTACAGGTCTGAGCAATCCCGGATCAGGCCTTTGTTTGATTGGTTGATGAAAAATTGAAATCACTCTGAAGATGGAGGAACATATTAACACCCACAATGTACTGACAATGTCACAATACCAACAGGAATAATGATACAAGTCCCTAAAAAGGTCAACACATCAACTAAGCTAACAAAATCAATTACTGTATTTAAATGTTACACAAACCAGAATGTAACAAAAGATAGCAACAAACAATTTTTCCCCAAGCGATCTAACCAAATTAGATTTACTCATCTGAAAGCAAAGGTCTCACGGTTCACAAAAAATCCTGGCCTCAGATCTGCTTTCTGTATTACATAACTATGTCACAATGCTTTTTTATATCTCAATACTTTCCCTATCCCCCTTTAACAGGATCACCAGATCAGCTGCATCAAGATTTATAACCTGCTTTTGTTTCTGGATTCAATTAAAATGTTTTTTTCCAGGAGTTAATTCCATCGTTCTATTTCATCACAAAAACGAGTGTTGCAAATCCAATCCACGACATGGGAACGTTAGGGTGCGTGTATTTACCTTGTTTCATGTTGGCCTGCAGTTAACGTGCTGAACAAACTTGTGGATTAGCTAATCAGAGGAGACTGTTAATTATTAACGGAGAAACCTTAGGTAAGGAGATGTTAGCTTGTTCAGAAGGATATTATACAGGTGGCAGGCGGGAGTGAGTGAGGTAAGCAGATGTTAGCTTGTTCAGAAGGACATTATACAGGTGGCAGGCTGGAGTGAGTGAGGTAAGCAGATGTTAGCTTGTTCAGAAGGACATTATACAGGTGGCAGGCTGGAGTGAGTGAGGTAAGGAGATGTTAGTTTGTTCAGAAGGATATTATACAGGTGGCAGGCTGGAGTGAGTGAGGTAAGCAGATGTTAGCTTGTTCAGAACGACATTATACAGGTGGCAGGCTGGAGTGAGTGAGGTAAGCAGATGTTAGTTTGTTCAGAAGGATATTATACAGGTGGCAGGCTGGAGTGAGTGAGGTAAGGAGATGTTAGCTTGTTCCGAAGGACATTATAAAGGTGGCAGGCTGGAGTGAGTGGGGTAAGGAGATGTTAGCTTGTTCAGAAGGACATTATAAAGGTGGCAGGCTGGTGAGTGAGGTGGAGATGTTAGCTTGTTCAGAAGGACATTATAAAGGTGGCAGGCTGGAGTGAGGGGGTAAGCAGATGTTAGCTTGTTCAGAAGGACATTATACAGGTGGCAGGCTGGAGTGAGTGAGGTTAGGTAAGGAGATGTTAGCTTGTTCAGAAGGACATTATAAAGGTGGCAGGCTGGAGTGAGTGGGGTAAGCAGATGTTAGCTTGTTCAGAAGGACATTATACAGGTGGCAGGCTGGAGTGAGTGAGGTAAGCAGATGTTAGCTTGTTCAGAAGGACATTATACAGGTGGCAGGCTGGAGTGAGTGAGTGAGGTAAGGAGTATGGTTGTGAAAAGATGTTCTGACATTAAAACTCCTTTGAGTGAGTGAGTGTGATCAAAAGCTTCAACAATGTTATTTCACAAGTTGCTGGGTTGGTTGGTTGGTTGGTTGTTTAACGCTGCACTCAGCAATATTCAGCAATATGGCGGCGTTATGTTCGATTCTGGACAAGACAATCCAGTGATTAACAGCATGAACATTGGTCTACGTAACTGGGATATGATGACATGTGTCAACTAAGTCAGTGAGCCTGACCATCAAATCCCGTTTGTCGCCTCTTATGACAAGCATGGGTTGCTGGACCAATTGTAACCCAGATCTTCACAGGTCTCAAGGAGTAAGGGCAGATATGTTTCACTGTGATAAATAAAAAACGTCAGCGCAAAAGAATACCCAGACTTGACTTCCCTCAGTCACAAATTCTGTTTGGTGTAAAAGGGTAAAATTTCTTTCAAAATTATACACATGGATCTGAAAGTCAGATGTATTTATTTTCAAAGCCTTCATGCTTTCAAACAGTGAAAGACATAAGTGCCTGGGGTCAAACTTTCTCTGTGTTCACTGATCAGTGAATACCTTTTAGAATGAGGCGGTAATATCAGTGAGAAACATTTCAGCAACCATAGTGAGCATGGGTTGCAAGATCCCTAGGGAGCTGATAATTCTTTGGGAATGCACACTGATCCATTCACCACAGGGGTGTTGGGATTCTATAAGCAGACTCTTCTTCTTATAATTATTCGCATCTTGCAAGTATCTCATGCTCAGATGTTGCACTGAGTTATTAAATATTTATCATTCTACAGACAAAAGGGAGTGGGTGAATGGTTTTTTAACAATGCAGTCAGTAACAATACTACACTAATGTAGCCTGTAACTGATCAAATCTGGATCAGACAAACCATGTTACTGGGGTATGATGTTACAACATGAACCAAACTGATCACGTATTAAGTTGACAATAACTACCTTCTTGAATCCTACAGACAAACATCAGCAAGATAATCTCCATCATCTGACAACCTCATTCACTGTAGGTATTTCTGAGTTAAAAGTTTCAAACTGTTCATTTCTGGCTCTCAGGTCGTAATCTGGGGAAAAGCCTACAATGTATATATTTCTCACCCTGTGAAGCCTGTGCTGGATCAAGTCCTTACTAGCATGGCAAAATGGGATTCAAACTTTTATCCAGAAAGAAATTAAAATAGTAAGATCAGCTAAAAAAAATAGTAAGGCAGGTGCATTTGATAGTAAGGCATGTTAATGTCAAGAAATAAAGGAAAAACATAGCTGGTTAAAATCTTATATAGTGTTTGATAGCCAAATGTGGTGTCGATCTAATTAACGTTTTTTAAAGTATTTCACTTTGAAATAAACTTTACGAGCAATGTAAGATGCAAAGATTATTTTTGTATAATGTTTATGATGCGACTTCTATTTTTCAGTACTTTATGTACCGTAAATGACTCTGTAAATAGCATGGGCATGCCTATATCTAGTATTCTACCACTTATTTGTAGAAGTCTTAAGGAATTTCAGTATGATCGTAAGGTCGTAATTTAGCACCAACAAGTGTTTGCCACTGATATGGCAATGTCCCCCGCCGCTAAAGAATGGAATATCTATATTTACTACTTTTTATGTTTTGGTCACATACAAGAAGCTTGAAATGACTTGTGTCTGCATAATCCCCCAATGTAGGCTGTCGACATAATTGAAAACATTGGGTGCAATGTTTTATGAGATATCGCCTTTAAATAAGTTTGAAAAGTGTTCAAAGTGTCATGGTGACCTTGAAGATATGGTCAAGGTCACCCGATTGAACTGGTGTCTGCGTAATCTCCCAATGTAGGCTGACACCAAATTTGAAGATATTGAGTACAACAGTCCATGAGATATCGCGTTAACAAGAGTAAAAAAGTGTGCAAAGTGTCATGGTGACCTTGAAGATAAGAACAAGGTCACCCGAATGAACTGGTGTCTGCGTAATCCCCCAATGTAGGCTGTCACCAAATTTGAAGACATTGGGTACAACAGTTCATAAATATTGCGTTAACAAGAATCGGGACATACGTACGGACAGACGCCACTGAGTACATAGTCCCCCATTCCGCGTTGCAGCAGGGGACAAAAATAGTAAGCCTTACGCTAAAATCGTAAGGATGGGCAAGTCTGCACATGTGACCCAAGTTGCACAAAGGACACAATGTATGAAAATATAAAGCTTATTATCATATATTTAACCTTGGCCTACATTCTGACAATGATATGAGTTTTACACCAATCCCAAATCCTCATGGCTTTGACATCTGACTTATTTGAACCTAAATCTTTTCAAAGCAAGGACCCATAAGAGAATATATCTACAAAGTTAAAAGGTAAACAAATTGATACTTTTTGAAAACAGTATCAACATAAAACGCAATATTTGTGTGAGTGACCTTGTCCTTGACATTTTCAAAGCATTCATCAAGCACAATTGGGAGGAGCCAAGCATCAGTAAAGCTGAAAGTGTCACAGATCTAGAATGTTTACCGCCCTGTCAAAACTTATAAACACAGGTAGAGTGCTCACCCTTCTGGAGACATAATCAGGGCAAGCTGGGATATAATATGCAATTTTGTGGTTGGTAATTAAGCTTTAGTTTGTTGTTTAATGCCACGCTCAGCAATATTCCAGCGGTTTGTAAATAATCAAGTCTGGACCAAACAATCCAGAGATCAACAGCAGGAGCATCGATCTACGCAATAGGGATAAAATCCAGTTAAAGACATGACACAATGGACACAAGGAGCACAATGAATACAATGGACAAAAGTGATGTAGTAGACACCAGGGGCACAATGAATAAAATGGACATAAGTGATGTAGTGGACACAATGGATTCAAGGGGCACAATTAATACAATGGACACAAGGTATGTAGTGGACACAAGGGGCACAATGAACACAAGTGATGTAGTGGACACAATGAATACAATGGACACAAGTGACACATCAAACACAAGTCAACACTAGAAACAATGGACAGAGAGGTCACAAGCAATAACAGACAGACACAATGTCAGAAGTAACACTGGGCAAAATGGACACAGTGAACAACAGAGACACAAGGAACAACAGAGACACAAGTGACACAAGGGACAGAACGGTGAGACTGCCCAGGGCTAGGCCAATAAGCCACTTAACACATGAACATTAATGAGATCTAAATAACAACCCAAGGGCACTAACACCACCCAAAAAATACAAGATCAATAATTTTCCAGTTATAGTCTTATCAAAGTTTGAGCAGTCTCGAGACAAGTGACAATTCAAATTCAACAGCTAATCAAATCAAATTATTCGTCAAAATTTGTGACTTCTTGGGCTTCTCCAAATTACATTACATTTTTGTGATATTTTTTCCACTTTTAACATGGAAAATTATTAGTGACAAATTTGTTGTCAGAATGGAAATTCTAGCAACAATGGAATGTGATTGAGGTTACATTTCTTAGAATTGGATGAAGTTGCTGGTATCATTCATCATTACTAGGTTGTATAACTACCACATCCAGCAATAACGGCGTGGGAAATCTCTTGAGGACCTCCACATTATACCGGAGAATCCCCAAGACTTTGTCCTAGTCCATGAAACACGTTTATCATATTTTTTCAAAGGGTCCTCCACCACTATTAGGGGAAAACAGAGAAAATCTATTTAGGCGCCAAAGGCATGGTTCTCTACGATAAACTTCATCAGCTTTCCCTGCTCCGCGTTTTCCTTGAATTGATCTGTTTCTGGAAGTCGAGTCCGAATGGGCTATTTTTTGTGACTCAAATTCTTCACAAATTAAAACGAATTTTCTTCTTAAAGAAAATCAATTTGGGGGATAACCGTATTATTGTAATGTTCTTTTCTACCCTGTGGTCAAATCTCCAGGGATTATTACACGAGAGTTTTTGTGGTGGGGAAACTTGTCGGAATAAACATTATTGGCCTTGCCCAGAATGCTTTGAACTTAGTCAAGCCAGATTTTGATGACCATTTTTATTTAATCATTCCAGCTCAAAGGCCAACACAAAAAAGAATTACAAGGCCAAGATACAGTCAGCAGCTACTAAATATGATCACAGTACTCCAGATAATCGGATTGGAACCATTGTGTATTCACTCACAAGTAATTATTCGCATTAGGTATTTAGGTATTTCTTGAGGTCTTCAACACATCTGTACTCCCCCAGGTCAAGTCCACAGGTTTTTGCTCTTTCTTAATTATAAAAAAGTCACATGCTAGTTCAGTTGACTTCTAACTTTCATCAGTTCATGTGCAGCCCATGTGTGTCACATAATGCTGAAGCTCCTCACAGCGACATACATGTCTCAGTGAGATAGGTGATAGTGTTTACAGGGATGATCTCTGTGGAGTTCATGGATGTGATGCCTGCATTCACTCAGTAAGCAAAGATCTGTCAGGAATTACAGCTTCATGAGCTGAAGTGTTGCTGTCATGTTTCTGAAATCGTTCATGCATTTTGCATTTGCACAAAAATTCAAAAACAGTTGGGTAATGCTTTCAATTATCTAAAATTCATACTTAGTAAAGAGTGAGTGAGTGAGTTTGGTTTTACACAGCTGTTAGCAATATTCCAGCAATATCATCGTAGGGGACACCAGTAATGGGCTTCACACATTGTACGAATGAGGGAAATCAAACCTGGGCCTTTGGCGTGACGAGCAAACGCTTTAACCACTGGGCTATCCCACCGTCCCACTTAGTAAAGGGTAAGCAAGAACAATATATGGATGAACAACTTCTTTATTACAGTAAGAGTGATGTTTCGTTGTAGGTCACCTTCCCTGTTATAAAGAAGTTGTACATCCATATATTGTTATCCTTCCTCACTGCTCCGGGTTAGAATATTGATCTTCAGTAACCCATGCTTGTCGTATCTGGTGGTCAGGCTTACTGACTTGGTGGACACATGTTATCGGTTCTCAATTGCATAGATCGATGCTCATGCTGTTGATCACTGGATTGTCTGGTCCAGACTCAATTATTTACAGACCGCCGCCATATAGCTGGAATATTGCTGAGTGCGGCGTAAAAATAAACTCACTCATTCACTCACGTCTATACTGCTCACTGCTATCACTTCTCAATGCCTCCTAAAGGAAGTTCTTAGTAAAGAACTTGGAATCATAAATCTCAATAAAATCAGCAACATTGTGACAATATGATACCTCTGTGTGTAAAGATCTGATACCATCTCAACAGAATGTCACATCACGTGAACCCTGAGAAAACACTGACGAGCCATTCGAAAGTTATCATCCTTCTAAGCTTCACTTATTTACCATCTTGAAATGTAAATTCCATTTTCAATAAAATATACCAAAATAAAACACAGGTATTCCTCAGATGATTGAAAACAGTCTGGTGGATGTTGTTCCAAATATAAACCAAAGATTCTCCCAAGTCAGTGTTACTGGCTGGTTCTGATCCTGTCGTTGGTGTTGTTCCATCTCATGCAAGACATGCTCTATGGAGGAAAGATCTGCTACAATACGTGCAACATGATACTGCTGCAACAGCTCCAAGCATCTCAATGATGTCATGTGGGTAACTTAACCCATTCTAATTACCATTATTAACAAAGACAGATTGTGTCCTCCAATGGGTTTATAATGTGACCCCAAACCATTACACTTCCACTACAAAACAACCTGTGAAGATCCGGGTTAGAATTTATCTTCAGTAACCCATGCTTGTTGTAAGAGGCCACTAACGGGATTGGGTGGTCAGGCTCGCTGACTTAGTTGACACAGGTCATCGTATCCCAGGTGTGTAGATCGATGCCCACCTGTTGATAACTAGATTCTCTGGTCCAGACTCGATTATTTACAGACCGCTGCCATATAGCTGGAATATTGCTGAGTGCGGCATAAACTTAAACTCACTCACTCCACTCCAAAACTGACAGTATGTGACAATATTCAGGAACACAAGAGTGCTTAAATCAATCTATTTTATATACGTACTCGTGACATTTCTCAGTTTGACAAAAAGTGATATTTCACTGCCATGACAGAAATGTTCACTGCAGTTAAAATCATTACTTTAAGATCACATGAATAATAAAAACTAACAGTTCCTATTATAAATGGGTGTCATCCTTGCTAATCTGGACAAGCCTATTGTGGTGACAGAATTACTGTAACCTGTGGATTCATCATTCTGTACAGCCTTGGAGCAAGGCTAACAAACAGTTTCCATGTCACTCAAGTTCTTTCCACTATTTGTGTTCCCAACACAACTGATGGTAAAACATCTGGTTGTTTTCATTCTTCACTAGCCATATTAAAGGGAAGACAATTTGAGCACTCAGTTTCTTTTTTAACCCAACACAGCATCAAGCCAGCTTGAGTTCAAGTGGTTTGTTCTGGTTGACAAGTGGCAGGACACACTCGCCTTTTCCGTGACCACCAAGTGTCATCAGTGGTAGTTCTTTGTGATCTGTGTTCTGTCTCCTGCACCTGAGGGGGACCTGGTAGTTCTTTGTGATCTGTGTTCTGTCTCCTGCACCTGAGGGGGTCTGTTTGGAAGATTGAGACCTGGTGGTTCTCTAGCGTTGACATTTTAAACTTACACAGTGGGAGAATATTCTAACCTGTGTTGGTTGGTTTGTTGTTTAATGCCGCACTCAGCAATATTCCAGCTATATGGCAGCAGTCTGTAGATAATCGAGTCTGGACCAGACAATCCAGTGATCAACAGCATGAGCATCGATCTATGCAATTGGGATATGATGACGTGTCAACCCAGCCTGACCACCCGATCATGTTAGCCGCCTCTTATGACAAGCAATTAAGGGTTACTTAAGACCAATTCTAACCCGGATCTTCACTGGTGTCTTATCTGTGTATCCATACTGACATGATTCTGGGATTCTATCCCTCGGCAGCCACAGTGGATAATAAAATGATTCTTTTCAAAACTGGCATTGTCTTTAAAGTTCATATTTTCTTCAAGTCACATATATTATACATAGCATTTTATGCAGTAATATGAATTAAGCTTGAAAGCCTCTTTCTCTTTATTGGTCCTGGGAATTTTTCAGACATCTGCCTGGTTAAGAAAACTCCATGTACATAGTGGTAGTCTTCAAAATCAGGAAAATCATAATCAATTGAAATTATTAATGTTTCAGTAATCACAAAATGTATATTAATTCAGTCACTCATATATACCACTGCCATATACCGTATATTACCGTCTATAAGCCGACCCCATAGATAAGCCGACCCCCAAACTTGACCCTTAAAATCAGTGTCAAAATGGTATGTTTCGTGCATAAGCCGACCCCCTGCGATGGGGTCCTAATCGCGGCAAACACAGACCAAAGACAACTGGCAGTTACCAATAATTATAACTTTGGTCCATATTATTAAAAAAATTCACAATCATATTGCGTCTACTCTTGCATCGAAATGAAGTGTAGTCGACAGAAAATGGATAATATATTTTGTTTCGCTAAATATCATACATATTGTAGTTAGACGATAACATGTCAACAAACTGGCTTGCTGATTACCGCCTTGTTTTCCATGGACTGCTAGTTTACAATAACATTGGTAAAAATGTGTGAATTTAAATGGCATGCTTATTTTACCCCATTCCATGTGCATACAACTTACCACGTTCATGAGGGTCCGTATAACCTTAGTGTTGATTATATATTTTACATTTATAGTGCAAAAACTGTAATTAAAATTAAACAATGCTAGGATATATTTCTTTGGGCTAAATAATAGTACTCTGTATTATATTTTACTGATGACTGCGTCAGATTTCAGCCCGTTATATTATTGTGCTTGCCGGGAACCGTGTGCACAGCTTATTGCCATTTCCGGCTCAAATACGCACGGTAATCTTATTCTTACTTAATTTATAGTGCAAAAAACTGTTATTAAAATTACACAATGCTAGGATATATTTCTTTGGGTTAAATAATAGTATTCTGTATTATATTTTACTGATGACTACGCCAGAATTCATCCCATTATATTATTGTGCATGTTTGATCTTGATCGCCGTGAAATGTTTTCACAGCTGATTGCTATTTCCGGCTCAAATACACACGGTAATCTTATTCTTAATTCATTTATAGAGCAAAACCTGTAATTAAAATTACACAATGGTAGGATATATTTCTGTGGGTTAAATAATAGTATTCTGTATTATATTTTACTGATAACTGCGCCAGAATTCATCCAGCTATATTATTGTGCATGTTTGAACTTGATCGCCGGGAAACGTGTGCACAGCTGATTGTACAATCAATGTCATAATGACTAATATGTAATAATATGTTGAAATAATGAAAACGTACAGGTTAATATGTATTTTATTCATCATTCACAACATAAACGCTGTTATCGTAGCAAACATCCTGGCAGATGTACCGGTAACCTGTAACATTGTCCTGGCAGGGCACAGGCGAGCTAAAAAATATTTCCATGAAATTGTATCTCATAGATAAGACGACCCCCTTCTATAGACATGTGTTTTTGGTCCTCAAAATTGGGCTTATAGACGGTAATATACGGTAGCTGGAATATTGCAGAGTGCAACATAATAGAAACAAACCAAAACAATAGTTTACATAGTTTGGACTTCCTCTGTGTATACAATGTAATTAAACTTTCCACCCAAGCACACTCATAATACATGAAACATTTGCTTTATATTAAAACAATCTCATTATCCTCCTGTCTTCAGTTGTCCTGAGGTCAACAGGTAGCAAACAAAATACCTGATAACACACTGCAGCAACAGTGTTGTGCCGTGAGCGCTTGCGGGAATCACGCAATCATTTTTCACGTGGCGCATAAAATTCAGGGGCGGATACAGCTTTTTGAGAAAGGGGGGGATGCACACTATTGAGAAAAGGAGGGGTGCACACTTCATTTTCAATGGTCATTTAACAAACTTTCACTCCCCCTCAGGATCCGACTATGAAATATGTCACAGAGATTCCCTAATGGCGCAAACTATTTCGAAAGACACCCACCTTCATAGAAAGTTGTGACTTAGCTATGCCGTGCTTAAACTTGTGATTAAACTTATTTTTCGTCTGCAAAACTTGACACAAACTAACAATACGATGTTTACGCCACCATTAGCTCTTGCCCAATCAGATGTGTCGTTGCATATCCTTGCATCAGTTTCGCAGTGAATACTACTTAGGCCAGACCAATTTTATTTCTTGTTTTACAGATTTTTGTCCTCAGAAAACCTAAAGGCAGGAGGAAAAACAAATAATAAAAATCACCAGTCAAAGTAATATTCCTTTTAAATACTAGGGGCGGTGGGGTAGCCTAGTGGTTAAAGCGTTGGCTCGTCACGCCGAAGACCCGGGTTCGATTCCCCACATGGGCACAATGTGTTAAGCCCATTTCTGGTGTCCCCGGCCGTGATATTGCTGGAATATTGCTAAAAGCGGCATAAAACTAAACTCAGTCAGTCAGTTTTAAATACTAAAAGTATTTTACTTTTGGTAATTTATGAAGTGTTTATGGGGAAAATAACAATCTAAAAACATTTTCTTGCACATTTACATTTTTGGCCAATAAAAATATTAAAATTTTATTTTTTTCAGCAGGGAAGATTAATCTTTATTTTATTTCTCATTCTTGGAAAAATACGACCGGCGGATCCATAAAACAAGAAATAAAATTGGTCTGGCCTTATCAGCCAATGAAATAATTCGTAATATATTTAGCTTACACACAGTCATCAAGCATGGCCGGCCAAACGGCAGATGCAATTGATATGTGTTTTGGTGGAAACAGGGTTCAACCTTTCAAAGTTGATAATTAAACATGGCAGTGAATTTATCATGTGTTTTTTTCTATGTCCATGTACTGAAATTTTCAGGACCCTCGAATCTAATTACAGGTGTCCTTTAAAATCATACATGAGGGGGCCTTGGGTCCATATTTTCCAAAACCTTAGGGAACAGCAGTGTAACATACACTCCAGGATTTGATCACATTTCATGTAGGTTGCAGGAACTGTTAGTAAAACATAATCGAAAACAAATGGCAATTTGACCATCCCTGGATCGCGAACCAATTAGACACCCCCATATCCACTGGTAGTCTCATCTGAAACCCCTTGGGTCCTTAACTCATTTACTCACTCATTGATAATGCCAGGTTGGGCTATTTCTGTCTCAAAACATAGACAATAATCTTCAACACACAGACTAGACAAGTTACTGTTATCAAATAATGGTCATGTTGTGTCACTTCAACCTCTTTCTAACAGACAAATAGGAAATAGATATTTGTGAGAATTCACTTCATAACATTTTGACGGAAGATAGTGTTAACTGATATTTGATGATGGTTATTATACCTCGTAACATCCTGATTGCTGATGTTTATTGATTGTTGATGATGATCATTATCATTGCTAACTAATTTTTACATCAGCTAAGTGAGTGAGTGAGTGAGCATGGTTTCACGCCGCCTTTAGCAATATTCCAGCAATATCATGGCAGGGAACACCAGAAATGGGCTTCACACATTGTACCCATGTGGGGAATTGAACCCGGGTCTTCGGCGTGACAGGCAAACGCCTTAACCACTAGGCTACCCCACCAGCTCAAACTTGATAGAGTTTTTTTTATGGTCATACACAATTTTCAGTCTGCATTTTGCTGTGCTGCGTTCTTAAGTCATGAGTGACTTTAGTTTTACGCCACACTCAACAATATTCCAGCTATATGGCGGCGGTCTGTAAATAATCGAGTCTGGACCAGACAATCCAGTGATCAACAGCATGAGCATCGATCTGCGCAATTTGGAACCGATGGCATGTGTCAACCAAGTCAGTGAGTCTGACCACCCGATCCCGCTAGTCGCCTCTTACCACAAGCATGGGTTACTGAAGATCAATATTCTAACCCGAATCTTCACGGGTATCTTAAGTCATGAAAATAGATGGGACATAAGTCACTGCATTCTTATTGTTACATCAGCTAAGACTTGATAAATGCTTTTTTAATGGTTATACACCCTATTCAGTCCGCCTTTTGCTGTGATGAATCTCTTCTTCAGGAGGCAAGAATCTGATGACTGAGGGTAGGAAAGCCAGATTCGCCCTGACTACCAATAAATTTGTCAGTACCACTCTTGTGTTGATGGTTCACCAAAGGGATAAAGGCTGTACTGCTACACTTCAAATTCTCCTCCCACTTTAAAGTGGGAGAATGTAATACAACAACACAACATATGTTATACTTGGGATTACACTTTCCTAGTAAAGGAGACCCGTGAAGGTCCGGGTTAGAATTGATCTCTGAGGGTCTGGGTTCGAATCCCGAAGGGGACTCAACCCAACAAAAGTACTAGAATCTGTACTTTACTGAGAGAGTGTAATCCCAAATATAACATATGTTACATCTGACCACTTTCTAACTGGCATTGTGAATCCATAACTCAAACACAGTTGAAAAATGCTTAAGAAAAGATTCATCTCAAAAGAAAATATCACAAGCTTCCAGCCTCACCAAGCTGTTTCTATTATGCTAAATTCAAACTGATTTTGTCTTCAACTGGGTGGGTTGGGAAACTGAAAGCAAACACGTTGTGGCATCATTTGGTAAAGTGCGACATAACATACAACCAACTGGAATTTCAGATCAGGAGAAAACTGAAAAACTGTGATGTTGGAATCTCGCACACTTTAATTTTGAAAAATACTCATAATATTTTTATGAATATTGTCTCAAAATATTTTTAATTGTTAAGACTAGTTCTTTCAAAAACAAAATGAACAGATATATATTTTTTAGCTGTAGCATTCTCTAATCGAGATACGCATTCCGTTCATACTTCAGTTGCCAATAACGAGTAGACGGAAGGTAACACACATGAGTGGTTTCTGAAGTACATTTATGATGCATAGAACAACATAAAGTGAGTCAGAAAGAGTCAACAGCTAGGTAAAAATACCTCCTAATGTACTGTAGTTTACATGGCTGACAGATAGCATTGTTTCTTTTTAACTGAGTCTCTGATATAAACTACTAGGTGAATTGAGATGAAAGGTAATGCCGGGTTTAAAGTCTCATTAATGATCACTGACAATGTGATGTGTCTTCCTCCGTGTGTGTGTGTGAGTGAGTGAGTGAGTGAGTGAGTGAGTGAGTGAATGGGTGAGTGGGTGGGTGTGTGAGTGAGAGTGTTTGTGAGTGAGTGAGTGGGTGAGAGTGAGTGAGTGAGAATGAGTGAGTGAGTGTGTGCTTTCTCTGTGCAAGCGTGTGTGCATGCCTTTCTGTCTGTGTGGCTGTTTGTGTGATTGAGTGTGTGTGTGTTGTTGTTTTATTTGTGTGTGTGTTGTTTTATTTGTGTGTGTGTGTGTGTGTTTAGTTGTTGTTTTACCCAAACACACACTATACCATCCGTGACCCAAACACACACTTATATTATATTTATGTAGCAAAACTGAACCCTGTATTCACAAATAAGTATAAATAACTGAGAAAATATGCTAGATGTTAGTCATCAAATTTTTACAACAATCTGAAAAATCAACAAAATTAGTCAAATTTGTGCAGTGAAAGCAGCCCGAGGCAGGTCTGTACGTCTGAGGATGATGCAAGTTCCATCTCTGTCACACTTTGACTGATATCAGGTCAATATTACCTCACCCACAGACCTGAAAGAAACCCTCATTTCTTTCAAAATCCACTTTGAATTGAACTCATTATTCTTTTCAAAAACCATAAACAAGTTACCCCTTTTTTTAGATCACCATTACTGATTTCCAATATCACGTTCACTTCTATTGACGATAAACACCTCAAGTGGTTCGTTGTTGCAATCATTATTAGCATTATTTTGAGAAATGCTTTTCCTTCATGATTCTGAGTGCTTTTCAACACATTGTCAGCTCTTTAATCAATGTCCCGAAATGTACAGCATCGATTGCAAAGGTAAACACGTACATACACGTACATTTGAGCAAGAGGCTGGGGATGGAAGCCGGAATTCATGACGCGTGGCACGAATTACAAGATTAATGATATTTGTTCTGTTAACGGTTTATTTTATTTCTGTGTGATACACGATCATACTTCTGTTGACCTAACAAATACGGCTTCCATAACTTGGCACTCATGCTGTTTGTTGGTGATTCCGACTTAATTGGGTGTGTGAATGTTGTTTTAGGCTAAAGTTAGCTCTATATCATGATAGCCTGTAAATATTGAAAGCAGAAAAGCAGGTGGTGCTGGGATCTATTCTACCCCGGAGTACAAAGTAAAAAGTACATTTGGCCTTAGAGCCATTCTGAACAATATATTATACAAGCATTGAGTCCATACAGCAAGCGTTTGCCGAAGGCCCGGGTAGATTCCCCAGGTAGATTCCCCATATGGGTACAATGTGGGAAACCCATTTCTGGTTCTGATGTCCCCGCTGTGATTTTGCTGGAATATTGTTGAAAACGTCGTAACACTAAACTCACTCACTCACTCATTAAAATATCTCGACTGGTTGCATGTGGGAAATATTCATTTCCTGAAAAAATTGATTTAACAGTTGCATTCAACTCTGCAACTTAAACGTTCTTCATGGTGTGGAGATCTGTGTTCCACACAATCTACAGCTGCTTTTAAAGTCAGCCAGCATGCTACATCCTGACATGTCGGAGCCTTGATGCACAGATCATCACAGTGCCACATCCAGTTGGTGTGTTCCGAATGTTTACAAGCTGCTGTGAAACTCCGCCATCACTGATCCCATCTAGCATTTGAATGTTTCAACAACAAAACCTGTAATATGCTGTCGATAAAAACTTCCGTGTTATTTTTATATGATTACAAAGATGAGTGTCAGCTTCTTTAACTGAGCTTAAATGGAGCCATCATTCTACCAGGAAACATTCATTTTTCTCCTCTTAGATTGGAAAATAGATTAATTGATGAATTGCTGTAATTCTGGAAATATTTCTGTCTCCATGTAAATCAGATTCCTTCCCATTCCTCAGATTCCCGGACACCCAGTAACAGACACTACATGGTCTAATAACTCAGTAACAAGTAAATTAACCATTCATCATTTTCCGCTAATGTTTTCAAAAGATGGAGACAATTAAATTGTAGATATTTTTTTTCATAAAAACTTAACATCTGCAAGTGTGTTAACATTTTAAATGATTTCATTAAGTAGGTGATTGATTTCATATTCAATTAAAAATGACAACTTAAAGGAGGGTTTAGAATGTTTATTCCTCTCGATTGATATAAAGATAACGACCAAAGACTATCTGGTATGCTTCATGAAAGTGAGTGAGTGAGTTTAGTTTTACGCTGCTTTTAGCAATATTCCAGCAATATCACGGCAGGGGATATCAGAAATGGGATTCACACATTGTACCCATGTAGGGAATCGAACTCGGATCTTTGGCATGACAAGCGAACGCTTTAACCACTAGGCTACCTCCCCTCCCCGCTTCATGAAAGTGAACGAGGTATGATTTAACATGCATTTGTCAAAGGGAGTGTATTTTGTGCAATATTCCAGCAATATCACCACATGTGATGACATGTGATGCCAAAAATTGGTTTCACACACTGTGTGCACATGAGGAATCAAACCTGAGCCTAAGGCACGGCAAGCAAACATTTTAACCACTAGGCTATCTCACCGCCTCAATCAAATTTCTCAAAGAATATATGTTTCTGTAGTGAAATTGTTCCAGTGTACTGTATTTCTCTAGGAGAATCATTCCCATAGACGTTTTTATAAGGAAAATGTTTCGATGATACACTAACACTTACAATATCTGTTCTGATGTACTCCAAGAACTCCATTAGCCCGTGGAAGTGGCCAACAATGACACAATCACAGCCAGTTCAAGTAGACCCCTTCCATCTTCACTTTGTCAATCTAACTCATATACTGATGACAGATAATTCCAGATCCATGGATGAGAGTGGGTATGAGTGAGTCCCAATGGCAGATACAATGACCCCAGCGCAATCAAATCTGTGGAAAATTCTCATCGCTGCAGATCCTGGGTCATGTCACTAAAATATACAACATATGTGCCCAAATGCCAGATCCAAAGACCCCAGCGCGATCAAATCTGCGGAAAATTCTCATCGCTGCAGATCCTGGGTCATGTCACTAAAATATACAACATATGTGCCCAAATGCCAGATCCAAAGACCCCAGCGCGATCAAATCGCGGAATTCCACAGATCCGTGGAAAATTCTCATTCCTGCAGATCTTACATTGTGTACGTCATGTCACTAAAATATACAACACATATGCCATTCCATTTAAAATTATCAGAGAAAATAACTTTCTCATACTTAGCAAACAAATAAATGCATATGCAATATGGACAGGAATAAAGATAAATGACATATATATTTCTGTATCATACAATAGAAAAGTAGGTTTTGGCTAAAAGCTATTGTAAATATTTATTTGACATTGAAAAAAACATAACTATTCTAAATTTGTATCATTCTAAATTACTGGCTCATTACAAATGGTTATTACATACTGGACATTTTCATATGGCCTGGTTCAGGTCTGAATGGGTGATACGGCATCTAGATTTAGCAAGTGTGTTCCGTTTACCATAAGGCAAGAACCAGAGACCATATCATATGGTCTCTGCTAGAACAATGTTATTATATTTCACTTAAATGCTAGCCTAATACTTAGCCTTCATTTAGGGCCTTAGCATTGCATGGAGGGCTAAGCAGTAGGGAAAATAATGTGGTTCAGGGACTGTGTGACAGAGTAATGCTAGACTAATGCTTAGTCTCTGAATATATACAATTTTGCCAGAAACCAAAAATACCCTTCAAAGTGACAAGGAGCCCCAGTGAGATGGGAGATTCAGAACCTGAGGGAATCTAGACTTGCTTCATTTAGGGCTTTAAAAGTTAACACTGCAGAAAGGGCTAGGCGGAAAGGAAAATAATGTGGTTCAGGGACTGTGAGACTGCTTCCATGTATTCTTGACCTTGACTAAACTATGTGCTCTGTATGTTGAGTGGTGTCGTCCAAACTACTGACTGCCTGTCTCCCATTCACGACTAACAATTGATTCTATAATGTATATAGTAATTCAAACAAAACAAAATATGCAGACAGCATAATTCCAAGTGTTACATTTTGGACGACATAGATCCATCTGAAATTTAATGGCTATCTTAATTACACCGAAACAATGTCTCAATTTCACACGTTGCCAATTACACTGTCTGGACCCAGACATGAAACAAGCTCAATGGATCATAGTCGCTGTTCAGACAGGCAATCATCACTTTCCACGATAACGCCCATCGCAGGGTCCACGCACAACCCGATATCGTGCACCAATGTTATTCTGAATAAATGTAAGTTTATAAATGTAATTTCATGTATTGTGCACAGTTAAAACGATTACGTCATATTGCTTCAGGTGAACAACAGGAGACGCAAGACTGTTAATAAAATTCTTCAGTTTGTGATGAAACGTCATTACGTATGATGATGTACGCAGTGTGCGAAATAGTTTCCAAATTTTGCCAGCCATTCGGGCTAGGTATGCCTGAAAGTTACTAGCCCAAAAAATAATTCACAAGCCTGAAATTTGAATGTAGACACGGGTTTCATCATTAAGCTGTTGATATGATGAACATTTTTATTAGGCCATAATCTTGCATGATTTAAAAATGTGTCATAACTTAACAAGTCAGAGAGAGTGATATATTTACAAAATGACCCCATGAAAAGTCTCTAGCCCGTCGGGCCAGTGACTGTGAAGATTTATCAGCCCGATTGGATTTTTACTAGCCATGGGCTAGCAGGCAAGTGGCTATATTGAACACTGGATGTACGATTTCAGATGTATTTCTTTTTATTACAGGGATTATTTTATATGATGAAGATTACCCTTCATATTTGTCTCGTATACTAAACCATAAATAGCTTCAGCAATACACACATTTCCTCCCAATCTTCATGTGATTAAGTTAAAAACTACCCAATAATATAACTAGCCTCAAGCCAGTTATAAATACCAGAATGTTTAATTATTGTCATCCCATCACCACTACCTTATATGGTTTAAATAAATATTCACTGCATCACATTTTTTTTCTGCAAGTTCTGTACCTCCTCCATAGCTGTATGTCTTTACCTCGGAAGCCCATTTCTGGTGTCCCCGCCGTGATATTGCTTGAATATTGCTAAAAGCGGCATAAAACTGCACTCACTCACTCACTTTACCTTGGATGCAGAGACAGGAAATGGTATATGAGTTGATACTATAGATAGTTTTGGATACAGAAGAAATATATACTGGACAAAAGTAGTAAGGGATATATGTAAATTTTGAAATTATGAATAATGATCTATTTATTCATTGACACACTGATAAAATATCAATAATAAAAATACCAATATCCCTAACTTATTTTGTCCAGCATATTTCAGCAAACACATGGCAGGGGTACGGCTTTGTGGCATCAAACAAACACAACACGTCCTCTTTTTAGCAAATTATCTTTGTGGCGTTACCGGTAAGGTAGGGACCGCCTCCGTAGTGTAGTGGTTAGAGCGTCCGCCCGGAGAGCGGAAGGTCGTGGGTTCGATCCCCGACCGCGTCATACCAAAAGACGTTAAAATATGGTACTTGTTGGTCCCTGTCTGGCGTTCTGCATTAATGGGTACAACAAGGACTGGTCGGCTCGGAGTCAGTATAATGTGTCTGAGTGGGGTATTCATGCTTCACTGCAGCATGGTATCTCAGTGGGCTAGCACTATAAAACCAGCTTCAGTCTGGGCTAGTACAAGCAGACGCACATACACATACAAACGCATGCATGTCATCATATGAGCAAAATATTCTCAAGTACGACGTTAAACCCAATTTCACCTCACCTCACCAGTTGGGTAGGGTGCTCACCTTTATTAGTTTGGTTGGTGGTCGTTTAACGCCGCACTCAGCAATATCCCAGCTATTTGGCGGCAGTCTGTAAATAATCGAGTCTGGACCAGACAATCCAGTGATCAACAGCTTGAGCATCGATCTACGCAACTGGGTTACGATGACATGTGTCAACCCAGTGAGCGAGCCTGACCACCCGATCCCGTTAGTCGCCTCTTACGGCAGGCATCAATGATTTTCAGTGATCTGTTGCTACTGTTTCCCCACTGTTTTGTCTTTTACAACAAAGGAATCTGATTCGGCAGATAAATAAGATATGGCTTCTTTAACATTCTATATTGGTTATATCAGCAATCAACATTTAGTCTTATAGCCAAAACTCAGATGATCCCATCAATGATAAAAGATATATACCAGGATGAGACACAAATAGTGTCTACTCAGTGTTCACTTGTGTAACACACTTTTAAAACACTATTACCGTATACATCATATTAAGCAACCTACTCGAATATCTGCTCTGCACATACTGAGTCCAAACAAAAATCCATTGTTCCTCGTGAAACGAAAGTCTTTGTTTATTGTGAATGTGCACATTTTGCGCAGAGTGAGTGAGTATGGTTTTACACTCCTTTTAGCAATATTCCAGCAATATTACGGCGGAGGACAGCAGAAATTTGCCTTCACATATTGTACCCATGTGGGGAATCGAACCCAGGTCTTCAGCGTGATGAGCGGACGCTTTAACCACTAGGCTACCCTACCGCCCCAATTTTGTGCAGAGAACACAACTTTGTAGAAAGGATGCATGTGATGAGACATTGCATCGCTACTCTTTTTTTTAATGAACACGTTAAACCTAGCATGTTGAAAAGAAAAACAAGCAAGCCAACAAAATACTTGATAATTCTGAAAGAACAGACTTTGTAAATAACCTGAACACTTTTTATACCAAATACAGTACTAGGGCCATAATTAGTGGTAGAAATGAACTTGAAACTTAAAAGCCCAACTAACATGACACCATTAAGAAACCCGAATTTACACGTGCCCTCAGGATACCTTTAACATTAGTCCTTCAAGTTCTGGCTGCAGGACGAGTGTCTAGTTTCTATACCCACTTAGTATCATCTATAATCATACTGAGATGGATTATAAGTCCTCCGACTTGCATTTCCATGATATCACCCAAAACACAGGACTCTCTCCCCAAAACACAATAAATTCAATTTTGAAACATTCACAAAAGGTCAGGCCTAAACAGCAAGTACAACAGTTTGAGTTTCTATTTTAGCGTTTCCTATAGAAATGCCACACTGCCCTACGGACACTTGTCGGAAGTAGAGTACAAGCCGTACCATATCGATGGACACACGCAGCGTTCAAACTCAGCAAAGCTATTTAAACGTTCAGACAACCCAGCAGACCAATACATTGAACTAGTAAACAAATGCCAAAGAATAGCAATTTACCCGATAATTTCAGCGTGGACAAATG
Source organism: Haliotis rubra (assembly GCF_003918875.1). Taxonomy (NCBI): domain Eukaryota; kingdom Metazoa; phylum Mollusca; class Gastropoda; order Lepetellida; family Haliotidae; genus Haliotis; species Haliotis rubra. The sequence continues at coordinate 381,599 of NW_025767501.1, forward strand.
GCTGGTTCCCACATTTTGTTGAAGGGAAGAGCTTTCAGTGGTAATGTGTGCTGGCCAATATGGCTAGAACATGAGCAACGCTTATTCAGATCAATTCCTCCAGCCATCGGCTGGCGTCAGATGATTCTTAAAGTCGAATAAACCATCAGGAGGGGGAGATATGTTGTAACAGGATTGACACTACTGACTGAGCGGACCTGTAGAAACGAAGACGGCAGAGACTGACTATTAAGCCATCCAGGAAAGCGGGACCCATTGGGCCCACACAGAGAACTAAGTGATAGGACTAGTCCCCCAAACGCTACCCACTTGTAGGTACGATGAGTTGGCTGAGAGCTCTTGATTCACATGAACCCAATATAACAGGACTACCCCAGCTGACGGGACAGGATCACAGACTCCTGGTTCTGAGAAGCAACAAAAACAAAGTAGGGACAAAGCACATGGCTCCATCCCTCTAGACAATTTAAGTGCTCCGGCTTTAGATGTCCTGGTAATGTATGGAAGTATGAGAGCTACGGCAACTGTACATCTTCAACCATAGCCATCAAAACTCTTATAATGAATCGCCTCCGTGGTGTAGTAGTTAGAGTGGAAGGTCACGGGTTCAATCCATGGCCGCTTCATACCAAAAGACGTTAAAATGTGGTACTTGTTGGTCCCTGCCTGGCGCTCAGCAGTAATGGGTAAAACAAGGACTGGTCAGCTCGGAGTCAGTATAATGTGTCTGAGTGGGGTATTCATGCATAACTGTGGCATGGTATCTCAGTGGGCTAGCACTATAAAACCAGCTTAAGTCATACACACGCCTGCACGTCGTCATATGCGTGAAATATTCATAAGTACAACATTAAACCACATTTTACCTCAAAACCTCACCTCAAAACTCTATGTTAAAGGGTGGGACTACAACTATCCCAACTCTGTGAAAGCTGAGGAAAACTATTCTAAAGCCATGTTAAAGTATAGGACAAGTATTGTGCTCATCTCTAGAGTCAAGTATTGCAGTCAAGCCTGTATCAGATCCATGGAGTATTTTCCCTCTTCAGCTAACAATGGTTGTTAGGTATCAGTTGTAATCCAGAACCCCCATGGGGATGTATCTCTTTACTACACCCTTCTCTGCTGCTTGTATAGTATATTGGTTATATCAAGGTGTATAGAATCATTATCAGGCTTGAACTGGAAGTTACAGCATGGGTACAGTGTTTCCATTATTCGGTATATACCGGACTGGTACAAAGTTAGAATGTCCGGTAATTTCAAAGGCTGTCAGTCATCGTCTTAAGCAAATTTTAAAATCAACTTTCTAATTACCTCTGTCAATTTTATTTCTCCTCGAAAAAGATTAACGTTTTCACAATGACATCAAGGTGTTGTCAAATAAAAAATAGCAGTTTTGGAAAACCCCAGGCTAAAAATAGTGGCATTGATGCATTGTGATACCCTCTACATTTCTGACTGGCTGTTTGGGTGCAAGACACACCATGAAAAGTGTCATCACTTGACCAGTAAAATTTACAAATGACCGGTAATTGAAATGCTAGCCGGTCACAATGTCCATCTGAAAAAAAAATGCCAGCAGAAGCACTATATATGAGTAAGGGATGAAACTTTGCATAACAAATTATGGAGCCATTGACTCCATAGAATCTGAGCCACTTGGAGTTCACAACTTTACCTATATATCCAAGATGTCACTCATCCTCTGCTGCATAATCATAAGAGACAGAGCAGCGTTCCCTTTTCTAATCTCAATGTAAGTGCAGACAGTTTTCTCACTCTCTCATGGAATCATTGAGTCCTTATAACAGGCTGACTTCTCAAAAATGAAATTTGGGCCTTGAATTCATAAATAGAGCCACAAGGCTCTGTAGCTCACCTGACCCCTTTGGGGATAAATATGTAGGATCAGAATGGTAATATGAGAAAAAAGAAGTAATCTGAGCCATCTGTCCTGACACTGGTTAACACAGTACAATCATTAGATAACACAATGATACAATCATTAGATAACACAATGATACAATCATTAGATAACACTAGATAACACAATGATACAATCATTAGATAACACAATGATACAATCATTAGATAACACAATGATACAATCATTAGATAACACTAGATAACACAATGATACAATCATTAGATAACACAATGATACAATCATTAGATAACACAATGATACGATCATTAGATAACACAATGATACGATCATTAGATAACACAATGATACGATCATTAGATAACACAATGATACGATCATTAGATAACACAATGATACGATCATTATATAACACAATGATACAATCATTATATAACACAATGATACAATCATTAGATAACACAATGATACAATCTGGCACCAATCAGACAGAGGGCCAACGTGTTCATCATGTCTCTTATGGCACTATTGGCAGCTACGACAGAGCACAAACATGGTTGAAGCTGTGACAGGGACCAAATTTTTAAGATATTACTGAAAGGATCTTACACACAAAATGTCAGCATCATAAACTCAGAAAAACTCAAAAGTTTGAAAATGCACTTACACCAGAATAAAACTGTATGTGTCTTAAAGGGCAAAAGTCACAGCCGGATTAAACCAAAACACAATAACATGTTCTATGTTATTCCACACACTACATAATTGTGGCATTATAAATTTCATACTGATATATGCAGAAATGACTAGGGTAGTGGTCAAAATGGCTACTTTGAGTAGTTCTAAGAAACACCATCACTAGCATCATCCACGCACGTTTCAACTTCCTTGGCCTTGTAGATTTATGGGAGATGTGAAAAATGTAAAAGCTGAAAATGAACCATCTGAGGAATGACGGTTGAGGAATATCTGCCCCTGAACTGATTCAAACACTACTTAATCCCACAGCCTAAATAATGAGAATAAGTATAGAAAAGTCTAAACTGTAAACCTTTCAAAGATGCATATCTACCATATATGTACAGAATTCTGATTTCATACACTCACTACAAATACAATGGACTTCTGAAAGCACTCCTACTTCCCTCCTATGTAGAGTTAATAAAGAGTCTGAATGATTCATGGCTGTAATACTGCTTACTCCAGCCTAAAATACCATTCCCTAAATCAATCAACACAGAAGTCCACAACAAAGGACTTCTAGCTCTTGACGACCATCATCAGTGCAATTCTCTCCCCTCCACAAAGTCCCGACAAGAGGCTTAACCAAGTGATGATGCTTGTCACATTCCCAGTTTGGAGCGTCCGACAATCACAACCCAGGGCTCTTGGGATACAACAGGGCAACAAGCTGAAATACGGGCCTGCGTCGTCAGCAAGTGACCAATTTACCTTCAAGTATCTTACAAAGAGGAGATAATTCTCTCCATGTTCATCAACAAAGCCGCCGGCTGACTGAAAACGGACCCACGCTGCGCTATTATGGCCCTGTAAGTCGGGATCAATAACAATCATGAAGGCAATCGGTTTTGTTGTGGCAACATTCTTGCTTGTGCGTGGTACCTTTTGGACAGATCGGGCAGGACCTGATGTCATGTCAAGTAAGGAATTAACATCAGCCTTTGAATGGTGCTTGTCCACCAGTGAAAGATAGGGAGAATTTATGTGATGGCCTTGTGTTGTAATAGATGAGAGCCAGTTCTGGTTGTAGAACAAAACTGAGAGACAAAAATAACGTTAATAAATGGCTTCATTAGGCTCACAACAGCAAACTCACCACAAAGGGCAAAGTTGGAGGCAATTGGATTAAATTAAATTTACAAGAACACCATACATTTTACATAGAATCACTTGTGGAAAAACTTACAATATCAATATTCACATTAATATTTTCATTAATATTCCTATCTTCAAAGGATATACATTGCATGACTGAGATCAAGGGATCCATGACAAGAATCAGAGATTTCAACTTTTAATAAGTTCTGTTGATGTACTTGATATCAAAACACATTCTAGATTCTATTTCAATCTCCCAGCTGGAATACAGCCAGTTAGGGACCATTCACAATTTATGGCTGGGAGAAAATGTGCGTGCGTGCGTGCGTGCGTGCGTCGCGTCGCGTCGTCGTCGCGTGCGTGCGTCGCGTCGCGTCGCGTCGCGTCGCGTCGCGTCGCGTCGCGTGCGTCGTCGCGCGTGCGTCGCGTCGCGTCGCGTCGCGTCGCGTCGCGTCGCGTCGCGTCGCGTCGCGTCGCGTGCGCGTCGCGTGCGTCGCGTCGTCGCGTCGCGTGCGTCGTCGCGTCGCGTGTTTTTGGGGTTTTTATGATGAGGGTCACCCATTTTGTTCTGCACAGGTAGAAGGGGTCATCAATTTTGTACACATGTACTAGGGGGTCATCATTGATTTTGTACATGACATGCATGGGGGGTCACTTACTTTGTAAATAAATTTTAAGGGGAGGTCATTCACACTGTAATGCTTCTCCATAAAAATCATCATCACACTACCCCACACCCCCTGCCATAAATTATGAACGGTCCCTTAGACTATCTTATATTTATAATGTAGACTAGTCCCGATCAATGCAAATACTCCAGTACTTGTCAGACCTATTACTGGCTACCCAAACATAGGCTGTAACATCAAAGTTCCCCCAAAACATCATTTCTGTTTGGGTAATATTCTTATGAGCTAAACAGACAACCTGGGCACAATGATTGATTGAACAATCACTACATAGCAAAAAGTGGCACATGGCAATCCATCGATGACAAGATGAAATATTGCTATTTGCAGCACGACCTCAATACCATGCTAATTAAGACTTGATTGTTTACACAGACCTAATACCATGAACATATATATTACAGGTGTCTCTATGAATACTTGGCCATTTGTTTTTAATCATAATATATGCAAACGTGCTTAATGTGGAATCATGGATCTGGCAGATGAGTAAGGCTCGCAGCTGAACTGAGGCTATAGCGCCAAGAATCTGTATTTCTTAAAGGTAAAGGTTCAATAACAGAGTTATTGCCATAACATGGAGGAAATGTTCTGTGTTCACAAATGCTTGGTTTGGGCATATTGTATTTTGTAGTTGCTCGTGGTTACTTATATAGAGTGAGTGAGTGAGTGAGTGAGTGAGTGAGTGAGTGAGTGAGTGAGTGAGTGAGTGAGTGAGTGAGTGAGTGAGTGAGTGAGTGAGTGAGTGAGTGAGTGAGTGAGTGAGTGAGTGAGTGAGTGAGTGAGTGAGTGAGTGAGTGAGTGAGTGAGTGAGTGAGCATGAGCGAATGTTTGAGTGGGTGAGTGGGTAAGCGAGTAAGTGAGTGTGAGCGAGTGAGTGTTTGAGTAAACAAGTAAGTGAGTAAGTGAGTGCTCTTCTCTTTCTGCAGTGTTGAGTTTGATACTGTTTAGAACAAATTGATGGGACTGTTGACTTTCATTAGTACTCCACCTGGGTACCATTGTGAACCTGGGTACCACCTGGTATGGGAGATACGGTCACCTTAGCAGTTAGATCTTGTTGAACAAAGGTACCCTGAAGTTTAGTGTTTTTCTTTGTGTTTAAACTCTGTACCCATATATAGATGAAAAGCCTGTCAATAAATTAATAAATCATGTTTGGACCAGACAACCCAGTGACTGATATCACGAGCAAAGATCTATTCCATCAGGGTATTGTGACATTCAATTAATCAAGTGATTCACCTTGTACAACAAGAAGAGTTCAATTCACATCCACAATCCCCACGTAGTTCAATTTTAACACGAAATCTACAACTGGATCAATCCTAACCCAAACCACCACTCATTTGAAGCTGAAAGTGAACAATAGGCGGTTAACTGGGTGCAGGGTTTTATGAGACACGTAAATGTGCATCCAGTACGAAAAAGTGTTGAGAATGGACACAGAAAAACAATTCACTGCGTCCAGATTGACCCACAACACATCTGTGACTCTGGTAAGTGTTGGTTCTTTCTTTCAGAGCAGTTCCATACATCATTTCATCCATCAGTCCACATGATCAACAATTCATTCCAGGCTCTATAGAAATTTTCAAAACGTAGAGTTCCCTACACCGTTTCTTCAAAGGATACCCGTGAAGTTCCGGGTTAGAATATTGATCTTCAGCAACCCATGCTTGTCGTAAGAGGCGACTAACGGGATCAGGTGGTCAGACTCGCTGACTCAGTTGACACATGTCATCAGTTCCCAATGCTGTTGATAATTGGATTGTCTGATCCAGACTCAATTATTTACAGACCGCCGCCATATAGATGGACTATTGCTGAATCCGGCGTAAAACTAAACTCACTCTCTACTTTACAGGACCCACATATCAAAGACCCTTAAAGCTAATAATTGGAGGTCTCCGGGACCCACATGTCTGTAAATCGAGGTAAAACCCTGTGGGCGTCTTCTGCCTTATGGACAGTGAACTTGTTAACTGAAACAAGTAGTTAAACCCTTGAGTAATCATAATCTATATCTGTAGAGTTTATTGTAAAGCTATGAGAATGATTTGTCTCTCTAAACCTTATGGTAAAACTTATTTGCCTGCATTAGAATGTGTCTCAGCCACACATTGTTGGTGAAGAGGTGACTAAATAGCAAACCCTTGGTCCAGTACAACCTATGTAGTGGTCAAGCTTGGACACTTGTTACCATGTATCATGGCTCCTAACATTTATCCCTGGGCTGGGCTGGGCTTCACACTTGCCTGCCTGTCTACAGACAGTCATCACAGTAGCTGTTTTCAGTGTTCAGCATTATCTTAAATGGAATTTGACTAACCATTTAAGTGCATATTTCCATTCAAGATATTAAGGTCGTTTAATTATTCACAAACCTTTTCAAAAACTAATGTGGTTGCCAGATAAAGAAAAATAAATCAAGGGCATTGCAAAGCAGCTACGACTGTCAACATAGATAAGCTGTATCAATATTCTATTAGGATTTTTAAAGCTATAAACCTGCTTTAACAAAATCGACTAAGTAAAGTTTGTGAAATCTATAATTTTATGCATTTTGCAAATCCAAACCAATAGTGGAGGAAACTGGTACAAACACATGTATGAAAAGAGTTGCCTCCCTTAAATTAAGAAAATGAATTTAACAAAACACTGGCTTCATTTTATAAGGGGAGACTATGTTCAGGCAAATTGGTAGTCGCTGCAAACACCAACAAATGTCCCTGCCAGTTAATTATTGTGTATATCTTTTAAACAGCATACTTATGTCAACATTTCACAGAAAATATCTGTTTCAACCAGGGCTCATTACAATTTGAGAGAAAATTGGCACCAGCCCTCTGAGTACAGTCCCATGCTTAAAGTATAATTCAGTTTTAAAGACAATCTTCTAGCCAGCAATTCGAAGAAACTCAGGGTGTGATTAAAGTGCAAAAGATCATTTGTTTTTGTCTATTCTTCTGACCTGAATCAACAGTTCCTGTGAGCTTCCATCATGGCGGCTTGTAGTTCTGAAATCACAGGATGTGTGCTGACATGGAAGCTGAAATAGCAAATATAATCAAAGCCATAAAAATTCTGTAATTTTATCTCAGAAGCACAAATAACAAATACAACCTCAGCACTGTAGCTCACTGAGAAGGTAGTCAACAGTTCAGAAGACTACCAACATCACAACTAAGTCTTAACTATTCAAATAGCTTCTGTATCCATACTGAGGACTATCATGAAACAAATATCTGACTTCAAATACAGGAAATATTGTAGAACATTGTTACAAAAAGTCATATTTAGAAGGACTAACTTTAATTAGAAGATAAAGCTACTCTGTTTTCAATTTTGCGGTCCTTTATCGTTGATTTAAGACCGCTAAATGTAATTTAAAAACCGAACGCGTTAGCGTGAGGTTTTAAATTAAAAACAGAGTTGAAAACTTTAAATTGAAAACAGAGTAGCTTTATCTTCATTCTAGCACGACTGATAAGCGTTTTAAAACCGAACTGTTTGGCAGCAGGAACACAAGGCTCAAAGGGGCCTTTTTCCTGGAAATCGCTTTGGAACTGTCCCGTTGAGGGACAGGTTGTGTAATGAACAAAATAAGACATTTTCAACAACATAAATGCTATATTTCAGGAACCAGTATGCTTGTATTTGTAACAAGTAGCATACATAAATAAATAAAAATACAGTTTATACTGTGAGCAAGTACAATTATTTGATTTTTCTCAAGCGAATAATTGATCTCCCCTACTGTATGACAATCGACTCGCCCACATGCAAGCCGTGAACTCGCTAAGTTTAGTCGCCTCTAACTTTATTCACGGAAATAATTGTTGATAACCACCCTACTATTTCCAATTTGGAAAAGACCTGACATGCCACGTTTTATGTGGGATACATGGACAGTAGAAGTGGAAGGACTGGGCATAACGGCCGGGACGGAAGCAGTCAGGTTAGGACGTGTGGGCCGACGTGTGTTGTCGACGTCAACACACGTAGATCTGGACCCGCTTTGAATATACTGCCGCTTTTACGCTGCTGACGGATTTTCCAGCTTCGTAGTTTCTTCTCTGGGATTAGGGTCAAGAAATTCTTCTTCAAACCATTCGCTTTTTACTTAAAAAACACCAAAGATGCTGCCGAGGTAGAAATTGCCGATGTCAGACATGTGTGTTTACAAACAATAGGGTCAACGAGTTCGTTGTATTCATACGCGGTGAATCGGTCACTTTAATTAGCGGTCTTAAACTGCCATTTAAGTACCGTTTTGATGAGGTCTCAGCCAATCAGAATCGAGTATCACACAATGTCGTGCTAGAATTGTTGTTTAACATCTCAGTTCAAGAACATAATTTATAACAAACAAAGAATCATGAATCATATCACTCTTTGCAGCCAATTTACATTTTGATAATGTTAATTTTATTCTTTAATTATTATAACAATGAGTGATATAATCACCAAAGCACATTTGTAAATGGGTTCAAAATAAATTTTAAAACATCTTTTCCCATTCTAGAAGCAAACCACTGTAACAGAGAGTCAGGGAAAACAAATTAAATTAAAATAAATAAATAATAAAAATACAAATTATGTAGAATTTTGGTGCCATATTTTGGTTAAATTTCAAGAAGTTCCCTTAGTAAAACTGTAATCACGATTCTGAATGGCATGGTAAAGGTCAAGCTGGTTCCACTAGTCCTGTGACAAAACCATAAATGTCACCGCTGATCAGCGATCCCATGGAGACTCCACTACTCCCATTCTCGTCTGCTTACATTCCTTAGACAAAAGTTCAAGGCTGACAGAAGAACCTGTCTTTTTTATCCCCAGTCTTAATAAAACACAAGTAATGTTGATTACTGCCGCTATATGGGTCAGTTGTAGAGGAGGGTTTTATGTTTTCCTTGCCTTACTTACACCCTCCTTGCACTCCGACTTACAGGAACAAGTGCTTGTTGTACGAGGTGACTCAGTGGATGAGGTGGTCTGGGGACGTGGTTCACTGCTTGTCATCATACATCTATATGATGGCAGCCTTTACACAAGGAAGTCTGGACCAGACAATCCAGTGATTCATAGTAATAGTGTTGTTGTTTGCTGTTTAATCCAACACTCAGCAGTATTCCAGCTATATGGGGGCAAGTCTGGACCAGACAATCCAGTGATTCATATTTAGAGTGTTGTTGTTTGCTGTTTAATCCAACACTCAGCAGTATTCCAGCTATATGGGGGCAAGTCTGGACCAGACAATCTAGTGATCAACCGCATGAGCATCAATCTATGCAACTGGAATACGATGACATGTGTCAACCAAGTCAGCGAGCCTGACCACCTGATACCGTTAGTGTATAAGTTCCCAGCACAGGTTGCTGGGACCAGTTCAAACCTAGAACCCTTATATGGTACCAAGTCAGCCACCTGTTATTGGGGTAGGAGAGAGCCTAGTGGTTAAAACGTTCGCTCATCACGCCAATGACCCTGTTGGGTACCATGTGTGAAGCCTATTTCTGGTGTCCTCAGCCATGATATTGCTGGGATATTGCTAAAAATGGCATAAAACCATACTCACTCACCTCTTGTGACAAGCAACCAGGAGGTTAGTAAGGGACATTATCGTCTATCTCTGTACCATAACACTGTAGAAATCCAGCCAATCAAAGCACTTTCATTCAGTTAAATACAGACAACCCTCATACTATAGGGTGGTCGGTAGCCTGATGGTTAAAGTGTTCGCTCGCCATGCTGAAACCCCAGGTTCAATTCCCAACATGGGTACCATGCGTGAGTCCCATTTCTGGTGTCCCTCCCTGATATTTAAGGCAGCGTTAAACCAAACTCTCTCACCCTCATATTATATCCATTCAAAGGCAGCACCACCGGACTGAGGATTAGTTCAGGTATTTATCTGTATTTAACAGAACATATTTGGGACCAGTTAAAGCGATGACTAAAATGATACATCAGTATTATAATGGTGTGTTCAACTAACTCTATACAAACATATTTTTGAACTGTGAACAAGAAATCCTGTATATACATACTGAAGACGAACTCTAAAATCCTAATGAGTTAAGAAAAAGCTTTTATCAGAAGAAGGAACATATATGTCAAAACTACACTTGCTTCATTTGGCAATATCAAAAACATCTACACAGCCAAAGATATATTATATAAGCATTAGGAGTAAAACATAACAGCCAAATAAAGATAGAATGTTTTAAAAACAACACATATGTCCTAGTGTTACAGGTAAGAGAGGAATGATTTAAAGTGCATTCATTCATACCTTCTTTACATCAAAGTATGAAACCAACTAGAAATATTACAAACTTGAGGTTACTTACAGAAATGTTGCATAAGGCCACAATATTTTAATGGTATAGGTATTTTTCTGCTTACCTTACAGCTTGGATATTTTAGGTAAATTCTTTTTAAAACTAACATACACAACATTTTGCATTACCAGAACAGTAATCTGGTAATGCAAATATAATTGGTTCTGACTAATCTAAATATTTTTTAAGATTGTTTTTCAGCTTCTTTATATATTCTGGTCAGTCAACGATCAACCGAAATATAAACAGATGTGCTATGATGCTACAAACAACTCTCCTAACCACTACTTAATACTTCATACATCTTCCCTAAACACTACTAAGGTGACACTTGGAGAACACACCCAACCTGTAATAGGCATTAACTGAATGGTTTATTACCTACTAAACCATTACATCCCACACGTCTGAATAGTAATCCAACATAATCCACCTTACAATCCTGCAATAATTCATATATTCTCTTGAAAACAGGGCAGAGTCTGTTAGTTGTTCAGAGTAATTCTGCATTCAATAGACCATCATCTCAATAAAAAGGCTGATATTGGAAGCACTTTCCTTCCACTCCAAACATAGTACAAGAAGACATACTATAAACATCCAAGTTTTAGTGTTGCTGTCTTTGGGCTGAATCAAAATATGTATAAACAGAAATGAGAACATTTCTATGAATATTTTACACTGTAAACTGTTAGACTTATGTGTCATGGCTCACTGAATTTCCATACATGACAACACTTAGTGACATGTGACATGATACAAATATGGCACTGGGAGGTCAGATATCATTATGAAACACAACAAGTAGAGTTGAGAGTGACAAGCACATCTGTATCACCACTAAAATATGATATTCTGTCGGCTGGGAGACAAGATCTCTGGATTTTTTCTCATTATTTTACACAGAAGTTCAGCATTATTTTATTTTGGTTTGTTCCTATTATAACAATTCAAGATTCAAATATTTACCCTCCATACTGTATTGCCATAATAACATTTAAGTTCAAATCCCTTTCATGTTCAAACGATGAATCACTGTAAATAAATTTATGTAAATACTTATGAAACGCATCAGTTGACAAATATGTTCACAAAAGAAACAGCGAATCGGAAAATTCTGTAAATATGTGTTAAATTGTGTATGGGCCTGTTGCTACATACTGAATAAAACACTACACTTAACTCATAAACCTACTACACTGTCTTGGTTGGGCTACTGTTATTCCCCTTGATAATGGAACACATCTTGTACAGCTCGAGTCAGGGTTCTGTGTAACAATTTGTGTATGATACACCAACCTTACTACATTCATCACCATGGTTACAGTTCTATTTTCAGTTTGGAGGCACAGCTGACCCTGCTGTCTAAGGTGCCATATTTTGCTGTGAAGTTCATTCTCTTGGGCACCTCAGTCATCCACCAAATCCTGGTTCTCTTGGGCACCTCAGTCATCCACCAAGTCCTGGTTCTCTTGGGCACCTCAGTCATCCACCAAATCCTGGTTCTCTTGGGCACCTCAGTCATCCACCAAATCCTGGTTCTCTTGGGCTCCTCAGTCATGCACCAAATCCTGGTTCTCTTGGGCACCTCAGTCTTCCACCAAATCCTGGTTCTCTTGGGGGGCACCTCAGTCATCCACCAAATCCTGGTTCTCTTGGGCACCTCAGTCATCCACCAAATCCTGGTTCTCTTGGGCACCTCAGTCATCCACCAAATCCTGGTTCTCTTGGGCACCTCAGTCATCCACCAAATCCTGGTTCTCTTGGGGGGCACCTCAGTCATCCACCAAATCCTGGTTCTCTTGGGCACCTCAGTCATCCACCAAATCCTGGTTCTCTTGGGCTCCTCAGTCATCCACCAAATCCTGGTTCTCTTGGGCACCTCAGTCATCCACCAAATCCTGGTTCTCTCAAATTATGTTTCCAAGATTGTCAGCAGCGTACCTATTTTCATGGGTTTTGCCAAAACAGTAAATGTCGGAGACCTGCATCTCTTTAGTCCTTCCTCCCACATGAGTGAGTGAGTTTAGTTTTACGCCACTTTTAGCAATATTCCAGCAATGTCACAGCAGGGACACTAGAAATGGGCTTCAAACATTTTACGCATGTGGGGAATCAAACCTAGGTTTTCGAGTGAAGGGCGAACGCTTTAACCACTAGGCCACCCCACCGCCCAATGACATGCCACGATATAACTGGGCTTTTGTTTGAAAGCTGTAACACAACTCACTCACACACTCACTATTTACTGTTACATGAGTCATTACCCATTACATGATTACAATGATTACAATGTTTATTAATGCTGACTTGTTCTCGTCACTATATGGCTGGAATACTGCCGATGTGACGTAAAGCCCAACTCAACTCACAATGTATGTTTCTTCTACAATTCACCACCATCGTCACTGTGGATTTGGAAACAAGTAAGCCCTGTAAAAATATATCAACTTCATACTGTATCACATGTCTCTATGATAGAGAAATCCTGGTGACAAGTTACAAGTGGTAATGACTCCCTGGCGACAAGGGACTAATGATGTACAAGAACCTTCTTGAATTCATGAAACTCAGTACCAAGAAGCCACTTTACTAGGGAATTTGACACTTATGACAAGAATAGGATCTCTGAAAAAAAGTAACCCTTCACTGCTACGATGAATTCATAATTTGTGTAGCTACATGCAAAAATACAGCATATAATGAGAACATTTTGAAATCCAATGAATTTTGAAAAATATCTCATCCTGAAATAACTTATTAGTATCTGTGATGTAAAAATGTTTGTTTGCAACATAAAGTTATGCATTGATACCAGCATACCCTCATTAATGAGGTATTGCAAGGGACAATTAGACATGTTCATGAACTGTTCATTACATGCCTGTAAGAAGTATATAATTGACCAGAACTGTATAATTTGTCACGTAGACAGCTGTAACATGTAATAATTACCAAACAAAAAGGGCATACCAAAGAGTTTATCTGAATCATGATGAACATGTGTGCATGAGTCAGAGCAAAACAAACATGAAGTACAAGGCACCAGGTGACAACTGCCACACCTGAGGAATTTATTACATTAAAATATTATTTTATTGAGCCTTTTGCAAATAAAAGCTGCTCAAATGAGTTCAGACCAAAAGAGGTATGTCAGAGGTTTCCATGATGAGGCAGTTAGTTCTGGTTCATGACTTAGGAACCATTGGAATGTTGGAATGATTGGTCACCATTAGTTCTAATTCATGACTTCAGAACCATTGGAATGTTTGAATGATTGGTCACCATTAGTCTTGGTACATGACTTCAGAACCATTGGAATGTTGGAATGACTGGTCACCATTAGTTCTGGTACATGACTTCAGAACCATTGGAATGTTGGAATGATTGGCCACCATTAGTTCTGGTTCATGAGGACTTAGTAACCATTGGAAAGTTGGAATGACTGGTCACCATTAGTTCTGGTACATGACTTCAGAACTATTGGAATGTTGGAATGACTGGTCACCATTAGTTCTGGTACATGACTTCAGAACTATTGGAATGTTGGAATGATTGGTCACCATTAGTTCTGGTACATGACTTCAGAACTATTGGAATGTTGGAATGATTGGTCACCATTAGTTCAGGTACATGACTTCAGAACCATTGGTATGTTGGAATGATTGGTCACCATTAGTTCTGGTACATGACTTCAGAACTATTGGAATGTTTGAATGATTGGTCACCATTAGTTCAGGTACATGACTTCAGAACCATTGGAATGTTGGAATGATTGGTCACCATTATTTCTGGTACATGACTTCAGAACCATTGGAAAGTTGGAATGATTGGTCACCATTAGTTCAGGTACATGACTTCAGAACCATTGGACCATTTGGTCAATGTTGGTAATGATTGGAATGATTGTCACCATTAGTTCTGGTATATGACTTATTAACCATTGGTATGTTGGAATGATTGGTCACCATTAGTTCTGGTATGACTGACTGTTGGTATGTTGGAATGATTGGTCACCATTGTTCAGGTATGTGACTTATGAACCATTGGTATGTTGGAATGATTGGTCACCATTAGTTCTGGTACATGACTTAGGAACTGTTGGTATGTTGGAATGATTGGTCACCATTAGTTCTGGTATATGACTTCAGAACCATTGGAATGTTGGAATGATTGGTCACCATTAGTTCTGGTACATGACTTAGGAACTGTTGGTATGTTGGAATGACAAGTCACCATTAGTTCTGGTATATGAGGGGCGGTGGGGTAGTCTAGTGGTTAAAGCGTTGGCTCGTCACGCCGAAGACCCGGGTTCGAATCCCCACATGGGCACAATGAGTGAAGCCCATTTCTGGTGTCCCCACCGTGATATTGCTGGAATATTGCTAAAAGTGGCGTAAAACCAAACTCAGTCAGTCAGTCAGTCTGGGATATGACTTCTGAACCATTGGAATGTTGGAATGACAGGTCACCATTAGTTCTGGTACATGACTTAGGAACTGTTGGTATGCTGGAATCACAGGTCACTATTAGTTCTGGTACATGACTTATTAACCATTGGTATGTTGGAATGATTGGTCCCCATTAGTTCTGGTACATGACTTAGGAACTGTTGGTATGTTGGAATGATTGGTCACCATTAGTTCTGGTACATGACTTAGGAACTGTTGGTATGTTGGAATGACTGGTCACCATTAGTTCTAGTATATGACTTAGGAACTGTTGGTATGTGGGAATGATTGGTCACCATTAGTTCTGGTATATGACTTATTAACCATTGGTATGTTGGAATGATTGGTCAACCATTGGTATGTTGGAATGATTGGTCACCATTAGTTCTGGTATATGACTTAGGAACTGTTGGTATGTTGGAATGACTGGTGGTATATGACTTATTAATCACCATTAGTTCTGGTACATGACTTCGGAACTGTTGGTATGTTGGAATGACTGGTCACCATTAGTTCTGGTATATGACTTATTAACCATTGGTATGTTGGAATGATTGGTCACCATTAGTTCTGGTACATGACTTAACCTTTGGTATGTTGGAATGATTGGTCGGTAACTGTTGGTATGTTGGAATGACAGGTCACCATTAGTTCTGGTATATGACTTATTAACCATTGGTATGTTGGAATGATTGGTCACCATTAGTTCTGGTACATGACTTCGGAACTGTTGGTATGTTGGAATGACAGGTCACCATTAGTTCTGGTATATGACTTATTAACCATTGGAATGTTGGAATGACTGGTCACCATTAGTTCTGGTACATGACTTCAGAGATGTTTGCAGGTGTTGAAGTTCTCATTAACTTGCAAGATGACATTCCTCACACAACCTGTTGAACAGTTCATTCTTTTGACTTGCAGATTAGTTACTTTAAAAGATATTTTGTAACTTAAATCAAAGTGTCCACATGAGTTTAGTGTTCCTGTTTGTAATCGTGTTTGCGATTATACAAGACTTTTTACATTCATCTTATTAACATTAATGGTTTGTATAAAGACTTATTGTATATTCAAAATATTTTTCTAAATTCTCATAATTAGGGAAAGGTGGCACTGACATTAATAAACTAGGCAAAGCAATTTAGGTGTGGATGGTCTGTGTACTGAAAGACTACATCCCTTCATGCAACTTTTTATTTGGTTTAAAGAAAAACATTTTTTAATATTGTTAAAAGTCCAAAACAGTTTTTTGCAAATTTAGTGAAACATCATTTGTTGGTTAAAAAGTGTTACTTTCCTTCCAATTTTGAATTCCTTTGAACCTTTAAATTGTTTAGTAAGGAAATGAGTTAACAGGCTCAAAGGAAATAAAAAACAGCTTTTTCTATAAAATTTAAAATTCTATTCCCCCATCTTGGACAGTGGATGCCTTAAGCAAGTAATTATGCAACCCGGCCTTGGTGAGCAATTAGCTCAGCCATGGAGGCCATTTTGAAGTAATACAATGAGGATACTGTATACACAATCTAAATATAGTATATGCTTCATCATTGGTTTTCCCATAAGTTACAAACCCATTAGAAGTACAGGTCCGAGTTGACCCCTCAAGGACCAGTGATTGTCAGTAAAGGGGGATGAATGTACTGCGTGCTTAGTCCCAGCACGGCACTGTACCTGGACCTTGACAGTCCCTGATTTGTCTGGTCAAGATTTGACTTCATATTTCATAAAGATCATATAATGTTGCTTGGCACATTAAACAACAAACACAGAAGCACAGAACCACAATCTACACAAAAATCCATCCAAATTACAACTTACCATCTTGAAATGAAAGTTTTCCGATTTCCTGTTACGGCTAAAGGACAAAAATAAATCTTCTGAACAATATGTCTGAAACATTTTTTTCTATCTATAAATGACAATAAAGCCAAAGAGTTAAAAGCAGGGAAACCACACCGTGCCAAATACAGCCATATGTCTTTTGACATTTTCACCAAAAATTAAGTGAGATTTACCAGACACAAGAAATTGGATACAAAGACTTCAATACTGATTGTCTTGCCCACAGTGACTTCCTTCATTGCGTGATATTGTTAATAAGACGTCCTACATGACTGTACAGACTGTTTTTGTCTCACCAACAGACAGGAGACAGATAAGTACGTCTTTGAAACCAAGAGCAGTTATATGTCACCAGTGAATCTTCCTGTAATAAAGGTAGCCGAGACTCGTGGAAATCATCATGACTGCTAATATAAAAGACAGACAAAGTAATCGTGCATCAGAAAACCAAGACGGACATGTTTTGCTAGCTCCACATCCATCAAATAAATATCAACAACAATCATTAGAGTTTCTTTTGGTCCGATGTGTTTGATTGCCCGTTTGTTTGCTGAGTTTGCACATAGCAGTATACCAGCTATAAAGGGCCAGTAGGGTAGCACAGTGGTTAAAGCATTCACTCATTACATGGAGACCAGGGTTTGATTCCCAGCATGAATGGGTACAATGTCTAAAGCTAATTTCTCATGTTCACCGCCATGACATTGAATATTCTAGAATCTTACTAAAAGTGCCATAAAACCATACTCTTTCCAGGTCTACTGGGCCAACGTATAAATAGTCGTGTCCGTCATGTCAGACAACATGTGATTGATGCTGTGAGCAGCGATCCAAAGGGTCTGGTATGGAGCCATCCAGTCAACCAGGACATGAGATGATCAACCCAGGTATGGAGCCATCCAGTCAACCAGGACATGATATGATCAACCCAGGCATGAGATGATCAACCAGGGCATGCGATGATCAACCAGGGCATGAGATGATCAACCCAGGTATGGAACCATCCAGTCAACCAGGACATGAGATGATCAACCCAGGTATGGAGCCATCCAGTCAACCAGGACATGAGATGATCAACCCAGGTATGATATGATCAACAAAGGCATGAGATGATCAACCCAGGTATGATATGATCAACCCAGGCATGAGATGATCAACCAGGGCATGCGATGATCAACCAGGGCATGAGATGATCAACCCAGGTATGGAGCCATCCAGTCAACCAGCGCATGAGATGATCAACCCAGGTATGGAGCCATCCAGTCAACCACGGCATGAGATGATCAACCCAGGTATGGAGCCATCCAGTCAACCAGGGCATGAGATGATCAACCCAGGTATGGAGCCATCCAGTCAACCACGGCATGAGATGATCAACCCAGGCATGAGATGATCAACCCAGACATGAGATGATCAACCCAGGCATGAGACGATCAACCAGAATGAGATGATCAACCAGGACATGAGATGATCAACCCAGGTATGAGATGATCAACCAAGACATGAGATGATCAACCAAGGCATGAGATGATCAACCAAGGCGTGTGATGATCAACCCAGGCATGAGATCATCATCCCAGGTATGAAATGATCAACCAGGGCATGAGATGATCAACCCAGGTATGAGATGATCAACCAAGGCATGAGATGATCAACCAGCGCATGAGATTATCAACCAGGACATGAGATGACTAACCAGGGCATGAGATGATCAACCAAGACATGAGATGATCAACCCAGGTATGAGATGATCAACCCAGGCATGAGATGATCAACCAGGGCATTAGATGATCAACCAGGGCATGAGATGATCAACCAAGACATGAAATGATCAACCAGGTATGAAATGATCAACCAGGGCATGAGATGATCAACCAGGGCATGAGATGATTAACCAGGGCATGAGATGATCAACCAAGACATGTGATGATTAACCAGGGCATGAGATTATCAACCAGGACATGAGATGATCAACCAAGGCATGAGATGATTAACCAGGGCATGAGATGATCAACCAAGACATGAGATGATCAACCCAGGTATGAGATGATCAACCAAGGCATGAGATGATTAACCAGGGCATGAAATGATCAACCAGGGCATGAGATGATCAACCAGGGCATGAGACATGAGATGAGATTCAACCAGGAGATGATTAACCAGGTATGAGATGATCAACCAAGACATGAGATGATCAACCCAGGTATGATGATCAACCAAGACATGAGATGATTAACCAGGTATGAGATGATCAACCAAGACATGAGATGATTAACCAGGTATGAGATGATCAACCAAGACATGAGATTATCAACCAGGGCATGAGATGATCAACCAAGACATGAGATTATCAACCAGGGCATGAGATGATCAACCAAGACATGAGATGATTAACCAGGACATGAGATGATCAACCAAGACATGAGATGATTAACCAGGGCATGAGATTATCAACCAGGACATGGGATGATCAACAAAGCCACAAAGTGGCATGACAAGTAATTCATGACACGTGAGATTTACCTGATATTGTAGAGAATTGTATTTCATAGTACATTGAAGATTCAAGACGTCTGCATTTCATAATCTATAACTTATACATACTACATATTGACAGAACATTCTGTGAACACATTTAATCTTGTTTACTTCTTTAAAAAACCTATTTTCACTTCCATTTGTTACCATAGTACAATTTTTCTATCAAATATTTCAAAAGCAACATAAAAAAAATAAATATTGTTTTTCTTCCTAAATGACCTCATCAGAAACAAAGCTTTCTTTGCTTTTTCAGCAAACATTTGACCAGCTTTGACAATAAGCACTTTAGAGAAAACATTAGTGACACTATGCATTTACAGTGTTGAATACTATATTGTTGTAGGTCCAAAGTTCCCACCTGGACAAACATATTCCGCTATTCTCCATTTATCCTACATCAGGTTGTTCTTGTTACATTTATAACATTTACATACATTCCTCATTTATTTCAGTATACAGGAAATAAATGTAAAACAGAATCAGGTAAAGGATACAATCAGCAAACAACAAGGTAATATTGTTCAACATTTCCATGGCAATAAGGAACTCCATTACATACAAATTGCCCATCACATTCTTTTACATAAATGAAAAACAGTAATGGACTAGGGGTACATCCCTGGTGTACACAACTAAAGTGAGTGAGTGAGTTTAGTTTTACGCTGCACTCAGCAATATTCCAGCTGCATGGTTGTGGTCTGTAAATAATCGAGTCTGGACCAGACAATCCAGTGATCAACAGCATGAGCATCGATCTGCCCAATAAGGATACAAAGACATGTGCACAACTAGAGTGGGTTTAAGGATTGTCATTATGGCAGACAGGTGTGAGTCATACATTGTTATTCAAGGTAAGACATTTGTCTAAGCAGTGCACCTGTTGTAATTAAGCTGACCTGTCCTATTCAGGAAGGGAATGTTCGTTACCTTCACTAACACACCATGATTCGCATCACTACAAGGTTATAAATGTCCATTCATCTGCTTGTATTGAGGAGTAGCAACATGTGCTCCAGAAAGTGCTGACCAGTTATCAACTTACTGAGTAAAAGCATGTTTCATTGATCCTAACTCATTTGTAATCATTCTTAAAATATATGTGCATTATGATTTTAAATCAAAAGTATGTTCTCATATCTCAAACATTCTTAGTAATAATAACAGAATACAAGTCACTTACAGCATATATAGTCTGGCAACTGTCAGCTGAATAAAATAAACAGAAAAAAACCTTTATACAGGTTTTGAAGGTGGTTCTTATTTTTTTCATAAAAAGAAATTATTTGTTCACAAGTTGTAATTATTTTTTTCTTCTACAAACAGTATGACTTTAAAAAATGAAAAGAATGGTGCCAGTTGCATGGTTCAGTGAGTTTGCTTCAATGGGTGGAGATGAATGTACACAGCAGTAAATGCTAATTATTCTGTACTGTCTGTCGTACATTTACTCCAACCAAAGGTTAATTACAGAAAATGGTAATTAAAGAACTTCAGGACATTTTGGGTTTAAGAAAAAATTCTGCAAGGATGTCACTGTAAAACATGAAAATCATTTATATTGAAGAGAATACAGAGGACTTTTATGACCAGCAGCCTAAAGAGTTCATCTTATTGCTGTGCACTCAAAATATGTAAATTGTGCAATGCAATAAAAGTTTTGACAGATGTTTCATGACTGAGGGAAATTATGTAATAAACGTTCATATAACTGTATTATATATACTAGCAAGACACAGTAACATTTATGAAAGACATCTCCCAGTAAACTGTTGTAAAGGTTAATGTAATGTATACATGATAATGGTTTAAAATGACTGCTGTACATGGAGTAATTTATGACCCACACCCATCCCCTAGCAAAGCATCTTCAGGTGAGGTGAAATGGGGTTTAACGTCGTACGTAAGAATATTTCGCTCATATGACGATATGCATGTGTGTGTATGTGTGGCTGCTTGTACTAGTAACCCCAGACTTGTGCTTTAATTAAGCTGTTTGTTGTTTTTTTATGGTGCTGGCCCACTCTGATACATCATACTGACTCCGAGCCGACCAGTTCTTGTTGTACCCATTAATACCGAGCGCCAGGCAGGGACTAGACTAACAACTAGGCAGGGACCACCAAGTACCATATTTTGAAGTCTTTTGGTATGACGCGGCCAGGGATGTAACCTTGACATTCCGCCTTCCAGGCGGATGTTCTAACCACTACACCACTGAAGCAGTCCAAAGAGTCTCAATGATAAATGGAACAGATGTTGACATAAAAACTGTTTATAATGAGTGTTAATACACTAAAATGTGAAGGAATATGTTATGAATCAAGACTATTTTATGTAATGTACCCCTTTAGATATTGTTAATAGTTTTAAGTGAAGATATGTAATAGACTGACTGACTGAGTATGTTTTTACGCCACTTTTAGCAATATTCCAGCAACATCACGGCGGGGGACACCAGAAATGGGCTTCACACATTGTACCCATGTGGGGATTCGAACCCGGTCTAGATGTCATTACAATAGGTGTGTAAACGAGCACCAATGCTTTAACCACTCAGTTTAAGGCTACCCCATCAATGTCATTAGCCAACCATATGTACTAGATGTCATT
The DNA here is from genome assembly GCF_003918875.1 of Haliotis rubra. Classification (NCBI taxonomy): domain Eukaryota; kingdom Metazoa; phylum Mollusca; class Gastropoda; order Lepetellida; family Haliotidae; genus Haliotis; species Haliotis rubra. Next base: position 403,812 of record NW_025767501.1, read on the forward strand.
ACAATAGGTATGTAAACTGTGCACAACAACAGTCCCATGTCCCAGCTAATCATGATAAGGCTTTCTGTTTAAGATCTGTGACATGTTTCCATCGATGTCATTAGCCAACTGTCACTTTTGCCTGTAAACTTGTAGATACATGTATCTTGTACACTCATACATGTTGAAAGGTTGTTCAACTTTCAAAGACATTTTAACGGATTCCCAATTGTGTAGATCGATGCTCATGCTGTTGATCACTGGATTGTTTGGATCTTCAGAACTCCTTGTCGATTATTTGGGATAGGCTTGCTGACTTGGTTGACCGCCATATAGATCGATGCTGCTGAATATTGCTGAGTTATTTACAGACGGCCGCCATATAGCTGGAATATTGCTGAGTGCGGCGTAAAACTAAATTCACTCACTATGATGCATAATTATTGCTAATGCCTGTATTCTTCCTGAGACAACATGGCAGGTGATACATACTGCCCACACTTCGAAGTTGCGACATAGATTAACAATGTCACCTTCATGTACATTCATGTATCCAAAATTCAGGGATAGCCACATGACTGCCTTAATAAAATATTTTGTGATGACCAAATTCCATTATTTCTCGTTACTAGATACTCGTGAAGATCCGGGTTAGAATTGTCTTTAGTAACCCATGCTTGTCATAAGAGGTGACTAATGGGATATGGTGGTCAGGCTTGCTGACTTGGTTGACACGTCATCGGTTTTGTGTAGATCGATGCTCATGCTGTTGACCACTGGATTGTCTGGTCCAGACTTGATTATTTACAGACCACCGTCATACAGCTGGAATACCACGGAGTGTGGCATTATTTGGGGACACCAGAAATCAGTTTCACACATTGTGCCCATGTGGGAAATCGAACCCGGGTCTTCGGCGTGACAAGTGAACACTTTAACCACTGGGCTACCCCACCACCTCCACCGCAACAGATTATCATACCACTGAAAGTCATGAGCTGAAACGATGACAGCAGGAAGCAATAATATCGATGGCAGACATGATTCCTGAGCCATTCAGCACAAATGAAGACAGGGAAAAATTATCCATGCCTGCAAAAGTGGAAGTAAATCAAAATTGTTTCCTGTGTGAAAAAATAGGATCCCAAGCATGGGGCCATGAAATAATATATAAATAATACATAAACTAGCAATCTGATTGAAATACTCTGACACCATAATTTAAAATATTTTTTCCTCCTTACAATATGAGCTTGACTTCCTGATTCTAACAGCGACTACCTGGAAAAAACGTATCTGTTGGCAAAAATAAACTGCTTTCAATTTGCCATATAAATGTTTTTCTCAACCAATGAATCAAGATAGGGGTTAGTTGAATTGAGTAGGAAAGCAGCAAATGCCCAGATTGTAGTGCTGGTTATCGATCAGTTATAATCGACAGATATTGGAGAAGTAACTTCAAGCAAACATGAAAAAATGTCCAAAAGAAATTACCATATTTCAGGTCACTGGTTATTGGTGACACTTATATGCTTGGAAACCTATTAACAGACTTCTGAACATAAAGTCACATAAAGACGTAACTTTATGTATTGTTTTGTTTAAATTAAAACTTTATCACTACAGTTTGTGTAAGATACCATCAGTGACACAATTTTCATCTCGATGATCATTAACAATTTTTCGTATCTACGATAGTTCCGAATATCAATCTGCTCTGTCACCCTGATTACATCTAAGAATGATCTACTAGAAACATTGTTACAAACTGACACAACTTAAAAAAAATTATAATTAAAAACGTAATTCCCTATTTGAATTTTTAACGTATGTTGTGAGATTTTTTTAGGTGAGCTTCTTGTTTGCCCATGCACGTGTTTGTGACATGTGTTTCCGTAGGACCAATCATGCTCACCTGTTAACGAATGTGTGGTGTCATCGATACTGATAGTGATTGGAAGCTCATGCTTATGACAGTTGCGATGGTACAATGGATTCTGCTTTTAGCGGAGATTTCGTATGATTAAGGAAATGGTTTTGTCACATTTATTCAATATCAGTCAGTGATAGGGTTCGCACAAAGTTCGTGACTGGAGTAGGACTCATTTGATTTCCATTAGTAATAAACGACTTGATTTCATTAGTCAACTAAATATAGACCCTCATCACTACCATACCACTAAGTGGTTGCATGTCCTTGCAGGCGATGGAAGAAACATTAAACCTCTGACCTCATTACAGTAAATCGTATTATGGCATGACCTCCAAAGTATGAAGAGAAAACAACCAAACCATCCCAAAAGATTAATCACACCCTAATGACTGAAACTTTTCCTGTTTTTGTAATTCTTGAACAAAAATCCAGATCAATGTAATGTGACATCATGCTATAAGGGGCTCGGTGTTTACCTGGGCACGGATCTCTAAATGTAACAGGCTTTTATCTGGAACAAAAAAAGAAGAAAGAAATGTTTTCCTGGGAATATGATTGGAAAAGATAAAACAAACTATAACAATTAACTATGCCCTTATACATCTAGCTATCAGGGCGGTGGGGTAACCTAGTGGTTGAAGCGTTGGCTCGTCACGCCGAAAACCCGGGTTCAAATCCCCACATGGGTACAATGTGTGAAGCCCATTTTCTGTTGTTCCCCGCCATGATGTTGCTGGAATATTGCTAAAAGCGGCGTAAAACCAAACTCAGTCAGTCAGTCTAGCTATCACCGTGCCTAACACAATCCCAAACTCACTAACTCTCACTCAAACAAATCCACCTAACCACAAACCCTCACACACCTACTCACAAACCCAGCCACCCACTCACTCACTCACCCCCTCACCCTTCCATTCATTGGAATGAGGCTATTTTCAGAGCTTGATTATTATTAGATTCTAAACAGAAATCTTCCCACCGACGACATTCCCAAGGTTACAAGAGAAAAAACAATCACCACATTAATCCAGCCTTACACTGTGATTCTGCTGTTTTATCATTACAAGGATCGAGATTTAGTACTTTCCTCAAACACCCACTATACAACAATAAAATAAATAAGTGTGCACCTCTGTGAAATCAGCTCCTGTGTATTTTACATTTACAACCTCCCCCTAACCTCATTTACAACTTCCCGGAGAACACATATCAACCCCTGCCTAGTAATCAGTGGTCAGTCAGGTGTCAAATGTCAATTTGAATAAATGAATGGTAATCGCCACCCCTCATTAAGAGCAGCAGATTAGCCAGTAACGTGGCCGTTGACGCCAGTATAATGTACTGACGTGTCGTAAAACGCAGGTTGACAGACGATCGATTGCCTACGGTTGACAAAGGTGTTGAGTACATATAAAGGACAGTATTGTTCCCCAAATAGGGCCAATAAAGGTAGTTGAAAATGTCATTGTCATGCTTGATGGTGAAATAAACTTATTCATCGAGCTCAGCTTCTTGTGATCCGATTCTAAAACTTTCGCAGATTGAGAATAATCAGTGGTCACGTTAACAAAGAAGCAGAAAAAAACACACAATGAAAGTCAATAGGTCATCTGCAACGTAATCTATACTTGCCCACAAAATTTACAATACTGTGAAAGGAATTTTTTCAGTTGTGCAATCCTTGAGATGTTTGTAGGGACTTATCTAAGCCTCCTCTGCAGCCATTTTTTGGCCATCTGACTTCAGCAAATATTATCGTAGTTCTTGAACTGAGTAACTGCCCAATTCATGTCAATATCATTATGAATTAAGAGGTGATTTTAGAAATGACTAGAATTTTACTGATAACTGAACCAAAAATGACAAAGAGGCTTTGATACTTAGTTTTACATACTGTATTGAATTCCATGTCCAAATACATTTGAATTTAACAAGTTCAAAACTTTAAAATAATTGCTAACAAAATGACAATATTTTTCATGGCTTGCCAGGCAAGGGTGGGGTGGTGGGGAAGCCTTTAGGTTAAAGCGTTCACTCGTCATGCAGAAGACACGGGTTCGATTCTCCACTCATTCACTCCAGACAAGGGAAATTAGTTATGAGTGCCAATGAACAAAAGAAAATAAGTTTAGAATTCAATGTCATGTTTGATATTTCATGATATATTAATAACCTCTGAGTATATTTTTTTATGTCTTTGTTAATGGGCCCAAGGTCTTCATGCAGAATAGATTTCTTCTCCTAGTTCAGAATTCCAAATAATTTCCTCGTTTAAGGTGGTCATTTGGAATAAGAGCCTGCATACAGACAAAAATAGTTATAATCGACAATAAAACAGTTATAGGAATGTTTGCCTTCTCTTCTTGCAATCGATACAGTGTGAATCTGTGTCACGGATAACATTAGTTACAGGAAATTACATGTCAGTCAACCGTAACAGCTTCTCCTGACAGGTATTAATGTGACCTTGACCTTGACCCTTGAAGCAGGCATCCATCTTCACTGCCCAGTTTAGTTTCTGAAGAGTACATTTATCATCAAAAAAAACCCATTCGCAACAAGTCTTAAAATAAATGTTGTCCAATGTTGTCTTGCCAACAATAAACAGAAAATCATGCAATGTTAAACTGAACTTTGTCAATAATTATTATACACACAGCAACTAGTCTATCAGTACTACGAATTAAATATTGCCGTCTTTAATGAGAAAGGGACAGTCCTACTGTCCCCTCAACTAGCTGTACCCACAACTAGGTGTTTGCACGTATTCATGTGGCCACCATCTGGTCATATACCAACGGATTCGTGGGTTCTTTTGAGTGCACAGGGTTGTGTACTGTACTCTAGGGGTTGTGACAACACTGAGTGAGTCTGCACACAAAGTTGACTCCAAGGTTTTACACCCGGTCACAGGTGGGCTTGATCCCGGCACCTCAAAGCTCGCTGGATCACCAGCCTGGAACTTAGCCAGCTCCCCTACCGCTCCCCAGATATACAGTCCTCTATAAAAATTATCAACCAAAACATAAAGATTCTAGACTTAAGTTGAACTTCATTTTTAATTTTAGGTGTGGGAGAGACTACAACATCATGGTCATTGCTAAGAATATCAATCACTGGATTGTCTGAAGCCGGCTGAGCTATTCCTGTGGAATTAACAAAACACAGATATGAACATTTACCTAATGTCAACAATCTGGTCATTCAGATAAGTGGAAACAGGAAAGCAATACTCATTTCTGTACAACATTTTGATTGGCACTCCATAAGTTGTGAGTTAATAAGAAACCAGTCAACACTAGGGATAGGAACTAGTGGTGGTCCGATCAATTGCAATAATCGAAGATTGGTCAGAATGACTAAACGACCAAGCAATCGATCATGTTTTCTCAAAATCGAAAACACACAATTTTGGAACACTTGTTTGCATTAACAACATTTTTCACAAGGTTGGTTTTGTCTGTTACATTTCATAAGTACTACAAGCTCGTTCCTTGTCATGATTGAATTTATCTGAAAGATTCCAGGAAATTTATGTTCCTAACATACTAGTGATCCTCTAAAGATGTGAAATTTGTAAATGCATTTTGTGCAATTTGCAAAAAACCCCAAAAGAACTACGTTTTTTTCTATATTTTTTGTACATTAACAAACATAACCAGGAGAATTTAATAAATGACGCTAACCAATTTCGATGATTGATCGGTTGTAATGAACCAATCATCAATTGTGAGATTTTAACCAATTGCCAACACTAATGGGAACTTCTGGTTGACTTTATACAGAGATGTTATCAAGTAGATTTGTACAACAGAATCAAGTGGGAAAGATTCAAACCTTGGTCCCGTTGTTCCAGCATGATAAAGGTGTAAGAATCTTCATCATAATATCGGTGTATGTTTGTTTGCTAGTTGTAATCCAGCTATATGTGGCGGTCTGTAAATAATTGAGCCTGGACCAGACAAGCCAGTGATAAACATTTCAAGCATCAAACTACACAATTGGGACACAATTATATGTGTCAACCAATTCAGCAAATTCACCCGATCCCTTCAGTCGCCTCTTTTAACAAGCATGGGTTGCTGAAGACCACTTCTATTCCGGATCTTCAAAGGTGCGCTGTCTGTTACAGGAAACCAGAAGTCGTAATTTCAAAGTTCATCATTTGGTTTTATTGACACCTGTTTGATAACATTGTCAGAATTCATATTGTGATTGCTGTATGCAATATGGTTACAATGTGTGAAGCCCATTTCTGGTGTCCCCCACCGTGATATTACTGGAATATTGCTAAAAGCGGCGTAAAACTAAACTCACTCACGGTATGCAATAAACCAGAAGTTAATTCATTGTCTATCAGTGTACTGATACAGTCAGAAGAATCATTTGATGCTACAGTCAAATACATTTTACATTCTTCTAAAATTATTGAAAAGAATAAAACACCTTCCAACTGTTTGCTAGAAAATAACTGACAATGACCCAGTCATTTCTTTGCAGCCTCCTAAAACCAGTGCTTAAGTTGATCTCATAATGTACATCAACACATTCAAATCTCGTGCACGAAGACGTCTAGACTTTTTCCTGACTTCAGTGGTACAATGACATTAGGCTGAGCGTTAAAAGCCAAGTGATCTCACAAATATTTAATGCAATAAGATCCTTTAACAATACCGAAGGCTATAAAGATGGGCCACTGCACTTGGCACAAGAGCACGAATCTGTTATAAATCCTAATAATTCAACGAAATCCCTAAAAACCCTTCTCCCTGCATGGAGATGGTAATATTTCCAGAGAAAATATACACACTGCTGTCGGAGTCGCTCTCATTACACCCAGCTTCTATCACCATCTTGTAACACTCTCTTGTGTTTTCCCAGTCTTCCAAGTTACTGTAGATTATTTTTCCATCTTGCACTTAAAACCCTGAGAAGGTGAAACAGTTCAATGGCCTCATTCAATAGGCATCTCATAAATTACAAAACATTGTCATTAAATAGCGAAAAAAGGTTTATTTTACCAAAATGCCTCATTGACACTAGATGTTATAAGCAAGGCCCACTGCTCCTTAAACACTATAAACAGAATGGAGACTGGATTCTTAAGCAGAATGTAAACATTTTTAAATCTGTTAAAATTCCAAGTAAACATTAACAGTGTTTATCATGATGCTGAATGCTGAAGTATTTGCAATGGCTGATTTAATAGACAAAATACACATTGTGAATTTAGTTTTGATAAAAAACAAATCACAGAAAAACTGCCTGGCTGTTTGTTTTACGGGCCAGACACAACATTCCAGCAATATCAGGGTAGCCTAACTCAACTGAATCTGGAAAAGACAACCAGGAGATTGACATGTTAAACAACGCTCCACACCTCCAGAGCATGATGACACCTTTGAACCAAATCACTGAACCTGACCACTGATCCAAAGAGGTGAAACGATATACCACAGTATTAGTAGATATGCGACATTTTGCCTTTGGTTCGGTATACCGCAATGCAATCCAAAAATTCAATTTCTGTTTTCCTACCGTCATTTTATTAACCTCTTTAAACCTTTCTAAAATGTCCAGAAATCTAATCATTTTGCTAAAATCTATGCATTTCTTTGCTAGACGCCTACTACTTTAAATCTCATATACCAAACCAAAACGGACCGAGGTAAGAGTGTACCGTTTCACCCCCACTGATCCACTCAGCCATCTTTTACACCATCCACTGCTGCAGCAACACGCAATGTACAAGTTCCCTCAGTTCTTTGTTTTTCTGTGTTTTATTCTTGAACTTTTTAGAGTTTTTGTATGAAAATCTGTTCTACAATGCCGCTATTGACACTCACACTTACAACTTCTACATTTCCAATATTAACACATTTTTCTCTATTATAACTTACTTAATCTGTTTGACTGACATTTTACTTTGCCAATTTACTATTGACTATTTATTTAGTTATTCAGTGAGTATGTGTGTTCTGTTGCCCTTTTAACCGCTATAATACCCTGAATTGTTTCTTGATTGTTATTGTGAAATCTTGCATGCTGTAAACCAAATATAAACAAAATAATATGATAATATTGGACCAGACAATCCAGTGATCAACAGCGGGACCATCGATCTACACAATTGGGATACGATGACATGTGTCAACCAAGTCATCGAGTCTGACCATCCAATCCCATCAGTCAAACTAAATATGATGAACTATTTATAATGTGAAGCTATGTATACAAGTAAAGAAAACAAATTATTATCAAAAAAGTTAAATGTCTAATACTATATATGCCTATATGAAACTGACCATGTCCACCTGATGTCAATCAATGGACCAAATCCAAATGTCCAAAAAGTTTGCCATATTACTAAACAAGTTTGCCACATTACTAAACAACAGTCCGCCACTTTACCTATAAGAAAGACAACAGTTTGCCACCAAGTAAATATTTGCCACATAAACAACAGTCTATGCCACATTGCCACATTCCTATACAAGATTTCAAGCATATCATGTACACACATAAATACCTTTGTAAGTCTAACATATATAAAGTTTAATAGCTGAAAAGTTGTTTAATATTATAAATAACAAACCACATCACCAACTCGCTCACACAAAAACATGTCAGTACTCCTTCAAAATTCTCAGTACACCTCCACTTGCAATATGAGGTGTAAGTACACCCACACCACAGGCCCTCGTGTCTTTGCGAGGATTAAAGATTTTATAAAATATATACAAACATTTGAGATGACCCCCGACTCGAAATGCTTCACAGTACAATACATCATGACAAGGCCAGACACATCGGTGCACCCCACCCGACTGCTTTGCCGATCGCTACGCTACCATCGCATACAATCGATTAAAACTTAATGTAAACATAATCATGGATGATTGGCCTATCGAGCACCACTCATGACACCTACCAATTCTTTATTGTTATTTCTGCAAGAGGATTGAAACCCGATTGTGACTCTCAACTAAACGATCTTGACACAAATGGATGACAATATATCCCCACAAAATGGGGGTATGGTCGAAGCATTGCCCTTTGGTTGGTTGATGTTTGTTAAGGAGACATTTACAAATGATGCTTTCTTTTGAGAAGCCATTGCTGGAAAAAAAATCTTACATTTCTGCCAAGTCAAGCAGTCGATGAAAGTAAAAATTCCCGAGAATTTATAAAGAATGTGCAGATTTAGCAGCTTTGACCAACCAGAGGGCTTGCTTCGACCACACCCCCGTTTTGTGTGAATATATCATCAGCCATTTGTGTCAAGATCGTTTAGTTGAGGGTCACAATCGGGTTTCAATCAAAGAGATAACACAACCTATTATCATATAAAGATCAATAATGGAACAAAATTCACGAACAAGTTCAATAAACATCTATGCAACTATGAGATGCACACCTTTAGAGTCCCAATGAAACACACGTAGAAGCTCAATCAATTCTGTTGAGCAGCTTTTTTGTGGAGAAGTGGATAGACTTCACCCCCTATAACACTATATTCAGAGAGAAATTCAACAAAATTTATGTAAGTTCAAACGGCATTAAAATTGGAAAAATAAATAAAATACAAAATCAAAATATGAGATGCATGCCTTTAGAGTCCCTATAAAGCACATGTGTAATCTAAATGAATTCCATAAAGTAGTTTTTGAGGAGAAGTGGATAACGTACACCCCATATATGGCGGGGGCATAAAAATAGTTTGCCACATTTCTAAACAGTTTACCACATTACTAACAACAGTTTGCCACATTACTAATTATAAACCATAGATTGCCACACTATTAAACAACTGACTACTCTAGGCAAGTTGGAACTGTTGAAGACAGAATACTTCTCAACCTTTGCCAATAAAGGAAATTAATAACATTTACAGCTTATCTGTATGTGACATTTTATACACTTGTATTACAGACACATTAACATTAATGACATTTGTGTTGGACCATATACGATTTTTCGTTTTTTTGGCTACTCAGACAAAGTCTCCGACCTTGGATAAGGAGGTCCATGGTTCGATATCTTTCAAAACTAAAAAGTATCAATGTTTATTTTATATTTGAGCGAAATATGGCCCAACTAGCAAGCAGCCACAGGGTGTGCTTTCTGTCAACAATGAAGATGTAGAGTGTGGAGTCATCCTACAGATGTCATCCTTATCTTGTTACATGGCTGACGAGAAGAAACTTTGGTCACGTCTACACGAGGCATTCAACCTTTGATCAGAAGGTGTGTGGTTTCAATCCTATCATGGAATTTTACAGCTCCTATATACAGCGATATATACTGGAGACAAAAGTTATTGTGACATGGAATTTTTGCATTGGTAATGTCATGAATGAATTTTTGCATTTGAATAAGGAAGTTTTTTAAAATGGAGGAAGAAACAACCAAGAAGTTTTTCAGATTGCAGCAAATTTGCAAGAAGCATACATTTTTGAGAAAAATGGGCAGCCATGTCCACTTTAAAAGGGCAGATAACCAGGCATTTATCATTTCCACTCAATACAGCCTTAAGAAGCGCAGAAGTCAGAAAAACACCTCCACTCATCTTTCTGGAACAGGTTTGATGTCACGCCTTGGGGAAGGAAAATGATAGATGGAGAGCTCTTGGTACCCTTCAGTCTGGTACCTCGCAGTGTGATGTTGCTCATCGATTAACATCCATTGAAACACCATTTGGCACTTATGGCAGCATTTTCAGAAAACCACTCAACTTATAGATCAACCCCAGCTGTGACAACTAGGGCTGTGCAATATAACCGGTTTACCGGTATTTACCCGTTCAGACATGAAAACGATACGTATTGCGATACGCTGATCGAAAACCGGTATTTTGACTTGCATTCGGAAAACTTCGTAACACTTGAAAATCTTCGGATATTTCCTTTTTACATTTGTGCCAAATATTATTCACATTTTTATTTTTAATCATGAATAAAAGTTGTTATTAAAGCTTAATCAAGCATAGTGATTTTGCTGTGTATTTGCTCTATAAATCAAGCATTACCTCGATTATTAGTATTTTTTTGTGTACAAATACTTCACGCAATATATTGCCATACATATCGCAATACATGCTTTCGCATAGCAATATATTGCAATATGAACATTCTCTGCAATACCCACCCCTAGTGACAACCCCATCTCAAGACAGATGGATTTAAACCCCCTCCGACACAGGTTACAGTCTGCAACCCGTACAGTCTGTACCATACCTGCAAGAACAGTTCAATATCGTCTATGGCATCCATGCAAGACGGCCACTTCTGACACCAGAATATCTCACGAGCTACCATGTGAACTTCCTTGCAGACCCCCTCATGTGTTGTGGCACATTTGAATATGCCAGGTTCACCATTCTCATGGGCTGTCGACCATTACCATACATTGAATGTTTGTCTTTCCACCTAATAACATTTCTTTCCAAGCAGTGTAGAGAGAGGGAGAGTTTAGTTTTATGCCGCTTTTAGCAATATTCCAGCAATATTATGGCAGGGGACACCAGAAATGGGCTTAACACATTGTACCCATATGGGAAATCAAACCCGGGTCTCCCGCGTGACGAGCCAATGCTTCAGCCACTAGGCTACCTTACCGCCCATTCCCAGCAGTAAAAGCTTAATGCTGATTCGTTTGTTGTTTATGTGTAACACTAACTTTTGCCTTTGAGTGGATATGGTGTTAGATGTCCCATAGCTCAATAATTAATGCTAAAGGCCTGTTCTTCATTTTTATCAGGCCAGATCCAGTCATAAAATAACTAAATGTTCAAAGATGCCTCAAATCTGATAATTCTCTTTTGATTGAATTTGTTGAAGAAGAGCCCATTTAAAATTTAACTCTACTGAGATGATGAAATTGATAGTAACTGAATTTTAGATAATATAATTTGATCCATATACAATGTCGGTGTACTGTCTTAACAGCTCTAATGCATATAACGTTGCTCACATAAATGGCAATAAATGTGACTTTACAAGCTATAACTGCCAACTCAGGGTAGAGCATGGATAAATGGCGGTACTACTTCCTTTGAATAACGCCTAAGTTCAAATCATCTTACATTCAGGTAGCTTCAACCCCATCCATTTTAGCCACAACCCCCTGTCATCTTACATTCATGTAGCCACAACCCCACTCATCTTATATTCATGTAGCCACAACCCCAGTCATCTTACATTCATGTAGCCACAACCCCAGTCATCTTACATTCAGATAGCCACAACCCCAGCTATCTTACATTCAGGTAGCCACAACCCCAGCTATCTTACATTCAGGTAGCCACAACCCCAGCCATCTTACATTCAGGTAGCCACAACCCCAGCTACATTCAGGTAGCCACAACCCCAGTCATCTTACATTCAGATAGCCACAACCCCAGCTATCTTACATTCATGTAGCCACAACCCCAGCTATCTTACATTCAGGTAGCCACAACCCCTGTCATCTTACATTCAGATAACCACAACCCCAGCTATCTTACATTCAGATAGCCACAATCCCAGCTATCTTACATTCATGTAGCCACAACCCCAGCTATCTTACATTCAGGTAGCCACAACCCCAGCTATCTTACATTCAGGTAGCCACAACCCCAGCTACATTCAGATAGCCACAACCCCTGTCATCTTACATTCATGTAGCCACAACCCCACTCATCTTATATTCATGAAGCCACAATCCCAGCCATCTTACATTCAGGTAGCCACAACCTCAGCCATCTTACATTCATGTAGCCACAACCCCAGCCATCTTACATTCAGGTAGCCACAACCCCAGCCATCTTACATTCAGATAGCCACAACCCCAGCTATCTTACATTCAGGTAGCCACAACCCCAGCTATCTTACAAGCAGATAGCCACAACCCCAGCTATCTTACATTCAGATAGCCACAACCCCAGCTATCTTACATTCATGTAGCCACAATCCCAGCCATCTTACATTCATGTAGCCACAACCCCAGCTATCTTACATTCATGTAGCCACAACCCCAGCTATCTTACATTCAGGTAGCCACAACCCCTGTCATCTTACATTCAGGTAGCGACAACCCCAGTCACCTTACATTCATGTAGCCACAACCCCAGCTATCTTACATTCAGGTAGCCACAACCCCAGCCATCTTACATTCAGGTAGCCACAACCCCAGCTATCTTACATTCAGGTAGCTACAACCCCAGTCACCTTACATTCAGGTAGCCACAACCCCAGCTACATTCAGGTAGCCACAACCCCAGCTATCTTACATTCAGGTAGCCACAACCCCAGCTATCTTACATTCAGGTAGCCACAACCCCAGCCATCTTACATTCAGGCAGCCACAACCCCTGTCATCTTACATTCAGATAGCCACAACCCCAGCTATCTTACATTCATGTAGCCACAATCCCAGCCATCTTACATTCAGGTAGCCACAACCCCAGCTATCTTACATTCAGGTAGCCACAACCCCAGCTATCTTACATTCAGGTAGCCACAACCCCAGCCATCTTACATTCAGGCAGCCACAACCCCAGTCATCTTACATTCAGATAGCCACAACCCCAGCTATCTTGCATTCATGTAGCCACAATCCCAGCCATCTTACATTCAGGTAGCCACAACCCCAGTCACCTTACATTCAGGTAGCCACAACCCCAGTCACCTTACATTCAGGTAGCCACAACCCCAGTCACCTTACATTCAGATAGTCACAGTGTAAATGAACAGCATAAGTCAACAATATAAGACAACAGTGAAAGCTAACAGCTAATAAATAACAGTTATCAGTTAATAAAACTGTGTATACCAAACGTCTATGTCAACAAAAATGCCTGAAGAAATACTCAGGGGCGGATACAGCTTTTTGAGAAAGGTGGTGCACACTTCATGTTCACCCGTTTTCACGAGTCATTTAACAAACTTTCAGGACAAAAGGGAGGGGGGAGCACCCTTCCTCTGGATCCCCCTATGTAACTGTTGGTACAGAAGCTTAATTATTTATCAGAATGTCAGTTACATGTCTAAACCACAATGTCGCACTACACATACTACTTAAATATCAGTTCTAACTGCCTAATTTGGTTTCTGATCATGAAATAAGTAAACCATTTTCCATTATTTACAGAATAAAAATAATCAGCTACTTCAATTCCATGCTCGTCACAACAAACTAAGTTCTACATGTTTTACAGTCAAACTTCAATATGGCTTCCATTGCAGCCATGTTTAAGATCATATCAGAATTGAGTATTATTGGATTATTAATGGCAGGAGGCAGATGAGTAGTAAATTTTCTTAAACTGAAAAAGTAACTTCTCTTACAGTAACAATTCCCAGAAAATAATTGTTCAGATTGGCTGGGTATTGAATAATTAACAACAGTGCTGCGAAAAACACTGTTAAGTATCTGATTTCTGGAATGACACAGCAATGCAATTTCATGTTCATTATGAAATTTTCAATTGTTTTAATCTCCATTTTGACAGGAGAAACAAAAAATAATTACTTCCACATTTTTCTGCAGGTGATTTTACATAAATATCATAGCCCTTATAAAATGTGTGCCTTGCGAAATGAAGAAATAGATATATTCAGAAGAAAAGTATTGAAACTACTTGTTTTTAGCTTGAGTGTTCATGTTGAAGAAATGCAAAGGCTTAACAAGGCTTAATATATTTGATTTCTGTTTACCTCTAAAGGGTCAACAACTGGCCAGCCCATTATACCCAAGTCAATACTACTCTGCAGCAGCACACATTGCTCTACTCAGTACTGGCCACAACACTACTCTCTACCAGCGAACCCAACACTACTCTTTACCAGCCAACACAACACTACCCTATACCATCAAGCACAACACTACCCTGCATCAGCCAACACAACACTACTCTGTACCAGCCAACACAACACTACCCTGTATCAGCCAACACAACACTACTCTGTACCAGCCAACACAACACACTTGTACCAGCCAACACAACACTACCCTGTACCAGCCAAAACAACACTACTCTGTACCAGCCAACACAACACTACCCAGTGCCAGACAACACAACTCTACCCTGTATTAGACAACACAACACTACCCTGTACCAGCCAACACAACACTACCCTGTACCAACCAACACAACACTACCCTGTACCAGCCAACACAACACTACCATGTACCATCCAACACAACACTACCCTGTATCAAACAACACAACACTACCCTGTATCAGCCAACACAACACTACCCTGTATCCAGCCAACACAACACTACTCTGTACCAACCAACACAACACTACTCTGTACCAGCCAACACAACACTACTCTGTACCAGCCAACACAACACTACTCTGTATCAGCCAACACAACACTACTCTGTACCAGCCAACACAACACTACCCTGTACCAGCCAACACAACTACTACACTACCCTGTACCAGCCAACACAACACTACCCTGTACCAGCCAACACAACACTACCCTGTACCAGCCAACACAACACTACCCTGTACCATCCAACACAACACTACCCTGTACCAGCCAACACAACACTACTCTGTACCATCCAACACAACACTACCCTGTACCAGCCAACACAACACTACCCTGTACCAGCCAACACAACACTACCCTGTACCATCCAACACAACACTACCCTGTACCAGCCAACACAACACTACCCTGTACCATCCAACACAACACTACCCTGTACCAGCCAACACAACACTACCCTGTACCAGCCAACACAACACTACCCTGTACCACACTGAGTGCTTATTACACTGCCATATAATCCAACATTTAAAACCGTATGAAGAACACAAGTAGAGATTGTTCTATAACATACCTGAATTGCACAGTAACCTAATGGACTCACCTTCTAATGACGTGTTAACAATCATTACATTTGCATCTTACGTATAAATATTACATTTGCAACTTAAAGCATTAAAATTACACTTGCACCGAAAGCATTAAAATTACACTTGCACCGAAAGCATTAAAATTACACTTGCACCTAGAGAATTATATTACATTTGCACCTAAAGTTAATGGCTATACAGACAAAAGTTTAAAAGAAAAAGAAAAATATTAAGCTTTGTATTCAAAGTGCAAATTCTTATAAAAGTTAGAGGGGCCTCTTCAATAATAACGAACTCCTGACAGTGTAAAATTTATTCCTGACTGAGTTAGAAAAACAACTCACTGGCACCAAATATAATTTGTTTATAGAATATCAAACTTGAAGCCTCTTCAGCAAACAGAACAGTAAAGGTCAATTGCTTTGGAAAAAATCCAGTTATAGAAATGAGTATCAAAAAGTATTTCATCACTTCTTCATGTTCACATTTAATATCTCAAGTGTCATTTTTTGTATCAAAGTAATATAAAGAAGCAAGTCTTTTTCAACTTTTTCTAGTTTTCATTGCAGCATGTCCAAACCAGCAGGAAGATTATATACAAGCTGAAGATTTATGAAGCACCCTGGGAAAACTGGAAGGTTTGTGATCTGGTTTATGAAATATATAAAACATATTGACTGAGTTTGGTTTTTAACTTTATCGGAATGTATAATATAACTGTCATGACTATCAGTGGCAATAGAAATAGTCCGGAGGACCATCCAAACCTTTTGTAAGTTTTGTGATGAGAGTAGCCTTGTGGACAAGGTGATACGTCACAGTGAGGTGAGGTGAAATTGGGTTTAACGTCGTGCTTGAGAATATTTCGCTCATATGACGACGTGCACGCGTGTGTATGTGTATGTGCGGCTGCTTGTACTAGCCCAGACTTAAGCTGGTTTTATAGTGCTAGCCCACTGAGATACCACGCCGCAGTGAAGCATGAATACCCCACTCAGACACATTATACTGACTCCGAGCCGACCAGTCCTTGTTGTACCCATTAATGCCGAGCACCAGGCAGGAACCAACAGTACCATATTTTAACGTCTTTTGGTATGATGCGGTTGGGGATCGAACCCGCGACCTTCTGCTCTCCGGACGGACGCTCTAACCACCACACCACGGAGGCGGTCTGATACGTCACAGTAGTAGGAGTGCTTCAATGCAGAAATAATCACAAACATAGGAGAATATGTTGATTATGACACGCCAAGTCAACACACACAAACACACATCCTTTAAGATACTGACCAATCAGATGGAACCTACAAACACAGGATAATGGCGGCAAACCAAGGGATATAATCAGGGTTAACCAAGATTGGAACCTACTAGACTAACACTTAGTCTCTGAATATAATATAATTCTGATAGCAACAAATAAGCCCATTTAAATTGAAAAGGAGCCCATTCAAATGGGAAATTCAGAACCTGGGGGAATCGCAACTTGCTTCATTCAGGGCTTGAGCATTGCAGGTAGGGCTAGGCAATAGGGAAAGTAATGTCAGGGCTGTATTTAAGAGATGCTAACACTACATGCACCAGGTGCAACCTAAGATAAAAACATAGTTTCACCAGCCAAATTCTAGTTGCACTGCTTTTATTGCAATATGAAATGTAAAAAATATGCTTTTGAATTATTAAGATGTTTTATTCAGAGTTTACCCACTCAAAAATTCAGTTGCACTTGGTGCAAGTTAGACTAATAACTAGGTTTCACTTTGTAATATTGGGTTGCACCAGTGCAAGTAACAAAGCACTAAATCAAGCCCTGAATGTGGTTCTGGGACTTTGAGACACACTACCAACCCACCATCACAGCCGTCTGGCATACAGTCCTGTTGGCATGCAACCCTGCACATAAATAATGGCACCATTAACTACTGGGCCTATGACACAGAAGAACCCTTACAACATGTGATGCCCATTCTAGAAGTCACTTGCTGTGATAATGCCCAAATCTGTAAAATCTTTCAGTGCAGATGACACCGAGCTCAGAATTGATAGAGTGTAGCAGATCAATGCTGACTGGGACCTTATGGGACCTCCAATGGAGGTGTCATCAGAACTTCATGCAGACAGCATCGTATTGAGAAAACAGAAAAAAGAACATTTCAGGAAACTTCCAAACCATTTTTCACTGGAAATTCTATATTATGACAAATATGTTTTATGCCTAACATCCCCCGGCTTACAAGTGTTACATAATCTCCACACGCAGTTATCTGCAAAGAATATAAACATTTTTAGTCATCTTCATCTAACCTGATACTTTCCATTTGAAACATGATCCGAGTTGATGCTCAAGAAACTTCTATATGCCTGGATGGCATTTCACAATACACAGCTCGCAATACCCCAGGGGAAACCATTAAACCAGTAAAAGGAGAAGCAGGGAAGATTTTTCGTGTTACAATACAAACGCAAATCACGATCAGTGAGTTAGAATGTGAATTTCATGACAAAAACTCAAGTATTTTGGATTTCTTTTGAAAGTGAGAATAAGTGCGTAATAATTTTGTTGCACTTTAAGAACACGGTAAGTACACTGCGACTATGTGAGTGAAAAACAGTCACCAGTTCGCAAAGTTTCCGCAGCGTTATAAATATGACTTTGATGAAAGTAGAAAATGTCTAACTTTTATCGAAAAATATCTTAAAACATGAATAAGTTTCTATTTTCATTTTTAGGTTTTGTATTTATCCTCCATGTACTGCAATCAAAACTTACGGGATTGGGAGTCCATCCTTGCTGACTTGGTTGACGCATCATATCCCAATTGTATAGATGTATCGGTGCTCATGATTTTAATCACTGGATTGTTTGGAATATTGCTGAACAACAAACAAAACTTTACAGAAGCACAGTCACTTTGATGTATAAATATATTTTGTTAGGCACCTCACTGTCACAGATGGAGAAGTATGTCGATAAAATTATGCCAAATGATATGTAAAGTGGGCATGTCTTTTCTCAAAGAAGCATTTGAATGGATTACAACTTCTTTAATATCATTTAGGCAACATGTCGGTACAGATCCGTATACAGTGATCAAGCTAAGTGATAGTTTGATGGTATAATTTTGTTTGTTTGTTTGTTTATTGTTTAAAGCAGCACTCAGTAAGATTCTAGCTATAAGGCCTGTGTGTCAATAATCTGAGTTTGGACCAGACAATCCAGTGATCAACAGCATGAGGATCAATCTACACAAATGGGATATGATGACATGTGTCAACCAAGTCAGCTAGCCTGACCACCCGATCCCGTTAGTCGCCTCTTACGACAAGCATGGGTTACTGTTAGAAGACTAATTCTAACCCGGATCTTTTTAATGGATAACGGTATAAGGATCTATACCAAAACATGGCTGAAGCAACTGATTGAATAATTGATCGATCTCACTTGCAGGAGACAAATTGATATTCATAAAAAATGAAACCCCAAATTAAACTTTAGAAAGTATGTTATTATTGTTAAATCAGGACATAAACAACTGATGCAGTTTCCTGACTCGTAAAACTGCAATGAAAACAAACATACTTGTGTGTGTGTCAACAGGAAGTATCCTCGATCATCTTGATCGTAGCATTAACTGGTGCCTGTTTTGTTTCGACAATGTTATGATTGTGGCCCCTTACATTTCCCACATGAATTTTGAAGTGGAGTTTATGATAGCACTTTAATGATCGATTACTGAGCTCTGATTAGTGATCTGCATTTTGCGAGATAACCAGCACTAGCTGATATTAGAATGTAAAAAAAAACTTGAAAATGTATGTCGAGCTGACAGCCATGTTTGAATCCAAGGTTTTGGATGCAGATTGTTCCTGGCACTGAATACAAGCAGTGGTAGACTGGGAGTTACTGTGTAGTGTATGAGCTGTGTGGTGTATGAGCTGTGTGCTGTATGAGCTGTGTGCTGTATGAGCTGTACGAGCTGTGTGGTGTAGGAGCTGTGTGGTGCATGAGCTGTGCGGTGTATGAGCTGTGTGGTGTTTGAGCTAGGGCTGAGACGGGTAGGAAAAAGTGGAATCGAGTACCCCGCATGTACTTACCCGAATCGGAATCGAGTACCCGGAAATGTAAGGAATACAGCGCTTCTGTCAACTGTCTGAATATTTAACCACGAGTTGACAGAGATTATTATAGAAAACTTGAAAGGATGGCAATAAGACATTAAAACAGATCTTAGGCTATTTGAATTACGTATGTTAAACCAATATAAAGAGTACCACCATCAGTGGCGGATACAGTTTTTGAGAAAGGGGGTGGGAGGTGGGTGGGTAGGGTTTGCACACTATTGAGAAAAGGAGAGGTGCACACTTCATTTTCAATGGTCATTTAACAAACTTTCAGCACAAAGGGGTGGGGGCGAGCCCTGAGCCCCAGCACCCACCTCTGGATCCGCCTATGACCATTACTTACATTCATCGTTAAAACACAACAGAACTTTTCATTCCCACTATTACTGTAACTTTCACTACTCACTGCTCATGCGCAGATAAATTACAGTCGTTAATAAAAACCTTGATTAATCGGTCAACACCAATGATGTAAATGTGTGTTACGTCAATTTTGAAAAAAAGACAAGTTATTATCTGCCCTTGTCAGAGCGAGTTCTCTCTCTTTCCGGTTACTCGATTCCAAGAAAGAGGACTCGATTCCAGCTGTACCCGACTCGGATTTGAGTACCCGAGTACCCGTCCCAGCCCTAGTATGAGCTGTGTGGTGTATGAGCGGTCCGAACTGTTATTTTCAGATGAGTAGCAACAGAAAAACAGTCTTTAGTCCCACACTAGTGGAAAAGTCGTCCCAGAATGGTTCTTTCTTTCACTAATTTGTGTAGGTTTTCACTTGTACAGTTTTTTAAATCAGTGGAGGCATGAGAATTCAAGTGTTAAGCTTAGCATGGTTAAATGTTCTCAGGTCCCCCCTCAGCATTGAGAACTCTGTTGGTTCGTTTTCAAATTACTTCCTTGATACCATTATTGAAAAAGTGACAGACATTTCCAGTGCAAGTTTCTCATCAACATGTGCTACACTTAATATTTACCAGTTCATTTCACAAAGTCTTCCATCTTGCAGATAATCTATATATTGCTTGAGAAATAGTCTGGTTTATTTTGGCGCATCCAGTGTGTTCATGGTGTTTAGAAAGTGAATTATATCTCAATGAAAGCAGTACATTTTTGACTGAAATGCCCGTCTGCAGATTCTGCCTTGATTGACTAAAGTTTATAAAGGAGGTATCTTACTATCAGATGTACGCAGGAAACAAACCTTGTTTTCAGGGCAACCCTATTCAGCCAACAGTTGTTACTAGATGTCAGACAAGTAGCACACACAACCTACGGCCATTACTCGTCCACAAAAATGTAAATTTGGAGGCGAGTCCTCTCATCCCTGAGATGGGGACGTAAGATCTTATTGTGGTCATTGTGTGTTAGATTGATCGTGACTGACGGTAAATATAGACATTTCATTATGAACTTCGCTAGCATATTTCCGCTTTCATCATCGAGGGCATTGATTGGTGCCTAGGGGTCCTCTTCCATCTGCCAACACATGCATTGTGGTTTTCCCCTTTGGAATTGATTCCCCTCCGAGAGCAGATAATCTGCAGTTTCTGGATTATGAAAGACACGTCTTAGCTCCTCATGCCCTTCAGGCTTAAATCTCTTTATATTTGTTGTATTTGACAAGTGATTTTCACAAAGTCATATTACAGTTTGCAGAACTTCATGGGTCTATAATTTGCTGGGTAAGGACAAAGCATAGAGGGGTGGATCGCCTAATGTAATTGATTTTATGGATTTACATTGTTAGTTTGGAATTTCTTAAGTCCGACTAAATATTTCTGTTCTTGATGGGGGGGAAATTCATACTGGTGACAGAATAAAGACAGCTGAGTTTTCAATCTTGTTTCAATCGTTGAAATAGATTTCTTACGATGAAGTTGCAGATGAGTATTTGATGCTAGTTTTCTGTAGAGACTTCAAAGTGTACTGTTGGGGCAGCAGACGCAGTTTAGCGTTGATGCTGATGCTGATGATGCAGAATAGGACGATGACAGGAAGTATATTACAAAGAATTATAGAAGTATCTTGAAATTTAGTGCAAGTATGTCAGAAGCGAGATGATCATAACTTGTTCATGTCATTTCTCTCAGTAACACGAGTCTCCTATTCCAACAACGCCCCAGCGTTGTCACACTTCTGCATTCCCGTAAGATAGAATGTAGGGTCGGTGATAGTTCATATAACAAATATATTGTTATGGACACTTGAAGACATAATTATAATGTTCTACGATACTAAAAGCAGCAGTAACATGAAGGGTGTCATTTTCAGGAAGGACTGTAAAAAAGAATATTATTTTGGATAAAAATTGCTGATGATTGCTAGATCTGGCAAAAAAACATTGTCAAGTTATGTCGGATTTAAATACAGCCAGAGGTCGTGATCCAATGAACAGTTGTCATTTTGGTCACATGTGGTAATGGTGTGATTATATCCCAGTGGCGGAACCTTACACTTTGTACGTCAGTGCTGCTTCAACTGTGTGTATCTTGAGAATAACAGACACACAAAGTCCGTTGGTTTGTTGACATTTAGTGGAAGCTGTGGAGTTTAGGAGTGAGTGTCCTGTCGGAAGAACTTGAGTGTTTGGCTGTGCTCTAAGACTTACAGTACTCATGATAGTTCTGTATCGGATTGGAAAGGAACAGTTGTGAGAAGATGTACATTAAAGTGTAGTCTCAGGCCATATCTTTACATTAAATTCATATCCTGATAAAATCCTTCATCTGATGCTTACAATGTAAATTATTATTCTCATTGTATAAGCACAAAGCTTGTTGTCTTTCAAAAAGTGTGTAAGATATCCATTTCTGACTTAGGAATCATCCTACAGTGAATTTCAAGTTGTTTGATAATTGACTAATTATCTCAGTAAGTTTAAATAAAAGGACAGTTTGTCAACCGTTCTGGAACATCATTTGTAAACAACAGCCTATAGAGTGACTCCTGAACTTCCTCGTCTTTTTAGCCTTATTCCACGAGACTTGGATAATCACATGACCAGAGTTTGTATTTTTCTGAATATTCTACTGTGTGTAGGCATCGCAATGAACTACATAGTACTAACAGGCAATGCACCGAGTTTACGGAAACTGAAAGTACATGTGTTGTGATTGGTTATTGTAAAATTAACTGTCCAATCGTAAATAGTTTAACATAATTATCATAATACCTTAAACACCTCAAACTGACTACAAGCGAACCTGTCTGATATTATGATATATTTACTGTTAGGGGTAAAAACATCTACCAGACCACCAGACAGGCTACTTTTGAAATTTGACCATCCGAGATGAAAATAGACCGTTCCGGACGGTCAGGCAGGCAGGAATTTTAAACGCTGCCATCTGTTAACCTGAGGCCGTCAGTTATCAAACAACAGACTTTATCCTCTATGTCATTATCAAACGTTCTTGTGACCAAACATTAGAATTTTGTACAAAGAGAGTGTGCTTTCGAATACCAGATGGAACTCAACCTAATAAAAGTACTAGAATCTGTACTTTACTGAGAAAGTGTAATCCCAAATATAACATGTTATAAATCGAATACAACAAAATTTGGTTAATTTTCCTCAAACATCTGAATATTTGCAAATGATTCGCATGCAAATACATTTTTAAGCTCATTGATATTAAGCCCATAAAAGACTGAGGTGAAATGAGGTATCAACTAACACAGCGACTTGCATAGATATGTCGTGTCTGTGTGAGGTTACGCTGGTTGAATAGTGCAAGCCCACAAGATACCAGTAAAAGTTATTCAGAAACAGTATACTTACTCCAACACAAGTTTCTTGTTTTATCCCCTTAATGCTGGGCACCAGGCAGGGTAACATCAAGCAACTTCTTTAAATGTCTGAGATATGATGTGGCCAGGGATCCAGCCACTAACATTCCAAGGGATCCAGCCACTAAAGTTCCAGTCTCCAGGCAGACGCTCTACCCACTCGATCACCGAGGCAACCGCTCCTGTCCGAGAGAGGGAATCTATTGTATAGGTACCCCCCCAACCCCCTCCGACAGACACACACTTCCATCAATCATTAATCTAAAAGTCAAATTTAGTATCAAGAGCATGATTTCCTTTATAATTTAAGTATTATTCCCTTAGTGGTTTTTTTTTGTAAACCCCTATTAATTTGATATTTTACTTCAAAATCACTGGATTTAATTTCAACCAACAAACTGAAAACAGCAGAATAAAATCAATTCTTTTTAAACATCTTTCAAACACCTGTGTTTCATCAATAAATGTCCTGATGGTAATAGTTCATAAAGCTGCAGGTGTTATTACACCGAGATGAAGGTGGTGAATTAACATGATTGCAACAAGTCAATATTAACCCAAGTTCAAACTAAAATAACTCCTAAGATGCCATCAAGGTGAATAAAGAACTTGCCAACAAACAGTTGAAAATCTTGAACAGTTGAACAATGCAGCTTGACTCAACTGCTTGCTGCAGTAAAAGTGAGTGAGTGAGTTGGGTGTTACACTGCTTTTAGCAATATTCCAGTAATATCACAGAGGGAGAAACCAGAAATGGGGTTCACTCACTGTACCCATGTGGGGAATGGAACCAGGCCTTCAGCGTGACAAGCTAACGCTTTAACCACTAGGCTACCCCACCGCCTCTGCAGTAAAAGTCTTCCATCGATCTGCGGTGAAAGGGGCCTATCATAGGTAGCCTAGACTGTCTAATTCAGGGAAACTGTATTACTTTCCCTATCAAAGCCCTATCACAGACCGCCGCCGTGGTGTAGTGGTTAGAGCATCCACCCGGAGAGCGGAAGGTCGTGGGTTCGATCCCTGACCGCGTCATACCAAAAGACGTTAAAATATGGTACTTGTTGGTCCCTGCCTGGCGCTCGGCATTAATGGGTACAACAAGGACTGGTCGGCTAGGAGTCAGTATAATGTGTCTGAGTGGGGTATTCATGCTTCACTGCGGCATGGTATCTCAGTGGGCTAGCACTATAAAAAAAAAACAGCTTAAGTCTGGGCTAGTACAAGCAGCCGCATATACACATATACACGGATGCACATCGTCATATGAGCGAAATATTCTCAAGCACGACGTTAAACCCAATTTCACCTCACCTCACCCAATTTGCAAAAGCTATAAATGAAGAAAGTCTAGATTTTCCTCTAGTTTTGAATCTCCAATCTCACTGGGCTTCCTTTTGAGTTTAATCATAGGTAATCATAGGAGTTTAATCATTTGTTTCTATTAAAATTACATATTTTCCATGACTAAGCATTCACCTACTGGTAGGTAACAGTATGCACACAGGCAACCTGTTCCACTTGATTGTGTCCCGGCAGCTTGGAACAATGGACTTCCAACTTCATCATACTTTAAGCAATATTACAGCAACATCGTGCCGGGGGACACCAGAAATGGCGTTACACACTGTACCCATGTGGGAATCGAACCCGGGTCTTCAGGGTGACAAGCGAACACTTTAACCACTAGGCTACCCCACCACCCCTATCCCTGATAGGTTATGAGGTACCCACGTGGGGAATTGAATCCGGACCTTCAAGCGTGACAAGCTACCCATGTGGGGAATCCCTGATAGGTTATGACCCATGTGGCAGCCCAGTGGCAGTGAGCAGCTTTCACCACAAGGCTACACCACCGCCCCTATCAGCTGACATAAAACCTGCCAGACATATGCTGTAATACTGCCGAACATGGACAGAAACAACAAACATGATATTTCTATTGATCTTCAGGTATTCAAGTTTTACAGTGCGGTTTCCTAATGATCTCTGATCTAATCAGAATCAGACGAATTCACCTCTAATGATGTGGAGTTCAAATTGTTAGTTTCCTGTCATAAGCCCTTCTTAAAGCAATTAAATTTTCTTTAGAACTTAATTATATTTATAGATTTAAACACAATCATTGAATCTTGAGCTCAAAAACAATATTTCTGTATCAAAGGAAAAATTAAATCTATTTCATCCAAGAGCAAAAACAAAACCCAGTAACAGAATATGAATTAAAATTCCAAAAATACTGAAATATTGTAATTGAACAAAAATGAGTTTCATAGCTTGGCAAAATTTAGGTAATTCAGCTAATGGAAATATTCCGTTCTGTGTTTTGTACACTTTTGATACTGAATTCTTTCACAATCATAATGGTCCTGTTTTCACAAATGTCTGACGTTATTCAGAGTATTATTTTCCTCACAATCTCATTAACATGTTTTCCTCTCATACATTACCTCTCCTCATGAAGATCTTTTCGTGGGGCTCGCATTAGATGAGGTATTCCTTTCATAATGATGAGAGTTTCATAAACAAATTTCAAATGAGCTTCTTGAATATTAAATGAATATCACGATAAAGTTACTAACATGCCCCTGATGGTAAATACTTACCTACACATATCAAAATATATGGAACTTGTCAAGGAAATAAAAAAAATATTTGTAAAAAATTATTTTAACTATCACCAGCTCACCAGCTCACCACTAGCAGGGAGTTTCCTTCTATCGCAGGGATGCAAGACTTCGTGATAAATTCATCCATCCTATCATGCCTAAAATTGACAATGGATGCAATGATCATTTATTAGCACATCCATAGGCATGCAGAAAATTAGTAAAAATATTTTTTGTCACGAGGACCCTGAAAATTAAGACAAATATTATGACTCCCAGGAATCTCTCATTACAGGACCCCTGAGACCTATATAGGTATAGGCCATGTTTTGTGAAGGAACATGATTGTTTTCAAGATCCACTTTATATACACACACTAGTGTTGGGAATTGGTTAAAATCTCACAATTGATGATTGGTTCATTACAACTGACCAATCATTGAAAATAATTGGCTAGCGTCAATTATCAAATTATCCTGGCTATGTTTGTTAATGCACAAGAAATATAGAAAAAACATGTAGTTATTTTGGTTTTTTTGCAAACTGCACAAAATGTATTTGCAAATTTCACATCTTTAAAGAATGACTAGTATGTTAGGAACATAACTTTCCGATTATGAGAAAACATGATCGATTGCTTGGTGGTTTAGTCATTGCGACCAGTCTTCGATTATTTAAATTAGTCGGACCACCACTAACACACACTACTGCAACTTTCAGTTAAAGTTGTTGCTGTGGAAACTCAAAATATTGGCAAATAATCAAAAAGCACAAGTTCACAACTAAAGCTATCTGTGTTCCAAGTTTCACACACTCACATGCCCTCACATGCACTAACAAAAAGCATCATCAGTGTGTGGACATTAAACACGCATTATCCCTTCTGAGTTATTTATGTGTTCTGGGTGGGTTTCCTCTTGTTTAAATAAAATTTTCCTCAAAACGCATAGAAAAGAAATGAAGTTAACATCTGATAGGCTGAGGAACCATACATCCTTTATTCAGAGCGGGCCATCACAGATTGCTCAGGGTCCCAAGGAAACCGAGAACCCCTTAAGATCTTCACCCATGTATCATATCAATATGAAAGATGTGATTTTAACAAGACAACAATTTGCTTTTAAATGATTTGGTTTTGTGTTGTTATCATTCCAGCTATATCGCGGTGCCTTTAAATTATGACAACCACCATTCCAAACAAGTTCCACAAAAGCAAATCTGTGTTTTCACACACCGTTGCCAAGTGACATGCTCCTGCGAGGGGAAAACATCAATTACGATTCAAGTCGGTGGTTTAGTGACAGTTCACAATTGTATTACATTGTGATCGCAGACACAAGGGAGCATTGTTTCCCACTGCGACGTTATCACAACTGGCAGTGTCTAACACTAATCTGACATCATATGACAAAATGACAGTCAAAAAGTGCTGTTGATTTCATATGTCAGTTTATCCGGTTGTCATTTGCATTCTTAACTTGGCATCTTTCCCAAACAAATCTTATAAAAAGGAGACAAGACAAAAACTAGAGGCTAGAATTTAAACGTGGAAACACAATGTAATAAAAGTGGACATGAAGATATTGAATATTTTTTAGGTACAAAAAAAATATCACGTCATATTCGATTTTCATTGTTCATTTCTACAGCAGACAAAATATGATGTCAGACAAGAGAAAGCGTTTGTCCTAGCTCCAGAAAAAGAACAGTTTAAGGAAGTTAAATTACTTTAAATGTCTCATATTTACTGATCTGAAAAACAATCCTAAACAATAGAATCATGTGAATTCAAGCTTTTGAGATGATATTTTTAAAAATCGAACCACAAGTTTAAATAAAGTCAACACATAATTAGTCATGCGGCAATTATCTTAAGAATTTCACCACATCGTCGTTTTGGGAGACATTTAAAGGTCTTCTGTGCCCGCTAGTGACCAGGGCCCCGTTTCACAATGCTATTGTAGCGCTACGACTGTCGTAAGTCTATGTTACAGTATAGGAGGTATGGAAGTCGTAGGGCTACGGTAGTTTTGTGAAACAGGGTCCAGGGTCCCCATCCACAAAGCATCCGTAGCGCTATGACATTTGTAACTCTATGGTAAACTGTAGTGTTACGACAGGTTGTAACATTACAACAGTTTTGTAGATCAGGACCAAAGAAGCACTATTTTCAGGCTTTCTTTGGACACAAGTGAAATATGACGGGGTATCTAAAGGTTTTGAGCCTAAAATACTGCTGATATGTGCATGATAGAAATAACTGATGATATTGAAGAATGGTTTATATCATTCACATAAACGTAATACTGACATGCACATGTGGCTAGTTTCCAGACACATGTACCCCTACTGAAAGGGCAGAAATGGATAAGATTGAGTGAGTGAGTTTTAGTTTTTAGCAACATTCCAGCAACATCACGGCCGGGGGACACCAGAAATGGGCTTCACACATTGTACCCAGGTGGGGAATCGAACCCGGATTTTCGGCATGACGGATAAGATTGAGTACAGAGCAGTCATACAGTTTTTGGTAATCGAGGGCCACTCAGCAAAGCCCAAGGAAGAGCAACTGACAGAGGCACGAGTACTGAGTCCCATGGGGTACGAGTACTGAGTCCCATGGGGTACGAGTACTGAGTCCCATGGGGTACGAGTAGCAGCACTGCAGTTTCATTCTCTAAAGATGGATTCGAGTCCCAGGTGAATCCCGGGTCTCACGTTATCTGTGTGCTGAGTAGCATACAATGGTGAGTCAGGATTTGATGTCATGGGTTTGAAATCCCTATTTCCACTGAGATGCCTGGCTTGTTAATAGCTTTGAGGCAATGCTATCTGATTCCAAAGTCAGCTGTAGATATGGCTACTGGTCTTTTAGTCCGAGACTAGTGAAAATCTTCATGGACAAGTTGTTTTATGCCCAAATCAACTTACTGCACATGTCTCTAGTCTCAAATGAGCTTCAGATTTGTTGAATATGGACACTGGCTCCAGCTACACATGAAGGTACGAACATTAAGGGCAACAACCTTGGACTTTCCTAGTGGATTTATCTGATATACACAGATATATTTAGACAGTTAGAGAGCAAGTTCAGTCTAAGTAAACTTAGGCTCAGTATTATTCGTTACACTGCTATACTGAGTCTAACAAAACCTACTAGATGGTCGCATCAGCTAACCTTTTGGATTGAGCAATCAGAACACAGCATACCAAATCATGAAAGTTAATTTCGCACATACCATTTGAAAATTTACCTCGAAAACTCGAACGATTCCGAATGCTATTTGCCGCACGATCGCTTCCGAGTGATACATATGGAGAACGCCATTATTCACAATTAGTAAACAGTCGCTGAGAGTAACATTTTTGTGAATATTCCAGGATGTCATCTTGCAAAAATATAAGCTAATAGTAACCATGTCATCAGAAAACCCTCAGTGTATATACTGCAGGTCAAATATCTGTGTGTTATGCAGATTTTCATTTGTTGAGAGATCAGTGGCAGCGACCGGGGAAGAGAAAATCCAAAAACTGCCGAACCCTAACAAGAAGCTATTGTCTGATTGGTTAAATCCGTTCGCATTTGATTGGGCGGTCATAGGTCGCTCAAAGGTTAGCTGACACGACCTTCTACTAGGGTTTGTTAGACTCAGTATAGCAGTGTAACAAATAATACTGAGCCTAAGTTTACTTAGACTGAGAGCAAGTTGGGTTGAATACTTAATACCACTTTTAGCAGCACTTAACTGATATCTTCAAGAAGCAGCTTGATGTTGGAAGAAAGCCCAATATGAAGCATTTTTCATTCTGGGACTAAAAGTAACTGAGAAACACAGTCTGTGTTCTGAACCCCAATCATCGGTTCCTGGCATATCTAAGGGACTGAACTCTGCACAACAAACTGTGTCACCACAGACAACAGGGCCATCCATGCTTCCCAATGTCGGAAACTGATATGTCTCTTGCACAATCAATTACAATCAGATCTAGGATCTGGGTATAACAGTTACAATGAGAAGCAATATTTGAGTATCACTCTCACATTGTGTTTGATTATCTATGCACATTCATTCTAATAATGTCAAATTAATGTAAAAAATATGCAGTGAAATATTAATTTAATTTTTCTGAAAATTGCATTGATTGTAGAATTAACCAGTTAGTTTCTCAGGCAGGATATTCCCTAGCACTCTCACACTTCAGAAAAACTCATGCTTGCTTGAGTTCACAAGTCCTGACAGACTCTTAATATCTCCACTCGCCCTGTTTACAATAAACCTGAATATGATTTGTTAGCATATAAGAATTAATGGGGGTCTCACCTGAAACAGGGAATGAAAAAACATCACAGACAAAACAAAACCACTTTCATCAAATCATATGTGAGATGAAGGGCAGAAATGTTTGTTCAAGTGTGCCACAGGGCACTTACAAAGATGTTGAGACGTGCCCTTTGGAACTGGGTGTCCATAAAAAAACATGTTTATCATTTCTTCAATCTCTTAATGTCAATTGAACATGAGCAAGAATACAAGCAATTGTAATTTATAAAGTTCATTTTCTTTTCATGCAATTCCCCAGAAGGGTACATTGAGTGAAGCCCACATATGTCCCCCAATGTGATATAGCTGGAATATTGCTGAAAGTGGCGTAAAACTTAATTCACAAACTCACATCGCTTCATTCACATCACTCTTTTACATTAATGACTCAGAAACATTTTCAAGTGGTAATTTCTCATCTACAAATTACTTTTTGCACTGTTATTCTTGCAAAAGAGCACTTGGTGCTGGCTTTATATACTAAATATGCCAAAGTTGGTAAACAAATCCATTCTCATGGCCCAAAGGAATCAGGAACTATATATCAAACGTGTCACAGGCACTCTAAAATATATAGAATATACAATTGTTCAATTTTTGAAATATAATAGGTATGCTAACATGTAGCCTGCACAAAACCAAACAAAACAGCACTTCTATTTGTAATGTTTCAGGTTATGAATGCCAAAAGGATATGGGTCTGTAGGCCCAGTTGCTTTTAATATTTAACAGTGACTTGGGATTTACATCACTCTACAATGATAAATGTACTTATAAGGGGGCATGATACTTTTGTGAGCCTGTGTAACCAGTGTAACAAATCAGAGGGTACTGTGTTTGTTGTCAGAGGGTACTGTGTTTGTTGTCAGAGGGTACTGTGTTTGTTGTCAGAGGGTACTGTGTTTGTTGTCAGAGGGTACTGTGCTTGTTGTCAGAGGCTACTGTGTTTGTTGTCAGAGGCTACTGTGTTTGTTGTCAGAGGCTACTGTGTTTGTTGTCAGAGGCTACTGTGTTTGTTGTCAGAGGGTACTGTGCTTGTTGTCAGAGGCTACTGTGCTTGTTGTCAGAGTTTACTGTGCTTGTTGTCAGAGGCTACTGTGCTTGTTGTCAGAGATGACTTAATGGGATGAGATGGTCAGGCACGCTGACTGGGTTAATGCATGTCTTTCTTTCTTTGTTATTTTGACTAAAGAGGAACACTTTTTATGGATAGACAACTTCTTTATTTCTTTGACTGGCATTTTAGAAGTTGAGGAGATGAAGAATGGGGAAAATTTTATGGATATACAACTTCTTTATTCTGTATAGGCGACGTTTCGACATAAATTCTAATGTCGTTGTCAAGCACTTGCTGTTGTATATCCATAAAATTGTTCCATTCTTCAACTTCTTTATTGTAATAGATGCAACGTTTCGCGTAGATACTAACACTGTTATCAAGCAAATGATTATTTGCAAAATCATGTTTGATAATGGTGTTAGCATCTACAGCTTCTGAATGCCACTTAAAGATGTTATTTTGTTTCTTGTTTGACGCTCGACTCATCAATATTCCAGTATGGCGTCAGTCTGTAAATAATCAAGTATGGGCCAGACAATCCAGTGATCAGCATCATGAGCATCGATCTACGCAGTTGGGATAGGATGACATGTGTGAACCTGTTGCAGTCAGCAAGTCTGACCACCCGATCTTGTTAGTCACCTTTTACAACAAGCATGGGTTACTGAAGATCAATTCTCACAAGTGACTGTATCCATATTGTGTAGATCCATGCTCATGATGTCAATCACTGGACTGTCTAGTCAAGTGAGTGAGTGAGTGAGTGAGTGAGTTTAGTTTTACGCCGCACTCAGCAATATTCCAGCTATATGGCAGCGGTCTGTAAATAATTGGGTCTGGACCAGACAATCCAGTGATCAACAGCATGAGCATCGATCTGCACTGTCTAGTCCAGACTGGAATATCTACATCCGGCCATCATGCAGCTTGAATATTGCTGAGTGGGACATTAAACAACTGAAACAGCAGTTCAATCTTATATGTTACTGGGAACATTACAAACTCAGGCATATATAAAACTAAAAACTCTAGAAAATACAAACTTAAACAATTTCAAGCACTGTGTTTACGTCTCCACAGAAGTTTGTTTCAAAAAGCATAAAAACATCTGCTTATTGTTTGAGAGATGTAAATCTCTCGTAGTAAAGTATGATATGGTGTTGCACCAATAATGGTGGCCGGAATTCTAACCATCTGACAGGCATAACTGCCAACCTGTCTCTCAGCTTAAGATCTTTTGAAATCTCTGTGTTTTCTGGTCGGCAAGACATAGCATAGCTATACATTCAATAAGATTATTTCTCAAATACGCTATCTTGTAAGAAACATAAAGTCTGCAATAACATGGGGCCTACCTTCATCAAAGTAAAGTTATTATTGGGTCCAATACTTTTAAGATCACTCCAACTTGTTCCAACATTCCTTCAAATGCCTTTTAATGAAAAACTTCAAACGACAAATCGTTGGTAAAAAAAAGTTTTTAGTCCACATTCAAAAGAGAAGACAATATAGATCACAAATAGATCAATCACTCTTACATAGGATCATCATGCTCAAAGCCTATAGTTATACACAACTTATGCGCTCAACCAACAAAACTACCAAACAGAACAAAACTGAAGGACCAGATTTCCTGTAATAAATGCCCCTGTGTCAAGTGTATCACCAGCCTCTTTTCGATACCCGTCTGACTATTTATTACATGGTTTCAAAATACAATAAACTAAGTTAGTAACAAACACAGTTACTACGTACTGACTGGAAACGAACTGGGTTGTTTTGCCTAAACCTCTAGTTGTAAGTTTTAGTCTAAATGTGTATAACTATGGTTATAATGAACTATAACCAATGGCCCATTTGAGTTCATTATAGTTGTAAGTGTAATTTATTCACTGTTTTATTGGACCACATGACCTTCTTGAAAGGGCTCCTTCATAAAAATAATGAAAATAGAAATTATTATTATTTATATTTACACTTATTTCACCAAAAGAACACTATGAATTAGTATTTTACAACAAAGGGGTAACCATTTTGTTTTCCAAAACCCAGCACAGATTGTCCTCATTCATAGATTCCTTTCAATTTAAAAAGTAGACATATTTTGAATAAAGTGATTGAGAGAAGGTTTGCCATACAGTTTGGGTTTGTTTTGGGTTTTTTTGCTTTTGTGTTGGACTTTGTTGTTGTTTGGGGTGGTGGAGTGTTTTGGGTTTTTTTGGGTTTTATTCTGTTGGGTTTTTTTGTTTCTGGTGTGGGTTGTTGTTTTTTGTTTTGTTTTGAATTTTTTGGGGGTTGGGGGGTGTAAAACTTATGAGTTGCAGACAGTCAGAGAAGTATAAGTGAGCAGTAAATCTTACATTGGCAAACGTTCTGAAAAACTGATGTCATGATAAAAACGTGAACAGGTGAATGGATAGAGTCTTAAGGCAGCTTTACCACAAGCAGGTTTATTGATACAATTTTTAGAAGACCCCGATCTACACACGTTTAGGGTCAAAAGGATAAAGGCGTCTGATGGAGGAAATACGGTAACTGCGGACTGTTTTAATCAGTTGCTCCAGACAATCTGACGAACAATGCCGTCGGAGAAAGTCTATGCTGTAATCCTCCGTGTGTGACAGTGCATGCTACTAAGTCATAAGTCAGAAGTTGGTGATTTCAATTAGGCTGACTAGGCGTACGCGATATTAGTACATAAGTTATCGCGTGATTAGGACGTAACATTGCGACATCATCGGGATTGGGAGGGCGTGTCCGTCTGTCCTCGCGAATTACGCCTATTTACGTATCTGTGACTGAGTGGCGATGCTTAACTGAAAGAATCACACTGACAAATGATCAAGCTAACATATATAACAATAATTACCTTACAAACAGATGCGGTAGACGGCTCTGTCGACGAACAACACGTGTTTCAATACGACAGCAAAACCACGCGCCATTGGAACTCTTCCGGTGAAGAGGTACATTTGACACCCGCTACAGAAAATCCACAAGGAAGTTGACACAGGTGCTTGATACTCAGGAAACTGACGAGCAGGTGAAATTTGGAATCAAACACAACAACAATATTTTGTTGCGTTTAGTTTTTCAATGACAAATGGTAAATATAACTCTGTACATGCCTCAAAGAATTCGAAAGGTATTCTTAGCCGATGCCAACAGTCAAGCAGATTGACAGTAATGCCATATTTACTTAAAAAATACTTCAAGATTATAAATTTGTGTTATAAGAAGAGTTCTTTAGGTGCCAATAACACACAACATGTTAAAATGAATTCAAATATATAGCAGTATGTCTGGCCTCACTATCTACATGACTGTATGAAAGCTCCACATAATTACTGCTTCAGAATCGGTAAAAACGCAAACATAATTGCTGGGTTGGTTGGTTGTTGTTTAACGCCGCACTGTAAATAATCGAGTCTGGACCAGACAATCCAGTGATCAACAGCATGAGCATCGATCTAAGCAATTGGGATACGATGACGTGTGTCAACCAACATGACCACCCGATAATTGCCGTGAGAACTCGTCAAATATGCCATTGAATCATTTAAAATTAATTAATCAGTGAGTGAGATTTACTTTGCAAAAATGGATTATATATAGAATCGATGTGATTATGTTTACCATAAGTGAAGATGCTTCAAATGCCGACGCCTATTTTCTGGTCTAAGAGGTGAGTGAGTTGGATTTGTCGTGGATCTTGTGTTCAGGCACTGGTTTGCTTGTTCCAGGCTTGATCTTTTTATAGGTTTCCGTGACATGGCTTCCACATCCTTCAATACCCGGGGATCAATATGATCAATACCCGGGGCCTTTTCAACACTATGTCTAAAGACAAGAGGCAATAATAGAAAAGAGAAGAGAATTACAGTGGCCAAAAGTGAGATCGCAAAACTGTCTGCGCTGAAAAGGGTGCAGACGTCAGGTATATATATAATTCGCATGTGTCGCATCTCTGTATTTGATAATAAATCGTCACTCAGTTGAAAGTTCTGAAACATTGTCTGGAAAGACGAGTTCATGAAATCAGAAACAAAGACGATCTGTTCGGATCATCGAGGATATATGGAGAGGCCTCTCACTTCCTTACACCAGGAGCGACAGCATTTCAGCTCGGATTCGACAGGTTCTTAGATCTCGAGGTCATATCTTAAAATACTGAAAATTTCATGTGCGTACCATTTCAATTTACAAAGTTAAGTTAAGTTATTGTGCTTTAGGATCGTGGTACAAAATCGGGAAATAACGTGAGTCACACCTCTGCGAACTCATTTTGGCCACTGACTGTATGTGCTATGTTTGAGTCGTAGAGATGCAAATGCGTCCAGAGTGTTTATCAAAACCGAATTAAATACCCTTCACCAACCAGGATGCTGATCGCGGCGTAAAACAATATTTCCTCAACCTCAATCACCACAGAAAGCACTGGTAACTGTTTTATGAATCAAACCCATACACCAACACATGAACGCACGGATGGACGCTTTGTTATCCAGAAAGGCTTCAAACAAAATTCAATATTAAGAAGAGGCACGCGTTATTAGAGAGAGAAATTTTCAAAGAAAAGAGATAACTCATTTTTCTGTTAATTATAGCAGGGTTCGCTTTCTGTTATTTGAACATGCTTGCAATGATAGCACTATGACGTCAAAACGCCCTTGGCACAGTGTTATATGTTAAATCATCTGAAGATAATACATCTAATGTCCTTTTCCAACCCTTGATCTGTTAAAGCAGAAATATTTTTGCAGGAAAACCTATATGGGCTACCGCCAACGGCACATGATAAAATATCGGAAACGCTTTCTTGTGATATTTTTGTGTTGGATCGGTTAAGTCGTGTTCTTTATAACCTTTAGTTAGAACTAAAGTTGCCCCTGGGATTTCGTCCTAAGTCTTTCCCTTTTTACGCCGAAACCTGCGGATTGCACATGCAACAGAGAAAGTGTTTTGGATGGTGTTTAGCACTTGTGGTAAGACGTGCATTAGCCAGGCAAACGTGAGCCGCCATCTTTGATGTCGGAGGCAAATGAAACAAACTACAAGCATGGAGGAAATGGTTGCAGCGACGCGTTGGATACGGGTGTCTTGGGCAACATCACATGTGGATGAGTATCTCATAGCACATGCTCAGTATAGTGATGATGGGCGCAAACGTAAGTTCGCCAGAAGGTCCACAACAGGTAACTTGGACTATACCAGTCAGGACAAGCCATTTCTGGTGTCCCCCGCCCTGATATTGCTGGAATATTGCTAAAAGCAGCGTAAAGCTCAACTCACCCACCCACCCATACATTTGCCATCAGACACTACTTCAGGTAAACAGGCCTAGCTCAGAGCAAGGTTCATACTGGAAATCCCATGGCCTAGATTTTCGAAGCTCTCTTAGCGCTAAGAGAGTTGTAAGTTAATGTTAATGTATGGCACTTACGACTATCTACGACTTACGACTCTAGCTATGGTCAGCACGGTTACAGTGTAACGATATCACTTCCAGTTAACAAATATTTGGGTAATGCAGTTTAGGACTGAAAAGCAATGTCTCAAACATGTTACCAATTCACACTTTAAATCTAATAACCTTGACCTTGAATGCCAGCAAAGGTTTAATTGCAACAACAGTTGTTACCCTAGTCTGATTTGAAACAGAAACTTTCGACTTTTCACATGCCAAGAAATATAAGCCCCACAATATATATTGAGTGCTTTCGGTGATCCCAGATCTCTCTACCTAGAGAAACATTTGGAATCGCTGCATCTCTCCTTAAATAATATAGCTAAACTGCCCACAGAGCCGTTGTACAAAACAGCCTCAGCGCTGCCATGATCACATAAGCCTTTGCCAAAGTATGGGACTTTGCCAAAGCACCGTGGGCCCTGTTGCACAAAGCTAACTCAGCATTAAGGTGAACTCCATGATCAACTCCATGCTTTAACATAGGCTTATGCCAGTCGTAGTGCTAAGATCGATTTGTACAAGGACATCCTATTGCCTAGTCACTTTTACACCATCAACTTCATATGCTGTCTTATCCTCGTGCTCATAACTATGTGTTCCTTTAACTAATGTTCTGGATCTGATCCCGACGTGCTCCTTTAACTAATGTACAAGATCTGATCCCACGTGTTCCTTTAGCTAATGTACAGGATCTGATCCCACGTGTTCCTGTAGCTAATGTACAGGATCTGATCCCACGTGTTCCTTTAACTAATGTACACGATCTGATCCCACGTGTTCCTGTAGCTAATGTACAGTATGTGATCCCACGTGTTCCTTTACCTAATGTACAGGATGTGATCCCACGTGTTCCTTTACCTAATGTACAGGATCTGATCCCACGTGTTCCTGTAGCTAATGTACAGGATCTGATCCCGACGTGTTCCTTTAACTAATGTACAGGATCTGATCCCGACGTGTTCCTTTAACTAATGTACAAGATCTGATGCCGACGTGTTCCTTTACCTAATGTACAGGATCTGATCCCACGTGTTCCTGTAGCTAATGTACAGGATCTGATCCCGACGTGTTCCTTTAACTAATGTACAGGATCTGATCCCGACGTGTTCCTTTAACTAATGTACAGCATCTGATCCCGACGTGTTCCTTTAACTAATGTACAAGATCTGATGCCGACGTGTTCCTTTAACTAATGTACAGGATCTGATCCCACGTGTTCCTTTAACTAATGTACAGGATCTGATCCCGACGTGCTCCTTTAACTAATGTACAGGATCTGATCCCCGCATGTTCCCTTAACTAATGTACAGGATCTGATCCCACGTGTTCCTTTATTTAAAGTACAGGATCTGATCCCGACGTGCCTCTTTAACTAATGTACAGGATCTGATCCCACGTGTTCCTTTAACTAATGAACAGGATCTGATCCCTAAGTGCCCCTTTAACTAATGTACAGGATCTGATCCCCAAGTGCCCCTTTAACTAATGTACAGGATCTGACCCCACGTGTTCCTTTAACTAATGTACAGGATCTGACCCCACATGTTCCTTTAACTAATGTACAGGATCTGATCCCCGCGTGTTCCTTTAACTAATGTACAGGATCTGATCCCCAAGTGCCCCTTTAACTAATGTACAGGATCTGATCCCAAGCGTGTTCCTTTAACTAATGTACAGGATCTGATCCCCAAGTGCCCCTTTAACTAATGTACAGGATCTGATCCCCGCGTGTTCCTTTAACTAATGTACAGGATCTGATCCCCAAGTGCCCCTTTAACTAATGTACAGGATCTGATCCCACGTGTTCCTTTAACTAATGTACAGGATCTGATCCCCAAGTGCCCCTTTAACTAATGTACAGGATCTGACCCCACATGTTCCTTTAGCTAATGTACAGGATCTGATCCCCACGTGCTGCTTAAACTAACGAACAAGATCTTATCCCCAGACGACGAGCCCTTGACCACTCTCTCCTTTTGTTGAAAGCGTTAAATTGTTGACCAAAGTGTTAAGTTATTGACCAGGACATATTCTCCAGAACTACAATATAATCTCCAGACATCGAGTGTTTACCCGATGTCTCCCGATGTCTCCCGAGTTAATGTTGATTCCCAGAGCAGTTCTTAGAACGTACACAAATACTATTGGACACGCCACTAGCTATTAATGCGGACTGACGCGGTGGTCTCGAGCTCAGTACACAGTGGGATATATGTTCACACTAAGTCCATAATCAGAGGGGAAGCAATTTGCATAATTACATAATTAGTGGGGGTGAGGTGATATGTGTGTGTGTGTGTGTGTGTGTGTGTGTGTGTGTGTGTGTGTGTGTGTGTGTGTGTGTGTGTGTGTGTGTGTGGTTTTGGTATGTTTGTAAGCAAGCAATTGCTACCTACCTGACGACCCTTGTAATTTTATAATGACATTGGATTTTCAAGTGTATGTTACAGCAAGTAATTGTAAACATTATCAAATATATTTCAATTTCAGCTTATATTTTAATCCCTCAGTATTAGTCCCAATCGTAACTACTCGTGTCATTCCGGCAAGCCGGATGGCGTCTCGTACCCCTCTCGTGCACACTCCGGCACAGCGATGACTTATAACATAACTGCCACAGGCTAATTTGCATATCACGTGACCGGACTTTTCTCTTGTTTGTAATCAAACGCGCATATTCATAATAAGAAGAGACTGGACTCACGAAGGCTTTTCGGCGCTCTCTTCATAATGTTTTACATTGTTACATATATATTCTTCCACAACTGCGACAGTAAGGTCTATGACAAAACATATTTAGATATCAAACTGGCTGCATCGTTTGCTCTCCATCAGCTTCGATGACAGCACGTGGAGCCGTACAACCTGTGTAAACAAAGGATCGCTACGCAAATCGAAATAGTGTTACATGTTTTTGGATATTTTCTCAGTGAAACTAAACCATTATTAAAGATGTTTAGTTAGATGTGTAGACTCGTCAAAAATAAAAGAGTAAAATAAATCTGTACATTATATTGAATGAACATTGCAAGATGTGACGAATCGTCACATTTTTCTGGCCTGTGGCAGAGGTACTATGCTGGCTTGCAGGATGGAACTCTGGGTAGGAGAGTGCCTCTCGTGGCCATGTTTACGACTGGGCCCTGTCTAAGCGCAAACGGGCATGGAGATGAAAATAGTCTAGTACCATACCAAGGAAAAATAACTCTGAATTTCCAAACATGGCTCCTAGAATATCCTATATCCCGTGGGCAAAACAGCAATACAGTCATTTCCTTTGTAAACATGTTTCAGTGTTTAAAGTTTCTGATCCTTTAACTCAAAGTTTATGTTTAAATTGTGCTTTGCATAGTTTACCGAAGTTTCAAACTTCAACGGTGCCACCATTTTCATGCTTCGAAATGCGTTTTACTACGCGCAATTTGATTGGTTTGCCACGATTCTTGGCAATAATGGCGTATTATAGGGGTACGAGTCTTCTTGTAGGTCACGGAAAGAGGCGAGTAGTTACGAATGTATTAGTCCTAGCTCAACCACTCACTCTAACGTGCATCAGTATAACAGTAGCAGAAAACTCGCTAGTAAATGTCACGAAACTTTTGCGGACGGACACCTTAATAATTGACATCATCGTATTCATGTGCATTAAATAAAGAACAAATTATCTAAGTTTTTTAGCCAGACAGTCGGGATAGCTTTAACAATATATTACTGGCCCGATTCACAATCAGCTGGCATTTGGCTAGCGGGCCAGTAGCTATTTCGAACGCTGCATGTACGTAATAAACCCCTTGCCATATATATACATATTGGCAATATACAATATACATCACAAATGTAATACCATGATACGGCTCAGGAGATACTGGCGCCTCACACCATGGGTGACTCATTTCTTCCATCGCTGAGTGTTTTAATCGTTCAGAATCATGTTTTCTTTTTAAAATCAGGTACTTTTCTTCCATCTTTCACAATTTTTAATTTCGCAAACATTTACATAAACATATAATTGACAATTGGTTTGCAGAGAAAATATGATATTTTAAGATGCTGTCCTGAGTGACATCTGTATCACTTTGATGAAGTCCGACAGGTTTCAAGTTGATGGGCGGAATGAAGTAGCTGGCGGTGCCGGCTGTTTTCTCCAGTAAGCAGTAGGGCCCTACAGATGAAATGACGTTAATATGTAAATAACCAAAAACCTGTTTTCAAAACGCACACCACACTGGAGCCATTATTTCTTTAAAATCTCATTCCATATAATTTTGTGAACTTAGACGGTTGCATAATATGAATACCAGTGTGTCGAACTGAAACGGTACGAATATAATTCATACCTTTTCCTATAAAATCTTGAAATTATTTAGATGCAAACGTAAACAGATTTTATCACAGGGAATAATGTAAAACTGGGTAAACCACGCTGAACAGGGATTTATGTTGATGCTGTCTCGTAAACGACCTTTTCCTGCTTCCAGATTTCCACAAGAAAACAGTTAGACACTCTATTTCTTCTTGGAATACATTAATTTTAATACCACTCGAACTAATTGTATCAATAAACTAAAAAACGTAACGCTGTACAAGAACGTTATAACATGATGGTTTTAAAAATAATCACGAGACATTCATCTTGTACATGCTTTTAAGAAACCAAGCTGAATGTTTTCCGTCGGTGGGGCTCTCTTCCCAAAGACCCTGTCCTTTTTCTGCCATCTTTGCACATTTTTTAAAACATAATTTGTCCTTCAGAAATAAAATCAATTATGAATTATAAATCTAACGAACCTAGTCATAAATATTCATGTAGGATCGTTAAGCTACTACAGGCGTGTGGCAACCCACAATTAACCTTCAACCAAGTAATATATACCAACTGAGTTGTGATCACTACACTGACGCTCAATACAAATATATGTTATAATTATAACAACGGCCAGCACAGATGTGTACGCGGTAGAGTATTTTCTAATAGAAATCTTGGTCCTAGTGGATTGTATAATGAGATCTGAAATCAACCGAACCATGTATAAACTGTCGAGCAAAAGATGGTATGTAAACACGTTTGATGAATGCTGAAGACGCAGCCAACAATATGTGATCAGTCAAGATATGATCGTTGAGTATTGGAACTTTGGAGTGTTTCGGAGATTGTGTTTAGCCAAGTAAGGTTTTCATGACGTCCAATTGTCAAGCGAATACTTTCTCTTGCCCGGCACAATCACCCGGTAGAACATCAACCTGTCCTACAAACCTAGGGTCGAAAACAGCGGAAGGAAATATTTGCTATTGGAAAAGACTGACAACCTGACGTCAGTTCCTCACCTAGATCTAGACAAACCGCCGGACTAATGGTTAATTTGTTGTGGACTTGAAAACATCTGCTCCGTCATTGTAGATGTATCTACCTCCGACAGTTCCATTATTTGACTCGTGCACGGGAATTACGGTACAATTGTTCCTCAGTGCGCAAGTCTGATCTCCCTGTGGGGATTCCATCGCAGAGTAGGTCACCAAAATCCAATGCTTGTCTCTGTGTGGTTATTCCAGGACAGAGTAGGTCTTCAGTACCATATTTCTTGCCTTCTTGTTGAAATTCCAGTACAGAGTATGTCTTCAGTACCCAATGTTTGTCTGCTTGTTGGACATTCCAGGACAGAATAGGTTCCCTGTACCCATGCTTGTCTCCCTGTGGGAATCCAGGACAGAATAGGTCCCCAGCACCCCATGCTTGTCTCCCTGTGGGAATCCAGGACAGAATAGGTTCCCAGTACACCTATGCTTGTCTTCCCGTGGGGATCCAGGACAGAATACCCCAGTACCTCTATGTTTGTCTCCCTGTGGGAATCCAGGACTTGTACCTGCCTCCCTTGGGAATCAAGGGAAGAATCCAGGACAGGAATAGGTCCCCAGTACCCCATGCTTGTCTCCCTGTGGGAATCCAGGACAGAATAGGTCCCAGTACCCCATGCTTGTCTCCCTGTGGGAATCCAGGACAGAATAGGTCCCCAGTACCTCATGCTTGTCTCCCTGTGGGAATCCAGGACAGAATAGGTCCCCAGTACCCCATGCTTGTCTTCCTGTGGGAATCCAGGACAGAATAGGTCCCAGAATAGGTCCCCAGTACCTCATGCTTGTCTCCCTGTGGGAATCCAGGACAGAATAGGTCCCCAGTACCCCATGCTTGTCTCCCTGTGGGAATCCAGGACAGAATAGGTCCCCAGTACCCCATGCTTGTCTCCCTGTGGGAATCCAGGACAGAATAGGTCCCCAGTACCCCATGCTTGTCTCCCTGTGGGAATCCAGGACAGAATAGGTCCCCAGTACCCCATGCTTGTCTCCCTGTGGGAATCCAGGACAGAATAGGTCCCCAGTACCTCATGCTTGTCTCCCCAGTGGGAATCCAGGACAGAATAGGTCCCAGTACCCCATGCTTGTCTCCCTGTGGGAATCCAGGACAGAATAGGTCCCCAGTACCCCATGCTTGTCTCCCTGTGGGAATCTAGGACAGATTAGACCCCAAGTACTCGATCAAGGCCACACAATCCTAATACGGAGTTTTATAATGTGTGGGGTTGCTGATTGTGATTCGTTATTTCTAGAAGGCGTGGCTTGGTGTTCATGCTGTCAGTCACTGGTTTCAATGGTAAGTGTGGTCTCGATTACCTACAGATCGTGGAGTGAAACACCACTCATTCACCATTTGGGCTGTAGTTGATTAGTTAATTAGAAACCGATGAAGTTCATGAAAGGAGGACCAGAAAGGTACTTGTCAAACATCGTGATGAAACACCAGAAAGACAAAATATGAAATCTGACAAATATCCCACAGCTTTATTCCTTTATTAAGTTACCGTGTTGAGTGTTAACCCGGCTGGCAGTCATGTGGAAGGAAATCTTTGAAATCAGCACTGGTATTATTCAAGGGTCGAATGGTTCCAATAAATGTTGCTGATTTGCCCAATTTGCGCCAAAGGAGAAACACGATCACAAAGGGAGGTAATTGA
Source organism: Haliotis rubra (assembly GCF_003918875.1). Lineage (NCBI taxonomy): Eukaryota > Metazoa > Mollusca > Gastropoda > Lepetellida > Haliotidae > Haliotis > Haliotis rubra. The sequence goes on from NW_025767501.1 coordinate 447,955, forward strand.
TGCATCGTGATTGCTAAATAACTGCTGGATAAATCTGTCGCGCCTAAATGAATTTAATCATTTTCGGTAGATTAAATAACGTGATTTTCTTCTGGATGTTACGACCGGTTTTGATGTTTTTATCATCTTTAACTACGCGATAATATGTTTTATAGCACGCGATCGGTCACTGACGTAAATGGGCGACAATAAGTATGTATATATAGAGTTTCAAAAGTTTGGATATTAACATATACAGATGTTTTTATTCACCTCTTCAATCAATACTTTATTAACCCTGTTAAATGTCATTTTCATCAAAATATACTCTTATTACACCCTTTAATGTTCCATGGCATTTAAATGGGCTTCATTCATTGTATTTATGTGGAGTAGCCTAGTGGCTCACGCGTTCGCTCGTCACGCCGAAGACCCGGGTCCGATCCTCAACATGGGTACAATGTGTGACGCCCATTTCTGGTGTCCCACGCCGTGATATTGCTGGAATAGTGCTAACAGTGGCGTAAAACCATACTCACTCACTCACTCTGACGTGAAAGCTTTAACCACGATACTATTCCATTGTCCTGGTATGTATTTGTGACACATTACATTGTATGATTACATTGTATAATTACCAGAAATATCTTCATTAATGGATACACCTTGTTTTTCATTGCCGTTTACTGAAAGATGTCATTGAAGTTTCATGCAGTATACTTAGACTCAGTATTATTCGTTACACTGCTATACTGAGACTCAGTATAGCAGTGTAAGGAATAATACTAAGCCTAAGTTTACTTAGACTGAAGTTTCATGTAAATTAAGATCCTATACGTACTTAGTCCAGTTCCTCTGGAGATTCTTCTCGAGGGAGCAGCCATATGATGTGAGTGAGTTTAAAGTTTACGTCGCATCGGCCTCATTTCAACCAGATAGCGACGATGGGATACATGGCACTCTGCTTCTCGAGTCCAACACACATAGTGTCTATACCTAAGGTTTAAGGGGGCGGTGAATTAGCCTAGTGGTTAAAGGGTCAGCTCGTCACGCCGAAGACCCAGGTTCGATTCCCCACATAGGTACAATGTGTGAAGCCCATTTCTGGTGTCCCCCGCCTTGATATTGCTGGAATATTGCTAAAAGCGGCGTAAAACCATACTGACTCACTAAGGTTCAAGGGGTTACCTACTTCTTTGTGTATCTTCGTTTTCGACCATGTTGATTGCTGCTAGTGAGACGGGAACTATAACATGAACCGGTTTGAGTTTGGGTTGAGGAATATACGCGTTAGTGCGCGTTTAGACTCTGTATTCTGACTTACTTTGTGATGAACGTTGCATGCATAAAGGAAAATGGGGTACATATATATAGTACCCGTGCTGATGACCCCAACAGCACCTTTAGATTGTGTTTTCCCGGCTGGACTACTTACAGACTGTGGGGCGGTGGAGTAGCCTAGTGGTTAAAGCGTTGGCTCGTCAGGCCGAAAACCCGGGTTCGATTCAACCCATGGGTACAATGTGTGAAGCCCTTTTCTTGTGTGATATTGCTAAAAGCGGCGTAAAATCTCGCTCTCTCACTCACTCACTCACCCAACCCAAACCCACTCAATACCCACCCACTCACTCACAGGCTGTTGTCATGTAGCTGCAGTTCTCTGTTTGCCCCTCTCCAGCATGTTCGCTGGAGATGTATGTATTACATCAGTTGGATTACTGGATAGAGCCACACTCGGTGAAAACATGCCCTCAGTCAAAATCGATTTTCAGACACGGATGAAACATTTGTGACCTTGTGACAGTCCGTACCATATTTTTGTCCTACTGAGAGTGCAGCTCGGTAATGACCTCGTCCCTTCCAGGCAAATATAGAACTTGGACGCCGAAAAGCCCAACTGCATCGAATACGGAACGTCATTAGAGTTTGCTTGTCATTTATTCACTAACCGGTGTTTTCTCTGCCCTGTGACCTATCAAACTTTATCCGGGAGACATAATTCATAAGAATATTTTTCTTCCTACCGTACAAACCTATCCTGGGAGTATTTCCGTATACTGGGTCGACAAAAACTGCAATTAATTGTGTTGGCGAATCAATCAGTCATTATTCAAGTCGTTCGCCGCCATTAAACGCAGCTTTATATAAATCGCGTAATCGGATTTTCTGGATTCGTTCGATCTTGTCAAGGCCCCCAATCCCTCTCCGCGGTTTAAGGGGAATTGGAAACTAAATTCACATCAACTTGCAGGAGGACAAAATACTTCTTCAAGCCGATTTCTAGTCGGGACTATTTTTTCTGCGCAGTAATCGGATTGATCTGAAGTGTGACAGACCACTCCAGAACTAATTATCTCTTGAAACAAAATAGTCCCAATACCCGCGAGCGTTATCGCGGAAGACAGGAAACAATATTCATTGATCTTGTCTCGTAAGGAAATGTTTTTATTATGATGGTCGAGGATAAAAACTTCATCAAAAGGCTGTTTTTGTACGAGCTTGCAGTAATCTTGTTTTAAATACATGGCAGGTACAAAGAACGCTTGTCGCCTACAGTATATTAGCTGTTTTGTTAAAGTGCTAATTCCCGATAACTATGACAGCTTTCGATTCAATGAACTATTACATGGAACATAGGCCAAGTGAAACGTACAATGAAATAACCGTATAATGTACGTTAATGGTTGGCGAGTACTTCAGGAAAAGACTTACAAGAATAGGCCTCACGGGTCTCGAAGTAATAGTAGTGTTATTCTCAATGCTGATTATTAAATCCCTTCAGGCGAGACAGTTTTAAAAAAATGCTAAGATAAAGGGCAATAACTATTGACTTTTATGTGCAGTTACGTGATATTCTGTCTGAAGAATAAGACATTCAGCAAGCTGTTTTGCCTGTGGTTTAGAATACTCGTTTCTGATCCATATGAACGTAGTTGTGTATCTAGTATTACTGATATTAAATCCCATCAGTCGATAAAGTTTTGAAATATAGCTCAAATAAAGGGCAATAACCCTTTACTTTTCATGGCAGTTAAGTGATATTCTCTCTGAAAATGAAGACATTCAACAAGCTGTTCCGCTTGTATAGTAGATGTTCATTTCAGATGTATTTGAATGAAGTTGTGTATCTAGTAACACTGATTAGTAAATCCCCTCTGACGATAAAGTTTGGAAATATAGCTCCAATAAAGGGCAATAACTCTATAGTTTTATAGGCAGGTGATATTCTTTCTGAAGACGAAGACTTTCAGTAATCTCAAGCGTTCTGATTGTATATTCGATGCTATATTTTTATTTATTTGATTGTCGTTGTGTATCTAGTCCAGAGCATTTCAATTACCTTGTTCGTTGTATTAAGAGACTGGGTCCCTGCTTAACCTGAGTTACTTTTAGAACCAGCCCATTTTGATATATCGATGTAAAGCAACCTGTGTTGATCTTAAGAGGCAACTGAATGGATTAGGAGTTCAGGCTATAGATGACCTGGTTGATTGTATGTCATCGTATCGCTATTGGGTGGACCGATGTTCGTGATGCCAGTCACTGGAACGTCTGTTCTTGGCTCGAATATTTACAGCCTAGCATTGAACTGGAAAATAACTAAACGCAATGTGTGCGTGCGTGCGTTCGTCTTTGTGTGCGTGCGCGTATGAACATATATTATCTATATTCACATGAACAGACAGGTTCAAAGAAATGACAGCTTGTCTAAATCTTTCAAAAGTTTTCAAGTTTTAGCTTTCGAATTTTAACAGATGAATTGCGTACGCGTGGTGTGTAAATGAATGAAATCTGCTGATCTTTCCGTCTCAAAGAAAGTTATGAATAAGTCTGTCACTCGGGATGAATTTGTTGTAATAACTTGTACTGGGTCTGTGTCAATATAATGTGCCTGGGAAGGGCATCTTCGTTCTACAGCGGCAAGTATGTTATATCACTTCAACATCACTACAATATATACCAGCATCAGTCTAGACAAGCAGCATCAGTCGAACAAATACGTGGATGAACGTTGCTAGTCTGTCTTACAGTCCCTGAAGTGAGTGAGTGAGTTAATATTTAACGTCACATCGGCAATATCGCAGCCATATCGACAGTCCCTGAAGACCCGTGAAGGTCCGGGTTAGAATGAACCTTCAGCAACCCATGCTTGTCGTAAAAGGCAACTAACGGGATCGGGTGGTCAGGCTCGCTGACACATGTCATCGCATCCCAATTGCGTAGATCGATGTTCATCTGTTGATCCCTGGATTGTCTGGTCCAGATCCGATTATTTGCTGGAATTTTGCTGAGTGCGGCGTAAAACTCAACTCACTCACTCACTACAGTCCCTGAACCGCATAATCACTTACCCATAAATTACGAATAGCCTGTTGACCAAAAAGGGTGTTTGCCCTTCCAATGCAAATAGCCATCTGCCAACTGTACAGACAATTACAAGGATGTAGACTGGGAGTACACCTGCCTTGACTGTGTCAAAATGACACTTCCTTCCTTGACATTAAGAGGCAATGTGCTCCATCACCTGGACTTCATTTCCAGTCTTGGTCTAGACGAGAACATGGATGCCTGCAGCCTCAAGGACCCGCTTCACGAAGCGATCTTAGCGATAAGACGATGGTAACTCCAAAGTTTTAACACAGACTTGTGACAAACGGCGCCCAGGGTCCACTTGTACAAAACAATCTTAGCAATAAGACTGTTTAAGTCTATGATTAAGTGTGGGAGTATAGATGGCATTAGCGCTAAAATCGCTTTGTGCAAGTGGGCATTGGAATAAAACCGAAACACTGTTGCATTTTTATCCCGATAGTGAGTGAGTGTGTACGCTTATACGCAGCTTTTAGCAATATTCCAGCAATATCGCATCGGGGGACACCAGAAATGGGCTTCACACATTGTACCCATGTAGGGAATCGGCATGACGAGCGGACCCTTTAACCATATGGCTACCCCACCGCCCAGTTTATCAGGATAATTGTGTCCTGCAAGACTGCTCCACATCAAAAGATTTGATTTATGGGACACACACACACACACGCACGCGCGCGCGCGTGTGTGTTGGATCATGCTGTACATTCATGTTTGTTCCGTGATTTAATTCGTTTAGAGTTGGTTTGTTGTTTAACGCCGCAATCAGCAATATTATCCGGGTTAGAATTCATCTTCAGTAACCCATGCTTGTCGTAAAAGGCGACTAACGGGATCGGGTGGTCAGGCTCGCTGACTTGGTTGACACATGCCATATAGCTGGAATATTGCCGAGAGCGGCTTTAAACACGAAACAAAACAAAACCAAATATTTAATGTAAAAACAACTTATGTTGCGTGATACCCGTTAAACAAAGCGATCTTACCTTGAGACTGTCGTAACGGTTATAGAGTATAACAGCGCTACGACAGGTCTGTTTCAACGCTGTGTGGCTGGCGTCCCTAAAAGACATTTTGGATCTGATGGTTGTATTAACACGGAAAAACTAGACAAAGTTTTACCAATATTTTATAACGATATGCGTTATTGAAAACTGGAAATATTACAGACTAACCGACTACGTTCCTCAATCTTAAACCTGCCAAGGGTCACATTGATAACGAGCATCAGACTTAATCCGGGACCTGTATCTCTAAAGCTAACAGAACCAAGGTGCAGTACGTTTATCTGTCTTTACGGCTGTTTGTATTCCACTAACTGACATAATCTCACGTTCACAATAACAACGTTATCGTAAGTTTTATCTGTAAACGCGATTATCTGCGATAGCTAGAATAGGTATATAATACGGATGACAGTTACAAATCAGGGGGGTGGCTGTCTAGTAAATTCACTCAGGTGTGTAACTTTACTTTCTTCAAGTTCGAGAAGTCTTTACCATTTCTATTGTGTGTTAACTTTAATCTTACTGGATATCTCTTTACTACTTGTTACCCTTGGCACATTTTTCAGGTTGATGTGGAACGCGACATGCTTTATTACATGTCTCATATCTTCTGTATTACAGTTTAGGATTGTGTATTTCATACTTATCTTTGACACTACACTGTTATGTGACTGTTATAGAATTTATAGAGTGTGTCGGATATTTTAACTGTTGCATTACGTTGTGAGTACTATGCTGTCTTGTGACTGCCACATAAAGTAGATTGTATGAACGCCCACTGGGGTGATGTGTAGAATATTGAACTATTGTTGTGTACATTGGAATATGTATCGTGATGAATGTAGTATGTGTCGTGTGTAACGAATCTACATGTACTTTGATATCTGATTGCATTGTGAACATGTTCTAATTATTAACTGTAAACCATACCATTATTGATTGATTATGTGAAATCATCCTGTGACTGCTGTGTATTAAACTCCTTGTTTATTTTACTCAGGTGTTGTGTTGTGTGTGGGTTGGTATAGTCAGACCTCTTGCCAAGCGAGCTAATTCCCCAACTCGCGTTTTAACAGTTGTAACCCAAATAGCTGGAATATTGCTGAGGGCGGCGTGCAGCTAAACCTACTCACACACTCACTCACTCACTCTACTGTATTGAAACACCGGCAACTCAAAGTCCTTTTGAGAATTTCATAATTATGTCAAAATGCGGCGTAAAACGACATATTGCGTTTTCATTATTGCTTAACCATGTGGTATCTGGCGTTTTAAACGTTTAGTATTTCGGGCCGTGCCGTTAATGCAAGCATAACCAGCCCTGCACGCAACTTTAATCCCGACAGAGCTCGTTTTAACTCGTGATGGTGGAAGTCGTGCAAACTATTACAGAGTACAAATCTGATAACTACACGCTTTCGTTCGAGTCGATTATTGTTCATAAAAAACCTGCCTAAAATCACATCCCTACTTTATTCCACAAATTTCGGTTTCATCTGACGATTTCAAACACTAACAAAATGTTCCTTTTCATCAGATTCCGTTAACTTTTAATAAACTTAATAAAGACTCAATTCAATGCAGCTCCTACAGCACATGGCGAATAAACATGGCCACCAGCGTTATTTGCTCAGGCGTCGTTTACGTGACGATCCAAGCTTCGTGCAGCGTCGTCAATCCGACCAACCCTAGTTGCGTGTGAGGCAGAGAGTTCATCTACAACCTCTTCTGTTCAAGAGCCGGTTGTCCGGTCTGGGGCGGCCGTTTCCTTTAATAATCCCTGATTCCACAAAGCGCTCTGAGGGACAATTATCTAATGCACGACAATCCTGCCTGGAAATGTAGGACTTGCGGAATTAAGGAGAGTATCGAGAATCACCTGGCAATAACGAGTTGGAATAGCTCGATTGTTTTCATTATCGGTCCGCCTGTAATAAAAGTCTTCTCTGTTGCACGGAGTCATCTGAAGTCGTCTTTCAACGTAAATTGACTAAAGCGCTGGAGGCGCCGATTAAGCATTTAAGGGGTCACTTGTGTTTCATGAAGTAATTGCTCTGAATATTTGTTGAGAGCAATTTCCTTAAATGATTAAAAACGAATACTTTAGTGTAAATGTGGCTTGATTCTGACGAAAGCAGATATTTGTCAAGCGGTTTTAATTTTCAGCAAATATATTTTCGTTGAGATTTTGTTTAGAAAAATGTAGACGTATACAGTAGTGTAAATAAATGATCAGTCAGTAACAATGATCATGTCATCATGAACACTGAAACTGTAAAAATATTGGGTTTTAGGCCATGTACGGTAACATATAATTTACAGCCATGTCATGGCGTCAAGAATGCCATGTGAATGGGTTGTGGAGTGAGTATTTTGGCAATATTCAAGCAACATCATGGCGAGGGGCACCGGAAATCCGCTTTAAGCATAGTACCCATAAAAAGAATCGAACTCAGGATGATTGAACTCTTTAACCACAGGGCCACCCAACTGCCCACGTGATATAGGAGTGTCTTTTTACGATACACCACAACACAGTCAGAGCTCCCTAACCAAGGATAATAATTCTGATTCTGAGATTCGAACCATCAACAAACCGATCTGGCAGATATTGGCGTAGCTCCGCTGAGTCACGTGTGTCCTTGTGATATTGTAGAGAGTATATTCAGCCTCTGAGTGATGTATTTGGCTACAGCTGTAAGTAAAGACATAGATACAGTTAATGAAGACCCGATTTCGGGAGACAGATCAACCACAGTAAAGTGAAACAATCTGTTGTTCTTTAACATGTTTTGACATGTGTACAAGAAGTGAGTCAGTGACTGTAGTTGTACGCCGTTTTTAGCAATATTCCAGCAATATCGAGGCTGGAGACACCAGAAATGGGCTTCACACACTGTAACCATGTCAGGAATCGAACCCGGGTCTTCGGCGTGACTAGTGAATGAAACATGCATTGGACACGGCATACAGGACGAGTAGTCGACCGATCAGTTACTCTTGATGTACTACTTGTCTCGAATATTTCCAGGGAGTTGTCACACAGTTGGAATATTGCTGGGTTGTGCAACGTTCACGTCTTTCCTTCGTGGGAATCAGCCAGTCAAACCTTCAAGACCCGACTTATTAACCTGCATTAATTGAAGGGTTAATTAAACCCTAATGGTTCATTAAATTCTTAACGTTTCTTAATATCTTAATGACGGCGATGGGTTGTATAAAACCGTCATTAATCTATCATTGGAGTGTACGATGTCCATTAACATTGGATTAGGGTATTCCCCTATATGTTTCCCACAATTCCCACGCTCCTTCCTGTCGTCTGCCAAGTGGCATGATCAGTAGGCCTACCACGAATGGAGCAGTACGTAAAAAGTAGCTCATCTTGCAGTTCGGAAACTTTGGTACATTACTACAGTCAAAGGAAAGGGTAGGGCCCACTGACATGCATTTTCCGCGTTTGGGAGGCTGTTTTATGGGAACCCAGAATTGTATCAATGTATGAGCGGATATTATCAGGCATGTTTGTTTAGTTACAGGTTGAAGATACCAACAAACTTTCATTACGTTAATGGTCCATACTTTAAGGATGGTACAATAAAAGGTTGTATACAACCGAAGTCAATAGCACATTAGTTAATGAAGGTTAAATGACATGTTAATGCAGCATTACAGGTAAAAACAGCCTGTTCGTAAGTATATAACAAGGGAGGTAACCCTCTTTTCAAGCGGCTAGCTAAACCGATAGAGACATCTAGCACAAAGAGACCTATAACTCCAATGAACAACGTGAGTGAGGCGGAATGTGGAACCGATCGTGGAGGCAAATTGATGAGGATTGAACAATCAATAGAAGGCTCTCATGCGTTTGTAGACATCACGAACAGGAATCATCGTGATAGTAAATAGGAGTGGGAGAGAGAGGGGGGTGGGAGAGAGATAGATAGATAGAGGTGGGAAAGAGAGAGAGGAATTGAGGTGGATAGAGGGGAGAGGGAAACGGAGAGAGAAGGGGCTACCCCACCGAGAGGGGGAAGGGATATGGAGGAAGAGAGAGAGATGAGAAATGGAGGGAGAGAGGGATAGGAATGTCTCACAGGGGGAGAATAGGGAGGGATAGACAGAGGATGGGGATAGGGGTGGGGAGAGGGATAGACAGAGGAAGGAGAGGGGAGGCAGTGAGAGAGAGTGTCAATGAACAGGCAAAAGAAAGTTTTACTGTTGATGTACTTCACATAACATGCATTATATCAACGAATGTCTCACAACAGGATACGTCTCAAGGTACGGGGGTCGTAATGTCACGGTTCACATAATTGAGCAGAATGAGACAGGTAATTTCAAGGTGATGCTTACCTCCTTGTGCGACCGGCATTCAGACAATGTTGACGAACAACTTTCACGTTATATACCACTCCTAGGTAGTGTGCAAAATAGTTCCCAAATTTTGCAAGCCAGTAAGGAAACTATGCAAAATATCACAAAAAGTTAAATTACCATTAAAAAAACCCATGAAAATGCACCAGCCAGTCGTGCCAGTGACTGTGGAGATTTACTGGCCCGACTGGATTTTTACTAGCCACGGGCCAGCGGGCCAGTGGCTATTTCGCACACTGCTCCTATGTGATCTTCGTACAACAGTCTTTCAAGCAAATGAAAAACAATATATCCCACTGAAACAATATAGACATTGAAACCCAGGGCCTAGATTTTCGAAGCTCTCTAAGCGCTAAGATAGTCGTAAGCTAAGTTATAGTTCTTTATTTAGGTACAATGGTGTGGGCAATCGGCCCTATGTACAAGATGGTCAAAATCACGTCTCAAATATAAATGCGTGTCAAATTACATATTCACTATTCATTTATGCAAGACACTAACCACTATGTGAAATGAACTTTTTAAAAAGTGAAAATGAACCACAACAGACATCTTCCCGTGTGTCCCTTTGTTAGAGTCAGAAGAGACAGCGTCCATTGACCTTCCTATCTGTGTATGTCACACATGACGTAATTCATCCGTTGGTCCCGTCGTCCACGTTCACACGTTGGGACGATAACCATCCACGCCGCCATCCATCTTCCGCTACCATTAGGTTGATTGCAGCCCTTAAGCCGTATTGGTGAAACAATAAAATCTTTTCCACAAGAAGTTTCCCCATAAACGCAAACGATCGTTGGCATTCTCATTATCTACTGGCGGATAAACTGGGCTCAGATTGGGCTTTATTTCCCCCCGAACCGAAACCGGTGACAATTTTCTCGCCTTGTTTAAAGGTATATCGTTCTTAGTGTCTCTTAAATCCCTAGCATTAGACAACATTTGGCGTGTTGATGTAAATATGCCTGTTTCGTTTCGGTTTTATCACCTCTACCGCATTTGGCATCTGTCAGTTGTCCCAACAAATGTAGGTATACAAGACCCGAAAATCACATATATCTGAAATTAATGTTCCACGCTGAGGAAACAATTGGTTTCTAAGGCGTACTAACTCGCCAGTACCTACACTTCCCACTTTCTGCATCGCGTGATTAAATTTGTTCCAATGTTCTGTGAAAATATCAGAGTCCAGTGAAAAAAAATGCCATCTATTATTACCAATATGTCCACACCATTAAACCCTTTCTTTTGCAGAAGCCACGACTGAGCACTAGCAAGACGCGCCTTACTATCTGTGTATGTCAGATCTCATTGGCTGCTGGAGAATCAAGATTTTGGTGGTTTTTTTGGTTTTTTGTTTTCATTTTAAATTGTTGATTTCATGTTTTTAGGGAGACTCTGTAATAAAAACACGTGAGGATCGGGTTAGAATTGGTCTTCAGCAACCCATGCTTGTTGTAAGAGGCGGCTAACGGGACCTGGCTGACAATGTCATCGTATCCCAATTGTGTAGATCGATGCTCATGATGTTGATCACTGGATTGTCTGGTCCAGACTCGATTATTTACAGACTACCGCCATATTGCTGGAATATTGCTGAGTGCGACATTGAACATCAAACAACGAAGCAAACCAAAACCAAATCTGTAATAAAAGAAGAACTCTTAACGCTGCTTTATTACCCAAACAAACAATGCTAATTTCGCATGGGACCCGTAAGACGAAGCGATCTTATATCTAAGAAAGTCGTAAAGTTTATGGAGTAAAACAGAGCTACGAGCTACGAGCTACGAGCTACGAGCTACGAGCTACTTTTCAACGCTTTGTGAAACGGGGCCTGCTGGCGTCCCTAAAAGACATTTTGGATCTGATGGTTGTAACCCAATAGTGTAAGGTAGACATGCAGATATACATTAGCGTACGTGATTGTGAGATTGTGCCTTGGCGTCGTTAAACAATATACTTACAGCGTCGGCATCAGCGTCAACGTCAACGACAACGCCAACTAGAAACAAATTTCAATGGGTGAAAAAGACAAGGTAGCAGTGACAACCATGTGAGTGGTTCCCTGAAGATCAGAGATGACATCAGGTACTCGCGAAAAGGGTAAGCATCTTTCACCCGCCGTTCACGATCTTAGATTGACGACGGTTGTAAACCCTACAGCGTAAGATGTACAACCGTACGCGTGACTCACTATTGGATTGCCATGGTTTAATTTCACAAAGAAATAGCGCGAAGACGATCTCAACTCGCTGCTTAACCCTCTAGATGCCAGAGGGACATATTCCTCTTCAAAAACATCACTTTGAAGTCAAATGTTATTCAAAATGTATCACGCACACGAATACAATTCATAGTTTGGAATTCAACAGGACATTTTCTGTTCCTTTATATCATCAGCTGTCAACTCAGGCAAAGCAAAAGTGCTGAAAGTGACCTTTCAAAATTGGGTACTTCGTAAATGTCGCCATTTTTGACACATTACGAAATCGCGGTTCACGGCGTTAACTCAGCATCCAGAGGGTTAAACGAAACATGAGAATTCGGGTGAAAAGAACCCATCAACCCATTCGGAATTAGTTGACTGGCATCCTGGTCCTACTCAGTAAATCTATGTTCATGGCGTCAATCACGGGAATTTCTGGTCCAGACTCGATTATCGACAGACCACTCTCATATAGGTGGAACATTGCCGAGGGGTGCATTAAAGTGTTTGTTGCTTAACGTTGCACTTAGGACTATTTGAGCAATATGGCGGCGGTCTGTAAATAATCGAGTCTAGACCAGACAATCCAGTGATCAACAGCACGAGCATATATCTACGCAGTTGGGATACGATGACATGTGTGAACCAAGTCAGCGAGTCTGATCACCCAATCCCGTTAGTCGCCTCTTACGACAAGCATTGGTTACTGAAGATCAGCTATAACCCGGATCGCGGTGTTAAATAACACCCGCAGCATAAGATAGCTTAATGGATACATGCCCTACAACCCAATGCACCTTAATCCAAATGACATCACATCCATTACTCTTGAACTCAAATACGCTTACACGAATATCGCAATATTTTTCTTCGTCTGTTATACAAATGGAACCCATAGCTTGCCACACCCTTCTAACACAACAATACCGTGCCCATAGTCTTCGACCCACATCGTCCAATGTGTTTACCGTTGAACGAGTACTACGTCGGACCCAATAGTACTCGATGTCTCTCAGTTCGAGGGTAAATGACTGCAGTATATGGTTTCTGAATAATGCGACAGATATTCAATATATCCACCTATCATTTGATCTCTTCTGATAACAAACCCGACATGTTACATGCAGCTCTGTAAGTATATTGATCATCAGATTCATCTTATGACAGAATCTTGAGCAGAGATTACTCCGAGACGTGATGTAAACTGGCATGTCACGGGCTGGCGTGGCATCTGGTCGAATCTTTCCAGACCGATTTCCCACTTATTTGTCGATATCGATATGTCATCGATCCATACATGAAGCTATATGTATATATCTATGGATCTTCAGATATGCGATTGCAGTATACGACACCAAGCAATGTGTTTCAGCTGACCGCCGGCGTGAAAAATGTTTTTTTGTTTTTTTTATAAATTCGATTTTTACAGAACGTCATGACAGAAATGCGGCTTGAAAGATTCATTCCGTTTATTTTCAACGTTTAAATGATGTTTTATAGCATTATAACTGAGGTCAAATGTGTCACAGCATATATGTCAACAATATGTTTTGTTGTGAATATAGTGTTGGAGAACACTATGGAGAAAAGTCTTCACAGTTCTCAGAAACCCAAGTTTAAAACTGAAACGTTCAAATCAAGTGTCTCAGTTTGTGTCAAATGCCAGCAAAATAAATGAAATACTCATTGTTATTGTGAAAGTTGGTAAATGCTGGAAATTGTCATTTGTTTCAGGTTCTTCTTCTCAATCCATTTTCTGACGATATGCAAAACCATACGGTTATCACAGTAGCTGTACATTTCGGTACAATGGACCTTTCAGTTGGAAGAGCAAACATTGGTCTCAAGGCTGGTTCATTGCATGGAATGAGAAAAGTCGTCTGTTTCAATCACCGTAACCTAAACACTATTTATCCACTAAATTGTTGACAATGTTGACAAAATGAAATATTTCAATCTTTGAAACAAAATACTGTGATAGTCTAAAGTACTATTCTTCACGAAGTTAAAACAGGGATAATCTACAACGTTATATAGTCTCCCTGGTTAAAATATCTTCAAATTGATGCCATCACACATTAAACAACCAGTTATTGTGGTGGGGTGGGGTCGTGTGTACGGCACACTAAACCGAAACATAAGTCTCATTAAACTATTCAGACAATGACCTACTTTTCAGCCGATCCGAATTTTCTCGTGTGAAAGTGAAAAGAGACACCACAAACAACTATGGTTACACTGAATTCCAATTCCTTGTTTCATAAGAAAATGGTATTTACAAGTTAATTTTAATTTTATACTTTAATAACATCGTATTTCTATATTTTATGGCGAGGTTTAGGCAGCATGACCTTAATAAGACGTCACAGGCTGCCCCTGTTTGATGAGGTCGTAAAATGATTCACAAATCATCTGGCTCACTGGTTACACATGTTACGTATTTTTTCCGCTTATTCAGTGTATTGTTTTAACGCACAATGTGATTGATATAATATCAAGTCCGTACCAGACCACCAAACTTTTCTAGCGGCGGAGCTAGATTTGAGATTTCCACGATTTCCAGATTTCCGTTTGTCAGAGCACGCTGTACGACAGAGCACGCTGCACGACGTGTTTGCAAGGATTAGAAGGAGCGTAGTGTTGCAATATACAAGTGCTTAGATGTATCAAATAATACTGATTAATATTTATGTATCCAGTTGAATGAATTGGTCTCAAACTCTGGACTGGTTATTGTACTAAGGTGCGCAAAAGGACGGAACGCAGTCAGCAGGAAACGAGACTGTTGTGTAATCAATGTTTTGACTTGGATCGGAAATCAGGCAACGTTGGTCGCCAATAGGTGAAGATGGCAGTGTTGGTCAGTTTAATGCCTGAGATTTTCCAGTTCTTGCGTCTCTCCCAACACTGAAACACATGTGGTGTCTCCTTTAGCGAGATACTTCGTTTGGAACACGACCCAGCAGTGAATGGGTACCCGGTAGGATGTGATCAATGTTTACAAATTTCAGAATCCTATTTACTTGGTTTGTGAAGGTGTACAGAACTTACAAATCATGACATAGCTTTTAGAAACATTACTTCCGACACTTTCTTTGTCCATCCAGAAATCTATTCGTGTGTGTCACGAATTTTTAAGTTAAACTTAAATATTAGCGTTATGCACGAAATGTATGAAAGGGAAAGATGAAAAAGTGAGTTTGGCCGATTGGGGATTTAACGAGAACCGGGAAATATGGCCGTATTAGAACAGAGGTTCGTAGGAAGATATGACAAGTAACCTCTGTGGGAAGAGAATGGCTTGTAACAGGAACCTCTGATTCATTCGGATTTTGACTATGTTCTCTTAGGACCGGGGCGATACCGCCTCCGTGGTGTAGTGGTTAGAGCGTCCGCCCGGAGAGCGGAAGGTCGCGGGTTCGATCCCCGACCGCGTCATACCAAAAGACGTTAAAATATGGTACTTGTTGGTCCCTGCCTGGCGCTCGGCATTAATGGGTACAACAAGGACTGGTCGGCTCGGAGTCAGTATAATGTGTCTGAGTGGGGTATTCATGCTTAACTGCGGCGTGGTATCGCAGTGGGCTAGCACTATTAAACCAGCTTCAGTTTGGGTTAGTACAAGCAGCCGCACATACACATACACACGCATGCACGTCGTCATATGAGCGAAACATTCTCAAGCACGACGTTAAACCCAATTTTAATAATATACACCAACTATATAACGACTTCACACACTGTGCCCATGAGGTGAACACTTTAACAATGACGCTAGGGGATTCAGTCGTGAGCAAAATAAACTATCCATTACAAATCCTGCAATTCACTTTTAAAGGCCCCTACCGCGCTGTAGTCGGTTTTAGTAAAAGTTTTCAACAAAACTAATATGTTTTCATTAGAACGTATTGAAGAGGCAAAAAATAAACGTTTTTGTGGAACTCGAATTTTAGGGCATGGTCAAGCAGGCTTTCCCTTGTTCCTGGTCTTACGTAAATACGAACGTGAAACGAAGTCGAAATGATCTAATAATCTTTAAACACAATTCAACCAATTCTTAACATAATGCATCTATTTTGAAACAACAACAACAACAAAACTTCTTCTTTTTTATATAAACTTCGGCTAATCTTCAAAGCAAAGCACCGTAGGTTAGGTTTTAGTGATAAACAATGGGAGAACCTTTGATATGATATGAACTTAGCAGATCGTTTCCAAACAGCGACAGTCAGAAATTACACTGTGCAAGAACTCAAGGTGAGCTGTCCATCAGAAAACTGTTCGTGCTGCGAAACTTTGAACATGACATGATAATGTTTAGTGTAAGAACTTTCATTCATTATTTTACAGAGCATTTTGTATAAAGGCTGATGTTCAATTTTGAATTTGTTCTTTAGCCTGAGGAGCAGGAAACTGACTTCAAACGAGAAACACGGCCTTTTCATGAGGAAAGTGCAATATAGGGCAGGTCATATCGTAAAGATCAAGCACGTCACGAAAACATTCCTGGTTAATAAAAGGATGTGCTTCAACAACGATGGCGGGTATCTCCATTGTCGTCCCAGTGGGCACGAGAAAAAGGTTATTTCTCTTTCTGTCTTGTCAGAAGACTTAGCATCATTGTCTGATTGTCGATGTATTTTCTTTGAAGTGACTGTATGTGCTTTCGTCGCTGTGTTGAAACACGTATTACAAGCGTGCCAAAAACCAAATATAGCTAAATCAATCACGAGTAAACGCCGGTGTTAATTTCAACACCAGAGAACATTCTAAAAAGTCAATCGTCAAAATTACTTTGAAATGAAAGTGGTAGGCACCTGTCGATTTATCCTGTTTGATTTTTTAATCCTGCCCCAAACCTCTGGGTGTTTGACGGCTCTGCGGAATATCATTAGGTCAGAATCAAATGTCTAAGTTCTAAAGTCTGCATTGTGTCAGAGAAAAACATGACCCTCTTTTTCAAGATCCAGAATCGTTTCCTGGCCCGTGTTAGAGGCAAATGCCAATTGTTTGGGAACGGACTCAATCATATGTTTATGTCAAAAGTTGCATGCTTGGCAATTACGATATAGCAGGGCTAGAAAACTGTCACTTGCAAATCCACTTACGGGTGCTCAAAACGGTCTTTCTTGGAAATGCGTTCCTCTTTCTGTATGTCCGGGAAACAGTAATTAGATCCAGTCTGAACAGCTTGGAGAATCTGTCATGTCAAGTGTCATTTATAGTCTTGTTATGCCATTGCGCAAATATGCACTTTATGTTATATTCATATTTCGGTTTAGGCGTCGTTCGCACAACGCCCACTTTTCGAGAAACCTAAATGACGCAAAACAATGTGTTGGAGATATACGTGGTTTTCGATCAATCTCATTAAAGTCAGATCTCACTTCTTGCTACGACTAAACAATGATCTGAAGACATCCCATAATCACATCAGAACGACTTTTCAGCCGACCAATCAGAGCGTCGCTTACCAGTTCGGGAAGGTGACAGTCGGGACATGTTTTTGAATCTTGCTGCCTCGATAAGGTTAAGACGATGTATTCCGAACGACATCTAAGGGCTGTGCGTCTGATACCGTCCAAATCATCTCTTGCTTCAATGAGACTAAACGAAAGAGACTCCCCAGAGCATGTAGGAATCTCAGCCATCCATTTGAATTCAATAATGTCCATTTGTTTAGTTGCAAACTTTGGAAAATACATTATTGCAAAACTTAGTCTGAAATGGGCACAACACTACTGTTCTTAAGCTAGACTAACGCTTAGTCTCTGAATATTAGGGATGTGACGATGCGATACGTATCTCGATACTTCATTCCCGACATTTTGCGCGTAACAAACAGCCATTACTGTTTCAAAATGACCAGACAGTGGTGCGTTTCCATTAAATTATTGACCATCAGTCTGAAACGCTTTCGTAATGGCGCCTTCCATGACATGTAGTTTCCCATGCGCACGCGCGTCTGAGGGAGCGCTTCTTGTAAACATCAGGAGGGAGTAATCATTATTTCTTAGCTGTTCTGACAATTACCTGGATGGCAGTGGGTACCAAGTATCCATCAACCAACCACACTCACCAAGTCAAGTCATTCTTCTTTTATTCTGTATAAGAAAATTACAAGAAACAAATGTTACAAGCTCACTGTTTTATAATCTGTCCGGTTTGTATTTCACAAAACAAGAAATAAACTTTCTTCAGTTATCACTCCAGTAAATATTCAAAGAAATGTCACAACTTAAGCAGTTAATAATTCGCTGTACCTTGCAGATTGCAAAATGCCGTGTGAATGAACTCTTTAACAAACATTTAACCAGTATAGTAAAAGCCTAACTTGTTCATTCTCTCTAGAATATAACAAAGTAGACATAACAGTAAAAACTGCTAATGTAGATAACGTACACTTCAAAACAACAAGTTGAAATAGCTTGCTACAATTGTAGATTATTACTTAAATGTCACTACTTAGAATCTCACAGTTCATACTTCACTGAACTTGTTGACAGTTAGCCAATAAAGTAAAACTTAACATGCACTGGCCCATGCTCCCCAGAATGTAACCTAACACTAAGACTCACTGCAGATGAACGACAATCATCCAATGTGTTTCTCAGGTTTGCAATATCCTCAGTGAAAAGTTTGTGAAGTTCAGAATTCAACTTGAAAATGCACCCAAGTCCCAATACAGCACTCTTACAGGCTTTCGTTAAGACTGTGGTCGAGTGTGTTGTTGTGCCTTAACTTGGGCGTAGTGGGAGAGTGATGGCGGGTCTAATGTGTGTTCGTGTTGTAGTTCCAGTATACCGAATATCGGCGTTACATATCACACACGCTGGTTTTACGGCAATCTTTGCGCACCCCAGCTTCAGAGTAAACTGGAAACTTACAATATTTCTAAACCGGAGCCTTGACTTTCCCAGGCGGGTTCTCAAACTAAACGAAATAAAATTAGTTGTCCCTTCGAACTCCTTATAGCTGTGACCGCCTCCGTGGTGTAGTGGTTAAAGCGTCCGCCCGGAGAGCGGAAGGTCGCGGGTTCGATCCCCGACCGCGTCATACCAAAAGACGTTAAAATATGGTACTTGTTGGTCCCTGCCTGGCGCTCGGCATTAATGGGTACAACAAGGACTGGTCGGCTTGGAGTCAGTATAATGTGTCTGAGTGGGGTATTCATGCTTCACTGCGGCATGGTATCTCAGTGGGCTAGCACTATAAAACCAGCTTAAGTCTGGGCTAGTACAAGCAGCCGCACACACACATACACACGCATGCACGTCGTCATATGAGCGAAATATTCTCAAGCACGACGTTAAACCCAATTTCACCTCACCTCACCTTGTAACTGTCGTTTACTGTTGGTGGCTTTTCATTTGGAAGTTGACTTGCCTATGCGTGTGTTTATAGTCGGTGCCACTCGTGGGGCAAGACACGGTTTCGCGAACATCTGGTATCATCACTATTTCAGAATGATTCATTATCACATGCTCATGAAACAGTCGGACTCACTTTCGGGACAGATTTATTTAAATTGGATCAAGGTAAGGGGTTAGTCGCTTGATTTACGTCTCCGTCAGCAAGATTCCAGTGACTTAAACAGGCCTAGTCTGTCCCACATTCCCTGAACCACTATTTATCATCCAAAACTGTTTTCCACAGGAGGTATTGCTTGTGTGAGATCATACGATATTTTCCAGGAGATATCGTTTTGACAGTAGATTTTGTACAATGCCCTGACAATGCTATGACGTCATGAACTTCATGACATCGTAATGCTATGACATCGCTGCACTGCAAGTCTAATGACAGAACCGTGTTCAGAGATGTACAGTTTTCACTGAAAACTAATTAAACGAAGAGTGATTTTTTATGATAAATAGAATCTCCCCCTCGTGTCTTCTGATATCAAATATATCAACACTCGTTGATAAAAGTAAAAATATTCTCGGCAAGCATCGGATATTTGTAACTTTATTAACTCGTGGTGATATACTAGTATTTGATATCAAAAGACACTCGGGTGAGATTCTCTATATATTCCCTACTGCCTAGCAGTTCCCGCAATGCTAAAGCCCTAAATGAAGCAAGACTAAATTCCCCTGAATCTCCCAACTCACTGGGTCTCCTTGTCAATTTAAATGGGTTTATTTGTTACTATCAAAGTTATGTATATTCAGGGACTAAGCCATAGTCTAATACAGTGTTTGACTCCCTCAATACTGTTTGAAGGTAACAAGCATGGGTTATTCCAGGCTATGGCCTTGTCGTGCTTTGAGTACAATCAGCTTGCTTCAAAAGGTCGAAATCTCCAGAACGCGAGAATGTCCCTTTACAGTATTCCAAAGCCATGTCTTACTGATAGCAAACATTCTACGTGTCATTTAGTTCCTAAACCATTTATTCCCTGGAACATTTACCACAAGGGACGTGGTCTCGAACGTGGAGAGCTCTCTCCACATGGTACGGGGCGTTCTGGAACCCGTCATAGATCGCTCATTTCCAATCACTAATGGTATCGTTTATACTCGAGATTGTTATGAGAAGTTGAAAATCATACAGGTCTTAGTGTCAATCAGACTAAGTGAGTGATATGATCTGTACATCACCGTCTGTTGTAGCTGGGGCAAACTGCTCAAATTGTTCTGTCCATCTATCGACCACTTTGAAACGGGACCTTTGGAGACACGGTGTAGAGGCAAATAATGCCCCATATAATAAATGAATGTAAACAGGTCGATAAAGGAGAGGTGCCCAGTTCCTATTTTTTCCCCTCGGTTGCTCGACTCCGCCGCTGTTGTCAACGAGGTTGATATTTAATAATTTCCTTATTATATAGATTATATTCTCTCTTTCAGTTTTGAATATCCGACCATTTCCCATCATTCCTGTTTCTGAAGACGGTTTCTGTGGTCCAATGGATACGGGCTCGTACCGTAAAGCGGGCCGCGTCATACCAGTATACGTTAAAAGATGGTACTTATTATTACCCTGACAGCTGACGTTCAACATTAAGTGGATACAACATGGACTGGTCGACACGGAGTCATTATACTGTATGTAAGTGGCGTGTGCATGTTGTGCCTTGTGATCTTACGATACACCTGTGTCTTCAGACACCCATGATTGCCATTAGAGGTGACTATGCTTGTCATTAGAGGATCGGTTAACTTGGTCGGTCTAGGTTGTCATATCTAACAATTACATCGATGCTCATGCTATCATTCACTGGATTATCTGGTCCAGACTCGATTGTTATCTAGTGCCGTCATACAGCTGAAATATTGTTTAAAATTCATGATCAGACGGTTAGCACCGGCCGAAGTCCGGCCAGCACAGGTGCCAAACAGACACGTCGCCATATACACCATATTATGGCGTATATATAGTCATTTTAATTATGACTAAAATATGTACATAATAATTCAAACAAGGCAGAATGACGTATATGTTCGCCGCACTTTTCGAACCGTTAGGACCAAATTTCAGGTTACACAGCGTCCCTGGGTCCCGATCCACAAAAACGTTCGCAACGTTACGACCTGTCGTAACTCTACAGTTTACCTTTGGCTTACGAAGGTCGTAGCGCAACGAATGCTTTGTGGATCGGGTGTCCTGGCTTGTATCACTCAACAAGCCACAATGGCAATAATGACATCTATTGGTTTTTAGCCAGAGTTCTATGTTGTGTCAATTTTGATGTTGGTTCTTGTCCATTGTACACGTGTTATTTGTTCACCAGAGTAAGATAAACAGGTGAGGTGAGGTGAAATTGGGTTTAACGTCGTGCTTGAGAATGTTTCGCTCATATGACGACGTGCATGCATGTGTATGTGTATGTGTGGCTGCTTGTATTAGCCCAAACTGAAGCTGGTTTTATAGTGCTAGCCCACTGAGATACCATGCCGCAGTTAAGCATGAATACCCCACTCAGACACATTATACTGACTCCAAGCCGACCAGTCCTTGTTGTACCCATTAATGCCGAGCGCCAGGCAGGGACCAACAAGTACCATATTTTAACGTCTTTTGGTATGACGCGGTCGGGGATCGAACCCGCGACCTTCCGCTCTCCGGGCGGACGCTCTAACCACTCCACCACGGAGGCGGTCAGTAAGATAAATAACCAAAACTGTTTTAAGGAACTGTTAACGACTTTGCTGGTTGGTTGGTTAGGCGTTGACCAGACAATACAAGGGTTGAATATATGAGCAGTCTTACAAACAGTCCTAGCACAAGAGTGACTGGTTGAAGTCTTTGTGTTGATACGAAGCTGGAGATGTGCAATAATCCTGATCACGGTTGGTTGATGGTGGATTTGGATTGCCTCTTGGAGTTTCTGAAATCCTTGAGGTTGGCTGTTAGACTTTGATTTTGTCCCACTGGATGCTGAGACCTGGGTTGTCATGGATATGGCCTGATAGAGCGGAGTTGGAGTCAAGTTTTGATACTGGGCTCTGATGTTCTTTCATTCGGTTAGCTTAGTTTAAACATATTTTATTCACAATGTGAAAAGGATCGGGACAAGTTCTTTCAACTTATAAAACCCCTCTCCAAAGATATTTACAATAACTAATTACATCACAAGCAATTATTAGAAACAGAGACAGTGAAAGATTGACAGTTCAGGGGAAATGTTATAATACAAAAGGTGTATAGAGAGAAGACTACTGGAATCGTTTAGATGTGCTTATATACTGATGTACATTTTTTGAATATAATTTCATTTTTGTGATTTGTATGATTTGTCAGATCTGCAATGCCGTTTAAAATAACGGTTACGAGGGGCCTCAATGTTTCACCAACATAAGATCGTACACAATTACACGTATACTGTTACCACTAGCTAATGGCTGGATGGTCGTGTTCCTGGGACGTTAAAGGTGTTTTGAAATTTGTTCCTCTTGAAATCTACATCTATATTGCACTGTTTTTTAAGAGTCTCTGGATTTTATGGCTAACGGTTCCATTCTAGGAGAGGCAGATGACAAAGGGTGCAGACTGTTGACGAGTTGTTGTTGACGAGGTGCCACACAAACATCCAAGTCACCCACCCTGGCCACCCAATCTCCAAAGTCGGCAGTTACGACAAGCATGGGTTCCTTGCGAGCAGTTCTCCCAGAATAACCACAAGAGGTTGTTCCTGTGATGGACAAATCGTGGATTTCATCCGGAATTCTATCAGTTTCAGCTAATATACATAGCCAGGTCATGCCCCATGGTAACAGTGCACGGGCAAACTGTAGCGCAAATAGGGTTGCGCAAGAGACAGAAAAATCACCAGTCTTCCTATATGCAAGCCAAGCGGGTAAATGTACTTCCCTCGCTTCGGTTAGAAACATATTTTTAATGTCAAAACAAAATATCGTTACCATCAAAGGTAGACACGCATTTCCTCACAGGGTTGTACTCTTAGATTTCCAACCTCATATTTCATAATTACTCACGTAAAATATATTTCATTCAACATTTTAAGCGCCACTCTAATCGTTCTTTGCCTCCATTACCCCTGCCAGCTTCCAAAATTGTTTGGTTGTGCAAGTTCAGAGGCAGTATAATACAAGTTCAATGATTAAAGCAATATGGACAATGAGGGCAATATTCACTGCTCACCAACAGCAGCCCAACATGGAAGAAAGGACCAGACAGAGAGTGTCCAGGGTAGTATCATCACATACAGTTCTGGTCATCTTGTGGCCTGAGTTTTCGTCGAGGGATGTGTTTGACATGGATACCAATGTCTCCCGAGGTATTTCTGCACCCTCTAACTCCCGATGTTTTCAGACTTCTCCCCTGCAGCAACTCTCGTTCCCGCTCGATTCGGTACCATTCGTCACTTTACGTATTCTACACGTTAGAACTTCCGACACAGTTTTCCGAAAGTTTTCCATTTTGTCTGCACCTTTTCACAAGTTTCCTTAAATATTTCAACCACACGAGTTGCCGATATATCCACAACGTCGCCGAGTGGGCCGGTGTGATCTCGTAAGTCGTAATGTTACCAAACGAGACGACGTTCTGTTTTACATCTCTGGGCTGTTCTGCCAGCAGACGTTTCCGTCGTGTCAATGTCGTAACAAGTCCTGCTGTGACAAATGTCGGTAAAAACACGGCCCCCGGGACATTCCACTACTGGTATTTAAACTTGTAAAGCAACACTCCGTTAAGAAGGCCTGAAGCTATTTAACTTGCTGTCATCCTTAAATATGAAAAAAACAACATTATGAATAGAGCGTGTTGATTAAAACGTGCCATGCATTGGATCATCTGCACTCTAAGCAATTCTGGTTCAAGCAAATGAAAGGTAATTTTGCATCTTAACACAAATGTCATACGGCAATGGTGGCACAGTCGCCTAACGCCCCACAATTCGCTGTGCAGAGTTGTTTCCCTTGGTCATGCCAGAACCCTATGATTGCAGATGCGAATCCGATTCGGCCAGATTACGAGGGGGGATAAAAAAGTATGTAATGTCACCAAGAAAACGATACAAATGCAGTTATTTTTATATTTTATTTTTCTACATATATCTGTTAAGCTCAAGCAATTTGGTTTTGCTATGTTCCAGCCTCACGATCCCCATTTTGTTTAACCATTTATCTGGGTACCCTCAAAAAATAAATGCATCAAAAACTCCAGGAAACAATATATGCAATAAATAATTTGTGTGTTTGAGATTGACAGACGTCCCCTAGAATCACACTTAGATATTAGAGTTCATAAAAAAAGCAATTTGAATTTACAATCGATTGTTAAAGTGACTCCCCGCTTCATGTTGGCTGAAAGAGCTTGTTTTGGAGACACTACCCACCCCCTTTCAGATGACGTAATCATAAGGACATAACTTATTCTCATGTTTTCACTTATTCATACATGATGCCAAGGGTTCAAACTAAATACTGAATGGTCACGCAAGTGTCAGCTCACAATATATTGTAAACAGTACCAGCTTGAATATCTGGACACAATGTTTTAGGAAGATTAAAATGGGGGTGTCCTTAAAAAACAGCACTCGACTAAATATAAATTAAGCAATCCAAATCTTTGACTGTTGATTATGATGGGAAGTCATCCAATACTATATTGAACATATTTTACATGATACGTATACTCTGAGGGCGTACCATTATCCAAGAGGTACCAACTGACAGACTGTTTTTCATTTTCTGCAGTTTTGTTAGAAATATTATACCCCAATGTATTGTGATGACTAATATCTCGTTAACCACATTACCCACATTTTTTGGAAATTTTGGATATGACTTTGCTAAAGATTCCTTCAAAATAAAATGGAAGCTTTTCAAACATTGGACATCGAGAATACAGTTAGTCCACCTACTTTTTGATCGACCCACGTATGCTTCATGTGCTCGTAGGTTTCAAACACGTGGTATTCGTGAAAGTCCAACCTCACTCCAATCTTCCCTCCCACATTAAGCTGAACCCGTGAAGATTCGGGTTAGAATTGGTCTTCAGTAACTCATGCTTATCGTAAGACCCGTGAAGATCCGGGTTAAAATTGGTCTTCAGTAACTCATGCTTATCGTAAGACCCGTGAAGATCCGGGTTAGAATTGGTCTTCAGTAACTCATGCTTATCGTAAGACCCGTGAAGATCCGGGTTAAAATTGGTCTTCAGTAACTCATGCTTATCGTAAGACCCGTGAAGATCCGGGTTAGAATTGGTCTTCAGTAACTCATGCTTATCGTAAGACCCGTGAAGATCCGGGTTAAAATTGGTCTTCAGTAACTCATGCTTATCGTAAGACCCGTGAAGATCCGGGTTAAAATTGGTCTTCAGTAACCCATGCTTATCGTAAAACCCAAGTTAGAATTGGTCTTCAGTAACCCAAGCCTGTCGTAAGACCCGTGAAGATCCGTTTTAGAATTGGTCTTCAGTAACCCATGCTTATCGGAAGACCCGTGAAGATCCGGGTTAGAATTGGTCTTCAGTAACCCATGTTTGCCATAAGAGGCGACTAATGGGATCGGGTGGTCAGACTCGCTGACTCGGTTGACACATGTCATCGTATCCCAAATGCGTAGATGGATGCTCATGATGTTGATCACTGGATTGTTTGGTTCAGACTCGATTATTTACAAACCGCCCGCATTTAGCCGGAATATTGCAGAGTGCGGCGTTAAACAACAAACAAACAAACATTATCTTATCCCATTATGCTGTACATAGTGTATACTGTTAAACTCAGCATTAACAGAACTCACATATCAAGATGACGATGAATCGAACAGTTTATCTTTAGAATGTCAAAGTTACAGTTTTACACATGACACAAGACACAACGTCTGGATCCAGACACGACTCCATGATTTGAAAATCTGTTAATTAAAATGTGATCTTTAACGACAGAAGGTGAACGTTCCAGACAGACAATCAGCATGGAGGTTTCTAAACAAGCGAGTGGGCAATCAGTTAAGGATATCGAATTTCTGGATTTTGAAACGAACTTAAACGGCCTATTCCGAATATAAACATATACAGGCGCTATTATACTGGATATATATTTTCTACACCTTGTTGTTTCTGAGCGCCAACAAGCTTTCCATAGTGTTCAACTATTTTGTTCTATGTTGCTGGGCCGCAGGTCGATGCTCATGCTGTTGATCACTGGATTGTCTGGTCCTGACTCGATTATTTACAGACCGCCGCCATATAGCTGGAATATTTCTGAGTGCGGCGTAAAACTAAACTCACTCACTATGTTGCTTGGTTGTTGTTGTGGGGTTTTTTAAAATCGAATTGAGGAGGTTAAGAAGCTAAATCGCTGTAGGAAGCGGAATTCTGATTTGCTCAAGAAACCATGAAAGTTACATGACATGGTTTGCTCTGGGGTCACCTGAGGCCACCTCCAGGTAACCTAATGGCAGCACGTCAAGGCGGCTTGTACATGCACGAGTTTGGACCAGGCAGAAAGCAAGACAGACCAACGGTGCCTGGGGCCCAGAAACACACAACTACTGTAGGATACGGTCCTTTCCATTCCTTTTACAGTCAGCTCTTACAGACACGAGTGGCGTCCTGGGGCCCCGTTTCACAAAGCTCTCGTAGCGCTACGACTGTCGAAAGTCAACAGTTACAGTATGGTACGAATGCTACGAGAAAAGTTACGAGAGCTTTGGAGAAGATTACGTCTCCAAAAAAGATACAGTCGTAATATTGTGTTTCGATGAACACTGAAATGTCTGACAACATTGGTCGCGTGTATGAGTAAGTAAGTAAGGGAGTGAGTATATTTTTACGCCGCTATTAGCAATATTCCAGCAATATCACGACGTGGGACACCAGAAATGGGCTTCACATATAGAACCCATGTCGGGAATCAAACCCGGGTCGTCAGCGTGACGAGCGAACGCTTTAACCACATGATACTGCTCCAGCCGCCGCCGAACACCACACTCACAACAAACACACAAACATCTACATAGTGAAACGCGCATTAATATGTACGTGGACATTGTGAATCACCTAAAAGTCGAAATTGTTTCTTATCTGCAATAACTGATTTGGGAAACAATTGTTTTATGTAACTCAATGTGAAGCACAGTTACTTTTCCCCATGAGTATACAAGTGTCTGTTCAGTATTTAATTGTAACATGATTTCGAGATTGTTAATGATAAATAACTGTGATCCTAAACTCCAATAAAGTTTCTCTTTGAAGTAAAATGGTAATTGCCCGTAATATAACGTCATATCGTTTTGAGTTCAGCCTACTGAAAAACACATTATTGAAACACGTGAAACTTGTAGTGGCTATGATAACGAATAAAGGTCGTTCTCTGACGAGCATAACAATTAAGGGTGGGTAAAAAACACCATGCGCAAGAGCTGAACATTTTACGACATAGCTAAAGAAGCATCGTCTTCTCAATAAGCGGAAATTGAAATTTATGATGTGCAATTAAGCACCACTTTTGCAAATGGTTCATATTTCGAGAGCCCATTAAGAATTACCACAAACGTTTTGGCTTAATTCCTCTTTTGCTGGTCTCTCTCCTAAGGATGGCAACTTAATGCATTCCGTTTTTTCCGACTCAGAGACACTGTTGACAATTCAAATGTTGAAGGTAATGTTTTACGCGTCTTCTTCCCTATGCATAGGTTTCGCGGTTGTAATAGAAGTTAGTTCCCAGAAACACGATTGTTCTTGTAGAGGTTTATTGTCAAAGAAGGACACTCGGGGCCCAACTTCACGAATTCATCCGCGTTATTAAGCCTAACGGCAGTGATGTCCCTTGTGATGACGCTGAACACTGAGGCATTAAACGAACGTCCGCAACACGCCAATCGATCAGTTCGAGTGCAGGAAATCTGTCACGAGACTACTCGATTTCGGCGCGAGGGATGGATTTTCGAGAGGTGAATTAAGACTAAAATCGGAAATGTCGGCGAAATGCTATAACAGAAATGCTCTTGCAGATGCATAGGAGCAATGACTTAATTTCCGGTATGAATGTTGGGTTGCCATTCCCGTGCTTCCGCTAGATAAAATAGTCCTGTCGAACGGAAAGGAGGCGAGAGTGACCAATCGGTGTCATAGGAGTTTAAACAGTGTTATCACTGAAGGCATCTCCAAATACAGTAAAAGGATAGCAATTACGCCTCTGTGTAACCTTGAATTAATATCTATTAGTCGCCAAGAGCATTCATTCCTCCCCAGAGAGAGGATGTGAATAGATTCGTTTATGTGTTATTTTTACCATTGAAGAAAAAGTACAGCCTTACTTGACTAATGCCTCAAATTGACCATTTCGTCGTCATGTATTTCACTGTTAAAGATTACACCTGTTTTAATCCCTCGCTGTTACGATGCTCTGAAAAATCGTGAATTGAAGATCGGAGATGCGGTTTCAGTTTCACACATCTTAAGCAGCTCCGCAGGGGCGTGTCACGCTTAGAAACAGCGTTAGAAAGACATATAGGTATATAGACCCTACCCTAGTACTATATAAAAGGAAAGGGATGTAACGACGGAAACACCCCCTCCTCAATCTAAGTTAGATTTCACCACGTAAACTATTTTTAAGGCCCCGTCGAGGCCTACGGATCAAAAGCGAGATGATTTCCCTACACAATGAGCTATAATGGTCACAATCGGATCATTATTTCAAAAGTTATACGCCACGACTCACCGAAAACAGCTACCTCCGCAATTCCAAGCCAAAATCATGGATCACCCAAAACAGCGAAAACTCACCTTTTAAATTCATTTATTAATTCCAGCCACGTTGACAGCACCTATGTAGGGCTAGATTCGATCGGCAGCGGCATTCCACGGGTCTAAAAACTTATTGCAACATCTACAAATCATTTCCTCGACAGTAAGCAGGCATTTTCTCCAAAACCCTCGGCAATCATACTCACTTGTCGGCCATAGATGGCCTTGACATTAAAGTGACCTGAGCAGTAAATTTGTAAGAATAATTTTAGAGGTTAAGTATTTATAAATATAATTTATCGAATATCGAATGCATTTTTACAACCTCTAAAACTATTCTAACAATTTACTGTTCCGTACATCATCCAAAAAGTTCATATTTTGCGCCCATTAGCAATCAGTCAAAATCTTACAGTATAATATATTTTCCGCCAATCGGATGGCCCAATTTCGTTTCTGCGGATCTGCTCAGATCACTTGAATGTCAAGGCCATCTATGGCCGACAAGTGAGTATGATTGCCGAGGGTTTTGGAGAAAATGCCTGCTTACTGTCGAGGAAATGATTTGTAGATGTTGCAATAAGTTTTTAGACCCGTGGAATGCCGCTGCCGATCGAATCTAGCCCTACATAGGTGCTGTCAACTTGGCTGGAATTATTAAACGAATTTAAAAGGTGAGTTTTCGCTGTTTTGGGTGATCCATGATTTTGGCTTGAAATTGCGGAGGTAGCTGTTTTCGGTGAGTCAGGGCTTATAACTTTTGAAATAATGATCCGATTGTGACCATTTATAGCTCATTTTGTAGGGAAATCATCTCGCTTTTGATCCGTAGGCCTCGACGGGGCCTTAAAAATAGTTTACGTGGTGAAATCTAACTTAGATTGAGGAGGGGGTGTTTCCGTCGTTACATCCCTTTCCTTTTATATAGTACTAATTTAGGGTAGGGTCTATATACCTGTATGTCTTTCTAACGCTGTTTCTGTGCGTGACACGCCCCTGTGAGCAGCTCCACCTAACGTTCGGTAAAATCCGGGAACGGGAGTTCAAACAACATCGTTAATACTTCATTATGTTACTTCATCGCCCATGAATATACACGGCCACTTTTTGGTGTAGTCACAATTTTTAACCAAGTATCAGCAACAGTCCTTTATAAAAAAGAAGTATGGTGGCGATATACCGATGGCGCAAATCTGCCACCATATAGAAAATAGGAAGCGAATAGGGCCTGTAAGTCTCGCAAGGCGCAACTTCCGGTACTAACGCTGGTCCCCGACTCCCTTTGCGCGCACTCACTTGCGATATGTGAGGCGAAGCCCAGCTTACTTCCGGTACCAGATTTCCGGTGACAAACGTATATTCAAGAAACAGTTATGGTTCTAATTCCTGCAAGGATCGGTTCCTCTCTGTCAACTGACAACCATGAGATCATCGAAAGGTATGAAACGTTGTCGTGCCGTGCTGTGAGCTACTTATGGGCCCAATTCTCAGGCAAATGGGCGCTCAGCACATGTCACACAAACACAAACACGAGCAGCACGTGTCACAGATCTGCGGCTGTCTGCTCTAAACATTGTCAGGCAACGGCAGGGTTCGCACAAAGTCCTGCATGGAGTCGGGCTCATTTCACGTCCATGAGTTATGTAAGGTTCCAGCGCCGAGACTCACTTGAAATAAACATGTGTCGCTGTAAGATGGATACGGTGTGTGGCAAACACATGGATCCGTGGAACAACCAACCTCAAATGAATGCTAATGCCGTCATCGCTAAGACCCAAGTCCGATTCCGCACATGAGTACAGGCTGTGAAGCTCATTTCTGGTGTGCCCCGGCGTGACGTTGCTGGATAATTATGTTAGTAGCTCACTCTCGGTCAAAAAGACTCTGAAAAAAATATATCCAATAAAGCCTCTCAAAGTCTATAATAGTTTTGTTTGCGTGTTGTCTAACGCGTTATTCAGCAATTTTACAGCTATATAACGGCGGTCTTTAAACAATAGAGCCCGGACCAGACAATGCCATGATTGACTCAAGAGCATCGATCTATGAACTTTGGAAACGATGAAACGTATTAACCAAGTTGGCGAGCCTGACTACCCGATCCCACCAGTCGTCTCTTACGAAAAGCATGCGTTGCTGAAGCCCAATTCTTACCCGGCTCTTCACGGGTTCTGTTGAAAGTAACCCATCATAGAAACACTTACAAGTTTGGGTAATATTCATATACACACGTGTAACTATCACTTGGTAAAAATATTTAACAGAATAGAAATAATAAGAAGACATTTTCAAAAATACTCATCGTCGAACGCTCATTTTGATTAATGATGTTTGTCGTGTCACCCTTTTCACCGTTGAGCGTCTGCGCCGCGTAAACTGATCGCCAGTCTATACCGCTACAACATGATGCATAACTGATAATACACGGGTGACTTATACAGACTGAACACGGTGTCTGACGGTGAAGTGCTCATCGACATCTATTTATCAGACGTTTCCGTGGGAAGCGGTTGTGACGACGGTGTGCAGACGTAATACACACCGACGTTGTTAATGCCGTCGTGACAGCGCAGACAGGAGTGATGAATGGAGGGTCAGTTGGAATAAACACAATGGGCCACTTCTGGCATTAGGTCGTCATAACTCTGGTCTTGTTACTGTGGCTGTTACGAGTTATAAACGACCGCATTCGGGAACTCTCGGTCAACTTCGGTAGCAACATTAACGTAACACCTCGGGTTTGAACAGATTAGTGGTATTACTTGATTTCATTGTGAACCGCTTAACAATCTAAACCTCCGTGTATATACTTTTTAAAAAGTAGCGGATCATGATGTGCAATTGTCAATGTCATGTATTTGAACAAAGGTAAGTGTTGACAATAAAGATTCCATGCAGGAACAGTTATATAAATGTCTGTAAAACGTAACGCCAAAATCACGTGCCGAACACGCACAGTAGATTCCTGTACGTGCGTTGATGTGTCATTCCATGTTACATCGAATACTGATTTCCACTAACTTGGGGGTACCAACTGCAAACTTTATATGCAGATGAACTGCACTAGGATCATGCATCAAATTGCTGAATAGCATGTGCAAATATGGTGCGTGTGAACTGCTGCATTGTGGTGTAAGATTTTGTTAAGCATTCGCCAATTTTCACTGATTTTCATCATTTACTGAACTCATGACAATAATCTTTTCAAGTTCAACGTTACGAATTCATTTTACAATACATCAGTTCATGTGTTAACAGTACATTTAAACAGTATGGCATACTTTGCAAAATTTAGTTTAGAACAGTTGACTGAAGTAAGTGGCCATATTTACACTAGTGAGTCTAAACTTTTGATGAGAAGTATAATTAATTGCGTATCGTATGATTTTACGCTGCTTTTAGCAATATTCCAGCAATATCACGGCAGGGGAAACCAGAAATAAGCTTCACACATTGTACTCATGTGGAGAATCAAACCCGGATCTTCGGCGTGACGTACGAAAGCTTTAACCACTGGGCTACCCTTCCGCCCCGTTGTTCATGAACTAGGGATGCGGCATCTGCAACGAGGCGTCTACTGGTCATTGTCCTGCATGCTGAGACTACCACGTCCAACGTCACACTGCAGGTTATAGCACAGGTACCAACCATCCAAACATATTAACGGTGGTTACGAAGTACAAGGTTGATGCGGCATCTACAACGCGGCGTCTACTGGTCATTGTCCTGCATGCTGAGACTACCACGTCCAACGTAACACTGCAGGTTATAGCACAGGTACCAACCATCCAGACATATTAACGGTGGTTAAGAAGTACAAGGTTGATTAATTAATTGATTAATTCGGCGACATCAGGTTCTACGAAATCGACCTCAAACGGCGAATCAAATTGCTGAAAACCTTCATAAGGCTACTGAAGGTCCGGGTTAGAATTGGTCTTCAGTCACCCATGCTTGTAAGAGGCGACTAACGGGATCGGGTGGTCAGGCTCACTGGTCACACATACATCATATCCCATTTGCGTTGATTGATGCTCATGGTGTGGATCACTGGATTGTCTGGTCCAGACATATTTACAGACCGCCGCCATATAGCTGGAAAACTGCTGAGTGCAGCGTTAAACGAAATAAAACAACAACTAACCAACTGGTTACGGGTCAGACGATATGAAATCATCACGGCTCGACGGACATGTTTCCCTGCATGCTTCCCCGTCATTTTGCCAACAGACGACAATAGTGTAAGCAACGTCTTCAGTGGGGACATCATCGTCGGTTGCGTGTTGTGTTGATGAGTTCACTGTACACTTCTTACATTGGCGAGTCTCGTCTAGTGACGTCATAATGAACGTCAGACCGATTTGATTCTGAGACGTCACAACAGTTTTGGTGGTAACTCGATTTTGGTATGGGGTGGTGCCACTATGCGTGGTCACAAATCGGTGAAGTTAAGCAGCGTCGAGCTCGGAGAGTTCTTGGATGGGTGACCGTGTTCGACAGCTTGACTCCTGAGAGTTTCTAGGACTTGAGTCCTGCCCCCACAACGAAGCACATGTGACACATGTGGTCTCACCTTAGGCAAGTGAGTTTGTTCAAAATTGTCTCTGTTCACCCAGCTGGAAAATGGGTACCCGGTGGGAAAAAGTCATATGACTATAACCTTCTAGCGCCTAACAGGCATCTTGGGTTATCCGGGGTAATAAGGTGCTGTGCCTTGATTGTTAGCGCTATGAGCATACCTAGTGTGGAGTTTGGCGCTATATAAATGGACACATTATTATTACTACGCCATGGAGAAGCCCACTCTATATACCAAGGATGGGTCACTGGACTCTACAATCAGTACTACATATAATACTTTGTGGTCTCCTTGGCCAGGCGTGTGGTTGGACGGTTTGTCTATATGGACAACTACGCCCGTGCTCACCGTGCTCAAATCGTCAACGCTCACCTCCAGCAGGACCACTTCCGTAGAATGTCATGACCAGCAATGAGCCAAGACTTTTCCCCACTGAGAACGTCTGGGACATGATGGGCAGACGTATACGTCAACGTCATCGGCCGCCGGCCAGGTTGGCTGAATATAACCTGGCTCTTCAAGGAGAGTGGGGCAGACCGCCACAAATCGCCATTAGCAGGAGGCTCACACGCAGTGTGTCTCGTCGAGTGAATGAACTTTTGACAAATCATGGCGTTATTACGCACTACAGATCCGAAAACGTCAACCTCCAATCTTACTCTGTCGCATGGAATCCTAGAAGGGACATTGTCGCGCTTTGGATGAATAAAAAAATATATTTTTCAAAGCGCGACAATGCGACATAGCCAGAAATGGCCCAAATGTCGCGTTGTCGCATGGTTAGTTTTGTCGCGCTTTGGTTAGTTTTGACACTTTTTGCTTGTTTGTGTGAGGGCGAAAACGCGACAATGTCCCTTCTAGGATTCCATACTATCGTAATTCAATTTTGTAGGCGGTCATAGCATCTACTGTAACAATATCTCTTACAAGATGTTTGAGCTATTTCTGAGTCTTTATTTTAGGGGTTATAGTTAATTACCTGAGGTTTCGTGAACATACTCTCTTGTGGATAAGGAATGAACGAATGAGTGAGTAAGTTTGGTTTTACGCCGCTTTTAGCAACATTCCAGCAATATCACGGCGGGGGACACCAGAAATGGGCTCTACACTTTAAACCCATGTGGGGAATCGAACATGGGTCTTCGGCGTGACGAGCGAACGCTTTAACCACTGGGCTATCCCACCTTGGTCCTCTTGTGGTTAATAGAATTTAGGTAAACGAAGTAACAACGAACCGCGATTAAGAACCGTGACATCAAGCTGTTCCATCAGCGACATCGACACACAAGCTGCCTCAGTCCTTGCCCTTGTGTGTATATATTTGTTGGTCAGTTTGTTATTTATTTACGCGAGGACCAGCAATATCCAGCTATATGACGGCGGCTGTAAATGATCGAGTCTGGAGCAGACAAACCAGTGACTGATATCATGAGCAACGTACCACGCCGACGGGCCGCGATGACACGCCATGAACCAAATTATCAAATCTGGCTGGCTGATTTCACTAAAGAAACACGAACGAAGTTGCCAATGAATAATTTAAATATTTTCAAAAACTACACTTTGATAAACCAAATAGTTTTTCTCAAGTCAGTAGACACAATATATTACCACACACATAATTTTGGAACAGTAACTTTATTATTTTCTACTTCAGAACTTTCATACCAATGTAGGTGCTACGCGGGAGCTTGACGGGGATGAATATTCCCTCTATTAACCTGAAGTTAGTGGCATAAGACAGCAGTTACGTCTATCCTACCCCGACGGTACAGATCCTGAAATGTCATTTATCCCATTCAACATGAGGAATAACGGCTTCCCGTGTGAATTGGGGATTATGGGGATGTGAGACGATATCATTGATATTTCAGTCAAATATGGAGCCAGACGAAATAATCCTACTCCTAGTCCTGGATGAGAGTAAACTATACCCCACTTGCGATAACTGTACACCGTTTCGAGTTGTCATTGTCTTGAAGTGAGAGAGATTTTCTTACCGCCACTCTGAACCATGTTTTCATTACAGAGCGACGTTTGTGTGCGTGCGCGTGCGCGTGCGCGTGCGTGAGTGAGTGCGTGTGCGCATACGCCCGTGGGCAATTAGTCTGGGTGAGTAAGTGAGTTTAGTTTAGTTTTAGCACCAGGAATGGGCTTCGGACATTGTGCCCATGTAGGGAATCGAACCTGCTTCTTCGGCGTGACGAGCGAACGCTTTAACCATTAGGCTACCCCACCGCCCCGCAATTAGCCTGGACGTATGCTGATTTCATTATACTGCCGGATGGTATAACAATGTTGCAGTTTAAAACGAAAACTCTTCTCAGACACATGCTACTGACTGCGTGCCGATCAGTCCCCATTTTATCCCTTGCATCCATCTCTCAGCGTATTTTAGTATGAAGCGACCGGTGGGAACGAACCATAGATCGCCCTTTGTACGGGCGAAAGCTCTGTCCACGACACCACGGTGGCGGTTGTAAAGTGAGAAAAACGTGGTCCCAGTCGTAGTAGTGTACCTTTTTTGTGATTAGCTCATCCTGGCACGACAAAGGGATATAACTCTGTCAACTCGAATTGTATAATGATATATCCTATTCTTTATTACTTTTAACTCTAAATTTTCAAGCAGGGAACACGCTACCCCTTCCCAGACAATGTGGGGAATAGCCAGATCTTAATGTTTAAGAATATAGCATGACTTTAGGAACATATTTCGTAGATAACAGGGGCGGGTAGCCTGGTGGTTACAGCAATTGCTCGTCACGCCGACTGGGTTCGATTCCTCACATGTGTACAATGTGTGAATCCCATTTTTGTTGTCCCATGATATTGTGTGGACCCGTGAAAATATTGCTGGAATGTCCAAAAGCGGCTTAAATCCTTGCTCCAGACTCACTCGTAGAATAACCTGGACGTTTGTATTGTTAATGTGCAAATTAATAGTAACTCTCCAATTTCATATTTAATTAATTGTTTTCACAGGAGGTCATTTCGAAATTCCGCATTTTTCTTAATCACTGTGTGTGAAGGTAAGCGAATTCTTACAAATGTGTATGAAGGTATGCGATAAGTAGTACTAAACCCCGCTCTGCACTTGTGAGAAATCTCAGCGTCCTCAGAGGGAATCTTGTTTCTCCATTCATCAAATATGGCCTATCAACCTTAATAGAATGTCAATATTTCTTCAAGAGACAAATAAATCAAGTGGAAAACTATCTCAAAAACAAATTTGATGACATCGATTGCAGAAAAATGAACACGACCTTTACAGATCGAAACCCGTGTTAATCCAAGTCATGTCTCCTAGGCCCTCGCTAATCAGAGCCATCGTGGGTAAGTTCTCGAGGCTCCACACCAGGGGGCGCTGTTAGCTACGCTTACCTCAATCCAGTACTTCTCGGCGACCATTGGTAGGCATCCATATTGATCCATAACTATTTTACTAGTTTCACTTGCTCCCGTCACTATCAGCTTACACAACACAATCTAATGACAGTTTCGGACAACATGCACTATTGTTCTATATCAGATTGCTAAACATAAATTCATTTTACCGCACTAGAAAAATGAATTTATCAAAATCGGACTTTATGTTGTAGGAACTGTTAGGGAACGGTCGGTTGCGGTTTTCAATTGAATTAGAAGCAATATGGTTACTCTGTTGCAGGGGCGGTGGGGTAGTCTAATGGTTAAAGCGTTCGCTCGTCACCGGGTTCGATTCCCCACATGGGTACAATGTGTGAAACCCATTTCTGGTGTCCCCGCAGTGATATTGCTGGAATATTGCTAAAAGCGGCGTAACCTGACATGTGTTGGTCGCTGAATTCCCTTGTATAGCTACAACATCAGAAATGGCGGCGCATGTAGGAGACTGTTGCTCAGCTTGTATAGCACAAAATAAAATAACAATGTTGGCAGAAAGGATTTAAAAGATTAAGGTGCGTAGAAGCGCAGTTTCCCTATCAGAATAGGAATGAAAAAAGAATGCGATGTTGTATTCATGGCTAATGATGAAACAAACAAAAACAGTTATCCCAAGATTTTGTTTGTTTGTTGTTTAACGCCGCATTCAGCAATGGGCGGCGGTCTGTAAATAATCAATTCTGGGCCAGACTATCCAGTGATCAACATCATGAGCATCGATCTACGTAATTGGGAATCGATGACATGTGTCAACCAAGTCAGCGAACCTGACCACCCGATACCGTTAGTGGCCTCTTGTGGCGTTGCTGAAGACCAAATCTAACCTGGAATCCCACGGGTCGAAAAAAAGGTCACAACGGTACCTAAAAACATAGCGTCTCCTTTATCCCGTACAGGTATTAGTTTGCGTATTTTTAAGCACGTCTCCTACAGCACCCATGAGTTCAGAAATGTAAATTGCAATTTAGATATATTCTAGAGCCAACTACAGAAATATTTGGACAGAGAAACACGATTTACACATGTAATAAAATTCAACCATCGACATCAGTAACCCTTTTTTCAATATGACGCCTTCTTGCCCAAACCAAAAACAATCCATATTTTCCATTATAAGACATCCAGCCAAGTTTAAATCTCACTAATCGCTTGTTAATATAAGACGCACGACCTTCTGTTATCTCAATATTGCACGTCAAGCTAATTGAACTCTCCATGTCGGCCAACAACCACGGGCAGGAACTAAGTTCCGCATGCAATTAAGTCGTTTACTAGGCTCTAAATCCACTTAATGCCTGCATTAACTATTCAGGGAGTAGCTTAGGGTGTCCACGGACGTTTTACACTACATTATGTTCCCATAATAATTTGTCTCGGCCTATGATCATATCATTAATTACAATGATTGCCATCTCACGGGAGGCTAACTGAAGCCTAAGCTGCTAATCTGTCGATATTATAAGATACAGATTTGCTCCTCGTTGTGTGATTAATATTTAGATTTGTAGGTTTATAATGTATGTAATATTATCGGACATTTAAGCCTAAATGTAAGCCATAATGATCTAATGTACATGTATTTGGGTTGACGGTGCGGTATGTTTGTGTTTGTAATGTGGAATTTAGATGTAAAGTTGAAAATGGGCATTGGTACAAAGTGGGTGTGGTCATACGTCACTTTCAGCAACATCACGACGGGGAATCAAACCCAGGGTATCGACATGAAGAGGGAACGGCACGAGCTCTAACCACTAGGCTAACCGACCTCCTCACAATACATATAGACAATCTGATAAATAAGGCAGAGGTTTTACGTCATTGGGTCTTGTCGACTTACCACCATCCACAACCAACCCACTACCACCAAGCACTCCACACGCCCCAGCCACACCTCTCACCCCACCCCACACCACTACACCCCCAGCAATGCAATGTGTTTCTTAAAATTACTGAAATAATAAGTGGTACTAAATTGCTATGGATATATTACTTAACAACCCATCTGACGAGACATTAAAACTGAAGGTAACTGTAATAAACGCAAACTATAATATGAAAACGTTTACCTTAAACACACTGAAGTGGAAAACTTTTATGTCTTTTGTGTGAAAAAGAAAAGAAGAAAAGTTCATACTGCCTTGACTCTAGTGCTTGGCTCTTATCCACAGGGGATTAAAACTAGAAACCATCAATATAACTCGTTCAACATTTTCGTACAAAATATTGAAAGTATTATCACAGCTGTATAATATCCTAAGGATAGTCTTGTGGTAAAAGCGTTGACTCTTTACGCCGAAGAGCCGGGTTTGATTCTCATAATGGGTATAAATGTGTAAAGCCAATTTCTGATCAATCAGTTCGGAATTGTTCTGTTTCCATGGAAGCCTAACAGCATGTGGTCAGCATGTGGGGAATCGAACCCGGGTCTTCGGCGTGACGAGCCGACGCTTTAATCACGGGGCTACCCCACCGTCCCTCGGTCGACAAGCACTGACAACAGTATCATTACAGTGTGGAAGGGAAATATCGAACACATGAAGGTCTCAGACATCTACCAACCTATAGTGAAACTCATGTACATGAGACCGCCTCCGTGGTGTAGTGGTTAGAGCGTCCGCCCGGAGAGCGGAAGGTCGCGGGTTCGATCCCCGACCGCGTCATACCAAAAGACGTTAAAATATGGTACTTGTTGGTCCCTGCCTGGCGCTCGGCATTAATGGGTACAACAAGGACTGGTCGGCTCGGAGTCAGTATAATGTGTCTGAGTGGGGTATTCATGCTTCACTGCGGCATGGTATCTCAGTGGGCTAGCACTATAAAACCAGCTTAAGTCTGGGCTAGTACAAGCAGCCGCACATACACATACACACGCATGCATGTCGTCATATGAGCGAAATATTCTCAAGCTTTATTTGTTTATTTGTTTGTTGACATCCAGGATGCAATCTGGACGGTGCATGATTCTAATTTAGCCAGTGGTTGTCTATCATCAAGATTTAAACAGTCTGACATCTGAGTATCGTCAACTTATATGTGGTGATCGACAGAATTATTATCAACCCCATGCCCAGTTGGGTGGTGTACACAGTAAACAGAACCGGTCCAAGTACCGAACCTTGTGGTACACCATAATCCATGTTGTGACATCTGGATTGTGACTGACCGACCACAACTGATTGGCACCTGTTCGATAAATATGATTTAATCCACGACAACGTGGAGCCTTCAAGACCAAAAACCTTCTGAAGACGATGGATGAGCCTGGGGCGATCCACTGTGTCGAAGGCCGCTGATAGATCCCAACGAACAAGAACTGATGGATGGCCGCGGTTTAGTTCACAAAATAATTAAAGCTGTTGGTACATCAGTAGTGTGAACGCACAGCACGTTGGTAACGCTGGTTCTCTGCAAGATCTCGACTACAAGAAAACATAAAAAACGACAATTTAATTCAACGTTTTAATAATGGATATGGCTCAATACACAAATCACCCGTATTTGATCAAAATGATACATGTTACTGTTGAGCGAGTATGGAGCGAGAGATGTGATCAGGCAACATGACGTGCATGTGATGAAACAAAAACGTTTATTTGTAACCTGGGAACGTTGTGCAATCAATGTGTAGTGTACCCTACACGTGCGTGGAGCATTGAGTGTACTTTGGGCACGGCGTCGTATCCGTTAGAGGGGAAACTGTCGCCGATCTTGGTGCAAAGCTGCTCACGCAGATTTTGAACAGGTGGTACTCGTGCTTCTATCGGTCGCTCGATAAAGTCCCAGATGTGCTCCCGGGGGTAAGGTCTGGACGTGTGGTGGGAGGTGAGTCACTGCATTATTCTGATGAAAGCTGTCATTGCACAAGAACCGTGTGGCCAAGCGTTGTCATCCATTAATACAGGTTTTTGCAAGAGGATGATTATCAAAATAGGGGACAACAACTGGATCCTGCACTTACTAGATATACTGATCATCCGTGAAATTCCCGCGTATTGTCACATAGTCAACTTTACAGTTATGAGAGACACATCCCCACACCATGACGGAACCTCGAGGCACCAAAGGCAACAGTTGGTTGAACGTTCTTTGCTGCAAATGCTGCATTTCTCTCAAGCGTCCATCAGTTACATGAAGAAGGAACCGGATTTCATCAGACAAATATTTTCTTCGCCAAGAACTGTATTGGCCTGATAATCACCAAGCTTTACGTGCTTGTTTGTGCTATGTTGGTCACAGTGAAAGTTCGCGGGTTTGCTTCTGGGTATGTTTCACAGGGTGTGTTTGGGAGACACTTTCCAAGAAGTACACTTGCAATAATTTCTTAAATGAACATTATCATCATACACAAGCTGAACTTGAACTTACATAATTCTGTAAGCGGTCGTCATATTTGGGGGTGCATAACTTCTTCCAGGTGTATTTCATTTACAGTTCTCCTTTACTACCGTCACAACCGCCAACATTGAAATCAATTACTAATAAATACTCACATGGATACATTTCACCACGCTGGTTCGGCTGTATGTCTTTGTCACCGCCATAGTATATAGTTGAGTGAGTAAGTGAGTTTACTTTTACGGCGCACTCAGCAATATTCCAGCTATGTGGCGGCGGTCTGTAAATGATCGAGCCTGGACCAGACAATCCAGTGATCAACAGCATGAGCATAGATCTACGCAATTGGGATACGATGACATGTGTCAACCAAGTCAGCGAGCCTGACCA
The DNA here is from genome assembly GCF_003918875.1 of Haliotis rubra. Taxonomy (NCBI): domain Eukaryota; kingdom Metazoa; phylum Mollusca; class Gastropoda; order Lepetellida; family Haliotidae; genus Haliotis; species Haliotis rubra. The sequence goes on from NW_025767501.1 coordinate 489,800, forward strand.
TCCGATCCCGTTAGTCGCCTCTTACGACAAGCATGGGTTGCTGAAGACCAATTCTAACCCGGATCCTTCACGGGTCAGTATAGTGTATATAGTTAGCGACTCAAACGCTTAAACGTTGCTTCGTCACAAGTCATTGTTAATCTGTCAGTTGTTTATCAAATTTGAGTAGGGGGAGTTTCAGATTGTGTAAAATTGTAGCATCCTCATTATCTACAGGTGCTTTAAACATTTCATTTGAAATAACATATAAAAACTCTGGACAAACTCTCTAATAGCAAGATATTTGCACAAACAAAACCAAAATAAATTGATAGCCCTGTTAAATGGTTATCCAGCATGTTCCAGCTGACCAGTACGATGGTGAGAATATTTGGTTTTAATATTGATTGTCTGTTTGATAATAGGGGTTTCTCTTTCCAATTATTGAAGGGTCGTGGAGTAGCCTAATGGTTAAAGCGTTCGCTCGTCACGCCGAAGACCCGGGTTCGATTCCCCACATGGGTAAAATGTGTGAAGCCCATTTCTGGTGTCCCCGTATTATTGCTGGAATATTGCTAAAAGCGGCGTAAAACTAAACTCATTCACTTCAGCCAACGCCTAAGCCAACGCCTAAACCTAAGGGCAAGGATGGCAAAAAGAATGAAAAAACTCGCAGATACCAAGACGAACAGTAAATTGACATGCATCTTGGATCACGGCGCTGATACCAGTGTAGGATCCTGTCGTCTAAGGACGATAAGGCCGAGAGAGGACAGCGCGCTGGATTATACGTAAGTCGTACACGATATAAAGCTCGCCCATGTACTGAAGACTATCACCTTGGGCATTATTCTGCCTCCATGTATATAAATGTCACGGCGCCAGGACCCAGACAGATCACTCGCCTGGCTAACTGGACGTGATCGACCTTCAGGAATGCAAGGAACATGAATAAGACATGCAGTCCCCATTTAAACACGAGTCACGTGACACGTCCTGCTCGAGGCAAAGAGGTGTAAATGGCGGGTCTCGTTTGCAGCTGATTGTTTTGACTGTATGACGCGGACCCTTGACCTTATAATCTCATTAAGGCAACTGCCGCATACATATCTGTAAATATACTACTCAAAAGACTTAAAACAACACCAGATATTTGTCTTATGTCTATATAGTTGAAAGTCGGGATACGGTTTTCTAAATTTCTTTCGAGAAGTATACTCACACGCATAAGAAACGCAAGTTTTTTTTATCCAAATAGGAAACAAACTCGGACCCTAAATTGATATGGTTTTTTGGCATATAGTAAAGTCTGATGGTGTTTTCAATCATTTTTGTTGCGTTTTGGAAAGCCCAAGCAAAAACACATCAATAGAAGGAATCACCAAAACGCACCATACCAATGAACATGTGGGTATCATGCACATACTTCTCGTGAAATCCAACATGCACGAATTGTCACCACCATTAGTGGGTATAAGACTGCACAAAAATTAGGTCTATTACTCTTTGTTCAACAATGCCACGCTTAACTCAAATTGAAAAAAACCAGGCTATCAGACGTTCGGAAGCTGGAGTGTCTGCCCAAAATGGTGCCCGTCATTTCGACGTAAACATAACCACTATTTACCGTCTCCAGCATCGATACAACGCCACAAAGACCACAGATGACCTTCCTCGGAGCGGTCGTCCAAGGGTCACAAACCCTCGGCACATTACCCATAAACACCAGCGAGATCCGCTCTTTTCAACCCCTTTACCTTTCGAAAACTTAATGATGTCATCAGTCTTGGTTGCCAATGAAATGTCTTCACTCAATTTCTTTGTCTATCTGACCCTGTTTGCATTTCTTGTGTTTAATATTGAAAATTACATACATATATACATTATACTTGACTTGCTTTACTTTTGCGTGTGAGTATATATTTTACAGACATGTAAGGCTTCAGATTAGACATCCACACCGTAGGGGTGTGATGCCACACTAAATCAACCACCCCACGAAAACTGTAATACTTTTGAGCAAAACATTTCTTTTTGTTTGTTTCGTTTTGTCCTCGAACCCGAAATTTTGGATGATATGGATCAGTATTTCATCAACACGGCGTGGCGTCTGAGGACATTTTGCCACCAAATCGCCCGGCAGGGACCCATCGTTATCGTGTTAATCATGTATCATTACCCTTCACGAATCTATTTCGTGTAAATGATATGCATATTTTTAAATGAGCCAAAGACACTGAATCATATTGTCCCATAAAGCGACAATTTCAGGTCCCTTAGCCCAGACTGCTTGTGTCTGTGTAATGGACAAACGTGAAATCTAATATCGTAACTTATGCCCAACTTACCATTACGTCGTTTTATTATCTGTTCGACCAGGGGTCCATACATATATCTAATACACGGTCTCTGGCTCTAGATAAAACAGCGAATAGGTCCAGGACCATTCTGAACTCCTATCACAGTAATTTCTTGGTGTTAGTCATTCTGGATAAACAACCATTGTCACATCTGAGTCATAAAACATACGTAACATCAAAGCAAAACTAATAAAACATACCGACACAAGATTTCTGGAGATACCTTTTTTACCTAGGGATCCCCACATGAGTCTCTTTAGACGCTGGTAAACAACCTTTCTTAGAAGAAATCTTTGATGTATTGTCCTTTCATGACCACGCGAGGGCAATTTCACCTACTTAATTCCACGAAACGGTCGTAAGTACCCCTTCATGTAGAGCCTCGCCCTCTCACGGCGGTCTGAGCAGGAAGGGGAGTTAATTGTCTTGGATTCGAGAGGGTCTCAACAGTGCAATCAGTCTTCGCTTGGTGATAAAGGGACGGCACCAATGATAGCCTTAATGCAATATGGCTGGTACCAACGACCCGAGTGACACCAGCATACGTCGCTGCTGTTTACGACACCACCGAGGGAATTCTCAAACGGGTTTGAATAGAACTCTTCAGTATTAAAAGCCACGTTTGGTTGCAGCTCTTCGGTGCTGGAGACCACGATTGACCGTTGCTCTTCAGGCATGGAGGTCTGATTACGTATCTGACACCAAACATGCCGGTTGCCTCCTGCAGGTGAAACCTGTGTCACTTGTGTCCCTCTTAAGTGAATTCCTTTCGCCTTGATTAACACACAACAGTACTAACATGTCGGTAAAGGATTGATTCAGTGACGATGGATGGTCGCTCCACCATTTTAATTTGTGCTAACTATTGGAAAAATAGTGTTATTCTGTATCAGGTTCATCGTACTGCGTCACGTGATATTCTTGATGGTACGATAGTGTAACATTTTAAGACTAGATCTCAGTTTCCGTACAATCCTCGTAGAGCATCAGTCATCGTGCGTTGCACAACATCATCGTCTCTTGGCTCGCTTCGCTCGTCACGCCGAAGGCCCGGGTTCGATTCCCCACATGGGTGCAATGTGTAAAGCCCATTTCTGGTGTCCCCTGCCGTGATATTGCTGGAATATTGTAAAAGCCCCTCATCGTCATATTTGCTGGCGTATAGCCTAGTGGTTAAAGCGGCGTAAAACTAAAGACCCGGGTTCGATTCACCCACATGGGTACTTGGTTCCCCGCCATTATTGCTGGAATATTGCTAAAAGCGGCGTAAAACTAAACTCATTCACTCACTCTTGGTTCTCATTTGGCCCTTAATGGCGTTGGGGTAGCCTAGTGGTTAAAGCGTTCGCTCGCCACGCCAAAGACCCGGGTTCGATTCGACATGGGTACAATGTGTGAAACCCATTTCCAGTGTCAACCGCCGTGATGTTTCGGCATATTCCTTAAAGCGGCGTAAAACTAAACTCACTCATGCAATTTCATTTAGCCCTGATTTTGTCTGTTTTAATACTAATGTGTAAATGTGTGCATTCCGTATAATTTCTCATACTTGAATTGAGTACAAAGTTATGAAAGGAGTGGCCAATGGTAAAAACGTCTCGTCATTGACTCTGGTTGATACTGACGCCGGCATCACCCCCAGAATGAGGATTCTATTTTGTGAAGTGTGACTGGTCGTTTTCTTTATTATGACACTTGGCGAGGTCGGGGTCGTATAATCCGAACAACATGTTTTCCATGCCAATACATTTTGGTCTTACCGGAACATCACTTTTAACCGGATGTCCGGTCTCCGGAACGACCAAACTAATCACGGTGTAATTGTATTGTCACGTGGTGACGCTGTCAGGACAAGCCAGGGCAGTGTCAATGTGTTTAACACTGCGGAAACAATGGTGCTGTCATTTGGTGTGGGGAAATACATGAGATGTCGTATGAGATAGCTATATACAAATAAGCTATGTTTATTCTTCTGTAACAGAACGAGTACGAACTTAGAGTCGACCTGAACGATAACTAAACGAACATGAAAGTCGACATATACGATAACTAAACGAGTATGAAAGTCGACATATACGATAGCTAAACGAATATGAAAGTCGACATACACGATAGCTAAACGAGTGAGAAAGTCGACATATACGATAACTAAACGCGTATGAAAGTGGACATATGCGATAGCTAAACGAGTATGAAAGTCGACATATACGATAACTAAACGAGTATGAAAGTCGACATATACGATAACTAAACGCGTATGAAAGTCGACATATACCATAACTAAACGCGTATGAAAGTCGACCTATACGATAACTAAACGAGTGTGAAAGTTGACATACATGATAGCTAAACGAATATGAAAGTCGACCTGCACAATAAGAGAATGAGCATGACGCTAGTGATCAACCCTTTGGTTTACTTTGGACTTGTGACTCTTCGTTCACAAACAAATTCGATGTAGGAAATACCGTAAACATAACGTAAAACTGCGTTGATCTCTTTTGCAATGATTCTAATTGTTCACTGGATTGGTTGTAAAGAAGTGCTTGTACATCATTGTTCAATGGTCGTTATTTCAAAAAGTTTACAGTAGGGAAGTTATTGTATTCGGTTATCATCTATTATGGATCCATAGTCCTCATTATCTGAGACTGTGTCAGACAACCGTAGAGGGTACAACGAGGAGAGGTCTATGGATATACGACTTCTTTACATTAATATGAGCGACGTTTCACGTGATTGATAACGGTGTTAGTAGCTATACCCAAACTTCGTTCATATTAAAATTAAAGCAGTTGTATATCCATAGAACTCTCCTCGTTATTCACTGTTTAACAGATTTGTAAGTTGCGAGACACTGTGACCCGATGGCGTCGTGCGTTGCTCATGCTGTCAATCACTTGTCCCGATTTCAGTGTTTATAAGCGCCTTCAACGGATGGAATATTTCTGACTGTGGCAGTACACAACATTCTTTCACTCACGTTCTGTAAATGAGTGAGTGAGTATGGTTTTACGCCGCTTTTAGCAATATTCCAGCAATATCACGGCAGGGGACCCACACATTGCACCCATGTGGGGAATCGAACCCGGTCTTCAGCATGTCGAGCGGACGCTTTAACCATTAGGCTACCCCACCGCCCCCATGTAAATGAAGTTATGGCTTTATTACAAGCGCCTCTCGTGTTTTATAAAGATAACACACGGTCTCCTCCATCAGCTCAGGGGCGGCGAGGTAGCCTAGTGGTTCGCTCGTCACGCCTAAGACACGGGTTCGATTCCCAACATGGGTACAATGTGTGAAGCCCATTTCTGGTGTCCTCCACCGTGATATTGCTGGAATATTGCTAAAAGCGGCGTAAAACCATACTCACTCACTCTTATTATCATTATTATTATTGTTACATAATTGGTCACGAGAGAAGTCCAGTACCAGGTACAAGCCATGTCCGATAATTTTCAGCTTAATTTTTCACAAACATTTTTTACACATTCGCTCTGATTAGAATCAGCTCTAGGAGATCTGTCATATTCCTGCAGAGTTCTGGATAGATTTTACATGGAACGTCGTTAGTACACAAGAACGTGATTAGGCCATGTCAAGTTTACCTTCCCTGATGCGCGCGGAAATTAACACGTTTGAAAAAGCATCTGCTTTAAAGTCATTCTGACGCGTGCTGGTTTTTGCAATGCGTTCGTTTGTAGCTGTCGGTAGTCTGGTCTCGCATCTTCTCGTTGTGCGAGAGGTTAGCTATATGATGTTTTGTTCAATTAACAACCAGCTATGCAACTGATTGATGTTTGGTCGAGCGCGTGATGAAATTCAAAAGTACAAGCCCTTTGAATATGGTGTCTGATTTTAGTGTGAAATTGCCGTGACGAAAATCTCGACAGAAGCACGTTATTTCGATTCAGGGAACCCGGGAATTTACATCGGAGCATAAGATTTGTTTCAAGATGTAGAACTTTGTTAGAAGTATATTCCAAAATATATTTCCCAAACTACGTTTACTTTATTTTTTGTGTACACCAGTGACTTAGCCAACACATTTCTTTCTTAATCAACCCGTGAAGATTCGGGTTAGAATTGGTCTTCAGTAACCCATGCTCGTCGTAAGAGGCGACTAACGGGATCGGTGGTCAGGCTCGCAGACTTGGTTGACACATGCTATCGTATCGCAATTGCGTAGATCGATGCTCATGCTGTTGATCACTGGATTGTCTGGTCCAAACTCGATTATTTACAGACCGCTGCCATATAGCTGAAATATTGCTGAGTGCGGCGTAAAACTAAACTCACTCACTCCTTCTTAATCATCTCTTCCCCACCCACACAGCATATATATGGTGACCATTCTACTTTTATAAGTTTATAACACCCGGGGCGTCAATCGCTGAGCAGAAAAAAAGTTCTCAGTACATTTTACCAAGTCTCCATTCAAAAATAAAAATGTTAAGCCCAGAGCATTGCCTATATATCCAGCTGTAGTGACCCTTGGGTCCATTTTGTTCATCTGTTTTCAAAATCCTTGACATAGCCTATTACATTGTGTTTATCGGTATGTTATATTGCTACATCATTCAACACATAGCCTATTACATTGTGTTTATCGGTATGTTATATTGCTACATCATTCAACACATAGCCTATTACATTGTGTTTATCGGTATGTTATATTGCTACATCATTCAACACATAGCCTATTACATTGTGTTTATCGGTATGTTATATTGCTACATCCATTCAACACATAGTCTATTACATTGTGTTTATCGGTATGTTATATTGCTACATCCATTCAACACATAGCCTATTACATTGTGTTTATCGGTATATTCATATTGCTACACATCCATTCAACACATAGTGTTTATCTATTACATTGTGTTTATCGGTATGTTATCGGTATTTGCTACATCCATTCAACACATAGCCTATTACATTGTGTTTATCGGTATGTTATATTGCTACATCCATTCAACACATAGCCTATTACATTGTGTTTATCGGTATATTATATTGCTACATCCATTCAACACATAGCCTATTACATTGTGTTTATCGGTATATGTTATATTGCTAACATCCATTCAACACATAGCCTATTACATTGTGTTTATCGGTATGTTATATTGCTACATCCATTCAACACATAGCCTATTACATTGTGTTTATCGGTATGTTATATTGTACATCCATTCAACACATAGCCTATTACATTGTGTTTATCGGTATGTTATATTGCTACATCATTCAACACATAGCCTATTACATTGTGTTTATCGGTATGTTATATTGCTACATCCATTCAACACATAGCCTATTACATTGTGTTTATCGGTATGTTATATTGCTACATCCATTCAACACATAGCCTATTACATTGTGTTTATCGGTATGTTATATTGCTACATCCATTCAACACATAGCCTATTACATTGTGTTTATCGGTATGTTATATTGCTACATCCATTCAACACATAGCCTATTACTATTACATTGTGTTTATCGGTATGTTATATTGCTACATCCATTCAACACATAGCCTATTACATTGTGTTTATCGGTATGTTATATTGCTACATCCATTCAACACATATTGCTACATCCATCCAACACATAGCCTATTACATTGTGTTTATCGGTATGTTATATTGCTACATCCATTCAACACATAGCCTATTACATTGTGTTTATCGGTATGTTATATTGCTACATCCATTCAACACATAGCTCTATTACATTGTGTTTTATCGGTATGTTATATTGCTACATCCATTCAACACATAGCCTATTACATTGTGTTTATCGGTATGTTATATTGCTACATCCATTCAACACATAGCCTATTACATTGTGTTTATCGGTATGTTATATTGCTACATCCATTCAACACATAGTCTATTACATTGTGTTTATCGGTATGTTATATTGCTACATCCATTCAACACATAGCCTATTACATTGTGTTTATCGGTATGTTATATTGCTACATCCATTCAACACATAGCCTATTACATTGTGTTTATCGGTATGTTATATTGCTACATCCATTCAACACATAGTCTATTACATTGTGTTTATCGGTATGTTATATTGCTACATCCATTCAACACATAGCCTATTACATTGTGTTTATCGGTATGTTATATTGCTACATCCATTCAACACATAGCCTATTACATTGTGTTTATCGGTATGTTATATTGCTACATCCATTCAACACATAGCCTATTACATTGTGTTTATCGGTATGTTATATTGCTACATCCATTCAACACATAGTCTATTACATTGTGTTTATCGGTATGTTATATTGCTACATCCATTCAACACATAGCCTATTACATTGTGTTTATCGGTATGTTATATTGCTACATCCATTCAACACATAGCCTATTACATTGTGTGTATCGGTATATTATATTGCTACATCCATTCAACACATAGCCTATTACATTGTGTTTATCGGTATGTTATATTGCTACATCCATTCAACACATAGTCTATTACATTGTGTTTATCGGTATGTTATATTGCTACATCCATTCAACACATAGCCTATTACATTGTGTTTATCGGTATGTTATATTGCTACATCCATTCAACACATAGCCTATTACATTGTGTTTTATCGGTATGTTATATTGCTACATCCATTCAACACATAGCCTATTACATTGTGTTTATCGGTATGTTATATTGCTACATCCATTCAACACATAGTCTATTACATTGTGTTTATCGGTATGTTATATTGCTACATCCATTCAACACATAGCCTATTACATTGTGTTTATCGGTATGTTATATTTATATTGCTACTACATCCATTCAACACATAGCCTATTATATTGTGTAGCCTATTACATTGGTTTATCGGTATGTTATATTGCTACATCCATTCAACACATAGCCTATTACATTGTGTTTATCGGTATGTTATATTGCTACATCCATTCAACACATAGCCTATTACATTGTGTTTATCGGTATGTTATATTGCTACATCATTCAACACATAGCCTATTATTTCTTATATTGCTACATCTATTCGGTAGCCTATTACATTGTGTTTATCGGTATGTTATATTGCTACATCCATCCAACACAGTCACCGATGATTGCGGGTTTATTGACAACGGCCTCCAGTGAAAGTACGTCATTTCCGGTTTGACGGAATATAACGATTGTTGCCGAATATGGCCATAATTATCCCCAACGTATTCTCGGATGTCAGGTGATAAATAGCTACGGTCTTGTGTGAGCTATCGCATTTTTCGCCTGTAGGGAAAATAAATTGCGGCCTAATCTGTTTAACCAAGTGTTGATGACTGGCAAGCCATCCAGTGCGATCGATGACGTAGACAGTTTTCTGACATTTCGACGATCTGCTGTCGTAAACTTAGTCCACAGCTGCTTCGTGAAGAATGCTTACAGCTTTCAGCCAACATACCGCAGCCACAAAATGTGGTACAAATCTGGGCCCGTATTCTCGAAACGTTCGTAGCCCTAAGAATTCTTAACTTTGATCGTAGCCAATGTGTTAAAAATGGGATTAAGAAGTTCGAAAGGCTACGAATGTTTCGAGAATACCTAGCCTGTACCATAATATGATCCTGTTGTAGGTGCGCATGCGTATTTGCAACATCCGTTATTACGAAATAATATAACATGGAGGCACACACATCTCGGACGTATGTTTTGAGTAATAATTATTTAAGTATAATCTTTTGAAAAGATGGTCGCATGTGAGCTAAACCAAATGAAGTGAAAGTAAGCCATTGGGGAAATGTTACGTACAATTATGTAAAAAGTAGCAAAGTGCGCTTGTCAAAAAATAAATATCATCACTGACTTTTGATCACATGACTGCCAACCCTTGTGGCCAGGTGCTTAAAACTCAGGAATACTATTTTTCGACAGCTAAACGAACATTTCTTGAGAAGAGCACTTTTGAAATTGCAGGAAGTACTAGTCCTCATCGTCGGAATTACCTGTTTTAAATTCGTAAATATTTGCACACACGCAGGTTTCATCGTTAATCATCTTAAATTTATTATCGCGATATTTTGTGATGGTATTTTAAATCGCGAAACCTATTTTCACGGAACCACATTAGTCATTCAATTACCCATTCACGATACCTCGTAGCTGGAATTTAGATTTCATGTATTAAAAGGGAGGACCTGATTGTTGGCTGATGTCAGTTGAGATATCCCAGTGAATATGTTGCTAGACCGTCCAGTCAACACACCAGTACACGAAGTATCATCCTCACTGATTATGTCATGATTCCGTGCTAGTCACAATTTGTCTGCTGGTTCAGGGAAATCTACTTTTGCAGTTACTTTGATAGCAGACATACCCTGGCTGTATTTCATATTTAATTAAAACCTTCTGGTGGGTCATTCGCTAGGTATTTATCAAGATTTGATCAAAAGATGAAACGGTCCTCTATTCAAACAGTTTTAATTTCATAAAAAGCTAGTTATTTGACAACATGAAAGGATCCGGGATCTTATTTCAGAGGGATGTGATAAGGAAATCACCGCCTATGAATATGAAAGGGCATAATTCCGGCTACAAATGTAGCAGAATTCTATTACAAAATCCTGATATTGCAAACCTATGTCGCGAACTCATTCCACAGAATGAACTCCAGATTCAATTTTGCGTCTTTGATGGATCCACAAGCAATTATGTCACTAAATCTGAGCACGCTTGTCGGGGAACGAGAGGCACCAAGATGGCCCAGGACGACATAAGGGCCCTCCTCGTGCGTGTGTCTAAACCCTCCACGGATATTCACGAGTGAATGTGGTATAAAAAGAGGATTCAACAGATGACAATAATTACAGTGTCGGGGCCTTTAGTAAGCACGAGGGTCCATTATTCTAAAACAAAATCAACCGCCATTGTAGAAATGAGCCCTTCAAGAGAGCAATTTTCTACATGGCCTTTTACCAGATTTGGTCACGTGATCTGTAACTTCCTAAGGGTCTATCAGACCAGACCGGCTGCGGATAATGGCAGAAGCTTTCAAGGATGTTATTTTCCGAAACAGCAGGTATTAGACCAAAACGGCTGACGGTATCGCTGAGCCGTTATTCTCCAGAAACTGCGATTTTCGCACCTGCAATTTACCACTCAGTTGGTAATGGAGGCTGAGAGACTGGAAGTCTCGTGGCGTCGAGATCTGGCGTGAAATCAGACAGATTGTAGGGTAAGCTGTCTTAAGCATGGTCAACGCGCTTCTTCGTCGGTAGAAGGAAATGTCCGTTCAGGCACTTGAATAACATAATAGTCCGATATATTTAGATGGGTTTGGTACATGCGTGGGATTGCAGAGCTATCAATCCTATTAAGCCACACTAAAGATGGGACACACTCGTGTAATTAAGATCTGTTAAGAAACCCTATTTAATTAGGTCAAATGTACGCTCTTTCGATCTTTATGTTATATATGTTATCATAGTGTTGGGATACTGAGGGTCTTCTTTGTTTGTCTGGTCGTTTAGCTTGTTTTAGTTTTGGTTGTTTTGGGGGTTTTTTAGTCTGTTTTTTTTAATAGTTTTTCGTTATGTTATTTTATTTTGTGTGCGTGCGTGCGTACGCGCACAGTATAACTGTGCCATTTCCTGGATGGAAGTATTCTCAGTCGTATTTAAAAAAAATACATTGTCCTATCCGCCTCTTCAAGTTTTGTCATTATATCACTGAGATTTAATTGAACACGAAATGGTAAATCCAAGAAATCCACTTTTTAGCATTCAGTACCGAATGAAACTTTAGGAAAAAGTTGCTCTTTTGTAACGATTACAAAAATAGGGGATATAAGATTAGCACGGAATACATTAATTACGAATGACCAAAAAAGAAATCCCACCCATCGATCAAATATCACGATATCAAATCGATAATTGCCGACTCATACTGCAGTCTGTGGAGACTGTCTTTCTCCATTGCGTGTCTGTATACCATTATCCAGAAAACTAATATTGTTGATTAAAGTAAACTCGGTGAAATCCTAATTAACTAGCGCAGTGATATGTTTATTCGCTGCTTCAGTGAACGGAAAGGCCGTTTGTCATGTAGTCTACGATTAAAGGGGTTCAGTGCTATAAACTACTCGTAGTTCTCTCAGATGTCAAATACTAAAATAGAACATTGTATTTCTGACAATGTTTAATTGTTTAATTCGGTGTCTGTCGTTAGGCAAATACTTCTTAACCGACTGTGCCATTGTTCCAGCATTTCACAGAGAGACCACAATACATCTTATTACCCCGTCACACGACTGGGGCGGTGGGGTAGCTTAGTGGTTAAAGCGCCCGCTCGTCACACCGAAGGCCCGGGTTTAATTCCCCACATGGGTACAATGTGTGAAGCTAATACCTGGTGTTCCCTTAACCGTTATATTGATGGAATATTGCTAAAAGCGGCGTAAAAGCATACTCACTTACTCACTCACCCATCACTCAACTTTCATTCTCAGCTCACTGGAGAGTGTACAACACTCAAGCTGCCTATGTTGCACAACATTCCCTCTCCTACCGGGTACCTAGTCACTGCTGGTTGAACAGAAGCATATCTGTTGTAGCTTCAACCCCCTTAGATCTATTTACCGAACTCGTCTTAAGAATTATTTTTTTTTGCTATTTGATAGAAGCTGGTCTTTTGGATAGATTTAAGTTGGATCTGGTTGAATTAATGCACAAGCAGTCCAGTCAGTGGCAAGCAATAACACTGCTGTTGACAAGTCCAGGGCAGACTGGCATGAAGCAAACCTGCATTCAGTCTCCTTGGTGCTCTTTGATCGACAACCTTTTTAGAAAACATTAAAGGAAGGATTCAATGCCCGTACAGTAGAAGTAGGAAAGTTTTTATGGTATATTTCTTCTTATAACGACTGTAGCCAAAGTTCCGATTTTTTTATAATAATAAATATTTTGAGTTTTTAATATTATTTTTTCCGAATGCTATATCTTTGGATTTCAGAAATGACAAAGTTCAACTGTGGATGCAGTATGCGCCAGATATGAGAACAAATCACTTGCAATAGGCATGGTAACAATGAAAATAGATGACATACTATATACTTATACAGTCCCCTTACTAATCTGACCAGCCCAGTTGTTTAACAGGAATGGTTGTCAAAGAAATGGCAATGTCTCACAGAAGAAACCAGGGTTAAATTTGAACAGTAATAATAATACTTTAAATTGTAAGTTTTTTCGCGATTAGACAGGTTCATAACCCTGTACCCCATATTTTTTATTTAAATCTTGGCAACAAATGGGCAATATGTGTATGTCGAACAGTTCCCATCCCATTGCAAATTTGATAGCGATACAAGATCGGTTTATTCAGAAGTAGAATCGCTTACATGTTTTAATTCAAAAAGATATTTCCTTAAATTATAGGTAAGTATATAATCAAAATAACTTAAATTAGGCTTACTATTGTGTTGTCTCATGATGATACAGTTTGAATGGAAGGACAAGTCTGGGCAGAAAACGCCAAATGAACGAGTCTTCTGAAATGCTTCAGCGCTGGAGAGAAATTCGCCTTCAAACACTAAGACATGGCCTTTCTACAGACCCAGAAACCATGTAAATTTCTCATCCGTCCCTCTCTGACTTGGTTGACACATGTCATCGGTTCCCAATTGCGCAGATCGATGCTCATGCTGTTGATCACTGAATTGTCTGGTCCAGACTCGATTATTTACAGACCGCCGCCATATAGCTGGAATATTTCTGAGTGCGGCGTAAAACTAAACTCACCTACTCACTATCATCCGTCCAGCCCATTCTGTAATAAAGCAGATCTAGATTTTCAGGCTCGGAATCTCCGAGTTCATTAGGGATCCTTTACAATTTAAATGTTATTCGTTTTCTCTCAAGGTAAGTATTTCCAGAGACTATAAGCGTTGGTATAAACAAGACACTCTCTGCTATCTTACATGTTGACAGCACATCAGTCAAACAGACCCTGAAACCAGTACAGGGTATATCCAATATAGCCCATGCAAGTCTACATTTCTGCAGTTTCCATATAAAAAGTCTCTTGACTTTAAAATCTTCATCTTATGTTTTTTTAACCCAAAATATTTTAAGAACTATTTATTTCTGTAGACTTGATGTAAGTCTAGAAGCACATCTCCCCCCAATCAAGTCACCCTTCACTTAAACCGAGGTTGTGGGGTGTAAGTTCTTAAGAGAATTTCCGGTGACGTCGCTGGTGAATGGGTTCAGTCCATCGTAACAGAGTGGAGATAACCGACGAATTACCTTCACGTTAATTCCCATGGGATACTGTTTTCTGTTTGGCTAACAATAGAGTGGGCGGGGTTTTGATTTCATTAATGCATTAAGGGGTGTAACTGATTTGGTATTTTAAGGTATTGACTTCACTAATATTTCGCGTTTATATAAACATAGAATATGAGTTTAATTTATTCATCCATACTTCAATAGAAACTATTTGCAGATCTACGCTAAAGGCAGCTCTTGAAATAGACAAACCACAAAGTTTTAGAAGGTTGTTTTTGATCCTGTAGGTTATGTGCACCCGCCGAGGTTGAACGATTCGATTTAGACGAGGTTGGAGTAAGCCGTGGTTATGCTATAGGGTTTAACTATTGCTTCAAGTGCGTCGTGTTCTTGACCCGGGCACATGCAAGTACATTGGCACTCTCTCTGCAACTTAACAAAAGTAACCGATAAAGGTATTGATTAATTACCGTTAAAAGTGATGTCAACAATATTGAAATTCAAGCAATAAGTAATTATTTTTGTTTGTTTTGTTAATTCATTTAGGGGTTCCATTTCGACGAGCCAGCGCTTTAACCACAATGATAAATATACCAGGCTAACGCGTAATCTCTCAAATGTTTAATCATAATGGAAAGAAACTTCATTGAAAAGGAACCAGTAAAATAGAAGACCTGTGGAAATCTAGACATCCTTTATATATGGCGTGCGTGCGTGCGTATTACTGTAGGAGTGTGAGAGAGACAACTGGTTACCTCTAATGCCAACCGTGAGTGAGTGAGTGAGACAAAGCCTGAAGCGATGCAGGTCCGAGGCGGAAATTCAGCCACGTGGACAATATTGCCTTGTTCGGGCGTCACACCTGGACGTCCCACGAGATGTCCAGGACATGCTGCCGTTTCTAAAACCGGTTCAAGTGTGGCATGCATAAATATAAACAGTATCTTTGCTCTGATAAGAAATTGTCAACTTTTTTTCCAACTTTGTTCATTCAACCGCTAAGTTTTAAACAAGAAAATGATATGTATAATTTGAGGGCTTCAAAGCTTTGGTGACGTTATGACGTCATTAAAATTCTTGCAGGTCACGTGTCGCGAGCCTGTTGAGTTTGTTGTTTAACGCCGCACAAAGCAACATTCCAGCTATATGGCGGCGGTGTGTAAGTAATCGAGTCTGCACAATCCAGCGATCAACACCATGAGCATCGTTCTACGCAAATGGGATACGATGGGATGTGTCAACCAAGTCAGCGAGCCTGACCACCCGATCCCGTTAGTCGCCTCTTAGGACAAGCATACCACCAATTGTAACCCGGATCTCCACGGATCTTCACGTGGTTGCAACGTTCTGTGTCAATGGTGTAAGAGACACTTGAACGTCTTATGATGTGAATTCCCACTCCCATCCTGTCAGATATTCACTATCCTCCAATCTTCTTACTTGTGGGGCTTCGCGACTGTGCTTGAACACGTTTTACAGCAATGTATACAGCGATCTTGAGTGCATTCATCAGGCTCACGGAAAACCGGATGTGCGTATGAATGGCGCATTAGGGTCATCTGTCGGTCGAACAGGGGAATAGTTTTAGTGGGATTCGACGCGCATTCTTAATTACAGAATAAAGTTCTTTTGTTCTATCATGTAAAACAGCAATTGTGAACATGCAGATGTACCTCAACCCACTGAGCAGTGACCAGCGCACAGCGATAATTGCCGCTGGCGCACTCGATAACCTGTTCCGTTCTGCACGAGCCGCCCGTGCGGTGATATTGCTCGTGCACTTGGTCACGCTCGTGTAATGAGTCGGAGCCTCCCGGAGGACGGAAGAACAAGTTCGGGGGCAGGACGTTTTTTAGCGTCGGTATTAAAAGCTTTCATGTATCACATGCGCTACAAGCGACTCTAGTGTGTCAAGGTCACGGGCACGGAAAAGGTCACTTGGAAATTGTAAGTGGTTATTTTTAAGACCACAGGTAGGAGATTTGGTGCGAGTTATATATTTGAAGTACCAGGGAAGCACTGTTGCTGACGAAGAAGTTGAAAGTAAAAAATTTACTTACAAATAAATAGTTTGATAATTTTTTAACGAGTGTGTTATGTTTTACGCCGCACGCTGCAATATTCTAGCCATATGTCAATAGTCGGGTCTGGACCAGACACTCCCGTGATCAACAGCATGAGCATCGATATACGCAACAGGGATACAATGACATGTGTCAACCAAGTCAGAGAGCCTGACCGCCTCTTACGACAAGCCTGAAGGGTTCCTGAAGACCAATTCCTATCCGGATCTTCTCAGGTCATTTGCTTTAAAACATACATTGGTTGTGAGCAATCGAGGAATTATGTAAAGTATCATTGCATTTGATAAGATTTTTCTGTGCTATATTACTTCAATTACTGCAAACATGAAGGTTACTGAAGGGCAGCTACAATTACGACCATTGACTTTAACTGCATGGATATTAACACGAGTATGCGATAGTACGAGAGATGTGCCCCCAATCCTTTAATTACCAGGGATTACGAGAACCGTCGTCCCCACCCCATTACGGAAGATATGGATCCCTGTCTTATATAACAAGAGATGTGGTCCCCGTCTTATATAACAAGAGATGTGATCCCCGTCTTATATAATGGAAAATCTGTGGTCCCCGTCTTATATAACAAGAGATGTGATCCCCGTCCTATATAACAAGAGATGTGATCCCCGTCTTATATAACGGATCCGGAAGATATGTGATCCCCGTCTTGTATAACAAGAGATGTGATCCCCGTCTTATATAACAAGATATGTGATCCCCGTCCTATATAACAAGATATGATATAACAAGTGATCCCCGTCTTATATAACAAGATATGTGATCCCCGTCTTATATAACAAGATATGTGATCCCCGTCTTATATAACAAGAGATGTGATCCCCGTCTTATATAACAAGATATGTGGTCCCCCGTCTTATATAACAAGATATGTGATCCCCGTCTTATATAACAAGATATGTGGTCCCGTCTTATATAACAAGAGATGTGGTCTTATCCCCCCGTCTTATATAACAAGATATGTGATCCCCGTCTTATATAACAAGAGATGTGATCCCCGTCTTATATAACAAGTCCCGTAACAAGATATGTGGTTCCCGTCTTATATGTGATCCAAGAACAAGATATGTGATCCCCGTCTTATATAACAAGATATGTGGTTCCCCGTCTTATATAACAAGAGATGTGATCCCCGTCTTATATAACAAGATATGTGGTCCCCGTCTTATATAACAAGATATGTGATCCCCGTCTTATATAACAAGAGATGTGATCCCCGTCTTATATAACAAGATATGTGATCCCCGTCTTATATAACAAGTCTTATATAACAAGAATCCCGATTATGTGATCCCCGTTATATAACAAGATATTATATAACAAGAGATGTGGTATCCCAAGATATCTTATATAACAAGATATGTGATCCCCGTCTTATATAACAAGATATGTGGTTCCCCGTCTTATATAACAACAAACAAGATATGTGATGTCTTATATAACAAGATATGTGGTTCCCGTCTTATATAACAAGATATGTGGTCCCCGTCTTATATAACAAGATATGTGGTTCCCGTCTTATATAACAAGATATGTGATCCCCGTCTTATATAACAAGATATGTGGTTCCCCGTCTTATATAACAAGATATGTGATCCCCGTCTTATATAACAAGATATGTGATCCCCGTCTTATATAACAAGATATGTGGTCCCCGTCTTATATAACAAGATATGTCTTATATAACAAGATATGTGATCCCCGTCTTATATAACAAGATATGTGGTCCCCGTCTTATATAACAAGATATGTGATCCCCGTCTTATATAACAAGAGAATCCCAAATCTTATATAACAAGATATTATATAACAAGATATGTGATCCTCGTCTTATATAGCGGAAGATATGTGATCCCTGTCTTATATAACAGGAGATGTGGTCCCCGTCTTATATAATGGAAAATATGTGATCCCCGTCCTATATAACAATATATGTGATCCCCGTCTTATATAACAAGAGATGTGGTCCCCGTCTTATATAACGGAAGATATGTGATCCCCGTCTAATATAACAAGAGACGTGGTCCCCGTCTTATATAACAAGATATGTGGTTCCCCGTCTTATATAACAAGATGTGTGATCCTCGTCTTGGTTGACACATTCCATCGTATCCCGATTGCCGAGCTCATATCAGTCACTGGATTGTCTGGTCCAGACTCGATTATTTACAGACCGCCTCCATATATCTGGAATATTGCTGAGTGCGGCGTTATACAACAAACAAACTCAACAGGCCCGTGACATGTCGCAAATGTGACTTACAAGAATTTTAACTCGCGAAAGATCTGAAGCCCCGTAATTATATATTATCATTTCCATGTTTATAACTTAACGGTTGAATGAACAGAATCGGAACAAGTGTTGACAATATCTTATCAGAGCAGATATACTGTTTACATTATACATGCTGTATTTGAACCAGTTTTAATTCTTCAGAAACCGCAACACGTCCTTCCATCTCGTGGGACGCCCGTACGACGCAATAGTGTCCACGTGGCTAAACCCCGTAGGTCTATCAATGAATAATAGGATCACTCATACCACACGATGGCTACTACGTTTTAGGTAAAATTTTGACTCTCAGTCTCGATTGAACATTAATTGTTAACTAGTGTTCAACATGTAATTAAACTACAGCTGACACACAGCAAAGAAGTACACCCCTTCAAGTTTGATAGTTTTTACCCTTCATTGGAAACTTAAAAAATTAAATACAGACGCAGAGTTGCAAAAATAGATGAAGCAGTGTGTAGAATTACCCCCCTGAACTTTAGCACCCCCTACAGTGCCCCCTGGTCAGCGCGTTTCAGGTGTTTGTGATAACGTTAATATTTCATCTATGGCTTATTGACGTACTAGTTGGTGTTAGGGAGATAGCATCTCATGCTTCTTTGAGAAAAAACGCAACTGCAGGCGGTGATATTGAGACAATGATTAATTAATGAAGCTCATCAGGCCGGTGTGTATTTCAAAGAGCAAATACATTTACGTCATTGTATGTTGCCGGTTAAATAATCATGATCTTTTCCAAGAAACTAATTAAAGTTTATCTTGGCTTTGATAGACGTGTCGTCAGAGAGACCTGACAACCAGACCAGCTTGATCCAGCTGGGCAGGGTTGTTTCAGTGAGGTGACGGTGCTGGGTGGTCATGCGGGTTTAAGGCGTCATATGTCGTTATGAGGTTGAAGTTGATTCGTATGAATGAGGTTGATGAGGTTGGAGGTTTAAAGTTTGTGATACTGGTATGAGGATGATGAGTTTGAGCCAGAAAATAGTTTTGAAACGTTTTTTTAATAATCTTGCCAGTCATTTCCAGCAAGCCACATGGACGAATTCTTCACACAGAATCTATTAACGAAGTGTAGAAATTGAGTTTCCTTATACTGAGAACAGAGAAGTCCGTTGATGTGGTTATTTGTAAAATTCGTTTCTAAAGAGAAGTTCATTCTTATTGTCTGTAGGGAGTTCCTGTTCGTTTCAAGGTTAAAGGACGGTGATGTGGAATGGCATTTGTTTGCTAAGTCACGTCCACTAACATCTAGTTCCTGAAATGCCTGAAATGAACATATTGTACAGATAAAAAGATATGGAGCGCAGAGACTTCATTTTCAGTGGTAATCTAGACTTGCCCTATATTCTAGACTTGCCCTATATTCTAGACTTGCCCTTTATTCTAGACTTGCATGGGTCGTATTAGGGTCTGTATGACCGACTATAAGTCACAAAATAGGCAGGAAAATACATGTCTCTCTCGGGTATGTCTATAAAAATAAATAATAATAATCGGTAGCAATATGATACGAAAATAGCACACTGTGGCTTGTTTAGTGAGATAAAATCCGTAAATGCCTTTAACCTGGAGCACAGGTATGATAGACACACCATAAGATATGTTTAGATTGTAAACGCATGCAAGTCACCTTTTAATCGAAACGTTTAGGACTGTTTAAATCCAAAACGAAATGCAAATTTGATGTTTTCTATGAAAACACGTTAAGGGTCCAAACACATGACATAATCTTCTCGTGGCCTTTAACACCGCTTGAACGCAACATCACCACCACAAGTGACCTCACGTCTACAGGAGACCTCACACCACAAGAGACCTCGCCACCACTGGTGAGATCACTTCAAAAGGGGACCTCACGACCACAGGAGACACCACTACTACAAGGGACATCACCGCCACAGGGATCTCACCTCTACAAGGGACATCACTGTCACAAGGACCTCACCTCTACAAGGGACATCACCGTCACAGGGATCTCACCTCTACAAGGGACATCACCGTCACAAGGATCTCACCGTCACAAGGGACATCACCGTCACAGGGATCTCACCTCTACATTGGACATCACCGTCACAGGGATCTCACCTCTACATTGGACATCACCGTCACAAGGACCTTACCGTCACAAGGGACATCACCGTCACAAGGACCTCACTGTCACAAGGGACATCACCGTCACAAGGACCTCACCTTTACAAGGGACATCACCGTCACAGGGATCTCACCTTTACAAGGGACATCACCGTCACAGGGATCTCAGCTTCACAAGGGACATCACCGTCAAAGGGATCTCACCTCTACAAGGGACATCACCGTCACAGGGATCTCACCTCTACAAGGGACATCACCATCACAGGGATCTCAGATTCACAAGGGACATCACCATCAAAGGGATCTCACCTCTACAAGGGACATCACCGTCACAGCGATCTCACCTCTACAAGGGACATCACCGTCACAAGGACTCACCACCACCATCACAAGGGACATCACTGTCACAAGGATCTCACCTCTACACCACTGTCACAAGGATCTCACCTCTCACAGGGACATCACCGTCACAGGGATCTCACCTCTACAAGGGACATCACCGTCAAAGGGATCTCACCTCTACAAGGGACATCACCATCACAGGGATCTCACCTCTACAAGGGACATCACCGTCACAGGGATCTCACCTCTACAAGGGACATCACCATCACAGGGATCTCACCTCTACAAGGGACATCACCGTCACAGGGATCTCACCTCTACAAGGGACATCACCGTCACAGGGATCTCACCTCTACAAGGGACATCACCGTCACAAGGATCTCACCTCTACAAGGGACATCACCGTCACAGGGATCTCACCTCTACAAGGGACAGCACCAGGATCTCACCTTTACAAGGGACATCACCGTCACAGGGATCTCACCTCTACAAGGGACATCACCGTCACAGTCACCTCTAGGGATCTCACCACCTCTACAAGGGACATCACCGTCACAAGGATCACAGGGATCTCTCACCTCTACAAGGGACATCACCATCTCACCTCTACAAGGGACATCACACAGGGATCTCACCTCTACAAGGGACATCACCGTCACAAGGATCTCACCTCTACAAGGGACATCACCGTCACAGGGATCTCACCTCTACAACATCACCGGGACATCACCGTCACACTCACCTCTACAAGGGACATCTCACCCTCACCGTCCAGGGATCTCACACACAGGGACATCACCGTCACAGGGATCTCACCTCTACAAGGGACATCACCGTCACAGGGATCTCACCTCTACAAGGGACATCACCGCCACAGGGATCTCACCTCTACAAGGGACATCACCGCTACATGGATCTCACCTCTACAAGGGACATCACCATCACAGGGATCTCACCTCTACAAGGGACATCACCGTCACAGGGATCTCACCTCTACAAGGGACATCACCGTCACAAGGATCTCACCTCTACAAGGGACATCACCGTCACAAGGGATCTCACCTCTACAAGGGACATCACCGTCACAGGGATCTCACCTCTACAAGGGACATCACCGTCACATGGATCTCACCTCTACAGGACATCACCACCACAGGGATCTCACCTCTACAGGGGACATCACCGTCACAGGGATCTCACCTCTACAAGGGACATCACCACCACAGGGATCTCACCTCTACAAGGGACATCACCATCACAGGGATCTCACCTCTACAAGGGACATCACTACCTCTACAAAGGGACATCACAAGGATCTCACCTCTACAAGGGACATCACCTCACCTCTACAAGGGACATCACCGTCACAAGGATCTCACCTTTACAAGGGACATCACCGTCACAAGGATCTCACCTCTACAGGGGACATCACCACCACAGGGATCTCACCTCTACAAGGAGACATCACCACCACAAGGATCTCACCTCTACAGGAGGCCTCACCGTCACAAGGATCTCACCTCTACACGAGGCCTCACCACCAAAGGGATCTCACCTCTACAGGAGGCCTCACTACCACAGGGATCTCACCTCTACAGGAGGCCTCACCCTCACAAGGATCTCACCTCTACAGGGGACATCACTGTCACAAGGATCTCACCTCTACAGGAGGCCTCACCACCAAAGGGATCTCACCTCTACAGGAGGCCTCACTACCACAGGGATCTCACCTCTACATGAGGCCTAACCGTCACAAGGATCTCACCTCTACAGGGGACATCACCGTCACAAGGGGATCTCACCTCTACAGGGGACATCACTGTCACAGGGATCTCACCTCTACAGGAGGCCTCACTGTCACAAGGATCTCACCTCTACAGGGGACATCACCGTCACAAGGATCTCACCTCTACAGGGGACATCACAGTCACAGGGATCTCACCTCTACAAGGGACATCACCGTCACAAGGATCTCACCTCTACAGGAGGCCTCACCACCAAAGGGATCTCACCTCTACAGGAGGTCTCACTACCACAGGGATCTCACCTCTACAGGGGACATCACCGTCACAAGGATCTCACCTCTACAGGAGGCCTCACCACCAAAGGGATCTCACCTCTACAGGAGGTCTCACTACCACAGGGATCTCACCTCTACAGGGGACATCACCGTCACAAGGATCTCACCTCTACAGGGGACATCACAGTCACAGGGATCTCACCTCTACAAGGGACCTCACCTCCACAGGACATCACCAGGCCACAAGGATCCACAAGGATCTCACCTCTACAGGAGGTCTCACCACCACAGGGATCTCACCTCTACAGGAGGTCTCACTACCACAGGGATCTCACCTCTACAGGGGACATCACCGTCACAGGGATCTCACCTCTACAGGGGACATCACTGTCACAAGGATCTCACCTTCACAGGACATCACAACCTAGGGATCTCACCTCTACAGGGGACATCACCACAGGGATCACAGGGGAGGGGATCTCACCTCTACAGGGGACATCACTCACCACAGGATCACCTCTAAGGGGATCTCACACAGGAGGCCATCACTCACAAGGATCTCACCTCTACAGGGGACATCACCGTCACAAGGATCTCACCTCTACAGGGGACATCACAGTCACAGGGATCTCACCTCTACAGGGGACATCACCGTCACAGGGATCTCACCTCTACAGGGACATCACCACCACATCACTCTACAGGGATCTCACCTCTACAGGAGGTCTCACCACCACAGGGATCTCACCTCTACAGGAGGTCTCACTACCACAGGGATCTCACCTCTACATCACCACTCACAGGGATCTCACCTCTACAGGGGACATCACCGTCACAAGGATCTCACCTCTACAGGGGACATCACTATCACAAGGATCTCACCTCTACAGGAGGCCTCACCACCAAAGGGATCTCACCTCTACAGGAGGTCTCACCACCACAGGGATCTCACCTCTACAGGAGGTCTCACCACCAAAGGGATCTCACCTCTACAGGAGGTCTCACTACCACAAGGATCTCACCTCTACAGGAGGTCTCACTACCACAGGGATCTCACCTCTACAGGAGACCTCACCACCAAAGGGATCTCACCTCTACAGGAGGTCTCACTACCACAGGGATCTCACCTCTACAGGAGGCCTCACCCTCACAAGGATCTCACCTCTACAGGGGACATCACCGTCACAAGGATCTCACCTCTACAGGAGACCTCACCACCAGAGGGATCTGACCTCTACAGGAGGTCTCACCACCACAGGGATCTCACCTCTACAGGAGGCCTCACTACCACAGGGATCTCACCTCTACAGGAGGCCTCACCACCACAGGGATCTCACCTCTACAGGAGGCCTCACTCACCACAGGGATCTCACCTCTACAGGGGACATCACTATCACAGGGATCTCACCTCTACAGGAGGTCTCACCACCAAAGGGATCTCACCTCTACAGGAGGTCTCACCACCACAGGGATCTCACCTCTACAGGAGACCTCACCACCACAGGGATCTCACCTCTACAGGAGGTCTCACCACCACAGGGATCTCACCTCTACAGGAGGTCTCACCACCACAGGGATCTCACCTCTACAGGAGGTCTCACCACCACAGGGATCTCACCTCTACAGGAGGTCTCACCACCACAGGGATCTCACCTCTACAGGAGACCTCACCACCACAAGGGATCTCACCTCTACAGGAGGCCTCACCACCAGAGGGATCTCACCTCTACAGGAGGTCTCACCACCACAGGGATCTCACCTCTACAGGAGACATTAGTACTACAATGGACCTCATTACTACAAGTGACCTCACTAAAGTACCGTCGGAAATAGAAAAAAACCCAGTATTTTCTCATTTAACTGTACAATTTATGTAGTTGATACCAAGTATTTGTCTCAACTACAGTCTCAGTGGTAGGGACATAGGAGAGATTTGTGCAGAAATGAGCAATGCGGTCTCAAACGATTTATTTGGAACAGACCATGGCTTTATGCAAATTAGTGTGCGACGATGTTGTATTACAAAGGACACTTTTTAAATGCCCAATTTGAAATTAGACGTAGCTTCATTATAAACTATAGCTGGCAATTATACTGGAAAAGTACACGGCATGTCATAACAATTTACAAATAATATCCAGTCCTGTCGATCTTCGCGATCGGGTGGTCATGCCACCTATATATTTTGAGAAATTTAATACGATGCGTTTCTATGGTTATCAGGTATCATACTCTTTTACATATCTCAACATAAACTTTATGAAAGAAAGACATGTAAGATGTTAATCAATAGATGAGGCATAGTCAACACACATGAAAAAGCACAAAATATCTTTGAGATGACCCCTTGTGCCTGTAGGCACCACATGCATTTCATGCCAGGTAAGTCGACGGTCCGTCGTCATACCTTGCTGAGCGACCTAACTGACATCTATAGTCTGATCTATTATTTTCAGCAGCTATTCGTATTTTTGCGTAAGTTTTGCCCGATTTTATGAGTAAACATGCTTTTCTGGATATCCTATTACGCATCCTACTGAATGCCAAGTTAGGCCGAAGTAGGTTATTTCGACATATGCTTTTTGCAGTTGTGTAAATTTTAGGGATACAGAGTAGCAGCCTAAAAACAGTTTTTTTCCATTTCCGACAGTACTTTAACACAGGTATCTCATTTCTACAGGGGACCCCACCACCTGTAGGAACCTCACCACCACAAAGGACCTAACCACCACAAAGGATCTCACCACCTTAAGGGACCTCACCACCACAAAGGACCTCACCACCTCAAGGAACCTCACCACCTCAAGGGACCTCACCACCTCAAAGGACCTCACCACCTCAAGGAACCTCACCACCTCAAGGGACCTCACCACCTCAAAGGACCTCACCACCTCAAGGAACCTCACCACCTCAAGGGACCTCACCACCTCAAGGAACCTCACCACCTCAAGGGACCTCACCACCACAAAGGACCTCACCACCTCAAGGAACCTCACCACCTCAAGGGACCTCACCACCACAAAGGACCTCACCACCTCAAGGGACCCCACCGCCACTAGGAACCTCGCGACCAGTTGTGACCACCGCCACACGGAACCTCATTACCACGGGGAACTTCAGCACTAGGTACAGACATGCAGTAACAAGTCCATTTATCAGCTACTGACGCGACACCTACATACGAGGTGGATATTTACAAGCCCGCGCAACTACGCAGTATGCACCTGATAACACTGCTCGATTTACATTGTTTTACTGTAGTTAAGTGTTGAGGAAGTTCTTTAAAATTAGCCGGTCAATCGACAATAATGAACACGAGAAGGTCGCGTGCCTTCACTGGAGAAAAAACATCTCCTTTCCGCCGTTGAGGAAGTAGGAAGTAAGAATGGGGTTACTATGAAACGCAAAATACTTCTCGGCTCTTACGCAGTAGATTCACGTCAACAAACACGTGAAGTGGTACACACTCACGGAAGGTCGACTAGCTTCGTTGGGAGTAACAGCTAGCACGAAGGTGCATTTGTGGTCCTCGCGATGTCACGGTCTCCGATCACGATGTTATTGCAACATGTCGTACATGACGGTGACGACGGTAATAATTAACCCTGTAAATAACTTTGTTATTTCGGAAACCGTCTTTCCGGACTATTACCCACAGTAACCTCTAATACTACAACGGGCGGTGGGGTAGCCTAGTGGTTAAAGCGTTGGCATGTCACGCCGAAGACCCGGGTTCGATTCCCCACCTGGGTACAATTTGTGAAGCCCATTTCTGGTGTCTCCCGCCGTGATATTGCTGGAATATTGCTAAAAAGGGCGTAAATCGTAACTCATTCACTCTAATGCTACAACAAAAATTGCCAAGAAGTAATGACTCGTTAATACGGATATTTTGTTAATCCAGAGTATCTCACTTCCAGCATTCAAGGGCAGGGAAAACATAATTTAATGCTTTTATCCCCAAGGTTTTTCTAATAGTGAAAATGCATCATTAGACCAAAACAAATGGATTCTTTCCACGGTTGTCATACCAGGGTAAGTTTAAAATAATTTTTTTGTTTTTAAAAATCTACGAGACAAACATTAAACTTGTTGGTAAATCCATTTGTTTTCTTAACAGTTCTTTGTAAAGAAGAATAATTGGCTCACTAGTTTCTAAACGTTACCAATATGTTGAGTTTCAAAGTTATCTAAATTTTGAAATTCATGACATGTGAATACACAATACCATACACAATGCCATTTAGAAAGTGGTAAATGTAACATATGTAACATTTGGGATTACACTTTCATGACATGTCTTAGAACGTTTACAGCAATAATGAGAGACTCAAAGCCTACGTGACTTTTCTTCCAAACCAGAATGCTGCTTGACCTCATTCCGGCCTGAATAGGCCACTTCACTTATTTAATGAGGAAAACATTGTTTATCAATTTCTGTATGTAAAAATAATCGCATAGTAGTCAACGCCTGTAATAACATGTAAAACGGCGAATGAATTGGAGCCAAGATTGTTCGTAATGTTTTGAAAAAAGAAGTTTGAAATTGTATTGTCCATTTGAGTTGAATGACAATGTTTTCCCCTTGTTGATGCCTTGCACCATACTTGTTTATTGTTTCAAATGTTCAGCCTACTCCGGCAACGTCTATTTAACACAAGTTATCTATTATCAGGAACTGAATGTACTCCAAATTCTAAAAACGAACCTCACATCGGAAGTGTAATTTCAAAATGGTCAAAGCCTTTTTTGCGATTGTCTATTATTAGGTTGCAAAATTCTAATTCATAATCATGCACAACCATGTACTTTAGAAAGATTGTTCCGTAAAGTACCGGACAAAACATACACGCGCAAACACGCGCACGCGCACACTGGATGCGGATATGGAGCGGTAACATGCCATCAGGTAACCCGGAAGTGATCAAGCTAGTTGGACCGTGGTCATCAGGCGGAGGAAGAGTATGACAGGCCCTTATTCAGGTGGAGTAAAGTTTTTAGTTTCGTTGTTTCTCATGAAAATCCATAAATTTTAATTCACTCACTATAAACATTGGAAGTTACGTTCATCATAGCGCAAAAATTGAAACAAGGTTACAGTGATTTTTTTTGTGTAAATGGGGCAATTTTTTAGTAAGACACCCGGAAGGAAGAGGCCTGAACAATCAACGTTGGCTGTATACTCCATAGTCCATAGGAGCTGAGACGGGAACAAGGGTTGTGAGTCAAGCGCTTTGATCAGGCCACTCTATGATATGAAGGTACTAGTATGTGTGTGTGTGTGAGTCGCGTCACGGCGTGCTAGTAGAAAATGAGAGGAAAACCCAGATAGACACAAATAGTAGACGTTCACCAGTTAAAGACAAAGAAGGCAGTGCTGACAAACCCAGAAGTATTATCAGAGTGAATCTAGGATTCGAACCCACAACCAAAAAATGCACGGTCAAAATCCACAACGCGTGACAATGAATGAAACCACTGTTTCATAACCACTTAAAACAGGAGAATGGGGCCTCTGGGACGACACCATACAAGCCGTATGTAGAGATATATGTATATATAGTCTGTCTCACAGTCCCCGAACCTCATTATTTTCCTACTACCTAGCCCTCCCTGCAGTGCTAAAGACTTAAATGAAGCAAGTCTAGATTTCCTTGGTCCAGGTTCCTCTGAACCACCCATCTCACTTGGGCTCCTTTTCAAATCAAATGTGTTTATTTGTTACAATCCAAATGAATATATATTAAGAGACTCAGCGTTACTTCATTGTATATATCCAGAACCTAAATTGTTATATGATGTAACAGACCGCACTCAGGCATTTTCCAACTACATATGTATATGACATCGGCCTGTAAATAATCGAGTCCAGACCAAACAATCCAGTGATTGATATCAAGAGCATCTGGGAATCGATATTATGCATCAACCAAGGCAGCAAGCCTCAAAAGGAGCATAAGCAAGCTACAGTCGTCATCTATAGGTACTGAGGGCAACAAAAAATGATTTAGCGGCTGTTTGGTACTGAGTGAGTGAGTTTAGTTTTACGCAACTTTTAGCAATATTCCTGCAATATCACGGCGGGGGACACCAGACATGGGCTTCACACATTGTACCCATGTGGGGAATCGAACCCGGGTCATCAGCGTGACGAGCGAAATCTCTAACCACAAGGCTACCCCACCGCCCGTTTGATACTGAGGCTGACGTAGCTGAAAATATCGATTACATGTAATTCATTATGGCCCAACAGCAAACATTAACTAAAACAAACAAGGATGACAATGACGTTTCCACTTGCTATATGTTTGTTTACTAGTTTGAACACTTGTTGGTGTTAGATGGCGTTGGTTGTGAAGCCCCGTGGAAATCATCCTTCAAACGTCTCAAAAACAATTCACAAACACAGACCGTCGCATTTGTTTGAAACAAAGTCCCGGAGAAACTCAAAATTTAAGGTTTTTACTCTGACCATAGGGAGCACAAACAAGATTGTTTTCTTAATTAAAACATGAAAAATTGCATGTTAAACTGGGCGTGTGTTTCAATTGCTACAGACGGCCACAGGGGCACGAGGAAGTCAAATCATTCAACCAACTTAAATATTCAACAAATGTCCGATAATACTGCTATTCCCCTCTTGCCTGACTCCCATGCTTCGACGCTCTTGCTTAATTAAATTTTCCCTTGCTTCAATTGGTTATTTCAAAGATTCGTATTTTTTCCAAGTAGATTTCCCCGGAGAAGCCCACGTTTGTGTGCAAACAACTCTCTACAATTGGATGCTAAGCAATTACGTGGCACGCCGTTCGCTCAAAAAATAAATTTTAGAAGGGCTTCATTTTCTAGCTTACTTAATGCTGCGATGTCTGACACATTTGTAGTTTCAGCGAGCCATGAATTGTAATGTTCTTTGACGTGTAGAGATTAGAAGCCATAAAGTCAACAGCCGTGTAGCTTTATGTCTTTTTAAGATACTGGAATTAAGCAGCGTGATGGCTGATGTTTTCAAACGTTATATGAAACGGCGATAAACAAAAGGTTAAACTACAGTGCCGCTATCGTTAATTCCACAGTTGGCGAGAAGTAAACGTAAATACTGTTGGGCACAAGGACGTTCAGTTGAGTAACCATTCCTTTATGGGACAGAACAAAGAAAACACCATGATAGTTATATATTAAACAATTTTAACAACATTTAAAAAATAATAATAATATAATATTAAAAAACATTTAAAAACGACTTAACTTTAGTTAAGTAAGATTCTAGTTCCAGTAAGATTCTGAACTCTAACCCTGGGGAGCGATTTGCTGCTACTGTTTTCCCTCGTGAGTGAGTGAAGGAGGGAGGGAGGGAGGAAGACAGGGATAAAACAAAGGACTTTGTACCATGCCCCTACTGCGGTCCCTTTGATCTCAGCCGTGGTGTATATTCAAATATTCCGCACAGATTTCGAAATTTGAAAGCAGATGTGGGCGTGGTACAAAGCAGTTACTTCATCCAATCACTCGGGCTTGGTCATAAATACACCACGGCCTGGTTGCTGTTGATTGGTCGATGAATTCGCGTCTTGGGCTACGCTGTCGACAACTGGTCCAAATACACCAGCTTGGTCCAAATACACCACGGCCTGGTCGCTGTTGATTGGTCGATGAATATGCGTCTTTGGCTACGTCCTCGACACTTCATCGACCAATCACCAGCGACCAGGCCGTGGTGTATTTGGACCAAGGTCTCGTATTAGTAACTACTATTTAAAGTTCGTATTATTGTTCCCACATGATGACACACGAGTTTATTCAAGACGTTCGAATCCGATATTTACTGTTTACTATATATGATAAATAGAACTGAACTGAAACTTTGTGTAATTGTTTTTTCTTGTGTAAATATTGCACTTCTTTTGTTACTATACAGTGATGCCATCCTTTTTAATTAA
The DNA here is from genome assembly GCF_003918875.1 of Haliotis rubra. Classification (NCBI taxonomy): domain Eukaryota; kingdom Metazoa; phylum Mollusca; class Gastropoda; order Lepetellida; family Haliotidae; genus Haliotis; species Haliotis rubra. Next base: position 521,205 of record NW_025767501.1, read on the forward strand.
GAGTTAATAAACATTGTGGGAACATAATTACATAATGATGTCAGATGTTAATGTGTGATACCTATTTCACTGACATGCCGTTACTAACGTGTTTCGACGTGCTTTTGTTGACATTGTAAAATATACGTAAAAGGTGAGCTACAGTCCCGTGACACTATGTTAAATATGTTTAAAGATGAAGGTCAGTTAACACTTTTTCTTGTTTGAGTTGACTGTTTAGTTGTTTCACCTTCGGATTTTTGCTTCTTCGGCATGGGTGAGTGAGTGAGTGAGTTGAGTTTGGTTTTACGCCGCTTTTAGCAATATTCCAGCAACATCACGGCGGGGGACACCAGAAATGGGCTTAACACATTGTGCCCATGTGGGGAATCGAACCCGGGTCTTCGGCGTGACGAGCCAACGCTTTAACCACTAGGCTACCCCACCGCCCCTCTTCGGCATGGTCTCCGGGGATAAACATTTCACACCTATCCTTCGTGTGTTCCCGCCTTAGATGGCAACACTACATCTCACAGATCACAGTGTTGGTTTTCGATGTGATCTATCCAAATTCTATTAGAACCAGAATACATCTCGTAGGTTAGAGTGTTTAAAATGTGTCCTCTAAATACGTTAAAAAGCTGCAACTCGACAGCCATTCCATTTTCATTTGCTTGTTACCGATACTCAATAGTTTTATATAACGTAGAGCACAACCCTGGTTGAGGACAAAGTAAAGTTCGTTGACCTTTTGTGAGTATACCTTGAGGGCAAAACGGGACAGAACATAATTCTGTGATACACCTGCTTGTCATATACCCGTTTTCTGGACTGGATGGTTACAATTAAAAGTCACAATAAAAAAAACCCACATTAATAATAGTCTCTTTGGTTTTTCGAAAAAAATCTAAAACACAGATGTGTGTACTTTCTTCCGTACATAAATTTATACAGGTCTTGTTAGATGTTGATTTCTACGTTGGGGTGAGTGAGTGAGTGAGTTAGTTGGGTTTTACGCCGCTTTTAGCTATATTCGAGCAATATCACGGCGGGGGACACCAGAAATGGGCTTCACATATTGTACCCATGTAGGGAATCGAACCCGGGTCTTCGGCGTGACGCTTTAACCACTAGGCTACCCCATTGCCCCTCTACGTTGGAAAAATAAGTTAACCCCTAAGAGAAATCAGTGTGAAACCGACAAAGACGTGTTATAAAAGAACTGAATTCTGAAATTAACTAAGTTTACAAACCAGTTCAAATTACTGCAAAGTAAAAATAATGGCAGCAAAAATAGACTGGAACTTTTGCTCAATCTTACTCGTGAAGATTGGGGTAAGAATTGATCTGGAGGGATCGGTGTGGTCAGGCTCGCTGACTTGGAAGACATATGTCATCTATCCCGATTCCGTAGATCGATGGTCATGCTGTTGATCACTGGATTGCCTGGTCCGGTCTTGATTATTTACAGACCGCCGCCATACAGCTGGGATATTGCTGAGTGCAGCGTTAAACAACAAACAAACTCTACAAAAATAATATAATTGCAACACTGTCCCTCAATGAATAACCCGTGAAGGTCCGGGTTAGAATGTACCTTCAGTAACCCATGCTTGTCGCAAGAGGCGACTAATGGGATCGGGTGGTCAGGCTTGCTGGCTTGGTTGACACATGTCATCGGTTCCCGATTGCGCAGATCGATGCTCATGCTGTTGATCACTGGATTGTCTGGTCCAGACTCGATTATTTACAGACCGCCGCCATATAGCTGGAATATTGCTGAGTGCGGCGTAAAACTAACTCACTCACCACTCACTCACTCACTCACTCACTCAATGAATAACGCTGCCACATAACAATCTCATAATGACAAAATTGTATCTCCAGAAAGCGTTTTGATTCATATTCAGCTCACTCCAGAATCAGTACTCTTGATATTAAAAATATGAAAAAATAAGAATTTGTAGTTCTTCTTTAACATAATAAATAATAATTTCATTACTTCGCTTTTCAGTATGCCGAGTGAGCGATTACAATTACAGTCACGTACGCGGAATAATTGGGTCAGTACGGCATAACATTTTGTGTATGTTTGCGAAGATAGTGCGCCACGAGACTGTTTACATGTGCGTGTTCAAGCGGAGGGATTTTGGATAACAGATAATGAAAATCCCGAGAAAATCAAAATCGACTGTTTTCAAAACGAAAGAGCATTAAACAACTTAATTTGGCGTAATGAAAATCACGAGAAATATGAAATAGGATATTTTCACACAAAACATCATATCCAAACTGCAGAGACAATTTCCTCCAGGAATATGACTGGCTTTTTACGATAGATGAGCACCGCAGCGTTTTAAAGGAGGCGATAAAACGCAATTTCACTGAAACCCTTAACCGTGCATTTCGTAATAAATGCGTTTATTCGTCAAAACGATATCTTTATTGAAAAATATGACATTGATTGAAGACATGGTCGGTTCCATTGCTAATAGCGAGCCACAATGATATAGATTAACGGCATAAATGCACATTACCGAAACGTCTCATTATGTGGAGAATTTAATAAGAGTTTTGTTCAGATTACTGTTAGTTTCCGAAGGAGTAAGAAGTAATAGAGTATCTACCTGTCTTGGGTATACAGAGATGTTGGCCGCTGTTTATCAATAACATCTTAAATTATTATATAACCCATTATTACAGTTATTAGAGAATCCAGAAGTAATTCTCGGAAATTTCTTCCCCACTAATTTCCGGGTTCTTATTCAATGATATCAGCAGGCTGTAGCAAATGGAACATCTTTAATATTTTTGGTATTGAACGTAATATATAACTCCATGGTAACGAGTTTGTATGATTACAGACAGACAGACAGACAGACAGGTGTATTTCATAAATGTGGCCATGAGGCCAATAGTACAAAATGACAACTTGGATTAATTTTTTACAGAGCGCATGGACAAAAATTGCTAGTATGATATTATGGTTCTTAGTATTTAGAAGATGTACATTTTTTTGTTTATTTGGGTTCATAATATAGACACTTGGTATGTATGTATGATTATACACGTATGTATATTACTGTGATGCAGTTTGGTTTGGTTGTTGTTAAAAGCCGCACTCAGCAATATTCAAGCTGTATGGCGGCAGTCTGTAAATAATTGAATCTGGACCAGACAATCCAGTGATCAACAGCATGAGCATCGATGATACGATGACATGTGTCACATGATGTTAACCAGATGGGAGACAAATCCAGAGTACTGTGGATCTTTTAAACCCCGGAACTAGATGGGAGACAACTAAATGGATCTTGTGTTCAAGGGGGAGACAACTCCAGTGTACTGTGGCTCTATTCTGCCCTCGAATCAAGAGTGAGACAACTCCAGTCTACTGTGGATCTATTCTGGTCTGGAATCAAGGGGGAGACAACTCCAGTGTACTGTGTCTCTATTCTGGTCTCGAATCAAGGGTGAGACAACTCCAGTGTACTGTGGCTCACTTCTGCCCTGGAATCAAGGTGGAGACAACTCCAGTGTACTGTGTCTCTATTCTGGTCTCGAATCAAGGGTGAGACAACTCCAGTGTACTGTGGCTCTATTCTGCCCTGGAATCAAGGTGGAGACAACTCCAGTGTACTGTGGCTCTATTCTGCCCTCGAATCAAGGGTGAGACAACTCCGGTGTACTGTGGATCTATTCTGCCCTGGAATCAAGGGGGAGACAACTCCAGTGTACTGTGGCTCTATTCTGCCCTCGAATCAAGGGGTGAGACAACTCCAGTGTACTGTGGATCTATTCTGGGGAGACAACTCTGGTGGAATTCAATCAAGGGGAGACAACTCCAGTGTACTGTGGATCAATTCTGCCCTGGAATCAAGGGGGAGACAACTCCAGTGTACTGTGGATCTATTCTGGTCTCGAATCAAGGGGAGACAACTCCAGTGTACTGTGGATCAATTCTGCCCTGGAATCAAAGGGGAGACAACTCCAGTGTACTGTGGATCTATTCTGGTCTGGAATCAAGGGGAGACAACTCCAGTGTACTGTGGATCTATTCTGCCCTGGAATCAAGGTGGAGACAAATATAATGTACCTGGATCAATTCGAGGAAGGTGTAACAATCCTAACAGTGTATGTTATAGGTCTACGTGATTCTAGAAACATGTTTCTGCTATGTTTAATAACTTCATATATGTACGTCATACATTTTGATCGCATGCATGAAGATTACATTTCTTCAACGTATAAAAGAAGTCAACTATCATAAAGTCCATCGAATAATTTCAGGCATCCGTACGCTCTCAAAAAACAATCATATGGCTTAAATGTTTTTAGACAATCACCTCTTAATCAAAATGCAACAGACAGATCGTGTAGTACACGAGACAACCAAATATGATCGATGCCTCCTCTATGCAAATCAACTCTGGGAAACAGCAGGCCTGTCCGTATATGATTGGTTCGAGTCGTAAATAATACTTGGCTGTCAAAAAAACAACAACGCCGAACGTTTGTACATCCGCAGGAAGAATAAGACATGGCTTACAAGTTGTATATTTCCACCACATTTATTGATTTTCTTTTGTTCTAAATTTACATATGTATGAAACACTTTATTGAGACGTGTCTTGTTAACCTCAATTCATGGTATCCCCAATGGGGGTGATCGGCATGGCGTCCGACGTGTGTCAGATTATGGAGAACAAATCTGACAGACAGATTGCTGGAAAGACGGACGATACTCTCGTCAGAGCGAATGAGTTGTCGGTTGTGTGAAAACGTGGGCGAAAACTGAAGGACACAATTTCACCACTTGATCTGTGTAACCTTTATGTGTTGTCTGGCAGAAGCACGTAACGAAGCATTGACTTATTACCGTCTTCTTATAATCAGGTAGTGGCTGGTGGCAAACTTTCCACCTTTTTAAAAATGAATTGCGGTGCTAAACAAATATCATTTCACAAATCATAATTTTTTATTCGATGGTGGTGCATCCGACACGGGTGTGTTCAGGGAGATTGCAAAGCTCCGGTGACTGTTTTCAGCCTCGTAATGTTTTGGTAACGTTCGGAATTTTTCTGGCAAAATCCAGTTTTCAATTACGTGTTTTCTTTTGCCCGGAAATATATGAAAGTTTCTGAGCGCTAGTTTGAATTAAGAGCGAGCTTGGGCAAGTCCATACCTAAATTATTGGTTCATACATTTCTCGATGCCAATATGTTGGATTTGATACGTAATAGTATTTTGTTCGAGAGTAAATAGGTTAGATTCCTGGTGTATCATTTAACAGATAACTTCGAGGTGAGGTGAGGTGAAATTGGGTTTAACGTCGTGCTTGAGAATATTTCGCTCATATGACGACGTGCATGCGTGTGTATGTGTATGTGCGGCTGCTTGTACTAGCCCAGACTTAAGCTGGTTTTATAGTGCTAGCCCACTGAGATACCACGCCGCAGTGTAGCATGAATACCCCACTCAGACACATTATACAGACTCCGAGCCGACCAGTCCTTGTTGTATCCATTAATGCCGAGCGCCAGGCAGGGACCAACAAGTACCATATTTTAACGTCTTTTGGTATGACGCGGTCGGGGATCGAACCCGCGACCTTCCGCTCTCCGGGAGGACAGATAACTTCGAGATATCAGGATAACTACACAGAGGTGTTTCTAATTCTTAACACATCCTACGCATATCTTTGGGATAGAGATATTCGACACGGTAAACCAAATAAGGATAGGGAAATAGGGACAAAAATAGAGTTGGACATACTGACTGTTCAAGTCAATTTATTACTAAGAATATAATCCAAAACAGGATGCTGTAACAATAAATATTCATCATGGTCGAAACATCCAAGGGTAATAATGATGACTGTTCCATACGTCATGCAAAGAGGATGAGGTATTTTGGGAAGGATCTTTTATCAGTTCCACTGTGAAACACATCAGCTCCTATATATGACGTCATTGCACGGGGAAGTACGCGCCTCTCCGCACCAGCGCCTATAGTTACACAACAACCACTAGCAACGTGGTTTACGAGTACTCTGTGTACCTGATAATGGACTGACAATGTACGGCAGTAGTAAAATTCTTCTCGTGTTTCTCATGACATGTCGTAAGGGAGCGCCGTCTTTTAACGACTCGACGAATCTCCTTTTAATTACATGACAAATCTCTTAAGACAAGAAACACAGTTACACGGTTACTTCATAAATGCACGCAGCTTTGATCTAAAGATACAGATTCGAATAAAACACGAAGCAAAACAATAACAGTAAAACAACGATCCATTGATCTAACCTCACCGTAATGATTTTGTGCAGTGTTCAACATTATTGATGGTTCAAAACATGGTGCATAAACCTGTCTGAAAGCACTAACGTATGTCCGCTACGCGATGCCCTCTGTCTACGTGCTGCGAGATCCTGGTTCATTCAGTACCCATCACTTCCCCGTCGACGAAGTCGTACGTCGGAAATGAACCCAGCGCCCGGGGCTCCGTATCACAGTTGACTGCTGCAATACATGCCATCGTTCTGGGAAGAACACATTCCTTACTAATTAGCACTTTACACAACTTCCATATCCAACCGGTGCGCCTGTACGCCGGGTCCACCTTACAAGGTGATCGAATCTTGCCTTTGTCGGTGACGAGGAAAATCATTACCGCTCTGCAATATATCCGGCGGATGTATTTCTTCGTGAAGGATCAAACCCCGTGTATTGATGTTTACTCCATCCCGAGGTCAGCTGATGAAATATTTATCCACAAATCGAGTTTTCTTTTGGGAAATATGCGCTTCAATAAATTAATTTCCACACGTATAATTGAAATAGTCAAATATTGTCTCACGTGATTCCGAACTGTGGACAATATTATGTGTAAAGATTAGGTCAATGGTGATGAGCTAATTTTGAAAATTAAATATCTCGGTGTTTACATGGCAGAAATAAAATTATCTGAGATGCACTCAAACTAGACTTGATTAAGCTATTCTTATTAGTTTCAACCCTTTTAGTGGACCTCGTTTAGAATTTTGCTCTAACGACTCGAGGTTTGTGGGTCGCGGTGATGTTTGCCCTGAGTACCTCATATAGTGAAGGCATCGACATAACTCCTTACATTTACAACTACAATATATAACAACTCCATCCCACATGCTATGATTAACAACTGCCATACTTTATATTTTACGCAATGTGAAAAGTGCACTTAAGCCGTTAGAGTTTAAGTGAGTGAGTGAGTTTAGTTTTACAGCGCACTCAGCAATATTCCAGCTACATGGCGGCAGTCTGTAAATAATCGAATCTGGACCAGACAATCGAGTGATCAACAGCATGAGCATAGATCTGCGCAATTGGGAACCGATGACATGTGTCAGCCAAGCCAGCGAGCCTGACCACCCGATCCCATTAGTCGCCTCTTACGACAAGCATGGGTTCTTAGAGTTTAAAGTTCTCGAGTTTGCTTATTATGATTTTATTGTTAATGGTCATTCATACACAAAGGCCGGCTTTTCACCGTGATAAAAGTCAAACGTTCGTGAGCCGTATCGTAACCTTTTCGTACGTTCGAGAATACTTTTGTTTGCATGTTTTTAACGCCACGCTCTCCAGGCTGCTCAATCTGCTCTGATGTTCTATGCATCGTCCCGCGCGTGCAGGATACGCTGACACGCAACCTCCTAATTCTCGGGGGAGGATCACTCGATCCGTCAGGCAGTCACTTCGGACATAGGTTATTTTAACCCTAAATCCCACGGCGTACGTATTGTCTATTTCTGATATCGAAGTATGTGTTGTCCTTAACAGTGCAGTCCAAGTACGTGTTGTGTCCTGACCTTGCTCTCAGGGTACGTATCATGTTACCATCGTTACATAGGTACGTATTGTACGTATTGCTCAGTTCGATGACACGGGCCGAGGTGTAACAGAAATATTATTGCGATATTAAAGAAACACTGAATGCGAAATATTACTGCGACATTAAACATCTACTGACCTCTAGCGTTGTAGTGGTGTAATGTTGACAGTCTAAAGCATGTTTCGTTTTAACGAAACCTGTTTTAAGATGCATTCCAGAGTTAATGAGCGGATAGGGAATTAGTTTTGCTGAAGGCGTGGAATATGTGGGGAATCAAACTCGGACCTAAGGTGTGACCAGTGAAAGCATTAACCACTAGGCTTCATCACTGTTTAGTGAGTGAGTGACGAACATTTAACGCCAAAGTAAGGACCAAACAAACCAGTGATTGAAAAGGGAGGGACAACGACAACTGACAACAAGCACGAGGTATATAGGGAGTACCCCTATTCTGAAGCAGAAACCACTCAGGGATCCACCCAATTTATAATGTTATTTCTTGTTGCTTTTCTGTAAACTACAAATTACTACATGGCTAAACACTGCCTATGTGACTATGCAATAACTTGTCAGAGTGCTCCACAAAATAAGTAAAGTTACTACCGGGTGCTAGACTGCTTGTTGTGCCCATTCTCAGCAGCTAAGCTTTCAGATCGCTGACTTTGTGTGTTAGCCATTTGGTGCCTCGTGTGGGTTCGAAAGCGAATGACATTCAACCTAACAAGTTCTAGAATTTGTACTTTATTAAGAAAGTGTAATCCTCACTATTGTTATGGTGGTGACAATATCATCGCTGACACAGGCTTACCGTCAAGCGTATTTCGATATACTAGAAGCATTCACGAATCCGTTAAGTAATCAATTTTATCGTATGTTTTCATCTTAAGTTGCCAGTTGTCATACAAGCTCGCTACAGCGATTTTCAATCGTAATCCCGTATTAGTCAGCTCCGTACACTGTCGATCCATTCCGACCATCCGATGCCCGGATGCACTCCGTGTAACTTTTACCAAATGATCTCTGAACAACTTTTTCTTCCGGCTATATTTAATTAATTCCATACAGTAGAAGATCAAGTCGATATTCCTCCGCGGAATTAACTTTGTCGCTTCTCAATTCATTAAACACACAGGAATTCCGCGTCCAGTGGCATCAGGGGGAACCTTGCTTGACACTCAGAGAATCTATCGCGAAACAATCACCTGATAAGTAATCGATATTATCAGCCAGCTGATAAAGGGCCCGACTCCGATCACTTTTATCGTAATTGAATCATTACTACGTGACCTTGGGTAGTAGGTTATACAGGAAAGAAACGTTCGCGACACTTGTACTTCGGAGGAAACTGGTGCGAGTCCTGATGCCTTGCTTGTAGGTTTCTGATTCTTTGAGAACATGTAGGGATGGTTGCAAAGGAATTTTGTAATCTGAAGAAAATACTTTAGAAAGTTTGTTTCAGTTAAACAGATCGGGGGCAGTGGTGGCATGTCATTGAGGGCGGTGGGGTAGGACAGTGGTTAAAGCGTTGGTACGTCACGCCTAAGACTCGGGTTTGAGCTCTTATATGGGTACAATGTGTGAAGCCCATTTCTGGTGTCGCCATTGCTGGAATATTGCTAAAAGCGGCGTAAAACCCAACTCACTCACTCACTCAAAGTCATTGAAAGCGGCGCTGAGGGGGTAACTCTGGGTTTGAATCAAAGACTCCCCTTGTGTTTTCGGCACTTTTCATGTAATGATGGGGTTCAACAAAGTGAGACCTGCATCACTTAAGGCTTTCCTCGCTATAGCGAAAATACAGTTAAAAGTGGCGATAAACCATTCGCTCACTCACTCACTAATTCCCTTACTTACTCAGTTAAGGACAAACTTCTTCATGGATGAACAACTTCTTTATTCAGGTGATGCGACGTTTCGATACAGGTTCTTGTATCGTTGTCATACCTGCTTGACAACGATACAAGAACCTATATCGAAACGTCGCATCACCCGTACAGAGAAGTTGTTCATCCATAAAGTTTGTCCTTATCTGGCTCCCTTATCTGACTCCTAGATTCCCTTCTGGAAATGGCACTCAAAGAAATTATTAGCTTATACTCATTCACCCATCCACTTACGCGCTCACTCACTCACTCACTGAAACCACAACATGGTTGCACGATCGCCTGTATTTGTATCCAAATACGAAACTGGTAATTAACTTTCAATAAACAGCGCCTATACGTAAACGGTGTTTCATCTGCAGCAACACAGAAAACGTCTGAAAACTCTCACACCATCTATGGCATGAGTTTCTTCTTAAGTTATCAAATCAATCATTATGTAACGACGTCTCAGTAAAATCAATAACCTAAAAACAATATGTGCTTTTGCTGTATAACCTACTTTCACCAACAAAAACTCCATTACTGTATCTCTTACAGACATACGTCGTCATATGAGCGAAATATTCTCAAGCACGACGTTAAACCCAATTTCACCTCACCTCATCTTACAGACATAATTTATTGATGGTAGTTTTTGTTTTCACTTAAAACATATGCTCAAACACCAGGTTACGTAAACAAAAACTTACGTATGTCATATGAAATATTCTCAAGCAATAGAAAGTCTGGTCCCTTAAAGTTACGTATGGGAACAATAAAGACTTTAGTTTAGTTTTAACTTTTAGCAATCATCCAGCAACATTACGGCTGGGGACACCAGAAATGGGACCCGGCGTGACGAGCGAACGCTGTTACCCCTAGGCTACCCCACCGCCCCTATATTCATCTGATGAAGTATTACCATGCTAATCTCTTCAGTCGTGTGATGAACAATAACAGACCAGATAATCAAACTGCTCTGATAGCGGAGGGGCGGTGGGGTAGCCTCCTGGTTAAGCGTTCGCTCGTCACGCCGAGACACATGGGTACAATGTGAGAAGCCCATTTCTGGTACCACTGGCTGTGATATTGCTGGAGTATTGCTAAAAGCGGCGTAAAACTAAACTAACTCACTCACTAACTGATAGCGGAATGCCTGGCTGAAAGTTGGAGACGCGGGTTAGCTTCCACAGGTATCGCCTTCCCTTGAGACAGGTGTGATGAATTGTTCCTAAAAAACTAAATACAATGTACAGCGAAAGTTCGTGGAGATATTACGATAGCTTCAATGAATGTGCATGACGGGACTTTGTACTCCTTGAACAGTTTCCGAAGTCATCGGATTTAGCAGCATCAGTTTTCTGCCATTTCCGAAACTTGAAGAAGCACCTTTCTCAGATGCATTACTCAAATAACAATCCATAATTTGACAATACAGGATGAAGCCTTGAGTATGGCGGTGTTCGAAATGTAAGCCTGACCAAAGGCCCGTGGCAGGTAGATTTTGTATCGGGAACGTAGTCTCAAATGTGTATGCATACATGTAGCCTGGAGTATATTTACGTTTTAATTTATTTTACACAATAAGCTGCAAGTTTTATTTGTTTTGGTTTTGGTTGCGGGAATATTTTAGTTATGGCCGCCATACCGTTACATAGATGTATATGGTCGTTGCCGAGGTCGCTTATTAATGACGTGTTTTTATTCTGTGCTCTAATCAGCTGTTAGCTTTGGAATTTGACATTAAATTGTAATTTGACGAGAAAACACAAATATCGTTAATGTATTTGTCCTGGATCAAGTTATTTACTGAGATATTGTTCATTCCTCACCCGACGGCTCTAAGTATGTCACAAACGATATAGTTGTACGAAATTGGAATATCGATATTTGATATCTTTCAACGGTTTGAAGAAATGGAACGCGATTCTGGCACCTGAAGCAGGATTAGATCAGTTACACTCAAGGAGACACCGAGTACAAAAGAAAATAGCCAAATAAACAAGATATGTATTTGTAAAAGGGTTTGGCGTATCTGTAGCCGAAGATAAGGAAAAGATAATGCGGTGAAAATAGGACAATTTGTGAAGAGCATTGTGCATTATGTCATTCTGTTGCCAATTTGTCGCTCTCTCTGATTAAAAAAATGTTTGAAAGTTCTCCTGTTTTCTGCACGATGCATATACCTTATTCCTTAAAATCAAGTACATATATTATTAACATGATATAATATTTCGCTCATGTGACGATGTGCATGCGTGTGTATGTGTGATTGCTTGTACTATGGTCCGTTTGGCTCAAAAGCGGACCGATGAATTGCAATCTAACTCGAAAACTAATAAACGTAAAATATTCAATGAAACGCTGAGCATAATCAAAACATCATACCAACTCTGTGAGGTTTTTTTCAGAATTCTTGTCCTTAAATACAAATGTTGTTTAACAATCTATCATTTAAATATTGATTTGTTACGAGGGAGGAATGCAGAGAAAGGGACAGCCAGGTGTTCGAGAAGCACGTTCACAAGTGCCGACAAAGTTATTTATTCATTAACCTGTGCTGTGCCGTTTCCATCCTTTCTCGCACACCTTGCTGTCCCTTTCTCTGCATTCCTCTCTCGTAACAAATAGTGTGTAAATATTTTAATGATAGATTGTTAAACAACATTTGTATTTTAAGGACAAGAATTCTGAAAAAAAACCTCACAGAGTTGGTATGATGTTTTGATTATGATCAGCGTTTCATTGAGTATTTTATGTTTATTAGTTTTCGAGTTAGATTGCAATTCATCGGTCCCTTTTTGAGCCAAACGGACTATAGCCCAAACTTAAGCTGGTTTTATAGTGCTAGCTCACTGAGATACCATGCCGCAGTGAAGCATGAATACCCCACTCAGACACATTATACTGACTTCGAGCCGACCAGTCCTTCTTGTACCCATGAATGCCGAGCGCCAGCAAGTACCTTATTTTAACGTGTTTTGGTATGATGTGGCCGGGGATCAAACCTGCGATCTTCCGCTCTCCGGGCGGACGCTCTAGCTATTACACCACGGAGGCGGTCATAATTAACATGAAATGCAAGGGACCCACACATGAACAGTATATATCAGCGTAATTCGTTGAGTTTCGTCCCTTAGATATACAACAATCCTGTTACCATGGATACATGCTTACCATTTTGTTGGAACACTGGTTTCGAACTCCAAATACGCCACGAAAATAATATTTTTGGTTGGCACCATACCAGTATCTGAAGGTATCAACAAAATGGCCTACGACATGTACCACATATTATGACACGCCATGAAATTTCCTAGTGCATTACAACTCCATACACCAATTGCGTAGATTGATGTTCATGCTGTTGATCACTGGGTTGTCTGGTCCAGACTCGATTATGTACAGAGTCTACAGACCGCTGCTATATAGCTGGAATATTGCTGGGTGCGGCGTAAAACATCAAACCAACTCCATACATGAGAGTGAGTGGTCTTTCAGCCATTTCACTGCGTGTGAGACCACCAACTCCTGAGTCAATCTTCAGTTCATTGAAGGATCTGTAAACAACACCGTATTTCGAGAATTATTGACAATTCTTTTAAATCAGCCTTTTCATATGTTAGTATTTGATAGCACGATAATGTTGACACGTTGGAACCTGATACCCTTGCACCTGTGAGCCACCTTCTCGATGACATATAGTAAACAATTCCTTATATGGAAGTTACTGACACGGGTTGCACGTGGAAGTTATGCGATGTACGTTTTTCACGGAATAGGCGTCATTTTCACCCGAGTCATGACACCAACATCACATCAGCGTGTTTTTCTCTGTTCATAATTAAATGAGTGTTAAATTGTGTTTCACGCGGCTTTGAACTGTTTTTCAGTTATATCTGCTAATTGTGAGATGGAAGCTCGAAGGTGTTGGACGCCAACCATTTCATTCAAACCCACGTGTTGACGTCAAGAAACAACGAGGACGAGGAAATCACCGTCACTCTACAAGTACTGTGTTTACAGTGAGTGAGTATGGTTTTACGCCGCTTTTAGCAATGTTCCAGTAATATCACTGCGGAGGACACCAGAGATGGGCTTCACACATTGTACGGTTGTACCCATGTGGGGAATCGAACCCGGGTCTTCGGCGTGACCACTCGGCTACCCCACTGCTCTTTCCGAGTTTAGAAGAATACTTGGTGAGCATAGCAATAGCACGGTAGGGGACACCAGTAATGGGCTACACACATTGTACCCATGAGGGGTGTTTTAGTAAAGGATGAGGTAGGATATTTCTATGTGGTTGACTGGAAACGCCATTCTTTTTAAGGTACGAAATACTTTGAATTTTTTATTTGAAAATTATCTGACATGTTGAAATGGTTGACACTTTGTACCTGGTACTGGACTTCTATCGTGACCAAATTCGTAACAATAATAATAATTATAAGAAGAAGAGTGGGCGAGTGAGTATGGTTTTACGTCGCCTTTAGCAATATTCCAGCCATATTATGGCAGGGGACACCAGAACTGTTCTTCACACATTGTACCTATGTGGGGACGGGAACCCGGTCTTCGTCGTGACGAGCCAACGCTTTAACCACTAGCCTACCCCACCGCCCAAGAAGAAGACGGAGTCATTTAAAATCTTGGAATCAAATTAAAACATGCCGACAAGCCGTTGGACGTTGACCAGGTTACAGCTGTCAACGTGGAACTCCTATCTGCATGCCCGGCACCCAAAGAACGAAAAACTGTAATTTATTTATAGAAACAAAAAGGGCAACATTTTACTCAATTTGTAGTAGCCTACTGCGAACCATGGCCGTCTGAATTACCCTGACAGTACTCGTCACTTACAAACACCGAGATAAACCCCAGGGTACATGGATACTGACAAACAATACTAACATACAAACAAACATAGGTATGATATTAATAGAAACGGTTATAGGGGGTATAAAATCGTAAGTGCTGCGATGTTTTTCCATTTGTATATAGTCCGATACCAGATGTCTCGAACATGCTGAGGCTTCACATTAACAGCTGAATCCTTTTCAACAAGTGCAAGAAATGAGATATTTTAAGAGCGCTTTTGTCACCTCTGTTCTCGGTTACTGCTTGCTGTATTCAATACACCAGGGCCTCCTTTCACAAAGCACTAAGGTGATTGTAAAGTCACTAAGGTAACCTTAGTGCAATGTTAAATAATGGGAGTTAAGGTTAACCTTAGTAAAGGTTGCTTCTTGAAAGGAGCCCCAGAACTATACTGAACAGCAAAAGAAACGCAAGTTTCGAAAAAATGAAATCTCATGAAGGTAAGCGTTTATGTTTATGGAACGTTCATGGTAAAGTGACGTAATGATCCCAGATGAGATGATGTCATGCAATTTGACGTCCATACTAACCATTCGCACAAACACACCAACTGTGCAGCAAAACCATAATTTTAGTTCTGGATGAAAAGCAATAATTTCACTCTGAGGTATCCTTTATAACGGTTTGTGTCAAAAAACGGTTCAGTATTGACGCTAAGAGGTGTACACGCCGCACAAACGATGCCTAGACTAACGACTAAGCAGAGGGGAATGGCCATTGGTAAGTTGCAGGGAGGTAGCTAGACTATGGGGCTGCCATCTTACCACCATTACACGACTTGCTCAACGTCAACAGCAAACCGGGGTTGCTGCTAATAACTCATGCGCAAGATCGGTTCATCCGGGTCACTTATCTAAGGAACGGAACTGAAGCAGCAATAGTAACAGCAGCCTTAGTTCTTGGGTCAAGTGGAGCAGTGCCAAGCGATACGATTAGGCGTCATCTTCGGGCAGCGGGAATCCACTACCGAAGGCCATATGTGGGGCAAATGTTGGCATGTCAACAACACCAGCGACGTTTACAGCCCTAACACAGCAAGTGTGTCGATGGATTATCTGGCTCAGAACAACATTAACGTTTTTCCATGGCCGTCTCTTTACCCGGATATGGCTCCCATTGAACATTCTGGTAAGTAATTGGACGGAGGATTGCTGCAGGTCGACAGCCACTCACACTTGCACAATTGGAATGAAGATTGGTGTTTTAGCGGAACCAATGGCCTCAGGCATTCTGTCAGACTCTAGTGAACTCAATGAGGCCACGTTGCTCTGCAAGCTGTGTGCAACCTCAAGATGGCTATACCCGCTACTAAAGAGACGTCCAAGGGTATCTCCATTTGACGGACTGTGATCAATTTGAACTTATTGCAATTCAATGTCAACAGCAACTTTTAGCTGTTAAATAGACAGTGTTTTCTATAGAATAAATGATTAAACATAATTTCGGTTGTCTTCTATTAAAAAATTGACAAAAAGCCAGACTTGCGTTTCTTTTGCTGTTCAGTATATATAGATTCGGCGTAGCTAATGAAAGAAAAGTTTAAACCTTACACCATCGACTTGAAAGGTTGAACAACTTACTAAAGTCCATATAAAGCAGGCATTTATCAAATAGTATTAGCCGATATTTATTTTCTGAAGAAATAGTTGCTATTGTTAGTATTTTGAGATACTGGAATCGAAATCCATTACCTAATACCGCGTCCTTACCTGGTCCATGGCAAAAATATGTTGTTGGGTCGTAAACAGGTGCCAGTGCCCTTGTGAGTGTTAGTGTTAATGTAAGTCTTAATACTCAAAAATATATCATAACGAACACCTTCATTTTGCCACAAACAAGAGTGAGTGAGTGACTTTAGATTTACGTTGCTTTTAGCAATATTCCATGAATATCACAGCGGGAACACCAGAAATAGGCTTCACACATTGTACCGTTTGTAAGGGTAGGTGTTGAGCAGAAAATCCGCCATTTTTTTTTATGACGTCATGAACACCGGGCCTATTCATTCGTGACCAACTCGTGTTATTCCGGGACAAGCCGAATAGCGAGATTACGGAAAGAGGCGAGTGGTGACGAATGGTGCGTGTGGTGTCTTAGTCTGATGTTAGAAATAGAGGGAAGCTAATTTTCATGGTTTAAACAATACAAATGTGTTGTATTTGGGTGATGGATTATTCTGTATTCTGATGGGATCATACAGAGGACAATTTTTGTGAGTATAACTTGCCGTTCATGATTTTAATGTCCTACCACTCATGGGGCAAAACATGTTTATATTGACATGTTTAATATCACCACACACAGTGGTATGTATTGCATGAACTGATGATTATGATTTTACTCCTATCTTCAGAGTCGACATCTATATTTATATTAGTCCAGCATAGTAATAGATGACAGCACAAGGTGTGCTTGATGTAGGCCTTGGCTGGAATACGAGTTTATGAACTATATATAAGTAAAACAAAGTGGCTCAGTGATTTTACCATAATTCATGACATACTATATAATCACATAATGGTTATTGTCCCCCGCAACGCGGAACCGGGGACTATGTATTCAGCGGCGTCCGTACGTACGTCCCGATTCTTGTTAACGCGATATCTCATGAACTGTTGTACCCAATGTCTTCAAATTTGGTGACAGCCTACATTAGGAGATTACCCAGACACCAGTTGATTTGGGTGACCTTGACCTTATCTTCAAGGTCACCACGACACTTTGTCCGCTTTGTAAAGGCGATATCTCATAAAACAGTGCATCCAATGTTTTCAAGTATGTTGACAGTCTATATTGGGTGATTATGCAGACACCAGTCATTTCTGGCATCTTGTATGTGAACAAAAAATAAAAAGGTCACGTGGTCTGGTCAAGCCGAGATGCACAGGTGCGAGCTGGTGACAAAAAAGTGAATAAAACCCCTTCCAAAGAGCATATAGACACTATTACATGAGCCAGGTGTGTTACGAAGTACCCTGGGTTAGGACTGTGCACAATGGGGATAGCTATCGACATTTGGAGAGGAAGGATTGGACTTTTTCTATACCGTGGAAGATCAATCGTCAAATTTTACCCCGGTATACGGCTACCTACAGGTACACGTCTGTCTCTTCGCCTTTGTTTAGTTGTTGTCTTGCTGTTGGTTGCCTGTGGGGATGTCGAATCGAACCCCGGACCCAGAGGTCATGGCAATCAGAGAGACTATGGGCAGATATCACAAGACAGGGCACAGACAGGATTATCATCTAGGAACGTTTCGGGCGCCTGTGTGTTACCTGAGATGACAGGTGAGAATCCATCGTGTACACTGAACGATCTCAATGTAACGCTGATGAGTATCCAATCCGAGATTACCTCCCTTCACAACAAGTTCGATGTGTTTACACATGACTTTACCAACAAGATAACACAACTCACAAATGAAAATCAAGAACTTAAAGAAAAAGTGTTTAAACTTGAAGATAAGTTGGATTCCCTCGAGGCTCATTCTAGGAGAAACAATTTGATTTTTCATGGATTGACGGACAAGGTTAATGAATCATGGGCAGATTGTGAAAACTGTGTGAGGGATTTTATGAGTAACACTTTGGAAATAAATGAGGCATACAGTATTGACATTGAGAGAGCCCATAGGCTTTACACCAAGGTAGGAACTCGACCAGTGATAGTTAAACTAGCTTCCTTCAAGGACAAATCTGCTATACTCAACACAGCCCGTAAAGTTCTGAAAGGTGATAAGGTCCACAGGGTTTCGGAAGATTTCACAGAAAGAGTACGTAAAATCAGATCCAAGCTGTTTCCATTCATGCAAAAATTCCGTGAGGACAAGTCTGTTGCTTTTCTCAGTTATGACAAACTGGTAGTAGACGGTGCTGTGTATGTTTATGATGACGACATCGAGGATATTCGCAAGGTGGGAAATAGGCGTGGTTGGGTATCCCGGCGACCGGCGTCACCGCACCCACAAGAATAGGACAACGGCCGTGGCCTAGACTATTCATATGTGTCGCACCCACAAGAAACTGTTGATTCAACATTGGCTTTATGTTCATGGAATATACATGGACTTAAATCAAAACTACCTGATGATGACTTTGTGTCTTTTTTGATGAACTTTGACATTTTTGGTCTGATTGAAACAATGACATTGGAGGCTGAGAACCTATTGTGTGATTATCTGCATAATTATCATTTCCATATATGTACTGCTAAACGTTATACAAACCGCGGTAGGTTTTCAGGTGGATTGGTTGTTTGCATTAAATATGGATATTGTCGTTTGTTTACTAGAGTGTATGAGCAGTGGGATAACTGTGTTTTCTTTCAGGTGAATATACCTCACAAACTGTTCAAGCTATTCCTTGGTTTTATATACATCCAGCCTGAAGGATCATCGTTATACCACCATCGGGAAGAAAATGGAATACAATCTTTTGAAGGAAAACTGCTACAGATAGTAAGTGATTATGGAGAAGAGTGTAAGTTCATATTATCTGGTGATTTCAATGCACGGACAGGTAATGATTTTGATTATATCATAAATGACAGTGTGGATCATCTACCTCTTGGTGATAACTACGGGTCAGATACATTCGACTTACCTAGGAACAACTGTGATAACGATGTGAATGTATACGGGAGATGTTTACTTGATGTCTGCAAGATATTTAACGTACACATAGTGAATGGTAGATCTATTGGAGATCGGACTGGTGAATTTACATTTATATCACACCAAGGAACAAGCACTGTAGATTATCTATTAGTCTCCACTGATCTGTTTGAGCATATAACTGACTTAAAAGTATTGGCCCGTACGGAATCGGACAATCTGCCACTGTGTTCGTCGCTCATTGGGATTTTCCAGCCTCTTCTCTCTATGTCATCTGGTGATACATTGACACTTCTACCGTCTCCAAGATACCGATTACCTGATTGTGAGATACCTGGTTTTAAACAATTACTGAGGAGTAAGTTACGTGATTCCATTGAGGAAGAATTCTTCTCATTATTAGATTCAGACATCAACAGTGCAGTTCGTCTGTTAACTTCTGTGTTTACCGGTTGTGGTGAGGTACTCAGATTAAAATCTAACAGGTTTAAATCAAAATGTAATAGACACGCACCGTGGTTCGATCATGACTGTGAACGATTAAAGGCAGAGAAGTACAAACATTTGAATCTCTATCGAAGGTACAAATGTGATGTGAACTTAAGTAAATATCTGAATGCCAAGTCTGACTTCAAGAAGTGTTGCAACATGAAGAAACAGAAATATAATGAGAAGATAACGAGAGACATTGAAGATGTAGTAAAAATGAAAGATTGTAAGAAATTCTGGGATACTATTAGACGCCTCCTGAGAGGTGGTGAAGGTGAGAGTAGGATAAAACCTAAAGTTTGGTTTGATTATTTCACGAAACTGTTGAATCCGGAAGATGAGGATACTGATATCACTGAATTTGATCACGTTGTACACGACTTTGTAAATCATCATACATGTGAATTCTGCGAGGAAATACCTTTTAACACAGGCTTTCTGTCTGATGAGATTACAGCCACTGAAGTTATGGATTCTATCAAATGTCTAAAGAGTGGAAAAGCCCCTGGTGAGGACGGTATTCCACCGGAATTCCTGAAAGCCGACTTACCGCTGATAGTATCTTATCTCCTACCATTATTCAACAAAGTACTGGACACTGGAAACTTCCCGGAACCATGGGTTGTTGGGATGATTCTACCTCTACATAAATGTGGAAGCAAGGAGCCGAATAATTATCGTGGGATTTCCCTCCTGAATGTACTTGGTAAAGTGTTTGCAACAATTCTGGAAAATAGATTACGAACGTGGATTGAGGTAAATGATCTTATATCTGAGTCCCAAGCAGGATTTCGAGAAAGATACTCAACAATAGACAACATTTTCGTCCTCCAAGCACTATGTACAAAGTATCTGAGTAGGCCAAGGGGACGATTTTATGCGGCTTTTATTGACTTTAAAAAGGCGTTTGACTTTATCCCAAGGAAGAAATTACTCTATCTTCTTCTACAACGTGGCTGTCATGGTAAACTATATAACACCATCAAGAACATGTACAGTCATGTTATATCTTGCGTCAAAGTGGATGGCCAGAAAACCCCTGCTTTCCCAACGTCATCTGGTGTTAGGCAAGGATGTATATTAAGTCCCTTATTGTTTATATTTTTCATCAACGAACTTGTGCGTGATATGTATTCTACTTGTGAACATGGAGTGTTTGTTTCCTCGTCTACTGAAGACACTATGCTACTATTGTTTGCTGACGACATTGTTACATTCTCGTATACTGTTGGACTACAGAGGCAGCTTAACTGTATAACTGAGTATTGTGCTAAATGGGGACTGGTGATTAACATGGACAAATCTAACATCGTCGTATTTAGGAAAGGTGGAATTGTTGCAAAGATTGAATCATGGACAGTATGTGGGAAACCTATAAAGATTGTAACCTATTACAAATACCTTGGTTTGCTATTCTCCTGCGTATTAAAATGGTCCAAAGCTTGCCAAACACTGGTGTCGCAGGCAGGAAAAGCTGTTTTACCTGTATATCAGCTATTTAGACAGTATAAGGACTTGCCATTCTCCACAGCGTGCAAATTGTTTGACACCAAGATATCTCCAATACTACTGTACTCATCTGAAATATGGGGTTCTGCTTACCAGGAAACTATCGAGAAATTTCATGCGTCTTACTTCAAGAGATTTTTAGGAGTTGGGAAGTTTGCCGCAAATAAAGCAATTCTTGGAGAAACTGGGCGTTACACCATGCATGTTTGTGGCCAGTGTAAAGTAGTTAAGTATTGGCTTCGTCTTCTAAGTCAAGACCCTCGGAGATATCCACACAATTGTTATTTAATGTTGAAACAATTGGACGAGGATGGAAGACACACCTGGGCGTTTAGTGTACGAAGTTTGTTATTTATGACTGGATATTCCTATGTTTGGCTGGCTCAAGATGTTGGTGATCCGAAACATTTTCTTTACATTTTCAAGCAGCGCTTAATTGATATGTATTTACAAGACTGGCATTATTCAATCAATAATTCGTCTTTTTCTTGAGCACTATAAACAAGTGAAGTTATCCCTTCTACAACCGGAAATGTACATATCGTCGCTAAGGGATAGAGACCTGAGAAGAGCTTTCTGTAAAATGAGAATATCACTCCACGATTTTGCTATAAACAGGAAAAGGTGTGAGAATGGTGTAAGTAACCTAGATACAATTTGTCCTCATTGTTATTCTGGTAGGGAAGATGAGCTTCATGTATTACTTTTTTGTAGTAAATATTCATCTCTAAGGACTAGATTTTTGCCAAACCATTCTGTCATTGCTATTCATAGTGTGATAAACTTGTTAAATAGTACAAATATGAACGTTATAAAATCTGTTGCATTATATCTTAAAAATGTTTTTAATATCAGGTCCCACACGTGACTCAGTTGTATTATGTCGTGTTGTTGTACAATAGGCCATGTGGCCAGAGTACTGAATAAACTACTTGAAAAAAAAAGAAAAAAGTAGTAAATATAGATATTCCATTCTTTAGCGGCGGGGGACATTGCCATATCAGTGGCAAACACTTGTTATTTTTTTGTATTTGCGTTGATAGTTTTTATTATGATTCATACGTTATAGGCATTGTTGACAGTACTTTTATTTATTTGTGTTTCAATGACTGTATCAACAACTGTAAATAAAATAAAGTAAATATTTTGAATCTCTATGGCTTTCATTGCTTCTACTCATTTCAGTTGCCATTACTCATTATACATTCATTCTCTGGGATCTTTAAAAATCCCCCTTAGCTAAGCACATTTCTTTTATGGACAGCTTCTTGCTACTTTGTTATAACTAAATGTATTCTTTTTATGTAAACCTTGTTGTCATCTTTCCTGATTCTTAGTTCAAGGTGAATTTGAGCTAAGATAAAAATGGTACTGGCTAAGCAAAAATGTGTGCTTATCAAAAATACCTTAATTTGCTTCTTGGGAACTATGGGAATATACATCAGCAGTATAAAGAATCTCGAAAAATTGAGGTCATTAACCTACAAAAAGTAAACTAATGAATCAAGAACTTGTAGAAGGTGCTGACCTTAAAAAATGCAGGTCATATTGAGAGGAAATGGTAACCTTAAAAAAATGCAGGTCATATTGAGGAAATGGTGACCTTAAAATAGAATACAAGTCGTTGATGGAAATTTCCAGTGCTTGGTGTTGGAATTTCTTTGTCCCAGTATTCGGACATATCCCAGTGGGATGCAGAGTAAGTTACAATAAAATAGTTTTGTTGTTGTCTTCAATATGTGATTTAAAACATATATTTAAAACACTTTTTTACAAGTATTCAGTTAATCATTGGTAATGTTGTAAAACACACTTCTGATAAACAATAGGTTCATTTTTTCACTCAGCTCTGTTTTCATGTTGTTATTTCAGTGACTTTGATGAGAGCCTCCTTTTGGATGCGGAAGAGGGTATGACCACCTCTGTTGAGTAAGTAATATTATTTTGAAAAAAAGGGTATTAATACTAATGTATGTAATACATGATAAAACATCTGAAGTATTAACTTTAAATCGAAACTATTAATAATTGTTTTGGGTGTGATTATGACCTTCAATCACTTTGTATTAATTTGTAAATATTGTCCTCATTTCAGTCCCGAGGGACCAGTGAACAAAGTATTTATCTTACCGAACACCTTAATGTTAATATTGAATTGTTTGAAGCATGGGTACAATTTTTTGTAGCCATCGCTAGATTTTGTTTTGACAAGAAAACAGATTTAGAGTTATCTCCCTTCCATCGATTAGCATTCGCAAAAGATCGGTACTTTCCGTAGATCATACGGGATTCAATGTTATTCGAGATAAAGAATTACTACCACGAAGTACCAAAAACCATGAGTTGCCATTGACAGCAGGGTACATTGAAATGTTACTCGCTTGTAAATGGGGTACATTGAAAATAATAGAAGAGGGCTCAGCCAATCAGAAAGTGACATTTATGTGTGAGGTAAGATAAATTTATGTTTTGTAGATAGTGTTAGTTTTCATAGATAGTTTTGTATATTGTAGATATTTTGTGCATATTGTTATCTTTGTAAAGTTTGTTACTTTTGTTTATGTGTAGGTCTTTTTCTCCTTTTTTTTTAAATATGTAAAAATAAGGAAGTCCAAGGGTGGGCAAATGATTCAATCATTGTGGAGTAAAGTCATACCTAACCTGTTTCTTCACATGAATGGGTTTCTTGTTCCAACCCATCAAAACATCTAGACGTGTGGGGATTAATGCTGTTGGATGGACACCTATTGAAAATATGATTTGGGGAATGGGTCCCCAGTCCACTATATAACCCTATTTGTGCTACACCACATCAACTGTATCATCGACCAGCGAAGTCTGTCTTAGAGAAAGGATCTTAGCATTTAATAAAACAATCACCACTTTTCATTCTCTTTTTTCTTCTCGGTTCTAGCAGATCATCCTCCTTTTCAGCTTCAGGAAATTTAGAGATTTTGGAGTAGTGAGTGAAGTGAGTTTAGTTTTACCACACACTCAGCAATATTCCAGCTATATGGCGGTGGTCTGTAAATAATCAACCGCCTCGCGGTGTAGTGGTTAGAGCTTTGTCCTCGGCCTCGAGAGCCGGAAGGTCGCTGGTTCGATCCCCAGTGGGCCAGACCGCTGTCATACCAAAAGACGCTTTGGTCCCTGCCTGGCGCTTTGGCATTACCTGTAAATAGTCGGCGGTACAACAAGGACTGGTCAGCTCAGAGTCAGTATAATGTGTCTAAGTGGGTATTCATGCTTAACTGCGGCATGGTATCTCAGTGGGATAGCACTATAAAACCAGCTTAAGTCTGGGCTAGTACAAGCAGCCGCACCTACACATACACACGCATGCACATCATATGAGCGAAATATTCTCAAGCACGACGTTAAACCCAATTTCACCCCACCTTACCTCAAGAAGTGGTATGCCTACGAGACATGCATCACTTTCCTCCAAGGTTAAATTGACATTCTGTGGTATAACGGGAATACTGTACGAAGCAATATACACCCATTTCTAACGCCCTCTATCAGGGATGGTGGGAATAAGGGTCCAACTGGTCATGATCCCGGTTCAGTTCCTTATTTAATGTAATGCCAAATAATTACAGGTACAGATCCGGGTTAGAATTGGTCTTCAGCAACCCCTTCTTGTCCAAACAGGTGGCTCATGGATCAGTGATCAGCCTCCTGACTTCATCGACACATGTCAATCGATTTTGTGTAGATTGATGTCAGTGACTGGATTGTCTGGTCCAGACTCGATTATTTACAGACCACCGCCATAAAGCTTGAATATGGCCGGAGTGTGGTGTAAAACAACAAACAAACGTCTTCCATGCTGGACTGACTGACTGACTGAGTTTGGTTTTACGCCGCTTTTAGCAATATTCCAGCAATATCACGGCGGGGGACACCAGAAATCGGCTTCACTCATTGTACCCATTTGGGGATTCGAACCCAGGTCTTCGGCGTGACGAGCTAACGCTTTAACCACTAGACTACCCCACCGCCCCCTTCCATGCTGGAATATTGCTAAAGGCAGTGAGAAAGGTTCTGGTTAATTTGTTGTCATCTTTGCCAATCAACATCTCATTCCACCTGAATAGTTAGACAAAACTAATTTCATGAAATATATTTTATTCAGATAATTGATGACAGACAGTTCATGACCCTATCTGAAACCTTCTGTATAGAAAATAAGTATTGTTAGTACCAGATGACATCTTCAGATAGTATCTCCGTCAACAAATACATCTACTTCCAGAACATCACATCCCTGCCCTGCCTCACGACACATCATGTGAGGGGGGGTTCTGATGAAGCCTGTAGTAACAGGCCAATACAGGACAGCATTCTGCACAGTACTACACAATGAATCAATGACATATGTAGGCTTTGTTAGCAAAGATAATATTGCATTAATTTAAAACCACTTTCAAAACATCACAAGGGACTTTGTGACTTTCCTTGTAGCCAATCTTACTGCTCAACTCAAGCATCTAGGTAAAAAAAAATTATATTCTCAAAAAAACGTCTGTACTACAAGCTCTCCTCAGAGTTACCCATATAAATCACAACACACATTCAAAACAAGATACATGACGGTAAAACGGATCGGATGTACATTTTGATAGCTAAGTTCAAGGTATGTCTTGAACACGAAGTAAATACAAGTGATTACGATTGTGGTATCTCAAGTTGCAACTCAGGTCCCAATATTCACTCCTTACATATAAGACTTGGGGTAATAATATTCTTGATGGCTAATTATAGACCTGATCCAGGTAGCCTGTCACAACCAATAAGAACTCTGCTAAAATATGTAAAACGTGCTTCATTTCAAAACAAGTGTCAGTTTCAGAACGATCTCCTGTAATGGTATCATTATTACTTACCAGTTACTTCAATAATCGCACAATTCTTTCCAACCTTTATCCCTAACTACATCATGACATTCCCTAAAGAGCCAGGTCAGCGGGGTAGCCTATTGCTTGTCATGTCATGTGTGAATTCCATTTTTGACGTTTATAACCACGATATACTGCTAAAAGCGTTACAAACTCATTTACTCACCCTAAAGGGTGGCTTGGTTATTGATGACCATGCAGCTCCCAGAATAACTTGCATATGGGTTCTTCGCCTTCCTAATCAGTATCACAGCTTGCTCTGGGCCATTTTAAGTGGTCACCTATTGTCAGAACACATTTTTATCAAGAAATAAAAGGTAACCCCAAGTCTTACCCAAGATGAAGCCTGCAGCATACAGTTAGATATACCCTGGGGTCTGAGGCTTATACAACTCGTATACAGTATACAATACCACACTGACTGCATACAACACAACCAGATTACTAGGATCAAAATACAGTGAAATAATCTTCAAACAAACTCATTTTAGTTTACAAAAACTTGATTCCATTAATACCCTATCTCTCAACCGCACTCAAAAGCTATTGTCCAAATAAAATATTTGTAACGACTTGATGCTAAAATACGAACCTTAGTAATCACCTGGCGCCGATTTCTCGAAACAAACTTAAGTCTGAGTTTTGACTTAAGTTAGAGTTTTTACTTAAATTTGAGAAAATGCATTTCCCAGAATGAACTAAAATCGAAAGTAAACTCAAACAGAGTAGACAGTTTGAGTTTGGTGGATAGATTACTTAAGTTGCTTGGGCTCTTTTATTTAAAAAATGCAGTTGAGTTTAAAATTCAGCTGTTTCAAATTGTCAAACTCAGTTTGAAATTTGAGTAAAAACTTAAGTTAGTTTCGAGAAATCGGGGCCAGGTCCGTTATCACCTGTCATTATTACTCAATATTAAAGTTAATATATACAACCATACCTCACACGATGACAATAGGTTGGATCCTTTTCAGCTTCATTTTATACTAAATATTGCATTATCTGATTGGCTGTAGGTTCCATGTTTACAGCATAAGTTAGCACCACAAGATTATGCACTTTATAAGTGCAACAGAAATTGCAGCATTCAGCAGTGTCTCTTATGAAAAGAAAATGTATTACCGTCATTACTAACAACATTGCTTGTTTTTCTTGTACACTCTTTGACATGTATAATCTTCATTATTCATTCACAACTGCTGGCCACAAAATTACAAAATTGTTGCAGTCAACTTCATCACAACCTGTAAGTTAAAGACTGACTGACTGACTGACTATGGTTTTACGCCGTTTTTAGCAATATTCCAGCAATATCACGGCGGGGGACACCAGAAATGGGCTTCACACATTGTACCCATGTGGGGAATCGAACCCAGGCCTTCTGCGTGACGAGTGAACTTTTTTACCATTAGGCTACCCCACCGCCCCTGTAAGTTAAAAAAAAAGGTTCTAGGTCATCTATTGGCTCCCAAATTGTCTTAAGTTTCTGATTTCCGTAAACATCAAGATAAACCCAATAAGGATAATGGCCTGTCTGTACTCCTTTGGGATGTAAACAAGGGCAGGTAAGTCTTAAAAAGATTTAATGGTATTAACATGGCATCTAGATAATAGATTGTTTATCATATTCAACAGTTCTAATGATGTGATGAAGACACACAAGGTATTGAGGCATAGTTAACTGTTGTTGGTATTGGGAACATAAATACTGTTTAATATAAACCTGATCACATTAGCTTTTGAGTACTATGAAATCTATAAAATGTTCCAAATTCTGATTTTATAACGTTTGGCATAAATATATGTTTGAAGAAAAGCTCAGTCTAAGTAAACTTAGGCTGAGTATTATTCGTTACACTGCTATACTGAGTCTAACAAAACCTAGTAGAAGGTCGCGTCAGCTAACCTCTTGGACTGACTAATTAGAACACAGCTTACCAAATCGCGAAAGTTAACATTCGCACATACCATTTGAACCTTTACCTCAAAAACTCGAACGATTACAAAAGCTATTTTCTGCACGATCGCTTCCGAGTGATACACGCAATGAGTAAACAGTCGCTGAAAACAGTGTTTTTTTGTCAATATTCAAGGATTATGTCATCTTGCGAAAATATAAGGAAATAGTAACCATGTCATTAGAAACCCCTAAGCGTATATACTGCAGGTCAAATATCTGTGTTTTATGCGTATTTTCGTTTGTGGATAGATCAGTGTCAGCGACCAGGAAAGAGAAAATCCAAAAACTGTTTTGTAAGTCCCGACGAACCTTAACAAGTAGTCGTTGTCTGATTGGTTAAATCCATTCGCCGTCCCGCGTTTGAGTGGAGGGTCACAGCTCGCTCAAAGGTTAGCTGACGCGACCTTCTACTAGGTTTTGTTAGACTCAGTATAGCAGTGTAACGAATAATACTGAGCCTAAGTTTACTTAGACTGAAGAAAAGCTAGAAACATTTCTGAGTACTGCAGTGACGCTCTCCCAGAGTCCCAGTTGTTGCCACTGACTACCTGGATGCCTGCCATCTACAGCAGTATGCTTTACTACCATGCAAATACGTGAATTCTTGATGACTCAGAAAAACTGGAAACAAAAAGAGTTGGGGAGAGGGGCCTTGGCACAACAACAAAAAAATACCTGCAGATTGGCAGATTCAGAGGAGAAACAAAAATATCATCGAAATGTTTTGGAATGTCATGGTAGATCAGGCAGATACACATTCAGGCAGATACACATTAAGACATTACAACACTAGACAACCAAGTCACAGGCTACATCCCTCCATTTAAACAAGTAATATCTGCTGTTATTAACTCTCAGAATTCTTCCTCTACATGCTAGTTATATAGGACAGCATTCTCTTGGGTAAAATATACATAATAATGTAACCATTGTAATATAATGTAGTATACACTGTTAAAGTGCCATGACCATTCACTTGAATGGAGTCTGGTACATTATGTATGGACTTATTATAACATAAATTGATTAGTATATTGAACCTCTACATATGTAACACTGCAACACATTAGTGGTTGTTGTGTATAGGGTCCCACGAGACACCGACCTCATGGATCAATGCTTCGACATGATGTGATACCTATGTCAATATTTAAATTCTCTTTGTTTTCAGCAGCCAACATTTTGTTATCAGCTAGTTCATGGATGACTGGTTCATTGGACTCAGTCTCACAGTATTGTACAGCAGATTTAACATGTTGCTGTGTGGCAGGTGGTACGGGTGAAGATTATTCCACTTGCATTGTGACATGCATGTGTGTGTGGATGCTTGTGCTAGTCGAGACTAATGCCGATTTTACAGTGCCAGTCCACAGACAAACAATACCATAGTTTAACATGCAAACAGTCCTTTTTTTTAATCCCGAGCACCAAGTGAGTGAGTGAGTTTGGTTTTATGCCGCTTTTGGCAATATTCCAGCAACATCACGGTGGGGGACACATGTGTGAAATGGATTTCACACATTGTACCCATGTGGGGAATCAAACCCAGGTCTTCGGCGTAATGAGCGAACACTTTAACCACTAGGCTACCCCACCGCCTCCTGAGTACCAAGCGAATTAACAGCCTACTATCTTTTAAAATATTTTGGTATGACACCCCGGGGATTGAACCACCGACCGCCTGCTCTCCAGGCAAGGGCTCTATCCACTACACCAAGCACACAGGATTGACAAATTGGATAGGTGTTTTTTTATTTTGCATTGTCTGACGTAATTGTGAATCGTGACACCCCTGTTAGTCTGTACAATCTGAATATTATCAAATGCGATAATGGATGTACTTAAACAAAATTCTGGACTAAATATGGTATGTTACTGATTAAAATTGGATGACACAACAAAGTTTCTGTACAAAAATACATTTAAGAAGGCACTCCAGGAAGCAGGCATGTTGGAATTCAAAATGAAATACTGAAACATCACAGGATCTAATTCATGTCTTGTTGACAACAGAACATTGATTAGCAGCATATAACTATGTCCTGATTGGATTTGTCTTCTAGAGTAGGGAATTGACCATCTAATAGTCTGGGGGACTGAATCATTTTAATACATTCAACTGTGTATGGACCAACAACACAGTTTGAGGACATTTGAACAACTTACTTTGTGTAAAAAGTGAGGAAATTTTGTCCAGTATTTCTAGAACGAGATCACCCAATGTTAGTTCCTATAGGACAATACGATTACATTCATATGTAATCTTAAGATCAGTTTAACCTTAAGCTGTAAAGGTTTACGGTAAGACAATGAACTACTGTTTAGCCAGACATTATGCAATTACTTTTACCCTTACAGAGGCGGAAACAACAAATGACCAAAAATAGACACTTAGTGTTTACACAGTAACTTTGAGGCAGAGGATGGTCCAAACTATTGTGTGACTGAATCATAACCATTCCCATAAGGATGTGTCACACATTAAATAAACATAAACTGCATGTGTCATACACCAATACGTACACTGTGTGTGCTGAGAGATCTCTCAGAGGGGTCCAGGACAGAAGGACCACGTGGAGCACCATTATTCAACATTTTCCTTCAGAGCTCCAGATTCCTTAACACTATAATCAGCCATGGACAGTTTGTGCTGCCTCTTCTGGCTCATGCACTGTACAAAATATTAGTAACTGATCCTCCTCCATATCTTCAGGGCTCCCATTTTGGTAAAACTACCTTCAGCTTATGTCTTGGTTTACCGCAATGCAAGGGTTAGTGTAGGTTTACTCAAAGTCCTGGAGATATAGAGAATTACATGATATACTGATGGAAACAAGTAAGGGAACACATGAAAGTACAAGTGTTCCTTTATTTATTCCCAGAGTTTTACCCAAAGTGCACAAAATAAGCAAAGAAAAGGATTTAGGAACACTTGTATTCTCATGTGCTACCTTATTAGTTTCCATCAGTATATAATCAGTGATTGGTATATTTTCCCATGAATTCTGTGATCTAATATTTTACAATTATATTAGTTTAATTTGTGGACAGTAATAAAATGAGTACAAGAGAAACAAATGTAATATATCAGATTCAAAGCCTGCTGTTATTGCAAGCTTTCATAGAAGCTGTGTTTGTATTAAAGCACAGTGTACCATGTAAACATTTAATATACTGTCTACTGTGAATTACAGAACTGGATCTACTTATGTACAGCTGTCAATGGCGGAGACATGATGCCTGGTATACTAAGTAGCTCTTCATGCTGAACACAGGTGCTGTTGCCAGGCAACCACGCTGATCTGACTAAGGTGCCAGTTGTGCATGTAGGATGAGGGACAGAGATATTGGCAACTATTTGCAGTAATTAGCTGTCCTACACAAACAGCAGAAGCCATAACTAGGATAATACAACAGTGACAACTACCCTTCATTTGTCAGTACTTCTATCTGATTTGATTTTGACAGTTCTCGTAACGAAGTTGAAAATATGTTTTGTGAGTAGTGATTGTCTTGCATGTAACCTGTGCCCTGTACAGAGCATGTTTTGTCTGTCCTGACTGTCTCTGTTATAGTGTCAATGCCCTGTGTAGTGCCTGTCTCTGGTATAGTGTCTGTGCCCTGTGTAGTGCCTATCTCTGTTATAGTGTCTGTGCCCTGTGTAGTGCCTATCTCTGTTATAGTGTCTGTGCCCTGTGTAGTGCCTGGCTCTGGTATAGTGTCTGTGCCCTGTGTAGTGCCTGTCTCTGGTATAGCGTCTGTGCCCTGTGTAGTGCCTGTCTCTGGTATAGTGTCTGTGCCCTGTGTAGTGCCTGTCTCTGGTATAGTGTCTGTGCCCTGTGTAGTGCCTGTGTCTTCTATAGTGTCTGTGCCCTGTGTAGTGCCTGTCTCTGGTATAGTGTCTGTGCCCTGTGTAGTGCCTGTCTCTGGTATAGTGTCTGTGCCCTGTGTAGTAGTCTCCTGTATAGTGTCCTGTGTAGTGCCTCTCTGGTATAGTGTCTGTGCCCTGTGTGTAGCTCTGTCTCTGGTATAGCCTGGTATAGTGTCTGTGCCCTGTGTAGCTCTGTCTCCTGGTAGTGCATAGTGTCTGTGCCCTGTGTAGTGCCTGTCTCTGGTATAGTGTCTGTGCCCTGTGTAGTGCCTGTCTCTGGTATAGTGTCTGTGCCCTGTGTAGCACCTGTCTCTGGTATAGTGTCTGTGCCCTGTGTAGCCTGTGTAGTGCCTATCTCTGGTATAGTGTCTGTGCCCTGTGTAGTGCCTGTCTGGTGGTATAGTGTCTGTACCCTGTGTAGCAGCCTATCTCTGGTATAGTGTCTGTGCCCTGTGTAGTGCCTATCTCTGGTATAGTGTCTGTGCCCTGTGTAGTGCCCTGTCTCTTGGTATAGTGTCTGTGCCCTGTGTAGCCTATCTCTGGTATAGTGTCTGTGCCCTGTGTAGCCTCCTATCTCTGGTATAGTGTCTGTGCCCTGTGTAGCCTCTGGTATAGTGTCTGTGCCTGTGTAGCACCTCTCTGGTATAGTGTCTGTGCCCTGTGTAGTGCCTGTCTCTGGTAGTGTCTGCGCCCCTGTGTAGCTCTGTCTCTGGTATAGTGTCTGTGCCCTGTGTAGCACCTGTCTCTGGTATAGTGTCTGTGCCCTGTGTAGCACCTGTCTCTGGTATAGTGTCTGTGCCCTGTGTAGTGCCTGTCTCTGGTATAGTGTCTGTGCCCTGTGTAGCACCTGTCTCTGGTATAGTGTCTGTGCCCTGTGTAGCACCTGTCTCTGGTATAGTGTCTGTGCCCTGTGTAGCACCTGTCTCTGGTATAGTGTCTGTGCCCTGTGTAGCACCTGCCTCTGGTATAGTGTCTGTGCCCTGTGTAGTGCCTGTCTCTGGTATAGTGTCTGTGCCCTGTGTAGCACCTATCTCTGGTATAGTGTCTGTGCCCTGTGTAGCGCCTGTCTCTGGTATAGTGTCTGTGCCCTGTGTAGTGCCTGTCTCTGTGTAGTGCCTGTGTCTGTGCCCTGTGTAGTGCCTGTCTCTGGTATAGTGTCTGTGCCCTGTGTAGTGCCTGGTCTCTGGTATAGTGTCTCTGTCTCTGGTATAGAGTCTGTGCGTGCCCTGTGTAGCACCTGTCTCTGGTATAGTGTCTGTGCCCTGTGTAGTGCCTGTCTCTGGTATAGTGTCTGTGCCCTGTGTAGTGCCTATCTCTGGTATAGTGTCTGTGCCCTGTGTAGCACCTGTCTCTGGTATAGTGTCTGTGCCCTGTGTAGCACCTGTCTCTGGTATAGTGTCTGTGCCCTGTGTAGTGCCTATCTCTGGTATAGTGTCTGTGATCATGAGTGTCAGATATTAATGGGGGAAACTTTTTTCATCATGATAGTCACAAGCAGTTGACAAAAGCAAAGAAACAAAATGTTGCAAAACAAAACACTGCATTGTTTGTATTAAAACAATTCTGAATAATCTATCCTTCATTTGGACACAACGTGTCAAACCAATAATAATATAATCATATGGTCTCTGGTAACATGTAACAAATCAGTTCCCTGAAGTAGTTACTACTCATTTAAAATATCAAGTGGAGTGCTCAGTCACTTGAGTGAAATCGTCATAGCATCTGTGATTACTATTATGCCAGTATCATCAATGTATAAGTCATGGTTCGTCAACATGGGCATTGAGTCTTCTCATTATACAGACAAACATCAAGCACACACACAGATGCTCAGATACACTGTTTCCATGGAGATGGACAAGTTAAAAATGAAGCCCACATGAGTGCTGATTCCCTAAACCCTACATGCACTCATACTTAGTCTCCGTCATGAAAATATTTTCAAGCATTTGTGAGTGTTGAATTCTCTTTTGATATCTACAACTCAAAAGATTGATTGATTGAGTTTAGTTTTATGCCGGACTCAGCAATATTCCAGCTATATGGTGGCAGTCTGTAAATAACCGATTCTGGACCAGACAACCCAG
Organism: Haliotis rubra; assembly: GCF_003918875.1. NCBI lineage: Eukaryota > Metazoa > Mollusca > Gastropoda > Lepetellida > Haliotidae > Haliotis > Haliotis rubra. The sequence continues at coordinate 555,231 of NW_025767501.1, forward strand.
TGATCAACAGCATGAGCATCGATCTATGGGATACGATGACGTGTCACCAAAGTCAGCGAGCCTGACCATCCGATCCTGTCTGTTGCCTCTTACGACAAACATGGGTTACTGAAGATCAATTCTAACCCGGATCTTCTTCCCAAAAGAAAAGCGAAGACCTGATCATTCTATATTAGTGTAGTGAATCTGTCACACCATGACAGAGTAACTGTCGAGATTAAACACTAAATAATTACTGTAAGTCTGGTCCAAATCTGATTGTAAAAGTTGACCTAAACAGTGACGAAAGACTGCATTAAAGTACTCAGTCAAGTGTTCATCATAAAAACTGACAAATGTCAAAAGACCATCAATAGACTAGGTCCATGTCCAAATAACAAACTAAAATCAATCTTCTTTGTTACCTCCTAGTTTACAGACCTCCTATAATTTACAGCTATTGCTACGAGGAGCCTGAGGGTTGGCAAGGAAAGATAACTCTCACTCCAAAAATACATCTTTCAACAGACAAAATTTTGATTGCCTTGCTGAAACACTTGCTCTGAGTAAGGTTAAAATTTAGTGTACAATAAGAAACATATTAAAACCTGTACATGGCAATCATGATGAGGACAGATGATCACAATCTCTCAGAGCCACTCTGGGTTTGGGCTGCACAGGGCAGTACAACTAAAATCATGGCTAAAGTATTGTTAGTTTGATTTCTTGCAAAGAATACATGTAGGTCAGTCTTTCACTTACTTATGGGGAGGGTTCACATTTAACAGCAGGTGCTTGTATAACAGTAAAATACACACACATGTCAGATCATGTAGCATTATTGCTGCATGGTACATAGCACCATCTCACAAAACTGAAAAATAACGTACAATGATCTAGTAAAATAGATTTCCCAAAGTAAACAAAATGAAAGCATAAACTGACCTCACTTTCATCTTTCGCTCAACAACAAATGCTTCAAGCTGAGCCAAACAATATGGAAATAAAATCCAGGAAAGTCTAACTTCAGAGTCATGAATGCCTGGGTGAGATCTCAACTGACGTAAATAAATGCACGGGCATGGACAAATGTTGCAAGAACAGGCAATCACATGGATAACATGATGTGGTTCAAGATTCTGTTGCACATTCAACAATCAAGATATATACCTACACGCCACACGGCCAAGAAAACAAATAAAAACATCCCTCATCAGAGGCTTATGTAAACAATGAACAGGTCAGTGAGCTTCTTTTGAGAGGGGAAAACAAATGGATTTCAAACAGTTTTGCTTGCATCAACGGGACCATTATAAGATGCCATATATGGGCATGGGAAAGTAGTTCTCCCATTCTGGACTTTTACCTATTGGCTTGCTCTGTTAATACCCCACTGTTGACTGCATGCTGTACACAATGGCAGAAGATTTGGAGAAAACTATTCATAATTTGCTAGCAAACACCATAGGTAAAAGTGTTACAACTGTTGTAAGGATGTGTTCGGGAATGTGATAGTCACATAAACTTGAGAAACCAGTAAATAGAGATCCAATAGACACCATGTTGGACACCATGAACTAATTAACAGGAACGTGTTGGCAATAACAGTACCTTATCAAACCACAACTGATTGCCTCAAATCTATTCCATAGCATATTGAAAAGAGAAACAATTTTAAAACTGTTCATGACCTCCTTTGTAAGTGTCTAGAGTATAAGAGTGGACAGTTTCATGTGATAATTTGCAAAATTTAATATTTGATAAAGAAACAATTAAAATATGTTGGCTCCACTGACTCAGTTTAAAACGCAATATAGAATGCGGTGATGTTACTTAAAGGCACTATTTCACACTACACTTCTAAAAAAAAATATGCATTTCTCTCAATAATACTAACTATTAGCTCTCAGGGAAGCTACCATGTAATTTATTAAAAACAATTACGTATTTAGATTACAATATTAAAATTAAAACGTTCAAATGAATTAATGCAATGTTGCATTAAATCGACCGGCCAAACATGATTTCAAGCGGACCCCATAGAGTTATGTCCCTTGGAGCGCTCTTTATGAATTTCCTACGCACAACTTGTGATTGAAACCAGTTCGGTAAACACCGACAACACCGCGTGCAACAGTTTTTGATGTATGGAGTTTTACATTCCATATATGGCAAGTGTTCTCTGTTTGGAAGCTGCCTCGAAGTTTCAATTATCGATTTCAGGCAAGTCGTAAGGGATAATATGTTTATTGCATCGATAGGATGCTAAAGTGAGTGCATATGCCCCAATATATATAACACAGGCCAAAATATTGTCGAAAATGTGTGAAATTGTGCCTTAAGGTTAATTACAAAAGGTAAACAAGGGCATCCTGTTTATCAGAGATATTCAATCATGCACCACTTAAGTGTTATACAAGAAATTGTTTCGAAAAATCTTTCAGACGTTGGTATTGTAAACCTTTGTGTCAACATGAATCTCATCATTTAAGACAGGACTTTATATTAGTGGAGTATGAACCTTTATATAGGGGCGGCCATACTATATCAATGTTCAAGCTATTTATTCATGCAAGGGAATTCGTTTCTTTGGGAAAGTGAAAGTAGGATATCACTTTTTACATCATTTTAACAAAACATAAAAACTTCATACTCATGTGGTCATGGGATGTCCAGTGGGAACGCTGAATATCGTGTAAACTTCACATAAAATTATTATCTGGTTTCAACAAGCCAGACAATGAAGCTCTGATAAACTCATAAAACCTTGAATACTGACTGACTGACTGAGTTGAGTTTTACACCGCTTTTAGCAATATTCCAGCAATATCACGGCGGGGGACACCAGAAATGGGCTTAACACATTGTGCCCATGTGGGGAATCGAACCCGGGTCCTTGGCGTGACGAGCCAACGCTTTAACCACTAGGCTACCCCACCGCCCCTAAAACCTTGAATAACATCTGACTACTAAAGAGAAGCTGTGAAATTAAGGCACAATGTTTCCACATAAAAGCAGCTCTTCATTGGAAATAACAAACAAGAACTGATCAACATTATTTTGCAACAAGTGGCTCCTTATGAAACACTGTATTGCCTTTCTTAATGTCTTCAGACATTTTATAGTCACACGGAAACAGACAATATTCCTGAGAAAGATTGATTATGCCAACATGTTCTTTCGGTTTCTAAGATTCATTATAATGGCTGGATCCTTTGCATCTATCAAAACAAACACATTTGGCATCAAATAATAAAACAGTGGAAATGTAAACATGTCTTAACTGATAAAAATATATTTTAATATTAAAAACATCTCAAAGAAGAACATTTACCAATATTTACTTCAAATAACTCCAGCATATAATGTAATGAAATTATAATTTTCTTCTAAAACTTACTCATATATACACCTTAAAATCTTTTTAAAATATAATACCCAAGAAAAAGGATAAAAAACATGGTTATCATGCTTTTGTCATCCTGCATGAAATATACTTTTCAACTTTTTGACCAAATATCAAATTCACAGCACTGGATGGAAAGTTATTTAACTAACATGGGAATTGTGCTACCCATTTGCTCAAACTTAATCAAACGGATGTTTCTTACTTAAACTATGAGTCGTTGAAATCAGTTGAACTGGGCACATCATATTACCAGCACAATTATTAAGCTCTGAGATCTGGGGGAACACATGGGAGGTCAGTAAGATTTCATTTCCCTGAATACAACTGTTTGTAGATGTAGTTGACGAAGAAGAAGGTGGAGAGGAGGGCCATCACCAGCATGGTTCGGATGCGCCAGTGCGCGCGGGACCGGTGCAGCTTCTTGTGCAGCTCCACCACCTGCGTCTCTGTCATCTCCACCGCTCCGCTGTTGTCGACGATGTAAGTGGCACGCTTGCACTTCTCCGATAGCGCCATCTGGGAGCAGATCCTGGAGTCAGCATCAGGTCGGGACAGGTTGTTCCTTGCCATCAGGCGCTGCATTTGTTGTCTTTCTGAACTGCAAGAAGACATATGGGGGTAACTTTGAACCACTGTCACCATCACAAAACTGTCACAATCCATGTACAAACCCCATAGCTTGCTGGGACCTCTTCTAACCCCGTATTTTCATGGGACCTCTGACCCATGAAGGTCTGGGTTAGAATGAACCTTCAGTAACCCATGCTAGTCGTAAGAGGCAATCGTGTGGTCAGGCTCGCTGGCTTGGTTGACACATGTCATCGGTTCCCAATTGCGCAGATCGATGCTCATGCTGTTTATCACTGGATTGTCTGGTCCAGACTCGATTATTTACAGACCGCCATACAGCTGGAATATTGCTGAGTGTTGCGTAAAACTAAACTCACTCACTCATGGGACCTCTTTTAACTCAGAATATCCATTGAAATTCTTCCAGCTTAAAATCTCCACACAACCTCTCCAAGCTTGAATCCTGAATCCCTCTTTGAAACACAAAATTTTTATGGGACCTCTAGTAACTCAGAATATCTACTGCAATTCTTCCAAATTAAACTGCTCATGCAACCTCGCTAACCTTGAATCCCGACTGGATCTTGTCTCATCCAGAATCCTCACAGGATCTGTTCTAACATGGAATTCCCATGGATCCCCTTCTAACACAATACCCTCATCCACCCTCTCTGAAACCAGAATACCACATACCGCCTCCATGGTGTAGTGGTTAGAGTGTCTGCCCAGAGAGCAGAAGGTAGCGGGTTCGATTTCCGGCCACATCATACGAAAAGACGTTAAAATATGGTACTTGTTGGTCTCTGCCTGGCCCTCGGCATTAATGGGTACAACAAGGACTGGTCGGCTCAGAGTCAGTATAATGTGTCTCAGTGGGGTATTCATGCTTAACTGCTGCATGGTATCTCAGTGGGCTAGCACTATAAAACCAGCTTAAGTCTGGGCTAGTATAAACATCAACACAATGATACACACATATGCACGTCGTCATATGAGCGAAATATCTGAAGTACGACGTTAAACCCCGTTTCACCTCACCTCACCAGATTCTCACTGAAGGAATTCATACTAAAGAGATATCAGAAGACTATGTTTCTTACCAGGACACAACGACTGTGTATGTCATGTAAGGCACCATCTTGCCACTCTCAAACAGCAGGGGAGTGTCCAGCACCACAAAACTGTACCCTGGAAGTCATCACAACATTCAGCACACATACAAAACATGGCAGCTTTTGTATGCAGAAATAAGTGGTTCTCAGTGATGACCTCTGACAACATACACCTACAATGCTCACCTGACTTATGAACAATTTCAAGATGCTTCATCCTAATATGTTACCAAGAATAAAACCAAATGGCAACCACTTAAAAAAGTAATCTCTTCCGAATGTATGTATGCACTTACTTGAAACATGTAGAAAGGCTGGTAAGCGGTGGAATCTATAAGATATGGTTTTTTTAACCTACTTCAATTTTGTTTTACAGAATTTTCGTTTTGATTCATGTCAGCAACCATTATTCTGTAATGTGTAATGGTTACTATATACAACTATGCCAAATTGAATTAATAAACTAGAGAACGGTTCTTAAGATATTCCAATTCGTACGTACGGACGGACGGACGGAGCCTAATACTATATCCACAGCTTCGCGCTAAACGAAGTGAAGGTCACCAAAATCCACTGGTCCCTGCGCCTTCCCTAGATAAAGCTTGGTTTTGAATATGAAGAAAATCCAGTGAACGGTTCTTGAGATAGCTTAACATGCAGGCAAAAAGGGAAAGTCCCCTTGTGACCTTGAAATGAAGGTCAAGGTCACCAAACCTGACTTGGACCTTTCTTATAGAGTGATGAACCTAGGTACTAAATATGAAAAGAATCTAGTTAACGGTTCTTAAGATATTCCAATTCGTACGGACGGAGCCTAATACTATATCCCCCGCTTCGTGCTAAAATCGCGGCGGGGGATAATTAAACAGATGACCCAGCAAATGCCAATTTATGGGTTTCAAGTCATGAATTTCCATGAGCACAATTATAAGAGGCACCATAGCTGAGATATTCATTTCAGCTTCCAAAATGAAAATATTCCAAAATACAGTTGAGCACCGTTGTGTCGAAACTTTAATAACTCGATATCTCGGTTGTCTCGATATAACATATCGGTCCTAGCAAAATCCTTCATAATTTATCATTATTCAAGCTCTTTTAACTTGATACGGATGTCTCGATATTTCGGTTATCTCGAAATAATTTCATGGTTCCAACAAGCAAAATTACCCTTTTAACTCGATATTTGCAAAGAAACTCGATATTCGCCCACCTTTCATGGGCAAGTATCCCTCTGAACTGAGGTTGTTTCCACACGCTTACACACGGTGCGGCATGAATCAAAGGGTTGCGGTAGTGTAAACTAATCAGGGCTAATTGAGTTGAAGGTGTCACTTGTTTGTTATTTAATTAGGATTAATTAAGAAAGAATTAACAGAGGCCCAGATAAGCTGCGTGTCCGGGTAAAATACGCATAGAAAATTTCCAATTACGCATTGAAAAATAATTCTTGCATACCAATTACGCATTTAAAATGTTAGATACGCAAAAAGTTTAAAACAAATGCGTACGGAATATATTTATAAAAATCGCTTGCCTTATGAAAAAGACATCGATTGCTATCAAGTTGTACTGTTAGTATAGGACAAGTGTTGTACTGTCAGTATAGGACAAGTGATTTTTTATGAAATCCTTTCCATATTTAAGTTGGTTTTGATTAGGTATGACATAAGGCAGAACATACCTGCTTAGCAAACTTACTCAATGACATAATACTTAGGTGAGTAAAATGACTGAAATACGCACATATTTGAAAGCAGTGGGTAACGGAAAATGAAATACCCACTCAACATTCATAATACCCACTCCAAAAAAATACAGTGGGTACAGTGCCCACATGAGCTAAATCTTATCTGGAGCTCTGATTAATTAGTAAGTACTCACTGACTAAACAGTACTATTCACGGATTATAGTTTCGAATCAAAACATACTGAGAAGCGTTTTGTTTTCTTTCATAGTGATATGCCATGATATGCCCTGGTCTGATGTCTCGAAGTTCGGATAACTCAATATTTTTTCTTGGTCCCATGAATATCGAGACAACGGTGCTCGACTGTATATCTAATGCTATTCACATACTACATGGTTTTGGTGGTTTAATTTTCATAATGACACACGAAAAAAAGCTGTTTAACCTGAATGATGTGTGAGTGAATATGGTTTTACGCCGCTTTTAGCAATATACTAGAAATAACATGGTGGGGAACACCAGAAATGGGCTTCATATATTGTACCCATGTGGGGAATCGAACCCAGATCTTCGGCATGATGAGCAAACCTATTAACCACTGGGCTCCCCCTCCGTTGATGAACACAATTAATGACACACTTTTATCAGCTGGCTCATCAGCCAGTGTACTGGGAATAAGATGCTGGATTCTTCAACTTACCCAGAACAAAATATTTGAGGAGCAGCCATAGCATCTTCTTGTAGATCTCCGGGTGTGTGAAGGAGTTGAGAAGTTGCCGCTTTTCGCCATCAGAGAAAATTGCAGCGCCCAGTTTGGCTCGATTCAGTGTTCCATCATCGTGAAAGAAGTCTTCACCAAAGTTTTCTCGGATCTTACACCAAAGTTTTCTCGGATCTTACACCAGGCAGGTTTGCCAGGCTCGACAACTGGAAACACAAATAGTCGGTCAAAATGGCCATCTTCCAGGCAGTCTAGTCACTGAAACATCTACCAGGGAAAGGAGCATGCATAATGTCGGAGCGTCCAAAACAGAAAGATTGCATCAAGGTCAACTCAGGAATGATCAGATGCTACACTGTACTTACAGTCAAACACCCATATTTAATTGTCTTCAACCTGATGTCTGTTGCCAGCCATCAAACATGTCACAAGCTCCAGTCAGTCGTACACTTTTTAAGAGTAAAACTATGACCGCCATAGGAGGTATTCTTAAAGCTGTCTCAAACCCTTCACAACCTTATCTTACTTAAAACACAAGAATAACTTAAGCTTTTTAGTGGTGGAGGTATTGCTGAAATAGCCAGTTTTTCATCTTAAACGTAAGGTAACTTAGTGATACGAGTTCTTGGGGAAGAAACAAAATGAAGATATTTTTCACTGTGACCCCTTTGTGACACTGAAAAACTGCTGGGACAGTTTCATTAATGGGCCTTCTGTATCTGACCCTTATACAGTGCAATATCTGTTACACACATGTAGAATTGCTGCTTTCTGTCTGACTTAAATACAGCATTTTCCCAGAGAAACTGCTTTCCCAAAGGATAATCAACAATTCTGATCACACAAATACAGCAGTAATTATAATTTCAAACAACACATCTTACTAAATTCTTAGAACAAGAGGCGACTAATGTGATCGGATGGTCAGGCTCGCTTACTTGGTTGACACATGTCATCATATCCCAATTCTGTCGATAGATGCTCATGATGTCAATCACTGGATTGTCTGATGAAGTCGTGATTATTTACAGACAACCGCCATACAGCTGGAATATTGCCGAGTGCAGCGTTAAACAACAAACCAACCAACTGCAGTCACACTTCTCAAAATCCAATTATAGAATGATCAATTGTTAAGGCACAGTTTGATCAGTAACTATCGAGGCCTCACGCATTCCTGCTACAGCAAATGAATGACAACAAAATGCCAATATCATACTTACAACCAAGAAAGTTAGATGTAAGATGTCAGGCAGTTACCTTGTCCAGGAATACATCCCTCAATATCCATACATAGCAACAATATTCCTTACATCATAAGCGGTACATAAATTTTTTGATGTTACATGTCTTTGTAACAATCAAAAATATAAAAATATCGGGATATTATATTCCATGTTCATCTCTCAGCTGATCGCGCAAGTTTCAGTTGTTTCTCATCAGAGTCATGTCTCATTAGTCAGCTGAGAAAGCACACGTGACATCTATGTTCATGATATCCACAGTTCTTTGAGAAATCAATCAACGTATTATCGGCTAATCCTTTGAATAAAATATGATGTTTTAACACAGGTATATTATGCCTGCTATAGTGAACCTACATACATAAACACTTTGCATGAATCCACTTTGCAACATACCATTGATTAATCAATCAACTTATTACTGGTTAATCCTTTGATGGAAGTGTTTGGCAACTCAACTGCCCATTCCTGCTCTGTTGCCACAAGCATATTACATAACATGAAATACACTCACTACACCAAACTTTCGTATAAGCCAATATTGAACTGAATAATTAAACCAGACAAGACAAGATGCCAAATAAAATAACTATACATCCTTGACACCCTCAGAGGCAGGGGTGAACATTATTGAGTTATTTAGCATAGTCTAGTTAATCCACTAATCAATACTTGTAACAAGTCAGCAAATGAGCATCAAGTGAAACGCAACAAATACACAGTTGTAGTGTTTATTCATGATAGCATGAATGCCTAGAAGGAAGTAGTAATTGTTGCATATACAATTTTCCTGAAAAAGTAATTTTCATTTCTTTTTTGAGTACATTAACTGAACTTCCTTGATGCGAAAATAATATACACACATAAATATATGAAGGTACATAATTCTAAATACACATCTACACACATATATGAATTTGCATGGTTAAGGTATTGGTGAGCATAATCTGATCAAATATGAGAATTTAAGGGGATCATCCGGGTTTTCAATGAGGGAGTCTCTTTATCTGTCCAAATCATAGTTTGCAGGGTAGATGATACTGACTGGCATCCTCTGTTCAACATGGGCTAACTAAAATGGCACTGAATGGACAACTAATGGTTGCAGTTTTGTTTTGCTTTAATGTATTGTACACATAAAGTAAATTTTACTTTTTTCTGGACTCTTTACTGGTCGTTTCATGAGAGGAAATTCTATGGTGTTTCGGCCAGTTTGATCATAGCCTTTACTAGCAAATTTGTGATGTTTTGCAGAGAAGTGTTAAAATTCACATCCTGTTGCAGAAAGTGGCCCTGAGTTGTTTGTACCAAAAAAAGAACATTTTCAAACACTTTTAGTAACAGGTTTATATAATTGTTTTATTGCCTTATAATATGTTTTGGCACACCTTACCATGAAGAAAAATAAAAAAATAAGCAGGTCATTTCACCAGGTGTACCTTTAAACTGGAAAATAGAGGGTGCTTCGACCTGGGCTAACTGCAAACTCACCATCCCTTGCAAGCTTGTCAGCGTCAATGACAGGGCAACCAAGTTGTCGGAATTTGTTGGAAACTGTAGTTTTGCCTGTCGATATTCCGCCTGTCAAGCCAACCAAAAAACATTTCTGACCGATCGAAGCTTGTTTATGTTACGAAGTCAACGTTGCACCTTTCCATTTCTTGAGAAAGTTGTATTTGTTAGAGTTACCGTCCTTGATATAATGAATGTGTTAGGGAGACAACTATTTATACACGTATAGAACGAGTACGGACGTCTGTCAATGAACATGTTTATTCAAATGAAACATTGAATATTGGAAATTCATGGAACATTTAATGGATTCAATTAAGGAAGATGTTTAAACCAATTGTCATTCTTAAACAATCAGACTGACTTTCAACACTATTTTGGAATCTATGCAAATAATCGGAAGCAGTGACACATATTATAAAGTTGTAATGCTCTCATGTTTTTCTAGAATGTGAGCTTGTCAAAGAATTCTGGTTTAATGTGGAATCATACCCGGACTCTTATCTTCATGAAGAAATTAAAGTCAACACTTGTGCTATATTCTTTTTGGTTTCCCAGCCAAATTTAAGTTAATGGATAATTTAATCTTGATATGTACAAGACATGTATTTTTAAGTAGCTTTAAAGGACAACACTCAGTTCATATTGTGATAAAAACCTTCACACAGATATATTCTATTGAAAAGTTCATTGCCCGCAAGAACAATAAGGGACTATGTTCGAAAAACAATGGGCTCCATTGTCTGATGCTTTTGAATAAGTCTCACGACTTCTCGCTTTTCATAATTATTGTTTCTATATTATGCTTGGTGTTTATATGCACTGGGAGCCCAGTAACTAACAATTTGTAACTTTATCTTGGCATGGTATGTTATTTACATTTCATGGCTTTTGTGCCCACTACTTTAACATGTTGTGCCTTAACTTTGCAGTATCAATTACTGTCTTTAAAAGGGAAGCTTCATCAATCCCAATCTGAGCCTACTAGTGAGGCTTAGTGTGTTAATACTAGACTTGAAATTGTCTCAATTACAAACTATTGCCTGTACTACCTGTAACCAATATTCCATCCATGTATACACCCACCTTCAGTTGGTATCCATGTAATCTGAATTTGCCGGAATTAAAATTTAAAAAGTTGTAATGCTCCTAGCTGCATGGTGATTTCCTACGCTTGAACTTTGTCCTCTTAAATAAACCACTGACTCCTGAACACAAAGGGAGTGATAATGGCTCTTGTGTTTGTAGAACAAAAAATAACCTGTGGAGCATAACAAAACTCAAAGCTGGAACAGGTCCGACTGATTCTAAGAGCTGACTAAGATTAAATCAGGACAGAGAGTAATTTCTGCAGATGATTTGGTGTTAGCAATGAAAGCATGGGATGGAAACAGTTGGTGATACAGCAAAGTTGATGGATACCTCATGTTCATCATGTGTACCATAACACGTCACAGTTGACAATGGTTCTGTGTTTGCTGAGCTAACAATTCAATTACTAATAATCAACAACTACAGAGTGGTTTGATTTGACACATTTTTTTATCTGTAAATCTTTGATCTTCTCCATGAAGAGACAGGTAATTAAGAATATCTTAATTCTTACTAAACATGCTGATCATAATGAAAAAAGTATTTGTAAAAAATATCAAGTGGTGTTTATTATGGTAGATTATTTCAGTGTATATACGAAGGCATGGAGCCAGTTTCTCCAACCATAATGGGTCTGTACACATTTTCACTCAGTGACATTTTAGCATTGTGATATATTATTAGCCATAACCCTCTTGGATCCTAATTTCATAAAAATAATTTTAATAACTTATGTAACACAAGTACAAGCTAAACTGCTTTCAGCCATTTTGGTTTTGCTATCCATTGCCCACAAATACATTTTGTAGAAATGTTGCGCAATTGTTTCACCAGACGGTCTAAGACACCGATTTGATTGATATTAGTAGTAACGAAAGTACTCTAGTATTATCCTATAGAGAAATATATTTGATCATGAACATGAACTATATTTGAAATTAGTTTTTTTATAAATCCGTAACCGTTGAAAGTGTAGATGTTTGCGCGAATGGTGCTTAAAGAAATAACCGGGTGACTAGAAAGTAAACGCTTATAGGAATCATTTTGTTGTATTTCCATGCCATTCGTTTCACGTGCAGAACATCAATATTTAACTCTGATTATTAAATTTCAAGATGTCAGCGCCCACGATACCCAAACATCACATACGAAAGGAAGTTTGTGTCACTCGCCCTGCATACCGTGAAGGCCGACTGGAAAAGGCAGTGAAAGTAAGATAATTTCACGAAAAACAACTTATTCAACTTATTATAGTGCATTGTTCGGAAAGCTGAAACTAACAATACGACGGGCCGACGTTCTGACATAGAGGCAGCACGATATTTTGTTTACTTTGTGCATCTCGACTAGTCTGTACCTAAACGCCTGTTTATGATTAAGGAATATTAGCTCAGTACTGTCACTAGGGCCTGCATGGAATTTAGCCGAGATTTGTGATGAAATCCGACAGTGATGACCCAAAATCTAACGTCCAACACTCGCGAGAACACTGGCTTCACCAGCTCAGACAGTTAAACGTCGGGTCTCCCTAATCTGAATGACGAATGACAGCGAATGACGAATGTATTTTTGCAACAGCTAAACGTCGGGTCTCGGGAGTACTGCACTTTACCGCACACTTTTTTCAGATTAATTAGCGCTGCTGGGGTTCCCTAACCCTAACCCTAAGGATCGTAGGGTGCCTAACCCTAAACCCTAACCCTAAGGATCGTAAAGGGTGGCATACCCTTACCCTAACCCTAAGGATTGTAAAGGGTGGCATACCCTTACCCTAAACCCTAAACCCTAAACCCTAACCCTAAGGATCGTAAAGGGAGCAGCGAGGGCTGCGCCCGGTAAAGTGCATTCTAGCCGGGTCTCCCTAATCTGAATGACGAATGACAGCGAATGACGAATGACAAATGGATTTTTGCACAATGAAGTCTCCCTTGTTCGTTGTATAGCCGGCAAAACATTTTGAAAATTCTTATTTTTTTCAGTTTGACAATACGGCAAAATTTCTCAACAATAATATATTCTAACCAGAGAAATATAATATAAAGGAACTCCAACTTAGATCAAGAGACATAAATGAAATGTAAATTTTACTGCTGAAAGAATTTGTTCCTAAAGGGTGTATATATATAGCACCTTGTTTAGTAACAGATTTTTAAACTTATCCTATCTCACGATTTGCACTTATCTCTCTTGCTTCGACGCTGAGTGGAACGAATGAGAACTTTTCCTGTAGGCCTATTTGGCAATACGCCCGTGTTCCCCAAGCTGCTCTCCTTATAGGACAGGTCCCTAGTCCCCGGCTAAGCGTGCAGCACATTCCCCTGTCTACCCACGTGACTACCTCCGGTGATCATTCTTCTTCTTGTCGCACCACTGTGTGGACGCATTGTGAGAGTTCTCAGATTTCCTTACAAGTTAACATGAGAAATATATCATGGGTAGTTGACCCTAAGTAGCGTAATTTTGCACACACTGTAACAATAATTACTTCCTTGGATCCCACTCGTCATGTGTGGGTTGTATTGACCTGTGTTCCTGGAGCAAACGTTGTCGGGAATGTGCTCCCTTATCAAGGACATTTTTAGAGCATATAGACATGCTTGCTCCAGTTGGCTGGCAGACAGAGCTCGTTACACTTCAATAGTTGATCACCCGACAAACCCCTGCTTTCAACGACCAGTATTAACTGCTCGTCGTCCGGAGATTCCCATGTCGGATGGTGATGATTTTATTGGCGCATCATCAGATGTCTACTCGTCGTTCCGCCTCATCAAAATGCTCTGTGTTGCCAGCTGACTCACACAGCCGATCTACATCGTCAAATCGTCGAACCGATTCACCACACCGAATCGGTTCGCCTTACCTAAAGGATTCACCAGACCGAACCGTTTCGCCACGGCATATGTGGATTACGACATCGACTCACATTTGCCATAATATTAAGACTGTTTCTTATCGCCGAAACGGTTCACATCATCGATTCGATTCACAGCACCGAAACGCCTCGCCTCGCAGTAACGGCTCTCTTTACCGAAACGATTCACCTCGTTGAACCATTTCACCTCGGCCGGAACGTTTCACCTCGCCTCACCGGTTCATCTGATCGTTCTAGATCTCTCCATCAGCTGAGATCAGTTAAACGTTTCTGATTACCGAACCGATACAAACCAGAAAGAAAATAGCTGCAACACATTTAGCCATCATTATACTATGCCAGCGGATTTCGCTTTAGACTTTGTGACGTAGCACTGCAAAGTTCTGTATTTTCAGAAATACCTAGCTTTCATTATTTTGCACATTTTGAGGTTCATTTTAGCTATGTTATATTGATAAGAAAGAACTAAGTATTACATTTATAAAGGTTACATGGTTTTGAAAATAATGCAAAAATTAACAAAAATAATGAATTATGGTATTATTCTCAACTTCTGTATATAATTTTGAAGTGCAGAAACTGATATAGATGTACTACATTTCATTACAAATGTACCTGCTTATTAAAATACTTGTTTTTATAGACAATTTTAATGTAATTTCTATGATAACATTGATATTTTATACTTATCCTGACTCATGCTTATTGCTTATCTCCTCCTTTCCAACGGTTTAATGGAAACTTGAAACCCTTCAAATTCACTGAAGCGATCGTACAATCAGTCGCCTACGGGATTCACTGTGGCTGTCAGTGGTACAGACTGATCGCTTACCCCCTGGAACCACATCTTGCTGCCTTACTGGTTGTCCAAACAGTCGAATAAGGGGATCACCTTCTCTTAATAACAAGTTAATTTATTAAAAGAAGTAAATTATGTAGATATAGTGGATTTAGATGATCTAGAATTCAATCTAGCGCGGTGGGCGAGCTGGCTAAGGCGCCAGGCTAGTGATCCAGCGAGGTTGAGGTGTCGGGATCGAGCCCACCTGTGACCGGGTGTAAAAACCTTGGAGTCAAGTTTGTGTGCAGACTCTTTCAGTGTTGTCACAACCCCTAGTGTACAGTACACAACCCTGTGCACTTAAAAGAACCCACGAATCTGTTGGTATTTGACCAGATGGTGGCCACATGATTACGTGCAAACACCTAGTTGCGGGTACAGCAACGTGCAGTGAACATGGACAAAGTACTGTGACTATGTGTCCCAGTCCACCCAGCTGTGAATGGGTACCTCGTTAGGATGAGAAAGCCACAATAACTCGGTGCGCCTAGTGGCTGCAAGAGTTGTATACTCCCCAGGGAGCTGAGATTGATAATGCGATGTGCCGTTGAGATTGACATCCAATGATCAAGGGAAAAAATACCAGCGCCTTGAGCATGCACCAGTGATGGATGTGTGCGTTATATAAATATCCTATAATAATAATATCCTATAATAGTTATATTGAAACGAACCAAGCTTAAGGTTAAAGAGAAAGAGATTGTAGTTTGCGAGACTTCAATAGTTGTAGCAGGTGATAATGGAATGAAGAGACATTTGAATTTTCTCCTTCTCGTAGCAGTCCGCTTTACTGACGACGATGCTGGTACATGGGATTGACAATCTGGTTTACCAGGTAGTTGATGTTTAGCAATGAAGTCCCACCTTAGTCCCAGATGGACTGCCACATGTTCTCCAGTGTCGAATCTCATGCGTGCAAAGTCGAGAGCATGTCATTCTAGCTGCTTGCTGTAGCTAATGCTAGGAGAAATATCGTTTTTTGAGATAGTAGCTCAAAAGTCGTGTCTCTGAGAGGTTCATAGTCGTCGCTGGTGAGGTGTTGCAGTTTAATATTGAGGTCCAATGCTGGGGCTCTAAATTTCTGCAGTTGATCCTCCAGTCGACATGATCTTAGAAGGGCGACGGGTTCTGGAACTTGTGAGTTTGACTCCCGAGTTCATTGTTATGACAGAGCTGATAGCTGCCACATATGTTGAAAGTGTTGATCCTTTCAGATGACAGAGATATTCTGCTTCTTGAGGATGAGTAGCTCTCACAGCTGAGAATCCTTTCTAGCAAATTGATCAAAGCTTTTCCATTTGTCATCGTATAGATTTTGTGTAGAACGTCTTAAGGCAAGTGTAACTGCCTTAGCTGCTCTAGTAGAATATCCTCTCTTTTTTAGACAGTGTGTAATATGTTCCATACGTGTAGTCAGAACACTGATGGATTGCCGTGTAGTTATTTCGTGTGAGGATGAATCAGTAGATTGGGCCAATCTGGTAGACTCTGCGTTGGTTCTCGCTGGCCAGTAAGGCGCGACCAAAATCAGTCGTAGGGCTTTGGTCAGAGCGATTTTTCATATTATCTGAGGCAGTTACTAGGTATTGGAGGTGGAAAAGTGTACACATTTAGACCTTCCCATGATATGGCTAGAAAGTCTAGCGTCCAGGCTAGAGGGTCTGGTACTTGTGAGACGAACATTGCAATTTGATGATTGAAGTGTGTCTCAAACAGGTGAGTGGTCAACCCTGTTCTCTCGTTATCAGTTGGAATGCTTCTGGGTGAAGCATCCATTCTATCGGAGATGGTCGAACTGGTCTTGATAACGTGTCTGCTGGGACGTTTTTCGCTCCTGGGATGTGACAGGCTCTTATCCACAGGTTGAGATTGTCCACCAAATTGAATAGTTGAAACAGCGTTGACTTTGTTGAGCCTTGTAGGTTTATGTAAAACGCTACTGTCGAGTTGTCTGTGTGTATCATGAGAAACTGGTCTCTCAGTACATGTGACCAATATTGAATTGCCTCGATGAGTGCCTTGAATTCTAGTTGGTTTGTGTGCAGGCTCCTTTCGCTTGGTGACCAAATGCCTGATGCAGTCTCCTCGTTGAAGTGTGCTCCCCATCCTTGTAGAAGTGCATCTAGAAAGAGATGTAGCCTGTAGGCCGGCTCTTGCAAATAAGTCCCGTCGCAGACGTTCGACTTGATTGTCCACCAAAGTAGAAATTCCTTCAGATGCTGAGGAACTGGTATTGCATGTCAACTTTTTAAGTGAGGGGTTAGAAAGCATTGAATCGTATGTAATTGTCCCTTTCCTCTGCAAGTCTGCAGTGAGGAGGCCTAGCAGTTTCTGCCAATCTCTTATCAGGAGAGGTTCGTTGAAGGTGGTGTGTAGACAATTCTGTAAGTTGTTCCACCGTTCCTCCGGATCTACTGTGTGATTCTGTGTGGTGAGGAACCGGATTCCGAGAAACTGTAGTTCCTGTGATGGTTCTATTTCCGATTTCATCCTGTTAACGAACCAGCCTAGTTGAGTTAGTAGTTGGATCGTGAATTCTAGCTGAAGTCTTAGCTGTGATGGTTTTATTTCTAGTAGATGGATCGCGTGAATTCTAGCTGAATTCTTAGCTGAAGTCTTATCCTGTTGCTGTGATGGTTTTATTTCCGATTTCATCCTGTTAACGAACCAGCCTAGTTGAGTTAGTAGATGGATCGTGAATTCTAGCTGAAGTCTTAGTTGCTGTGATGGTTTTATTTCCGATTTCATCCTGTTAACTAACCAGCCTAGTTGAGTTAGTAGATGGATCTTCTAGCTGAAGTCTTAGTTGCTGTGATGGTTTTATTTCCTCGTTTCATTTCATCCTGTTAACGAACCAGCCTAGTTGAGTTAGTAGATGGATCGTGAATTCTAGCTGAAGTCTTAGTTGCTGTGATGGTTTTATTCTTCGATTTCATCCTGTTAACCATTAGCAACCAGCCTAGTTGAGTTAGTAGATGGATCGTGAATTCTAGCTGAAGTCTTAGTTGCTGTGATGGTTTTATTCCGATTTCATCCTGTTAACGAACCAGCCTAGTTGAGTTAGTAGATGGATCGTGAATTCTAGCTGAAGTCTTAGTTGCTGTGATGGTTTTATTTCGATTTCATCCTGTTAACGAACCAGCCTAGTTGAGTTAGTAGATGGATCGTGAATTCTAGCTGAAGTCTTAGTTGCTGTGATGGTTTTATTTCCGATTTCATCCTGTTAACGAACCAGCCTAGTTGAGTTAGTAGATGGATCGTGAATTCTAGCTGAAGTCTTAGTTGCTGTGATGGTTTTATTTCTTTCATCCTGTTAACGAACCAGCCTAGTTGAGTTAGTAGATGGATCGTGAATTCTAGCTGAAGTCTTAGTTGCTGTGATGGTTTTATTTCGATTTCATCCTGTTAACGAACCAGCCTAGTTGAGTTAGTAGATGGATCGTGAATTCTAGCTGAAGTCTTAGTTGCTGTGATGGTTTTATTTCCGATTTCATCCTGTTAACGAACCAGCCTAGTTGAGTTAGTAGATGGATCGTGAATTCTAGCTGAAGTCTTAGTTGCTGTGATGGTTTTATTTCCGATTTCATCCTGTTAACGAACCAGCCTAGTTGAGTTAGTAGATGGATCGTGAATTCTAGCTGAAGTCTTAGTTGCTGTGATGGTTTTATTTCCGATTTCATCCTGTTAACGAACCAGCCTAGTTGAGTTAGTAGATGGATCGTGAATTCTAGCCAAGCTGAAGTCTTAGTTGCTGTGATGGTTTTATTTCGATTTCATCCTGTTAACGAACCAGCCTAGTTGAGTTAGTAGATGGATCGTGAATTCTAGCTGAAGTCTTAGTTGCTGTGATGGTTTTATTTCTTTCATCCTGTTAACGAACCAGCCTAGTTGAGTTAGTAGATGGATCGTGAATTCTAGCTGAATTCTAGCTGAAGTCTTAGTTGCTGTGATGGTTTTATTTCCGATTTCATCCTGTTAACGAACCAGCCTAGTTGAGTTAGTAGATGGATCGTGAATTCTAGCTGAAGTCTTAGTTGCTGTGATGGTTTTATTTCCGATTTCATCCTGTTAACGAACCAGCCTAGTTGAGTTAGTAGATGGATCGTGAATTCTAGCTGAAGTCTTAGTTGCTGTGCTAGTTGATGCGCAATTTGATGTGTTGCAGTACTGGGTAATGATGCACCTGAGGTGTGATGGTGAGAGGTGGTATCGCCTTCAGCTGAATCTCATAACCTTCTCGTAACACTTGTAGAACATAGCCGTCTTGTAGAATTCTCCAATTCTCCCAGTAATAACCTAGATGTCCCCCCACTGTCGAAGGTTCCACCTGTATCACTGGGGGAAGATCAGTCGAACCGAACCTGATCTTCACTGATGTGAGAAGTGGGAGCTTCCTGAAGAGCGGCCTTTTCCGGAGCGACCCCTGGAGTTGTCATGTCATCGACGAAAGCTGGTAGACTTGCCTCCGCAAAAGCTCGTAGCTTTCTTATCCTTGGCCTTGTGTATGCCTGAGAATTTCAAACGAAATTCACCTCGTCGTGACAATTGTCGATACATTTTAATCATCGTCTTCATAGATCTGATGAGCATCTGATCTCTGTTGTGCTGGCATACTTACAGTGGTGTTGCTCTAATGCTACCATCAAACAATGTGGATGCTGCCCAAGGCTGGCGCAGCAGAGTTTTGACATGATATTCTGACCAATTGCAGGGTGTGAGGAGTCCTTGTTGCCAAAGTAAAGTCAATCCTGCCGATGTAGATGCCAAGTGATCTGACCTGAATTCATGATCCTTTTTCTGGGTGACGAGTGCTGATAAAATCATTCTTTCAGTCCCCATGTTAGGGTTCTGGAAGTTGTTGATAAGAGCTTCATTAATAGCTCTAGATCTGCCTAACCCAAAGAAAGTGCGTCTAGTAGTTGTGTTGAAGCTCGCCAATCTCCTATCTTCCACTTTGTAGGAATGACATTTCTATTCATTGATGATGTGATAATTGTCATCAATCTCTGGCGCTGTGAAGAAAGGTTCCATACTGTGTAGAGGGAACTTCCTTGCGTTGAATATCGGCGTATGTTGACTCTGATGTCTAGAAGCATTCACGAATGCTGACAGATTCAATGCAACTTGCGATACTGGTTTAATAGGAGGGCCATAAGTGTATCCAAATCCTCATCCAAAATGCAATGAGTCTCGGCCGAGTTCGAGTTGTGTGTTGGCATAGATATCGGTATGCTGTCTGCAATCCACGATAATACCTCAGAGTCTGGGTATATACTAGAGTTGTCAGGTTCGAGCAGGGATTCAAGTTTCCACTAAACCATCAGAAAGGAGAATAATAATAAGTAATAAGTATGAGTGAGGATACAGAAAAATAGTTGATTTTTTATCATTTCAGTTGATAGCAATGGGGTTGCATACAATGCATATTTAGGTCTACACTTATAATATTGTTTCTTTAACAACCAACTCATATTTCTTCAGCAAAGTATGAAAGTTTGAGTTATCCCACAAAACAGGCTACACTTAGCTGATTTTTTTTCTCAACCCGTTTTTTAACAGATAATTTGAATAACAGTAGTAGAAGATGAAACACAGGATCACTTATGTGTTTTTTTGGTATTAGTGGTAGATGTATAGTATGGTCACATTCATCAGTAATTTACCTTATTAAAGTGTGCGTACATCCAGTTGACAGTGGAAAATAAACAGTGTATGTTTGTAAACTTCTAAAATATTTTTGATGTTGTCTGAGAAATACTTTAACTTATTTACACAGGAGACAGCTGGTCAGCTAGAACCCCAGCTCCATTCAAGAAAGATGTAACGGCTACTTCATGATATTCCAGTGTCCAAGCCTGACATCCTAATCTCTGAGCCCCCAGTTAGACCCTGTGGAGGTGATGTTTACATATACAAAGCTGACTCTACAAGGGACCATGAGAAAATGGACTTTCGTTTTGACCAGTATAGATGGATATCAAAAGGCTCGAATAATCATTCCAGCAGAAAGAAAAAGCATGCAGTACTTAAGCGGTACTACTACATAAAAGATCCAAATGGCAAGAGTAAAGATTCTCTCGCAGGATTCAAGAGACTTGTTTACTGTCTCAGTGAAGAAAACAATGGAGTGTTCCTTATCCATTACCTCGGCAATGCATCCCTTGCTAAAGATTCACCACATAGAAACAGCAAGCACAGTACAAAAGTATTCATTGCAACTAAGAAATCGGGTTTTGCTGACATACATGATAAAGCAGATTTGAAGATGCCGCAAGATCTGTATAAACACTTGCATGAACACTCTCCTGCACATCCTATGCCCAGCATACCAGTTGCTTGTCCCAGGAGTAAGAAGCAAGTAGAAAATGTCTGTCTCTGTTATCGTGGTGAAAAGAAACTCTGCAACGATGAGCTCTTTAGCTTATATGAACTTGGCCTACATACTGGGTTCATCCATAAAATGACACTGTTGCCTCACTTGCTTGTGTATGTAGGAAACACCAGTGCAATTGCCTTTGCCAAAGACCTCATGAAAGAAAGTGCTAAAGATAAAACCTTGCCACAGTTGTTGTCTTATGACACCACATTTAATCTGGGTGATTTTATGTGTCTCCTCTTGTAATGAGAAACATCTTACTAGAGGGTGACCCCATATTTCCAGTAATGTTCCTTATACATGAAAGGAAGTTAGAAAAGGACCATGCTGAGTTTTTGCTTGAGGCAATTAAACTGATACAAGGTGACTGTGCTTTTCCAAACATTCCAGTTATGACAGACAGGGAGAAGGGAATTACTGGTCCTTTGCAGGATAAATATCCTGGTTTGATTAATGTGTTATGCAGAAATCACATTTTACATGATGTAGAAAACTGGGTTAAACGAAAAGGAGGCCGGAAGGATGATATTAAAGTCTTGAAAGGTGATATTGAGAGACTCCTTAATACAAACACAAAAGCAGATTTCCAAAATATGTATGATCTGCTTCATGTTACCTGGACAAAAGCTTTTCTGGAGTATGTTGAAATTTATCTCAAACATGGCCTGCTGCAACATGGATGCAACTTCATAACTTCCCAGTGTGCTGTGTTCGAAGGAGGAATTACAAACAACATGAGCGAATCCTTCAACAGAGTTATTAAACAACAGACAGGATGGAAAGAATGGCCGATCGATGCTCTTGTTTTGAGACTTTATTATCTTCAGAACTTTTACTTGTATGAATTTACAAGAGCACTTCAGGGAATTGGAAATTATGACCGAAAAGAGAAATTCAGAGGCAAGAAGCTATTGTTTTCTTGAGAGTTCTTACAGGGATCTGCATTGAGAAAGGTCATATTGGATTTTCACCACAGACATCATCTTTCTCGGTGTTAAATGTGAATGGCAAAGGTGTCAATGCTGTTAAACTTTTCCCTTTACCATCTTCTTGCACATGTGCTAGCACAGGTATGTGTTACCACATAATAGCAGTTCAAACTGCAGTTAGTAATGATGATGACAGTGGAAAGAGAATGCTACAGTTTGTCTGAGAGCTGGTTTGTTTTAACACATTACAAATATTCTGCTCATTATCATTCCCTGCCACAAAGTAGAAGGCAGGTATAGGGAACCACATCCGTGCGTGTGTGAATCGCCCGTAAGTCCCTTTATTACCCTTAAGATAAATGTGTCAAATTCTGATTTGTCAAAAGCCAAAGCATACCAAACCATGTAGGCGGATTTGCCAGGGTGTAGGAACTGTACACCCCATCAAATCTGTCACTACTACACAGGTTGTACGAATGACCTTGACCTTAGATATAATGTGGCCGCCAAACGGCTGATCTCTTCGAAATTTTAGTGTTGGCGTATACAATTATGTGTAGAAACAGAGTAAAAAAATTGCCATAATTTCTTATTTGTTGGTGTCAATAAATATAGCATTCTGCCGATGATTGAATGTTGTTGTTTACAGATAAGCTAAATAAATTTGTCACACGGTGTTTTGAAAGGGTGTACGGGACTGGGAGGCTTCATTGTGCAAAAATACATTTGTCATTCGTCATTCGCTGTCACTCGTCATTCAGATTAGGGAGACCCTAAACGTCGTGTTCCTACTAAGGTATACACCGACTATACCTTGGTAGGAACACGACGTTTAGCTGGCTGAACTATGGTTTCACGAATCCTTTGCAGGTGTCTTGTAAATGAAAGGGCCGAATAGAGATTCTTAGAAAATATTTTTCAGTGTTTTGTGACTGTAACCTTATACTATACAGTAATATATTAATGTATGATACATTTACCTGGCATAATGCCATGGCCACTGATAACTGTAGGTTGTAACACATACTGACAAACAAAAATTTCAATGAGCAAACACATTTGGTTTGTGAAAGGTAGAGCAGATATAGGCTAGTGCGCGTGCATTGCATGACGATGAAATTTATTCCGCGCGTAGTTGCACACGCCTTGCTCATGAGACTCTCACGTCGGTGTAGAAGTCGCACTACACTTGATCGCGGACAACCTGGAACCCCTTCGCTAACAATGGCAAGCACCAGTGGGCCGCACTCATACATGCTAATATGGGTCAATTGTCCGTCTCTGGTGGGGTTTTCCATTACTGACATGCTTTTGTTCAAAAATTCATTATCTGCAATGTAGGCAGTGGGATGGTGAGGTAGCCAAGTGGTTAAAGCATCTGCTCATCACGCCGAAGACCAGGGTTCAATTCCACTCTTGGGGTCAATGTGTGAAGCCCATTTCAGTTGTCCCCCGTCATGATATTGCTCAAGTATTGCTAAAAGTGTTGTAAAACCTTACTCTGCCATAGATAGTTTAAATTTGGGAATTCTTGGTGAATCAAGAAGGTCAAGTTCCTTACAACAGAAACTTCCATAGATGAATGGAGATTTTTGTTTCAAGTTCGACAAAGTTCTGTAAACTCAAATTTCCCAATGTTGATGACTTCTGAAATAAGAGTATAACTGTGACTCGCCTTATGTTCCAGGTTTACACTGTTAACCAGGAGTCCAAGTATCTGCTAGTCCAAGGGGTCCCCGCTGTAGGGGGCTGTGGAGGAGCTTGTCAAGTTGTTTGCAGTATATGGTGCAATCGAGGAATACAGGATCCTTGATGACTACCCTGCTGAGGAGTTTACAGAGGTCTACTTATTCAAATTCAAGAAGATCCAGTTTGCCAGGTGGCTGTTATAGCAAATAATATGTACCCTTCAGGCCTTGTCTTATCCAACTCTGAACTAGTCATAAAAACATAACAGTTCTGTTTCTACTTCATTTATTATGTCAGGTATAATCAGCCAAAAGTAATTTCAAAACGAAATCAAATTCAAGAATGTATTTTGATGTATAGCTTACATTGTGAACTGTAAAAGGAAGATGACAGATAATGTAGCTTATTGCAACTCTGTTATCACACACTGGCTCCAAATTAAAATACTTGGAACTGAATTTGTGTGAAAACTTAATTGTATGTATAGTGTAGCCACATGACGTTTACAAAGAAGTGGAAATGAATGATCTATTCCCTGAACTTGTATCAGTGGTAGTTGTGATCTTGTCCTTGTTTCTGTTGAGTGGTGGTGGGGTAGCCTGGTGGTTCACGTTTTTGCTTGTCATTTTGAAGAGCTGGGTTTGCTTTCCCACATGGGTACAATGTTTTGAAGCCCAATTCTGTTGTCCCTTCTGTCATATTACTAGAATATTGCTGAAACAGCATAAATACACACACACTCACTCACACAGGCTGTTATTTGAAGCAGAACAGAATTGAGAATTCTCCAAATGTTATGTTAAAATCTGTTTCCCCAGACTATCAGTGGTTTTATGGTATCACTTTAAGAAAACCATTTTGAAATTTATTAAATATCTTTTGGATTGTGTGATTCATCATGAACTTACAAATATATGTGCAGAAGAAATTATCCAACCAAGTGGCAACAGATCTCAACCAGCCTATCAAGGCACAGGGTTCGAGTCATCAGAGCACCAAGGAGAAATTAACTCTGTCTCTTTTG
Source organism: Haliotis rubra (assembly GCF_003918875.1). Taxonomy (NCBI): domain Eukaryota; kingdom Metazoa; phylum Mollusca; class Gastropoda; order Lepetellida; family Haliotidae; genus Haliotis; species Haliotis rubra. Next base: position 580,292 of record NW_025767501.1, read on the forward strand.
ACAAATTGTGGTTACCTCCCCCTCCAGTGGATAGGGGGCCTTCAGGATTTAGGCCGCCTGCTCACAGTAGGTATGAATATGCCTGGGTTCAAAGCTCCCATGCTACCTTACCAAGTAATTACGATGGTAGAACTGACCAATCAGAATCTCTTGCATGGTCACGTGACCCTGGGGTTCAGGGGCAAAGGAATGACCAAAATATGGACAGATTTGATCAACAGACCAAGGACAGTAATGAAGAGTCAAAAGAGAAAAAGGTTGATAAGCCTAAGTCAGGTGAAAAGGTAGTGAATGGCTTGATAGTTAGAGAATACAAGAAAACTGGCAAAGTTCCCAAGTTTATTCCAAGACAGGCACTGAAAAAGACTGGTGTTACAGTTGGAGAATCACCCAAACCGAGGCCTGAGAGTGATGCTTTGAACAAACAGATCCGTGTGAATGCGTTTACTCTGGCCGACACACAGGGCCCTACCATGCCAGGAAAAGGTGATCAGACAGTCAAAGTTCATCCTGGTGCCCAGAAGGCTGTCAATCAAACTGTGAAAGACATCAGGAAGCGCATCTCAAAGGTGGGTCAGGCTTACAAATTAACCATTCAGGCTTCTAAACTCCTGATACAAGCAGGAAAAGTATTCAAAAAGGCATACTGATTTCAGGTTTCTTGATGTTGAATGTTAATAACAACCTGGAGTCGAGAATGGAAAATAATTTATACACCTGCCATGGGAGTATTTGTGGACTGTATACATTGTCTCGTTAGGGTCCAAATAACTTGAAGCATCATCTGCTTATACTTTGCAGTCAAAGTTTTCTAAGGGTTTGCCCAATATGAAGTCTATGGGGGAGATTGTCAGGTCTGATTTTATGGAAATGGTCACAAGATACTACTCTTGGATCAATTGCCGAAATTCTGTTTCTTTGGCAGTCATAGAAATCACTATGAGCATATAGACTTTTGTGATGTGCACATAATGAAGTGAAAAACATGCTTGTTTATTATGAGAATAATCCTTGTGAAGGCAGCTAATCATGCAAGATTCTGTTTCAGTTTATAGCGGAAAAGGTTCCACAACAGAAGAAGGCCAAAGAAAGTTGAGAGATGTCATGGAGAAAGTGGAGTAGTCTAGTGTTTGAAGCCTGGCTTATTAAGCCACAGTCCTGGGTTTGATTCTCACACCTTGGAACCATGTGTGAAGCTCCTTGATGATGTTACCCAGTGTTGTGTCAGGAATACTGCTAAAAGCTACATGAAGATCAACTGAATCACTATTCAGTCAATTCAGTGTATTGCTAAAGTGTAATAGCTGTTCTGTACAGAATCTGAGAGAATGTTACAATACTTTCAGCACATCAGGCAGGTTTTATGTTGAATCCTTTTAGATATGTGTCCAGTGAGCAGTTGGTTGGTTGATCTCCAGATGAGTCATACAAGGAGATTAAAAGATGGTACTCCTTATTACCCTGCCTGTCTGTCATCATTAAGGGGATAGAGACAAGGGCTTGAGGTATGCCATTTAGAAAGTGGTCAAATGTAATATACACAAAAAAGTCAGTGATCTAACCCACTCGCCACCGCGATGGAAGTCTGACAATTGGTAGTTAAGATTACATACTTTGTGTACCCATCTGACAAATGTAAATTGGCACGGCTCCCACTGACAAAAGCTATGAATCAACGTTGCTATTTAGAAAGTACACAAAGTTCATGATCTAAACTGCCATTTGTCTGACTTCCATTTTTTGTGGGGGCGGTGGGGTAGCCTAGTGTTTAAAGCGTCACGCTAAAGACCCGGGTTCGATTCCCCACATGGATACAATGTGTGAAGCCCTTTTCTGGTATCCCCTGACGCGATGTTGCTGGAATATTGCTAAAAGCAGCGTAAAACTAAACTGACTCACTCCATTTTTTTGTGGAAGCTGCAGTGGCCAAGTGGGTGCTGGGAATTAGCTACCTGACCCTGAGAGTGTGGGATCAAATCCCAGATGGGACTCTACCCAAAATGTACGTGTTTAGTTTTACGCCGCACTCAGCAATATTCCAGCTATATGGCAGCGGTCCGTAAATAATCTAGTCTGGAGGAGACAATCCAGTGATCAACAGCATGACCATAGATCTGCGCAATTGGGATACGATGACATGTGTCAACCAAGCCTGACCACCTGATTCCATTGGTCGCCTCTTATGACAAAAATGTACTAGAATCTGTTCTTTTTGTGAAAGTGTACCCCAAAATATAACATGTTACAAGGACTAGAGGGCTTGGAGCTGTCAGAATGAGGTATGCATGTTAAACTGCAGTATGGTATGTCAGTTGGATAGCACTTTGTAACAGACATTAGTATGGACTTGTACTCAACGCCACCCATGTACATGTACATTGATATATGAGAGCAAAATTCTTGACTGCAACCTCTTTCTCCTTATCTATTGGAAGTGTAACAAACTTGACAAATACAGCAGTGTTATTAATCATCCTGTTTGTGGCTCCTTGCAAGGGAAGACCTGTTCATATTTTGCCATCGTGACAGTCAACTCTTTTTCAGGGTAAATCAAGATGTTTAGCTGAAAGGATCTCTTTATCCAGTTTATAGTCCAAGGGTGTTTCCAAATTAGTCCATTGATAACTTCTATTTAACACCATATACAACTCATTATGCTACATTTAAAAAATTAAAGGAGAATACGAACGAAAACAAAACTTTTGATATATTGTAAAGGATATTCTAAAAGTCACATTCCGTGATTAAAATTGAACAAAAAGTTTGTAAAATAGCAATAAAAACACACAAAAACGTACTCGTATTTCCGCCTATTACGGAAACACCCTGAAAGTTAATGAGCAGAGGGGGTATCACGTGACATGACGTCATAAGTGCCTGTTGCTGATGGCTTTCTCTTTGATTTTACCTCACAACTTAACAGTGTCCGTGGTTTCTGAAGCAGTAAAAGATGTTCCTGATGTCATTTCTGAAATGGATGTTAGACCGTATCAATACGATCCGATTTTACATCTTGCAAAACAATCTTCCTCTGAAGATGAAGAAGAATCAAGCGAAACGGAGGCACCGCTTGAGGTCAAAATATATTTAAAAATAGACCATATCATTTAACAAGATTACTATTTGTCAGCAAAATGTCACACAGTTCCAGCCAGCAAACTCACCCCTATAAATATACGACCAGTCACTAAGAATTTTTTTTTTTAAATGTGATTACAGTTCATTTTGTGTCAAATGGGTGACTGTAGGGTGTCTGGGATTTAAAAACAACATAATTATGCTTCAGACGAGGGAAATTAAACTCATCTGCTTCAAAAATTACACTGGAATTATTTTGTTGAAAAAAGTTAGGATCCTAGTTCTCATTAATAACGTATCAAGTCTCGATACAAGATCCCAGCCTGGTCGAGCAGAGATAATATTATAAGTTATTCCCCTAAAACTGGTGAATTATAAAATACTAGTCAGGACAACGTATGTTTCCCCATTGTTTGGTTATGGAATTAGTTATAGTACTCGGTCATAGTTTTAGAATGACATCTCCCCGCCGTGATGTTGCTGGAATATTGCTAAAAGCGGCGTAAAACCAAACTCAGTCAGTCAGTAGAATGACATCTTGTCAGCCAATGAGAATACATAATAACTTTCACGGCACACACTACTGACTAATAGCGAGTCTGATTCTGACGTGCGTAATTGGACAAAATGGAAAAATATGAAAGCAACAAGTACTTCATGATTTGCCGTTGTATTCGGAAATGTTTCGAGTAGACTGCATCATTAAGGGCTCCAAACCGAAAGAACGTTATAGCAACATTTTCAAGCTCATGTCAAATCACTTACTGATTTTGATAATATATATCTCATGTGGACCAGTCGAACTGCCCCAGCTACAACATGCCCAGCCAAATTTGGTCATTCATTCTAATTTGTTCAAATTTATTTATAATGATTGAATATATGCCGTAAATGCATAGTTTTTGTCAACTTATTATGATATTATGTTCTTCATATAAAAGTTATTAGTAAGTAATATTTCTGATAAATGTTTCATTAGTAAACTCATAACTATGTATATACTTATATATGAAGAACATAATATCAAAGTTGACAAAACTATGCATTTATGGCCTATATTTATTCATTTTAAATAAATTGGGGCATTTTGATTACCCCACTGGGGCAATTTGACCAAATTTGCTGGGTCATTTTGTAGCGGGGGCAATTCGACTGGCAACCGGACTTGATTTAATTTATGTTAAAAATACCACTGACAGTAAGTTGTTACAGGGAATGATGGAGAATAAATGAATCTCGTGGATACTTTTTCCTGCTTCAGCCTAGCTTGGGGATTTCCATACCCCATGTGTGCATGTCTCTTTCATATGCGTCCGACTCGGAATGATCGGCACATTTCTCCTGCCGAAAACTGCCATTTCACTTGGAAAACGGAAGAAATGGTGGTTCTTTCCCATGTTCGATGATGCCGTGCATCCCCAGGCAATGCAATACACCATCGTACCATTTAAAAGAACGACAGAAACAACACGATTTGTACTACTGTAGCTCTTGGTCTTTGGCAATATGGCGGACTCCAGGCATATTTGACGTCACGAGCGGAAAGGTCACGTGGGTTCTTGCGAAATATGCATAATGGCCGATGCTGACATTTTCAGAAACTGTTTTCGCGATTAAAACATGATTATACATAATTTTTAATTTAAAATTTGGGAATATGTTTCTGATGACTATCTTTCACCCAGCATATTATTGCAATTCACTCGTATTCTCCTTTTTATTTATTAATTTCTCACTTGTTCAATGACTAATTAGCCTCCATAATTGCACAAAGGAAATTTTCTACATAACTATTTCTGCTAACACAATTCCAGTAGTCTGGTTTTTGATTATGATAAATGCTTAGTGCTGTCAGAACCACAGAAATATCAGACTTAGTGGACTTCCTGTTGTTTCTGTGTGATGAGCCTCAACAAGATTTTCCCCATTGCATGGACTCTTGAAACGTTCTAATATAAGCTGAAGTTCTTGCTGTCTGTTCATGAACCGCAGTGATGTTGGTGTCCCCTTTCCTTCCTTTACATGGATTATACTTAATCTTTACAAATAGGGCCACTGACTTGGTTGACATTATCTCCACTGCGTAGATCGACACTCATTATGTTGATCACTGGATTGTCTGGTCCAGACTCGATTATTTACAGACAGCTGCCATATAGCTGGAATATTGCTGAATGTGACATTAAACAACAAACAAATAGGGCAATAGGGAGAATAGGTGGATTGTGACTGCCAGGACAGATGGCTTGCTTGATGCAGCTGTTGGAGTGACACGGTACAGACTTCCATCTCATGTGATGGTGATTCCAATCATATACTGTATCCCTCATAGTGGTTTACAGTGTTATACATATACACATTTCAAGCTCACTGGGCTTCTGTCAAGAGAAAAAGCATGAAAAATATACTGAGGCTTGACTCTTAAACTACTGTGAATTTCTTAACAAACTTGAGGGGAAAATATAGAACTATATATCTCTTAGTTTGACAAGTGGCTGTGATAAAGAATGATTAATCTTTCCTTACAAATCTGCAAAATTATATATCGGTAGACGGTAGTCCTTATCATTAACATTTAAAGTTGTCATGTTGAAATTTTTAAGCATTTCAACTGTCAACAAGCATTGTCACTAAGGTGACATAATCCCCCGCCACAAATTATCAAATCAAACTTATAAAGTAATGAAAGTTTAAGTTAAATGTCAACAAAAACATGACCAATCAACCTCTCTTGATATTAAGGTCGCTGTGACCTTGAAAATTAAGTGAAGGTCACCAAGTGACTGGGCCCTGCGCCTTCCCTGGATGAAGCTTGGTGTCAAATATGAAGAAACTCCAGTGAATGGTCCTTGAGGTATCTCGCTGACAAGCATAACCTGCAGGTTAATATGCTGAAATCTTCAAAGTGTCTCTGTGACCTTGAAAATTATGTGAAGGTCACCAAAATCGACTGGGCCCTGCACCTTCCCTAGATAAAGCTTTGTATTGAATATGAAGAAAATCCAGTGAACGGTTCTTGAGATAGCTTAACATGCAGGTAAAACGTGAAAGTCCCCTTGTGACCTTGAAATGAAGGTCAAGGTCACCAAACCTGACTTGGACCTTTCTTATACTGTGATGAACCTAGGTACCAAATATGAAAAGAATCTAGTGAACGGTTCTTAAGATATTCCAATTCGTACGTACGGACGGACGGACGGAGCCTATTACTATATAATATATATATATAATAAATGCAGCTCCTTTCAAAATATGATATAATGTTCAAAATTGTACAGTAAATATGGCAGTTTCAAAATCACATGAGAAAAAACAACACAGGTGAGTATGTTTACAAAACATTTAATATTAATGACACACATTAACAGTGTTGGAGAATATTATACACAAGTTATAGCTAGATAAAAACTAATCTGATTCCTCTGTAGCACTGATGTACGACTCCATGCAGACACCAGTTGGCTCGGACTGTTCATCAGTCACTGCCAAGGTAATGTATGAAGTCTCCATCCTTGAGAAGAATTGCTAGAGCAATCAGACCACCATATAATTCATAAACGTGCGTCACATTTCAATCAGGTTCTTGGTACACAGTCATTATTCCTTGAGTTTCTCAGTCACTTAAATGCAAGCACCTTTGTGCCTTGTCAAAAATTGCAGAGGGTACATACATTTTCTAAGCAAAAGAAACTGGCACAGGGAATGTTTGCAAGAATGTTCCCAATAATTTATATATTCATATTGGCAAAATTTCTTACATGCTGGAGGTGTAAGCTCTTGCATAATACTGAATACAAATAAACTCTACTATAGTCCGTTTGGCTCAAATGCGGACCGATGAATTGAAATCTAACTCGAAAACTAATAAACATATAATACTCAATGAAACACTGATCATAATCAAAACATCAGACCAACTCTGTGATTTTTTTGCAGAATTTATGTCCTAAAAATAAAAAGTTTAACAAACTACAGTGGAAGCTGTCAAAACCGGCATAAAATCTCAGTCCTGTCCATGGCTAGTGCATTTATCATCATTTAAAAGTTCTGCAATCCAGCAGCTGTCAATTCCGGATCTCGGCATAAAATGAGCCGCCCGGATATGTTTATACAGTAATCAGCGCTGTCTAATCCGGCACGTGACGAGGAGTTGGCCGAGTGTGTATTGTCACTAATTAATCCTGCGTTACAACTACATGGCTGCCGACAAAGATAATTTAATCTTAGTTCAGTATGGGTGTACTTGTACATGTAATAGTGAGTTGACATGTTCTATTGTCAGTGTGTGCAGTAGTTGAGAGAACCACGAGATACAACAATGTATATGAGAGTGACAAAGCTGGTCCAGTTCTAGTTGTAGGTAACTGTGTCAGCTCTACAATCTGGCACACTGTATAAACCGGATTATATCTTCAGTCCCGATGAGTGCCGGTTTAGACAGACTGTATCATTAAACTATTTACACAGTTCACTATTTGTTACGAGGGTGGAATGCACAGAGATAAACAGCCAGGTGTGAGAGAAAGGATGGAGACGCCACAGCCCAGGTAAATGAATCAATACCTTTATCAGCACTTGTGTACGTGCTTCACATACACCTGGCTGTTCCTCTCATTGCACTCCTCCCTCGTAACAAATAATGAACTGTGTCAAAACTTTAATGACAGTTTGTTAAACAACTTTTTTATTTTTGGGACATAAATTCTGCAAAAAAATCACAGATTCGGTCTGATCTTTTGATTATGAACAGTGTTTCATTGAGTTTTATATGTTTATTAGTTTTCGAGTCAGATTGCAATTCATTGGTCCCTTTTTGAGCCAAACGGACAATAGAGTTGGACTGACGAGTCCATTGTGATGTCACAAACCTTAACTTTCATTACGAAATGATGCAAAAACCAAGATGCCATTTCTTCCTAAAAGATCCTTTCTTTGTGTAAAGAACAATAATTATGTGAATAATTCATTCTCCTCTTTATTCCAATTCAGGATTAAGACAACCAGGGCTTTACTTCATTCTGATTATGTATTGACACAATCACGGTTTTGATCGACAAAATGTATATAATACAAATGATAAGTGCTCCTTAATATTCTCGAACACAAAGCCATGTTTGTGTTGCTAACAACATTGGGACATAAATATCAACTGTACATCATTGGGAGTGTTACCGGTATCTGTGGGAAAACAGTTCGCTCTCCAGTTGGTTAATTACTGGGTTTGTCATGATTATCTAGCACAATAATAAACTGAACCTTACAAACCAAGTTTGCATAATTAAACTGACCTTTGAAATAAAGTTACGTAGATCAGAACATACATTATCATTATTGTTTCCACAATTTCACAACAAATTCATCTATTCTCACCATTTTATCTCAATAGAGATATTTTAGACATTCACACAGTGTATCACATAGAATATAGCAAAACTATAAACAAATTTGCACCTCAAAAATCTGCATTCAAAACAGCTTAGGAAAAGACTAGTTCCAAATTACAGGGTGACATTTGATTATAGAAGAACCTGTGCACTGATTGACAGAATCAGTGTCTAAGAAGTTGAAATTATATAAATGCATTGCTTTAGTATGAAAATACTAAAATAAGAACAAAATAAAGAGTTCTCCTATGAAATTACAGCAACTGTTTCCATGGTGAATCTCGTGGGGTAGTGTTTTTAATGCCGGTGCTTGTGGATGATGCGATGATGATGATGACGATGACTATTATGGTTAGATGGTAATAACCACTCATACACAATCAGAACAATATTTTTTGCAAGTAATAGCTACATAATCTGTTCAGTGTCTTGTCAATCCAAACCTAATAATCCTGATCTTACTATCAGTAGTCTGATATTAACATGAATCGAAGAATCTGATCAAGCATCGGTCTCCAAGAATGGAAGCATCTTTGTTGATGGATACAACATGGCCAAGGGGAGAGAAGCGAGGAGAGCACTATCACATGAGAAGCTGGCAAGCAGCGCCACCTAGTGGTCATGTCACTGCTTACTGGATGATACCAAGGCTGCCAAGGCAGCTTACACTGTGTCCCAATCATCCCTCATTAAACACCAGACTCACTGTAGCACCAGGCCAACCTGTTGACAAAGACAGAAGGGTTAACACAACGATGACCTACAAAGAGCAGTACAATAAGACAATATAAGCAATGAGCAGTCAGTCAGTCTGTGTTCATAGTGCAACGAGTGGGGAACGTCAGTTGGTACCATGACAATTTCAGCAACGCCAGTTGATACCATGACAATTTCAGCATACTGCAGCAAATTAGTGTTGACAGCATAAACAATGGTCAACACAACTGGGTACCATGACACACTATTGTGAACACCACTGGGTACCATGACACACTATGGTGAACACCACTTGGTACCATGACACACTATTGTGAACACCACTGGGTGAACACCACTATGACACACATGGTGAACACCATGGGTACCATGACACTATGGTGAACACCACTGGGTACCATGACACACTATGGTGAACACCACTGGGTACCACACACTATTGTGACACCACTGGGTACCATGACACACTATGGTGAACACCACTGGGTACCATGACACACTATTGTGAACACCACTGGGTACCATGACACACTATGGTGAACACCACTGGGTAATATGACACACTATGGTGAACACCACTGGGTACCATGACACACTATGGTGAACACCACTGGGTATGGTGAACACCACTGGGTACCATGACACACTATGGTGAACACCACTGGGTACCACCATGACGAACTATTGTGAACACCACACCACTGGGTACTGAGCATGACACACTATTGTGAACACCACTGGGTACCATGACACACTATGTGAACACCACTGGGTACCATGACACACTATGGTGAACACCACTGGGTACCATGACACACTATGGTGAACACCACTGGGTACCATGACACACTATGGTGAACACCACTGGGTACCATGACACACTATGGTGAACACCACTGGGTACCATGACACACTATTGTGAACACCACTGGGTACCATGACACACTATTGTGAACACCACTGGCACTGAGCATGACACACTATTGTGAACACCACTGGGTACCATGACACACTATGGTGAACACCACTGGGTACCATGACACACTATGGTGAACACCACTGGGTACCATGACACTATGGTGAACACCACTGGGTACCATGACACACTATTGTGAACACACTGAGCATGACACACTATTGGTGAACACCACACCACTGGGTGAACACCACTGGGTACCATGACACACTATTGTGAACACCACTGGGTACACATTGTGAACACCACTGGATACCATGACACTATGGTGAACACCACTGGGTACCATGACACACTATTGTGAACACCACTGGGTGATGACACACTATTGTGAACACACTGACACTGGGTGAACATGACACACTACTATGGTGAACACCACTGGGTACCATGACACACTATTGTGAACACCACTGGGTACCATGACATGACACTATTGGTGAACACCACTGGATACCATGACACACTATGGTGAACACCACTGGGTACCATGACACACTATGGTGAACACCACTGGGTTAATATGACACACTATGGTGAACACCACTGGATACCATGACACACTATGGTGAACACCACTGGATACCATGACACACTATGGTGAACACCACTGGATACCATGACACACTATGGTGAACACCACTGGATACCATGACACACTATGGTGAACACCACTGGATACCATGAACACTATGGTGAACACCACTGGATACCATGACACACTATGGTGAACACCACTGGATACCATGACACACTATGGTGATACCATGACACCATGGTGGACACCACTGGATACACCACTGGATACCATGACACACTATGGTGAACACCACTGGATACCATGACACTACACCACTGGATACACCACTGATACCATGACACACACCACTGGAACACCATGACACATATGGTGAACACCACTGGATACCATGACACACTATGGTGAACACCACTGGATACCATGACACTATTGTGAACACCACTGGGTAATATGACACACTATTGGTGAACACCACTGGATACCATGACACACTATTGTGAACACCACTGGATACCATGACACACTATGGTGAACACCACTGGATACCATTACACTATGGGGAACACCACTGGGTGCCATGACACGCCAGCCGACTGACAGCTGTGTCTATCAATTCTCAGTTGCCAATGTGCCAACAAAACCAATTTTGTCAGATAAGTACATGGCACATTGAATCATTCTTTAGAGAATTTTCCAGGACTGATAGAACTGCCCATGACCTTCCAACGTACAAAAAAAGCCCCCAACAATGTAGTTCCAGAGCTACCATTTACTGACCCGCCTTGTGTCCATTGCCGGGCACTTCCAGTTATACAAGTAATACTGAAGATTGCCATCACCGATCCCGAACTTCAGCTTCTCCAGGAACTCCTTGTTGTCCATTAGATCCAGGGCGTTGAACACGTCAAAGCCAACCTGCAATCAACCGACAGACACATTCAGCTTCTGTAGTTTCTGATATACTCTGCACTAAACTGAGATACAGCAAATGACATCTATCTTGTGTAAACTATGCATACCAAAACTACATGTTTTAGCTTATTGTCTTATGGGTTTAAAAATATTGCCGTTTCCTCCTCACGGAAAAAAAAGATTGGCATATCTTGCTGAAGTGACAGAAACAAATATTCTGTCTTGAACAAAAAGCTTAAGTCCCAGCACCCTTAAACATTGTCATCAGAAAGACCATCATCCAAACACACTTTGGTCACATGATCTTCATTTGCCCTTGTCAAGACTAACACAAGTACTGGAGACATGACTAAAGGTCCTGCATATAAAAAACTGGAAACATAAAACAATGACAATATCAATGCCTTTATCTTTCCTCCTTTATTGCTATGTGGTAAGCGACTTACATTTTTAGCTACTATAAGAGCGTCCTGCATGAGATCTACCCAGGGCGTCTTGTGGGCTACGTTGTAGAAGGAGTAGGCTGCCTTGAGGGACTTGTGCTGGGGGTGGTGCATCACAGTGGAGGGCAGCGTGTAGAAACTCACAAAGTCCGTAACTGTCCCATCAACCTGCACACAACAACAATCAGACATGTCTTAACTAAAGATCAGTAAAACAATAAATATAATGAGAGAGAGAGATCTGGCAATATATGCCGGCCTTTTCCTTGAATTTGTCCGAGGGAATAACAAAATATATGACCAGTTGATCCTGACAGAGAAAGGGACACAACCTATGAGTAGTGAAGCTATCAGAAGTTGCAGTCAGCAATACTCCAGCCATATCCTGACAACCTGTACTACCAAACATTTCAGAGTTAAAGCAATGACCCTCTTACAACAAGCATGGGTTCCTGAAGACCAAATCTAACCTGCATCTTTACAGGTGCCACTCCATCACAACATGAAGACATCTGATCAGGGATTTACAGGACGCCAATTCCTGCATCCTTTATGCATAAAAATTGACAAAGGAAGCAAACAAAATTCATTAGCAGAGACTAAAAAAGTACAAATTCTTTTTTGTAAAATTCAAATCAAGTGACAATAAGTTATCACTAAGTTTGCTACTAGCTGGGTTATAGTATTATTTGCAACAATGTGATGATCATGATACACAATACAATAACAGTATTAACAATCATATTTAAGTGTCTGGGACCCCCATTTTGTTGTCCAGGACCCCTGAAAATTAAGAGTATGAGTTCCAGGGACTCTCAAATACAGGACTCCATGTAAATCCCTGTCTGATGCTGTGACAATATTCGACCCCACAATCGAACTGGGCAATTTTCGTATCTAAGAGCTAATAAAGGGGAGCTTGGGACCTATTCATAACAGGGTGCCCATGGGACGGAACATACAGATGAACAATAATGCAATGATGACAAAATGACAAAAACACATTATGTCTGGAGTGAGTGAGTGAGTGAGTGAGTGAGCTTAGTTTTATGCCACACTCAGCAATATTCCAGCTATATGGCGGTGGTCTGTAAATAATAGAATCTGGGGACCAGACAATCCAGTGATTAACAGCATGAACATTGATCTATTATGATACGATGACACGTGTCAGCGAGCCTGACCACCCGATCCCGTTAGTGGCCTCTTACGACAAGCATGGGTTACTGAAGATCAATTCTAACCTGGATCTTCATGGGTCCATTATGTCTGGCATAAACATGTAAACAGGAAAGAGTTATCAAGAATTATACTTACTTCTACAACATAGCTATCAACTATTCCATTCCTGGGAATGAACCAATGTCGAAATTCTTCTTCACTAAAATTAGGGGACAAATCAAATGTGTCTAGGTACTGCAAAAAGAAACAGATCATGTGGTTAGATTTGATGGCAATAAAATACATTACATCAACACTCACACAAAAGACAGAATGATCAATTCAGTTGTGGTAAACAAGTTAAACAGTATGTTGCAATGCAGAATGGCACGCAGATACAGCCCGGCCATGACAGACAAACCATTGTGGTCATCCAATACCCACATCAACTTTCCTTGCCCTGTAAAGTGCTAACTTTAATCTAGAACAATGTCTTACAATCCCACGAAGGTAACTGTGACAGGCTTGGTCATCCAATCTCCATGGCAGTTATCTATTACAATCAGCCTGGCCTCCTACTGTCAAATATACTGGACACAATAAAACCACATCTTTCACTCTTCCCTACCCTCCTATAGATATCCCAGGGATCATTTTGGACCATGCTATTGCACAATGAAATATGAATTGGCATATTGAAAACATCAAGGGCCCTTATGAGTGAATGAGTGAGTGAGTAAGTTTGGTTTTACGCCGCTTTTAGCAATATTCCAGCAATATCACGGCAGGGGGACACCAGAAATAGGCTTCACACATTGTACCCATGTGGGGAGTCGAACCCGGGTTTTCAGGATGACAAGCAAACGCTTAAACCACCAGGCTACCCCACCGTCCCAAAGGGCCCTTATGGCATGTATTGATCACAAATGGCAAAAGGCCCTTATGAAAATATATTCTATTTACGTTAGTATAACCATGTTTATTTATGTTGTGTTGATGACACAGGAAGTACAGACCACTCGATCAACCATTTCCTCCTTCTAAATATTTGTTAAGGATAAACAAGACTGTATTTCTACATTAACTACCACAGAAGTCTATATTATCCCACAAAGCATCCTTCAGTAGTCCTTGGGTTTCCGTGATGTAACAACCAACATTCGAGGTGAGGTGAGGTGAAATTGGGTTTAACGTCGTGCTTGAGAATATTTCGCTCATATGACGACGTGCATGCGTGTGTATGTGTATGTGCGGCTGCTTGTAATAGCCCAGACTGAAGCTGGTTTTATAGGGCTAGCCCACTGAGATACCATACCGCAGTGAAGCATGAATACCCCACTCAGACACATTATACTGACTCCGAGCCTACCAGTCCTTGTTGTACCTATTAATGCCGAGCGCCAGACAGGGACCAACAAGTACCATATTTTAACGTCTTTTGGTATGACGCGGTCGGGGATCGAACCCGCGACCTTCCGCTCTCCGGGCGGACGCTCTAACCACTCCACCACGGAGGCGGTCCACCAACATTCGAAATGCCATATCTTCTTGAGTAATGTGGCGCATCCAAACATAATGCACATATCACTACATGTACATTGTATACTTTCAGCGAATTTCAGGAACAAACAGATGAACGTGTATAAACAAACTCGGTCAATAACAAATTTAAATGATTTGCCAATTATTTTATCAGTATATCTCGTGTTCTGCTAGGGATTATTTAATACGCATAGATTAGGATTACCATGTGTATTTTCTCATAAGCTGGATATTGCAGTCAGCTGAGCCCACACTTCCTTCTACCACTGATTCAGTTAAAACCCCAGAACATAACTTTAATAATTTTGATGAAGTGATTGAAAGACTGGTCATTCTTCCCGTAAAGTACTGTCCATGGCTGCCAGACAATGAAGTCAAAGCACTTTAGAAAACAGATATCTCACTGGCTCAAAAACACAAAATGGTCAACGGTATCTCTGGGTCTACCTGATTTCACTTCCTTGTGTGCTAGTCAGAATTTGTCAGATGTTAATAGTGAGGCCACTTTTCATGGATCAATATATTCATATGCAAAGTTTTTGTGTAAAAAGTCCTAATATATTTTCTTTAGGAGTGAGTGAGTGAGTTTAGTTTTACGCCGCACTCAGCAATATTCCAGCTATATGGCGGCGGTCTGTAAATAATAGTCTTGACCAGACAATCCAGTGATCAACAGCATAAGCATCGATCTGCGCAATAGGAAAGAGAGATCTCTCTCCAACCAATCAGAATCAAACATTTTTCAACATTAGGCAGAATTTAGGTAAACGATTGGACTTAAATGAGATAATGGCATTATCACAGGTAAATACACAGAGAAGTGACAGTTCTGTGTTTACTGTGTCCTTACCGATGCTAACAATTTGTACGCTTCTGGGACATCCGCTGGTGTGAATGGCCGAAAGCCTGGAGTCTTTGGGGACTGAAAGCAGAGAAGAAAGTTTTTATAGATAGAACTAGCACAATGCTCATAAACTATGAGTTCAGATACTGCACAGAAGATCAACAGTCAGAGTTATTTAATATGAGTATTTCCAGAAACATGAGTAACTGAATCCTTTTTGATTTCCTATACATTTTTTAATATATACATTTAAGAGCAGAGATAACCATGGTCTCCAAATTCGAGGACTTTCAAGGAAGATTCAAAGTTCAAATGCCTTCAAAGCTACACTGTAAGTGAGCAAAAGGCTGAGTTAGGTTTAGCAAAGCTTTTCACGGTATTCCATCCTACTAGAGCGTGACAGCTTACTATGGGAGGAAAACCCAAAATGATGCTGGTGTGAGACATTTACCCACAAGCACAGGTATGCTGCTGACAATCCTGGGGACAAAAACAGGGCGAACAAGGATTTGAACTCATTAACATAGGGTTCTGGCATGCCCAAGGAGGCACATTGCATAGTGAATTGGGCCGTGTTGACAAACCTCCCCTAGACAGACCTTCCAATGGATCATGTGTATGTAACACTGTAGTATCCTCACCTCTGGTAATTTGTACAGCTTTAGAGTTCTTTGCATAGTCATGTGACGGCTAAGATGAGAAAACTTCACTTCAATTAGTTTCCGTGGATTTAGTGATCGATGCCAATACCTAGAAAGAAAAACATCACCAGTTATACAAAGTATAGGTAACAGTCCATGTGATCTTTGGTCAAGTCACTGAACAAATCAGTAACTTTTCACTTTCTAAATCTAAACTAAACTAGTGTCGTTTTCTTTCTAAAATGTCAATGTTTTTACAATTAATCTTTAGCAGGGGTGTGGTTTTCATCAAGGTATCTCATTTGAACAACTCCATAAAGTTTTCATTGTCAGTTATCTGTTTAACCCTGGAATCCATTGCATCCACAGCTTTGCTTTAACTGATTTCAAAACAGCAATGCTAAAAGCAGTCATCCACTCAAATTAGACCAAAGAAGATGAGAAATTCTGTTTGCTGTTTCTATTCAGAGAATGTGAGGAGATAACACTTCCTGAATAAAGCTCTATGATGCTGAAATGGTCCAGGGTATTTATTATTACAGAATGGACACAAAATACACTCAGTAACCAAGTTGTTTTACATCATATATGCATGCAGATTCTACAGAAATGGTGCCAACTCACCTACAAGACGTTACAGGTTTTGGTAAGACCACGCCAGCCGTATACACAGCCTGGAACAACCCTTGTTGATGAACCCGTCTTGTGATCTCTCGGATCAGCACCGGGGCAACACGCTTTGATCGTAACTTTTTATGCACACATAAGAAATTTATTTCTACCATTTTCTTTCTTCTGCAAAAAGAAAAAGACACAGAGTAAATAAACACATATAAAACTATTGCTGGTGAAATAAATCAAGTTGTAGGTGACTTCATGGTTATTGTTTTGATATTTACGTTTCCATAAACCTAACAAAAGAAATCAAGTCCCACAAAACAAATGATTGTTTCCTGATTGACTGAGGCCTGAGTTGCACTATTGTTGAGAAGTCTGTGAAATTATTATTGTTGACTTTTTTCTATATAAAAAACTGACTTAAACAGTAATTATGCGTTTATGTACATACAAACTAAATGCTGGGGAATACCTATTAACATTAACAAAAACTAACATGCTCAAAGTTTTACAAAAACCCAAACTGGAGTGATTATTCCCTCAGCATTTATCAGGAAGCAATGCTGGATCCAATTCTATACTACAGCTGGAAAGAGCTGACAATTTCTACTCGTACAAACCTTTCATATATTTTGATGTGAGCAGGAACAGCACTTATGAAGCCAACAAGTTTTCCACTTTTTGTGACCCTCACACCACAGTGCCAGTCCTTTATCCAGCCTGGAGGTTGAAGAGCCCTGCAAACAACAGATTCCACATTCAGGCTCCCATATAAAACTTGTGTCTACTCACAAAGACAGGTATGTCCCACTACTACATGCATATATAGTTAGTAAATCTTGTCTTTTTACCATCTGAATACAATGCTTAGAAGTCATGCCATTTCCATTCTCAACTCCCTGGGGAATATACAACAGAAGCTGCCTGTGATGAATCATGAGGTAACAATCTTATCCCAATTAGCCAATTTAAAGTTCCCAAGTTCATACGAAATCACTCGCTGAAGGAGACATTACATGTGCAACATGTGTTTAGTGTGGGTTTTGACCGAAGTCCTAGTAGTAGAAACTGATTCAAGGACTCTTGGTGACCAACATTCCTTAGCTTAAAATCGTAGTATGACCTGTGAGCTTTGCAGATAATATATGCATGCATGAAATGAAGACAAGGTACCACTTTGTGTAGAATAAATATCTACAAACTTCAAAGGTATAAATATTCGTCGTTATTGTTATAGAGACCATTCAAACTAGACTTACCACTGGAGAAATTCTGGAGAATAATCAAATCTAAACATGTTGTCATCATCTTCTACATAATTTTCATTCAGGAGTGTGTACAGCTCTTTCAACTGAAATGGAAACAGTTCTCAGTTTGAGCAGGTCAGACTCACTGAATCATCATCATATGTTCTTGTTGACTGTTTACTCATCTAATCAAGTATACACGTTTTCACCAAGTTCAATCTCACTACAATCAGATCTCAATACCTCCTCAATATATCACAAACGTTTGCCACAAACTGTAGTGGCAGACATATGTGACGTTATTTTCCGTAATCCTTGCTGAACATTATAATAAATCTTCCACAGTTCTCATTGTTTGTGAAGAAGACCACAGCAACATCACTGCAAGTTTCTATGACCACATTGACGCAAATAACTGGAGATGACACATTCTGTTGTCCATGATGGCTCATGTGCTGGTGTGCTGTTATTCCAACAACCTGATGTCTCCAGGAAAGCCACATTATTCTTCATTGTCTCAAGCAAGACTGAGTAATAAGCCTTGCCAAAGCTTTGACAATATAAATTTATTTGGGACACAGAATTCAGAGTTCCTTGTTGGCTATGACTGACTCTAATGACGTCTCTAATGTAATACTTGTAAAGCATCAAAGCAGAGTTCAGCTGGCAACTGTTTAGCTAACAACATAAACTACAAATATACTCATTACTGAAATGAAGAAAACAACTGTCTGATAGGGGATATTTTGAAAGGTATGATTATACTTACAATGAGAGGATTGCTTATGTCAAGTGTGTCCCACTGAAAGCCCTGAGGTAGGGAGTAGCTCTCTTGTCTGATCTCTCCTGTTGGCTTGTCAGCTTCAATTTCTTCATTAGCAGTTATTTTCTCATCTTAAAACAGAAAAACCCCATTAATCTTCAGACACAAACCTTTCTTCAATTAGCAAATTTAAGGCCAATGCTGCAAATGGAATGCCTGACCATATTTCTGTCACATCTTATCGACGCACTGGCTCTTCTCTATCATCGAGTGCTATTTCCATTCAGGGAATGATAGGGTAGCCTAGTGGTTCACTTGTCACACCAAAGTCCTGGGTTTGATTCCCTCATGGGTATTATGTGTGAAGCCCATTTTTGGTGCCCTCTGCTGTGATATTGCTAAAAGCAGCGTAAAATTATACACACACTATTCATGGATATATCGAGGGTATTAACTCAAAACAATTACTCTAACAATCCAAAAACATCCCTCCAACTTGAAAGGCAACATAAGGATAACCCAATGTTAAGAAAAGCACAAGGCTTCATTCTGATTATGCTTGGACACAATGCTCCCAAGTCAATGGCATTCTTAGTCCATAATGATAATTATTAATGCTATTACCCAGTTACCTTGGTTACGTGTACTACAATCTGTTATGTATTATGTATTCACACAGACTTTGATTTGACCGACACATTGAACTTGAGCATTAAAATTATTTCTTCTCACCAAATTTGGGAACAGGTTGGGTTTCCCAGAAATGGAATTTCTTCTTTTTAGCCTCTTCAATGCTCTTTGGGGCACCCTGCTGAAGTGTGAGGAACTCCACTGCTTTCTGGATCTGCTGCAGGCCCGCCATTGGCAGATTACTCTGGAAACACACAGGAATACATTGGAGTATTTACACCAGGACCCATGAACATCCAGGTTAGAATTGGTCTTCAGTAACCCATGCTTGTCGGAAGAGGTGACAAATGGGATTGGGTGGTCAGACTCGCTGACTTGGTTGACACATGTCATCATATCCAAATTGCATGGATCGCTGCTCATGCTGTTGATCACTGGACTGCCTGGTCCAGACTCGATTATTTACAGACCGCCGCCATATAGCTGGAATATTGCTGAGTGCGGCGTAAAACCAAACTCACTCAGACCCTCATTTAGACCAGGAGTTTTCCATTCCTTTTATGAAAAAGTCTCCAGTCCCCACAGGGATACCTGCACAGAATTGGTCAATATCTAACGAAGGATGTTTATTCAGCAATATTTTAATATTTTAAGTTTGAACATTTTCAAAGTTGTTGTTTTTCTTTCCCAGGCATGCCAAAAATGAGGTGAGAGAACAGAAAGTGGATGTTGTGCAACACTACTGGCCTCTAAAAAACTGTACTATAAACCAGTGATGACACAACTAGGTCACATACTTCAACCGCCTAATCCTCCTCATCAGTTGGCAGGCATGGGGAGCCCTAATCCAGGAAACTATCCATTATATGTGCTCTTGGAAGGCAAACGGAGAAGTTATTTAATTTTGTAAGTAGTAGAACAAATCATCTGACAGTTACTTAAAATCCAACTTGACTTTTTTTTTAGACTAAGTCGTTTCCATGGAAATCATGAAATATATAAATGCCAAATATCTGTAAATAGCAAAAGGCACCACTTCAAGATCTGTTTGATATGTCTGCCAAGCCTCGTAAAAAGATATTGAAAAGTTGTGCTCCGGAAACGAAACCCACCCCTCCCTTTTGAGACTAAGTCCAAATCATTTCCATGGAACCCAAGAAAAAGAAAAATGACAAAAATCTGCAAATAGCAAAGGCACCACTTTGGGATCTGCCTCATATATCTGCCAAGTTTTGATGAAAGATATTGAAAGGTCAGTCTAAGTAAACTTAGGCTCAGTATTTTTCGTTACACTGCTATACTGAGTCTAACAAAACCTAGTAGAAGGTTGCGTCAGCTAACCTTTTGGACTGACCAATCAGAACACAGCTTACCAAATTGCGAAAGTTATCATTCGCTCATATTGAACCTTTACCTAAAAACTCGAACGATTCCGAATGCTATTTTCCGCGCGATCGCTTCCGAGTGATACACTCAATGAGTAAATAGTCGCTGAAAATAGCATTTTTGTCAATATTCAATGATGTCATCTTGGGAAAATATAAGCATATAGTAACCATGTCATTAGAAACACATAACCGTATATGCTGCATGTCAAATATCTGTGTTTTATGCGCATTTTCGTTTGTTGATAGATCAGTGTCAGCGACCAGGGAAGAGAAAATCCCAAAACCGCTTTGTAAGTGCCATCAAACCGTAACAAGTAGTCGTTGTCTGATTGGTTAAATCAGTTCGGCCGTCTCGCGTTTGATTGGATGGTCATAGGTCGCTCAAAGGTTATCTGACGCGTCCTTCCACTAGGTTTTGTTAGACTCAGTATTGCAGTGTAACGAATAATACTGAGCCTAAGTTTACTTAGACTGTTGAAAGGTTATCGAGTTTTGCTCCGGAAACGAAGCCAACCCCTCCCTTTTGAGACTAAGTCAAACAAGTTTCCATGGAAACCGACAAAAATAAAAATGACAAAAATCTGTAAATACCAAAAGGTATCACTCTAGGTTCTGTTTGATATATCTGCCAAGTTTTGTTGAAAAATATTGAACCTTTTTTGAGTTATGCTCCGGAAACAAAAGCATTATGGACTGACGGAGGACGAGGCTTTTATTATATCTACCAGCATTACAAGCCGGGGGGATAAAAAAATTCAAAGATATTTTAACATTGCAATATATGCAATAAAAAGTGAAACTAACCACTCAATATCTTCATACACATTTGTATGCCATCAAATAACATTATTAGTTAGGGTTGACACATCTGCGGCTGTATTCTGTTATCAAACATACCAATACTTCCAACTACAACAGCATGAAATTTAACTAAACCTGCAGAGGTTTCCAATTCTTTGAAGACAGTCGTCCTTGGGGTACATATATGCATTTTCTGCGGCTGAAAATGTCCTGTGACAGTTGTATCAATGTTTTAATAAAAATATTATACAATAAATAAAATCTTTTTTATCTATTATACGGCCCCCACCACGTGGAGTTACCTCCCTGCTATGCATGCACAGCCAACCAGGTAAGCACCTAGGCCCGTATCATAATTCCTTCTGCTGAATAAATCAGTGAACAGAATTGCGGGGAGGTGGGCGGCCCTACCCCAAGGACGACTCTCTTCAAAGAATTAGAAACCTCTGCAGGTTTAGTTGATTCTTTTTCAGAGAGATCGTCCTTGGGGTACATATATGCATAAACACAGACTCCCAAAGACCGGAGGCCAGGGAGGAGGGAATTCTGTCAAAGTACACATGAATAGCGATCGTTAAGAATAATGTAACAGACGCCACAACACTCACCTGTCAAATGTCCCGGAGCTTCCGCGAGAGGCATTATGGGAGGGTAACCGACATTGTTTTCATAGACGATTCTGTCAAAATCGATTGGTGTCGTTAGGGCCCTATTTGTATAATGACTGATCCAAATTGATCCCATTTCTGTGTTTTTTTTACCTCGATATTTAATCATGTCATGTAAAAATCTGTTTGTATTCTCAAAACAGTGTCGGCCCATAAGTTTTCACATGCAATACAGCAATTAATACTCCCTTGTTGTAACCCGTGTTAGGCGGTATAAACCTACACATGTTATTTGTCATCATTCACTTGATGGTCAGTTAATGAATTTATAACAGGTATAATTAGTGGTAACACACTTAGATTACCCGACAAAGGTTCCCATTTGGCATTTCTTGTGTCTGGAGTAAATATTAAACATTATAAACATCGATCAAAGGATTAACCGATAACACGCTGATTGATTAATTACTTTTATCTTACACAGCGGAATTGTCAAATGGTAGTGTTTATGTATGTAGATTTACTAATCTATACTGAATACACTCTGTCGTGGTCGGGTTCAAGCGTAAAAACGTCCTTCTTTCAAAGGATTAACCGCAATACATTGATTGATTGCCCATTATTGGCTAACTAAATTACTGTTTTTAAAGAAAGGCGACATTATGCAATTAGTTGCCAGGTGTGCTATCTTGGGTGACCAATGAGACTATACACCAATACCTGAAAAGATTTATCACTTTTTTCAGATATTAAACTGTTAAAAGACACATCATTTGGAACAGTTTTGTGGATATTGATGGATACATTCCTCAACAAGGTAATGGCCTGATATTGTTCCTATAACTTTAATCTGTTTTAATTTTAATATTTGCATTATGTTTTTATTCATTTGTCGTGAGCATTCAACAGAATCATTGTTTTCGCCGGAAGTGTAATGAGACAGACAACATGCACTAGGGTGTGTGTGCTAAATTATGATTCACATTGGCAAACTATAAAATGTCTAGATATTACAGTTCTGTTATAAATTCACTATAAGTATCAGCAGATCGTCTGCATTTTATTTAGTTTCAAAATGCATACAAGTATGATAATAAACTAATTAGGATTATAAGACCAAATATAAAGACGCATTACTGACTAGTATCTACATACTGGTGAGTGGACATTAACCATGGGAATGTAGCAAGAAATTTATCGCAAGAGTATTGTGACTTCGACCCCCACCTCGCCTCGCGGAAGAAATCGCTATGTTGTAAGTTGTGTCATGCAAAATCCGTTTGGTTATGATTCCAATACATATTTAACTACGAAGTAGAAAGTAGTCTTGATTTTCTAACTTGATGAAAACAAACTATAATCTCATTAATTCTAACAGACTTTACGATTTTCAAAATGGCGTATGCGCTCTATCGGGAACATCCGCCAGTCTGAGGATAAATGGTATTTAGGTTTGTTTTCACTGAAGTTATAAAATCAAAACTACTTTTCTACTGGTAGTAAAATATGTATTTTATTGATGGCCAATAGGATTTTGCATGACATAAGCGTATAACATAACAATTTCTCTCGTGGCAGCGAGGTGGGTGTCAATATAATACTACTTACAATATTATTGTTACTTCGACCACAACCTCACTTCGAGGAAGAAATCGCTATGTTACAAGTTGTGTCATAGAAAATCTTTATGGTCATCAATCATATAGATATTTTACTACAACTAGTAAGTAGTTTTGATTCTTTAACTTCCGTGGAAGCGATCTGAACACAAGTAAGATATCGCTTTCAGGCTTCCACAACGCCGCCAAGACTCACAAACATAACCCATTTAGCACGAAACTGCGGGTCCTGTGGAAATCTGTGCATGGGGACACCATCGCCTCGACCCTAGGAGCAATTGACGACAAAGCAACGATTCGGCATGTCGTCGTTGATGTCGAAAATCATCAAAATGATGAGCGTGCTACACATTTTCTATACAACTAACTGAAAATCGTTCCTCATATGACGTCACTGCAGTGCTCTGGCGACAGAGTTACGTAACCTGTCTGTGGTTTCGTTGGCGGGCGAGAGGGAAGCAGGCGACTTTTTGGCCACTTTTAATCGCTCGGTATTAATTAACCACAAGTTTTTAAAGAATAAATTTGGTGTTCCGCATAAGACTAACCACAAATCTTTCATATGTAATAGTTAAAAGAGTAACAAAAAACAAAGTTTAGTGGTTCTTTAAGCATAGCAAGTTAGCACACAGTGCGAAAATAAACAACCCTACCCACATCATGGTCTATTAGAGAGCACCGTAGGGGGGAAAAACCAACTCACAACCGACCATAATCTCCGGAGAGAATCGAAAGGAGTTAGATCACACAACAGCGGACATATCAATAAACACAATTGAAAGCAGCGTCAACTAACCAGATAACCAAGACTCACTCGGTCAGGGTGGCAGGACACTGTCCACTGGAGAGAACAGAACGGCCAAAACGTGCACGATCACCTGATAGTGCCTGATAAAAGTGCTAGGCCGGCTCCAAATAGCGGCAGAGCATATCTCTTCAATGGGTAGTGCCAATGCAAAAGCTTTTGACGTAGCTACTGCCCTGACCGAGTGAGCCTTCAACCCCTCGGGGGAGGCTTGCCCTTAGCCTGATAAGCAGCACAAATGACCGAAACAAGCCACCTTCGGGCGGTAAGTATCCGGGAGGCGAATACTGACACGATTGGGATGGAACACAGTCAGCACCGGGCCTGCCGGCATAGCATGTAAATCGCCGACCCTACATCCAGATGTTACCGCCACCAGAAATACAGCCTTCCATGTTAACAACTGAATGGAAATTGCCGATAGACGTGAGAACGTAGGACCGGACAGCCAATCTAGCACAATTGACAAATCCCAAGGTGGGCTGGTTCGCCTGACAGCAGGTTGAACCCGATCCACGCCAGTTAAAAAGCGCTGCATGAGAGGGTGCTGCCCCCAGAAGAGCACCTTCGACAGGGGTGTGAAAAGTGGAAATAGCGGTGGAGTAGCCGCGAATGGTCGAAAAGCCGCCAAGCCTTCTTCCAAACGAGCTTGCAAAAACTCCAATACTCGGACTAAATCCGCAGAAAAGGGATCTGCAATCCCCTTATCTGAACACCAGCGCGCATAGCGGGACCACCTATCCTCATACTGAATGTTTGTCGAATCCCGCCTCGAAGCCAGAATTGTGTCTGCAACTGCTGCAGGAATTCCGCGTGCTTCGAGGCTAGACCTGACAGAGGCCAAGCCACCCACTGAATCCTTGGATTCGGGTATAGCGCGCCGTTCTGAGTGAGAATGTCCGGTCACAAAGGTAATAGAACAGGAGGCTGATCCAGAAACCTGAGAATTACCGGAAACCAGCTCTGTGACGGCCATAACAGTGTTAGTAGCACAAGTAGCCGAGCCGGCTGGGTGGACAGCTGGGAGAGGACCCGGGGAATGAGTGGTAGCGGCGGGAACGCCCAGAGCACTTTGCCCGTCCAATCCAGCAGGAAGGCGTCGGAAGCCAACGCCCCTCTGGTTCGGTATTCGAGAGCAGAACACAGGTATCTGATTTGTCCCGCCAGACGTAAACAGATCCACCTGGAACGATCCGTACAACTGGGGCGGGGCCAGGATCCAGTGAGAGAGAGCGTCTGCTCGCACGTTCTCCAGCCCCGGGAGATAAACAGGAAGCACCTGACAGTCGCACTGGTCGCACCAGAGGAGAAACTCCCACGTCTCCCGAAGGAGCACTAGGGACACCGTGCCGCCTTGCTTCAGGATGTACGTCATGGCCGTACGGTTAGCCAACTGAAGACGAACCACCTGGCCCTGAACATGCTCCCGGAAGCGCTCGAAAACCAACCGCACAGCTCTCAGTTCCAAGACGTTGATGTGAAGGCGGGCTTCGGCTTCGGCTTCGGACCAGAGTCCGGACACTGACAGACTGCCCAGAACACCCCATCTACTGGGCCATATGGCGGCGACTATCTCTGTAGTGTGGCGGGCGCGGTTGAGGATGCGCCCTATACAGCAAGCTTTGGCGAGTCTGTGGGCTCACTCAGAGGATCTGGAGCAGAGTCGGGATTTCCAAAGGGATCCCCTTGGAGAGATTCCCGACATTGGTCCACCACTGAAGGTGAGGAGACAACCATCCGGGGACTGTGAGACTGCTCCAGATCCTCCGACTGAGCCCACAGACTCGCCAAAGCTTGCTGTATAGGGCGCATCCTCAACCGCGCCCGCCACACTACAGAGATAGTCGCCGCCATATGGCCCAGTAGACGGAGCCAAGTCCGCGCTGGTGCCTGGGGCTGGGAGAGAGAACGAAGACACCATCTCCCGTACTCTGGTGACCCGGTCGGGCGACAAGGAGACAAGATCCTTGTGAGTTTGGAACCGGGCCCCGAGAAAAACCAAGTCCTGGGTGGGTACCAGGTCGGATTTCTTGAGGTTGATGATCCACCCCAGTCAAACTAGAATGTCTATCACCTTGTGAGTAGAATCTAGGCTCGCTGGCTGAGTTAGCGCTGAGCAACCAGTCATCGAGGTAAGGGTAACAACGCCTTCCTTGCGATCGAGCGAGGGTAGCTGGCACTAACATGAGCTTGGTGAACACCCTGGGGGCAGTGGATATGCCGAAGGGGAGCACTGTGAATTGGTAATTCATCCTGTCGTAAGAGAACCTGAGGTATCGCTTGAACGATGGATGAATGGGCACATGTAGATACGCATCCTTTAGATCGATCGACGTAAGCCAATCGCCAGGCTGAACAGAGGAGATCACCGAGCGAAGTGTCTCCATCTTGGAAGGATGGAACCTCTAGCATGCGATTCAACCCCTTGAGGTTGAGAATGGGACGGAACCCGCCGTCTTTCTTCCGAACAAGGAAGTACGGGAATAAAATCCCGCCTGTTCCTCGCCCGGTGGTATGCGCTCTATTGCGGACTTGTCCAGCAAAGCCTGAACTTCGTCGTGCAGTATACCCGCCCTGACCTGACATGACGGCACCGGAGTGCATTCTGGCGGGCCTCGCTTCCACAGTGGTAGATGGCCGACACTGACGGTGGAAAGCACCAAAGTGTTGCTGGTAACCTTCTCCCACTCCGGCAGGAATAGAGAGAGGCGGCCCCCCACTGGGACGTGTGGTAAGAGAGCGTGAGTGGTCTCGAGCAGATGAACTGTCTGGGACGGACCCATGGCGACAGCCTGTTGGGTTAACGGGAGGTCGGGGCAAACCTCCTGAGCCCGCGAAAAGGTTGGGAGCCAGACGAAGAGGACTGCTCCTTGACCTTACCTTTGGCGGGACAGCTCCTCCGCCTGCCCCTGCTCAGCGGCCTAAGCCAGCCGGCAGACTCGGGTGTAGGCTGCACCCCGGAGGAGGAAGCCGTGACGGGAGCGCAGGGGCGAGAAGCCCGCGGATGCTCCAACAAGGCCTTAGAATCCTTGAAGGCGGTAGCTGCAGCAGCAGCCTCCTGAATGACCTGCTGAGCCCCAGGAAACAACGTCGCTCCCAGACGGAACGGAAGGGCTAGCAAGGTCTGCTGTGTTGCTGCCGAGTAGCGAGACGTCGACAGCCACAGCTTGCGCAAGGAGTCGCGCACTAGGTGGGCCTGTACTTCGGATAACTGGCGAAGCAGAACAACATGTGGGGATACGTCCCCAGCGTTCCCTTCAGCCCCCAGGGCCGACCTCTGAATAGAGGAAAGGTAGGCCTCATGGATCACCACCCTCACCTGCTGCATGGCATTCCGATAGACTTCCTCATAAGTCCAGTAAGCCTGCCGCAGGGGAGCCTCCCCACAGGGCGACCGAAGAAAACACACACTCGTCAACCACCGGTACAAAGAACAGCGAATCGTCCCCCAGCTGGTACCTCTTGACGAGTTCGGGCAAGTCGGAGGGGATACATCACGTCCTGCACCAGGGAAGGCAAGATGCGGAGCAGTGTCTGCGAGGGTTGCCTAAGGGCAAACGCCTCGCCCGGCAGGCAGAACTCAGATGAGTCCGAGTGACTGGCGGGTACCGCGGTCTGGGGAATGAACTCGGCAATACATTGCCGCACCTCCCGCAGAGCCATCGAGAAATGGAAAGTGCCCGCCGGCTCCTCGACCTCCCCAACGTCCATAGACTCGGCACCAGAGCCCGAGTCAGAAGCCGGGTCTCCTCGCGAAGAGGACCCGAACCCCGACCCGGTGGGAGGCCGAGCACCGGACACAGAGGGAAGGGAAGAGCCGAAGGAACTCCTCGCTCCGGCAACCAACACCACACTCGAACCCCGGTCCCGAGACACGGGAGGAAGACCAGGCAGAATTGGTTCCTCCGCTCTCATGGGGCGGGCCGGGGCGGCACAGGGAACGGAACCCCAGGAATCCTCAACGGACCCTGCGCCAACACCGAGAGGGGGACTGGGAGCGAACCCTCCCCCTCCGGGATAGCCGAGGCGTCGGACCCGACCTGGACCTGGTTGGCTGCGCATGCGTAGCAGGGAGGTAACTCCACGTGGTGGGGGCCGTATAATAGATAAAAAAGATTTTATTTATTGTACAATATTTTTATTAAAACATTGATACAACTGTCACAGGACATTTTCAGCCGCAGAAAATGCATATATGTACCCCAAGGACGATCTCTCTGAAAAAGAATGCAACACTTAACTCCACTTGGGGATTTTTAACTGACTTATGCTGACGGTTGGGACTGAACATTGGCCTCAGGGTAAAACACAAGTGAAGTATACAAATCCCTGTAGCTACTGGAAAGAAAGGATTAGTGGTGTTTTCATCACCTGACCCTCCTCTGGAGCATCTTCTGACACTGAGTGTTTGTTCTTGGGGCTCTCCTTCTTCTTCTCCCGTGGTCCCTGGCTCTCAGAGTCGGCCTCCATGCCTGACTGTGACTGATCAGCATTGCCCTCCACCAGCTTGATTTTCCCATCATATTCCTCATCATTGATCACCTGGCTGTCAGAGTCGCCGCTGGATCGCTCAATGTCTCGTGGCTTTTTCCTCTTCTTCTTGCTCTTCTTGCGCATCCCACTGTCCAGACTGAAACAAGTGGAGATAATGCCAAGTTTACAGTGCCTGTCGTCTGTTAGAAAAGTGTAAGCAAGGTGACCTACAATGGCTACATCCAAATATAACCATCATGCATTGCAAGCTGTAATGTTTATCAACAAGTTACTACATGTAGTTCTTTGTAGGGCATTTAGAGGTGATGAACATGAGTCAAAGATTTGTTTGGACGATGCACAATGTTTCAGAGTTAATTATTATTCCTTCTTCATCTGAAAAACTAACACACTTATGGCCTGATAATTCGAGTTTTCACATGGAAGATTCCAACATATTTGCTGCCACATTTTGTCATCATACAGACCTATTTTCAATGTGTTGGCAACACAACATTACAAACCACCATTGCTTACAATAATAAAGCTCGAAGCTGTCATCTAAGCAGTATGGAGAACTAGTGATACTGTCAATTAGGTGCAAAAAAATCTAGATACATTGCCATACTTCTCACTGTGCAGTTGGCATGTCTATAAAATTAAGCAGAAATTATGTAAAGTGCACAGAAAAACTTGCTTTTGACCAGTCTGCTCTGATATCAATATAAGTATCCTTTACATACAAGGAAACGTCAGGTCATATGATATACAAATTAGTTTGTGACAATGGTCTAGTACTAAGTTATCATGCTGCAGACACGTGAAGATCCAGGTTGGAATTGGTCTTCAGTAACCCATGCTTGTTGTAAGAGCCGACTAACAGGATTGGGCGGTTAGGCTCGCTGATGTGGTGGACACATATCATCGTACCCCAGTTTTGTTGGTCGATGCTCATGCTGTTGATCACTGGATTGTCTGGTCCAGACTCGTTTATTTACAGACCGCCGCCATATAGCTGGAATATTGCGGAGTGCAGCATAAACTAAACTCACTCACTCACTCATCACGCTGCTTTAGTATGAACCTGACATGAAATCAAACGGTTTCCTAAAAATACTTTCATGTTTTTCAGATGATTCCAATAAATCAGGAGTGAAGAGTGAGATGCCAAGACTATGTAAAAACCCCTAAAGACTGTTTCACACAGATTGGCTAGGACATGCAGAGCTGCATATATATAATCATTAAAAATGGCCAGGATGACGTCACCCATTGTTTGCGATGTTACACAAGACAGAATGGGAGTTTATTTCCAATATTACATAAACTGATGTCAAGAAGCTCTTGTTTTCAAACATTCTCAGACAGAAGGCAATGAGCAATAAGCATAATCTCCTCACAACTCAAACTTTAAGTTAAAGACTTTGCATAATCTGTCTTGCATGAAGTAACATTGATAATGCTGGACATAATTCACTCAGATCGGGATAGGTTTCTTCCTTTCAGTTCGTCAATTTTCTGATATAAAAAAGAGAGTAAACAGCTAATTTAAGAGTTGCATATTTCGAATTTGACAAGTGAGTAAGTGTAGTTTTACTCCACTTTCAGAAGTACTCCAGCAATATGTCAGGGGCACACCAGGAATGAGCTTCACACATTGTACCCATGTTGTTTTGACATCAGTATGCTTGTGCTACTTGGAGAGTAAGCTGTTTGGGTGAAACAATAAACTAAAACTCTGATGCAGCATTTTATCATGGTTATGTGGCTTTTGATATGATAAACATGATACATTACACAAAATACAGATTCTTTTACTGATGGAGGAATAACCATATATTTCGGGATAAACATAAGCTTGTCCTGCAAAATCAGCTATTTGGGATATTTTGGTTTACTTTTACCTCATGTGATGGACTCAACATAAGAGAAACCAGTCTGTCACCAGTTTTTCCCCTCATATGAATTAAGACTGAAATAAACATGTAAGTGTCACGAATCTGGCCGGTCATGAACAATGTATCAAGATACATATCTTCTCATGGCCTTCCATATTGCTGCATCCCTACTCCAAATCAAGGAAACAACTATGTGGCTGACTTGAAACAAAAAAAACATTTCAAATTTAATCTATTTAAGAGCGGCAGAGACGTGGCCACACCAAACAATACGGCTTGGTAACACACCAGGATGTAACTATATGAAACATCTTTAGATGGACATGTCAGAAATAATCCAGCTGTACCAAGTGTATCAATGGTGTCTGTAACCGTGGTCATATGATGCCTAGACATGGTTAACACTGTTTCAAATCATCACATTTTACAAACTCAGTAACATTGTTTACTGAAAATGATGGAAGTTCTAATTAGAATAAAGTGTGGTTGGTAAAACACATCATTTGGCATCTCCTCCTCCAGCACATGTCTGGTATCCTTTCAGACAGTTGCATGTCTTGAAGCACTGGCACACATATCACACGACTGGTTGTCCATATCTTGCACTCCATTCACCTATGTTATTTATAAGGCTCCCTCAAAAGCTTGATAATCAGAAATATTGTCTGTGGGATAAACTGATAAAGATTATTGCTATGAAAATTGTGTCATCGATATTATTTTACATAAAATATCACAATGAAATAAAGATTAAATTTACAAAAAGTTATGTTTTAAATCATGGGTGCTTCTGGGCCAGGACCAATGTAAAGGCCCCAAACTTCAAGATCATAAGTCAGTAAGCAAAGTCAGGAATAAACTGTATAATTCTAGAATATCTAATGCTCAGAACCCACAAAGCCTTTATCATGAGCATATCAGACTTAATAAAAAAGACATTTATTTCAATCAATCAGTATTAACTGATGCTCTCACCTTTACCC
Source organism: Haliotis rubra (assembly GCF_003918875.1). Lineage (NCBI taxonomy): Eukaryota > Metazoa > Mollusca > Gastropoda > Lepetellida > Haliotidae > Haliotis > Haliotis rubra. The sequence goes on from NW_025767501.1 coordinate 612,364, forward strand.
TGATTGTATGCATTTAGTAATATGTAGTCACTACAAAAATGTAATTTTCTGAATAAAATTGATATTTTATACTTATCCTGACTCATGCTCTTTTGCTTGTCTTCTTCTTCTTGCGAACATAGTGGAACACTTGTATCTCCTATTGAAGCTCCCTTCAATAAAGAATAGACGTAAAATCACTCCTACCAAGAGTTATCTCTCCAGCCGTTTAGGCGGGAAACTGTGGCGCCACCGTGCCCACATGCCTCACTCTCTCCTGATTATGAGCCCGACAGTTGAATTTGCAGGGAAATCCAAAGTGTCTAGTGGGGAGGATGTGTGGGCTTACCTCATGAGTCAGGATAAGTATAAAATATCAATTTTATTCAGAAAATTACATATTTCTCCTTATCCTGACTCATGCTCTTTTGCTTGTAGAACTGGCACGGAAAAGGTGGTGGAAAAGCACTTTAGGATTTCTTTAGTGAATTTTACGTCATTATATACCCCCCTCACGGAACTTCAGAATGGCACTGTATTTACTGGTGAACTCTGCTGCTGTTGCGACCCTGACCTTCCAGCTGCCTTTAAATGGGGGGACCACAATAGTTAACTTTTGGTCCTTTCTTCTGTTAACATATTATGTGGATTTTCTATCTCTTGATGCAAGCACCAATTGGAGAAGCGACCCATTCCTGTACAAGTATCCTTACAAGTACTGGGTCATATCACTTATGCTTGTTGTTAGACGTGCATTGTGACTTAAGCAGAACTCCGCTGAGTGTAAGCTTAGTAAGTCATGCGATAAAAGGCGAGACTCCGCCTCAGCTTTAGTGGGACTGTCAATTGTTGTGTTACAATAAGTGGGCCGAAATGGTGAATGTAAGAGCCGTCCTCAGTGGCGATGTCCCTCAAGTGGTGGTTGGCAAACACCATGTCCAATTTCCAGTAGCAGTCCTCCATTATCGCCCTGATAGAGCCGCATTCCCAAGTATAGAGAGCGCTTGACGCCAGAGCTCTCACTTCATGTGGTTGGAGGCTCTTGGAGGATCCAGTCCTGCTGCTTTGTAGGCCCGTGAGTATGACAGTTCTGATCCAGCTTGATATCTTAGTGCAGAAGACCTTCGCCTGTGCCGCTGTTGATATCGGCATCGAAAAGACATTTGAATTACCGCCTCATGGACCTGGATCGCTGTAGGTAGACTTTCCATGCTCGCATTGGGCACAAGGATAAGACCTGCGTGATCCTGTGGTCCAAGGGCTGATGATAGTGTTGGGACGCGGAACTGTCTGTCTGGATGACCTGGCAGTTGATTCTTTGCTATGAAGTCCCATCTCAGTCCCATATGCACGATATTTGATTTGCATCAAATCGTGTCCTCCTCAAATCCAGAGCATGTATTTCCGACATCCTTGCTGCTGTTACTAAGGTTATCAGGAACAGCCTTTCAAGCGCCAAGAACTCTAATGATGTTCTCTGTAATGGTTCGTAGATGTCACTAGTGAGATGTCGTGAGAAACAACGCTGAGGTCCCATACCGGAGCTTTAAATCTCTGATGTTGGTCCTCCAATTAAAAGGGCGTAGTAAGGCCAGTAACTCTGGTACTTTTGTCAGTTGCACTCGCCCCTCATGACGATAACTGATCTCAATGCCGCTAGGTATGTTGAGAGTGTTGACCCTTTTAACCGCTTCCTTTGTCTAGGTGACAAAGGTAGTCCGCCACTTGAGGATGTGTCACTTTCATGGCTGTGAAGCCGATCCTCAAACGTATCTTTTGTCTCTTCGGCATCACTACTTGTCGCCAGACAAGTTGGCGCGAAGACTTCATGCAGTTAGTGTGACTGCTTTCGCTGCTCTGGCTTAAATATCCTCTCTTGTTCAAGTATGCCTGATACAGTCCACACGCAGTAGCCGAACACCTCCGGTTTGCTGTGCCTGCTTTGTGTGAGGATGTACTAGTAGATTCGCATTACTCTGGTAGTTGCAGTAGAGGCAGTCCTAGGTCTTGTATGAGAATAGGAATTCATATTCTCGCTGGTCAAAAGGCGTGCCCAAATAGTTGTGGGTCTCTCGCCTGACTGATTTCTGCAATACCCTAGGTATTAGAGCTGGTGGAGAAACACGTAAGTGTTTAGTCCTAGCCAGGAGATGCTTCGCGATGTCCGCTGCCCCTGTCCGTGGATCTGGTATTTGTGAGACTTAATGTTATCAGTTGACCCTTGTGGGGAAGAGGTCTTAAAGGTTCAACCATCTCTTATATGATCTGTTTGAAGATCTCTGAATGTAGCATCCAGTCTGTTGAGAATGGCTGCGTTGGACAGGATAGTGTATCTGCTAACACATTCTTGGTTCTTGGAATGTGGCATACTCTGCTGTGGACAGTCAGGTTGACTGTTATGCTGATCAACTGAAAGCAGAGGTCCAGAAGGTTCGCCAACTTTGTTGATACTTCTGTGGATGTAGACCGCCACTGTGGAGGTGACTGTGTGTACCGCTAGATGAGCATTTTATTAAAAAGCTGATCCGTGGAGTATGGCGCTTATCGCTGCTTTCTTTCATTCCAGCATATGGAAGTGCAGATCGCCTCTGCTATGGTCCATATCCCAGCTGACACATTGTTGACAAGGTGTGCTCCCCACTCTAGGAGAGATGCCCCCATAGAGATGCGCCTTTGTACTGCGCAATTCCCGCTAATTAGGTGCTGCTGCAACCTCCTCGCTGAGTTCACCATATAGATATGGGTTATAACCTGTCCGGATCGTCCGGGTTGTACATTCATGAAGACCAGTAGTGGGCATAGTTGTAATTCTCTCTGCATGTAATGTCTTGTGCTGACGCGCGAAAAACCAACAGATTCCGCTACTGTGAGTAAAACGGAGAGAGTAGTGCTTGAGATACAAGAACTTGTATCTATATCCCACGATCTTGACACCCTTTTACCGTCTGTAAGGAAATGAAGCGTGCGGGTCGACTCTGTGACTGCCATCGCTGAGAACTCTATGTAAAAATCGCCTGGCTGCCACGCTTTCGCCTTCAATGATGACAGGGAGGTCTCTATTAAACCCCATGAAGGCAGCCAAATCACGAAGGTCCAGTCTAACTGGACTGTAATGGAAGCGCTGTTCGCCGCTGACATGTTGTTGTCACTTGTAACCCATTTATTGATCTGTGAACTACGCCCCACCTTCGCGCAGGGCGCTGTCCCTCGTGGTCCAATCAAAACAAAGCATTTTGATTCTTTAGGCTAGCCGCTGTGATGTCACCAGTGTAGCAGGAAAAAGATCCTTGTAGAATCTAGTGCCGCTGCTGATATCTGATCAATCGCCGGTCTTGTCCGCCAGTAGCTTTCCGGGTTACACGAAAGTGACCACGCGGTGTCGAGGGTTAAATGGTAAACGCCAATATTTTGGCGCCAGAATATCGATGCTGGGTAGGCTGTTTTCCTGGCTGCTGTGACTCTTACTTCAGTCTTGAAGATAATGCCGTCATCCTTATACATAGGCTCAACTGAACTTTCACGTTGTCAGCTTGTAGACTGCATACATCAATGAAGCGTCGTAATTGTAGAATTAATGCTGAACTTGTTGTAAATCATCGGAGAGTCCCTGTACCGTTAACGAACAATCTCCAGCAGAGAGAAGTCCTTGTAGTTCCGGCGCAGACGCCCTAGAGTTGTCGCATTCAAGGGTGTGTGTAGCCTTCTGGGTAGAGGATGGAAGCCCATATACATCGCTCATGGCGATTGTAGAGCTGCCCTCTCTGTGGGATGATCAGTAGTGGCTTATCATGAAGACCTCTCACTGCATCTTCTACGCCTCACGCTGAGGGGTTGTCCGATGTAGAAGCCAACGCCTTCGGCGCATGACAACATCCCACGCTCATCCTCCGAGGACACCTCCGCAGTTCACTTGATGGTAGTAAGTCGCCTAACAGCAGTAGACAGCTCATGAGGGACTCAGCCAGTTATCCATGACTTGGACAGTCACCTGATAGTTGATAATAGTACGCCTAAGTACGGAGAAAAATTACATATCAATTTGAATTTCAATTAAAAGCTGATAAAGATTACAGCTATAGCTGGAAGTACATATTGTTGTGCAGCTAGGGCACAATCAATGCGAAGTCTGCAGCAGCTTAACCCAAACCAACAACGTAAAATAGGTTATCATGAAATGTAAAACAACTTTAACAAATACGGACAATACTGTTAATAAACAGTGCTCCATACTGATTAAATATCCAACCATATTGTTGTAGGATACTAACTAAACCTCTATAAAAGTAGAATAGAGGAGAATAACCAAATTAATTAAAGGATATAGTGCCAGATAGAGACACAGGTGTTTCACAACCATTCCACAGGGCTTAAGAAGGAGAGAGTGAGGCATGTGGGCACGGTGGCCACAGTTAGGCTGCTTCTAACGGGCTGGAGAGATAACTCTTGGTAGAGAGTGATTTACGTCTATTCTTTATTGAAGGGAGCTTCAATAGGAGATACAAGTGTTCCACTATGTTCGCAAGAAGAAGAAGAAGACAAGCAAAAGAGCATGAGTCAGGATAAGGAAAAATTAAAACTGATCAACCTAATATTTTCCCTCATCTCAGCACGCCTGGAAGTCACAATCACCATTGTGATGGAGTTAGTCACAGCTTTTTGACAAGTTTAGAACACATACTGGCGTATGATACTGCCATTGTCAAGATGGATAAACATCAACAGATATATATATCTTCTAGATCTGTTAACTGAACACTTGTGATGATAATGAAGAATGAAGACATCCTCTATTTATTTAGAAAAGGGTACAAAAGGGTAACAACTTTACGGAATGAATCAGTAAAAACATGATTATGAACTTTTGAAGCATTATCGAAGTCTGAGTAAACTTAGGCTCAGTATTATTTGTTACACTGCTATACTGAATTTAACAAACTCCTAGTAGAAGGTCGTGATCGCATCATTCCCTTGCACACACACACACACCTCACATCCCCCTAGCCCCTGCTGTTATAAGCAGGTTTAACTCTCACTAATCATCAGTCACCAGATCAGAAGATTTTAATATATTCCTTTTCATTGTTTCAGCCTTCAACAACCGGCCTTCCACATTCTACAGCTTACAAGCCAGTCTGTATCGGGTCCCAAGCTGCAAGAATGTCCCACTCTGTGACTGCCATCGCTGGAGAACTCTATGTAAAAATCGCCTGGCTGCCACGCGCCCAGCCTTCAATGATGACAGGGGAGGTCTCTATTAAACCCCATGAAGGCAGCCAAATCCGCAGAAGGTCCAGTCTAACTGGACTGTAATGGAGGCGCTTTCGCCGCTGACATGTTAAGTTGTCACTTGTAACCCATTTATTGATCTATCATCGGAGAGTCCCTGTACCGTCAACGGAACAATCTCAGCAGAGAAAGTCCTTGTAGTCTGCGCAGACGTCCCCGTAGAGTTGTCGTTATCTAAGGGGTGTGTAGCCTTCTCTGGGTAGAGGATGGCGTCTATACATCGTCTGCGATGATTGTAGAGCTGCCCTCTCTGTGGGATGATCAGTAGTGGCTTATCATGAAGACCTCTCACTGCATCTTCTACGTCTGCGTTGAGGGGTTGTCCGATGTAGAAGCCAACGTCTTCGAAGTAAGGCGGACAACATCCCACGCCCATCCTCCGAGGACACCTCCGGCAGTTCACTTGATGGTAGTAAGTCGTCTAACAGCAGTAGACAGCTCATGAGGGACTCAGCCAGTTATCCATGACTTGGACAGTCACCTGGATAGTTGATAGTACGTCTAAGTACGGAGAAAAATTACATATTAATTTGAATTTCAATTAAAAGCTGATAAAGATTACAGCTATAGCTGGAAGTACATATTGTTGTGCAGCTAGGGCACAATCAATGCGAGTCTGCAGCAGCGAACCCAAACCAACAACGAAAATAGGTTATCATGAAATGTAAACAACTTAACAAATACGGACAATACTGTTAATAAACAGTGCTCCATACGATTAAATATCCAACCATATTGTTGTAGGATACTAACTAAACCTCTATAAAAGTAGAATAGAGGAGAATAACTAATTAATTAAAGGATATAGTGCCGTATAGGAGACACAGGTGCTCTCACAACCTGCCCACAGGGCGAAGAAGGAGAGAGTGAGGCATGTGGGCACGGTGGCGCCACAGTTTCCCGCCTAAACGGCTGGAGAGATAACTCTTGGTAGGAGTGATTTTACGTCTATTCTTTATTGAAGGGAGCTTCAATAGGAGATACAAGTGTTCCACTATGTTCGCAAGAAGAAGAAGAAGACAAGCAAAAGAGCATGAGTCAGGATAAGGAAAAATTAAAACTGATCAACCTAATATTTTCCTCATCTCAGCACGTCTGGAAGTCACAATCACCATTGTGATGGAGTTAGTCACAGCTTTGACAAGTTTAGAACACATACTGGCGATGATACTGCCATTGTCAAGATGGATAACATCAACAGATATATATATCTTCTAGATCTGTTAACTGAACACTTGTGATGATAATGAAGAATGAAGACATCCTCTATTTATTTAGAAAAGGGTACAAAAGGGTAACAACTTTACGTGGAATGAATCAGTAAAACATGATTATGAACTTTTGAAGCATTATCGAGTCTGAGTAAACTTAGGCTCAGTATTATTTGTTACACTGCTATACTGAATTTAACAAACCCTAGTAGAAGGTCGCATCGGCATCATTCCCCTAGCACACACACACACACCTCACATCCCCCTAGCCCCCTGCTGTTATAAGCAGGTTTAACCTCACTAATCATCAGTCACCAGATCAGAAGATTTTAATATATTCCTTTTCATTGTTTCAGCCTTCAACAACCGTCCCCACATTCTACAGCTTACAAGCCAGTCTGTATCGGTCCCGTGCCAAGAATGTCCCACCTCTTCCGCTACAGACTATACCTTAATCCCCCTTTGTTAACTAATTGGTCATGGCCTGGTGGACTCTAAGCAATAGATGTGGGGAATGTGAGGTGTCCCCTATAAGCCACTACTTAGTACCTCTAGCCCCTTGCCTGGCTGTTCTGTTAGCTGTACTCACTCCCGTGTAACTGGATTATCTGCTACTAAGCTCGTTAGGTTAGGTGTTTTGAGGTTTTGACGTAGGATAGATTGCTCTTATAAAATAGCCATGTCACCAGAAATTCAGTATGATTCTGGATGAACAGACAATACCCACTGAACATGTGGAACTTCTGGAACCAACAACCGTTTATTTATCCACGAGGAAGCATCCAGCCAAGTACAGCTTTTGCAACTTAAGTGTGGCCGATGATTACTCAATGCCATTAGGAAGTGGTCAAATGTAACATGTTATATTTGGGATTACAGTGTGGACAGTCTGCTTCCAAACATAGGAAGCAATATGTAGATGACAAAAATATACTCCTTGAACTAGAGTACATGTTATGTGAAAGAAATCTTGACTCATACCTGTGTGCCATTGGACCAACACCAACACTGTACCAAAAACAAGTATCATATTTATGTGTGGAGAGAGTGTTTTAGAAACTGTGGAGAGTTACTGTTACTTAGGTTTGCTTCTCACAGAATATTTAGATTATGCAAGGATGGCCAAATCTGCAGCTAATTCGGCCAGTAGGGCTCTTGGCTTTTTGATATCTAAATACAGTCAGACCTCGTTTATCCGAACACTTTGGTTTTGTATTGAATTGATCGACAGAAGACATCGATAATCGATTATGGTTTTAGAGGTCAATTTCCAACACTAGTGTTCTAATTGGTCAGTCCAAAAGGTTAGCTACTACTCCAGCCCTCTAGCCCCTTACCCCCTATTGTTACAAGCTACTAAGTAGTACCTCTAGCCCCTTGCCTGGCTGTTCTGTTAGCTGTACTCACTCCCATGTAACTGGATTAACTGCTACTATTAGTTAGGACCAAACTGTTGTATCATACAGTTTTGTGAATGTAGCATATTCCATTCCACCAAACAATTTGTACAGTCAGACCTCGTATATCCGAACTTCAGATATCCGAATACCTCGGTTTCCGAACATTTTTCACAAAAAACGAAGTTTTCTAGTTACAATTTACCTTGTATATCCGAATGTTCGGTTTCCATATCCGAACGGTCAATTTTGGTAACGAAATAGCAAAATATGTACAAATTTGCCTCGTATATCCGAACACCAAGGCTGTCGATCGACAAGATGTCTGCTGTTTACTGCTCCTCAACAGTGCTATCTTGTCTATCACGTGTCAAAACATTGTGCTGGCTGGTAGTTAATTCATTGTTTGATCTGTTTGACCAATTCATTGTTTATTGAATATTTATCACAGGGTGTGTAGGTTTATTAGAGAAGAAACAATTAAAGTTAGACATTGAGTTGACACTGATTCGAGTCATTGATTGATTGAGTAAGCATAAATAAAGACGGAGGTGTATGCTAGATATAGAAACAACACAAAAGGTGTGGATGGCAGCAGAGCTGTTTCCTGATTGGCTGCTGTCTTTTGATTGACAGATGAGGTCACGTGTAAGGCGGGTCATTTTGCTTGTTGACAATGCGGCTAGTCACAACTGTAAAAATCTGAAACTAACCAGCATGACTCTCAATTTCCTGCCACCCAACACAACCGCACACATTCAGCCAATGGATGCAATGGATTTGAAAATGTCGGCAACCTCACAAACCTGGAGCTGTTGTTAAAAATCCAAGCAGCGAATAACAACTCTGTCTGTCAACAATCATCAATCAAAGACTTCTTCAAGCCGATGTAATTTATGTTATGTTATGCAAGATGTAATGTTAAGTAAAGATGTAGTTATGTTTCAATGTTAATTTTAGTTGTTTTGCTAAGTTTGCTTAGACTGAAGCATTATTAAAATTAACCGATGATGTCCTTTATCATGTTTATGGATCACAAATTAAGATGATTCTTAACAATAGTAACCATAGTTTTTACAATATTTCCTTGTTAAGAAATTAGCACAATATAACTTATGTAAATTATGGTCACTGGTTCATGAAATGTCTTCAAAATCTCTTGAATTAAGTTGAAATGAAAAGATTAAATAAATGTTCTACTGTATTCATTTCTCTTTGACTTTACAAGCTGTAGAAGAAACGAAATGAACAGTAATATCACTTGCAAATCCTTCAAAATCAATGGAGGGGAATCTGATGCCGATATCTTCCCAAACTTAATGCATGTGCTTTGTACATTGGTACGAACATATATATTTATATAACTATGATATGTAGACTGAACATTAAAAGTGTGGCGTTTAAATTCTGCCCCTGATTGCGTCATCTTGATAAGTTGGTTTCTTGCTTATTTCGCGATACAGTTAACGAAGACACAGATCTTGACTACCTGGCCCATTTGTCACTTCCAACAACTACAATGGGTTGCAGGTGATGTTTGCGGGAGAGAGTGAGTATGGTTTTATGCCGCTTTTAGCAATATCCCAGCAATATCATGACGGGGGACACCAGAAATGGGCTTCACACATTGTACCCATGTGGGGAATCAAACCAGGGTCTTCGTGTGACAAGCAAACGCTTTAACCACTAGGCTACCACACTGCCCGTACAAGGGATATTTATTCTCACCAAAACTTGCACAGGTCATTGGGACAGGCAATGGTGTCATGTTGGCACCACACATGTCTAAATATGACTAAGCTTGTAGCATGCTACAACACAGTATTCCCTTTTCACCATAAATTGACATGTCCAGACAGTATGTTCGTTTTTAAAATGTCTATTCTGTACATTAGCTGCATACATGGGGAACTAGCTATTATCAACTGCAAGTGTTTAACAGTTTAAACAGGTCTAGATATATTAGATGGGACTCATTATGGCCATATCGTCCGAAGTATGTGTCCATTCTTAGATGCACCTTTCATGATGTGGAACTCTCAACAAGAATACCTGGTCATTGGAAATACATTCCGTATCAACTTAAAGAAAAACTGAGTTATTGTATGAAATCTAAAGAAAGGACCATAAGTATTACACAGCAAATTGGATCTATCAAACATGTGTCTCACTCTCAGGCACGCTTCTCGTTTCATCAATTTCTGACATTTGCAAATGCATAAAAATATCGAAAATGGACTCTGTGGAGAACATATAAATTAAGACAATATAAACCTTTCGTCTCCGATTTCATCATCTTCAATATCGCCCTCGACGGCGCTTGGATCCTGGTCCAAGTCTGAACTCATGTCGTGCAAAGAATCTGCATCCGCCATGTTCGCCTCCTTGAAGCTTCGGAGTGAATGTGTATTTGAATTAAATCGGAAACTTCCATATGTTGCATTATTATACTATAATTTAGACATTTTAAAATCATATACGCCTGATTTCAAGCTAAGAAGATTTTATTTGATTATATCTAAAATTGAAATAAATTAATTCCGCACTTTACGCATGCGCAACGCACATGGCAACAGGCACGCATATTGACTCTTTTACCGAGGGCAACAAAGCAGCCGGAGTATTTGCGCAGAATGGCGTCAACCAAGAGGAAGTGTCAAGAAGAAATCATCCAGACACTGAGGAAAAATAGCAGGAATGGAACAGGACCGCCATGTAGATGTATGTACTGATAACATTTCGAAATCGAAGAATTTGAAAGGTGTTTGCAATCCGCGGGTTACATGTCTTTTATTTATTTACATTTTGTAAGTTAATTTTTGGTTTGTTTTGTTCTAGAGATCGACACTTAAATAAATGCTAACAATTTGCTTTCTTCCTCCGTTTACAAACATGAATAGTTAAATAGGTTGCATGGTTCTTACAACAAGAAAATGAACAATTACAACAGAAGCACCTGTCATTATGGATGCCCTAAATCGTTTCTTCTCTTGGAATGATTGGCTGAACCTCAGAGTACCTTTTCCGCAAAGACCCGTTTTATTAGTAAATGTTAAGGGTTTTCACTGACAGCTATATCCGCAAAGATCCAAATGCTTTTGCAGTGATTATTCCGAGTAAATGTTAAGGGTTTTCACTGACAGCTATATCCGCCTTGCTTAAACTATCCAAAACAAATGCTATCATGACTGCAGTGATTATTCCGAGTTTTTAATAATTTTCAGTTGACGATGCAGAAATCATTTCACTCCTGGAGATGTTCTCAGAAATCTGTGCCAGCAAAGGCACCCCAGAGAAAATGGATAGAAACAGATTTCGGGATGAGCTGCAAACCTGTTTCAAAATCACAGACGACTTCCTGATGGATAGAGGTTTGAACTACAATACTATCACACACAATGTATCATGCGATCCTCTATTATTGCGGTAGTTGTCGCCATCGGGATTATGAACCCCTACTTACATTTGGCATTTCATATGTATTTTCAGTTGACTGATGTGTAATCTTCATTTCTGTCCCAAATAATTTGGCAGATAATCACAACTCGTTCAATACGATCGCAGCAATCCCGATTGCCTCGTTTGACCCAGAAATTGAAGCAACTCTCTATTATCGCGGTATTGCTATTTTCTTACTATGGCATGCGGTACAAGCAAAAGACACTGTAAAACGGTTACTAAGACAAGTAACGAATCTAAATAGTTTTATCATTAAATTATTTTTTTATGAATTTCATTCACATGAGTAATATCATCATGTTTTTTAAACGAAACATCTGAAACTTCTATTCATTTGGATACAATGTAACAAAATAATGTTTTCCGCCTTAAAACGTACCATACAATTTGCTGCCATGTGCAGGGTGAATTTGCATAATACATCACTTCCTGTTATAATTTTAGGACAGAAAATATGCAAATGACCTTATAGTGGTCGCTGGGTTACTCTTGACAAAGTAAGTTTTGATTCATGCTAGATGATATGGCAGTAGGGGTCAAACTAGTTTCAAAATGTTCCAGAACTTACTGAAAAGTTGAATACTTTAATATTTCTACGATTAGACATGACATTCCAATGAAATAAATGACTTTTTCAAGAGCGATGAATATTTTTCACATAATTTGCATATGTAAACAGCCGATGTGGCGCGAGTTGTTTCTGCTTTCCCAATGTTTTCATGTGCTGCAATAATAGAGAGCCCGCGATAATAGAGAGTTCCAGTATACTGCCTACAATGTCAGTTATCACAAATGTTATATTGAAACTTACACTCTGTCAGTCAGTCCCATCTGGATCTGGGATTCAAATCAACACTATCAGAGTGATTCACCTAATGGCCAGTAATCAAAATATCAGTAATCTAACCCACTGAGCCACAGAGGCTTCCCAAAAATGGAAGCCTGACAACTGGTAGTTCAGATCACATACCCCTGTGTGACCCTGTGATAAATAACTTGACACATCTACTGACAATGTCAAAGTTCGGACATTTTCATCCGTATCGCTACTCAGGCTAAAGGGAAGTAACTCTTTTCTGAAGTCATAATCCTTGCTAATTGGTACTCAGAAGGTTTGAAAGTTTGGCACATGCAACATGTTTTATTCAAAACTTGTTGCGACTATTGAAGCTATTGATTGGTATGTTTTTGACAGTACCAGTAACATTTATTTTTTCTTTCAAAATTGAACAGTATTAGTGAAAAACAAGTGCTTAACATCGAGTGTTTGATGTATGATTATATTCAGAGTTATAAAGGACTTCTCAACCAGTACTTTGTTGATGAAATCACACCTAAATCTTTCTGTGAACTTTCTCAAGCTCATGAGTAGTTTGATGGGGTAGCTGTATTTGTGTTTGTCACTGTTAGCCAAAACAAAGCTGGAGAAGCACATGGATATGTGATATATATCATTATAGAATGGAGATATCTTACTCTGGCTGTTTGAGGAGGTTAGATTGCATGTGGGATAATTTCAAAATACTAGGTGAATCTAAGGTCCACCTACTTGATCAGATGTCCTTTCAAGACCTGGGATAGAGATGTATAGTGTTCAGAATGATGAGAGATACTCATGATGATCATGAATTTATCTGAAGTATGTTCTTTGGATCAATAAAAATGAAATTTCTCCCTTGTTTACACACATGACACTGGGGAGTGTTCAACATTGAGAAACCTGATTTGTGCACTTCCTACTGTTGTTAGCTGGCTTGCTGCCAATAACTGAAAGCCAGTAATGTATTATGTTAGTTGTGAGCAATCAGAATTTAGAATGGTTGCTGAAAAGAAAGAATTATAGCACTGATACTTGTTATTTGCGGTTAATATAGCCTTAAAAATGAAGGAGCAGTGTGGTTAAAGCGTTCACTCGTCACACCAAAGACCCGGGTTTGATTCCCCACATGGGTACAATGTGTGAAGCCCAGTTCTAGTGTCCCCATCGTGATGTTGATGGAATATTGCTAAAAACGGCATAAAACCATACTCACTCACTCACTCACTCACTCAAAAATATTAGAAAAACAGTGTCACTGGGTATTATAATTTTAAAACTCTGACTGTAAGAGTGCAGTGGAGACAAGTGGTACTTATTTTAATCCTGCCATTGTGTATTTATCTCTGCCATTGGCGTTCAACAACAGTGAAATTTATACCCTAGCTGTAGCCTGAAGTGCATTTCTGCTTTGCATCAGAATCCAGTTTCTGACTACTGACAATATTGACATAAAAGTCACATGCTTATAGGTGGATTTTAAATAAAATTTATGTAAATCTAGTCTTTGCTGATTGCAAATTTATATACTTTTGTCATGTGGAGAAGGGTAGTTATTTAAAGGGCAAGTGTACACGAAAATAAACCTTTTTGTCTTGCACTTTTTCATCATGAAAATTGTTTGTCAAGTAGTTTTATATCCAAACCCGTACATATATCAGAAGTAACTAATTTATTTTTTGCGTTATATCAATTCATATTGTCAACATTTACCGAGAGTTCTGTGTCCCCAATAAACACACCATGGCTTATGTCCCTTGGAAATGACGTCATTGGTGCCCAAATGATAAATAAATGACGTTGTTAGACCTTATTAGACCCATTTCACGTGGTGCAGGTATAGATGCGGTTCTTGTGTCTCGATGCGCAGGCTACTGTTTTAATCCACCTGTTGCCTGGCCGTCAGCTGGCTATGTCATCAGTTCTACACTGTAATGACGTTGCAGTTTGAAAAAACGTATACATCGTACTAAATGTGTTACCACGTAACCAAATTGTATAACATTCAACCTGTGTCGGTCGCCTTTTCAACGGTATCTTTTTTCACAAAAACTAAAATGTGCACTACATCTAGCTTGCCATCGGCGAATGTGACGGCATTCTACACTTGTTGCTAAAATTACAATATGTCCCTCCTCTTCCACCTTCACTTTGATATTGATACCATATCCATGTACATCACGAAAATAAAATAATGCAATTTGCACTTTTTAACTCTGTTTGAAATTCGTTTTTCTATATCATCCCCTCATTGTAGATCAAATATACTGAAAATAACATGCATCGTAAATCTTGCCAGGTTTGACACATTACTACATCACCATTCACTGCGTTTTGCATGTCTTAATTCAAATGTCAAATTTTACTGGGAGAATTGAATTTAAAAGAAAAAGACCTATCATTGTGATCAGCGGTAGTTTTGTTGTTGTATGATCAAATCACTAATGCTCGTTCTGAAACATTGTCGATGAACCGAGAATCGCTGAGAATGTTTTGGAAAATACGCTTGCAAACACAATTAACGTCAAAGTGAATTTTCAGCCATTTTACAGAGTGTTTATAAAATCACGTCACATGTATGTCGGCTATATTTCGCCCATAAAATCAATTGTATATAGTTCACCACCATCTTCCTGACACAAATCCCTGAATTTCTCATACAGTTCAAAATAAACTGACAAATGGACTTTGTCACCAATTCGAAGTGTTTCAGTGAAATCGAACGAAATATATCAGATGCCGCGGTGGGAAAGGACCACTTGTTTGAAATGTAAACAAAGCCAATCTCAGATTTTACACTGTGTATCCGCTCGCCTACTTGTTGCATACACATGCTCATTAGTGTTAGAACATGCATGGGAAAGGTATCGTAGCAAGCGATAGTTAAATAAAATAGGTGTATTCGATTGATTTTCTAGATTCATCACAACATATCATGGTTTCTGAAAGCGTGACGCCATGACTGATGCAAACTCAAGCACAACGCACAACGCACAACCTGCCATGATGTTGGTGGAATATTGCTTAAAACAGCATAATACTCAAACTCACTCACTCACTAAGATCTTGGTTGTGTTTTGTCAGTTTTCAGAGCATTTGACCGAGACAACGACAGTGCCCTGAAACAGGAGGAGTGGGTGTTGGGGCTTCATGTCTTCCTCAGGGGAGATTTAGAAGACAAGATAAAGTGTAAGTCTTCACTTGTGGGATTGTTTGTTTTCTCAGTGATACATATACACTGAACCCTAAAGGCAGGGGTTGGGAATATCTTAGGGATATTTTTATAAGTTTTAGTGTTTAGTTTTCACTTTGAAAAATATCCCCAAGTTTATTCATGATTCCTAACTTTGTTCATTCAGAGTACATAGTAGTTTCATATCCCATAGATATCTTATTGACTTCTAAAATTGATTCACAAGAATTGCAGTTCAAACCTGAATTTCATTTGTGATATTTTTAAAAAGAAATACTGAGGGAAATAAATAAGGGAACACCACTTCATGGCAGTGTTCCCTTATATATTCTCAGATTTCCCACAGCGATATTCAAAGCTGGTGATGAAAACTGGAAAATATTGAAGGAACACTTGAATTTTCCTGTGTTCCTGGATATGGCTGGAATATTGCTTAAAGCAGCGTAAAACCATACTCACTCACTGTGTTCCTTTATTTGTTTCTCTCAGTATATATACATGATGACAGTATTGATGTTACTGTGCTGAGTGTGAGTGGTATAGGTTTGCCCTGATCATGTTAACAGAATCCACGTAACATCAGACTCATACTCGTGTGTTTTCACAAGTTGTAAATTTGTAAGATCTGCATCACTGTGGGCTTTCCTTAAGCTTATATGGTGAATCGTGTAACTGGAATGCTCTTCAAAGCTGCTGAGTGGTAAATCTCACTCTTTGACTCTGGGCTCTATGTTGCATACAAATTTGTAGGGATGCCACGATACATCGATGTTAAGTTTTGAAAGTATCGGTTTAAATATGTTTATGTATCGTTTACATTTTCCAATTGTATCATGTTTTTTGATGTTATGAGAGTTATAAATTATTATTTTTCATGCACAAAGATGGGAATTTATAACTTTTTAATCTCTGAGAATCAAAAATGTTGATCTTTTCATGGACAATTATAAAATATGAAATATTAATGTTCAAAATATAACTAAATTTACGCAATAATGATGCGAAAATAGGTATTGTGATACATATCAAATCGTGACATGGGTATCGTGATACATATCGATTCATGAAACTTATGTATCGTGACATCCCTACAAATTTGTCTGAATGAGAATCTGTCAGACTGAAGCTGAAGCACAGTGATTTTGATGGAGACAAAAGGATTATGGACATTTTAATGATTTTCTTTTTTTAAATTTTAATATTGCATTCGTAGGTATCATTTCGTTTGGACTATTTGACAATCGTTCAATGTCCTAAAATAATTAGAATCAATCCTCAATGTCATATATGCTGTTGTTTTCAGATTGCTTTTTGGTGTATGATCTCAATGGAGATGGCTACATCTCTAGAGAAGAAATGTTTCACTTACTGAAGAACTGCCTCTATAAGGTATGTCCTGGTTCTTGTTTTTTTCTGAGATATCAGTTGGGGCGGGAATGTGACAAAGCTTTCTTACAGCTCACTCATTAATCACCCGTGTGATACACTGTGCAAATTTCGGTGTTAGCATTTTTCAGTGTTTGGCTGTTCGTCATTATGTTTGTCAAATTTTCAATTTTGTTGTCGAATTTGTGTATCGTCCCAATCCTTGTGAAGAGTTGCATCCCTTTTTTTGTGCCAGGATCTCCTGATCAAAAGTTTTAATCCAAAATGTGATCAAGATGCTCCTTGATTGGTGAGCACCACATTGGTAAATGCCCACTACTTGTGTCTTGGTAGGTTTTGTCTAAGTGACTCAGTGATTTAAATGCTGTTCTAAACAAAGTTGAACCAAGTTTGACTCAAACAATTGTGAATGTCATAAAAATTCATGGAGTTGGTTCATTATCAATACACCACCAGTGTGTGTCATATTAAAATATTTCAGCTGGTTTGTTTACTTTGTAAGTACCCTGTACATGTGTGTGTTGAGTTTAGTCAATTTGATATGAGATAGGTTGGTTGGTTGTTTGACGCCACACTCAGCAGTATTCCAGCTATAAGGCGGCAGTCTGTAAATAATCCAGTATGGACCAGACAATCCAGTGATCGATAGCTTGAGCATCGATCTACGCAATTGAGATCCGATGACATGAATCAACCAAGTCAGCGAGTCTGACCACCCGATCCCGTTGGTCGAAGCTTGGTTCAAGGTTTGATAAATAATAATAATATATTTCTATAGCGCCTAACTTCCATCCATACCACTAAGTTGGCTCAGTGGCGCTGTGTACAGGTGATATAAGAAAAGTCATTCAGTGAGAAAAGAATGGCAATATTGTATGAAGTGTATCATGTTGCAGTCCACTCATATCATCTGGGGGTTGGTAATACAGACCAACATCTCTGTTTTGTAGACATACGTTCTGCCATAACCCCTGAATACATGTACCTACCTGTTGGTGGTGTCACTATTTGAACAAACAAAATAATTCAGTGTGTGGCTCAGGCCATCCTCTTTTCCAGTGTAATAAATATCCATTCTGTTACGATAGTGTTTGAAATAAAAGGTGTCAATGGGTCATCTAGGTCATCTAACATCAGGGCTGTGACCAGGACCCTATGGTGACATTTCACAGCCATCCAATCAAATTATTCCGATGAGCAAGAGAAATTCTATGCTAAAAGGGAAACAGGAATGATGGAGGTGGTGATTTCACTTCAGAAAAATGTAACAGCTATGGTGGGTAATGGGTCCTGATGGACATATAATGCACATGATAACTGAGGATGGATTCAGAGGAGGGAATTTGTCCCACTTGACAACGTGGATGTAGGAAGGGCTGTTGCAGGTCATGTCACTTCCACTTCAGGAATATCTTCTCACTAAGCATGCCACTGCAACACTGATTCTTTCCCGCCTGGATTACTGCAACAGCCTCCTCTATGGCATTTCTAAAGATCACCTTCACAGATTGCAAAGACTGAAGCTGCAAGGCTAGTTACTGTGACTTCAAACCTGGTCAAATCACTTCACTGGTTACAAGTCCATGAATGAACACAATTTAAAGTCTTGCCTACCAATCAGTCCACAAGATTTCCATATCTTCAAACTCTTACAGCAGTGTATTAACCTTCCAAAATAATTTGTTCACCTGATAAATTCCTGCTTTCTATACCTACATACAAGTTGAAGACATCTGGTGTCAGACCCTTCAAACACTCAGCTGCTGTGCTATAGAATACTCTTCTCCTTAACCTCAGATGCGCACCCTTCTTGACTGCCTTTAAATCTGGCCTAAAGACCCATCTTTTCCTTAATCACTGACAATTGTCATCTTTTTAGTTGTATGCCTGTGTGGCATGGACTTCAGCAAAAAATCCATGACCTTATTATTATTATTATATTATTATTATCGATATACTGACGAATAGAAGGCCTAAATGTCAGTTTTGTGAAACAAGATGCTTTGTTTTATATTCTCCTGATTACGTGAATATTTATTGAGTAAACGTTTGTCTTCCAGCAATCGTCAGAGGAAGATCCTGATGAAGGTGTGAAGGATCTGGTGGAAACAGTGCTCAAGAAACTAGTATGTGTATTTGTGACATATACCCTTTTGAAGTCAGAACTGTAAACCTATCGTTAATACTAGGTCATTTCTGAGTTATAAGGAAAGATGTCTTTTACCTCAACGGCAATGTTTCAAGTTCAGCCTCATAATCATTGTCAAAATCTGAAGTTAACAGTTAAGATTATATGGGTTGTAAGCATACATCAAGGATTTTAGGGCTGCTTAGATTTCTTACACTGACATGTATCTAAACTGTTTTCTTACAATAATATGATTAAACATTTCGTGAAACTATTTATGAGGAACCTTTTGACCTTATGTTTGAACTGTTTTGCTTCAAGATTTTATCAAAAATATATTAGCTCCAGGGCAGATAGATAAATGGTATTTTTGTGTGTAAATATCGCCTGTAGTGTTGTGTTTTTATGACAGGACCAGGACCACGATGGTCGAGTAAACCTCATGGACTATCGGAAAGCTGTCACAGAAACCCCCTTGCTACTGGAGTCACTTGGACCCTGTCTGCCTAGTCAAGCTGTGAGTATTTCAAGGTTATGGTCAGTTCAAGTGACCCGTGAAGATCCAGGTTAGAATTGGTCTTAACGGGGTCAGATGGTCAGGTGCACTGACTTAGTTGACACATGTTATTGTATCTTAATTGTGTATATCAATGCTCATGCTGTTGGTCAGTGGATTGTCTGGTCCAGACCCGATTATCTACAGGCTGCTGCCATATAGCTGGAATATTGCTGAGTGCGGTTTAATCAACAACCAAACAAAGTTCAGGTCAGGCGATGGGGACAACAGAGCTATCATTGAGTCCAACTTGTTGTTTGGCTTGTGGATGTTCTAAGTTCAACAGTGGTAACTTATGTTTGAATCGTCTACTCTCTTTTATCTGTTCCCAACATCTGAAAATCTTGCCAATTGGTCCTGTGAAATGGATATCTAATTTATAATGAATGTCTAAACAGTATTAATCAGAACAGTTTTGTTAGTTGTTTTTCTCCTCGTTCTGATTACAAGGGGGATTCAATTGTCAGTGAAGCACATGTCATCCTTCACAACTGTGAGAGTTCATTTTAAACGTGGGGTGGTGGGGTAGCCTAGTGGTTAAAGCATTCACTCCTCACGCCGAAGATCCTGGTTCGATTCGCCACATGGGTACAATGTGTGAAGCCCATTTCTAGTGTACCCCAGGAATATTGCTAAAAGCGGTGTAAAACTTAACTCACTCACTCATTTTAAACACACAGAGTGGAAAGAATTGATAACTTCAAAATATATATATCGAGGCACTAGGTTACCAATTAACACCTGCAAGTCTGAAAACACATAATGTTTAGGTGGTGAATATACAATTATATACTTTTCCTCAACTTCCTTTTCAGGCCTGCAATGAGTTCCTGGCATTGATGCATGGTAACCTTGGACAGCGTAGCGGAATGGGTAGACATCACAAGCAGGATGAAGAGAACAAGATGATCAAGCACAGGAACAAAGAACAAAAGGGAAAGACTCAAAGGAAATGATAGAGGTCTGATTAGAAGTTTGTAAATGCTCTGCTGTCCCCCAAGATCAGGGTGAATTTTCCATCTCTTTGTTTCAATGCTCATCTGGCAATTATAATTAAATTGGTTCTAGGTAATACTTTACCTTCTATGGACAAATGTTACAAATTTTGAAGATACTCTGGTTGTTTTGTTAGGATGTTTCAGGCAGATATATTTATCAATATATTAACATTTCTAGTCTGTTTGCATCCAGTATAAAATAAATCACGTTAATTAAATCATTTTGATACGGTCTGTAAATGAGATGTTGCATTCTTAAGTTGTATGAAAGAATTGATAATGATCATGCACCCTAACAAAATGTTTTTCAGCAACTGTTTTGCATTTGTTGTGTGTCTTTAGTTTTCATTTGTGCATTTGAATTCATCAAGTCATATTTCATATATCTTAAACTGTTCTGTTATGTGTATTTACATTTCCATCTGCCAAACATTGTGTCTACTCTTGATCTGAATCAACTGTAGTTCGAGGATGTTTTTAGTTTATGTGTATTGTGTGACGAACAATTTATTTGTCTTCATTTAAGGGGACCAGTAGAAATATTTAACTGGGACTTTCCTATAAAACAGTATTTGTTTGTTCAGCATCTGTTGTACATATTTGTATAATATAACCAACTTGTGTAGTTTGGAAATAAATGATTTTACAAATAAATACATGTAATTTCTGAAATGTTTGAGCAACATTCAAGATATATCATGGCAATCTGCAAATTATGCTTCATGTATTGCTGGTATCTTCTGTCACTTTGGGTGAGTGAGCGCGCATTCAGCAACATTCCAGCTATATGGCTGCAGTCTGTAAATAATAGAGTCTGAACCAGACAATCCAGTGATCAACAGCATGAACATCGATCTACACAATTGGGATACGACCAAGTCAGCGAGTCTGACTGCCCAATCCCGTTAGTCGCCTCTCGTGACAAGCATGGGTTACTGAAGATCAATTCTAACCTGGATCTTCACGTGTCTGCAGCATGATGACTTAGTACTAGACCATTGTCGCAAACAAATTTGATCTTCACGTGTATTGTCTCTTTGACTCTTCAATGTCACGTGAGATGTTGTCAAAAAGGACACAAGAAAAGAATAAGCTTCTAATTGATTTTATTCAAGAAGCCCTGTGGGGACAACAAAAAATGTCAGATCATATTGCGGGTGTAAAAGGCAGTTACTACAAAAGCGAGATTCAGACAAAATACTCCACAATACAGGGAAGCCCTCAATACATAAGCCAAAATAGAGTTGCCTCCCTTGTAACATGATTCCAGTTTACACTGACGGATGATATCAATGCTGATGCAATTACTTTGCAAATATTTACACTGATTTGATGAAGTGGTTGTAAAAAAGCTATGCAAACATCTAATGCACTCACTTGATGTGAATAAGTCATATATGTCTCTGACAGATTCAGTGAAAGCTGACCATAACTTGCATGATTTTCAGAGTAGACTTTTCAACTAGCTTGACATATAAAATGGCATTTTTTCCTTCAGTTATATTTGCAACACTTGAGATCCAATTCCATATTTTCAGAATTATTTCACCTCATTTCCAAATATGTATATCCTATTCCTCATATTTGACTAAGCAACATAGCTTCGATAGAGCATCTAAGAGATACTTCCGCTGGTATTATACAACCTCAGAGATGACAGGTAATACAATGTTCTGGTGAGATAACTAATAGAAAACTTGTTGAAACCATCAACATTTGACACACAATCCTTGTCATGACATTTCTGTATCAGCAGCTATAGCATATGGGACTACATGGCAAAACACTGACAAATACATGGAGAAACCACATACTTGCATCAACAGCAAACCAACATAAATAAGACTGCAATCAACATATACATCGATTTCTTCAATCTCTTACTGTACATTCAAAGCAAGACTGCTGGCCAAAGCTTGTGAAGGTCACAAACAATATTTATAAGTATACTATACAATGTTTATAAGCCAGAAACTGATATAAACACAATGACAACTTGTGTCCCATAACTTATGTATAAAAGGCAAAAATGTACAATAAAACAATATGAAATAATAAAAGCAATTCACTTCAGCATGTACATATTGCACAATTCACCACAGAGTAAATATGTCATCTTCCTCTGTACAATAATAAGTCCAAATATTAACAAAACTTGCTTGTCAGGCTCAAAATCTAACTAAGACTAACTAAATCTACTTTGTCATAAACTGCTTTTAATTATTGTTTGCATAATTCTTCATAGTTAAACCATGACATATACAACCTTAACTTCAACAACATCCTAATCAGCACAATTTCATGTCTAGGTATCATGTAGATTTTCTGTCATGAACATATGGTCAGAATCCAAATAATTCCTCACAGGATACAAAATTGCAGTGAATATTGGTTGAGCTGGAAGGTGGGTTGTTATTAAGTTGATGATATGATGCAAACCAGCGATGGCATGAGAATGAGTGGAAGCCAATTTTCTTTGGTCTTGTCCTTGGAAATTCAGTTGAGTGAAGACTCAAGACTTACAAAGTTTGACTCAATATTCACACGTTTTCCAATGGTGTTTCTGACAATAAGAAAAGTTGAAAGAATTAATACACCACCATTGTACTGCTGGTAATTAGAATTCTATTTTACACAAACACCCTGCAGATTTACACAGTGTCATTCAAAAGTACTTCAAAAGACATTACTTTGAAAATATACTTATTTAAAGTTTTGTAAATTCCCTAGATCAAAGTTTAATTGTATTAAACATTTCTTGATGCAACCCTATTTTAACAGCTACATGAACTTGAAAACTACAACTTTGATGATTATTCACCAAACTGAGTTTCCTGTGTGTGGACAATGTGACAGCAGGTGATATTGCATATAGTCTCCTTGTGCTTGTAACACCAATAATCATAATGACTAGATTGATACACTTGCATGTTTTCACACATCTTCTCAATGTTCTAATTCACAAAAGACATTCTTTCAGCTACTTGAAAACTTCAAAATATGTTGTCAGTGTGAAATCGTTATTGATGGTGATTATGAATTCAACACCATACACAGAAGTATTAATGCTATGCTGAACATGATCAATTTTAGGAAAATCTTGAATTGGTACTGGTAAACTAGTTCATAAACCTAAACCGCACTAAACACACATACAATATGGCATGGAAGCTGGTCATTTGAAACAAGTGGCACATACAAGAAGGTCCACCACACATACAGGTACCAGCTACACAGTGTAGTAGTGTCAATAACCTGGTAGAGTAAAGTCACAACACTCGGCAAGTCACAACACGAATGGTTTATACAGCAAGGCATTATGATGTATACTGACTGGGAGTGAAATGTACACTACTCTATTTCATGTCAATCATTCACAAGGACAACGTTAATTCACAAGCACTTGGTGTAGTGATAATCTATATGTATACAATATAAAATCAAACATGAAACAAATGTACTTTAAAATACAAATGTTTTTATCTTGCAACTTACATAAAAAATACTGAATATTGTTAATTTCATAACATAACTGAAGATTTGGATTCCAAGTGTACATGGAATAACAACTTCTATACCCAAACTAAGAGTGTGTAGGTTTAACATCAATGCAAGAAGATGCTTGTCCATATATCTTATCATTACCTAAGACTGCTATTTATCAAATTCAACAAAATAGTTCAGTAATACTGTCACAAACTAATTTCTAATCAACTCATTATGTTAAATAATTTCATGCCGTGTCAGCAGATATAACAGATGTCTATTCTTAATAATATGGTTACTAAAATCAATAAATAATGCTGTTTGGTGTAATATGAAAAAAAGTGTAAATCAAGTTATTCTACTATGATGTTGACACACAATATAATCACAGGATATGAATGACGACCAAATTTAATGGGGTGAACAGACGATAATCTACACTGGTTTCACACAACTGCTACCATGGAAATTCTTACAACATGATCAGAATAAAAGAATGATTTATGTCAGATCGGTGTAGCTAATTTCCAGGAGTATTGTTTGGAAACTAAGTAGAATTATTATAACTTGTGTTTTTCATCTTAAAATATACATGTTGAAAAATGTATGGTGTGTTTTAGCTAGAGTTCAAATTCAAAATGACTTCTAAATACATTTGTGTCAGTGCTATTTCTGTACCCAAAACTATAACAATAGTTCAGGTGTTCATGAATTATTACCTTGGCTATTGACAGCACAATTATGGTACTTAATATGGTCCTTTAAATGTAATGAATGAATAAATAGCCTTAAATATTAGTACAAAATAATCATATGTATCAGTGAGTAAATATTTTCTACAATGAGACATTTTGGGTACCTGTAAAATATAAGGTTTGTAACAAGGTATAGTAAAAAGGACATGATAAAATCACTGTATACAGATTAGGATTGGTCAAGACAATTCACACTCTAAATATTTTCTACATTTGTGAAAATATTGAAAACATTTGATAATTAATATTCGATATAAGCATTCATTTCGAAGAATTTAGACCCTGTACAACCAAAACAAAGATTCACAACTGTCAGCATTATCTGCCACTGAGAATAACAATCTGTCTGAAGGAGAAAAATGCCAAATGCATGAATCACCTGAATCAAATCTTGGTCTTTTGGCATATGCTTGGTCAACAAATTCAGAGATATTCCAATCTTGAATTCATAATAAAGCTGTTGATGGCATAAAATTTAATGATATGAAAAACATTTTTTGACATAACAATATTCAACTAAACATATCACTTCCACTTATACCATATTTGAGCTCCAAAGCACCCCATTCCTCACGCCAATATATACGTAGTGAGATGAGAGTGGTCTCCCTTGCTTTCTTCAGTAACCAATTTCCTCCTCTGACAGCACGTTTGTTCAGCTCTCTACTGTTGCAGCCATTGGTCTGTGCTTCCCACTGTGCAATGAACTTACCAGTCATGCCTGGATTTGAACAAACTTACAACCGTCTGACCAGTTAATTTACAAACAAGACATTATTGTTTTGATAAACATATTTCACCAACAAGCATGTTTGTCAATTTTAATTCTTTTCATTTCAAACATCATGTTATTAGTATAGTGAAAATGAAAGGGGAAGTTGGGTGACTTTCCCACAGACAATAACAAAAATATCCACACCACTACAGTTGAGTTTGAGGTAAAGGTTTACAAATTTCCTTGAAATGACTGCATCAACCCAGCTGGCAGTGATAATAGTGGGAGTGTAACAAAAGTGTCATGCTGGAACCGACATAGTCCCATAAACACACTTACTCTAATGACTGCTGTCAATATAAAGATTTTCTGTCAATTTATTTCAAGATCTTTCCCTAGAAGCAACGGAAATTCATGTTGGATTGCATTTACATTCTTTTGTAAAATGTCCTGAATATTACAGTATTTTAGTACATCAATTAGCAAGTGTGTATGGTTTATGCCAGAATCTCAGCATTATACAGCAATGTTAGAGTTTACGTTGGAGGAAAGCTGAAAGTGATGAAGGTCTCGGGCATTAATGACTTTGGTTGAACCCACAACAGCTGAATGTAACAGGAAGGCCAGAAGTGCTGCACGTCACAGACATTCCTCACTTCAGCGAAACCTGTGAGCACTGGTACGGTGCTGACGAACCGAGAATCCTGATTCAGAAGGTAGAAGGACTGCAGTACATGAGTGAGTGAGTGAGTTTAGTTTTATGCCACACTCAGCAATATTTCAGCTATATGACGGCGGTCTGTAAATAATTGAGTCTGGACAAGACAATCAACAGCATGAGCATCAATCTATGCAGTTGGGATACAATGACATGTGTCAACCAAGTTAGCAAGTCTGACCACCCGATCCCGTTGGTCGCCTCTTACGACAAACATGGGTTACTGAAGATCAATTCTAACCCCGATCTTCACAGGTTGCAGCACATGAAATTGAGCCATTTTTTCCACAGTTTATCATACAGGTCTACATGACAAACATTCCTCTCATCTCAGTACATTTTACATAACAAGAGTAACCTTTGATGCCAACAGCAGGATTATGAGTGTTAATGCTGGAACTCACAGTGACCAGCAACTGTCTTTTCACATGCTGTCCTCTGAAGATCTCTTCAGGATGGGAGCTATACCAAGAAACAGCAGTCATTGGAAACCCAAGGCAGGTTTACAACCACTGAATAATGT
Organism: Haliotis rubra; assembly: GCF_003918875.1. Lineage (NCBI taxonomy): Eukaryota > Metazoa > Mollusca > Gastropoda > Lepetellida > Haliotidae > Haliotis > Haliotis rubra. Next base: position 638,971 of record NW_025767501.1, read on the forward strand.
TATCCAAAAAACTACATGTACTTGACCTTTCAACACATATCTCTACAACAAGGCAAAAGTCAGTGAGTATTTGTTCTAAGCTATTCAACAAAGTGGGCATTCTGATATTATGCCACCATGACACCTTCGTTAACTGTTTCCTGACTGCTGGAGTCGGAACTGTGCTTGCTGACGCTGAGACTCACTGGACGTTTGGACTTGATCAGCGACTTTCTGTGATGTTTCTTCATGTTCTTCATGTCCACGGAGAAGTCCTGAGGTATTTCTTCCAGACTTCTATCTATGCACGGCTTGTTGCCGCTCTCAAAAGCATAATCGCGCAGAGTTCTCGACACGGGGATGGGACCTGTTGATGGGGTGCTTGCCATATCTACTTGTTCTCGCATAAATTTTGAAGCAGGTATTGGCCCAGTGGAGGGTGTGTTAACGCTGCTGGTTTGAATGGGACTTCGTTCAAATGTGCCTGCATCAATTCGTGGTAGTCCATCAAGTATTTTGTGAAGGTCTTGATGGTTGCCATCAACCACACGGTGACCAGCAGGAACCAGCTTTATCTGGTTTGGACCAGTTCTTATAACAGCACTATAAGAAGGTGGGGAGGCTGACTGAGACCGTGACTGTGATCGAGAGATGTCCTCAATGCTGAATCTCTCAGCATCATGTTCACTGCCATATCCCGAGCTCTTCTCATATCCGTTACGAGAATTTGAAGTGCCATTTAAAGAACTGTTCTCTCCAGTTTGACTTCCTAAAGGAGTCTCATTGTCTCTGTTTAATGGGGGCTGCCCAATGTTGAAAATATTTCTCAGATTGAGCGGGTTCATAGGTGGGGGGATATCAATCTGATGAGGCTGAAGTTCATTGTCCTCCCCAGTCTGATGGTCAACAGTATTAAAGTCATTACGCTTCAGCAGATATTGGCTGAGGTTGCCAAGAATTGGCCGTGCTGTGTCTCGTGTGCTTGAACTGGTGAAGGAGGTGGGACTGTGGTCGGACTGAGAGTGTGCACTGTGATAATGTCTCTCAGCCTCAGTCTCACTACTGCGCACATCCTCTGACGTACATGTTGATGGCGATATTTGAACAGGGGGTTCATCTGGTGAAGGTGACAAGTCTATAGTGTTTTTATCAATCTGGCGAATCAGCTCATCAAGATTTCTCAAACGCACAATTTTCGATCGGGGTGGAGAAATGGGATAACCAGTTCCCTTCCACAACAGAGGCTGATGCTGATAGTCTGTTGTCAGTGGCAGATCTAACCGCCCCAGTCTTCTTGGGGGTGGGGGTGAGGGGTGAAGGCAGGGCATCCCAAAGCTGGGATGGGGGGGCTGGGGCAACACAAAGTCGAAACTTGACGATTCAGGCAACTGATCTAGAGCATCAAGACTCTGTTCAAAGTCATCCTCTCCGAGAATTTCACGGATTTCTTCAGCTTCTAAATCATCATCTTCATCATACATATAAGGCCCCACACTCTCTTGATCTCCATTTGAGTCACTGCTTCTCCGGTTATCCTCCCCTGTCAGTCTCATCATGGAGTTTTTTAGGATTCCCTTTTCCGGGCGGGCACTGTTAGGGTCAGATATGATTATGGGAGGGGGAGGTAGCTCTCCGATGTCACTTTCATCTTCACTTGACATGCGCTTCTTCTTCTTCCCAAACAGAGCATCAGGCCTGAAAATACAAACCATTCTTTAAACGATATCTGTCAAGTTGGTCAATATGGCTGAACATTAAATGAACAACTGACTCGCATTTTATGCTGCTTTAACAATAATTCTACCTGTCAATTCAGGGGACAAAGTTTTAGGTTTTGAACATAACAAGCAAATGTTTTAACCACTAAGCTACCAACTGATCCTATGCTATGCAATAGATGGCAAGTCCTCTCTGCACTATCTCATTTAATGTTACCTTTGGTACACAATGACAATACCTTTACAATGTGACATCATATATTTCAGGGACACATGACCACATGCTATAGTGAGCGAGTGAGGTGAGTTTTACGCCGCTTTTAGCAATATTCCAGCAATATCTCGGCTGGGGACACCAGAAATGGGCTTCACACATTGTACCCATGTGCAGAATCGAACCTGGGTCTTTGGCGTGATGAGCGAACACTCGAACCACTAAGCTACCCCACCGCCCCGACAGGCTATGGATGTGACACAAGTCATATGGACTAAAAATGTAACACCACTGTACACTACAACGTGGTTCAAGATCACTGGAGGTCACTATTAGAGGCAGACTATTGAAGCTTGTTAGCTAGAAGCTGAGGGTGTTAGCAGCAGAGGGTTAAAATGCATGATCAGAAGCACCTGTTGAACTGTGTCTCATCTCATGTGAATGTAATCATAGATTCCATACACTCCTGTCAACTGTAAATATACACATAGATCTTGGTGACAACCAGTACCAGCTTGTAATAACTTAAGGTAGGACCTGCCTTCCACTCTCTCAACATATGTTCTATCACTTCTGGTAATACTCTGCTGTTCTATACTATGATCCATTATCTCACAAACAGGGTTTCTATGTTACTGCTTGTTGTTTAATGCCACAATCAGCAGTATTCCAGCTACATGATGACGGCCTATATCAACAGCGTGATTGTTAGATGTAGATGTGTTAGGTCTATGTGTAAGCAGTATTTTCATGGTTAGATGTAGATGTGTTAGGTCTATGTGTAAGCAGTATTTTCATTGTTAGATGTAGATGTGTTAGGTCTATGTGTAAGCATTATTTTCATTGTTAGATGTAGATGTGTTAGGTCTATGTGTAAGCATTATTTTCATTGTTAGATGTAGATGTGTTAGGTCTATGTGTAAGCAGTATTTTCATTGTTAGATGTAGATGTGTTAGGTCTATGTGTAAGCAGTATTTTCATTGTTAGATGTAGATGTGTTAGGTCTATGTGTAAGCAGTATTTTCATTGTTAGATGTAGATGTGTTAGGTCTATGTGTAAGCATTATTTTCATTGTTAGATGTAGATGTGTTAGGTCTATGTGTAAGCATTATTTTCATTGTTAGATGTAGATGTAGATGTGTTAGGTCTATGTGTAAGCATTATTTTCATTGTTAGATGTAGATGTGTTAGGTCTATGTGTAAGCAGTATTTTCATTGTTAGATGTAGATGTGTTAGGTTTATGTGTAAGCATTATTTTCATTGTTAGATGTAGATGTGTTAGGTCTTTGTGTAAGCATGTATTTTCATTGTTAGATGTAGATGTGTTAGGTCTATGTGTAAGCATTATTTTCATTGTTAGATGTAGATGTGTTAGGTCTATGTGTAAGCAGTATTTTCATTGTTAGATGTAGATGTGTTAGGTCTATACACAAGCGTTATGTCTCGTACAGGTGGCACCACTAGTTACCTGTACGAGGGAAGCACACCACCCAAGCCAATATATTTGGCATTCACAAACCCAGCCTTCTTCTTATCCATGCCACCATCTTTGCTACCCAGCAACCCCTTGGTCACTGCTGATTGCAGTTTGCTCGGGATGCGGCGTCTGAAGATAAAAAAACAAATACATTACATTCAAGAGATCGACCTTCGCCTTTTTTCATTGTTTCAAGAGTTCTTATGAATATTGTACATAACTATAAACCAGTTGCAGAAGGTGACCACCATATACTCAGAAAGGAACAATTATATCTGTAGCACAAGGTACACACCATGCAAGCAGCATACAAAGTATGTCACACCTGTAGCAGAATGTGAACACATTTCTTGATGAAGGTGAACATCCTACCTGTAGCAGAATGTGGATATCCTGCCTGATGCAGGTGAACACCCTACCAGTATCAGGAGGTGAACACCTCTCTTGATGCAGAAGGTGAACACCCTACCTGTAGCAGAATGTGGATATCCTGCCTGATGCAGGTGAACACCCTACCAGTATCAGGAGGTGAACACCTCTCTTGATGCAGAAGGTGAACACCCTACCTGTAGCAGAATGTGGATATCCTGCCTGATGCAGGTGAACACCCTACCAGTATCAGGAGGTGAACACCTCTCTTGATGCAGAAGGTGAACACCCTACCTGTAGCAGAATGTGGATATCCTGCCTGATGCAGGTGAACACCCTACCAGTATCAGGAGGTGAACACCTCTCTTGATGCAGAAGGTGAACACCCTACACCCTACCTGTAGCAGAATGTGGATATCCTGCCTGATGCAGGTGAACACCCTACCAGTATCAGGAGGTGAACACCTCTCTTGATGCAGAAGGTGAACACCCTACCTGTAGCAGAATGTGGATATCCTGCCTGATGCAGGTGAACACCCTACCAGTATCAGGAGGTGAACACCTCTCTTGATGCAGAAGGTGAACACCCTACCTGTAGCAGAGCATGAACACCCTGCATGATGCAGAACACCCTACCAGTATCAGAATGTGAACATCTTGCTGATGCAGAAGGTGAACACCCTAACTGTAGCAGACTGTGATCACTGTACCTGTAGCAGGAGGCGAACACCATTCCTTTATCAGAAGGTGAGCATGGTACCTGTAGCAAAAAGGTTAACAACATACCTGTAGCAAAAGAGTGTGAGGCTGAGGACAAGGACCAGACCGCCCACCACGGATGCCAGGATGATGATCAGCCACATTGTACTTAGGCCGTCCATCTCTGTCAATACAAAACACTTCAACTGTGAATCCATGCATCCAATGAACACTAAATGCTTCATGCTTCTTTTAATGATATGTAAAAGTCATGGATCTTCAAGTTGGTGGTTGGTGTGAAAAAATAGTTTTGATATAGCTCATGTGAGGGTAAAAGAAGAGTTTAAAATTTTGATATAGCTCATCTCATCTGTGAGGGTACTCAAAGAAGAGTTTAAAATGTTGGCTACAGAGTCACACTGAATCATAATGCTGTTGGATTTTCCCCCAGATTTTATTCTTGAGTAAGGTGAAATTGTTCAACATCTGAAGGCCATATGCCAACTGACAAGCACCAAACACAGCTGACTTACCTTTGAGTACTGGAGCAGCGGACGGATCAGCTGGAGTAGTGGCCAGTCGGTTCTCCGCCGGGTTAAGGGGGATAACTTGAATTCCTTTTGTAGTGGCGGATGATACTAGGCTGCTGGTTGTAACTGGCATGGTGGTTGTCATGGTAATATTGAGTTTAATCCTGCAGTCATATCCTCCCCAACCGCTGTCACAGTAGCAGGTGTCATCTCTGGTACAGACCTGGGTCAGAGAGTTCAAATCATTACATCATAGTCATACAATAGGGGGTATCTGTTTGGAAAGTTTTTGACTGGCTTTGGTTTGATGTCGATTAGAACAGTATTTCAATGATATTTGCTTGATGTGGGAGGCAAGCAAGCAAGTGACATATTTATACAACTTTCATGACATCAAGGAGAATGAGAATAGTGGACAGGGCAAATATCATAATCTTCAAACAATATAGTCTCTTCAAACCAACAATCTGCTGGAAAAAGAAAGATGTTCCACTGACCCCGTGTCCAGAGCAGATGATGGCGCGAGATGTTCCTGGGCACCCGAGAGGAGGGAGATGTTTGATGCGCTCACACCGTGCGTTGTGGCACACCTTGCCCTCCCCACACTTGGTGCCGTCCTGCACCAGGCCCATATGGGGCATGTCCATCATGGTTGGGCCGTGGACAATCCTGGAGGAGTGAGTGAGTGAGTGAGTGAGTGAGTGAGAGGATGAGTGAGTGAGTTTTATGCTACTTTTAGCAATATTCCAGCAATATCACGGCAAGTGACACTAGCAAATGGGCTACACACATTGTACCCATGTGGGGAATGGAACCTAGGTCTTCAGTGTGATGAACAAACACTTTAACCACAAGACTACCCCACCGCCCCAAATATGGTGGAAGAAGCAAGGACATCAACACACATTAGTAAATTATGTGAGGTCAAGACTTGATTTAGAAATGAAAACAACTTTTCTAACTGGTAATAAGTTATAACATGAGTTCATACAAATGAGATTATCTTTCCATTTTTATTTGATACTTTAGTGAGTGAACATTGTTTCACATCACTGTCAATGGTATTCCTGCTTTTTAAAACAGAGACCATAATATTTCCAATCATGCCATACAAAGCATGATTTTCTAACAGAGACAATGATCGAAGCCTCACTTCAAAATGGTTGCAAATGGCTGAACAGATACTGAACAGATACTTTTAAACTGTTTGTACCAGTATCAACTCATCATCATCAGCCTATCCGTACATGTTCTAATAATTATTGTAAGGAATACAGTTTTGCATCTTGACTTACTTGCACTCATATTCAATGCCTTTAGAGTTGACTGTTGTTTTGGAGAATCCCTGTCTGACCCAAACAATGGCTCCTTGTTGCCACCATCACAGTGAAGAAGACCACACAGGATGTCCCTGTAATCAGGGGAGATAACTCATTTAAAGGGAAGCTACTCCATGTAGTTTGGCATGAGAGTTGATTGAGGAGGTGAGGTGAGGTGAGGTGCATATGGGTTTATACAGCATAGCAGCTACATTACAAGCCATGGTGGTCTTGGAACATTCCATAAAGCACTTTTAGCACCATGACTCTCAGAAGTCAACATGCAGTATGAGAGATAGTTCTGATATTTTGAATGCTACAATTGTTTGTGAAAAGAAAGCCCTGCCAGGATTTCAGCCCCGACCAAACAACAAACCAGTGGGGGATACACTGAAAACAATCCGAGGCATCAAGGCAAGATAACACATAATTAGGAAAGTCATTGGTATTATTTAAACTCAGCAGCCATTATGACAACCAAATGTTGACATTTCTTTTGACAAGCAATGGGAACTAGGTTTGTTCTCCCATGCTCAAAGCAAGGAATGCCAGGGAATCAAGGGAGGTAACAATATGATACACCAACTGAAAACCTGTAAAATGACAATACTTTGAAATCTTTTTATCAATTTTTCTAATCATTATTTTAAATCATGCATATATTTAGCTTAAACATGTTGAAACAGTTACTAAAATAATGAGACTGATACATGTCTTACTATCTGACTTGATAATCTATTCATCTGATCACATTTTCTAAATTCTAACAATATGTAATTCAACCTTTCTGTGTTACGCAAGTATTCAGGTGACAAGTGAGTATACAGTTTGCAGAATCATCCACAGATTGATATTGTTCTGTTATCTTCACATCAGACTGAAAGCACCATATCTTACTCAGATGAACACTTTGCATAGTTGCCAGTGGTAACATCCTTGCCACAATGGCCGTTGAAGTTTCCTGTTGGGTTGAATCTCTCAAAACACTGGTCATCTCCTCCTTTGGCACCTGCAAGGGGAAACATCATTCCCTTTACAACCCTTTACAAATATTCAGATACAGAGTTAATGTCCCAATGGTAACATTACTTCACAGGTTGTACTGTAAGATCCAAACAACATCAATGGTTATGCATCCATCTGATCTCCACTCTGTGGAATTTTTTTTAACTGTTTTGTCTATATTTATAAAATTATCTTTGACATTTAGTGATGTAAAATACCTTCTGAAATGCTGCAAATAAATCAGGAAGTTGTGCCCATTTAAACAAGCAGGATGGAAGAAGTACATGTTTTCAATATGATCATAGAACAGATAAGGCAAAACACACCAGATACATTTGTTCCTCATCCGTAGTGTTCTCACAATATCTTGAAATATTTTATTTTTATAACAATATTTCAACAAATATATAATAAATATATTGTTGCAGCTGATTTATTTGCATATGAAGAGCAACAATTTAAAGATTCTACAACAATGAAACTGAGATTGCTCCAGTTTAGGTTTAACAGTGACAAGATATTGCTTTGTTTGTTGTTTTCACATCAGTTAGCCTGACTAAACGGTCTCATTAGCTGCATCAAGGACTTGAAACTCAGACCTTCAGAAGCACTGCAGTGGAGTGAAAGCATGCACTTATGTTTACCTTGTCCCCAGATGGTCTGACATTGCTGCTGAAGTGAGGGGCAGATGCCAGCCACACAGTAGCCTGTTCCATTCTTGCAGGGGTGGCCATCTTGAACGTAGTTGTTGGAGGGGCACTGCAAAGTCATAAGTATTGAATTATACAGCCTGGTATTTATTCATTGTTTTTATAATACACCTGTACAAAAACTTTACATATATCCATGTACACCTATTACTATTACATATGTAACACAGACTCAAGTCAGCTATATTTCTACCCAATAACATATACTATAGGAGTCTGGGAAGATCCAGTCAGTGGTTGACAGCATGAGGGACAATCCACACCACGGCACCACCATGACACATGATCAACCAGATCACAGTCAGTAACCACAAATCCACAATAGTCGGTGATCATGACAAGCACGGGGCACTGGGTAACCAACCCCTGTATGGCCACTCAGTCAAAGAAATATGAGTTGTAAATACTTCCTTACCTCTCCTCTTTCCCCATCACAGAACTCTGGCACATCACACTCTGTCTGTCTATCTCGACACATGTGTGTCCTGGGCAACACCTGCGAACAAGAACACTTGTGGGTACTTCAACACATAACTGATGTCGGTCATTTAGTCCAGGTGATTTTTTTAGTCTTTTTTTAGTCCATGGTGAAGGCATCTATATTGGCCTGAGGGTTACTTACTGGGTAGGTACTACACCAAGGATCAGAATGAGAATGGCCTGAGGGTTACTAACTGGGTAGATACTACACCAAGGATCAGAATGAGAATGGCCTGAGGGTTACTAACTGGGTAGATACTACACCAAGGATCAGAATGAGAATGGCCTGAGGGTTACTAACTGGGTAGATACTACACCAAGGATCAGAATGAGAATGGCCTGAGGGTTACCTGGGTAGATACTACACCAAGGATCAGAATGAGAATGAGGGTTACTAACAGGGTAGATACTACACCAAGGATCAGAATGAGAATGGCCTGAGGGTTACTAACTGGGTAGAATACTACACCAAGGATCAGAATGAGAATGGCCTGAGGGTTACTAACTGGGTCAGATACTACACCAAGGATCAGAATGAGAATGGCCTGAGGGTTACTAACTGGGTAGATACTACACCAAGGATCAGAATGAGAATGGCCTGAGGGGGGTAGATACTACACCAAGGATCAGGGTGAGAATGGCCTGAGGGTTACTAACTGGGTAGAGGATCAGAATGAGAATGGCCTGAGGGTTACTAACTGGGTAGATACTACACCAAGGATCAGAATGAGAATGGCCTGAGGGTTACTAACTGGGTAGATACTACACCAAGGATCAGAATGAGAATGGCCTGAGGGTTACTAACTGGGTAGATACTACACCCAGGATCAGAATGAGAATGGCCTGAGGGTTACTAACTGGGTAGATACTACACCAAGGATCAGAATGAGAATGGCCTGAGGGTTACTAACTGGATCAGTGAGAATAGGGTTACTAACACTACACCAAGGATCAGAATGAGAATGGCCTGAGGGTTACTAACTGGGTAGATACTACACCAAGGATCAGAATGAGAATGGCCTGAGGGTTACTAACTGGGTAGATACTACACCAAGGATCAGAATGAGAATGGCCTGAGGGTTACTAACTGGGTAGATACTACACCAAGGATCAGAATGAGAATGGCCTGAGGGTTACTAACTGGGTAGATACTACACTAAGAATCAGAATGAAAATGGCCCAAGGGTTATTAACAGGGTATTTGCTGTGGCAGGGGCTGGAGTGACACTGGCCAAGGGTTACTTACTGTGCAGTTACTACAGCAGGGGCCGGAGCGACACTGGGCCCAGTACCGCAGCAGACATGTGTCTGGGTCACAGCAGGGGTCATTCTTCAGACAATCCTGGAACATTAATACAACATGGTTCTGAGTGGCAATAAGACATTTCTTAGAACATTTACACAGTCTGTTACCTAGTGACACATGTCCAGCTACAGTGGTGATAACATATCAACATTGGTCCCATGATTATCTCATATACATGAACCTATCAATATTCTGATCGATGTAGATTTTAACTGTTTTACTCAACATGTAGTGTTTTATAATACCAAATTTACAGAAAGTGTAGAAGTATATGGTGGTGCCTAAATCTGACAACTCATCTGTATATGTTCACATCCATTACTAATGTATGTGTTTTGTGATAATGTATGACGGATGCACACCTCCTCAGACCCACAGTCACACTCCTCCCCTCTCTCCACGATACTGTTGCCACAAGTTTGGGGGAAGTTCACCTGGAAAACAACAGCCTTCATTATAACAAGATATTTTTTCAAAGACACTGTAAGAAATCTCTCCTGTCATGCATTAAGTTCACTAAAATGGTGTTCTTTTTCTCATTTGATTTGTTCAGATTCTTAAAGACAAAAGAATATGCATTTTATATTACCACATATAACAGTCAATTTGAATAATTAAACAACTCCTGTAAATACATTGTACTGTAAGCCTGGGAAAAGTACTTCATCAAGAGATACCATCTCATTTACTTGTGACAAATTTGACTTCAAAAGTCTTGAAAACTGTTGAGCAACTTAACATGATATTATCAAGAGTCAATGATCAACATATATGACATACCGGTGGTTTCCCATCTAAACAGGAAGTGATATCCATACTGAGGCTAATGTCAAGGTCAGACTTGCTGCAGTTGGAAAACATTCTGGAGTGATGCCCACCAGCAGCACTGTAGATGGAAAGTCACTTAATTATTTGTACATCATATACTTGTGAGTAAGAGTGTAAAATGATTACCAACTAACAGAATTAAATATATACACTCCGAATCTTGCCTAGGACTAGCTATAAAAATTGGCTCTTTTTTCTCAGAAATTCTGTAAATGTGTTCACAAGATATGGACATTGTTTTCTATAGGGTTAATTTCAGAGTTTGAAAGGGTTGTTTATTCTTAAGGTTTACAATTTACAACATTGCCATCTCCTTTAATCAAACTTCGAGCATTGGGAGCAGTTATTAATTTCCATCAGAGGAGCATTATTTTAGAGGATACCAGAAAACAGCACAGATATAATACTGGATAATTTAATGTTTAGGAAATTGTATTTATTGATTTTTGAACTAATTCAGTAATTAACAACTCACAGAACTTGGGTAGACATGATGCATCCAAACTCATCATTGCATTTACAGCCACCTGAAAAATGGGGAACACTGGCTTTACAAAATCATCACCCAAATTCCTAGAGTCCACATCAAAATAAACTGTTATCACAAGCAAACAAACATCAGCAGCAGCTACTCACACTAGTGTTAATATACCATTAACATAATTCTCTACAAAGTTACTGTGTTAGTGACGAAGGTTAGATCTTGTTTGTCTTGAACCTTATTGCTGTAACCTCCTGATTTAACTTTTGAAAGTTTTGTTTCCCGTCGTTTCCAAAGCAGATACATCATTAAATCAGTTTGTTTCTCAGGTGTGAGTCACTTGTCAGGTTTTGATCCAGGGATTTGGCAGAACGCAATACCATAGTCGGTCAATCACTATCAAATACTTGACGCATACCATAGTTCCTCTAATATGCATGTGGGGAAATCAATAAAAGCTGTCAGCATAAGTCCTCTAGTAAATATACTTATTATGTTTAGACAACCTTGCCATTATTTTATTTTTTTTTTTCCAGCCAAGAAGTTAAATCCAATGTATATAGCTACTAATGGAAAAATGATCCCTCGTGCCTTTCAAACCAAGCACTGATTCAAGGTCAATGCTTTGAGAGACACCAACACACTTACAAGAGGAAATATGGTATTCAAAGCACAGCATGGTATACAGTTACGATCTATTGTAAGGCACAATATTGACATTCAACACAAAACACATTTATCAACTTGCTTTATCCCACATGTCAACAAACAGCACACACACTGTAAATCAAAACATGCATTTCAAACACAAGAGAAAAACGTTTACAGCCAGTGGACAGCAAATAAATCAACTGCATTAAACCAAATAAAATATAAAAAGAAATGATGTTTTTCTCTGACAGAAGTCAATCATAACCACACACAGTATATGGTGTGAAAACGAAATGAACAGTTTGAAATATATATCGGTGCATATCAGACAACCATGGACCAGACAACGTGTTGACAACGTGAAGTGCATCATACAGGCCACGTGTAGTACCTTCATGGTATATTTCTCTCCACTTGGCTAAGATACGCAAGGACAAAATAGAATTGTTAATACATTAAATACATCATATAACTCAGATTCAAAATAATACAGGACCAAGGATTCTCAAGAAGCAGGGGAAACAACCATTGTTTCCTGTGGACCTACAGGGTGACAAGTATGGAATCCAATTTTTACTTGAAATTCCCACAGAGTGACAAACATGGGAATCCTATTGTAACCTGAAATCCCCATTGGGTGACAAGCATAGGCACCTTTTCTGACCTAGAATACCCATGGGGTAACAAGCATGGGATCCTATTCTGACCTAGAATACCCATGGGGTGACAAGCATGGGATCCTATTCTGACCTAGAATACCCATGGGGTGACAAGCATGGGATCCTATTCTGACCTAGAATACCCATGGGGTAACAAGCATGGGATCTTATTCTGACCTAGAATACCCATGGGGTGACAAGCATGGGATCCTATTCTGACCTAGAATACCCATGGGGTGACAAGCATGGGATCCTATTCTGACCTAGAATACCCATGGGGTGACAAGCATGGGATCCTATTCTGACCTAGAATACCCATGGGGTGACAAGCATGGGATCCTATTCTGACCTAGAATACCCATGGGGTGACAAGCATGGGATCCTATTCTGACCTAGAATACCAGTGGGGTGACAAGCATGGGATCCTATTCTGACCTAGAATACCCATGGGGTGACAAGCATGGGATCCTATTCTGACCTAGAATACCCATGGGGTAACAAGCATGGGATCCTATTCTGATCCTAGAATACCCATGGGGTAACAAGCATGGGATCCTATTCTGACCTAGAATACCCATGGGGTGACAAGCATGGGATCCTATTCTGACCTAGAATACCCATGGGGTAACAAGCATGGGATCCTATTCTGACCTAGAATACCCATGGGGGTAACAAGCATGGGATCCTATTCTGACCTAGAATACCCATGGGGTAACAAGCATGGGATCCTATTCTGACCTAGAATACCCATGGGGTGACAAGCATGGGATCCTATTCTGACCTAGAATACCCATGGGGTGACAAGCATGGGATCCTATTCTGACCTAGAATACCCATGGGGTGACAAGCATGGGATCCTATTCTGACCTAGAATACCCATGGGGTGACAAGCATGGGATCCTATTCTGACCTAGAATACCCATGGGGTGACAAGCATGGGATCCTATTCTGACCTAGAATACCCATGGGGTGACAAGCATGGGATCCTATTCTGACCTAGAATATCCATGGGGTTACAAGCATGGGATCCTATTCTGACCTAGAATATCCATGGGGTTACAAGCATGGGATCCTGATTATGACACTAGGGTATCCATTGTTCTGGGTTGACAAGCATGGGATCAACCTTCTATCTCTGAACTAGAATATCCATGGGGTTACAAGCATGGGATCCTATCCTGACCTGAGATCCCAATGGAGAGTCAAGCTTAGGATGCTATTCTGACCTGGAATCCTCGTGGTGTGACATCAATCTGAGCATCCTATTCTGAGATACAATCCACATGGGGTTGCAAGTATTGGAACCTCTTCAGCCCCAGATTAAAGACAGCAATGACATTGAAGTATGATAAGACTGACAATCAATACACAGTTCCCGGTCTGTGAGTGGCCATTGTGACCACCTGATCCATAACAGCTATTCTGACAAGCTGGAAGCATTAGGTGCTGTTCATAAAGGGGTCTCAACTCTACTACCATCACAACTTGAACTTTCACAACAACTTGAGGTGTTGTAATGTTACAATCACTTTGAACCCTCTTACACTTAGGTAGTTGAATGGAAGAGGTAATGTAAAATGTCTTTGAAGTTAGAAAATTATATAAGTATATAGGAATATATATTGCAGTCATTTATATAAACAATCATCATGCATTTAGTAAGTTGTCAATAAACTTGCAACATATTATGTCATTGTCAGTATGTTGCAATCCACAGCACAAAACATACGTTCATGCAAAGTGTTCTAGAGACCACATTCACAAAACAATATTAGTCCTATGACCACCAAAACTCCCACAGACCTATGATGGCTGTTTCTCCATACAGCTTTGTGCAAATGGGCATCAGATGACACTAAGGTATTTATTTCACTAAAAGTCTTTCCTGACAGTCTATTTACCATGTTCATTAAGACCTGAATAATTCCAAGTCTTATATATTACTGCTTTTGTAAAATCATAAACGGTTTTTGATTCTATAATATTGAGATTGAAATACAATTTTGCTTATATTTCATGAATGATGTTTTAGGGTTTGTTAGATGTCCAAATTATTCCATCAGTGATCAATCAATGCAAGCAATGCCGTAAAAGTCCTGATAAAACAGACACATGCATATGAATTTATCACTTCAGAGATGATATCTTCTTTGAGTTTAGAAGTTGGAGAATCAGAAAAAAGATGTTCTTCATCCATAAAGTTTGTCCTTATCAGAGATGATATCATCTTGCAAAATACCTCACTTGACAAAATATAAGTGAGGTTTAAAGATGAATGCAATTTTCAGTAATATCTGTTAGAAATAGTAAGAATAAGCCTAACATAATCATTAAATATTGATCATCATAATTATCATTAAATAATGATATTATATTAAACAATAAGCCTATCATCAATATTAAATCTTCTACACAGATACAATACCAATCTGCTTGAAGATCTGAGAACATTTCCATGAAGTTAGGTCAGTTTCTAATCAGCTGGAATTTCTTATCTGCTAAACAGCATCAAGGCTTCTTCATTCTCAGTACAAAGTAGAGAAGCATTCAGACAAGCATATCGGATTTCTGTATCTCATCAATGAATAGAATCAAGGATTTCCGAATGCGTAACAATAAATCAGCGCTATAATATTGTTGTGGATATTCATTACATCCTGATATTTCTGAGCACCATGACAACTACACATAAAGAGTACACCATCAAGGGTATATATGTCTACTGTGGGGGTTTTATTTCGGAATTTCAGAATCAAGGTGTACAGAAATGAAGCTTAATAGTTTCTGAAAGTTGATTGCCTCAATAATCCATGCATCCTCTCTTTAAATTAAAGTCACAATTTTTATCAGAATTCATCTTGAACTTCTACGGAGGTGTCCTCAGATCTTATGCAGAGAGGTAACGTATTAGAGTAGCAGATTGGATTTTAATGCAATTGCTTAAACTTAAATGAGTGTGTTGTGTTTCACACTGATTTTAGCAATATTCCAGACATCAAGATTACCAGCATGTCACACATCCTACCCCTATGGTGACTGGGGTTTTTACATGGCAGTCAGCAGTATTTAATTGACTATATTCTATCTAGGAATCTCAATGGAGATGAGTGAGATCTGGACACAGGTTTTCAATGTGAACCAATAGCCTACATCCAATCTCAAAATAGTCAAGAACAGGTGGCTTATTAATAATGTTGTTTTATATCTTGTAAGAAAAGGTCAGTGAAGGTCTTGAAAGTGAAGGTTTTGCTCAGGGGTAAAAGATCCTTGATTAGGATACCACAATTTTCAACATCAATGAGTGAGCAAGTGAATATCAGTTCTTGTACTCCTTGACTTACCATCTTCATCATGCTCAATGCCCAGATTGTGTCCGATCATGTGTGCCAAGATGGTGGCTGCTTGCTGGGGCTCAAATGGTTTAGGATTCTGCAAAATTAACGACAGTTGATTTCAAAGATCTCAGGAATGAAACGGCAGTGGATTTCATAGATCTCAAGAATGAAACAGCAGTGGATTTCATTGATCTTAAGAAGAGCAATGTCTTTGAAACATTTATATCATGAGTAATTTACAAATGAACATTGACTGCTGAACGAATGCAAATCAAGCAAACTGAATCATACTTTAAATTACCATTCACACAAACCAGCATAACAGAAATATATAGAAACACATTTACTTGGGCATCTGTTATGCCTTGCTTGGCCCAGTCTGTCCTAAATATCTTCAGTTTTTATGCAGAATAATGTTTGCAGGCACATTTCTACCAGTAATTGTAAGAATAAATAACATGTAACCGTCACAAAATATAACTCACTTTGCTAATGCCAACAGCTCTGTCAGTACACACAGAGTCGGGGAGAGCAATGCCAACAGCGTTTCCTTCAAGCTCTATGCCACTGAAACATAGTAATATAGTACAACACATTTGTCTTGCTCATGGATTAGGTGTTTATTAAGCCAGAAAAATAGCAGAAACAAAACAAGGGAATCTGAATTCCAACTGTGAACTTACGTCATGAAGTATGCGATGTCGAAGTTGGCTCCTTGTAGTGCCACCTTCTTGAAGTTCATGAACTTGATGAGCATCTCGCGCTGCTTGGGGCTGACGATGAACTGGTCGGCCAGGTTCCAGTACTCCAGGTAGGTCAATGACAGGTTCATGTTCAGCTGGCGGTAGTACTAGAGGAACACACAGATGCATCATTAACACTGACTCTGGATGAAGGAGGCACTATCATACCACGGATTTGTACCCAAAACCCTTTCCGGTTTCTGTACTCATACTGACTCCAGTGCCACACATTGCAAAGATAAGCAATATTTCTGTCTTCAAAGCTCAAGACAGAATTATTTCAGACTACAGACAGGTACCTGGGTTACATTTCTGAAGCTCCTGACAATGACCCGATCAGCAATATGTGCCTGAGAGTTTGGTTCTAGAAAAATATTCTAATGTGCATGACATGGGATGTATCCAGAATTGTCTTCAAGATGGAGAGACACAGACAGTGCAAGAACAGGCTGTAGCTTAAGGGGTATGCTGATTCAACCAAATATTGGTACAAAGTCAAACATGCAACAGAGGAACAGCATTTCAGTTATATCAAAGCATGCCTATGGCTGGAGATATTTATTACTTCAGTAACACCAATGAGCACAAGTACTATTGTACTGTCCCAAGAATCCATGATATTCAAACTACATCAGACACTGCCTTCCATTTCTCCTTGGGTAGATTGCTATCTGCAGTATCTGTGTGGCACTGTTTTAATGTTTAGTGAACCAGTGATCAACGAAGTGGAAACCATACTGCTCATTATGATGATGGATAAGATTCACAGACTTACCAGATCGGCAATGTTGGCAATTTCTACAGCATACGTTGTCATTTCACTTTGTGATAAATTTAGACCAAGGTACTGAAACAGAACAAGATGGCCTTTAATAATAGTAGCTTTTTCGCAACCGGTTATACATTCATAATGGTACTTAAAGTCATGGAATTTGTAGAAAATCAATGTAAAGACACTGAAGAAAAACACTTCATTCCTCACCACAGCTTTATCCAGCACCATGGCCAGCTTCAAAGTCTTCGGGGGTTGGGGAGCTGCTTCTTTCTGATACTGAAACGAAGAATAATGTTCATTATCACCATCATCAGGTATATCTTTACCAGACAAACTATATGATCACTAGTGTTGGGAATTGGTTAAAATCTAATAATTGATGATTGGTCCATTACAACCGATCAATCATCGAAAATAATTGGTTAACGTCATTTATCAAATGTTCCTGTTATTTTTGTTAATGCACACAAAAATAAAGAAAAAACATGTAGTAATTTGTTTTGTTTTTTTCAAATTTCATAAAGTCCATTTGTAAATTTTGCATATTTAAATGATGATTAGTATGTTAGGAATACATATATCCTGGATTCTTTAAGATAAATTCAATCATGACTTGGAACGAGCTTGTACATGTAGTGCTTATGAAATGTAAATTTAATGACACAGACAAAACCAGCCTTGTGAAAAATATTGTTAATGCAAACAAGTGTTCCAAGATTGGTCGTGTTCAATAATGAGAAAACATGTTCGATTGCTTGGTCGTTTAGTCACTGTGACCAATCTTCGAATATTTCAATTAATCGGACCACCACTAATAATCACTATCATCATAAGCAGCACAGTAGTCATCAAAGGTGTAATAATACACCTGTCTGTATCTCATAATATGAAAAGTGTCAAACTATTATGTCATGATACAACACAAATGTTTGACAAGGAGCCCTTTTATAGCCTGACTGGTAAAAATCAACAGTTTTCGCAATATATAAACGATTGACCTCAAGGACACCAACACTTTCTATCACCAAAAACACAGCAGGAGCTGTGAGTATGGTTTTACACTGCTTTCAGGGTTCACACAGATCTTTGGACTTTTACATTCAAGATTTTTTAAGGACTTTCCAGGGGAAAATATCTGCTTTTAAGAACCACTGTTATTCATAATGAAGATGAAGTGGTGTACTTCTGTCCACAGAACAGCAAGCAACATCAGTGTCCCTTCGAAAATTTCACACCTTTAGTAGTCTTCACACAAACAGAATGTCTTCCTTTCATTAAAAACATACGTTCCTAATATTTAAGCATATCTGAAGCAAGCTTTCTGCCCTGATTTTATCTATGGTTGATGTGAGATTCATAACCTCATTTTAATCCCACTGAGATTCAAGTGCTGCTAATGAAAACAATAAGTAAACTATATTTAATAATACCATGCACTAAGGAATCAACACATGTACCCTTATAGACAGTCTTTCTGTTGTAGGTGACAGAAGTAAAGAACACATTAAAACTTCATCGTCAATAGTTTTAGTGGTGTTGTTACTGCTGGACTGGAGCGGATTGGGGTAGCCTAGTGGTTAAAGTGTTCGCTCATCACGCCGAGGAGGCAGGTTCGATTCCCCACATGGCTACAATGTGTGAAGCCCATTTCTGGTGTCCACTGCCATGATATTGTTGGATATTGCTAAAAGCGGCATAAAACTAAACTCACTCACTCACTACAGCTGAACTGATTTTATTTACATTCCAGCACTTTTCAAGAAGTGTCAATAAACTTTGTGCACTTTGATGGTAAAATATGTCAATGGACATCGTTAAGTTTAAGCACTTTTCAAACTTGTGCGAAACCTGACTTTTTGCAATATTCCTGTATTATCACAGAAGAATAACTGGAAATTTGCTTCAGTCACTGAACCCATGTGGGGAATCAAACCCTGGTGTCCAGTATGAAAAGTCCATTTTTAACCTCTTGGCTCACCCATCAACCCTATATGGAGTTGTGATAATATTGGCCAGGACAGTATGAGACATAATTTACATTTTTAGTCTTATTCCAAACCAAAACAGTCCTCAGACTCACATTCAAAGCTAACTTAGTGTCCACGGAAGGAGTTCCAACCCTGTCACTGTCAACACAAACTCCTCACATCAACTTTCCCTGATTCCGGCACACTTATTGCATCAATATGGAGACATCAAAAGTTCACCATATTGTTAGCCCAATACAAATCTCAACATCCCTAACAGTCATACACGCTATCAAAACACAAAAACTATTAGCAGCCAACTATAAAATATTATTCCAATTATTCCTCATTGTCCAGTTGTAGTTGTTCAATATGTGCCTCAAACAGCCTGCTAGGTTATCTCCCCTTTATTGACATCTCCAGAGAACAAAGCACCTCCTCACATCTATCAGCGACATCAAGGGCTAGTACCGACATTACTCGATGCCAGCCTTCTAGCAATTTACATCAAGCCATGGAGACCACCATTTACTACCAACATCACAGGGAAATATTAATGAAGTTTGCTCCCAGTCCAATCAAGAGCATGGCAGAAACTTAGACAGTTTCATGATATACCCCTTAGATAGATGTCCAGACATATTTCCCTAACTAATCCTAGAATAGAATCAATGGCTTTAGGCTTGCATGTTCTGACACACAGATCAAACAGTTCATGCAAGAGACCGATTTTGGAAAAATCAAATTGTCTCAACGGGATCAATTTTGTGGGTATTATGAGAATCCCAAAGTCAATTTGTTGATCAAGAGTTTTAGTTTCATGTATATGAATGAATGTATAGATAGATAGGAAATGTTTGGACTTCATATAAATGGTTGTGAAGTTGGGTAGTCAATGGTTCATCAAGTCAACATTGATCTATACAGGGGACACAGGTGTCACTGTCATCTAAGCCATCCATTGGGCAATTGTTTGATTGTTCTAGAAGTTGGTGAGTCAATAATGAAGCATACAAGTTCATGGATGACAACTTCATGCTGGACAACGGTGTAAGAATCTGCACCAAAACATCGCTCTATGCAGTCAACAAGAAGCAGTTATCCATAAAGTTGTATGCTTCATCATCATTTGGGCATGAAGGAAACATTTCACAGTGGTCCGAATCCTGGTTCTTCTAGATTATGTTCATGGGATTGTCAGCATCATACCTACATTTGTGAGTTTCACCAAAGTGGTAAACATACTACCCTTGGTCACCCCATATATTAGCTGCCCTGGGTCTGTCTGGAAGTTGCTTACCCTTGATCACACTGTACTAAGATCCTCTTGTCACTCTCCTGTATTTTTATTTGCCTTGTCACCCTATATTTAGCTACCCTAGGTCAGCCAGTATTTTGGTACATTTGGTTACCTTGTGTTAGCTGCCCTTGGTCAAGTTGTAATATAGCTATCCTTGGTTGATCACCCTATATTTAGCTACTCTCAGTCAGGATGTAATTTAGCTAACCTTCCTCACCCTGTGTTAGCTGCCCTTGGTCAAGTTGTAATAAAGCTATCCTTGGTCACCCTATATTTAGCTACTCTCAGTCAGGATGTAATTTAGCTACCCTGCGTCACCCTGTGTTAGCTGCCCTTGGTCAAGTTGTAATATAGCTATCCTTGGTCACCCTATATTTAGCTACTCTCAGTCAGGATGGATGTGTGTTAGCTGCCCTTGGTCATTGTAGCTATCCTTGGTCACCCTATATTTAGCTACTCTCAGTCAGGATGTAATTTAGCTACCCTTCGTCACCCTGTGTTAGCTGCCCTTGGTCAAGTTGTAATATAGCTATCCTTGGTCACCCTATATTTAGCTACTCTCAGTCAGGATGTAATTTAGCTACCCTTCGTCACCCTGTGTTAGCTGCCCTTGGTCAAGTTGTAATAAAGCTATCCTTGGTCACCCTATATTTAGCTACTCTCAGTCAGGATGTAATTTAGCTACCCTTCGTCACCCTGTGTAAGCTGCCCTTGGTCAAGTTGTAATATAGCTATCGGTCAAGTTATTTAGCTATAGCTCAGGCTGTAATTTAGCTACACTTCGTCACCCTGTGTTAGCTGCCCTTTGTCAAGTTGTAATATAGCTATCCTTGGTCACCCTATATTTAGCTACCCTCAGTCAGGCTGTAATTTAGCTACCCTTGTTTCCCCTACATTTTAGCCGTCCTTGGTCAGGTTGTTATTTAGCTAACATTGGCAGCTTTTACAAAAATCTCCATTTAGACAAGTTCCACATCTCACTAACTCCACACACTAATTTCCAATACCTCATCTGACCACCTACAACCATCTAAGACTCTCCAGAGACAACATCAAACACTGATTTATTAATCATGTAATCTTATCTCAAGGCCAGAGACTTACCCTGACTGCTCGTAAATACTTGAGTTTCCGTTCAAATTCCCCCTTGTGAAGTTCATGGAACGGCAGCCACTGGCCTAGACTATTACCTGTAATGAAACAAAATTGAAACCCATTCATTTCATCGTTTGATGTGCCTATAACATGTCTGCTGTAACGCACATGCAATGCCAGCACATGTTGATTTGTTACTGTTTACCACTGTTTAAGTAATAAAGATGAGATAGTTTCTGACTGGTCTCACTCTGATAACTGTGAGAATCAGTTGTGTCTGATAACTGTCAGAAAAGATTTATGAAAGAAGTGTTTGTGAGACATGTTTTCTCATAAACTAAAACTAGAAACATTCGCATATTTCATAACTCCAAAAATCAACTCAGGCACCATTCACTCGCTTAGAAAATAAAACAGTTATATATTCCATTATCTTTTGTGACTTTCAACAGTCTACATCAGGGAATTCAGTTATCTTTAATACTGTAGTTATTTCTGCTGATTTTATTATTTTCTGGCACAAGTCATGACACAACAGACAGACATGTTCTATACCGGTAATAATTTTTTTTTTTCAAATTCACTTAATTATTTGCATTAAAACGTGTATATGGGGTAAATAACATGAATAAAATGCACTGTACATACATTCTGCAAAAGTAAAATGCAAAAGTAGAACAAAATGAATACCAAACATGAATTCCTCAAATCTGCATGCATTGGGAGTGATTTGTGCGGGTAAAATAAATTATTGGCCAAAAATCATGAAAACGTTTGGGAAAGGTGGACTGGTTTGGTGTCGAAGGTGTAATGATGTGGGCCGCCATCTCCCATACCAGTAGATTAGACTTGGTACATGTCCATGGCAATTTAATAGCACAATGTTACACAGATGAAATTCTTCAGCTACACCTAATTCCCTTTATGCAACATATTTTCACATGACAACACCTGACTTCACACAGCAAAGACTGACAAGGGCCTTTTTTGAGGAACCACAGATTACAGAACCTCCAAAATTGGCACAAACACTACAGGAAGAGTAGGTGGACATTCTCCAGGCCACAAATCATAATTTGACTGGTTCCATGTGACGACAATGGCAGGCAAATCCAATTTTGATAACAGATGACCTTCACCTTGACATTCAAATGTTTTATGTGTGCCATAATGAACCTCTGTCAGTGACAATGACAATGAATTTGAACAACTTATTATGACCTGTTGATTATTAACATCTTACATACAGTATACATCTGAAAAATAACTTATACGTTCCTATTTTTGGAGAGTATATGAGAAGTATGTACTTTACATACATAGCAAGAATGACTGATTTGACAATATAATGAAGTTAATGAATATCACAAGGATAGCATTACACTTGACCTCAGCCAAACAGTGATACACCGACAAGTTACAATTTAAAAAGTTTAATAAAATTTCACCTAGTTTCTGAACATAAACTGGTAATGGTTGGAAAATTGTTAGAAATTTATATCAGACACAAGCCTCAGATATCTCCTCCAACTCTCTATAATCATGTCACCATGTTGAATTATGAAAGAAAATCTACACTGCGGAAAGGTCAAAGCATGAGCCCCTTCACCACACTTTTGCAAGAGTAAATCAGCTTCTGAAAGGACACCTCTATGACTGACATCACTGTCATAAATGTTGTGGACAACTAACTTACCACACTTTTCCTTGTGAGACACAGATGCCTTGAAAACAATATGTGGGTGCTCCATCTGAAACAACAAACAAACAAGCCACATCAATAAGATTCATAAACTGACCATGGAACTGGTTAAGCTCTGTCATGTATATTTGCATACACTTGTAAATACATTTCTTTACTGTATAATGCAATGTACTCTGCTTTTGTAATATGGAAGAAGTATACACATAGATATTTAGTAATATATTTACTGATCCCCTTTTTGTATTCAATATTCGGGCAATAAATATTGTTGACAAATAACAAAAGTTGTGATAAAACCATAAAGACCAGGGTCCTCACAATTCTATGTAGCAATTTCTGCACCATGACTCTAATATATCTATGATGTGAGTTTGTAAATATCATCTTCATGTGAATGAAGGAATGAATGAAGGAAGGAAGGAATGTGAATTACAAAAACATTGATGCAAACTTAGCTTTATGTTTGTCTGAAGACCATATCAATGTACAAGAGATACGATCATCATTGTACAAATATTGCTTGGGAGATCACCCAAAATCATCAGATATCCCTGTACCTCAATTGTATCCAAAATCAACCACAACTATATTAAGCAAATTTAACATTTCTCTTAAATCAGTTTCAACGAGGTAAGGAATCGCATTTATGTCATCCATTTCAGTCTTATCTATAGATGTTAATGTCGAAGCAGGTTTTATCACGTTGTATATGAGAGTTGTGTAACCTCTATTACCGTCCCTGCCATCAATGATACCCACATTTAATGTAATGAAGTCTCGGATATTTATAAGACCATCATCCCAGCGGTAAACCAGTAGCTACACTTGAAGCAATGATGAAACGTTTTGTACAGATGATTGCATAGCCTTTCTGCTCTTTAACAGTTTACCGATTTTTATCAAAATGAGAAATAATCAATGTGTTCTTGGGATACATATTGAAAACTGCACTCTATTGTAATCTGTAGCATACAGCTCTCTGGTGGATTGCTCTGTAGCAGTTGGATCAAAATGGTGGCAAATGGCCTGAATTATTCACAAAAGTGCAATTCATATAAACATTCATTTCATTTTTTCAGCTGTCATGAAAAGAATTAAACATCAACTGAAGTTTTTTCGTTTTTAAAAATTGAATGTCCAATCTCATCAAAAAAGAGATAAGAAATGTCAAGGTTTACATCATTCATTTTTAAACTGAACTTTGAATGTCATATTTAGTTAAAAGTGAAAGCTATCAAATTTGCAAATTCGTGCTTATTCTTGTCTTTGAAGAACATGATGATGAATGATTTATATCAATAATCCTTAAATCCAATCTCCATAGAATGCTCAAAACACTACAGTTCTAACCCAGTGCGAGTATCAGTCTGAACTAGAATTTCATTCTCAGCTCCCTTAGAAGTATACCGTTGCCTTATGAGATACTACAAAGTTAACATGCAACAATCCTACTGTAGCATCACTGCTTGGTGAACAGAGACATATTTTGCAAAGTCACACTTCTAAGGTGGATGTCTAAGTTGGGGGTACGACTACAGCACAAGAAACTCTCAAGAGTCAAGTCTGACTAAAACATGGTTGCCCATCCATCTAATGTCTGTGACCTCCATTGTATAACTTGTCTGATTTTTTTCCTCAGTCGTTTCATCTGTACTGCCATGTAATACAAATAACATAACAACAGAAAACCACAGCAATTTACAAACTCAATCTAGACAAACACTTAGTTTCTTAATATTTATACAATTTTGATAGATACATTTATTTCCATGTTAACTGAAAAGGAGCCCCAGTGAGCTGCAAGATTCAGAACCTATGGAAAATCTAGACTTGCTTCACTTAGGGTTTTTGCATTGCAGAAAGGCTTGGGCGGAAGGGAAAGTAATGTTGTTCAGGGACTGTGAGACAGACTAGAACTCTACTCTGAATGGAATTCTATGCTCGTGGTCTGTCTCACAATTTCTGAATTTTTTTCCTCTCTTTCACAAACCTCTCACTGTGATCCCATTGCATTAACTGAAACGAATCTCAATCTTCTACAGGTTCTAAATCCCCGATCTCACCTGGGACCCTTATCAGATTAAATGGAGTTGTTTGTTTCTGTCAAAGTCATGTTTTCAGAGGCTAAGTGGCCGTCTTTGCTTAATGGTGTGTCTCCCATTTTCATTGCAGTGTGTGATAAAGATACATTTGACATGTGTTCAGGGTAATGTGCATCTTTGAGGATTAATACATATTCTGTCTCATAATGTTTTAGTCTCCTGTTGAGATTCGAACAGAGAACCTTTGCATCAGGGACAGACACCTTGTCCACATGACCAAAGCTAACATAGTAACCATGTAATCTGTGGGATGATTCCACAACCCAACACATATAACATAAAATCAGAGTTAGCAACAGACCGATTTTGTAACACCTCAGATCAACATTGAAGGAATGTCAGTTTGACTGAACTTTAAGCCCTTTAAATCCCTACTGAATCAGATCCACAGTATTTATTCATATTCTATGCTGTGCTTCAACGCATTTCATCGTATAAAGATATTACAAAGTTATCCACTCCTGATTTAAGACTTTCACGGAAAATCTAATCATGCAAACGTGAGCATGTTAAAGAGATAAATCAACTCGAACTTTAAATCAATGTTTCATCCTTATCACAGGAAGACTTCATGAGCGCTAACTCTAATAGCCGAGAATACTTAACAAGTCTTATCTCTCATTCATGCACTGACAAAATACCTTACTAATTTGTCTAGAGGCAGGGGTCACATCAAATTTGAAAGATCTCAAAACAGTTTCCATATTTATCCAGTTTATTTGTTATCAGCTAGTCTCATGTTCATTTCCAGCGCCCTAGGTCAGCCTGTCATTACCTTCATGTTTATTTCATACCGCTTACAGAATTACAGAGCACTGGCGGCACAAGAGAATTAACATGAAACATTGCAGCCTAGGATGCTACATGGCTACACCAGTGATAATCCCCTGCTATTTACACCAGTTTCAGGTGTTTCCATAACCCCTGATACTAAATGTCTTTTGATTTCGCCACGAGGTAGATCTGTGAAATCTACATCTGAAATTGAGGCCTAGTATCAAGGTTGTTGATTTCAATCAATAACATCAGAATGTGAAATATGCGAGGAAATAAACATCAGAGTGTCCTTTAACTTATCTACCGTATGATAAAAAGCTGAGCTGGCACTTTGAAGATCCAATATACAGTGGTCAAGTCCAAACTCCCAAGTCACTGGACCAAATATGCCATTCCTCATTTCATTGGAATTTGTCAATATCAGCGCTGACATGCACAAAGACAATAAGAGGTTGTACATTGAAGTAGCTTGACGAGACATCTATTAATGGTTGATGTTATGAGGAGTCAATATTTGATGTTATATCTGATTCATCATCAAGTACACAATGAAATGGAACTACACAGTAAAACATTCCTCTTTTTTTCTTATTAAAACAGCGTGTAATTTCCTAGCCCATGTTAAAGAAAGATGACAGAGATGAGAATGACTGAAATAGCATATTGAATTGTCATTAGAGTTGCTTCATGGGGTTTTCACTGATGAAGAAGGAATGACCTTTCTCCCATCAACCCTGTTGCTATTTCAGTCCATCACATGCAATTTTTTCACTTGTAAGGAAACAGAAGTGGCAAGTATTTTGTAGTGAGTTTGGTTTAATACTGCTTTGAACTGTACTCCAGTATGTAATTTTTAGAGTAAAATTGATATTTTATACTTATCCTGACTCATGCTCTTTTTGCTTGTCTTCTTCTTCTTGCGAACATAGTGGAACACTTGTATCTCCCTAATTGAAGCTCCCTTCAATGTAAAATCACTAATTAGTACATCACGAGTTACCTCCCTTCCACAAGCTCGGGAACGAGGGCGCCACCTCTACCCATGTGCCTCACTCTCTCCTCATATACTGAGCCCAACATTTGAATTTACAGGGAAATCCAAAGTGTTATGTGGGGAGGATGGGAGGGCTTACCTCATGAGTCAGGATAAGTATAAAATATCAATTTTACTCTAAAAATTACATATTTTTTCCTTATCCTGACTCATGCTCTTTTTGTAGAATCCTACCGGAAGGAGGTGGGAATATATAATACTTTGGATTTTAATAATTAGTGATTTGAACTGTGATGATTGTAATAACCCTATGGGAACTTCATAAAGGCACTGAACTGATGAATTCCTGCTGCTAACTTATCAGCTGCCATATAAAGGTTATTACAATGTACTTATTACAATGTACTTATTATGATAAAGTATATATAACATTAATACAATGCTTAAGACTAATAGACTTAAGCTTGTTAAATTAACTAGTATAAACTCCTTAGAGTTTGTTAGCTAAATTACTTTAAGATATAAACATAGTACTAAGCTTAAGATATGCTTAAACTTAAGCTAATTATATAATAGCAAAACTCTTTAGAGTTTGTTAGCTAATATACTTATATGATATAAACATAGTGCTGAGCTTAAGATATGAATAAGCTTTAGCTACATATATAATAGCAAACTCTGTAGAGTTTGTTAGCTAATATATTTTTACAATATGAGTATAGTACTGTGCTTAAGATATAATTAACTTAAGCTACATATACAATAGCCAAAACCTCTGTAGAGTTTATTAGCTAATAGACTTATATTGTAACCATAGTATTAAGCTTAAGATATGATTAGACTTAAGCTAAATGTATATAGCAAAAAAAACTCCTTAGAGTTTTTAACTAATATACTTTTATGTTAAAAACATAGTACTGAGCTTAAGATATGATTAAACTTAAGCTATATATATAAAAAGCAAAACTCCGTAGAGTTTGTTAGCTAATACATTTTATAATGTAACCATACTGCTTAAGATATGATGAACTTAAGCTAAATATATAATAGCAAAAAACCTTTTAGAGTTTTGTTAGCTAATATACTTATATGATATAAACATAGTATTGAGCTTAAGATATGAAGGAAACCTTAAGCTACATATATAATAGCAAAAACTCCGTAGAGTTTGTTAGCTAATACATGTTATAATGTAACCATAAAGCTTAAAATATGATGAAACTTAAGCCAAATATATAATAGCAAAACTCTTTTAGAGTTTGATAGCTAATATACCTATATGAATAAGCTTAAGTTACATATATAATAGCAAAAACTCCGTAGAGTTTGTTAGCTAATACATGTTATAATGTAACCATAAAGCTTAAAATATGATGAAACTTAATCCAAATATATAATAGCAAAACTCTTTTAGAGTTTGATAGCTAATATACCTATATGATATAATAGTACTACGCTTAAGATATGAATAAGCTTAAGTTACATATATAATAGCAAAAACTCCGTAGAGTTTGTTAGCTAATACATGATAATGCTTAAGATATGATGAAACTTAAGCCAATTAGCAAAAAACTCTTTAGAGTTTGTTAGCTAATATACTTATATGATATAAACATAGTACTGAGCTTAAGATATGAATAAGCTTAAGCTACCTATATAATAGCAAAAACTCCGTAGAGTTTGTAAGCTAATATATTTTTATAATATGTGTATAGTACTATGCTTAAGATATAATTAACTTAAGCTAATTATATAATAGCCAAAAACTCTGTAGAGTTTATTAGCTAATGCATTTATAATGCAACCATAGTACTACAGCTTAAGATATGATTAACTTAAGGTAAATATATAATAACAAACTCTGTAGAGTTGTTAACTTATATATTGTATGATGTAATAATCATAGTACTGTGATGATAAAAAGAACTTAAGCAAATTATATATAGCATGTAGCTATTTAGTACTGTTATAAGATAAGTAGAAATCTGTAAGATTGACTTATCTTCTCGAGGAACTGTCAACTGTTGTGCGAGGACCCTGGAACCGAATTGGTGGATACCTGAGGCGTCCTTGACGGTGATATCTCTCAGATAATGGTTGGCAACCACCATATCGGATCTCCAGAAATAACCCTCCATAATTTCAAATAACATTTGTGTAAATCAATTGTAGCAGTTAGCTCTAATATCATGAGTATTAGAAGCTCATGGAGAGTCGGATCGGGTCCATCAGTCTTGTAGGCACATAGTATGACAGTTCTGATCCAAGGAGATGGTAGTACATGAGACTTCCGTCTGCGTAACTTGAATATAGAGGAAATAATCTGATGCATTTTTCCCTCCTGTTTGGTTAGGTGGAGATAAATTTACAGTGCTCTTGCTGGCCATCGTGATAGAATCATCGTATCATGAAGTCCAAGTATGTCATCAGGCGTGTTCATAAACCTCACTTGTGAGGTGTTGGAGCACTATATACAGATCGAAGTTGGAGCGTGAAACTTCCGTTTTAATCCTCCAATCAGAAAGCTTAAGTAGGTTTACTCACCATCTAGTTGTGTTAGTAGTTTGATGATGAAATTCAGTTGTAGACTGAGGCGCTGTGGATTTAGATCCACTTGTATTCCGTCGTCTAGGTAAATTCGCTGCGAAGTCCTTGGCGATGTAGGTGCACAACCAGGTGTGTCTGTCCCGTTGAACTTTATGTAAAATAAGCCTGACTGCCGTGCCTCGTCCTAACTTGACAGGGGAGGTCTCTAACCTGAAGAAAGCAGCCCAATCATGAAGGTTCAGATTAACTGGACTGTAAGGAGGCTTGCTTTCGTTCACTGATATATAGTTGTCACTTGTAGCGTGGAGTCTTGAACTGTGAACTAAGACCGACCTCTGCGTGGAGTCGTTGTCCATCAGCGGTCCAATCAGAACAAGGCATTTTGATTCTGTAGAATACCCGCTGCTGTGATGTCACCGGTGTAGCAGGAAAAACCTTGTATAAAATCTTGCCGTCGTTTATATTAGCATAATCGTCGGTCTTCACCGTAACTTTCGAAGTTACCCGGTGACCACGTGTTTGAGGTTAATGGTAAACATGCGAAACCTCCGGCGAAATACCTCGCTCTGTAATATTAATGCTGGGTAGGTTATTTTCCTGCCTGTCGTGAAAGTAACTTCAGTTTTGGATATAATTCGACTTCCTTATATAAAGGTACAATAAACTTGCAAGTTGTCAGCTTGTAGACTGTATACATGAATGTATCGTCATAATTGTAGAATTAAAGCTGAACTTGTTGTACATATTACTTCTCAAGCGTTGGCGATTATGAGTTATACTCGCTGTAACAGGTTGCTGTTCAATTTCGATATTGAATTGTCTGCAGATCTGCGTAATGGTCACGCATGTAGATAATCGTGTCGTAGTGTGGGATAGCATATTCTAGCAATCTATCACGGAAAGTTGATTTCTGTGAATATCTATGAAGCGTCGTTGACTAATTTATATAGCGGCGTTCTGTGTTGTAAATAGCCTGTGCAATTGTCTTAGCGTAGGCTTATAGGCGGCATATGGCATACAGTTGATAGACACTTTATCGCGATGTCTTGAACGGACTGACGAGTAGCTATATATGACGAGTGGCTAGTATATGGAGACCTTGGAGGATACTTCCTCGGTGAGCGCCGGAGACTTCCTCACGAAGCTCGAAGTATCCTTCTAGATCTTCTGGGTGAAGCAGACTTGGAGCCACCCTTAGCCTTAGCGACCTTAGCGAAGGTATCGAGTCAGAGCCCGATCAGTATATATATATGTAATTTTAGGTAAAAATTGATATTTTATACTTATCCTGACTCATGCTTGCCGTGAGAGCGACCTCTGTGTTCAACAGGATGTGGGGGTGAGCGGCGCTTCTCCTCCGTGGCGTCCCTTGTAACTGGTGAGGCTCTAGTTCCTTGGCGAGGCCTGGGACTTCCTTATCGAAGTGTCTAGAGTCCGATCAATATATGGCGTTAGCTTCATACAGGGTGTGTGTTCTTGCTGGTTCTGCATAAGTAGAGCCGGTAGATCATCCTATCATCTTCAGAAGTGGTGTCACGAAATCTGGTGATAAGAATCTCATTGATCGTTCTAGATCTATTAAGGCCAAAGAACATCGCCTCTGGCGTTTGAACTTATGCCTTTATGGTAGGCTGTGTCCACATTCTGTGGCACCGCGGCAATCGGTCGTCGGAGGTAGGGTGGCGGCGTCTACATCGTCTTCCTTCATCAGGTATGTCTGCGCTGAGTTGCCACTCTTGGGCGGTGAAGATAAATCTAGGTTGTTTACCATCCAATATCTTATCTCAGCGTCTGAGAAGATGATGTCTCCATCATCTTCTGTACCAGCATCGGTGATGAGAGGTTGATGCTCTTCTGATGGTGACCTGTGTGCTGCTATCTCTATGTCGGGTGACACTGCCGACTTGTGTGGTGACCTGCGAGGTGATCGGCGTGATGATACGTGGAGATGCGTCGTGGTGAGCGGCGTGGAGATCGTCTAGGTGATCTGCGTCTATGGGATGACCTTGAGTCCGCATCTGAGGATGAGGCCGAGGAGCGGTGAGCGATCTCTCCGTCTTAGCGAAAAGCCTTCGAAGACTGTACATCTGGGTCGCCGTCGAGGTGGTCTGTGACTTCCTTCTCGAAGGCTGCCGTCGTGGCTGCTACGCTGACTGGGGTGCCTCTGGGGTGTTGTCTGCGTTGCTCAGGCCCTGGGCTGGCTGCTTCTCCCGTCTGTAGTGGCCCTCCATCATGGTCATGATCTGCCGCAACAGCTTCGTCTGGGATGGTCTGCGACGAAGTGGTCGGTGCCCTCTCTCGCGATGACAGCTGCTGAGCCCTCAGGGAAGTCGTCTGACATCAGTGTAGAGACATCAGGCTGCATGGCGATCTCTGCTGATGTCACTGGTAAACTTCTTGTGGCGTGCGCCGGGGATGATGATCGGTTGATCATCGTAGAGGCCCAGTTCAGCGGCTGGAACAATCTCGGTTGAAAGTCCTAGTAGACTTAGTTGATTTCCCCTCAGAGGTCGGCTGCCCTGGGGTCGCGAAGTCTGCGTTGAGTGTTGGTAGCGGCGGGACCCTCAGGAAGATCATCGAATATCAGCGTTAGTACATCAGGCTGCATGTTGATCTGCGCTGACATCACTGTTGCCGACATCGGTCATTCTTTTGATGTACATCAGGTATGATGATCGGCTGATCATCATACAGGCCCAAATCTCGCGGCGGGAACAATCTCGGCTGAAAGTTCTAGTAGACTTCGTTGATTTCCCCTCAGAGGTCGGCGCTGCCCTGGGGGTGTGAAGTCTGCGTTGAGATGCAGTAGAAGCCCTCTAGTCTTCGGCTCGCGGCGATGGGATGTCTGGGGAAGCAGGGCGGCTTCTTGGAGGCGGCGGACTACGTCCACGCCTCTCCACCACTCTAGCGGAATACCAGGCGGGAGGGGGTCGACCAACCGCAGTAGACTGGCGAGGGTTCAGGTGTATCAGTCATGGCTAGACTCTGCATCGTGACCTATCTGCTCGCGGCGTCTCAAACATAAAGTATTTATTTATTAAAGGCAGAATTGGATAAATTAGTACCGCAACTGCCACGTGAATAAAATGAACATGGCGCAGTACAGCTAGGGCATATTAAATGCGGATCAGCAGCAGAATAAAAGCGTAATCTGCAACAGTACAGAATTTTCATCAACGTAATCCACAGAACAAACATGGCGTCCGTGAATAAACAGTAGAAACCACGACTAAATATCAATATATAATTGTTGAAGGATACTAGCTAAACCTCTATAGATGTCTATACGAGGTAACTAACTAAATATAATCCAAGGATATAGTGTGTCGGGGAGACACAGGCGCTCTCACGTCCAGCTCACTGGGCGAAGAAGGAGAGAGTGAGGCACATGGGTAGAGGTGGCGCCCTCGTTCCCGCGCTTGTGGAAGGGAGGTAACTCGTGATGTACTAATTAGTGATTTTACATTGAAGGGAGCTTCAATTAGGGAGATACAAGTGTTCCACTATGTTCGCAAGAAGAAGAAGACAAGCAAAAAGAGCATGAGTCAGGATAAGGAAAAATAATATCATTTTGTGTAGACAGCTCTGAAAGTCAATGTCTGTGTTGCTTGGAAGTCAATATTGTTTGTGGTGACTGCAGGTCAATGTCTTTTTGACACGTCTTTTTGTAGTGAGTTTGGATTAACACTGCTTTATTTGTTTTTTATTTATTTATATATATTTATATAGCGCCAATATCAAGATCACATGCTCAAAGGTGCTTTGTTTTTCCCTCGATCATTGGATGTCAGTCTCAAATGGCACAATGTATTATCAATCTCAACTCCCTGGGGGAGCATACAACTCTTGCAGCTACTAGGTGCACCGAGTTAATGTGTCTTACGAGGTACCCATTCACAGCTGGGTGGACTGGGACACGTAGTCACA
The DNA here is from genome assembly GCF_003918875.1 of Haliotis rubra. Classification (NCBI taxonomy): domain Eukaryota; kingdom Metazoa; phylum Mollusca; class Gastropoda; order Lepetellida; family Haliotidae; genus Haliotis; species Haliotis rubra. The sequence continues at coordinate 672,666 of NW_025767501.1, forward strand.
GTATTTTGTCCACGTTTACTGCACGTTGCTGTACCCGCAACTAGGTGTTTCCACGTATTCATGTGGCCACCATCTGGTCATATAGGTTCTTTTAAGTGCACAGGGTTGTGTACTGTACACTAGGGGTTGTGACAACACTGAGAGAGTCTGCACGCAAAGTTGACTCCAGGGTTTTTACACCTGGTAACAGGTGGGCTCGATCCCGTCACCTCAAGCTCACTGGATCACTAGCCTGGTGCCTTAGCCAGCTCGCACACCACGCCCCAATAACTGCTTGTTATATTGAGGCATGTCAACTTAATATGGGAGGAAACCCCAAAGTGATGCAGGCCTTAGATGTTTGCCACATTCAGGAAACCCTCAGGCAATCAAGGCAAACCAGGATTCTGGTAAGCCCATGGGAAGTAACTCTGCAAAGCAAACACCTGCACCTGAGATAACAGCTCTAAAGTCAATGTTTGTGTTGACAGCTCAGAGGTCAATGTTTGTGTTGACAGCTCAAAGGTCAATGTTTGTCTTGACAGCTGAGAGGTCAATGTTTGTCTTGACAGCTCAGAGGTCAATGTTTGTGTTGACAGCTCAGAGGTCAATGTTTGTCTTGACAGCTCTGAAGTTAAGTTTGAATTGACAGCTCAAAGGTCAATGTTTGTCTTGGCAGCTCAGAGGTCAATGTTTGTGCTGACAGCTCTGAAGTCAACGTTTGTGTTGACAGCACAGAGGTCATTGTTTGTGTTGACAGCTCAGAGGTCAATGTTTGTCTTGACAGCTCTGTAGTCAATGATTGTGTTGACAGCTCAGAGGTAATTGTTGCTCTGTGCTGCAGTAAGTAGCACTGCAGCTATAATACAGGGTCAGTGTGTCCAGTCTGGTCAAACCAAACCATCAATGTACAGCTTAAGCATTCATCTCACATGAATGAGTGAGTGAGTTTAGTTTTACGCCGCTTTTAGCAATATTCCAGCAATATCACGGCAGGGAACACCAGAAATGGGGTTCACACATTGTACCCATGTAGAGAATCGAACCTGGGTCTTTGGCATGATGAGTGAACACTTTAACCACAAGGCTACCCAACCGCCCCGATCTCACATGAATACACATTACTCCCATCCTCCTTTGACGTACTGGAGACCTAAACTGTTCTGCAGGCAGCCCTGCCCAAGTAGAAAATGAAAAAGATAATGTCCACTGAAGTCTGTAACATCAGACAATTACCGTCTTACTCCACAGTTTCCGTGGTTCCCAAGTCAAAGTGCTCCAACGCTGCCTCATATGTCAGGGACAAAATTCTATATTGATCAGACCTTAGCATTTCTCTGCTATTCTTGCTGTCGTTTATATAAGACAGACGGTGGAAGTCAATGGTCGTCCATCAAATACAGGCTGATGTTCCTTGCACTGTTGAACAACAGCATGGAAGTTACAATCTGGAGGACAGTCATGGCCTCACAAATTTCTACAAGACTGGCATTAATTGCTGCTCTGACATGGCCAGCTATGTTCCAGCAAAAATGAATTTTTCCTAACTTTTGAAAGAATGCCAACATCTTGTCCCTGGATAATGTAAAGAGTATTTTCATTTTCTCCCACTCAAGGACACAAACCTGAGAAGTGACCTAAATACAAACTGAGTAACAGATACACTATGTATATTTTTGTTAACTTCACCTGATCTAACTAACATTTAACATCCCCTAAAATCTATAGACAGATCATATACTATTCAAAATAAGTTAAGAAAACCTGATTTCTTTCATATTACACCAGTTAAACTGTCATGGCCTAAAACACATTAACTACAGTAATAAGATATAATCTACAGTCTTTTAACTTCTTTTGAATAGTGTACAAAGATTCAGAAGAATTAAGTGATTAAACAGCTGATTTTAATCATTGATTGTTTGTTGTTCAATGCCTCACTCAGCAATATTCCAACTATATGGTGGCGGTCTATAAAAAATTTAAGTCTGGACCAGACAATCCAGTGATCAACAGCACGAGGATCAATCAACACAACTGGGATACGTTGACATGTGTCAACCAGCCTGACCACCTGATCCAGTTAGTCGCCTCTTACGGCAAGCATGGATTGCTGAAGACCAGTTCTAACCCGGATCTTGGTCTTCAGTAATCCAGTCTTGTTGTAAGAGGACTGACTGAGTTTGGTTTTACGCCGCTTTTAGCAATATTCCAGCAACATCACGGCGGGGGACACCAGAGTGTTGTAAGAGGAACCTGTGATTAAACAACTGAAAATGGGTACTGTAGATCTGAGGTGGACATTATTAAAAGTCTGTTTCTTGTTTTGAGCCATCCTTATTGTTTTCCAAACACATATATCTGCCATTCATAATGCCATGAGAGGCAGATTTCTGAACTAGATGAATAGTGAATGAATGCACTGAAGCATCACAAACCCAGGAACTAGCTGATCCTCTCCTGATGTTGATGTCGCCTTGTCAGTATCAATCAATCAATCAATCAGCGATTCCTTCCTTCTCAGTAAATTCACTCCCATTGACTAGCCTCAGCTCTGGTGTGGCTTATTAAACTAGACAAAAATAATCAATTGATTTCCTACAACTTCATAGAAACACATCCTGATAATTCTTTTGGATATGATCTGATGAAACACCATCTGCAGTTGTGAAATAAGTATTGATCCCCAAATTTTCAATCTCCTAAGATTCAATCCAAAAGTTTTCTGAAAGATATAAAAAACTATTTCTACCTTCTAAAACTTTCTGCCTCTTATAATTTGCAAGAAAGTATTGACATCTCAAATTCAGTTAATACCTGTCAAATTGAAAGATGCTGTAGAAATCGAAATATCATCAAAGACTGCTTAAAACATAACCAAATCCATCTCAAACTAAGGGAATCGTTCCAAAACTGGTAAAATTCGAATTCTGGGTGTCTGTTTGGGTATAACGGACAGTTCAGATCCAGTTGAAATTGTTGTAGGTGATGGAATCCCATGGTACAATGTGGATGTTGAACCTTTAGATCACCATTGCAGCATATACACTCATACATGCATGAAGCCTTGAAATCAAGATGATAAATATCTACAATAATATTGATCCACTTGTCATTTGACAACACAGGTACTTGTGAAATGCATGTTTGTAGACTGTGACAAATGTTCCCTCTGTGCATGTACTTAAATCTACCTGGTTTGATCACAAGAATTGCCAGAAATCATTTTGTCAGCAGCTGAACCGTTGAGCCTGACTGAAAGCAATACTTACACCTTCATCTCCCCCCAGGAGCGGCTGAATCACATACGTCTCATTGTGCATTTGAATGACACCCCTGAAACAGAAAGAATACATATTAAATTCAATTTCTTAATTTAAAAAGAAATTCAGAAAAATGCTGTGTGAATTCAAAAATATTTTTCAAGATTCCTCCATCTACAAAAAAAATACCAAAAACATAAGATCAGTTAAAGTTTTCATAACACTAAAAATGGAAAAAAACCATCACATAATTTGTATGATATCACATGATCATGTACTCAGCCTATTAAAGGTACGAAGAACAGAATTGTTTAATATAAGGGCTATGACCTTTAAGGGACCCTTTACTGACACTATGTATCAGTATACATCATTCAGAATTAGCCTCTTTTCTAAATGTACACACATTTACCCACAAGCAATAATGCTTCATCAAGATGACCCTTTCAGCATTGGTGAATGCAATTTTTTAACGGAAGCTATCTTTAAATACAGACACCACTATCTGTCAAGCAAAAAACTACAATTCTAAAATCAATGTGACTGAAGACAAGAATGTCACAATATGCCCTTCTGGGACATGTCATGTGATGACATTATCAGAGCTCAAGAAGACAGGACACATTGTGGGAACATATTACACAATCTGACAGGCTGAACATTTGACACTATCACCAACTACTGTCTTCTTGCATATTTCAGAAACATCTTGAGACAAGATATTCTGTTTGGCTATATTTGCATAAACTCCGCCAACACAGCTGCTTAATAGGTTTAGGTTCTGCAGCTCACCTTGTTCTTATATTTCATATTATAGATAATAAAAAGAAAACCTGTACATAAAGGTTATTTGTCTTCTGTTTAAGAGCACATTCAGAAGTACACCAGTTATACCGTGGTGGCCTTTTTATAATCAAGTCTGGATTATACAAAACAGTGAACAATGCAATCAGCATTTGAAACAAAATACTAATAAATATCCAGTTTCAAGTGTTTACAGAGGACATTCGCCTATTGCCACATACAATATTTGAATGACTATAAAATATTGCCAGACAATGTACAAGCTATAACCAATATCAGAAGTGGCAGGAAACTACTTGACATCAACATAGAAATGCTAACATGTAATCGCAAACATCAAAACTGAAATTGATGGCACCATGAGTGAGTGAGTTGAGTTTAGTTTTACGCTCCTTATAGCAATATTCCAGCAATATCACAGCAGGAGGGACATCAGAAATGGGCTTCACACATTGTACCCATGTGGGGAATCGAACTCGGGTCTTTAGTGTGACGAGCGAACGGTTTAACTACTAGGCTACCCCAGCACCCCAATGATACCATGACACCATGAGGATGAAACCATATTATCATCAACTGTCAAACTGGGCGTCACAAACTTGATGTAGTTTAGACATGAATTAGAAAACCAAATAAAATCCATTTATAAAACATCTACATGAATAATAGATGTGATGAGCAAATGTTTCTGATTTTTATATCTTTTCAAGAGTCAGTAATTTGTTTCCTATCATTCATATCCCAATCTTGCCTTCAGGAAGCATGTGTTGATATCCATCACATTAATTTCAACACTCATGTTTCAAAAATTGATTTTCTACTTGAACTTACGCTGTGTTACTGTTTTCATTTCTCCAATGGACCAAACATTCTAGATTGGGCAATTCTTGTCTCAATGCAAATATCTGACTCTGGCTGGTCTGCTCTGAATGATTAGTGTGTTTTGGGTGGACTTAGACAGTAAATACAATGATTAGGGGGAGAAAATAAACACAGAACCCATGTCAGTTAAAAATGTGTATTTAATCACAATCAGCTGTGACAGGAGAATGTTATAACACGTCTGACAATCAATATCGGGAGGGCCTTTTGGGGAGGGCATGGTAGTCATGGATCTTTGTTCAGATCAGTTACTCAGAAGGTGTAGGTCTTTTCCTTCTTCACAGATTTGAAATGTATGCTTATCGTGTGTTAATTATTTTCCTTTGATGTTTAAGCAACATGTGAGTACGTGAGTGAGTTTAGTTTTATGTCGCTTTTAGCAATATTCCAGCAATATCATGGTGGAGGGCACCAGAAATGGGCTTCACACATTGTACCCATGTGGGGAATTGAACCCGGGTCTTCTGCATGACGAGCGAATGCTTTAACCACTGGGCTACCCCACCGCCCCTTAAGCAACATGCAATAGCACCCTGTACCAGACTTAGCAGTGGTGACATTATGTCCCATGATGCTGAGGTATAATGACACAGAATAATCCAAATCATGGAGTCTGACGATATATTCATTTCAGCTACTGTGAGTGCTGAGCGTCACTTCTGGAGTCATCACAGGACAAGCATGGAGTACTGGGCATCCATCACTGCTGGAATCATCACAGAATATAAACAGGGTACTTTTGACTTCTTCTGCCCCAGAATCATCACAGAAGACAAGCATGGAGTACAGGGATCTATTCTGTGCTGGAATCATCACAGAATAAAAACAGGGTACTTGGGACTTCTTCTGCCCTAGAATCATCACAGAAGACAAGCATGGAGTACAGGGATTTATTCTGTGCTAGAATCATCACAGAATAAAAACAGGGTACTTGGGACTTTTTCTGCTCTAGAATCATCACAGAAGACAAGCATGGGGTACAGGGATCTATTCTGTGCTGGAATCATCACAGAATAAAAACAGGGTACTTGGGACTTTTTCTGCTCTAGAATCATCACAGAAGACAAGCATGGAGTACAGGGATCTATTCTGTGCTGGAATCATCACAGAATATAAACAGGGTACTTGGGACTTCTTCTGCCCTAGAATCATCACAGAAGACAAGCATGGAGTACAGGGATCTATTCTGTGCTAGAATCATCACAGAATAAAAACAGGGTACTTGGGACTCTTCTGTGCTAGAATCATCACAGAATACAAACAGGGTAGTTTTGGGACTGGAATCATCACAGAATAAAAACAGGGTACTTGGGACTTCTTCTGCCCTAGAATCATCACAGAAGACAAGCATGGAGTACAGGGATCTATTCTGTGCTGGAATCATCACAGAATAAAACAGGGGGTACAGGGACTTTTGTGCTGGAATCATCTAGAATCTTCTGCCTGCTCTAGAATCATCACAGAAGACAAGCATGGAGTACAGGGATCATTCTGTGCTAGAATCATCACAGAATAAAAACAGGGTACTTGGGACTTTTTCTGCTCTAGAATCATCACAGAAGACAAGCATGGAGTAGAGGGGTATTTATTCTGTGCTCTAGAATCATCACAGAATAAAAACAGGGTACTTGGGACTTTTTCTGCTCTAGAATCATCACAGAAGACAAGCATGGGGTACAGGGATCTATTCTGTGCTGGAATCATCACAGAATAAAAACAGGATACTTGGGACTTTTTCTGCTCTAGAATCATCACAGAAGACAAGCATGGGGTACAGGGATCTATTCTGTGCTGGAATCATCACAGGATGACAAGACCTCATTAAGAACAGTGACGCAGATGGTTACTGTTCTTGTCAAATTCTATGAAATTTCTAGAACAGGAGCAACCTTGAGATGATCTGCGTCAGTACTGTGTTGCGCGAAGAAATATTGCTCTAGAGTATTGCTCCAGGACAGTAAACTTAAATGATTCTTAGGCAAAGATCTTTTAGTGAAATGTTTCCAGATGAATTCCTAGAGCACCAGAAGAGCTACAGGCAGAACTAAGTTTAAAAAGACTGAACACGTGGTCAACTGAACGATCCACTTTGCCCACCAACAACCCCCTGTTTGGAACCACAAATGCTCTGTCCTCCCTTGGAGAGATCAACTACGTCTAGCTAACAAAATACTCGTATTGATTCAAGGCCATCTTTTTACAATAATCACATCATCATCCTTAATTATGCAATGCACTGGCACATGGAAGAGGAATTCTAACAGAAAGAAGTGACAGGCTTGACTGAAAAGAATGCTCTTGCTCATAACTTATTACATGTTAACCAGCAAACAGTCAAAATTTGTCCTTGTCAATAGTGCAGGTCTTCAAACGTTCAAAAGTTCTTCATAAATATGCTTCAGCAAGTCAGTTGGTATTTTACATAACAAGTACCATATATGACCATAGATAAGCAGAGTGAGTGAGTGAGTGACTTTGGTTTAACGCTGCTTTTAGCAATATTCAAGCTATATCACAGCGGGGGACACCAGAAATGGGCTTCACACAGTGTACCCATGTGGGGAATCGAATCCGGGTCTACAGCGTGATGAACGCTTTAACCACAAGGCTACCCCACTGCCCGGTAGATATGCAGAATATCCCTCTCTGTAGAGAGAGGTTACACTATTTTCTAGTGGTAAGAAAATGTCATCATATCGGTTCGTAAGAAAGAACAATAGAAAATTTCTTTTGTCGGTGAAGACTTCAAATTCGCAATTAAACATCACTAGACAAGATTATTTACTTTTTCAGTTCTAATTTGTTTTTGGTGGGCATTGTATTACATGTAGGGATTAAGATTACCGCTTGTATGTTTCTCACAAACAGAGACGGAAATAGCAGACAGTTGTGGAATCTACCGGTGACTTAGTTAAAACATACCCAATAATATAACGGTACCAACTTCAAATGTCTAAGCCTTTATTTTGACATATTCAGTGACGTCATTCGAAAGAATATTGACAGAGGAAATAATTTGTTCTGAATTACAATCAATACCAAGTCATTTTTGATGGAGTGAAAAAGGTTTTCTTTAGAATTCTGTTAGCATGTGTTGAAGATGTCAAACAAATACAGGCTCCCTGGAGTAACAAACTAATCCATTTTAAACACAACACTGTATTTTAATCACACTGAGACGACAACTGTGCTCAGTAGCTCAGAAGGAATAACTCCCTTCCAGAGGATTAACAAAATATCTCTTCACATGGAATTCAATTTATCTGGACTCTCTCTGGACCAAATATCCATCTCTGTGCATTAACAGAACATTTTCAAACCTATCAGAAAAACATAATTCATTTAAACTTGGAAAACATTCTGCTCTAAAAAAAGATTGTGGAGATGTTACAAAAATGTTTCTTGTTGGATGTTTGCAGTGAGTATCTCCAGGTCACTATGGTTACCTCATGCGGTAGGTACAGATATAATACACTGCACAAGCAACAATAGCTGCACTAGTGGGTAGAAGGTAACTAAACACTGGAATATGAACAAACACTTCTCCAGCACAATGAGGACCCGTGAAGATCCGGGTTAGATTTGATCTTCAGTAACCCACGCTTGTCCTAAGAGGCGACTAACAGGATCTGGGCTCTTATTCTCGAAACGTTCGTAGCCCTAAGAATTCTTAACTTTGATCATAGCCAGTGTGTTAAGAATGGGCTTAAGAAGTTCGTAGGGCTACGAACGTTTCGAGAATAGCTAGCCAGGTGGTCAGGCTCGCTGACTTGGTTGACACATGTCATCGTATCCCAATTATGTAGATCGATGCTCATGCTGTTTATCACTAGATTGTCTGGTCCAGACTTATTTATTTACAGTCACCACCATATAGCTGGAATATTGCTGAGTGTAGCGTAAAACTAAACTCACTCACTCAGCACAATGAGATTTATGTTATGGCCAAAGTTGGCCTTGAGCTCGACATTTATAGAACATACTATGTCACAATAGAGATATGTTACCATAGTTTATCAGAATAAGACAAATATTGATTGCCCTGAACAAGCACTAATTTTGTTAATATTATCTGAACAATCACCAAGATGAGAAACATATTGAAACAATTCACAGCCTAACACAATGCTTTTATCACATCAAATGTTTTAACAGAGAGCTCTTATTTATCTTGAAAATTGATTGTCCTGAAGAGAAATAAGTTTACCTTGAGAGTTACAACATTGGTTGCCATGGCAATACAAAACCAGAAACATTAATTTTACATTTTCCTCCAAATACTCTATGGTTTGTAATTACCAAAGTGCCTCAGGTGGGATGTGTGTTCAAATGAAAATAAAAGTTGATTTGGTTTAACGAGTAGGCGATAAGTGCATTTAATGGACATAATTACCTGAAAATTAATCAAAAACATCTGACAAACCGGACTGCTTATGAAAACAAAACATATTTAATTTTGCATAAATTGACAGATGAATAACTCTACTAATTTCAGAAAATGAATGATTTGCTCTTTCAAACCAAAACATTAAATCAGCTGATAATGGTTCAAAAACAAGGGTCAGCTTAATGAGACAAGATCAAAGACATAAATTCTGAGAGGAAATGCGGAATATGTTTTCCATATTATTTTTAGTAATGTGCTTCATATCTTCTAAAAAATCTCCCCCAAGAGAATTCAGAGTTCAAATTAATTTCCAGAACAAAAACATAAAGAGTCAATATGAGAACAAGCTCCCATTAGGAGGCAAAAAACATCCAGTATCTTGTGGTGGAACATGAAATACTTAATCTGATTCAATACTCTGGAAACTGTAGCCTGTACTTGAAAGATGCATGACAGATTGTGAGCGAGAGACACCAGCGCCAGCTTCAGACAAGTGCCCAGGAGAGGTATTAACAGTGAGTTGTAGAGAATTAATTCAATAACCATCGCTAACATTCACGTTATAATTCTCCTGCTTCCAAATATTCACCCTTGGGATGTCCCATGAAATAATTGCCATTTCCTTGAGAAAAAGTGTCACAGGGGTCATGAGCCTTGGGAATCTTTATTTAGATGTTGAAGGATGCTAACTGGGACCTATTTTGAAAAGTCTTGGAAAATAATGTTGCAGTTCAGAATGGCTGGGTTATAATTGGAATGGTACACAGTTTTCCTGACAGCAGTAGGTAGATCAGTGACTGATAATAGAGCAGACGGTCCTATATCCACTGAACTATGCCTGGATTAAGCACAGTACTGGGGACCTATTCTACTTTTGAATACACGTGGGGATGTCTAGCAGGGGAGGACATTCTTGGCAAAGACCGAGTTATAAATGAACCCCAACTGTCGATGACACTGTTTTGATCCTAACAGGTCCCAGCTAAGAGATGGTCTATCTGCTGATGCGCGTTTGGCATTTAGCATTTATATCTAACTTCATAGTCCCTTAGGACATTGATTTTAAAACTATTTGAGAGATTGAACTGGTACACTGCTCTCGTACAGTGCTCTCTAAAAGGCACATCACTTTTTTCTAACAATTACTTGGGAACAATGGCTTACCTTATCCCACTGCATGTGCTGACCGCTACACTGGACCATTCATCCCTCTTGACACGGCCATGGTAGAAACAGTGTTCGATGTTCTGAAACAGGGAACGGTCAGATACAGACACACATAGAAATAACCTTAGTAATACAATGGGATGATGCACACTTGACAATGGCATCAATTTCCTCTGTCTTCCAGGTGACCAGGAGTAGTTTCAGTGTGTATTGTGTAAAAAAGTGATAAAACATCATGGTTATAATGTCTGTGCAGGCAGAAGACAAACTTTTTATCATGTCTTGGCAGTGTTCTGTAAGTTAACTGATTTCATTGAAGATGGATTGAATGCAATTTCCAATCAAGGAATCAATCATGAAATCTGTGATTGATTCATTGCCAATGAAATTAGTTAATTTTGATGAATGAGGGGAACAATATTGTTTGATACAGCTGTTGATCAATTGCTCTTTCAACCAAAGGTCTATCTTGTAATTCCTAGACTAGTTTTCACAGAGCAAAGGTTAATAACACACTAGATTCCATTACCAGTAACGATAAACTAAAACACAACCTTATCCATGGACACTCTAGCAACCTCACCAAGAAGGCATACACAGGACTCCTGATTACACGATACTGCAGTTAGATGTTTGTTGCTCTGGCCCCATTTTCACAAAGCTATCGTAGCACTACGACTGTCGTACCTCCTATACTGTAACATAGACTTGCAATACAGAGTTCAATAGCTTTGTGAAACGGGGCCCTGGTAAAATCAGTAAGTGAGGATGATGTTCACAAACCACTGATCAGTATCGGCAGAACAGCGGGCTTATAACAGAGTGAACAACAATACAACCTCAGCACTTCTACACCTGGAATGAAAGTTGCTTACATATCAAGTACGGAAATAACTGAACACAATGCATTATTTGTTTCCTTGTGACACGTCATCAGACAAAATATCAATTGCAAATATATAACTGTGAGTCCTGCAGTTAGAAAAACAACGTCAGTATCTTCAACATTGTAATTAGCCCATGGCAAACATATTCAGGTGAGTTCACTATATTTTCTGCTTTCCTTTCCTTAATCAAATCCTTGTTTGAATGACTCCTGTTTGTATAAGGTGCTACATGTGCCTTCCACTCCCTAGTACCAGAAGGCAAGGTGCTTTTTCCATGGTAATTAAAGTTGACAGTAATCACTGCTACATTATGGGTCAGTCTAGACAAACGCTATTTCAGCTTCTTCAACAGAAGCTAATGTGGACTATTTTCATATTTATTGGCATCATCATTCTGACTTAACGTCAGATATTTGCACATGACACGATCCCATTGTATAAAGGAAAAAGGAAGAGTACGTCTTGCAGTCATTAGTGTCCTTTTTATTGGAGATTCTTAAGTGAGTGAGTGAGTTTAGTTTTGTGCCGCACTCAGCAATATTCCAGCTATATGGCGGTGGTCTGTAAGTAATCGAGTCTGGACCAGACAATCCAGTGATCAACAGCAGGAGCATCGATCTGCGCAATTGGGAACCGATGACATCCCGTTAGTCGCCTCTTACGACAAGCATGGGTTACTGAAGATCAATATTCTAACCCAGACCAAGTGGCTTAGTGCAATAGGAGATACAAGTCAGATATTTTCAGATTCAGGCATTAACAAAAGCTTTAAACAAATTTATGTCAAGAATATACCATCTCTAAAAAGAATATATTTTACAGAGTTTGGGGTACCATCACTGTTTTGATAGTTGTTTATTAACACATGCTCATGATATCTGAGTCAACTTTACAATCGACTTTGCTTTCAGCAGCATTTTGTTGCTTCTATTTATATCATCTTAATTAAATAAAATATAAAAGAGCATAGAGTCCTCTTTCCAATTTAAGAAACTACAGCTATCATAGATTGGAACAGGCTGACATGTTCACCTCCGTCTTGACTCAGAAAACATGGGCAGAGGTGCATAAAAAATATCTGACAATACAAATGCCATTAATATTTTAGCACAAAGGGAATATCTCATTTCCAGAACCTTTTTCCAAAACAGTGAAATTCAGAGAAAAAGATTGCTCCAACCAATATAGTGTTTCACTTCAACATCCCTTGGTTCTGATGTAATGGCAAGAAATTCTAGTTTGTCCTGACAGAGATCCACAACAGGGAGGACCAGATTGATGTAATATAATTGAATAAATCTTCCCAGCTTAAAGTTTGAAAGAGTGGGGTTTTTTTAATTTCTCTGTCAGTGACCCAGCTTTCTGCAGAATGATTATGAAATCCATAAATTTGACATGAAAGTCATCCCACTGACACTCTATCCTATTCAATACTATTACTTGATATATCAAATGGGGATTAGGTGGACACAATGGAATCAGTGTATGGACAGTGACTGAAGTAGATGTAGATGTACTGGAATGTATTTTAGCAAATTCATGAAATTGACCCCTGTCCCCTATAAAGAGTCAGAGGGGTTTGCTTTGCAAGAGATCCACAGCAGATTGACTGACTGAGTTTTAGAATGGTTTTGTTCAAGTAATTTAAAAAAAATACAGAAAGGATTCAAGAGAGACTCTTCATTTAAAGCTCAGTTCCCATATGTGTGTGAGGAAGATGTGAGCAGACCCTGACTCTTTACCTAGCATTCAAGAACATATTCTTTTATTGAGATGAAAACTGGATTTTAGAAACATTTTCAGAATGTCAAGTCTGCCAGATGTAAAACTGATATGTAAATGCCAAAACAAAACAAAGCAGTTGTAAAATGTTAATGTGTTTTCTGACAACAGAACTGAAAAACAGCATGTGACCTAACATTTTGAAAGTAAGCTTCTTATGAGATACAATATCTTTTCATGGCCCGTAATCCCTAGATGCAAAATGCCACAGTTGATATTTCAGACAGTTCAGACAGCCAGACTAGATGTAAAATACAATAAACAGATTCTCCAACCAGGCAACCATGAGCTGGACACAACATAAATATATTCCAGTCTGCTATTTGGCCATAAACAATAGAAGCATCAGCTGTTACATTTCATGGCTCTGCTGTGCTTGATTCTGTCACAGAGGTCTTGTCCATTGGTTGTTATATAACCAGGAACAGTGTCACCATGTCATGTAGACTCACGTCGATGGGAGTAGACTGCCAACATCCTGCTTGTAACTAAGGTAACCAAGCAAAGGTTTCCAATGTCAAATAATGTATTAGATTTTCATGACAAGCCAACTGCCACAGTAAAAAGGTAACACAGCTCACGAAGTAATCCCTGAAGTGTACATGGGAAGAAACCTTTATTTGTTCAAATGGAAACTGACTACAATAGTAGGGATTCATTTACCATGAAAATACTACCATAAACTTACAGTGGTAAACAAATAATGACCAACTGAATATTGAAATAAGGCAGGCGGTTGCCATAGCATGTTCCCTTCAGTGGAATCTGGTCCATTGTTGGCATCAAGGAACAAACCATGCTCCAAAAGAATGAAATACAGAAAACAAACTAACAATTAGGCCAGTGTAAAGACCAGACTATTCCACCTGACCAACAATAGCACATGGATGTACTAAGATATCTTCAGAAGACATTTTCTATTGTATCGTATTCTATTCAGTTGTATTCAAAAGGAGAATATACCAGCTATGGTTTGAACAAAGATCAGGATGCCATTGTACAAAGCAATCTTAGCGCTAAGGTGATCGCAACTCCCACACCTTAACATAGACTTACGACTGGCATAGCGCTAAGGTTGCTTTGTACAACGGCACCCTGTTTGTGAAAACAGACCAATGGAGGACCTTTAATCAACAGATTATCAAGCACCCAAAGCATGGCAACCATTTAATGTAAAGGTGTGAGGGCAGATTCCATCCATGAAGCTATGTGGCTATATAAGATGACGGAACATCTGCTGGTCCCATCTTGGCTAGATGGAGACGGCACACTTAGAGGCCCAGGGGAAGGATGGTCAGGCTGATGTTGCACAGCCGTCAACACCTGTCTATTTCTGGCAGCCAATTAGAGACTTGTTCATGTCAAACAATGAAGTATATATTTGTTCGCATGACAGGTAGGTGGATTCTGAGAGATGCGAGACAAATAAGCCAATAAGCTTCTTACTTAAAGTTAACAAGTCTGGGTGGGAATTTTGTTCTCCACCATGATACAACTAATATTTGGGAATGTCAGACTGTGCAATGTCAGCAAAGAGGTCATGTACAGTGACACCCACATTCTACTGACTTGATGCCATTGACATATCATCCACTCCAGAATCTTCTACATCTGCATTGTTGTTCTTTTTGTAAGATGTACATATTCTTCATCTTACCATCATCTCCATACCATTCACCATTTCACTTTTCTATATTATAAAAAAATCATGTTGACATCTATTTGCAACTCAAAAATATGGAATTTAATAAAATTCTGATATTTCATTATTGTTCATTGAACCATTTTGTTCATTATTTTCCTCCGATCCAATTCTGCTTAGGTACTTATAAATGATAAACAGTGACAGTTTATTATCCACCTATTGGCATCCTTGTAATGATATAAAAGGATATAATGACATATCATTAATCATCACACGCATCACCAACAAGTGACTTAGAGCTTAACTTTCTTTGTAAATTCTAAAGAGTGCTTTTATTACTTGACAAGTCCACAAAAATGTATTCACTAATTGCAGCTAGTTATTTATAACCCTGTATTTTTCACACACATAATGATTAAAAAGTATAGATAATTATCTTCAGGCCACTGAAGGATAACACGTTTCTCATCATTATACAGTTTTTCTAAATTCTACAGTGTGAAAAAAGAAATTCATGGTGATTAAAATATTTTTTGTCTGTTATACATCAGATATTATAGTTCTTTGCAAATATCAAGGCTGTCTGTACCTGACTGGTGGAGTTACCTTTCCCTACATAAACTATACCCATCATCAGATTAAACTAGGTTGTGAAATTTTGAATTATTGCATTTTAATAACAAAAAAAAGATATTTTTAAATGAGTACCACAGTGCTCCTAAAATGCAAATGAATAATATGATAATATCCTAAAATCTTTTACATCTTTCATATAAAACAAACCTTCAAATTTCCTTCAGTTAAAATTGACTAGGTTTTTAAAACTTCAAAATATTCTTCTCAAGCCTACCAAGGCTTGTGTTAGTACTTGTGACCCTCCCCTACCTATTGATTTACACAGGTACTCCATGTCTCCAATGATAAATTACCGGTCCATCATCCAAATCAATTACCAGCACCTGCAGAAAATTGCTCTTTAACACCACATTTCTTGTCTGAAGCTACACAACATTAGTTCGCCATGTTTTGGCACAGCATCATCCGTAGCCTGGCATCAACTTCATTGTGTCATTAAAGTCTTCAAACCTTTGATATTTTTCAAGGCTTTTTAAAAAGAAAAAACATCAACAAGCTCCTTGTCAGTTTAATGAATATAAATAGAACCTTTTTCACCAATACCTTTGGTTGGTATTGAAGCTGACAGACAGGGAGGATGAAAGGATACAAGATCAAAAGTAACAAAATGTGTTCATCTGGAAGTGATTAATACAGCATATGAAGCAGTAGAAATGTCAGAATAAATTAGGGTCTTCAGTAATTAGATCATCACAAGATGGAAATCTTGATAGAAGATGAATCAGATTGTGTGGATTCAAACTGCTACTGATTATCATGTACGAACATTGTAACAAGGAGTTGACAACAGGTCACATCAAAACTTTGAATTAATCCTTTAGAAAATGAGAAACAAAGATGAGACATTTTTTTTTCAAAATGCTTTTTCTCACAGCTGACCAGCCATATCAATATGCATGGCATGTAACATTTTTCTTACATTTTTGTGGGCGAGATTTGGTTCCGGGTTCTGTTCTCTGTCGTAAATTTTCTTTCTTGAACTGTACCTTGTTATAAACTACTGTATTGTAGGTCATATGTTCAACTTTCCTTCTGATTCCAATGACAATGGAACTACAAATGTCTGACTCCGACAAGAACATCTATTGCTGTCATTATCTAGCCAGGCCATTGTTGACTTCTATCAAACAAGCTTCACTCACTCCCTCACTTCTTCACCATGGTGTTACACAATAGCCCATACTGTGGTCTTCAAGATCTCGAATTATTCTGACTTTTGCAAACCATGTGACACACAACACACCATCCTTATAAAATGGCCTATGGAGACATCAAAAGACAAAACTAACTAGCGTTCAGCTTGACATACAAGTGACCAGCTGGTACTCAGGGGATGTAGATTTCATATACTTTTTACCATGATATAATCCATGATGAATTTTACAGTAGCCACTTTGTCCTTCTGTGTCACACGGTCACAGAACTGATGGAAAATCCAGTATGGATGCATGAGGCACAATGCCACTACCCATGATAAGCCATATATATTTGATCAAGGTTACAACATTCAAGACCTCAGTGTTGCTTTAAAAAAGTTTCATGATAGACATGTGGTGGAAATTTCAAAACTGAATGCATCAGTGACAAAAATGATATCTGATACAATTCCCTACTTTGATTTATTTAAGGCGAACAACTGACTAGCCCTTGCATATGTTTATGACAGGTGCCCTGTGGCAGGATATGCTTGCATTTTTGTAAACATAACATTCATAAACACATGATATAGTCAGAATTGTAAAACAGACTTTGGTTTCAGTACAGATTTCTAAGAATGTGGAAAGGGATTTGTCACGTCTATTTATCACATTTGTCAACGTGAGATTACTCATAAAACAAAAATATCACATGGCACTCGATATCTTCCTAATCCAACTTGAAAAAACTTTCAAGAATTTGAATTATCCCATCTTAGAAACAGTTATTGTAGAAAAGTATTGATCAAGTTGTAGCACAAGAGCGGAAGCAGACAATACAGCCTGATCAGGTTATGGAGAATAAATCAGTTTCTGTCAAGACGTTCATGAAGGATGAACTTGGCAGATTACTGGACTGAGAATCACAATGGCAGAAATGAGGCAAATATGCATGGCCAATTTCATGGAATGTCAATTACAGATAAAGGACTGAAGGAATATTTGTGAGGTGATAAAAGGATTCTCTTTTTAATCTTGGACATGAATACATAATCATGAATGAGAACTGAGACAGAATTATTGTCAATTTTAATTAATGATGGTCAACAAGGGAACCCACCTGACCATGAAATATCAATTTCTCATTGTAAGGAACAAACTGACTCTTATGCAAAATGACTTATATTTTTAGGTGATCTGGTTACCCAAATGTTATTGTTTCATGATTGTCCATTTCCTTGGGGAATTTATAGAAAATACAAAACTATACAAAGTACGCTTTCGCCTCTAAGGCTTCATCAGACACAGTCTGTTCATGTCAAGCTCTATTAGTCAAGATGGTTTTTCAACTATTGCTGTAACAGACTTGCTCTGTGACATCATCACTAAGTGTCATGATACAATTTCAGTTTATGAACCCCAGAAGTTAAATTACTTGTCTGTCCAAACACAGACAGCAGTCTTGACCGAATAATCTGTCAATGTACAACACGTACCACCTTGCCTTCAGGAGTATATGAACCTTAAGTGTTTAACCTAAACACATGAAAATTGCATCACCAGCTTCCAATATGTAGCCATTCTTTTGAACTTCAAACCTTAAATAATCCTCATAAGACTTTCATTCTGAAAACATTTAGTTCTACACGGTTTGCTTTCAGGAAACTTACTAAGTCACTCTGTATAAGCTTCAGATGAACAACGTTTACAGCAGCCTATAACAGCTGACTATCTACAACGTCCATTATGGGTACAGTAATCATTGAGAAGATGAATGTTTGTGGGTGTGTGGGTTTCCTATTTGCCGTCATGGTAGATAAACACCTCTGGTATATCCCATCACCACTATACCAGCCAACACTTAACGAAACACAAGGGAGCTTCCTGTTGTCTACTTTCACCTTCTCTAGGCTCGCAAACACGTCAAATTGAGGCACCTGAGTTTTATTACGTGGTTTACTGATTATCAGATTCTAAAAATACTGAGTGTGGAAAAAATGAAAAATTCCAGTTGAAAGTATTTTACTGCTAAGCCTGATATTCACGCTCATGAAAGGAATAAATGATAAATTGTTTACCGACATGATCTTGACAAGTGATAAATGTTCAAAGACCCGTAAATGTGTCAGTCAAAGTGATAGATGTTGTGCTAACCAAATACTATTTACATTTCAGCACTCCAGGCAGTGTGTGCATGTTCCTACTTAAAATCTAATAAAAATTTAACATTTCACAAAAATGCATACCTAAATATACGGAATTTTAAAATGTTGCTTTTTTTCCTCCATCTGTCTCATTATATATATAGTTTTCGTTTGATTAGCATAGCACAAAAGTTTGATTACCCTAATTCTATTAGGACAAATTCATAATCTTTTGATTCTTCAGAATGAGATAGCATAGTGTAATATTTTTTTAATTATTTGAAAGCATTTTGGGTGTTATTTCGTAACACAGCTCAGTGAAATCATCGTAACCCACAGCACACACAGGATTGTATCTCAACATCACCATTCTGTGAAATGTGGACTTTTTCAGAAACCTTTCGAAACAATTCAGACAATACATCTTCCCAGACATATCTAAGGAATCCTCAGTACTGAACAACTGATTACACTGGTGAGTGCTGAGATCCGTTACCTCTACCTGCTGGGAGACGGCGCCATCATGGACTGTTTCTCAAGATCTGATTCCCAGTTTGGTATTTCTTGATTAGACGTTACAGTCAAGCTGATGGCTGACAAACTTGCAACATGACTTAATTGTGAGATAGATATTCCTGTGCAAATATCACCATCTCAGACAATAGTGAATGTGGTGCATGTAACAGTTGTAAACAGAATCAATACACCATTACACATACAGGAGGAGGATGCTGAAGATGATTTCTGTCTGGTGGCTCAAAATACTACATCTTTCTGTACATAAACAGATGAAGCAATGGTGGGTCCATTTGCTGCCTTGGAAAATGAACACATATATATTTGTATTCACATGGGAAAAGTTATATAGAGAAAATCATGCAGTTGATCAATACCTCTGAAATGAGGTGTTGGTGGATCAACTGGTGAGTGAGTGAGTGAGTTTGGCTTTACGCTGCTTTATCAATTCAGCAATATCACACTGGGGACACCAGAAATGGGCTTCACACAGTGTAACCATGTGGGGAATTGAACCTGGGTTTTCAGCATGATGAGCGAACATTTTAACCACTAGGCTAACCCACCGCCCCCAACTGGTGAGAGATAGAAGGAGTATTATTTTATGGCTCAACCACAATCTTGCAGGGATTTTAATGACAAAAGACTTGTTCTAAAAAGTGTCAGAGATGTGTGACCTAAGAGCAGAACCACAATAAATGTCATGCATGCCACGTAAATCAAACAATGACACCTTTTTCCATTATAAATCATTACAAAACACATGCCATATTTCAATGACGTGTTTCCATAAAAATCACTAAAATCAAAATCATGGTTACTTTCAGTATTGTTTGACAAGAACCAGATACAGAAACTGATGCACCAAGCTCTAACCTGGCACCGTGAGAGCCACATGTGTTTGATCCACATCTGTGTTGCTCTCACGGTCACATGTAGATTTTCCCACATATTACGACAAAAAACACGAGAGGGACTTTCTACTCCTTCAGTAATCAATATTCAACTGTTACAGCTTTTGTGTCACATAATCAATAATTCAGGATTAAACTAGAAATGAGAGTGAGCACATGTTCTTCCTTGTCCGGGATACGCGCACAGCCGCGTTACATGTATATGAATGTGTGCATGCCATGCGTCCTGTGGCGCACACTGAAACACTACACTCAAGCTGTGCTACATCCACATTCCTGAAGATCAAAATGGACATTGTACCACAGAGGCTAAATTACCCTTTCTAAGAGAAGTGATTATTTTCTGCAGATTGAAACCACAAATAAAGAGTTTCATCTTTCTTTTATTGATTTTTCTGTAATCCAAAACATATCAACCAAATTCCAGCAGCTTGTTCTGAACATAATAGTCTGTAGGCCATAACAGGTATTTGATTTTTATCCTGTTCCTCCTCACTGTCATACACCTTGCCACAAATCATTGTAAGTACAACTTAGTGCCAGCAGACAAGGACAATCTCTAGGTGTAATAATTAGTGTTCCCCTATTTTAAAGCGGCCTTCACATGGCAAATTTAAGCTTTTGACAACACATGTTGTCAAACTCGAGAGTGTGAACACTCAAACAACTCGCCACCAACACCAATTTCAGAGTTGTCGAACTGTTGTCGAGAAATAGGATCGGTCTCTATTTTCACCAACTTTTCCATCAAACTTTCAATGTTGTCAAACTCGAGTTTGACGTGTGAAGTGCTGTCAGAAACAACCAATCACAGTCAACGAAATTGTAACATGATGTTTTGGTCGCCTGGTCATAGACCGCACCAATAGAGACATGGCGCTCAAATGACACGAAGGTTGGAAACATGTGTTTGATGTGTGAAAATGCGAATTTGACAACAATATGTGTTGTTAAACCAAAATTTACTGTGTGAAGGCCGATAAACATATAAATTCCTCCAAACATTCATGCTTCATTTCTTTGTGGCTTGAACAGGTTGCCTAAACAAAACGTACTGAAAACACAGACAAAACCAGAACTCTGCTGGTTCAGTTCATCTACAGACATAGAGCCAAAGCCAACAGGAGATCTGAAGGAGTAGAAACTTCAAAAGGATGCCCACATTTAACCAGTGAATATGTTAACTGCTGGAGATGAGAGTCATGTAATGTTTGAATGTCATTGTCGACTGACACATGAATTACTGGGCTATCCATGCCTCAAAGTAAAACCGGAGCTCCTGCCAATGCAGTACTGAATATGTCTATGTTCAGAATTCAAATGTGCTTCAAGCTATATTGACGGAAACCAGCTCATATCCACTGACATGGATAATGATTTTCAATTAAAGTAATTTGCAAATGCTGAAATCTCATCACCTACAACTATTCCATATCCGACTAAATGATTAATGTGATATCCTAGGACGTGGTTTATAGCATATTCAATAAATGGTGTAGATTTACCTATCCAATCACTGATTCCATTAACTGGTTCTGATCAAAGACTATCCAGAATATGGAGAAGTATGGACCTTTCTGGCACTCATCTGCATTTCAAATTTGTCTAAACTCTCCTGCACATGATGCTTCCAATAGGTTCAAATTTGCATCACATGTCATTCAGCCATTCCCATGAGTATGTTCTGGGGATTCCTGCAACTTACAAGGAAGCTGTTATTTGCTGAGCCAAAGTCCATCGGTCTAGCTTTTGTATCTTCATCATTGGAACTGATCTCTGTCAGTTCACCAAAAGGAAGCCTCATCTCAGAAAAACGTAAAAATATTTCAACGCAGCATGAATGTTGTCCAAACAAATAGCTATTTGTTGGTTCAGTAACAATATCAGTTAGTGAATGTTGCAGAGTCAGCAATATTCTTGCTTCATCACGGCAGCCTAAGCATTCAAGTCTGTGGCAGGCAAACCTGTGGTTGATAGCATCGGCAATTATAAAGATGTTCTGGTATGATGACTCACATTCCAACCACCCAATCCTCATTATTCAATGCCTACTACAAGCATGGTCTACTGGCAAACTGTTGTACCTAAGAATCCCCACAGAGGAGTATGGATATCAACTGATACTGACCCTCTGACAGTCCAGAGTAAGTTGACAAGATAGATCACGTCACGATAGCCTTGTTGTCATGCCGAAGGTCCGGGTTCGATTCCCCACATGGGTACAATGTGTGAAGCCCATTTCTGGTGTCCCCCGCTGTGATGTTGGAATATTGCTAAAAGTGGCGTAAAACTAAACTCACTCACTCACTAACACCATGGGTTAAAGGATGCATTCTCCTTGCCTCATCCCCAAGAAAGCATTAAACAGTCTGCCCCACTAGAAGTCTCCAACAAACTTTATAACCTGATTCATTTAAAGTGTAGCACTTAGGCTGTCCCAGTCTGTCTTCGGAAGATAACATGTTCCAGGAGCAGAATTTTCCATGCTAATGGCAGAAGCCCTGTCTTTAATAGCACACACTATAAACAGGTGAGTGTGTGCCCTTGGGAGACAGCAGCCATGAGCAGAGGCAACATGCACATACACATGCTGATCGCTGTTCAGTGTGGTACTTGCATCATTGATTGCATGTTGTGTAAATGCATGCATGCATTTTGAAATCGATTAAGTGACTGGTGTGGAACTAATAACAAAGAGACTGAATATTCATCACTGGCTATCACTAGCATTTGTGCTAGCATGTTTTATGGTACCTCTTGGGAATATGCTGATAAAAAGACCATCATTACAGTGTTTTGCACATGAAACGTTTCATTGTTCTGGTCGAGAAGTTTAACAGCATTTCCATTACATTGCTATTCTTTTATAGAAAACCTGAGAATTCAGTTCCAAAGGGACAGGTTTTGAAGAAGTAATGCAGACTTAATAGAATTCTGTTGAGGTGAATCCATTTTTCAGGGCCTGCATGTCTGTTGCTCATCAACAAAAACATGTATTCAGAGTTCTTGAACTCATCATATTGTGTACTGAACAACATTTTAGTTCTGTTTGTGTAACATTAATATGAAGTGTTATCTAAATCCCATGAATTTCAACTACAGTGCAAAAATGTTGTAGATTGTCAATGTGCACTTCTAATGGGGCTGATTATGGTATTCGCCATCATCATCATCATCATCATCATCATCATCATCACCACCATCAGCAGCAGCATCATCATCACCACCATCATCATCATCAGCATCATCATCATCATCACCACCATCATCATCATCAACAGAACTATCACCCTGCATTTATTGTAATCATCATCATCATCATCACGACCATCATCATCACCATCATCATCATCACCATCATCATCATCATCACCACCATCATCATCACCATCATCATCAACAGAACTATCACCCTGCATTTATTGTAATCATCATCATCATCATCACCATCATCATCATCACCACCACCATCAGCATAATCACCACCATCACCACCATCATCATCATCATCATCAACAGAACTATCACCCTGCATTTATTGTAATCATCATTATCATCTTAACTCTATATTGCCAAAGCAATGAGTTGAAATGTGTGCAGTGTATATATCCAGATTCCATTATAAAACACAGCCGGAAAACACTTAAGTTTGATGTCCTTCTTGTATCACTGCAGTAATATGATGGAGCTGACACCTGAAGTAGACCTTGCTATCAAATCCATGTATTCAGCACTACAAGACCTGGTAGCAATGTTTCTTATGTGACCAGTGATGACTGGGCAACATGGCTGCTGTCAGAGTCAATGTTGATGTTGTTGGGGACGAGGGAGAAAATGTCCCCTGAGACCAAGTCTTGGACTGATGTAGACATCTATGAAGTAGTCAGAGTAGACCAGATATTGTCAGCCGAGACAAGACTGGTCTCAAGGGAGCAGGCACCACTGGCGCTCATGTTTCCCCATTCCTGTTATGGAGCTAAAGCTGTTTATCCAACTCTTGTGTGATAAGGCTAACTGACTGACTGAGTTGAGTTTTACGCCGCTTTTAGCAATATTCCAGCAATATCACGGCGGTTATAAGGCTAACAAGTGTACCTACTGATTAACATATGAAATAAGATCCATACATCAATATTTAGACTTTGGTTAATATAACAAAGATAAATATATGTGAACAGAATATTCCAGATGATTCCTGCAGTAACACACAGGTGCAGACAGATATAATTGACCATCCACAGCTGAGTTAAAAACAAATCCTATCAAACTAGTAAATTAAGAATACTAGTCTTACCATTATCAATTCTTAAAGAGTTATGATTTAACTGAGCCCTAAATAACAGTAATATGGTTGAAATCGTAAAGGACACAGACCCCTTAGTTAAAACATTGTGGATACATTTCAACCTCACTTCAGGAGCACCCACATGTTAATGGCCCATCTATGGCCATGTTACCACAGTTTTTTCTGGCCATGTGCCCTCTCCACCCACTCAGCAGCATCTTCCCATCTTCCCGGATGTTTACAGATGAAGCTGGCAGAGTTGGAGCCCTGCCCAGTATTTCCTCTTCCACAGGGACCCACAAATGTTGGGGAGAGGTTTTATAAACTACATAATTGAATCTCGGATGAAAACGGGCAGCAATTAATCATTAGTCCAAGGGTTTACATCCTTTTGATGTGTTGGTTGAAGTTATGACCAGACCAGACAAATTGATGTATACTCATTTTGACACCTGTACCCATGAAATGTACACTTGATTCTTTCATTGGAAGACTCCAGGGAATTGTATGGTTGCCAAGAAGAACTTGATAATTCAACAATACAATACTCACCAAATTATAATTAATACAACCAACTTTGAGTCAAAAACATCCAAAATGGATGACAGGGTATGACACTGTTGTCTTCTGTTTGTTTATTTGCAATTGGGCTATGATGACATGCAAGCAATCAAGTCACCAAGTTTGTCCATCCACTCTATTGAAATGCCTCCTGTGGCAAGCACAGGTTGCTTGGGAGCTATAACTCCCTACCTTGAATCCCACCAGGTTGAAACCCATTCGCAGCGGATAATCCATCTAAATGGGAATGGCATGGTAAGCAATCAAACCAAAATACAAAACCAGAAGCAGACAGCTTGAGCAACGGTCAGCAATATTCCAGCTATATGGAGGCAGTCTGTAAATAATCAATTCTGGACCAATCCAGTGATCAACATCATGAGCATCAATCTAAACAAATGGGATACAATGACATGTGTCAACCAAGTCAGCAAGTCTCACCCCATTAGTCGCCTCTTACAACAAGCATGGGTTACCAATTCTAACCCAGATCTTCAAGGGTCTGATACACAACATGACACATAAAACATATTTTATTTTTATTCTGTTCAACCTCACTGTCATACACCCTGCCTTAAATGTTTAGCACCCAAGCGCCTGCAGACAAGTTCGTTACTACTCAACAATGTACTTTTAATACCCAACAGCCATGATATCCATCTAATCCCCATTTAATTTGACCTGTACCGTGTGTTTGGTGATAAGTGAGTTATTCTGCCCTGAAATCCCAACAGAGGAATCAGCAAAGTGTATTTACTGGTATATAAAAGCTCCTTTATCAGTGCTCTGTTCAAGATGACTATATAAAGCTGTGCTGAAACCATCATGTGTTTACTTCACTGAAGATAAATAGAATTCCCAAAATGCTTCTAAAAAAACAGAAACAGTTGCTGAACATTTCATCTCAAAGTTCAGACCACCAGACTCAAGACACAAATAAAACATAGAAATAAAAGTTTTCATGTTCTTGTAAAAATCAATGATTTAAGCGTTTTGAAACTCTGTCTATTGCAGAGTGGCAAACAAGGGCCCTTGAGGTACGTGAGTTACCATTGCATGCAGACAAGAACACCATCAGATCAATGGCCCTTGCTACTTTCATGAAACGAGTTCAAATGGTTCTGAAGAACAAAGTTTCTTGCAACAGTAGAATAAGACACATTTTGCTGGGGAAACAAACATACATCAATAACAATTGTTAAAGGAATGACACAAGTATAGACTTTCTTCCTTAGTGCTACAAGGTAATTTGTTTTCTATCTTGAAAGTATAGTTTATGTGGCAAAATGCTTTACATCACTGAAGTCCTGTCAATATGCAGTTTGTTTAGCTCAACATCTGCAGTGTCTGCTTCTGAACATGCATCTCATAAATGTTCGTTGACATACAAGGTCATCGTTAAATGCATGTTCGTGATATGGCTATTCAATAAGGAGTGATGCTTCTGAATTGCTGATTATCTAAATCCCTTGACTTGGAGGAAAAGCTCCTTGTTTCAAATTTGACGGCAAACGTGTATGGAAATGTTTTATGTGTCAAACTGATCCTGTTTGAAATACCCTGTGGCCAGCTTGTGTCAGATCTCTTGACTAAAACCCCCATTTGCTAAAAGAATGCAAAATGCAAAGTGTGTCTTAAGGTCAGAAACTGTATCATGACAAAATATCATTTATTGTTCATGCATGAATGTCAGTTGAGATTGAGACATAATATCTTCTGAAATGTACAAATTCCATAATTTCAAGGGAGGTGTTCTGTCAGAAATGAAAGATTGTG
This sequence comes from Haliotis rubra, assembly GCF_003918875.1. Lineage (NCBI taxonomy): Eukaryota > Metazoa > Mollusca > Gastropoda > Lepetellida > Haliotidae > Haliotis > Haliotis rubra. The sequence continues at coordinate 699,430 of NW_025767501.1, forward strand.
CTGCTGTTTACTCATCTCGGAATTCAATACTATCTTGAGTGACTGAGCTTGATCGGAAACAATTTACCAAAATGCAGTTTCCAGACTTTTCAAACTATCTGTAGATTCCTGGATCACACATTTTTTTAAGCAGTCTGCAGAAGAGAGACATTTTACCATACAAATCAAATCTAAGATCATTACCATGATCACTTGGCTTCTTTCCTGATCAGACTGACATCACTGAACTCAAGGTGGAGATAAATCACACTCATTCACTCACTCATACACACTGTTTCTGCCATGGAATAAAGACAAACTCTGAAACAATACATTTCTTGTTTGAGTCACAATAAAGGTACTGAGAAAGGATTAAATACCTCAGAATATTTCAACATTTAGGTGACATTTCATGTAGTACAAAATGCCATAGTTCCACCACAATTTCTTCACAGTACCAGCTCAAACCTAGTCATAACAACAACCTCCTGCTGTGGAGGTTACAACAGTTGTAGCACTAAGATTACTTCATGGAATGGACTATGCCCATATCTGGCATGGCTCTACCATCAAGTCCAACTTATAGAAGCACTTCAAGCAATGTCTTCTGGGGTCAGTATCTCCATGACAAAATTCCCACTGGGACAATCAAACATAGGAAGGTCATCTAAGTCCTGCCAACCCCATCTTCGCTGTTTTTTCAACATTTTTCTCCGTAGATCAAAGCTGAAGACATTAGTTCCAGACATCTGTAACAAACTCCCTACTGTGGCCATATTTGAAGATTGTCTCTCAGTTAATGTCAGTTCATTCATGCAGCCAAGCTATATCAGTTCTTCTCAAGTTTACCTGGCTGGCTGGCTGGCTTCAGACTTTTTCTTCAATACCGGTTGAATTAATTTTATAGCTTTTCTAAAATGAGCCGGTCATAAAATGGCTAGCAATGACCTTGACCTACAACTTTATGATAATGTCTCCCAGACAATCTTTGTGTAATGTCTGAGTAATGTCAGACTGAGACGATCAGATGGGGTTGCTAGGATTAGCAAAACAACCATTATTTTCACCAAATTACACAATAAATATGCCAATGTTGTCTTTTGAATAACCAGCAATTTTCTTATAAGATTAATTGAACAGATGTGGACAAATTTCAAAATATTTTTTTAGTTTTGTTCAATACACACTGTGTATGATTCATCTTAAGAATACTTTGATAGTAAATTCAATATTCACATGTCTATTTTTCACAAATCTATCCACAAAACTGAATGTTCCCAACACAAAGCAACAGTACATGATAAAGACCTCCCAGAATGTGGGTGTATGATCAGATGCACAACAAGAGTTGTGAATGAAACCAGTCTTGTTTGTGATGATGGTCAACACTGACTGAATGATGCTATCAACCATCCCTCCAACCCTGCTGGTGCCCCAGAAGCAAGGCCAGTGTTCTTGCCTCCACCCCCTCCCCATCAGTTAGTTTCCTTGAAGTCCATCCCACTCCCAGCTCCAGGCATGCCAGGAAGTCCCAAGAGTAAGTAAAACAGACATCAAAGGTAGTACCACTACTGCAGCAATCAGGTAGTTCTAACAGAGGTGTTTCCTGTTATGCCAAGTGTCTTGACAATCTCCAAATATCCTTCAATCGTCATGCAATATTCTGTAGTGCAAACGAACTGGTATTTTGCTGGAATTGTTCAAATTTCGTAATCAGGAAAAATATTGATCAATCTTAATAACAAATCAGATACTGACAATTGTGCTGTGCATGATAGATCACACATAATTCTGATAACATTCAGGCATTACTCATTACATCTAAATATTAATTTCATACTTCATACGAAAAATTTCTAAAATTGATATATACCTGGTACATAATATTACTAACAGACATAACTTTAATAAATGTAAAACATGTTTATACTACATTTGACAAGAATGAAACAGGAAAAATTCATTAGATAAAAAATAGCAATGCACATACATAATTTTCTCGAAAATTGATTTCAACTACAGAAAATTTCAAATTTACAACTTTGTTGAACTGGTGATGTAACTCCTTTGTCTGAGCCAGAGCACGTCATGTTTCGAAGTGCCAACATTTTTTTTTTTTTCAAGTTTAGGTTCTTGCCCTATGGCAAAAGAGAAACATAATTCTCCTTGCAAATGGCTGCAAGTTTTCTTCCCCCATCACAGTGTAATGATGCTTCTCCCTCCTTCCTCCCTCCCTCCCTCTCTGCTGGGGATGAAATGGGCTTGTGCCTGTTCTATCAACATTATAATTACCACAGTCAGACTAATGGTAAATTATGGCACTGGGCTTCCCATCCAGCATCTGTGCCACGCAAGAGCTTCTTGTGAAGAATATGCAAAACTGTGCAGGGCTTAGGGAAATTCTAACATGCTTCATGCTTTATGTTTTGAAATGAGTAAGGTCAAAGGTGAAAAAAAGACCGACAAGCCAAATCATAACAGAACATAAACTTACTTTTATCATCATAAACACAGTTGGAATTTAAAAATAGAATGGGTTAAATTGTCCTGATTAGGAAGATTACCTGTACTTACTTTTACTTACTTAATTTGTTCCTGATAACAATCAGGGTTAGTCACCATTACTGTGCCTCATGTTTTAGTGAAAACTCCACACAAAAAACAATGTCCTTCTAACATAGAGGACACAAGCTTCAGACAGAAACATCTCATTCTCCACAGAAAGGGTAATGAATTTGCCATTGGCTTTTTGTACATTGTATTTGTAATGCTTGTGTTGATATTCAGATACTTTTAACCAAAAGCAAGGTTGAGACTTTCTTTCTTTTTTCATACCCACAAATATACATATAATATTAAAAGATCTCTTTTTCATTTCTCTTAAAAGTTATAGAACTCTTGGAACAACAGACATTCACCATGAATGTTGTAGGCATTACAAAAAGCATAAAAATATCAGAGGGTAAGTCAGTGAATTGCTGTAATCCCAACCATTCTGTAGTAACACAATCTGAAGTTACACATTCCATAGTAAAATGTTGATAACATCATTCATGCTCACACCAGCTGATGGAGGTCAGACAAAGGTCATGCCTTACAGATTCCCCCCACTGATGCCATGTAGTCCTCTGGTCAGATGCATGTGATCCACACAGAACCACATGGCTACCATTCCTGCCAACAGCAGAACCTCTTACATGTTCCCTTCCATCCTCAGAGAATGCAGAGTTATCTGTGCTGGCAACATGATCAGAGAGATGAACACTGTTTGTGCCATTTCTTTTTGATAGAAATTCTCCTTGTCCATTAGACACCCCTGAAGATCCAGGTTAGAATTGGTCTTCAGCAACCCATGCTTGTCGCTAGAGGCAACTAACAGGATCGGGTGGTCAGGCTCTTTGATTTGGTTCACATGTGACATTGTATCCCAGTTGCGTAGATCGATTCTCATGATGCTGATCACTGGATTGTCTAGACCAGACACAATTATTTACAGACCACCACCATATAGCTGGAATATTGCTGAGTGCAGCATTAAACAACAAAAGATGTCCTTTTGAGAGAAATTCTTTTCGTTTGAAACTTCATATAAATGACTAGTCTTACATACTAATACTGGCAGCACTAAGTGTAAAAGCCATTTATGACTAATTACAACAAGAAGACAAAGTCATCAATATCCCCCGCAATGGCAAAATACTCTTCATGATTATGTCTACGAGGTATGATTATGTCAAATATTTAGGTGTGAAGGAGAGTATTGAAAGGTTTTTAAAGTTCTGCTCCAGAAAGGAGCACTATCACCAATTCCAAAACTACCAAAAAGGAACCAGTACACCACTAGACTAATCTATGTGTCAAGTTTGGTGAAGAAATAGTGAACGGTTTTAGAATTTAGCTCCGGAAAAGTGCACTACCACCAATTTCAGGCTAAGTCAACTTGTTGCCATGGAAAAGCCAAAAATATTTTATTCAAAATTTCAAAACTACCAAAAGGCACCAGTACACCACCAGATCTATCTATGTGTCAAGTTTGGTGAAGAAATAGTGAACGGTTTTAGAGTTCTGCTCCGGAAAAGAGCACTACCACCAATTTCAGGCTAAGTCAACTTGTTGCCATGGAAACGCCAAAAATATTTTATTCACAATTCCAAAACTACCAAAAGGCACCAGTACACCACCAGACCAATCTATGTGCCAAGTTTAGTGAAGAAAAAGTGAACGGTTTTAGAGTTCACCTCCGGAAAAGAGCACAACCACCAATTTCAGGCTAAGTCAAATTTGTTGCCATGGTGCCATGGAAATGCCAAAAATATTTTATTCAGAAATCCAAAACTACCAAAAGGCACCAGTACACCACCTGATCTATCTATGTGCCAAGTTTGGTGAAGAACTAGTGAACGGTTTTAGAGTTCTGCTCCGGAAAGGAGCACAACCACCAATTTCAGGCTAAGTCGAACTTGTTGCTATGGAAACGCCAAAAATGTTTTATTCAGAATTCCAAAACTACCAAAAGGCACCAGTACACCACCAGATCTATGTATGTGCCAAGTTTGGTAAAGAAATAGTGAACGGTTTTAGAGTTCTGCTCCGGAAAAGTGCACTACCACCAATTTCAGGCTAAGTCAAACTTGTTGCCACAGAAATGCCAAAATTATTTTATTCAGAAATCCAAAACTACCAAAAGGCACCAGTACACCACCAGATCTATCTATGTGCCAAGTTTGGTGAAGAAATAGTTAACGGTTTTAGAGTTCTGCTCCGGAAAAGTGCACTACCACCAATTTCAGGCTAAGTCGAACTTTTTGCCATGGAAACGCCAAAAATGTTTTATTCAGAATCCCAAAACTACCAAAAGGCACCAGTACACCACCAGATCTATCTATGTGCCAAGTTTGGTGAAGAAATATTGAACAGTTTTAGAGTTCTGCTCCGGAAAAGACAAATGTGCACGGACGGACGGACGGACGGACGCCGCACGCACGGACGGAGTCCATTTTAATACCCCCCGCAAAACGCGTTGTGGGGGATAATGAGATAAAGTGAAGAGATTGTAACTGAAGTTGTAACAGGATGATAACTCCTATACTTTAACATTGGCCGATGATGGTCACAGCATAGCCTTGCTCCAAGGCTGTACTAAATGTTCAGGTGCCCATGGACGTATAGTAGTAATTCTACCCTTTGAAGAGGCAAGTCTAGATAAGTCAACAGTACAGTCTGTTATTTATTATTATATTTTAGAAATTACCATTTAAACTATTAACTTTGAACTTAGAGACTTGTGCAAGTTTAGTCAGAGCGCAACAATTACTTTTAGGAACATAGCCTTGTTCCTTTACTGAATTTCATAATATATAAGCATAAAACCCTTGACACAATGACACACAGCTGAGAAAATACTGTAACTAAATTTCTTCAGGCTTGTGGTTTAAATGTTTGGAAAACTAAATCTATGGATAAATATATTCTGTGCATGTATTTTTAAATACAAGAACAATATGTGTGAGAGAGTTGTTTTAACACTGCTACAAGGTACTTGAGATATATCATGGTATGTCAGCCTAATGAGCAAGGAAAGCCTTAAGTGGTGTAAGTCTTTGATGTTTACCACTTAGTACAAACCACCATGCTTGATATGATGCTGACATACCAAGGCTCATCACACGGCCAATCTGAGACCTGAACCACAGATCCTGCATAGAGGATTCAAACTGGGACACTTTAAACCACTGAGTACGCCATGCTCAAGGATAACAAACAATACAGGCCCTGACCCACTACACACCAGTGCAAACCTGGTTACAGAAACCGTGAAGCCCTTGTGTTCATGGAGAACACATGTCCTGTACATGCCAGGGAAGGGCTATAATATGCCCTGCATCTAAACAAACAAACGTGTAAGGAAGACTGAGGTGAGCCTTCCGGTGGTGTAGCTACAACAGAGGTGTGCACACTTACTTCACTTCCTCAGGTAATGGCATCCATTTGCCACACCATTAACATTACTGTTTCTGTTGATACAAATGTCAAGGCAAAACACATTATTTCTTGTGTCATCAAAGCAAGGAGGGAAACAGAGGCAGACAGATAGATATGTAGTTCCCCTACTTTGATGTACACATTCAACAGATCACATCGCCCAGAAGACTAATATACGATTTGAGAAATCTTCTATTACCAAAAACATTTCTCCTTAAAAATACATGTTTTGCATGTTGTGTGGAATACATCCAGTTAGCCTATTTTTATGATCTATATTGGCTTGGATGAAATGCAGATGTTCCACACTCATGTTGCTGGACAAGGTCTTCAGTATTATTACTGCAGGCAGTTTGCAAGTGAATGTATTCACAAGATATGAAATCATATTATTTGAATGACAGGACAAGATATTTTGAATAATTGGGAATTTCTCTTACCATTGCAACCTTCCTGATTTTTGCATTAAGTGAGTGAGTTGTGTTTTATGCTGCTTTTAGCAATGTTCCAGCAATATCACAGCAGGGGATACCAGAAATGGATTTCACACATTGTACACATGGATTTGAATCCTGAATCAAATGCTTTAACCACTAGGCTGCCCCAACGCCCCAAATTTGGCATTAAAACTGTGAACATGGGTCAGAACTGTTTTCTTGTGTTCAGACAGAAATTTTATGGTTTTGGAGGATTGAAAAAAAATAATATTCAACATAAAGTAACACTAGATTTGTTCTGGTGCGACAAGTTTAATGCAATTTGTACATATTGGGGATATACACTTAACATTCTCAAATTTCAGAAGGAAGAAGTGTAAAACCTATTTTCCATGTTCTTCAATCCTGTACACAACTGAGTGGTATAAACCATATGAGGGTGAGATTTGCTATCACGCAACACACGGCTCCTTCTTTTATGTTTGTCAATAACAAACTGACACTTCCAAGCTTATAAACACCTCATGATTCAATCATTCTTCAAGACACAAACCCATATTTCTCAACATTCACAAACCACTTATCGTAAATTCTGCGTGTTTGTGAACTGCAAATATTCCAAATCACCTCTTTCCAGCATATTCTCATCTAAACATTCAGGAAACTCAGCACAGACTGACAGTCGCACCAGTTAATCTCCTTTCTTAAATAAACACACACTAATGTTTCTTGCAGATCTTAACATTTGCACATCGCTCTCAAATTATCTATAGTAAACAAAGTTGCACACAGTTCTTTCACCTTAATGACTGCCTGCCTACAGAATCTCTCATTGCTACGATAACTGCCTGATGATTAAAGAGTAGGAATGAAATGGACTGTGTAATGTACCAGTACATGTGGGATAAACATATTAGCCAGTCAGCTTCCATTTAATCCCCTATGTTCGTTACACTCTATTAGAAGGTTTAGTAACAAAACGGACACAAACTGTGGAAGATACAAACATGTATCACATGTTTAGTTATAGAGCAGATGTATAAATAAATATACTGCATGATTGCATGATTTTGTTTGTAGACAGCTTCCAGAAGATGAAATGAAATCATCAAATGTCTGTTTGAGGGTAAAAAATCTCAATGTCAAGGTCCCTTTCCAAAATGTAATCTTAATGTTAGGACTATCGTAGACTTGCAGACTTACGATAATCAAGCTAGAAAATTGTATAATGGAACACGGCTGTGGAAAGTTAATTCATTTTCTGATACAGTTCAAGAGAAGCTTAAATCTGAAATTCTTGGGCCAACAAGTCTGAGTATGAGACTCATTTACTGGAAGGAATCTGCACCCATATGGACGGCACTGCTACCAATATCACACTATCAGTCATGGGTTGTTTGTACCAGATTTGATAGTGTGGGTATCTGTAGGTCCTCAATGAGATTTCCAGAAAGAGATAGCACACAGGTCAATTGTCTTGGACAAGGGAAACTACCAAATCTGGAAAATTTGTAATTATTTTCCAATCAATTTGTCTACATTTGATACCCATTAGGTACATCAAATCATCATCTAATAAAGTAGGATTGATGCACTTGCTAATAAAATCAACAATCCTACCCACTGCATTCATGTTGAATATACGATATGATTTCACATATGGGAAACATGAGTATAAAGCTGAAAATTGAGTACAGGCTGCTTGAGTTGAGAAGGGGATGAGTATTGGCTGATAGAGGTGAAACATAAGGGAATAGGCTACAAAAGGGCAAGAAGGGGATGAGTATTGGCTGATAAAGGTGAAACATAAGAGAATAGGCTACAAAAGGGCAAGAAGGGGATGAGTATTGGCTGATAGAGGTGAAACATAAGAGAATAGGCTACAAAAGGGCAAGAAGGGGATGAGTATTGGCTGATAGAGGTGAAACATAAGAGAATAGGCTACAAAAGGGCAAGAAGGGGATGGGTATTGGCTGATAAAGGTGAAACATAAGAGAATAGGCTACAAAAGGGCAAGAAGGGGATGAGTATTGGGCGATAGAGGTGAAACATAAGAGAATAGGCTACAAAAGGGCAAGAAGGGGATGAGTATTGGCTGATAGAGGTGAAACATAAGAGAATAGGCTACAAAAGGGCAAGAAGGGGATGAGTATTGGCTGATAGAGGTGAAACATAAGAGAATAGGCTACAAAAGGGCAAGAAGGGGATGAGTATTGGCTGATAGAGGTGAAACATAAGAGAATAGGCTACAAAAGGGCAAGAAGGGGATGAGTATTGGCTGATAGAGGTGAAACATAAGAGAATAGGCTACAAAAGGGCAAGAAGGGATGGGTATTGGCTGATAGAGGTGAAACATAAGAGAATAGGCTACAAAAGGGCAAGAAGGGGATGAGTATTGGCTGATAGAGGTGAAACATAAGAGAATAGGCTACAAAAGGGCAAGAAGGGGATGAGTATTGGCTGATAAAGGTGAAACATAAGAGAATAGGCTACAAAAGGGCAAGAAGGGGATGGGTATTGGCTGATAAAGGTGAAACATAAGAGAATAGGCTACAAAAGGGCAAGAAGGGGATGGGTATTGGCTGATAGAGGTGAAACATAAGAGAATAGGCTACAAAAGGGCAAGAAAGGGATGGGTATTGGCTGATAAAGGTGAAACATAAGAGAATAGGCTACAAAAGGGCAAGAAGGGGATGAGTATTGGCTGATAAAGGTGAAACATAAGAGAATAGGCTACAAAAGGGCAAGAAGGGGATGGGTATTACCCTGCTACAGATTATAGAAAGGGATAAGGTAGGATGCTAGAGTAAAAAAGGGGATGTGAGTGGAGTGGAATGGTGATATATGATTCATAGCATATAATTGCATATATTATAAAGTAGAATCTTGTGACACCTTGAAGTTTTAAAGCAGGGTATTGTTGTTTGTGTGGAATTATTTCCTACATAACAACAGCTTTACTCTGGAACAAATCTGTGAACTTTAGCTGACAAAAGCTAAAGAGTCAAACGTGACTCTACAACTACCAGAATCCAGTATTCAGGTCTAGTACAGTACTGGTGTGTCAGTAAAGTAGGTTTCTGTCATGTCTCCCTGCTTAACTTTTTTAGCTAATAACCAATTAAGGACTGCACTGCTTTACGCTACACCAACATTTTCACAGCCATCTTCACAAACTTAATTCTCCATCTTGACACAAAGTAGCTTGAAGTAGTTCCAGCCTATCCATGCATCTGCCTGAAGAACAGAAAGGCACCATAAGTGTCCAAACTCATCCCGATCAGATATCTGACACAAGGTCCTAGTTCCACAGCAATACAAACACTTTGACTACCTTAAGTCTACGCTACAGTGTGGGAGTTACAATCACTGTAGCACTAACATCACTTTGTGGAAAGAGGTCCTGTCCACTTCCAGCATGTGTGGTCAAGGCATCTGCCCGATTAGTGAAATGATAAAAGCCCATGTACTTCTACACCAATAGGAACGTCTTCATCATTTGAGCTGTTGTATACAAAACTTCCACATGCAGGCTATCAGCTTACTTGGCCGTCAAGCCACTGCATTCATTACCAGATATATCTGGGAGGTAGAAGACAATGTCAAATGACGGACTACAACAGCTTATGAATCTGTACATATCTAATCATGTATGACTGGTGGTGTCATGTAAACACAGGAACATTCACCACACTGTTTCCTGAGTTCAAGGTACCATTATCACTGACTGCATCAGTAGGCATCAGTCCTTCATGGCTCTCAATTTCAGACAGGCGAAGACACTTTTTCCATTATGACGATATACTCATGGAAACAAATAATGGAACACATGAAAGTACAAGTGTTCCTTTATTTATTTCCAGAATTTCACTCACAATGCAATACATACCTTGTGGAGAAACCAGGTAAAAAATAAAGGAACACTTGTAATTTCATGTGTTCCCTTATTCATTTCCATGTCTAAATGGCAGTGCAACAGAATACCAAGTGTCAACTGTCCTCAGAAACAGATTACATTTGGTACCTAGGGCTATGGAAAGTAGAAATTGTGTGAAAGGACCACTCAGTGGTAACCATAGGAAATCTAAGTTTTTCACTTGTGTCCTGGATCAATATGTTCCATGCATCTAAAAGCGATTACAGCAAGCATAACAAATATTTCATTTCAACATACCAGTTAGATTCATTTAAAACTCAATTTTATGACAGGTTGAACAAGAATATGTAAGGATTCTGTGAATGATGTAACACTTTTTGTATCAACTTCCTCAATGACTGATCGTAGAGATGTGAAGTGAGGAGAAATCAGATCAATATGGCATTCAAGATTACCGAACTTGTGTTAGTGATGTGCATGCATGTGTGTGTGAATGGCTCCTTGTACTTGTCCGGACTTGCACTGGTTCCATTGTGCTAGCCTACAGAGATACATCCCTCAGTTTAACATGGATAACCAACTATGATACAGTTTACTCCAAACCAGCAAGTCGTTGTTTGATCCACTTAATGCTGAGCACCAGGCAAGGTAAGAACAAGCACTACCTTCCAACAGCTGTTGGTATGTAGCAGCTAGTTATCAAACCATCAACCTTCCACACTCAAGGCAGACAACACATAGAACCATGTCCCATCTTCAACATGTAAAGTGTGTACTCTACTATCATCATAGCATATGAAAGTCTCACTGATCAAACTGTCAAACACATACAAAGACCTGCTCAACAAGCATCCTCAGCCCATTCTTACCTGTCAACCCAATACACTTCCATTCCCCAGAAGTAACAATAGAACATCAAGTGCTTTCAAGAACAAACCACTCAAAGTACAATTAGCCTGCAATCTCAAATTAGTACGAACATTTTTTATGCATACTACCCTTAAAACCATAACAAAATGATAGATTTTAAAAGTAAATTTTTTAAACAATTTCTCAAACCCACCAAACTCTCCCATGACAGACACAAATTCCATTCCAGCAATCATCCTTCCTCTACTACCAGTTCCTCTTAATACATGGAAATACAAATACCAGCATGTTTCCACTTTGAAACTACTTCAAACATCTCCTTCACTAATTTTCCAAAATTAACCTTGAAACTCTTCAGATAAGTTACCAGTTGGAAGTGACAGAAAAAACCTGCTATGTGAGCATATTATGGGAGAACTCCTTGATCGAGCAGCTTATCTAGTTTCAACAAACTGGATCCTGACTGAGACATTCCTTCACTGATATGTACAGCCATAACTACAGTTACATCACCCCGTGGATGTTCTCACTCCGGGCTGCAGATAACACTCACACCCCAGCAGCAGGAGATACCCCATAGGAGATAAACACGGTGATACTGCTTTACTGGCACATGGAGGAGAAACGGGGATCAATTTGGTAATCAGCTTAGTTAAGGTGAACTCGTTGTACAGTGTGGCTCCACAATAAAAAACAAACACTTGCCGTGGGTTACTGTACTGATACACATATGTAAGTGTTGAGTGAGTCAGTATTTAACATTAGCAGAATATTTTATCTTATAGTAATTGATTGGAAAGTTAAGTATGATGAGGATGTTAACAAGCGTTCATTTTAGTATCAATATGTAAACTCCAAAGTATTATTTCATATCTATTTGTCAATATTCTGTATGTGTATAGGTAAAAGGTTTCTGTACCTGCACTCAATCAACTAATCTTAACAAATGCTAACATTTCTTTAGAAATGAATTATTACTTCAGTATAAATTAGCAGGATCAAAATGAACAATGTCACAATATACAATTAGAGTGAGTGAGTATGGTTTTACGCCGCTTTGAGCAATATTCCTGCAACATCACGGAGAAGGACACCAGAGAAGGGCTTCACACATTGTGCCCATGTAATAATAATAATAACTCATTTATATAGCGCCTAGTATCCATCTGACTAGTTGCTCACTGGACACCGTAATCAGGATTTTATTTTATTTTTACCCTGGATAACCCAAGCTGCCTGTTCGGCGCTTGAAGGTTAATAGTCACATGACTTATCTAACTGGGTACCCATTTTCTGCTGGGTAAACAGAGGCAATTTTTAACAAACTCACTTGCCTAAGGTGAGACCAAATTTATCACATGTGCTTCGTTGTGGGGCAGAACTGAAGTCCTAGAAACTCTCAGGAGTCAAGCTGACAAAATGGTCACCCATCTAAGGACTCTGCATGCCAAACGTTGCTTAACTTCAACTGATTTGTGGCCTGAGCTCTATGCACAGGACCACGCACCACCACGAGGGAAATTGAACCCGGGTCTTCTGCGTGACGACGTGACCCCACTGCCCCAGATACAATTAGATCCAACAATATAATATGCCATAGCATGTGTAACACAAAGGTGGCTAGATAAATGAAAATCATAAGTCAGCTCGTCCTCCATATCATGAACGAGGATTACTCTGAACACACACCAAGAAGATAAAACATCCTTATGTAGCAAATATTTTGAGAATCCTAGCATATTGTACTAAGCAAGATTTCTAATCTACAAACATCCAACCAGACTGCCTCCATGATTCTATGCACAAGCTGATGAACGCAAAAACAAAGCTACAAAACCACCCATTAATGACAAGACCATGACCGTAACAACAAAGCCAGCGCCAACATCAACACCGCAGACATCATCCAGATAGTTCACAGCAAAGCTCAACCCATACACCTACTTAATTGTAACACAATTTCACTCTTTTCCATGTAACACCTCTGTAAATCTGTTTTTCTGCTCAATTTGAAGTACATTGCTGGTAAAGCTACATTAATCTTGCCCAGCATCAGAACATTACATAAACCTTGGCAGAAGAATTAGTCAAGCAGTATACGAGGCAACAGCTATGGATTTCTCCCTCAGTGTTTCAAATGCCAAATTGGGTTGGCTATGATGATATGTTGTACAGCATTATGTTAATGTTTCACACAAGAGTGTGGTAGACAATCATACAGACCTTGAAACAAAACTACCAAGAAGGTTGAGATGATTATTTACAGACCACCACCACATAGCTGGAATATTGCTGAGTGTGATGTTTAACTAAACTCACTCACTCACTCACTCTTGAAGATGTCATATGGCCTCGGAGCAACAGAAGAATGGTTATTTTGCTGTTATAGTTTCAAACACCAGCAAAGAGTTATTCCCTCATACGTCTTGGTGGCACGACATGGGTTGGGATGAACAGTAAGCTACAGGGCTGTCTTGAACAAAACATGTTTGAACACTGATGGAGCAGCTGCTGCTCAAAACATTTGGAAAGTAGGACTGAGTGTGGTCAAAAAAAACTCCTGCCATACAAAACTCAGGTTTTTAATGTGCATAATATGCAAACTATAGATGACAGATGAAAGGCATAATAGAAACAGAGAATGGGAGAGAGAGCTTAATGCAGAATCAGCAGTGGGTCTAATGAAAAGGGCCCAACTGTTTTGTATACCAGCCCTGAATCAGCATACAAATTTTCAAAGAATAAATCTGAGTTCATTGATTCTGTCCTTTAGCTTCACATAGAAATTGATCTTGAATTCTGGAAATGTCACTTTTCCTTACATTCAATGCAACCTAGTATGAGGGGAGTAGGAATCAACACACCTCCAGGTACAGTAAAGGGAAACAGGCTTTACAAAACAATTGGACACACACATGGCAAAATGTCTGAGCAGCTTAGTACTGAAGGAAATGAAGTGTCTGGAGCCCCAGACTCCAGTGCTGTTTATGGATGCTGGTGAAGGATGAGATACATGGCTTGCTCACAGTCTGGGCTGGAAGGAGGCAATACTTACTTCTGTCCTTATGCTCTTCACAAAACCATCTAGCACAGATTACAGAAATCACATCACAGGAAGAATAATAGGACTAGGATATCATGATAACAGCTTTGTGTGAAAATACTGGAATTAGGAATCTGTAGCTTTGCTTGGTTAGTTGAACTGGTCATCACAGTATCGTGATTCTGATTTTTGTTAAATATTTTTGTAAATACCATTTATTTATATGTCAAATAATTGGTTAAAAATATAATCATGGTTCTGCCAATTATTGTACAAAACTGGCACACGCAGCAATAGAAAATAATAGCAATTCCAGCACAGAATCCTGTACAGTTCTTCGTTTGCTGTACCTAGTCAAATATAAACATACCTGTATTGATTTCAACATGAAGTTACACAAAGCGACATAAGATCTAGTGACTTATCTGCCACCAGTATTTCAGTTATGTAAGATACCAGCTTTATGTGGTAGATAAGCCTGAACTTTTGCAGTGTGCCTTGTACCACTTTAGTGAAACCCAATTACACAGGTACAGAGCTGACCATCAATGACCATGACGTGAGATTCAAACCTGTGGACTGCAGCTCCTGGCATGATGATGGATGTCACAACACAGCCACACATGGTGCCCCAGACCATTTATCCAACACATACTCTGCTGTGAGTGAGTCCAGTTTTACGCTGATATCACCATTTTTAGCAATATTTCAACAATATATCACAGATTGACACCAGAAATGGACTTCACACATTACAGCCATGTGGGAATCGAACATGGGTCTTCAGCGTGACAAATAAATGCTGCTTTAACCGCTAGGCTACCCCACCGCCTCTACTCTGCAGTGACCTTTATTTACTGTGTAAAGTGTGACTGAATGATCATGTGTTTTTAAATACTGAAAACTGGTCCAAGATAATAAATTGGGTTCAAAGCAGTATTTGAACAAAGTAATGATCGGCCAATTCTGACATAGTAAGGTACACAAATATGTCTTAGACCACAGGGCCAACCATTCCAGCATTTTTAACCTAATATATATCGGTCTGTAAGAAGACCATCAGTACTATTAATACCATGACCCTCCTACAGATGCAACTGGCACCATTTATCACAAGTAGGCATCAGGGACACAGCAGCACCAACACTGACCTGGGAGACAGACAGCTAAGCGTGTAATAACAACAAGGAAACAAGGAATGCTCTCAGCAACATCTATCAATCTCCCCCATCTTTATTGTTCCTGAGATCAAAGCCAGAACCACAAAGATGACTATACATCTGAAAATAATACTTTAAAAAACCCTCTTGTCTTACTGGCTACAAACCAATACCAAACCTTGTTGGAAATGATATAAATACTCTTGTTTATTCAACTCGTGTACTTTACCAATAGTTTACCCATTGAGTAAACATGAACTTTGTGTTCAGCATTGTACATGTTCTATTTCTGCTTGAAAAGCAAGTATCTGTGATGGAGTTGTGTTTGGGATGAAAATACATACATGGGTGGTAAATCTTGGAATGAATACTGATGAAGGTGACATTAAAATACCATCTGACAAGTATGTAAAAGATATCATCTAATCTAGGACCTGTTTTAGCAAATTGTCTGTCAGTGATGAATGTCAAACAGAAGTGAGAATAATACAACTGAAGGAATGGTGTTTGTTCACTGTTTAGGACACACTCAGCAACATTCCAGCTGTATGACAGGCACTTGTATATAATTCAGTTTGGACCAGACTAACCAGTGATTCATAAGCAATGATCAATGTTATCGGGACATGTTAACATGCTGTCAGTGAACGTCAAAGAGCCTGACCACCAACTTATCAACTTATTACAAAACAAACCATTTCATTGCAAAACTGCCTCAATTCATTCCAGTGTGACTAGACACTACAAAAATATACAAAATATAATTGAACACATATTTCATGACAACCAAAAGTAAGATAAAATCCAGAAAATAGCATTTCATGCTTCAGAAACCAAACTATTTAATATGTAGTAATTTCAGAACTCATTCATATTCATACCACAGCCAACTTCTTACATAAATCTTTAATACAGAGCAACAAGCACATATTCCCACTTGACACAGAAACAAAAGTCATCCAGATAAACTTTAACAATGCTATGTGATCTGATAGTCAACATGCAAAGCAGGTCAAATTTCATTCAAGAGGTCTGTAATAATCACTTGGTTGCCTTCTCCATAAATAAACAATGTCAAACTCACAACACTGAGTTGTCAGAGATAAAGTAGCTTGTGTGTCAATACGTCATCACACTTTAATAATGTCACTGTATTGAACACTTAAAGTGTGTGCATTCACTATGAATGTCGAGTGATATACCTGTTGTTGTCAACACAATGGGGACTTACAATAGACCTCTGTAAACTCCTGACTGTCACCAGGTAAAGCGGCCAGCTGATCTACATGAATGTCATGTGTACATACTCACTCAATAAACATACCCATTAGTATATCTTGAAGTGACATGATAAGAAGAAAAGATGGAAGTGAACTTTGTAAACTTCAAACACGACAAACCACTTAGGTCAACACAGGTGTAGATTATTGCTTTGCCTCTAAAAATTCATAATATTTATAGAAACATGCAACCACCTTTAAAATATAAAGGTGTTCCAGTTAGGTTAGAAGAGTAAAAACTCAAGACATGCTTCATTTAGTGAGTGAGTTTAGTTTTACGCCACTTTTAGCAATGTTCCAGCAATATCAAGGCAGGGGGACACCAGAAATGGGCTTCACACGTTGTACCCATGTAGGGAATTGAACCCAGGTCTTCGTGTGACGAGCGAAAGCTTTAACCACTAGGCTACCCAACCTCCCTCAATTAATGTAATGAAAAGATAGTACATTTAAGTAATGCCCAATCCACAGTTCAAACTAGGTTTATGCTGCTGCTGCCATCATCCTCAAGCCATCCTCAGTCACCACTATGATCAACCAATCTCCATTGTAGTATCTTACTGTGAGATCTAGAAATTACTACATGTAGTAACACACTTATGATTCAGATCCAAGAAGACAGCAGGCAATGACAAATGAATGCAGTTAATTCTGCACACTGCTTGTCTGGCAGCACCGAGACACACATCTCTTGTTACTGCATGAATAATAAATAATGTATGAATCAACACGACAGATTAATCCTTAATAAACAGCTTGTTTGTAACATAGTCTGTTGGGAGTACACATACATGTAACTTGATATCAACGTAATCTTTATACCTATACATGTCCACATTCACGCAGGGACATCCAAGAAAGGAACAAGCTATTTTCAAACTATGTCTATAAGATCTATAAAGATTATTTGCAAAAATAGCAAAAGCAAAGCCAACACTGGGCACGAGTAAGTGAGTGAGCGAGTATGGTTTTAGACTGCTTTTAGCAATATTCCAGGAAGATCACGGCAGGGGACACCAGAAATGGACTTCACACACTGTACCCATGTCAGGAATTGAACCCTGATCTTCGGAGTAACAAGCGAATACTTAGACCACAAGGCTACCTCACCGCCCCTGAGCACGCAATAGCATTGAACAGAAAATATATGTTGCCTGGGACATCCAGTTTAGATATGTATTCCCGTTGACACTACAGGTATAACGTAACATGATCTGAGCTGGCGTAGGCAGAACACTAAACACGCCTAAGGCACATCATTATTACATCAATACAATGTCAGCATAAGAATTATCACTGATAAATAGCTGATAAAGAAATCATGAAAGATCCGTCCTAGTTACATTGTAAACAATGTACATAATACGAAAATACACAAAGGACACTTCATATCACCATCCACACTGTAATTCACTACTTAATCCTTCCAGCATGATTAACCTGAACACAACAGTGGATTTGCTGATATGCTTTTTTCGATGACATTCAGATGCGTGACTGCTAGAGAATTTTTTTTATGGAGGCCACTGAATAACCGACAGAATAAACTGAGAACTCGTATCTCAAAGGGAGTTATTGTGAGGGATGACTGTATATGACAAAGATAGCTGCAAGGTAAATCATATGAGAGTGAATGTTATCAAACACTCAACAGTATGCCAGCTGTCTGAATGAATGTAAATAATCAAACTTAAGCCAGAAAAACAGTGGGTGGCTCCAGAAATCGTTTCAGATAATGTAATCACTCAGTGCTCCGTAGTCAGCTCTTACAACAATCATGATGTGCTAGTCACCTATTCTGCCTTGGAAAGACAAAAGGATGGTGCAGTGGATTCAGCATTTGTACAGTTTCCAACACAAATCTTTCAGAGAATCTACTTCATTATGATAAAAGTAGTACATGTGATGTATCTCACTTTCAACATTATTAATTGCAGAGGCCACAGCTGTTGTAGTAAGTGAGTGAGTTTAGTTTTACACCACTTTCAGCAATATTCCAGCAATATCACGGCGGGGGACACCAGATATGGGCTTCACACATAGTACTCATGTGGGAATTGAACCTGGGTCTTTAGCATGATGTGCGAACGCTTTTAACCATTAGGCTACCCAACCGCCCCCACACTTGTAAGAAAACAAATTGGCTAAACAGTTTGTGAACTAACAGCAATTACAGTGATCGTCTGCTCCCTTTATTTTTCATTTGATAAGATCAAAACCAAAACATCTGAGTGTAAAAACATTTTCTCAATAATTACAAATTTGAGAAAAGACATGTTTCCAGGGTAATGTCAAACTGGCTTGGGCAAAACATCATCGTACTACATCATTTGCTGGTTGCTTCCAATAAAGACACTCATTACGAAATTGATTGTTTCTTCCAGCAAAGAACCCCCACAAACCAAGGAAAGGAATGGCCATAAATAAGTGTAAGATAACATACCAGTGATCCACATATACTATCTCAGCATGACCCTCCAGTAAGTGCACTGCTACAAGTATGTAAAACAGTTCTGGGAGATCTCAGACCAGCATCTGTTCCACAAGACAATCTTGGCACCATGACTGTCAAAAGTCTATGTTAAAGTATGAAGGTCAGATCAACTTTACACAAAGATCACTTTATGGAATGGAACCCTGATCTGTACACTTGGGACCCAGTCTCTCTCACAGTGTCTGAACCATGTGAGTTTCCATTCCACCCAGCCCATACTGTAATGATTTAATCCTAAATGAAACAAGTCTAGATTTTCCTCAGGTTTAGGTTCAGAATCTCCCATCTGACTGTGACTCCTTTCAAATTTTAAGGAGTTGTTTGTTTTCATCAAAATCTAGTCTAGATATTAGTCTGCCGTGGGACCATGCATGAGAGGTGGCCAGAAAGTAGGATAATGATCTAAATGTTGGATCTCAAGAATCTATTTGAATCAGAATAAGAGTAGATTTAGGAATCCAAACATTACGGACAATGTAGGCAAGGCAGGAGATATAAACACTGCTGTCATCAAGTCAGCCCTGTAAAAGACAAGAATATCCTATCTCCACAACAAGTAACTGACCAATAAATCAGGCCTCCTCCCATCCATGTAAATTAATGTGGTTTTTTTGTGAGTAAGAGGCACCTGTTTCCTATTGGTAATGATTTCACAACAGCTGCCAAACTGGATCAACAAGCTGAACTTCTCCCCTAATGCTGAACACAAGTGGACTTATCTCCTCCTCCCTTTCTGTTGTGATGTCTAAAAATTGACTAAACCAAGTCTAACTACCAGTGCACAACATAGGAGACATGCAGGACCTCTCAAGTATAGTCACAAATGTAAGGTCTCTGTCAGACACAATGACAAATGAAGGATAACAGAAAGTATTAGGGAATGGTGCAGAACCTCGGTGAATTTCATGGACATATATAGGATCTCTTTTATATTTATACATCTATGGAACTTGCCTGATCATTGTGAAGCAAGGGAAGAATGCAGCACCTATATGAAGTACAGGGACAAAGGAAGAACTAATATGAAGTATAAGGACAAATACAGGACCTTTGTAAAGCATAAGGAATAGAGCAGGACCTTGATGAAGAACAAGGACATTATAGAATATCTGTGAAGTCATATATATGATATCTGTATGTAAAGTGAAGGACCATTGTGAAGTGCGGGACAAAAGCAGCGCCTATGTGAATTACAGGGACATAGAAAGGACCATTATAAAGTATAAGGACTAATACAGGATCTATGTGAAGCATAGAGACAAATGAAGGGCATAGGTCAGGTACAGTGACAAATACAATTCTCTAATGTGAAGTCTACTCAAAGGATCTTTGATGTAGAACATGTGATGTTTCCAAGCATCATGCTTGGATTGAACAGAATAACTTCTCCCTTTCTGCTGACTGCTGCTGTCTGCCTGAAGTTGATGTATGGCTGCCGTCCCTGTTGTAGCTGCCAGGAACAAATGGACACCTTCCCACAACTGACTGTCTGGCAGTCATGGAGTAGGGAGGCCCCTCTCCATAACAAATCAATAAGAAACCTATAGATACAACACCATCATTTCCTGCTGAACATGTCTTTTCTTACAGAAATAACTGCTGTTTTGTTACATGCATTTGAGATGCCGTCTGTTACTGCAAAGAGGTTTCTTCAAGGGATTGGGATGAACATAAATTAACATGTACTTGACAAGAAGGCATGAATTCATCTTTGCCACATCCATACCCTTCCTTTCAGAATAGATTATGATTTTACCATCATGATCCACACAGATGTCTGGAATGTTAGCCAGTTATAGTATGCATTTATTCACCATGTTAATGTGTTACATCAGACATATGTCCATTTTCGGAGTTGGCACGGACTGGTCATCTGGAGATAATTTAATCAAGACTATGCAACAGAAGTATTTCTTTTGAGATGAAATTCCAAATTACTTTCTTCCTTCATAACAGGCTGAACATTACACCATTAGAATAAATATCCAATGAACATCTATTTTAACATCAAGAGCCTGTCAATACTTAATGTCTGCCCCTAAAGTCTTATTGCTTACAACACATACAAAAATGGATTCCTGCTATTAAGCCATTGTCTCTGGCTCACATCAACTGTAGTACAACCAGGCCCTAAAACCATTCCAGACTAAAATCACAGTGGCTTTCAATTATGGATCACGTAATTTGTGTTCAAGACTACAACTGCTTTAATGGTAAAGTTTTCTTTGTGGATGTCATTCCGCTTCAACTACCCAAAGAAGTAGCATCCCTACCACCCAAATCAATAACCGTTCCACTAACAACTATAGCCATCTCGATTACAACACAAAACCAAATGCACACCAATCATCCCTTGCACCACCAGTTCTTTCAAGAATACACTCCTTGCATTATGTGTACAGGAATCACCTTCGTTAATTTGAATCGTCATGGTAACATGATACAACAAAATGGCTGCAGAAGTTAATGATCATGTTTCTCCTGTTCTAGTATCCTGAGACCGCCTCATGGTGTAGTGGTTAGAGCGTCTGCCCAGAGAGCGGAAGGTCGCGGGTTCAATCCCCAACCGCGTCATACCAAAAAGACGTTAAAATATGGTACTTGTTGATCCCTGCCTGGCGCTCAGAATTAATGGGTACAACAAGGACTGGTCGGCTCAGAGTCAGTATAATCTGTCTGAGTGGGGTATTCATGCTTAACTGGGGCATGGTATCTCAGTGGGCTAGCACTATAAAACCAGCTTAAGTCCGGGCTAGTACAAGCAGCCACC
Organism: Haliotis rubra; assembly: GCF_003918875.1. Taxonomy (NCBI): domain Eukaryota; kingdom Metazoa; phylum Mollusca; class Gastropoda; order Lepetellida; family Haliotidae; genus Haliotis; species Haliotis rubra. The sequence continues at coordinate 721,322 of NW_025767501.1, forward strand.
GGACACATACACACGCATGCACATCGTCATATGAGCGAATCTTTCTCCAGCAAGACGTTAAACCCAATTTCACCTCACCTCACCTCTAGTATCCTGTAGTTTAAGATTTATTTATATCTTACCAGAACTGGGTTAACTACTTGACCATGATGTACAAAATGTGATCATGAAGCACTTCCTGTACATCACAATTAGGGTGAAACTGTATGCCATGTGCTTCTAGCAAGCTAACCCTCAGACACACAAAGAGCTGCACAACTACTACAACTAACAAGGTCCTGAGGTGGTTAGTGAATAGAGAAAAATGAATCAAAACTCTCTATTCTGTTCAAAATCAGCATAAAGTTTGATATGAAACAACTATGAAATGTTGCAAAACAAAAATCCGGTTAAAAATGGCTTAACAAAGCCAGGTGGCTTACACTAGATATGACCTTGTTCAGACAAGAAATTTTACTTTAATCAGAGGGGATAGTGCAGCCAAGAATACAGCATAAAAATTGCTGTCACAATTATTATTATTATAGCATATTTACATAGCAGTCATATCCACACAACTAGTACATGCTCAAGGCGCTGGAGTGTTCCATTAAACAACGGTCTTTTTTTCTGGCATTCTTTTAACCAACTCATCTCCCAGGGGAGTATTCAACTAATGTAGCCTGTTGTCACACAGCCTCATCCTCACAAGGTACCCTTTTACAGCTGGGTGAACTGGGACACATAGTCACAGTATTTTGTCCACTGTACGTTACTGTACCCACAACTAGGCACCTTTTGCTTGCTAGCGTGGCACCTTAGACAGATCCCCCACCTAGCCCCAAACTGCATTGATTTTACTAAGAAAAGTATCAAACGTACGCAAACTACATCATACTGCTTACAGAACATTCCCCATCAGGACCCTCAACCAGGGAAGAGCAGGAAAACCAACTTAGAGTGCAGTGGGTATGCACAGGATTCAAAGATTTAATTACTACAGGACTTTCTGTTAGCAAGTCAGAGTAACTAAAGAAAAACATTGCATAGTGGCAGGATGGAAGTCTGAGCATTGATAACATTTACATGTTCAGTTAGATTAAACATGTTCCCACACATAAGACAGCAAGCGAGCTACAGTGAGTTAGTTTAGTTTTATGCCGCTGTTAGCAATATTGCAGCAATATGATGGCGGGGGACACCAGAAATGGGCTTCACACATTGTGCCCATGTGGGGAATCAAACCCAGGTCTTCGGCATGATGAGCGAATGCTTTAACCACTAGGCTACCACACTGCCCCAACGGTATATGACCTCCACCTCCTAATCAATAGAGGATGATGATGGTCTGGACATAATGAATATCCGGAAGTCTTAACCTAGACAATGAAAAACCAGGAGCTCTGTGCCCTTGGTACTCTGACTGACTGAGTTTGGTTTTATGCAGCTTTTAGCAATATTCCAGCAACATCACAGCTTGGGACACCAGAAATGGGCTTCACACATTGTGCCCAGCCCTTGGTATAAGCATGAACAGTTACTTTAGGGTAATACTGCTTTGAAGAACATTATAGTTACATCACAGAATGTCAGCTTGTTTTGGGACTAAATCCCCAAATCTTTTACACCTCAGCTGTTTACAGCTTCTGTGAAACCGCACTAGCACCGGAATGGTGCTGACAAACCTAGAAACACAATCAGGGATTTGAACCTGTGATGACGACACTTGTCCTAGCAAAGGGAGACAACTGCCGACTGAGGCACCATCTAGCCACCAAGGCATACAGACATTCATCTGTGACCTTGTTACATCAACATAGGCAATAGAGGTGAATAGATGCTCATCTTTTTCCTCCACTGGTTTGCTGTACAAGGATCCATGGGGATAGAAAGGATTCTGGTGGCAATTGTACAGCTGAAATAGTGTTGACTCACTGTTTGATTCAAGGTTTAGCATCATGCTGATACTTTCTTGAATGCAGTTGGGTAAGCTTATGGTTGACTCATCCCCAACAAAGACATGGATCAGACATGGGTCAGGTGCCCCACCTGGGAACAATGGGTGCAGCCAATCGTTGTCCCTCACGGCACAACACCTCACACTTTCCCCTGGTGAATCAACAGCTTGCCTTGCACTATGTTGCATATATCAAGATTAGATCTAGCTGAGAATAAATCATGAAAGTACAGTCCAGGCAGAAACTGATGTACCATAAACTGAATGTTTTTGTAAACATCCTGTACAGCGAACTCGTTGCTGTCAAACATCAGGGAGAACTAAAAGCATGGAGCTTTGATGTTGAATATATGCTGTCATCAGTCCATTTTGCTTGTCAAGCTTCTGTGACTTGCATGTACATGATGTGCAACCTACTTTTAGTCGTTTAACTTGGATTTCAATACACATCACATATGAATAATTATACCTTTGTTGTAACTTAAAGCTGTACAATTTATTCATAAACAAGAAATTAACTCATTTCCATAACATATAGGATCAAAGGAACTTTTAAGATGAAGGTATAAGATAGAAATTAAATCTGATGCTCTGTCAAATGCTCTGAACATTTTTCATGATGGTTACAGGCCGGGCAGGTTCTGTTCATGTAATCTGTATGATCATGATACGATCAACATCCAACTTGCACAAAGCCAAGTTCTAATGCAGTTGGAAGTGATCTCTATCTGTAGGTACATGTACATCAACATGTCAATCCGAGAACAAACAAGGAACATGACATGATGCTGCACCTACTCTCTTGAAGGGGCTGCTGTAAATGACCAGGTGAGATGGCTCTTGGCAGGCAGCTGGTGTGGGTACTGAGTAAACCTACTGACTGGAGACTGAGGCTGGAGACCCTGGGCAGTGATGTAGTAGAGGGTTGTTTTGTGGGATTAACTTGGGCTATCAAGGGATGTTTGCTCAGGTGAGGAAGAATGGGTTAAGAAGTATGTTTGAGAAAGAGTAATATTTAGGAGAGAATATGGAGGACTGGTTAGGAGTCAGGGGAGTTAACAGAGTTGGGGCCAGGGAATGAAAGGGGTCAGAAGTTGAAGTGTGGAATCAGGGACTTGAATGTATGGGGTCAGGGAGTTGAATCTCAAGGAGTTGAATGTGTTAGGTCAGGGAGTTGAATGTGTGTGTGTGTGTGTGGGTGCTGAATGAAAGTAAAATGTTGGAGGGATCTTGAAGCTGTCAGCGGTGTCAGGGAGTTGAATGTGTGGGGTCATATAAGGTGGACAATGTGTATAGTAGGTAGACAGCCTATCTAGAAGATATGTACACTTGGGAGGGCATGGTCAGAGAGACAAGAGACATGGTACAGCTTGTATACAGTGGTTTCACTCGTGGTGCTGAAAGGTCAGCTGGATGAAAGACCCCTCACACAAAGGTGTGACATGACCATTTGTAAGAAGTCAGAATGTACTAGTCAAGTCACACAACATTCTTAAGCTGTCATTACTTACAGTCTGTACTCAGTGTTGCCTGTCTGGAGGAGCTAAGGCCTACATTATTGACTAAGACCACTCCAGGAGACCTTCCCTACACTGCAACACTACCTGAATATACAAGCACTGGATTACCACCCAACTGTGACTTTTTCAATGATTCCAATGACATCTGTAATTAGTGTAACAACCTGTGTGGTTCATTTGGATCAGCCTGCCTTAGAAATGAGTACATGTAACTTATAAAGGGAGGTAATATATGATCTAATCTGGACAGGTCTGTTCCTCATCCTGATGTCAATGACACTGGCACACGTAAGAAACACCACCCCTTAATCTCAGGGATCTGCAATGAGGGTGGGAGACAAATCATGTTATGGGTCATTTATCCAGAAACATTATTTTTATCTACAACGGTTTTATTTAAATCATCAGAGTGTTACGACTGCCAGAGGCATCCCCTACTTGAAACATACAAGTTGAACAAGACAGTCATACCCTTAAAACATATCTTTGTTGAAGCCAGCCATTTAAGCAATAATTTTTGACAACCAAAATACAAAATGTCAAAATGTCAACTGGGAATTCAAATCCTTTTTATTTATTTTTATTTGGGGAAAGGGGAGGGGAGGGACAAGGAACAAATTTATTTTAACTACTGTATAAACATCTGAAATATTGATTTAGAAATGTCAAATACTTTTTGACGACCAAAATACAAAAAATCAACATGTCAACTAGTAATTCAAATGGGTTTTCATTTTAAGAAGCGAGGAAGGGAAGGAGAGGTGGAACAAAATTATCTTAGAAAATCATAAAAATCTGAAATTTCGCTGTAGAACTGTCAGTCTTTGAGAGAATTATTTTGTCCATAAGCATGCATTTCTTATAAGCTCTTTGCAAGACATGTATGAATCTCCCAACTTAGCTTTTTAATGATAAACATCCCTACCACTGCCAGCAGAATAGACACTGCTACTTAAGAAGATGGCAGTCTGTCTTCATCGTTAAAATACTCATTCACTTTATAGAATAGCAGTCTTGGAAGGAGTCCAACTTATTTAAGGCCTCAGGTCTCCGGAGAGATCAGGAATCATCATTCACTGCCCTTATATTTTTGCTTCATTTGTTCGATCACACTTCCCATCCAGCGAAGAATTCCAGTTGGGCGGGCAGCATTTTGACCAAGGAAACGCTCCAAGCTTTTCTGACAAATTCATTCGATTAGGAGTCATTAATAATGCCAAGAAACACCACAAAACCCTGTGAAGGATCCAGGGTTAACGATGAGACTTGGTGTTCAAAAGATTTGAATATCAAAACGCAGATTGGCGAGGACAGAGACTTTTAGATAAAAAGACCAAGAGTATATGAGTCATATGGAAAAAATTATATTTTACAAATCAATTATTTAATGATATGCGATTTGGAAGATAAATTCTTAAATAATATCAATATGACAAACATAATGATTTCTTTTTTAAACATTTTTCAAATGAAATGCATGTTTTAGCCTCAATCAAGGAACTCACAAATGTAGTTGCTCCTAAATCTACTGTGACGCATTAAGCTAATACGTACTACATGAATCATATAGCCCTGAACATTAAACCAGTCGTATTCTACAATATTCAAATATGTGTAGGGTTCTTCCTTGTACAGAAAATCAAGTATAAGCATGATTCACATGTGCCCAAAGTCATTTTCCTCCAGGCATTAGAGTCCAAATGGTTCCATATGAAACATGCAAAGTCTAAGCAAATAATGGAACAAATTCCTCATATGACAGATCTTAATCAATTACAGTTCTCATGATGAGTCATATCATTAAAGTCAGAATAATCTGTGAATATTCTCATGCCACCACAATGCTACATTATATTATCTGAGCCAAGATCCTTGAATAATTCACTGCATTTTGTTAGAATCAGCAAGCAACAAGCGCTGGATCCTATGACAATATAATGTCTTGATATTTCATCTTAGTAGAGTTTTGCACATCAAGAAATGTGTAAAAACATATCATCTGTAACAAAACAAAAAGCGGAAATATCTCGTGACTTTTCCAACAGAGCCAGTTGGATCATCAAGTATCATTAAACGGAAACAGGGAACTGATCATTGAAAACCACACAAAAGTCCACAACTAACAGTCTGAGCATTTTGTCACCACTGTTTTAAGTTCATTTTAAGACTGGATTTTATAAGAAGCTTGGCGTTTATAAGAGGTGAAGATCTCTTTTCAAAACCTAAGCTCTATATCCGGCCCTTACAGAGGCAAAGCTTGTATTTCCAAGCTTTTTCCCCGTAACCAGCCCTTACCAGAGGTTTAGTTCCAAACCAGCAAAAGATGAGACAGACATTTCAAATTGAAATCTTTGTATTTTCTCTTCAATGGCCCATCTAAATGGAGGTCCAACAATATCAAATATACAAGGGCAGTAAGAGGCAGTAATGAAGTTATTTCTAGGCCCTGATGTCAGCGTTTCTTTGAATAGTCCTTGTAGCAGACAATCCATTGATTCTTTCTCCAAGCGAGATATCCAGTTAGTTTGGAGTTTTGAACAGAAACGCTGCATTGCTAGATGTTAAATTCTGCATTGTCCAACTTACAACAAACTACCAAATCTGTTTCTTTTTCAGTAAGCACCCTTGTTACTATATTTCCTTCACATCTTTCCATTTCAAGGTTAGTGGGATAGGACAGTGGTTAAAGTGTTTGTTGATCATGACAAAGACCTGTTCTGGATTCTCCACATTAGTACCTGTAAAGGTGTCAAGTCCATTGTTGGCGTTTCTCTTCAGTGATTTACTGGAACAATACTTCCTCACTTCTTGTTTCACATTATCAGAGAGGACAAGGTAAGAAAAGATCAAACATTTCAATGTAGTACCAAACACTCAAACATAGAAACAGTGGGAAGTGACAGCAAGAATCCTCTCTGTATGAACCAACTTGGATCCTTGCCCTAATGAGTGAACACTTGACCCAGTGTGCTAGGTAACCACTCCTTACAAGAGACAGTAAACAGAAGCTGTGCCTACCTGTGTGATGACCTGCTGGTTAGTTTCTGCATAGTGTTTCACCATAATCCCCGATGAAAATAGTGCACTGAAAACAGATACATACACCACATAAAACAACATGGTCTGGGTTTAGAAGATGCTATTTCCTATGTTCTTAATGATCTACAAGTGGCCCGATCCAGAAAGCGTTCACAGCTCTAGGACAATGGTAAGTCTTTGTTAAAGCATGACAGTTACTATCATCTTAAATGCCTTGTGGACTGGGCCTTTGAATGACATGTTCTTCAGATACAGTGAGTGCATGAGATGGGTCTACCCAATTGTCTTAGACATTTACTTCTTCGGTGAACCCAAAACGAAGATCAGGGTTGATCTTCAGGAACCCATGCTTGTCGTAAGAGGCGACTGACGGGATCGACCCATGCTTGTCGTAATGGCGACTGATGGGATCGACCCATGCTTGTCGTAATGGCGACTGATGGGATCGGGTGGTCAGGCTCACTGACTTGGTTGACACATGTCATTGTATCCCAATTGCGTAGATTGATGCTCATGCCGTTGATCACTGAATTGTCTGGACCACTTGATTATTTACAGACTGACGCCATATAGCTTCAATATTGCTGGGTGTGGCATAAGCTAAACTCACTCACCCACAAGCATGGGTGTTGAGTCAAAAAAAAATGAAAAAATCAGGATGGAACTGTTTCTAACCCAAGATCACAAGTTCCTGGACAGTGGGACACTGCATTGTGCAGTGAATTCAGGTGCCTTGGGCAGCTGGGTTATCTGGGGTCCATTTTTTGACATTATATGAGCCTACTGGTGTTTTTTACTGCTATCACCACACTAAACAGTGGCTTGGATAGATGCCAACATGTTTCCATTACTTGTAGTAGCTCTACTGACTGACTGACTGAGTTTAGTTTTACGCCGCTTTTAGCAACATTCCAGCAATATCACGGGGGGGACACCAGAAATGGGCTTAACCATTACGAACCGGATCCTCGGCGTGGCGAAGCCAACGCTTTAACCACTAGGCTACCCCACCGCCCCAGTAGCTCTACTTCCATTACCAGTCAACCATTGCACTACTTCCATTACTAGTCAACCATTTATCTTTTGCTAAAGCATGTCACAAAAATACATTTAACTTTTCTAGAAAACTGGTCGCTGTATCGATCCCTAATCAGATGACATAATGGCCATTAATACTTAGAATGACTTACGTTAGATTCAAGCATGGGTAACTAGTTACTCATCTTAAAACATAATTTCAGGGATATTAGGGCATCACTACACAGAACAAAAGACAAAGATTTTACCAAAGGTTTTACTTTCATCAGGGCCATTAGCTTATCATATGACCTTCCTTTCTACCCAACCACTGCCTCATATACTTCTGTTGAAAAGGGTGAGTGAGTGAGTGAGTTTAGTTTTACGCCTCACCCAGCAATATTCCAGCTATGTGGTGGTCTGTAAATAATCGAGTCTGGACCAGACAATCCAGTGATCAACAGCAATAGCATCGATCTGTGCAACTGGGAACTGTTGAAAAGGGAACATACAGAGTGGACAAATTCAATATACATAATGTGTGTTCCCTTACTACATTACCTGAAGAAAGAATAAACACATGCAGAGACAGACAGACAGACAGACAGAGAGACAGGGGGACAGACAGACAGAGAGACAGACACATGCACGCATGCACACACACACACACACACACCAAACTAATTAGATTGACTGTTATACATAATTTTTGGAAAATATAATGTATTTTTGTGGCCTAATTTTCTTTGGAGTCACAAGTCATTATTAACACCGCTTATTCAATTCATATTCCCTTCTCACTGAAACCAGTTTATTGTCACTGGTGTTAACAAAAAATATCTCTGATAAAGCTGAAAAAGCTTAAAAGTATACTTTCAATTTGGGGGACAGAAGGACTGACTGACTGACTGAGTTTGGTTTTACGCCGCTTTTAGCAATATTCCAGCAACATCACGGCGGGGAACACCAGAAATGGGCTTCACACATTGTACCCATGTGGGGATTCGAACCCGGGTCTTCGGCGTGACGAGCCAACGCTTTAACCACTAGGCTACCCCACCGCCCCAGGGACAGAAGGAATGAAATATTAACAATCTATTGTTCTGTTCAAATTTCAGTAGTTGGTTCTAAGTACACCAGCTATAAGCATACTGTACATGTCTAAAGATTCTTCAATCCATGTTTTCTTTACATGGTGACTGACATTGTGTACAAAATAAATTAGTGTCGATTGCTGTAAACAAAGTGCCTGTGTGATGTGTGCTGATCCTATCCCGCCTTGTGTTCCTGGCTGACGGACACGGTTGATCCAGGGCACAGATATTGATTGGTCTGATTCATCAATGAACAACAACACACTGTTGCAATATGTGACATCATGTTGCAATAGACTCGTGTTGGTTTCACCCGTTAGGCGTCCATCACAAGGCTTGATAAGATCCCGATATCAGAGATCAGCCGAGGCAAATGGAATTGGATGTTTGATCTGACAGTGATAAGCTTTGACAAATAATCATGAAGTAGTAAAACAGAATTGATATACATGAATGCACTTTCTTCTAGATAAAACTAGGATGCTCACAGGCAAACGTAACTATTGATGACTGACAGTAGAAAACAATCATGAAATACAGCCAGTATGGTGCTTAATAAACTGAACACACCAAAATAAAGACCTCTGTAGTGTTTTCCAATTATTTTGGCATTGGAGTAAAAAGACACCTTAAATTGTCACCATTAATTTGAGTATATGTCTTATGAGAAGTTTTACCAGACATTTTACCATAATTTCAACCATTTTACCATAAATTGCTAGGCCTGATGTGAACTTGAATCAGTATTAATAAAAGAGAAATGCAAATGCTAACTAAATGATCTTTTGCAAGTTCACTAGACGAAATGGAGGACACCTTCAGCATAATAAACACACTCATATTTTGAAGATGCTGAGTTACTTTTGGTGTTGAGTATACTGCTGCTGCACGGTGCTACATGCCATACTTACTCATTTCTCTCCAACTTGATCTTGTATCTTTTATTATCCAGTGTAAGTAAAAGTGTGACATGTTTGAAGTGCTCATGAATTCCCTGAAACAGAAAAAAAGTCTCTAGCATAAAACATGAAAACAACTATCTTGTGGCTCTTTTGTTGAAATATCATTGCTTTTTAGAGCTGCATCACAGCCAGATCATGCAGTGTGTTGAGCTGAAATAGATGTCTACTAAGTCTGCCAGAGACCATCCTCCAATCCCCAATGTGGTTTGGCTTGGCGTGGCGTGGCGTGGCATGGCGTGGCGTGGCGTGTTTGTGTGTGTATGACACGTGACATGTACATAACAGGTGTACATATGTAAATCTGCATGAATGCTGGTGTCTATGGTGACACTGAACTGTGCCCTACATGTGTTATTTGTAGAAATATCGTCTAGATTCTTGTACTGTATTGTGGTGATACATAACCACATCTTACAATCTCCACCTAACTGCAAGAGTGTGATGCATCAATACATTGGGGAAGGTTTATTGACCTGATAAAGACCTACTCCTGCCCATGTATCTGAAGGATTGTGAAAACGACTTACATGGTGCCTCACTTTGTGCTCCTTGGTTGATATTCCCACCACTCGCTTGTCTCGTAACTGTTTCGGGTAGACGTACAAGTACGGCTTGGGGACACTGTTCACCATGATGCGATTAAATTCATACTCGTTGAGTAGCCCCGGGATATCCCGCACTGAAAACAACAAACAACACTCAATAAGTAGGACTACACAGCCAAACAAGCTTATCCACACTGGGTCAGGGAAAACAATGGTGCATGGTGCAAGCAACAACCCACGCTACTGGTAAGCTGACCCACAATCGTTCAGACATTGTGACCACCGAATACTCGTTCCAGTCTGGCTTTGGAACCAACAAAGGGTGCTGATAACAAAATCAGGCATGGTGTAACCAGGGGGGGAATATCACCAATGCCAAGGTCATACAATGTACTGTTGTTGACAGTAATGTGTCAGTGGTGTAGATCAGTTTAACCTTGGGTCAGTGAGTTCTTGGATAAAAATTTTGTTCATCATTTTCACCTGGATCTCTTCTTGAAAGGTACTTTAACCAAGCATATCCACATTTCATGATAATACCTTATCTTTATTACCATACAACATGTACCAGATTAACTGTTGGGTCATATACCCATGTCTATTAACGCTTTCTGGGTTGCACTTTCCACATCTAATACAGCGTTGTGGAGACAAATCACTATAATGTTAAATGGAAACATGTAACAGTTTGATCATTGACGACACAGTTGCATCATAATATAGAAGCAACAGCCCCAACGTAATGATAATTATGTTACATGATCTCATGTACCTGCTGGGGTAAGATGGCATTCTGACAGTCATTGGTTTTGATGAGATAAATAATGGCTTAAAATGTGTTTCTGTTTATAAAGAAAAAACTATGGTACCTAGTCACTTTCAAAAAATGTTTTACTCATCAGATAATGAACAACTATTTTCATGTTTAAGGCTCTGTTTGCTTTTGAGTGAGTTGGGTTTAACGTTACTGTGAACATTATTTCAGTCGTATCATAGCTTCATGAGCAAGATATGCCCTTGTCACAAATTATATTATATAGAAGATAAAAGAAATATTGAAAACACATAATGCCTCTAATAAACTGAAGAAGGAAAGGTAGGGACCATGACTATTAGTGGGCATAGTTTTATGAAAGTATGTGTTCAGTCATCACAATATTCATGATTCATACCTGTTCTATTCAGTACAGACAGTCTTAACCTCCAAAATATTAGGCAATAAGTAGTTCTGAAGGATCTTGTATTCTTTACATCTTTAAATATTTCATTTCTAATGAAGATCTGATGCTAGTTAAGGAAAAGCCTCTCAGGCACTAGGTCCCATACAAAATCATATTGCTATGAAAGATGTAGTGATTTACAAGAGTAACACTTAGAAGGCTTTGTGGGCCCTGGATAAGACAGTGGCTAAAGTCACTGACTGGACAGCTACTATTGCTCCCCTTATCTGCATCTTGACTGTACATGATTGATTGATTGAGTTTCTTTTACGCCGCTTTTAGCAATATTCCACCAATATCATGGCACGGGGACAGCAGGAATGGGCTTCACACATTGTACCCATGTGGGGATTTGAACCCGGATCTACAGCGTGATGAGCAAACACTTTAACCACTAGGCTTCCACACCTCCCCGACTAAAATTGACCGCCACCTCTTAATCAATAGAGGATGATGATGGTCACAGGAACAGCAGTTTAACAGCTCTGGAGCATGTTCTCCTCAAGAAGACAACTACAACAACAGTTCCTGGCCAAGCTGATGTACAACATGCTGGCACTCGGTGCCACTTGTAACTCTGTGTTGTTCTCCAGCCCTGGCACTAGGTTTAGCCCTCTTCTATCAACAAGATAAGGCTGTGAAGACACAGATCGCTAATTGTAGGGATCAATTCCTCCCAGGAGAGTGACAAGCAATAGACAGACGTGATTGACAACACTGCTGCAGCAGCAGCAACCATACATCAGCTACAAGCCATCAGTCTTGCAGCCACAGGGGGTGCGCTCATACTGATTGTGGCCATGGTTTCCCATGATGCTGTGAAACAACTGAAGATAACTGATTGTTCAATACCATGTGTTCACTAATTACCGATGGGAGGAGGCATTCAGGAGCTGTATTAACAGAAATGACCTTGCACAATGCATATGGTAGATAATTTAGTTAAAATAAAATGATTATAAAGCTTATTTCTCACTCCTGTTACGTTTCTAAGCAAACCTCAATCTGTTGCTATTTATATTTCCTTCAATTACAACAGAGCCTTGTAATTGTTAACCTAACTCCTTCAGTTCCAGACAGTTACCATGGTTACTGTGATCAGCATGGTCAGATTCCTGAATCAAATTTATGATTAACTTTCTGTGATACTTATCTCAAACGTTTGTGAAAATCATTAAAAAAAATAACACAAACATAATTTGAAGAAGTCTAAAAAATGACAATAGGAGAGTTTTTGTGTAATGTTATGAATACCTACAGTGAGCCAAAGAAATCATAGTAAAGCTTAACAATTCTGCCTTCAGGAAATTGGTTACAGAAACTGGAAACGATGGCAAGACTTCCACAAAGGACAAAGTAGATCAGGTTTTAAGAGAAACCAATAACTGATACCTGTCAGTAATGTTATTCATGAATCAAGATTAAAATGAACAGTGTCCTAGGGGATGACTGTCTTCCACATCCAGCCCAATCAGAGCTTATCTCCTTACATAAGTCTTGGCTGTGGATTTTGATTCACAACCTTCATGAACGTGCCAAGTAGAAGAAGCCCTATCAAAATGACCCCAACACCTGCTCATCTGTGGACAATTATCACTGGTTATCTCATAGCTATCTGTGGAATTATCCTGATTATGCAGACTCCTGTAGCATATACTGAATATTACCTCCTTACAACACCAGTTAATTCACTTTCAGAAATAGGGATACAAAGTGATCGGACATCAATACTTTGATGAGCTGCATCTGTTGCTATGCATGAACACTATTGACTGCACAGAAGTTTAATCATCACGGCATAGAGATTTCAGTTGCCATCTTTATTGGAGATTGTGAATCGTGAAGTGCATGTTTATCATGACCTTGGTAGCATGATGACCTTGAATATTGGATGCCCTGTTCACAGCCTCAATTTTCAGCCATGACAAATGGCCAAATTTTTGTTTGACAAAGGGTTCATGGTAAAATTTATCATGAAACTGTCAAAAGAAGAGAGGCAGGCAAATGTTTGACAGTGTTTGACTTTGCATGTTTATTTGAGAATGTGTCAAACATAAATTACTGATCTGCAGATGGCAAACGATTTATTGACAAAATCTTTTGTTTGCAAAGGAGCAAGCTCAGTCCAAGTGAACAAAAACTCAAAGTAAACAGTACATCATGGATGCTGAAAGAATTCAGTTCTATTTTTCAGTTTCAGTTATCCCTTTAACCGAGCTGCAGTAAATTTAAAAAGCCAATCATTCACTCCATTTTTGACAAAGCTGAGCCTCATAAACAAGATATGCACTGACTGAGAAATATTTCAAACATTCCAACATCCTTCTTCTTAGAAAGATTTGAAAATGTTTGAAACATTTTTCAGACAATCTTGACAAGCTGCCAAAACATAATTTGAGGTATCAATCTTTATATTGCTATCATGGCACAACCACCATACCATTGCTTAAAGTGTGGAAGCAAGATCAGCTGGTGGTAAAATCAAACCACAGGACTCAACATGGCAAATACATCAAATGAACACTGTTGCAAGCCTCAACCACCAAATAAATCCCATTCACACCTATCATAATTTTGTCACATACTAAGCCTGTAAGTAGCAGAACAGAACACTGATTGTAAGTCCTATTACTGGGATCAAAGGGCTAATCATATAACCACCTACAGCATGTTGTCACCATACAACCAACAAGTTACAGCAGTAAGCCAATGGGCTTGTTGAGCCATTTAGTCCTATCCCCCAAGACACTTGACTATTCTATACCACCATTCATGTCAAATGATCCAAATTTTACAAGTGAGCAAGCAATCATTATCAAATAGCCACAGATAAAACATCAAAGGGATTTACCTGTCAGGTGCTTTCAACATTGACCTTCAGGTAATATGGCTCAGGTACTTCACTTAATAATAAGGCATAAATAATATTATTAATATTAACCTTCAGAAGAATAAAAGAGATCAGATAGAAAGAGAGTTATAGTTAGAATGACTTTAGAAACATGAGAGTTTTTACTGGTTGCTTGACCACAATTTCAGTCAGATTTCCAGACATGATGTGTTTAATGTTTATTCAACCATTCAGTAATATTACCACTGCTTCACTGTGGTATGTGATAAAACAGGTCTGTAGCAGTCAAACAAGTTATTGATGATAGTATAGTTAACTTCCTTCCTCATCCAAGTTCTTGGTGAAAGTGACATACCCCAACCAACATCTGAATACACAAGTGGCAAAAGCACCATTGGACTGGCACAATGCAGGAGTCCTAACAGGAACAACTTTCACACATTGTAGCTGAGGTCAACTGTGGTTAAAACACAAGTTCAACATTATTACACACATGCAGGCTTGCATGCATGGTTGTGTGAGTGCTTGCATGTCATACTCAGACATGGTATTACTCCAAGATGTCTCTTGATAGTGATGCTGTCATATTGCTGGGAAAAAGCTGTCATAAAGCGGCATAAAAATATACTCATTCTTAATGTGAATGACAGGCAGCGTAAAAACAAGTACTGTGTTTTAAAGTCTTTGGCCATAAATTGTAGAAGACTTATCCTAAACCTCTGTACACTGCCTTGATACATTTGTGCTCTTTTGTTTGTAAGGTACATACCAGTACCTGAGGTGGGGTGACCTCTGTGAATCTAGTGTGATAGTATACCACCTTAGTAGGAATTGAAGATTGGTCCCAGTGACCAAACGACCAAGCAATTGATCACATTTTCTCATAATTAGAAAACAACAGAGAACCACGTTATACTTATCTGCAATAACAACCTGAACAGGAAAATATTCAAAGTGATGCCAACCAATTGTTTTCAATGATGGCTCATTGGTAATGAACCAATCATCAATTGTGAGATATCAACCAATTCCCAAAACTAGTAGTGACCCATACAACATCAAATAAAAAACTAAAACAAGGGACAAGTGACTATTCATATTTAGACTAGCAATCATACTCATGGTAGTTGGTTGATCACATCTTGAGTTTCACCTTTTCTTAAATATACAGCTGGTCAATAACATGATTCAAATAAGAACAGGGAAAAAATACATACATGGGAAATGGTTTCCATAGTAACCAAGCACTATGGTCTGGCTCTACAAAGGGTAATAAACCAATAATTCATTCATAACAAAGTCCTGACAACCATGATCCAACATCAAACCTCTGACCTAATTTAACCTAAACAGACCTAATAATAACAGTCCTAAAAACACTCTAAACACACATCCAGTTCGTCCCATAAATCTTAACTGGGGAAGACCTGACAATGCAGGTATTACAAACACAATCATGCATGAATTACCCTAATAAACTGAGCCTGGGATACCAGAAGGAACAACTGGTATCTGGTGCAAAAACCGACATCTCAGTACAAGCTTACACATGAGTGAGTAGAATAATAGAACACATCGCTGTGAACATTGTTTGATGTCTGTATTTGATGCTGCAGGTCTATCAGGGTTCACACATGGCACACACACACTGGCATGTCACAAATACATTATTTAGCAGGCTTAGATGAAAGAAGCATTTCTGGGTGTTTTGGACTGCAATTGAACACTGGCATCCTTACAAGACACAGTCATGTAGACTTTCCCTTCAGTATGGGCTTACAATGTTGTGAGTTGAACAAATACCTGTTGCAGCTGCCCTGGTAGACCACTGAAAGTGTTCTGTGTGCATATATTTGTTTGAATGTTAAGTTCTAACAACTTATGACAGAGATATTTTTTCTATAATCTTATCTGCTTATCATCATATAAAGTAGGTTTTACCAATTTGCATGCAGTGCTTTCTCTTAATGCTTTTGACAAATACAATAACCTGTCCTGCCTGAATGAAGATTTCATAAAATTGTTATCCACGCTGGGATTCAAAGTCAAATACAGAAGACTATTTTTATATTGATTCCAAGTTCAATACCAGTGTGGCCACTGAGGTCTTTAACCTAAGTTTTGAAGTTCTGATTAAAAATATTAGAAGTTATTGCATGGAATACTGGGTATGTAATAAAATATCTTAAAATACTGAGTACACAAATCGCATCTGACTGACTTGATAAAAAACATTTGTTCATGAAAGAAACAGTTGTGAGCTTGTCAGAAGAAATTATTAGCACAAGCAAAACTGACCACCTGAAGTCCACTTCAGCATTGGGAAAAAAACAGCCATTATTTGTTTTGGCTTGATTTCTGACATATTTTGTCCATTTTTTTTACACATCTGTCCGTTATCTGTTGGTATCTAATCTAAGATTAGAAAAACACTCCTATTTACTTATGCCTTGGATTGTAAACCCTCAGGAAAACCATCTACCAGAAGTTAGACCTTGAGCTTCATCATCAGTCTTACTTTCCCCAGGTTTAAAAATACCAAGCATAACCCTAGTCATGTTTATGTTATATATATTAAGATATCCACTGGTGTTGACTCATGTGTTCATTCTGACTAGAGATTGTTCTCCCTAATGCACAACAACATATTTTTCTTACAGCTTGAAGCTATTTTGAACCAGAAATAATTAGCCACAACTCACTGGCTATATCTCAAACCATCTTGATATAAAACAGCTGCATGTTCCTCTCTAAAACATGTACAATGTGGGTCTTTCCTGGGTGTGAATTCTACAGTTTCAGCTACAAAGAAGTCAGTTATGTCATTTTTCAAACATTATAGAGGACAGACTGTAAGGCTGGGCCATGTGGCAAGCACATGACATCACCTGAACCTACAAATGTGTCTGACTGTGTGCTTGCTGAGAGGAGCAGACGTGACTTCATTTCAACACACCTCAAACAACCAACAACACACTTACACAATGGTGATAGAAGATGGCACCAGCACTACCGTCTTTGCCAACAGATCCATAGTTAATGGATCATAAGGGCTAATAGTAGGAGAAATATGCTGTTTCAAAGGTTATGTTATTAGCACTAATTGACTAAAACTATCATTTTCTACTGTTGTTAAGATGTCTCACAATAAAAGTAAGCCATCACATCTTACACAAGGGTCTCATCACATCTTACACAAGTGTCTCACAATAAAGTTTCACCAGACCCAACACAAGTGTTTCACAACAAAACTTCATCATGATAATCCTGATCAAATCACTGTTCCACCTGAAATTAGTGATAACTTTGGTAGAACTGGACACTGAGGAAGATGAGATGACACTGACAGTTACGAAGGTCCTTATTAGTTTTATCATATGTCTAGCAGATATATCTAGCTTGTAATGCATTGATCATAGGCTCCATGGAATCGTGGATATATGCTGCTCTCTTCTCTTTCTCAAGCCCTTCTCTTACAGTTCACATATATTTTAGGTACTTATTTCCAAAATAAGGATACAACGTAAATATTGATGGCTGTGGCCAACAAAATAGGTCTTTAAGATGAGTGAGTGAGTGTGTTTAGCTTTATGCTGCTTTTAGCAATACTGCAGCAATATCTTGGCGAGGGACATAAGAAATGGGCTACTCACAGGAATTGAACCTGAGTCTGAATACAGATACAGTGTATATATTGACGCCTCTGACACACTTGACCATTGTTACTATGTGTTTAATGGCAACCAAATATATAAATAATCTCTCACATGTCATGGGTTGAAGTAGGTAATAATTCAAAGAAAATAGCTACATTTACATAACAAACATTCAGTGAAGATGTGTGACACTGAATGGACACAAATCAAGTATAGACAATTAAATTGAGATTAGTGTGTTCCTGGTTGGAGGGGATTACTAGCCAGGGGCATTACACACACAACTGAGTAACGATTCAGCTTCGACAGTTCTGAACACAGCATCAGATACACTTCTTACATGATGTTAAACATCAGTGCAGTTTGTACAATAAATATGCTGAGCACTATGATATTGGCACTAACATGTTCCTAACACAAATATTAAAACAGACTTACAACAGATAAAACAGCAATATCTACTAAATTTTGAGGACATTTTATTTAGATGACAGAAAGAGCTAAACTGTCTCACCAGAAAACAAGAGAAAATAATTTCTATTATAAACAATCACTCCTTTTCCATGTAAGAAGAAAATACACGGTCGCATTGTGACTGAAAGTTTGATTAAAATGGCTTTAATCCCTGGCTGGGGTCTGCAGTAGTCATGCTCTGGTTTAACTTGTAATGGCCGTCTTCTAAATTCTTTATGGTCCTGACTTTAGCCATTTGATCTGTAGATTTTCGATGTTCATGATCGTGACTGTATATTTACATGCAATCTAGCAGTGTTATGTCTAATCCCACACTGGGGCTCCCATTGTCTGTGTTTACTTGTGGGTGACTTGTACTCATAAAGTATTGTGTGGAGTGTTTGAAATGAAACAGCCACAAAGATTACTGCCTCTTTTATAGCTTAGACTAGTGGCATAGGAGTGCATGTTGAGGTGTCTAAAGGATGTTTGCACAGTGTTTCAGTAACATGATGGTGTGTAATACATGAGGAAAGCCTGACACCCTGGGTGATGCTGATATAGACCATTACCAGTTTGTTGTGACCCCTGACAATGTATGGTGCGAGAAGTGTCACAACCAGGGAACATCTGAGATTCAAATCATTATATTCTGGCACACCTAAGCATGCAGCTCTACACAGGCAAATCAATTCAGCAAATTTGGACCTCAGTTTAAACCCAACTGTCAACATGCTAACACATGACTTTAACCAACAATTTGTAACATTAATCAAACACCCTTCCTAAAACACCCTGAACTCATTACCTAGAATATGACAGTTGCCTGTCTACTGACCATTGCTGACACCTTACTCTATCACCGCTCTGCTTCACACTTTGGACTGACTGTTCAAGTATATAGATTTACATGACATGTTAGTAAGTCACCTACATAGCAATTTCCATCTACGCCACAAGTCTCAATTTCTCACCCTCCACCTACTTTGACCCAACATGTTTCTTTGAGTACATCTACCTGTCACCTTCTAATAAATCACTCCTGAAGATCTGGGTTAGAATTGGTCTTCAGCAACCCATGCTTAAAGTAAAGGCAACTAACGGGGACTGATCCGGTGGTCAGACTCGCGGACTTGGTCGACACATGTCATCGTATCCCAATTAAGTTGATCGATGCTCATGCTATTGATCACTGGATTGTCTGGTCCAGAGTCGGTTATATACAGACCGCCGCCATATAGCTGAAATATTGCCAAGTGTGGCGTATAACAACAAACCAACCTAATAAATCCCCTAATACAGAGCCTCTGTATGCACATGCATGCGCAATTAACTCCTCCCTGTCCAGATGCTGTGCAACTAAAGCACATACTGTGGACATAGTACACCGGGAACACCACACACCTCCTATAACTCCTGTGTGTAATAACTACATCACACCCCTGCTTGACTGTTACACCTCTACATGAAAAGTACACACCAGTTTTCGCACAATAGCTTATGTTGCTGTTACAAACACCAACCAAACAAAATCGACAACTAACACACAGGATGTCAAAAAAACATAATAGGCCCAGATTAGCGGGTCTATATCTGTACACTGGCAAGTTGGTGTCCTGAATGTGGATGATGCATTAGCAAAAGGGATCTATCTAGGTGAAATACAGACTTGACAACTGTGGTGTGTGTGGCCATGTTTATTGCTTGTCATGTCCGTAAATATGAATAATCCTTCAATCTCATCACTGAAGTCGTAAATGCCACATGTCTGTCTCATCACAATGCATTTGGACTATTTATGAGTTACTCAGCTTTACCTACAATTAAAGATACCCCAGGGTAGAGATAATAAATTCTGTCAAAACTGCCTGAGCCATGTTGGAAATTCAGTAAAGAAACACATGCTGTAAGCAGACAAGCTTCCACTTTCCATCAAGTTAACATTTCTCTCTCGACTAACACTGGTCTCTGAAACTAAAATAGTTTAACACACTTTCAACACAATGATTTTTTTCTTTCTTGAAAGTGAAGAAATGTAGCCTGGCAATATTGATGTAGAGCTCTGCAGGATATCGTGAAAATCTTTGTTTCCTGGTCAGTATGAAGACCATAGTTAAGTGAGTGAATGAGGTTAGTTTTGCACCGCTTTAGCAATATTCAAGCAGTATCACGGCAAGGGACACCAGAAATGGGCTTCACACATTGTTCCCATGTAGGGAATCGAACGTGGGTCTTCAGCGTGATGAGCAAACACTTTAACCACTAGGCTACCCCACCGCCCATCAACATGGTTAAGCCGACAGAAACATGACAAACTGTGGTGTGCATGCAGCTTATTGAATAAAGCCACTTTATATATAATTAAAATACATAAAAGACCAATTCACAACAACATGTACATTATTGATAATTTAATTGCTTCCCCCCGTCAAAGTCCACCATACACTTGACTGTTTAGAACAACAATAACCTGATATTGCAGAGATTTACATCACAGGAAATCAACAAAGACATGTTACATATTACGCTTAATATTCTTCTTTTCAGCACATCTGTGAAATACAGGCATACATATGTGAAGAAAGCATGTCTATTTTCATTGTAACTGGACTTGAGAGGAAAAATGGAAATAAAAGAAAAAGAAGGACTCTGCAATGGGTTGATGAAGAGACAAGACAACCGCCTAAACCAATCTTGCATAATTTATCATTAAGATAACCCAAGGTAAAAGGTATCCTCAAGGCCAAGTAGTATTTGGTATTATTTCTTTTAGGTGGTACTTTGGGCTACTTGACTCCAAAAACTTTAGCCAGAGGCAAAATATCGATATATGATCTCTGGCTTAAGCACAAAAGCATAATGACTATACCAGGGCCGCAAAGATACAATTTACACTTCAATATACATACAAATTAAAAAAGAAATATTCACATAATATAACCCTTCTAATCCTATTACCTCAGAAAACCAACCAAATAATAGATGTCATCCTTCCATCTGACTTGTCAGATAAATCAATTCAAAGTGTGGACAACAAGCCTGACAGATTGTAATCACTGATCCATTACGGACAGCCATTAGGTCACAAGGTGGAGATTCACACAGCTCCTCACAAGGTCTTACAGAGTCCAACAAAGGCTGTTGTAACACTGGCATGGCCACTGGGAAACTAATTGGCTGGAACATGGGTGTAATTGCTTCTGGACAGGTCAGTGGGTCTTCAAGAAGGAAGATCATTTAGATATCAATCTCAGCTTCCAGCTACTTGGTCTGAATCATTGCTAAACATTATGACACTGAGTTAAATGTTTTCAAAATGCTTCAACATTTTATCCCATTTCATTAAGTTGGATGCATATTAGTTTCTGTCATAAATGGTAAATCAATCATTCATGGCTAGGCTGAATCAACAATGTCAATTCAACAACAAATCACTCTGAAATAAAAGCATTACTCTGCTGCCATTAAATTAATGTTGCCTTTACATAAAAATGTTAAATTTTGAAACAACCACTTGCAAAATATAAGCTTTATTTTGATTATCACAGGCTCACTCCAACTGTTCACTGATTTTGAATAATTTGAAACTTTAAAATGTCATCATGACTTCAGGAATGTCACCCTGTTCCAACCTAAAAATACAATTACAGCTCTCACTCTACCATCATAATGGCCTTGTCACTTTCTACCTAATATTTCCTTGAACCTTTTAAAACATCTGAGATTGAACTGATATGAATATCCAGTAACAGTAGTAACACCCAAGGGTCCATATTGCTGTTGTGTGACCAGTCGAGTGACAGAAAGTGATCTATTCTTGTATCAATACACAGACTGAAGTGCGAACAGTCAACTGAGACTCGGCCTTGCAGGAAACAATAACACAATGAACATCGTAGTCAACATGTTCAAATGTATAATTGTGTCAGAGCGTCAAATGCAGAAGTTTTAATACATTTGAAACTGCGCAGGTAACATGTTTTTCCTTTAACAACTTGTGAAATGAGCAGAAACTGTCTCCTTCTTGTCTAAAGTTATATTTTTTATCTGATAGAAACTATGGAGCAAAAACAATCTGTAGCAAACATCGCTATTCCTGGACTCATAAGGTGGCACAGTAAGAAGAAATGTCAGACAGTATTTGATAGTTAAAACTTGCATGTTACCAACATGGTTTACGCTGACTCAACAAAATACATGAAAACTTAATTACTTCACACTCGTGATCATCCCTACTTGTAGTGAGTATCTTCAAACCTCAAATGTCAAATGTTATATTACAGAGACTTGTGCGTATATGTGGTACATGCACAGTGTAAAGACTTGTCAGTGAACTGATCCACTGGAGAAAGTCGTGCGATCATGTTAAGTGTGTAATCAAGAGACCTGCTCACAGCCAAATAGTGTTCCTTTGATGTAACTTTTATGTCATTTTAACTGATTTATAGACAGAAATGTGAAATGAAATAAGAAAATACAAAATATACCTTTCACAAAACATGTACATCAAAGACCAACATTAAAACACAAATGTCATTTTTAACATGCTCTACCAAAAAGTAATGCTTTCAGAACATATGGGCTTAAAAAAACATTAGTAATGTTTACGATCTAGTCTGTCTCACTGTCTCAGAACCATATTATTTTTCCTCGTGCTCAGCATTTTCTGTACTACAGTTCTAAATAGAGCAAGCCTAGATTTCACCAGGGTTCAGAATCTTCTCCCTCACTGGGGCTTCTTTTCAATTTAAATAGTTGTATGTTTCAATCAAAATCATCAATATTCAGAAACTAAGTGTTTGTCTATTTAAGGCCCAGGTGGTGTACAAAGGTTGTCTATACAAACTGTATTTGTTTCAGAGAAAACCAACATCGCTAGCCAGACGCAGGACTTTCAGAACTTTGTGAAGGTGTCCTCCTGATGTTGCTCCCCTTGATTACGAAGGGTATCACATCTCCATGTTATCATGACAAAATACCTGGACCCATTCACTACCATGGCCTTGTTTTGAAATGTCATTGAATGAGTTCCTCTGTTTCTCATGAGTGAGAGAAAGCATGTGCTAAGCAAGAGATCAGAGATGAATATGTGACATCACTTCAGAAATGAAGCTTGGATGACGAGGGGGTCAAGGGCTTTTAACATAATAGAACAGAGATGTAATACCCTCGATAATCAAGTACGTTGACAAGGGTTTGTTTAGCTTCACCATATTTGACTGTTCCAGTGGTTTATCCATTAGCATACATAAATTAACATTTAAAATTTTTTTTTATTATTCTGACTTTTTCTGTACATAATGGTAGTATCCTGAAAGTAGACTTACACACTAAACACAATTTTACCTTCAATAAGTTGCAAACTGGACTATGGAATCAGAATTATTCCCCGAAGCACCTAAGTAGGTAACTAGCAGATGCTCTAAAAACTGTGTTTCAGAAACCATTACACATACGCAAAACAAACCAACATGTACATGCTGACAAGGTCGAACTCAGCATGATGAGATATACTCTTGAACATCCTCTAAACCAATCTCATCAATTCCCAACGACACAAAGCCGAAATACTAATATATGGCAATTTACAAAATTTGCACAGCCCAAAACACGAGAGTGGCGTGCAAAGCTGAGAAGATTATCTCGCCTGTCCGTTGATCAGAAGGACAGACCAGCTTCAGTGCAGCATCCACTGCAACAAATGAGAACCCTCTGGGATCAGGTCCTTGTCTAATCCCCATAATTGTGTTTCCATAATGGATTCCTGCACTGTCGGACAATTTATCAGCAAATAGCCTCTCTCCCCTGACATCGTAATGGAAAGGACACAGTTATTGACAACGTTTTGCCGATAAAATCAAACTTGTAGACAATTGTACGATTCTTCCATCCTGAGTCTTTGTCTGGATGAGCTGGACGAGATGTATGGAGACTGATTCAACAATAATTATGTCACACTGCAGTTGTTAAGTTTCAATCAACAGTTTTTCATTACGTTCAAAAACTCAAAAAAACTTTAACAATGTATGACGCGTTTCTTTCTTTTCTTTACGAGCAAGATGAAATAGTTTTCTGAATACTATAAATGACCTGATTTTTTTAACTTTCAGCATTAAGAACTTCATGACCATAATGATCAAAGAGACACCATATAAGGTGATATTCTGTTTCCACATAATGTAGATATTACCAACAGAATACATGTACAGAACACACTGGAAATGTCAACCACGCCTCACAGATCGATATTTTGTTCTCGAGAGCCAATATGTTTAGAATCACGTTTCCCTCATACACACAAAGTAACATTATTAAGAAGTGAACATGAAAACATCAAATATTAATCAACTCAAAGCAACAAGCTCACAGTGTCCAATATATGAAAGTATTTCATGCAAACATCCATTTTCTGTTCTAATTTGAATAAAATACATAATACAGCTTCCATTAAACCATGTTAAAATGATCAGGAATCTGATCAGTGCTGTTCATTTTATGAATAATAATCAGCCCATCATCTCCATCTTGAAACTACCCTGGCCCACTGTTTGCTTGATTTATGAGATAATCCTCTTACGCATTCCTGGAACTGTAGGTTACTGAACATGGCATCATGTTTCAACTCCCAGTGACTGCTTCATTACAAAATCAATACACCATCACCTGATAAAAGCTATTTAAAATGTGTAGACTGATCTTATCATCTCAAATTAATGCTGGTGGTTGAAAATAATTCAATATGACACATGAACAGACCTGTATCTTCCTTTCATAATAACATTGGATCATTACTGAAAACATATTTGGTTTAAGATCCAGACCAGAAACTCAACATATATATTTCAGTTTGTAATATTAACAAATTCTTACAATGCAATTTAGCAGGAAAGTATATTATATATATTTGCTTCAACCATTCACACATTCCATCAGGGTTAGATTTTGCAAAAAGAAATATCTTAAATCATACATTTCAACAGAGACCATATAATAGATTTTTTTATATGGTCTCTGATTTCAAACCAAAATAGCCTTACATTATCAAAAGCGAAGACATATGTGTCGTCGTGATGCACCTATTTTAAAGGTTCTATCCTGACAAAGATTGCACATGGAGTCACGTGGTTTTGAATTCACATGATACTGTAGTGTCACTAACCCCGGCTTTAATACTATCTTGACCATCAACAATACACATGATACAGAGACGGTGGGGTGGCCCAATGGCTAAAACATTTGCTCATCACGCCGAATACCTGGGTTCGATTCCCCACATGGGTACAATGTGTGAAGCCCATTTCTGGTGTCCCCTGCCATGATATTGCTGGAATATTGCTAAAAGCAACAAACCATACTCACACATGATACAATACATTTCGGTCATATCACATCAAACTACTCCGTGCAGGGTACATGAATTTGTAAAAATATGCACAAATTAACTTTTGATGCAACATGGAAAAAAGAAGATTCGTTTTCGACATCTTATCCATGCAAATTGTTCATGAGAATTGATCTCTATCATTGTACTGGAGACAGAGCCATTTAATTGGGAAGGGAGGCATCAAAAAACTATTTTGGTTACGCCCATATTATATGGATAGAAAATTTCAGTGATATGTAACTGTGAGAAATTATGGAAAATCGTTGTATGGTAATCTTTCAAAAAATTCATTTTCACAATGATTGACCAGAACTGTTTGAACCCTGCAGGTATACATGGTGTTACCGAGAATCGGTATGTTCAGGATCCACCTAGTGCTCCATCGTATCAGAAACCCTGCTGGTGGATACTAAACTATACAATAGGGATGCAGTTTATGTGACAGATGGATTCACGGGGATTGGTTCAACATAACTCCAGGGATCCATGGTTTTATAGTTGTATCCCCACTATATATCAGTATTAACAAGGAACAACCTCCACCGAGCGAGAGTGAACTAGTTTTAGTATGCTTTGTTTCAGTTAAATTCTAGTTATGTAGAAGCTGGGACAACTCCTTCAATGACCAATACAATGTTTTTGAAAAAATAAGCAACTATATGATCTTTCATTCCTGAAGTATCTGACCCTCCCCTCATCCTACTTGTGGTGAAGCCAGCATGCTCTTGTCTGCTGAACAAAACATCCACAATATACAGATCCCTTACAGTTACACTATTACTTTGACAATATAGTACATACATTATAGAGTATGTATGATCATAACGTGTTACATCAACTGATTGTAAATATATTCGCAAATTGAAAAAAGAAAATTGGATCTTTGTCCAAATTTTCATTTGAAAAACACAATTTAATTTAAAAGGGAAAGACCCTCAATTAAGCTGACCAACAAATGGTCAAGAAGTTGTTGACGAGTTAAATGCTATACAATGGGAGGAATGGACCACATATTTGCATGTATGGGGAGTCGTGCTTGCATCTTGCGCCAGTAGCTTGTGTTGCATCATTCACCCGCTACTAAGTCCATGGCAAACACAAGTCATGACACCTCAACATTCCTGTTGACACAGACAAGTTGTTCATTTCAACTGGTCAGGGGCCTTTTCAAAAGCATGTACACAAACCAGAAGAAACATTTGAACATACGATACAAATCTGAACAATTGCATTTATAAACACTATGGAATATAAAAGTTTCGTGCCAAGTGGATTATCAGGTATTTCATCTTACCTGATTACTTTTATCAAAATAAGGTAAAATGTGTTATGACACCAATGGGGGAAACTCAGATGCAAGTTGACATATTTTGTGGTAGCATCAAGAAAGAATTTTATATATTTAGGATCAGTATTGCCAGCTTGTTTGGTGACTGCAATACACAAGTACAGTTCTAAGATACGTATCAATATCTATTGTAACATGAACCAGTGGAGAATAATTCACTAAATCCTAGAATTCACCACATTTGATAACAGTCTACGATTCCTACTGATTTTACTAGGATACATATTCATGGCATCATTCTTTTATGTATCTATAATCATATTGTGAGTGCATTTTGTTCACTTTGTATTTAACACATTAGCACTGTAATCATAAGCAAGAGAGACATTTAAGAAAAGAAACATAAAAACAGTTTCAGCAAGGCAATTTCATTTGCGTGATAGTTGGCAAAATGTATGGCAACTGTCTATGCATTAGCAATGTAACATCACTCACATACATTATTTATCACAACTTCTTCTGATGAAAAAAATGAAGAATGAAGACCATTCCCTTTGTCATATTAATAGCATATCATGTATATTATTAGAATATGTGATGCAAAAATGCAACATGTATGCCAATAGAAGGGTATGAAATTAAGCTTCAAAATCAATGGGTTTTGACTTTCATGTGAAAATATAAACTTTTGGGTGTGTCTTGACCAAATATTACATGTGGAAACATGAGAACAACAGGATCGCTTTTACTTGCCAACACTGAATACAAATAACTTTGTATTCAAACAACAAGAAACTGTATTAGCACTTCATGGTTAGGATTCTATTTGGCAAACCAACAAGAAACTAGGCAGTTTTTTTAACCAATTAACACATACCCCTATATCCTGGAAACATTGCAAACATTAATTGACCGAGTAAGTGCCTCTTTATATCACGTCAGGGATGATCCAAAGGATTTTGTGGAGTCCCAACGCCTTTGATCTGTTTCACATATTAACATTATCAACCCGGGAAAATTACTAACAGCTGTGCCGAGAGTGGGAGCGATATAACATGTTTTGGGCTTAGAATACTGAGTACGTTACGACAACTCATAATACCACAGTGGTGATCCATGAAATTATATCTCTAAAATTAGACTTTTAATTAGAGGATAAAATATCAGAAAAACAGGAATAACGTTGAGAAATGAAAAGATATGCAACAATAATATGCTTATCACATGCCTACCTTTAACAGTCAACAAGAATAGATGAATAAGTGTAACAACAATATATCCACGAACCCATGGTATACGTTCCTACTATGTTTTTTTGGAGCCGCTATATGATATCTGTAGCATCCTATCCCTAGAATACATGTGTTTGAGTATTAGAGGAAAGGATGATTCGAAAACATGGTGGGAAACTAGTTACAAAATATAGGTGACGTACATATACTATAGTAAAATCGTACCGTTTTTGTTGGTGTTTTTTTATCACGCCTTTAGGTTGTTAATTGGAATTATTACTTTTCCAGTCGCAATGAACAATCAAAGTGTGAAGTGGCGTGCAATAAACAATAGAATACACAAAAACAGTCGCCTGTAGCGCACAGAAGCTAATTTGACGACGTATCCTCGACTTGTCAGTCAACTGGCTCAGGCACTGCGCGTGTTGAAAGCGTGACAGTCCAGCAACACTTGCCGTTGACGAACTCATGTTGATTACACATTATTTATTGCAATTTCCCCGCAGACGACATCACTGTCCACAGAATAAGCCCTACATACAAAATTTTAAACCAAAAAACAAAATGGAAAAACATAGACGACAAGTTTAAATCCTTATTGTAAACCCCGACGCTACTATAATCCACTAGCGTGAGTCATTCTATAGTTCCCTACACTTGCTTATGAATGGGTTTCAAAACAGACAAGCATTGTACCGATGTTTTTCTCGACTTACCATATGTAGCGGCGTATCCTTGGTGCATGCAGCACACACATAGCACCAAAATTAGTAATCCGATGGAATTATGCATATTCCAAGTTAGAAACTGTCACAAAATTCACGTCATATTGCTAGTAATCAAATCCCATCCCTCGCGTACAGTGATCAAAGCCTTTTGTTGATACCGCTACCTTCGTGCAGAGTTACCTCCTACCGCACTTTCGTATTTTAAAGGGAGGCAATTTGTGCAATCAGTGGAAATATTATGAAGCGCTAATAAAATATCTCTGTTTTGTTTATTGCGCTGAAATAAAAAATGTACATCTACAGTAGTGAGGCAACTGCACGCTTGGTAAAATTAGTACTCTTTTGGCAACAAATTCATGTTTATGACGAGACAGCTGAACAGTTTTCTCTCTGAAGTAAGATATAAAAAGGACATTTCAAAAATGGCTGCCACTTAAACTTTATTTGACAGATGTTCCACTCAGCACAGAGAAAAAACCCATGTAAATCAGTGTAATATTCAGCAGGTGTCACATACACGTAGCATTTGACACGAGTATGTCCCAAATTCATTTAACGAAATAGGTTTTAATCAAACTCAATAAATGTAGTTCCTGCGGATGGATATATTTTACATTATCTCTTCTTTCGTTGATTTCTAGTCACGGATGTGTGCTTAAAACACGTGCTGACAGTAAATTTTATGGTAGTAGTATTCATCTAACCATATAGGCAAGTCGTGTCCACGCAGTCCTAGGATTCTGAGACGTTGCTAGGAAATTCCTCCCGGTCTAATTGGTCAATCATGAAATCATGCAAATTGAAATCAAGTTGTACAAACACTAATTTGTTTGTCTGACACAGCACAGAGTCTGACGAACATAATGATCTAAACACCAGCTGGCAATTGTCCTAATTATACCCAGAGACAATATCGCAGGAGCTAATTACAACGTCTAGACCTCTCGACGGAAATAAAACAGAAGCCAAACAAAAAGCACAAAAACTAAACGGATCTTTTCTTAGTATTGGGATCATCTGACAAGGCCGATATTGTCTGCCCACCGGAAAGAACTTTTAGTAGTAAAAAATCAAATTAGGAATCATAACTATGAATAGATATTTTTATAATCTTCACCATAAGTGAGTGAATGAGTATAGTTTTACGCCGCTTTTAGAAATATTCCAGCAATATCACGGCGGGGGACAGCAGAAATGGGCTTCACACATTGTACCAATGTTGGGAATCGAACCGTACGGTAGGACGAGCGGGGGATTCCAGGCTACCACCACCGCTCTTCAACATAAATAATATCACCAAACTATTTGTGAACCCCAACATTATTATTTTTATGGTGTGCACACTATATATGAAATTATGTATCTGTACTTATTTTAATATGATCACTATGAACTAACGTGTAATGGATGCGATTCATTCTCACATATATTATTTGAATTAGATACTGTTACTCACCAGACTGCCACCGTACCCCGACACAATGGGTTAATTTCGATCACAGCACCAACTGCGTGATTAAACAACAAACCCTTGTGCCGGTGTCCATGTCTGACATGTAAGAAGGGGATTCGGGTGGTTACAGCAGTGTCGGAGTGAGACGTGTATTGATGGATAGGTGACAGGAGAACATCCACTCTCATTTGAAAGAATGGCCTTGTTGAATGAGTGTGCGCTGACCAGGGCTGGTTGTTCGAACACACGACGCAGTGATGTGTTTGGCCAAGGCTTTACCGTATCAAAACGCCGCCATGTGAACAAAACACTGCTATTTGTCGATATTTTAACTTTTAAATTTAGTTTTGTAAAATTTACTCCACAATAACGAATACGACAGCAAACATAAAGGACAAACAAAACCCAGAATTAAATTAGTCCACAACAAACCATCAAATAAATACCAAAAGAAACAAAAACAACAACTTAGAAACTAAACAAAGAAAACAACAACACTCATGAAAACCCAACCAAAACGATCACCAAATAGTTAACCAATTACAGAATCAACCAACCAAAGAGCAGTAAACTATAACATATGTCATATTTGGGATTACACTTTCTTAGTAAAGTACAAATTCTAGTACTTTTGTAGGGTTGAGTCCCATCCGGGATTCGAACCCACACCCTCAGAGTCAGGGACCTAATCGCCAGCACACAAAGTCAGAGGGTCAGATGGTGTTGATAAGAAAGTGTAATCCCAAATATAACATGTTACATTTGACCACTTTCTAATGGCATTGTGTAATCACAACACTAAACTAATCAACCAAACAAATAGAAATGGTCCACAGGAACAACCAACCTTCAGACAATGAATAAACAAACAAGCATGCGAGCAAGCATTAAACCGAAACTACCAAGCAAAGTAACAATTAACAACCAATTATGCAACAGCACATACACATAAATAATCAAATGCATACACACAAACCAAAAAAAAGAAGAAATAAGCACCATACAACGTATACAAACCTCACAAACAAGGAACCAACCAAACAAATGCAACTAGCCAAGGAAATGTAAATATAGGAAACACCTGACCTATAAACTAACCAAACAACGAACCAGAAATTAAAACCAACCTACCAAACGACATACTTACATGTAGCTAAACATCGAACCAAAACAAACAAGCCGACAATAATACCAAACATCACATCGTAAACAACCAACCAACCAAACAATATGACAAACAAGTCCTAAGAAACCCTAACCAATGCAAAGAAGTACCCAGCAGAACAACCATAAACCAAAGGAACAAACAAGCACCGAAAGAAAGCAACCAAATAAATAACTGAAACACAAACAAAATAGAAAATATACCAGCCAAACAATATACAAACTAACAAAAATCAAATAAACAAACATGCACAATCACAAACAGTCAATCAACCAACCAACCAACCAACCAAATAATTTACCAAACAGCCATCCAATTAGCCAAGTAAGCAGGTAAAGAACTACCAGTTGTCTGACGTCCATATTAGCGGAAGCCGCGCTGGCTGAGTTGGTTAGATGGCTGACTTTGTGTGCTGGCGATTAGGTGCCTGACTCGGAGACTCAACCCATCAACAGTGCTAGAAACGTTACTGACAAAATGTATTTGGCATCGCGTATTCAAATAACAGAACATCAAACATACACCAAAATAAATGAAAGAATAACCAACGAAACAACAAATGAAAGTATTATATATCACAACACGAAGATGAAATGATGCTCCAACTGTAGAAACAGACAAACTGAACAGCCAACCAATCAATAAAATAGAGAACCCACAAACAAGCAACGAAACAGACAAAAATACCCCGAGAAATTAACAATCAATAAACCAACGAAACAACCAAAAAATTAATAAAATACATTAAAAACAACAACAACAAGACTGACGTCCTCAAAGACCATCCTACCATACCAACAAAACAACCAGCCATGCAACACCCAAACGAACACAACAACCGAACAAACAAATATACAACAACAACAACCAAGGTTTCAACAAGAAAACCCCGACAAACCAATCAAATACAAACAAACACCAACCAAGAAACAAGATGAAACTAGCAAACCGAACAAATACTTAAAGCAACAAACAAACAGAAGTCAGCAATAAATTCACCGACCAACCAAGCAAACAAGGAACACAAGCCAACCAAACAACTAAACACATCAACGAACCAACCTGCAATATAGCCAAACAAACAAACAAACAGAAGTTAACAATAAATTCACCGACCAACCAAGCAAACAAGGAACACAAGCCAACTAAACACATCAACGAACCAACCTGCAATATAGCCAACCAAACAAACAGAAGTTAACAATAAACTCACCGACCAACCAAGCAAACAAGGAACACAAGCCAACCAAACAACTAAACACATCAAAGAACCAACCTGCCAAACAAACAAACAGAAGTTAACAATAAATTCACCGACCAACCAAGCAAACAAGGAACACAAGCCAACCAAACAACTAAACACATCAACGAACCAACCTGCAATATAGTCAACCAAACAAACAGAAGTTAACAATAAATCCACCGACCAGCCAAGCAAACAAGGAACACAAGCCAACCAAACAACTAAACACATCAACGAACCAACCTGCAATATAGCCAAAAAAACAAACAGAAGTTAACAATAAATTCACCGACCAACCAAGCAAACAAGGAACACAAGCCAACCAAACAACTAAACACATCAACGAACCAACCTGCCAAACAAACAAACAGAAGTTAACAATAAATTCACCGACCAACCAAGCAAACAAGGAACACACGCCAACCAAACAACTAAACACATCAACGAACCAACCTGCAATATAGCCAACCAAACAAACAGAAGTTAACAATAAATCACCGACCAACCAAGCAAACAAGGAACACAAGCCAACCAAACAACTAAACACATCAACGAACCAACCTGCAATATAGCCAAAAAAACAAACAGAAGTTAACAATTAATTCACCGACCAACCAAGCAAACAAGGAACACAAGCCAACCAAACAACTAAACACATCAACGAACCAACCTGCAATATAGTCAACCAAACAAACAGAAGTTAACAATAAATACACCGACCAACCAAGCAAACAAGGAACACAAGCCAACCAAACAACTAAACACATCAACGAACCAACCTGCAATATAGCCAAACAAACAAACAGAAGTTAACAATAAATTCACCGACCAACCAAGCAAACAAGGAACACAAGCCAACCAAACAACTAAACACATCAACGAACCAACCTGCCAAACAAACAAACAGAAGTTAACAATAAATCTACCGACCAACCAAGCAAACAAGGAACACACGCCAACCAAACAACTAAACACATCAACGAACCAACCTGCAATATAGCCAACCAAACAAACGAAGAATTTAACGAACCTAGAAACAAATAAATCCACAAACAAACACGAAACGAAGGAACAAAATCGGATGACAAAACAAACCCGCACAATACAAATAACAGTAACAAAGAAATGAACAGAAAAAAACACCAAAACTAATCAAACAAGTTACAAAACAAACAAACAACAACCAATCAAAATAGTAACGATGTCAACATGACAAAACAACAACCAGAAGCATGATACAAAGCCAAATGATACATAACCAATCAAACAACAACTAAGCACACAACCAACAAAACAAACAAAAGAACAACCAGTTAGACAAACAACAAAACATATCTAGAAACAATCAAACATGTAGCCAAAAGACACCATACGCAAATAAAAATAAATAAATACGCATCTCACAAAACAAACAAAAACAAACCAGTGATTAACACACAACCCAACAATTAATTAACCAACCAAACAATTAAACAATCAGAAAACGATAGAAAGAGGCGTACTGATACTAGTACTATCACATAAAATGCACATTAATACCAGCCACACAAACAACCAACTCTACAGCAATCCCCCACCAAAACAAAACAAGAACACAACCATGAAATCAATAAGAAACCAAACAACAAACAACCAGTAACCAATCAATCAGCAAACTAAATATTCAAACAGAAAATGTAACCAACCAACTACACTAAACACATAGAGGAAAACAACCAAGCCAAGTAAACAGAAATAAAAACAAAAAACACCAAAACAAAAGAGCCGTAAACGAAAGAAAGGAAATTGTACACAACTGAATAACCAAACCAAGCAATTTAAAAACAACAAATACTTATAAATTGAATAGAGTCACATGGAATTCACATTTACATTCTCTGTGAATTACACTGGAGTGTAAATGTTTGACTTTCCTCAATCTGACATTGAAATCTCAAATATAACAGGCTTGTAAACCCTTGAATATGTTACGAGAAGGCACCATAGTCGTGCCATACCATCAATGTTGTAAAGTTTCAAGTGTAGCTTACAGGTTTGAATCCCAGAATCAACCTAGCTGACTGTGATCCATAGTCTGTCAGCACCCAACCTATTCTCATTGTTTTCACTAAATTGGAACACGTGCATTACCTAATCAGTAGACTTTTCCCCTGAGACAAGCGGACACAAAGAGGCAAAACCTAAATAATTTCGAAAGCAGTGTTATTTATGTCAAAGATGTATGTATTAGTGACTTATTTGAGATACACACACGAGAGATAAAACATGTCATGTGTAGCGTATTTAGGAGATTTTAGGCACAGCATAAGAGAATACTATACATTTGTAATTATATGGAATATGTCCACGACGCGGAATAAAAAATAAATAACAAAATCCTAAATTATTTGAAAATTATCATTGATCATTCAATAACACAATTAACAGGGGATAATATATTTCTAAAGGTCGGTGGCGCAAATATAATGGACCCTGCGCAATAAAATCTTCATCACACACAGGAGATAACAAACACGTATAGTTCTATGGTATTTCCTATTCAAACAATCGTCTTTCTTATTCAAACAGCGCCATCATTTAAACAAGAACGAATCAGATAGCACTATTTAAACCTTGATTACACAATGCCATTTAGAAAGTGGTCAAATGTAACATATGTTCTATTTGGGATTACACTTTTTTTAGTAAAGTACAAATTCTAGTACTTTACCCGGGATTCGAAGTCAGCCGCCTAACCCGCTCCTCTGTGGAAGTCGCGGTACGTAGCTGAGCGGGTTAGGCGGCTGACTTCGAATCCCGGGTGGGGCTCAACTCAAAAAGGTACAAGAATTTGTACTTTACTAAGAAAGTGTAATCCCAAATATAACATATGCTATATTTAAACCTTTTCAAAGCGTTCAAACACAGCAAGTATCGGTGATGGTCTGTAGTGTTCCCAACATGACGTAATCCCGCGTACGATGGCGGGGTGACTGGTGATGTATTGAAAACAAAGCTGGAGGTTTTCTTTACAATTACCACAATGCTTGGACATGGAGTTGCCTATTTATGGCTATTTGAAACTCATTAACACCCAATCAGCAAGAATCAATACAATTTATTATATAAACAACATTACGTAGGAAGTGTGACTGCCGGCTGTTGGTTAAAGATAACAAGGGACGCATTTAATCCAATTATAATTATGGCTGTAGGGCCGGTATTGTTCAGGAGAGATAATCACGGGAAGGGATATTTTATCTTTAGTGTAACACTTGCACCCTTTTCATCCAGGGGCGGTAGGGTAGTCTCGTCACGCTGAAGGCCCGGGTTCTATTCCCCACATGAGTACAATGTGTGGAGCCCATTTCTGGTGCCCCCCACAGTTATATTGCTGGAATATTAAAATTAAACTCACTCACTTTTCATCCAGTGGGGATCCTGATGTAGGATGCAGCTCCCTAGTGTCCGATGTTGGCATTAAAGCCGGAAAACGAGGATCGGTTGGTCACAATGTAAGACATTCGAGTCATTTTCCCCCATGGATAGTTAGTTATAATTACAGGGCTAGTCATGTTTAGGATAATCCAGTGGGAATCACCGTCAGAGATATTGTTTTTTTCTTTGATTATAACACTGACACCCTTTACATTTAGTGAAGTGGGGATTCTTATGTAGGATATAGGTCGCCGGAATGTTGACGTTAAAGCCCAAAAATGAGAATTAGGTGGTCAGAATGTCAGACATCCATGTCATATATCCTCCGGGTCTTCGGCGTGACGAGTCAAGGCTTTAACTTCTAGGCTACCCCACAGCCCCGTTTCAATGAAGGGATGAGAATAGGTTATGACTGACTGAGTTTTGTTTTACGCCGCTTTTAGCAATATTCCAGCAACATCACATCGGGGGACACCAGAAAAGGGGCTCACACATTGTACCCATGTGGGGATTCGAACCCGGGTCTTCGGCGTGACGAACCAACGCTTTAACCCTTAGGCTACCCCACCGCCCCCCAGAATAGGTTATGGAGTGAAGATAACTCCAAATATCAAAACACAAATCTACTGAAATACATTTATCTTTTATTGTAGCTCCTAAACTACACAATTTGCTCTCTTAATGCTTTTATACACCTTTGTGTTTAAGTCCACTTTTATATGCGAACATCTATCAGCTAAGTTTAACATATGTAATATTTGGGATTACACTTTCTTAGTAAAGTACAGATTCTAGTACTTTTGTTGGGCTGAGTCCCATCAGGGATTCGAGCCCACACCCTCAGAGTCAGGCACCGCGGTTTCCACAAGTCGGACAACTGGTAGTCTAGACTGCGGACTTCGTGTACCCCTCTGATAAGTGTAAATTGGTATGGCTCCCACGGCAGAAAGCTATGATTACACAATGCCATTTAGAAAGTGATCAAATGTAACATATGTTATATTTGGGATTATAGTCCAGGAGGAGGCAGCTGAAAAATTTGAAATCGTAGCCTCCCAGTACTGATTTTGTTTGACACTATTTTCAGTTAGCATGATGTCTTGGGCTCATGAAAAGGCCTGTAATACTCTCAGATTGTGGTATCAGGTTTTTTTTACAGGCCTTTACATGTGGTGGGGGTCTGCGAGCATTTTCGCCACATTTGGTTTTCTGCCCGACAACACCTTAAAGTTAATCATACATATTTTTACTACTATCAATCTGATCACATTTATTTTTACTTCTGAGTGTTGCTAAAGGATGTAAAAATTATTTGACATATTTTGTTTTTAAAAAAAAAATCAAAATGGCCGCCATTTGGGCGGCCATTTTGTTTTGGCGTGTTTTGCCTTCTCAGATCTTAGATTTACATAGAAATGAACACCGAATGTTTCCATTTATAACCGAAGTTGATACTTTTGATGTCTTTTTACACTTTTCTCTCCCAGAGTGATGTCTTGGGCACAAAACAAGTCATTTTGTATGGTCATATCGTGGTAATAGTATGATTTACAGCTTATTCTTTGAGACAGGGGTATTTTAGCGTTTTTCCAACTTTTCATGGAAACGAGTGGTGGTGATGTATTTATTGAAAATTAACATTATTTTTATGTTAAAACAAGTTGTTTTTGTTTCCCTTTTTCTTCTAGAGTGATGGCATGCTAATAGAAATTTTAATATATTACCCAAAATTCAAAATGGCCGCCAGGCTCCTTTTTTGTACATTATGTTCCTTAAATGGACTATAATGGTTCTAAAGGAATAAAATATTTACTATACCTTTCCAAATTTTGAAAAAAGTAAAGAAAATAAAAATAATTAAAATGGGCAAAATCGATTGAATGACTGGTCCCTTCAAAATGGCTGCTTCACCTCACAAGGTTGCCACAGAAACCATGGACACTTTTGTAAGTATTCCTTTGTTTCTACATTGTGTTGTTGAACAAAAATCATGCTAAACTTTATGCCTGGTAATGGTGTCAACATCTTATGAGCATTGAAGCTTATATTGCCACATACTTTAATACTAGTTTACTTGATAAAGTGGAAGGTTGTTT
This sequence comes from Haliotis rubra, assembly GCF_003918875.1. Classification (NCBI taxonomy): domain Eukaryota; kingdom Metazoa; phylum Mollusca; class Gastropoda; order Lepetellida; family Haliotidae; genus Haliotis; species Haliotis rubra. The sequence goes on from NW_025767501.1 coordinate 759,621, forward strand.
GTTTTCAAGGGAGATCACTCTTAACTGCACAGCCTTTCAGGGAGAAGTAATTGTTCTTATTTGAATCCTGATTTCAGCTCATGCATGAATTTTTATTTCAGTTGATGTGAAATATGGATGACATTGATAACACAAATGAAGACTCATTTAGCATCATACCAGCAAAACGTACAAAGAAAACTGATTTCAACAAATGTGTAATATGTCAAATAGCCAACAAAGACTATAGGACTTCTACCCCTTCAGGATTACAAAGATTTAAAGAAATACTAGAACAGAGAAAAGATGATATATATGAGAGACTTAAACCAGACTTTGAACACCTTGAGTCTCTTTCCATTATTTGGCATAGGAACTGTTATGCAGCATACACAGCTGCAAGGAATGTGGAATATGCCAAAAGAAGATCTAGTGATGTTTCTATCCCATCATCACAAGCTACCTCTTCAGATCAGCTTTCATCCTCCAGAATGTCAAGGTCTCAATCTAACGAAATGGATTGGTCAAAGTGTATGTTCTGTAAAAAGAAAACTCACAAAAAAATAAAACAATTGTTTTCACTGTCAACATTTCAGGCATGTGACAAAATAAAAGATGCTGCCAAAGAAAAGTGTGACAAAACCCTTTTACTCCACATCGAAGAAGTTGACCTCATCGCCATGGAAGCCAAATATCACAAAGTGTGCATGAGCACTTATGTTGGAAAGCGAAATGTTACCTGCGAATCCTACAGAGATTCTGTTGATGAAGACATGTACAACAAAGCATTTAGTGAACTAGTAACAGAAATACATCCAGGTATAAGCGCAGGGCAGGCATATACAATGACATACCTCATGAATCGCTACACATCATTACTTAAAGAAAACAACATCAAGATCAGAGCTGAAAATTGTCGCTCTCAAAGGCTGAAAATGAGATTGCAGAAGCATTATGAAGATGAATTGGTCTTTCATCAGCAAGCAAATCCTTCCAAACCAGATCTTGTGTACTCTAGTGCAATATCTCTTGAAGATGTCATCAACGCAGCAGCAATCTCATCCTCAAGTGATTCTGATGCAAAGAGCAAGACTTTTAACCCATCAAGTAAAGATGTCAAAGACAGCCTGCAAAGTGTACTTTTTCATGCAGCACAAATCCTGAAAAAAGACTTACAAGAGAGTGAGGGAATTAATATAAGGCCTTTAGATGTTGAAGACGTTACCATGAAAAAGGCCAAGGAGTTAGTTCCTCAGAGTCTTTACTGGCTGTTGAGATGGATCCTGAGCAACGAATGTGATGTGGAAAGTTTTGGTAATACAAAGTCAGCCTGCAAGAATGAGTCTGACGAACGCCATGTACTCGTGCTTAGTCAGGACGTTGTTCACTGTGCTTCAAAGGCTAAAAAGAAAATGCCCAAACATGTTGGTTTGGCAATGACAGTACGACATCTTACGGGTTCAAAGCAAATCGTTACTTTACTCAATCGCATGGGGCATTGTACATCTTATGATGACATTGAAATCATTGATACTGCACTTGCATGTGAACTGTTAGCTGAACAGGCAAGCAATGGTATTGTAATACCAACAAACATTGTTCCAAATGTCTTTGTACAAATGGCCGCAGATAATAATGACATTATTGAAGAAACTTTGGACGGTAAGAACACTACTCATTCAACAACTTTAGTTATGTACCAGAATGGTCAGTTTGGCTCCAATCTAAGGAAAACAGTACATGCAGATCACTCAGTCAAGAAAAGAGCCCTGAAGATGTCTGTTTCTCAGCAAATCATTAACTTTGGCATATCTGGAAAAAAACCAGAAGTTACATACTTGAGAAATAATGTGAAGAAGGACATCTACAGGTGTAACAATATTCATCGGAATGAATCTTTTACACTGGATCTTGCCTGGGTCATCACTCGGATGTGCCCTACAAAGCTGTTCAAGGTAGATCTTAACCGCATGCAAAACCCACAAGACCAGCGTGTTCCTGGGTGGAGTGCTTTCTCTGCAATGGTATCAGAAGCAAATGCTCCCATCACAAAGATTGGATATTGTCCAATGCTTCCAGCATCTCCAACTGAGTTCAACACTGTCTACACTGTCTTGAAGCAAGTTCAGACTATGATGAGAACACTGGGCCAGAAGGAATCAGTCATAACATTTGATTTGGCAATCTACGTTAAGGCAAAAGAGTTACAATGGCGCTTCAAAGATGATTTTGAAGACACTGTGATACGTTTGGGAGGATTTCACATTGTCTTGAACTATCTGGCCGTAATTGGAAAACGTTTCATGGATTCTGGTTTACAGGACCTCCTAATAGAGTCGGACACCTATGGAAGCAGCACAGCTTTGGCTTTGCTCCGAGGAACATCTTACAACAGGGGAGTCAGGGCGCACAAGCTAGTACTGGAGGCCCTTCTGCGTCTTCAGTGGCATTCTTTCACAAAGTGGGCGCAAAACCAAGGTGAAATGCTTGATTCAACAGAAGTTAAAATCATTGATGACAAAATCACTCTTTGCCGAGAAGGTTTTCAAGGAAATGATAACCTTATTGAAAACGTCAAGGGCTTATGCTCAGACCTGACAAAACTACGGAGGCTGTTTGCAAGATACAAGCAGGAAGTAGGTAAGAAGTCAGATATGTTTGCTTTCTGGGATTCATACATCGAGATGGTGGAATTGCTGCTCCAGTTCATTCGTGCTGAAAGGGAAGGGAACTGGTCCATGCACCTATCTGCTACTGCTGGGATGATGCCATACTTCTTTGCCTTGGACAGAACCAACTACTCAAGGTGGCTGCCAATATACCTATCTGACATGGATCGACTTAAAACGACTCATCCAAGAGTGTATGAAGAATTCATGAAAGGTAATCATGCTGTGAGTCGTTCAGGTAAACCTTTTAGTCAAGTCTGGACTGATATGGCCCTTGAGCAGTCTGTTAACCTTGACTCAAAGAAATGTGGAGGCATTATTGGCATCACAAAGCAAGCTGGAGCGATGGACAGGTGGTTTCTCACTTGCCATGAAAGAGCAGCTATTACCACAGCAACCAAAGAAATGTGTGGAATAGTAGATGGTGAGCGAGTTGGGACTCACAAAGAGACTGGTGTTAACAGATTGAAAAGAGATGAAACAGATGTGCAGCAGCTAATGTCCATGTTCACATCAGGGTTGATGGCAAATCCATTCAATCTTCCAAATGAAGATGACGAGTCATGTCTACCGCTTGTGAACATTGCAAGTGGAGTTGTTGTCCCAAAGGATATGATTCACAGCCTCTTGCATGTTGAACAGATTGGGGCAGAGCAAATGGATAACTTCATAAGTAGTCGGCTGAACTCTTCCAGAACAAACTTTTGGTCACCCTTGCATCGACTGAACCTGAAAACATTTTCTACATTGATTCCCAAACAGGCTGTAAAGCCCAAGGATGAGAAACTTCACACAACAAATGCAGACAGAGAGCTGTTTGGAAGACTCATCATTGCATCAAAATCACGAGAAGTGGATCTGAAAGACGTCTTGACATATGAACTTTCTAGTGTTCCTTTTGCAATGGCTCATTCAGATGGAACATTAAGAAAAAACATCAAAAGCAGTTTGTTAAGTGAGCTTGAAAAGGGAGTTTTTGGTCCTTCAATGCTTCCATTAGCACAACAGAGAATGTCGACAGTTCATATAGTTGATGGAATGGCAAAATTACAGATGTGCAGAAAGGGAGCTGCTTCCACATTTGGAGAATTGGCTGACGTGCATTGGGATAACTTAACTGCAATCCTGAATCGAACAGACTGCAATAGAGTTGATGTTGTTTGGGATAGGTATGACAGACAAGAGTCAATCAAAGCTGGGGAGCGAATCAAAAGAGGATCATCAACTGCGCTAGAAGTCAAGATTGTTGGCGAAAACACACCACTACCAAGACAATGGGACAAATACATTAGCAATCCTGTCAACAAGTCTAATCTTGTAGCATTTATGAACGAACGATGGTGTTCTGTTGGTCCAGCCAGGCTACCTGTTGGTAAATCTGTTGTTCTTGCTGGTGGGTTCACTGATGCTTTAAGTGTTGTAACAATAACATCAGAAAAATGCCAACCTCTTGAAGTTCTACATTCAGACCACGAAGAGGCAGACACTCGCATTCTGCTGCATGCTTCTCACGCTTCCAATGATCATACTAGAGTAGTCATCCAATCACCTGACACAGATGTTGCAGTTCTTGGGATTTCCTTTTTTCAATCCTTAAAGTGTACAGAACTATGGTTTCGCACTGGAACAAAAGACCGCTACCGGCACGTACCACTTCATACCATTGCAGAAAAACTTGGACAAAGTGTTAGCTCTGCTCTTTTGGGACTTCATGCCTTTACTGGTTGTGACTCAACTAGCGCCTTTTGTGGCATCGGTAAGAAAAGGGCATTTGACTTACTGAAGTCCTCTGAAAGTCACCAACAAACACTGACTAAATTGGGTGACAATCTGGATGTTGAAGAATCTCTCATTACATCTTGTGGCCAGTTTGTGAGTGCTATGTATGTACCAAATAATCCAGTGATGTCTGTAGATGAGACAAGATATTGGTTGTTTTGTCAGAAGCAACAGAGAAATGAAAACCTCCCACCTACATCCAACAGTCTAAAACATCACATTGAGAGAGTAAACTACCAAGTCCATGTTTGGAAACAGTCTCTGAAACCAATCATGAACATTCCTTCACCAGTTGACCATGGTTGGAGCATTTGTGATGCTCAGCTTATCCCTATTCTGATGTCGAGAGATCCTGCTCCCAGTGGATTGGTTGAGCTGACATCGTGTAAATGCAAAAAGTCAGCATGCCAGCGAAGAGATCTATGTCAGTGCAAACAGAATGATCTAGTGTGCACAGAGGCATGTATTTGCATGGCAGGTGATTGTTGTCAGAACACCTTTGACTTGCTGCCAGGAGATGACTCCGATTCTGACATGGAGTAACTTATGATATGAAAGAAAGTGAAAAGGAGCGTTGATTATAAGCTTCTGTATGTATCAAAAGTGAGTAAGAGTTGTCTGCTAGAACAATATGAATAGCTACAACCAGTGCTTAGACGCAGCTATCGGCCATGAAGCATAGTTTTCAAACACTCTTAGATAATGTTATTTCATCAAATATTTTAGGAGTGTGAAGCTTTTATTTACCTTACCATGGAAACTAAGTTCTAGTTCAATACTGTATTAAACACCAAATAAATTGTTTGTTTCTTATATCAGTACAAATTTAGTCATCCACTGTGTATATGTAGTAAAACTACAAGGGCGGTTATTTTGGCGGCCATTTTGAATTTTGGGTAATATATTAAAATTTCTATTAGCATGCCATCACTCTAGAAGAAAAAGGGAAACAAAAACAACTTGTTTTAATATAAAAATAATGTTAATTTTCAATAAATACATCACCACCACTCGTTTCCGTGAAAAGTTGGAAAAACGCTAAAATGCCCCTGTCTCAAAGAATAAGCTGTAAATCATACTATTACAACGATATGACCATACAAAATGACTTGTTTTGTGCCCAAGACATCACTCTAGGAGAGAAAAGTGTAAAAAGACATCAAAAGTATCAACTTCGGTTATAAATGGAAACATTCGGTGTTCATTTCTATGTAAATCTAAGATCTGAGAAGGCAAAACACGCCAAAACAAAATGGCCGCCCAAATGGCGGCCATTTTGATTTTTTTTTAAAAAACAAAATATGTCAAATAATTTTTACATCCTTTAGCAACACTCAGAAGTAAAAATAAATGTGATCAGATTGATAGTAGTAAAAATATGTATGATTAACTTTAAGGTGTTGTCGGGCAGAAAACCAAATGTGGCGAAAATGCTCGCAGACCCCCACCACATATAAAGGCCTATAAAAAAAAACTGATACCACAATCTGAGAGTATTACAGGCCTTTTCATGAGCCCAAGACATCATGCTAACTGAAAATAGTGTCAAACAAAATCAGTACTGGGGAGGCTACGAAATCCTATTTCTAGGCCTCTTTTGAGAGTCTCCTCCTGGACTATTACACTTTCTTAGTAAAGTATCATCTAAGTGGCTTTTACACAACGTTTCAATTCTTCATTCCCGAATTAGGATGAAACATTAACATATGTTGTTACCTTGATGAACACACAAATAACTCTAAACCATTGTCGAAATCACGTTTCTGTCCATTGTCCACGTGAAATGCAATAAGGTATCATGTCCATAGCGAATGTCTTCGGGTGCGTTTTGGCCCACTGTTTTCTTTGCTGCGTTTCTCACGCAGTTCTCCTGTCCAGGCCACAGGCCGTTGTGTCTTTGCAAGGATGAAAGATGATAAAAAGATATTTAAACATTTGTGATGACCCCCGACTCGAAATGTTTCGTTTTGAGCGTTTTGAGTAGGGGGTCATCTCAAAAACAATAATTTTTCATCTTTAATCCTCGCAAAGACACGAGGGCCTGTGGTCCAGGCAGCTTGAGCGGAACATGGAGAACGCATGAATGTTTGAGTAGATATATATACTCTTGTGTCTGTAAGAGAACCAGTTGATACAGATACGATGTGTCCATAAAGACTGATAATAGATTGTCTTCCTTGTCTAGCGCAAGGATAGCACGCATAATGAGATGTAGTCTGTCTTACTGTCCCTGAACCATATCATTTTCACTACAGCCATGCCCTCCCTGCAAATGCCAAATTTCTAAGTGAAGCAAGTCTAAATTTCCCCATGGTCTGGTCTCCCTGTGGCTCCTTTTCAGTTTAAATGGGATTATTTGTTACAATAAAAATGATATATATTCAGAGACTAAGCGTTAGTCAAGTGGAGATGCTGTGGCCAATTACAAATACTTTACAGCTGAAACAATTCAGTTACTTGACACCTGTAATTTAAATGACTTTCTACAAAGTCACACTCAATGCTGCATAAATCCAAATGTGACATGTTGCGAAAACAATGTGATGATTATATTAAACTAACAAATTGAGCACTTCTGTGATAGAAAGAATACACATTTCAAGCTATATCAGGATATATTATGGACGCTTCAAGGACAGACAGCTCTGCATGTTGGAACTATGTGGTGTGGACGCCATCGTGCACTGGTATATTTCTTAGTACATGTAACTGTTGTTCTTAACCCACGATGTGTGTGCAAATACGTCCGACAGTCAGTGTGTGAAATAGTTTCCAAGTTTTGCTAGCCAGTCCGGCTTGCTATGCCTGAAAGTTACTAGCCCACAAAATAATTCACAAGCCCGACATCTGAATGAAGAAACTAAGCAAAAGATTACAAAAAGGTAAAATAGCATCATATATCAGGCCATAATCCTGTATGATTTAAACGTGTATTATAACTTAACTATTTGGAGAGTGATATGTTTTTAAAATGTCACCATGAAAATTCAATAACCAGTGCAGATTTACAGGACCGACTGGATTTTTACTAGTCACGGGCTAGCGGGCAAGTGGCTATTTCGCACACTGGATCACGGGGAGTAGGATGGTTCGAGGGGAAGGAGGGTTCTGTAGGGGAAGTAGGGTGGATGGACGGGAAGAAAGGTTGGTGTTCGGGGAGTAGGGTGGATGGAGGGGAAAGAGGATGGATGGAGAGGACGGATGGTTGGTGAAGGGAAAGTAGGGTGAGTGAAGGGGAAGAAGGTTAATGAAGGGAAAGTAGGGTTGGTGAAGGGGAAGGAGGGTGGATGGAGAGGACGGAGGGTTGGTGGAGGGGAAGGATGGTTGGTGGAGGGGAAGAAGGGTGGATGGAGGGTTGGTGAAGGGGGAAGGAGGGTGGATGGAGAGGACGGAGGGTTTGGTGGAGGGAAAGATGGATGGTGGAGGGGAAGAAGGGTGGATGGAGGGTTGGTGAAGAAGGAGGAAGGAGGGTGGATGGAGAGGACGGAGGGTTGGTGGAGGAGAAGGATGGTTGGTGGAGGGAAGAAGGGTGGATGGAGGAGAAGAAGGAGGGTTGGTGAAGGGGGAAGGAGGGTGGATGGAAGGACGGAGGGTTGGTGGAGGAGAGGATGGTTGGTGAGAAGGGGAAGGAGGGTTGGTGTTGGGAAGTAGGGAGAGGATGGGTGGAAGGAGGGAGGATAGATGGAGGGGGAAAGAGGGTTGGTGTGAGGGGAAGCAGGGTGATTGGAGGGAAAGAAAGGTGGATGGAGGGGAAGAAAGGTGGATGGAAGGGACTGAGGGTTTTGTGAAGAGGAAGGAGGGTTGTGAAGGGGGAAGTAGGGAGGATGGAGGGGGAAGGAGGGTTGGTGAAGGGGAAGGAAGGTTGATGAAGGCAGAAGGAGGGTGGATAGGGGACTGAGGGGGTTGGCAGAAGAGGAAGGTGGGTTGGTGTTGGGAAATAGGGTGGATGGAGTGGAAGGAGGAGGAGGGGTGGGATGGAGGGGAAAGGAGGGTTGGTGACGGGGAAGGAGGGTTGGTGAAGGGGAAGTTGGGTGAGTGGAGGGAAGGAGGGTTGGTGAAGGGAAGGAGTGTGGATGCTGGAGAGACGGAGGGGGTTTGGTGAAGGGGAAGGGGGAGGGGTGTGGAGGGAAGGAAAGTTGGTGCGAAGTTGAAGTAGGGTGGATGGAGGGAATGAGACTTGGGGTGAAGGGAAGGAAGGAGGGTTGGTGACGAGGGAAGGAGGGTTGGTGAAGGAGAAGCAGGGTGGATGGAGGGAAAGGAGAGGGCTGGTGAGAAGGAAGTGGGGTGGATGGAGAGAACGAAGGTTTGGTGAGAAGGGAAGGAGGTGTGGAGGGAAGGAAGAGCAGGTGAAGTTGAAGTAGGGTGGATGGAGGGAATGAGACTTGGTGAAGGGGAAGGAGGGTTGGTGTTAGCGAGAAATAGAGGTGGATGGAAGGGGAAAGGAGGGTTGAGTGAAAGGGAAGGAGGGTGGTGGATGGAGAGGGAAGGAGGGTTGGTGAAGGGAAGGAGGGTGAGGTGAAGGGGAAAGGGGATTGGTGAAGGGGAAGAAGGGGTTGGTGAAGGGGAAGTGAGAGGTGGATGGAGGGAAAAGAAGGAGGGATGGTGAAGGGAAGTAGGGTGGTGAGGGGGAGAACGTAGGTTCGGTGAAGGAAAGATAGGTGGATGAAGGGGGAAAGGTAGGGTTGGTGAAGGGGGAAGGAGGGTGGATGGAGAGAACGGAGGGGTTGGTGCAGGGGAAGGAGGGTTGGTGAAGGGAAGAGAGGGTGGATGGAGAGGGTTGGAGGGTTGAAGGGGAAGGAGGGGTGGATGGAGGACTGGAGGGTTGGTGAAGGGGAAGTAGGGTGGAGGGAAGGAAAAGTTGGTGAAGTTGAAGTAGGTGGATGGAGAGGAATGAGACTTGGTGTGAAGGGGAAGGGAGGTTGGTGTTGGGAAGGAGGGTGTATTGTGGGCGAGAAGTCTCTTATTGTGGGCGAGAAGTCTCTTATTGTGGGCGAGAAGTCTCTTATTGTGGGCGAAGTCTCTTATTGTGGGCGAGAAGTCTCTTATTGTGGGCGAGAAGTCTCTTATTGTGGGCGAGAAGTCTCTTATTGTGGGCGAGAAGTCTCTTATTGTGGGCGAGAAGTCTCTTATTGTGGGCGAGAAGTCTCTTATTGTGGGCGAGAAGTCTCTTATTGTGGGCGAGAAGTCTCTTATTGTGGGCGAAGTCTCTTATTGTGGGCGAGAAGTCTCTTATTGTGGGCGAGAAGTCTTGTTATTGTGGGCGAGAAGTCTCTTATTGTGGGCGAGAAGTCTCTTATTGTGGGCGAGAAGTCTCTTATTGTGGGCGAGAAGTCTCTTATTGTGGGCGAGAAGTCTCTTCAGTTGTGGGCGAGAAGTCTCTTATTGTGGGCGAGAAGTCTCTTATTGTGGGCGAGAAGTCTCTTATTGTGGGCGAGAAGTCTTAATGTGGGCGAGGTTGTGGGGGAGAAGTCTCTTGATTGTGGAAGAGAAGGGCTCTTATTGTGGGCGAGAAGTCTCTTATTGTGGGCGAAGTCTCTTATTGTGGGCGAAGTCTCTTATTGTGGGTCTCTATTGTGGGCGAGAAGTCAGTGGGTGAAGTCTTATTATGTGGGCGAGAAGTCTCTTATTGTGGGCGAGAAGTCTCTTATTGTGGGCGAGAAGTCTCTTATTGTGGGCGAGAAGTCTCTTATTGTGGGCGAGAAGTCTCTTATTGTGGGCGAGAAGTCTCTTATTGTGGGCGAGAAGTCTCTTATTGTGGGCGAGAAGTCTCTTGTGTGTGGGCGAGAAGTCTCTTATTGTGGGCGAGAAGTCTCTTATTGTGGGCGAGAAGTCTCTATATTGTGGGCTTCTTATTGTGGGCGAGAAGTCTCTTGTATGTGGGCGATTGTGGGCGAGAAGTCTCTTATTGTGGGCGAGAAGTCTCTTATTGTGGGCGAAGTCATTGTGGGCGAGTCTCTTATTGTGGGCGAAGTCTCTTATTGTGGCGAGAAGTCTCTTATTGTGGGCGAGAAGTCTCTTATTGTGGGCGAGAAGTCTCTTATTGTGGGCGAGAAGTCTTATTGTTGTGGGCGAGAAGTCTCTTAATGTGGGCGAGAAGTCTCTTATTGTGGGCGAGAAGTCTCTTATTGTGGGCGAGAAGTCTCTTATTGTGGGCGAGAAGTCTCTTGTGGGCGATTGTGGGCGAGAAGTCTCTTATTGTGGGCGAGTCTCTTAAGTCTCTTATTGTGGGCGAGAAGTCTCTTGACGAGAGTCTCTTATTGTGGGCGAAGTCTCTTATTGTGGGCGAGAAGTCTCTTATTGTGGGCGAGAAGTCTCTTATTGTGGGCGAGAAGTCTTTGTGGGCGAGAAGTCTCTTATTGTGGGCGAGAGTCTCTTATTGTGGGCGAGTCTCTCTATTGTGGGCGAGAAGTCTCTTATTGTGGGCGAGAAAGTCTCTTATTGTGGCGCTATTGTGGGCGAAAGTCTCTTATTGTGGGCGAGAAGTCTCTTATTGTGGGCGAGAAGTCTCTTATTGTGGGCGAGAGTCTCTCTTATTGTGGGCGAGAAGTCTCTTGTGTGGCGAGAGTCTCTTGTTGTGCGAGAAGTCTCTTATTGAGAAGTCTCTTGTTGTGGGCGAGAAGTCTCTTATTGTGGGCGAGAAGTCTCTTTATTGTGGGCGAGAAGTCTCTCTTATTGTTGTGGGCGAGAAGTCTCTTATTGTGGGCGAGTCTCTTAAGCGAGAAGTCTCTTATTGTGGGAAATCGAGAGGTCTCTTATTGTGGGCGAGAAGTCTCTTATTGTGGGCGAGAGTCTCTTATTGTGGGCGAGAAGTCTCTTAAGTCTCTTATTATGGGCGAGAAGTCTCTTATTACGGGCGAGAAGTCTTTTATTGTGGGCGAGAGCGAGAGTCTCGGGCGAGAAGTCTCTTATTGTGGGCGAGAAGTCTCTTATTGTGGGCGAGAAGTCTCTTGTTGTGGGCGAGAAGTCTCTTATTGTGGGCGAGAAGTCTCTTATTGTGGGCGAGAGAATGTCTCTTATTGTGGGCGAGAAGTCTCTTATTGTGGGCGATTGAAGAAGTCTCTTATTGTGGGCGAGAAGTCTCTTATTGTGGGCGAGAGGTCTCTTATTGTGGGCGAGAAGTCTCTTATTGTGGGCGAGAAGTCACTTATTGTGGGCGAGAAGTCTCTTATTGTGGGCGAGAAGTCTCTTGTTGTGGGCGAGAAGTCTCTTATTGTGGGCGAGAAGTCAGTTATTGTGGGCGAGAAGTCTCTTATTGTGGGCGAGAGGTATCTTATTGTGGGCGAGAAGTCAGTTATTGTGGGCGAGAAGTCTCTTGTTGTGGGCGAGAGGTCTCTTATTGTGGGCGAGAAGTCTCTTATTGTGGGCGAGAAGTCTCTTATTGTGGGCGATACAAACCGAAACACGAGTCTCATTAACCAATTCAGACAATGACCCACTTTTCAGCCGATCCGAATTTTTCTCGTGTGAAAGTGAAAATGGTCGAGAATTGTCTTATTGTTAAATGGGCGAGAAGTGTCTTTTTGTGGGCGAAAAGTCTCATATTGTGGGCGAGAAGGCTCTTAATGTGGGAGAGAAGTCTCTTATTGTGGGCGAGAAGTCTCTTATTGTGGGCGACCGAGAAGGCTCTTAATGTGGGCGAGAGGTCTCTTATTGTGGGCGAGAAGTCTCTTATTGTGAGCGAGAAGTCTCGTGTTGTGGGCGAGAAGTCTCTTGTTGTGGGCGTGAAGTCTCTTATTATGGGCGAGAAGTCACTTATTATGGGCGAGAAGTCTCTTATTGTCGGCGAGAAGTCTCTTATTGTGGGCGAGAAGTCTCTTAATGTGGGCGAGAAGTCTCTTATTGTGGGTGAGAAGTCTCTTATTGTGGGCGAGAGGTCTCTTATTGTGAGCGAGAAGTCTCTTATTGTGGGCTAGAAGTCTCTTATTGTGGGCGAGAAGTCTCTTATTGTGGGCGAGAGGTCTCTTATTGTGGGCGAGAAGTCTCTTATTGTGGGCTAGAAGTCACTTATTGTGGGCGAGAAGTCTCTTATTGTGAGCGAGAAGTCTCTTAATGTGGGCGAGAAGTCACTTATTGTGGGCGAGAAGTCTCTTACTGTGGGCGATATGTATGGCATTTGGCTGAACGGTAGTAGACATTGACTTAGGTCATGCAATTTGTTCACATCAGCCTGAAAGTAACTTCCATTTTTTTACTAAGAGAGTAAGCCGCAAAGAGCAATATGCCCGCTTTGTCTTTATCAGGCAAACCGGAGGTGGATAGCAATGAGCACCGGTCCAAATGGACGCACTGATCTGCTTGTATACAGTTATACGTCTGGAAATACTGAGGGTAGGTTGAACTTGAAGGTCAGTAATAAATTTGATCTTAAATGTTACTATTTGATACCTTGTGAAAACGTTGAAAACTATTTGCGGACATCTCATTACTATTCAACATATTTCTTTCCAGTTTCCAACGTTTCGTTCATCAAATGCATGTTTGATATCTATATATGCAGTTATCGATATAAGTAATCGAAAAATACTCACAGTAAAAAATATATTATTTTTGAGGATGCGAGATTTTGTACATCAAAGGTGCCTGGTATCGGACAATCATATCAACTACCAGTGGAAACTCTTATCTAACATATACATACACTACTATATACCAAAGATTCGTTAACCGGGGACATTTACATTTACATTGCAATAAGTACATTGAATTGATGAAGTCAATGATGATATCTCGATCATCAGTCACATAATGGATATACATGGCAAAGTCTGACGTTTCCAACAACACGGTGACTGAACACACACATAGAGGAACCCTGTTATTGTTTCTCATACCTAAACGATGTCTTACACGGTGTTTACCAAATGGAGGCGATAGATGGCAGCGTGACCTTTTGCCATTACAGTGTTTAACCTTTGATAATCAGGAAATATATATGTAATTTCACGGGGATTGATGATAGGTAAGAATGAATATCTGGTGGTTACGCAAATCGTTGGCATACGCAGTCAATCTCCTTTGGATGGACACTCGAGATTCTCGTTGTGGCACGAGAGTTGTACTTTCTCGTATTGAGTTTCCTTAACAAAATAAATCTCGCGATTCGGCTTTCACAACGAGTGCACAGTGCCCATCTGGGACTCTCAGGGAGTCGACGGGGGAATATCATTTGCCCTGTCGGTGCTCATAATACGCCAGAATAAAATGCGGAATGACATAAGTTCTACTCAGTTTTTTTATGCACTAAGTCGTTTTCGGGGTGATAGGTAAGACATTTATTGTGGTTTAAGACAACAATTATTCTAAGAAGATTACAGAGAAACAGCAATAATATAAACTACACATTCCCTGCACTCCCCCAAGGTCACGGAAAGGGCAAATGCCAGACAAGAAGACTAGGGTTGAAACAGACCGTTTGTTTTGGTACACAAAAACTGTCGCAGATTACAAAACAGTGAAATGTTAGTTGTGACACGTTCTGCAGTTGCTAAATATCATGGAAATATCATCCCCTGAACCTAACGCGCTTTCTTTCCACTTTACACACGAGTGTTTTCTAATTACGAAAGGTGACTCGACAAACGGAAATGCTGTTCAGCGTTCAGGAACACTGCTACGTAGAGTTGGACGAATCAATACTAATTTCAGAGTGAACGCACTTTGGTAGTTCTAATCGTGCTGATCCTGCCTTTTCACATGTAGGAAACAAATGATACTTACAGCAATATTCAAGGTACACCATGGTCGGGGAGAACCAGAGCTGGGCCTCGCACTAAACTAACAATTTGTCTCTGGAATGAACATATCTTACAGAAGAAAACGCTTTTAAACCATGTTTATACAGGGATACTCTACAACCTTATATAGTCTCCGTGGTTTATACAATTAATAAAAAGGAACTTAGAGACGTCTTCATTTTCAGAAACTGTGGTAAGACTTGTCACATATTCTAGACTTGCACGGGCTACATTTTGGTATATTTGTTTTAGGGTCTGCATAACAGACTAACAATGTACCAATGGTGGGTATACGACGCTGGCTATGTCCGACAAGCAAACTGCACCACATCTTAATGGAACCATGATGGTTATATCTTTGGACAAATACAATCGGAGACCGTCCTGGAAGTTTCATTGCATGTATCCCCGTTGTTGTAATATGACTGGTGACTGAATATTCATCCATATTCAGTTGTGTGCATATATGTGTATGTTGAGTATATCCGATATCGCCTAGGTGCTTTCTAACTCACTTTTAACGACAATCCTTGTTATTGTTATTTCCAGGATAAGACAGCTCCCCCCTCCCGAACCATCCTAGATGTGACACTAAGAGAAACAAACTCGTTTCTAAAACTACTTAAACCGATCTTTTATTCCATAATTTGAAATAGCAAAACTCACAACACTTCATTTGTCCGGCTCGTTGATTATTTACATTACTCCGAATAGAAAATTGTTTTTATCCCATTACGTAAATGTGAAATCGTGACTTCAGTCTCAGAACGGACCTGCATATCCAATATGGAATCTTAACCTCCCTGTTCCAGCGAAACGAATCGCTACCGTCCATTAACGCTAAAATCCTCTATCGATACTCAGATAGCACGAGAACCGCATTAAACACCAATTCCAAAACCCCATATTGAAAACCAGAGAAGATATTTCATCATTCTTTGATCCCGAGTATTCGGCCGAATATTGCCTTCTGAATATCGCTTTGATTCCGCTCCACAAATGTAATATTCCGATAGATTTTGCAAGAAAAACAAATCCTAGACTTTGCTTAAGATATTGAGTTCATTAAATCAATGTTGATTCAAATCCTAGCTGATATTGTAAGATCCATCAATCCGAGCTCGGAATCTCAATGATAGGGAAAAATAGGAGTGTATTTCTTGCTGACACGGCGCTCATTTAACTGGACGTCACATCGAAATAAGGGATCTTTGTTTTTCTGATGTGTCGGTGAACAAAATAAAGCTCTCCAGATCGAAAATAGAACCTGGATTTAATTTCACGACATGTATAACATTACATAATTAGGCTTCTGTGGCAAAATATGTCGCCTGTTGTCTGATATTTTCTGATAAAACATGGTAACACCTCTGACCGCGAATACCCCCAAGGGATGTAAAAGTTTGAAAATAGTAAGCAAAGACAAATTATCCGTTTTTTAAGTAACAAAAAATGGTGTTCGGTTAAAATTGTTTTGCTAACTTCGAACACGCTTACTGTAATAGCAAAACAACACAAAGTCTATCAACATTTGAGAACAACCCTGTATACATGAGAACAAACAATGGACGCACGTGTGCAGTTACATAATTGGTAACAAGTGTGGGAATAATGTTTGCGAGCTGGCATTTGAGTTTCCCTTGTCTTGTAATCGGCAGATGTGTGTGATATACATGTGTTACATACACGTCATCACTGTGCTGGTTAATTGCATCAAGTCATTTATAGCACGTGTACACACAACATGACGATGGTGAACTGTAAACAAGTTACACTTTTGAAATACAGGTGTGCAATTTCATCATGTTCAATTATATTGCCGGGGCCCCAGATTGAGGGGCGGTGGGGTAGCCTAGTGGTTAAAGCGTTCGCTCGTCACGCCGAAGACCCGGGTTCGATTCCCCACATGGGTACGCTGTGTGAAGCCCATTTCTGGTGTCCTCCGCCGTGATATTGCTGGAATATTGCTAAAAGCGGCGTAAAACTAAACTCACTCACTCACACTTACAGGTTACACGTTGGAATTTCTTTCCACAATGTAAATATAGCACTTTTATAAGACTACTTCTGATAATACTGACGGTCGCTATTATGTTCATGTTAATAATAATGATTTATAATAATAGTTGAAAGTAAAATCGATGATGATGATACTTTTCAACAGAATACAATTACAATGACCCGGTGGCACCACCCACAGTATTGACGTCTTACTTCTTGTCTCTGACCCAGTCCATGTTTTCCCGTCAGTTTATGGTGTGTCAGAAATAAAAATATTCTTTTCCCAGGTTCTCCTCCGTGGAAATATACAAATGATGCAAGTATGCCCTCCCCCACCCTTCTCCACCTCCTTGTATTGACGATTCCCAGTCAAAGCCAGAATCGCTTATTTACACTGGAACCGTGGCATTGAATGGAACCAGCCGTTGTATTTCTGTTGGCATTCAGGGCAAACTTCATCCTATGACTTCCCGAAATTATTCATTCCATATTTGAATCGCCTATTAGCTTGCTGGTTTCTCAAATAAGCTCCAAGATCTGGAACAATAAACTCACGCCGGTGTTTTCATACGATGTTAGGATGGTGTTGCGTCCACCTCGGATTGTTGCCTTGATGTAATGCTTTCACGTTGGTAATGCTTGCTCCACGCATGATGCGTGAGACCTTTATGTGCTTGATAGACAACGAAGACAACGTTATTGGAAAGAAGTATCGTGTTGTGACTTAATCAGTTGCCACAAAGGTACTGGATTCTTTACTGAAACCATCATTTCATGTCCGGTTCTATCATGGTGGCCTTTATCGAGTCTGGGCCCGGCAACCCTGTCAGCAACGTCGTCGGCCTACAGCCTCACTCAGTTTAAAGGATCCCCGTTTGAGTCTGTTCTCATGACAAGCATTAGTTTGTGTAGAATACGATAGGCTACTGTTAATCATAAAAGTTTCCAATGTCAAGTTACTGTATCTAATCTGCCATTTTGAACATTAAAAATAATATTTTTATTACATATTTGGTATTATATTTTTTCTTTCGATACCATGTTTTATACCATACAAAACATTTTGTAACTTGATGTCTACAAATACGTTCGAGATACTTATCGTTCTCTCGTCACGTCACAATTCTGGCTCGGGTTTTAACACGAGTACAATGCGTGAAGTCAGTTATTGATATCTCCACGGCAATATTGCAGAAATAATCTCAAAGCAGAAAAGCCATACTCAGTCGCCTGTCTTGAGACAGAAGTTATGACCCCGATCTCTCGGGAAGTCTATTTCCGGGTCACGTGTTTCCCAGGTGGCTCTGGTCAACTGCACGTGCAGTTCCTGTCTTTACAAATTATGCCTGAAGGCCTTGTTATGTAAACCATTCCAATGAACATATGAAACGTATGTGCCATATCACAATAGCGTTTGAATATTACAAGCTGAGTATAACCACATTCCATATTTCGCTGATCTTTAAATCTGACATCCACAAACGAGCTCACCTATACTTTCTTTGATGATTTACAACCCGCAAATACCAACGTTTACATTTATGGGCCTGTAAATGAATACAGTGCTGTGGTAAACAATATATTCCGTAGTGAGTAACGCCAGGAATCTACCCTTGGAACGTTACTTCTATACTCTCATAACGTGAAAACTGCAGCAAAAGACTCGTTAATGCAGACGGTAACGTTCCAAGTGAAAATGTCATGATAAGCAAGTTTGTGTTCGAGAAAGATTGAATAGCAGGAATCCCGAACAAACGACGTTTCAATGAATCTGGGACCATATTCTGTTCAGCGTGAAACGTGAATTTTTAGTGTATGTTTATCGGATTATTTTGTCAATTTGTTGTTTGCAAATGACAATTCCTCATTAGAAAAGACTGAACGACGAGGAAAGTGTATGCATGTTCTACCTATTGCTCTACTCATTCTTAGGCAGGCAGGAAGGGTATGTCTGAAAATGAAGGAAATTTTTCTTGGACGACATGACGCAGCACCTAGTCACCTGCATTTCTAAGAAAAGGTATTTTTCAAATTCCCGGCGTCATATACAGGTTTACACGTGTTGTCCCTGAATCCGTCCCTGTATTTCGAGCTTAATTCAATGTGGGCCCAGTTGTGTTTGTTGGTATTCTTGATGGGAAAGCATTCCTGCCGCAATACGTTTGTTTCCGTTGAAAAAATAAACTTCCTCTATCTCCCTCCCCAGAATGAAGAGAAATACGCCCAAGAAACATTTACTTTACTTTATGCACCCTGATAGATTGGGGTTCATTTGGATAATATTTTCAGAACCTTTTATGCATTTTAGGATCTTCATAAATCATCACCAAATACGTTCTTCAACCACTTTATGTGGTCTCATATAAATGTATATACTTTAGAATGCTTGATACATCCCATCTTTGCTCCATCATTACTTACTGATAAGTACATGGCAGTATATAGTAACCTTCTCCGTTTAAGTCCAGATAAGAGGACACTAAGGGCGCCAGACCTATCTGGGGACAACTGAATTTATAATGTTGCCTTAGGGACTGGTGCAAGTCTAGAGAAATCATCTAAGTGATTTATTGCTTGAAAGTGGACATACGTACATATACTCGGATTATGTCTATTGATGGCAGAAATTCAGATATCTTCCATCTGTCTTAGCAATCTGATCTACATGCACACGTTAGTATTGTCTGGCCTATAGTGCATAAACCATTTTTAAACGAGTTTCCTCAGTCAGTTCTAGACAATTTTTATACTGTGTAAACAATGCAGGAAATTTAAAAACTTGACACTTTCCGGTGTTATAAACTTTAAAATCTGACTTAAGTTGAGACACATATTTACCCATTTAAGAACAATAAATAAAGAAAACAACAACATATGTATGTTAATAAGCCACTAACAGAATATGAAGCAGACAGAAATCTTCTTGCTCAAACTCTGTGTTTGATTGAAGTTTCTATGATTTAACTTGACTGATCTTCCCAACCCCTTTAATAAACTCCAAAGCCGCGAAGCCTAAGTTAGACGAAGAAAAAGGTTGAAGTTTTTAAGCAGATTGCGTGTGGGACTCGCGCGTCTCCGTGTGTCTGGCTGGGGGACAATATTGAGGGAATACATCAAAATTCATAAGGCACAAAATCAATTAGATTTCCCGTGTAGGAAATATATCAATCACTTTGGCCGGAGGACAGAATCCAGGCGTGTTTTATAAGTGTTTTGAGGATTTACTTGTCTCATGTATGCTCTTAGGTAAACCACTCATAAGATCATTCTAAATTGATATTGGGTCATATCAGTTTTGATATTCAGTAATCAGTTCAGTGAACAACAGTTGGGACTGTTTTACGCTGTCCGTCTCATGGGGTGGACGGTGTTCATTTGGAACAAACTTCTGTCCTGATTGATGGCCTAGACTAAGCTCTGACAGAGTCTGTTGTTTTGAATCCCCTTGTTGGTATTGGAATGACATGAGCCAGCGTGTTTCCGATGTAGTAAAAGGCACATCTATCAACCAAACACACATTATAAGCAAAGTGTCACTGGTGTTTTTTATGGTTTCTTTGACTAAAAAAGGATTCTCTCGACGGAACAGAAAAAATAGTGAAATATTCACAAGTTTACATTTTCTTGAACTCATTCAGTGCCAGTACATTCCTTCCGATTCGTGTGTGGTGATATGGCTTGGCGTGAGGCAGGGATGACCAAATATTTGTGCTGAGCATCGTTAGTTGCATATTGGGGACATGCAAGTATTCTATAATCGCAAGTTAGGTTTTCTTATTCTACAGCCCCAACGAAATGACGTAATTTCAACAAAAAAATGTCAAATATATTTCTTATAACACATATAGTATAACCTACATAACACTTTCTTATTTAGATAATAATCAAAATATATCTCCGTTATACACATTCCGTTCCATCCTCTTATATTTGAAAATCTGAAAAAGTGAAATATGACGTGTAATAACAGTGCATTTATACTTTGTTATACTACCTGTTGGTCATACCAAGGGATACAATGGTCTCATGAATCCATTTATCTACAACTAGCTATGCAGAAGACCAAACGTATACAAATCAAAACTTACAATTGGACTGTCGTTGCCGCCATGTTTGAAGTCGAATCAGAACTATGCGACCACTTTTCACTAGTAGATACACCGTAATCATACATGCATGCCAATTTTCAGTGTCGGCCAAGAGGTGTCAAAAGGATAAAATTTCCTTCTACTCAATTTCCTACGAATGTTTTAATTGTGTCGTATTAATCAGTCTGTTAAAAGAATGTCAGCTTTTTCTCACGAAAACCATTTATGTCTATTTGCATCCATTTCGTCGACTTCGCGACATTAAACAGGAGTCTGGGTATGATAGACTAACGTTTATGTGTGATATATTGCAAGGGTTCATCTGATTCCCTTCTCGGTTAAAGTTCTCCACCTCAGATTGATGTATTCCCAGCAGCGATCGTAATGTGCACGGTTCAGCGTTCCATGGATCATACAAGCATATGGAAATGGTGATATAACATTTATACACTTCACTTGTCAAACCGACAGACATGAGTCACGGCATTACACTGTACCACGCTAAACAGTCTACAGTTGCCCTGACGCCAGCGGTGCCAGTCATATCCAATATTTGGCGAGTTTCGTGAAGGCAATGATGTACACAGTGCATCTCTGTGCTTGTCGCTGGATACGTCTGACGAATTTGAAGTATAGGAGTCTAGCCGCTGGGCTTGGGTCTTTCACGTATGTGTGTTTACGTGTGTGGGCGTGTGTGTTTCTGTATCCGACTGGGTGGGCGGATGTAGGGAGGATGTATATTGACGTGTCACGGGTATTATGTATGCTTGACATCCATGGGGTATTTCAGCGTCGCGTCGAGAACGCCAGACTGCAACTGTGAGATATCGACATACAGGAACTGATTCAAGTACAAAATGACCTGTTTTCAATGAGGTATTTTTTTTATCCTGCTGTGTTCAACAGTATCTCCATTCACATCATGACATGGTAGCTGGTGTACAGCCTGAAGTGACAAGAACGTGGACGTTTACCACCCAGAGGAGACTCCCAGTGTCTTTGGTATTGAGCGGATTTTAAAATATCTACTCCTCAACACACGTTGTTTTTTCGTAGTAAATTAATCAATCAATAAAACCTTCCTTCCCTCATCAGTAAAAACAATATGCAAAGATTTCTTTAATACAGACCGGCTAACGGGTATTTCTTTATTTGACCGTTTCATGCAGTTTGTTATATGTAAATGAGTGAGTGAGTTTAGTTTGACGCCGCTTTTAGCAATATTCCAGCAATATCCCGGCGGGGGACACCAGAAATGGGCTTCACACATTGTACCCATGTGAGGAATCGAACCCGGGACTTCGGCGTGACGAGCGAACGCTTTAACCACAAGGCTACCCCACCGCCCGTTGGATGGCATCAGTACAGTATTCTTTAATCTGTAGCGAACATGTCCATGGTAACAAATATCCATGGACAAGAGCCACACATTCCGTACAGCAGTATCTATCATGATGATTCTTCGTCTTTGCTTCATTGCAAACAGTACTCATGGTTCAGAGTGCAGGTGACGATGCTATCTAAACGAAATAGAATCTCCAAACTGTGTTATACGGAATACCTCCGGCAAACAACAACGTCAATAAGAACATAATAGAGTCCCATCAATACATCTATAAGTCTAAACGATTTGAAAAATTATATTAACAATTATATGCAATCAATTAATGAAGTGTAGCTCCAAGCTCAATGTTTATAAGCACCTACAACGCACATATATGATTTAATTTGTAGGTTTAACCAGTTCTTGTGTATTTTGTTTAAATGATATATGTACTGGTGAGGTATTGATATAAGCAGAGTTCTGCTTGTTTACCAAACCAGATTCTCTAGGAATAAAAATATGTTTAAACCAAATAGAATCATCTCATGATAATCATCAAATGTAAAGTTTCACCTCGATCGCTGTGATTTTTTATCCATCATTCTGTTTGTTTTCAAAAACCAAAACACATTACAGTCTAAAATTAACAATTTATTGTCACTGTTTTCGTACAGTACATGGATTCAGCGAGCAGTCTCACTTGATTCATCAATGATTCACTTGCTAATGATATATACCCAAATGATACACGTGAGGTAAACCTCTTGAACCCGACATCGCTGGAACAGTATATATCAGATTACTCCTCAAAACAAGTGTCCATGGAGATACAGACAAAACAGCTGGGTCCACCGCCACACCGTCACTTCCATCATTTATGTAACTTATCTGTTGATTAGGATAAACACAGCACCTGTTGAATGTGTATGCCAGATAACGTTATGTGATGAACGATCGCTATCTATTTATTCACATATATACTGATGGACAGGAAAAACAAGGAAACGGAAATATACCGCCCCCGTACAAGTTATACATAGATATGCATATCAACAGAACGGAGAGGGAGTGAAGATGTTTACAAATGTTTACCAATGCTCTAGTCACGACCTGGGAGACTAACAGTTAGCTTCACATTTGGGAAATGTTAGACTTGCACAAGTCTCAAGATAATAATCAATACTTCAAATGAAAATTTCTAAAAAATAACAGACTAACGTCCTGTCCGCTTATCTAGACGTTAAAGGATAGACTTACTATACATCCATGACCTTAGCATTCAGTACTGCTAGGGTAATGGGAGCAAGGGTTGATTGGTTGGTTGTTTTACGCCGCACTCAGCAATATTCCAGCTATATGGCGGCGGTCGAGCCTGGACCAGATAATCCAGTGATCAACAACATGAGCGTCAATCTACGCAATTGGGATACGATGACATGTGTCAACCAAGTCAGCGAGCCTGACCACCTGATCCTGTTAGTCGCCTCTTACGACAAGCATGGGTTACTGAAGATCAAAACCACAGACAAATGCATCCCACCATTCCTCAAGGACATGAGGATACTCGACACTTTCACTATGTACAACAGAACAGGTCTGATTGTACGGTCGTTAAAGAAACATATCTGTCCTTCGGCAACCTGACTTAGTGAAAAAGGCCGCATATTGGTCCGTCGTTTATCAAGTTGACCTTATCTGTACCACGACATCATCACGTTTTGGCGAGTGGGAATACTGGTTCATGTAAAAATCTTTCTTAAAAATATCAGGAAAATCTTTGGCTTTCTGGAAGCACACGCGTAACGCAGCTTTGCCTGCAGATAAAGAAGAAGAAACCTTTATCACGACAATGGGGTCACAATGACATGGTCGTTTTTGTCTGGCGTCTATTTTTCTGGTCTATAAGCGGATGCATCTCCTTGTAGTTTAACTGTGTTATTTTAATTGCTAGGTGAGATTATTGTCGATCGCTGCAGCAAACATCACCGCTTATCTGAAACTCATTACACGCACATTTCAATGAGAGTTGTTTTGCACACAAAACTGTAAGGTCGCAATTTTGCATACCACATGCGAAATTTGGTAGTTTTTTGGCAAAGGTCACAGATAATGATGACGTCACCAGTAACTGAGCACAGTTATAGTCCCTGGTTTTTCTGGTGAAGCTGTGACGAGACGGAGGTCGCTGACTTTCATCAGATGAAGCAACGTGGGCTGACGGTGAATGCAGTTCAAGACATTTCCAGTCTGAAATGAAACATAAAGATAAATACTCGCCAATCTCTCACAGCCAGTGTAACATTAATGGTCATAAATAACATCCCACTTGGAACACCAAAACATAAACAAAACGTTACATGTATATTGTTCCGGACTGCCTTAGGCAGAGGTTAAGAAATCTATTTTACGTGCCAAATTGTGACAATAAGGTAGAACCACGGGGCATGTAGCTGTGTGTTTGTACTTGCACAAAAGGAATACAATACAGAAGAAGATTACATACGTATTAAAAGCTTCTATACAAGAGAATATCTGTACGATTAGTAAGTATTTTATATATTATCAATAACATGGCAGACATTGACAGACTCAACATAACAAATAACACAAACATAAATACTGTCTGTGAAATGGGTAAACTGAAAATTGCAATTTCCTAAATTTGTCGCTGGGGACCAAACTGCAGAGAGACCATTGCTGAGATCTTACATGCACAGGAATTGGGACGAAAGATAAAAATTGGTGCAAAGATGGCTTTTTATTTTTTTGCTTAGTGATAACATTAAACCATTAGCGTTGGTCCTCATTGGAATGCATGCACCTCATGACCGTAATGGGAAGGTAAATGTTTTATCGGACTGTATCTGTAACCAGATAGTATGGATAGTTCCTCAAATCATAAACATCATGGGGGGTTTTTACATATAAAATTGGTACTTACTCTGTAATCCCAAACAACCAGTTTCTTCTGATCTCCTCCTGTAACCAGCCTGTCTTCGTTCAGGTGGATACATCGGACGATGCCAAGGTGTTGACGTTGCTTGTGTAATAGCTCACCTGCAACAGGCAAAAAATGACGTATTCTTATAGAATGGCATTCAACTTACTGTCTGTTGGATGAATCCTGTCATTTCACAGCTTTCGGTCTGAGATTAGCACCATTCAGTACCCCAGTTCTTTCAGTCAGACTGGATACCGTCTCCATACAAACCAGGTGACCCTCACTTCAAGAGAACTTAAAACGAAGTTTGGTCGCCTGATTAAAGTGTGAGATGCCTATTAGCTTTCATTGTTTTTTTCAAAAAAGATAATCAGGCTGAAGAGTTACGTGGCGGTTATTATTCTCCATTCGGAACAGCCTGATCCTGTGATTTGGTGATATGGCCATTATGTTTAATTTTGGGTGGACATTTGCACATCAGCTTCTAATGATGCACGTGCGGAAACACCTGCGCGTGATGTGTGACCTTTGTCATAACGATAGCGACGGACAATTACAGCAAATATTAATAATACACCTGGTTGAATAATTAGCGACTCGAGCGTGGTTTAAATAAAGAATCTCGGTATGGTGGAAGATAATATTAGTCGATGATAACTTCCGGTAGGCACACACTAGTTAGGAGCAACAGCACGAAGTGAAACCATGGCTATTCATGCCTGAAGCCCGCTATAGAGACTTACTGACAGCCTCGCCTCGTAATAACGGCAATTTGTCATGACAGTATTGACGCATTGTAATGGCCAGTGAATGCATCTTCAAGACGAAAACAGGCCTTTCAATGTGTCTAACAATACACTTTGAATTATAACTCGGCTTAAATAGATAAACACAAACGGAAGGCATTGCATCGAACCGGTTTGACACAAATCGACTTCCACTGTAAGAGTTTAGCAATTTGAAAATGTTCAAAATGAAGTCACCAAACGTATAGACTCCATAGAACATTTGATACCAACAAGTTTATTTATTTATTTGTTTGTTGGAAACGCCGCATACAGTTTTCCTAATTCTCAAAAAATAACGTTTACTTACATTATTTTAGTTACAAAAGTACAACTGGTAAAACCAAATATAAGTTTTATTTTTAAAAAGCGTATTAAAAAAGGGTAAATGTCTATTCGTGGGTAATATGCACATACACCATTTGGAGACGAAGATTTCTCAACTTTCTCTTTACAAAAGAATTTTTCATTTGAAAAGAATAATAGCTTTAAGCTTCTTCCTTATGAAATAGAATGCGACGAGCAAAAACTAAATTTATTGACATGGACGTTCTAAAACGTGACTTAGGAATTGTTAGTATTACACAAACGCTTCTCATGTGGAACATACCTATCAGCTTCCTTCAAAAAAGCGATTTGTAAAGAGCTGTGTACAGCTGTGACAAGCTTATATTTGATGACACATTCCTTACTAATCCTGATGAAACGAATCTTTCTACAACCCCTGTCCTCTTCATCACGGTTCACCAATTAGAAGACAGGGGAACAAAACAAAGTGACATTTGAAAAGAAGTGCCCGACCGTATCTACCCGTGTCATTCCGCCAAAACATGCCTTATTTAGACAAGCTGCTCCAGTTGCCTCCCCGTTGCCTCCCCGTTGCGCATGAGTGGATCTCTATTTCCGGTGCAGTAAAGCTGAACGTTGGGACGTATGAAGGGACAGACTGAAGACGGGTCTTTATGACATGTTCGAGATAATGATATGGGGCTATTATCAACGTCATTTTAATATATCCAACAGAATTTGTATCAAGGGATAATATCTTCTCGGATATCGTTTGTATGGGTAACCTGGTTGAAAAGTGAAATCTCGTTACGCTGAAGACATTGTGTTAACTTATGTTCGGTGTCCAGTGAAGTCAAATGACATGTATGGTTTTTTTTAAATATATAAAATAAATAAATAAAATAAAATTCTCTCAGTAAATTGAAGTTTGATGCCATTCTTTTGCATGGTATTTCAGCGAATTATATTGCAAGAAATGAACTGACGTCATATACAACAGAACCTAACGAAGTGAAATGAGGACAGTCAAACATTCGAATGGTTCTTCACTTGTTGAACTACTGATGCAAGTATTGTCTTTCAATCGAAGAAGCTGATATTTGATTGATATTTCAGTATTTCAGTTAGATAATGTGAAAGAAAAGCCCGAAGTGTTGCAGGTCCCAGACGTTTTACAAAACTTCATTGAAATACTCGATGGCGGGTTTGGTGCAGACAAACCTACAATCATAGCTGGGGCGAACCGTGCTTAGAAATTCGAACCCATGATCATAGGTTTCTGACGTGCTTAGACGACTGGGCCACCCATAACCCCCTAAACCCACACTACAATCCTCTATAAAGACCACCTATCCCCACCCAGTCTCTCTTTCCTAAACACACACGTACGCGCGCACACAGAGCTGGCCTTGTGGTTAAAGCACTCCAGCACCGCACTAAAGGCACAGGTTCGATTCTCAAGGTGACGGTTCTCCACGTATAACAATACTGTCTCCCTTAAAGAACCAGTAATTACATTCACTTAATGCGACATCCTGGACCAAGCACAAAAATACACAAAACCCACAAATAAGCACTCACAAAACTCACGCGACACAACATGCAAAACCTCTAGCGCGAGACAACCAATAAATTTTTGTCTAATGCGAGACAACCAATAAATTTATCTCATTATTGTAGCTGATCTAAATTAATAAAGGGATTGTGGGCGCATGTCCAGCACGCCACACCATCTGAAGCCTTCACGGAATGTATTGTGGGTTCCACCATCAGTATACCAAGTAATTATCCCCGCAGTTACAAGAACATAATTGACGGACTTGTGGCTATCGTCAAAATTAATCGACTATTGAGTGCTCCCATAGTGCAGATTATTATCTCGGATATGGGAACATTTAGCCATCATCCCAGCGTCCCCTGAACCGAACAGCATTTGTAGATCCGGTCTTGTCGTATTCTTTAATTGCAGCTGTCTTTCTTTACTTGTTGTTAAGAGATACGCCTGGAGCAAAAAGGGACGGCTTTTCCTCCTTCGGTGACACGCTCGGCGCAGGTGGAAGATGTGTAAATCATGCATACGTCTACTTATAGATACTGCGACCAGATGGATATGAACTGATGAAAAACAGCGATAAAGCTGTCATTGCAGCGAGCTCTATTTCAATTGTGAAATGGTGAAGTCAGCAGGCACGGTCCAGCTCTATTAAAATGATCCAACAGTGATGAGGCCAGCAGTCACCTGGCCTGTTCTAGTGAAATGATCAAACTGTGATGAGACAGCTCTACTGAAATGATCAAACGGTGATAGAGACAGCAGTTCCTGGGACTGTTCTCTTAAAATGATCAAACGGTGATAGAGATAGCAGTTATAGGGACTGTTCTCTTAAAATGATCAAACGGCGATAGAGACAGCAGTTATAGGGACTGCTCTATTGAAATGATCAAACGATGATAGAGACAACAGTTATAGGGGCTGTTCTCTTAAAATGATCAAACGATGATAGAGACAGCAGTTATAGGGACTGTTCTCTTAAAATGATCAAACGATGATAGAGACAGCAGTTATAGGGACTGTTCTCTTAAAATGATCAAACGATGATAGAGACAGCAGTTATGGGGACTGTTCTCTTAAAATGATCAAACGATGATAGAGACAACAGTTATAGGGACTGTTCTCTTAAAATGATCAAACGATGATAGAGACAACAGTTATAGGGACTGTTCTCTTAAAATGATCAAAC
This sequence comes from Haliotis rubra, assembly GCF_003918875.1. NCBI lineage: Eukaryota > Metazoa > Mollusca > Gastropoda > Lepetellida > Haliotidae > Haliotis > Haliotis rubra. The sequence continues at coordinate 787,950 of NW_025767501.1, forward strand.
GATGATAGAGACAGCAGTTATAGGGACTGTTCTCTTAAAATGATCAAACGATGATAGAGACAGCAGTTATAGGGACTGTTCTCTATTAAAATGATAGAGACATGTTCTCTTAAAATGATCAAGCGGTGATAGAGACAGCAGTTACTGGGACTGTTCTCTTAAAATGATCAAACGATGATAGAGACAGCAGTTACTGGGACTGTTCTCTTAAAATGATCAAACGATGATAGAGACAACAGTTATAGGGACTGTTCTCTTAAAATGATCAAACGATGATAGAGACAACAGTTATAGGGACTGTTCTCTTAAAATGATCAAACGGTGATAGAGACAGCAGTTACTGGGACTGTTCTCTTAAAATGATCAAACGATGATAGAGACAACAGTTATAGGGACTGTTCTCTTAAAATGATCAAACGATGACAGAGAAAACAGTTATAGGGACTGCTCTATTAAAATGATCAAACGATGATAGAGACAACAGTTATAGGGACTGTTCTCTTAAAATGATCAAACGATGACAGAGACAACAGTTATAGGGACTGCTCTATTAAAATGATCAAACGATGATAGAGACAGCAGTTATAGGGACGGTTCTCTTAAAATGATCAAACGGTGATAGAGACAGCAGTTATAGGGACTGTTCTCTTAAAATGATCAAACGATGATAGACACAGCAGTTATAGGGACAGCTCTATTAAAATGATCAAACGGTGATAGAGACAGCAGTTATAGGGACTGTTCTCTTAAAATGATCAAACGGTGATAGAGACAACAGTTATAGGGACTGCTCTATTAAAATGATCAAACAGTGGTGGAGACAGCAGGTATTGGGTCTGCTCTACTGAAATGGCCAGTAAAGAAGTCAGCAGTTATAGGGCCAGCTCCAATGAAATGATGAAACTGTGATGAAGACAGCAGTTATTGGGCCTGCTCTATTGAAATGATCAAACAGTGGTGGAGACAGCAGTTATTGGGTCTGCTCTACTGAAATGGCCAGTAAAGAAGTCAGCAGTTATAGGGCCAGCTCCATTGAAATGATCAAACTGTGATGAAGACAGCAGTTATTGGGCCTGCTCTATTGAAATGATCAAAAAGTGATGAAGCAAACAGTAGTTTCGTCTATCCCTATTAATATCATAATGATAAAACCATCAGTCATTTTGTAATTAGTTATAATTTCTACATCCTCATGGTCCTGTTTGCCACTTTATCTGACATTTGTTTTACTGAACTGACTAATACAGTGATGAAAAGACATCTGTGAAATATACTGAGTCAAAAAAGAAACTTCACAAAATGTAATTTGAAAAATAATGAATAATTTTTTTCTGATGATACATCTATGTATCCGAAATGGGATCCCTATCTTTCTCTAGAAAAACGTTAGCAAACCCCACTCAAACCCATCCATTCGTCGTGCAAATGATGTTAGTGCCAAATCAGGTTTTTCACGTGCAATCGATCACGTGATCTTCGCATCGAAGTTTTCTTCATATGCACGTGTTTGCATTGGCCTCAAGAATTGAAAAAACACTTTTAAACCACAGTTCTAACGGTACTTGAAATGCCACGATTGTCAAATGTGCAACGTGAACGTGCCGTTGGCATGTTGCAAGCGGGAAGATCAGTTATTGACGTCGCAAGAGCAATGGGATGCAACCGTCGTACTGTGTATGACTTGCGAGGTCGTCTACAACAAACTGGCAACACTTCTGATCGCCCAAGGTTGGGTCGTCCACGTGTGACGTCACGAGCAGAAGACCGTCAAATCGTCCTACGTCACAGATTTCTGCCGGCTACACGAACCAGGGCTGAGATGTTTAGAGGTCGACTGTCCTCACAGACCATTCGGAATCGGTTGCGGGCTGCCAATCTCCATTCTCGACGTCCATATCGTGGGCCAATATTGACGCCGTTTCATCAACGTCAACGTCTGCTGTGGGCCCAACGTCACCTCCGATGGACCCAGAGAGACTGGAATCAAGTCGTCTTTAGCGATGAATCCAGGTTTACCCTCAGATGCGCGAACGGCAGGCATAGAGTCTGGAGACGACGTCGTGAACGGTATGCCCAATGTTGTGTACAGGAAGTCGACAGATTCGGGGGCGGAAGTTGCATGGTGTGGGGTGCTTTCTGTGGGAACAACCGTTCCCGACTTCTGGTCATCCGTGGAAACCTAACAGCTGCTCACCTGAACTCGTTCCTTTCATGGCGGCTCATGGCCCAGGTCTACAGTTCCAGCATGATAATGCTCGGCCGCATACCGCGATGTTGACACGAAATTTCCTTCAAAACGCTGGAATCAACGTCATGGACTGGCCATCGAGGTCCCCTGACCTTAATCCAATACAGCACGTTTGGGATGCACTTGGGAGAAGGCTTCGTGGTCTTAGGAACCAACCTCAGAATTTGCAGAAACTTGGCGCTGCCTTGCAAGAGCAATGGCGCAGAATCCCCAACCACGTGTTCACAAGCATCAGGCAGTCGATGAGGAGACGGTGTTTGGCAGTGGTGAATGCGCGGGGCGGCCATACACGATATTGAACTGAGAAATTTCGCATTTTTATTCTTGTGACTTGACATTCTGTATACCCATGTTTTGGAACGGCGGTTTAGCCTAATGGAACTGATTATGGCACTGTCAGTGTATCGAGTACATCACACAGATCTCAGCAATGAAATAATAACAATTTAACCATCTTACCATCTCTTGTTCTTTTAAAGTGCCCTGAAGAAAGAATGTGAAGTTTCTTTTTTGACTCAGTATAGATCTCAACCACAAAACTTGCAATCGGTAAGCAAATCGTCGGAAACGATGAAACAATGATGAAGTTTGCAATCAATTCAACCATATCTGAGAGAATGATCAAACAACTGTCAGTTCAACAAGATCTGCTGAAATCATGAAATCATTGATTTATAAACATTTTTGCCACTCTTACTGTAATGACGCTTCTGTATTAAGTTTCAAATTAACGGTAAATAATTGGGATCTTTTTCTCTTATTTTTTGGTATTATTTGAATGGCGATTTATAATCATGAAGCGGTGTATATATATATAGTTATCATGGGCCTGAACTGCCGTGACCTTCACGTTGGATGGAATTGCTGTATTGCTCCTTGCAGTCCACTTCTTGATGTTATTGATATACTTGTATACAGTCATAATGACACTGAGTTTTTAAAGCCACAACGAATTACACAATTCGACGAAATTCCTTCGACACTTTGAATAGAGATCGGCTGTTTTTTATGATTATGAAATGACGTCAAGAACTTATTCTCCGAAACATTAAACTCAAAGCAGTGGGTACTCGAAAACAGCTCAATATTTTCAAAATATCATATATTCCACTTTCTGTTAATACCTGTATGAGAATAATGAACGCATACAAGCGTAAGTTAAGTATTGCAGTTAATACCATGGCCGCCAACGATCTTGAAGGACGAAAGGGGTAACTACTCTTGCATCTATGTTCAGCTAACCTTGTCGACATCTGGTTAATGAACATGTCTCCCTATCCTATCCCAGACGTGTTCAGTAGAGGAAGGGTTGGGTTCATCGCTGCTATGGCATTCTGAGAACATTGTGCTGCTGAAGGTAAGCATTGGCGACTCGTACTCAGCATACACGGGTGTTGTAGTTCGGGAAGACAAAAACGTCGACTCACCCGCCTTGCAAATGGAACAACAAAGTATCAATATGTTGTACCTTCAGTACTCCCTCGTGACCCTTCCTTGCACAATATGGAGAAGGTGATGCCGCCCCACACCATAACGGATGTACCTCAAAATCTGCTATCTTGACGTTTAATTCGAAGTCGCCAGACACGACCACGGGATGAAGGAAGTGCAGAATGAATCGGGACTCATCAGATAACATGACACATGACCACTGACGTTTACCCTAATTTCGAAGTTGTGCACAACAGTGATCTATTGGCAATATGACTATTGATTAGGGTTGGAACAACATTTAGACGATTTCTAATCGTCTGATCTGTAAGTCAGTAAGGACAGAATTTGAGGCAATCTGTTTCACCATTTAAGCTCGATTTAGAAAAGCCTGGTTTCGGACAATCAATCCTGTACTCTCGTCGTTGTCCTTGAACTTGAGCGGGGTCGAAATTTTGAGTTCGGTGGCACTTGTTTCTTAGTCTGCTAATCCCATTGTTTGAAACATTAATCCGACTGACCATTGTGCACTGTTTACTGCCAGCTTCCAATAGGCCAGCAGACACTGAATCGAATGCACAATTATCAGACGGAATCAAGAATTTCACGATAACCTGTTTCAAGAGTATAAATAATGCGTATATGTTGATTGGTCAATGTTTTGTTCTCAGAAGAACTGACATCAAGTTATAACATGATACAATGGAAATTATATATATTCTTGTATTGACAGTGGTGAAACAAAAATAGTAGATAAACCCCTCCCTTTTGAGTAAATATTGAAAACAAACATAAAATCAATTTGTTGCCGCCTTTCTTCCGCAAGACCAAACCCTTCACGTAGCTGAGGAAGCACTGTGAGAAGACAAGAACATCGTTGTATATATATTATCTACACAGGTTAAGTTTGCATATAATGCCCCCAACTCCGTTCTCCCCGCCTTTACAGGAATGAGGGTGCATGTTTGACACGACTTGTGCGCGGCCTACAACGCGGAATGGGCCAAGCATGGGAACCTGTGCGATTTTGTTTATCAACAAATTGACAGTAATTGGGGAAGGCGCGGCGCTATCACTCGTGCTACGGTAATGGATTAGGGGTGACGCAGGGGGGAGGGAAGGGGGGTCGGGCCGAACTGACAACCCCGCAGCTGTTCAGGGAACAAGATTTGGGAGTCGACGTAAAATATGGAACACCGTACGGGGAATAATCTTTGGAAAATATGTTCGGAATGCCGAGCCCAACAGATCTAGAGTTTTCTCGTAAACTCTGTCTTAAAAAGTTTTCGCACTGTGACAATGTTGGCTATGGTGCCGTTTGTGTGGGGTCATAATTAGACAGATTTATCAAAGAACTACAGTAGATTATAACAGTACAAATGCTAGTGGTTAGTGTGGGAAGACATGTTGTTACTGCAGTTTATAAATACACTACCGTGATATTCAATCCGCAGGGACATGTAACGCAGAAACAATGGCATTAAGGTATACATTGTCACTGACGGAGTCACAGCACTAAACTTGTCATCACAGTATATATTGTCACTGAAGGTGTATTAGTACTATGTCTGCCATCAAGGTATACATTGTCACTGACGGAGTCATAGCACTAAACTTGTCATCACAGTATATATTGTCACTGACGGAGTCATAGCATGAAACTTGTCATCAGAGTATATATTGTCACTGACGGAGTCATAGCATTAAACTTGTCATCACAGTATATATTGTCACTGACGGAGTCATAGCATTAAACTTGTCATCAAAGTATATATTGTCACTGAAGGTGTATTATTTAGTACTCTGTCTGCCATCAAGGTATTTATTGTCAGTATATACCTCGATGCCATGTTTTGGGTGTTACAAGCCCCTGTAGTTACTTCTATAATACGTAACACATTAACATAGAGCGTTATTAAACATTCACGTCTCACATGTTTGCGGCTCAGATAGTTTGGGACCAGTGGTTTCTGTTTTCGCTGATATATATATAATCTCAAGGCTAAACAGTAATCAGTGTCGATAATCTGCCGAAATCCACTGGGTGTAAAGTCAAAGCAGTGATTAAAAACTTGCGAATGAATCAGTGAAAGTCAGTGAAGAAAGAAAGCACTGGTAGATATCAACTACAAAAACATCCGAAAGGTTCTTTTCGCCCCAAACCCAATATTTCGATATGATATATAAGAAAGTGTCACGGTTTCGGAGATTAGATTTCATCTAAGGTTTATCGTAGAAGGGAGATAAAGAAACCATGAATACTTCAACGCACAGGTGCGGCGTATCCCCAGCACCATCAAGTAGATTACTAGACAGATGGTCAAGATGGGTGGCCGGCAGGCCGGGAGTCAGCGAGGGTCATCATACACTGCTACTCAGGAGTAATCGAAAACAGAATTCGCTGTTTATCGTAGAAAACCCGCTCATCAAAACGTTTATGTGGGAATCCTTACGGTATGATATCTCCATACAAACATATACGTATCTCTGTACGCAATGGCTACTGCTGTTCAGAGTGTTTAGTATTTTCACTGTCAGCTTACTGAGTCAGGAGTGAGTGAGTGAGTATGGTTTTACGCCGCTATTATCAATATTCCAGCTACATCACGGCCGGGGACACCAGAAATGGGCTTCACATATTATTATGCTATTACGCTAATATTTGTATAGCCCCAATATCAAGTTCAGCTGCTCAAAGGCGCTTTGTTTTTCCCTCTATCACTGGATATCAAACTCAACTCCATGGTTGTTGTACCCATGTGGGGAATTGAACCCGGGTCCACAGAGTCTGTCTCTCAGACAGTAGAGAATAGATAAAGATATGTCCCCTCAACTTATTGAACTCAAGCCGAAAATGATTTGAAGATTGCAACAATTCCTCAAATTAACAAATTGCTCAGGGCTAAGTTTGGACTTTATATTAATATTTTGCAGATAGATATTATTGTTCAAGGAAAGAAACTTCATTACTAGAACTAACCGCTAGTTTAACAACGAAACATATCAACAATGTTGAAGCCATTACAGGTATGAAAGCAAAAAGTGACACTTCTCCTTGAACAACAAACATAAACTTGGAAAGCGGGACAAAACACACAGTTTATATGTTAGGGTAGTGACCTGTTAACAGCGGGGTAATACTATATGGTCAAACGGGTTAAACGTCGGTTTAAATTATCGAAGGTCTGCGTTTTAATCCCACCATGGACGCAAACGTTGCAAATCGTCCATTCTCACTTTGATCGTTCCACATTCATATCGCAGTTAATCAAACCATACTGGAGGGACATTAAAAGCTATCTAGAAAGAAATGGATCCAGGCAGTGATGTATTGTTGGATTATTATGTATATTAGCATTCATCATATAATGCCTTCGTGATCACTAACTGTTGTATATACATGTCACACAAAGATGAGAGGGTGAACAAGCTACTTTCTGTGTACGTGAAGGCACTGTAACACACTTTCCATTATCTATTTTCCATTGGTGAAGAGCGGGTGCAGTTCACCTGACCTATCATGCCATATGAAGACTAAGAACGTTATCAAACATATAAACTAGAGTGCACGTCTGCTCTATCCAGACCTGACAAACAGCGCCTGCGCTGTGAAGAAACAGCAAAGGGCGGACATCTTGTCGTGTTTATTTGCCACAAAAGGCGCGAGTGAAATATAAATATATTATTCACTAGACAGAGTTGAACCAGAGAGATGTAAACCAACCACCCCTATGCTGTTGAAAAGTGTTCGGGAGTGTCAATTATCCAGTGACATTTCGTATTAGGACAGAGAAAGTGTCAAGCGTCCCGTTCCCAAATGCTGCAGTGTGCGAAAAGGCCACAAGAGTAGTTCTCTCATTAATTTCCCCAGCAAAAAGTGTCTCGTTTTGTTCATTTTGACATCCAGCTGGTGCGACAAAAAACTAATGTAAATGTTGGCATTGTTATCTGAAACTTGGGCAGACGACCTTTACTTATCGTCTGCGCAAACAGTTGTCGTCTGTGTTTTCCCGCGCATCTGCCGGCACGTGTTCGACAGGGTAAAAGACAATCTGACAATTCTTTCTGATTGTCTGCCATGTCCTTTCAATGAATAAAGGAGTATAAAAACGCAATGGTCTGCATTCGTGTTTACACATTTCAAGATAATTCTACAGCGGTTGGCATGTTAATTACTGTTGATCGCCAGTACGTGCGCTGAAAGAAAGTCAAAGATACCGTATGAACTGCGATACAACATTTAAAAGTGAGTAATGTTTTCAGATATCATTGGATAGCATGAAAAACGAACTGAAATGGGAAAAACATAGGAAGATCCTGCCATTTAAAGGATGAGGTCCAAATTGTAAACTCAAGTGTGTTGGAATAAATCTTTACTTAGATGGGGGTTGGTCGTTTGCATTTTAACAATTTCAATTCTACTGCCGACGAAGTCTTCTGAAATATGTAGGAAGATTAAATTGGCAAATCAGGCCAGGTCCACTGAGGCAATAGCAAGGCCACTGAGAAAATGCAACAGAATTGGCGTCTTTCTCAATGCACTAACGAGCGCATCACATTATAAAGCACATTAAAGAACAGAACAGAACAGAATTTTATTTGACTTCTGCATTCAGACGGCAGGGTAGGGACGTACTTTTTTCTTAATTTGAGAAAGAGCCATACTACTTTTTAATCTTTTACTTTAACAATGACGTATTCAACCAAATTCACTTATGATTTCCGAACGATAATTCATTATATACATTAGACATAAAAGTTAGAAATGATAGTCATCTAATAATTTATTTTTAACATTTAGGCAAATCGCTCTTGGTCCATTGTACCTTCCACTTTCATCATTTTTAATTGAGAAATGTACAGAATTTCTATATTTTGTAAATGTTGTTATATGACATTACGTATACACATGCGTGTTATGTCTAATATTTAGATATGAGACTGACCTTTTACAGTTATATACCACTATTTTGCAACTCATCATACCATCTTTGAATATTATTAGCTATTTAGCAACCTTTCAGAACAAGTGTAGAAGTAAACACAGCTCACATACCCCCGCTTCCCACTTTGGGACATGGAAATGACTGATATTGATATATATAATGTGACAAGGATCAGCAGCTCACAAGACTTTCTCCTTGACTCTACTAAACTTTATATACATGTTAGATAATTGTTTTGCCATGTACTGATTACAGTAATAATTTATGGAAACAATACTTTTTTGTGTTTTCCGTGGAAACCTGACATACAATTTAATTTGTTGCACACAATGAAGTGGACGTAGATGAAGATTGTTCTGCTTTTGTGCAATATTGTGGTCTGAGATCAAATGAATATGTTATCAAGCAAGGTGTTGGGCAAGGTAGAGTCTTGTCTTCCTGGTTTTTCCTTGTTTTTATTAATGATTTGATATGTGAACTTAGAGATTTGAACAATGGCATTTGTGTAAGTGGTATTAATATCCCATGTATTCTATTGGCTGACGACACAACTCTAAGGTATAACGGTTCTAAAAAGCACTTGTGTCATTTTCTGCAAATATAAGAAACGTCTGGGTAATTATTCTTTCAAATTTGGTGATTCAGACATACCAATAAGTGATTGTGTTAAGTATGGAGGCATTTTACTTTCGTCTGATCTATCCCCAAAATCTAGAGTATATTCATACTGCCAGAAAGCACGGCAATCTTATAAATTCTCTAAAAATCTCTTGGTTTAAAACGTTGCCAAAGATCTCACCGTTCCACTTCTTCTGTTAAAATACTGGAGGGACAATGATACTATCTAGAAAGAGCTCCAGGCAGTGATTATTGTTGGAACTATGTATATTAGCATTCTTCGATATAAAGCCTTCGTGATCACTGCTAACTGGTATATACATGTCACACAGAGATAGAGGGTGAACAAGCTACTTTCTGTGTACGTGAAGGCACTGTAACACACACTTTCCATTATCTATTTTCCATTGGTGAAGAGCGGGTGCAGTTCACCTGACCTATCATGCCATATGAAGACTAAGAACGTTATCAAACATATAAACTAGAGTGCACGTCTGCTCTATCCAGACCTGACAAACAGCGCCTGCGCTGTGAAGAAACAGCAAAGGGCGGACATCTTGTCGTGTTTATTTGCCACAAAAGGCGCGAGTGAAATATAAATATATTATTCACTAGACAGAGTTGAACCAGAGAGATGTAAACCAACCACCCCTATGCTGTTGAAAAGTGTTCGGGAGTGTCAATTATCCAGTGACATTTCGTATTAGGACAGAGAAAGTGTCAAGCGTCCCGTTCCCAAATGCTGCAGTGTGCGAAAAGGCCACAAGAGTAGTTCTCTCATTAATTTCCCCAGCAAAAAGTGTCTCGTTTTGTTCATTTTGACATCCAGCTGGTGCGACAAAAAACTAATGTAAATGTTGGCATTGTTATCTGAAACTTGGGCAGACGACCTTTACTTATCGTCTGCGCAAACAGTTGTCGTCTGTGTTTTCCCGCGCATCTGCCGGCACGTGTTCGACAGGGTAAAAGACAATCTGACAATTCTTTCTGATTGTCTGCCATGTCCTTTCAATGAATAAAGGAGTATAAAACGCAATGGTCTGCATTCGTGTTTACACATTTCAAGATAATTCTACAGCGGTTGGCATGTTAATTACTGTTGATCGCCAGTACGTGCGCTGAAAGAAAGTCAAAGATACCGTATGAACTGCGATACAACATTTAAAAGTGAGTAATGTTTTCAGATATCATTGGATAGCATGAAAACGAACTGAAATGGGAATTGTAGAAAAACATAGGAAGATCCTGCCATTTAAAGGATGAGGTCCAAATTGTAAACTCAAGTGTGTTGGAATAAATCTTTACTTAGATGGGGGTTGGTCGTTTGCATTTTAACAATTTCAATTCTACTGCCGACGAAGTCTTCTGAAATATGTAGGAAGATTAAATTGGCAAATCAGGCCAGGTCCACTGAGGCAATAGCAAGGCCACTGAGAAAATGCAACAGAATTGGCGTCTTTCTCAATGCACTAACGAGCGCATCACATTATAAAGCACATTAAAGAACAGAACAGAACAGAATTTTATTTGACTTCTGCATTCAGATGGCAGGGCAGGGACGTACTTTTTCTTAATTTGAGAAAGAGCCATACTACTTTTAATCTTTTACTTTAACAATGACGTATTCAACCAAATTCACTTATGATTTCCGAACGATAATTCATTATATACATTAGACATAAAAGTTAGAAATGATAGTCATCTAATAATTTATTTTTAACATTTAGGCAAATCGCTCTTGGTCCATTGTACCTTCCACTTTCATCATTTTTAATTGAAAAATTCACAGAATTTCTATATTTTGTAAATGTTGTTATATTACATTACGTATACACATGCGTGTTATGTTTAATATTTAGATATGAGACTGACCTTTTACAGTTATATACAGAAATAATTTACCACTATTTTGCAACTCATCATACCATCTTTGAATATTATTAGCTATTTAGCAACCTTTCAGAACAAGTGTAGAAGTAAACACAGCTCACATATCCCCACTTCCCACTTTGGGACATGGAAATGACTGATATTGATATATATAACGTGACAAGGATCAGCAGCTCACAAGACTTTCTCCTTGACTCTACTAAACTTTATATACATGTTAGATAATTGTTTTGCCATGTACTGATTACAGTAATAATTTATGGAAACATTACTTTTGTGTTTTCCGTGGAAACCTGACATACAATTTAACTTGTTGCACACAATGAAGTGGACGTAGATGAAGATTGTTATTTTTTTAGCACATGGCATATCTGTGGGACATGATTAACTTGTGTATTCAGGGGTGGAAATAACCCATTGCCCTACGTCCGAGTCCAGTGTTTTTTCCTGTCGGGCAAGCAAATTTGTATATCACACTGTACCGATGTCCAGTTGACTTTCCAATGTTAATTGAGTTGTTTATTTAAAAAATTCAACAAGAAAACGGCCGGTATAGTGGAAAAATTATCAGGGCAAGTGATTTTACATGTGCCACTGTACCGGAGTACACTATTAATTTTAAAGTTATTTAAGTATTAAGTTTGGTGAACCTAGCATGTATAGTTTTGATGATATGCTGTGGCCAGGTAACCATCAAACACATTTTGCACTAAGTCATGTTTCCATGGAAACAACAACAAAACAAATTCTGAAAATCTTTAAAATAGCAAAAGGCACATCAATGGGTAAAGATTAACATGTGTGTGAAGTTTGGTGAACCTAGCATGTAAACTTTAAGAGATATGCTCCGGACAAAACCATCAAACACATTTGGCACTAAGTCGTGTTTCCATGGAAACAACAAAAAACAAAATTCTGAAAAACTTTAAAATAGCAAAAGGCACATCAATGGGTAATGATTAACATGTGTGTGAAGTTTGGTGAACCTAGCATGTAAACTTTAAGAGATATGCTCCGGACAAAACCATCAAACACATTTGGCACTAAGTCGTGTTTCCATGGAAACAGCAATAAAACAAAATTCTGAAAAAAAATTAAAACAGCAAAAGGCACATCAATGGGTCATGATTAACATGTGTGTGAAGTTTGGTGAACCTAGCATGTAAACTTTAAGAGATATGCTCCGGACAAAGTTTCGGGACGGACGGACGGACGGACGGACGGACAGAATGAACGCTATACACCCCCGTTACTTCGTAGCGGGGGTATAATAATATAGACAGAGCTCTGCTGTCAATTCATTGAGGATTTTCCCTGACATGGTCAAATCCATATTTGCACAAAATATTTGGAACTGTTTTGGCGCATTTGATTCTTTCTGTAAAATATATTTACTAGTACTTTAAGCCTAAACAGATATACCTTATAGATCTTAATACAACACGCAGTCCCTGTCTGTTGATTCCAAAGGTCTTGATTGGTCCAAAAAGGTACTGTAACAATATATTATAGACTTTCCTGGAATATTTTTTTATATTGTAGTGTTTAGGACAAATAGAACAGCTACAATTGAACATACAGCTTTATACGCAAAGTGCACATGCACTATAAGGTTTTTTATCAGCCTTTACAGCCATTCTATAGTAGTTAAAACAGCCATTTAATGTAATACTGATTCTGTAGAAGTTTACAGCATATTCTCATCAATGGTTACTTTACATCTTCACACATTACAGATGTAATATGCACCACTATTTGGTAATCCAAGATCGGTGAAGTCACGACAGAAACTCAGCTAACGAAAAGAGTGAGTGAATGATTTTTAACGGCCCAGTCCGCAGTACTCCAGATATATCTCGTCCGTCGTGCGGGCTTACACACAATATCACGTTACAGTAACGCTTAGACTCTGAATATATATAAGTTTGGTAGTAACAAACAAACCCATTTAAATTAAAAAGGAGCCTCATGGAGACCAGAAATTCTGAACCTGAGGAAAACTAGAATTACTTCATTTAGGGTTTTAGTATTGCAGAGAGGGCTATGTAGTAGGGAAAGTAATGTGGTTCAGGGACTGTGAGACAGACTGTTCCACACAATGATCCTAGCGCTACAATGTCTGTCTTGTAGTATGGAAGTTAAACTCGTTTCAGCGCTTTGCAGAAAGGAGCCTAGGCCCAATACAGTTCTACGAACAGTGCAATTGCGCCAACGAACCAATCCCAGTCCATATACATGTAGTAATGTACTGACGACGTCTCTAAATATGTACATCGAGTTAAGTGGAGTTTGAGATAACGAGGTAACACAGCATATATTTAGATGTGGCCCCGTTCGGTATCCGAGTTACGATCTTCTTAGCTCAAAGACAGTTTTGTGGAGCGGGACCAAGACATTGGAACATATGTATAGTTTAACCTGAAGGTTAACACACGTACCAAAGTCATACATGTAAACATTTTCAACTACCCTTTCTTCTTCGCGTCCAGAATGTACCGTAATGTTGTCTCTCACAAAGCTGACAAATAAATACCTGGATGTTACAACACCTGGAAACAGAGGACCTGTCCAAGTCCCAAATTGTCACAAGGAGGGTCATGTGTGTGGTAAAAGCTTCACGAAATTACATTTCAGCAAAAAATATGCCATACATGGAGGAAACAACCAGAGCCTGTGGCAAAGGCTGGATGACCCTTATGAGCTAATATTAAACATACTGAAAGCAATAAGCGCCATCTTATGCCCCTGTTCCCATCTGTAACGGCTTCCAAACATTGCTCCTTTCATAAGAAACATTATGGAACATGACACAAATACATTCAACTCGTGCTCCACCTTGAGTGGCTCTGTCCCTCCAAGGCACATTGGAGTATGTTGCTGCTAGGGGTCTGGGAAATGGTAAAGGTGGACTTGGAGAGTCATTGTGCCTCAAGAAACATCTTGAGGAAATAGACGCTGGTTGGACCCAATACAGAAATTAGACCCCGGGCAAACCGGGGGAAGATGGCACCAATGACCTTTCATACTTCATCGGTTCTGGAGATGCAGGTTTTCGAAGAAAAGGTAAACAGAAGCCATGAATTTACAACAACAGTGATTTATGGTTTAGCCCCGATTGGAAGAGTATATCAGTTTTATCAACTGCGTCAGGTCGATTTTGGAGGAAAATCCCAGACGTGACACACAAGTCATTCACATTTAACAAAGGCCCGGTCCAAATAGTGACTGAAGAACTATCACAGGGGCACGGGTTGGCTACTGGCCAGATTGCAACTATTTTTAGATTGCGTTAGTTGGTTCGGATCCCATAGTTTCATCATTTGGTTTGATGTCTGATCATGGGACATCTTATCACTCTACGCTTCATAACACACCATGTATACATGAAACAGCGATAAAAGCATTCACACACTTTCAAATGATTTGTTCGTTTGTTGTTTAACGCCTCACTCAGCAACAGTCATGCTACATGGTGGTACTCTAAACGAAGGATTGCATGATACTTTCAATCATTTCCCCATCTCCAAGCAGCTGGCAAGAGCAAGTTCTGACATATTTATGACATAATAAATAATTCAAAGTTCATATGAGACTTCGTTCGGTGCACTGCATCCCCTCTCTTCTCAAATACATGTTCAGGGTAGGTGCTGCAACACCTTAAATACCCCCCAACATGAAGCCTACATGTAGGCGTTGGAGTAAAACAGTGGTCACAGCGCTCGCTCGCCACCCTGAAGACCTGGTTATGTCCCCAATGTGTATATTATGTGAAGTCCATTTCGGGTGTCCCCTTGATATTGCTGGAATATTGCTAAAAGCAGTGTAAAAGCATACTCGCCCACTCACGCTTACACTCGTCATATATGCTGTTGAAAGTGATGTAAACACATTTCTCCGACTCTGGATCGATCCATATTTGGTAATTATTTCCCATGACCCTAAAGTCGCCTTTGACTGTAACAAGGGGCTCGGAAGAGCTCTTTGCCGGAAACACAGGCTTAGTCATCACAATATCAGAGACGGGACTTGTAGACCGGAGTATTTTCAGCAATAAAAGAAGTTAGTTGGTTGTGATCTTTTCACAGCTGACACCCTGAATTAGAAACTGTTTGCGATAGGGAATGACCTTTTAACACCTCACACCTGCAGTTTGAGACATACTTAAGATTAAAATAAATTGTTCTCTATGAAGAACACGTGTGTATTCCATGTGTACGCTAACGTAGCTGTGTATTTCAGTTGTACTAATGTAGATATGGTAGATCTCAATTACATTCCGGAAATCGACCTGCAAGTAAAATCTAAACTTAATCGGATTCCACAATTCTGACTGGAGTGAGTGATTTGAGTTACACGGGAGTTTAAGCATTTTTTCAGTTGTATCAAGGCGTGAAAGCTTGTTTCAGAAAGAACGCCCGAAGCGACGTCTAGACGTTTAGGACTTTGTTGTAGCTCCACAACACAGGTGCGGTGAGGACCAACGAAGGCCCATCATCTGGGAGAATTTTGGACACGATCACTGTATCCTTACACGCGTAAGGTTCGCAACTCTTTGGAATGAAAGATCTTCGAATAAATTCGTCACATCCAACAAATGGTTGGCGGGATGTTTCGGGTTTTTGTAACTGTGGACGCCCGTGCCGCTATAGAGACATTCCTTTCTTGTAACACATGTAGCGGATTAGGCTGAAGGAATACCCAGTAATACGTCACCTATACTGTCAGGCACGTCTCCAACTTTCTAAAGGTTCACTGGCTCGTCCATTCCATTCCATAATCTTCTGGATAATTCGAATCTTCAAATATTAATCTCCACCAAATCTTACCGTAGTAAGAATGGGACCTGTTTCAGTTGTTGATGTTGACCTGTAACCCTGTTGACCACCGACATCAGTAAATACAGTCAAACACTGTTGTGTCGAAAATTGATATGTCTCGAAGTAAACGTATTTTCCCTGCGTATTCTTTCTATATTAATCGTCGAATAGTTTACTGATCTCGCTTCACCTGCGACACAACGGTGCTTGTATATTATCATCTATTTGTGTGTTAGTTTCTTGTCGGGAATAACACAAATATTGCAGTTACGGCGTAAAGCAATATTTACCCACTCAAGCTCCAAAATGTCATTCAGTAACGCTGGGACGTCGTAAAAAACAACGTAAACGTCCCTCCTTGGCTCTTGCAGTTCAGGAATGAACCCATGCTTGTCGTAAGAGGCGAATAACTGGATCGGGTGGTCAGGCTCGCTAGCTTGGTTGACACATGTCATAGGTTCCCAATTGCGCAGATCGATGCTCAAGCTGTTGATCACTGGATTGTCTGGTCCAGACTCGATTATTTACATACCGCCAATATATAGCTGGAATATTGCTGAGTGCGGCGTAAAACTAAACTCACTCACTCAGTTCAGGAATGATAAATGTTGTCAAAGAGGTTACGACACATGTGTTGACCAAACCGCGACTCTCCACGAATGTAACGAGGCCGGCGAATGTATGCTTGATAAAGGAATCGGCTGAAGTGTGATTTCACAACTCTGTAATTAGCCTCCTGATTGTAGGAGACAGGTAATAGGAGAGGAGAGACACACAGATGGAGAATAGATGAGGACACTTCACCTTTACGGTGACATTTTGTTGACGGAAAGAAGGCTAACAATTAAAGCGTCAAGTCTGGCTAAATGTGATATGCATAAGATCTGAGGTCACGCTGTGTGGTAGTTGCAGACAATGGAGTCTAACTATAGTGGGCGAAGACTGGGGAGGAACAGAATGTGGGGGACTGGGCACCCGTCTTTGCTCATTGCCTAACCAGCTGCGCGTATCAACAGTCACTATAGTTTAAACCAGGCGAGGTGAACGGTGTCCATGAATTTCATCTGGTCTTACGGATGAACACTTAACGATATTGGCGCCACGATACAGATTAAAAAGGATAATGTAGATATCATGACCCATTAATATATCCATATATTAATACGTTGTCTTGCACTGCATCGCTTTAGCCTGAGATACGAAAGCCCCAAATAGTTGCTGACGGACATTTTGGTAATTGTATTCCCTAATATCTCAAGACCATTGAAAAAAAGGATGAATTCCGACAGCTGTATCCGATAATACTGAACGAATATAACCAACGGGTGTTCGTCTACACTAGAGGCTGTCCGTAGAACTTTGTAATACTACTTTCAATTCCATTTTTATCTTATGCGAGTCCTGTTTCAAACAAATGTAATTCCATTGATCAAACTTCAATTAGACATATGGGTGTTATTATGACATGCTACGATGAAAGACATATCCCTGGAGAAAGTATTTTTAAAACATGACAGTTACATGAAAATAGATCACTTATTTTGAAACATACAACTGAAAACCAAATTTCCCATATATATGCGTTTTAGTCTTGAGGATGTGCAGAGGTAACAACCCTCCTACAACCATTTTTAGGCATATTAGTCATTACATAAAAAATACGTAGCTAAATCATTTTGTGACATGTACTGAACTATTTTATTTACAAACGTAATTGGTTCTAGTGGTAACTGTTTTGTTCATTTTCCATTAAAAGCGCACTCCACCCCTCAGGCAAAAAAACATGTTCGTTAACTTTGGGACAAATAGATCTGCGTTTAATCTCAGATCTAAGACGGAAATGTCGTAAAATATATACTACGACAATTACCGTTGTACTTGATTGACTTGAACTTTACGTCGATGTAGTTTTTGTGTGGTAGTGAATGCGCACTGACACTGAAACACACAAAATGGTTAAAGAAAAACTGAAGGAATTAAATATCTTTAAAAAATTATCCGTCAGAGAACTGCATTGCTTCTAAAAGTGCACAGCAAATGGAGGTTGCGGCTGCCAACAATGGTACCGGTTAACAAACCAGCACTAGTGCCATTTCATCCGTAACCAATCATCTTATTCCGGAAAGGATGATAAATGTTTCATTTTCGACTTAACCTGTTCTGGCACCATCGGACATGAATGATCGAGACTTTTTGGATGATTGTGGATATTATACGCCAAGTCAGCATATCGGGGCAAGTCGGTGATGTCCATGTGAATGTAATATCACAGAGGTCGAGATGAAGGCCTGTGAGACCAGCACTTGTCAGGCTAGTTGACAAATGGAGGATGACTATGTCCGTACAGGGAACGACTGACACTGCAAGGTCAGTCTACAAGTCAAGCATGATTGATTACACGTACAGAGTGATGTTTGAACACATATGAGTAATGAATAGTATTGAAAAGGACGCCGTCGTATCATCGGTTCAGGTTGTTCTGAATACAGAGTCACCGGCACTGACTTAACCAGATGGGACTGTGGACTAGCTCTGTTCAATAATCGGAATGGGGGTAATAGACGTAACAGCTGATTATATGTATGCATGTGAATATGTATGTACCGTTCAATAGAGAGGATTTTATTAAAATGATATTTGAAGGAATAGAGTAGGTTGGGTGGTTGGTAGAGGTGGGTATTGCAGAGAATTTTCATATTGCTATATATTGCGATGCGAAAGCATATATTGCGATATGTATTGCAATATATTGCAAGAATTATTTTCTAAACAAAAACTACTTATAATCGAGTTAATGCTTGATTATAAAGCAAAACCACAACAAAATCACTGTGATTGATAAACCTTCAATAAAAACTTTTATTCACGACAAAATAAAAATGTAAGTAATATTTGGCACTAATGAAACAAGGAAAAGAACAATTTAAAAAGCGGAAATACCCGAAGATTTCCGAGTGTTACGAAGTTTTCCGAATGCATGTCAAAATACCGGTTTTCGATCAGCGTTTCGCAATACGTATCGTTTTTATGTCTGAACCGGTAAATACCGGTAAACCGGTTATATTGCGCAGCCCTATTGGTTGGTTTATTGTTTAACGCCACACTTAGCAACATTCCAGCTATTTGAGGGCGGTCTGTAAATAATCTAGTCCGGACAAGACAATCTAGTGATCAACAACATGAGCATCGATCGACGCAATTGGGGCACGATGACAAGTGTCAACCAAGTCAGTGAGCCTGACCACCCGATCTCGTGAGTCGCCTCTTACGACAAGCATTCGGCTCTTTCGACAAGCATGGGTTACTGAAGATCAATTCCAACCCGGATCTTCACGGGTCGAATAGAGTAGGTAGCTCATGAAGACATTAACTATTCAACGTCGTAGGCACAACTCATTTATACTGACATTTTACACGAATCCTTTCACAAAGATTGTTTAATATGCAAATATAGCTTTCACTTTAATTGAGTATTCATACTGTTAACAAAACTCCTGTCCTTCCTTAAACGGCCTGCTAATGGCACCGTCTGTCCGCAGTGCGACAAGCTTTGTTTTCATGGAACTCAGTTCTTCAAATCACGACGCGCCACTAACATTGTGTTCTGACTAATTTCATTAACTAAGCTCCAACAATATGCCTGCAACAACATTCTGTTCAAGACAATCACTCAAGGCTAAAAGCAACTTCGCCCCTTTCCGGACATTTCCGGGTTAACGTGAGCCACGACCCCCCATCCAGACACTCGGCGCGTGCGTGTTAATTTAAATCACCAGGCACCACGAGCTGACGACATTTCACATTGAAATTCTACAAACATGGCAAATGGCCGGCGCCGTGACCCCCGACCTCATAGCCAGACCATTACGGTGGCACCAAGACAGCCCAAGGCCCCGAGCCCCCAGGGACGACCATTACCCACACAACGGGAACATTAGGTGATTCAATTTGCGGATGTTGTCGAGAGGTTGAAGCAAGATCTAATGACCACTTTTAGCCCTCTTTCTAAACAGACAGTGGGGTGTATGCAGAGAGTTGTTAAAACGACACCTCAGGACATTGAATTAAGAGGCATGTTTTACCCACACAGAGCAAGTCTGTTTTTGAAACATGTATAGTCACGGGCTGTTTCTCAACGACCGTGTTTCGAATTTGTAAAAGTATCCTTAATTACAGATCTCGTACCCAGTGACTGCACGAGGACGTAACACGATGACATCGAACTGATGCATATACTGAAGATCCGACAATTCGTATTTCACCGATTATATCGAAATTCCACTCCATCGATTCCACTAATATATTCCATAATATATTTCCATTACTTTAAATTTAACCTTTAGCAATCGTGTCCACTGCTGTGTTTATTTCTTTGATCTCTTCCTTTTCAACAAGAGATCCATACCTTAAACATCTAAACACACACACAGGTAGGCGTATATACGACAACATACAAAACTGATCAGAACATGCACACGACTGCGGGTACGTTAGGTTTCGCTTGCACTATACTAGTCTGTCATACAGACCCTGAAGCAAACATATCCAAGAATGCCCACACAAGTCTAGAAAATGTGGCAAGTCTAGATTTCCACAGCTTCAGGGTCTCTGAAAATGAAGAAAGTCTCGGGGATGCTTTTCATTATATTTTTTCTTTTACTATGAGCTTTTTTTTCGTAAAATATTTTCATTTCAGAGACTAGGTGTTAGTCGAGCAATACACCTACAACCGTCCCGACAATTACGATGATCTCATCGAGTACGGTTTCATGTCTAGTTTAGAAATATACACGTCATCAACGGTATATAACAGAGGACACCACTAAACAAAAACACCTGGTTTAATGTCGATCCCGTTGGAGTTCATTTTGCTGATATGTTGTTTCTAACCGTGGATAATTATGAAGATTAACTCAAGGTACTGGCGTTCCCGTAGACCCATGAGGCCCGGTTTCTTAATTTCTGTTTAAGGAGAATTCTCTCTTCTTCATAGGTCATAGAGCGCATTTAACACTGACAGTATGGAACACTGGGTGGTAACTTCATAGTTGAAGTGTTTGCCACATACGCCGAAGAGTGAGTGAGTTTAGTTATACGCCGCTTTTAGCAATATTCCAGCAATATCTCGGCGGTTGACACCAGAAATGGGCTTCACACACTGTACCCATGCGTGGAATAAAATCAGGGGCCCGTTTCACAAAGCGATCGCAGCGCTCCAACATAAGTCTATGTTAAAGTATGGAAGTTACGATCACCTTTGTGAAACGGGTCCTCGGGTCTTTGGCGTGACGAGTGCACGCTTTAACCACTAGGCTGCTGCCGCCGCCGCTTGTACGCCGAAGAGCATGATCAGCTTCCGACATGGCGCAACGTGGTACAACATCACATTGTTGTAAGTTGCGTATTTTGTTCTCAATCAACCGTTCCAGTTTACCATACCAAACATGCATACTCCTACAAAATACGTTCTCCCTGAACGACAGGAGCTTTCGCCCATCAAACAACGTTGCCCTCAAGAATCAGTAGTGTTAAAAAACATCCCAAGCTAAATTCGATACAGGAGTGCCCTCTCTTTAGCGTCCAATACAGTTGATCCAATGTATTCTTCCCCTTAGGACGTGGTTCGCTATGGATCAAGCATTAGCTACCATGCACTCCATCAATTAAAACAAAAGCAATTTCATTACCATATAAATTTAATTTGCGCTGATGCAGCAGATTGCTTTCAGTAGCTCACGCGATGAAACACTCATAATTCTTTACTAACAATCTAATTTAAAATATAAAGATCGTGAATTATCTAAAACACGATGTTGGTCTCCCCTGCCATCTGTTGACGAAATTTGGAGCAAAAGAGAGAAGTCGTGATTAGCAATAAATCTGCCCTTCAGGGTCGATAGGTGAATCATCTGACACAAAATAACTCGTCCCTTGAGGGACGGGGGTCACTTGGATTGAAAAGGAATAGAATTATGGACATTTTATTGACCCTGCGGACAATGCCAGCTGACCAGTAGCCCCTGAGGTTGGAATGGTTTGGGGGTAATTCCTAGATTTCCGAATTAGTCAGCAAGGAAGAAGATAGTAATCTCAGACGGTTTAGTTGAAATATGAAAAAAAACTGTATGAATCTTTGAGACACACTATCTGCTGTCTACCTTTCGTAAAACATACACTCACATCCATAAACCTGTATCAACTAAAAGAGGGATTACACTTGGGTTAATTATCAGTAATAGGAAATCATTGAAAACCCAGATTGTTTGTGTGCAAACTTAAAGTAGCCTATCATATATATGACACTAATCAAACAGTTGATGGACAACCTAAATACACACAGTTCATACAGATACTGTCCGTGTTTACCCAAACACACTGAGTACAATGTATGGACACAGGCCGAAACTGGACACCATACTTCGGAACCCAATCTTCCTTAAGGTGCCTGTTTGGATATGGACTCCAGGAATGAGTGTCAATGAACAGTTCGTGGCGTGGCATTTACATGGAAATAATCAGTTGCTTATATTTACACAGTTTACCTTCATGATATTCACTACACAAGAACTTGGGTCACATTTTGATCTCGTGATGACAATCGAACCTGGGTCTTTGGAGGGACGGGCGATCGCTAACAGCATTCAACTACCCCATTGACGCCTATAAGGCGAAACTAGGTTTTAACTCGTTCATGATGTTGACGAGATGTTGACACTTAACATCTGTACGTGAAGTGTACAACAATGACTGAGTTCTTTACTTTTTATTGCACATTATTTCAGATACTTTACCATGTGCCTGCTAAATGTAGAATGGAATCGAATCCGAACTTTATGTATATATTCATTTAAAAAAAATAATATCCATCCCTCATGACATTTGCAGGATATGCAAAGACCTCGCATGTCATTATACCACATGATTTCTAAAAATTGTTATAATGTACATCATTTACATTTGAAATGTATCTATATTTCTTGTACCTACTGTGTAAATATTTGTACCTTATAGAATATTGCCACTGTTTCTTCATGGAATGCTATGCAATAAATATCTTATCTTATCTTATCAGATCACTTTCTAACTTTCTATACGTACAAGTATCGCTTTAACATCTTGCACGGATGTTTCTCTTTTTGGACAGTATATATCGAAAACATTTATTTCATACACAATGCACTTACAATAATATTCAGTTCGGGTGTTAGAATCGAACATGGGATGTAGGCCCCATATAGAAACGCTTTGACCAGAGGGCTACCTATATGAAACAGTGAAACTGAATAGCGGATTATAGACTAAGGCAAACTGGTGCATTTCTAAACAAACTCAATAACAGGTAACCTTAGTTAATATTTCAAGGCATTATAATTTGTTTGTTCAGACAATTCCTTGGGGTATATTTATAGCACACTAGGTCCTGCCCATCGATATTAACGGCGGCCGAGCATTCCAAAGCGCGAACCCCAAACAGACACTGTCTGGATTTGTACCAACTTCGTCTAATTCATGGAAAGTACTGCAGGAATCAAATTGACTTAAGTAGGATTCACCCCAAGTGATACAAGTTTTATTCAATTTCGGTGGAGAACGCTGGCCCCGATTTCTCCTCTCGGCTGATGACACGCGACTTGAGACGAGTTGACACGCAGTAATCTTAGTGAAAACAAGATGGCCACTAATAAATGGGTGTGATCGATTACCGTCACCTAGACACAAGTTAATATTTGGCTTGTTCGTTTGGGCAAACTCCGGTCACTGTCGGGTCAACGGGACAAGCCGAGAGAACCAAGAAAGGACCGGTTAAATAAGTAACTTTACTTTCTGTCCTGAAAAGAAGAATCGTGTAAAATGTTGAAAGAACCTGTACGTTTGACAACAACCTTTGTGTTTCATTAACTGGTTATCGAAATTTATCCAAAATTTCTCGATTTCATGTTAGAGCAACAACTGACGTATGGCAAGACCAGCGGGTGTATCGCACTGACTTGAACAGCGCTCGGGTCAGCTTGTCTTTTCCGACTGCTGTATGTTTAAGCTGCTCGTCGACACGTGCATTGTAGCTCGTAAATATTTTGGTGATCCTACTGCAGAGATTGTTGGAATCCGATTACCTCAACGCGATCATACACAAGTCTTCTGCTGTAACGTCTCGTGCTGGCTGGACATAAATCAGTCACTGGGGGCAACTCTGCACGCCAACTGATGCCTGCATCTACGCCGGGCCTCTTATATAGCTGGGCTCCGTCTCTTCACACCGCAAGTCTACAAGGCGAGGGTATAACCTGGGATCATCTTACGCCTAATCTCTCCCGTGGGAAACCCACGAGCGCATCAATGGTCCGGAAAGATCAAGGGTTATAATCGGAACTGGTATTCGGATCCCGTGGCCTTTGACCAATAGATGGTGGTGCACATGCAGGTGTGAGTGTGACTGACGTTTTAGGTCACATCTTAGAAGACCGTCGCGGGTTAGAATTGATCTTCAGTAACCCATGCTTGTCGTAAGAGGCTCGTTGATTTGGTTGACACATCGTATCCCAATTGCGTAGATCGATGCTCATGCTGTTGATCATTGGATTGTCTGGTCCAGATTCGATTATTTACAGACCGCCGCCATATAGCTGGAATATTGCGGAGTGCGGCGTAAAACTAAACTCACTCACTCACTAGAAGAGCGTTAGTTATACCTTTACAAGGTAGAACAAGAGAAGGCGTCTTGTGCTGTAATAATGTTGCGAATAACATCGAAGTCTTCACCAGGACGGGCAAACTCGGACGATCCGGTAGCACCATCGCCGCATGGAAAATATCGGCTTACAAATAATGGATTTTTATCCTATTGTGCTCTATCGAAAATTCATAAAAAAATAATTTAAAACAAGCACTAAGACTAACATTATTGAAACAATTATGAATGTGTTTTTGAGACTTTATTGTTGTGGTTGCGTACGCGTTTCAAAACCCTTACACGAAACTATCAAACTGAAATAAATTATTCAAAATCTTCCAAATATGCTGCATAAAAAACAAACATCGATGCCAGTCGCTATGAGGGCTTCCCTCGAGTGAGTGAGTGAGTGAGTGAGTTTAGTTTTATGCCGCACTCAGCAATATTCCAGCTATATGGCGGCGGTCTGTAAATAATCGAGTCTGGACCAGACAATCCAGAGATCAACAGCTTGAGCATCGATCTGCGCAATTGGGAACCTATGACATGTGTCAACTAAGTCAGCGAGCCTGACCACCCGATCCCGTTAGTCGCCTCTTACGACAAGCATGGGTTACTGAAGATCAATATTCGAATCCGGACCTTCACGGGTAGGGCTTCCCTCGAAATTTTCAAAGGACACTGCGTGATGTAAATGAAATACTGTTCAAAACAACGTTAATTACTCTTACATTGCAAGTATTTCTGAAGATGATACAGAGTTTCAGTTGGAAGTAAATCTCATTAACATGGAATCATTCTTTTCATCATGGCTTTTAATTCTTGCGCTGACGTTATGCATTGTTGAAATTGTAACTCGAAAACATACGATGATTTCAGTCTCACTTGGTGCCCGTCTACTTACATGCATGAATAATATATATTTTTTTATAAATATCCCTGCCATAATCCTACTAAATCAAATCTCAAAATGACCTACATTCGCACATATCAATCATTCAGCCATTTATCACAATAACATTAATACGTTTCACTCACAGCCGGCGCAACATCGTGTATGCTGTACATATACATGACATGTTCATTAACAGTTTGATTGACAGGCAAAAGAAGAAAACCGTTTCTGATCTATACGTGTGGCATGTTCATTTCGCAGTTTGAGCGACAGCGGTGGACTTCTTCCTCTGTAGTTTCAAAGACGTGCACGTCCTTTAAATCAAATCTGCCGACTACATGAATTTCTAGGTTCACGCAATCTGCTGCCTATAATTTAATTCGTGCCCGCAAGCAGAGAAAAGATGAAGAAAATAATTGAAAAGCCTAACCCCATAGCCGCCTTTCAAGATAGATCGGGCCTGCCTTATTGTTCGTTGAACACTTTATGAGTCAAGTTACATAATGAAGAACCAAATTTTGCTATGTACTCCAGTGTGAAATATCGCACGGTTCTAACCCCCGACCTTATACATCACGAACAAAGGTGGTTTTGATTGACGTTTCATAATTTGCTCGTGGCATGCATTACACGCACGGTTGTGAAATCAACATGATTTGAACGCTTTTAACTTTGATCACTGAAATGAACAACTTATGATAGGAAGAAATCGTCCGATTGTGCTTGAGGTTGGTGGAGGGGCACGTGCGCCTCAAGGGATAGCTTCAGATTACGCTTTAGGCTCGAAATAACGCGCTTCAATTTTCGGATGACAAATTTAATTTTCTGACAAATGTTACTTTGCGGTTGAAGGTGTAACAGCCCCTGCTGTTCCGTAATTGTGAACATAGACACTGGTGGTCGATCACTATGGTAGGCCTTGTCGATCCAAGGTGGTGGCATCAAGAGAAGGGAATTACTTTCTTTCAGTTAGTTTGAATACATATTAGATGATACTTCATTTTCATCCTTCCGTAAACGCTATCAGCATGCCTTCTAGTGTAGCTAGAGTGTGATATATACATTTACTGAGCCATGCGGGTTCTTCAATCTTTCACTGGACAGCCAAAACATTCATTTATAGGTGCCGAGGTACTTCAGGCGGGGTTAGGCAACAGACAGACACTTTCTATTTCATGAAACCGGTGCTATATGTTTGGCAGGACACCTTACCATTTAGGTGAACACCTGGTGTCACCACTGACTTTTCGTGGTGCCTTAAAATTATTTTCACAACTTGGGCGGACAATCGAATCTGGTTATTCTATGAGGTTGACATTTAATACTTTCAAAAGTAATAACACCCGGCGTAATGTGTGTGGCTGTTCCTGATCATTTGTTGTCAGTGAATTCTCACCCTGAAATATTCCTGAAAGACCAGACTGATGTGGAACTAATGGAGCTAAGCGATGATTCCTGTCTGAGGATGTCACACCACCAGCCCTGTCACACATTGTAAACAACTGATCCTCACCTTATTTACTCTTAACTAGCAAAAAGAGAATCTTTCTATCTTTTAAGGAGTGCTTTCTTTTTCATTTTGTTTAACATTGGGCTTAGCAATATTCCACTTGTATTAGGGTAGCCTGTGCTATGTTTTTATGTTGTTTAACATGGCACCAACCAATATTCCAGTTGTATTAGGGTAGCCTGTGCTATGATTTTATGTTGTTTAACATGGCATCAACCAATATTCCAGTTGTAATAGGGTAGCTTGTGCTATGTTTTTATGTTGTTTAACATGGCACCTACCAATATTCCAGTTGTATTAGGGTAGCCTGTGCTGTTTTCATGTTATTTAACATGGCATATTCCAGATAACATGGCATCAACCAATATTCCAGATGTATTAGGGTAGCCTGTGCTATGATTTATGTTGTTTAACATATGTTTTTATGTTGTTTAACATGGCACCAACCAATATTCCAGTTGTATTAGGGTAGCCTGTGCTGTTTTTATGTTGTTTAACATGGCACCAACCAATATTCCAGTTGTATTAGGGTAGCCTGTGCTATGTTTTTATGTTGTTTAACATGGCACTCAGCAATATTCCAGTTGTATTAGGGTAGCCTGTGCTACGTTTTTATGTTGTTTAACATGGCACTCAGCAATATTCCAGTTGTATTAGGGTAGCCTGTGCTATGTTTGTATAGTGTTTAACATGGCATCAACCAATATTCCAGATGTATTAGGGTAGCCTGTGCTATGTTTTTAATGTTGTTTAACATGGCACTCAGCAATATTCCAGTTGTATTAGGGTAGCTTGTGCTATATTTGTATAGTGTTTAACATGGCATCAACCAATATTCCAGTTGTATTAGGGTAGCCTGTGCTATGTTTTTATGTTGTTTAACATGGCACTCAGCAATATTCCAGTTGTATTAGGGTAGCCTGTGCTATGTTTGTATAGTGTTTAACATAGCATCAACCAATATTCCAGTTGTATTAGGGTAGCCTGTGCTATGTTTTTATGTTGTTTAACATGGCACTCAGCAATATTTCAGTTGTATTAGGGTAGCCTGTGCTATGTTTTTTATGTTGTTTAACATGGCACCAACCAATATTCCAGTTGTATTAGAGAATCTTCTACATTAGTCTGGACCAGACTAAGTAGTGACAGAGACTGTGACCCATGTCTGCCAACAAAGCCCAATTATCCCCAAGAAAGGGTTGTGACCTATTCTAATCCAGATCCTCAAGGGGCACAATAAGGGAGCATTTATTGATTGGTTTCATGCTGTGTTCAGCAATACACCATCCAGTGGGAACATAGTGTTCTAAAGGGGAATAACAGAGGTCTTCCATGTAATAAGGTAATGTTCCAAACACAATATCATCCCACTGTATCCTGACTGTTGAACATCAGTAATATTCCAGGCATTTCACAGTGGTTGGTAAACAATCATGTTGCACCAGCACCAGTGTCTGAACACATGAGCAGCCTGCCACATCCTAATGACAGACTACCACACCCAAGGAACAGCACAGAGTCTGACCACCCAATCAAAATAAGTCATCACCAGAGATTGATCCTTTGAGTATATACACACAGTGAGTGAGTGAGTGAGTGAGTTTGGTTTTACGCCGCTTTTAGCAATATTCCAGCAATATCACGGCGGGGGACACCAGAAATGAGCTTCACACATTCTACCCATGTGGGGAATCGAACCCGGGTCTTCAGTGTGACGAGTGAAAGCTTTAACCATCAGGCTACCCCACCGCCCCATATATACACACAGGCTGTCATAACCCATCATAGTTTTCCTTAGGTATTCCATGTTCCTCCCTTGGATCCAGTCTGCTTTTGAACCAATGAGACCTTTTTTAGAAAATATTTCTGCTTAAAATGACATTTCAGGTAAGTTTTCATTTTGATGTGTGTGTGTGTGTGCTTCCCCAAGTGTTTCACATGTCACATCAGCTCATGGCAATGTCTTACTGAGTACCGGCTTCATTTCCTGCAGTGGAAGGTATCTATACATGGTCAGTCAGTATGTTAGGATCAGATAGTGCATGTTGTTATATTATTGTGTTTTTGAAATTGTTGATGCATAGTTTTGCCCAAGATACTGAAACTTAATTAGGGAAATGGGGATTTATTTAGCGTATCTTAATAACATACACAGCTCATGTGGCGCTCTGGTCACCATCTCCTACAACCATCATATAAGGGGTCCGGGGCCCTGTTGCAATAAGTGATCTCAGTGCTATGACTATTGTTGGCCTATATCAAAGTATAGGAGTTAAAATCACCTTAGCTCTATGATAGCTTTGTGCAATGGGCCCATGTTCTTACATAAACTTACATCCCAAGTCTGTGTATCTTTTGAATGCAGATGTACACTACAGTGAGTGAGTGATTTTAGTTTTACACCGCACTCAGCAATATTCCAGCTATATGGCGGCGGTCTGTAAATGATCGAGTCTGGGCCAGACAATCCAGGGATCAACAGCATGAGCATCAATCTGCACAAATTGGGAACCGATGACATGTGTCAACCAAGTCAGCGAGCCTGACCACCCGATCCCGTTAGTTGCCTCTTACAACAAGCATGGGTTACTGAAGATCAATATTCTAGCCTGGACCTTCACGGGTAGATATACGCTATATGTAAAAACAAGTGGAATAGGTCTCCACCACCACACACCATACTAAACGAGTATTGTTTGGTCAGAATATATGACTTGTACTTATGCTATCAACCACAGATGAGCCTGGTCAAGGCTTGATTATTTACAGGTCACCCTGAATTAGCTGAAAGAAGGATGACTGGGTGTTCTGTAATTTCTTTTGACTGGGTGTTCTGTAATTTCTTTTGACTGCGTGTTCTGTAATTTCTTTTGAGCTGCATAGGTTCCCTTAGTATTTTTTCTCTCTCTATGTACTCCTTGTAGAAAACACATACACAAAGACATACCTCATATTAAGTACACGCATTTGTGCAGTTTTCTGACAATTTTCTGTCATGAGACAAACATGTAATTTGATCACATTCAAAAATATAAAGGAGCCATTTTATGGACATTTCGGTCTTGTGTCTGTTGGAATTATGTTGTGATTACATCAACTCCCTACCCCACCATCAGCTGACGCCACAGACACACTGTAACATTCGTCAAGGTCCTTGCACAAGCATTCAGCAAGCAGAAAAGAGTTAAATTGTCATAAAAATACATCATTAAATGAGAATCAGCATGGCATCTGTTTCCACAGTCCTGTAAATGACATTAAAAAAAAAATTTATGGCTTCGAAGGCAAGTCTGCAATTGGAAAAAGCAACATGGCTGGTTCTAAAACATGACTGAAATATGTTTCTGCTCTGGAAAGAATAAATATTTAAATGTGAAAGCTATGGATATGTGCATGTGCACAAACATTTTGTTGAAAGTTATAAAGTTAAATTAATTTTAGTAATGGGAGACAGTTGTTTTAGTTAAACTTGAATGAAAATGACATTAACCACAGTTTTATTTTTATTGTATTATTTCCCATTTTCCGATGAGCATAAACACAGAATCATTTGCAAGGAAAATGCTTTCATCCAGGGGAGACATTTTAACCATTTTGTTGACTGGAATGTTATCTAAATCAAATGTGACAGCAATATAACAGCAAAATCGCATTAGTCTAGACTTGATTAGCCCTACTTTCAAAACAGTTTGGGACAAATATTTACTCATTCTCTCTTCCCTGCGCATCATTCCAGATTTCCATTGAACTGGGTTTTTTATGCTTCTCAGAGAGCTGAGGAAATGATAGGCAATGTACTTGCAGCATGCATCTGTGTGGAGTTTAGCTCTATTTAAGTGAATTGTTATTCTAATGGAATCTTGTTTTATACACAATAATCTCAAGTGAGTACTTGACTGGCCTTTGCATGTGTTAATGACTGGCAACACAGGTGGGACCTGTTCTTAGGCTGAATCATAGAATGGAATTGTATTCGAGCACAAATTAGCCTTAGAATTCAACAGCCTTATGGGAAGACTTATTTAGAAAGCAGAAACCAGTTGTGCATTGAATGAATTTTTAAAAATCAATTGCTCTTGGGCTCAGTAAAGTCATACATATATTTTCATCTTTATTCATTAAAAATGTGAGGCAGGAGGCATAGCATTTTTCAAGTTACTTTTGTTAAACAAACTAATCACAGTCTTTGTGTACATTAACTGTCCATGGATGTGATTCTCATGGAAACAATAATGCCTGAAGTGTAAAGAAAGAATGAATAAAACACAGATTTTCTTTATATTATTTGGGAACACTGGCATGTTTTGTTGTGACACAGATAGGGATGAAAACAAATAATGAATTTATCATGGCCTCATCTTAATGCTTTTCTTTTCTGTTACTCAAGATCATAATATAATTTACAAAATACTTTAGAATTTTGTAAACAGATGTATATGTTAAAAAAAGACCAAACAAAAACTTCTGAACTTGACTTGATCAGTAATGTTTTTCAGTCACTCTGGTGAAACTGACATGGTATAGTGTTGACAAACCTTGGAACAGAAGTGTGTCAAACAGGAATCTGAAACCGTCACGACTGTTGTTTCTGATGCACCTAAAGGATGCAGCTCTGTGCAGTGAATTGTGGCGCCACAGATGACTGGGTCACCAATGTTGCCATCACTCAATAAAGGTGAGCTTCTGTACCTATGGTTCTCTGGTTTTGAATGTCTTGGTGGCCAGTTTATAGGAAAATTACCAAATCTTTAATGTCATGAACAAATCTGAGTGCTTTCGCATTGCTTGAAGAATTCCTCCAAGTTGAGTTTCATTTCTTCAGCTGTTTCACAGACAAAGTTAACAAATAGATGATGAAATGACAGACAGATGACGGATGGCAGACCATTATGACCTTTGGACCTGGTAAGATGGTAAAATTTGACACCAGATCAGATTAAACTGTGTTCTATGGTGAAATTGTTTGAAGATTGGCCCCTGTTTAACATTACAACATTTATCATCATTAAACCATCTTTGATGTCTTGAATCTTAACATAAATCTTTTCAAAAAAGCATAAAATATTAGAAGCTTTGATTTTCATATAAAGCTGCCACCATTATTTCATAATTTAATTATTTTCCATATGCATCACGGTTTCAGGTTAAACAGAGCAGTAGAAACTGAGAAGATGTAGGTTTGAATGGAGTCCATTTCTCCAACACAATACAGTTGACCACACTTCCATTACATAACAGCCATATTTCCTCTACATGAGGCTGCTGATATAATTGGTTGATATAATGACCAGCATTTTGTGGAGGTCAAGACTATATTTCTTCTAGTCACTCCTCTGTGGAACCACTCTTTTTGACAATACTTGTACAATACAATGTACAACTGAAGAATGTATAGTTTACACTCTGTATTTTACAGTTTACACCAGACTCATTGTATGGTTTGTAAATGGCAACTGATCATTTACTGTCAATGCAACTTTAGCATCAACTTTCATATGCCCTTACAGTGATAACAGACTCATGAATGATCTGGGTTAGAATTGGTGTAACCCATGCTTGTCGTAAGGGGCTTACAGGATCTGGTGGTGAGGCTCGCTGACATGGTGGACACACCTCATCGTATCCCACATTGCATAGACCAATGCTCATGCTGTTGATCACTGGATTGTCAGGTCCAGACTCGATTCTTTACAGACTGCCACCATATAGCTGGAATATTGCTGAGTGTGACGTAAAACTAAAATCACTCACTTACTCACAATAGTGATGACATATACAAACAAAAAAAATGTCTGAAATTCTACTATAGTTCTCACCACATGAAACAGAATCACAAAATATCAGGATTATTAATAAGATTGCTGCATGGGTGCCAATACTTAACAATTCAAAACAAGTCATTTTGGTAATAATGAATTCACATCTGACCTAGATTGAGATGCATACGCTGTTTGACATTACTGTAATATTCCTTGTTGATGGAATGGCTTGTGTTCTCTCTATGAGCAGTAGCATACATTGTACTTGTGACACATTAAGCATTTGACAAACTGGAGTCACAACCTCCCTTTGTTTTGCCAGACATAAAGTGTTTTAAACACTTATATTCTTTAAAAATGGTTTTGACTAGGTATCTATAAGGCACCTGGTGTCTATTAGGGAAAAGACAGTAGAATATTTGCCTATACTGCTGAAATCATTTATTCCATATAACCTTTCCTTCACTCACCATTGTCTGTTACTGTAGAAAAAGATGTTGAAAACTAATTGACACATATTTGTATACTATTATACATATGCATGCAGATGTTTGCATGCATTTCCTTTATATGGGCCAGAGATGCCTTGGATACAATCGATTAACAAAACTTTGGCATGTCCTGCTTTGTGTGAATTAATACATAAAGGCAGCCAGATAGGGACATTCTAAAGTTGAAACATTGTTCCTTAAGCAAATTCTGCTCTTGTGGTTGTTATTACAGTTCTGTCTTCTTAATTTGCATGATTCAAATAAATTACACAAAATTCCAGAAACTTAATTATTTCATTATATCACTTTTGACATGATATCAACAAAGAGAATATGCTGTAAATACTTGAGTTGTATTTTAAAAGTTGAACACAAAATATTGAACAAACTTTAAGGATAACAACTTGGTACAAGAATCGGTATCGAAATGTTGCACTGACGACATAAAGGAAGTTGTTATCCATAAAGTTTGTTCAATAATGTTGTAAATATATTTAATTCAAATGCCAGACAATTGGGATCCTATTTTTGCCACAAATATAAGCAATGGTTTAACTTGAAGTGATAAATTCTGATTCCCTACCAACATGTTACAAGTTTGATTACAGCAAGTACATACAAACTCTCCAAAACTACACTCTAGCACAGACCATCACACACATGCATTTTTGTAGCAGACGAGCCCCTTTAAATTCATGTAACTTCCTTTCCATATTCCAAATCTTGTCATGTAGGAATAACAGAGTTCCTGGCATAGAATTCCAAAGTTGCCTCCACACCATGTCGATTTGCAATAAACACCCATTGAAGGCCTCCAGGCTCATTTCTCTTCCATGTGTTCTTGATACTGACATGCGTACATTTCTACATTTCAGTGGGATTTGTTCATGCACAGGAGTAACACCAAAGATGCATTTGGAGCAGTTTTGACACAAATGTCAAAACAAAGCTGACATCATCAATTAGGGCTTATAAAACAGCTCTTTCTCCATAGCACATTTCAAAGTCTGGTACACTGCACCCAAACAAAAAATGTCAATTCAAATAAACAGATGTAGACTTTGTACAAGTCATTAAGTACAGCAGTTTATTAAACCTTTTGGGGTTTGATAAATCATGTGTTGGTCCTTATCACAAATGTGGCAAAATTCCTTCAGCTGAACTTTTCTGAATACAGTTTACAGTTTAAAAATATTTTATAAAAACTTTTGGGCAGTAAAACTAATAATACACAAATCAAATTGTCCTTAAGTGAATTATCATGGTATGAATCAGTGAAAAGGGACCGAACATTTCAAAGTATTTTTTAAATTTATCTTTTCCTTTGATCCAAACCATCAAAAAGATTAAATGTTGTCACTTCGTAATAATGCAATTAACATTCATAAACCATCCAAAAATATTTATAGTTTCTATAATTTAAAGGACATATGTTTTCTTTCCAACAGCAGGTGTTGATGTGTGCATAATAGGCTTATATTTTTAAGAGGAAGTTGATGACAGAGTTGCTTTGAATTCAAACAATGAAGGTCAAGGTCAAACAAGGTCAAGTCGGCAATATCTTGGCAAAATTTTTACATCAATGTGTATGAAGGTACACCAGATGACTTCTATCACACTCATAGTCAGACCTGCTAAAAGTTTTTAAGTTTTGACTTGTATTACATGGATTATGGATTGGAAAAAAGAAAACCAGAAGAAAAGGTTTTTACTCTGCTGGAAGAAATTGTACATACAATTGTTCAACTGCAAGACAATGCAAGGTTTCATCAGGAGACAACAGATTACAGAAGGTTACATTAAGGGACAAGCTTAAGTAACACTGTACACTGTAACACTTGTACATAGTTAATTTAGAAGAATTTTGATAAATTTATTCCATCCCCCTCCAACTTTTTTTCCTTTCACATTAACTAATTCGGTCAATAATTTGAAAAATCTAAATAAATTTTTATTTGAACAAATTAATGATTCAGCATGTACAGTTGAAATGAAATAGATGGATAGTTGATATTTATACTCACAGCTGTAAATATGTAACAATATATTTATGTGAGTTTCTAAGGTTTTGTGTGGTGAATTTGTAGGCAATAGACTTAGTCTGTTAGTCTAGCAATAGACTGGAAATGTGCCTCTTTTCACCATGCTGTAAATTGGTAACAAGTAAGATGAGATGGTAATGTAACTGTTAACCTAGCACCTCCTATAGGGCAGCTTGGCTGTACACTCTCCAAGGAGGGTGGTGGGGTAGCCTAGTGGTTAAAGTGTTCACTCCTCATGCCGAAGACCCGGGTTCAATTCCCCACATGGGTACAATGTGTGACACCAATTTCTGGTGTCCCCTGCCATGATATTGCTGGAATATTGCTAAAAGCGGCGTAAAACCAAACTCAGTCAATCAGTCCAAGGAGGAAATTCAGGTGCATATGCACTGATCGTTAGGATGAGAAAGCCACAATAACTCGGTGCGCCTTGTGGCAGCAAGAGTTGTATACTCCCCAGGGAGTTGAGATGGATAATACGATGAGACGTTGAGATTGACATCCAATGATCGAGGGGAGAAATAACAGAGCCTTGAGCATGCACTAGTGTGTGGATATGTGCGCTATATAAATATCCTACAATAATAATCTGTTGATATAGAATTCAAACATGCTTGTCAGGAAAACAATTGACTTGCTTTTGCATGTGTTTGTGACAAGTGCCACCACGGCCACCGGTGAAACTTGAAACAATCACCTGTGTCATCACAATTGGTTGTGATTCATAGATTCATTATATAATCAGGATCGAAAATGGACTTTATTAGCAGATATTCCAGAATATGGAAAGGACAATGTTGCTTGTTGTAT
Source organism: Haliotis rubra (assembly GCF_003918875.1). Classification (NCBI taxonomy): domain Eukaryota; kingdom Metazoa; phylum Mollusca; class Gastropoda; order Lepetellida; family Haliotidae; genus Haliotis; species Haliotis rubra. Next base: position 824,078 of record NW_025767501.1, read on the forward strand.
CATTATCAACAGGATGTATCTGTAGCACTTCAATACACACATAAGCTAAGTGGTTTACGGAATATATCATGCAATATCATGAAAAAATCCATTTTCTATTTTGTTGTATTAAAACCTCTGCTATTCATGTTTGCATATTCTTCTTTACACTAATAACATGACCTTTATTATATCATGTTTATATTCAAGAAAGATTTACGTGAAAAACATATTCTTGGCATTCTTTATCCTGACAGTTTTTTATCATAAAAAATGGAGATTAAATATTTTAAAAAATATTTGACTATTTGAATACACAATGCCATTTAGAAAGTGGTCAAATGTAACGTGATATATTTGGGATTACACTTTCTTAGTAAAGTGTTTACCAGTAAAGTATGTGCTGGCGATGGGGTGCCTGACTCGAACGGTGTGGGTTCGAATCCCGGATGGGACTCAAACCAACCAAAGTACCAGAATCTGTCCAAATATAACATATGCTACATTTGAATATTTTACCTTTCAACTGACATGACATAGCTGTGATCAGGCGGTTAAAGAAGAAAAAGATTTTTCTATTGTCTACCCCAAACATTGTCACACAAAGCAGAATAAACTAGTGTCTTAATGCACACTAAGTGTGTGTGAATGCACATATGTCCATGCAGACATGAAAACTACTGCTCCAAGTCTCTTACATAACACAGACAGACAATCGTCACGTTATTAATCATTCAAGTCCATTTTTGTGCAATATTGAAGTTGTATTAAATATGTATGAAAGCGAATCTGCTAATTGTCCGTGGACAGCAGGCACAATGAGGGATTGTCTGGCCCCCTGAATGAATCATCCACCATCACAGCCTGACACAGATGGTTCTATCTGGTTGTCTCGGTGTGCAGGGTAATCTCACCTGTTTGGGCATTTCTTATGTATCTTGCATCATGACTTCTAATGAAGACATTTTGAAACTGTTTAGACCTACAACAAATCAGGAATTGATGTTGCCATGGAATGTTACGCATTCATCACACAGGACAATGGCAGCTGTGAGATGTTATAACTGCAGCTGTATGGTTGGATTGATGCCTGTTTAACAGTATTTCAGTGATCTCACAGCCAGTCAGGAGGATGTGAAACACCAGACGTGTCTGGGATCGCTGAGTAAAACAAGCATTGGTATTAAGCTGAAATACCATGGATCATTCTGAATGGTATTTCAAACCTGCCCCAAGAAATGAATCCTGGTGTAACCAAGGGACCTAACCCTGTGCTGAAAACTGTCAAGTCCACTGGGTCAACACTGAAACGTTATTTGCTGCAATATTAACACAGAGAAAACCACGACTTGCATTGATCTGAACATGACAGAGAGAAACTGCTTTAATGCTACTTCATACAGAATTTCAGTTATACCATAGCATGTCAGGTTTGATTTTTGATTTAAACATATTTATTCAAGAGAATGGATTGGGTACAAGTTATGCCAACTTAGTGAAACCCTCTCCTATGGATGTCAGGTGAATCTTCGAAGAAGTTATGTTCACAGCAATTAGCAGTATCTTAGAAAACTGGGCCATCCATGCTCCTAGAACTACAAACACACATGTAATTGTTACACGGGTACCAATACTTAACCTATTGCTGTTGTTACTAATGGAATCATCATATCGTTTGTGTCACTGATAATTTGTTATAAATATATATTGTCTGTATAACCAATAATAATTAATGTACAGATATTATCTGTATCACCAATATGTAATTTTCTGAATAAAATTGATATTTTATACTTATCCTGACTCATGCTCTTTTGCTTGTCTTCTTCTTCTTGCGAACATAGTGGAACACTTGTATCTCCTTAATTGAAGCTCCCTTCAATGTAAAATCACTAATAAGTACTCACCACGAGTTGCCTCCCTCTTCCTTTGCGCGGGAAAGGAGGTGCCACCCTCTGGCCTCATGCTTCACTCTCTCCTGATATAGCGAGCCCAACACTTGAATTTACAGGGAAATCCAAAGTGTTATGTGGGGAGGATGGGAGGGCTTACCTCATGAGTCAGGATAAGTATAAAATATCAATTTTATTCAGAAAATTACATATTTTTCCTTATCCTGACTCATGCTCTTTTGCTTGTAGAATCCTACGGAAACGGAGGTGGGAAAAAACAGAATACTTTGGATTTAAATAATTAGTGATTTATATATATATATGTAATAACCCCCTACGGGAACTTCATAATGGCACTGAATTAGGATAATTCCTGCTACTATAAACCATAAGTTTACCAGCTGCCATAGATGGGGTACTACAATAATAATATACTATGATAATAGCATTAATGGTATAAAAGCGACTCCAAAATGGAGAAGCTACCCAACTGTACATAAACATCAGTACTGGGCTTAAGACTAAGTAGACTTAAGATATGTATATAATTAGCCCTAAAACTCCGTAGAGTTATAAGCTAGATGATACTGGTATGATATATACATAATAATCTCGTGAGACTATGTCTCATCGCCTACTGAGGACTGTCAACTGCTGTGCGAGGACCATGGGACCTAAAATGGTGAATACCTGAGACGTCCTTGGTGGTGATATCTCTCAGATAGTGATTAGCAAACACCATGTCGGATTTCCAAAAGCAGCCCTCCATAATGGTATTTAATGAGCAGTTACCGTGTAGAGCGAGTGTGGAAGCCAGTGCTCTGATCTCATGTGGATTAGATGCTCTTGGAGGGTCGAGTCCTGCAGCCTTGTAGGCGTGAAGTATGACAGTTCTTATCCATATTGATATGGTGGTACGAGAGACTTCGGTCTGAGTCGCTGTCGATAGAGGGATGAATAATCGTTTGAGATGTCGTCGCCTCGTTTTCGATCGTCGTAGATAGATTTTGAGAGCTCTGACTGGGCATAGAGATAGGTCCAGCGTATCTTGAGATCCGAGAATTGAGGAGAGTGCAGGAACATGGAATAATCTGTGTTGGTTGACCTGGCAATTGATTCTTGGCGATGAAATCCCATCGTAGTCCCATGTGCACTATGTTTTGATTGTCGTCAAACCGTATTCTCTCATAATCTAGTGCGTGAATTTCTGACATCCTGGCTGCTGTTGCTAGGGATAACAGGAACAATGTTTTCTGTGAGAGAAATTCAAAAGTTGTTGATTCCAGTGGTTCATAAGCCTCACTTGTGAGGTGTTGGAGCACTATATTTAGATCCCATGATGGAGCTCGGAACTTCTGTTTCTGATCCTCCAATTGGAATGCACGTAGTAAGGCCAGTAACTCTGGTGTTTTGGTTAACTTGACACCCGTTCTCATAGTTATCACAGAACTAAGCTCGGCAAGATATGTTGACAATGTCGAGCCTTTTAAATGTTTATTTTGGCGTAAGTAACACAGATAGTCAGCCACTTGTGGATGTGTAGCATTTCTCGCTGTAAATCCCTTTTTAGCTGCGTAAGTTTCGAAACTGTGCCACTTGTTACGTGTAGAATAGCGTAAAGCAAGCGTGACTGCTTTTGCCGCTTTGGCTGAATAACCTCTCTTGTTTAGACACACTTTAATACAGTCCATACGTGAAGTTGGAATGCTTCTGGGTTTCCATGCTCTTGTTTGGTGTGAGGATGTATTAGTAGATTCGAGCACTTTGGTAGCTCTAGTGTTGGTTGTCCGATTTCTTGAATTAGAATGGGAAATCACGTTCTCGCTGGCCAGTAGGGCTCGACCAAAATCAGTTGGAGGCTCTGTGTTTGTCTGATTTTCTGTAACACTTGTGGGATTAACGCTGGCGGCGGAAACGCGTACGCGTTGAGGCCTTCCCAGGATATGCTTAGCGCGTCCGTTGCCCACGCTTGTGGATCCGGGACTGGTGATACGAATGTTGTTAGCTGATTGTTGAAGCGAGTGGCAAATAGATCTACTAGCGGAGCTCCTATTTTCTTGATAATCTGTGCAAAGATTTCTGTATCCATTCTGAGCATCCATTCTGTCGGTGACGGTAGGTGTGGCCGAGAGAGTGCATCTGCTAGTACATTTCTGGCTCCGGGAATGTGACATGCTCTGACATGTAAGTTGAGATCGTCGATTAGATCGAACAGTTGAAAGCATAAAGTCAATAGGTTCAGTGATCTCGTTGAGCCTTGTTTGTTTACATAAAACGCCACTGTTGAGTTGTCGGTGTGAATCATCAGATGCACCTTCTGTAGAATGGTGCTCCAATGTAGTATGGCGTTTATTACAGCTTTCATCTCTAGCATGTTTATGTGGAGCTTGCTTTCTTGCTGATTCCATAACCCTGATGCCTTCCGGTTGGCGAGATGAGCTCCCCAACCTTGGAGTGACGCGTCTACATAGAGATGGGTTTTGAATTCCGGCTCTGTTAAATAAATGCCTTCGCAGACATTCGACCTCCTGGTCCACCATAGTAGATGAGGTCTGATGTGTTTCGGTAGACTGAATGGTTGTAGGTCGTTTAGATGTGCATTGATGAAGACCTGTAACGGACGTAACTGTAGTCTGCCTCTGACTGTCATGTCTTGGGCTGATGTGAGGAGACCCAACAGACTCTGCCATTGTCGTAGTGGTAGCGGAGAGAGTAAGGCTTGTGGGATTGTCTGTTGGATCTTGAGCCATCGGTCTTCTAGTACGACGATACGGTTCAGTGTCGTGATAAATCGAATGCCTAGAAACTGCAGATCTTGCGTTGGTACTAGGTCCGACTTGAGTAGATTTACTAACCATCCTAGCTGTGTTAGTAGCTTGATGATGAAGTTTAACTGTAGTTTGAGATGCTGTGGATCTTGATCTACTTGTATCCCGTCGTCGAGGTAAAACGCACTGCGTAGTCCTAGACGATGTAGGTAGGTGACGATAGGTTTCGTTACTCTCGTGAATAACCAGGGGGCCGATGATATTCCAAATGGGAGTACTTTCCATTGATAATGCAGCCCGTCTAGTGTAAACCGTAGGTATTTCCTGGATTCGGGATGTATCGGGATGTGTAGATAAGCATCCTGCAGATCTATACTGGCCATGTAGTCCATGGGACGAATTAGGTGCCGTACTTGAGGTAGATGTATCATGCAAAACGTTGGCGGTTTGCGTAGATAATCTCTGTTGAACGTGCTCATGTTGTAAATGAGTCTGTATTTCTCCTTGGAGTTTTTCTTGGGCACTAGGAAAACTGGGGAGTAGAAGCCTGGTTCGATGTTTACTTGATCTAGTACTTCTATGGCCTGCTTGGTTAGGAGAGATGTAACAGCCTCTCTTAACTTTGGTAGTTGTTGCGCCTGGAAGTCGAACTTGTGAGGGTTGACTGTCAGCGGAGGCGTGGCCTGTAGTTGGATTCGATATCCGTGTTGAAGAATGTTGGAGACATATGGGTCTTGTGACATTCCCCAGTTCTCCCAGTGCAGTTGAAGGCATCCACCCACTTGTGACGGTTATACTGGAACGGCTGGGGGGTGGAAGACTCCAGTCGTTCCGAACCTGTCTTTCATCGTTTATAGTTGCGGGAACCTCTGGGTGCCCTGCCTCTTCCTGACCCTCCTCTGTAGTTGCCATATGGGCGACGAAAAGAATCTTTTCCTCTGGAGCTGGCCATCTTCCTATCCCGTGCTTTCTGTAATCCAGTGAATTTAGATTTCCCTGAATATCTCTGTGAAGTCTGCCTGATGACGCTGGCTAGCATGTCCATCGACTTTATCATAAGGACTTCTCTAGAATCCTTGGTAGCTTCCTTAGAAACTTTATCTATTCCTCCGTCGAAGATGGATGGCATAGACCACGGGGGCTGTGTAGAGTGGAGCTGTAAACTGTTCACCCCAGCTGCAGGAAGCGATGAGGCCTTGACGACGAGCCAGAGTTAGTGCTGCAGAGACTGATGTGAGATGATCCTTTAGAAACTGCTGGTCCTTCTTTTGCATAAGTAGGGCCGAGTAGACCATTCTGTCATCCTCAGATGTCGAATCTCGAAATCTGGTGATAAGAGTCTCTTTGATCATTCTAGATCTATTAAGGCCGAAGAACATTTGCCTTGTCATGGTTTCGATCTGAACCAGCTTGCGGTCGTCAATCTTATAGTTCTTATTCTTGACATCGTTGATCACTTTGTAGTTGTCATCGATCTCTTGTGCCTTGAAAAAGGGGTCCATATTATGAGTTGAAAACTTCTTTGCGTTGAACTGTGGTAAGTGTGGCGCTTGGACTTTAGTGGCTTTATGGAAGGCTGTGTCCAGATTCTGAGGGACCGTAGCAATCGGGTCGATCGGAGGTAGGGTGATGTTGTCTGCATCGTCCTCCCTCATCACGTAAGTGTGGGCCGGATTACCGTTCTTGGACGGTGAGGCTAGGTCCAGGTTGTTAACCATCCAATAGCGTATCTCAGCGTCGGAGAATATGATGCCTCCATCATCTTCTATAACGGGATCGCTTATAAGAGGTTGATGCTCTTCCGATGGTGACCTGTATGCTTCTACCTCTGTGCAGGACGACGACACCGGAGACCTGACTGGGGACTTCCGTGAAGACTTGTGCGGCGAACGGTGTGGTGACCTGCAAGGCGATTGGCGAGGTGGACGACGAGGTGATCGGCGTGGAGAACGGCGAGGAGATCGTCTTGGTGAACGAGCTGACGAGCTGTGTCTAAATGGTGACCTTTGCAGCGATCTATGTGGTGAACGTTGATAGCTTCGCAAAGCTCTCGGTGAATCCCTCGATGACCTTCTAGAGGAAGATGACTTGGAGCCTGTAGCTGGTGCCCTTCGCGAAGACCTTCGCGAAGCTTCATCTGAGTTCGGTCCTGGGGAGCGACGACTTGACCTTCGCGAAGGCTGAGGGTCCGAGTCAGAGTCCGGGGATGAGATGATCTTTCTCTTCGAGCGTCCTCGTGCGTGTTGATCATCAAGGTCCGAGGTAGATGATGATCTAGACGTCTAGAAGGCTGTACATCTGGGTCCTTCGCCGAGGTGGTCTGTGACTTCCTTCGCGGAGGTGGCATTGTAGTGGCCTCTACGTTGAGGGGGGGTCCCTCTGGGGTGTCGTCTACGTTGGAGCCTTCGCGAAGGCTCAGGCTCTGGGCTGGTTGTCTCTCCAGTCTGTATCAGTCCTCCATCATCTTCATGATCTGCCGCATCAGGTCGTCTGGGACGGTCTGTGAAGATGTAGTCGGTGCCCTCTCTGCGTTGGTAATGATGGGGCCCTCAGGAAGATCGTCCGACATCAGCGTTGGTACATCAGGCTGCATGGCGATCTGCGCTGACGTCACTGTTGCCGACACCGGTCGTTTCTTGTGGCGTAGATCGGGTATGATGATCGGCTGATCATCATACAGGCCCAGTTCTGCGGCTGGAACAATCTTGGCTGAGAAGGTTCTAGAAGACTTCGTTGATTTCCCCTTGGAGGTAGACGCTGCCCTGGGGGTACGGAGTCTGCGTTGAGATGATGTCGAAACCCTCTTAGTCTTTGGCTGGGACGACGGGATGTCTGGGGATGCAGGACGCTTCATGGAGACAGCGGACTGCGTCCCACGCCTCTCCTCTGAGGGTAACTCTAGCGGAACACCAGACGGGAGGGGGTCGTCTGACAGCAGCTGACTGGCTAGGGGTTCCGATGTATCGGCCATGGCTAAACCTTGTTTGCGTGACCTATCTGCTGCATGTCTCAAGACGCAAAGATAATATTTATTAAATGCAGAATTAGACAGATTAATACAATAACTGCAACGTGAAGAAAACGCACATGGCGTAGTACAGCTTGGGCATATTAAATGCGGATCAGCAGCAGAAAAACGTAATCTACAAATAGTACAGATTTTCATCAACGTAAACTTGCTGAACAAACACGGCGTCCCGTGAATAAAGAGCAGAAATACGATTAATTATCAATACATAATTGTAGAAGGATACTAGCTACACCTCTATAGAAGACTATAAGAGGTAATAAACTAAGAATAATCAAAGGATATAGTGTGTAGGGAGACACAGGCGCTCTCACATCCTGCTCACGGGGCGAAGAAGGAGAGAGTGAAGCATGAGGCCAGAGGGTGGCGCCTCCTTTCCCGCGCAAAGGAAGAGGGAGGCAACTCGTGGTGAGTACTAATTAGTGATTTTACATTGAAGGGAGCTTCAATTAGGGAGAAACAAGTGTTCCACTATGTTCGCAAGAAGAAGAAGACAAGCAAAAGAGCATGAGTCAGGATGAGGAAAAATAATTATTTATGTACAGATATTGTTTGCTAATTATTAATTAAATCATACTCTCCAGGTTTTAATTTTACAAACTGTTTTAGTCACAGGGAATCTCTCATATAACAAACCCAAGCCAGAGCAAGTCTACATGAAGCCAAATATTTGAACAAGGGCAGGGCACTTTCCTTGTCATTGTAGATTATGTCAAATTTGTAAAAATCCCCCGAAGCACTTAGATAAAGGGCTTATAGTCACACATGCCTCCTGTCCCTCCCCAAGAGCTGTAGAAGTACACATGTGAAACTCACAGCTGATACTGTCACTGACACCAACACATCTCCCGTGAAATATATCACCACAATCATCAACTGGTGACTTGTTGGAAGTAACTGAATTGACCACCAGAATTGGCTGGGAACCAACAATGCAAAAATAACATATTTAAAGGAGCATGACCAGATCTAAAGTTATATTTTATTTTTGTTTGCATTTATGAAGACATAAACATAAATACAATGTGCACACTGTAAAAGTCTAGGATGCCAATAAGTTATGCCTCCGTGAACACAAAAATGTTTCGAAGTAAGGAATAATAATTCCACAAACTGCTCATATCTTCAACACAAAAAGAATTGACATCAGTACTAAATCATTCAGCACAGTAATGCAAAACAAGTCGCTTTTAGGTCTAGATTTATGGAAACATAAATGCAAACAAAACTATTTAGTTAACCAATGACATGCCATGAAACAATTTGCAATTTATTTATTTATTTAATTTTGTATAAAAGATTTTCCTATTTGGATTTTTAAAAAACCCATTCACAACATCAGTATGAGCCTATAATAGAAATGAAATAAATCATAAATCACAGTCCTGTTGAAGGTGCTGCAGCAGAAAGAGAGGCAAGAACCAGTCTAAATGAGGGCTCGTTTTCAGTTGTTGAGGGAAGAGGTTACATGTTCTTGTTTTATATGCCCACACAGAAAGATGATGTATGATAACTAGTTTGTACCAGGGAACAAGGAGGGGCAAACAATCCATCATAATACTTCTGAAATACAAGCGAGTAGAAACAAACAGAGAGAGACTCCCATTGTAAATTAATTCTGATGTTGCATGTTTAGACTGATAAGCACATAAGCATGTGAATTAAAACAGTTCCCAAGAAAATATGAAAGGATCTCTGATGACATGTGATGGAGCTCAGGGGCGGATACAGCATTTTGAGAAAGGGGGTGCACACTATTGAGAAAGGAGGGGTGCACACTACTGAGAAAGGAGGGGTGCACACTACTGAGAAAGGAGGGGTGCACACTCTTGTGAAAGGGGGTGCACACTATTGAGAAGGAAGGGGTGCACACTTCATTTCCACCCGAGTTTCAATGGTCAATTAACAAACTTTCTGGACAAAAGGGTGTGTGTGCAGGGGAATATTATCGACTGCCATGTTGAACAAGATTCACTGAGAGTGTCAGTTGCTACTGAATCGTCCCTCCTCAGTGGGACTCGTCACTACATGAACACCATCCAGCAGCTCAGTTGTGTTTAGATTCATGCATGTATGGCTGATGTGTCTTGTATTTTAGTCTCCATCACAACTTGAATTAAAGCTTTACAATTGCATAATTTGTAAGTCACTGATGCAGCAAGTTGGGTCTTGGCTAGGTCCCAAGCAATATCTGTATGTCATGACAGGCACCTAGTGGATTGGGTGGTCTGACTCTGGGAGTTGTCTGATGGTGTGTCATCATAAAAATTAACTCATAAGGTGTTACTGGTCAGTCTGCCCAAGACTTAGCTGTTTCCAGCCCCCCATCTTACATAGCTGGAATATTTGGGCATCAAACACCAAAGACAAACAAAAACAATAAATTAGACCCACAAGAACAAAAGTAGTGAATTGTTTAAAAATATTCAAATATACTGAGTCAAAAAAGAAACTTCACAAAATGTAATTTGAAAAATAATGAATATTTTTTTTTCTGATGATACATCTATGTATCCGAAATGGGATCCCTATCTTTCGACTCTAGAAAAACGTTAGCAAAACCCACTCAAACCCATCCATTCGTTGTGCAAATGATGTTAGTGCCGAATCAGGTTTTGCACGTGCAGTCGATCACGTGATCTTCGCATCAAAGTTTTCTTCATATGCACGTGTTTGCATTGGCCTCAAGAATTGAAAAAACACTTTTAAACCACAGTTCTAACGGTACTTGAAATGCCATGATTGTCAAATGTGCAACGTGAACGTGCCGTTGGCATGTTGCCAGCGGGAAGATCAGTTATTGACGTCGCAAGAGCAATGGGATGCAACCGTCGTACTGTGTATGACTTATGCAGGTCGCCTACAACAAACTGGCACCACTTCTGATCGCCTAAAGGTTGGGTCGTCCGCGTGTGACGCCACGAGCAGAAGACCGTCAAATCGCCCTACGCCACCTATGTGACAGATTTCTGCCGCTACACGAACCAGGGCTGAGATGTTTAGAGGTCGACTGTCCTCACAGACCATTCAAATCGGTTGCGGGCTGCCAATCTCCATTCTCGACATCCATATCGTGGGCCAATATTGACGCCGCTTTCATCAACGCCAACGCCTGCTGTGGGCCCAACGCCACCTCCGATGGACCCAGAGAGACTGGAATCGAAGTCGCCTTTAGCGATGAATACAGGTTTACCCTCAGATTCGCGGACGGCAGGCATAGAGTCTGGAGACGACGTCGTGAACGGTATGCCCAATGTTGTGTACAGGAAGTCGACAGATTCGGGGCCGGAAGTTGCATGGTGTTGGGTGCTTTCTGTGGGAACAACCGTTCCCGACTTCTGGTCATCCGTGGAAACCTCACAGCTGCTGCTTACCGTGACCAGGTTCTCTCCCCTGAACTCGTTCCTTTCATGGCGGCTCATGGCCCAGGTCTACAGTTCCAGCATGATAATGCTCGGCCGCATACCGCGATGATGACTCGAAATTTCTTTCAAAACGCTGGAATCAACGTCATGGACTGGCCATCGAGGTCCCCTGACCTTAATCCAATACAGCACGTTGGGGATGCACTTGGGAGAAGGCTTCGTGGTCTTAGGAACCAACCTCAGAATTTGCAGGAACTTGGCTGCCTTGCAAGAGCAATGGCGCAGAATCCCCAACCACGGTTCACAAGCATCAGGCAGTCGATGAGGAGACGGTGTTTGGCAGTGGTGAATGCGCGGGGCGGCCATACACAATATTGAACTGAGAAATTTCGCATTTTTATTCTTGTGACTTGACATTCTGTATACCCATGTTTTGGAACGGCGGTGTAGCCTAATGGAACTGATTATGGCACTGTCAGTGTATCGAGTACATCACACAGATCTCAGCAATGAAATAATAACAATTTAACCATCTTACCATCTCTTGTTCTTTTATAGTGCCCTGAAGAAAGAATGTGAAGTTTCTTTTTTGACTCAGTATAGAAAATCCACACTTTGCCATGAGAAGTGTTGCATAAACATGAAGTCAACGGAATGCAGGCATGAAATCCCAGGTTCAGTTCACATGTGGGCCTGTGGTTCATACTTGTTGATGAATGTTAAAAAGTATAGGCTTCTAAAAATATTATTGTCACATCTACAAATAGTTTGAAGCAAGAATGACCAATTGACAGAGTTGGTAACTTACATGAGCCACGCGGCGACATGTCTTGTATAAAGCCCCCACTTACAATAGATAAGTCCAATGGTTGCAAAAATAATTAAAAAATGTTCATGCAAAGATACCAAAATGAAGGTTATTTCCATTTCAATTTGTTAACATTCACCAAAAATACATTTCCATTTTATTTCTTAAATCAGGCAGTTATAAATCTTTTTAAAACGGAAACATTCCAGCACATATTTGATGACAACATTCAAATCCAGATTGATGCCATTTCTTTCTCACATCTGCTTGAGCACACATACAATGAGAATACCGAGGAATATTCGGATGATGTGTACACTTGATGAATTCTGATATTGTACAAATGTGTATCAAAATCTGAATCCGTTAAACAATTCGCCAGAACAATTTTTGTCAATGTGTATACAGATATGGATGTGTTATTGAATAATTGACAGTTACTGTTAATGTTTATCTGTCTGAAATGACTTACCTGACAGACTCCAGATGATGACTGCACTGTCTGAACATCCTGATGCTATCACTTCCTTGTTGTAGGCCAGGCAGTACTGTAACATACACGATATGGTCAGGGAATAGTGAGTGAGTGAGTTGGGTTCAACACTTTTTGTACAGTGCGTCTTTTTTCCTAAGACCAGGGTCCAAGTCCAAAAATATGTACTATTTCTGGCATTTCAAACTATGATATTGCTGGAATAGTGCTGAGAGCAGTGTAAAACCATTGAAGGTGAAGCAGTTTGTGATATATCTCTTTGGTAAAACCCATGACACAGGTTTGCATGGTGCTAAAATAGAATGAAATAAGGCAAAAACGGTAATACAGCTCATGATCCTTAGAGATCCCACTGAATGCAACTCTACAGCGAATTTCAGTGCTTTAGACAACTGGGGAACCTTCGCCCTGTGGAGTACAGTAAAATAGATATATATATATAAACTGGCTTAAATATATTACAATAATGTAATTTTTAGAGTAAAATTGATATTTTATACTTATCCTGACTCATGCTTTTTTGCTTGTCTTCTTCTTCTTGCGAACATAGTGGAACACTTGTATCTCCTTAATTGAAGCTCCCTTCAATGTAAAATCACTAATTGGTACTCACCACGAGTTGCCTCCCTTTGCCCTTTTGGCGGGAACAGGTGTCGCCACCCTCTGGCCTCATGCTTCACTCTCTCCTGATTTTGCGAGCCCAACACTTGAATTTACAGGGAAATCCAAAGTGTTATGTGGGGAGGATGGGAGGGCTTACCTCATGAGTCAGGATAAGTATAAAATATCAATTTTACTCTAAAAATTACATATTTTTCCTTATCCTGACTCATGCTTTTTTGCTTGTAGAATCCGACGGAACCGGAGGTGGGAAAACAGAATACTTTGGATTCATAATTAGTGATTTGAATAGATATAACTGTAATAACCCCTTACGGGAACTTCATGAAGGCATAGACTTAGGATATTTCCTCTATTATAAACCATAGGTTATATAATGCCATAACTGGGGTATTACATTAATAATATACTGAGATATATTACATAGATATAAATAATGAAATATAAAAGCGACTCTGATAGAGACGCTGTATAACTGAACATAATATCAGTATAAGCTTAAGGCTGAATAACTTAAGCTAAGTATATACATAGCCCTAGAACTCCGTAGAGTTATAAGCTAGATAATGTATGTATACCATACATAATAATCTCGTGAGGGTAATTTTTAACGCCTACGAGGGACTGTCAGCTGCTGAGCGAGGACCAAGGGACCGAAATGGTGAATGCCAGATACGTCCTCGGTGGTGATATCTCTCAGATAGTGATTAGCAAACACCATGTTAGATTTCCAAAAGCATCCTTCCATAATTGTGTTCAATGAGCAGTTACCGTGTAGGGCGAGAGTGGAAGCCAATGCCCTGATCTCATGGGGATTTGATGCTGTTGGAGGGTCCAAGCCTGCTGCCTTGTAGGCACGAAGTATGACAGTCCTTATCCATATAGATATGGTGGTACGAGAGACTTCTGTCTGAGTTGTTGCCGACAAGGGGATGAATAATCGTTTGAGAAATCTTCGCCTTGTTTTGGAACGTCGTAAATAGATTCTGAGAGCTCTGACTGGGCACAGCGATAAGTCTAGTGTATCTTGAGATCCGAGAATCGAAGATAGTGCCGGGACGTGGAATAACCTGTCTGGTTGACCTGGTAGTTGATTTTTGGCGATGAAATCCCATCTTAATCCCAGGTGCGCTGTGTTTTGATTGTCATCAAACTGTATCCTCTCATAATCTAGAGCGTGAATTTCGGACATTCTGGCTGCCGTGGCTAGAGATAACAGGAAAAGTGTTTTCTGTGAGAGAAATTCAAAGGTTGTCGATTCCAATGGTTCATAAGCCTCACTTGTGAGGTGTTGTAGCACTACATTCAGATCCCAAGCTGGGGCGTGGAACTTCCGCTTTTGGTCCTCCAATCGGAAAGCACGTAGTAAGGCCAGTAACTCTGGCGACTTAGTCAATTTGACACCCGTTCTCATCGTAAGCACAGAACTAAGCGCGGCAAGATATGTTGATAATGTCGAGCCTTTTAAATGTTTGTTTTGACGAAGGTAACACAAATAGTCTGCCACTTGAGGATGTGTAGCATCTCTCCGCTGTAAATCCCTTATTTGCTGCATAATTTTCGAAACTGTGCCACTTGTCGTCGTACAAGTTTCGCGTAGAATACCGTAAGGCAAGCGTGACCGCTTTTGCCGCCCTGGCAGAATATCCTCTCTTGTTTAAACACATTTTAATACAGTCCATACGTGAAGTTGGAATACTTCTGGGCTTCCGTGCACCTGTTTGGTGTGTGGATGTATTAACAGATTTGAGCGCTTGGGTAGCTCTAGTGCCGGTTGACCGATTTCTTGAATTAGAATGGGAAACCACGTTCTGGCCTGCCAGTAGGGCGCGACCAAAGTGAGTTGTAGGCTCTGTGTTTGTCTGATTTTCTGTAACACTTGAGGCATTATTACTGGCGGCGGAAACGCGTACGCATTGAGGCCTTCCCAGGATATGCTTAGAGCGTCCGTTGCCCATGCTTGTGGGTCTGGGACTGGTGACACGAATGTCGGTAGCTGATTGTTGAATCGTGTGGCGAATAGATCTACTAGCGGCATTCCTATTTGCTTGGTTATCTGTGCAAATATCTCTGTATTGAGCATCCATTCTGTCGGTGACGGTTGATGTGGCCGAGAGAGTGCGTCTGCTAGTACATTTCTGGCTCCGGGAATGTGACATGCTCTGACCTGTAGATTTAGATCGTGGATTAGATCGAACAGTTGAAAGCTTAAGTTCAAAAGGTTCGGTGATCTCGTTGAGCCTTGTCTGTTCACATAGAACGCCACTGCCATGTTGTCGGTATGAATCATTAGGTGCGCATTTTGTAGAATGGTGCTCCAATGCAGTATGGCGTTGATTACAGCTTTCATCTCTAACATGTTTATATGGAGCTTGCTTTCTTGCTGATTCCATAACCCTGATGCCGTCCGGTTGGCGAGATGAGCTCCCCAACCTTGGAGTGACGCGTCTACATATAGATGGGTTTTGAATTCCTGCTCTGCTAAACAAATCCCTTCGCAGACATTCGATTTCTTTGTCCACCATAGTAGATGAGGTCTGAGACGTTTCGGTAGACTGAATGGTTGTAGGTCGTCGAGATGTGCATTGATGAAGACCTGTAAGGGACGTAACTGTAATCTGCCTCTGACTGTCATGTCTTGGGCTGATGTGAGGGGACCTAGTAGGCTCTGCCACTGTCGAAGTGGTAACGGAGAGAGTAGAGCTGGTGGAATGGTCTGTTGGATCTTGGTCCAACGGTCTTCTGGTACAACGATACGGTTGAGATTCGTGATAAATCGAATGCCTAGGAACTGCAGGTCTTGCGATGGTACTAGGTCCGACTTGAGTAAGTTTACTAACCATCCTAGCTGTGTTAGTAGCTTTATGATGTAGTTTAACTGTAGTTTGAGACGCTGTGGATCTTGATCTACTTGTATCCCGTCGTCGAGGTAAAATGCACTGCGTAGCCCTTGACGATGTAAATAGGCGATAATCGGTTTCGTTATCCTCGTGAATAGCCAGGGGGCTGATGATATTCCGAATGGGAGTACTTTCCACTGGTAATGTAGCCCGTCTAGTGTAAACCGTAGGTATTTCCTGGATTCGGGATGTATGGGGATGTGCAGATATGCATCCTGTAGATCTATACTGCCCATGTAGTCCATGGGGCGAATCAACTGCCGTAACTGAGGTAGATGTATCATACGAAACTTCGGTGGTTTGCGTAGATAATTCTTGTTGAAGAAGCTCATGTTGTAAATGAGTCTGTATTTCTCCTTGGAGTTTTTCTTGGGTACTAGGAAAACTGGGGAGTAGAAACCTGGTTCGCTGTTTCTTTGATCTATTACTTCTATGGCCTGCTTGGTTAGGAGTGATGTAACAGCCTCTCTTAACTTTGGTAGTTGATGTGCCTGTAAGTCGAACTTGTGAGGGTTGACTGTCAGCGGAGGCTTGGCCTGTAGTGGGATAAGAAATCCGTGTTGAAGAATGTTGGAGACATAAGGGTCTTGTAACATTCCCCAGTTTTCCCAGTGTAGTTGAAGGCGTCCACCCACTTGTGATGGTTGTACTGGAACGGCTGGGGGTGGAAGACTCCAGTCGTTCCGAACCTGTCTTTCAACGTTTATAGTTGCGGGAACCTCTGGGTGTCCTGCCTCTTCCTGACCCTCCTCTATAGTTGCCATATGGGCGACGAAAAGAATCTTTTCCCCTGGAGCTGGCTATCTTCCTGTCTCTTGCTCTCTGTAGACCCGTGAATTTAGATCTCCCTGAGTATCTTTGTGAAGTCTGTCGGATGACGCTGGCTAGTGTGTCCATCGATTTAATCATCAGGACTTCTCTGGAATCCTTAGTGACTTCCTTGGAGACTCTGTCTATTCCTCCGTCAAAGATGGATGGGGAAGACCACGGGGCTGTATATAGTGGAGCTGTAAAGTTCTCACCCCAGCTGCAGGAAGCGAGGAGGCCTTGACGACGAGCTAAGGTCAGTGCTGCTGAGACAGATGTGAGATGATCCATTAGGAACTGTTGGTCCTTCTTTTGCATAAGTAGGGCCGAGACAATCATTCTATCATCTTCAGAGGTCGTGTTACGAAATCTGGTGATAAGTGTCTCATTGATCGTTCTAGATCTATTTAGACCAAAGAACATACGTCTCGTCATGGTTTCTATCTGAACCAATTTGCGATCGTCAATCTTGTAGTTCTTGTTCTTGACATCGCTGATCAGCTTGTAGTTTTCATCGATGGTGTGGTGTCTGAACTTTCGTGGCTTTATGGAATGCTGTGTCTAGATTCTGTGGTACCGCAGCAATCGGGTCGATCGGGGGTAGCATGACAGCATCTGCATCGTCTTCTTTCATCAGGTATGTCTGCGCCCGGATTGCCACTCTTGGAAGGTGATGAGAGATCTAGGTTGTTTACCATCCAATATCTGATCTCTGCATCTGAGAAAATAATTCCTCCATCATCTTCTATTCCAGCATCATTGATGAGAGGTTGGTGCTCTTCTGATGTTGGACTGTGTGGTTCTATCTCTATATCGGGTGACGCTTGTGGAGACCTGGTTGTAGACTTGTGTGCAGACCTGTGTGGTGATCGACGTGGTGATGTACGCGGAGATCGGCGTGGTGAACGGCGAGGAGATCGTCTTGGTGATCTACGTCTGTGGGTTGACCTTCCGGAGACCTGTGAGGGGAACGTTGATAGCTTCGCGAAGCTCTTGTGTAGTCCCTTGATGACTTTCTAGATGATGACGATCTGGGTTCAGGCGTCCTTCGCGAATGCCTTCGCGAAGCTTCCTCTGCGTCCGGTCCTGGGGAACGGTGATATGACCTTCGCGAAGGCTTCCGTGAGGTCTGGTGGTCTGAGTCCGTATCTGAGGATGACGCCGAAGAAGATGTGATGATCTCTCCCGCCTTCGCGAAGGCCTTCGCGAAGGCTGTACATCTGGGTCCTTCGTCGAGGTGGTCTGTGACTTCCTTCGCGAAGGTGGCTTCGTCGTGGCTGCTACGTTGACGGGGGGTGCCTCTGGGGTGCTGTCTACGTTGGAGCCTTCGCGAAGGCTCGGACCCTGGGTTGGCTGCTTCTCCAGTCTGTAGTGGCCCTCCATCATGATCATGATTTGCCGCATCAGATCTTCTGGGATGGTCTGCGACGAAGTAGACGGTGCCCTCTCTGCGATGTTAACGGTGGGGCCCTCAGGGATCTCGTCTGACATCAGTGTAGAGGCATCAGGCTGCATGGTGATCTCTGCTGAAGTCACTGTAGCTGTCACCGGTTGCTTCTTGTGGCGTATGTCGGGGATGATGATCGGCTGGTCATCGTAGAGGCCCAATTCTGCGGCTGGAACGATCTCGGCTGAGAAAGTTCTTGACGACTTCGTAGATTTCCCTTTGGAGGATGACGCTGCCCTGGGGGTACGAAGTCTGCGTTGAGAAGACGTTGAGGCCCTCTTGGACTTTATCTGCGATGACGGGATGTCTGGGGAGGCCGGTCGCTTCTTAGAGGTGATGGACTGCATCCCACGTCCCTCTTCTGATGGGGTCTCTAGCAGAACACCAGACGGGAGGGGGTCAATCGACAGCAGCTGACTGGATGGGAATTCCGATGTATCGGCCATGTCTAAACCTTGTTTGCGTGATCTATCTGCAGCACGTCTCAAGACGCAAAGATGGTATTTATTAAAGGCAGAATTAGTTAAATTAATGCAGTAACTGCAACGTGAATCAAACGCACAAGGCGTAGAACAACTAGGGCATACTACATGCGGATCGGCAGCGGAAAAACGTAATCTACAAATAGTACAGATTTTCATCAACGTAATACTAGCTGAACAATCACGAACTCACGTGAATAAACAGTAGAAATACGATTAATTATCAATACAAATTAATGAAGGATACTAGCTATACCTTTATAGTAAACTATAAGAGGTAACTAACTAAGAAAAACCAAAGGATATAGTGTGTAAGGAGACACAGGCGCTCTCACATCCTGCTCACTGGGCGAAGAAGGAGAGAGTGAAGCATGAGGCCAGAGGGTGGCGACACCTGTTCCCTCCAAAAGGGCAAAGGGAGGCAACTCGTGGTGAGTACCAATTAGTGATTTTACATTGAAGGGAGCTTCAATTAAGGAGATACAAGTGTTCCACTATGTTCGCAAGAGGAAGAAGACAAGCAAAAAAGCATGAGTCAGGACAAGGAAAAATAACATAGTTTGCATTTATAGTTACAAATCACTCCATAGCAAGCTTTCAAATCATACGCACACATGACATGTATAGACATAAGCTACATACACGCTCCACCCTCCCCAGACAGACGTACCATCACTCTTACACATCCTCCTGATATACACATACAGCAAATGGTTCCCTACTCACAGAGCCCACTCCAATACCAATCCACATGGGCAAACTGATCTGACTGATCCTACTGATCCGACTCACACATGCTCCTTCATTACCACAGTCAGTCCACTTTAGCAAAACATCTGTAAATGTCATCATTCCCTAATTTAATTAAAACAAAAAAAAATGGTTACATATCAAAATATGAACTCATCTGACAATTTGTCAACTTTCCCCCAACATATATTTTATACAATCGCAATAAATTGGAAAATAAAACAAATAATGGTGATTTATTTGTACAGTTGTACATAAGTACAGGTGTCGTACATGCCAACTCTAACTGCATGGAAATATCCTTGGACCCAGACACACAGCCGGTCAATGATCATTAGACATATGAGCCTCAGATATACTATCTACCCTGGGGTTTATCGGAGTAATGGCTGTTGGGTTGTCTGGACAAACTGCAGCTTTATCATATTATACCATCATTTATCACATTATCTACCTCTAGTAATTCTGTTTAGTCTATGAAGGAACCATTGAGAGTTGAGTCAGTATAGTGTTGACTGACAGAAACACATAAAGCAAGAAAATATGAATATTGTATAGATTCACCAGGAACCATGTATTCTAAATCAAGGTGTATTCAGTCTGTGAACGTCATACTTTAAAGAGTTGAAATTAACCAGCAAGATTAAATTCTAAATTATATAGGTTCTGTGATAACAATAGTTGTTTTGATACATTTCAAATGTATGTTTGTTGTTTAATGTTGTACTCCATACTGCCCTTTCATCTATCCGATGTCAGCCTGTAAATAAGCCAATCTGGATTAGGAGATCATGCTGTCAAGGCTAGAGACACAACCAAATCACCTGACATGTCACCTGATCTGTCACATGACCAGTCACTTGACCTGTCACCTGACCAATGGAGAGACTGTTATACAGTGTATGAGTTGCTGGGGATCAATTCTAATGTATAACATTGTAGATAGTCATTCTTAAGTCACCTACTGCCTTGTTTGTCTGTTGGATAGTGCCTATCCAAATAGGGGATGGCTGGTAGTTTAAACCTCCGAATGCGTCAAGATGTTAAAAGAAGGAACTTGCTGTTTCCCAGTTGGAGTCGGTATACTGCATCTGAATGGGGTATATATGGTATCTCAGTGGGTTAGCACCAGGGACCTGGCAGTTTTGGTCTCAATGTACACACTGTACTTGGAAAATAATTACTGGGCTTCAGCCTAATGAGGAACCCGCTTTCTTTCATTAAAAATGACTGACTGAGTTTGGTTTTACACTGCTTTTAGCAACATTCCAGCAACATCATGGCAGGGGACACCAGAAATGGGCTTCACACATTGTACCCATGTGGGGATTCGAACCCGGGTCTTCGGCATGACAAGCCAACGCATTAACTACTAGGCTACCCCACCTCCCCTAAAAATGACATGCTTTTAAAAGCACTCTTCATTGTGATCACAGTATCAGTTGCTGATGAGACAGGAGGATAACAATCTTTAGTGTGTTACTGGAAACTTTCAGAAACAGATATAAATAATATTTTTAACTGTGATAAAAAGTGAAAACTCATTTTACCCAAGATAATAACTAACGCTTATCTGGTGAGTTGGATTTTACTTTCTTTAGCATCAAATGAAACATTTTTTTTCTATTTTGAAAAATAATGAAAATAATTTCAGAAGAATGCAAATATATTTCTAAAGGATATACAAAACATCACTACTAGGTAAAGAAACACAACTGTAAGTTACACGAAGATAGTTTTATGCTGAATGAACACATAAAGGCTGAAACAGCTGGAAGAGATTGATTCAGTACATGTTTTGAAAGTTGTCCATCCTTCAGCGCGCTGCAGTGTGGGAGGCAGGAAATAGATACAGCAATACTGTATCTGAAACCATCCTCAGCACTCAGGGGTGTAATCAACCCCTGGTTCCAATAACACCCTTAGGCATCACAGAAAGGTATGTTGCAAGGATAGGAGGTAGTATATGGTTGGATTCACACACCCATGGGGAATCAAACCCTGGTCAAAAGCAATTTAGTACAACTTTGGTGAAACAGATCTGATGATAGCACACAAACATCATCATCATCATCATCCGGGTGAATCTGGGATTGAAATCCCATCACAAGGGGACAAGTCTTTAAGTTTCAGCTTCAGCAGTCTATGGTCAAGAGGAGATTATGCTTGCAGCATAAGGAACCTAAGTTAAGAGACTTGAGGACCAAAGTATAAAACATTGGTCATAAATCAAAATATCACAAAAAGCAGAACATATAAATTAAGATCTACTTTTAGCTATACATATGCTTTAATATTGAACTCAATTTGTATGTAATGGTTATTAGACATTTTCATTCATGTGAGCTCAAATGCATGATGAAAAAAGCTATTTAAAAAGATTACTCTGATTTTGAAAACATTTTTTCTGCCACAACATATTTCGTCTCACATTCTTCTCAGTAAGAATAATCCCTGCAGTAATAATGTATTACCATTCCATGATGAACCTGACTACCTGGTTATGAACCCATACACAATATCTTCCTTGTGCGTACATATCAGTGGTGATTATCAGTTTAATCAGGTATCCTGGATCACATGTCTGCTTGATATACAACCCAGTCGGAGACAACAGCTGTCAATTAGAAATAGACGCTACCCTAATGAGGATGAAATATGAGGTCTATTTCAGAGATAGGTTGGGTAGGTTTTTCACACAATGGCCAATTAGTGGGGGAAAATTGTAACATGAGATGGGTTCAAAAATAACAAATTTACAAAAATGCGTTGAGTTTGGAAAATTTCATAGTTTTGTTTACTTAAAAGTAATCTTCTTGAATCAATGTCTCCTTACATTAAAATAAGTCATGTGTTTTTTGCCCATTTGAACACATGTTGTTTATAAAAGATCCTAAAAAGAAGCACAGACGGTACACAACTGCAAGATTTGTAAAACAAAATTGTAAAAATATAATCTAATATTCATATTCAGCAATTGAGATGACAAGATGATTAGTGTGTTGAACCATATGGTCCTATGGGGAATATCCTCTTTTCAAATACAGTCAATTAGAAATACTGAAGTCAAAAAGCTATGGGGTTTTTTTTTAAATATACTGAATTTCTTGAAGTTGTCTTTAAATATCACTGAAAGAAGAAGTTCAGTTAGTGTACACTTAATCAAGTAAAGTGTCTGTTATGAATTGTTTTGTTTTTTAATTTGCAACACCTGAAAAACTAAACATTACAATCTTCAAACAAATGGGTAATTTTCTTGCATTGCATAAGTTACTATTTCTGAGAGACCCAAAATAAGAGAAACAACAAAATGAATTTTCGACATATATTTCTGGTACCAGAAAATGGAAATGGTGTATTTTTAACTTTTAATCTCAGATAACTGGAGTAAACATCAGAAGTAAATCAAAGTAGGGTTCTAATTAAGAAAGTCAAGAAGTGAGTGAAGTGTGCTTGCCATACCTAAAGGTCAGTAATCAAATATTTAGGGGGTCAATTCCTTAGTATCTAACAATGTACTACAAGACCATTTGCACATATTTTTAAGAGGTAATCCTTTATACATTTGTTGATTGACCTATTAGAAAGAGGTTGACCTGTTTGACTGGCCTCAGTCAAACAACTGACACTACAACATGGAAGACATCTGTCCTCATCATCCCATGCCTTCAAGAGAGCTCCTTATGGAACACGAGGAAGTCATGGTGTTAAGAGACATGCATATCATGTGTTGAATGATCATAAACCTCTTACTGACAAAGTTAATTATTTTTTACAGGAATGACTTTTGGAAATTGTAGGTGTCAAAATTGTTTTAAAATTTCTAATAAATCTTACACATTATTGGATAGTTTTCTGCAGCAAATTCATCGCATAGCAAGCTGACACTATCAGTTCTCTTCCCCCACCCAAGTGAGATATCTCTGGGAATAGCTCACCATTGCATTCATATGCATGTGGCCTGCTTTGGTAAACTAGTGGGTCTGGAGACAAGCAGAAAAAATATTAAACATGAGAAAATATGGCGTCTGTGTTATCTGGTAATGACACCTGGATGTCTTGAAGCAGCTGAGGTAGATAGCCCTGGGTATCACACAATCACTTCTGACATGTGCATTAATCTGGGGGAATTAAGTGATGGTGGTAAGGGGAGAGGCAGTGTGGAGGGAAGGGGGTAAGGATGGAGGTTGGGAAGACAGGAGAGGAGAACTGGTTGAAGCAGAAGGAAGGAGTAGGGAAGAATAAAATGGATTGGGAAGAAGGGAGAGGGGAGAATGTGAGAGCAATGTGGAGGAAGAAATGAAAGTGAAGAAAATGGGAGGACAGGAGGGGGAGAGTAAGTGGAAGCAGAATGAAAAGATGAGTAAGGAAAGGGTGGAGAGAATGGAAGATGGAGAAGAGGAAGTGGAAGCAGGATGGAAAGATGACAAATGGGGGTAAGGAAAGGGTGGAGAAAATGGAAGATTGAGAAGAGGAAGTGGAAGCAGGATAGAAAGATGAGTCAGGAAAGGGTGGACAGAATGGAAGATGGAGAAGAAGTGGAAGCAGGATGGAAAAGATGAGTAAGGAAAGGGTGGAGAGAAAGGAAGACGGAGAAGAGGAAGTGGAAGCAGGATGGAAAGATGAGGAAGGGAGTAAGGAAAGGGTGGAGAGAATGGAAGATTGAGAAGGGGAGGAAGTGGAAGCAGGATGGAAAGATGAGGAATGAAAGAAAGGGTGGACAGAATGGAAGATGGAGAAGAAGAAGTGGAAGCAGGATGAAAAAGATGAGGAAGGAGTAAGGAAAGGGGAGGAGAAGAATTGAAGACGGAGAAGAGGAAGTGGAAGCAGGATGGAAAGATGAGTAAGGAAAGGGTGGAGAGAAAGGAAGACGGAGAAGAGGAAGTGGAAGCAGGATGGAAAGATGAGTAAGGGAGTAAGGAAAGGGTGGAGAGAATGGAAGATGGAGAAGAGGAAGTGGAAGCAGGATGGAAAGATGAGTAAGGAAAGGGTGGAGAGAATGGAAGATGGAGAAGGGGAGGAAGTGGAAGCAGGATAGAAAGATGAGAAGGGAGTAAGGAAAGGGTGGAGAGAATGGAAGATGGAGAAGAGGAAGTGGAAAGCAGGATGGAAAGATGACAAAGTGAGTAAGGAAGAAGGTGGAGAAAATGGGATGATGGAAGAATAGTTTGTTGTTTAACGTCACACTCTGCAATATTCCAGCTATATGGCAGCGGTGTGTAAATAATCGAGTCTGGACCAGACAATCCAGTGATCAACATCATGAGCATCGTATGCATTTGGGATGCGATGACATGTGTCAACCAAGTCAGCGACCCTGACCACCCAATCTCATTAGTCAACTCTTGTAACGACAAGCATGGGTTACTGAAGATCAATTCTAAGCCGGATCTTCACGGGTGGAAGATGGAAGAGGTGAGAGAGGAAGTAGGCCATTGACTTTTAACTATTCTGTAAGAAATTTCAGCATTACTTACAACTTCTCCATCATGTCCAGACAGGATGTGTGTACATTTCCCACTGGACATGCTCCATATCCGGAGGTCCTTGTCTGCACTCCCACTCACAATCTTCTCACTGTCAAACTGACAGCAGCTGACCACTGAAACATAACACATGTCATTTAGCTCTCCAACAAACTGCTTGTCTCCATTGCCCATACCGCACTGGAAACTGAAAAACCAATCAAGTGATTAACTCAAGTTTCAATTACCTTATCTGTATTAACAATTCTGATCTGTATTAACCGTTCTGATTCATTGCTACTCAGGATTTATTCTTCATGTGCAACCTTCCACTCATTTTCGATGAGTAAGTGACTTAGGATTCATTACAGCTTTGAACAGCACTAAAGTTATAAGTCTGTGTTGGGTCACTGTAGGAAGAATGCTAAAATTGAAAGATTTCATCTCATATTTGAAACTTTTTCATCTTCCTCTGAAAGGAGGAATAATTTTGGCCCATTGGAAATGTCAAATCTGAAAGTTAAGGGAATTTGAAAGATTGGTTTGGAAATTACTGAAATTACAGCCAGTTGAAAAATCTATTTTTCATGCATTTAACTTACATGATCAAGTGCAGAGGTATCAGTGAAATGAGTTAAAACGGCCAGTTCAGTTATGCAGAAGACTGGGATGCAAGACATATTGATTTGAACTGGAAGACTTGCTCAGGTTCAAATATTATGAAAAGGTTTCCTGAAAACCAATAAAATCGACCTACTAACACACTTTAATCCTACTTATATATTTACTTTACAAGTGCAAAATATGCAAGTGTTGAAAGTCTTGTTCATATCAACACATCTGACAACCTCCACAGCACTTTCTAAAGGTTTTGTTCCTTTCTTGAATTTATCACCTTCCAAAAAAGACTCTTTCCATACCATCATTCCTTTGTATACAAGAAGCTGATTCATGTGTCCCATTACAGAAATCACAAGAATGTACTCTTAAGGATACAGTAGTCTGTCTCACAGTCCCTGAACCATATTATTTTCACTACAGCCTAGCCCTCCCTGCAATGCTAAAGGCCTAAATGAAGCAAGTCAGAATTCACCCAGGTTCACTGGCTTCCCTGGCGCTCCTTTTCAGTTTAAATGGGTTTATTTGTTACAATCAAAATAATATATATTCAGAGACTAAGTGTTAGTGTAGGAAAACAGTTAGTCATCTTTTTATTTTGATTGATTGCTTGTTGTTTAATGCCGCACTCATTAATATTCCAGCTGTATGGCAGCGGTCTGTAAATAAGTCTGAACCAAGTATGGACCAGACAATCCAGTGATCAACAGCCTGAGCATCGATCTGCGCAATTGGGATATAATTACATGTGTCAACCAAGTCAGAAAGCCTGACCACCCAATCCCATGAGTCGCCTCTCACAACAACCATGGGCTGCTGAAGACCAATTCTTACCCAGATCTTCATGGGTTCATCTTTCTATTGCATTATTACCATGCTAATTTCTAACATACAAAGTTACATATTGTAGAAATCAAAATGAAGTCAGTTTGGTTTTTTTGCATAGAAAAGGATCACTGGATATGTATGCTGTACCATGTGCACAAATGACAAAAATGTAATTTTCTGAATAAAATTGATATTTTATACTTATCCTGACTCATGCTTATTTGCTTGTCTTCTTCCTCTTGCGAACCTAGTGGAACACTTGTATCTCCTTATTGAAGTTCCTTTCAATAAAGTGTACGTAAAATCACTACTCACCAGAGTTATCCCTGTTTCCTGTTTTGGCGGGAAAAGTGGTGCTTTGACTTCCCACGCTTCACTCTCTCCTGATAATGAGCCCGACACTTGAATTTGCAGGGAAATCCAAAGTGTCAAGTGGGGAGGTTGGGAGGGCTTACCTCATGAGTCGGGATAAGTATAAAATATCAATTTTATTCAGAAAATTACATATTTTTCCTTATCCTGACTCATGCTTATTTGCTTGTAGCATCCTACGGATTTGGAGGCGGGAAAAAAAAATACTTTAGGATTTCGTGTAGTGATTTACGTCAATATATACCCCCCTATGGGAACTTCAGTATTGGCACTGTGCTAATCTCTGCTGCTGTTTGTGACCCTGTCCTTTCAGCTGCCTTTTGATGGGGACCACAATTGTTAACTTTTGGTCCTTTCTTATGTTAACATTTATATGTGGATTTTGCGATTCCATTTCTTGATGCAAGCATCAAGTGGAGAAGCCGACCCTTTCCTGTACGCAGTATTCTTACAAGTACTGGGTCATATTACTTATGCTAGTCGTTAGATCGCAGCAGTTAGACTTAAGCAAAACTCTGCTGAGTGTAGGCTTGGTAAGTCATGTGATAAAAGAGCGAGACTTCGTCCTCAGAGTCTTTGAGGAACTGTCAACTGTTGTGCGACAACCAGTGGTCCTAAATGATGAATGCCTGAGACGCCCTCGGTGGCGATATCTCTCAAGTAGTGGTTTGCAAACACCATGTCTGATTTCCAGAAGCAGCCCTCCATTATCGCCTGTGTAACGAGCAATTCCCATGTAGAGCGAGTGTTGACGCAAAGCTCTAATTTCATGTAGGTTGGAGGCTCTTGGAGGATCCAGTCCTGCTGCCTTGTAGGCCCGTGAGAATGACAGTTCTGATCCAGATTGATATCGTGAGCGTGAGACCTCCGCCTGTGTCGCTGTCGATATCGGGACCTAAAAAAGTCGCTTGAACTTGGCGCCTCCTAGTTCTGGATCGTTGTAAATATATTTTCAATGCTCTCACTGGGCACAAAGATAAGTCAAGCGTATCTTGTGGTCCGAGAGGACGGAGGATAGTGCTGGGACGTGGAATTGTCTGTCCGGTTGACCTGGCAGTTGATTCTTTGGCGATGAAATCCCATCAGTAGTCCCATATGCACTGTGTTTTGATTTTCATCAAACCGTGTTCTCTCAGTAGTCTAGAGCATGTATTTCCGACATCCTGGCTGCTGTTGCTAGGGATAGCAGGAACAGCGTCTTTTGTGTCAAAAATTCGAAGGATGTCGTCTCTAATGGTTTGTAGATCGCCACTGGTGAGATGTCGTGAGAACAACGCTGAGGTCCCACGCCGGAGCTTTGAATCTCTGTTGTTTGTCCTCCAATTTATAAGAGCGGAACAAGGCCAGTAAGTCTTGTACCTTTGTTAGCTTGCCACCTGTCCTCATAGTAATGACTGAGCTCAATGCCGCTAGGTATGTTGAAAGCGTAGACCCTTTTAGCTGTTTTGTTTGCCGTAGGTGACAAAGGTAGTCCGCCACTTGAGGGTGTGATGCTTTTCTAGCTGAAAACCCGTTTCTGGCAGCATATGTCTCGAAGCTTCGCCACTTGTCGTCGTACAAGTTGCGTGTAGACTTGCGTAAAGCTAGTGTCACTGCTTTCGCTGCTCTGGCGGAGTACCCTCTCTTGTTCAAGCACGCCTTGATACAGTCCACACGTGTAGTTGGAATGTCCCTTGGTTGCCGTGCGCCTGCTTTGTGTGAGGATGTACGAGTAGATTCGACCACTCTGGTAGTTGCAGCTGTGGTGGTCCTAGTTCTTGTATGAGAATGGGGAACCATATTCTCGCTGGCCAGTAGGGCGCGACCAAAATCAGTTTGAGGTTCCTGGTCCGGCTGATTTTCTGCAACACCCTCGTTGGTAGCGCTGGCGGTGGAAACGCGTACGCGTTTAGTCCTTCCCAGGATATGCTGAGAGCGTCCATTGCCCACGTTCGTGGATCTGGTACTGGAGAGACGAATGTTGTCAGCTGATTGTTGAAACGTGTGGCGAAGAGGTCCATCAACGGGGCTCCTATCTCCTTGATGTTCTGTTTGAAGATCTAGGGATGTAGCATCCATTCCGTCGGAGATGGTTGCGTTGGACGGGAGAGTGCATCTGCTATGACATTCCTGGCTCCTGGAATGTGGCATGCTCTTATGTGGATGTTCAGATCGTCGATTAGGTCGAACAGTTGAAAGCAGAGGTCCAGCATGTTCAATGATCGTGTTGATCCTTGCTTGTTTATGTAGAACGCCACTGTGGAGTTGTCCGTGTGTACCATGAGATGCGCATTCTGTAGAATGTTGCTCCAATGGAGTATGGCATTGACGACTGCTTTCATTTCCAGCATGTTGATGTGCAGACTTTCCTCCTCCTTGGTCCATTTCCCGGCTGCCACATCGTCAAGATGTGTTCCCCAACCTTGGAGTGACGCGTCCACATACAGATGAGTCTTGCACTCTGGCTCTGCTAGATAGATGCCTTCGCAGACATTCGCTCTCTGGGTCCACCATAGTAGATGAGGTCTGAGCTAGTCCGGGAGACCGAAGGGGTCTGTGTCGTCGAGATGAGCATTGATGAGGACCTGTAACGGGCGTAGCTGTAATCTCCCTCTGGCTGTCATGTCTTGTGCAGACGTGAGGAGACCCAACAGACTCTGCCACTGTCGTAGTGGCCACGGAGAGAGTAGGGCTTGTGGGATTGTCTGTTGAATCTTGAGCCATCGGTTCTGGTACGACGTGAGAAATCTGATGCCTAGGAACTGCAGGTCCTGCGTAGGTTCTAGGTCCGACTTGAGTAGATTCACTAACCACCCCAGCTGTGTAAGCAGTTTGATGGTAAAGTTTAACTGTAGTCTGAGATGCTTGGGATCTTGATGTACTTGAATCCCGTCGTCGAGGTAAAAGGCACTGCGTAGACCTCGATGATGTAGATATATGACTATGGGTTTCGTCACCCTTGTAAACAACCAAGGGGCCGATGATATTCCAAATGGCAGGACCTTCCATTGGTAATGTAGCCCGTCCAGTGTAAACCTGAGGTACTTCCTCGAGTCTGGATGTACAGGAATATGCAGGTAGGCCCCTGTAGATCTATGCTGGCCATGTAGTCCATCGGACGGACGAGGTGGATTAGTTGAGGTAGATGTATCATGCGGAACTTGGGAGGTCTGCTCAGATATTCTCTGTTGTACGTGCTCATATTGTAGATGAGTCGGAACTTTTCTTTGGAGTTTTTCTTGGGCACTAGGAAAACTGGGGAGTAGAAACCTGGCGTGATGTTGACTTGATCCACGACCTCTATGGCTCGCTTTACTAGTAGAGATGAGACTGCTTCTCGTAACTGCTCTATCTGATGAGTGTTGAAGTCGAACTTGTGAGGGTCGACTGTAAGCGGTGGAGCGGCCTGTAGTTGTATGCGATATCCGGTTCTTAGGATGTTGGATACAAACGGATCTTGAAGTATTCCCCAGTTTTCCCAGTGTAGCTGAAGGCGTCCACCCACTTGTGAAGGTTGTACAGGAACAGCTGGGGGTGGAAGACTCCAGTCTTGGCGCCTCTGGGTGCCCTGTCTCGTCCGGACCTTGCTATGTAGTTGCCGACTGGGTGCTGAAAAGAACTTTTTCCGCCTCTGGAGCTAGCTACTGTCTTGTCCCGTGCTCTCTGTATCCCAGGAAACTTGGACTTGCCCGAGTAGCTCTGGGATGTTTGCCTGATGACGTTGGCCAGAGTATCTATGGACTTGATCATAAGGACCTCCCTTGAGTCTTTGGTAACTTCCTTGGCAACCTCGTCGATTCCTCCAGCGAAGATGGAAGGAGTTGACCCCGGGGCTGTGTAGAGTGACTTGGTAAAGTGGTCACTCCAACTGCAGGAGGCAAGGAGACCTTGTCGACGTGCCAGTGTCAGCGCTGCGGAGATGGATGAGAGATGGTCTGTCATAAACTGTTGGTCCTTCTTCTGCATAAGGAGGGCCGAATATATCATTCTATCTTCTTCTGCAGTAGAGTCTCAGAATTTAGCGATGAGCGTTTCGTTGACTGCCCTTGATCTGTTGAGTCCGAAGAACATGCGCCTGGTCATAGTTTCCACTTGTGCCAACTTTTTGTCTTCAATGTTGTAAGCCTTGGCCTTGGCATCACTGATGACTTTGAAGTTCTCATCGATCTCCTGTGCCTTCAGGAATGGATCCATGTTGTGGAAGGAGAACTTTTTGGTGTTAAAATTGTGGTAGATGCGGCGCCTGGGCTTTTGTGGACTTGAAGGCTGCGTCCAGGTTCTCGGGGACCGCTGCGATGGGATCAATCGGAGGGAGAGTGATTGTGTCGACATCATCCTCCTGCATGAGAAAGGTGTGAGCCGGATTATCATCCTTAGATGGTGATGCCAAATCTAAACCTTTGGCCATCCAGTAGCGTATTTCAGCGTCCGAAAAGATGATCCTGCCGTCATCCTCAATGACCGGAGTGTTGAGTAAGGGACGTTGATCCTCCTCCGATGGTGATCGGGGTGGAGTCCTTCGCGAATGCGGTGACCTGTGTGGAGACCTGCGCGGAGACCTGCGCGAAGACTTGTGTGGCGACCTTCGGGGAGACCTTCATGGAGACCTGCGCGGAGATCTGCGTAGAGATCAGCATGGCGAGTGGCCTGGCGAACTGCGTCTGTAGGGTGACCTGCACAGAGATGAGCAACTGTAGGTTCGCGAATGTCTCGGCAAATCCCTTGACGATCTGCGTGATGCGGAAGATGTCTTGGATACTGTATCCGAAGTCCTTCGCGAACGCTGATCATCTGATTTCACATCTGGGGTATGGCAACTGGTCCTTCGCAAACGCCTTCGCGAACGCTGGTCGTCCGATTCTGTATCCGGGGATGGGCGATTCCTCCTTCGCAAACGCCTTCGCGAATGCTGATCGTCTGAATCCGTAGCAGACGATGACCGAGTCGTCCTTCGCGAACGCCTTCGCGGATGCTGATCGTCTGAGTCCGTCGCAGGGGATGGTTTAGGCGTCCTTCGCGCAGGCTGGTCCTGCAGTGTAGATCTGCTGCCAGATGTCACGTTGATGGAGGGCCCCTCAGAGACGACGTCTGCGTTGGAGCCTTCGCGAAGGCTCGAGACCTCTTTGTTGGCTGGCTGTGACTTCTTCTCCAGGCCGTAACGCTGCTCCATCATCTCCATCATCTGTTGGGAGAACTGCTGCATAAAATCCCCCGGGTTGAAGGTCTGCGGTAGTGGTAGTGCTGCCCTTTCTGGGGTGCTGGCGACGTGGCCCACAGGACGCTCATCTGTTGTCAGCGTAGATACCTCGGGTTGCGTCGAGATCTGCACTGAGGTCACCGTAGCTGAGACTGGTCTTTTCTTGGGACGAACCTCTGGGATGATGATCTGTTGATCATCGTAGAGTCCCTGTTCCGTCAACGGGACAATCTCGGCTGAGAAGGTCCGTGTTGTCTGCGCTGACTTCCCCGTGGTGGTGGATGACGCCTTGGGGGTGCGGAGTCTGCGCTGGGTGGTTGATGATTTCCTAGTCTTAGGCTGAGACGACGGGATGTCCGGAGTAGCAGGTCTCTTCTTGGAGGTGGCGGACTTCGTCCCACGCCTCTCCTCCGAGGGAAAGTCCAGCGGAACATCAGACGGAAGGGGGTCGTCAGACAGCAGTTGACTGGTGAGGGACTCTGCTGATTTATCCATGACTGGACCAACCCGTCTAGACCTATCTGCCGCACGTCTAAGGACGGAAAGAAGGTATATATTAAATGCACAAGTAGATAAATGCTTGCAATTAATGCAGCGGGAGCTGAAAGAACATGGTACTGTGCAGCTAGGGCACAATTGATGAGGGTCAGCAGCACAAAAACATAATAAACCCGACTAACCCGTGAATAAACAGTGCTAAATACGATTAAATATGAAACCATATTGTTGAAATATACTAGCTAAACCTCTATAAGGTAATAATAGAGGTGACTAACTAAGTAATAAAAGGATATAGTGCCGTATAGGAGACACAGGCGCTCTCACAACCTGCTCACAGGGTGAAGAAGGAGAGAGTGAAGCGTGGGAAGTCAGTTGCGCCACTTTTCCCGCCAAAACAGGAAACAGGGATAACTCTGGTGAGTAGTGATTTTACGTACACTTTATTGAAAGGAACTTCAATAAGGAGATACAAGTGTTCCACTAGGTTCGCAAGAGGAAGAAGACAAGCAAATAAGCATGAGTCAGGATAAGGAAAAATTGAAATATTTGCTTGCATCAGTAACAGTTTCTGGATTTTAATACAAACACATACAGATATTTTTGTAATTTAGTAAGTTCAATCAATTAAAATACGTTTGAAACCAACCTGAAAAAAGATGACCTTGACCTGATAAAAATTTATCAAGTGTACCATGAAAACATTGAACATTTATCCTTGTATACTTGTATACATCATTTCACAATAAAACTAACAGTTTGACAATTTATAGTCCTCTTGGTATACATTTTAAAATTTTTATAGGATATAAACTGTTTTCACAGACAAAAACAATAAGCCTTCAGCTACAGTCTCCATGGCAACAGAGCAGTGGTGATGGATAACCTGGAAACTGTCAGTGACAAAAGCACAGTTTACATAAGCCAGCATGCAACTCTAGTTGTGCTGTTTCATGGAATGTTTTCAAGCAACTACAAATTTACCTATTTACATGGTAGCATTTGTAATACATTTCTTTGTGATATTTTTTTCATGACAAAACTACATGTTAAATTACAATTGGCATTTGGCTGTAGCTACACTGGTTCATGAATTTATTTATCATTAGTCCTCATAAAGTGTAGCTATATGATTTGACATTGTTGTTATATGATTTGTTGTTGTTGTCTTGCAAAGAATACATCAGGGCATCAGGGCATCATGGCATCATGATATCATAGCAATATCATATGATCCTGTTTATGATCCTGTTTATAATGCTAGGCATAAACATTTTAGGTAGATCTTTCTGTAACTGGCAAATGTGAAATAATACATGAACAACACATGCATGAAAAGGCAAATACACATCACTCATAGTAGTATTATATTGTCATCCCTGCTTTACAATGGTGCAATAATCTGTATCAAAACATCACACTCACGTAATAGAAGAAGTTGTTATCTATAACTTTTGTCAATATTGTACTTCCCAACTTCAAACAAATTCATAGTAACCATTATGTAACCAAGCAACAAAAATTCTGATGAAGCATATGTGTTGTGATATAACATTACCATTGTCCAGCATACTTATCAAGCGGAAGGGGAGCTACAGTCCCCTCCAAGTTTTTGTCAACCACTATCATGTCTATTCAAGAGTATAACATGAACACATACACATGCCCACTTTTTGTTAATAATGTCTGAAATGCTGACATTTAGAGAAATGATTTGAGTCCCTGAGTAATAATAACTGTCTAAAAGAGCTGTAAAGTAGGACAACTTGTCATGTTTTTGTTGCATGTGGTTGTAGAAAAAGGTAATG
Organism: Haliotis rubra; assembly: GCF_003918875.1. Classification (NCBI taxonomy): domain Eukaryota; kingdom Metazoa; phylum Mollusca; class Gastropoda; order Lepetellida; family Haliotidae; genus Haliotis; species Haliotis rubra. Next base: position 858,183 of record NW_025767501.1, read on the forward strand.
TTATCTGTGGGAGTCTTGAAAAGCAACCACTTCATAACAAGTTTGGAATGTGCAGAAAAAGTCTTAGTGAGCAAAGCCAAATGTCATTATATTTCCACAGTATCTCAGAGGGCACCATGGTCTCATATACCACGATTTGTGCTTACCTAAACCATGCCAGTGCCATGTTTGTTCTGGCTATGATTCTTGGTGTGTCAGTACCAAAGTGACGGATGGCTATGACTTGAATCCATTGGAGTGATGAAATGATTAAATTTAGCAATATTTCATCTATATCACAGCAAGGGGTGCAACGAAAGGGTTGTAATCATTGTAATCATATTGAACACTGAACACAACATAATGATCTAACTATTTGTCAGTAACACTAAACACTACCGCCAACACAAGTTGCCATAACTGGCCACTGACACCAGCTACTCACACAATCAAAAAACACAGAACACAAACTCAGACCACTAAGATCCACAAAGGACACTAACATTTCACTAACACAAGCCACAAGGCACATTAACACAAGCCACTAATACAGACCACTAACACAGAATACTGAGACAAACATAAACTTTTAACACAGGCCACTGACACAAGCATATACCATAGCCCACTAACACATGACACAACCTATAGACACAAACACAAGCCATTGCCACAGACCACTAACACAAGCCATTAATACAGTCCAGCCACTAAAGACAGACCACTAACACAAGCCATTAAGACAGTTCAGCCACTAACACAGACCACTAACACAAGCCATTACTCATGTCCAGCCAATAACACAGACCACTAACACAAGCCATTACTAATGTCCAGCCACTAACACAGACCATTAACACAAGCCATTAAGACAGTTCAGCCACTAACACAGACCACTAACACAAGCCATTAAGACAGTCAAGCCACTAACACAGACCACTAACACAAGCCATTACTAATGTCCAGCCACTAACACAGACCACTAACACAAGCCATTACTACAGTCCAGCCACTAACACAGACCATTAACACAAGCCATTAAGACAGTTCAGCCACTAACACAGACCACTAACACAAGCCATTAAGACAGTCCAGCCACTAACACAGACCACTAACACAAGCCATTAAGACAGTTCAGCCACTAACACAGACCACTAACACAAGCCATTAAGACAGTCAAGCCACTAACACAGACCACTAGCCCAAGCCATTACTACAGTCCAGCCACTAACACAGACCACTAGCCCAAGCCATTACTAATGTCCAGCCAATAACACAGACCACTAACACAAGCCATTAATACAGTCCAGCCACTAACACAGACCACTAGCCCAAGCCATTACTACAGTCCAGCCAATAACACAGACCACTAACACAAGCCATTAATACAGTCCAGCCAATAACACAGACCATTAACACAAGCCATTAATACAGTCCAGCCACTAACACAGACCACTAACACAAGCCATTACTACAGTCCAGCCAGTAGCACAGACCATTAACCCAAGCCATTAATACAGTCCAGCCACTAACACAGACCATTAACACAAGCCATTAATACAGTCCAGCCAATAACACAGACCACTAGCCCAAGCCATTACTACAGTCCAGCCACTAACACAGACCACTAACACAAGCCATTACTACAGTCCAGCCAATAACACAGACCATTAACACAAGCCATTAATACAGTCCAGCCACTAACACAGACCATAAACCCAAGCCATTAAGACAGTTCAGCCACTAACACAGACCACTAACACAAGCCATTAGGACAGTCCAGCCACTAACACAGACCACTAGCCCAAGCCATTACTACAGTCCAGCCACTAACACAGACCACTAGCCCAAGCCATTACTACAGTCCAGCCACTAACACAGACCACTAGCCAAAGCCATTACTACAGTCCAGCCACTAACACAGACCACTAACACAAGCCATTACTACAGTCCAGCCACTAACACAGACCACTAACCCAAGCCATTACTACAGTCCAGCCACTAACACAGACCACTAACACAAGCCATTACTACAGTCCAGCCACTAACACAGACCACTAGCCCAAGCCATTACTACAGTCCAGCCACTAACACAGACCATTAACCCAAGCCATTACTACAGTCCAGCCAATAACACAGACCACTAACACACACCATTAGGACAGTCCAGCCACTAACACAGACCATTAACCCAAGCCATTAAGACAGTCCAGCCACTAACACAGACCACTAACACAAGCCATAAAGATAGTCCAGCCACTAACACAGACCACTAACACAAGCCATAAAGATTGTCCAGCCACTAACACAGACCACTAACACAAGCCATAAAGATAGTCCAGCCACTAACACAGACCACTAACCCAAGCCATTAAGACAGTCCAGCCACTAACACAGACCACTAACACAAGCCATTAAGACAGTTCAGCCACTAACACAGACCACTAACACAACCCATTAAGACAGTCCAGCCACTAACACAGACAATCGTACATACAAAAAGTGTTGTAGGGCCCATTAACAAAGAAAAGTACATGTATCTGTACATATCCAGAGGAAGCTCCCACTGTGTGTGAGAAAGGTACATGGCTTAACAGATGTGGATTATTTGCTTGAAAAACCTGTCTTGTTCATGCAAAAGCTTTTAAAGCCAGAGACAGTTCTGAACGATGTTTTAAAACACTTCGTTTTTCTTGAAATGGAGATACCAGTAGGTTGGAATCAATTAAGTGAGGTGTTAAAAAATCAACAAGATTTTTTCGTTGCCGACAGCTATATTTACCATAAATCAGGCTGAATGCTTCACATATTGAGTCAATTGCTGCCAATCAGCCAACACGCTTCTGACAAAATCACCTGGCTTTATTTAAATTGAGTACATCCTCACTTTTTAGCTGCTCTTACATCTGCCATTAATTTTAAAAAATCTGACATGATTCTCCTGCAGAGGAAACCGATTCTTTTTTTTCAAATCGACATCCAAAAGCTTTAAGGAAAAGAATCTGGTATATTTCTTTCTGAAGAGATTCCTGGACTCTGTTTACTCAACTGCAGCACAAGGTTCAAGTGACATGTGATGTTCAGGTATTTAGAAAAATGAACATTACACGGTGTATGAATATTGTCAATAACATGACTGACAGATATGTAGAACTGTGACATTGACAGCTGAAATTGACATGAGTGTCAAAACTTATGGAAAGCTGTAACTTCTATGTATCCTAGTTTACAAACAACTGAATCGTTAACAGACAGGCTTCTCAAACCAACATTTCCAACTGTCAAACCAACATTTCCAACTGATAAGCATCAGAAATATTTTGCCAGATGTCGGAAATTAGCATGAGCTTGTCAATAAATGATTGGTGTTAAATGTTCTCATTTTCTGCTAATTATGTTCACCTGTGTTTATATCTGATAACTGATGAATAGGTTGTGGAGTTCGCTTCCTACAGCTTATCTACTGAGCATTTGTCAGAGACAAAACAGTCTAAAAGTTTAAAATTGAATACAAAATTGAGAAACAGTATGAGATTTTCAGTTTTTATTTAACCTGGTATATGTTTCTGTATATTCTGAATATTCTATTTTCTGTCCTATGACCAGTTATCCCCACCATTTTCTGTCTTATTTCTGAAATAACCATTAACATTAGTACAGAATTTGATTTTTGTGAAATGTATTCATTTTGTACTCCAAGGAGTGAGTGAGTGACTTTAGTTTTACACCGCACTCAGCAATATTCCAGCTATATGGCGGCAGTCTGTAAATAATCAAGTCTGGACCAGACAATCCAGTGATCAACAGCATGAACATCGATCTACGCAATTGGGATACGATAACATGTGTCTACTAAGTCAGCGAGCCAGACCACCCGATCCCATTAGTCACCTCTTACGACAAGCATGGGTTACTGAAGATCAATACTAACCCGGATCTTCACTGGTTCACACCAAGGAAATAGTTTAAGTCAGCATCTGTTACACCATGCAGTTATGAAATCAAAACTGTTAAACTGCAGTAACAGCCCAGGAACCATACAGTCTCTGAAATGAACATATTTTACAGAACAAACAGTTCCTTTATCATCTTCTTAAAAAAATATAACAGGAGACCAGAGACTTTCTTCAATTTCACTTATTAGTCCAGACTTGGCAGATATTCTAGACTTGCATGAGCTGCATTAGGTATATTTGTTCTTGTGTTGGTATGACAGACTAAGTAACATCAGTCATATTGAATACATAATGCTGCTCACTTGTGGTGAAAGGATTGAGATAACACATGTATCAACAAGGAAGGATGACAATATATGGATGAACAACTTCCGGTGTAGGGTCTAACACTGTTATCAAGCAAGGTGTTAGAACCTACACCAAAACGTCACTCTCACTCTAATAAAGAAGTTGTTCATCATATATTGTCATCCTTCCCATTCCTTACTGCTCCAACTTCTAAATGCCTGTCACAGAAGAAATGTAACAACACTTGGACCATGTACAACCTATGTCTTATGTTCCTAACAACATTTTGGGGGTAACTATTTTCTCTTTCAATGAAAAGCTAAAGCAAAATTAGTTGCACTCATGTAAAATTCATTTGGGTGATGATGATGGTGGACAAACACAAAACACATTGACTCAAATCTATCAAAGAGATGGGAGGTTTAATAATCCCTGAAAACACTTTGCAATCATATGACATTGATGACTCTAGCAGTTACGATCACCCTAGTTACATAGAGACAGTATCCCAGTTTTACCCACGCCATCTCATCCTGACCAAGACTGGCACCAGATTGTGGAGCACTGCCATAGTGCCCCTTCAACTCATTACATCATTAGTTGTTGTCTGTTGCTGCCTGGCATCACATGTACGTGCTGTGCCAACAGTGTCAAACTGTCCGTATTTGACATTATCAATAATACCTATAAATATATGGAAACAGTTTAAACAATCACACACGGTTTTATCTATTGGAAACTATTTATTTTTTCTACAAAGTAAAGTAAACATTTTGATTTATAGATTTTAGTCAACATTATGCAAACAATGCTACTTTTATAACCTTATGAAACAGAATTCAAAGAAAACTTCAACTTTTGAATCTGATTTGAAATGTTTCAAGAAACACAATTACATGTAAATTCTGAAAGGTTTCTTTGAGTGTACATCACTACTGTGAAGTATCCAGTCTCAGTGGACTATTTTCATAATGAAAGTCCATATTGGGAGAGGAAATACCATTCCAGAATAATATTTCAGAGCAATTTTAAACAGTGCTTATATTGAGAAAGAAAAAAACCCAGCATGGTGCAAGGTCAATTTTGTTTGATATGTAATGCTGTCCAGTGTGCACAGGACATGTTTTGGGGAGTTGGTTTAGCACAACTTGTTATTGGAACAGTATTTGGGTTTGGGTCCACAATGTGGTCCCCAGTGTAGAAGCCTGAAGGGATGTAGGTCTGGGATGTTTACCACTTGGTGTAACCTTGAGTATTGTGCTTGACCAACGCTTAGGATATATATAACTGTGATAGAAACAAATAATTGCATTCAGTTGAAAAGGAGCCCCAATGGGATGGGAGATTCAGAACTGGAGGAAAATCTAAACTTACCTCATTTAAGCTTTTGCATAGACTTGCACAAATCTCTAGGGTAATAATTAATACTTTAATGATAATTTGTAAAAAAATATAAATATCCTTCTAACAGACTGGCGAAGGAGAGAATTACTACACACTCATGCATTTAGCATTCAGTACAGACTTGGAGCAAAGCTAGCTCTCACACTGAAGAAAGAGCTGGATGGAAGGGAAATTAATGAGGTTTAGGGCCTGTGATAATCAAGGCATATCTGTAGGGTGTGGTCATCCTACGCATGACCTCAAACCCTGTCTACCAGCTGACCCCAGTGATCATGTGGACATTGTATCTGACCTCAGATCAAATTTCAAAACCCACTGAAATTCTGTCTATGCATTAAATTAAAAACATTGACAAAAGTTTACTTGTCATGTCTGGTGGGCACTGCAACACACACACTTCCAGTTGTGGCCCGGGTATTGTTTAACTTGCTTATACATACATACATACATACATACATACATACATACATACATACATACATACATACATACATACATACATACATATACACACACACACACACACACACACACACACACACACACACACACACACACACACACACACACACACACACACACACATATAGAGACAGTTAGAGAGAGAGACAAATTATGACAGATATTGATATTTAAAGCAATCAGCAGAAATGATTTCTGTAATAGAACAAACATATGTTCATGCACTGCATATACAGGCAGTAGACTGTTATACTATTCAGTAGCAGATTTCTGTTGTCTACAAGATGCATTAGGCTGTACCTGTCAGAAATTGACATTTAGATACCGTTAGATTGTTGGCCATCTGGTTTCAGAAACTTGCCTATATCTCACAGTTTAGGAATACCGGTAGATTACTGGCCAACTGACTTAACAACTGGCCTTTATCTCACATTTTACACTAAATGAATTCAAATTTAAATAAATCAGTGTAATTGTTATTGTCATTAAAGAATCACAAACACTCAATTCAAGAATTTCTGTCTAAAAGATTGATTGTAACCTGTCAATAGTTCAAAGGCAATTTTATCAGTTGAAATCCACAATATTTGAAATATGTACACAATGAAGAACTGAAGGCCTTACTTTGATAGACTTAACAACATTGATAATGACAAGCAACCTGTTTTATCTAAGCTGAAATCAAAAACAACATCCCATGTGAATTAATTCATCTGTCAAACCAAATTTATCAGAAGATGAATGAAATTCACAAGTTATAATCAAGGGGACAACTGATATTGACAATGTGTCATACTTGTGGTACTTCCAATCTCAGCTTAATAGGAATTCTTTGTGTGTATTCTAAACCACTAACAAAATTTGTCAAATTTTTTCATGCAAGTCCAAATTTTATAATCTTTGCAGCACACTTCATTACAAACAATAGGGATATAGCTTCTAATGAGCTGACACAAAACCAACAATTAATCTTCACAAATAATTCTATTATTCCTGCATATTATCAACTCTTAAATGTGATTCAATTATTAGTCAGCAAAGATTCATTAATTCTCCAAATTGAACAGATGTTGATGAAATATGATCTAGTCTATGACAGACATGAAATGGATTACCCAGTGAAATCCCCACCAGGAGGAATGTGTCATTTACCTCTGGGCACAGTTTGAATCAAACTGGGGAAGACATTTAATTTGTTAAAAAGGTGTCAAATATTTACAGTGACTTAGAGGAAAGAATAAAATTAGTCTGTGGCTCCACTTCAACTCTACCAAGAAAACAATTTATAAAAACCCAATCAAAGTAGGGTTGTAAATATATTTAAATAAATTCACTGAAAATATTCTTGGAATAATTTTCCAGACATGAAACATTCACATTAACATGATTATGTAGGTTACATTGTTTATGAGTTTTAGTGGATTCAGATACTTGACCCTTAATGCATAATTTGAGAATGAATGCCAACAACAGCCACTGTGGATCGTATATACCATATTTCCTGTACTAAGGGTCAGTTTCTGTTAGGAGACAGATCCAGGGGTAAGGTTTCACAACAGGAACCAGGATGCTGAGGTGCATATAATCATGATAATGGGTCTGGCCAGACACAGATACTGTTACAGTTTCATATGGCATTAATTCACTTATAGAGAAACTTTAATGCACTTTTGGCTGCTTGTACAAGCTTTGGCTTATACCAGTTTTAAAGTGCCAATACTGAGATACCATGGTATGTCTAAAGTACCATCTTCATGTAGTACCCACTGATTGAGGAACTAAAATTCAGCTCTTTTATCAGTCAGAAGTTGTATGAGGAGACTAAAAGCTTGGGTTGTTAGGTTCCTAACTAGTGGCAGGTAACTTTATACATCCAAGATTCACTGATACCCACAGGTAATCCCTGATACATGAACTACATATTGGTATAAATATTCTGGTTCATCAGTTGACTCATTTCAACATCAAGATTACTGTATGGGAAAGGAATTTTTTCACATATAAATTACTACCAAAGCTTTCTTTATGTGTGATAAAAAAAACCCAGACAAGTATCCAAAAAGGAACAAAATAAAACTAAATTCCTTACAATTGTCATCATGGCCATGTGTCAGATGAGAACATTTTCCAAAATGTGTTGAATATTAAAAATACAATGAAATTGACAAAGGTGTATATACCTGTTCGTCATTGTGTCAACCCCAGAATGGAACACTGATCATAGAAATCAGTCCCTTGTGTTGTGGACACTGGAATAGTATAATTGGATGATTACTAAACATGCCTAAAGAACCGCTTTCTTCAAAATGAAGCTTACAAACTTTTCAAAGTACTCTCTCAAGATCGGATTTTACAATTTTCACAGATTATGTCATTGTAAGACCTGACCAGTTCACATACTTGTTTTACAAATCCATCTGACATTTTCTCAATCATTTTCAGTGACAGGAAATAATCATGTCTTGTAAATTTTTTAATGTACATTCAAGAATGTGGTATTGATGCATCAACTTCAATGGTGATGCAGGATCATTCCTAAATGCAACACTTAGATGCCTGCTTCAAAAACAAACAACTTAAAAAATCCCCATGTTATTATAAACTGATAACTTGTCTAAAATCTAAACATGTGTGATCCTGCTCCATGTGCAGGTATTGTTATATAGGTAATGCATGAGTAGTGTGTATACAGAGCAAGTTCCATCCCACTGAATGCCATCTTCATCACCATCCTGGATAACAGCCTAGAGAAAAAGTTAACTCTGTGAAGAGCATTACTGAGAAGCTTCAAAGAACATGTGATGATTGCATTACCTGGCATGCGAAACAGGCTGGTCGATTAGCTCTTATCTTTTATGAATGTTGTTACAATTCACTGACACTAATATGATTGAACCTCACAACCCGGGTTGTATAAGATCATGGGGCTACCAAGTGTTTTATGACATGATTTTGGTGTGTTTTGTAAACCAAGCAATAGAAAAAGACAGCACTTGTGTCAATTCAAGAATAATTTTGTCACATGCCATAGCTGAATCGAGATGTTGATAAATGATTCCAAATTAAGTCAAAGAGTAAACTGATAATTGTTCTGCTGTGACTGTAGGCCTGGCTTCGTAAAGGGCCCAGAGAGTTTGGTTAAAAAAGCAGTAAACTCGGTTTGGTACTTCCTTTTCAAAACACCTTCATGTGTTGATCACTGGATGGTGGGCACAAGAGAGCTACACATTTACCACAGAACATATACTGTCATTTATCTGTTACAATTATACGTTCACTCTATCACTCTAGAAATTGCTTAACTTTAAGTTAAAGGAAAGAAGTTTGTCAAAAAAACTAAAAAACTAGAAATGAACTTTTAAAACTTTGAAATCATGTCAAGAAAGAAAATAAATACTTAAAATTAGGAATCAAATTGGTCTGGCCTAATGTTTGAAGTAAAAGAGGATGAAATTGATTTTTGAACTGAACTCTTTGGATTTCCTTTCAATAACACCCTTAGCCAAACATTACCGAATTCGAACTTATGTCTCTTCACAGCAGCCTGTCACTTTTAACAGGACATCTAGAACACAAGAGGCCATACTACCAGGTTTTATTACGACAATATATTTCTCTCCTGTTCAATTAAAAAAAGATTTATGATGTTTATTTCAGTTGGAATAGAGTTGGCTAGTCTTCCTTTATATAATTTACATATAATTTAGATAATATTGTTTATATATATCCTTCAGCCATTGTGTGGGTCAAGGCTGGGGACAGTCATGCAAATTTCATGTGTGGTTTGAAACTGAGTGAAATTTTTACAGTAACACCAATATCTTGAAAACCAGCATCACTGATAATTCCAGGAAACTAATAATCAGCAGAGAAAGTGGCATTCAAAAAACTTAATGAAACTGGCTACAACTGTGAGATAGCCTGAACAAATTAAATGCCCCTCAAATCTTTGTTTGATGTTGAATGCAACACTCAAATCTTTGTTTGATGCTGAATGCAACACTCAAATCTTTGTTTGATGTTGAATGCAACCCTCAAATCTTTGTTTGATGTTGAATGCAACACTCAAATCTTTGTTTGATGTTGAATGCAACCTTCAAATCTTTGTTTGATGTTGAATGCAACCTTCAAATCTTTGTTTGATGTTGAATGCAACCCTCAAATCTTTGTTTGATGTTGAATGCAACCTTCAAATCTTTGTTTGATGTTGAATGCAACACTCAAATCTTTGTTTGATGTTGAATGCAACACTCAATTCTTTCTTTGATGTTGAATTCAACCTTCAAATCTTTGTTTGATGTTGAATGCAACACTCAAATCTTTGTTTGATGTTGAATGCAACACTCAAATCTTTGTTTGATGTTGAATGCAACCCTCAAATCTTTGTTTGATGTTGAATGCAACCTTCAAATCTTTGTTTGCTGTTGAATGCAACTTACCACTGAGTAACATTCCATCTATATGACAGTAACCTGTAAAGCAGCCAATCTGATGACTGAAGTCATGACCATCAATCTACAGAATCAGGAAATGATGGCATGCCATCAACCCAGTGACCAAGCCCTAAACACCTCGCCCTGTTCCACACAGCGATCTCAACATTAATGTGACCATAACTCCTACATTTGAACCTAGGCTTATGATCACCTCAGTATTAAGATCACTTTGTGGGACAGTGAAGTGGTCCATTTAATCACCTCTTACAGCATAGGTTGTAGGGACCTTAATGGATGTGTGGTTACGTTTCCAAAAGCAACTGTTAAGGCAGGTTTCTGGATTAATAAGGGTGAAGACTAACTATTTTCCCTGCAGCAACTCATCCACATTGATGCGTTTACAATTACTGTTATTCAAATGAACACGTCTCTCCAATGATTACACAATGCCATTTAGAAAGTGGTCAAATGCAACATATGTTATATTTGGGATTACACTTTCTTAGTAAAGTACAAATTCTAGTACTTTTTGGATTGAGTCCCGTCTGGGACCCACACCCTCAGAGTTAGGCACCAAATCGCCAGCACACAAAGTCAGCCGCCTAACCTGCTCAGCCACCGCGACTTCCACAAAAATGGAAGTCGGACAACTGGTAGTCTAGACTGTGGACTTTGTGTAACCCTCTGATAAGTGTAAATTGGCACAGCTCCCACGGCCGAAAGCTATGATTACACAATATGATTGAGAAAGTGGTCAAATGCAACATATGTTATATTTGGGATTACACTTTCTTAGTAAAGTACAAATTCTAGTACTTTTTGGATTGAGTCCCATCTGGGACTCGAACCCACACCCTCAGAGTCAGGCACCAAATCAACAGCACACAAAGTCAGCCGCCTAACCTGCTCAGCCACTCAGTCAGCGATTTGGTGCCGGACTCTGAGGGTGTGGGTTTGAGTCCCGGATGAGACTCAATCCAAAAAGTACTAGAATTTGTACTTTACTGAGAAAGTGTAATCCCAAATATAACATATGTTGCAAGTCTCTCCAAGCCTGGAAGAGTTATCTCCCATACAAAGAAGATTTGTCTCTGACATAGCCAGGCATATATTTGAAATAAAGTTTATTTCAGATTATAATAAATGTAAACATCCTGTAATGTGACTGTACAAATAAAGAATCAGATGTTTGGAAGCCAGGTGTTTCCACATAGAAGATGTGCCACCACCCTAAAAGATCAGTTCCACATTGCAAAAATTGCATTTTACAGAGTTTAGATCAAAATATGAGCAAAAGCCACTTTTTTAAAACGTTCCAGTCACCATGACAGTCATGTAAGGTAATAAACTGTAAACAAAGCTGTAACAGGAACCCATGTTGGAGTGGATAAAGCTACCTCAAGTATCCAGGACCCAAAATTTCTACCAATCCCAGCCCTTATATAAGCCATGTGTTATATTACCTTCTGTGTGACCAGAGAGCTGGAAGAGTAGTCTCCCTTTCTCCACATTCCACAACATCAGTGTCTTATCCCAGGAACCAGTCACAGCATAACTGCCACAATTTGATAAACACTGTAACCAAGAAAGAAATAAAGTCATTGAAACAAAAAATATTATTGTAAAAGAATATTTTTATGTGGGAGGTTAGCCCAAAGTTGATGCTGGTCTTTGATGCAGACGCTTCGGGTGAATCCCATGAACATTGGCTTGGTGCTCACAAACCTTGAAACACAATCAGGTCAAACAAAGAATAGAACTCATCACCGAATGCTTCTTTGTCATTTATTCCACTTTGTTTTCAATAAGAAATACATCCGAATTTTTCCTGACTGTCAAAAAATATTACAAAAGAACTGCACATGGGAAGGAAGTCATTGCCTCTTCATAGTTTTCAAGACATACCGAGGTGCTCATTGGTGTAGGTGCCACATATATGAACTACGGTATTGCCTCTTGCTTGAGTCATCTCAGGAAGTCCTTGTGCTGAATTGTACTCAATATTACAGTTTTCTGCTTATTACAAGGTGATCAGATTTCAATTGCACACTCACGCACGCACGCACGCACGCACGCACACATGCACACACGCATGCACGCACACAAACTAAAGTAGGCAGGCAGCATTTTGGAACAACTCTTCACACTCTACATGCAAGCTTTTCCTTTGAGTTGCCCCCTTACAATCATCAAGGGGTACTGAGGACTTGTACAGGCCAGGGAAACACACAGGCAGGTTTCATTAATGTGAAAAGAGAATGGAAGCAAAATTAACAAATCAAATTACCTCAATTTCATCTGTATGTCCACGTAAAATGCAAATTAATTTCCTGTCCTTGATTGACCAGATTCGTACAGTCCTGCGAAAACAGAAATGAATGACTAAAACACATGGTTACATAATTATATAAGTTACAATGTGAATGTAAAATCCACATACACTACCGAGAGGTGGATCTACAGCGACAGCAAATGCAGTATTGAGAGATGGGCCTGCAGGAATCCCAAAAGCAGTCTAGATGATGGACCTAAAGCTATCAAAAATGTAGAACTGGACGAATAGTCATCACATATACAGTATTCAGTCGCAGACAGGCATGTAGCAAGCAAATCTTCCTGTGTAAGCCGGGTAGGTTGCAAAGCTTTATATTTAGATAGTATTGAGGGCTTTGTTTGAGTGGCATTCTAGAAGTTGGTGGCCTATTGAGGGCTTGCCTAACCTTTTTAGCAACAATCATGTGTAAGTCCGGTGTAGCAGGCCATTCTTCCCTGGTCTAAACTTTCCCCAGGGAGGTTTTGTCCTAGGATATTCTTACCCCGGGGAAAGTTTGGGCTAGGCTAAAGTTTCCCCCACTAGGCCAAACTTTCCCCCCTGTTTAAACTGGGATATTTTGTTCTGTTTTCTAGGAAAAGTGGGGAGTTCTGGCCTAGCTAGGCTACTTCTTCCCCACCCTTGCTCTTATAAACCAACAATATTTTTTACTTATCTTTTGATACACATTTTTGCCAAATAGTCCATTTTTGCTTCTGAATTGGGTGTAGTGATTTTAATACATAAATGTTTGAAAGGCATATATCTCTAAATCCATCTAGCTCCTGCCGCCATTCCTATGAAGACACATTGCATTAGTTCTTCAGCTTTCCAAATCATGTCACCTTAAGATGTAAACATTCAATCACACATTTGATGGGTAAATAAGATGTAATATACACAGGTTGCTTGCTCTCTTATCATGCTGTTTATTATCTAATATTTGTTGTATTTATGTATAAATGTAAAGGAACATTATTCACATAAGCTTGTTTACTAATCCATAATCACTTTTGGTGAATGAAATATGATTCAGATATCCATGGGCCAAGTATACCCCTTACCAAACCTTGTCTTTTGAATATAGAATAAGGCAATATAGTGGAATGATGGATGATACAGCATTTGATACAGATATTGTGTTGGGTTGTTGTTGTTGTGTTGATGTTAACATCTGCTTCCAACTGTTAAGTTGATGTCAACGAAGTGGATGCCATATTTACAGCCATGAGTAAGGGAATAAAATTTTGAATGGATATGGACATCCATGTAAAAACTGGGTATTTAGTTAAAGTTTCGAATATAGTAATGATTTTAAGGTAAGCCAATTTGGAGTAAGTGGGGATATGTAAATTATTGAAGCATAAAAATAAGTAAATGATAGTATATAACAATAGTTATGATATAATATCTTTGCTTGTATGCTTGCTTTTCTTTTTAATCACACCTTATATAAGGATATTGAAACAAAATGTGAACCATGTACATGCATATTATATATGAAGATGAAGATGACCTGTAAATTGTTCATGGAACTTGACATCAACATGAATATCTTATCAATGTGTTCACATGAATAGCTATGTCTTGTTTTCGATTCTGACTATTTCAAGACGAACATAAACATGAAAACAAGGATGGGGAAGAAATAGCCTACCTTAGCCAGAATCTCCCCCTTTTGATATAAGAACAAGGGTTTGAAACAAGTAGCCTTTAAAGATGATTCAAGGGTGGGGAAAGTTTGGCCTAGGACAAACTTTACCCAGGAAGATTAAGCCTAGGGGGGAGAAGTTTGTCCTAGGCTAAAGTTTCCCCGGGAAAAGTTTGTCCTGGACCATAGTTTCACCCCCTAGGCTTAATCTTCAAACCTGGGGAAGGTTTGGCCAGGGGGAAAGTTTGGCCTGTTACACCGGCCTTTTTTTTATAATGGTAGCTACGCCCCTGGCAGACCCAAAGTTAAGACAAAGGCACTTATATAGAACCTCTAAAATCCATGTTGAAAGATTCTAGTTAACATGAATGATACTTTATATGCTTCATATATCGACATACATCACATCAGATTCCATACCGGTCAGTTCCAGCACTGATGATTTTGTCTCCGGAGAGCTGAATGTGATCTACGCTTCCACTGTGTCCTTGAAGAGAGAAACACAGCTTTCCTGATGAAGAATTCAAAACTCGGATACTACTATCTGCACAGCCAGTCACTATCATGTTATTCTGAAATATAGAATTCAAATCTAATGATATTGAGGTCGATAGTAATGTATTCAGACAATTGTTTTAGTCTGTTTTAAGATGACTTATTTACATAATAGATGTGTCACACAACAAAGTGCAGCATGAAAGTGACTGGACAAGTCAAAGTTTACTACCTGGGTACCAGACACCCTTTTACCCCACTATTGGCTACCTGATGTTGGTTTCAAAAGTTGGGTACAAAATGTCCTTGTGGAAACTGTTTTACCTCAACCCTGGTAAAAACTGTTCAGTATAAAATGAACTGATCACGCTTACACTGAATTTGACAGAAGCTGTATCTTTACTCCAACATATGAAACTCCACCCTCCTATCCAGAGTTCCAAGAAGTCAACCATGTACATATACCTGTTAAGTTCCATTGACAAAAGATTCTAACAGGTGAACAGCAATTTCTATTTGTGAATTTATGCTTTATAATTTATCTTTACACTCACTCACTGGCTGTTTTTGGCTACATTCCAACTATCTTGCAATGTGACATAGTTGGTACTGTACCGGTAAGTCTTTTCCCTCTAATTGTCTTCAGAATACACCAAATTAATTTACTTTTTTAGGCTACAGATTTTCTTTGTCAAAATGCAAATATGCATATGGCAATAAGGAGGTACTGAAATAATCACAATCAACAAAATGTGAAGACACAATATGTCACCTGAATCTTTGTTGAATTTCCCTTTACCAAATACTGGAGAAAATGATAGTAAACCATTGTTTATGGCCTCAATTTTCAAAATGAAACATGTTTTTTAACTGTTTATGATGACTGTCCTACCTTTAACTTGACAGCAGTGACAGTGTCGGAGTGACAGTTGATTGTATGGATGCAACTTGTAGATTGGATGTCCCACACACGCAGCGACTTGTCCTCACTGCCGCTCACTAAACAGTGGTCTGGAAATAAACACATCAGTTGGATTACTTATACAAACAACATACTGATAATAATGCTTCTAAAATGATTACAGTGGAAGCTGTCTAAACCAGCACTTGTCAGAACTGAAGAAATAACATTGTTGTATCACAATAAAACATGTTAACTCACTAGTTTAGACTGCATCCATGCTGAACTAAGATTTAATTGTCTTTGATTAGTAATGAGCTGACACGGGCCTAACTTACCTCAGCTGATTACTAGAAGTGAACCTGTTTTGTCACTCTTAGGCATATACTACATTGTTGTATCACAATAAAACATGTCAACTCACTAGTTACATGTACTGTGTGCAATACGTCTATCCATGCTGAACTTTAGACAGATTTAATTAGTCTTTAGTCGGCAGACCATGTAGTTTCAATGCATTAGGCAACGCTGATTACTTAACTGGTGACAATGCTGATTACATCTGATTACTGTGTGCCATATACCGGATTAGGCAGCTGATTACTGTGCCATTAGACAGCTGGATTTAGAGACAGCTGATTACTGTGTGTGCAATACATTAGACAGCTGATTACTGTGTGCAATACGCCGGATTAGACAGCTTGATTACTGTGTGCAATATTAGACAGCGCTGATTACTGTGTGCCATACGCCGGATTAGGCAGCGCTGATTACTGTGTGAACACATATTCGGGCTGCTCATTTCATGGTGGAATTGACAGCTGCCGGATTGCAGAGCTTTTGAATAATGATAAATGTACCAGCCACGGATGGGACTGAGATTTTATGCCGGTGTTGACAACTTGCCAGATTGTACAGCTGCCGGTTTTGACAGCTTCCACTGTATTTGTTTTGTCTTTAGTGAGAGGAATTGTTACAAGGGAAGTACATCGGCTATGTTCATCTGAAGACTTTACCTTTTGGACATTACTGCTCAAAACTCTTACAGAGAGACATTTCTTTTACCTATTATTTGTTTATCTGGGTGTTTATACAAGGGAAAGCTACCATGCTGATTAATGGGGTGGCATTGTATAAATACATGTTCACCTGGCCCTAGATTTTGTTTCAAGAATTCACAAATCATAAAAATAAACTAGGACCACAACACTCTGCAGTTCAAGATTTCTTCCTCTAGTTCTCAATACTGTATTGACCTCATCTTATTCACCAGTGCACATTTTGTTTTGAATTTGCAGATGTTTACAACAGATGAACTACAACATTACCATGAAAAGACTCCATAGCAAATTATGTCTACATATACAGAACTTTCTTTCCAAATTTCAGAATTCTATATTCTCTGTGAGCAAGTGAAGCTTTCAGGGAAGTATGATTCCTGTATGTTAAAAACAAACAATGGGCAATCCCAAATCTTGTGTATATTTTAACCCAGTTAATTCTGTCATGCTTATCAACAGACAATATAAAGAACAAAATGTCACCTTCACTAAACACTAAGTGTCTTGGAAGCTTTGTTTGTTTCAAAAGATGGTGTATTGAATGCATCAGTTAAATCTTTAAGAATAAGACAAGTGACTCACTGTCACAATCCAAAGCTGTGACTTTTTCTTTGTGACCTCTGAATATGGGGGACACTGTGTACCGACCTTGAGCCCAGTTGGTGTGAAGATGACACACACTTATGTATATGTGCTTCCATTTACAGATAGGACTCAGCTTGCTGTCCTTGGGAACTGAAATACAAGCACACTTCACAGTTCTGGTGATCAATCAAAGGCACCATACTAAATATACATAAAACTATTAAAGAACAATTACAGAAAACAAATTCCCACTATTACTAACCACTCATCATAAGTTGACTTTCAATATGACAAGTCTTAGTACTGAGGACCTCTTCTACCCTGGAACTTGCAAATCTGATCCTCCAGCATCAAAGAGGTACAAACAGTAAATCTTTAGTTCTGCTGATTTCTAACCTAACAGTTAAACTGTCCAAATATACTGTATATAGTGGAATACTGTTACTCTAGAACCATGCCATGAAAAGAAACAGGTGTCAACTTTAGGAAGGTCCATGCAGACAGTGTGTTTGTGAGTTGTTTAATGAAACGCTCAGCAATATTCCAGCTATATGGCAGCGGTCTGTGAATAATTCAGTCTGGACCACACAATCCAATAATCAGCATCATGATTGGTTGGGTGGTTGGTTTGTTGTTTAATGCCACACTCAGCAATATTCAAGCTATATGGCGACAGCCTATAAATAATCGAGTCTGGACCAGACAATCCAGTGATCAGCATCATGATTGGTTGGTTGGTTGTTTAACACCGCACTCAGCAAAATTCAAGCTATATGGCAGCCGTCTGTAAATAATTGAGCCTGGACCAGACAATCCAGTTATCAGCATCATGAGCATTGATGTACGTAATTGAGTTACGATGACATGTGTCAACCAAGTCAGCAAACTGGATCACCTGATCCCGTTAGTCGCCTTTTATGACAAGCATGGGTTACTGAAGACCAGTTCTAACCCAGATCTTCACTGGTAGATCAGCATCATGAGCATTGATCTATATAACTGGGATATGATGACATGTGTTCAGCAAATCAATTAAGAAAATTGTTATTCTACACAATCTAACTCAGACAAATTGGATAACCAGGGTTTTCACTGTATGTCACTGATAATCTGGATGTTTAGACTCTCTTCAGTAATCACTGTGACTATCAACTCACTCTGAAGGCTGAAAGTAGGCGAGGTCCCCGACACATTGCTAGCCTTGGGGTAGAGAGTTTCTTCATGGAGAATGTCGGTGTGCAAACCAAACTTGAGCCAGTGTCTGACCATGCAGTGATGTAGCCTACACATGCAGTACGGAGAGTACAGTAGACATGCAGTGACAAGTATAAGCAAATGAAAGAACAGTATAGTGACACATGCAGAGTTCATTCAAGACTGAGTATTTGGGGATATTACAAACATCCGTTCATTACAGGAACAACTAAATTTACAAACACATGCACGCACAAGATGTAATATTTCATTGCAAAGTCACTTTATGTACCAAAATGTCTACATGTATGTGTGTGTGAGAGTGGTCTGTTTCATTGAGGAAAATGTGTGTTACATTTAGGTCTGTTGAGGGGAGATAAATGTCATCCCAAGCAATGTTTTAACAACATGGTTTTGAATGCATGGGAGTGCCTCAAACATATAAAGATATTAAATCCCTTTATTAACATACTAAACATTTTTGTGTGTGACTAGACATTCATTGGAGCTTTCAGGATGATATTTGCAGATGTTATGTCTTTCACAGCTAAAAGCCTGATTCATTTCATTTCATGGTCTTTGCTTCTTCATGATGATTAGGATGGTAATAATTTATACAAAATTTCAAACTGCAATCTTAAATGACATGTGAAAAAAAAGAATACAATTTCGAAAATTTTAAAATATTAGAAAATATAATCATTACACTGAATAAGTTAACAATGTGCATGAAATGAACTCAAAAAACACATTAAAGAAAATAGGTGTACCCAGACAAAAAATCAACATGTTAGGATGTGGAAGTCTTGCCAGACTCACATCTCTTCCTGTTCTACAGCTAGGTTGCTGTACTTCATGTTCAGGTGGCCAAGAGGTGTGATATAAGAAAATTGTTGCAAGTATTGATTTTAGACTTGAACAAGAGTCATCAGAAGATGATAAATCCCCCAAAGTCTACAAATTCAAAAGGTCAAATCATCTGATGGAAACAGTGTCCTACAAAAATGATTTGTCTGACAAGAAGAATTCTTAACTAATTAACTACTCGCTGAGTAGTTATTGAACTATAGAAACAATACCATGTCATTGAGATTTGGAACTTTGTATTTGTGTATCAGCAACAGTTAACAATTTAGTTGTGTGTTTGTACTGAAGAAAAGTGGTAGTTTTGAAGATATACTCAGGAAAAGCACATTGGTGAGAGTTAAATCAAAGTGAACTTGCTGCCATGGAAATTGAAAAGAGAAAATTTCTGAAAAATAAATATTTAATAACCTGATTTCAATCTGTGCAAAGTGTCTTTAATAATTACCTGGTAGTTTCAGAGATATGGTCTGGGCAAATTTACTAATATGAGTCAAAATCAAACTTATTACTAAGGAAATAGATATGATCATGACAAATAATGTGTGCGTGTGTGTGTTATATGATGATTTATATGGAGAAGCATGTACAATGTGAATGACCCCCTTAAAATTGTGGTACAAAGTAAGTGCCCTCCACCCCCACCCCTTGCATGTCATGAACAAAATTGCTGACACCCCCTAGTACATGTGTACAAAATTGATTAACACCCCCACCCCACCCAGTACAAAATGGTGACCCAACACCACCTCCACCCCCTAAAAATCATCATCACCCCCTCTAGCCATTTCCCTTACAATATCAAATACTCTACAATACATACCGAAAGGTAAAAAGTTTCACCAGCAAACACATAAGATTATATGGTCTCTAGTTTCATAAAACTAAAAGAAAATGTGAAAAAAGCAGCTTTTCGGCTATATCTATCTCACTAAAGTATATGCAAGGTGAGGAAAACATGTTTGAATGTACTCTTGGCATCATTTTCATAATAGTCTCATAATGCATAATGCTGTAAACAATGTGGTGCATTTTATTTACCATAAGGGATTTATATTTGCCATCTCCCTCCATTTCACACAACACTGTGAGAAACTGGCCAGGTCTTTAGGTTCTAGATATGTCAACACTTTCGTACAAAGCTCCTGGGGAAGAACTTCAGAGAAGTCAGATGTCGACAGAGTCATTTTCGATGTATTTTGAAGTGGGGGATGTCACCTGAAATGATGAAATTTAGACAGCCTTGTTAAATGCAGTAATCTTATGTTGTCTTCTGGTTACTGGAAATTGGAGATTAAAGAAAAAATCACTTTAATTACTAGATAAAATGACTTTGAAATGGTTTGTGAAAAATCTACCTTAAGGCGGGGATGTTGGCTTCAAAGATGCTACATAAGATCTCATAGGACCAATCTCACTCCTATTACCGGGGTATAATATTAACTAGTTCATATGAATAAACTCGTATTCCAGTCGAGCACACCTTGGTATAGTGCAAAGTCGTCTAGTTATATGCTGGACTAAATATTAACCAAACCACTGGGAAATGCTACGCGACTTGGTCATTTTGCTTGCACTTTTTTAATTAAAAAAATGCATACAGATTCATATGATTAAGTAGACGCTATGATGTCACACATATCTACCGTATGGTTCCCGGAATTCAAAAACGAGAGAAAACCACAGAACGATGCCAGTAACTAAGCGCTGCTAACGACGCTATATGGAGAGGCCATTGTTGCTAAAATGCGAGCAGCAAATACGATTTTGATTGAACATACCTCATATTCTCAAGCTTACTTCATTAGACATTCCGTTACATACTTTGATTTTGACGATAGATTCATATCGGTATATATGTTGCAGTATAATATATTCATCCAAAACCCGTAAAATATACTATATAAGTATAAACTGGTGCATTTCGGTTATACGCTGATCCGGGAATTGAAAAAGCACACAATGTTTATAGAGGGCGCTTCCAAATGAACTTCCGGGCACTTGTCACATGTGTTGTGAGACTAGCGGGAATCAGCTGATTTAAATACCCCATTGGCGTCAATGTGTGACCAATGTGTTCGCGTACGTTTTTAGTTGTTTTTCTTAGCGGATTTATAATTTCTCTCCTCCTCAACTATGTACTGGACTCGCTGAAAGGTGTTGAAAAACATGGTAAGTAATTTCGTCCGAAATATCTACTGATGACGTTTCAAATGCGTTAATACTGTATATGTCATGTGTAATTGTTAACATGATTTACTTATCTTGATGGCATGTGTTGACATTGTATCACAGCGGGCAGTTAATTTTCTAGACAGGCCCAGGATAACAAGTGGTTGTCATTAACGATCAATGTAAGTGAGTGAATGAGTTCAGTTTTACGCCCCACTCAGCAATATTCCAGCTGTATGGCGGCGGTCTGTTAATAATCGAGTCTGGACCAGAGACTCCAGTGATCAACAGCATGAGCCTCAATCTACGCAGTTGGGAACTGATGACATGTGTCAACTAAGTCAGCGAGCCTGACTACCCGATCCCGTGACACCACTTACGACAAGCATACTGAAGATCAATTCTAACCAGGAGGTTCGGGGAATACAACTTTACGAGGGACAGATAAAACCCCCGTATTTCCCTCGACAGGATGTAATAACGCATTTATCTAGCCGATCGACTGACCTCAATGCAGCGCACGCTACTAAAGGCTTGGCGATGCATGCTTTTCTCACTTCGCGTGGTCGCGTGGAGGGATCATATGACTTTTGTACTCCCTGCTCGCGGATCGTGATGGGTGTACATGGTATTTTATCAGAGTCACGTGAACCATTCAAAACTCGACATTCTTACATGAGGCTGGATAATGTATTGTGTATCATGATCATCACATCAAATTGCAAATAATACCATAACCCAGCTAGTTGCAAACTCAGTGATAACTTATTGTTACTTGATTGGAATTTATACAAAAAGTATTTGGACTTTTTCTGCGTCCCTGTGGATGCGCTAATAAATTTCGTTGCGTCCATTGTCAATTTTTATGAGTATAGGACGCAGTAAATCCCTCTACTGCATGACTTCTTATTTTCTACTTTGCATGTCCTGCATTGATAAGTAACAGACAAGTTCAAGTCATAAACAATTGTTCTTTGTGAATATTTGATTATCATGACCATGAATAATGAACTGAACTTGTAAAGGATTATGAATACATTCACTGTATATGCGAGTGAATTGTATCATCCCTAGTATTCATATGTTCAGGGGTTAACATATCCAATTACTGGCAGGCAATGACAAGGAGACGCTAGACCTGGCGGTGTGCATTATGTCAGCAAGACACAACTTTCAACAAAGGCAAGCAATAAGAGAGACCTGGCTGATGGATCTCCCAATGATCACAAGCAAACAGTAAGTGGTCATTAGTAACCAGTACTGACTGCATACCTGGACTGAATGTATTGGAGATGTTGGTTTTATCCAGATGTTAAAGATACTAATGAATGAATCCCAAATTATATTGACAACGTTGCAAAGTATGTACCTTGAGCTGGATTAGAACTGGGTGCCTGATTTCAAAGTATAGTAATCTCAAGTACCTTCAGTATCAGTTCTTTACCAGACTGCATTGATTAATTGATGCATCAGTGCGTAGCCAATAAAGTCAGTTATATGATCCTAAGAATATAGGATGTTCTGTATCCATAGAACATATTTTACAAATCTGTTAGTAATATCTATAAGTCAAACATGTTAAAGGATCTTCAAGCTGGTATTTGCGTGAATAATGTTTGTTTGTCTTTATCATAATCTGTAAGGTTCTGATTTGGTTTATTATTTCACATGATATCGTTTGGGCGTAACGCAGTTGAAATTAAAGGGCAGATAATTACGGGTGACTGAGAGGGCAGATAATTACAGGTGACTAGTTTGTCTCGTGGCGACAAGCATGTCATATGAATCATGATCCATCATGTCAAGTATTGATGTCATGATATTGTTAAAATAACATTGATTTGAATTGAATGTTATTTTGAAAATATATTAATATTTCTTTTTCTTTTGGATTATAGAGAGTAACCTCTCTATATTTTATTCTAGATTTGTGTTGGACAAGAGGTTTTCATAATATATATTGAGAGAGAGTGTGCGAATATGGTTTTACACCACTTCTAGCAATATTCCAGCAATATTATTGTGAGGGACACCAGAAATGTGTTTCTCACAATGTGTCCATTTACAGAATCAAACCATGTCTTTGGCATCATGAATGAACGCTTTATACATCTGGCTCCCCCACAACTCCTTATTGTAACAAGAACAAAGCATCATGATAAACATAGATTGTGTTCAGTGTATCAATTGAGATATGACAGCATGCCTTGCAACAACAAATGCAAAACAATTACTTGGTCATGTCATCTTATTGGAATTCATATCATTCCTGTCATCCTAATGTCTTGGACAGCAACCTTTTTAACAATTCCAACTTACGTGGTAAAGAAACAGGATTGTTGACAAAGCAATTTAAAATCTTATAGAAAGATTATCGCGATTATGTAAAATATATAACTGAAACTTTTTGTCACATTTAAGTGTAAAGGCTTTCTTCGTTGTGGGAGATGCAGCCTGTGATATCCCACCTCCTGATCGACTTGACCCGCACACCTGTGAAGAGTGGACACCGGAGGTACCAGGTAAGTTGTCCCCTTGGGTGGCTCGGCATGTTCTTGTCAATCAGATAATTGCATGTGGATTGATGTCAGTTTCAACCAAGTAACTGTTAAAAAAGTATTGTATCATGTTGTTAAGTATAACAGGAACATTTCAAATTTAGTAGCAGTGCAAGATTTCAGTACACATTCTTGTTGAATTATTCTGTAGATTTGTTTATACTGCAGAGTACAGTAAAACAGAGTAGAATCTGGGTACCCACAGGACTACCAAGACCCATGTGTAGTCATGTTATATATTGTTTTATACCAGTAATGACTGACTGACTGACTGAATTTGGTTTTACGCCGCTTTTAGCAATATTCCAGCAACATCACGGTTGGGGACACCAGAAATGGGCTTCGCACATTGTACCCATGTGGGGATTCGAACCCGGGTCTTTGGCGCGTGACGAGCCAACGCTTTAACCACTAGGCCACCCCACCACCCCAATACCAGTTACACTTAGAGGTGTCACTATTTGGCACATCTTCTGACTTGTATGTGTTGGAGTAAAGTGTATGGTCATCTTCAGATCATGCTTGATCAGATCATTGTACATGTGTGTGTCTGAATATTTTAGGCCAGGTCTCAGGTAAAACAGTTCCCAATTCGACTTTTTGAATGAAACTTTTGAGACATGTAGTAGGTACTCAGTTAGTGAATTTGGACTTCTCCCACCCAACTCTTCCATCCAGTTTCTGTTGCAGACAATTCAGACATTGCGACTTTCTCCCTGCAAAAGATACACACAGAGGAAGTGTCCAGCCAAACTGTCATACGAAGATTAGCCATATCGGTAGATATACTCTGTCCTATTTGCTTAGAGATTGTGTTATGTTCTGTGATGTAGAGCATCATAAAAATGTGACTTTTTCCCATTCAATACTTTTAAACCTTTAAGAACATAGTACAGATGACAGATCACATATATCATTTTTATACCTATTATTTTATAAAGCTGTTGGTGTACTGGACAATGCATCAACAAAAAATAGTGGGAAATGTAGAATATTTACCTTTTCAGTTGACCCGTGAAGATCTGGGTTAGAATTGGTCTTCAGTAACCCATGCTTGTTGTAAGAGGTGATTAATGGGATCAAGTGGCCAGGCTCGTAGACTTGGTTGACACATGTCATCGTATCCTAATTGCGTAGATTGATGCTCATGCTGTTGAACACTGGATTGTCTGTTCCAGACTCGATTATTTACAGGCCGCACTGCAGAAACACTGCCGAGTGAGGTGTTAAACAACAAACAAACAAACCTGTTCAGTTTACTGTTGTTTGTTTCACTACTTAATGAAAGTGACTGAAACAGACATAAAATATTCACAAACTCTTCCTAAATAATTTATACAAGAAACTGTTTCCAATGTTTCCACCCCAGTGGCTGAGTGATTAGACGGTTCAGTTTGAATATTTTTTCTTTTGTCTTCATGTTTGATGTAGTTGTTCAGTGTGGTGTTAAGCTTGACTAAGAAATTACTCATGCTACTGAAATATTTCCTTTTATACAAAGTAACCCGTGAAGGTCTGGGTTAGAATGAACCTTCAGTAACCCAAGCTTGCCATAAGAGGCGACTAACGGGATCGGGTGGCAAGGCTTGCTGGCTTGGTTGACACGTGTCA
This sequence comes from Haliotis rubra, assembly GCF_003918875.1. NCBI lineage: Eukaryota > Metazoa > Mollusca > Gastropoda > Lepetellida > Haliotidae > Haliotis > Haliotis rubra. The sequence continues at coordinate 884,111 of NW_025767501.1, forward strand.
TTGGTCCCTAGTTGCGCAGATCGATGCTCATGCTGTTGGTCACTGGATTGTCTGGTCCAGACTCGATTATTTACAGACCACCGCCATATAGCTGGAATATTGCTGAGTGCGACGTAAAACTAAACTCACTCACTCACTTTATACAAAGTGTACTTCACACAAGTACTGTATACTGGTGGTACCTAGTGATCTCAAGCAGTTGTCCAAATGTCCATTATGACACTTCCTTCCTGGGAGCTGGCAGCATAAAACTGACATTAGCCTGGACCACACCTCCACACCTCCACGACTCCACACCTCCACACCTCCACACCTCCACACCTCCCCTGAGACAATGTGTCTGATCTGACAAATTTGATTTTTCTATGGTTTCAGGTTTTGCACCCTGTTACATTCAAAAGACTAGGCATCCGACATACCTTCAAAGGGCCGGTGTCTGTCACTCTGTGGGATGGTGTAACAGATGTAAGTTGTCTCAGTATATCTCTCCCTTGGTGATTCCATCTCAAAAGAAAACCCAAGTAGCTCATGCATGTTAAACAAACTGGGGCCATCGGTCTCGGTAAATGAGGTTGTTGTGTGTCATTGGCTTCCTTGATCCACCTTGGATGTTGAATACTCTTACATTGAACAACATTCCCTCAAGATTAGGTCAATCTTATCACTGAAAAACTCATCTTCTTCTTGGAAATAAATCTTTGAAACATTATTGCAATATGTACTTAACTGGTTGAATCAAATATTATTGCACTCATATGTTTATAGAGCAAGAATCTAACCTGTATCACACGGACAATATTCAAACATGGTACTAATTACAGAATCTAGACACTAGTTCCGTGAGCCCATTACATCTTCCATTGAGTTGTTCTACACACCTGTGAGAGTTATTTGTTGCCATTCAAAGTTGGCATTTTGTATGGAAAGGTAAGATATGAATATAATTTACCCAAAACTGACATTTAAAAAAATGGAGATATGTTTAGATTTTGTCATTTTTCATTTTTATGCAGCATTCGTGCATGCTTTGGATTTTATGTTCTCTTTTAGAATGATATTATTATTTGTTCATTTATCCAAAGGGAGTTAAGGTGTTTGGCTTCTAACCATCAACAGAAATCAGGATTGTCTCCCTTTGACTGTCTTTGGTAAAGATGAGTTCATGCTCGTGGAAAAATTGCATGAGGCGTTAATGTGCATAAATATCCAGGAAACATAATCTTTGCTCTTTATTATGTTATAACTGTGCTCTTTCTTATTCATGTACATACCAGGGCCCATTGTACAACAAACCTCAGTGAACAAGACAAATGAAAAAATCAAATTCATGAACTCAGATAAAGGTATAAGTCACTGGACAAGAGGGCAGGGAATCCAGATTAAGAAGGTTTTGCACAAGTAAGGATTCACTGTAAGCTTCATGTGTGTTTGGGCTATAGGATCATCAGGCCATGATGAGTATGGCATACAGCTTAAATACTGTCAGAGCATGACTTTTACGATATTTCAGTATTTATTACACAAGCAAATATCACACAGCCAGTGGTGACTGAACTGGTTTTTTTAAACATTTAAATAGGATGTGTCGCTTCTGCCTCGTCACAGAAGGAACATTGATGAGAATTGTACAATATTGTGGAAAAACTGTGTATGTGAATGTGAGTGATGGAGATTGAAGGTTTGGAATGGTTAAATTATAATAGCAATGGTTTTGAAACTGAAATATTTAGTTTTGATAATCATGCATATGTTCTCTCTGTCGAATCCTATTCAGAGTGTATCATTAATTAACTCACTCTCCAACTAGTTATATTGTGAGCAGATCAGTTATTAACTCACTCTCCAACTAGTCATATTCTGAATAGATCAGTAATTAACTCACTCTCCAACTAGTCATATTCTGAGTCAATCATTAATCAACTCATTCTCTACCTGGTCATATTAGATCATTAACTGACTCACAGCCTAACTAATCCTATTCTGAGTAGATTTCATATCAACTTGCTCTCTAACTAATCATACTTATTGTACTTTTCATGGAAGCTGCCCCTATTTTGAATTTTCCACAACATGATTAAAAATATCACTAATTTCATTTGTAAAGGTCATGAGTTAAATTCTAGGTTGATAATAACTAAAACAGAATGTGATATACATCTTAGATCAAGTTTGTGATGCCAATAAAGGCTTGACTCTAATCGATATCTTTAATTTGATTTCACAATATTGCTTATTTTGATGCTTGATATCTATACTGGTAAATGAATTTTTGATTTAATGAACAGAAAGAATACAGTTGTTTCTGTCTGTGCACATAAAGTAATCTAACTTGCTATATACAAAGCTGATTGACATATTTAAATTTCAAAGAAGATAAGGATTTGGATGATTAAAGGGGAAGTTATGGAAATTTGAAGTTGTCAGCAGTAGTCAGCAGATATTTGCTGTAGTCAGCAGTAGTCAGCAGAGATTTGCTGTAGTCAGTAAAAGTAATGTTTACATGAAAGACTCAGGTGGTTTAATTTATCTTGCAATTTGAATCTGTACATTGACAGTAAAATCTCTTGGTTCAATTGAATAAAATTGAATGGTAACCTTGTGGTTAAAGCGTTCACTTGTCACGCTGAAGACCCAGGTTCGATTCCCACATGGGTACAACTGAAACAAACACAAGAAAAACTAAGTATGTGACAAAATTCTCTTTTTGCTCAAGCCTTTGAACATTACTAAACATTCCTTATAAAACTGACCATGTAAAAATCAACATGAGCTGACCTATGAAGACTTAAAGGTTATTACTCATATAATATTTAATATACAATCACTCATATATACCAGCAACCGGAAATTCTTTGATAAATTCTAGAGATCAAAGCTGCATGTAATTCAGTACTGATGACGTCGTTAAAATTGTTGAAATAAGTTCCTGGAGACTGAAGGGCAAATTTGAATCAACAACAAGGTTGCACACAATAGATAGACTGGACAGAAACAGGGGCTTGGTGGTCACAACGAACAGACAGACACAATGACTCAGCAGAAACAATGGCTTGGTGGACACAATGACTGGGCAGAAACAATGGCTTGGTGGGCACAATGACTGGGCAGAAACAATGGCTTGGTGGGCACAATGACTGGGCAGAAACAATGGCTTGGTGGGCACAATGACTGGGCAGAAACAATGGCTTGGTGGGCACAATGGCTTGGTGGACACAAACAATGGCAATGGTGGTGCACAATGACTGGGACTGGGAAAACAATGGCTTGGTGGGCACAATGACTGGGCAGAAACAATGGCTTGACAATGACTGGGCAGAAACAATGGCTTGGTGGTCACAATGACTGGGTGGAAACAATGGCTTGGTGGGCTGGGCAGAAACAATGACTGGGCAGAAACAATGGCTTGCACAATGACTGGTGGAAACAATGACTGGGCAGAAACAATGGCTTGGGAAACAATGACTGGGCACAACAATGACTGGGCAGAAACAATGGCTTGGTGGACACAATGACTGGGCAGAAACAATGGCTTGGTGGGCACAATGACTGGGCAGAAACAATGGCTTGGTGCTTGGTGGAACAATGACTGGGCAAGAAACAATGGCTTGCAGGCACAATGACTGGAGCAGAAACAATGGGCAGTAAATGACAATGGCTGGGACACAATGACTGGGCAGAAACAATGACTTGGTGGACACAATGACTGGGCATGGTGGACACAATGCTGGGCAGTGGGCACAATGACTGGGCAGAAACAATGGCTTAGGTGGACACAATGACTGGGCAGAAACAATGGCTTGGTGGGCACAATGACTGGGCAGAAACAATGGCAGGGAAACAATGGCTTGGTGGGTCACAATGACTGGGCAGAAACAATGGCTTGGTGGTCACAATGACTGGGCAGAAACAATGGCTTGGTAGTCACAATGACTGGGCAGAAACAATGGCTTGGTGGACACAATGACTGGGCAGAAACAATGGCTTGGTGGACACAATGACTGGGCAGAAACAATGGCTTGGTGGGCACAATGACTGGGCAGAAACAATGGCTTGGTGGACACAATGACTGGGCAGAAACAATGGCTTGGTGGGCACAATGACTGGGCAGAAACAATGGCTTGGTGGACACAATGACTGGGAGTCAGAAACAATGGCTTGGGTGGGCACAATGACTGGGACTGGGAGAAACAATGGCTTGGTGGTCACAATGACTGACTGGGAAGAATGACTTGGTGGTCACAATGCTGGGCAAAAACAATGGCTTGGTGGAGACAATGGCTTGGTGGTCACAATGACTGGGTAGAAACAATGGCTTGGTGGTCACAATGACTGGGCATAAACAATGGCTTGGTGGACACAATGACTGGGCAGAAACAATGGCTCGGTTGACACAAACAATGACTCGGTTGACACAATGACAGGGTAGATACATCATGTACTGTCCACAGCAAATGGTTTGAAACATTTCCTCCTAGTGAAGCCCAGAACTCTTGTATATCTGGCTATGTCCATTACCACATTCCTAAAACTGCTAATTTGCCATTGACATTTAACAGGGAGATCCATCTGCAGGTTACCTGATTGTGGTGACAGTCAGTAATGATGAGAGTTTGCAGAAAATTGATACATAGAAAACCGAATGACATTTTCAATTAACAAAATGGATTGAAAATATACACTGAACAATTTACATTACAAAATAGTGTATCAACATGATTAACAATGTATAAACTGGCAGACTATATGGATATGTTGAAATGCTGTTCCTGGTGGGGTGTGCATACAGTATTGTTTTTGCTTTGGGGGAAAAAATCAAAACACAAAGTCTGTATGTTGGTTGAATACACATCAGATCCCTCCACACACCTGCATCTTCAGACAGAGAGTCTGCACAAGAAACTTGGATATCGGTCATTTTTGGGTTTACCTTTCATACTGATGAAGACATCAGAAACATTCCTTTGTCAATGATGCCATGAAATCTTTAACAGTATGGTATTGCATTCATGAAGGATTCAGTGGGTATGCAGTGGTTAAAGAAATTATTTGTATTTTATTGGAAGAACTGTTTGTTTTAACAATAACCATGAATAGATTGTTTGCTAGTTTTCAGTATTATCCAATTGCTGGACCCTTTGTCTGATTGAATCTGTTTTGGCTGATAATCGAGTCTTGAATGCTTTCAATCGATCTTGAGAGATATTCCATCCTATGATACGCAAAAAAACGTCATTCATTTGATATCTGTAAATTAAGTAACTGAACAACCCCAAGCTGATATGCTGTGATGTAACTGGAACACTGGAATTTGAATCACTTTAGGATAGTCAGCACTTGTTCAGTTTTGCTTAAAGCCTCATGTGTAGTTGATAGATCATCAATCAACTGAATTAATACTAATGAATTAAAAGTACTACTGCTTGTATCATGCCATTTGTACTGTATGACTGATTCACTGTTCCAAGGTTTTACCTTCAGGCACTATCTCACTGGGAACGTGTAAATGGTGAAATGGTCCAAGTCTGCGGAAAACTGTAGGGTTTTACTAAAACATTTAAATGATTTACCAAACTGGTTCCCTGATTGCTGAAAGACAATTGTCTATCATTTTGTTTCTACTGTGAACTACATACATGTCCCCAATGAGGGGAATATGTTCCCAGAATGTTACAGACAAGTTGCATGATGCATCCTTGTGATACTGTGGTATGTAATAATTACCAAAACGGAAAGAAGTGCTGTCCCATTCATCCTCTTTTATAAAATCTGTACAGTGCCGATCCATTTGTTCAAGTCCCATGAGAATAAAGCATCTATATTTATGTCCAAACTAGCACTTAATATTTGATACCATTAAGTCTAACCCATCAATGCCATCATCCTTTGGGGCTTCATAGAGCAATGTCCGCTCAGAGGGTATATAGACATAACCAAATGTGAAATCAGATCCATGTACGTGAGGACCTAGTTCAACAGAAAGGAGAGTTGTCCAACTGTAGGAGGACCTTGATGACTCACACAAAAACTCTCTACATGTACTCGGGACAGTGGGGTAGCCTAGTGGTTAAAGCATTCGCTCGTCACACCGAAGACCCGGTTCAATTCCCCATTTGGGTACAATGTGTGAAGCCCATTTTTGGTGTCCCCCGAAGTGATATTGCTTGAATATTGCTAAAACGGGTGTAAAACCAAACTCAGTCTGTCAGTCAGTCTACATGTACTCAGCAACTCCACCACAGTATAAGCAGAATGGCTTCAACCTTTGCTTTGAAGGTATTCTAAATATATTTGTGACATTTTACAATGTCTCAGTTGCTGCAACATTTAAGCCATGGGTAAAAGTGTAATCAAGTGTGTGACTCGATACTCATAAAGATATTTAGGTTAGCCCTTTGGACTTGAGTGTGCCAAGAAAAATAAGTTCATCAAAGTCTTGGTGAATGTCATTTCACCAAGGCCAATAAGTTTGAAAGTTTCTTTCCATTGAGACCATAATTATCATATTATTTTTCTCATTTCTATTGTTTAAGTTTGACAGGGTGTTTTGTGAATTTTACTGTGTATAAAGGATTTGTCATGACTTTCCATGTGTTGGTTCATTGTCCTTGTGTGAAGAAACTCTTAGAAGATATAGCTACTCTATTTTCAATTTTGCGGTCCTTTATCGTTAAATCAACGATAAAGGACCGCAAAATTGAAAACAGAGTAGCTTTATCTCCATTCTAGCACGACTGATAAATGTTTTAAAACCGAACTGTTTGGCGCGCAAGAACACAAGGCGTGAAGGGGCCTTTTTCCTGGAAATCGCTTGGAATCGTCACGTTGAGGGACAGGTTGTGTAATGAACAAAATAAGACATTTTCAACATTTCAGGAAGCAGTATGCTTGTATTTGTAACAAGTAGCATACATTAATAAAAGACATACACTTTATACTGTGAACAAGTACAATTATTTGATTTTTCTCACGCGAATTATTGATGTCCCCTACTGTATGGGAATCGACTCGCCCCAATTCAAGGCGTGAACTCGCTAAGTTTAGTGACTTTATTCACGGATATAATTGTTGATAACCACCCTACTATTCCCAATTTGTAAAAGACCTGACATGCCACGTTTTATGTGTGATACATGGACAGTGGAAGTGGAAGGACTGGGCATTACGGCCGGGACAGAAGCGGTCAGGTTAGGACGTGTGGGGCGACGTCGGCGTGTGTTGTCGACGTCATGCCCGCTAGATCTAGATCCAGTTGAATACTGCCGCTTTTGCGCTGCTAACGAATTTTCCAGCTTCGTAGTTTGTTCACTGAGAATACTAACAAGAAATTCTTCTTCAAACCATTCACTTTTTTACTTCAAAAACATAACAAATGCTGCCAAGGTAGAAACCGCCGATGTCCGACATGTTTGTTTACAAACAAAAGGGTCAACGAGTTCATTGTATTTATACGCGGTGAATTGGTCACTTTAATTAGCGGTCTTAAACTGCCACATAGGTACGGTTTTTGATGACCTCTCAGCCAATCAGAATCGAGTATCACACAATGTCGTGCTAGAATCATGAATATTGTCACAAAATATTGTTGATAAATTACAATTTCTCAAGAACTTGTTTTGACTTATTAATGAGACCCAATTTCATTTCTGAATCATTTCATGAATCCTTTCTGAATTTACTTTGTGAATCATAATAACTTTAATGGTGTTTATCACATTTATTTGTGGTTTCAAATAAGACACATTATCACAAGGTATTGCTAAAAAAATGGGATTTCTGATTTGCCCTTCAGGCTCCAGGAACTTATTTCAACAATTTTAACCACGTCATCAGTACTGAATTACATGCAGCTTTGAAGTCTGGAATGTATCAAAGAATTTCCGGGTTGCTGGTATATATGTGTGATTGTATATTAAATATTATATGAGTAATAACCTTTAAGTCCTCATAGGTCAGCTCATGTTGATTTGTATATGGTTAGTTTTAAAACAAATGGATTGAAATATTCAAAGGCTTGTTTGAGCAAAAACAGAATTCTGTAATGGAGTATATTGACCTTTTCAATTATTTATGGATACATTTATTTCCATGACATCAGAACCTGTTCCATTCAGATGCTGCTGTTTTGCATTCATTGAAAGTATATGATATCATTCAAGAGGACTTGCATACAAATTGTTGGGATTATTTCTAAAATGAAACCCAAAGGTCATTTGAAGTGCAAGTCTCACTTGTGTAATTAACTTTGCTGAATTGTATAGATTGTAACATCTTGGATGCAAATATTTTATTCAAAATGTTGAAAGCAGTGTGTAAATATTTTTTTATTTATTTATTCTGTCAGTTGCAAAGGCTGAAATGGAATTACTTCTACAGCAGAGCCTGCATATACAGAAGCTCCTTTTAGAAGTAACATATGTTACATTTGGGGTTACGCTTGCTTAGTAAAGTACAGATTCTAGTACTTTTGTTGGGTTGAATCACATACAGGATTCGAACCCACACCCTCAGAGTCAGGCACCTAATCACCAGCACACAAAGTCAGCCTTAGACACGTTAATTTCCTGACTAGCATGACCCTCTAACTCAACCTAGCAATGGTCTCACCCATTTTTCAGATTTGAAGTTTGTTAGGTATATGTCAAAACCATGTCACAGTTGGGTTCAACCACCATCCCATGCTTGTCACCCAATAAAAAAAAATAAAACATAACAATAGTTCAGTTAAGGTGACGAGAGTCAAGAGGTTCAGGCGTGGATCCAGGATTTTGGAGAAGGTGGGGGTGCACATAAATCATAAAGTCCAAAGGGTAGGGGGAAATGATCCTCAGGGAGAGGTCTGGATCCGCCCCCTGAGGTTGTTGATGGGGAAGAGCAGCACCAAAGTCCAGCTGAACAGTTTTCATCTTGTTCGCTTTCTCAGACCTTGGTGAGCTGCAAGATGTTTGGGTGTTGGCATAACAGCCCGGGATTGTTGAATCCTTCTAGACTGTTGTTGGTTCTTGGACTGAATGTCTCCAGTAGTTTCATACCGTAGCCCAGGTAGTGACAATGTAATCATTTGAGTGGAGAGCAGATGACTTTATCCATAAAGTATCTTACTTTCTTAGCACATCTTGGCAGTTGTTAATAGCCTCTATCCATTCTGAATGTGAGGTATGGGAAGAATGGGCAAGGGCGAGGCCAGATGAATCCACTTCTCAGGGCGAGGCCTGGTAGTTGGGTTGGTATTCCAAGGGTCGGAACTTTTCTCCTCAAAGTTTACATATAATGGATAATGCAACCCCTTACTTTTGCATTCACTCTGTACTGCTCTGATGTCAGTCAACTCAGTCTGGATTTTAGCTGGAGAGAAAGATTGACCTGCAATACTCTGAACATGGGTCTTTTGATTTACAAGACAGCAATAGGCTACAATGATTATACACATGAGAATAGCATGATGTTCCTACTCGAGAATAAATGATGTATGTTGTTTCCACAAATCAGGCCTCGAAGTGAAAACCTATCCATATAAATTCCTTCTGCTCTCTGTAGAGCTCATGGATTGTGAAGACCACAATCCAGTGTTCATCATCATCCAGTTCATCTTCAGCACAGTTCCGTGGCAGCCGTGGAATGATGCTGTCCACCTTCACTCCAGTTCACCTTTAGCACGGCTCTGTGGCAGCCTGTGAATGATGCTGTTCACCTTCAGCACAGCTCTGTGGCAGCCTTGGAATGATGCTGTCAACCTTCAGCACAGCTCTATGGCAGCCTTGGAATGATGCTGTCCACCTTCAGCACAGCTCTGTGGCAGCCTTGGAATGATGTTGTTCACCTTCAGCACAGCTCTCTGGCAGCCTTGGAATGATGCACCTTCAGCCTTGGAAATGATGTTGTCCACCTTCAGCACAGCCAGCCTTCAGCACCTTCAGCTCTGTGGCAGCCTTGGAATGATGTGCTGTCCACCTTCAGGCTCTGTGGCAGCCTAAAAATCATGTTGTCCACCTCCATGGCAGCCTTGGAATGATGCTGTCCACCTTCACTGCAATTCACCTTCAGCACTGTTCTGTGGCAGCCTTGGAATGATGCTGTTCACCTTCAGCACAGCTCTGTGGCAGCCTTGGAATGATGTTGTCCACCTTCAGCACATTTAGCTCTGGCAGCCTTGGAATGATGCTGTCCACCTTCAGCACAGCTTCTGTGGCAGCCTTGGAATGATGCTGCCCACCTTCAGCACTGCTCTGTGGCAGCTTTGGAATGATGCTCTGCTTCAGTACTGTTCTGTGGCAGCCTTGGAATGATGCTGTCCACCTTCAGCACAGCTCTGTGGCAGCCTTGGACTGATGTTGTTCACCGCTTCAGTTCACCTTCAGCACTGTTCTGTGGCAGCCTTGGAATGATGCTGTCCACCTTCAGCACTGCTCTGTGGCAGCCTTTGGAAATGATGCTGCCCACCTTCAGCACTGTTCTGTGGCAGCCTTGGAATGATGCTGTCCACCTTCAGCACAGCTCTGTGGCAGCCTTGGACTGATGTTTGTCTGCTGTGGCATTGATGCTGTCCACCTTCAGCACTGTTCTGTGGCAGCCTTGGAATGATGCTGTCCACCTTCAGCACAGCTCTGTGGCAGCCTTGGACTGATGTTGTTCACCTTCACTTCAGTTCACCTTCAGCACTGTTCTGTGGCAGCCTTGGAATGATGCTGTCCACCTTCAGCACAGCTCTGTGGCAGCCTTGGAATGATGTTGTTCACCTTCAGCTTCAGTTCACCTTCAGCACTGTTCTGTGGCAGCCTTGGAATGATGCTGTCCACCTTCAGCACAGCTCTGTGGCAGCCTTGGAATGATGCTGTCCACCTTCAGCACAGCTCTGTGGCAGCCTTGGAATGATGTTGTCCACCTTCAGCACAGCTCTGTGGCAGCCTTGGAATGATGCTGTCCACCTTCAGCACAGCTCTGTGGCAGCCTTGGAATGATGTTGTTCACCTTCAGCTTCAGTTCACCTTCAGCACTGTTCTGTGGCAGCCTTGGTCTGTGGCAGCCTTGGAATGATGCTGTCCACCTTCAGCACAGCTTCTGTGGCAGCCTTGGCAGCCTTCAGCTTCACTGCTCTGTGGCAGCCTTGGAATGATGTTGTTCACCTTCAGCACAGCTCTGTGGCAGCCTTGGAATGATGTTGTTCACCTTCAGCACAGCTCTGTGGCAGCCTTGGAATGATGTTGTCCACCTTCACTCCAGTTCACCTTCAGCACAGCTCTGTGGCAGCCGTGGAATGATGTTGTCCACCTTCACTCCAGTTCACCTTCAGCACGGCTCTGTGGCAGCCTTGGAATGATGTTGTTCACCTCATGATGTTGTCCACCTTCGCTTCAGTTCACCTTCAGCACTGTTCTGTGGCAGCCTTGGAATGATGCTGTCCACCTTCAGCACTGCTGTGGCAGCCTTGGAATGATGCTGTCCACCTTCAGCACTGTTCTGTGGCAGCCTTGGAATGATGCTGTCCACCTTCAGCACAGCTCTGTGGCAGCCTTGGAATGATGCTGTCCACCTTCAGCACAGTTCTGTGGCAGCACTTGGAATGGCAGCCTGTTGTCCACCTTCAGCACCTTCAGCACAGCTCTGTGGCAGCCTTGGAATGATGTTGTCCACCTTCAGCCTTTGGAATGATGCTGTCCAGCACAGCTCTCTGTGGCAGCCTTTTCACCTTCAGAATGATGCTGTCCACCTTCAGCACAGCTCTGTGGCAGCTCTGTGGCAGCCTTTCTGGAATGATGCTGTCACCCTTCACTCCAGTTCACCTTCAGCACAGCTCTGTGGCAGCCTTGGAATGATGCTGTCCACCTTCAGCACAGCTCTGTGGCAGCCTTGGAATGATGTTGTTCACCTTCACTTCAGTTCACCTTCAGCACTGTTCTGTGGCAGCCTTGGAATGATGCTGTCCACCTTCAGCACAGCTCTGTGGCAGCCTTGGAATGATGCTGTCCACCTTCAGCACAGCTCTGTGGCAGCCTTGGAATGATGTTGTCCACCTTCACTCCAGTTCACCTTCAGCACTGCTCTGTGGCAGCCTTGGAATGATGCTGTCCACCTTCAGCACAGCTCTGTGGCAGCCTTGGAATGATGTTGTTCACCTTCACTTCAGTTCACCTTCAGCACGGCTCTGTGGCAGCCTTGGAATGATGCTGTCCACCTTCAGCACAGCTCTGTGGCAGCCTTGGAATGATGCTGTTCACCTTCAGTACCTTCAGCACTGTTCTGTGGCAGCCTTGGAATGATGCTGTCCACCTTCAGCACTGTTCTGTGGCAGCCTTGGAATGATGCTGTCCACCTTCAGTACAGCTCTGTGGCAGCCTTGGAATGATGTTGTCCACCTTCACTCCAGTTCAGTGGCAGCCTTGGAATGATGCTGTCCACCTTCACTCCAATTCACCGTCAACATAGCTCTGTGGCAGCCTAAGATTGTTGCTTCTATATCTGTAGAGGCACTGTCAATGGATGAACATATGGAAGAGAAGGTGCATCCTTCTCAAGATCAGATCTTCATTGTGCTGGTGAACTTGGCACATTATATCTGCTGTAGCCCGATTTTCCTGTACATGACACAGACCCCATTGAGCACATAATTTCATAATGTTTCTCTTGCTGTAGAGGTGGTGTTAAACAAGATGAGGTGAAATTGATTAGAACCTGCCAACACTGACAGGGCAATAGTTTTTTAATAGTATGGAATGTTAATGTTGCTGTTCATATGAGAAACAAAGACTGCCACAAGTAACAAAGATAACCAGGATGGTCCCCATCCACAAAGCAGAGATTTGTTTGTTTTGTTGTTCTTTACCAAATCTCAATATCCAGATATACAATTATGAATCGACATGTCATAGATTATGTAAATGTGTGCCCCTAAAATTGAAAAAGAAAATATTTTGCAATAATTAAACATTTATTATTAATGTTAAATCACACTTACTTGACCCTACCTAGCTATATTCTTGCTGCACACAGAATTCATATCAGCATTATATTTACAACACAGCCACAACTAATGTTTTAAACCCTATAAACTGTACCAAGCTAATGGTAATACCCAATGAGCTTGCATTCCGAGCCTGTTAGATCTGTTGGTTTGTTATAGATACAGACCTCAAAATACATGCTTTACATCATGCATAACAGCACTAAGTTTATATTTTCACACATTTTCTTTGCCACCAAAGTCAAACTGGGTACATTATGAAAGAAAGATCTATTGAAATATTTCAGGACACTTGCACTTAAATGTTAAACCAAGGAATTGTTTCACAGAGAACTTAGTTATTAAATCAGTAAATGAATACATTACTAAACATATACAGTTTTGACCCTTTCTTACATATAATAACAGAATCTTGCAAATTTTCTTTGAGGCATATGTCTTTCTTTCTCAACTGTATTTTTACTGGCCAAGTTACAACTTACAGGTATTCCGAAAATTCAGTGATGTTTGTTTAGTTATTTTTTGTTATTTTATAAATACCTTCCTTGTTTCGATTATTGACACAACTGCAGAATAATTTTCTATTATCTTGATGAAATTTTGAGATTTGACAAGATTCAGATGATTAATTCTAACACGAAGCCAACATAAGTGTGATGAACATGAGCATATTGGTCATCAGTGTCCTGCTGGAACCAAGGGTTCAAAGGCATTTAGTAAAGGGAATAATTGGAATTGTAAGAAATGGCGCTTCTGGAACATTGGAGCTATCAGCTTCATCTGCATGATTTAAAGATTCCATTCTCTATGAATATTGAGTGTGCTTAAAACTTGGCGCTCATCCCTTGGTGTTGTTGATGTATAACTCTTGGAGCAATCACCATATTTACTTCATGCTATGAATATTCAGCATGGGCTTTAACTCCCTTAAAATTATTTGTTTTATTCATGAAAGATTAGGGATTTATTCAAACCATGTGTAAAAGATTCATAACATCTGCTTTGTATACATTGCTCAAAAGAATGTGAGATTTGTCTGGAGAGTCCACATGGAGAAATGAACCAGTGTAGGTGTTTGTAAGAAAACCTACTATATATGTATCAAGTTTCCTGATGTAGCATTAGCTGACAGACTCTGGGCATGGAGAATCAGATGTTGTATATGTTGTCACGGATACAGTTGGGCGCAGAGATTCCTTGGATGGGTGACCGTGTTTGGCAGCTTGATTCCTGAGAGTTTCTAGGACTTCAGTCCTGTCCCACATTGAAGCACATGTGATACATGTGGTCTCACCTTAGGCAAATGAGTTTGTTCCAAAATTGCCTCTGTTCACCGAGTAGAAAATGGGTACCCAGTGGGATAAGTCATGTGTCTAATAAGCTTTAACCTCACTTGCAGGTTGGGTTATCTGGCGTAATAATAGTCATATTGCTAGTGCTATGAACATCCACCAAGTGAATTAAATGCTTTATAAAATGCACTTATTATTAAGGCTACAGTGTTTTGTGTTTTGTGTCAGGCTGCAAGGTGGAGTTGGGGATACATTGCCATAGATGCAACCAAAGTACAAATTCTGGTGGCCTATTCATATTGGCAAATAAATTGTATTGCAATATATTGCGATCTTGGCATCCGTATTCTGATATGTTTGACATTGACTGACATTGATTGTACATGCAGAGCCTATTTTCTACATACTAAAGCCCTAAAAATATTTCTTGTGGTTGTGATAACAGAAATCTTGAATTTAGATTTGATTTTGAGGGATTGTGTTTTCTTTTTTATAAAATTTATTATATGTTAAGGAGGCTGTATTGTCAATTAATTTCTTCAGTGTGACTGAAATTCTGTGTAGATTTTAACTTAAACCATAAAGGTAATCATCACAAAACTTCATATATTTTAATGTGGTAGTGAGAAGTAATCATTGCAATATGTATGATTTAAAAGGCGTTTTGTGATGTACTGGTATATAGGTAATAGGCAGTCCTACTATTCTTTAAACTTTCTTGGCACTGAGATGGTCTAAATGTGTTGCAGCAAAATTTGTAGTAAAGTCTATTCTCAAAGCCTTCTCTTAACTAAATTATTATTAAAATTATTTTAAATGTATAAGAACAGTTAAGACAGAGTCCGATGTGGTTTGGGGACTTGCAGCAGGTTAAATCATGGACACCAGACGACGTGTTGTAGAAAATGATTTGGTAGTATTTATCAGTGTTATTTTAGATAACAAAGTGGTTTCTACACTGTTATTCCACAAACAACAGATCATAGGAAATATGCATCTAAAAATAAAAAGATTCACAATGACCATGATGTTTTTTGACGAGTGTAGTTATTTTAATGGAGACTGTGAGAGTGGTCACCCTTTGACAGTGTAGGACATATATTGTTCGGACGAGTTGACACCTCATTGTTTCTTTGAAAAATATTACATCAGGAAAGATAAAGAAGCCAATTAAATTCAAGTTTATATTCTCTCAGTTTTGTGTATAACATATTCTGTGACATTTGAAGACACAAACCATGCAGTAGTGATTTTGTAGACAGTAAACCAACCAAATATGAGTCAAATGTTTACAATTCTTCTCTAGTGAAAGCCATGCCAAGAATATTTGTTATTGGAGTTAAGGATTGCAACCAAACAATTAACATTTTTAACTTCTGTACAGTAAACAATTATTCTGGCTGTAAAAGTATATGTCAGAGGATTTATTTTTCCTTATCCTGACTCATGCTTAATTGCTTGTCTTCTTCCTCTTGCGAACTATAGTGGAACACTTGAATCCCCTTTTGAAGCTCCCTTCAAAAAAGTGGAAGTAAAATCACTCACCCCAGTTGCCTCCCTTGCATCCATCTTTTGGCGGGAAAAGGTCACATGATCGGCCATGCTTTCTCACTCTCTCCTTCTTCGCCCTAGTGGACGGTTGTGAGAGCGCCTGGGTCCCCTATACGGCATATATCCTTTGAATCTTTAGGCTTTTATACTAAATTAGCTGTATAAGGGCTTTATCAAGGATTTACCAACAATATGGTTTGAAATTAATTCTAAATTTGTCCATTTTTCACGTTGTTGACAACATGTCTCAACTTGTTTACATTTCATGAAGACTTGCATTTCTTGCAGGTTTCGATTGTCCGCTGCTGATCCGCATTTACTATGTCCTAACTGCACTTCTATATTATGTTCTTCCAGCCTCCGCTGTAATCTTCGTCAGCGTTTATCTCAAATTGAATTTTCTAATTATTTATATTCTGTTCATAGACGTGCCAAGGACAAATGGAGACGGCAGTTATTAGTCATGTCTCAACAGGGTGAATGCGCTAATAACCGTGGGTTGTTGTCTGTTGAGGTACATCATTCCAGTGTGCTGCAGGGGACGTCTGCTGAGCAGAGAATTGAGAGTTCCGGCCTTAGGAAAAGATCGTCTTTGACTCAACAATCCTCATCGCAGTCTAAGAAGACCAGGACACCGTCTGCTGCGAAGACTAAGACATCTTCAGACAAGGCTACAATCAAGTCGTCAGTGGGGGCAGCGAAGAAGTCGAGATCCTTCGCCGTAGATATCAACCCATCGGACGAAGCAGACGTGTATGATGAGCCGCCGATCCTCATCCCTGAAGTACCGACGCGGAAGAAGACTAGGTCTTCTTCTACACTGACGTCTGCAACTATATCTACACTGTCAGACGGCCTGTCTGCGCAGACTGCAACTACCAGAGAGACCAGGCAGTCCTTAGATGACACCTCAACCTTATCAGATGCGGCGTCATCAGTACAGCAACAGCAGTTATCAGCGCAGAACTTCAACCCCGGCATCTTTATGCAGCAGTTACCCAGCAGATGATGGACCTGATGGAACGTAGGTTCGCTCATCAGGAGAAGTCTTCAGAGAAGCAGACGAATCCGCAAGGAGGGCGAACATCGTCTACACCTCAATGGGATGAAGTACGCAACCTGCGTGAAGATAACGTTCGTGAAGAGAACGCCCAGGAGGACAACAATGATCGTGACGAATCTCGCGAAGGCATTCGCAGGAGGACCACTGGTGAAGGCACTCTTGGAACCAACAACCAAGGTAGAACATCTGCTACGGCTGATCACGCATCGCAGATCATCTTCATCTGAGGTCTTCATCAGAGGTCTACGCGTTCACCATGCAGAAGAGATTATACGCCTTCACGAAGGCATTCAACTTACAGAGACAGGTCACCATCCGCAGGTCCTCGGCAACATCTTCATGGTCGTCACCATGCAGATATAGATCACCTAGTGCATCTCCAATTAGGCATTCACGAATGCCTACACGCATTATCTTGGGAAGGACTAAACACATACGGGTTCCCTCCACCGGCACTAATACCGAAGGTATTACAGAAAATCAAAATGACGAACAAGTTACAACTGATTTTGGTCGCGCCTTACTGGCCAGCGAGAGAGTGGTTCCCCAACCTCATACAAGACATAGGAAAGCCATTCCTACAACTTCCAAAGTGGCCAAATCTACTGATTCATCCACACACCAAGCAAGCACACAGAAACCCAACAATGTTTCAACTACACGCATAGAGCGTATCACGACATGCTTGAGGAAAAGAGGATATTCCACCAGAGCGGCCAAAGCAGTAACTTTAGCCCTACGCAGATCAACACGTAACTTGTATGAAGACAAGTGGCAAAGTTTTGAGAAATACGCTCGGAATAAAGGCTTCACTGCAATCGAAGCAACACATCCTCAAGTGGCGGAATACCTTTGTCATCTTAGACAGACAAAACGATTGAAGGGATCTACACTCTCTACATACCTAGCAGCCTTGAGCTCAGTTATCACGGTGAAGACGGGTATAAAACTGACAAAAGTACCAGAGATACTGGCACTACTATGCTCATTCAAGTTGGAAGACCAACAAAAGAAATTCAAGGCACCCGCTTGGGATCTCAACGTGGTTCTACAACATCTTACCAGCGAAGATTACGAACCACTAGAAAGGACATCATATGAGAAATTAACTCATAAAACGCTGTTCCTCGTAGTCTTAACTACGGCGGCAAGGATGTCGGAAATTCATGCTCTAGACTTCGAACGAACAAGATTCGACACGCATCGTGACACAGTGCATCTGGGACTAAGATGGGACTTTATAGCCAAGAATTAACTGCCAGGTCAACCAGACAGACAAT
Organism: Haliotis rubra; assembly: GCF_003918875.1. Lineage (NCBI taxonomy): Eukaryota > Metazoa > Mollusca > Gastropoda > Lepetellida > Haliotidae > Haliotis > Haliotis rubra. The sequence goes on from NW_025767501.1 coordinate 902,252, forward strand.
TCCGTATCCCAGCACTTTCGTCGATATTAGGACCACAGGATACGCAAGACCGATCCTTATGTCCAGTCAGAGCATTGAAAATATATCTACAGAGGTCTAAATTGAGGAGACGAAAATTCAAACGCCTTTTCATCCCTCTATCTACGGAGACACAGAAGTCTACAGAAGTCTACAGAAGTCTCATGTACGACCATATCAATATGGATGAGAGCCGTCATATTGAGAGCCTATAAAGCAGCAGGATTTGATCCTCCACGAGCCTCCAATCCTCACGAAGTCAGAGCACTGGCATCCACACTAGCTCTGCACGGAAATTGCTCCATATCAACAATAATGGAGGGCTGCTACTTGAGGTCGGAGACGGTGTTTGCCAACCACTACCTCAGAGACATGGCTACAGAGGACGTTTCCGGCATACACCAGTTTGGGCCGCTTGTTGTAGCACAACAATTGACGGTACCTCAAAGGCACTGAGATAAATCTCACCCTTTTGTCACGTGATTTGTAAAAGCCAACACTCAACAGAGTACGGTTTTAGAGTCCATGCGCACGTCTTGGACAGGCTAGCATGAGTGATAGACCCGGTACTTGTAAGGACTTACATGTACATGAAGTAGGGTCACTTCTCCACTTGATGCATGCATCAAGAGATGGAGTCGTATAAAATCCACACAAAATGTCAGGAGAAGATTCCAGGATAAATCTGACAAGCTGTGGTCCCCCACATTCATCAGAGGAAGCTGGAAGAAAGGACAAATGCCACTAGAAGTTCCCAAGGGGGTATAAGGACATAAATCAGCAGAGAATCCAGAGTGGCTTGACCCACCACCGTTTCCGACGGATTCTACAAGCAATTAAGCATGAGTCAGGATAAGGAAAAATATGTAATTTTCTGACTAAAATTGATATTTTAGACTTATCCTGACTCATGAGGTTAGCCCTCCCAACCTCCCCTCATGGCACTCTGGATTTCCCTGCAAATCCAAGTGTCAGGGCTCAAAATAACGGAGAGAGTGAGAAAGCATGGCCGATCATGTGACCTTTTCCCGCCAAAAGATGGATGCAAGGGAGGCAACTGGGGTGAGTGATTTTACTTCCACTTTTTTGAAGGGAGCTTCAAAAGGGGATTCAAGTGTTCCACTATAGTTCGCAAGAGGAAGAAGACAAGCAATTAAGCATGAGTCAGGATAAGTATAAAATATCAATTTTTGTCAGAAAATTACATATTCCTTGTCTCAACTGATGTACTTATTAGTGGAATAAGCACGGGAAAACCGCTAACCAGGTTTGGTTCTATAGTTCGAGGCCATGTTATATTTTACAAGGTTGACACTTACCTTCTCCTTGATTCACACATAAAGTTATTTTACAATACTCCTGTAAAGATTTGTTGTATGGGACCTGAATATTGATATCTACATATTATTCTTTTGTAAATTTTGAAAAAATAATGTCATTGAATGGTAGTGGTATTAATTATGTTAAATATCTTTCTTCTGATCTTTTTCTTCAGTAATATTATTTCTCATTTAAAACATGTTCCTAGTATGTTATTTTTTAGAATATTTTCATCTGCATTTATGTGCAGTTACCACTGTTAAACAGCATTCATTCAAATGTTTGGAACTGATATGGTCTGCCCACCATCTCTTAGCTGGAGTATTGCTCTGTCTGGGGTCAAGAAACTTTAACTCCTTATCAAACTACTATGATATGTTTATAAACATTCTTGTTGTTTGTGGACCGCCTCCATGGCGTCCACCGGAGAGCGGAAGGTCGCGGGTTCAATTCCCAGTCTCGTCATACCAAAAGACGTTAAGATATGGTACTTGTTGGTCCCTGCCTGGCACTCGACATTAATGGGTACAACAAGGACTGGTCGGCTCGGAGTCAGTATAATGTGTCTGAGTGAGGTATTCATGCTTCACTGCGGCATGGTATCTCAGTGGGCTAGCACTATAAGACCAGCTTAAGTCTGGGCTAGTACAAGCAGCTGCACATACACATACACACACATGCACGTCATCATATGAGCGAAATATTCTCAAGCACGATGTTAAACTCAATTTCACCTCACCTCACCTCACCTCACCTCATGTTGTTTGTAAACACTGATGGGCAGTGGGTTAGTCTGGTGGTTGAAGCGGTCGCTCATCATGCTGAAGACCTGGGTTCGATTCTCCATGGGTACAATGTGTGAAGCCCATTTCTGGTGTCCCCCAACCGCGATATTGCTGGAATAGTGGCGTAAACAAACAACAGCTCACACTAACTCACTTATTGTAAACACCTGCTTGTGTGCATCAGTGTCAATTAGCCTGTTTTTTCTGTGATCTAATTTACTTTGATATTATCTTAGGACTAATGCTTTACTTGATATGTAATAGATTTCCGTAATAATCAGCAGCCAGTAATTGTAGACATACCTTCTTATCAAATTGTTTATTTGTCGAGTATGTGATATGTATGAATGGGACAAATCACAAGAATGACAAGAATTTGGAAATGAGAATTTGGTTTAAAATAATTGCTTTGTTGCAGTGCCTATGCACCCAATAATACTGTTGTTGGACATGGTTTTAGAATGTCTAACTGTGTGCAGGAATGACGACTAAATAATAATTTCAAATTCATGAAAATCCCTTTTTCCCTATTTTCCAGGCTCCCAGGTTGGTTATTATAGTAAATATGGTAATAGAAAACAGCGACAGAGAACAATCTGTCAGTTGAGCACTTTCACCAGAGTGTAAAATGTATAAGTGCACATTTTTACAAAATTTAAATCCCAGATCTGATCAGCACAAATGTTTGTTGTATATGCATCTTCTCGAATGTGCATCCTTTTGCTTTCTCCTTTCTCATTAAGTTGCCATGTCAGGAAATACTGTCCACACAATGTTAAACCATGCCATGAAACCCTGGGTTAAAGTTTAACCAGGACATGTAGCACAACATTGAATCCGGACATGAAAGGCTGTTACAGGAACTTTAAACCATGACATGTCATTAAAAATTGAAACTAATGTTAAACCACAACATGTCATGAAATAGTTGAAACAATGTTAAGCCTGGACATGACATATGCTCTTCAATTATAGGAAGCACTGTTATTACGAGCAATTCTTCAATGTTTGCATCCAGATAGCAGTTATTGCAAGGCTTTCTTTTACAACAAAGGTGAACATACTAAAACAGACTCCTTGTTTTGAAGTTTCCTGACCAATCCTTTGACATGATACATTCAGTTTCCGCTAATCACTTTCAAAGATTTCTGATTGACATTCAGTTAAAAATATTTATTTTGTCTTTTCATATTGATTTTCTTGAGCCTTGTTTACAAAGCTAATATTTAGTTGACACAAACCCTTTGTTCAAGTTTCTCAATGCAAATATGAGGTCATGTTTTAATAATGTTATGCTGTTTTACATTTGGTCATTCTCTTTGAAGTCAGACAACAGTTTCATGTTGAAGGAAGTAATGAAATTTCAGTATGTAAGTTTATCTCTTGCTTGTGTGTAGTGTCAGTGAAATTAATCAAAAGCCATATTGTGCCATGTTATATTTCAGTGTATTTTCATGTAATGTAAAGTGGTTATGCGAACCTGAAGTTCTGGAAAATGTACAGATTAAATAATTTTGAGCCATTTATTATTCTGAGTTAACTTTTTCAGATAACATTTTCCTTTAACTGTTTCCATATAATTTATGTTTTTGGCTCCGATGACCGCGGCGATCATCACGGCAAAGCATTGTCAATTTAAAGAAGATAAAAATAATAATGATAATAATATACAACATGGATGCACAACAGGAGGAGGAAACACCGACGGAGAAAGCAACAACGACACTGATACAACTAGTCACCACCAAGAATCCTATAAAAGTCGCCGCCGGTAGAAAGGGTGGTTTAGCCAAGCACCACAAAAATAATAATACCCATTACACTCCGCGGATTGTTGCCGCCATGGCAATGGGATTAAGCCTGGTCGTCGTTATGCTGCTATATAATAACAAGCAACAACCACCACCACTGCAACAGCAGACGACGCAATTAGAAATAAATCTGCATGTTATGTTATAATTTTTGTTAAAAAAAATATATATATATATTTATATACACACGATGTTGTCCGAAGGAAAAACATTCGTAGGTTACGCTCGCTTCAACGAAAATGGTTCTCAAACAGCCGACGATCAAACTCGATTTCAATGTGCAGGACATGGGCATGCTCGTCATGGACTTAGGGATGGCGATGGCGACCAAGGACATTCTCGTGAAACAAGGAATTATACCAGAAAATATTTTGAAGTAATATTAAAAGAACACAAAATATCAAAAAAGAATGGCAACGATAGCCATGATGGTCGGTGGTGCATTAGTCAACGCCCTGGCATTTTCCGGCAGCAATTATCTCTTCTCCAAATTACGAACGTCGAACGCGGCTGAAATGGAAGCGGAACGTAAATGTCACAATTTGGCCTTGGAGAAACTGCAAGCCGTGCAAGACAAGTATGCCCACAAATGCGTGCAGAGAATACAGTTTATCAACGACCAACTCTCGTGCAAAAAACACGCAGTTAAATGTTCAAGAGTGTCGACGACGCCATGTGAGAATACTACCTGCTCACCGGCAAACGACTCGAACCTCTCGGCGACGAACCCACCCTCTTGCAGTTTTACACACCTTCCCCGGAACACAAAGACCGGGAACTGATTTTCGTGGCGCTGGGTCTAGCGGCGACCGTGTTGATCGCCAAACAATTAGACTAAAATATATTTATGGGAATGCGTGCACCGTATAACTGCAAGTACGTGCTGCTAGGAAAAACCGAAACCTGCTGCAGGAAATGCACAACCGAATATTGCGGCATACACATGATGTCCATACGAAAGGGTTTCGTGAATTACACGTGCGAAGTGTGCGGCGTGGGCGTGAAATGCCATTATCGGTTGAAATTTTAACTATCCAACGTATTGACGGGGGTCGCTAACATTTAACAGCGAGACATACTTCGCACACCAACAAACTACTAGAGATTTTGACTTGCAGCCGAACATAGCGATGAAAACCCTATTAGAGATTTGACTTCACACCTGACTATAGTGAACAGGTTATTAGAGATTTGATTTTGCATCTGACTATAGCGAACAACCTATTAGAGATTTGACTTTTCACACATTGATATAGCAACGATGATTACCGTTCGAGAGCTGAAAAGGATTGCAAAAAAACGTGGAGTGATCGGTAACTCCCGTTTGAAGAAATCTCAGCTGTTGAGATTGCTCTGCATCGTTGACAAATCTCCTCAATCCACGGTGAAACAGCTCAAGCTCCAAGCGAAGGAGCGTGGGCTCAGAGGTTATTCGCGCATGAGGAAAACTGAGCTCCTCGAACTGCTGGAGGAACACAAACCCATTGAACTACAGTTCGTGCAGACGAAGCACGCTGTAGGTAAGTATCTGAGAGGCTGGAGGATGGACGTCTACAAAAACATGAACGTCGACGACATCAAACCGCTGGTCGCGACAAAGTCGACGAGGAACTGAAAGATCTGGGAAGCCTCAAATTTCAACTCACGGTGAAAATGTCGCTGGACAAACAGCAGACGGACGGGACCACCGAGCACATCGAGCCTTACTTCAGAGGCAAGCAAAATGTCAGGACTCAGCCTGAATCCGTCGACGCATCAATGGACACCTCGTTGCAAAAAAATACGAGAATCACTAGAACGCTACACGCACATGGGTTCAGGTTAGGTTGTGGACAGGATCGACACGGTATCTGATATCTGGACATAGCGAACTACATACCATTTAAAGGAGGGTCATACCTAGACTTGCCGTCGTACTACAAGAAAAAGCAAGCCATGGTCAATGTCAAAAAGAAAGGCGATTGCATGAGGGTTGCGATCAGATCCACGAAGTTTCCGGCCTAAGCACATTCAGACAGACTGTCGAGCTATCCCGAAGACGATGGGATCAACTGGGACGGCATAGACAAACCCACCCCCATCTCCCAGGTCATCAAAATCGAAAAACAGAACGACGACATAGCCATCAATATCTTCGGACACGAAGGGAATAAAACGATCGTGCACAGGATCAGCTCCCTCACAAACGAACACCGCAAGACGATCAATATATTCATGTTCCAGCAAGGCAACAAGTATCACTACACGTGGATAAAATATTTCAACAGACTGTTGTACGATCAATCGAAGCATAAGGAAAAGAAACACTTCTGCGAAAGGTGCCTGCACGGCTTCACGCGAGCCGACCTGCTGGAATCCCACCGGGAGGATTGCCGAGGCGTGGGAGAGACGGCCATCCGAATAGAAAAACACGCTAAAATTCTTCAACCACAAACATCAAATGCCCGTGCCCTACATCATCTACGCCGACTTCGAAGCCCTCATCAAAACCGTTGACACTGTCACGCCGTCGTCCCCGGAAAAAACTTTCACGCATAAAACGCAAGAACACAAAGCCTGCAGGTTCGGTTACGTGGTCATTCGATTCGACGGGGAAAAGAACGCTCCTGTGGTCTACCGAGGTCCCAACGCGGCCGAACGATTCCTCACGTGTTTGCAAAACGAAGAGAAAATCAGGAAACAGTTGTACACCATCGTCCCCATGTGCATGACCCAAGGTGACTGGCGAACTCATAAGAAAGCTAAGAATTGCCACATGTGCGATGAACCCCTGAACAGGGATGACGTGAGAGATCACTGCCACATCACCGGCAAGTACAGAGGTGCCGGTCACAACACGTGCAACTTGAAGCTCAAAATCGATCCCAAGACCATCAAAATCCCCGTCGTGTTTCACAATCTTCGCGGTGACGATTCTCACCTGATCTTGCAGGCCATCGCAAAGTTCGACGGCAACATAACTTGCATCCCCAACAACATGGAAAAATACATCTCGTTCTCGTTAGACGGTCTGAGATTTATCGATAGCATTCAGTTCCTGATGTCGTCTCTAGACAGTCTGGTGAACGCCAACGACCCGGACGACTTCGACATCACCAATCAATACACCGACGCCGAGACTCGACCCCTGCTGCTGAGGAAGGGTGTCTACTCCTACGAGTACATGGACGATTGGTCTAAGTTCGACGAGACGCGATTACCTCCTATCGACCGCTTTTACAGCAACTTGACCGATTCCAATATCTCTCAGGACGATTACGAACACGCGATTCACTTGTGGGACAAACTGGGCTGCAAGAATTTGGGCGATTACCACAACCTGTAGTTGAAAACGGACATGCTGCTGCTGGCTGACGTGTTCTAGATATTCAGAAAAAACGTTCTCGAAACAGTACGGCCTGGACCCTGCGTGGTGTTTCTCCTCCCCCGGTCTCTATTGGGATGCCTTGTTGAAAAAGACCGGCGTGGAGCTGAAATTACTGACGGATTACTGACATACACCTGTTTGTGGAGAAAGGCTTGCGAGGCGGGATTTCCATTACCTCCAAACGTTACGCCAAAGCCAACAACAAGTACGTTCCCGGTCACGACCCCGGCAAACCGACCAAACATATACTCTATCTCGACCCCAACAACCTGTACGGCTGGGCCATGAGTCAGTATCTCCCCACTGGGGGATTCGAATGGGTCTCCTCGCCCAAGATGATTGACGTGAATAGCATCACGCCGGATTCGAACAAAGGCTACGTGCTCGAAGTGGACTTGGACTATCCCGCAGAACTACACAAATTGCACAACAGCTATCCGCTAGCTCCCGAACGATTGACGGTGAACCCGGACTGGATGTCTGAATATCAACGAAACTTGCTGGGAGACAATAAGCTGGCTAACGGCGAAAAACTCGAGCCGAACTTGATGAAAAAGACAAAATATGTCGTTCACTATCGTAACCTACAGCTATACTTGTAGCTGGGAATAAAACTCACGAAAATTCACAGGGCGCTCGAGTTCGATCAAAGTCCTTGGATGGAACCTTACATTCGTTAGAACACGAATCTGCGAAAACAAGCCACGTGCGACTTTGATAAGAAACTTGTACAAGCTCATGAACAACTTGGTGTTCGGCAAGACGATGGAGAATTTGAGTAAACGCGTTAATGTGAAATTAGTCAGATCCAGCGAGGAAGAAAAACTCAGGAAACTCATAGCCAGCCCGGTGTTCAACCAAAGCAATATATTCGACGACGACTTGGCAGCACTGCACATGAACAAAAGCCACATCAGATTCAACCGGCCCCTTTACGCGGGGATGAGCAACCTCGACTTATCCAAACACTTGATATACGATTTCTACCACAACGAGCTGAAGAAACAATATGGCAACAAGTGCGAAGTCCTGTACACGGACACGGATTCCCTGCTGATGGAAATTCACAACGAGGATGTGTACGAGGACATGAAGAAACACATGCACCTGTACGACACCAGTGACTACCCTAAAGATCACCATATACACAGCCAAGTCAATAAAAAAGTGCTTGGCAAGATGAAGGACGAATGCGCTGGCGCGCCGATCGCCGAGTACGTTGGCTTGAGACCCAAGATGTATTCCATCAAGAAAGCAGACGACGACGACGAAATCAGAAAGGCGTGAAAAAAACACATCAAGCACGCCAGATTCAAGGAAGCCCTGTTCAAGAATAAAACGTTCAAACACCAGATGAACATGCTGAGAAGCGACAGACACAGGATATACGGACTGAGAATCAACAAGACTTCGTTGTCTCCCATGGACACGAAACGATGGATCGCCAATGAGGGTACTGGAAAGGTGCCATCCCGAAACTCGCCAAAGCCGCTCGAGTCTCGGAAGAGAAAGCCAAAGCCTGGCTTAGAAAACAAGCCATCTGGCAAGTCTACCTGCCGGCACCTCGATACATCCCCAGAAGAAAATTCGACATTTCAACGCAGAATCGCGTCTACCAAGCCGACCTCCTGTTTCTCCCTCACGACAGGGTGAGGTGCAAAACCTACAAGTACGCTCTGACCGTCGTCAACGTCGCCAGTCGCTAAAAGGAAACAGAACCGTTGACGACCAAAGATTCGAACGAAGTCACAAAAGCCTTTGAACATATATACAAACGCAGTCGCTTGACATGGCCTGCCGTATTACAAGTCGATCAGTCAATATTTCAGAAACTATTCGACCGATTTTCATCAAAGGGGCTACGGAATTAGGGACTTCCCAAAAAAATTGAGTCCTTTGGGGGGACCTGGTCCCGTAGCCCCATTTTGTATACTACTAAAGTATACTACACAGAGGGTTTTTTAATATTTGATGTCTGAAAAACAATAAGAACGTTAGTGATAAGAGGCAATTATTGATCCAGAGGGCACTAAATGTGAGGCAACAATTCCTGTACAAACTGGAGACTTGAATGTATAATGAAAGCCATTAATAACGTAATCAGTATGTGCTGCACATTAACATATAATCAGTTGTCTGAGGAAAGGATTGGTAAATGGCAGAGGTGAAGTGTGTAGTGAAGGATTCCATGTTTGAACCCAAGGACAGCTCTCGTTCATTGCCATGAATGTTAAAAAAGCAACATGTGGTATGGATCCTATTGTACACATGCATTGTATGTAACCAGACCCTTTAAAGGAGCAGTGGGGTAGCCTAATGGTTAAAATGTATACTCATCACGCTGAAGGCCCAGACTTAATTCCAAAAATGGCACAATGTGTGAAGCCTGTTTCTGGTTTCACCCAGTGTTATTTTGCTTTAATATTGCTGAAAGTAGCGTAAAACCTGATTCATTCACTCTGTTTCTGTGGGTACTTATGGTCATAAGGAAGTGTAGAGCATCAGTCCAGAAGAATCAGTCATTTAAGATTGATTCAACATGACAGGGATGGTTGCAGATCATCCTTGACCAAATATTGCATCTTTCATGTCAGCTGCTCAAGACAGCTTCATCTGTGTCCTGCACCTCGGTAACAGATTCTTGATGGCCACAAACAGCACAACAGATCATCCAGGCAAGACGACACCGCGTTAGTCCACAAACTGGTTGAAGATGTCTCACTGTTATAAGAATTTGGTGCTATCAATGGCACCATGGTCACAATCTGCTGCACTGTAACAGACTGGAAAGAAAACAATACTCCGACACATTAGGGGCAGAGTCTGGGTAATAGTTTCAACCTGGTATGTTGACAATGTTCCATGACAAGCTCCTCTGTCATTACTTTTAAGATGCCCAGAGACAAGTTGCTTTTGAACAGGACAGTGCCAGGCCCCAGACAGCAATGTTGACACAGGACTTCCTTCATCACAACAGCAGTTGTGTCATGGATTGGGCGGCCATGTCTGGAGACATGATCCCAATTGAGCATCTAGGGGATGAACTCCCTCGATGTCTCGGACGTCTGTTCCTTTTCATGCTATGCAGACTGGAACTCTCATTAGAGCACAAAGAGGACACACTCGATACTGAGGACACTTGATCCTGCTTCCATCAGAGTTCTCCTGACGTCTTTGATGTTTGTTATTTATATAGACATCGTTATTATTCACTGATGAGTTTTTATTGGATGTGTTTTTTTATCATCTGTTAGTAAACACAACAAAAAAACTAAACTGCATTATTTATGGCTTTCAGTATTTGGAATATAACATAACCTGCATCTTTTAGAACATGCTTAGGAAGAAGGATCAATGTACAGTTATTATGGACAGACTGTATCAGTACCGACCTGACAACTTACTGCTGAATTTTATATTATTTTTTGTATATGGGCAAGGGGCCTACAGTACAGAAATGTGGAACTGAATGGAATTGAACGAGTATTTCTTAGTGTGGCATTAAACAACAAAAGATTAGTTTCATGGACATTTTACGTACACATGCATCTCTATAATTCTGTACAATTCAAAGTACAGAATTACCAAGGTTCAGTTGCTTGTTTAAAAGCTTGCAGCCTTCACGGCTTCTCTGTGTAGCTTAGTTCTATGACAACACCATCTTTCTGTATAAACTAGTATTACAATTTGTACTTACCCGTTAAGATATAGGTCCGAATTGGTCTTCAGAATCCCATGTTTGTTGTAAGATGCGACCAACAGGATTGGGTGGTCAGGCTCGCTGACTTGGATGATATATCTACTCGTATCTCAGTTGTGTAGATCAATGTTCATGCTGTTGATCACTGGGTTGTGTGTTCCAGACTTGATTATTTACAGACCGCGGCCTTATAGCTAGGAATATTGCTGAGTGCTGTGTTAAACAACAAGCAACACTTTTTACTGAAAGTCACATGACTTCAGGGATCATTGGCAGTGTGATGGTATTGACATCTGTAAACATCATCTCGGAAGGAACCGCTGGACCAGTGAAGCTGAAACGTCTCATGCTAGTTCACACCAGTGATGCCACCTGAATGTTTTTAAGATGTTCAAATAATATTTCCAATATGCTGGCTGTGACAGTTTTATTAAAACACTATTTATGACTGTCACTCAACATTAGCTTGTTTTCTTTCCGTTTTTGGGTTTTATATTTTAAATATTGACTTTAATTTGACCTTAAAACCTTGACCTTGCTAATGAATTCTTTAAAAATGTATTCTGGGATCTGAAAACATCACAATCCCTGGATGAATGAAAACACACCTGCTTTTTTACACACTATAGCTACCTTAGCATATATTTTTGACTACCTTAGTTTCAGACAATATTAATCACAGTGTATGTTATCAAAGTAAGTATGCCAGTCAAACAGTTTCAAATACAATAAGCTATGTGATGCTGTTAAATTCACACCTCTGTTTTGATCTTTGTTAATGAGGAAAATGACAGTATGACCCTTTATGGATCACAAATGTTTGTTTTGTTCTGTGCTTGTTCGCCATCGTTTTGATTTAATACTTTCATGCATACTCTTATCTTGTTTTTGTTAATACCATGTTACTTCAATCTTGCTTGACAGGTTTATTAAGGATCGATACCGTAATGTTGCATTAGCCTAAAATAGTAAGTTGGCATCCATAACAGAATCTTGCCATTAGTGTTTTTAATTCTTATAGTTTATGAAAGTACTTGTCTCCATTTGTTTTTAGATATGAACTGGGAGCTATAAATATAAATATATGTCTTTAAGTAACAGTATGTAATGATTATGGAGCTTTTATGGAGCAGTCTACATTCAAAGAAAACTGTTTGTTTAATGTTTAAACTTCATGCACCAGACAGAACATGTAAAGGTGAAATCTATTTATTTCATTTCAATTTCTCTCCTTTACTGTCTTTTATAAAGTCAAAATTACAAAAACGTGCAGTTTTACTCTGAGAAATGGAAAACTTACAGAAAGTAATGTTTGTGGTCTTTCATGTTTTGAAGTTGAAATAGAAGCAAAATGTTTGTAATGTAGATAAGTACATTTTTAAAATTGAGCCAAGGATTGAAATAGGAAAGAAATAGGTTGTTATGTTAGGTTTTTCAAAAGCATGGCTGTGATTAACTGTATATTTAAACTTTCTCAGACTGTAAATGGTGACATATTTTAATTATTTTGATTTGAACAGCTTTGGTATAAATGTCTTTGATAAAGTTTTAATGCATAAGTGCACCATGTCTTCAATTTATTAAGTGCATAGTGCATTCATCTCAACAAGACATCAACCAAAACAGTAATAGGATTGTAGCAAAAATTCCAACCTACTCCCTTTAAATGTAAGTTTGATGTTATTGTTCTTTGATCAAACTTATGTTGTTTGCAAGAAGGAGAAAGAGCCAGCTCAATATCCCAATATGTGACAAGATAATGAAGTTGCTTCTGTAAGCATGTGAAGCTGGAACAGCAACATGATACATCCTACCGACAAATAATTGAACTGAGGAAATGATAGTGGAAATTATAGTAATGACGATCAATGTGTTATAAATGAATTTTGGGTGTGTAGGTCAATATCTGGTGTGTCCATCATATGTAGCTATGCATGTATACATATCAGGAAGATATCAGTTATGAACGAAGACGTATCTTCGTAAAGGACTTTACTGGCACATAGTGTTCTGCAAGGATCTGTCTTAGGTCCAGTTTTGTTCTTTCTGTATGCCTCACCTATTGGAGACCTCACTAGGAACCATGGATTAGGATAGCATCTATAAACAGATGATACTCAAATGTATCTGGCTTTCAGGCCTAACACTGGAAATGCAGTTCAACAAACATTCTCAACAGTAACCAATATTTTGTCCAGCACTGGTTCATGGATGGCCAACAATTACCTCAAACTGCCTTTCTGGTAATAGCCTCAAAACATGCAAGAAACCTTTGAGTCATGTTTGACAAGTATGTGAGCCAAGAGTCAAGAGTCAGTCTTGTCTGAAAACATCTTTTTTAGTTATCAGAAATAACGGCAGCTGCCATGGTTGCATGAACAAGTATGAACACATCACACCTCAGCTCGAGGAACTTAACTGGCTGCCCATGAATCTTAGAATTTATTTGAAGATCCTAACACTGATTGTTAAGGCAAAGCATGGACTGGCTTCATCATGCATGACAAGATTTGCCTTCCTGTTGTTGAGACCCGTGAAGATCCGGGGTAGAATAGGTCTTCAGCAACGCATGCTTGCCACATAGGCGACTATGCTTGTTGTAAGAGGCAACTAACAGGATCGGGTGGTCAGACTCGCTGACTTGGTTGACACATGTCATCGGTTCCCAATTCGCAGATCGATGCTCATGCTGTTGATCACTGGATTGTCTGGTCCAGACTCGATTGTTTACAGACCTCTGCCATATAGCTGGATTATTGCTGAGTGCAGCGTAAAACTAAACTCACTCACTCACTCACTCACTCACTCACTCACTCACTCCTGTTGTTGATAACAAGAGCAGATTTCAATCTATGGCATTACAGGTAATATGTGCTTTTTTCATGAAGCTACTCACAGGTCTCATTGCAACCCAACCTCCTTGATCCCACAGATGAGGCACTGCACCGAGGTGCCAACATTCAGGCAACTGGGGATATTGATGGTCTTGAACGTGCCAATCAACATCAACAGAACTCAAATAGAACCAGACCAAGATAGTGTAGTGCTACAACTGGCAATGCAAGGTTGCTTCCCCTAGCTAAACAGGATATCAGATTTGCCCCAGTTATGATCATTGACTTGTCAGCACCATGCTATTAGCTCCACCAAAGTGGACAGCATCTACACCTGTGTCTTCTTGGGCTTCCCCCAACATGAGGCAGACACACCATGATAAATATATAACACACAGACTGTTACAGCAGTTGTAACCCATCTCACTGCCATTGTAGTCTAAGATGAACCCGTGCAACAACAGCCATGGATTTCTCCACCACCGCTTTTTATTGTACAGTATAGAAATGAATTGTCTGTCTGTTTGACTGTCTCTTTTTCCGTCTGTTGGTCTGTCTCTATCACTTTGTTTGTGTCTGTGCAACTTTCTGTTATTTTATCCATCTGTTCTTCTGGATAGGTGAGGAGCATTTTGTCAGAGTGTTTATCTCAAATGTCAGAAGTCTTTTATTTTGGGTTGTTATGACCGCCATTGTCTTCCGTTCAGTTGAGTCCCAGACATGTCTATACATGATCTGTGAAGGAGCCCAGCAATGTTAGACATAGCTGACACTGTGTATCTGAATGATTGATGGCTAGTTATTGTTCTTGGGTCGATGGGCAAAGGGCATGTTTGTCAGACTGTAGATCATGGCAGCACTTATAGGTTATCCACATGTGTTCAACTTGTGAAATACCTTGAAGGTTGTCATTAAGCACTTTCCTTTGGTATCCAGATGTACAGTATCATGTAACTTGAAAGACATGATCACAGATTACCCATTTTGTAATATATTAAGGTGTTAGAACAGAACATTCCTTATTGGCTAATATAGCAAATGTAAATGTTTATGTGAAATCAAAGTTTCTGGTATTTTTTATATCATACTTTTAGCCCAATCCAGAATGTCCGGCGTCCATTTTAGAGTTTGTTACAGACATGCTTGGGTGTTACAAAGCCAATTCCATGCATCAGGAGGTCGAACCAAGTGACTTTGTTCTTTATATGTTGTCATACTTCTGGCATTGTTCTAATGTTAGTCACTGATCCAAGACCCAGGCAAACTTATTTTGTAGGACTGTAGTCTGGAATTATGTGTTGTGGGTTTGTTTCTTTTAGATCCAATATCTACCTGAATGTAATGATGACAGGGTAGCCCAGTGGTTCAGGTGTTTGCTTGTGAAGTTAACTTGAAAAGGAATTGTAGAGAATAGTCAATGGTCACACATCACCAAATATCTGTTTGCTCTTCAGGAGGAACTTGTGACTGTTGTCTTCAACAGAATGGATCCTGGTATAGAATACCAAGGCTACAGGTACCAGCCCATACAGCCCATTCTTCTCCCAAAGGTAGGCCATGTTTCATTTTTCCTGCATCACCTTGACATCTTTTACATTTCTGCATATTGAACACAGACACAGTGGGCATAGTACACTGTGAATATTTACACATCACAGAGAAGACATAAGAACTGCTTCCATGGTTTCATAGAGACAGTGTCTGCCAGAGAATGAAAGTTTGGCTTGTTCCCCATCTGTGTTGTATGTCCCTGGTGCTCAACAAAAAGGGTATAACACAAGGACTTGTCAGCTTGGACTGAGTAGGGTATACATTTTGAACTGTGCAGGATATCTCAGCAAGCTAGCACTATAAAAATAGGATTAGTCCAGATTAGTACATGCAGCCACTAGGGGTAAAGCGGTATACTATGATATTAGTCGAACCGTGGTATTTTGCCTTTGGTTCAGTATACCGTAATGCAATCCAAACATTTGGTGTTTTCGTACCATCAATTTATTCACCTTTTTAAAATCTTTTCTAAAATGTCTAGAAATCATATCACCTTGTCAAAATCTGTGCATTGCTTTGCTTGACAGCCACTATTTTCTGTGAGTAAGTTCTCATATATCGAACTGAAGTGGACTGAACCGAAGGCCTTGTACCTTGGTTAGAGCATACTGTTTCACCTCTTGCAGCCACACACACATCTACAGATTGCTGTATGAGTCTGTGCTGAACCATCGAGTCAACACCCCTGAATATGGGTCTTAGCATCTTTCCAGTAGATGTTAGTGCCGCCATATGGATAATTCTTAGCTTAGCAAACTATACCAAACATAATGTTTCTACATTTGGCCTTTGACAACCTGGCTTAAGTTACAAACTGCTATATAACTGCAATAAACTTGAATGCAACGTTAAACCCTATTTCATCTTACTTCACCTGAAGACACATTGCAACTATGGAGGTGTCAGTGAACAGTGCCTGTACATTGTGATAGAAGGGCACTGCTCTGCGAGTGAATCGCGGTTTCAGTCACACACAGTATATATCCGAGCTCAACCACACACACTATAATGTTTGGAAGGGTTTGCTACACACCTAATAGTTCACTGTTTGTCATGATGCAAGGAGACAAATTGCATTACAGTGCAAACACTTATACCATTTATGCTTGAAGAGCCTTAATGGCGCGCTGTCAGACAATGATAAGAGATTCCTGGCATGGCTTTCATGCTCTGCAAGCTATTTTGTTTAGAAGACAAAGCACAAGTGACAGATTGACAATGATTGTAGCCATCTTGTAATAAGCATAATGCCAGTGTCTATATTATGGGTGTTCAGAATTTTGTAAATACCAGAAGAATTTAGAACTTGCTTGGACTGGTGAAGAAGTTGGAAGAATATGCTCTGGAAGAATGCACTTTATCATGAAGGTAAGTTATTTTTGTTTTGCAAGTAAAACTGTTGACATGTTGATATATACTACTTAAGATGACTCCATCTCTAAGAAATGCTACAACATGATTAGGTTTTAGGATATGATATGATGAGTTTACAGGATATGATTAGGTTATTGGATATTATTAGGTTATAGGATATGACGAGTTTATAGGACATGATGAGGTTACAGGATTAATGTGGTTAGAGGATATGACGAGGTTACAGGATTAATGTGGTTAGAGGATATGATGAGGTTAGAGGATATGATGAGGTTACAGGATGAATATGGTTAGAGGATATGATAAGATTATAGGATATGATGAGGGTATAGGATATGATGAGGTTACAGGATTAATGTGGTTAGAGGATATGATGAGATTACAGGATTGATGAGGTTATAGGATATGATGAGATTACAGGATTGATGAGGTTAGAGGATATGATGAGGTTATAGGATATGATAAGGTTACAGGATTAATGTGGTTAGAGGATAGGATGAGGTTACAGGGTTGATGAGGTTAGAGGATATGATGAGATTATAGGATATGATGGGGTGAGAGGATATGATGAGGTTACAGGATTGATGAGGTTAGAGGATATGATGAGGTTATAGGATTAATGTGGTTAGAGAATATGATTAGATTACAGGTTTAATGTGGTTATAGGATGTGATGAGGTTACAGGATTAATGTGGTTAGAGAATATGATGAGGTTACAGGATTGATGAGGTTACAGGATATGATGAAGTTACAGGATATGATGAGATTACAGGATTAATGTGGTTAGAGGATATGATGAGGTTAGAGGATATGATGAGGTTACAGGATTGATGAGGTTACAGGATATGATGAGGTTATAGGATATGATGGAGTTAGAGGATATGATGAGATTACAGGATTGATGAGGTTATAGGATATGATGAGGTAATAGGATATGATGAGGTTACAGGATTAATGTGGTTAGAGGATACAATGAGATAATAGGATTAATGTGGTTAGAGGATATGATGAAGTTACAGGATTGATGAGGTTAGAGGATATGATGAGATTACAGGATTAATGTGGTTAGAGGATATGATGATATTACAGGATTGATGAGGTTATAGGATATGATGAGGTTATAGGATATGATGAGGGTACAGGATTAATATGGTTAGAGGATATGATGAGGTTATAGGATATGAGGTTATAGGATTAATGTGGTTAGAGGATATGATGAGATTATAAGGATATGATGAGATTACAGGATTGATGAGGTTAGAGGATATGACGAGGTTATTAGATATGATGAGGTTACAGGATTAATGTGGTTAGAGGATATGATGAGGTTACAGGGTTGATGAGGTTAGAGGATATGATGAGGTTATAGGATATGATGAGGGTACAGGATTAATATGGTTAGAGGATATGATGAGGTTATAGGATATGAGGTTATAGGATTAATGTGGTTAGAGGATATGATGAGATTATAGGATATGATGAGATTACAGGATTGATGAGGTTAGAGGATATGACGAGGTTATTAGATATGATGAGGTTACAGGATTAATGTGGTTAGAGGATATGATGAGGTTACAGGGTTGATGAGGTTAGAGGATATGATGAGGTTAGGGGATATGATGAGGTTACAGGATTGATAAGGTTACAGGATATGATGATGTTATAGGATATGACGAGGTTAGAGGATATGATGAGATTACAGGATTAATGTGGTTAGAGGATATGATGAGATTACAGGATTAATGAGGTTACAGGATTAATGTGGTTACATTATTGATGAGGTTACAGGATTGACGAGGTTACAGGATATGATGAGGTTATAGGATATGATAAGGTTACAGGATTAATGTGGTTAGAGGATAGGATGAGGTTACAGGGTTGATGAGGTTACAGGGTTGATGAGGTTAGAGGATATGATGAGATTATAGGATATGATGGGTGAGAGGATATGATGAGGTTACAGGATTGATGAGGTTAGAGGATATGATGAGGTTAGAGGATATGATGAGGTTACAGGATTAATGAGGTTACAGGATTAATGAGGTTACAGGATATGATGAGATTACAGGATATGATGAGATTACAGGATTAATGTGGATAGAGGATGTGATGAGATTACAGGATTAATGAGGTTACAGGATTGATGAGGTTACAGGATATGAGGTTACAGGATATGATGAGATTACAGGATTGATGGGGTTATAGGATATGATGATGTTACAGGATATGATGGGGTTATAGGATATGATGATGTTATAGTATACTATGAGGTTGCAGACTATGATGACACTACAGCATATGATGAGGTAAAAGGATACATAATGACAGAATTACTGAGGGACTGAGGAGACAAAGTTGCTACATAACAGTGGTTTGGAACTGTTTGGTATCAACAATCTCTACAAGCTGGAAGTGTGTTTATTGATGCTATAAGAGGCTAAAAGATATTTATCTGCAGTCATGGTTATTTTCATTGACATTATCTGTCAAATTTTATATTGCAAAATGTTGAAAACTAATATATATCCTAGACAGTATCTGATGTAAATATAAAGAAAAAACATACTTCATTGGTAAGATCTCTGCATCAAGAGTGGGTGATATGCAAAATTTCCAACCTCACAACAGGTAAGTGAAATGTGTTAATCAAGCCATTGATGATGAATATTACTTTTTATTTGTATGTCCTTCTTACTCCACTATCAGAAAAAATATCGTCCTGATTACAACATTACTGATCCAGGTATTGTGAAATCCTGACATCTGTTAAACTGTCCAGATAAATTAACAAAAAAAAACATGTCAATGTTTATATACCACGCATTGTTGTACAAAACAAATTTGTCAATTGAAAATTGTGTTACTTCTCTATATGTTCTATGTTAGTAAGTACCTGAATAAAGATTGACTGACATATTTTAAATCCTGCTATAGTCACCTATTAAATGCCCTTGGCCCTTACGATGTTTCCAATATGGTGACTCGTTATGCCAAATCAGTTTACTTCATTGTGATTTAAAAGAAATAAAAGCTACAGAGGATAACTTATCCCTTCTTGTTACCTTACAGAAGATATGGATATTTTGGGATTCTTGTATCACTGCAGTGCCCAATATGGTATACTGACGAAGTACAGAAACAAATATTTGAAAAATGAAATGTTTGCCACTTTCAGATGTTAAGATATTTCTTATGAGAAACAGTTGTATTTATCAGACAGCATTTGCTGCGAGCACACCTTATAAATCAACATATTTTGACATTACACATGAATGCAACCAGTGTGGGAGGGTTTAACGTTTATATAATCCTGTTTATCAGATTTACACTATCAGTGCTTAGAGCAACAGAATCCAGTTACGTAAGCAAGCGACAAAACTGAGAAACGAGGTGCGCCATCAAAATGAATGAAAACATGTCCTTAATAAGACTTGGATTTGTTGGGAGTATTGAATAGCTTAAGGCAGATGTCAGGAAACTTAAGGTTTCTTCTGGAACGAGAAGCCTCTTAAGGTTACCAAGGTTAACAGCGTCGGAAATATTTACGAAAGAAAGACTTTTTCTACGTCTTAAGAGAATAAACTCCATTGGTTTTTTTCTTTTTTTATGGAAGGATTATGTTTGCATTGTAGTTAATGATGTCCAGGAATGGCCTATCCTTGGTATCTTGTTTGTCATTCTGTTTGCCTTGGTATGTTCAGATGCAAAATAATATGTATACTTAATAGCCTCAGAGTTTCTTCAGACTTCAGGAGTCTATTAGCTCATCAGACCCCAACTGACAGCTAGCCCTTGTACAAGGCTACATGAGGAATATGTTTAACTATGGGAGTTCAGGTTGTCACACTACAACCATGGCTTTGTGCAAGGGAAGCTGTCAGATAAAATAGCCATGAAGATATGGGTTAGAATTGGCCTTCGGGCCGGTGAGGTAGCCTCATAGTTAAAGCGTTGGCTCGTCACGCCGAAGACCCGGGTTCGAATCCCCACATGGGCACAATGTGTGAAGCCCATTTCTGGTGTCCCCCCGCCGTGATGTTGCTGGAATATTGCTAAAAGCGGCGTAAAACCTAACTCAGTCAGTCAGTAGAATTGGCCTTCAGTAACCCATGCTTGTCGTAAGAGGCGACTAACAGGACTGGGTAGTCAGGCTCGCTGACTTGGTTGACATATGTCACCGTATCCCAATTGCATAGGTCGATTCTCATGCTGTGCATAGGTCAATGCTCACTCACTGGGTGATAAAACAATAGCTTTACAAAAACCTCATAAAGAAAAATATGTAAAAAGTGGAAGTAAAACCTTGCTTCAAGAAACATATGTTTGACTGAAATACTGAGGATGTAACATTACACATATAATGGCCTGCTATTTTGTAAAACAGGGGCCAAGTTATGAAAGCAGAATCAGTGATGGATTATTGTAGGTTCTGACATATGTAACCTTTAGCTCTATAGATGCCAAGGAGGACATTTGGTGACCAAAATGGATACCATACAGACAGCTGTATAATTATTATAGTTTAAATGCATTTTACATAAGGATGAATAGATCTGTTCAAAATTTATCATGCATATGATGTTTATTATTGGGGGACTACTCAGACACCAGTCGATATGGGTGACCTTGGCCTTATTTTCAAGGTCACCATGACACTTTGACCATATTTCAAACTCTTGTTAACACAATATCTCATGCACTTATGTACCCATTATCTTCAAAATTTGGTGACAGCCTACATTGGGGGATTACGCAGACACCAGTTGATTTGGGTGACCTTGACCTTATCTTCAAGGTCACCATGACACTTTGACCACTTTTCAAACTTATGTAAACACAATATCTCATAGAATGTTGCACCCAATTTTAGCCTCTGAGCTGAAGAATATATTGCTATTTCTTACAAATTTGATGTCAGGACTTAACATAACAGGTATCAGGGTAGGGTCGGGTAATAGGGGTGGGGTACCTGGGTAGAAACTTTGGACCTGTTCCAGCCCAAATACACACTGATACTGAAGTTAAAATATGCACCTGCATCTATACATTCAAATCTACTATATTCCTGAAATATCTTCAGAGTTGACCAAGTGACCATGACTAGAAACTACATCACACAAAAGTTAATCTTCTATGTGACCAAAAGATGAAAGCTAGTAAATATGTTATATTTCATTCTTATTTAGCGGCAGGGGACATTGCCATGTTAGTGGCAAACACTTGTGTTGGTGACTTTCAACTTTAGGTGGTTCAGCGTATGTATGGGACATAACATTTTGATTGAGATTTCGAAGGTCAAGCTAATACCTCATCTTATCTACGATGTTGGCTTATCTGTGGTCATACAGTAGTTTGATCAATAGAATTCAAAGGTTAAGATGTTGGGCTTGTGTGAAACTTATTGCTTTCTAATATGGTTGGAGCATTTCTAGAATGGAGATACCATAACTTGTGGATAATTGACTGGATTATTTGCAGAAGTAATTTGGTGTTTGTCTAGAGTATGAAATACCAATCATCTTTAGGAGACACTTATCTTGTTATTATCTTTCGATGAAATTATGTCAAATACTTTCTGCAATGTCACTAGTTGGAGGGCACATTTGTATCCTTTATTTGTCCAGGGATAGGACTACACATTCTGCTTGATATATGTATCTGTAAAACTACTGATAGTCTTCATATGTTATTATATTCATAATTTTATATTTTTATCATTAATTTGTAAACATAAAACTGTCTTTTGAAATATAAAATCATTAAGCAGATTAGAAATTCATAATGCAATTCTTCCATCTCTTAATGAATTGCATTTACACAAACAAAATATATGGAGCACTGCAAAGAAGTATTGTCAGTATCTGTGTGTAAAGTCACAGCACACGAAGCATTGTCGGTATCTGTGTGTAAAGTCACAGCACACGAAGCATTGTCAGTATCTCTGTGTAAAGTCACAGCACACGAAGCATTGTCAGTATCTGTGTGTAAAGTCACAGCACACGAAGCATTGTCAGTATCTCTGTGTAAAGTCACAGAACCGAAGCATTGTCAGTATCTCTGTGTAAAGTCACAGCACACGAAGCATTGTCAATATCTGTGTGTAAAGTCACAGCACACAAAGCATTGTCAGTATCTGTGTGTAAAGTCACAGCACACGAAGCATTGTCAATATCTGTGTGTAAAGTCACAGCACACAAAGCATTGTCAGTATCTGTGTGTAAAATCACAGCACACAAAGCATTGTCAATATCTGTGTGTAAAGTCACTGCACACAAAGCATTGTCAATATCTGTGTGTAAAGTCAATGCACACAAAGCATTGTCAGTATCTGTGTGTAAAGTCACAGCACCCGAAGCATTGTCAGTATATGTGTGTAAAGTAACAGCACACGAAGCATTGACAGTATCTGTGTGTAAAGTCACAGCACACAAAGCATTGTCAGTATCTGTGTGTAAAGTCACAGCACACGAAGCATTGTCAGTATCTGTGTGTAAAGTCACAGCACACGATGCATTGTCAGTATTGTGTGTAAAGTCACAGCACATGAATTATTGTCAGTAAGTGTGTGTAAAGTCACAGCACATGAAGCATTGTCAGTATCTGTGTGTAAAGTCACTGCACATGGAGCATTGTCAGTATCTGTGTGCAAAGTCACTGAACAAGAGGCATTGTCAGTATCTGTGTGTAAAGTCCCATCTCTCTTAAAGCTACTGAACAGCTCATGAATATATCTTTTCATAACAATTTATAACACAAAGAGAAAGTATGATTTAGAAATTTTACATATAACACATCGCTTTGATTATGTTAAAAGTAGACAGGTTTCTATGGCAATTTGAGTTTGCAATGGACAAAAGTACAGAGAAATGTGTGTTGGAAAGACCTGGAAAGGTCGTCAGTGTATTGGCACAATCAAACTTGTCGGTTCTCGCCAAATCTAAATATCCAACTTGTTTGGACATGCCCTCAAAAAAAAGTATAACATTTGAATGAGAGAATTCTAAAGACAAATATTGGATGAGAAAATTCGAAAAATAAATATTGCTATATGCCGAAGGTTATTGTTGCCAGAGAAGACAATTTTAAAAAAGTGATTTCAGATAAAAAAGCAGATTTCAATTTCATATCTAATGATCCGTTCAATACTTTTAATTGAATACAATTTTCAGTCTTAATGTTTGTGTCAACTCTTCAAATCAAACCCCCCTCACCCCAAAAGAAAAGGATGATTGATGCTCTTTAACAGGTATAAAGCGGGAAGCTGCTGGCCTGTTATGTACCAATTCATTATCTGTCTGTGCGTAATCTTGATTTAATGTTTTAATACACAATATGGTCAAGCATGTTCTTATGGAATCGATGTCATCAGTGTTAGCTGTTATCTGGTGACAGTTTACATTCCCTGTTGAAAATACTATGCCAATTGTCGATTTATTATCCTCATCAAAGCAGTCCCTTGAAACAACAAGTCAGTTTTGTGAATGCTTTGTCAATACGATTACACATGATAAATATGTTATGCTACCCTTTTTCATTACTGAGATTGAGCAGGTGATAGCATGATTGCTATTGATTAGGATTGTCAGCTGTGTTAATGTCTCCAAAGGATCAAACAGATATCCAACAACTGAAAAACCAATCATGTTAAAATCATGTAGCATGGTTTTGTCATAACTTGGGTGGAATGGCCTTTACTTCATATTTCCAAATAGACCATTCCAAGAGTGCTGGATGATATATATGTTTGTGACATGAAAGGAAAAACGTCCGGAAATTAGGAACATTGCCATGGTATTACTTTAACATGTGTCCATTTGATGAAGCCTTTGACTTGCATCAAATAGCCTTTGTCATCTATAGTAGACTTTATTTCTAGTTATATTTCTAGAAATGTCCTTTTGTTTTATGTGGGGCCAAATCTTCAAAAACATGACAGGATACAAGAAAATGCTTTCATTACGTAAATGATAAAACAGAGTGGAGTGACTTGATGAGTTTTGTTTTACAACACAGGAAGTGAGGAAACATTCCCTGCTGTGAAATGTTAGGCAATGGAGATTTGACCTCCCTGTTGACGGAAACATTCCAACCACCAACATCCGAGTTTTCAAGGTATTATTATCCTGAAATATTAGTGCTATTTCCATCCACAGGAAAAACTCATTCTAAAGAAGCACAGGTGTTTGGGTTCAATTATACCCTTGTATTAGGCCAGTAGGACCCTTGTTACAGGCAAATAAAGCCCTTGTATCAGACATTACGACCCTTGAATTATGGCAACAGGAACCTTGGATCAGGCCAAAAAGACCCTTGGATCACACCAGTAACATCCTTATATCAGGGCAGTTGAAACCTTGTATTAGGGCTGGAGGACCCTTGTATCAGGGCAGTAGGATCCTTGTATCAGGGCTGGAGGACCCTTGTATCAGGGTTGAAGTAGATAGCTGTAACTCACAATTATAATCAGCAACACGTCTTCCCCACCAAGTTCTGACTCACAGCTTTAACTTCGAAACTTTGTCCCAACCAAGTATTAACCAACAGCCGTAAGCTTCAACACTTCGTCCCACCAAGTATTAACCAACAGCCGTAAGCTTCAACACTTCTTCCCACCAAGTATGAACCAATACCTGTAACCTTCAACACGTCTTCCCACCAAGTATTAACCAACAGCCATAACCTTAAACACTTCATCCCACCAAGTATTAACCAACACCCATAAGCTCCAACACTTCTTCCCACCAAGTATTAACCAATACCTGTAACCTTCAACACGTCTTCCCACCAAGTATTAACCAACAGCCATAACCTTCAACACTTCCCACCAAGTAATAACCAACAGCCATAAGCTCCAACACTTCTTCCCACCAAGTATTAACCAACACCTGTAACCTTCAACACTTCTTCCCACCAAGTATTAACCAACAGCCATAACCTTCAACACGTTGTCCCACCAAGTATTACCCAACAGCCGTAAGCTTCAACACTTTTTCCCACCAAGTATTAACCAACAGCCGTAACCTTCAACACTTCTTCCCACCAAGTATTAACCTAAGCTCCAACACTTCTTCCCACCAAGTATTAAGCAACAGCCCTAAGCTTCAACACTTTGTCCCACCAATTGCAAGTATTAAGCAACAGCCGTAAGCTTCAACACTTCGTCCCACCAAGTATTAACCAACAGTCGTAAGCTTCAACATTTCTTCCACCAAGTATTAACCAACAGCCGTAAGCTTCAATTCTTTGTCCCACCAAGTATTAACCAACACCTGTAACCTTCAACACTATTTCCCATCAAGTATTAACCAACAGCCGTAAGCTTCAACACTTCTTCTCACCAAGTATTAACCAACAGCCGTGAGCTTCAACACTTCTTCCCACCAAGTATTGACCAACACCTGTAACCTTCAACACTTCTTCCCACCAAGTATTAACCAACAGCCGTAAGCTTCAACACCTCGTCCCACCAAGTATTAACCAACAGCCGTAAGCTTCAACACTTCGTCCCACCAAGTATGTTCCAACAGCCGTAAGCTTCAATACTTCTTCCCATCAAGTATGAACGAACACCTGTAACCTTTAACAATTCTTCCCACCAAGTATTAACCAACAGCCGTAAGCTCCAACTACTTATTCCCACCAAGTATTAACCAACAGCCATAAGTTTCAACACTTCGTCTGACCAAGTATTAACCCTCAGCCGTAAGCTTCAACACTTCTTCCCACCAAATATTAACCAACACCT
The DNA here is from genome assembly GCF_003918875.1 of Haliotis rubra. NCBI lineage: Eukaryota > Metazoa > Mollusca > Gastropoda > Lepetellida > Haliotidae > Haliotis > Haliotis rubra. Next base: position 928,757 of record NW_025767501.1, read on the forward strand.
GTAAGCTTCAACACTTCGTCCCACCAAGTATTAACCTAAGCTCCAACACTTCTTCCCACCAAGTATTAACCAACACCTGTAACCTTCAACACTTCTTTCCACCAAGTATTAACCAACAGCCATAACCTTCAACACTTCGTCCCACCAAGTATTAACCAACAGACGTAAGCTCCAACACTTCGTCCCACCAAGTATTAACCAACAGCCGTAAGCTTCAATACTTAGTCCCACCAAGTATTAACCAACAGCCATTACCTTCAACACTTTTTCCCACCAAGTATTGACCAACAGCCCTAACCTTCAACACTTTTTCCCACCAAGTATTGACCAACAGCCCTAACCTTCAACACTTTTTCCCACCAAGTATTGACCAACAGCCCTAACCTTCAACACTTTTTCCCACCAAGTATTGACCAACAGCCCTAACCTTCAACACTTTTTCCCACCAAGTATTGACCAACAGCCCTAACCTTCAACACTTTTTCCCACCAAGTATTAACCAACAGCCATTACCTTCATCACTTCTTCTCAACTCAGTCCTATTCCCTGAAGCACAATGCATCCTTGAACACATTTACTTATCATCAGGCTTCTATATCAATATGATTCTCAGAATATCCCAGTCTGGACTTTAATCATGAACAATACATCTTCATGATAGGTGTGTTGATATTCTAGGACTGCTTTCTTTGAACTTGCACCCTTCATCTTATTTACTTCAACAGCTGAAAGAAATGGTTTCTCTCAGAATATAACCGATCAAATGAGCCAGACAACCATTGTCATCACTGTTGTCACAAAGGAACAATCAGCTGTCTTAGTCTGAAGTACAATAGATTAGTTTTTATTTTGACTCTAAACAATACCCTTGTTAATGTATCAGCTCCACAAAGGACATTGTTCGGGAAGTGTTGTGTAAAGTATGTTATGTTGAAGTTCACTATCATAATGCACTTCCATTCACATACAGCTGTTGTACAGATCTGTCTAGTGCTGAAGTGGTGCCTTTTGATGATTTCTGATATTGGAAAATTCTGAACAACTTTATTCTTTTCTTCACTGAACTGAAGGGCCAAATTTCATTTCCGAGTTGCACCAGGCCAGGGGAAATGTCATCTTGTGGTGGATTTGATTATAGTCTTCTGCTATAACTTTGGGGACACACTACATGAAGCAAATGGTCATGCTTGCATTTATGATACTTTTTAGACTAAAATTATCTCATTAGCAAGCAATAAAGAATTGTAGAATCAGATGATGAAGACATTTTCAATATTTTTGTTTTTGTGCTCAGCTGACAAGCACAGTTGTTTAAGGGTACCAGTGAACACTTTCAGCTGTTGATTCTGTTTCAGAAATGCCAGTCAGACCACCATTGTGGTGAAACTGTACTAGGATGCCATGCACACATCGCCTCATAAAACAAGGTCACTTGAATGGAGTATGTGCAACACCTGAAATGTGATAATTACATCCTAGAGTTGACTTCCCGTACTTGAAATCATGGTTCAAAACTGAAAAAGATGTCATTTTGTTTTTACAACTCCAGCTGTTCTCTATCAAAGTTAATGAAACTGTTTTCAAAGGAAATCAAAACTAATTAGGTTTCACTTAACAGAATGTACAGCTTGCAACACCTGAGTTCTGTCACCAGTTGTAAGGAAAATGCTATTTTCAGTCTTGATGCAAATTAAAAGTGATTGTTTTCTGGCTAAATGACTGATAAATTACATTAGATTTTCTTTTGATCCTAGTTTGCAGTGCAACTATTAAGGAACCTGATTGGAAATATTAGCACCAATGGAACGGGGGCTTGATAACATTGTTACATTTAATCTTTGTTAATAGGACAAAAGCAAAACATTAAAGAAATCAAGAAAAACAAATTAAATTTTGTTTTGATGTATTAGATAATGATCTTCTTGAAGTGCTCGTCAAAAGCTTAAAATAACACGAAATGAATGATGTTAAAAAGACTGAAAGTCCCATTTGTATTTGAGAGAGAAAATTAAGGGAGGTGCAGCATTTCATAAATGCCACCAGACCCTATCATTTTGTCTTGAGGCTCAAGTTGACATTACGCAAGTGATGCAGGGAGCTTTGCCATTTGGAGCAGACGGACACAGGTTCAGATCCCATATAGTCCTGGTTAATTGGCTTGGTTTCAGATGATGAATGGGTGTTTTTGATGAGGTGATATTTGCACTGATCTACTTTGTTATTTTGTATTGCTGATGCTGTTTGGGAGTCCGCCTCGAGTGTTTAGTCTGTGTACATTGTGTTAGACCAGACAAGAACGTCATGGTAGGATGGCCAATGACATATATTTATCCACAGATGGATCTTCACTGTCATAATTCCTACTGATAGATCACTATTTGATTCCATCATACACATGATCAGTTATTCCTATAAATGGACCTTCTGCAAAAATGGATTTCAGTAGATGTGTTTTCACTGAAAGTTCTTTTCTGCAGAAATATCTTTCTTCATTCATGTATATTGTCACTGAAATTTCATTCCAACTGACATATTTTCTCTGAAATTTGATTCCTACTGGAATATTTTCACAGAAATGTCTTTCCTACTGACATAATTTCATTCCTATTAACATATTTTCTCTGGGGTGGAGGGGTAGCCTAGTGGTTAAAGCATTCGCTCGTCATGCCGAAGACCTGGGGTTTGATTCCCTACATGGGTACAATGTGTGAAACCCATTTCTGGTGTCCCCCACCATGATATTGCTGGAATATTGGTAAAAGCGGCGTAAAACCATACTCAGATACTCTGATAGTTCATTCCTATTTCTAAATCTTCACTGACATTTCAATCCAACGTAAATATCTTCTCAGAAACATCTTCTTGATGGTGTCAAATAATATTAAAACTTGTGTTTTTTTAATTAGGAAATAAAATGTTTGGAGGATTTTATGAATACACTAGGTGAGCGACAGTGTTTGTTAAATGTGTTGTTTTTTATTTGAAGAAAATGTACCACATGTAAGGGAAAACAAATGTATTCACAGCTCTGGATGAGAGAAACACTTAAACTGGAAGTCATTAAGGTAATCTGTAATGTTAGCACCGACAGGATAGTTTAATGTCTCCTTATTTCAAAGTGAGGGAAAGTGTTACTTCCTGTTAGAAATACATGTTGAAGGAGTGAACAACAACAAAATGTACTGATAAAGTAGGAATACTTATTTTCAATTTCATCACATTTTCTTTTCTTTTCTTATTCTTGAGTAGTCCCCGAGGTGTTTCTCTGATGACTTGAATGTGTGGCAGTCATGGGAAAGTTGACAGGGACTCCAGAATTTTTGTCGTGCTCTCAACTGTGATCCTTGTTGTACTTGAAATGGTTGTATTTCCACAGCTTGTATTTTTGTCACAGTCTGCTTTGTAAATATTATGTCTACGCAATATCTTTTCAGGAAAAACACTGGACAAAGAACTTTTGTACTGTGCATCCTCTCAGCATATATCTAAAACTGTTCAAGTTATTTTCATGAAACTGTTTACACCTGCATCTACACTCAATCATGTTGTGCCTTTTGACATTAAGAACTTTCAAATTTCATTATATTTGGTGTTCTCCTTGAAAAAAACATGTGCTTGTGATGGCTGGCTTGGGTGCCAGAGCATCCATCAAGAGCCATTCACTGCCATTATCAATCTTTATACACATTTTGAGAATGTAGTCTTGTCATTTGAATTTTAGATTCTACTCTGTTTTCAGGGAAGCAGTGTTAATAGAATAGATGGCAGGGTTGGACTATTGAACAGAATGGTCTGTGGATTTGAGTTGACGATAGATACCAAGCCTCCTTTCACGAAGCAACCTTTACTAAGGTTAACCTTGACTCCCGTTTTTTAACACTGCACTAAGGTTACCTTAGTGACTTACGATCACCTTAGTGCTTTGTGAAAGGAGGCCCTGAATGGTAGCTTGTCACACTATCCTAGTGACATAATTTGTGGATCATGGTGCCATCACTTGTATATATCTTGTTTGGGCCTGGTTATTTACAAGCTATGATTGTATAACTGGGATTTTGCTGAGTGCAGTATTGCCAGCATACACCTATAGATCAAGTGGTAAAGTAGAACTTGACCTTTGTTATTTCTATAATATTTGGTATTTGAATGAAAGCAGCATCAAACTTCCTGATCACTTAGTTCAGGCATCAGTTCTGACCAAATGGAAAACTAGGAAAGATATGAAATTTGGAAGCGCCCCACTCCCCCCAAACACACACACACACATCAACAAAGTCCTCTTGTTAGGCAGTTTAATATTTTATTGGCAAAGAAAACACTTCCTGACGAAAAATTAAACTTACGTAAAAGCTATCAGGAATTAAATGAAAATAACTTGGGATTTAAAGAACTAATATTTACCCAGTTTGGGTAAACATGGCTCTTATTTCAGTGGAGATTCCATCTGATTATGTCTGGACTAAGTTTAATCGAGGTCAAGTTCACCAGAGACAGCACAAACTGTGAAAAGACTGAAGCTTAGCACAACTGATTTCTGTTCACTTGATTAGGAGTTATTTTTTGGTACAAATTAATTCGTTTTTTGTTTATCATTATTTAGCTGCCATGCATGTGGAAAGTTAAGATTACAGTTAAGTATTTATTCATGTTTCCTAAACAACATTCTGGACTTCATATGTGATAAGTTTTTAGGTTTCTTTTTTTTTTTCAGACATTTGAATAAAGTTTTAAAACAGTGACAACTCCTTTTTCATATCGTAAAAAGTGTTATCTGTTTTCCTTCACCATAGTTTGGTGGTTACTGATACAGGGTGCCGTGATTCTTTCATTGTAGCACATTTATGGATACAAAGTGAACAATACATATTCTTCTCACAATATTATTTTGGTAGTATGTATTACTGAGTATTACAGAGATTCTATTCAGAGACTTCTTTACAGTGTGCAATTTATTTCTCTCAAAGCAGTTACCGAACAATTTATTTCTGTCATAACACCTTTTAACAGGACATCCAGCCAAAAATGTTTCAGATTTTTCTAAAAAAATCCAAGCTACTCACAATTGTTTATACATCCCCTTTAACTCAACTTAAACCTTTTGTACAATCCGTCAAACACATTATCTGATAATACAGCCCCTTATTAACACAATTTCTTCAACAGTCTGATAATACAGCCCCTATTAACCCAACAAATTTCTTCCCAACAGTCCCCAAAAGCTCAATCTTTTCTCTTTTTCATTCCTTAAAACCAGCCTACTCAAAATCTGTTGTTAAGCCCCTTCAACTCCACTAACACTTAATCTCATGTGAGGTCCCAGAAAACCAACTACAATCTATTGTTAAGCCCCTTCAGCTCAACTAACCAACTCTTAATCTCATGTGAGGTCCCAGAAAACCAGCCTACTCACAATCTATTGTTAAGCCCCTTCAACTCAACTAACCCCTAATCTCATGTGAGGTCCCAGAAAACCAGCCTACTCACAATCTATTGTTAAGCCCCTTCAACTCGACTAACCCTTAATCTCATGTGAGGTCCCAGAAAACCAGCCTACTCACAATCTATTGTCAACTAATCCCTAATCTCATGTGAGGTCCCAGAAAACCAGCCTACTCAAAATCTATTGTTAAGCCCCTTCAGCTCAACTAATCCCTAATCTCATGTGAGGTCCCAGAAAACCAGCCTACTCACAATCTATTGTTAAGCCCCTTCAACTCAACTAACCCCTAATCTCATGTGAGGTCCCAGAAAACCAGCCTACTCACAATCTATTGTTAAGCCCCTTCAACTCAACTAACCCCTAATCTCATGTGAGGTCCCAGAAAACCAGCCTACTCACTCATCTATTGTTAAGCCCCTTCAGCTCAACTAATCCCTAATCTCATGTGAGGTCCCAGAAAACCAGCCTCCACAGAAAAGCCAGCCCCTTCAGCTCAACTAACCCCTAATCTCATGTGAGGTCCCAGAAAACCAGCCTACTCACACCTATTGTTAAGCCCTTCAGCTCAACTAATCCCTAATCTCATGTGAGGTCCCAGAAAACCAGCCTACTCAAAATCTATTGTTAAGCCCCTTCAGCTCAACTAATCCCTAATCTCATGTGAGGTCCCAGAAAACCAGCCTACTCACAATCTATTGTTAAGCCCCTTCAACTCAACTAACCCCTAATCTCATGTGAGGTCCCAGAAAACCAGCCTACTCACAATCTATTGTATAGTGCTTTGTTGTGGATGAGGGAACTGTGTAATTAGTTCTAAGTGTATACTTCTTTATAGGAGTCTGCGTCTTTTACCACTGCACAAGTCCAGTAAAGTTGATTTTGGTCCAGTAAGCTCAACCATTAAAGTCTGTGATGTCAGACAAAACTTAACTGGAAACGATACAAAGCACATGTTCAGACAAATAGGCTCAAGGTTTATGCCCCAGACATACACTGAGGTCAGTGATGAAGACATGCAATCTTCATCTTCAGCCATGCCATTCATTCATTCTCACTGAGAAGTTTAAAACAGTGTCCATTAGGACTGATGATGAGCCATTAGGGTCCAAGCCTGTCCCAGATGATTCTGTGGAAAGAAAGTCTCTTTGTCAGCGTGTAGCAGGGCTGTGGGGTAGTTTTATGGTTCATGCCATGATGTTACTGGAATATTGGTAATAGCGGCGTTAAACTAAATTCACTCTCACTCACTCACTCACTCACTCACTCAAATTCCTCAGTGGGAGGTTGTGTTTTACTTAACAAAAATGAAAAGTTCAAAGTAACCCATGTAAACTATCCTGCTTGTGCTATAATGGCTGTATGTGCAGATATAAATGAATCTGGAATTTCTGTACCAACAAAAAACCGGGGGGATAACTTAATCAGAAGTAATGAAAGGATATACTTTCCCAGACTAACTTATCATGATTGTATTCCAGAAAGTTACACATGCTTGCAGAAATATCAGATACTTGGTACCCATTTGTCTTGAAGAACCAGCTCAATATACTTTAAAACACTGGAAGCCAACAAGGTTCATGGTTTGGCTCTGAACCCTCCTGCTTCTCCAAAGTGACATGGTATGGCTGCTTAATTTCCCTACCATGACAGGTGATTGACAAATGTTGACAAATTATTCATGTCCTCACTTCTATGCATTTTTTGTTTTAACAAAAGGAGGTTTACATCTGTGTTGATAAACAGCCTGTCAACAGTCATCACTGACACGAACCCCTTTTTCACTCTGGTCCTTTTGCTTCTTTGTATCTATCTCATGAAGCTGGTCGGCTGATCCATACTACCATCAATATGTCACTACCATCATACTACCATCAGTATGTCACTACCATCATACTACCATCAATGTGTCACTACCATCATACTACCATCAGTATGTCACTACCATCATACTACCATCAATATGTCACTACCATCATACTACCATCCATATGTCACTACCATCATACTACCATCAATATGGTAACACTCTTAATCTTCAGTTGGTAGTTTTAATGTTTCTAAGGGCCTCTAATGAAGTATCTTCATGTTCCATGTTTCAGCTTGTATTATCTGCGGCATGTTCAACATTCATTTTGACAGAATTTCACATGGAGCAAGAGGGATAACTCTGAACATCCTTCCTTGGCTATATTAATTGTGAAACATACATATTAACATTTGTATAGTGCCGATATCCAGCTCAGCTGCTCAAAGGCACTTTGTTTTTTCCCTAGATCACTGGATGTCAATATCAATGGCACGTCGTATTATCAATCTCAACTCACTGGGGAGCATACAACCCCTGCAGCCACCAGGCGCACCGAGCCAGTGTGGCATTCCCATCCTTACGAGGTACCCATGCACAGCTGGGTGGACTGGGAAACATAGTCACAATACTTGAACCTTACAGTTCACTTGATCCTCACACCTTAAAAAATATATCAACTTCAGACAAGTAGCATACCAATATTAGACGACCCGTGAAGGTCCGGGTTAGAATATTTTATCTTCAGTAACCCATGCTTGTCATAAGAGGCGACTAACGGGATCGGTTGGTCAGGCTCGCTGACTTGGTTGACACAATACATGTCTTCGGTTCCCAATTGCGCAGATCGATGGTCATGCTCACTGGATTGTCTGGTCCAGGCTCGATTATGTACAAACCGCCGTCATATACCTGTAATATTGCTGAGTGCGGCATAAAACTAAACTCACTCACTCACTCACCAATATTAGATGATTTTGCTGATACAGATTCTGTGTAATCATCGAAGAACGTGGTAAATAATTCTATTGACAATACACCATTCTTCATCTTAAACATGGCATGATAGAAGGAGGATCAGTCAGTTTACCTAGGGGAAGACCTTCCATGAGAAGGCCGGGTCTTTACATATATAGGGATGCTGGCTATAGACAAACTCTGGAGTTCAGAGCTAAAAGTTTACCATGAAGTTACAGACACAAATACTGCTGTGCAGATCCTTTCTTATTCTTTTGGTGTTGTTAATTGGATGACAAAACAAGAAATTCAGGATTTTGACACCAGATCAAAGAATTATTGATGCTTATTGACAGTCTCATACAAAGAATTAGTTCAGCCAATAGATGCAATGACCCATTGTTTTCCTACAATTGTTTATCAGTTATGATGGGAGGGTGTTGACAGAATTATATTGTATACTTTTTCACTTATCCTCTTTTGATGTCAAAACTCATGATGAAAACAAAGCATTCCATAATTGTTTATAAAAGAGCCAGGGACTTGAACACAATGTCAATGTTTACTTTGTTGATGGTTCAGCAATGTTGAACAGTACAGAAATGAGTGTTCACCAAGTGAAGTGCAATAGCAAATTGGCACAGGCTCAGTTTTTGAAGGGAAGGCGCTCTGGACGACTGCTGCACCAATTTTATGTGAAGTGTGTAGAAAAGGAGAGCTGAGTCTGCAGAGTCCCTCGCTCAGATGAAAAGTGAAACAGGAGGCTTTCTATACTGGACAAAATAAGTTAGGGATATTGGTAATTTATCATTGATATTTTATCAGTATGTCAATGAATAAATAGATCATTATTAAAATAATTTCAAAATTTACTTATATCCCTAAATATTTCTGTCCAGTATATTTGTTGCTCAGGACCTGTCACTGCCCACTAGTAACAGTAAATGTCTGGTTTTGCTTCAAGATGTAAATATGAAATGTCGGTAACAAATGTGATGTGACTGTAAAGTGTTGTCACAAACACACTATCTTAAGCCACATTATGGCATGGATCAGTTAACACCACCTCCACTATGATTGTGAGTTTGACTAAGATGTCAAAATTGGCATGACTCAGAATATGTAGAAGGCATGGAAACTGACGATTTAAAGTCCTTTAGAATAGGTCCGAAAACAGCCTGTGACGTATCCAACATACCTGACCTTTCCATCTTTTATATGGATCCTCTGACAAAAAACACTGGAATATGAAGGTACCAGTAACTTAAACACATTTAACTGCTATATTTTTAAATAATGGTATACAGCAACAAAGTCATTGACATCAATCAGATTGGTTTGTCTTGAAATGAGGATTCATTGCGAAATGCAAAATGATGCATAGCAACATGTTTACAATGTCATTTGGAGGATGAAAATGGCACCATTCATGTTCAGTCGTGTGGCATAAATGTACTTGCAAACTATGAGTTTTGATGATCTTGTCCACTGTCCAAAGACCTAACTGTCAACATTTAACACATGAAATACCATAACGACAAATCTATGCTTGAGTTCACAAGTTAGACCTTTTTATGACGTTATGATTCTATATCTGGACTTTTGTTTGTGATCTATTTTATGGATGTGATTAAAATGTCATTGAGTATTGTGTACACCAACTCACTTATATTTACAGCCACCATGATCAGATTACCGCCAATGACACCTTGGAACAAACCTAAGTTGATAGAGACATGATGCAAGTAGCATTAATGCCATTCTTTGACTCATTATTAGTCATATTTATGGCAGTTTGACTGCTATATGTCAACAAATATATCGCAGTCATGATCGCAAGAATGAATGGAAGCCTCACCGGTGACTGGTCAAACTGTTCAAAAGCTATAAAGAATCTCTGGCTTAAGCATTCAGCTGTGCCACATTGTCCCACATCATGGTTATCATTATTCATATCTATGGAAAAAGCTGCAACTCAAGTTACACAATATTATCCCTGTTGGAAAGAAATTAGATATTTTTCCTTATCCTGACTCATGCTCTTTTGCTTGTCTTCTTCTTCTTGCGAACATAGTGGAACACTTGTATCTCCCTAATTGAAGCTCCCTTCAATGTAAAATCACTAATTAGTACTCACCAAGAGTTGCCTCCCTCTTCCAAATGCACGGGAAAGGAGGCGCCACCTCTTCCCTCATGCTTCACTCTCTCCTTCTTCGCCCAGTGAGCAGGATGTGAGAGCGCCTGTGTCTCCCTACACACTATATCCTTTGATTATTCTTAGTTAGTTACCTCTTGTAGTCATCTATAGAGGTTTAGCTAGTATCCTTCAACAATTATGTATTGATATTTATTCGTATTTCTGCTGTTTATTCACGGGACGCCGTGATTGTTCAGCAGTTTGCGTTGATGAAAATCTGTACTGTTTGTATGTTACATTTTTCTGCTGCCAATCCGCATTTAATATGCCCTAGCTGTACTGCAGCATGTGCATTTTCTTCACATTGCAGTTACTGTATTAATTTGTCTAACTCTGCATTTAACAAATATTATCTTTGCGTCTTGAGACGCGCAGCAGATAGGTCACGTAAACAGAGCCTAGCCATGGCCGATACTTCGGAACCCCCTAGCCAGTCAACTGCTGTCGGACGACCCCCTCCCGTCTGGTGTTCCGCTAGAGTTACCCTCAGAGGAGAGGCGTGGGACGCAGTCCGCCATCTACAAGAAGCGCCCTGCATCCCCAGACATCCCGTCATCGCAGCCGAAGACTAAGAGGGCTTCTACTTCATCACAACGCAGACTCCGTACCCCCAGGGCAGCGTCTACCTCCCAGGGGAAACCAGCGAAGTCTACTAGAACTTTCTCAGCCGAGATTGTTCCCGCCGCAGAACTAGGCCTGTATGATGATCAGCCGATCATCATACCCGATGTACGCCACAAGAAACGACCGGTGTCGGCAACAGTGACATCAGCGCAGATAAACACGCAGCCTGATGTACCAACGCTGATGTCTGACGATCTTCCTGAGGGTCCCGTCGCTACCAACGCAGATAGGGCACCAACTACATCTTCGCAGACCGTCCTAGACGACCTGGTTCTACACATTATGAAGATGATGGAAGACCGCTATGGCCTGCGGAGACAACCAGCCCAGAGGCCGAGCCTTCGCGAAGGCTCCAACGTAGACGTCACCCCAGAGGGACCCCCCGTCAACGAAGCGGCCGCTATCAAGTCATCGCTGGGGAACCCACCTGCGCGTAGGACGTCACAGCCCACCTCTGCGAAGGACCCAGATGTACAGCCTTCGCGAAGGACACCTAGATCGTCACCTGCCTCGGACTCCGATGATCAACATTCACGAAGAGGTTCGCGGAGGAAGATCCTTTCATCCCCCGACTCTGACTCGGACCCCCAGCCTTCGCAAAGGCCTTCGCGGAGGTCAAGTCGTCACTCCCCAGGACCGGACTCAGATGAAGCTTTGCGAAGGGCACCAGTTACAGGCTCCAAGTCATCTTCGTCTACAAGGTCATCGAGGGATTCCCCAAGAGCTTCGCGGAGCTATCAACGTTCACCACATAGATCTCCGCTAAGGTCACCATATCGACGCAGCTCACCAGGCCGTTCTCCACGCCGATCTCCTCGCCGATCTCCATGTCGATCACTTCATCGTTCACCTCGTCGATCTCCTCACAGGTCACCACGTCGATCTCCTCTCAGGTCATCACACCGTTCGCCTCATAAGTCTTCACGGAAGTCCCCAGACAGGTCTCCGTTGACGTCACCCTGCACAGCTGTAGAAGTATACAGGTCTCCACCTCAGTCACCATCGGAAGAGCATCAACCTCTTATTTGCGATCCTGTCACAGAAGATGATGGAGGCATCATATTCTCCGATGCAGAAATACGCTACTGGATGGTAAACAACCTGGACCTAGCTTCACCTTCCAAGAACGGTAACCCGGCCCACACTTATCTCATGAGGGAGGACGATGCAGACACCATCACCCTACCTCCGTCTCTCAGAATCTGGACACAGCCTTACATAAAGCCACTAAAGCCCAGGCGCCGCTCTTACCACAGTTCAACGCCAAAAAGTTCTCAACCCATAATATGGACCCATTTTTCAAGGCACAAGATATCGACGATAACTTCAAAGTTATCAACGATGCCAAGAATAAGACCTACAAGATAGACGACCGCAAGCTGGTGCAGATTGAAACCATGACAAGGAGAATGTTCTTCGGCCTTAACAGATCAAGAACGATTAATGAAACTCTCATCACCAGATTTCGGGATTCTACACCAGAAGATGACAGAATGATTTACTCGGCCCTCCTTATGCAGAAGAAGGACCAGCAGTTCTTAACGGATCATCTTACATCAGTCTCCGCAGCGCTAACTCTGGCTCGTCGTCAAGGTCTCCTCGCTTCCTGTAGCTGGGGTGAACAGTTTACATCTCCACTCTACACAGCCACGTGGGCTTCGCCATCTATCTTCGATGGAGGAATAGATAAAGTCTCTAAAGAAGTCACCAAGGATTCAAGGGAAGTCCTTATGATAAAGTCGATGGACACACTAGCAAGCGTCATCAGGCAGACATCACAGAGATATTCAGGAAGATATAAGTTTACTGGCTTACAGAAGGCACCGGACAAGAAGATGGCCACCTCAAGAGGAAAAGATTCTTTTCGTCGCCCATACGGCAACTGCAGAGGAGGATCTGGAAGAGGCAGGGTACCCAGAGGTTCCCGCAACTATAAACGATGAAAGACGGGTTTGGAACGACTGGAGCCTTCCACCCCCAGCCGTTCCAGTACAACCATCACAAGTGGGTGGACGCCTTCAACTGCACTGGGAGAACTGGGGAATTCTTCAAGACCCATATGTCTCCAACATCCTACATCACGGATATCGAATCCAACTACAGGCCACGCCCTCCGCTTACAGTCAACCCTCACAAGTTCGACTTTCAGGCGCAACAACTACCAAAGTTACGAGAAGCTGTTGCATCGCTACTAACCAAGCAGACCAAAGAAGTACTGGATCAAGTAAACATCGAACCAGGCTTCTGCTCCCCAGTTTTCCTAGTGCCCAAGAAAAACTCCAAGGAAAAGTTCCGACTCATCTACAACATGAGCACGTTCAACAGAGATTATCTACGCAAACCGCCAACGTTTCGCATGATACATCTACCTCAACTACGGCACCTAATTCATCCCATGGACTACATGGCCAGTATAGATCTGCAGGATGCGTATCTACATATCCCCATACATCCCGAATCCAGGAAATACCTACAGTTTATACTAGACGGGCTGCATTATCAATGGAAAGTACTCCCATTTGGAATATCATCGGCCCCCTGGTTATTCACAAGAGTAACGAAACCCATCGTCACTTACCTACATCGTCTAGGACTACGCAGTGCATTTTACCTCAACGACGGGATTCAAGTAGATCAAGATCCACAGCGTCTCAAACTACAGTTAAACTTCATCATCAAGCTACTAACACAGCTAGGATGGTTAGTAAATCTACTCAAGTCGGACCTAGAACCTACGCAAGATCTGCAATTTCTAGGCATTCGATTTATCACGACACAGAACCGTATCGTCGTACCAGAGGACCGATGGCTCAAGATCCAACAAGCCTTACTCCCTCCGCTACCACTACGACAATGGCAGAGTCTGTTGGGTCTCCTCACGTCAGCCCAAGACATGACAGTAAGAGGCAGACTACAGTTACGTCCGTTACAGGTCCTCATCAACGCTCATCTCGACGACCTACAACCATTCAGTCTACCGAAACACATCAGACCTCATCTACTATGGTGGACCAGGAGGTCAAATGTTTGCGAAGGCATCTATTTAACAGAGCCGGAATTCAAAACCCATCTCTATGTAGACGCGTCGCTCCAAGGTTGGGGAGCTCATCTCACCAACCGGACGGCATCAGGGCATCGGGGTTATGGAACCAGCAAGAGAGCAAGCTGCACATAAACATGCTAGAAATGAAAGCAGTAATCAACGCCCTATTACATTGGAGCACTATTCTACAGAATGCGCATCTGATGATTCACACCGACAACTCAACAGTGGCGTTTTATGTAAACAAACATGGCTCAACGAGATCATTGAACCTATTGACGATCTCAACATACATGTCAGAGCATGCCACATTCCGGGATCCAAGAATGTACTAGCAGACGCACTCTCTCGGCCACATCATACCGTCACCAACAGAATTGATGCTCCATACAGAAATCTTTGCACAGATTATCAAGGAAATAGGAGCTCCGCTAGTAGACCTATTCGCCACTCGCTTCAACAATCAGCTAACAACATTCGTATCACCAGTCCCGGATCCACAAGCGTGGGCAACGGACGCACTAAGCATATCCTGGGAAGGCCTCAACGCATACGCGTTTCCGCCGCCAGCTCTAATTCCACAGGTGTTACAGAAAATCAGACAAACACAGAGCCTCCAACTGATTTTGGTCGTGCCCTACTGGCCAGCGAGAATGTGGTTTCCGATTCTAATTCAAGAAATCGACAACCAACACTAGAGCTACCAAAGCGCCGAATCTACTAATACATCCTCACACCAAACAAGCGCACTTCGAAACCCAGAAGCATTCCAACTTCAATGTATGGACTGTATTAAAGTGTGTCTAAACAAGAGAGGTTATTCAGCCAGAGCGCTTAAAAGCAGTCACGCTTTGCTTTATCGCCCAATTCTACGCCCAACTTGTATGACGACAAGTGGCACAGTTTTGAAACATACGCTGCTAATAAGGGATTTACAGCGAGAAATGCTACACATCCACAAGTGGCTGACTATCTATGTTACCTAAGACAAAATAAACATTTAAAAGGCTCGACATTGTCAACTTATCTCGCAGCTCTAAGTTCTGTGATAACTATGAGAACTGGTGTCAAGCTAACGAAAACGCCAGAGTTACTGGCCTTACTACGTGCATTCCGATTGGAGGATCAGAAACAGAGATTTCGCACATGGGATCTAAATATAGTGCTCCAACACCTCACAAGTGAGCCCTATGAACCACTGGAATCAACAACCTTTGAATTTCTGTCACAGAAAACATTGTTCCTGTTATCCCTAGCAACGGCAGCCAGGATGTCAGAAATTCACGCACTAGATTATGAGAGAATACGTTTTGACGACAATCAAAACATATTGCATATGGGACTGCGATGGGATTTTATCGCCATTATCAATTGCCAGGTCAACCAGACAGATTATTCCATGTTCCTGCATTCTCCTCAATTCTCGGACCTCAAGATACGCTTGACCTATCTCTATGCCCAGTCAGAGCACTCAAAATCTATCTACAACGATCCAAAACGAGGCGACGACAACTCAAGCGGTTATTCATCCCTCTATCGACAGCGACTCAGACCGAAGTCTCTCGTACCACCATATCGATATGGATCAGAACTGTCATACTTCGTGCCTACAAGGCTGCAGGACTCGACCCCTCCAAGAGCATCTAATCCCCATGAAACCAGAGCACTGGCTTCCACACTCGCTCTACACGGAAATTGCTCGTTGAATACCATTATGGAGGGCTGCTTTTGGAAATCCGACATGGTGTTTGCTAACCACTATTTGAGAGATATCACCACCCAGGACGTCTCAGGTATTCACCATTTCGGTCCGATGGTCCTCGCACAGCAGTTGACAGTCCCTCGTAGACGATGATTAGTCTCACGAGATTATTATGTATATATCATACCAGTATCATCTAGCTTATAACTCTACAGAGTTTTGTGCTATTATATACATATCTTAAGTCTATAGTAGTCTTAAGCCCAGTACTGATGTTATATGTACATTGGGTCGCTTCTCCACTTTGGAGTCGCCTTTATACCTTTATTACTATTATCATAGTATCTAAATATTGTAGTACCCCCATTTATGGCAGCTGGTAGAACTTATGTTTTATAGCAGCAGGAATTAGCTTAATTACAGTGCCATTAGGAAGTTCCCGTAGAGGGTTATTACAGAAATCACTAATTATTTAAATCCAAAGTATTCTGTTTTCCCACCTCCGTTTCCGTAGGATTCTACAAGCAAAAGAGCATGAGTCAGGATAAGGAAAAATATGTAATTTTCTGAATAAAATTGATATTTTATACTTATCCTGACTCATGAGGTAAGCCCTCCCATCCTCCCCACATAACACTTTGGATTTCCCTGTAAATTCAAGTGTTGGGCTCGCTATATAAGGAGAGAGTGAAGCATGAGGGAAGAGGTGGCGCCTCCTTTCCCGCGCATTTGGAAGAGGGAGGCAACTCTTGGTGAGTACTAATTAGTGATTTTACATTGAAGGGAGCTTCAATTAGGGAGATACAAGTGTTCCACTATGTTCGCAAGAAGAAGAAGACAAGCAAAAGAGCATGAGTCAGGATAAGTATAAAATATCAATTTTATTCAGAAAATTACATTATTATCCCCCACTGGGGGATATAGTATTAGGCTCCGTCTGTCCGTCTGTCCGTACGAATTGGAATATCTTAAGAACCGTTGACTAGATTCAATTATGTTGTAAACGTTTCCTCTTGATTACGGTTGCCAGTTTCCTGTGGGTGACACAGATACATACAGAATGAAAGAGATTAAAAAGAGTCATAGCTATCCCTAGTGGTATGCCTAAATATATACATGGTTATCTCCCTTAGCTGTGACGTCACAGCATTGTTCTTTGAACACCTTTACAATTTTTTTCTGTATGGTCACACACGGACGTGTCAGAGTGGAAGAGGTTTATTGTCAAGTTTAATCTTACAGAGTTATTCATGTACGGTGAGTAGAGATTGCATTTGGTCACCAGGCAATTGCATTGTGACGTTATTACTGCTTATTGTAAAAACTTTTTGATTTTGTGTAGTTTAGGAATTTTCCTGCCTGTTTTTAAATTTCCTGCCATGTCGCAAAATAAGTGCGTTCAATGTCAAAAATTTATGGCTGAGTTAGATCCACATTCTCTATGTGCATCATGTTTTGTTGGAGCTCCTTGCACAGTTGAAGATCGCTGTTTGTTATGTTCTGCCTTATCTACAGAGAAATGGATTAGTATGGATAAAGCACGTAATCAGGCGAGGAAGAGAAAATTGTCAGAGATCTCAGATTCCTCTAGAAGTAAAATACCTGCCTCTCAGCCTTCTAGTTCAGTAGTTAAATCGGATTCAAAGTCTAAATCTAAATCTAGATCAAGTTCATCATCTAGCCAGGTTGATTTGTCAGCTGTTACGGAGCTTTTGTCTTCTTTCAAGTTGGAAATTTAATCATCCATGCGGCAGTCCTTCCATGACTTTGAGTTACGTAACGAAGGGAAAATCTCAGATTTACAGAGGCAAATTGATTTCTCCGGCTCCCGAACTCAAAATCCGGCCTATCTATATGACTCATACGATGAAGGGCATGCTAGGTCCCAAGGTCAAGAGTCATTCCCTGTAGGGTGGCGAGGTGCTCTGCTCGGTTCGGTGGGAGAAGCTAAGGCTTTGAGCCGGAGGGACACGGTCCCTGGCTGTCAACCCTTAGGGGTCAGCACCCAAGCAAGCTTGCCTGCCGAGCCGGCTATCGTGTCACACTCGGGTGATTTGGCATCCCCGGCACGGCTTGGTCAGGATCCCGCTAGCCGGATTAAGGTGGTCGGCATGGGTCCTAATCAGACGTTATATAACCCGAATTCCACAGCTCACGCACAGCATGGAGTAGCTTGCTCTACGGGGAGTGTAACGGATGGTGCACGGTCTACCTCAGTTACGGCTACGGTCAACTGGGAGTTCATTGACACGGACAATCCTCCAATTATTCCATTAGTCCCGGACCTCTCGGATTCAGACGGGCACACGGCTTATCCGGCGGCTAACCCAGAACTAGTTATGAAAGAGGGTTTTATTACTTTACCATCCATGGATACAGCTGCGGAGGACTATATACCGGGATGGTCCTTGAAGGAGAAAATGGAAATGCTACATGCTCTTTATCCAAATACTTTGCCGTGTCCTATGGATACTATGGAACAGGAAGTACCTATTGAGCTGGGGTCGTCCGGATGTTTACCACAGTACTCCTAAGTTACCTTTACCACATTCTTCAGTTGTAAAGGCTACCCTGGATAATTACAATGAGGCGTTGGCCAAGTCCACTTCGCTACAGTCATTACCTAGGTTTCAGTCAGGATCTGCCAGCTAGTTTGCCTCATTTGAATAAGGACTTTCTTGAAGCTAAGAGTCACAGAGACAATGTCATACCATGTCTTCCTAGAGAATTCAAGGAACTGGATACTGCAGCCCGTTCTTCTATTGACATACTATCATATATAAACTGGTTTGCGGCTGGTGTCCGTGCTCTGCTTCCTCCGGTGTTCAAAGACTATTTGCGAGTTAAAAAAGATACATTAGTGGCTATGTCAGTGCACGAGGTTGCATTGGCTCACTCATTCCTGGATGTGTTATATCAGAGTGTATCGGATGCTACTCAGAACCAGGTGTATTCGCTGGGCAGACTCACTGCTATGGAGAGGACTCATAAGTTAAGCTCAGTTCAGAATTTACCAGAGTCTACTAAAGATTTGATGTTCCAGCAGCTATTAAATTCTGAGGAGATTTTCATTGGTCAATGTCAGCAAGCGGTGGAAGCAAAAGATGCTACTACTTCCAGGAATCTCAATCAGCATTTGGCTTCAGCCCTATTGAACCAAAATAGATTCAGATCTGCTCCTAGGGGTAGGAGAGAAGGAACACAGTCTAGCTCAGGCTCCCGCTCACAGTCTATGAATCGTTGTGCCCCTCTACAACGTTCAGCTTTTGACAGGGCCATGGATACTAGGCTACATACTTTTACTCCATAACAGCGGGGAGCTCCTCCTAGTTCTAGAGGTAGAGGAAGGGGGGCTAGGTCCTTTCGCCCCTCAAGGGCTAGGAAGTTTTGACTCTGTACCAACAGTTCATTCTATGCCTTACAATTTGGATCTGTCCCCGAATTGGAGTTGGATTTCGAATTTGTTCAGCCGGTAGCTCCCTCGCCAGTAGGTGGTCATCTAGCGCAGTATCACAAGAATTGGGAGCAAGGTACAAAGGACACTTGGATACTATCAGTAGTTCGTCGGGGGTTCATCCTACCTTGGGAGGTTTGGCCGCCAGTCACATGCCATCCGAGCGGTCGCAGATTTTTTATTCAAGGTCAGCGTCTAGTTGCGGCCGAGAAAGCTATTTATCAGCTATTGGAGAAGCAAGCAATAATAGAGATATCCCCGCAGGACACTTCGAGGGTTTTTATTCTGTTCCTCAAAGCGATCGTAGCTACAATCAGTTGTAAGCCCTACAATCAACTTTACAATTATCGTAAATAATAATTTGTTGTCGTTCCTCAAAGCTATTGTAAGGGGATTGTAAGTCTCGCGATTGTAACTCTTGCGATCGTAAATTACAATCGTGATCTTCTGCGAGAAAGTTAGAAATAATGCGTTTCAATTACTTCCGGTTGGTGAGAGTTGCCCCCTTCCAAGCAGACGACGTGAACTACATTTGCGATAATGTCAGAGGAAAAAAAGAGTAGGCGCTCGAACTTTCAAGCCAGCGAGCTTGATATTCTTGTCGAAGAAGTGACACACCACCAGTCAACATTATTTGGAGCCTTCTCGGCAACCGTCACGGCGAAAGTCAAGGGGAGGCTTTGGGAAGCTATTGCTGAGAAGTGAGTGGCCTATAAAGGATTTCTGTTTGTTTACATACTAGATATCATGTGAATTGCGCCGCTATGAAGTTACGTAATATTATGATAATGTATGCCTCTATGCCATTTGTTTATATAGATTTGATAAGAAATATATGGACAATAATGACATTACGTTTTTTCAGTATTGCAAACAAGTGTTATAGAGACCATTCTTTTACTTATTATTATTTGATGTTCATAAATGTTGACAAATTTTAATGATATTTTCAGAATCAACGCAGTTTGTGCGACTAACAGGGGAGCGATAGAAGTTCGCAAGAAGTGGAATGATTACAAGTAAGGAATTGTTTTAAACTATAATTTGTCCACATAATTTGGATAATTTAAATAAGATACTGAATTGGCAGTGATTTTATTTTATTACCTATACAGGGCAAAATATTAACGGTTTATATTTTTCATACGATGCTCTTCGGCAAAATATCTCTTAGAAATGTTTCATTTGACAAGCAAACTAAGTACATTTTGTTACCGCACAGGTGTTATGTCAAGAAAAAGTCAGTATCATTGAAGAAGGAGCAGAAACTCACAGGGGGTGGCAATGCTCCCGCAAACCTCACGGCCATTGAAGAAAAGGTATTGTTTGAAGCAATTGTAATTTTAAAATGTAAAATGATATGGGTTCTCTTGAATCATTCACTGCAATTTAATTAAAATTTGCCTTTAAGTCAATGTGATTACTACATATTTTGTAAGTGTAAATGTATTAATTTAAACTAATAACATATTGGAGTTCACTCACTTTCATTATAAGGTGAATTATCAATACAACATCATTACAAATCACATTTATCACATTTACTTTATCAGAGACTTAATGTACCATATGTTGTGTGGCAGGTTTTGTCAATGATCCCTACTTGTCAAATTGATGGAGTGGAAGGTGGCATGGAAGTGGGACTTATTGATGCATGTAAGTCTATTCAATAAAAATTTGTTTAATAAAAGTTTCTTTAATTTTCAATAGTATTGATAACAAAATACAACGTAAATATCTGATTGAATGTATCAATGTGTTTTGTTGGAATAAACAAGCATATATGAAGTATGTAAAAAAGATAACAAAACAATTTATGTAAAATAAATGGATTTTACTGGGACATATAATCAGCTTATGATCCAAGAAATGATACAGAATCTAAACATAAGCAAATTGAATTAACTGAAGGTGGCACATTAAGAATATACATTTATGATTAAATGATATCATATGATAAACAAATTTGCTATGTTATGTGTACAATTTATATGTTGCTCTTTAACCAGGTCCAGGAATATCAACACTGGTTACCCTGACATCCTCGATGCCAATATCGGTAGTCTCCTCATCATTGTTGTCAACGAGTGACTCCACACTGAACACTGTAGCTTCTTCGACATGCTCATCCACACTGAAACCTGTCGCCTCCTCAGCACATACATCATCGACAGTAACATCAGCAGGTACCTCAGCAATGAAATCGGCAGCTAGTGTGGCATCAGGAACTTCTAGCAGTGCTGTTGCAGAGGTTGTCACAGTGAAAGGTACAGCATTTGCCACTTCTTTCAAGATTCTGAATAACAATAATTGTGCATATTGAATGCAAATGTAAATGTACTTTTAAGAAACACTCAATATACCTAATTCTTGTTTTTCTAAACTTATAATATTGCTTCATTTGAAAATCTGAAATGTACTATGTAAGCAAAACATCACTTTATTTCTTACAATTACACAGCACTGAAGTACGATATTTTGTGTTCCCAGTGTAATATATATAACTCGTCTGTAATCTTTTGCTCAGAAAATAATGATGTCATCTTTTGTCTCCAAGTATAAATATTTTTCTTTTTATATTTCAGAAGTAAAGTCTAAAGGGAAAAGGAAATTAGGTAAATACATTTCCATAACTGCTATGATACAACTAACATGTTAACATTTTAGAAATATGCCTACATATTGCGATATAACTGTATTAATACCAACTCTAAGATATTGCAATTATCACCGGATTTTTTTTGGGTGTATTGAATAATTATGTAAAATACTTGTGAAAGTCAAATTCGAGAAAAACTTTATTGTATTTCAGGCCTCCGGCCCACTTGTTAATATGATTAAATTGAGCCATCAATGAAATTGCACTTGTGACGGATACAATTATTTTGTGCATTTAACCTTATTTAAGAGTAAAATATCAATATAAGTTTGGTTTTTTTTTAGATATTATTTGATGTTGATATGAAATGTGGTTATTGTTCGGCTAAAAATTGATAAATGTAGAGCGGCAAACCTGATTTATGAAAACTGTGAATAATCATGACAGTTGGGATATTTCAACCCATGACTGATTTTCTTTCATCTCCTTGACAAAAACTATCTGTAGAATGAAATGTCAGTCTATGACTGCATGAATTATATATGATCCTTAATATTCTTCAATTTTTTTCCCAAAACATTTCAGTCAGCGGTCCAGACAATCTGACAGTTTTGCATCATGTTAGTTTTAATCTTTCAGAAATCAAGGAAGAAGACCCCCTTGGAGAAATTAGTCGCTATAGAAGAGAAGAAAGTAAACAAACTTGACGAGCTGACATCCATATGGAAAGATTTCTTCCTCTGCACAAAAGCCTACCAAGACAGAGACCTGGCAATTAAAGAAAAATTACTGGCCATGAAGGAGAAGGAAAAGGAATTGTGTGATTACAGTGTCTTCCCAACAGTCACCTTCCCTAACGAGTATTGAAATGTATGTAAACTAATTGTAGTTATTTGAAGGGAAATAGCTAACCTTTCCAGTAGTTATTTTCATTTCAGTTTAATAATAAATATAAATAGTTCCTAATTGCCAGATTTGTCATGTTAGGAATACATGAGAGTACATAAATGTAGCAAATTGTACAATATCTACTGTGAAAATATACAAAACCCTGACATTGTTTGTATAATGGAGTTGACTGCTAAAAATTTCACTTTACCGTGTCTGAACTTTCAGATAAATGCCCAGTACATAAAGTAAGAAAATCAAACCAGAGTACAATATGCATAATACAATATCTCTGCAAACATGCACATGTTCTATTTTTTTTGTATTTGGGGATACCTTCTCTGTTTTAGAGTTTAGATATTTTTGTGATTTTAGAGTGTATATTTTGCAGAGAAATACCAAAAATATTATGGATGTCAACTTCTTCTTTATTGTACACAACATTTCAGGGCTTTTCCTTGTCCCTTCGTCAGGAGAATGCTAACTAACAGAAGAGCAGCATCTATGTACTAGTAATGTACATGCAGTCAGAGTTAATTTAAGCATGTATCACTTACCGGTAACCACTTAATCCACTTTTGCATATCAATTCTCTTTCATCCCAAATTCCCATGTTCCTTGCATGGATATCCAATTTGTTTTGATACGGAAAATGAACTTTTTAAAGGAAAGTAATAGTCTAATATTCAAGGCAATTATTTCCATTGCATTAGTTGTTATCCTGAAGAAGTTGTTTCATAGCATTTAATGTTATGGACCTTACAAGAAATGCATTGATATCTTGTACTCCAAATGAATCTGTCCATTATATTATAAGTGTATTTTGACCAGCATCTGTAAATTTAAGTTTCATATTTACATTGTCTTGATATATGTAAACCAGAATATGTGCCAAAAATAATACATGTAAGTTGTTTTAAGAAAATATAATGTTCATTTTAAGTTCATTTAAGTGAATTAGATAAAATAATAATTTGAGAACCAATTTCTTTTGGGAATAATTCATTGACTTAAATTCTGTTAACTCTGAAATTGTCATGTATCTTAATTCTGTAATGCTAGTATTTATTTGAGCTATTATTAGACATACCATTCAAAACAACATACTTACCACTGGCTGAATACTTGTTGAATGATCTTGTTCCTGAGTGAGAGTCCATCATTGGCATGGATGACATCTGTCGCCAGGTGGTGAAGAGAAGGGTCTTCATGCTCCTCATGTACCTCTGGTAGTGGCACTTTCTCATCCATGCAGTAATTATGAAGCTTCATGCACGCGATAATTACTTTACAACACTTGTCAGTGCTGAATGGCAGGCAACCAGTCGTTTTGTGTAAACATCTGTTGATAAACAATTCTGTATGCAGATCCATGAATTGAATAGGAACAATAAAAGTATCCTTTTACCATACAGATTCATTATATCTCTTACCAGCCTAATGGCAACATTTACCATGACCTTCAACTGGAGTCGTTTACCCTTTTTCATCAGACCAATAAGGTCATTTACATATGGTACCATTTCTTATGAATTCTATTTCAAAATGTTGATTTATGTTACCTTGTTACTTGAGAATATAACAATATCCAAGACATTTCTTTTTGTGTGGTCCTTTCAAGTTATTCATTCATTGTTGGAAGATAATCAAATCTGATTATCTTTCTATATTGATTTAACAAACTTGTAACATGACAGAAATATTGTTATAAAATAGTTATGTTACTAAATCGATAAACATTATAATGGCCGATTGCCAACTCCATTAATTAACTAGAATTCAAATACTCAATAACAATAACAAATTGTGATGTTTTTCTCCTAAACAGTTGATGTTAATGACATGATTTCTTTTGAATAAGGGAACAAATATTGTTACCGGGAACCGGGATTTTAATACTCCAAAAGCTCTCTCAATGGTGTTGCGAGTTTTCATGTGGGCGGTGTTATACTTTTGTTCTGCTTTGCTTCTTGGCTCCAGTACTGGGGTCAAGAGCCATTGCTTACATCCGTAACTGTGGAACAATATACAATTTTTACATGTAATCACAAGTCATTTAGTAGCAAATCTACCAACAATATACAAAAATATTCAACTATTTCAGTATTTCCTTTAATTATTTAATATATTGTGAAATGTGTAATTTTTATCCAACTTTATTGGTTACTCTCATTTTGGGGGGTTAGTCAGATGGAAGATTCTGTAAATAGTATCACAGAATATTTTGTTTGAGATAAATGATACTAACCCCGAGTCTCCGAGCAATACCCCTGGCAAGTTCCCAGTGTCAAGGAGCTCTGCAACTTGACTGTTGTTCAATATAGAGGAGTCATGGCTTGAGCCTGGCCATTTTGCAACTGCATTGCTGAATCTGCAAGTTAAAACAAATTCAATTATGTCATTATGTGTAAATCAGTGTTTGTAACAGATGTAAACGAATGTGAAATCTATATGTGCTGAAAGGCAGGTAATTTTTTCTTGTTGGAAATTTATAATGCATACACGTATTATTATAACAAAGTATTTTACTAATAAAATTTAAAAAAATATGATGATAGCAAATTGAAAATATATCCTTCATAAGAATACAAATGCACTGATACGTATGAATATTTCACAATAATTTGTTTCCATAAATATTCCTTTAATTACTAAGACAATTAATATTTTATGGACGCTTATTTATTTAAATTCTTGTCATCATAGACAGGAAATAGATTTAGAGTTATCTCCTCATCCACTAAACTCCTCACACCACAACAGCGAAAGATGTTTGTAGTGTACGTTTTTTCAAGGTGACATTATCACAAATAAATCGGAGTACTTGACGATTTTGCTTTGTTTACGTATACATTTGTAACTGTAAACAATACTCGCCTTAGTGTGTGGTCACAGATCCCCTGTACGTTGATGGCATGGTAGCCCTTCCTGCAAACGTATGCTTGCTCGACGTCGATGGGGGGACGCTTGATCGGTATGAGAGTTCCATCAACACATCCTAACACTTTTGGAAAGCCACTGATCTCATACAAGCCCATCATGGTAATGGGTGCTGATTCGACAGTAGGAAAATGTATATTGTTCAATACCTCAATTATTCCTCTGATCGTTGGGTGAATCACCCTGCATACACTTGACTTTGCGGTGCCATGGATATCTCCAAGCTCGGAGAAAAATCCGCCCTTCGCAAGATATCGCAAAGTAATCAAAACCTTGTTTTCTACCGAGATTGCATGTAAACGCTGGGTGTTCGAGGACAACCTAGATTCTAGCATGCTTACCAGTTTAAGAATGGAAGCCCTCGTCATTCTGTACCTTGAAAATATTACAGCGTCACTGTAAACATCAAGAATGCGACTACGGTCTCGAAATATCCTCTCAGGGCCAAATTTCTGTGTCCTCTGTTTATGAATTACAGCAAACGCTGCCATCTTGTTCATACACAACAATCGATCGTAAGTAAGTTACAGACGGTCATAAGCAACTTACGGAAGTGATTGTAACTTACAACTATTGTAATTTACAATTGCTTTGAGGAACGGTTGTGTGATTGTAAGTTAAAGTTACAATTGGATTGTAATGATTTTGAAAGCATTGGCTCACTGGTGTTGGAGTCTGCACAGCAAGAGTGTCATGCTAGCCATTGACAATTCAACGGTAGTAGCTTATGTAAACAAGCAGGGAGGAACCAGTTACCTTAGGGCTCGTCATATTCCCGGACGTTTCAACATTCTTGCGGACTCCTTATCAAGGCAGGACAGCGTCATTCCCACGGAGTGGACTTTACACAGGGAAGCCTTCAATTTAATTGGGAAAAAATGGGAAACTCATTTGATAGACCTGTTTACGACCCGCAGGAATAATCCTCTACCAACGTATGCAAGTCCAGTGCCGGATCCGCTAGCATGGGCAGTGGGTGCCATGTCAATACCTTAGGAAAATATGATTGCCTATGCATTCCCTCCGTTCAAAATGTTACCGTAAGTCATGGCTTGTTATTGTTGATATATATATAACGCACATATCCAGGCACTAGTGCATGCTCAAGGCGCTGGTATTTTTCCCTCGATCATTAGGATGTCAATCTCAAAGGCACATCTTATTATCAATCTCAGCTCCCTGGGATCATACAAATTGTTTTTCAACTACCAGATTCTTCATTTGATATAATTTAAAAAAAAGAAAATTTCATTTATTGACATTGCAGACCAAACTTCTGTGAACGAACTGAAAAGTGTCTTACTGCTTGCACTCAAAGTCATGCTCTCTTATCCTGGTCAGTACATCACTATGCACTCAATGTACATTTTTAGTTCCCTAGTCAATATACAACAGTATATCTAGTATGTTAATCCTAAATTAACAGTATTAACAGTATATTATCCCCCAAACACTTCCAAATTTACTATGGTCATCTGAGGAATTGGACATTACTGAGTTGCCTCCCTTAGTCTCTCAAGTGTCTGCTGATTGAGCTAGTTTATATTGGTTGATTTTGATCACCATTATATTGCAGACAGTTTCCATATAAAACAGTGAGTATATCAGTTTTATGTCTTTCATAATCGACCTTGTTTAAGTTCTATGGCCTTTCAAAAGTTTGGTATTAAAAGGTGACATCTCTGTATTTTGCATAACAAAAAGAAAAAGAAAAGATAACTCATTGACACACACATGCATGCTCACTCACTCACTCACGTGTATTGACACTGGTAACAATTGTGGTGTGGTTTCTTGCACTTTATGGCAATAGAAAAGAGTTTGCTTGAAGTCTTAACATAAATAAGACTATCAATTTATGTAGACATCTGGTAAAATCCTGAATATTCATTGATTTTTACTTTTATAGAAATATCCATTTGTATAGAGCTTATGACCCTGGGGTTTTACAAACCAAAATGCTGCACTCCCACACTCACTCTCTGGACACTTTAGCATACAGCTCAGATGTTCTAAATTTATGAATATTAGAAATATGTTTTTTTAAAAATATATTTGTGGTCATATATATATAAAAATCTAAACAATATAATTATTTTGGTTAAAGAAATTCCTTACATTAGTAATCTTACCTCTGAAATTTGGGGTTGTTTGACTGAATAACTTAGTGTCCATGGTCAATATTCAATACGGTTACCATGACTTTATATGTAAAATGTTTGTGTAAAATACACACAATAAAATATATTTTGCATGCTGAGTCATAATGTTGCTGATAGTTACATTCCTGATATGATAACAAATACAATATATATTTGTGTCAATATTTATTATCAACAGTTTATCAACAATTTAACAACCATTGAGCTTTCCCGGATGTCCATTGACTGACCTCCCTCAACATCTGTACCTGACAGGGGTGTGGTGTATTTAAGAGAGTTTGTTAATGAAAATATGCACATGTGTTTACAGAACTAGATGCTTCTCCGTATGCTGCACAAAATGACATGTAACTTGCTTGATATTCTTCAAAACTTGGTGGTGTGTGGTCCTGTGCATAGAGCTCAGGTCACAAATCAGTTGAAGTTAAGCAACGTTTGGTGCGGAGAGTCCTTGGATGGATGACCATATTTGGCAGCTTGACCCCTGGGTGTGTCTAGGACTTCAGTCCTGCCCCTGACACATGTGGTCTCACCTTAGGAGTGAGTTTGTTCAAAATTGCCTCTGTTCACAGAAAATGGGTACCCGGTGGGATAAGTCATGTGACTATAACCTTCTAGCGCCTTACAGGCATGTTGGATTATCTGGGGTAATAATAAACTGTCTGCGCGCTATGAGCATGCTGTCGGTGTGGATTTAGCACAATATAAATGGACTAATTACTATCATTATAAAACTTGACATGTCCCACTTGATTATGTATCTCAAACAAAAAAGGTTATGTTATCTGCTTGCTGGTATGACGTCACTGCTGGAAAAAGACAAATATGTATACAGTGACATGCAGTAGTGTGTTTAAAGTGTTTAATTTGTCAGGAATGAAAAATGTTAACATGCCCATCACACTTTCTATCATTAATTTATGATTTTGTTACAAGTACAACACAATTATTCATTTTCCACATCCTTTAATCCTTTGTAAATGAGTGCTATTCATCCATCTGTCCATCTGTAATGTTTCATTTCCAGAGCAGTTCTTGAAAACATAAAATATTTCCACACCAAATTTGGCGCATGGATAGGCCTAGTAGTGAACTGGAGCCTTTTTTAAACTTGGAATTTTTTTAAAGATTTATTTTAAGTTTCCATGACAACAACATTTGCCATTTTGTTCTGGGTGTGGGCCATGGGATGCATTTTCTGAAAGGAACTTAGAAACCACAAGAGCATTTAATATTGAGGTGCTTTTTGTTTTTTGCTCCCGAAAATATTTTAAATTAATATCATGTGGTGTGTTTCCAATCCTTTAACTTCTAGTCTGATTGCTCACATAATAGGATGCTAAAACTTTAGGAAGATGTCTGACTCAATAATCTAACTTTCATCAGTTTTAAGGGTTGAAAATAAAATTGTGGGTTTAATTTTCAGAATGAAAATTTTGAAAGCTTTGTTTCAAACAACAGGGTCTTGGAATCTGATAAATTGTGGAGCTATGCAATTGGATTAAGATTTTTTCATGCCAGAAATTACAAACTTGGAAATACATCTAACTTTGCATAACTTCATTAATCTTTCTCTCAAAAATGACAAAACCTTGAGATCAAACACTTTATGAAGATGTGTGATTTGGATTTATTATGGCATGGAATAGAAAAATGGATCTTTCTGAAGATTAAAAACATTTAGTTCAATTTTGGAAACTATCCAAAAAAGATCATGAAGGTTTAGGGGTGATGTGTTTTGTTGTGAGGAGAGTTGATTTGAATGTACAATGTTTATTTAAATACTTCATGGTCATAATTCCTTTTGTTCAGGATATATAAGCACCATTGTTTCAGATTAGCTGATGTTCTGGAAGGATGCACAAGACTACAATGGGTTTTAATTTTCATGATGGCAAGTATTTTAAACAATAAGCATTTTCATATTTTTAAAAGAGCATACAATTTCTATGAATATAACAGTGAATGTTAACATGAAAAGTTGCCACTTTGAGGGTTTTTCTTAAAGATTAAAGATCAATTCTTGAGAATGTGCCATCGTCTCACATCAGAGAACCATCTGTCTTCATGACATGGCCAATAACACTGATACTTTGTCTACTTGAAGGCTAATGATTTCACTTCAAAAGTCAGCCTATGTGAGTGTAGCAGGTGAGCAACAGTGCTTTGGTATTACATCACTTAAAGCCTGCATGTTTGCTGCCGAACTATTTGCTGATCTGTTTCTTAGTGCATGGATTGGCAAGATCAAAATAATGGAATTTGACCAAGAAGTTCAACTTAAGCTTCAGGTATACCAATGACCTGATAGTGTTCAGTTATGGTCAGGTAACCTATTCCCTTGCAGTTAAATCCCCACCTTCAGTAGGTATAAGGGAACCAGTAATACCTATATCTGTTCTTAAAGACTCAGAGTGTGGTAGATACAATCCACAACACTATATGACAAGAGCAATGTCCTGAACTATTCTTTCATGTAAAGCAGTATTCCAGTCGCCATAGCCTTTGGTGTCAACATTTCACAACTTTTAATATACAATCATGTTTGGTCTTTCTACAAAGATTTCAAAGTGTGTGATATGACTCTTGCTGAAAGAATTATTTGATCAAGGTTACATGATTCAAGGCTTCCTTCAAAAGTTTGATGGTAAACAACATGAAGAGGACACTTCAAAATCTGCCTCTTAGAGACAAAAATCATATTCTATGCAATACCCTAATTTATGTTGAACCATAATGGAATAGTTGTGTTTCTTTTACTTAAAGGGGGTGGTGGGGTAGCCTAGTGGTTAAAGCGTTAGCTCGTCACACCGAAGACCCGGGTTCGAATCCCCACAAGGTACAATGTGTGAAGCCCATTTCTGATGTCCCCTGCCGTGCTGTTGCTGGAATATTGCTGAAAGCGGCTTAACACCAAACTCAGCCAGTCAGTCTTTTACTTACAATGTAGATGCATTTAGGTTTATTGTGAAAATGTTTCTTTTAACCTTTTAACCTTCACGACCTTAAGAGATGTTTTTGTATATTATTTTCCATAACAGTAACAAGAGCTGCAGCATGTCTAGGCTGTGTTTTGTCTGCTCTGTTTGTGATCTCACTGTGCTAGCTGACTTTTGGCTATTCTGTCTTTCTTATTCCTGTTAATTAATTTAAGGGTGTTCTTTCCAGGAATTTACAGCATCTGGACTGGAAGAAAGTTAATATATTTAGTTTAAAATATTGTTTGTCAATAATTATTTCCTTTCTAAGCAGAGATTTTCATGAGAACTTTTTTTTAAATGACCAGTTGATTTAAGAATTATCACATATACATCTGTTGAATATTTGGCTTTGTGTACACATGCAAATATTTCAGAAAATGTCAGTTGAGCTGTAGTGTACATCTTTGTTATATTGTTATGACTCCTATGATTTAACACTGCCTTACAACAATCCTAATGCTATGAGCCCTTTCTGAACGGGACCCAGGTTTTTTCTTTTCCTCAGCTACCTCAAATGAATTTTGCAAAATTTCTATTTTTCATAAATTTTTGACGATCCATTTGAATGCTGGTATATTTCTGCTTGAGTTAGTTTGGTGTAACATCTCAATATGTCATTCAGTATGTCATGTTTAGATCATGTGTTTGTATTGTCATTATGGTCCACTATATCTTTATCAAGATTGCAGTAACATGTTCTGCATTTTCCATTTTTCTAGATATTTGTAATATTCCTGTCATATGTTCTTGACTAATTCTTCAATATTCTGAACTTTTATCAAAAAAAGTTCCGAACATTTTCCATAATCAGAAGAAGTGTTTGCTAAAAGCAGAGCCCATTCTAGGATTTGGACTATATTCTAAGCATGTGGTCATGAATCACTCTCAAAATGTCATGATACATATGCTCACTAAAAGGTGACTATATACAGCACTATCTCAACAATATAGTTGCTTGGCCTGAAAGACCTTGTTCATTGGTTATACGAGTCTCTACATGTGCTACCGGGAATATGTTTCGTCTCACTTTTCTTAATTGGAGGAAATACTTCACATTCACATTGTGAAGCGGTCTTTTTAGACCATAACCTCCAGCACTTCCTGTCATTTCCTTGACAGACACTGGCACTGCATCATTTTCATGTTTTTGTCTGTATCTCTTTCATGGAATGATGTATTCCACATCGTTCAGAAATCAGTTCTTAAGCCAATAGTTTCCATCCTATTTCAAAAGACCATCACAGTATAGATAATAAAACCTTTACTCAATCAATCTTTCAAAAGACCGAGCAGATTTATCCAGGCCAGAGTCCTTTTCAACAATGGCTATAGACTTACAAATAGTCTCTGAAATGAACATATTTTGCAGATAAAACAGTTCATAATTAAAAAAATATAGTACAATGAAAAGGAGTCCTGAGACTAGTTTTACTGTCTCGATTATCACCATAGATCAATTATCATTGATACTGAAGAATATTTGCCTTTAAGCGTTTATCCTTATGGTAATTAAATCAATACATGTTGCCACAACTTCCCAATCTCAGCGGGGAATGACAAATGTCTTTAGAATATACTGATTAATATTTTCAAAGAAAAATTGATCAGCAATGTTGATACATTATCAAACATTATGTTTAATCTTTTCTCTATGTCTGGCAATAAACCTTGGACTTAATGATAAAATTGGTTCTTGTAACGGAAGCAAACCCAGCTGGAATGATTTCATAGCAATCACTGTGTTCTAATAATTTTATCAGAATTCTAGAGTTAGCAAGTATATAATAAAGCATGTAACAGTAGGATGTGTGAAGACTTCTATGTTCTTAGTAACAGTGCAAAAATATTCCTCAAAATGGTGCTCTTTGCAATAAACAAGAAGTTGTTAACATAAAGTTGTGTGCTTTTATTAACTGTGTTCTGATATCATTCCTTCTGAAGACCATATTAGTGTATTGTAAAACAATTTTTTATAAAAATATGTTTTTGAAGTTGACATTAGGGGTGAAACGGTATGTACTTACCACGGTACGGTACGTATTATTGCGGTACAAGGCTCACAGTTTGGTGTGTTTCGGTTCAGTAAGATATGATCATAATGCAGAAAATTGACAAGAGCCAAACCTTACATTGTTTAATAACATGTAAAAAACACATAATCTTTGTTATTT
Source organism: Haliotis rubra (assembly GCF_003918875.1). Taxonomy (NCBI): domain Eukaryota; kingdom Metazoa; phylum Mollusca; class Gastropoda; order Lepetellida; family Haliotidae; genus Haliotis; species Haliotis rubra. The sequence goes on from NW_025767501.1 coordinate 961,719, forward strand.
TGAATGAACAAAACTGTCATTTTATGACTAGATAGAAGAACAGTACGAAAACCGAAAATACCGAATTTTTGGATTGCATTAAGGTATACTGAACCGAAAGGCAAAATACTGCGGTTCCACTAATACCGTCGTATATCGCTTCACCCCTAGTAGAAGTAGATATGTACTTCATGTTATAAACTATAGAGTCCAAGTTTATTTCCAGTAAAAGACCATAGGCTTGCCCAAAATACGTTCCAAAAATACCCTTTCAAAGTTACCTTATGCTTAAGTCATTAGATGATACTGGTAGAACAACATGGGCATCAAAAGTTAAAAATATTCTTTTTAATTATGGTTTGGATATGTTTGGTTGAGCCAAGATGTTGGTGATGTAAACATGTTTGTAAGCTTATTTATAAGAAAATTTACAATAGTCTTGGTACTCTTCCTTGAGTAATTCCTCCAAATTCTGCAACTATACTGGGTGATGGTCAGTTTATCCCCAATAACCATTCATCATGAATGCTGAATCTGGGACATAATTGGCTTGATGCAAGATCATAAAGGAAATCTATGTGATAAGAAGGTGAAGGTTCTTCTTGCAACAACATAATAATATTGTAACAGTTATTGTACTGTTGGTAATGCATGCTTTACTACACACACAAGCACACACCTGTCATATGTATTTACATTGTCATTAATCATCCCTTCCAACTTCTGCATGATTGAAAAGTTAGACCTATTCATGTCATTCTCATTGTGATTTCCTTGGTTACCATAGTTACAGGAGTCATATTTACTAGATAGAACATCTCTAAAATATATTATGAACGTGATTCATCATACTTATTATGTATGTCACAGAATGGTCGCCAGGATATTAGTCTTTCTATTCAAACAAGATATTGATTGCCAATATTTTCACTGATTGAAACATCTTTCTGTAATTTCAGGAATAATGTTCATATGATGAAACTTTGGTATCCAGATAGTTATTAATGCCAGAGCAGCATCAACCTTAGAATGATGATGTACAATATTGTTGCTGAAGGTAATGCATCTTGTGGTTGTTGAGATGAATATGATATGGTTCTGGTTGATTGCAGTTCCTTGATTGTAGGGGCGGTGGGGTAGCCTAATGGTTAAAGCGTTGGCTCGTCACGCCAAGGACCCGGGTTCGAATCCCCACATGGGCACAATGTGTGAAGCCCATTTCTGGTGTCCCCCGCCGTGATGTTGCTGGAATATTGCTAAAAGCGGCGTAAAACCAAACTCAGTCAGTCAGTCAGTCAGTCCTTGATTGTAACAGAATTCTTTCTTTACACTTGTATTTTCTTGATTACATTACCTGGGTTTGGATTTCTTATCTGTACATGTATGGAACAGTTGAAATGCATGGTCATTGAAATGTTTGGTTGTGGAGATGGAAAGTGAGTTACGTGTATGAGTTGTATGTGTGAAGATTTCTCCATACCAGTGTTCAGAAGAAAAACATAAGCTGGACGATGCAACCATTTGTGTATGGAATGTAGTGGTAGTGTTAATGAAATAATGTTGTAGGACTTGCAAAATACATCATGCAGTCCCTCCTGGATTCCGCGGCGAATTTTTAAGAATTCCACGGTAAATTTAAGTAAATTCTGCATCCCATTTTTCAAAACTCTGCAAAAGATTCTGCAGTTAAATACTTGAAAACACAACAACAAAAAATTATAAAGAATTTCAAACTTTATTTCTTAAACACAAAGCTGTAAATGGTTTAAAGCTTCATGACATTCAAGGTCCAGCCTGCAGCTTGTTTACTCTTGCAAGATGTTTGTTTAATTTAGGAAGATGATCTTACGTGTGTGATCAGGAATGACATTACATACTCCACAAAATATTGTTTCGTTTGATAGGCAATCTTGATTCAACTTCCAAAATAACAAAATTCCGCGGCAGAAAAATGGCAAATTCTGCAGGTCTTCTGCATAAAAAAACATTTTCCGTGGACCAGACGTTTTTCTGCATGAAAAGGTATTTTCCGCAATTTATTCTGCAACCGCGGAATCACGGAATCCAGGAGGCAAGGATCATGGCTTCCTGGAAGCCATCAAATCTGAGTTAGGCAAATGGTTGTGCGCAAAAGCAGCGATCTATGTTTACAGGTTAAGATAAGACATTATTGACATTGTCATTGTAACGCTTCCTTTGTCATTGTTCAGCTCTTCTGACAAGTGGATCCTCAAATGAGGAAATAATTCATTGTTGAATATACTGGTCATTTTGTGCTATTTGGAATTCTAAAAACAAAATACATCACTGTCAGACTTGCTCTTTTAACCAAACAAGCAGATTACCAATTGGCTGAAGCCTAAATGTAAATCAGTCACACTATTTATTTATAAATGAAAGATAAAAATCATAATGGAGGCATTTTCTGCTTCTGTGGCTTCAGAATCTGCCAATAATACTCCTGTGAGTGGCTAGAGTTGGACATGCTTTGAAAACTAAGACTTTGAGTCAATACAAACTATTTTATTGAGAATCATACTGTAAGGAGACTTAATGTCACCTAGGAATCTCCTTCAAGGTGACAATCTTATACCTTCAAAATGTTTATGTGCAAAGAGGAAATGAAACATTGCTGGTGTTATGGATGCTTTACATATTTCAGTGCTGAACAGCAGTATGAAATAGAATTCAGTCAGTTTTTGGTTTAGTGAATTCATGTGCATGTTTTAACATGGTTCATCTTGAAAATGGCTCAGTTTTCATTACATTGTTTACAGACCTAATCCAGACTCACAAATGCCCCAAATACCAACTTTTGAAGCAAACCTGCAGGGAAAGGGAGGTAACTCTATGACTTATTCCCAAACATATTTTTCCTAAACGAATCATGATGTGGGGTTGGGTAGCTTTAGAAGAAATGCTAATCTTGTAAGTTTGTTGTGGCTTGAATCCAGGGATATTTTATAGCTACAACATCAGACCCTTGAGTAGGGTAGGGAACATTCATTGCAAGTCTTTGTTTCCTTCTGTATGGCTGTGATAAGTGTTGTCTGTAGATTAGGAAGTATAGTCACAGACACTGTAGAAATGACATTCAGGGATGTTCTTATCTGTGAAATATCACAACTCAAATTGTGGAATCCCTTTCATATCATGAGTCAGTGTAGTTTTATGTTGCTTTTCATTCAAGCAATATCACGGTAGAGGACAACAAAAATGAGCTTCACACATAGTACCCATGTGGGCAATCGAACGTGGATCTCAAGTGTGATGACAGAATACTTTAACCACAAGGCTATCCCTTTGGCATTAGTTAATATCATGTATATATAGTATAAATGTTTTGTTAAACTTTGTGCTTGAAATGTATTTAGTTTCTATTAAATTTACAAATTTGGTATGTCTGGCCAGAGACCATATATGGTCTCTGGTCTGGCACACCACACATGTAACTTTCATATTGTTGAAGCTTAAAACAATATTCACTCATGTACTATAAGTTGTAAACACACCAGGTCCGCTCCTAGTTCATGACACAGTTGTATTATTCAAGACGGAAGTAGCAGGTATTTCCTTCCAAAAACCTAGTGAACTTCAACAAAGAGCCTAGAAAAACAAGCCATAGTTTACTTCAAGTCGGCATATAATCTGATAATTTCTTCATGATTCATCTATACAAAGACTTCAGATTCGATGGCGCCAAGAATGGGAGAGAACCAAAGTTGGCTGGAATGTATTCTCTCAGAGATGTCATTAGTCTGTAAGAGATATCTGGTAAGATTACACAGGGTGATTGAAATGTATGTCCTTTTTGTATGTGTCATTGTGAACATTGCCAAAATGTCTAAATAAGTCTCAAAATGTGAGGTTGGGCTGCTTTGCACGCATTCTTGAGTCAGGGTCCAATTATTGACCTATTATCACTTTACTTTGTTGGGATCATCTGAAACACATAAAGTACAGGAGATGTTGTGGACAGTGTGAAGAATGAAGGGGCATGCTTTAAAGTATTTTCTGCCATGGAAAATGTAATTTAATGTAATTATGTTACATTAATCAAGATGATTTGTATTGTATTGCCGTTGCCATCTTGTGTTTATTTTCAGTGTGTCACAATGTGAATTAGACACACTCTGTCACTAACTTTTTGGTTGGGATTTGGAGAATTACCTTATTTTGTATACATTGTTTACACTCCAGGCCAGTGAAGGATGTGATGTTGCCGTCGGCTATTGTGTCATTAAATGTTTGCTAGTCATGCAGAAGATGCATGGTAATGTGCCTGATTCTCAGCATGCATACTATGTTTACTCAGTTTTGATCAGGGAATTCAAAGGCGGACAACAAAGTTAGTGAGTTTGGATAATTGCCACTTTGAAAAGTCTTTTATTTTAATCACAACAATCCAGCTTACAGTTGCAGGAAAGCCCAAAGTGCTGCAGTCATTAGACATTACCACTTTAGTTAAATCCACATGGGTATGATGCTAACAAACTAATTATTATGACAGGGATTGTCATGCATTATCCATGATCAAAGGATCCTGCCAATCCTAAGGGAAATAACTGTAGATATTGTGCTGCTTCAGACAGCCAGACACCCATGCACCTGAGCCTACCTGAGCACCCAAGATGGCTGATCCACTGATCCAGTATCATCTTTGACCAGAATCTTCAGTAACCCATGCTTGTCGTAAAAGACGACTAACAGGGATTGGGTGGTCAGGCTTGCTGACTTGGTTGACACATGTCATCGTATCCCAATTGTGTATATTGATGCTCAGGGTGCTGTTCACTGGATTGTCTGGTCCAGACTGGATTATTTACAGACCGTCACCATATAGCTGGAATATTGCTGAGTGTGGCGTCAAACAACCAAGCAACCAGTCTTAGACCAGAGAGCATGCTCCACCCTCAGGACAGTGAGTCACAGTCCAGGTTCTAGATCTTGTGTCTTTAAACAATAGTTTTGTTTGAATATATATTCTTTATTGAAACAGTGTTTGTGCCCAAGTTATCATTGAAAAACAGTCTTGTAATTGTAATAAATTGCTTCTGTAAACATTCAGTAGAGGGCAATGGTTTGTTTGTTCCTGGATTTAGAATGGGAATGAAGTGTAATCGACAAGCCTCTAGAGCAGCAGGAATAGTCTAGCATAGTAAAGACATTTCTTGAAGCTTGTTTTTATGTACATAAAGGGGTACATGCCTGCCTGTGTCACTTCTCCCTTTACACCAAGACCAGCAGTCTGTGAAGATTGGTATTTTCTACGGGGTATCCATTGCCATTGTAATTGTACTGCCATTTTAATTGTACTGCCATTGAATCTTGTACTGCCATAGTAATTGTACTGCCATTGTAATTACTTTACAGTTATTTGTTTTGATGTGTTGTTAAGTTTAGAAAACAATTGTTAATTGTACATTTCTTTGTTTTTTGCTGGTTAAACACCAAATATTTTATGTACAATTTTTTCTGATTAACTTTATGGTTATACATGTACTTGGAAATGGTCACATAAGAACAGAGATATGAATTTGAATGCTTTTTGATGGACTATTAAAGGGGTTGACAATTCCGTTTGTGTGAGTTTTATGATACACAAGCATTTTATTGGTTACCTAAATTGGACATGAACATTACTTGAAAATAGACATTCCACAATGGCATGTTGAAACCTCATCGGTAACACCTATTGGGGACGCTGTTCGTTATCTGGAAACTAGAAATGACATTTATTTATGAAAGTATTTATTTCAAGTGTGAAGGACAAGCCCTCAAGCGCCAAGTTATTTTAGTGGAGTGGCTGAAAATGGCAGGAAAATAACATAGAAACTGTTGCTGTGGGAGCTTGTCCTCATTCCTTATCAAAATGATGGAAAGTATCTGTAAAGTACATTCAAATGAGATACATGGTTGGATTTGATTTCTTGAAAATGTTACTTTTTCAGTAAGGCCATATTGACAACTGACTGACTTGCTGACTTTCTCAAATTTCATGGCACTATCAATAGTTGATGTTGGCAATTACAGATTTTATGGACATAAAATACAGTGTTACTGCACAGTTTCACATAACATGGCCACTCAGCTCAAGTGTCAAGAATGGATTTAAGAAGTGACCCACCTTTTTTCATTTTGATTGGCATTTTGACTACAAATTGTAGAACTCTTGCTTGAAAATCACAAACTATTCAGTACACTTGATAGAATATTTGGCACCAAATTATGAGATTGTCATCAGACATTGCTGTCAATCCCCAAACAATATGTGCATACTGGGGAGGGAATTCCTAGTTCCAAAACATAAATCAGGGTGATGTACGTCTAGTTCTGAATTCTCAATCCAGAATGTACCTCTGAAAGCTCTGCATTTAGAACCATCTTTCAATGGATTGTCAAGAGAATTCCAGTTACTAACAATCTTTATTATCTCAGTCCCACATATCACTCGTCTGGAAATATGTCGATAAAGTTGTCTTACAAAACACGATTTTGTTAAACATCAGGAATGTTATCAGGTCTGATCTTAAACAAGGATAGCATTTGTTGTTCAATGATTAGATCTTGCACTTACAGTATGTGGTTTTGTCTCTACACCTCCCCGAGGGTCATTATGTTTTGGTTTACTGACAGAATGTAAATTTTGTGTTAACACAAACAATGTTTCTTTACCATGAACAGTGGTTGCAAACTGAAGCTTGTGAAGTCAATGCTAAATTACTTGGTCATATTGTTGGATTAGTGAGAAGAGGAACTCTGAGACATGGAAAGAACAAAAACCTTTCCTTTGTAATATAAAACCACAGAACTCTTCAAAACAAACAATGTGGTCATGGTGTGTCCATCTTGGTTTTTATTGTATTGGTGGGCTGCTGGACAACCAGAAATGGGCTTCACATTGTATCCATGTAAGGAATCAAATCAGGTGATGTATGAACACTTCAACCACTAGGCTACCTACCCCACCACCCCAGATCTGACCTGAGGTCAGATACCTTGACCACATGACCACAGGGTTAACTTGTCAGCTGGTAGAGGGTAAGGATGTCATGTGTCTGATGACTTTATGCCCTGCTGTAACAGTTTACTGGAATCCCAGATTCACCATGATTATAAGTCTTGGTTTGTAAGCACTATACTTGTTCTCAAGGGTTTCACCGGAACGGTAATCATCCCAGACCTGCATCCCTTTGTGCTTCTCACACTAGATGACACATCCCAATGCATGAACAACAAGTTGCTGAAGCCAACTCACTCATTAACTCATAAAACAAGACCACTTCAGCTTAACTGAGAAGACATTTGGGTGCTTTATTGTAAAAGTACGGCATTTAGGATTTGGCAACTTTGGCAGTCTAAAAAATTCAGGTTTGAAGATTTACAGTTTATACAAACCATATGTACTTGCATTGAAAAATAAGTCAACACACCCAGACAGTTCAGAGACAAGTAGACACTTAACAGTGTAAGCAATGGAATTCCTCCTCTTATGCCAGTGCTTATGATTGTTGCAGAGTTTATTTATCTATACTCTCACACTAAATATCATGTAATTTACACATTCCCAGAAGAGACATGTATAACTTTTATAAGGCACATCACAGATGAATATTGACAGTTGATGCTGACAAGCATGAAATCACCTTGCTGCTGTGTATTTGAGTGTTACATACTGACGTAGTGTATGAAGAATGAAGCAACAATTCCATCTACTGAGGATATTTTTAACTATTAAGAATAAATACAAGTTCTTTGCTTCCATCAATTCCTGGAATTGTGTAATGATGCTGTTGTAGAGTACTGTTAAGAAGGATTTCTGGTCAAAATAGGTTCCAGAAGCCTGCTATTACCATTACAGATGACTCTAATGAAGGTTTACTTGACACAACAGGTCCACAGCATCATTGAGTGTTGTTCCAGATGCTTCAATATTGGGTTTCCTTGACACAACAGGTCCACAGCATAATATGAGTGTTGTTCCAGATGCTTCAATATTGGGTTTCCTTGACACAACAGGTCCACAGCATAATATGAGTGTTGTTCCAGATGCTTCAATATTGGGTTTCCTTGACACAACAGGTCCACAGCATAATATGAGTGTTGTTCCAGATGCTTCAATATTGGGTTTACTTGACACAACAGGTCCACAGCATCATATGAGTGTTGTTCCAGATGCTTCAATATTGGGTTTACTTGACACAACAGGTCCACAGCATAATATGAGTGTTGTTCCAGATGCTTGGGTTTACTTGACACAACAGGTCCACAGCATAGGGTTGTTCCAGATGCTTCAATATTGGGTTTACTTGACACAACAGGTCCACAGCATCATATGAGTGTTGTTCCAGATGCTTCAATATTGGGTTTACTTGACACAACAGGTCCACAGCATCATATGAGTGTTGTTCCAGATGCTTCAATATTGGGTTTACTTGACACAACAGGTCCACAGCATCATGACAATATTGGGTTTCCTTGACACAACAGGTCCACAGCATAATATGATGTTGTTCTGATGCTTCAATTTGTTCCAGAGCAACATATGTGTTTTGTTCCAGATGCTTCAATGTTGGGTTTTACTTGACACAACAGGTCCACAGCATAATATGAGTGTTGTTCCAATGCTTCAATATAGGGTTTACTTGACACAACAGGTCCACATATGAGTGTTGTTCCAGATGCAATATTGGGTTTACTTGACACAACAGGTCCAGAGCATCATATGTGTGTTTTGTTCCAGATGCTTCAATATTGGGTTTACTTGACACAACAGGTCCAGAGTGCTTCTAGATGCTGCTCAATATAGGGTTTACTTGACACAACAGGTCCACAGCATCATGTTGTCAGATGCTTCAATATTGGGTTTACTTGACACAACAGGTCGAGAGCATCATGTGTGGTTTGTTCTAGATGCTTCAATATAGGGTTTACTTGACACAACAGGTCCACAGCATCATTGAGTGTTGTTCTAGATGCTTCAATATTGGGTTTACTTGACACAACAGGTCGAGAGCATCATATGTGTTTTGTTCCAGATGCTTCAATATTGGGTTTACTTGACACAACAGGTCCACAGCATAATATGAGTGTTGTTCCAGATGCTTCAATATTGGGTTTACTTGACACAACAGGTCCACAGCATAATATGAGTGTTGTTCCAGATGCTTCAATATTGGGTTTACTTGACACAATAGGTCGACAGCATCATATGAGTGTTGTTCCAGATGCTTCAATATTGGGTTTACTTGACACAACAGGTCGAGAGCATCATATGTGTTTTGTTCCAGATGCTTCAATATTGGGTTTACTTGACACAACAGGTCCACAGCATCATATGAGTGTTGTTCTAGATGCTTCAATATAGGGTTTACTTGACACAACAGGTCCACAGCATCATTGAGTGTTGTTCTAGATGCTTCAATATTGGGTTTACTTGACACAACAGGTCGAGAGCATCATGTGTGGTTTGTTCCAGATGCTTCAATATTGGGTTTACTTGACACAACAGGTCGAGAGCATTATGTGTGGTTTGTTACAGATGCTTCAATATTGGGTTTACTTGACACAACAGGTCCACAGTATGCAATGATTGACAGTAACAATTCTGTTGAGGGTTTCACTGGGCAGAATAGGTTAAATATTATTAAATTTCCAAAATGCTTTTTGATTTTGATTTTTTTAAATATCCAATAATAGTAGAGTAAATTGGCAGTTATCAGTATGTTCCATTTACTTTTACTTGTCAAGGGTGCTGTGTGCTGCACATGGCAAACATGTGGCCTTCTGCAGGTATGGTTGACTTTATTGTTGGTGACAATATCAAATGGAAACTTCAACAATTACTGTCTCCAATGATTAATTATAGCCCCGGACACAGACCGTTTTCAAACTTGGTGAACATTCTGTACCAAAAGGGAAGGTACAATGCAAAGTCTGATTTTGAAAGTAGGATTTTCTGAGAAAACTATTTGGTTCCTATGCCTCTGATCTAACAAGGAACTCTGTCTATGAAGTCTCCAATGTTCTCCAAAATATCATTGAATGGTCTAACAAACCAACTCTCATTCTTGGAAAATTCATCTCTGATCCAGTAGATCTAGAGCAGTTTCAGAAAATACAACTGCATGACAATTGTCAACCAAGCCACTCATTGCCTTGGGAGAATGCTATGGCTTTCATAGTTCAGTCTCTGTGCATGATGTATTCCTGAAAGTATGCCATTTCTTACATCATTACATTATTACCATCTCCTTTGAATTTGTTCAGATCTTCAAGGAAATTACCAACTTGTCCTTAAATATGGAGGGAAAACATCACTACCAAATAATACAAACATATTATTAAATATATGTCAAGGAATCAGATGTACAATACTGGAATCACCTTTTGGATCGTGGATGTCAATATTTAATTTCACCAAAGCATGTTCATCAGTTTCTTTACTGATTTGATTAAATTTTTTTTTGCAATTTAAGCATCAATGTTTTTTCTTTGAACATCTTAAAAATCATAATCCAATATTTGTACAATTTTTTTTAACCAACTCAGTGTTCTAATAACCGAGCTATAATCAGCTCCTCATGGTTATTCAAGGATTATGCAGCTATTAATTTATCAGATCTTTTAAAGAAAATACACAGAGATTCATGGATCAATTCTTTGGAACAGATGTTCTTTTTTTTCCAAAGACTCTTTTTGTTGACATTTGTTTGACCAATTATTGCAAGTATGTTTTGTGGAGCAAATTCTTTGAATGCAAATTCCTGAGCAAAACAGACCATTAAATTTTGATGTAAAATTCTGGCCATGTCTCCATAACTTAAGCATGTTGTGGAGCATGTTTTTGATAAATTTTAGATGTACACGCCTCCAGATTGTGATTTTCAACATAACGTGTGCATTCTGCACTGGTGCCAAACCCCACCATTTTAAAAAAACCCATACTTTCATAAGAAACTGCATTTTTCAATCAACCATATCTCAGCGGAAAATTCATAAATAATTTCACTTTTTATGAACATCAATATTTGCACAAGTGTAGACTACATCTTATTGTGGTGTCATGGGACATCTCCTAATTTCTTCATTGAGGTTTCCATGGAAACATATGTAGTCAAACATATTGTCATATTTTCGTTAAGGTTTTTATCCCTTTCATTTCTATTTTCAGTCAGCTGTTTTGATCGTTTTATGTCTAATCAGTTTGTAAGCAATTTGTAACAACTGTAAGCTTTTTGAAGAAAGTGAAAAGAAATATGGATTAAATCTGGCCCTTCACTCAATGATGGTGTTGATCATTGGAAACACAAATTAATATCACTCATTGATTGTGTAGATCATTGGAAGCATAATTTACCCTCACTCATTGATTGTGTAGATCATTGGAAACACATATTAATATCACTCATTGATTGTGTAGATCATTGGAAGCACAATTTACCCTCGCTCATTGATTGTGTAGATCACTGGAATCACAATTTACCTTCACTCATTGATTGTGTAGATCATTGGAAACAGAAAATACCCTCACTCATTGATTGTGTAGATCATTGGAAGCACAATTTACCCTCACTCATTGATTGTGTAGATCATTGGAAACACAAATTACCCTCACTCATTGACTGTGTAGATCATTGGAAACAGAAAATACCCTCACTCATTGATTGTGTAGATCATTGGAAGCACAATTTAACCTCACTCATTGATTGTGTAGATCACTGAAAGCACAATTTACCCTCACTCATTGATTGTGTAGATCATTGGAAAAAGAAAATACCCTCACTCATTGATTGTGTAGATCATTGGAAACAGAAAATACCCTCACTCATTGATTGTGTAGATCATTGGAAAAGAAAAATACCCTCACTCATTGATTGTGTAGATCATTGGAAACACATCATTGTATAATGTATATCACTCATTGATTGTGTAGATCATGATGGAAACAGAAAATACCCTCACTCATTGATTGTAGTAGATCACTGATTGATTGTGTAATCACTGGAAACAGAACATACCCTCACTGATTGATTGTGTAGATCATTGGAAACAGAAAATACCCTCACTGATTGATTGCTTGTGTAGATCATTGGTAACAGAACATACCCTCACTGATTGATTGTGTAGATCATTGGTAACAGAACATACCCTCACTGATTGATTGTGTAGATCATTGGAAACACAAATGTATATAACTGATTGATTGTGTAGATCACTGGAAACAGAACATACCCTCACTGATTGATTGTGTAGATCATTGGAAACACAAATAAATATCACTCATTGATTGTGTAGATCATTGGAAACAGAACATACCCTCACTGATTGATTGCGTAGATCATTGGTAACAGAACATACCCTCACTGATTGATTGTGTAGATCATTGGAAACAGAAAATACCCTCACTCACTGATTGATTATATCACTGATTGATTGTGTAGATCACTGGAAACAGAACATACCCTCACTGATTGATTGTGTAGATCTGATTGATTGTGTAGATCATTGGAAACAGAACATACCCTCACTGATTGATTATGTAGATCATTGATAACAGAACATACCCTCACTGATTGATACCCTCACTCATTGATTGTGTAGATCATTGGAAACAGAACATACCCTCACTGATTGATTGCGTAGATCATTGGTAACAGAACATACCCTCACTGATTGATTGTGTAGATCATTGGAAACAGAACATACCCTCACTCATTGAACATTGGTAAACAGAACATACCCTCACTGATTGATTGTGTAGATCATTGGAAACAGAACATACCCTCACTGATTGATTGTGTAGATCATTGGAAACAGAACATACCCTCACTGATTGATTGTGTAGATCATTGGAAACAGAACATACCCTCACTCATTGATTGTGTAGATCATTGGTAACAGAACATACCCTCGATCATTGATTGTGTAGAGCATTTGGAAACACAAAATACCCTCACTCATTGATTGTGTAGATCATTGGGAACACAAATTAATGTCACTGATTGATTGTGTAGATCATTGGAAACGCAAATAAATATCTCTCATTGATTGTGTAGATCATTGGAAACACAATTTACTCTCACTCATCGATGGTGTACATCTTAGAAACACAATTTACCCTCACTCATCGATGGTGAAGATCTTAGAAACACAATTTAACCTCACTCATCGATGGTGTAGATCTTGGAAACACAATTTACCCTCATTCATCCATGGTGTAGATCTTGGAATCACAATTTAACCTCACTCATCGATGGTGTAGATCTTGGAAACACAATTTACCCTCATTCATCCATGGTGTAGATCTTGGAATCACAATTTACCCTCACTCATTGATTGTGAAGATCTTGGAATCACAATTTACCCTCACTCATCCATGGTGTAGATCATTAGAGAAACTTTTTACCCTCACTAATCAGTGTTGTGGATCATTTATGATAACTGGCTGATGTACCTTACAGTTCACTGGGAGTTAGCTGTCATATTGCTGACCATAGTGTGAAGCAAAATTCCCCTGCTCGCACTAAAATGTTTTGTAGAGTACAAAGCCATTACAGCTGGCCTCAAGCAGGCACTGAAAATTGCTCAGGGACTTGAATCCATTTATGTTTGTAATTATTTCTATGCATCCCATGTTACTGTTTTTTTCTATATCTTGTCTTTTCTGTGTTCGGAATGCATTTAAAACCTTGCCAAATGATTTGTATTTTGGGGTCACAGTTTTATAAAAAACAAATCAGATTTTTAAAATTTCACGCTTGATTTTTTTGGTGGGGTTCTAATGAAATAGAAACTGATACTTTGTTACAGGTTTTAGATGTTAGGGTTCAGTTGGAAGATGACATCTGCTGATTACACAACATGTGCTGTTTTAGCACACCTGAACTGACGTGTTAGTTTTATCTTTCTTCAATTAAAGCTTTATGGTACCAAGGACCTTTCCAATAAAAACTATTTTTTCTAGCTTGGTCAGATTTTAACCTGTCAATCAAAACAGGTTTGATCCTTTTCATGAAACATTCAAGTTTATCACATCTGAATTCATGAAGCTCTAAAGTGTGAGACTTTGTGTAGATGATTCCACAATACAGTCCCCAAAATGTGTTCGTAGAATTCTGATCTTATATATGAGAGCCAAAGCTGGACTCGACTATTTGGTGTACTCTAATCTGTGTCTGTGTTCTAGTTTTCTGTGTGTAATATGGATAAATGTTTGTCTAGATTTACATGACATTCAGGATGTAAATGTAAATTTGAAGGTATTTAACTCTTGTAGTTTAAGTGTAATGGCCTCCTTGCTTTGATGCAGTTTATAGATGAAGGTGAGCTACAGTGTGTTGTGGTTTTATGTGCTGCAGCTGCACTACTGGTAATGAGCAGTCTTCAGAGAAACGTGTGATAAATGTTCTCTGTCAATACCTTGAAGCAGAATTAATGTCACCATAAATAAAAAATACCTATTATCCACATTTTTTCAGTTGGTTTGTGTGTAAGGAATAGAAACCTAGGAAAGTACTATGCTTATTTATGGAGAAATTCAAGTCTTCAGCAGATGTTCCCGTGCTGATGTTTTCCAGAAAAGATTTGTATCTTTATGTTCGATGTGTAGGGAACCATTTGTAGGCAGATGATAGAATGAATTGTTATTGTCAGCTTTGATCTTTGATCTTTGATCATAGTGATCATTGACTCAGGCAGTCAACCCAGGTTTGCTTCCCCCAGACTCAAGTATCTGCAGGCAGCTATGATATTTCAGGAATTTTACTGACTATGACATAAAACAAAGGAAACTTGTAGCTGTTTTGAAATTGAGATTATGCTGCTTGGTGTTAGTCCCAGTGGTCTGGAACCCGTCTGTGTTAGAATTAATCTTCAGCAACTCATGCATGTCATAAAAGGCCCCAAACGGGATTGGGTGGTCAGGCTCGATGACTTCGTTGACAAACATGTCATCGTATCCAATTTGCGTACATCGATGCTCATGATGTTGATCACTGCATTGTCTGATCTCCATTACTTACAGACCGCCACCATATGGCTTGAATATTGTTGGTTAAACAACCAACCAACTCAGTAGCCTGGATTGATGCTGTCACCATCAACCATCAGTTTACGTGATCCCAACCAGTACATCACATAAGTTGTGTCTCCATTCAAGGTCTCCATGAAATTGAGTTGAAAGCTGGCAGGAATTCAGTTTTCAAATAGGTTTTTAATAACTTTTGGCAGGTTGATGAGACACAACTCAGGTCTAATAACAACACCCAAGACACTCCTCCTTTATACAGGTGCAGCTGACCTTCAAGGTACTATCACTTTCTAGAACCCATCAATGATCAGGGGCAGATGACTCTAAGTTCAATTACAGTTAAAATCTTGCGATGACAACACTAAACATTTTACTAGTGTTTCACTCAGTTGCTGCCACCGACAATCACAACAGTTGTATTGACATGTTTGTAGTGCATGTATTTTAATTTGTTCAGATGATAACAACAATGTAGGTCAGGGTGGCCCAGTCATCTTCAGCATCATACTATGCAAAGATCTCTTCCTAAGGCATGCCAATTGCAACATACACCTTGTTTATGCTACTGTGTCAACCTCTAGGGTTTCATTAATGTGATGAATCAGCTTCATGTCAGACTTCATCGTAACAAGCCCTCGTGTTCTTTGAAATCTGCATTCTACTCATCACACTTACTTGCTCTAGATTTCAAAACCTGTTATGTGATACAATAACACAATAATGTTGCCCAACTATTACTAAACAATTATGTTGCCAAACAGTTACTTAACAATAATGTTGCCAAACACTAACTGAACAATAAAGGTTTCCAGCAGAAAATAATAAATTGCTGAACATTTACTAACCACTAATGTTGGTAAACACTTACAAACCAATGATGTTGCCAAACATTTACTTAACAATAAAGGTTTCAAACAGAAGGCAGGAATGATGCCAAATGCTTACTAAACAATAAAGGTTCCAAACAGATAACAATAGTGATGCCAAATGCTTACTAAACAATAAAGGTTCCAAACAGATAACAATAGTGATGCCAAATGCGTTCTAAACAATAAAGGTTCCAAACAGATAACAGTAGTGATGCCAAATGCTTACTTAACATTAAAGGTTCCAAACAGATAACAATAGTGATGCCAAATGCGTTCTAAACAATAAAGGTTCCAAACAGATAACAATAGTGATGCCAAATGCTTACGAACCAATAAAGGTTCCGAACACTTACTGAACAATAAAGTTTCCAAACACTTACAAGATGATCGTACTGTTGTACATCGGTTTTGTACATAAGCATCCTGATACTTACAGACCAGCCAGTTAATGATTAATAAAGTCTTCAAGATCATCCTCAAACAATTGATTACCTGCACTTCAAAGGACCAAGGTAATCTGTGAGACTGAACATACAATCCTGACTTCATGTTAAACTTTAGGGATGGACTTTGCTCCATGTAATTTCACCATAAAAGGATCTCATATTCTTCCAGTGCAAATCCTGATTGATGATAGGATTTTGTATTGAGAGGTTAATCCGCCTACAGGGTTGAATTTAAGCCACTTTGTCTTGTCTTCAATTTGAACCATAATCTTCATCTAAGAGTGAGATTACTGAATGGCAGGGAAAGTAACCGATTTTCTAAAAAATGGCTAAATTAGCAGCATAGACTCGGTTGTGTCAGAGTATGGTAAACATATCGTTCTGGTACTGACATCGAGTAATAAGTTTTTTGCCAAGTTATTTGGAGGCAGAAAGCTTTTAAGTCAACATTTGTCAGTTCTTTATCCACATTAACTGAATCAAGAAGTTATTCTGTTGAAATGTCAGGATACTCTGTTCGTCACTCAAGATCTTCTTTTTCAATGACATTCCAGGGAAAAAAATGTGAATCATGTTATTTAGCCTGCAGCTGTTCCTTTAAAATATATTTTCTCTTCTTTCTGGCAGAACTAAGATGTAAACTGACCATTTATGCTTCTTCCTATTGATTCTGAAGAAGTCTGAAAGGTAGAGAGGGATGAAATGTATCTTGAAAGTTAAAATATTATTAAGGAAAATGTGTTGATCCTTGATTCTCTTTTGTTTTACAGATTAAAAATAATATGCAGCAGAGAGGGTTCGGGTGATCCTGGCACAGTCAGGCTGGTACGGCTCATCATCAGCTCAGGGCCCTTGACCCCTATAAATGCAGCCCAGACAGCGAATGGGACTTCTCCCAGGAAACACTGCCTAGTCAAACCCACCACGAACCTTTCTGGAGAAAAAAGAAGACTCCCCAACACTGCAGCCTTCTGCATTACCCAGAGTTAGAAGGGCTGTGCTCCCCTTGGAGAACACAGGCACTCTCCTGATCTGCACCAAGAGATCTGGAGGTACCAAACCGAGAACAATGTTCTTGGGATGCAAGCGAGACATTTCAATGGCGAGGTCTGCATGTTTAGCATGCTTTTCCTGAATCTTGCCAATCACATTGCTTGACACTCTTTTGTTATTACATATATTATGTTTTTCATGATGCAGAAACTTTGTTACAGAAGGAAAACTCTTAACAAAGTAGCGAGGGATCCCAATATTAGAACATACAAATATATGTATATGTATACACACGATAGTTCAAGCAACTTGAAATTTATAGAGAATTTTCAGTTTCTAATGTTCTTAAACTATAACCCAGGAGAAGAGTTATATCTAACAAATGTTTACACAAAACTTCATGCAACACACCATTACATTCACACGAGGTGATACTCCTACAGCCTTGTTTATTTAATGTGGTGATCAATGAAGTATTTTAAGTATGAACAGAACAATTATCTGTTTCAAATAGCACATGCATTTAACCCATTTTGTGTGAAACTGGTGTTGCAGGCTTTTGTTGAAAGATGTGCTATTCCTCAGAAAATGTTTTAAATTTTGTTGTGTGTTGCAAACCTAACACTTAAATAAATTTGAAAATAGCTATATCAGGTCCAATACATCATCCATGATAACATTGCCTTTGACTGTAAGTAAAATTAAATCAGTATTCAGTGACAAATGATGAGTGTGTGTCATCTAGTTCCATGTAAATGTGTACTATCCAGGATCCAGGAAGTCTTGTACCACTCTTCATTCATAAAATATTTACATAACAATTTCAGAATGAGAGTTACAAAAAGTAAACAAATTGCTGTCAGATATTGTATTTTGTCTAAGAAAATAATTGTGATGAACATGTGAAGAATTCTTTGTTGAAACCATCTTAATTTAATATCCTGGGTACATCTTAATGGCTTGAGCAAAGTACCTTCCATGTTTATACCTCCCAAGTGGATCAAATGGCTCTGAATAATGGACTTCATTTTTAAACTGTTCAGGCCCCGATTTCTCGAAACAAACTTAAGTTTTACCCAAATTCCAAACTGAGTTTGACAATTTGAAACAGCTGAATTTTTAACTCAACTGCATTTTTTAAATAAAAAAAGCCCAAACAACTTAAGTAATCTATCCATCAAACTCAAATTGTCTGCTAAATTTGAGTTTAATATTGTTTTCAGTTTAATCTGGGAAATGCATTTACCTGCACTTTTTCAAATTTGAGTAAAAGCTCTAACTTAAGTTAAAACTCAGACTTAAGATTGTTTCGAGAAATCGGGGCCTGGACTCAATGATCTTTCAAAAAACTCTTAAAGTGTTCAGAAACATTCACAAGTTTTCATCAGAGCATAAGCTAGATTCTCCAGACATGACAAAGTTTAAAGATAACGATACCAAAGGAGAATCTTAATTACAATACATTTCCATATATGTCCATCCTTGTACCTTTCTACACAGCACCATGTTGAAGCAAGAAAGAGTCATGCAGCAACAATAACTATGTGAGATGAGAAGACAACTACAAAAATTAACAAATGTGTGCACCTTTTTAATAAAATTCAATCAAATGGATTGCCTGTATTTTGTGTCAATTTCCAAATTGAAACAAATTGGTCAGAAAAACTCCTTATACAATAAAATTTATTCAGTTTGGCTTTTGTGAGCAACAATGAAACCTGTAACTGTAATTGATTTGTGACTGAATATTTTTCGGCATCAACCATAAATGTTCTTTGTGTTCCTGTTGGAGGAGTGTCACATGACAGTCAAATAACCGGTGTGTGAGATGTCATAAGATGTTCACATGTTCATACATTATTCATGAATCTTCAATTATAGATATTATCTAACTTCAGAAATCTATGTCATTCATAAGTAGATAAATTCTGTGAAAAGCACACTTTGAATTTAGTGTCGATGCCAGCTTGATGTTCTCAGTGTTTCATTATGTGTGAAGGATCATGGCCTCCCACAAAATGAAAGTCATTAACACAAGCTTCATTCCTTTCCTTTCCAAAAGTGATTATTGACCTTGCAGGCCGTTGAATTTTGTGTTTCATTGTAAATATAGACAGAACTGAACGATTTGTCAAAGAAGATTCTTTGTGCTAATTTTATTCAGTTAAACACCAACAAATTTCAAGGACAAGATATCCCAGGAAAAGTTAGGTTAATTTGCACTAGAACATGTGCAAACAATA
The DNA here is from genome assembly GCF_003918875.1 of Haliotis rubra. Classification (NCBI taxonomy): domain Eukaryota; kingdom Metazoa; phylum Mollusca; class Gastropoda; order Lepetellida; family Haliotidae; genus Haliotis; species Haliotis rubra. Next base: position 981,280 of record NW_025767501.1, read on the forward strand.
TTGTCTTCTTATCTTGAATTGGAGAAAACTGAACAATTTCCTCCAATACCAAGATGGCACATGGTGTTGTAGCTGGAATACTATTCAAAGTGGTTTGAAACACAACTCACTTATTCACTTATTCACTTATTAGTGAATGTAATGTACGATGCAAGAATTTTATGATCCAATGTTCCCGGTTATGCCCCTTAGTTTGTCAGCATGCACCTACTTGCTGGTTGAAATTTGGTCGTACTGTGGTTTGAATGGTCATCTCCAACTCCTTAGCTTGTGAAGAGTGTAACATTTACTGACCAGCTCAGTATTGAGTAAGTCAGTGAGTTGATCCTTACACATCTTCCAGCAATATTCCAGTCATATCATAGCAGAAACACCAGAAATATGCTTCACACATGGTACTCATTTTGGGAATTCAACTTGGGTGTTTGACATGATGAGGCAATGCTTTAACCATCGAGCTACCCAAAAGTATTGAATAACAGAAACATGTTAAACATTGTTCGTGGCTAGAACATGAATATCTCTAACTTATCCATTTAGTTTTTTTAATATATAGCTGTATAGTTGAACAGATATTAAGAGATCATTTGTCATGCAAAGTTATGTCCCTTTGCTGTTAGAATCTGCAAATTACACAAGAGTTACATCCCTTTGCTATGTGAATCTGCAACTTGCACTTCAGAGTTGTGTCCTCTGTATCAGAGTCTGCTGATTGGTGCTACTTCCTTGTGCATCGCATGTTTCACCCATTAAAGGAAAATGTCTATGACCCACGCCACTTTAGCCTTTCCTTGATCTGTCATGTGACACCGTGTGATAGGACAGAAATACTGCATTAAACCAAACTTCCTTCCTGTTGATTCTGTTACAAGATCTGTTTTGTCCTCTGAATCATGCTGCAATGTTGACCCATAAACCAGTAATATACTTCGTGAATATCCTTGGTTGGAGATCCAATTGTCTGGACAAAGATCAAGTATATGCAAGAGGGAGACGAAGTCTCTTATTGTAATCACTTGAAATTGTATTCCTCTGGTGAAAACCTAATATCTACTCAAAACACCGAGACATATTAAACTTAAATATTGCTGAAGTTTTTAAGTAAATTTATGTTCATTTTCAAAATTAACAATCAAATGTCCTCAAATTATTAACTTTGTGGGAAAACAAAAACATACAGGTGCAGAATTTATTAGGCAAAGTTTATTTGTAGAAATTATTTGTAATATTGTTGAAGTAATGCAAGTGCTGCATATAGAATTATAGGAATACCGTCGGCATGATAATGTATAATAAAGTTAATTCGTGGCCATTGATTCTAGTCGTACACATTCTTCACGGTAACAAGATAATCCATGATTCATCATTGCATGTTTGTTAGTCTCTTAAATGTCAGGTTGGATGTTAGGGAAACATATGTCACTACATTATGTTGTGGTACAGCACCAGATGTTGATGCAGTCTAGGTAGACAATGTCAAATTGGTGCAGCCTCAAGCTGATTTATCAACCCAAGTGTTTGCCAACAGTCTTATGTCACTGATGTTGAATTCCATGGTACAGAATATTCATCCTACGTCCAGTGTTATGTCTAGGTTCATCTGTTGGTCGAAATGGCCACAATTGACCAAAGGTTCAAGATTTTCTTGCATTTTGTCTCTTATCTTTGCCATACACAAGTTCATGAGTTTCTTGATGTGTGGATGCTGTTATACTTAGTGAATATTTCTGACTCTGGATCGCTCACTCACTCACTCACTCATTTCCACATGAGCTGATGCAAGGGTAGCCTGTGGATGTATAGTCTATGGATGTATAGTACTTCTGTCCTTTAAAGAGGCTAGTCTAGATAAGCGGACAGTACAGGACACCAGTTTGTTATTTATATTTTTTATAAATTTTCATTTAAACTATAGAATTTTACCAAAGAGACTTGTGCAAGTCTAATGCACGGGCTGTGTCAGGCAGTTGTCAGATGTACAAGGGCAAGGTCATTTTGTCTGTTAGTGAAAAAAACAAACCAGGCAAGCTGTTGTGACAAGACTATCATCACACAGTAATCAGTGTAATTAGTCTGTCATGAGAAAATTTTATGTGGGTATTTGAAATGTCACAGCCAAGCTGGATGTCTGTTGTCTGTCTAAACCAATATATATAGACATTTCCAAAGAAATTTGACCTGCTGCAACTGCAACCATTAAACTTAAGGATATTAAGGATATACACACTGTCCAAACTGAAATGTGAGATATGGAGGTAGTTTGCTACAGGTTTGGGTGCAGTTGGGTAGACTATTGGTAAAGTATCCACTTATCACTCCCAAACCCAGGATCGATGCCCGACATGTATACCAACCATTCATGTGTCTCCCCTCTGGATATATGGCTGGAATACTAGACACTTTGTGCAGATTTCAGATGCAGAAAACATTTAACTCATTTGTTGAGCACCAATTGACCCTCCAGCTGTTGCCACAACTGGACATCAGTGTGATATGTTCTGTTGTCCTGTCAGACAACATCGGTATTGTGCGCCTTCGGACATCAAACAGGCTATTACCAAGATTACTGGACATGTCTACAAGTTCAATAGCATCCTAGTCGGTAACAGATCACATTGCTGCTTGCCAGACAAGAAGCAGCTGAAAACTGATTTCTTGTATGTTTGATGTTGTCTTCATGTTTCTGTTCAAAGTAAAAAACTCCTTACTTCAATGTGATTGATTTTGAAAATGCCTGTTTGAAAAACCTTGAAAACTGTTACTGTAGTTAATTTTTCAAGGTGGGTCATTTTGGATTGTGTTTAATGAGTTGACTTGCCTGAACAAGTCGATTACCTAGATGGATACAATGTGACAAGCACATTCCCCCCATGACATAACACTGAGTTAAGACTCTACCAGCTGAAAGCCAAGCCCTCTCACTTTTATATATATCTTTAAAAGCCATCTGAACATTCTCTCAAAGCCAGTGACATTTTTAGATGAGTTTTGGAATGCGATGTACTGGCCTCTAGCAAGATGTGGTATTGTAAGCACTATTCATGTGACCCATGAAGATCCGGGTTAGAATTCATCTTCAGTAACCAATGCTTGTTGTGAGAGGTGACTAACGGGATAGGGTGGTCAGGCTCGCTGACTTGGTTGACACATGTCATTGTATCACATTTGAGTAGATCAGTGCTCATGCTGTTGATCACTGGACCATTTGGTCCAGATTCGATTGTTTACGGACCACCACTGAGCGTGGTGTAAAACTAAACTCATTCACTCTTTCTGTCTCTCTCTCACTCACTCACTCACTATTCATGTCTGTAGTATATGATGATCATTTCAACAGGGATGGCGTCGAGGTGTTCAGGAACTGTATCTAAGGTAAAACACTTTGTTTTCAAATGATTTTCAGTTTCCAAATTGGCTCAGTCCATGATTAGCACTAATTAAAGTCAGTCTTATCCCTGTAAGTATTATCTTGGGAGTCTGTTGACACTAGTTGAGCGAGCCACCATGGCTTGTGATACTGAGGTACTGTAAGTGCATTGATAATGAGGGGGTATGCTGGTAATGGCAACGTGGCAGTTAGGAGTAAATTGATGACTATGTTTTGCTGCAAAACATTCTCTTTGGTTTTCAGTGCTGAGAGGATAATTATTGGTAATTTACTGGATTATTTTCCACAATTACACTCATAAAAGAACTGGTCTATAAAACTTTCTAATCTAGTTGTTTTTGTTTAATTTGTAGATAGAAGGGGAAATACATGCAACCATACTGACTCGGCAAAGTTGTCTCCCCTTCAAGATACGTACTTTTCAGCAGTAACATCAAATGCTCTGCAAAAGAAAGTCATAACATTTTAGTACATTTTCCAATCTCATTATTTATTCTGGAGGCAAATGGCAAAGTAGTCAAAGGTAGTTTAATTCTCTTTGTAAAGTTGTGTTCCTTTGTGGTCTCAGGATCTGCTGATTTGAAACCCACTGACACAACCATGATACTGTTAAGAAGGATTAACCCCAGCTCTCACTCTAGATCATTATACACTTGATGACTCTCATGATACCCATTTTGTGCAGATGAACAAAAACAACCCCAAACACCTTTAAACAAATTATCTATTTTCTATTAACGTTTATCATACACTTTATTCAAAATTCAATTAGGAAGTTTTCTAGTTAAGTTGTTTATGTGACAAACTTGGTAATGAAGTATAATGTAGTTAAAGGGATGTGTCGTCACAACAGATCTATTTTGAATGTGTGAGAATCCTTCCTTGAAAACTAAATTTCTTTCAAAGATTTATTCGAATTTTGGAGTAATAGAGTATTTTTTGCAGTTAAACCCCTAATTTTTGAGAAGCAAAGAGAAAATTCTCATAAACTGTTAAGGCCACAAATACTACTTTTCAACTCAAGTTAGCTTCAAAGTTTTTATATGGATTTTAAGCCTTTTAAAGTTTTCTGTTGAATGTGTAGAGAGCTAATGCTCTGTTCATACTCCATTGTTGAAATTGTTTCCACAAATTCCGCAAAATTCCTCTGTATATGAATGTACATACAGTAAGAAGATGATAACGAGGTAAGCTGTGAAATCCTGTTTAAAACAATGCTTTTAACACCGATATGCTTTCCCTGAAGATTTTACTGGATACCATCTGAATTAGCAACTTTGAGTTTATTCATGTGAATGTGTAAATTATTGATGAAATCCAATCTGCATGAAGGCTTTGTTATACTCGAATAATCAGATACAGTACAACCAGAAATTATTGAGAATTTAAAGATTGTAAATTTTTTATTTTTTTCACTCATTACTCACGTATTAAATGTGAATATTAGCAGAACATAACTCCAGATTCAAAGACAGGTGAACAGTTAGTATTTTGTCAAGTCACCATGGGCAACAATGCAGGCTTCAATGCGGCGGGGCATACTACTGATCAAAGAAGTTAGAAAGTCATGGTCCATGTTGTCCCAATATCGGACCACCTCTTCTTTCATTTCAGCAATATTTGTCAGATTTTTCTTATTGACACTTTCCTTCATAAGTCCCCAAACATTTTCTATTGGATTTAGGTCAGGGCTATAGCTTGGCCAATCTAATAATGTCATATTTTGGGTCCGAAACCAGGCCTGTGAATGCTTTGAACGATGTTTTGGGTCGTTGTCCTGCTGGAAAATCCAAAAATATCCATAGAACATGTGAGCAGATGGAAGTAAATGTCCTCGAGAATATCTGTGTACCGCTCACTGTTCATATTCCCTTCAAATACACAGAGGGGCGTTGCCCCTAAACACAGATATGCCACCCCACATGTTAACTTTCGGACTGTACTTTGGGCGCTGATACAAAGGTTTTTCAGTTTGTTTGGTCCAGAATTTCAGTGTATTAGGAAACAGCCACACAGAACTTTCATCTGAGAAAATCACATTGTCCCAGTTAAAATTTCTATGCTGTAAGCACCAGTTCAACCTTCGCTCCTTTTGTTCAGGTTTCATGATAGGTGATGAAATTCCTCGACTTTTCTGCCAACCCATTGCATCCAGCTCAGTTCTAATTGTCTCCTTACAGACAGCAAGTAAACAAAGGGGGGATGACTCTTCACAAACTAATAAAAAAGGATTAACAGAGTTGTCTCTCTTGAATGAAACCAAGCACTTGATAGCTGGTCAAGGTTGTTTATACTAGAAATCCAATTAAACATATTCCTAATATTCTCAATAATTTCTGGTCTTACTATATTTTCATGTTGGAAGAAAAATCATAAAAGAACTGAAAATATTGATGTCAAGTCTTAAATGCACACACTTTACAAAGTGGTGGGGTAGCCCAGTGGTTAAAGCGTTCACTCCTCTTGCCGAAAACCAGGTTCAATTCCACACATGGGTACAATGTGTGAAGTCCATTTATGGTGTCCCCCCACTGTTATGTTGCTGTAATTTTGATAAAAGTTGCGTAAAAGCATAAGGAAGAACTAGAAAACTTTGATGAACATGCCATATTTTTGTTGTATTTTTAAATTTCTTTAATTAATAACATGAAGAATAGTTTGCCTCACATGTGAAAAGAATTCCTAGTAGTGATATTTTGTGGAATATTCATATTCTGTAGCAGATATTAGGCCACTGATTCTACCTGGAAATATAATTGCTTCATTTTCTGGAGATGAAAGAGAGGAATGTCTTTGAATGGTTGCGTGTTCCCTGCTGTTTGTGGTACAATATATGTTCATTAGTGAATGTTGTCTGTGTGAATGTTCCCGGGCTGCACAATAACTATACAGGCAGCCTTTCAATAATTATATTGCCACAAAATGTCCCTGAAATATTGTCTCAAAAAGGAAATCAAAGTCTGGTAAATCAGTACTCTTCTATTCATTCCTAGACATTGGCTATCAGAATTGAGGCACATTGTGAGCCGAACGTGAGAATCAGCATTGTTGGTCAGTCGTAATGGACAAAATGTCTGTGGTCTTAATTGACCAGTCTTTGAAGGATCAGCTAAATGGGTCTGTGGGTGATCCATACCTCCCTTGGACTTAAAAAGTGTTTGTTTGCGACTTTGGAAAATACAGGTTAAATATATCCTGTCGTGGGAGACAGATTTAGTTGGGAAGACTTTGTAAATGTATTATTCTTAATTTCTGAGACAGGACACTCATGAAGAAGGATCTGATTCCTGCGACTGGTTTCTTATGAATAAGAGCTTAGTATGGCAGCTTAAGTATGGCATTTACTTGTTCACAATACCTGTATGTATGGATGGACTGGGCATGGGTGTATGGGAATGGGATGTGGGGACGGGGACGGGGGTGGGGCAGCTTGGAAAGGCACTAAGAGCGTGTGGTGAGTGTTCATGTTAAAAGTAAAGTTTGAGTTTGGTTTTACACTGCTTGTAGCAATATTCCAGCAATATCACAGCGGGGGACACCAGAAATGGGCTTCACACATTGTATCCATGTGGAGAATCGAACCCAGGCCTTGGGCGTGACAAGTGAAGGCTTAAACCACTAGGCTACCCACCGCCCTTGTTGGAGTAGATAAAGTCATATGGTTTTAGGAGTTCAAAGAGAAGGATAAGTTGTTTTAGGCAGTCAACTTACACACACAATTTTTTTAAGATACTCTTTTTATCCCCCCGGCATGTAATGCGGGGGATATAGACGTCGCCTCGTCCGTCTGTCCGTCCGTCCGTAATCATTTTGTTTCCGGAGCATAACTCCAAGACCATTCAATATTTTTCAACAAAAATTGGTAAATATATCAAAGAGAACCTAAGGTTGTGCCTTTTGCTATTTACAGATTTTTGTCATTTTTATTTTTCTAAGTTTCCATGGAAACATTTTGGACTTAGTCTTAAAGGGAGGGGTGGGCTTCGTTTCCGGAGCACAACTTGAAAACCGTTCAATATCTCTCAACAGAACTTGGCAGATATATGAGACAGATCTCGAAGTAGTGCCTTTTGCTATTTACAGATTTTTGTCATTTTTATTTTTCTTGGTTTCCATGGAAACAACGATTTGGACTTAGTCTCAAAAGGGAGGGGTAGGTTTTGTTTCCGGAGCACAACTCGAAAACTTCTATATATCTTTCAGCAAAACTTGGCAGATTTATGAGGCAGATCCCAAAGTGGTGCCTTTTGCTATTTGCAGATTTGTGGCATTTGTATTTTTCTCGGTTTCTGTCGAAATGATTTGGACTTAGTCTCAAAAGGGAGGGGTAGGTTTCGTTTCCGGAGCACAACTCAAAACCTTCTTAATATCTTTCAGTAAAACTTGGCAGATATGCGAGGCAGATCTTGAAGTGGTGTCTTTTCTATTTGCATATTTTTGTCATTTATGTTTTTCATGATTTCCATGGAAACGATTTGCACTTAGTCTAAAATCAAGCTGGACTTAAAGTAACTGTCAGATGATTTGTTCCTTCAAAGATGTCACCTTGTGATGACTCTTGTCTCTGTAAATCAAAACCACTTGGAAACATTTATCATTAGACAGTAATATACTGACTACAGTAATACACATAATCTGTTTACAATGATTCGCTTGTTTTACATCTGAATCTGTACATTACGAACACTGTTTAGAAAAAGTTAAAAGTGTTCTAGCTTTCTGAAATGTTCGAAAAGTTAAACAATAGTTACAGTCCATTTGGGTTCATATGAGAGCAATGAATGATTAAATAATCCGAAATGGGGATAAGTGCACAAAACATAAATAAGACACATGGTCCTGAAACCTCTGTACCCAACAGGATCTGAAATCTGACGTTTTATGATCAACCACCAAAAAAGTTATATAAGAAACTATCATGAATATTGTTCTCTTTTCACCCCAAGGGGTGACAAACAGCTGGTGGAACAGTGCTGGCACACACTTCAGGTGCAACTCAGCACAGCCCCCTACTAGTCAGGTAACACCCTGTGGTGTGAAGCGTGAAAATAGAACAATGTTATGTGATAGTTTCTTACACAACTTTTTCGATGATCAATCATAAAACGACAGATTTCAGATCCTGTTGGGTACAGAGGTTTCAGGACCATGTGTCTTATTTATGTTTTGTGCACTTATCCCTATTTCGGATTATTTAATCATTCAATGTTCTCATTTGAACTCAAGTGGATTGTACATGTTCTGTTTATTCACTAGAAGTGACAGCAAGTATTGATGAAATAACTGATGGTTATTTAGTTCATGAAGTAACCAACATTAACACAACATACATTTAGTTTACTTATAGAAACATTTTGGAGATTCTGTGTTAATTCCATACAGTACATTAAAAATATTGTGCACATTTAATTCACATAATTTTATATGGTAATTACACTTGATAGGAGCAGTTCCATCATGTACTGGGAAAGTACATGGTGATCAAAGTCAGGTGATCAAGTTCAACAGAAGGTATACAAAAGGAATTTTGTCTATGCTTCCTCAGATGATTTTAAGGGCTTTATTCTGGGTGTGTTAGAAAAGAGATCAACTACGTCATAGTTGATAAGGATATCAGGCATGCTGATGTGCAAACTTTGCTGCAAAATTGTGTAGGACTTTGTAGATTGTCTCAGGTTTGGATGGCTGGTTTCAGGTTGTTGAATTCGGCGACATGGTTCTTCTGTGTCAGTGTGTCAAAGTTCTGGTTGGTCCTTGTTTGGATGTTTCTCAGGGTGGAGTAGTTCTCAGAACAGCTTAGGTTCTTGAGCTGTTTAAAAACAGTGACCTACCACTCAGTTCAAGTGAAGAGTATAAAGTCTTTGGATGTCATGTAACCAAAACTTTCTCCCATGTGCAGTGAAGAGTAGTGAAGTAGAAAAGAAAGAACTTGACCTGGAGTCATCATAAACAGTTGATTATAACTTGATTTAGAGTAGAGACAAATGGTTTAAAACTGAGTTTGGAGAAGAAATGTTTTATGTCAGAATTGGACAAGTTGGAATGGTGGCATGAGGAGTCCGGGAGAACATGACATTTTCTGGCTGTTAGGTTTCTTCATTACACCACAAGAGGAATATGTCCTGTTGTGGAAAGCAGATATGGCTGAGTTTGCAAAATTTGTGTCATCTATTGGGAAGAGTTTAAGGAGTGTGTTTATCCCCTCCCAGTATACAGACAAATAGATCAGATGTGTATTCAAGGGATGGAGGAAGGATGGAAGTGTGTCTGTAAGAGATAGTGGTTGGTGGAACCTGGCTTCATGAAAGGTCAAGAGTATGTAGTCATTTACATATCAATCAACAGTTTACTTGAAAACATTTTTTCACATACTGTACTCAGCTGTTAATAGTATGTACACATCATATATATTTCAAAAGGGACATTTTTATATACAGTGAATAGGTCTGTTATTTGGTGACCTGCTTCAAGTGCATATCTTAATTTTGACATTTAGAGATGTTTATGATATATTTTAAAAAGTCATAAAAACATCACATGCAACTGAAAAATGCAGGTGAGCTACACAATTCAAGTTTTGGTCTAATTTAAAGTTGCCTTTTGAATTTTATTTAATTTGTTTTGTACGTCAAACCTGTGAACGCCTGGAAGATTGATTTTTCCATTGTTGACTGACATTACACAGTACATTACGTTGTTATTTGATAGCTTATAAATGATGTTAAAAATATGACATTTATTTGCTTGTTTTTCAACTGAAACTAATATCCATGAACAAAATATGAGATATAAGCATTATGATCTCTATTTTTTCTTTTAACTAAAGTTTCAATCTATGTATGGTTGTCACTGGTAACAAGAATGCAGACAATAAGAGCACAAAATAAAGAAAAAGAGAGATGAAACACAAACAAGTTTGATAAACTCTTTCACAGAAACTCTGATACTTTTTGTACCATTAATTTTGTCGGTACAAATGTATACTGGTAGGTCATGGTATGTTTCTTATTTCATATACTCTAAAAAACAAGAAGGGGAACTTCATTGTTATTTACGATTGAACAAAATTGTTTGATATATTGTTGTCAATTAATGTTGATATGATTATAATGAATGTTTTGAGTGCAGCACCACTTGTGCTTCCTTATGACCACAGTTATTTGTACAGTCATCACTCTTGGAAGATGATTGATGTATGGCATGAAATTTTCATTTTAATTTTTAAACCAAATAAAATGGCTAGAAACAAACACTAACAACTGTGTGATGCAAGATGATCGTCACTGGTCTGCAGTGATTTATCGATTTTCTTGAAAACCGCATCAAAATCAGAATGACACCCCATGCACGTGTATGGGGCTACTGTGTTATGCACTTTCATCCCATGTGTTGTGTTTAGGAGTGGTGATCAAGAGAAATGGTGGTGCTTCCATAAGATGTCTGTCTTTGTAAAGTTTGTTAACGCTTATACTTCCTATCCAATTTGAAATTTCGGGTTCGCATACTTTTTGGTAAGAGTATATTTAAAGAGGAACTGTAATCTTCTCATATGAGAAGTGTACTTGTTTACATGTATTCATTAATGTTTTTGTGTCATTAAAGTCATAATGCATGGAATTTGTGAAGTCTTCAATTTCAACAGCTGCAAAATTTAACAATAGGGGGACAGACATTATGCTTTTTCAGATGAGCTATTGAGTAGTTGCTCATTTGGAACCAGTGACTCAAGTGTTAAATGTCTGTGCATTGAATACTCCAGAACACATGTAAATCTTGAAAAAACATTATGTAAAGACATGGTTATTTACGAAAAGGTTGTCAGTAATCCATGAAAGAAACAGGACTGTTTGTTTGTTTGTTGGCTTTTACGTCAAGCATGCTTTGCGAAAAGGCCCAGTTATAACCCAGATCTTCATGGGTCACATGACCTCATGGTATAGTGGATGATATGATATGCTTCCATGACAACTGAACTGGTTTCATTAGCCCGACCACTTGTGTATTGTAGTTGAAATGTGTATAAGGGACTGTGGTCATAGCGAACCAAACAAGTGGTGCTTTTGAGTGTATTGTAAATGTAGTTTACTATATACACATTCACCATTTCTTGCAAGTCTTTATGCAGTTCAAAAGTTCAAATGTAGGGGTTGCATTTTGTAAAACTCTACTCTGTAAAAGGGAGAAGAAACATGTAAATTTGTTGAAAAATACACACAAAAATGACACCTTTATTATGTTAGGCAAGGCAAGGTGTGTTTTTTGGTGCTTGTAGATTTCTGCTCAGTTTCAAGCATTTGTGCATGGTCACATTTGCAAAATGACACATTGCCTGTTTGCATAGTGAGGCATTGAGATATACTCCTGTATTATGTGAGTTATAGGAAACTCCTACATAAACTAAAAGTTTTAGACTAGGGTTATTGGAATTCCTTTATATTCATTTTGCACTCATGCGGTGATGGAGAGTGGTTGTCTTTTGGGTGTTATCTTCAGATTGGGGGAAGGTCTTTATAAATTCTGATTGTGTCAATCCATATTTATTTTTTGGAAGACAGAACATGTGTTAAAAATACTCCCCAACTTTTCTTGACACTGACACAAGTCGTGGCTAATAACTGTCATTACCTAATGTCTGCTGAAAAATCAAAGTGTCTGGAATGGAATTTCTTGCACTTATAACCCAGAAATAGGGATACATCCTAATTTAGGAGCAAATTGCTCAATCTTGACGGTATTTTGATTGACACTGATGACAGTTAAATATTCATGAAGCTTGTGAAAGTGCTACCATGTCCAATGTTTCACAAGGTAACGAGAGGAGTTGACATTCGGAGGTTGTTGATGACATTTGCCCTTTGATCTGTGTCTTAGAGTTAATGGCGACTGGCGGATTCAGTGGCATTTTTAACCAACTGGGTTCTTGTGATATATTCTTTCTTTTGGAATCTGTACTTTGTTGGCAAACGATTGGTTGGTCTTACATATCATCTTACTTCTTAACTTCTTTAGCATTTATCATGGATTTTATTGAAACTTGGTTTGTTTGTAAAAATATCATGTTTGGTTTTTTAAAATCATTGTTCTTTTTCTGTTCAGGAAGGATTTGCTGTTTTGATTTTGCATTTTGCTGGTATTTCTTTCGGCTAAAAAAATTGACCTCTGTCTCATAATGGACCATCTAGTTCATGATGAATATTCATCTAATAACCCTTGTCTCAGGATGAGCCAGATGGATCCTGATGAATGTTCATCTCAGAACCTCTCTCTAGATGGACCTTTTGGTTCCTGATAATTGTTTATCACAGAACTTCTGTCTTGAGAATGGGCCAGCTGGTTCCTGATAATTGTTTATCACAGAACTTCTGTCTTGAGAATGGGCCAGCTGGTTCCTGATAATTGTTTATCACAGAACTTCTGTCTTCAGAATGGGCCAGCTGGTTCCTGATAATTGTTTATCACAGAACTTCTGTCTTCAGAATGGGCCAGCTGGTTCCTGATAATTGTTTATCACAGAATTTCTGTCTTCAGAATGGGCCAGCTGGTTCCTGATGACTAATGATCTCAATGGTTATGCTTATTTACATATTCTTATATGGGGGGTTGTAGTATGGTTCTTGTTAGGAAGTGACAAAACAAAGTCATTCATTTGCAGTTGATGCAAATGTTGCTGTATACACGGACCAAGATTTGTATATCCTGTGTCACCTGACATGGATGAAGTCACAAACAAACATAATTAGTGAGTGTCACAGTTCCAGAGCATGACCTGTTCTAGTTTGGAATGTTTTGTGTTTTGTTTCCTGGTATCTCAAATATCATAATGAACACAAAATCTTCTAAACTTCTGAAAAGGCAAGTTGACTTCCTGCCTGCAAGCAAGTGACAAACCGATCAGCGCCAACACAGAGTTAGACAGTGCAACAGCTTCACTGAGTGAAGGGCATAGACAGGTCAGACTTTCAGCTGTTGTAAGATAGTGTTGTGCACTGATTGATTGAACAAACCTTCACCTGTCATGTAAAGGAAAGTAATTGAGAATTAAGGTGTAGACAACTGATTAACTGATTAGTTACTACTTTATGGACATGACATACTACATGAACCATGTACCTGCCGAACAGAGAAAGAAGTACCTGAGGGAATAGTCGAACCTGTTGAAGATGTTGATCATATGGAGATTATAATGTTTCCATGAAATATGTGAAGAAAATGTTATTTATGTAAATGTATTTGACCATCTTCAAAATACAACTTTGTATACAACACAAATCACCATCATTGATGCATTGTGGGACTGTATATTGTACACTAGGTACCTCTATTAGCCCTACACATAGCACTTTGCAGGGTTGTCACTATTTTAACCAAAGTATAAGCATACAATCTTGCTCTAGCAAGGGAAGCCAGTGAGTGTTTATATGACAGCGGTGATATTTAGCATGTGCTGTAACCTTGCAGCCTTCTACTCTGTAGGTTGTTTCAGTGTCAGGTGTGGTGTAGAGTTGATTGGACTCTCACAGTTACACATTGCTTCCATATCAGGCATGGTGCAGAGTTGATTGGACTCTCAGAGTTACACATTGCTTCCATATCAGGCATGGTGCAGAGTTGATAGGACTCTCACAGTTACACATTGCTTCCATATCAGACATGGTGCAGAGTTGATTGGACTCTCAGAGTTACACATTGCTTCCATATCAGGCATGGTGTAGAGTTGATTGGACTCTCAGAGTTACTCATTGCTTCCATATCAGGCGTTGTGTGGAGTTGATTGGACTCTCACAGTTACACATTGCTTCCATATCAGGTGTGGTGTAGAGTTGATAGGACTCTCACAGTTACACATTGCTTCCATATCAGACATGGTGCAGAGTTGATTGGACTCTCAGAGTTACACATTGCTTCCATATCAGGCATGGTGCAGAGTTGATTGGACTCTCACAGTTACACATTGCTTCCATATCAGACATGGTGCAGAGTTGATTGGACTCTCACAGTTACACATTGCTTCCATATCAGGCGTGGTGCAGAGTTGATTGGACTCTCACAGTTACACATTGCTTCCATATCAGGCATGGTGCAGAGTTCATTGGACTCTCACAGTTACACATTGCTTCCATATCAGGCATGGTGCAGAGTTGATTGGACTCTCAGAGTTACACATTGCTTCCATATCAGGCATGGTGCAGAGTTGATTGGACTCTCAGAGTTACACATTGCTTCCATATCAGGCATGGTGCAGAGTTGATTGGACTCTCACACTTACACATTGCTTCCATATCAGGCGTGGTGCAGAGTTGATTGGACTCTCACAGTTACACATTGCTTCCATATCAGGCATGGTGCAGAGTTGATTGGACTCTCACAGTTACACATTGCTTCCATATCAGGCATGGTGCAGAGTTGATAGGACTCTCACAGTTACACATTGCTTCCATATCAGACATGGTGCAGAGTTGATTGGACTCTCAGAGTTACACATTGCTTCCATATCAGGCATGGTGCAGAGTTGATTGGACTCTCACAGTTACACATTGCTTCCATATCAGACATGGTGCAGAGTTGATTGGACTCTCACAGTTACACATTGCTTCCATATCAGGCATGGTGCAGAGTTGATTGGACTCTCACAGTTACACATTGCTTCCATATCAGGCGTGGTGCAGAGTTGATTGGACTCTCAGAGTTACACATTGCTTCCATATCAGGTGTGGTGCAGAGTTGATTGCACTCTCAGAGTTACACATTGCTTCCATATCAGGTGTGGTGCAGAGTTGATTGGACTCTCACAGTTACACATTGCTTCCATATCAGGCATGGTGCAGAGTTGATTGGACTCTCAGAGTTACACATTGCTTCCATATCAGGCGTGGTGCAGAGTTGATTGGACTCTCAGAGTTACACATTGCTTCCATATCAGGCGTGGTGCAGAGTTGATTGGACTCTCAGAGTTACACATTGCTTCCATATCAGGCATGGTGCAGAGTTCATTGCACTCTCAGAGTTACACATTGCTTCCATATCAGGCATGGTGCAGAGTTGATTGGACTCTCACAGTTACACATTGCTTCCATATCAGGCGTGGTGCAGAGTTGATTGGACTCTCAGAGTTACACATTGCTTCCATATCAGGTGTGGTGCAGAGTTGATTGGACTCTCACAGTTACACATTGCTTCCATATCAGGCGTGGTGCAGAGTTGATTGGACTCTCAGAGTTACACATTGCTTCCATATCAGGCATGGTGCAGAGTTGATAGGACTCTCAGAGTTACACATTGCTTCCATATCAGGCGTGGTGCAGAGTTGATTGGACTCTCAGAGTTACACATTGCTTCCATATCAGACATGGTGCAGAGTTGATTGGACTCTCAGAGTTACACATTGCTTCCATATCAGACATGGTGCAGAGTTGATTGGACTCTCAGAGTTACACATTGCTTCCATATCAGACATGGTGCAGAGTTGATTGGACTCTCAGAGTTACACATTGCTTCCATATCAGGTGTGGTGCAGAGTTGATTGGACTCTCAGAGTTACACATTGCTTCCATATCAGGCGTGGTGCAGAGTTGATTGGACTCTCAGAGTTACACATTGCTTCCATATCAGGCGTGGTGCAGAGTTGATTGGACTCTCAGAGTTACACATTGCTTCCATATCAGACATGGTGCAGAGTTGATTGGACTCTCACAGTTACACATTGCTTCCATATCAGACATGGTGCAGAGTTCATTGGACTCTCAGAGTTACACATTGCTTCCATATCAGGTGTGGTGCAGAGTTCATTGGACTCTCAGAGTTACACATTGCTTCCATATCAGGCGTGGTGCAGAGTTGATTGCACTCTCAGAGTTACACATTGCTTCCATATCAGGCGTGGTGCAGAGTTGATTGGACTCTCAGAGTTACACATTGCTTCCATATCAGGTGTGGTGCAGAGTTGATTGGACTCTCAGAGTTACACATTGCTTCCATATCAGGCGTGGTGCAGAGTTGATTGGACTCTCAGAGTTACACATTGCTTCCATATCAGGCGTGGTGCAGAGTTGATTGGACTCTCAGAGTTACACATTGCTTCCATATCAGGCATGGTGTAGAGTTGATTGCACTCTCACAGTTACACATTGCTTCCATATCAGGCGTGGTGCAGAGTTGATTGGACTCTCAGAGTTACACATTGCTTCCATATCAGGCGTGGTGCAGAGTTGATTGGACTCTCAGAGTTACATATTGCTTCCATATCAGGTGTGGTGTAGAGTTGATTGCACTCTCAGAGTTACACATTGCTTCCATATCAGGTGTGGTGTAGAGTTGATTGCACTCTCAGAGTTACACATTGCTTCCATATCAGGCGTGGTGCAGAGTTGATTGGACTCTCAGAGTTACACATTGCCTCCATATCAGGTGTGGTGTAGAATTGGTCTTCAGCAACTCATGCTTGCTTTAAGAGGTGATTATGCTGGTGAAAATAGCCAACTGACAGTATTGGGTTTGTTAGGCTGGCTGACTGTGATTTTACATGTCATCCTATCTCAGTTTTGACCTATGATCATGATATCAGCACTGAATTATGTTGTCCAGACTTGATCATTTAAACACTGCTGTCATATCGCTTGAGAATTCCTGACTGTGGCATCACTTGTACTGCACAAAATAAGCATATATAGACTCAAGGAGTGAATCAGTGAAATATTCACAATGGAAAGCCATAAATGAAAACACTGCTTGGGTAAAATATTGATATCTGGATGAAAGCATTATAAGATTACTTTGTGGAAACACAAATCTCAGTGCTTGAAGGCATTGGTGATTGACATTTCAGTGGGAACAAAATACCACCAGAATGTTGATAGTTCGCTGAGAGTGTTTGCTTGACCTATTGTGTCTACAGGGAGATATTAATTCTTCTCAGATTTCTATAAAGGCCACAGACCATTATGTAACAAACATGTAATGTTATGAAACCTTTTTTATCAGAACATTTCTGGAAAAGAATCTCAACTATCTGAAACATAAGCTTCTTACTGATGTATATATTCTTCCTGATGTGTCAGTAATCTCGCTGTAGGAAATACCAAGAGGTTAAGTCTTGCATCAGAGGCACTGTGAGTGTTTCGAAACTTTGACAGCTGATTTTTGTAAGTCATCTGACATTGTCCACATGATACATTCTTGCGATGAAGTGACTTTGGTAAGAGTACACTTCTTGTATATTAGGCCAGTAAACTTTTTAAATTAGATTTTCATCCCTTCCTTCATCACTACCAGACACCCTGGCTCCTTCTCAGCCCCAAGACGATGAATACATAGATGTGTTCTTGCTGTTTTCTTTTAGATAAACTGCATGACTTGTTCCAGGAATGGTTGTACATTTGAAATACAATCCACAGGCATGCAGGTGTCACAGATGCCTGCAACATAGTTTGGTGGTTTGTTTGTTGCACGCAGCAATTTTCCAGCTATATGGCGTCCGTCTGTAAATAATTGAATCTTGATCAGACAATCCAGTGATCAACAGCATGAACATCAATCTCTGCAATTGGGATACAGTGACGTGTCAACCAAGTCAGTGACCCTGACCACCCAATCCCTTTAGTCACCTCTTATGACAAGCATGGGTTACTGACGACCAATTCTAACCCGGATCTTCACGGGTCACCTAAACGTAGCATCTCACTGAAAGAATATGATAGTCCAAATCAGCTTGTTGACGCAGCAGGTTCTGAGTTATCACAACTGCTGTTATATTCAATCATTTAGATCAATATTTTCGGTACCTTTTAGCAGGTAACAGCATCTGTTTTTCAAAGAAATATACCTGTTCGATTTCTGCTTATCAGTGTGACCCTTTGACCAGTTCACAAAGTGACAGCATGAGTGGTTTGTTGTCACAAGATGAAGGAGGATACATCTCCTGTATCTCCTCATGAAGGGTCATCTCCTTGTTGAAGATGATAACTTCCAGTCACTTATTGCATAACCTGATTTCATGCAATTACCAAGTCATTACTCTTTTAGACTGTTATTCCACAAGAGAACCCTTGTGTGGGCATGATGAGGCCTGGAGCATGTCATGGGATGCAGTGAACGTATGCATGCTCCTGTGCAGTTCATCAGTGACATGTGAACAGTTGTCAGAAACATATCGATAGTATGTTATGACGTGAATGGGTGAACTAAAAATGTGATATTTATTGAATACACCTTTAGTAAGTGAGTACATATAATTAACTTTTTATCCAAATATCAGTTTATTTGAGAATTTGATAATGGTGCATTTATCACAGCAATCATGCGATTAATTATGGCCATGATGTTACCATTACATCTTAGTCCTGTGGTTCAGTATTCTAATGTCATGCTGAAGACCTGATGCCAAAGAGTGAGTGAGTGAGTGAGTGAGTGAGTGAGTGAGTGTGTTTAGTTTTACACTGTACTTAGCAATATTCCAGCTATATGGCAGCAGTCTGTAAATAATCAAGTCTGGACCAGACAATCCAGTGATATGACGACATGTGTCAACCAAGTCAGCGGCCCTGACCACCCGATCCCGTAAGCATGGGCTACTGAAGATCAATTCTAACCTGAACCTTTATGGGTCCTGATGCCAAAGAAGAAATGTAGGCTTGTTC
The DNA here is from genome assembly GCF_003918875.1 of Haliotis rubra. Classification (NCBI taxonomy): domain Eukaryota; kingdom Metazoa; phylum Mollusca; class Gastropoda; order Lepetellida; family Haliotidae; genus Haliotis; species Haliotis rubra. Next base: position 1,000,300 of record NW_025767501.1, read on the forward strand.
ACTGAAGAGTTTGAGACAGAATCTGTTTTGGGTTAGTCAACTGTCCTTGATGACTGAAAAAGTTTCATGTATCATATCATGGATCACATTATGTTTGCTTGACATATGATCCCTACAGTGAAGGAATATCATGACAGTCCCCTGCTTGAGTTTGTTGATGACCTTTACCCATTGGAGTTTGTGTGAACTTGATCAGTCTTGTTTCTGTTTAGTTACTGGATTTTACATGGCAGTGAAAATGTTATCAAGACCTGCAAATCTGAATGAGGCACCAAGCTGACAGCCCTGTCAGGCACAAGGATCTGATGATCTGATATCCGACTCCAAATGCATCATGGAAGAAGGACCATCTTTCCTTAGGGCTGTTTTCATGTGCTGTCACTGAAGGGGTTGTTGTCCTGTATGGCAGTACACCTGATGTACTGGGTACACAATATGAAATCTGAATACAACTGTGTGCATCCATTCCACATGCTTGGTGTCACAGTATTTTGGCATACTGACTAGACTGTAGCAGATTCAGCCTGGTTCAGCACTGTTTCCAGGAAACATTTGTGTAGTCTGATCTGGGTTTGGTTAATTTCAGAAGAATTTTTTTTTGTTTTTTGTTCAGCAGCCATTTTGTCCATTGAATCTTCTTGTGAACAATCTAATAGAAAGTGTCTGAGTGTTTACTTGGTCAAAGTGTGACAATCGTTTAAACTCACTCACTCACTCACTCCCCCACCCACTCACTCACTCCCCCACCCACCCATCTACCCACTCACTCACTGTTAATGTCTATAAACCATAAAACGTATAAAGTGTGACCTTTTTCCTAAATCCCAATCAACACTGTTCACTCACACATGTTACACAACTATAGTGCTTCAGCATTGAACATACCTCTCAAGATGAATTAATCTACCTGTCCTTTGTGTTTCCAATTACCAAGAAGACCCATCTGCTTGAAGTCCTTTCTGAACATACATGGACGGATCATCACATTTCATCTGGCGAGTTTCACCTGAGGTTCTGAAATGAGCAAACCTGAGACCAATGCAATAAGCTTAGCTAATATGTCAAAGCCTAGAAGTGTATTTTAAGAAACCATTTACAGTGTGTTAAGGTCATCTCACAGTTATATGTACCAATATCATTACTTTGTTGTGTATCAGCATATCATGACTGTATTGTGTATGTTTGTAAGGCACACATTTGTCAAGGCATTGTGGGATAAGACTGGGATCTGTGTGCACTCTCCATGTTTACTTTATAGCTGTTAAACATCTGCCACCAGTATTAGTGCAGCAGGTATTAAAGTCAAAGATGTTTTCAGTTTTCACATATAGCTATTAAAGATCTACTCTCATTATTAACACATAAGGTATTGAAAATCTGCTGGTGTAAGGATCTGATCCGTGTAACCATTATACCTGCGCTTCAAGTTTCAAGAAGAATATGTATCAAAACTCAGCCACCAGTATAATCACTGCTGTTTCCTATTAAAGATCTACCTGCCAGTTTTATATATCAATTCATCATCTCGAAATATGATACGTATATAGATATATGGCCTTCCAAGCTTATTGCCTATCGATTGTGATCAGTTGTTGCACGAGAGTCCAGCACACTCCATGCAGTAGTGGGCAGTGGTGTTTGTCTTTCTTCATGAATTAGGCATGTTCCTCCCCTGATCCCTGTGTTATTGGTTTCACTCCAGCAATAAATGCCTGTGTGGTTGCATGCTTCAGGATGTGCTCCCACAGTTAGTAGGCAGTTGTGAACAAGGAAATATTGGAGAAGCAGTTTGAAGCCCATCAAGTGAACTATTGTCAGCAGTGTGGAGCCTGCTTCTACACCGCTTCAGAAGGGTTTCAACTCAGTTTGTATTTATTTGCAATAACTGTTGAAATACCTGCCACATTACGTTGAAGGACCCATCAATCATTGTCAATCCAGATGCTTTTTATTGCAATAATACCTTGTAACCTTAGCTGCAGTGGTCGGCCTGTAGTTGGGTAACACTCTGAAGTCCATGGTCTCCTGTGAGGCTTGTTGTTGGATATTGTCAGGTTCTTAGAAACAGCTATTAACACACCTGTGAGGATATAACATAGTTATAATACCTGCTCTGTTTGAGTTTATGTTCAAAGCATTCTTTGGTAGAGATGCTGGGTGCATGACTGCAAGAGACGATGGCAATCTTTATTTATTGCAATGTGTGTTGGTTGGCGTACACCTGGCCTTGACAATATTGAGTCACCCATCAAATATGTTGAGTACACAGGAATGTTATTAGACCATCACAGAAAAAAAGTGCCGGTGATGGGTTGGTATAGGTATAGGTTTAATATTTGTAAGCATTCCTGTGGAAAAGGACTGTATTCAGTTTCTGTATTGGTTCCAACTCAGCCATGACAGGCATTTGGTTGTGTCCTCAGGAAACTGGATGGTATCCTCACATGGTCTTCAGCAATTATTTGATATATGTTAGAAAGTCATGTACCATGGTCACATGATAAAATGTACACTTAAAAGAATTGGGTAATATTTTAGAAAATGTTAGAAGAAAAAAATGTAAACTGAATTTTATTTTTTTCAGAAAATGATTTTTTCTCATTTTGTTGTGATGGGGCCTTTTGAAAGTATGGGTCCATGATAGCCAAAGGTCAAGGTCACCTTTGATGTCTTATGTAAAACCTCAAACCTGGAGCAACAAGAGTGTGCAGCATTTTTACTGATCTTTCATTGAGCATGATGATGGGAAATCTGAAAAACAGACATTACTGAAACGGCACAAACAAATAAGAGGCATATTAGTTTCCAATCATATTGCCATTTAGAAGTTAATGACGGTATATCATTAGCTGTTTTTAAATCAGTCTTATTTGTCAGTGAATGCTGGAAATTGTTTCAATGCACCAGTTTTCAGGTTCACTTGAAATAAGCAAGCATAGGCCAGTTAAACCAATGGCTGATGTCATGAACAAACTGTTCCAGGTGAATTATCAGCCCCAACAAGGAGACCTACAATATGGAATGATGGTTGGAAGGAGCTTTACAGAAACACACTCAATAAGGTTGCAGTGGGCGAGCTGGCTAAAGCGCCAGGCTAGTAATCGAGCGAGCTTGAGGTGCCGGGATCGAGCCCACCTGTGACCGGGTGTAAAAACCTTGGAGTCAACTTTGTGTGCAGATTCTTTCAGTGTTGTGACAACCCTTAGTGTACAGTACACAGCCCTGTGCACTTAAAAGAACCCACAAATCCGTTGGTATATGACCAGATGGTGACATGAATACGTGTAAATACCTAGTTGCAGGTACAGCAACGTGCAGTTAACTTGGACAAAGTACTGTGACTATGTGTCCCAGTCCACCAAGCTGTGAATGGGTACCTCGTAAGGATGGGAAAGCCACATTAACTCGGTGTGCCTAGTGGCTGCAAGAGTTGTATACTCCCCAGGGAGTTAAGATTGATAATACAAAGTGCCATTGAGACTGACATCCTATGATCGAGGGAAAAACAAAGCGCCTGTGAGCAGCCTGCTGGAACTCGGTGCTATATAAGTAGCCTATAAATAATAGTCATCAAAACTTTAATATGGACATATTCAGAAACGATATACAGCACAATACAAATTAAGTTATGTTAATTTGTATTATACTTGGTGAGTGGTTGCATAAAAACATAAGAAGTTGAAGTCATGTTACTGTGTCACAGGAAACAAAGTTCTGTATTTCGGCCTTGCTTTCCACCCAGTAATGTATCAACAAGTTTACAGCCTGTCTCTTAACGTTCTTTATCACCATATTTCATGCTAGCTATTTCGTCTTGCATGTTTTTCAGCAAAAGGATTTAATGGAGAATGTATGAACATGCCACAGATACCTGTATTTACAGTTGCTACTTGTAATGCTTTTCACAAAGGGTGGTGGCATGGTGTGGTGGTGTAGTTGCCGGCTCCTCATGCCAGAGACCATGGATGATTCCCCACATGTATACAATATGGGAAGTCCATAATTCCTTTCAATACAGGGCGGTGGAGTAGCCTTGTGGTTAAAGCATTTGCTCGTCGTCTTGGAGACCTGGGTTTGATTCCCCACATGGGTACAATGTGTGAAGCCCATTTGTGGTGTCCCCCCACCATGATATTGCCAGAATATTGCTAACAGTGGCATAAAACTACACTCGCTCACTCACTCTCACTCACTCACTCACTCATTCACTCCTTTCAATACCTTACCACTATGGCATTGTCATAATTTCGTATTTTGACATGTAACTCTCTTTCCTCCTTTTTTATGTACAAGGACATGTTTTATGATATGTAAATGAAATAAACTATTTGTTTGTGAGAAGTATACAAGATGTCAAGAGATTGTTTGTTTGAATGTCTAATCTTCACTGATTGTATCTTAATCTTTTTCCAGATTCATGTCATTCATATTGTGCCATCCTCCTTAATGCTTGTCTGTTTGCATGACCTTCTCTGTATTATCAATTGCAGGTGTTGTTGTCAGTCTGGAAATCAAACTAGTGCATCAGTGAGTGAACATTTAAAATGGTATCAATTGACTCGAGCCAAAGCAAAACAATCCACTCTATCACAATTTGTCAGACATCACTTAGCCAGGATTTTATCAGTCATCGGAAGAAGTTTATGCATACAGTGGAACACAACCATATGCTTTTTTAGCATTTTCCTACTTATTCCTTTTTAAACACATCCGAAAGTATGAAAAATATTCATCTAATTTCTGTTGGGTTCTTATGTCTGTTGTTTGTCTTGTCTGATTACGGAACTGTGCCTCCTGGTGCTAGATGGAACCTTGCCATTGTACTGAGATGGGATGTTCAGAACCTGAGGAAATCTAGACTTGCTTCATTTTGGAAAGGAAAATAAGATGGTTCAGATACGTGAAATGGCGAGATTAGTGAGTAATGGGTTGGGTTGGTTGAGATATTAGTGAGAATGGGTTGGGTGAGTTGAAACATGGGTTTTGGTTGGTTGAGACATTAGTGAGTAATGGGTTGGGCTGGTTGAGACATTAGTGAGTAATGGGTTGGGTTGGTTTAGACATTAGTGAGTAATGGGTTGGGTTGGTTGAGAGATTAGTGAGAAATGGGTTGGGTTGGTTGAGACATTAGTGAGTAATGGGTTGGGTTGGTTGAGACATTAGTGAGTAATGGGTTGGGTTGGTTGAGACATTAGTGAGTAATGGGTTGGGCTGGTTGAGACATTAGTGAGTAATGGGTTGGGCTGGTTGAGACATTAGTGAGTAATGGGTTGGGCTGGTTGAGGCATTAGTGATTAGTGAGGCTAATGGGTTGGGCTGGTTGAGACATTAGTGAGTAATGGGTTGGGCTGGTTGAGACATTAGAGAATGGATTAGTGAGTAATGGGTTGGGCTGGTTGAGAAATGGGATGGGCATTAGTGAGTGAGTAATGGGTTGGGTTGGTTGAGACATTAGTGAGTAATGGGTTGGTTGGATTGAGAAATGGGTTAGTGAGACAATGGGGTTGGATATTAGTGAGAAATGGGTTGGGTTGAGACATTAGTAAGTAATGGGTTGGGTTGGGCTGGTTGAGAGATTAGTGAGTAATGGTAATGGAGACATTGGAGTTGGTTTAGAGATTAGTGAGTAATGGGTTGGGTTGGTTGAGACATTAGTGAGTAATGGGTTGGGCTGGTTGAGAGATTAGTGAGTAATGGGTTGGTTGGGTTGGTTGAGAATGGGTTGGGTTGGTGAGTGAGAATGGGTTGGGCTGTTTGAGACATTAGTGAGTAATGGGTTGGGTTGGTTGAGATATTAGTGAGAAATGGGTTGGGTTGGTTGAGACATTAGTGAGTAATAATGGGGTTGGGTTGGTTGAGATATTAGTGAGTAATGGGTTGGGCTGGTTGAGACATTAGTGAGTAATGGGTTGGGCTGGTTGAGACATTAGTGAGTAATGGGTTGGGCTGGTTGAGACATTAGTGAGTAATGGGTTGGGCTGGTTGAGAGATTAGTGAGTAATGGGTTGGGTTGGTTGAGAGATTAGTGAGTAATGGGTTGGGTTGGTTGAGACATTAGTGAGTAATGGGTTGGGTTGGTTTAGAGATTAACGAGTAATGGGTTGGGTTGGTTGAGAGATGGGTGAGTAATGGGTTGGGTTGGTTGAGAGATTAACGAGTAATGGGTTGGGTTGGTTGAGACATTAGTGAGTAATGGGTTGGGTTGGTTGAGATATTAGTGAGTAATGGGTTGGGCTGGTTGAGATATTAGTGAGTAATGGGTTGGGCTGGTTGAGACATTAGTGAGTAATGGGATGGGCTGGTTGAGACATTAGTGAGTAATGGGTTGGGCTGGTTGAGATATTAGTGAGTAATGGGTTGGGCTGTTTGAGACATTAGTGAGTAATGGGTTGGGTTGGTTGAGATATTAGTGAGAAATGGGTTGGGTTGGTTGAGACATTAGTAAGTAATGGGTTGGGTTGGGTTGGTTGAGATATTAGTGAGTAATGGGTTGGGCTGGTTGAGACATTAGTGAGTAATGGGTTGGGTTGGTTGAGACATTAGTGAGTAATGGGTTGGGTTGGTTGAGACATTAGTGAGTAATGGGTTGGGCTGGTTGAGAGATTAGTGAGTAATGGGTTGGGTTGGTTGAGAGATTAGTGATAAATGGGTTGGGTTGGTTGAGACATTAGTGAGTAATGGGTTGGGTTGGTTTAGAGATTAACGAGTAATGGGTTGGGTTGGTTGAGAGATGGGTGACTAATGGGTTGGGTTGGTTGAGAGATTAACGAGTAATGGGTTGGGTTGGTTGAGACATTAGTGAGTAATGGGTTGGGTTGGTTGAGATATTAGTGAGTAATGGGTTGGGCTGGTTGAGATATTAGTGAGTAATGGGTTGGACTGGTTGAGACATTAGTGAGTAATGGGATAGGCTGGATGAGACATTAGTGAGTAATGGGTTGGGCTGGTTGAGATATTAGTGAGTAATGGGTTGGGCTGGTTGAGATATTAGTGAGTAATGGGTTGGGCTGGTTGAGACATTAGTGAGTAATGGGATGGGCTGGTTGAGACATTAGTGAGTAATGGGTTGGGCTGGTTGAGATATTAGTGAGTAATGGGTTGGGCTGGTTGAGACATTAGTGAGTAATGGGTTGGGCTGGTTGAGAGATTAGTGAGAAATGGGTTGGACTGGTTGAGACATTAGTGAGTAATGGGTTGGGCTGGTTGAGATATTAGTGAGTAATGGGTTGGGCTGGTTGAGAAATTAGTGAGAAATGGGTCGGGCTGGTTGAGGTATCTAAGTTAAGTAAGGGTTGGTTTGGTTGAAGTTTGGTTAAGTAAAGTGTTGCATTAGGTTGGGTGAGTAATGACTTGGTTTAAGTTAGGTTGGTTTGGGTAGGTAATGGCGTGAGCTTGTATTATTAAGTTCGTGGATATTGGGTTGTTGATGTAAGTATAGTTTACTTAATTCAGCGAAGATGTCTACAAACGTGAAACAATAATTGTTCAGTATTTGCTGAAAGCTTAAAGTTTTGCTTCATATTTTGAAGCATTTGTTACAGGGTAACCTCAGACCTCAGATCAATATGTAGTAATAACAATAATAATGCTAATTTTTGCGCCTAGAATCCAACAAGATGCTGCTCTCTGGCGTTACATTATAATCATGACGGAATTGTACTTTCAAAGCCGCTACTAAGCGCTTCGCACAACCGTATAGGTCCGTACATCCATTTCTCATGTACCCATTTTAAACAGCTGGGTGGACTGAGTGCAATGTGGACGAAGTGCCTTGCCCAGGGACACAACACAGTATGAGACCCAGGTCACAAATTTTGGTGTCTCCACCAGGATTCGAACCCGGGCCTTTGGTGTGAGAGGCCAGCATGTTAACCACTACACCACTGTGCTCCATTTCTAAGCTGCAGATTTGCTGTGGTGTGTACTTCTTAAAACATACATTGTCATAAGTTTCATGTAGTAAGAAATAAAATAATGACCAGTATATGTATTTAAAACACTGAAAGTGTGTCACTCATATTGAAACAGTCTGTTGCCTGGATTATATAAGTCCACTATCAGTAGAACGGAGAAAAATAAATATGCTTCTGTTAGTCCACCGACTGTCACAAAGCTGAAATTAACACGATACTTCCTGTGTCAACATTGCACTGCTCGCATGGTAAATATGAAATTGACACTGCAATACATTACAGTATCCTGGTAGCAGATGACATGTCATTAATTTGTTGGCGATTTCCAACCCTCTGTTTGTACAAGAAAATATTAATTTCCATAAATGTATACCACATGTTAGTATTTCCTGCAGAATGTCCGTTGCTTGCCATGATCTATGTTATGTCATGTACTATGGTAAGACTTTTTTGTTTTGCCAAATTTTTCTGTCAAAGGAATTTTTTGGGGTAAAATTGATTGATTAAAAAATATCTTAAAGGTCACATGCAACCAAAAAATCAAACATAATTAAAACACAATTATCACTTATTCATGACATATAATATACATTGCTGGTTATGAAAAAACATAGAAACAAAATTATAAGCGTACAATCGCAAATCAAAAGTGCAATATTGTGTACTTCGGTTTACTTCCCAAGAAACGAAGCAGCCGGGATACCGAACCCAGTCAGAGCGGGTGGGTGTGCACTCAAGTGTAACGGCTGGTTCAGTTGCAGATGCCTTCACGGCTAATTGTGTGTATATATATAGAGAGAGATGTTGGGTTTTGTAAATACATGCTCATTTTTTGTGTATAACATTTTGCAATCAACAGACATCACACCTGCCTGTCTGTGTAATTACATAATGTGACAGAGACCGAACTCGGGCCATAAATCAATGCGTTTTGTTTATTGTGTATAGCCTGATTGGTGTTAAGTTCAAATCGCTTGTGGTCAGTGATAGCAGCTGTGTATTGAATATTGTCATTAGCAGACAGGCAGGCAGACACACAGGTGTCAATAAAACAAGACATTGAGTTTTGTCTGTGACAACGACATATCTATATCACAGTTAGAAATTCTGTCAACGCTAAATAGTGACATTGCTTTTAAGTATCGAACTGAGAAAGTTTCTCGGTAAGAAGAACGTGTGGTGAAATAGACAAATGAAATTATATAAACAGTTAATTTACTGTCATAACATATAAAAAAGCTCGCGCCTGTGAGAAATTAACAAAACATTAGAATAAGTAGCTCACACCAAAGCCTTCACCGAATATTTACCCGACAACCGCTTCCAAGCTGCGCGAACCTATTTACTTGCGCACGTGCTATGAGCGCAGCCCAGCTGTTGAAACCCGTTTTCCCCAGAAAAGTCTGGGGAAATTTAGTGAAACGTTTGAACTCCGATTTCGCGCGTTTTTTTTCATCGCCTTATTTTTCAACTTTATAAGTTGAATTTGCATTTTTGACGATTTGTTTCGGTATGTCCATACCGAAAGGTATCAGAATCTGCAAAGTTGTGTTTTACGTTGCATGTGACCTTTAAGGCCAGGCAAATTTAAAAACTTGCATGGATTAATCTGTCATATCCCCCCAAAAAATGAAAAACAAATACACCTTTTGAAAAAAATGTAATGCAGTCATTGACCATTATTGACCAATGTCAGTGGCATCTGTAGATAAGCATGATTTGTCAAAGAATTCACAAATATGTTATGTATATACTATATCGTCCAATTATTGCATCCAAATTGTCTGAAGTTGTTTGATGTTTTAAACTAAATCAATATCTGGTTGGGTTAAAATGTGTGTACAGCTGACTTGTTTCCAGGATAGTTTCAAAGACATATACACTTGTTAATGTTAATTTGTATGCTAAACAATACTGCTATACTGTAGAAAATACCACCAACATAGTGTATCATCATAACTAGTGATACTTATCCTATAAGAATTTAAGCTTTAAGTTGAAACTCTGCTGTCATTTGAAAATTCTCTGGCATATACATACATGTCTAACATGTCTGCCAAACCAACAAACTGTGTCATTTGTTGACTGGGAAACAATGTTTTATCTTAGCAGTTACAGTAAAATAAGTTATAACTGAAACGGACCTCCGATAATATCACCATGGATCGTTTGGCATAGTTGTTATGTCCGGTATTTCGTAATAAGTGTGTTCATTATGAACATTGTTTTCTTCATGTACATATGTCCCTAATTACCAGGAGGAAATGCATGTTGATCTGGGCTGTGAATGCTGAATGAACACAAACAGAATAAAATCAAGGACACAAAAAAATGTTCTTTTTTCATTTTGTTTGTTGCTTATATGATCATGCCTGACAACCCGGTCCATTATATATACTTTCATGACAAGTAACAGTACTCTCCTGTTGTGATGCCCACAGGCTGAATACAGTATACACGGACATGAATGCATCTAGACATTGAACACACAAGCATCTAATCTCCAACAAATCAACTCCTAGTCTCCTGAATGCATAGCTCTTGTGACTTAATGAAGGAAAAGAGTAACTTGCACATGTCTAATGAAACTGAATTAAAGCCACATCTTTTGATCTATTGTGTCACATACTTATTCACAGTACTGAGTATTAGAAATAATGTTTTGATATGTCAGCTATCTCCCTGATTTTGTATCGGCAGTAGATCTTCATTGTCTAGTGCATATCAAAGAGAAAAGTTGCTCCAGAAAACAGAGAGCTCTTTAGCAAGGTCAGAAAAGATGAAGGGCAGCAGGATTCATGGATCATGTCGAGTATGATTCAAATAATTCTTGATCCTTGTCTCAGTATGGTCAGTGTACCCAGAACAGTAGACATCACTCTGGCTGTTATATGGAGAATCTCACTCAAGTGTCTTAATATTTAATATGTCAACTTGAATTTGTACAATTTTAAATCTAATATTTATTAATTAGTTATATTTATATCTGAGTTCTCACATTCAACAAACCTCCTCAGTTTCTGAACAGTAATATCTGTTGTTTGGAGAGTAAAATGCTCATTGGACTTTAGCTAGCTCCTATAGAAGCAGTTTGGATAATAATCTATAGTCAGTCAGCCTTACTTTTGTCTTCTGGTTTTTTTTTTAGATTTGCATGAGTTTGTTTGTATGTGATTAATGTCCAACAAAGGCTGTTTGTAATTTGACCTAATTAAAAAAATAGAGTTTAAAGTTTGTAATTGCACATTAAATATGTTTCCTTTATTGTTATGTAATTTTATCATTCCTGTTATATGGGGAAAATCAGATGATTCTTTCAAGAAATATGACTGAAGTGATCTGTGTGTCTGTGCTTCTGCCAGTAATGTTTAATTCTGATCACTATATAAATGAGTCTGGGCAAAATGAACTCACAATCAAGTAGTGAGCCACAGAGCTGGATCATCATGTCCATCTTTACCACCCCTGCTATAATGTTCACTCACTAACTCACAGTCAAGTAGTGAGCCACAGAGCTGGATCATCATGTCCATCTTACCACCTCTGCTATAATGTTTACTCACTAACTCACAATCAAGTAGTGAGCCACAGAGCTGGATCACCATGTCCATCTTTACCACCCCTGCTATAATGTTCACTCACTAACTCACAGTCAAGTAGTGAGCCACAGAGCTGGATCATCATGTCCATCTTTACCACCCCTGCTATAATGTTTACTCACTAACTCACAATCAAGTAGTGAGCCACAGAGCTGGATCATCATGTCCATCTTTACCACCCCTGCTATAATGTTTACTCACTAACTCACAGTCAAGTAGTGAGCCACAGAGCTGGATCATCATGTCCATCTTTACCACCCCCCCTGCTATAATGTTTACTCACTAACTCACAGTCAAGTAGTGAGCTACAGAGCTGGATCACCATGTCCATCTTTACACCACCCCCCTGCTATAATGTTCACTCACTAACTCACAGTCAAGTAGTGAGTGAGCCACAGAGCTGGATCATCATGTCCATCTTTACCACCCCTGCTATAATGTTCACTCACTAACTCACAGTCAAGTAGTGAGCCACAGAGCTGGATCATCATGTCCTGTCCATCTTTACCACCCCTGCTATAATGTTCACTCACTAACTCACAGTCAAGTAGTGAGCCACAGAGCTGGATCACATTGTCCATCTTTACCACCCCTGCTATAATGTTCACTCACTAACTCACAGTCAGAGTGTAGTGAGCCACAGAGCTGGATCATCATTGTCCATCTTTACCACCCCCTCACTAACTCACTGCTGTAATGTTCATCACTCACTACTAACTCACAGTCAAGTAGTGAGCCACAGAGCTGGATCATCATGTCCATCTTTACCACCTCTGTCCATCTTACCATAATGTTCACTCACTCACTAACTCACAGTCAAGTAGTGAACCACAGAGCTGGATCATCATGTCCATCTTTACCACCCCTGCTATAATGTTCACTCACTAACTCACAGTCAAGTAGTGAGCCACAGAGCTGGATCACCATGTCCATCTTTACCACCCCTGTTGTAATGCTCACTCACTCACTAACTCACAGTCAAGTAGTGAGCCACAGAGCTGGATCATCATGTCCATCTTTACCACCCCTGTTGTAATGCTCACTCACTCACTAACTCACAGTCAAGTAGTGAGCCACAGAGCTGGATCATCATGTCCATCTTTACCACCCCTGTTGTAATGCTCACTCACTCACTAACTCACAGTCAAGTAGTGAGCCACAGAGCTGGATCATCATGTCCATCTTTACCACCCCTGCAATAATGTTTACTCACTCACTAACTCACAGTCACAAATGATTAAAAATTCCATTAGTCTAACATTTATCTTGTAAAAGTTGATGGCTACACTTTTTGACTCAGTCTGATGTTATTCCAGTTTCGTCTCCACATTTAATATAAGTTCCAGACTATGTAATATTGTTCTAATCTCAAAATCATTAAGAAAGTAAACCCATGACATTGTTTCAGTCCAGACATTTTGGATGTCAATTTAATATTGAAAAGTATACATTTGATAGCCTTTCAGTCTGCAAACTCAGAAGCAGATTGCAACCTGAAGAGAAATCTCATACATTCAGCTATGTGAGAATATGCATTAGCAATAACATATTGGATACTTGTAAAGCAACATATATTTTGGGCAGACATATTCTGTTCTTTTATGATTTAAGTGAAGTTTACATGGTTTTAATCTATTTTGAAATCTTTTATGCAGTAAACCATTTGTTAATTCTTTTAAATTTTGAGGAAATGGCATACAGCCTCCCACACGATGTACAGAGTTGTGTCCCTTTGTAGTACCAGGTTCTAGTCACTGGCAATATTAGCAGCTGTTAAGTTGTGAATCTCAGTGTATGGACTTACTTCAATTTAACATACGAATGAGATGCTTGAAACACTTCTCAAAGAGGCTGAAACCCAACTCACTGACTTTCAAAGTATGCTTGGAATATTGCTGAGTGCAGCATAAAACTATACTCACTCACTCACTCACTCACCCAGGAAGCATTTGATAAAGACCTGGAACAATCGAAGACTTCAAAGACTCACTCACTCACTCTCTTTCAAAGTATGCTACTCAGATATTGCTTTGGATATTTCTGTTGCTTTGTGACCCTAACTACTGTGGTCCAGCATGGAGAACATCATCCAGAGTGTGGAATGTCTGCGGTTTGATTCAGAGGCCATGTCGAACTAATATCAGTTAAGTGCAGTAGTTGGAACAGTGAAACAAATGCATGTGCGATACGTGATGAGCGTTAACTTAGACCAACTCTACTTGTTCTCAATGTTTCGTTTAATGGGCAATACCCCCTTGTAATACAAACCAATAATAGCATTTGAAACTATGATCGTTTGTTTAACAACTTTTATCCAAAGTTGAATAAAATTCTGAGATTTAAATGTGCAATTGGCAAGGTCAAATTATGAAGATTTACAATCTTAATTTCACTTTTTTTTATTTACATTTTTGTTTAAAGTGAAATTTATCAGTACATTTCCACTGTAGACTTTAGAAAATGAAAACTGCTTGTTTCCCAGCCTGGTTCTCAATGGGATAGGAGGACAGAGTACTAGTCTGCTTGGAGCCAATGTATGGTAACTTTCATGCAGTTGATCACTGGATTGTCTGGTCCAGACTTCATTATTTACAGACTGCCACCATATAGCTGGAATATTGCTGAGTACAACATTAAACAGCAACCCAAACAACCAACTGTGACTGCTGCTGGTATCTCATTCAGCAAGTACACCAGAAATGGATTTTACACATAGTACCCATGTGGGAAATCGAACCCGTGTCTTCGGCATGACGAGCAAACGCTTTAACCACTAGGCTACCCTACCGCCCACTCACTGTCAGGATGTCTTGCATCACAGTACTATATATTTGTTCGTGGTGTTTCAGATGAAACAGGTTTTTTTATGTGTTCCTTTATAAAGAAATATATCAGTAATTGTGAAATTTCCGAAATTAAAAGGCTTAGAGCGCTTTGACCTAAGGAAAATATTTAGTGCCATTATTTGAACTTTTAAAAACCTTTTGAAGATATTTTGGTACTATACTATGATCTTTTCATGGTAGGCAATAAAGTTCAAAATTTTTTAAATGTGTATGTGATGATATTTTGAGTGTCTTTAAGACATTGTAATCACATAGAACATGTATATATGACAACTTCTTTTATTCTAGAGCACGATGTTTCGATACAGGTTCTTGTATCGTTTTCAAGCATGAATGGTACATACTTGAAAACGATACAAGAACCTGTATCGAAACGTCGTGCTCTAGAATAAAAGAAGTTGTCATCCATATATACTTGTTCTATCTGAATCCAACTTCTGAAATGCCACTCAAAGAAGTCATTGTAATCAGATATCAGCAATGATATTTTTGATAATATGAACAAACTTCCCAGGATCTTGCTGTAAAGTTTTAGTGTAAATGTAATTAACTATGGCTATAATGAACTTACATTAGTGGATCTCTATGAGTTGGTTTACTGTGTCTTTCTGTTCATAAACTGTTTTACTATCTGCTATGAAACAATTACTGTTTTTGCAACATTCCATGATGATCCTTATGTCCTCTTGATCACATGACTAAGAATCACTTTAAAGGGCAACTAAGAGACACACTGTATTTTTTCTGAAAGTTTGACGTCACATTCAGTTTGATCACTTTGACTAATTAAAAGCTTCCTGTTATATATCATTTGTTATATTAATTTGCATTGATTTCTTGACGTTTTTCATGTAATAAACAGCTCAAATATACATTGATATGGGAAGGGAAGTACCTTTGACGTGTTATTCAAGGAAATATTTGAGCATCCAAATTCACATGTGCATGTGCTTTTTTGTACTCCGGCGATGGGTTTGAATATCATATCTGCCTCATAGCCTATAATGTCTTATTCCTCTGCTCTCAATGGCCTGTGTTGTTCAACTGACCTGATGCAGACATGCTGTTGTTTAATTGAGTTGTTAAATCTGTTAAGATTCCAGCTCCGACTAACGCTAATGTATGGCACTTACGACTATCTTAGTGCCAAGAGAGCTTCGAAAATCTAGACCCAGGTCAACAAACTAATTGAATCAGTGGTCGGGGTTCGATGACTTGGTTGATTGCATGCCATCATATTTGAATTACATGCTCATGATATCAATCCCTGGATTTTCTGTTTCGGTATTGATTACTTACAGTATGCCGACATGTAGGTGAATATTGCTAAGTGCTGCTCTAAACAGGTAAACAGATGAATCAAAGCTGTATTTAAGCTGTTACACTCATTCATTCCTACCATTTTTTCCTGCAAACTTTTTAAAAGCGAAGTTTTACATGCCATGGAAATAATGGTCATGCTTTTCATCTTCTATGCTGGCCCTGTAGCTGTCTGTGCATGATCTCATCTACTTATGAATATAGTAGAGCACATGAAGCACCTGTTAATGGCTTGATCAGCAGGTAATGGATGCAGAATTAGCTCATCAAGGTTTGTTGGGGGATGAACTCATCAGCTGTAAGTGATAGCATGTGGTGGAAGATTTTGTTGTGGATCTACAAAGGATGCCTGAAGATTGGTTAATAATTTGGTTTCAGGAAAGATCAAATGAAAGAAAGTATACATGGAGGGCTTTAAGTCAAGAAACATTTTATAACTGATTACAAGGTTCATAAAATGGGAATCTTAGAGTGTTGAAGTCATGGTGTTTACACTTTCCATGCTGTCTAGGGTGTGCTTTCTAGTTCTTCATGGGGGTATAGGAAGGATTGGTCTTCATGCTCACTTGTTGTAAATGAACTAAAACGGGTATTGGGTGGTCACAATGACTGCTGAGTGTGATAATATAATATATTAGGGAACACCAGAGCTGTATTTCACACATCACACACATCTCTGCAACCATGTTCATGCATGAGCCAGGATTGCTTGAATGAGTGAGTGAGTATATTTTTACGCCGCTTTTAGCAATATTCCAGCAATATGATTGTGGGGCTTCTGCTTGACTGAAACATGTCATTGCTAGTGTCAGGTACATGTAGCTGGCATTGTGCATTATGGGATTCCTACCTCCACTGGTTACCCATCCCACAACACATCACTTTCAAACTCTGTATTCTTGCCTTCAGATGTCTCTCTGAAAGTGCACCTCGATATCTGTTCGACCTCCTTTCTCCATACAGACCAACAAGATCCCTCCGCTCCGAGAAACATAATCTTCTGTGCATTCCTAAAGTGAGAACAGTTAAATTTGATCAAAGAACTTTCTCTTATGCAGCAGCCTCAGAATGGAACCATCTCCCACAACATTTGAGAGAAATAAAAGAACTTTCAACCTTTTAAACAGCACTAAAGACCCACCTTTTAAAAAAAAGCCTTCTAGTACTGACATTAGCGCTTTGAGCATGCATTGTGCATGGAAATATGCGCTTTATAAATGAACTATTATTATTATTATTATTATTATTATTATTACTCCGTACTGCAATACTCGGCAATATGGCAGGTATAGCATGGTAGGCTGTTACACTGATAATGCCTGGACTTGATAAACCAGTGATTGATAACACGAGCAACAACAATCAGTCCAGCCGGTGAACCTGACTTGATCAAAGTAGATGCCTCTTGGTACATTGGTTGTGCATGAAGACCTAGTGGTATCACTGTGTAGAGTTGCATCCCTTTGCCATATAAGGATCTGCTGGTTATTGGTTTTGTTGGATGTGTGTCTGTTGAAACATTAAGATAACAACGTGTGATATACCGTATTAGCACCCTATGTACTTAGCAAATTATTATCTAAAAGGGGCGCTTATTAGGATAACCCAGGAATGGGGGCAACCAATCAGAAGAGGTTTAAAATCCCTCAAAACAGTCAGTCAGATAGGTACCATCACCCGTCGCACTGACTTACTACCAGGTTCCCTGGTAGAACATGTCCTCAGCACACCATTGTTTGTCATAAAAACTGATTAACTTGGGCAACCAGTTTATGAATTAGGGGATGGAGATGAGGGCACCTAGCATGCTACATATTTCTGTGTATGTTTTAACACTACACTCAGCAATATTCATACAAAATGATGACAGTCTATAAATAGCCGACTTATGATCAGACAATCCAGTGATTGACATTATGAGCATCGACCCATGTAATTTTGACACAATGACATTCGTTAACCTGAGAGTTGGACCACTGAATTTCCTGAGTAGCTTTTACAACAAACATGGACTGGTGAAGACCAGTTCTCACCTGGACCACTTCATCTTCAACTGTCTGTGCCATGTAATTGTCCCCCAGTCGATATGGGTGACCTTGACCTTATTTTCAAGGTCACCATGACACTTTGACCTCTTTTCAAACTCTTGCAATTTCTCATGAACTGTTGTACCCAATGTCTTCAAATTTGGTGACAGCTTACATTGGGGGATTACCCAGACACCAGTTGATTTGGGTGACCTTTAAGGTCACAACGACACTTTGAACACTTTTCAAACTTATGTAAACGTGATATCTCATAACACGTTGCACCCAATGTCTTCAATTATGTCGACAGCCTAGATTGGGTGATCATGCACACACCAGCCATTTCAGGCATCTTGTATGTGACCCAAAAATAAAAAAGTAGTAAATATGTTATAAATATTCCATTCTTTAGCGGTGGGCGACATTGCCATATCAGTGGCAAACACTTGTTATACATATGTTTATGGCTTCATCTCAAGATCATTACTGTAAGTTAAGATTTTGGTTCAGATCGTATCATATTGATTAATTGAAGCAATACAAATCTTCCTTGCTTAAGGACTCACCAAGCTATTGTGAACTGCTGTTTGACTACATCATGTATTTGCAATGTAAGTTGACTCCTCACTGTGTATCATACAGGTAGAGATGGTGATGAGGAAACTCACTTACATTTGTAATCTGATTGACTGATCAAGTTTCACAATTAGAGCGCGGAGGAAATGTCACAAGAGGAAGTTCCAACGGGAAACAAATTGGCTCTGCTTGTGATATCAAGTTGTTTCACTGTCAGGCCTATCTCGGACATTTTTCATGTGGATCAAGGTATAAAATAACTTGAATGTATCAAACTCTGAATACTTTGCTGGCTAATTATATGGGCATAAAAAGGGACACAAGAGCTTTCTCTCAGCAGTGTGCAGGTGTACAGCCTCTAGATATAAGCTCTGTCTGTCCACTGTCGTGAAGGCAAGACAGTAAATTCTTGCTGAAGATTTCTTGTGAAACAAAACAATTCATGGGTGCATTCTTATTTTATGGGCCATCTTTTCTTATGTTTTCTTTTTTTCTTCAGGTAAGTTTCAATGTGGAGAAACTGGTTCAAGTGTGAATGGGGTCAAGGATGGCAAAGTAATCTCATGCACTGCATTTTGCTGTGTATAGTTGTCTCCCTTGGGTGCACCAGATGCCTTTGAATGTGGGTTCTCCTCTCATGCCAAGAATTATGTTTCGATACCTTACTGTTCCAATGGGTTTCACTACACTTGTTCTGAGATATTCATGCTCTACTCCCTCATTCTGCTGACATGGTGGGAAATAACTGTAATACTGTTTGAATTGTGTTGAACCTCTCTAACTAACACACTTGATTGAGTGGAGGCAGGTCATTGGATGACTGCTTGCACAACAACTGGTGTTGCTTGGATTTATATATCTGAATAATCTTTTTGCTTGTTGTTTTGATGCCACACTCAGCAATATTCCGACTATATAGCAGCAGTCTGTAAATAATCGAGTCTGGACCAGGGCTTCCTTTCACAAAACACTCAGGTGATCGTAAGTCACTAAGGTAACCTTAGTGTTAAAGAATGGGAGTTAAGGTTAACCTTAGTAAACGTTGCTTTCTGAAAGGAGCACCAGACAATCCAGTGATCAACATCTTGAGCAACGTCTATGCAATTTAGGTACTTATCATCATGAGCAACAAGGTACTTATTTATGAGGTCTGTAGAGAGTGTCCTTGAAAAGAGTGATGTTACTTGTTGTAAACAACAATCATGTCAGCCTCATTGTCAAAAGGTGTGTACAATTGTTAGACAAGGATGTTATGAATGAACTGATTTGACATCATCATACATGAAGATATTATTAAGTGTTTGATAACACAAGTATGATTTAGGGGGCACAGGTTGGTTAATCCTGGATTTACCCCAATTATCCATCAATGGTTTGGTCAGCGATAAAGTAGAAATTCATTGTCTTCAGCCTCCACTTCTGGGTCTGTACTCACATGTCAAGCCCTCAGAGGGAATCCCAGAGCCTTGCTCCAAGGCTGTACTGAATGCTGAGCCCATTGATGTATAGTAATTGTATCCTTCGAAGTGGCAAGTCTAGATAAGAGGACAGTAAAACTTTCTTCCATAAATTTCCACAGGTAATACGAACATTGTTCTTTGTTGTTGGGGATATAATCACTGATATCCAGGATTTGGTCAGTGACTTAGCACCAAAATATTAATTAAATCTTTCTACAGAATTTTCATCCTCTCTGTTTCCACATTGATCCATTACATTTGTGAAGGCAAACTAATACGGACACTACCAGGTCTCTACTACTGTGAGGCTATGAGAGTGAGTTTGAGGTCAAATCTGTCATTTTGCTGTCAAAAGTCATGAACATCATTGTGAGGAACTAAGAGTCTTGACAGGACTGCCCAGATAAGGCAGTCAAAAACACACACACACACACACACGCACGCACGCACACGCACGACAACATGCATGTCACACAAAACATGCACAAAACACCCACAAAAAACAACAACACACACACACAAAAAAAAACCCACACACACACACACGTCCATAACAATATCAACATGGGTGTCCCAGTGCAAATCTGGATTTCACATGGTCTGTTAGACTAACAACTAGTCTCTTACTGAAAAATAAAGTTCATAATAACAAAAATTGAATATAATGGATGGAAAGGAGCTCTGAGACTATCTTCATTTTCAGAAACTGTGGAAATCTAGTCTTGCCACATAATCTAGACTTGCATGGGCTTTCTTGGATATGTGTGTTTCAGGGTGTCCCAGTACAAATCCGGATTTCACAAGTCTCTAACCCCGGTCTTTTTTTTATTATTTCTTACAAATTATCATTGAAAGTATTAATTTTTACCTTAGAGACTTGTGCAAGTCTAGGATTCCCAATGCACACCATATTAGCTATCCTGTACATACACATCCAGCGCGCTAGTCCTAACTGAGAGATGAATATTGTATGGCAGTCAGGGTCATTGTGCCCTGCCAACAGGAATTATCCCTCATAAAACCAACTACAGATTTGCCATTGTCTTCAGATCCTGAAGAGCCCATTTGGGATTCAAGGTTAGTAGCTGCCCCAAGCAACCTTTTCTGGTAGTAAGGGATGAGTTAATGGATCAGTGGTCGGACTTGATGATTTTGTTTATCATGTGTCATCGTACCCGAACATGTCGATTGTTGACAGTTGTATCAGTCACATGCCACATGGAATATTGCAGAAATGGTGTTATACCACCAAGAAATATCAATTTGAGCAAGACACTGTCATGCCTTTCAAATAAACTTATTTCTTTACTCATATACCTATGTATTGTTGATCTAAGAAGATGTTATCTTGTCGGCCTGGAAGACATTGTAAACCTATTGCAGTAGTTCCAAGAGTTATGATTTTAATGACTAAAACATAACACACCTGAACACCATGCAACATTACAGGAGCAAATATGATATTGAAACAGAATATCTAAATCTAACTAATTAATTCTTGGATACATGTTAATTTAAGGAGCAGAGATACTCAATTACTGAGTTGTACTGCCAATGTGATGGTTTGACATTTCAATTAAAATTTAAAACTTGAATATGATATGAAACATGAATACTTTAACAGCTATATTTGGAGACCTGAACCCATGTATCAGTCATTGTATGACCTTTCCCCAGACTTCAGCCTCAAAGTTGCACACTTCTTATCAGGATGAAACATCAGTTCTGCATCAGTCATCACTATCGGTAAATGTCAGATACTGTATGATTCCGTGTGACAAATGATGGTGTCTGCAAGTCTTGCACTGGAACGCCAGACAGCATCTTTCATATTTGGTTGAAAACTGCCAAAATTTCTTATTAAGTTATTAAGTCATATTTCCTTTTCTTGGTTCAATTAAGGAACCTGATTTAACTTTCATCAGGTGCAGGATGACTTGAAAATCAAAGTCCGCCAAACAAAACCAGGTTGCATCTTGGTCCATTAATTTATCACAGTTGAAACCGAGGCTGGTCAGTGGCACATAAATTAATGATACAGTCGAGCACCGTTGTGTCGAACTCTGATAACTCGATATCTCGGTTGTCTCAATATAATAATTTATCATTATTCAAGCTCCTTTAACTTGATATGGATGTCTTGATATTTCGGATATCTCGATATGATTTCATGGTCCCAACAAGCAAAGTTACCCTTTTAACTCGAT
Organism: Haliotis rubra; assembly: GCF_003918875.1. Lineage (NCBI taxonomy): Eukaryota > Metazoa > Mollusca > Gastropoda > Lepetellida > Haliotidae > Haliotis > Haliotis rubra. The sequence continues at coordinate 1,022,248 of NW_025767501.1, forward strand.
ATTTGCAAAGAAACTCGATATTCACCAACCTTCCATGGGCAAGTATCCCTCTGAACTGAGGTTGTTTCCACACTTTTACACACGGTGCGGCATGAATCAAAGGGATGCGGTAGTGTAAACTAATTAGGGTTAATTGAGTTGAAGGTGTCACTTTTGGTGTTTGCTATTTAATTAGGATTAATTAACAAGGATTTAATTAGGAAGTACTCACTGTTACGACTAAACACTACTGATAATGGATTATAGTTTCGAATCAAAACATACTGAGAAGTGATTTCTAGTGATATGTGATGATATGCCCTTGTCGGATGTCTCAAAGTTCGGATAACTCGATATTTTTTTCTTGGTCCCATGAAAATCGAGACAACGGTGCTCGACTGTACTTTGCTGTAAAACATATAAGGACATAATCTTGAAGTACTCACAGCTTGATGATATATTACAAGGTTAGGAGATATCAGTTATCATGAGGTTTTAAAAGTTAAGCCATATCAATGGGTTTAATTTGTTTTAAGGTTGAATGTGGTAAATTGAGCTAAAATGATTTTATTCCTTAAATAATATTGTTGTTTAAATAAAAGTTGAGATAAAATGCATCAGATTCTAAATATGTTCAAGATCTTCACTAAATAACCATAATGCACAGAGGGTTGAATATTCATGACAGTAGTCTCACTGTCCTTTGTACATATCAAGAACAACTCCTCAGAGTATCAGGTTAAGCGCATCAAACATGCTTTATCAGTTTTTATACGTGAGTATCTAGATCTTGCCAGTATCTTTAGCAGCAGTGTTATTCTGTATCTAATCTGCATTGCTGCATGCGTACAAAGCTCCAGGGCCCAGATTTTTGAAGCTCTTTTAACGCTAAGATAGTTGTAAGTTTATGTTAATGAATGGCACTTACGACTATCTTAGCTCTAAGAGAGTTTCGAAAATCTAGGCTCAGGTTAACTGGATAATTGGATGAAATGTTCAAATAAATCGTCATTAAGGTTGAGTTGTACAAATAAGCATAAAAATGAAACGACCCAATTGTATGACAATAATTTCCTAATTATGTCTGTTCAGTTATATGAGCCCTACTTACATAATGAAGTCATGGTGGGTGCTTTCTGATAGTTGATGTTTTGTGTTGTGTCATGGCCGACTTGCATATTGATTGTGCTGAACATGTATCATACTTTAATGGGCATTGTGGTAGAGGTAGAGAATCTTGGGCATATTTTAAATTACATACCAATGTCCTTTGACATTGCAGGAGTACATTAAAGCTGCTGAAATTATATAGCTGAAATTATGTGTATGTGATCTCCGGAATATGATTAAGATAGCAACCCATCAGCCATTTTGGAAATTCACCTTTTAATGCATGCGTCATTGTGTTATTCTGTTCCTAGATGGAAAAAAACAACCAAGAAAGTTTACCCAATCAATGGTATGACGTACAGGATAATCTGGAATGTGGGTTGAAGATGTTGAGAAAGGAGATATCATTTTCATGGAATTCATACTGTCTCCACTATTAAAGGCCCTGTTCCTGAGGGTTCCAAGTTCAAAATTGGAGGTCAATTTCATAGAATTATTGTTACAATCATCTTGGCACTTGGATCACCTGAAGCTTGTCTCTTGGAAAGAAAAATTATGTAATTATGATAATTAGGTTATCGGTATATACAGAAGGTATTCAGGTACTGATTTGTCTGCATTGATATTTAGGTTTTAAGCATGTAATCTTGGTATCTTGGTTTTAAGTAATAAGATCACCTCGATCTGTCACAGCTTGGCTACTTATTACACATGGATGTTATGAGCTTATACTGTATTTGCAGAAGGTGGTCTTATCTGATTACCTTCCAAAGTGTGGAGGGAGGTGGGGTAGCCTAGTGGTTAAAGCGTTGGCTCGTCACGCCGAAGACCCGGGTTCGAATCCCCACATGGGTACAATGTGTGAAGCCCATTTCTGGTGTCCCCCGCCGTGATGTTGCTGGAATATTGCTAAAAGCGGCGTAAAATCAAACTTAGTCAGTCAGTCAGTCCAAAGTGTGGAAATGAGGGTTGGGATGAAGGTGTAACAGAATCATTGCTTGAGTAAATGTTAAGGTTTGCTAGATTGCTCATTTTAGAAAAACAGCTTCCACAAAAGATGTCACACATTGTGTGCTTTAAACATTTTTTGTGTGCTTGTTAAAGTTGATTGTGTTGAGAAGATGATTAACTGAGCCTGTTTCACCAACAGATGATTCTTCATGGTCAGGTCATGCTTCACTTGAAAGAGAACTTTAAACCATTAGAGAACAAACAGTCTTTCATCATCAGATTTTGAAGAATCACCCCGACCACATTTGATCACGTCAGACCTCGGGTGAAAACTCTCCTAAATACTAGTCTGTTATGAGAGCAATGGCTGGTCTTGGGTGTCACTCTATTTTAACCTTATTTGGAAGCGTTGCTTGTTGTGCCAGTCACATGACTGAGTGAATTTTATTTGATACAACAGATAGTAACTTAACATATGTGACTTGACAGCCTGTAGATAATCCAGACTGGATGAGGCAATTAAACCATCAGTTATTGACATATAATCCACGAGCCATCCACACTTACTCAGTCATACCTGTTGCACATAAAATGGGATTGTTGTGCTACGTTGATCACAACATGCTTCAACATGGGACGTGACACCATATTAGCACCATAATCTCTTTGTGCAACGGGTCCTGTTCACTGTTTCAGTCATCTTCTATATGTAGTGTACAACATCAATTAGATGATAAATGCCCTTGACCAATTCACCTCCATAGCTTCATTTCAGAATTAATTTCACAATCTCCATCCTGGCTGTCTGACAGTTAATCTATGTTAACCTGTTAGTTTGTGCTGCAAAGTGTTTCCTTGAAAGTGTTATGTCCCTTGATCCACACAACAATGAAGACACAGGTTCCCTGCTCATTTTGTCTGTCATCAGTCTAAAAATGACTTCATGGCCAAGATTTGATCCTGAATGTTTATCATCCTTGAATGGTGATATAATACTGAGGATTAGAAAGGAAAATGTTTCCAGGCTTCTTCACACAAGAACCACAGTGCAGATCTTTGACATAGACTTACCACAGCATCATCATGAGACTTTGTGAACCATGGCTCTGCTTCATACCCAGTGAGTGAGTGAGTATGGTTTTATTTCTCTTTTAGCAATGTTCCAGCAATATCATGGTGGGGACACCAAGAATGGGCTTTACACATTGTACCCATGCGGGGAATCGAACCTGAGCATTCGGCGTGACGAGCGAACACTTTAACCACTAGGCTACCCCACCACCCCTGAACTGATGGATGTGAACCATATCATGTAGAACCAAAGCTAAGAATTGCTGCCTTTTACTATAAAGTTGAACTCTTGATATCCTTCTAATTTTAAACTTCTAAAATGCCACTTAACAGGAATTCATTAATGTGAAACTACGTATCACTGGGTATTCACATAAAAATCAAGATTGGTAGCCAATAGTATAATTGAATTTATTTCCCTATCCCTCATTGCTGCTCTGTGGCATGAACAAATACATGAAGCTGGAACGTTTTTCAGTTTCATTTTCTTGTTCATGAAGCCATGAAATCAAATCTGCAACACTATTAATATCTTTTAATTATAAATAGGGAAAAAACTTGAGTAATTGTAATACAGATTGAAGGAATCATTCTTCACTTTTGCAAAGATAAAATAGTTCAGTTTTAGTAAGCCAAGACTCAGATAACACAATACTTCTCTAGGTATAATGTTACGAAATGTAACTGTTCCACTTTTAGATGTACCACATGTCAACTGGCAGTGACAGGAAGTCTCACTGTACTATGAAAAAATCATTAAGAGGATAGGTTTAGTTCTTGTGATACCAGTGTCAGTATTTCCTACATTCCGGAGTTCAACGTAAATGTCAATTCAATATGATCAAATACATGGAAACTGATCATCGATTTTGTGTCCTTCAGTCAAGATAGTTTTGCAATTTGGCTTCAATAGTATAGGTATAACCTATTACCTGCATGATACTTGGAAACCCAATTTTGGCATTTTCATTATTGTACCCATTTTTCAAAAGGTCATATTCATGCTCTGATATTCTGTTGAAATAAAAGTATAAATGCAGATAATTTAATATAGAACATGTCATTGTTTTATCCAAGTAGCCAGAATTGAAGCCTGTGTTTTATTGTGTGTGATTAGTGTAAGCTGAATCAAACAATGTCATTATAGCTATGAATGCTTCTACTTGAGATAACTTTTAAAGGTCAGAATACCAACTCGTTACAGAACCTACATGATGGTGTGTATCATGAGCATATGTTGTGCTATGTTCTGCATCGTTCACCTGCACTTTCCCATCACTGTTATTGTGACCTCTGACGATACATCTTTTTATGAAGATTTTTCTCTTTTCTAATGGCAGATAAAACATTTATTTGAAACTGAAGAATGCTCAATGAAGCATAAATAATAATTTGTTTGATTATTTTGAATAGATTGTTCTTACAGTGAAGGTAACAATATAACAATAATAAGAAAAGTACTCTTACAAATATGTGGAGATGATTATTGGTGCCTATGTTACATCTGTAAATTATATTAATGTTAAGTAGTCTCTCCATCCACTGACAGTCATTCAACCAAATTTGGCACTGATTAGATAATTGACTTGAGAGTTCCAAAAGTGCTGACATTATAACTTATCAAGTTGTCAAAAAATACATTTGCTCTGTTTGATTTAGGTGCAACAGTTGAAACTATTGTATAGCAACAGAAAATGACATGCTGTCACTCAAAGATGGTAAAAGGGTCAGTGTTAAAACTTGGTTTAAAGTCAATAGAATTGTTGCCCATGGCAACACTCTTCTGAAACAGTACATTCATTCTTGCTGATTGGAAACATGGTGGTAATGTATGTATATAGTTCCTTGTTTTGAATAGCAGTGCTCACAGCAACCATTGTCAGATAGCAGCTGTCTTTGTTGATTTTAAACTGTTAACTTGTCCAGGTGAACTATAGTGCCGAGGGAAGATTTTAGAATATTTTAGCCACATATGGATGGCACCTTTGTTCAGAGAACATTGTGGCTGTGCTCTTACTCAGTTATGCCATAGGTAATATGCAACAAGCCATTACAGAGTCAGGGTAGGTGTGAATGATGGATGGACTCAGTCGTTACATACTTTGTCTGTGATGCCTAACACAACTGTAATGAGTGGTGTCATCAAGCTTACTGCTCACTACCCAAACCATGTGTGACACTCCATGAAAGATGTTTCAGCTATAATTGTCAATTGCCAAATAGATGATGACAATGCAAACAAGATCAAAGAACATGAAACCAAAATATTTCCTCACAGATAGGTGATTTTGATCGAAGATCGAGAAACTTACTTTCAGAAAGGTAGTGCGTTTTACCCTGAACCTTGGTCGTCACCCTGTTTCTCATAAGTGTTTGATACCATTTATCTAAGACAGTGTGTAAGAAAGAACAATATGTATTGTACATCGGACACAATATCATACCAGTAGATGTAATGTTATACCATTGGATGCAGTATCATACCAGTGGACACAATATCATACCAGTAGATGTGATGTTATACCATTGGATGCAGTATCATACCAGTGGACACAATATCATACCAGTAGATGTGATGTTATACCATTGGATGCAGTATCATACCAGTGGACACAATACCATACCAGTAGATGTAATGTTATACCATTGGATGCAGTATCATACCAGTGGACACAATATCATACCAGTAGATGTAATGTTATACCATTGGATGCAGTATCATACCAGTGGACACAATATCATACCAGTAGATGTAATGTTATACCATTGGATGCAGTATCATACCAGTGGACACAATACCATACCAGTAGCTGTAATATTATACCATTGGATGCAGTATCATACCAGTGGACACAATATCATACAAGTGGACGCAATATCATACCAGTAGATGTAATGTTATACCATTGGATGCAGTATAATACCAGTGGAGGCAATATCATACCGGTGGATGCAATATCATACCAGTTGAGGCAATATACCAGTGGAGGCAATATCATACCAGTGGATGCAATATCATACCAGTTGAGGCAATATACCAGTGGAGGCAATATCATACCAGTGGAGGCAATATCATACTGGTGGACACAATGTCATACCAGTGGAGGCAATATCATACTGGTGGACACAATATCATACCAGTGGATGCAAATGTCATACCAGTGGACACAATATCATACCAGTAGATGTAATGTTATACCATTGGATGCAGTATCATACCAGTGGAGGCAATATCATACCGGTGGACACAATATCATACCAGTTGAGGCAATATACCAGTGGAGGCAATATCATACCAGTGGATGCAATATCATACCAGTTGAGGCAGTATACCAGTGGAGGCAATATCATACCAGTGGACACAATATCATACCAGTGTATGTAATATAATACCAGTTGACACAATATCATACTGGTGGACACAATATCATACTGGTGGAGGCAATATCATACTGGTGGACACAATATCATACCAGTGGACACAATATCATACCAGTAGGTGTAATGTTATACCATTGGATGCAGTATCATACCAGTGGAGGCAATATCATACCAGTGGAGGCAATATCATACCGGTGGATGCAATATCATACCGGTGGATGCAATATCATACCGGTGGATGCAATATCATACCAGTTGAGGCAATATACCAGTGGATGCAATATCATACCAGTGGACACAATATCATACCAGTGGATGTAATATCATACCAGTTGACACAATATCATACCAGTGGTTACAATATCATACCCGTTGACACAATATCATACCAGTGGATGCAATATCATACCAGTGGATGCAATATCATACCAGTGGACACAATATCATACCAGTGGAGGCAATATCATAACAGTGGAGGCAATATCATACCAGTGGATGCAATATCATACCATTGGACACAAAATCATACCATTGGTCACAGTTTCATACCAGTCAACTGAATTTCTGCAGCAATGAATCTGAAACAGTTATGATGATAAGATTAACATGGATGACACTTCAAATCCAAGACTTGTGAAGAGTTTGATAATGATGCCATCTTTAGCTGATGCTTAAAGGGTAATGGTTTGAAATAAGTTATTTAAGTCCTTTGTAATCGATCTTCCCATGATACGTCCCATTATTTATGCTGTACTGAATTATGACCTTTCCTTTTTGACCATGTTCTTCATCGGAATCTCTCAGGTAATGGTTTTGACATTTACATTTGCCTGAAATTGCTTATCAGTATCCGATTCACTTCATGTCATTTATATGCTGGTGTTAAATGATACTGTATATACCTGGTCACCATATATGTGTTTCATCAAAAAGACAAACATTTGTGGCAACTTATACATTTGATCAATTCACATTATTTCCGCTATACTTCCTGGTTCCTGGTTCAGAATATAAAAGTTACTGTGCTACTGACCTGATGTTCCCCAAATTTAAATAGGGAAGTTTCATTACCTTTTCAATAAACAGGTCAAGTTATGATGTATAAGAAACAGTTCACATGTTTTTCCTGGTCAGCAAGTCCAACTCTTAAAAATTATGTCAGTTTGCTGTCTAGAGTTACTGCCCTTTTGCATCCAGAAATCTTGTGATCAGTGTCTGAATCTGATATTTGACATGGTTATGTTTCCTATTTTGTGAGCACCATGAATTTCAACTAGGTGATGACCATTTAAACCCTGCATAGGATTTCCTTCCAAATTAAACTGGCCTGTTCTATAACTGAAATACCAGTTCACTCACACTCTTATGATTTTTGCAACATAACATGTTTCTTATTTGCAGAAACTTGCATCATTGGTTTGCTACCTTTGACAAGGAATTTTGTCTGTTTTAGGCTTTGGATGTACCCATTTTTCATTGTGACAAGATAATCCATGGTTCATCATTTTATGTAGACGTTCTTCATTGTGACAGATAATATATGGTTCATCATTGTATGTAGACATTCTTCATTGTGCCAAGGTAATCCATGGTTCATCATCATATGTAGACATTCTTCATTGTGCCAAGATAATCCATGGTTCATCATTGTATGTAGACATTCTTCATTGTGACAAGATAATCCATGGTTCATCATTGTATGTAGACATTCTTCATTGTGCCAAGGTAATCCAAGGTTCATCATCGTTAGTAGACATTCTTCATTGTGCCAAGATAATCCATGGTTCATCATTGTATGTAGACATTCTTCATTGTGCCAAGATAATCCATGGTTCATCATTGTATGTAGACATTCTTCATTGTGCCAAAATAATCCATGGTTCATCATTGTATGTAGACATTCTTCATTGTGCCAAGATAATCCATGGTTCATCATTGTATGTAGACATTCTTCATTGTGCCAAGATAATCCATGGTTCATCATTGTATGTAGACATTCTTCATTGTGCCAAGATAATCCATGTTTCATCATTGTATGTAGACATTCTTCATTGTGCCAAGATAATCCATGGTTCATCATTGTATGTAGACATTCTTCATTGTGACAAGATAATCCATGGTTCATCATTGTATGTAGACATTCTTCATTGTGACAAGATAATCCATGGTTCATCATTGTATGTAGACATTCTTCATTGTGACAAGATAATCCATGGTTCATCATGACATTCTTCATTGTGCCAAGATAATCCATGGTTCATCATTGTATGTAGACATTCTTCATTGTGCCAAGATAATCCATGGTTCATCATTGTATGTAGACATTCTTCATTGTGCCAAGATAATCCATGGTTCATCATTGTATGTAGACATTCTTCATTGTGCCAAGATAATCCATGGTTCATCATTGTATGTAGACATTCTTCATTGTGCCAAGATAATCCATGGTTCATCATTGTATGTAGACATTCTTATTGTGCCAAGGTAATCCATGGTTCATCATCGTATGTAGACATTCTTCATTGTGCCAAGATAATCCATGGTTCATCATCGTTAGTAGACATTCTTCATTGTGACAAGATAATCCATGGTTCATCATTGTACGTAGACATTCTTCATTGTGCCAAGATAATCCATGGTTCATCATTGTATGTAGACATTCTTCATTGTGACAAGATAATCCATGGTTCATCATCGTATCTTGTTTGTCTACATACTGTCAGGCTGGACTGCAACGGGGATGAAAACATCACTAGAGTTTATTATTGTATGGTACTGTGCCAGATGCATGTGCAATCAAAGTCAAATACACACTGCATCTAGCTGGTATGACAACCCATGTGTTTGGCCATGGTTTTGTGTCACAGATGTTGAATGTAGTATAAGAATGCATAATACTGTTGATGCAATTTGTAATATTTGTGAGAAGAATTGTTCGTGTTATATGATGAAGATTTGTGGTAGGTGATACTGATGAGAAAATAAGGTATGTTAAATTTCTTGCCATTCACTGTGGAGGAACATATTCTTCACTGTGGTAAGATAGTCAGTGATTGATCATTGCGTGTTTGTTTGTGTCTTAATGTCAATGAACACATCAGTACATTATTTACGCCACAGTGCATGTGCAGTCAAGACAAACAATGCATCTGATGCATCAATCCATGTGTTTGCCAGTGCAGTTATGTATGGTTGTGCATTCCATCATGTTTTATATATTCATCCTTCATCCAAATTTAGCAGTTGTCCCCTGGTCTAAGATGAAGCAGCTTGCAGAGCAGATTTGCTTCCCTTGAAACTGCCAGGATCAGCTTGTCAAGAGCTAAAACCTAAACTTGGCTTGATTTCAATCCTGTAATATGTCAGTCGGGTCCTCTACTTGATTTAACTGAAAACAGACAGCTGAAAGCATACAATGTGGAACCCAACTCACTCTGCTAAAATTGAACCCTGAAGATCCAGGTTCGAATTGATCTTCATTAACCCATGCATGTCGTAAGAGGCGACTAACGGGATCAGGTGGTCAGGCTCGCTGACTTTGTTGATAAATATCATCATATCCCAGTTGCATAGATCGATGGATTGTCTGGTCCAGACTTGATTATTTTCAGACCACCGCCATATAGCTTGAATATTGCTGAGTGTAAAACTAAACTCATTCACTCACCTGCTTAAATTGACCTCCTTTACCTATTTAAGCAGCAACATGATATAATGTTGTTAGGTTTTGTCACAGTTTGTTTTTTGGCACTTTTTTTAAACCATCACAGGGATACCATATGAAATATGTCTTCAATGGAGACATTGATCAGTCATGTCAAGGGTCAAGGTCAATCTCAAGGTCATAGCCAGAAGAAAAGTTGTCCAATCCCCTTTTCTTGTTGCAAGTGTCTGCTTCCATTGCCCACTGCTGGAAGTAAATGTGCTCATCCTCATATCCATGCTGAATGTCAATCTGGGACCCAAATGATATCCACCTGATTGCTTTCTTATTTCTTACAGTCACTGAGTGATGATCTTTTTAATGCTTATGTTGTACTGTAGAATGCCAGCGTACATTGATGCTAGTGAACCTGACACTTTGAATCCTCACTTGCACTGTAAACAAATAGGCATTATTCTGCTTGTTAGATTTGCCCTTAAAATAACTTCTATATTGCCAGTACTCTACATATATAGATACTGGTATTGTGTGTTCAAATGGAATGTCAGATTAAATTCCTATTGAAAATAGATATCCCTTAATGATTTCACATTTGATTCTGTTGTGTCATTGTTCATCATCAAACAGGGAAATGGGGTAGAAAGCTGGATAAAGGCAGGACTCAGATTGGAATGAAGGGAAATGTTTGTATTGTGAAACATATTTTGTTTGGCATTTCTACTTTGAGTAATAGGATTTTGTAATAACAGTGAAGTAATTGTTGATTTTCAGCAATCAGATATATGCTTCAAGCCAGGAATAGAGTGATATTTGGTTTCACAGAATTATTGTTGTCAGTCGTTTCCACAAGTAGTAGTCACAATGCTCTAATCTGATGCCTTAATGTTTTTATATCCAACTAATTACTGTTGCTGCTTATCAAACCGTGTTTTGATGATCTGTACTTTCATCACAAATTAGATTGGATGTCGTTATCGTGGAGTTGTATCAGTTGACAACAAATTCCAACTCATAACATTTGAAGGCATCTCCGAATATGACATCTTCACAGATTCAGGACAATTCTGACACCTTTCTGTGTTTCTGTCCTATTCAAGAATTGTTGACTCTCCATGCCACCAACCTATGTACTCCACCATCACACCCACCTATGTACTCCACCATAACACTGACCTATGTACTCCACCATCACACTGACCTATGTACTCCACCATCACACCGACCTATGTACTCCACCATCACACCGACCTATGTACTCCACCATCACACTGACCTCTGTACTCCACCATCACCCCGACCTCTGTACTCCACCATCACACTGACCTATGTACTCCACCATCACCCCGACCTATGTACTCCACCATCACACTGACCTATGTACTCCACCATCACACTGACCTATGTACTCCACCATCACCCGACCTATGTACTCCACCATCACACCGACCTATGTACTCCACCATCACACTGACCTCTGTACTCCACCATCACCCCGACCTCTGTACTCCACCATCACACTGACCTCTGTACTCCACCATCACCCCGACCTCTGTACTCCACCATCACACTGACCTATGTACTCCACCATCACACTGACCTATGTACTCCACCATCACACTGACCTATGTACTCCACCATCACACTGACCTATGTACTCCACCATCACACCAACCTATGTACTCCACCATCACACCGACCTTTGTACTCCACCATCACACCGACCTATGTACTCCACCATCACACTGACCTATGTACCGTATATGACCGTCTATAAGCCGAATTTTGAGGACCAAAAAAAGCAGTATGTAGAAGGGGGTCGTCTTATCCATGAGTTACACTTTCGTCAAACTTTTTTCCAGGGGTAAGAAAACAACATCGTATCACTTCGCGTGAACAAACAACAGAAGACGACTTTGTCAGTAGAGACGTCAAATTTGCAATTAAACATCACTAGACAAGATTAATTACCATTTAAGTTATAAGTTGTTTTTGCTGGGCATTGTTTTATTTTCAGGGATTAAGATTACCGTCGATTTGTCTGGTACACAAAACCGAAAAAATAGCAATCAGCTGTGCACGTTTTCCCAGCGAATAAGTTCAAACATGCACAATAATATAGCGGGACCGAATTCTGACGCAGTCATCAGTAAAATATAATACAGAATACCGTTATTTAACCCAAAGAAATACATCCTAGCATTGTGTAATTATAGTTACAGTTTTTGCTCTATAAATAAGTTAAGATTACCGTCGCGTGTTGTCTCGTAGTACACAAAGCGGAAATAGCAATCAGCTGTGCACACGTTTCCCCTTGAACAAGTTCAAACATGCACAATAATATAACGGGATGAATTCTATTGATTGAATACTATTATTTAACCAAATGAAATATATCCTAGCATTGTGTAATAGTTTTTATGTAAAAAATATATAATCAACACTAAGGTTATACGGACCATCATGAACGTGGTAAGCACGTGACATGGAGCGAGGCGGTAATCAGTTTGTGATTGTTGAATGGGGTAAAATAAGCAAGCCAGTTTGTTGCTGCAATAAATATGATATTTAGAGAAGCAAAATATATTATGCATTTTCTGTCAACTACACTTCGTTTCGATCCGTGAGTAGACACAATATATATGACAGTGAATTCTTTGAATAATGTGGACCAAAGTTATAATTATTGGTAACTGCCAGTTGTCTGTCGGATGAGTTTGTCGCGTGTTTATTGTTAGTGGACTATTTTTCTTATTGTCATATATATATAGATGAAATATGGACACTTAAATAATATATTTTGAAACAAAAGTTGACTTCAGTTTTTATTTACCGATGGTACTTTTTCTCTTGGGTTCACATTCCCATACTCCCCGGCGTCTCGTTGTTGATGCAAGCAGTGATCGTCGGGATATAAAAAGGAACACAAACACATGTTGCCACAATATACCGGTAATCTTTATTATGTAATATTCTCACCCACACTTACGCTGTATATCCACTTTCCAAATGGCGTCTCGTTGTTGATGCAAGCAGTGATCGTTAAAAAAGATAAACAAACACCGGTAATCTTTATTATGTAATATTCTCGTAATGGTGTCTCGTCGTTGATGGAACATACTTACCGGGTACTCTGGTCTCTGTTGGCCGCGACCCATCGCGGGAGGTCGGCCTATCCATGAGAGATATGATTTTGACACTGATTTTGAGGGTCAAGTTTGGGGGTCGGCTTATACATGGGATCGGCTTATAGACGGTCATATACGGTACTCCACCATCACACCGACCTATGTACTCCACCATCACACTGACCTCTGTACTCCACCATCACACCGACCTATGTACTCCACCATCACCCCGACCTATGTACTCCACCATCACACCGACCTATGTACTCCACCATCACACTGACCTATGTACTCGACCATCACACTGACCTATGTACTCCTCCATCACACCAACCTATGTACTCCAGCATCACACCAACCTATGTACTCCTCCATCACCCCGACCTATGTACTCCAGCATCACACTGACCTATGTACTCCACCATCACACTGACCTATGTACTCAACCATCACACTGACCTATGTACTCCTCCATCACACCAACCTATGTACTCCACCATCACACCGACCTATGTACTCCACCATCACCCCGACCTATGTACTCCACCATCACACCGACCTATGTACTCCACCATCACACTGACCTATGTACTCGACCATCACACTGACCTATGTACTCCTCCATCACACCAACCTATGTACTCCACCATCACACCAACCTATGTACTCCTCCATCACCCCGACCTATGTACTCCACCATCACACTGACCTATGTACTCCACCATCACACTGACCTATGTACTCGACCATCACACTGACCTATGTACTCCTCCATCACACCAACCTATGTACTCCACCATCACACCAACCTATGTACTCCACCATCACACCAACCTATGGTACTACACCATACCTCTTGTTAGTATTTGGTTGTCATGAGCCGCAGATACGTTTATAAATATTTATTTATTCCAAGAAAACCCATGCAATACCAGGTGAATGACTCCAAATGTCAAACTTCGACATCAATAGATACTTTTGTGGTGACTACTCTGCAACCAGTGACCGATAAATGCAGTGTTTCTCAGCAAGTAATGATGGTGTTTGTTAAATCTGCATAATTGTGTTGTCATTTGACAAGCCTGCAATGGCAGATATAGCACACATACAGCTTCATTTTGCCTCAGAACAAGTTGCACGGAAGTTGTTGTGATAGCCATGGCAGTTCAGTTGTAATTTTTTAGAATCTTGGGATTCCTTTTTGGACTAAGTGTATTATTTCAGAGATTGTGTTTCTGTTTGAAGAGAAAGTTTGATTTCAAGCTGAATTGGATGAAGACAAGCAAAGTTGCTTCAATGCTAGCAACCATTGTTTGTTCATAACTCCAGTGAATCATGACAAATCTCCTCCAGATATGGTTTAGTCATGTAGTCTCTCATTGAAGACACGCTGAGTCCACATGATACTGTGATCTGGAACTCATTTCCAGATTATCTCCTGAACAGATATCGATGGGATGTGTCCATAGTTGTTGGTTAGATAGTTTATTTTATGTAAGAGGTCAAGGTGGATATGGCCTCATGATAGTAACTATTAGGAAACAGAAAATCTTTTTGCACATGCCATTCGAACATAAAAGCTGAAGGAGTGGGTGACTTTGGTTTTAAGCTGCTTTTAGCAATATTCCAGCAATATCAGGACGGGGACACCAGAAATGGGCTTTACACATTGTACCCATGTTGGGAATCAAACCTGGGTCTTCGGCATGATGAGCAAATGCTTTAGCCATTAGGCTACCCAACCGCTCACTGAAGGAATGAGATAGAAGAGAGTTGGTGTTATACCTTCTCACAATGTCTTGATGCATTTATCATTAAATCTATGGCGGAGATACTGCTGATGTGATGTCACGTTTTACTCACTCACTCATTAAACTTTGCATTTATGTTGGTATGCCAAAGAGCAAGTCATTGTTAAAGTTTTGTGAAACATGGTCATATTGTCAATCTTTGAGGCTTGGTTACCTCAACATGCATGAAACTCGTTGATAGCATATACCAGTGTTTATTTCTAGGATATTGATATTTCTGCTTGTTTAGAATTGCGTTTGTGTGTCTTTTCTTCAAATGGCTTCTCAATGGGGACAAATCAGTGTCTTAATCTGTTTACAGAGTTATAGTCCTTGCTCCATGCTTGTTTTCTAAATGTATACTTCATGAAATCACTTCAAGTTTTCTCAGAACATACTGAAGTGCTGCATGAATGTTTGCATGCTGATGGAAGTGATGATCATCAAGTTTGAGTAAGAAAAATGGTGCCATCAATATATTTTTCCAGAGTTACTTCACTTGCTTCAAGTTTTTTTGTCACACACAGTTGTGTCTGGATGGAGACAAAGGATAACACAACTTATTTTGTTTGAAAGTTGTTTCAGCTGAGATTAGTCAAAGGTCAAGGACAGTTCTAACCACCCTGATATTTCTGGAATGATGCTCATGACAACATAAAGCCACACTCACTTTTAAAATATGATGATATCGGTGTTTGAAGCATGTTTCTGTAGTCACCCCATGCAAACCTATAACAATGTAAATGCTTACAAAAATATTTCAGCAAGAGCTTTTAAATATTATTGTTTCTGTTTGACAATTTTCATTTTATATGACAAGGAAACCAAGGACTCAGCTTTAATAAAGACTTAAAGTGCTGATGTGAGTGGCATGTGTATTGTCTAGAACAAACACTGGATTTGGATGTTTGTTTGGCATTCTAGGAGATGCTATTTGATGAATAGTTTCTGGGTTTCTTTGAAAACAACCATGAAAAATATGAGTTTTCTTAGTGGAACAGCATAGAAGGTGATGCATGATTCTTTTTCCATTTGCTGGACACTTTGACATCCAAACAACAATGGCATCAGATGTTACTTCCAAAACCATAATTACAGATTCAAATTGCAAAATATGCATGTTTTGCTTTTTTATGACCCTTGACATTTGTATCAGCTAACTGTTGGGATGGCAAAAAGTTTTCACGAACAATGGAACCAAATTGCCCCAGAGACTCAATTTGGGCCCAGCCTGAGTGAGAGAAAGGATACCTATTCCACGATGTTTATATTCCCGTAGGGTTCAACTTTTCCCTCAGACCAGACAAGTTTCTATAATAATACACAGAGTATGGTTTTACAGCCATTATCTTATTGGAAGTAAGTCAAATTGTGGTATTTTGTCTGGAGCTTTGGGATGAGCTCTATCTGTTTTTGTGTGACGGTTTTTACCACAGTTTGGTTAGATAGTTGTAAGGTTTAACTTGCAGACCTCCAAGATTTAAGTGGCATAAGTGCACCTATCCATCCTTTTTCTATGGCTCAATCAAATATTTTACAATCCTTGACAACTTTTTATGATTGTAAGTTAAAGAACGATTTAAATTTTTACTATGTATGTTTGGAATGTCTCACGGGAAGTATTCAACTAAATGTTCCTTTTGAAATACAGTGCCACTTGAAATTACACATGATGATAGTTTGGATAGTTATGTCTCAGAAGTAAATCATGTGCAATCTGTCATCAGATTTAATAGGGTGTGAGATGCTTGAATCACAGTGCGTTCAGCAAAACAGCAGCTATTCAGGTGGTATAAGATATTTGTTACTTCTGGTGTCATGCTAAGCCTCCAGGGGCATGCTTGCAATGTTAAACATCACCCAGAGAAACCCATGAGACTGTGTTCAGCCTTATAGGGCATTAATTGTATGTTCAAAGATGAGAAGGCTAATTCATGTGTGTTAAATAAGGAGATACCATCCCAAAGCTATTTTACACCTCAATGTTTTCAGTGTTTCTAACAAAATTTGTTTAAGCTGATTCAGCACCAGCATAACTTAGAGTTTATTAAAGTCCAAATCTAGACACTGGATCAGTCATGGTCATTGGTAGAATCATGCAGATGGGTTGGTACATATTGATATACAGAATTACCCACCCCCCACACCTATAGCTGTTGTTACGTACCTGGAGTTTTCAAATGCTATTAACTTATCAGTTGGTTTATTTCATCCTGACGGCACCTTTACCAGGTATGCCTCAGGATTGTGGGCTAAATATGCAGCGGACAGAATGTCTATGCAATCTCACCTTGGTCTCTGAAGGACTTTGACTTTGTTGTCAGGATGTGGTTCCCTTAGTTGCTCTCTCTCTCCCTTATGGAGGTTCTTCTCAAGCTGCCACGCCACAACCAGTTAGGACAGCACAGGTTGGGCATAGTAGGGAAGCGTCCACAGTTCTCACCTACATGCCTGGAAATTAGCACTGCAAGATACAGGCTTCCAACCTCTCCTTGTCTGCTTCTGCTGTGTAGACCTTCCTCTTCTTTCATTTATGATTACTGATGGAATAAGTTAAATCTGTGGTGAAGAGGAAGAAGTATGCAACACAGAGATGTAACAGTTTCCATGATGGAAGATGTCTTGCTACATCTCCTCACTAGAAGGTTACATGTCAGTGCCAGTATCTCCACTCAAGCATGACTGCCCACCTGTCACCCATACAGTGTTTGTTACTTGAGAACATCAAACTTTCTTTGCACATTCCCTAAGTGGAATTTATTAAAATTTTCTGCAAGCATATGGAGAAGCTCATGCAATTGAAGCCTTATCCATGAGTTTACCTACGTGTAACACCATCTCCTTCCAGCAAGATGTGTTGTCAGCAGAGATCTCACAATATGCTCAACAGCTTATACCTGCGATAAAGATTTCAATGACCATATCCTTACTAGGTCAGTTGACCTTTTGTGTGCCAAGTTGCAGGAAAATGTTAGTAAAACACATGACATGATTGTGGATGATTTATTACTTACTACATGTCATTGGTGAGTGAGTTTAGTTTTACCCCACACTCAGCAGTATTCCAGCTGTATGGCAACGGTCTGTAAATAATCAAGTCTGAACCAGATAATCCAGTGATCAACAGCATGAGCATCGATCTACGCAATTTGGATATGATGACATGTGTCAACAAAGTCAGCAAACTTGACCACCCGATCCCATTAGTCGCCTCATACGAGAAGAATAGGTTACCGGGGTACTGAAGATGAATTCTAACCCAGATCTCATATCACAGTGGATAGAACTGGATGTGACAAAGGTTTCAGCATGCAGTGTAATAGGGCGTATGAGTTCAAAAGACTTTATATTATTTTAAGGCAGATCCAGCAGATTTTGTTACGTTATTGGTAACCATACTTGGGCATCACAACTATCATCCAGACACATGAAAGTCTCCTTCAATGAAAGGTGGTAAAGTCTGTTCAATCAGGTGCCAAGTTCACTTATTTGTGATCCCGTAGGAATCCAAATGGTGAACATCCTCCCATAGGTCAGACTGTTGACAGCATATATTATACTGATTAGTCAATACAGAAATTCAATGCCAAACACCATGGAAAACTCGCTATATAGTGTTGTTGCACCAGGACAATAGGTCCAAGCACAAGTATGTTAACGCCATGGCTGCGAATCATGACTGTGGCTTTGAAACCATTGAACATCCTCCATATTCACCAGATTTGTCAGTTTTTCCCAACTTGAAGACAGAACTGTCACACAAGCAGGATGATGTCATTATTTCACCAGAAGAGGAGTTTTACAGCCCCAGAAGGAAGCCTAAATCTTCCTCAATGTGATCCAGACACTCCAGCATTGTTGGCAGAAATGTATGGACCTCAGAGGGGATTATGCTGAAAAACAATGAGCAACTCAGTCAGTGCAAGTCAGCATTGTTAAGACTGAGACCTTTTGAGCATCCTTTCATAATTTCACTAAATTGAGTTGGGGGTTTCAGATGGTGACTTTAGTGCAGGTTTTAATTGTTACTTGAAACCTCACTGACCAATTGGAATTTAGTAAATTTCAACTTCTTGTTAAAAGTTTATGTTCTTTAGAGAAAATAAAATATGGCATTATTAAAATCTAAAAATTCCTGTGTAATGTCACTTACAGGAATAGAAGTCTGAAACATGTCACATCAGTTTCATTTATGGAGGAAACAGATTATCCTAAATAACACAAAGAGGTCATCGTGACCTGACATTCTGTTTCAGACAACTGTAAATTTGACTTTAATACTTGGTAGCAGGCATGAAGATGATGAAGTGATGGTTCATTTCCTATGTTTGTACATGTATCATTATGCCACATTTGTAAGTATGGACTATTTTGGCAGTATCTAAAGAATAATATGCAGTAGACAATGTTATCAACATTACTGTTAAAACCTGGCTTTGGAAAGAGCTTTATGTCAATGTGTGATCCTGAAATGTGTGTTGTAGACATTGTGGCTTTGTCAGAAGATCGAGGTCTCCGAAATAATCCATTTGTGTCCTGCAAGCCAAAGATCCAGATATATTGGGGGGATGTTTTATTATAAAGAGAGGACACATTGACCCCTAGCTTGTACATTACCCATCACAGAGAACCATTTATGTGCTCGTGTTTTATCAGAGCAGCCGCAACCTCCATGATCTGTTTCAGAATGAGCTATGAAGCAACAGTGTTATTGTCTCAGAAACTTGTTCTAACTGTGTTTGTGCAGCAACATGGAATCATGCTTATTTTGTAACTCGGTTCTGGAAAATTTAAGACAGCTTTGAGAAAGGAAAATGTTGTATTCGAAATTAAAAGCAATGACATTTTGATAATCTGTATTTAGTGTATCTTTTCTGTTCATTTCTTGACATTACATAAATCAACACTTTTGCAGTATGAATAATTGTGATGACATTTAATTTTTGTGTTATTTTGGTTTTGGTTTGGAATGACATTTCAATGTTGTTCCAGTTTGATTCCAGCATAAATAACCACATCAGATGCATGAGGGAATAGCTGAAAACGAAACGTCTTACTTTCAAGATCTTTGTCAGTGCTATACAAAACTGTCATTATGAAAACTAGTTATGTTTTGTCCCTGCTATAGTGAGGTCAGTGCTTCTCAGTAATATTTGTGCTGCAACGTGATCAGTGTTACACAATACTGTCCATATGATCATGTATAATTTTGTCCCTGTTAGAGTGAGTGAGTTAAGTTTTACTCCGCTTTTAGTTATGTTCCAGCAATATCATAACAGGGGACACCAGAAATGGGCTTCACATATTTTCCCCATGTGAGGAATTGAACCCAGGCATGACGAGCGAACGCTTTAACCACTAGGCTACCCCACTGGTTACAGAACTACAGATAACTTTTTTGGGTCATTGAGTTATGTGCTCGCTTGTGTTCATCTCAATTGGCTATCCTAATTTTACTTTGAGTAACCAAATAAATTGTACCCATCTCACTCAAACTCATTTGGATACTTTGCCATCTTCCATTGATTATAAAAATATAATAAAGTTTAGATGTTAGTTGACGTGTTTGTTATTTATATTTGCTCTGTCATATGAGAAACGATAAGAAAGAATGCAAGTTGCCAAGTTTATGTGCTGAAATAGAACCTCTCCGTATACTTGAGTTATTTTATCTATCCACCGGAATGCAAGCTAAGATTTTATATTTTTGTGTGTATGGATGTAAGATCACATTTATTGAGTATTTACAAAAAATCAAGCATACTTGTATGCAATAGACTTAATAGGAATTGTGTTTTCACATAAATATTTGCGTAATTTACGCAGACACAGCTTACCTGTACCTCTGTGGTTGCTGTCCATATAATCAAGTATTATTTTGTCTGTCTGTTTCATGGAGCTTTATAGAATCCACATATGACAAATTTCTCTTGTCCCAAGTACTTCCTCTATATATAGAAGTCCTAGACAGTGAAACTAGATTATAGCTCTGGAATAATGGCCCATGCTGCAGAATGTTCATGTTTCCGTGATACAATTGTATTTCAAGTAGAAACAAGTATGAATATTTTGTAAAACTGCAGGTAAGTTTAAATGTTAATGATTTCCAGATGATTGCAACCATATATTTCTGTATGTCAATGATAAACGTTGACTTCGATATCCAAGAGGTTTGGCAGTTTCCAAATGGATCTAATGATATAACATGAGTATAAATCCAAATGTCAGTGGTAGTTATTGGATCCAAAGCTTTGTTATTGAATAGAGTTATGTCACAGTAACATTACAGTAATGTCACTGTGACCAGTGTCCACGTTCCATGATCCGAACTCCCATGCATTATCAAAGACTTATAGTAGCTGTGTAACAGGAGCATCTGAGGTAGACAATCGAAGACATGACAGACCAATGGCTGATTATTTGAACTGTGAATCATTCCACTGGCCATTGTTTGGAATTACAAATGAAAGGGTCCTGTCATAATCAAATGTTTACAGGGTCCCTCAACTTGAATGAACCTGGTTGATTCTTCTAAGAAGAGTCTAGTTCTTGTTTAAAATAGAAAGTTTTGGATAGCATCTCCAGAATCCAGATCATATGAGGAAGTAACATTAATCAGCTTAACGAGAGAGCCTTTCAATAAAGGTGTCCTCAGTGTGCAAAGCCATGACATGTTGATAGAATCTGTGCTTGAAGCTATCAATGTAAATATAGTTTGCTGTTAGTTTAACAGTACATTTCCAGATGTATATTCCAGGTAGGTGACAGTAGTCTGTAAGTAATCAAAAGCGGCCCAGACAATCCAGTGATTGATATGGGGAGTATCGACAAATTCAGTCAGGATGCAGTAACATGAACTTGACCAAGTCCCTGAGCCTAGCGACACAATCCATTTAGTGACATCGTGGGATGAGCATGCTGAGGATACAGGGGACCTATATTCTTACACAGAATCTAAAACTGTGTCATTTTGGAATATGTGTCATTAGTCTTCGGATGGGATGGGAATGGAAACCAGGGTAATTCCATTACCAGTGTGTTTAACATGGTAATTAAGTCATGTTTGACATCATCGGTATCTGAATGTAGTTAACTAGGGGATTAGGTAGCCTGTGAGTTGAACTGGTGGGAAGACATGACCTGGTGTTGTGTTTAGTTTCAAGTACAGGAATTTGTGCTCCAGAAAACATTTTCTCTGATCAAGCCAGTACCTTGAAATTGTGAATGAGTGAGTGAGTTAAGTTTTACACTGCACTCAGAAGCATAAGTTGTAGCATGTGTTTCCACAATCAACTACTGTAGTCATAGTTGTATGAAGTAATATGACATTCTTGGTGCAGAACCAATAGTGGTTCCACAATAGATGTCAACTCCTCTACTAATGGGGTCAACTCCTCGTGTCATCCTCTACTAATGCCAATTCTTGGTGTCCCCTGTTGATATCTGCTCTCAGTGACCTCTTCCATTCTTGGCACCCCCTGTTGATATCTGCTCTTAGTGACCTCTTCCATTCTTGGCACCCCCTGTTGATATCTGCTCTTAGTGACCTCTAAGGGGACACCCCCTGTTGATATCTGCTCTTAGTGATGTCTTCCATTCTTGGCACTGCCTGTTGATATCTGCTCTTAGTGACCTCTTCCATTTTTGGCATCCCCTGTTGATATCTGCTCTTAGTGATGTCTTCCATTCTTGGCACCCCCTGTTGATATCTGCTCTTAGCGACCTCTTCCATTCTTGGCACCCCCTGTTGATATCTGCCTTTAGTGACCTCTTCCATTCTTGGCACCCCCTGTTGATATCTGCTCTTAGTGACCTCTTCCATTCTTGGCACCCCCTGTTGATATCTGCTCTTAGCTGACCTCTTCCATTCTTGGCACTCCATCTTGATATCTGCTCTTAGTAACCTCTTCTTCCATTCTTGGCACCCCTGTTGATATCTGCTCTTAGTGATGTCTTCCTTCTTGGCAACTCTGTTGATATCTGCTCTTATTCTTGGCACCCCCTGTTGATATCTGCTCTTAGCTACCTCTTCCATTCTTGGCACCCCTGTTGATATCTGCTCTTAGCGACCTCTTCCATTCTTGGCATCCCCTGTTGATATCTGCTCTTAGTGATGTCTTCCATTCTTGGCACCTCCTGCTGATATCTGCTCTTAGTGATGTCTTCCATTCCTGCAGTCCCCTGTAGATGTCTACTCAAGTGACATTTCACAAGCTAACATTTCTTCTGAGAACATGAAGTTTTAAAATTCACCTGTAATTGTTGGAGTCTATCGCTGTTCCATTCTCAAATATGGGAATAGTCATGATACTTTTCAACATTCTGGAAAGATTGCAGTTCCAAGTCTATTTTTAATAAAATTGTCAAGTGTGGTATAAGGACTTAAAAAATATCATGCTTGTCGTCAGAGGCGACTAACAGGATGGGGTGGTCAGGCTCATGTCAGGCTGTCTTGGCTGACACATGTCATCGTATCCCAATTGCGTAGATCGATGATTATGCAGTCGTTCATTGGATTGTCTGGTCCAGACACATTTATTAACAGACCACCGCCATTTAGCTGGAATATTGCAGAGTGCAACATAAATAACAGTAGCTAACCAGCCTAAATATATTTGTATATATAAATTAGATACTTTCTTCTCCAGAAGACTTTTAGTTGTTCATTTTGTTTCTCTCATTTCTTTACGGAAATATCACAATGTGACACAGCACATATAATAATATGTCAGAACTACTACCAGTTTCTCTGTCTTGCTTCAACTTATATATCTTTCAGAAAGTCTCTTTCTGAAGTCACACTATTTCTTATATCTCGCTGTAATTTAACTTAATTTTCAAGAATATTTACACATTCAAATCTCCAAAATTTGTTGACAGAGCTGTATTTTTTGTGTTTTACTCCTTGTATTTGCTTTCAAACCAAGATGGTTGAACCTTATACTGATGGGATAAACGGTTGTATTCATCAAAACAGGACAGGATATTAAAGTGTTGTATCATTTTTATATTCTTCGAGAATATCAGAACATAACTCAAGCACTCTTGTGATCTTTCATGAGATTATGTGAATGCTCTTGTTTCCTTCCCTCTAGTGGTTTATACTCTGTTCCGGATAAGAGGTATTACCGAAAGTTCAACTGGATGGGAATTAAGTTAGGAGTTAGGAAAACACCAAAAGAGCACATGATCCGATTCTGTCTATAGGAGGATCTTTAGATCATCCATTTGAAACATAGGTCACTTGAGATGGTAAAATACTCTGTAATGCTGTGACCCGAGATAGAAACAAATGTATAGTTTGTTACAAATGCATAGTTGTTTTACATCAGATAGAGGTTGATCAACTGGAAGTGTTTTACATGTATCAGTTGAAGATAATATTACATGGTTAAAATGTTGCAGATATCACATGAATGGCAACAAACCTCAGTGTATAGGGGATCATGCTGAGGGTCAGCTGGTGTAAAGTAAGGTGGAATTGTAGTTCTGGCTTTAAATTCTCTACATGTTATATGCTCATGAAAGTTGTAAATGTTCTTTAAAATATGTGTTCTATTATCCCCTGTGAGTTCATGTTTTAGGTGTATATGCACAAAATCCAACAACATATTTCTGCAGTAAGATTCACAACTATCTTGAAAAAAGTTGCCTCTGTCCATTCTTAATGTCCCCATTGAAACAATCTTCATATCTATGCTGATAATTGTTTCATGTAACACACACCATATATCTGTAGTGATTGTCAGTGGCAGCAGAATGTTGAAGTGCCAGTAAAATGGCAAGTGTTATCATCACCAGATGTTGACAGCAACTGTAAGCAAGAGGAATTCATCGTTATCTGCCCTTGGTTGTTTATGACCATGGAAGGCTCTATTATTTGAGAATTTTTGAGGTTTTGGTTTTTGGAATGGCTGTGGTACCCATATAACAGCCGCAAAAGCACAATTCTAGGCCTCTACTTAATGCTTGGCAAGTGGGGATTGGATACCTCAACATAAATACAAAATGAATAGCTTCCAACACTATTCTAGATTCAAGAGCATAGACAGACCTGTTTCCATAGGTTCAGACAACATTTGGAACATTCGTTTGTACACTTATCAGAACATATATTCTTAGGGTCTGTTGCTTATTCACTTTATACTTTGTTTGTCCGGAATGTGAAACAGGTCCATCTGTCAATGAGAGAGTGATCCTCAATTAATATGATATCTGTCATATTGTGCTTTATCTTTCCTTGACCACCAATCCTATCAGCTGAAAAAGAAGGTCTAATATGCAACTCTTTGTTCTTTATAAAGTTTCTGAAACTTTCTTGTGACAAGCATTTCTTATCTGGTCAGTTGATTGTGCACAATAGCTATATTCAGTGAATAGTTTAACATCTTATAAGCTAAAGAAAAATGATATGATGAAAAAAGACGAGATTGCACATAGCTAATATTGATCAATGACGTGACTATTCTTGCTTGTTTCTATATAAGTGAAGTGATTGTACCATTGTAGAACCGATGAGATTTATGGTTCAGCCTTTGTGAGAAGGCCAGTTGGTAATGGATTTCTTGAATCCAGCTTCACCTGATGGAATCGCTTGTATCAAAGAGTCCAATTAGCTTTAGAAATTGT
Source organism: Haliotis rubra (assembly GCF_003918875.1). Lineage (NCBI taxonomy): Eukaryota > Metazoa > Mollusca > Gastropoda > Lepetellida > Haliotidae > Haliotis > Haliotis rubra. Next base: position 1,047,948 of record NW_025767501.1, read on the forward strand.
GTATATACTTTAAAAGGTTATTATTAACATATGTATGCTTAATGTACAAGAATATTCTTCAGATCAAACTTGTGTTTTTGAAAAGTCTTCAACAGATAAGAAAAAAGGGCCCTTTGTTGCTATGACATGAAAACGTTTTTGCTGCCGATATCATCTTCAAGTAATCTGTGTGTGTGAGTTTGTTTTTTCTTGTGAGTAACTGATTTAACATTATTAAGATAATTAGTTGCTGGATAAATGTTACAACAGTAGCTGCATACTGGACCCTCAGTCTCAGTTGCCAGGAGTGAGCTTCAGCATTTCAGAATCAATGATTGTTTTGGGTTCAGCCACTATTTCAAACACACAGAGTTGCACCCGTTGGTAGTGTTGAAATCCAATGAACAAAGGTTCAGATCTAATCTTCACCTTGATTGGTATTCTTAGTTTGTTAGCACCAAACCCATGCTCATTTGTTGCATTAAAGTAGTGAAAGTTTGGACCAATATCATGTCGTAATTGCCCACCACAGGAAGCTGTCGTTGTGTGATGGAACGGAAGTTCTGACATTCATTCAACAGATTAATGTTTGTTTGATAGAAAAACTTCAACTTTTAATCTAGCTGGAGGGCCCAGGGTACCACAATTCACTGCACACTGTGTGAAGGCACCGTAGGCACCGTAATTCACTGTGCACTGTGTGAAGGCACCACAATTCACTGTGCACTGTGTGAAGGCACCGTAATTGACTGTGCACTGTGTGAAGGCACCACAGTTCACTGTGCACTGTGTGAAGGCACCCCATAATTGACTGTGCACTGTGTGAAGGCACCGTAATTGACTGTGCACTGTGTGAAGGCACCACAATTCACTGTGTACTGTGTGAAGGCGCCATAATTCACTGCGCACTGTGTGAAGGCACCACAATTCACTTTGCACTCTGTGAACTCACCGCAGAGTTACATCTGCTAAAAGCAGTCCCATGTACAGTCAATTTTTGTTAATCACTAAGCAGTAGTAATGACAATAGATTTTAAACTTGTGAGGATTCCAGGTTATATTGAATATGTTCTTGCATCAGTGTGATCATTTTTCGCTCGTATCGCATATACAAATAATGAGCCACTCCCTTTTTACTATTATTTAGATTGAACTTCCAGTAACGGAATGCTCCCAAGTTTCGACTGCAATAAGTTATCAACTGTGTTGTTATTGAGTATATTGCCAAACATATCTGCCGTGAGATGAAACCTTCAGAATATGTATTGCATTTCTGCATTGTAACATCAAACACTCTATACAACGTAAAACAATACAGGACATATAAGAGGAGTTCATGACTCGCTTGTCTGTTCTATTCAAACCACAGGTGTTCATGAAATGGTGTCGGCATCCTGTCCTGCCAGTGTCACATGTCACAAGTCACAAGTCACATTGTCCTACTATAAGAAGCATGGTGTTTAATCACATAATGGGGCATAACTCACTGGATAATGGTCATGTGTTTAACCTTGGAGGATACAAAACTGTGGGTATTTGTTTTGCCTTGACGGATACACAAATGTGGGTATTTGTTTTGCCTTTAAGGATACACAAATGTAGGTATTTGTTTTGCCTTGATGGATACACAAATGTAGGTATTTGTTTTGCCTTGACAGATACACAAATGTAGGTATTTGTTTTGCCTTGAAGGATACACAAATGTAGGTATTTGTTTTGCCTTGACGGATACACAAATGTAGGTATTTGTTTTCCCTTGAATGATACACAAATGTAGGTATTTGTTTTGCCTTGATGGATACACAAATGTAGGTATTTGTTTTTCCTTGAAGGATACACAAATGTGGGTATTTGTTTTTCCTTGAAGGATACACAAATGTGGGTATCTGCTTGCCTTGAATGTAACAAAAGTGTAGTTCCTTGTTTGCCCTGAAGGTTACAAAAATTAAACTTGTGGCTATGATACTCATCACTGACCTCATTTTAACACAAGCTGTCACAATATGATGTGCAGAAATGATTGTACCCTCCTCATCACAGACCCACCTCAAGTTCATGACACAAAATTGGAAATCTGTCATGTTGAGAGTTGTCCTGCAGCCATACGTGGGCATCAGATAAGGAGATATTGGGTTCAGACTGATGGGTTGCAATAGAGGAATTCCTTGCTTACCATTTTTCTTCCCATTTTCTTCCTGACTGAACTGGGATGCCATGAAAATAACACTGTCTGAGTAAGACTGCTAACCATAGTGGAAGTGGTTTCTACAATGTTCACTTGATTACACTGATTGTATACAATACAGTAATGGCCAGACTATATCTGTGTGGATATTAAAGACTACAGAGATTGTGATACTAAGTTTGGGGCAAGGCATGTATGTGTCAGAAGATGATGTGTCAAGATCTAGCTGTCTCCATTGCCTATGCAACAGAAATATACAACTGACTCGGAACATGGATTCTTGAATACTGGCACAGAATCCCTGAGAGCAGATTTCTGTAATACTTATACATTGTTAGAAACCATTTTGAGTATTTTCTTCAGTTTCACAACATTCTCGAAAAATAAATTCTACATAACTTTCAGCATCATCAAAATGTTTCAGATAATTAACAGAAAATTAACAAATTGATGAACTCTTTGTTTGTGTGTCCAATGTAACTGAACAGAAGGGCAAGAAAACTTATGTGTTGGTTTCTTCATTTAATACATTTCTATGGTTAGAGTGAGTGAGTGAGTATGGTTTTATGCCGCTTTTAGCAATATCACGGCGTGGGACACCTGAAATGGGCTTCACACATTGTGCTCACGTGGGGAATCGAACCTGTGTCTTCGGCATGATGAGTGAATGTCTTAGATTAGAAGACAAAAATGTGCCTTTAAGACCTTGCAACAGTTTATTTCAAATTTGGTCAAGGTACATTCACTCCAAAGAGGATCTTGAGGCAGAACAGAGCCACTCTACAATCATGTTGTTGAAATGGAGATTCACTGGTCTCAATGGTGATTTCCAAATTGAAACAGCCAAGGTTAAATCAGAAATAAGCTCATATGGATGTGAATTGTTTTAGGTTAACAGTCACTAACAAGACAGTGGATAAATATACACCCCATCATTTTTGTGACTTCACTTAAAATTCAAGGTCACAGCGACACTTTGAAGATTTCAGTATGTTAACCTGCATGTTAAGATGGTCAGCGAGATATCTCAAGAACCATTCACTGGACTTTCTTCATATTTGTCACCAAGCTTCATCTAAGGAAAGTGCAATGCCCAGTCGATTTTAGTGACCTTCACTTAAATTGACTTCCGTTTCTTTTCAGTACCATTTTTGCATATTTCATACACTATGATCAAGAAAAGGTTAAATCAGAAATAAGCTCATATGGATGTGAATTGTGATATTGATAAATGACCATGCAAGACTAGAGAATCATCAACAAACTGTAGTGAAATCTATAGTTTTAGGGTTAACGGTTATGATCACTAACAAGACAGTGGATAAATATACACACATTCATGTCAAGGTCAAAGTCAGTCTTGAAAATATTTGTGTGTTTTAACAACTAAAGAGCAAGATATCAAGAGAGGTTGACTGGTCATGTTTTTGTTGGCATTTAACTTCATCTCAAACTTTCATTACTTTTTAAGTTTGATTTGATAATTTGCAGTGGGGGATTATGTCACCTTAGTTACAATGCTTGTATGTGTACAGCCAGCCTTCCAGAAACAGTCACATGACCAAACTTCACAAACTGTCATGTGTCAATAGCAAGGGGAGGTGACTCTGAAATCAGCCCCAACTATTACAATCTGGCCTCCACAGTACTTAGTATGAATACACAATGCTCAGTACTTTGTGTGCATTTAAACGTTGCTGCCACTGATACTTACTACAATACATGCCACAACAAATGGCTGAAATGTGTAATGACTAAGAAAGAGGAAGACTTAGACATTGCTATATTTTGATTGTATGTCATCCTGTGAAATTGTGCACTTCACTTAAGTGGTAAATGTCAAGGACCTGCTTAACCTTTACATGAAGCTGACATGCCTTGACATACTTCAAAGCTGCATTACACTCTTCCTCTACTCAAAGCTTAAGTTGTATATTCTGACTGTTGTAGATGATAATATTTACTTGAGATATAACCTGTAGTCCTACACTGGCTGTCAACTGTGGTCTTTCGGTCACAAAGGCAATCAAATATAGACATCGCTGCCTGACAGGTGAAAGGAGTGTTGCATCATATTTCGAGACAATTTCATGTTTCTCTTTTGGATTGCAAGAAACTGTTTCAGTTTCATTATATGAAAATATATGTTTTGGAGTGTAACCTGACTTTAAGATACAGAAATAAATGATCTTTTCAAATTAAAATTAAAATTAAATCTGTTTGTATGGTTTCTGAAGTTTCAGTTTGGTATTTACATTAAACATTGGAATTGGAAAATAGTTTTGTAGTAATTGCTCATCCTCGAATAGACTTCCATGCATAATGTTTAATGTTTGATTAGATCCTGTCTGTTTCAAATTGGATAATCTAAATTAAGATGAACTTCTGGGTATCAGGGACATTTGACCAAATTAGAGCCAAATAATTAGAGAATGATCCACCAGCAGTTGCCAATGTCAGCTGTGTCTGTCTGCAATTAAGACGAAATAATCGCCAGTCCTGATACAATTGAACACTTTCATGGAGGGATTGTATTGCATGCTATTGCAATTATTCACCTGTTGTAATTATTATGCTGTTGTTATGCTTACAAGTTTAGTTTTGATCAAATGATAATCAAATGAAAATGTATTATATTCAAATTCATTTGTTTTTATTATATAATCAGGCAAATGATGCATAAAATTTGGAGTTGCATTATGGGCTTGCCAAGAGATGTGTCTCATGTGGTTACAATTCCAGGTTCACCTTGACCTTGATTTGTCATCTCTAGTGTATGTTTGGGTTTTGCCAAAGTAATATTAATATAACAACTAAGAACTCCCTCGCTTGTGCTCTCCATCATTGATCTGACATGCTGTGATGTGGCTAAAACACTAGTTGCAAGCAGTGTCAAACTCACTCAGGAGTACAATGATCCAGTTTGTTTTCTCTGAAATAATGGGGACTCCACTGAGGAATTGACAGAGATGCCAGTGGAAATAATTTTGAAGGATGGCAAGAATGCATTTTAACAGACTTGTGCATGCAATGGTGAAGGGCTGCAAGCAGACAAAGTGGACATTTTGTGACAAAATACAAGTCCTGATTGACATAATAAATTCTCAGTAATTATCTCAATATTAACAATTTAAAAAAAAAAGGAAATACTGACTGATAGTCCACTAGCTGTTTAATATGATAATACCAAATCTACAACCTTTCAAAATGGGACGGAAATAACATAAAACATAAAATTAAAAAAATAGAAACTTGAATCATTGTCGCGGATTATTGTCACATTTGACATCAAACAGGCTTGGACGAATATGATGACTCATAAATTTTGAAAATGCCCTTCTGAATGTATGTGGTGAGTTATCATGCCTCTCATTTTTACATGGCCTTGTCAAGCCAAACTCTGATTTGAGAACTATTGATAGCTACATTCACAGCTTTTCAGTTTGCAAAATTGTCTCCCCAAGTCAAACCATAATCTTCCGGTCATGGTCTCAAAATCGTAATTGTCCAAATTATGATCTTTTATCTGTCAGCACTGTACACATTCATGTGTTTCACTTATGTGATAAATGTCTTCAACCTGCTTCATTGTTGAGGTTTACTTGCTAATTTAACCTGGCATGCAGAATAACTAAATAAATGAAATGCCATTCGAAGCATCCTGAAGCCAAATAGCTCACTCCATAGCCCAATAAAATATCTGTAGTCGTTTAACTTTGGATGTTGCAGACAATGTGGTAACAATACTTTTTTCTTCTTCTCTGAAGTTTTTAGAGCTGTTGAATGGATTGGGCTGAACGTTAACATGGTTGGCTGTCACCACAGGGAGCTTTAATTTTGTTAAGGGCATCAAAATTCAACTTTTTGTTTAATAATTCCGAAACAAAATAAATAGATGGGACTGGAAATCTCAGCAGAATGACCGAGTAGACAGAGTTTTGTTCAGTCAGCAACAAGGGATACCCCATGCTCTGATGTGCCCCAACTTCTTCAGTAAATCCTAAATTGAAAAATTCCTTTTGTGAAAAGTATTCAGAAGTATCAAAACTCTAGTATGATTTGATTGATTATATGTTTCAGTTAATTAGCCCACATTTAGCAGTTTTAGAAGTTAAAATTACTGTTTTTCTTTGAGATCACCATGAACTACGTGTTATGTATTTCACAAAGACATTAACATAGAAATAATACAATTGTCATGTTTGATCCTTTTGAAAAGATGAACCTTGAAATATACAATATGTACAAAATTTCCATAAAGAAAGCAAGGAACTAAGAAGTAAATGGATGCTGTCGGTTGCCCAGAAGGTCCATCTTGTTATCTCTGACAGTTGAACTGGTCTGTCAATCCAAGATAAAATCAGACAGTGCATTCATCAAAGTTATGGGTGGTAGACACATCAATGTCTGTGTCGGTTTGTGAAACAGAGCCTGTCGGTAGACTAAACAAATGAAGAATGAGACGAGCATGCCAGGTGTGCCGATCAGCAGGTGATGTACAGTCTGTCTAGACGAAAGTTGGGTTTGGAAGTTTACCAGTTTGAAAACGTCATACATGAATTCAACATGTCCATTTTCTGCAGTTGGATTTATTCGATGCATAACTGCTTGACTCACAGTCATACTCCATCATATCCCGTTGCATCGTTCACAAAATAATTCTGCTCTCTGACAGCTTCCCCGCAAGGTTGTCACTGTTATGTTTATCTACTTTGAAAAACGCTTGGACACAGTCCAGTCCCAAACGATGAAAACAAAGTTCCAAGGAATCACAAGTTAGTCGCATGTACACTAAGCAGCAGCACTGTCACCCTTTTGTCGCATGCCGGGGTTGAGGCAGTACGTGAAATCATGATCGGCCGGTCATAAAAATCAACAGTCTTTGATGAGTTACAGGTCGTAGGTTGATCAGGAAAGGATCTATTCTTCGATTCTGCAGGGTTCAGATTCGACAGTCAGTCAAGTATTACCCACTGTCACTTCAAATTTCAACCTTTAAGCAAATGTAAACACTGGCTCGTCCGCCATTTCAAACTGTTATTGCGTAACTGTCTACTTCAAGAAAATAAGTAGGTCAGGCGATTCCATTATAGTGTGGCCAGGGGGTACAGTTTCACGGCACACAAAACAATAGGCTGGTTTTAGTCGTGTGTGGAGTTGGGATGAAAAAACCCAAGATCTCGGGTATTACATAATTTAATTGCATTGATTAAACAGTAGTTTGATTTCCTTTGGACATAATATTGTTATGTTGTAATGTTTAAAAATACTGAACGGCACCTACCGTTCCTTCACAGACGAGTTCAATTAGCCTCTTCGTCCCATGCGATTACGCAGTGTCTTCCGCAGAGCGAGGAAGTTCGATTTTAAATGGTTCATGGTAGAATGGAGATAACCTAGTGTGTTTGAAAATCAGAGACATGCTTTACTGAATTGATGGCGACTAAATATATCAATTGAAACCTCACGCTACGCGTTCGGTTCCAATTGAAATTTAGTCGCCATCAATTCAGTAAAGCATGTCTCTGATTTTCAAACACACTAGGTTTATCTCCTAATTACGCTCAGTATGCAAACTGGCTGATGCTGTAGGCCTGAGGAATCTGTGGAGTAGATGAATATTTACTTTTTATTTATTGAATGTTATTCTCTTATTTGACTGTGAGATTGTGATGTATATTTAATGCTTGACAATATTTTATTAGATACATGGACACAGACCCATTTTGTCATTGTGACATGTGATATGGCTTATTCTGTCTGTCACTTTATTGTATGTCCAGATTGATTATTTCATGGTCATGATTATATTGCTGGAATAAATAATAAATAAGTTCTTAATGGTTTGGGGAAATGTTCACTCAAACACTCAGTGTCTTGATTACATAATATATTCAACTTCTCAGAGTTAACTGCTCACAGAGAATTAGACGTTAGCAGTGACCACTGGGAATGTAAGGTTATATAGATTCTGATGTTTTCCAAGACGTAATGGCATAGTTTGGGCAGTGGTACTGCAGAATCCCCATGTGTGGCAGAGAGATAAGAACGACGTATCTACTGGCGAGGCAGGTGCCGCATTGCCTTCCTGGCTTCCCCTTCCAATCAGACATCATTGTCACTGCAGACTGCACATGAATAACTAAAGTGAACTGGTGCTTTTTCAAACTTTGTTCTAAGACTACATCTTTGTAAACAAAATTGTCTGACACATGTTGTACATCGTCTGTCTGTCTGTCCATCTGTCTTTCAGACTGTTAATTTCTTTCAAAAATATATGGCTACAGCGATGAAAGTTTGAGGAGTATGTATGGCTTCATAAGCTGTGATTTGTTCATTGTCTTTTAAATCAGCAAATTTAAGTTTGTGTTGTTTTGAATTGTAAACAAAAAATCCAAAAGTTACATTAACATATTAAGAATCGTTCTCTGAGAAATCAGTCTTATAATCTGAAACACTGATGTCATGATGTGTAAAATGAATTGGTTGTTATGATTGATTGTACTTGTCATACAAAAACAGAATTAAAAAAAATACACAAGGCCAAGAAAGCTGAAACTGTTTGAAGTTGCATGGAACCATAAAATCAAGACTTTCATAACTTCGTGCCATATAATTGGAAAATTTAGCTATTTTATTGTTGAAAACTTTTCAGATTGTGATAGGATTGTTAGCATGCTACATCTACATAGATGACTGAGTCATCTTGTTTTAGGTTGTGATTACCGTAGCTGGCCCAAAATTGATTTCGATGTTCAAAAAATATATTTACCATATGCTCGCAAAGAAAGACAGACCTTGATGTCAGATGAAATGTAAATTGCCTAATGTGAGTGGTTCTGGGATTCAGAGATCTGCAAGGTTTTCTTCCTACAAAATCATCTTTTAAGGTGATTAACTGTTCTTGTGAAGATTAACAGCTCTAATCATCTCCTGAAAATGATCAATATCGCTATCATAGGTACCAGTAGAAACATGAATTGGGGGAAAAAGCAGTCAACTTAGCATGCAGGAAACCTATGCTGCCTCACTAGTTTCCTGATTCAGTGAGAAGCAGGATTTGCTTGACAAAGCTCTTTGAGTATGTCAGTATTTTCAACATTATTCTCTTGGAAGATGGTATGTCTCAAAGCTTAAGGAAATATTTTGTTGCACTTCAGTGAACTGCTCCTCAACTCCAATACTTCATGATTCAACTATCTAGTTCTGGACCTACATTTGATTTTATGGTTTTCTGTGATATACAGATGAGATTCTTTTATCTTTTGTTAGTGATATTATTCTAGAATTGAATGGGTTGGCAATAAGAGCTATCTCCATTCATTTCACTGTCAGTGTATTTTAGTAATGGGGTGAGCAGATCTGTGAACAGAAAAAAGGAAAAATGACACATCTAAATGATATTCCATGCATCCCCACATAATTTTTGTCTCCTTCATCTTTCACCTTCCACATGCGCCTGTCTCCTCCCATCTGTCTGGCTGTCTGTACCTGCTCCATTCATCCATCGCTTCCATCATCAAGCCCACCTATCAGCACACTTGAACAGACATGTATCCCAGTGCCGGGTGCTCGGTGTTGATAGCCTCCCACTCCAAGTCACCGCCAGTATGGCTCTACACAATGTACAAATCACACAGGTTGTTCATACTAATTTGGCAGAAATATATGGATAAATATTAATTTTCCGTCAAGATTGTATTCCTGCCAAATCAATCTATAGATATGAAGATTCAATAGTTGGTTACCATCCAAACCATCCACAGGGCCATCCATATCTTTCTCACGTATTAAATGTGAATATTAGCAGAACATAACTCCAGATTCAAAGACAGGTGAACAGTTAGTATTTTGTCAAGTCACCATGGGCAGCAATGCAGGCTTCAATACAGCGGGGCATACTACTGATCAAAGAAGTTAGAAAGTCGTGGTCCATGCTGTCCTAATATCGGACCACCTCTTCTTTCATTTCAGCAATATTTGTCCGATTTTTCTTATTGACACTTTCCTTCATAAGTCCCCAAACATTTTCTATTGGATTTAGGTCAGGGCTATAGCTTGGCCAATCTAATAATGTCGTATTTTGGGTCCGAAACCAGGCCTGTGCATGCTTTGAACAATGTTTTGGGTCGTTGTCCTGCTGGAAAATCCCAAAATTTCCATAGAACACGTGAGCAGATGGAAGTAAATGTCCCTCGAGAATATCTGTGTACCGCTCACTGTTCATATTCCCTTCAAATACACAGAGGGGCGTTGCCACTAACACAGATATGCCACCCCACACGTTAACTTTTGGACTGTACTTTGGGCGTTGATACAAAGGTTTTCCAGTTTGTTTGGTCCAGAATTTCAGTGTATTAGAAAACAGCCACACAGAACTTTCATCTGAGAAAATCACATTGTCGCAGTTAAAATTTCTATGCTGTAAGCACCAGTTCAACCTTCGCTCCTTTTGTTCAGGTTTCATGATTGGTGATGGAATTCCTTGACTTTTCTGCCAACCCATTGCATGCAGTTCAGTTCTAATTGTCTCCTTACAGACAGCCACAGTTCCTCTATCAATCATATCCAGCCTTAACTTTTCTAAACTCCTTCGTTTGTTTTTAGAAACAAGAATACCAAGCCGCCTCCTGTCACGACAGTCAATTTTCTGGGCCTACCTGCTCAATGCCATATCCATTTGCAATATTTATCAAAACACGATAAACAGTGGACAAAGGGATGCCTGTTCCACTTGAAATCACTTTAGCTGATGTGATGTCCTTGTTATAATATTCTAAAATCAACTTCCTCTTCTCTAAATCGTCCATACTGAGGATCACTGAAAATGTCGTCTGCTAGCAAGTAAACAAAGGGAGATAATTCTTCACAAACTAATGAAAAGGATTAACGGAGTTGTCTCTCTTGAATGAAACCAAGCACTTGATAGCTGGTCAAGGTTGTTTATACTAGAAATCCAATTAAACATATTCCTAAAATTCTCAATAATTTCTGGTCATACTATATTGTCATGAAACTCAATAGTATAAATGTGCCCTGATGCATTAATAAAGATTACCAGCCTTGCTGTATGTATCATGACACATACAAGGCATGTCTGTTCTAAGCCTCACATAGAATAATATGTATTGTACATTCAACAATACAGAGCTCCAGATAAGATTTAGCTCATGTGGGTACTGTACCCACTGTATTTTGGGGGAGTGGGTATTATGAATGTTGAGTGGGTATTTCATTTTTCGTTACTCACTGCTTTTAAATATGTGCGTATTTCAGTCACTTTACTCACCTAAGTATTACGTCATTGAGGAAGTTTACTAAGCAGGTATGTTCTGCCTTATGTCATACCTAATCAAAACCAACTTAAATATTATGGAAATTATTTCATAAAAAAATCACTCATCCTTTACTGACAGTACAACACTTGTCCTATACTAACAGTACAACTTGATAGCAATCGATGTCTTTTTCATTACGCAAGCGATTTTTATAAATATATTCCGTACGCATTTGTTTTAAACTTTTTGCGTATCTAACATTTTAAACACGTAATTGGTACGCAACAATTATTTTTCAATGCGTAATTCTATGCGTATTTTACCCGGATACGCAACTTATCTGGGCCTCTGTCAATATAAATGTGTGATGATGCTTTTATTAATATTTCCAATATTACTGTGTAGTATCTATCATGTATTGTACAATCAAGGTGATGTACAAGGTTTATAATCTGGAGCACAATCACAAGTATATTGTCAGGATGCCTTGATGAATTGTTTTTGTACATTGTTGACACAGTAAGCACTCTCCAGAGTCCAGCCCGTAGCTGGAACACCTCCACTCCAGCCGGGTGATGTATGTTGTTGATGCTTGCGGTGGATACCAAGACAGGAAATTAGCCATGCTACATCATGTAAACTGATCAAGCAATCAAATTTAATGTCTGGCCGTGATGAGAATGATAAATTCTTTCTCACTTACCCTACAGCAGGCTCATTGCTGCATTGCCTGAATGCAGATGTTAGTTGTAGTCAGTGACCACAGTGGTTAACCATCAGTTTATATAGGCGCTTTGGTTTGGTTCCTTTAGTTTAATTGGGTTTGATTCAACAGAGTTGTTAAATTATCATAATTGAGCAGAATGGTCTTCATGATAGCAAACAGAAGGGTTACAGGTCTATGATATTTGTACATTTTGGTTGTTTCTTGTTTATCACCAGACTTAGCACTGACTGACTGAGTTTTTGTTTTACGCCGCTTTTAGCAATATTCCAGCAACATCACTGCGGGGGACACCAGAAATAGGCTTCACATTTTGTACCCATGTGGGGATTCGAACCCGGGTCTTCGGCGTGACGAGCCAACGCTTTAACCATTAGGCTACCCCACCGCCCCCACCAGACTTAGCAATATTCCAGCTGTAGCACAGAGGCTTGTAAATAATCAAGTCTGGACCAGAAAATCCAGTGATTGAGCAGCGATCCACACTGTCGAGGTGCAATGACATGCCATTACCAAGTCACTAGGCCTGATCATCATTCCATGTGGTTGCCTCTTCAGTTGCTTGTCTTGTCCATAATCCCTGAGGGAATATATAGCACTATGAGTGGGTTTCATGCAGCAGTGAGCAGGTCTTGGACATATTGATGTCTTTGATGTTAGCCAATATGATGACAGCCATGAGGGAGGGTGGGGTGCTGGCTGACCAAGGGTCATAATCTGGGCCAGTCTGTAAATAATATCCAGCAACTCCTGGCACAACAAAGGGACCTAACTCTCCATAATAAATTGCCAATCACATTGACACCGATTCTCCCTGAACAGACAGTTTTTAAAAACCCAACCTGCTGTAAAGTAGTTTGGTTGGACATTGGCAGATTACCATGGACGAAAAAAACATTCATATAGTACAGCAATGTAAACCACTCATTGGTTATTTAGACAAACATCTATTTTACAGAGATATTTAACATTTGAATGTACAAATGTTTTGTGATTGAGTATTTTGTTCATCATGATTTTATATGGTATTTGGAAGATAAATGACAACAATAGTTTGTTCTTGATGCCCATTTTATACTGTATGATGGTACTTATGTTGGCTGGAATGTTCTCCAGGACGACTCCCAGACAATCTTTTAACCTAAATGATGATTGCGTCCGTTACTGCCTCTCTTTCATTCAGCATTGAGATTACTCTGATGTTGTAATGACTGTGAGGTCAGAAAACAAGATGAAGGATAAATAGCAGGTCCTTATGTCATGTTGGAATATGAGGCTGGGGGCCAGTTTTTTGTACTGTAATATCATACTACTATGAAGTAAATGATAAAAAGTAGAAATAACATGTATTTCAAAGTTTAACCACCTTGTTTCAGAAGTGGCCTGTGTTTATGCCATTGCTTTGGAAGGATGAATTACCATTTTAGCATCATTTAGTACAGCCCAATAGTTGATTTGGTTTTTTTATCTGAATGCCCAATGTCTAAATTCTGGAGTGAGACATGTCATTTCAGAAGTTTGACTGGCACAAAAATCCATCAAGATGACTCTGCTTTTGGAAGGTGACAAAGTTCAGTCCAGTTGTCTGTGCAACTTATCATTCTATCATCTATTTCAATCGGTGTGTACTTTTTATGCACTGTTGCAAAGTTGGGTGAGGATAACTGTATGAGGTCATTTGTTTGTCGGTTTAGATGGGACAATTTGTCATAGTGGTAGAGGAAGAAGTACTAGGATTTTGGTTTATACTGATTCCCAGTGTGTCTGATTCAGGTCATTTCTAACAAACGCCTACAACCCAGTTATATGTGAAAGACCAATCCCGACATTAATGACTCAGTATATGTATAACACACATGGCACTGTTTAGCACGCCAAGACTATAACTGAGCATGGTCACACTGTATTTGTTGAAGTTCTTCTCTTGCCATATCTTATCTCTGTAGTACTTGGAACGAGGAACATTTGTTTCAGTGAAGACAGCATGATGAACAATGTCTATAGTTTACCTTTTGCCTGGCATTCCATCTGAGCCTTCAGAGTTTGTTACTCAAGATATATTTTACTTTACTTTGCAACATTGGCAGACGACCAAAATTTGTACGCCAAGATACAGTTGCACAGCGCAGTTGTATCAAAATGATGACTTTGTCTTGTCAGTATCAAACGTTTACCCATGAAATTGACATTAAATGACTGATGGCATAACTGACATTTTGTATCTTTATTTGACAGACTGTTGTCTGAGTGTTGTCTTTTGTCAAGGGTATTGTCCTCAGCAAATGTTGAGGTGTATTTGTTGAAACCTTATAAAGTCAAACTCTTGCCATGACAGAAGTGTTTTAAAGGTAATGTGTAATCTGTCACTTTTCACAAATTGTGATTTATGACCTGTTCAATTTGCACAAAACCTTAGCCACCACTATTTAGATAGTTCTCATATAAACTGCTCACAATAAGCCATTTTAGACACTTTCACATAAAGCACTAGACCAAACCAGTAAACAGTTGTCTCTTGTCAGTGAAACACTAAGTTTTAAAAAGTTAATTTCCATTTGTTTGAAAGAGCAAGACAATTCCATTTCAAAATAAAAAAAATAGGACTTTTTTAATATACTAAAATGATATATTGGGATATTTAAGACATCTGACTCCAGGTAACATCATAATCATAGATGTTGTATGTAAAGCACCTATCCCAAACAAAGTCAGCCTATATGGAGGATCAGGCAGCCCCACTACCCTGCTCGTTTGCTGACTCAAATAAATATTACGAAGGACTACTCAGCTACTTTGAGAACAATGGCGACCGTGAAAACCTGGACAAAATGTTGTCCGTTGTGTTGCAAAGGAGCGGCACCCAGTGTAAGCAGTCCTCAATGAAAGACTTTTCAAAACTGAATAATTGTAAAAGTATGATTGTTATGTTGGGATGCTGTTTTTGAATGTTTATACATGTACAATAAACGCTTGATGATCATAAACGTTTTGGATTTTCCTTGAGGTGTATGAAAACCAAAAATCCAGATATCCGGATATTCAATTATCCGGACGATTTACGTAAAAACGAATGTGTCCGGATATCCGAGGTCTCACTGTATCTGTATGGTGTGCCATTTTCTGGTGATTGAGTCCAACGAGCTGCTGACATCTGGCCTCCATATCGCTTCCGTCTGTTTATTGTTGACTGACGTAGATTCAATCCTCTGGCTGCAGCTTTCAAATAGATGTTCAAAGGATAAACTTGTTGTCACCTTGGCTGATGTTTGGCATGAAGGGTTTGAGTTTTTCATGTTATAATATCTCAGTTTGCTACAACATGCAGCCACACTCGCAAGCATATCATGTACTAGTGTAAGAATCTTCACATCAAACAATTCAACTCATTTGGAATATTGTAGTAATATGATATTGTTGATGTTGAAAACATTCTAGGAATTTCAGAGTTTTTATTCAAATTGTACCTTTTGAAAATTAAAGTAGCATTCAACATCAAACATCATCTTTTAAATGCAGTTGGTTGAGTATCTCTAGAGATATTGAATCAAGACAAGAGCTTCAGAAGCACATACCTTCCAGAAGGTTGCCTCTGAAAACATCGTAGTGCTCTAAAACGTTGAGTGTCAGTCATTGATTTAGGAAGTGCCAGAGGGGATTCTTATTTAGACTTGGTCCCCATGAACCTGTGCTTGATGTATCAGATGGCATGATTGAGTGGTCAGACTCACTGACCCAGAGAGTATGGATCAGTGCTCATAATATCAGTCACTAGTTTATCCGGTCCAGACATAACTATTTTGAGGTTGTCTTCATATAGCAGCAATATGTAGGAGTGTTGCAGTAAACAACGAACAGATTATAATGATGTATGTAGGTGCTGTAGTATGTATAATGTTGTCAGATATTCAGTTATTTTATTTATTTATTTCCGTTATGATCTATTTATATAGCACTGAGTTCCAGCTAGGCTACTCACAGGTTCTTTGTTTTTGCCTCGATCATTGGATATCAATCTCAACATCACATCGTATTAACAGTCTCAACTCCATGGGGATCATACAACTCTTGCAGCTACTAGGTGCACCAAGTTAATATGGCTTACGAGGTACCCATTCACAGCTGGGTGGACTGGGGCACATAGTCACAGTACTTTGTCCAAGTTTACTGCGTGTTGCTGTAGGTGTTTGCACATATTCATGTGGCCACCATCTTGTCATTTACCAACGGATTTGTGGATTCTTTTAAGTGCACAGGGTTGTGTGCTGTACACTAGGGGTTGTGACAACACTGAAAGAGGCTGCACTCAAAGTTGACTCCAAGGTTTTTACACCTGGTTATAGGTGGGCACAATCCTGGCGCCTCAAGTTAATGGGTCAGTATTGCCTCATCATTCAGGTTCTGCATGAGCTTTTGAAAATATTCTTTTGTTTCCTTAATTTGTGCATACCAAAAGACGTTAAAATATGGTACTTGTTGGTCCCTGCCTGGCTCTCGGCATTAATGGGTACAACAAGGACTGGTCGGCTCGGAGTCAGTTTAATGTGTCTGAGTGGGGTATTCATGCTTCACTGTGGCATGGTATCTCAGTGGGCTAGCACTATAAAAGCAGCTTCAGTCTGGGCTAGTACAAGCAGCCACACATACACTTACACACGCATGCACGTCGTCATATGAGCAAAATATTCTCAAGCACGACGATAAACCCAATTTCACCTCACCTCACCTTAATTTGTGATATAAATAGCTCCCTTTACTTGCATATAATTTCCACGCTTATATGACTCTCCTGTTAAAGGTACACGGTAGTTTAAAATACCAAAATTAATTGCTTTCAAGAACATGTGACATCGCCTAGCCAAATGACAAGTTAAGTACCATCAGATATACCGTGTACTGACATTAAAATTTACTATGAAGTAGCCCAGCCCTTTTTCTCTCACTTGCTCAGTTTTTACCTTCTGTCCCCCAGCTTCAATACACAGTGTTGTGCAAGTCATTTGACACACTCGATGATCTCAACAACATGAAACACAATGTGAGCCAACTCCAGGAATACAAGTTATCTAATCAACCTTGTGTCAGTAGAAGGAAGAAGCCCTGCTGGCATTTCACAGAACAAGCTGATCAGTGTTGCTCTATAGGGTTGAAGGGAGCAGGTAGATGGATGGAAGAAGCAGATCTCTGTACATTGCTTGGCTATCAAGGACACATTGATCCGACATTGATCATTTATGCAAGAAAGAAGTTTCGGTTGGGAAACTTCTTGTGTGTGAGATACCTTGAAATGTCATGACAAGGGATATTCAAGGGGGCGTAATGCCCAGCAAGGACAGTACATGTTTCAGTTTGAAATGTTTGTTGTGGGCAGAAGTGGGGGACTTGAATCCCAGCTTCACACTGATGATGATTCTTGGTTTATTTGCACCATGCTTGTTTGTGACAAGGGGCGTCGGGGTAGCCTAGTGGTTAAAGCGTTTGCTCATCACACTGAAGAACCGGGTTCGATTCACCACATGGGTACAATGTGTGAAGCCCATTTCTGGTATCCCCCGGGGTGATATTGCTGGAATATTGCTAAAAGCGGTGTAAAACCATACTCGCACTTAATGTAACAAAATCACTGTTCCAAACCAAATTAAACCAAACAGCAATTCACTTATACTGATGGTGAATGTAGCAATCATGAAGATAGGCAATGTTCAAAACTTAGGGTGTTTAGGATCGGTTAAATAGTCTTGTGGTGCAAGTGTTTGCTTATTGTGCTAAATGCCTGGATGTGATATCCCACATGGTCCATTCTGGGTTCCATAAGTGGAATTACTGGAATATTACTGATTACTGAATATAATACTGTACTCACTCAATTTATCATTGTGTTGTGATTGGACTTACATCACCATATTTTTGTGTTGTATTCATCAAGCAGTAACCCACTGGCATGAAAATTGGCTATAAATGAAATTCTTTTCATAACTTATTTCAGTCCTGTTCCCTCCCACATGTTTAACACATGACAGTGTGGAAGAGTTTAATATCTCTTTAAAGTCTTGGAAAACATTTGGAAGTCAGTTGTTATTATGTTTATTTTCACATTCTTCTTAAAAGTAATAAAAATGCAGACATGATGAAAGGTCTGAATTAGCACTTTTCAGCCACGATCAATCAATGCCTGACGTGTGGGAGAACTTTGCCTTCATTTGTGACTCTGTAAATGAGTTTATGCAAGTCCGTCTTGAAGTCGCCAAAGGTTTTGTTAAATTTCAGTTAGTGTCTGATTGCATTGTATGGTTATTTGTAACCTGCCCCAGTGATACATGGAAGTTCATGTAGGTTTGCCACAGTGAAATAGCACTCGCCTGCCATGTGGCATCTCACATACATATCTCTCCATTACCGTGGTGCTGTATGCTCAATTTTGGAATTACCTTGTTTGTGGACTTATTCGCCAATATGATTTTTTTCCAATTACATGTCTCTGTGCTCTATTATGTAAGTGATCATGTACCTTGTTGTCGAGGTGTTCTAAGAAAGACAAGTAAAAGCTGGGTTTAAAGTACAGGCAATTTCTGGTTTTGTCCAGTGATCAAGGTTCTTTTTCTCATTATGTAACACAACAGACAACAGGATAAGTTGAGGTTGGGATTGAATCCAGATTCATGTGTGTTATGGACCTGTGAAGATTCAGGTCAGAATTGACCTTCAGCCAAATTCTCGCCATACAAGGCGACATCAGGATCTGAGGGTCTGGCTTGGTCACTTGGCAGATGCATGTGATCATATGCCACTTTGTAGGAGGATGCTCATGATGTCAATCACTGGATTGATTGGTC
The DNA here is from genome assembly GCF_003918875.1 of Haliotis rubra. Classification (NCBI taxonomy): domain Eukaryota; kingdom Metazoa; phylum Mollusca; class Gastropoda; order Lepetellida; family Haliotidae; genus Haliotis; species Haliotis rubra. Next base: position 1,066,944 of record NW_025767501.1, read on the forward strand.
TGGACTTGATTATTTACAGACCATGTCTAACAACCAGAATATTGCTGAGTTTGGTGTTAAACAACACACGACCAAAACCTTATGACCCTTGATCTGTCAGGTGTATATCCATAGACTTTACCTACGTAGCTGTATGTTACTTAATGCCAAGTTACCAGCCCCGATGTTTGAAAGTTCTTTCAATTTGTTAATCTTTGCTTATGATAGTTGTTATGTGTTGATTCCCAGATTGAACTGAGTTCACAAATCAAAACAAATGTGTACCAAGGTATCACTGTCTACACAAAGGCAGATAATTCTGGAATAAGCTCCTTGTAGCACTTTCCAGAGTTTTCTGTCTAAATCTAGTACAAGTCTAAATATGGCACCAGTCCAGGTAACGCACACCACTACTCACTGACTATCCACTTTGATCCCTGGTGTCCGGGGAAGTGAAGTAGCCTAGTGGTTAAAGCGTTCGCCCGTCATGTCCATTCCTCACATGGGTATAATGTGTGAAGCCCATTTCTGGTGTCCCCTGCGGGAACTACCTGAAAAATTGCTAAAAGCGGTGTATAACCACACTCACTCACACACTATTACATTCTGAACATAATAAATGACATTTCCACATAACATCGTCCATATTGCAGTGCTTAAAATATTCTGAGAATTATGTCTAGTAGCAAATTAACCTTGCAGACTTGAGTCTATATTACACAAACAGGTCACCATCAAAGTTGACACACCATAATATCACTGAATTAATGGAAGAAGCATTCATTCACTCTCTCACTCACTTGCTTTATTTAACCACAAGATGTTTGTGACAGCGCTACAGTATTTATGGGTCCTATATTTATGCAAGAGACTGTATTCTTGAAGAATGGTACAAGAATGTTTACGTTTTCTGCCTGTTCCAACCATAAAGCAATTTCCATTTGTGCCAAAGGCAGAAAATATGTTGAATACATGCAGTAAGTTAATTACAAAGCAGGAGACTTGTCTGCTCAATGACATTGTCAGTATTTGTCTAGCTGCCATCACCACTGGCACCAATACACTTTTTTCTTTAAACCATGAGATGATGAGGCACTTCAGGGGAATCATATTTGGAAAATCTTAATTGTTTTCAACTGTGGAGAATTCCGCTTGCCCCCTCATCTCCTCTTGATTCTTCTCTGCTAGACTGACATCTAGTCTCTGAAATGAACATATTTTACAGAATATATTCATAGAATTATTCATAAAATATAATGAAAAGGAGCCCAGAGACTTTCTTGGTTTTTGGAAACTGTGGAAATCTAGACTTGCCACATATTCTAGTCTTTCACGGGTTTTCTTGGATATATCTTTTTCCGGGTCTGTATGGCAGCCTACTTTTCAGTGTGTGCATGCAAGACTAACGCTTAGTCTCTCAATATATATAATTTCATTGTAACAAATACACCCATTTAAATTGAAAAGGAGCCCCAGGAAGACCAGAGATCCAGAACCTGGGGAAATCTAGACTTGCTTCATTAGGGACTTTCACAATGCAGGGAGGGCTTGGCAGTAGGGAAAATGATATGGTTCAGGGACTGTGATACCATGTGGCATGAGTGTCTGTCTGTCTGTCTGTCTGTCTGTCTGTCTGTCTGTCTGTCTGTCTGTCTGTCTGTCTGTAGTGATATCACTGTTTAGTTAAGTTTCATTGTATCCAAATGGATGATGGCTGCAAATCACTACTGTGACATCAATGTTTAGTTAAATCTGCTGGGAGATAGTTGCTGTTGATCAGGCATCATTCAAACATTTGGCTTGGGGTTCAAGCCAGTTGCCCAGGCCACACTTCAGGTGCTGAGTTCCTTTGGTGCATTCCTGTGGAAATGACAGAAACCTATGGTCAACTTCAAGTTTGTGTGTTTCGCCATCAATGAAAAGTGTTTGGATCTATCATTCCATTAAGGACACCAACATAAAACTGGAGTACTGCCCAAAGGCCAAATTCACACTGTTCATCTCTGCTTCTGATCGTTTCCAAGCTTGACAGCAAATCTTGATAAATCTGGGTTTCCTCATAGGTTTGTTCATGTTCTTTGTTATAAAATAGTGTAACTACAAAATACAAAAACACTGGTAGCCCACACACTGTCAGTGCTCATTCTGTGTGATATCACTCACTGAACAAAAATGGCAGCTCTAATTCCTCCATGAGAGTTACATGAAAAGTAAAGAAATGAAGACTGAATTCTCATGCCTTACATATATCAAATACAGACATTTTTAAGAGTTTCAATGCATAAATTTAGCCTAAGTTGAGTTAGAAATAATGTACTGGAAAATTTTGTAATTGTGTATAATTGCAAAAAAATACAGCTTTTTGTCAAATGATGCAGAATCATCTGCAGTCTTTGATTGAGGATGTGATTCTATTCCATTAACTAACCTTATCTTGCTGTCATGCTGTATTTGTATGGAAATTACACTTTTTATAGAGATATGTATATTTATTGTACATAGCCTATTACATTCTCATGTTGAATGATCACTTTTGCATCTGTTATGAACACTGCATGAGGATAACCTGCACACTGCATGAGGATAACCTGCACCCTGCATGAGGATAACCTGCACCCTGCATGAGGATAACCTGTACCCTGCATGAGGATAACCTGCACACTGTATGAGGATAACCTGCATGAGGATAACCTGCACACTGCATGAGGATAACTTGTACCCTGTATGAGGATAACCTGCAATGAGGATAACCTGTACCCTGCATGAGGATAACCTGTACCCTGCATGAGGATAACCTGTGCATAGGATAACCCTGCATGAGGATAACCTGTACCCTGCATGAGGATAACCTGCACCTGCTGCATGAGGATAACCACACTGCATGAGGATAACCTGCACCCTGCACTGATGGGATAGCTTGTACCCTGTATAACCTGTACCCCTGCATGAGGTATGATAACCTGCACACTGCATGAGGATAACCTGTGCACTGCATGAGGATAACTTGTACCCTGTATGAGGATAACCTGCATGAGGATAACCTGCACACTGCATGAGGATAACCTGCACCCTGCATGAGGGATAACCTGCACCCCCTGCATGAGGATAACCTGCATGAGGGATAACCTGCACACCTGCATGAGTATGGGGATAACCTGCACCCTGCATGAGGGGATAACCTGCACCCCTGCATGAGGATAACTGTACCCTGCATAACCTGCTGCATGAGGATAACCTGCACCATGAGGATAACCTGCATGAGGGATAACCTGTACCCTGTATGAGGATAACCTGCATGAGGATAACCTGCACACTGCATGAGGATAACTTGTACCCTGTATGAGGATAACCTGTACCCTGCATGAGGATAACCTGTACCCTGCATGAGGATAACCTGTACCCTGCATGAGGATAACCTGTACCCTGCATGAGGATAACCTGCACCCTGTATGAGGATAACTATTTCTGGGAGCGTGTCATGCATTCAAAATTAAGAGACAATAAACTGTTCTTTGCTACATTCTCCCAATATCACCTCCATGGAATCTTTGGTAGAAACATAACCAATGTATACATGTTTTTAATCTCTGAAAACTATCACTTGCTTGATAACAGTATTAGTAGCTACACCGAAACGTTGCTGATATTAATAATAAAGAAGTTGTATATCCATAGAACTCTCCTTGTTGTTCAAAACAAAAACTTCTAAATGCCACTCAAAGAAGTTATCGGACAACAGTTGCCTCGAATCAGTGTACATTGTTAAATGTTGTTGTCAGCATCTTTCATGCTGTATCATGGCAGCTGCCTCAAGGTGTTGAAATAATAGGTAACTTTGCTGATTGTGTATCATTGTATGCATAGTAAAATGTGTGCTCATACTATCAACCATGAAGTTACTTGGAACCTAATCTTACCTAGGATATCCATGGGCGGGCTGAAATTTTGTTGAAACTGACCTTAGACAACTGAATGAAGGACTATGTCTGGACTTGAATTATAATGTGTTTGTGTAAACAATGACAAAGTTGTCTGATAGATTATTTCAGTGTAATCCCTCAAGGAGTCTCTCCATGATTGAAACCTATGCAACCTGAAACATCTCCTTAATGACATGCCTTTTGATATACTGTAACACACTAATATCAACCTCTACATTCCCTTAGAAGACTTAAGCCCTATCTTCACATCATCAAAATTCAAATAGCATCACTGTGTCCTTTGAGAGGCATCTGATTGCTTTTGACATCTTTATTTGACCTAGATGTGGACAATGGCATACTTGACAATAGATGCTTTTCTTGTCCTCGACTTTGTGTGTGTGACCTTGTTTCAGCATTGACCAGACAATATTAAGGCTGAGTGTTGTTCCCATCCTTGTTCCTTGTTATTACAATTGTAAAAAAGATTTTTTCTGAAGAACATGATACAGGACAGGTCTTCTATAGCCTCAATGATGACCGGAAACTAAGCTTCCGATAAGAAAGACAATAATATCCTGCAGCCTGTGTCATGTCAAGTAATGGTCATTGGGACATGGGACATGATATTGATCAAGGCAGTTGGTACAGCTGTGAGTTAAAGTTAATGACAGGCATGGGTGATTGTGAAAAGAGAGGATATTGTAGGTAAATGTTCTATACGATGGTTGGATTGAAGGTACTGTGGGCCTTGCTGAGTATAATCAGTACCCGGTATATATTTTCACTTGACTGGTGGAAATGTAATGCTGTTTCCTGAGCTTGGGGTCATTATTTGTATATTAGAGCATTCTAACATGTATGTGCTCTGCAGACGTTTAATGAAACATGTCTTGTTTTTTTTGTTGATGTCTATGCTGATTAGTCTGACCAGGAGAGATATTAATGACTGCATTTGTAAACTTCTTTTGTTGAAAGGATGTCTTTACATAGACTAGAAACAGCGTTCTCCATGTCAGATGACTGGTCGGTGACAACAACGTCTGCTTAGTGGAGGACAGATGACAACAATGTCTGCTTAGTGGAGGACAGATGACAACAACATCTGCTTAGTGGAGGACAAATGACAACGTCTACTTAGTGGGTGACAGATGACAACAACGTCTGCTTAGTGGGTGACAGATGACAACGTCTGCTTAGTGGAGGACAGATGACAACATCTGCTTTAGTGGATGACAGATGACAACACAGATGACAACATCTGCTTAGTGGGTGACAGATGACAACGCCTCTGCTTAGTGGGTGACAGATGACAACGTCTGTCTGCTTAGTGGGTGACAGATGACAACGTCTGCTTAGTGGGTGACAGATGACAACAACGTCTGCTTAGTGGGTGACAGATGACAACGTCTGCTTAGTGGGTGACAGATGACAACAACGTCTGCTTAGTGGGTGACAGATGACAACGTCTGCTTAGTGGGTGACAGATGACAACAACGTCTGCTTAGTGGGTGACAGATGACAACGTCTGCTTAGTGGGGACCAGATGACAAAGTCTGCTTAGTGGGTGACAGATGACATCAACGTCTGCTTAGTGGGGACAGATGACAACAACGTCTGCTTAGTGGGTGACAGATGACAACAACGTCTGCTTAGTGGGGACAGATGACAACAACGTCTGCTTAGTGGGTGACAGATGACAACAACGTCTGCTTAGTGGGTGACAGATGACAACGTTAGTGGGAGACAGATGATGCTTAGTGGGTGACAGATGACAACGTCTGCTTAGTGGGTGACAGATGACAACAACGTCTGCTTAGTGGGGACAGATGACAACAATGTCTGCTTAGTGGGAGACAGATGACAACAACGTCTGCTTAGTGGGAGACAGATGACAACAACGTATGCTTAGTGGGAGACAGATGACAACAACGTCTGCTTAGTGGGTGACAGGACTGTCTGCTTAGTGACAGGTGACAACAACGCCTGCTTAGTGGGGACAGATGACAACAACGTCTGCTTAGTGGGGGACAGATGACAACAATGTCTGCTTAGTGGGAGACAGATGACAACAACGTCTGCTTAGTCAGGAGACAGATGACAACAACGCCTCTTAGTGGGTGACAGATGAGTGGGGACTGCTTAGTAAGATGACAACAACGTCTGCTTAGTGGGAGACAGATGACAACAACGTCTACTTAGTGGGAGACAGATGACAACGTCTGCTTAGTGGGTGACAGATGACAACAACGTCTACTTAGTGGGTGACAGATGACAACATCTGCTTAGTGGGGACAGATGACAACAACGTCTACTTAGTGGGAGACAGATGACAACAAAGTCTGCTTAGTGAGTGACAGATGACAACAACGTCTGCTTAGTGGGAGACAGATGACAACATCTGCTTAGTGGGGGACAGATGACAACAACGTCTGCTTAGTGGGAGACAGATGACCGTAATGTCTGCTTAGTGGGAGACAGATGACAACAATGATCATAGCAGGGTACAAATCAGTTCCGCTTCATAAATCTGATTCTTGTCAAACACTGGTATATATGTTTCATTTTCAGATGTGTTGGCTACAGATACCTGTTGTATTGCTTAGCAGTCTTTCATTTAGTAGCAGTAACTGTGAAATGATCACAAATACGGTTGGTTCATCAACATGGTACAGTAAACTATGGCTAAAATGAATTCAAAGGGACCATTTATTTTAGTTTTGATGTAACTGTAATTCATCATATGCTTTTTGACTAAAATATACAGGAAGTAACCCAGACAAAAGGTTTGTTACATCTGTCAATTTGTTCTGAACATATATTTCATCACCAGGGTTTACTGCATATTGACAGGAAACATAAAGGCATGAATGTCTTAACTTAACAATTATAAATGTCATTTGAAATATTTCATTATGTTACAAAATTACATGTTCTCTAATACCAACATTAATGTTACATAGTGCTCGATGGTCCTTTTAATAACAGAATAATCCCACTGAGGCTAGTTCAGAAATATGGACTATGTCACTGATATACCTGTGAAGCATCTTTCATGCATCTCAGGAAGACTAAGTGCATATTTAGCCCATTTAGTGCATTTAGCCCATTTAGTGCATTTAGCCCATTTAGTGCATTTAGCCTATTTAGTCTCCCAAAGGGCTCACAATCTGCACCTTTCAAAGAAGGCCAAATATCAAAATGTTTTCATGTTCAAGGTTGTTATTCATTGATGAAGTTTAGACCAGAACTGTCTCCAGTGTGTAATAAAGAAATACAGAATATCGAAAATGTGAAGTTTATATTATGAATTATTGTGTCCATTAACTGTGTAGATCATTTAGAAGGTGCCTTGCTGTTGAATGTAGTCTCATTTTTCAGCAGCCTTCAAGAGGCTGAGACACTGCAGTTCTCAGCAGGCTCTTCAATACTGTCTCTCGTGCCAGTAAATATTTTGCCGCTAACAGCGTTGTTTGGAATGAGAGTCCTTGATGTAATTGTATCCAAAGAAGACAGGTACTGGCTCATCCAGCAGGGTTCTGTCTGCTTTGTTTTCTGGGAGTACGGGGATCCCAATAAATAATTTGAAGTGGATGAGGAATGTGAGATCCAGGTTACACAACACAGTAACATGTCAATAAAGGTTTCAGGGACATGACTGGTTTGTCTAGACTCAGGTATTTGTAGACCTTCATTCTGCTGCAGAGATTTTACAGTGCCCCTTAATTGCATCATTCACACTTTTTTAATTATTATCGCTCATTTAAGACTGTATTTGAAATTTGAGAGTGCATTTTTTGTGCGTTGTTTTAACTATAAACTCTTGTAAGTAAATCACAATGTCTCGCTTGATCAAGATCAAATCTGTCATGGTCAATATGTTAACACTAAAAGTGAACTCAAAGAAAATACCTGCAATATATTTTTAACATTTTGAAACAATCATGGCTTCAAAGTGGAAAACATCAAACTGTTTGGTAGTGAATGAGTTGGGTTTTATGTCACAATATTCCAGCATCTATCACAGCAGGGGACACCAGAAATAATCTACACACATTGTACTCAAGAGCTCGAGCTGAAGCAGAGACGTGATGATTGAATGCTTTAACCACTAGGCTACCCCACCACCCTGACCAGTTTGTAAGAAATGTTTATAAATAGATACATGATGAATTGGAAATAGTGGGTATGAGATTATGACAGGTTGATAGATGGATATTGCCATATATGCAGTACATAATGTTTAATGTCTCTATGAGAAGGTAAAACATGTCTGCAGTCATCTGTGACTTTCATACATACCCCAAATGGTTGAATGGAAATTACTCCCATTCTGGAACTGAAAGAGTTCCTTGCCTTTGTGTTTAAATTCCATGTACAATCTCTGTAGCTGGAGCGTCATTAAACAGCAGACAATTGTCAGGTGCCTGCTCATGTGATCAGTCATAGCATGAGGACAATGTGATTCTGCTTTCATTTTGCAAACTGTTTCAGAAAATGTCATTTGTTCACTTACTACTATTTGGGTGTTCTACCACAGTGCCTTGATCAATAGAAATGACCTGAAGCATTAAAACCATGAACTTTATAGGCACCCTATTGATGCAAAAGAGCTAATCTGAATCTTTTCTCAAAAGAATCTTTGTTAAATTTGATTAATGGATTTTGTAAAAATCTGTGATTTTCCAAATTGATAGATGCCACAGATTTCCATGCTGTTTCCTTAAAACCTAAATATTCTGTTCAATATTGATTGCTGATTTTTTTTTTTATTTCTTTTCAATGCCTTCAGGTAAACAAGGAAAAAATATGTTATATAAAGTACTTCAAATCCGCATCAATACTGCCATTTGGTCATCAGTATCTTCTCTATTCATTTATTATGTCCAGCAATGATAACACTTTCCGGTACATTGCATTAACAAATCTAATAACGAACTTACTTGTCTGGAAACCAGTCTGTTCGGCCCACACTCTTAGAATAGCCAGGAATATTCCTTGCTGAAGATTCATTCATTAGAAATGTGTTGGGATTAGCTCTATACACGTTCTTCACTCTAATATGGGCCTGATCAGGCTGGCCCTCAGGCCAATAGTCCCAGATAGCCAAAATTCAATGACAAAATATCGGCCTACGCATAGACGACAAGCAGCCACATGTTTGCTTTCTCTGAGGGAAGTTGGTGAAAAATATCTTGTTGTTTGATACACCACACAAAATAGTTTTTTAGTCATTGATTTGAATTTGTATTGCTTGGAATGATGTATTGTTTTTATATTTTTTTCAAAATTTAATTAAAGTGGAAAATTCATATTCTGTTTGTTTCCTGTGATGAAATTTACATATAGTGTTAGATCATGAAGTTCACATTTGTTTCTCAGGATATTTAACATATTCTATGTTACTGTAATTTTATAGGTCAATAAAGGTTTGTTTTCTGTTTGATAGTTACAATAGTAATGGTTGTGTGACTGACAGACTACCAGGGATGCCATGTTTACAGAATTGGTTTGATTTAACTTTAAGGTTCTGCCATCTGAGGGAGAAAAAAGGTATTAGAAACCTGTAACTAATTTGAAAATGTTATATCACATGGCCTTGTTGTGGTCTGACATTTCATGTTTCAAAATTGTTTTTCTGTAAATTTCCATCGTACTTTGATGAAAACATTAATGACACAATAAAAAAATGATGTTTTTGTATGTAATGTTTCATAACATTTTGGAATTAATTCTTTTTACTTCTTGAAACATATTCTCCTTGTAATTACTTAGAAGGAAAAACAGTTCAAATTGTTCTTCAAAATAGCTCGAAGAAAACATTCCTTCATTTAAAACTGTTTGTGTAAAGATTTTGTATATTGACTTTGTTATCTGTCTGTGAAGGATAGAGCTGAGATGAAACATGTAGAGCATCTGTTTGTCTCCCTCAAGACATAGGTCGTATTCCAACATATATTGTATGAAATACATACATGATGGTATGAGCTCATGTAAAGTCATCAAAATTCAATAAATATTTTGAGAATTATTTTAAAATGAAGTAGCTGTCAGTCTCTGTTATTTTTAAAGGTGCGGTCATATTTTTCAGCAATGAACATTGTTCCACTGGACCGTAGTGATTAACATAGTAAACCGTAGTTTGATCGTAGTGCCATGTTTCCACGGTTGTACTACGGACAACACAACAGTGCAGTAGGGTCAATTACGGTCTACTAGGGACATTAGGGTCAACCACATTCAAACTACGGTAAAGGTAGGGTCTTGGCATTCAAGCTAACCATGGAGATATTTTGAACATGTTAATAATTTTTTTGTCTAACCGCGGCCAAATCATGAGTTTGCTGAAGTTCAAAGTACGGTCATAACTACGGTGATCTACGCTGAACTACACTTAAATATATCTAACTATGTTTAACTTAGGTCAAATACGGGTCTACTATGGTCTACTATGTTCATCCCCACTATGGTCAACTACGGGCATGTCCGTAAGATGTGACTGCCGCTTAAATTTAACACCTTGTAACTTTAATAGAGGTCAGAATAGCAGAGAGAAGGATATGCACCCAGATCTTACATCCTTATCACTGTGTTCATTGCTCAGTTTATCAATCACTTGTTGACCCAGCCAAATACAGGTCATCCTGATAAAGCTGCGGGTTTGCTACTGTGCCATAAATTAACATTCTCTCTGTTTACCCTGCTCTGCGAAGGGAATCCAAATAATACCAGTACTCCAAGCTAATCGAAGAATCAGGTCCAGCCTGTAATAATGTCCAAATGTGTCTGTATTATTAGGAGTGAGGACTGATTTGTTCAGGGAACCATGGAAAAATGAAGGCCAAGTCTTTGATAGATGCCGGTTCACCAATAAAGGCAAGGTCATTATGTCTGAAAAGTTACATGCTCTGTGCTTCAATAAGAAGAAATTTTGCTGGATCTGAACTTTAACATTATCCAATACATTTGTCAAAATTCTAAGAATCTGAATGGTAACTCATCATAAAAACAAAACAAAAACCTCATCTATATTGAATTATGACACAGTGAATTATGATATGAGACTAGAATGATCGGAATTTTGGGTTAAAGGTGCAGTAACAATATATAAGAAAGACCTTGCACATTCAGTGTACATTTTCTTGTGTGTCTGTGAAGACTTCCTGTCAGCAGCAGGAGGTTGATGACTAGATGCCCTGTGATGAAGATTTACCAACAGCTAGATTGATAGAACACTGTTGAGTAAGTGACCTTGGTTGGATGTAACAATCAAAATTATTGTTATAACATGATATATAAGCCTATTTTTATTAGCAAATCATAAATGTAGTGCATGGCTTATTGTTACACTTTGATGAAAAACACAAGAATGTGAGTGGTGCTGTTAATTAACAGTTATAATCTTGGATTCAGGCCAACGTAGGATCCTGGCAGGTGTAAGGGATGCAACTCTGCACAGTAGAATGTTTCAGTTGTAGAACCACAGGTTCCACTAGAAGGAATATTGATAATTACTTCATTGTATTTGGTGACCTCTGAGTATCATATTTCATGTAACAAAAACTGTGGAACTAAATTCTTTTATGAATATCTTCTGTAATTGTTATTTATTATGTTCAAGGATTAAACCTTATTGAAGCCTTTCTGTGGCCTTGAATGTAACCTTGATCAAAGAACTTTTGAGCAATAGTCATATGATGTTCTTCACAATCTATGTAGAAAGAGCATGATGGATTGCACATCAAATGTTGGAGAAATGTTAAACACTAGAGGCTGGAACAGCTGAAATATTGCCCCACATACAGGGAGAGATGCCTACGAGAAAGTAGAAGTCATATGGTCTTGTGGATTATGTTTTTTTCACTCATAATCTTTATGCATAGATCTAATATGAAACAGATGAGGCAGTGTCACTAGTCTCCTTATTTCTAGTTCAGGTGGGTAAGTTTTACAAAGATGTTATCAATGATGAAGTCCAGCACATATAGTTGTCCTCTGTTACCTTCTGATATTACTGCATGGTATTACCAGTACATCACAGTTCGCTTTTTAAACGATACGTATTGCAATATTTTTTTTATGAGAACCGGTATATTGGTTAAAGAATATATGAAGTTTTTGTGATTATCTTTATGGTTTAAATTAGAATCTACACAGACTTTCATTCACAACAAATGTTTTCCTTTGTCAATGTCAAAAATGCAACTTTCTGATGCTTTCCTTTTTTAATGTTTGTCCAGAACGTCTGAGGTTAGACTTGTACCTGTATATATGGTCACCATGTTTTCAACCAAAAGCCCTATGGATGCAGGAAGGGATTTTTGCTTGTTTGTCATTGATTAGTGGTGTACAAAGTTGACAGAATTGACAGATTTTTCTGGGATTGCTCAGAAGTGAAGCAAACCTTTAAGATTTTGACAATGCACATGGTATAAACTCCACCTGTCTCAATCACTTTCTGTAAATATGAACAAAGTCCTTCCCTGATTGTATTCAGCATTACAATGGTGACTCTTTGAAAGAGGGATTTGGCTCTTCATTTGCTGCAATATATCTTCCTTTGTACCGATATTTATGAATCCAGGACAAAAGAGGAATGGACTGACTGTTTATTCTCTGTTCTGAATCTGCACAATTAACTGGAGACATTCTCGAATTACCCATTAATTGGAGACAAACACAAATGACTCATTGCTTATTAGTTTGAGACAGCCAGGAATTACATATTGCTCATTAATTACTCACTAATTACTGCTTATCAGTTGTGATATTGTGTTTATTGTGATACCTCCCACACACTACAATAAATGTGGCCTTTATTCTGATGATAAACAGGAGTTGTTCAGGCACAATAACATCATCTCAGATGTCTGATTAATAGCTCCATGTTGTAAGATTAACTTACGTTCTCGAGAATGTATTGTCCTGATCCATACTATCATATATCTTGATATAATACCATTACAGCATGATGGTGACAGTTGATATATTTCAATACCATTTAATGATGGCTTCATATGTTTATTAGGATAATTAACCATGGCTGATTATGACAGTGACGTGAAGATCAGGTTTGAGTGTTCTAGTGTGATGAGTTGTGGATGTTGCGTTGTACATTCCACACATTGTCACTTTTTGTCATACAGTGTCTCACATTATAACTCATTCTCAGACAGCCATTGGGGGATGTTAAGTATGTTTTTCATCTATCAAGAGCCAGTCGCAGTTAGAGCAGGTACTCCTGAATCAAACCTGTGGAGATTCTGTGAAAGAGTACATGTTCCCAGCTACCTTGACTCATCCTGTATAGGGGTTGATGAGGTAGCCTAGTGGTTAGAGCGTTCGCTTGTCATGCCGAAGACCAGGGTTCAATTCCCAACATGGGTACAATATATGAAACCCATTTCTGGTGCACCCCTGCTGTGATATTGCTGGAGTATTGTTAAAAGCGGCGTAACACTATACTCACTCACCCATCATGGATTGGGTGGTCAGATGAGGTTGACTGCATGTCATCATAGTGTGGAGCTCATGATGTCTGTCAGTGTCTGCTCCATACTTGATTAGTTACAGATTTCAGTGTGCACCATTAAACAATAAACAACAAAATCAAGAGCTTTCAACTACTAGTTGTCCTTTAGTAAGAACCATGGTTGTGAAAAAAACCTTTTATTAAGAACCAGCCTCTATCAAGAGCCTACAAGAATCAAGCTCTTTTATGAACCATCCTATTTTAAGAACCAGCCTTCATTTAGGACCAGCCTTCATTAAGATCCCACTTGTGTTAACAGCTGACCTGTATAAATAATGTTCCCAGCCTGAGGCTGGACCTGAGGGTATATTTTTGACAGACCGGCCTTGTAAGGACAGGTAAGGTAAGCTACATCTAATGATTCCTGACCATTCCATTTGAATACCCTGAACTATTCCCAGCCAACCCGTCTTGTCACTGGCGAGAAAGCAATAAGGTCCTGTCCACATCAAAGAGTCATCCTCTGTGGGCTGGGGTAAACTGAAGGCCAGGTACTTAGAGGAATTAAAAAGCTTTCTGCTTCAGTGAAGGAACTGTTGAACATAAACTTTAACTGAAGGTAACTAGATATCACCCCCAAAAATTATATACCTCAGTAACTGAGCTGAAGATCATGTTTTCATTTTTATAATTTACTCTCTCAGCATGACCTGTTTTTCAAAAGATCATGTTTTCTTAACAACAACTCACTCACCCACTCTGACCTGTTTTCCAGAATGTTCCGTTATCGTAATAATAATTAACTCACACACTCTCACCTGTTTTCCAGAAGATCATGTTTTCAAGAAATTGACCCAGACGAGGAGCAAAATGTATGTGGATTCATATAGATTTTCTACCAATGTAAACAATAGTTGAAGCCATTAGTACATATTAAAGGGAGAGATACTGTGTACATAGGAGTCAGGTAATCCCAATCATCATATAGTGTAACAGTAAGCTCAGGGCCACCAGGGTTCCAGTCAGTGACATCAATTAAGTGAGCATGTTTTGATGATGTACTACATAAATATGTATATTTTGGGGGTACTGGAAACCAGTTTTAGTCGACATATCGGCATTAACTGTACTTGAATGCAGCTTATGGGATGTAGCTCAGAGATGATGGGATTCAAAGTGGTCAGTTTGTGAAAATGCTTGTATAGATTTTCCGAGGTTATTTGTATAGATGATTGGATTGTGTTTCCTCAATAAGTTTGGTTGAAAGGGTTAATATCTGTGGGGTATAAATATTCCTAACTTACACTTGTGTCGATAACCTTCAAGTTGTCAAGCTGTTTCATTGGATCGTATGGTTTGACATCATTCAAGTGAAGGAACAAGATTTCAAAATTATACAGTTTTGTAAAGTTCTTTAACCAGTATGTTTGGAGATATTGAATAGAAACAATATGTCTGGGGAAGAAAATTGAATTGTCAAGACAAAAATCACAAATGTATCACAGTATATATTGTTTGAAAAAGTGGCACTTATCTACAAGAACATAAAGTAGCCTTCAGCATTGGCAAATTAATCATTTATGTTTTGCCTTTCTGTGATATTTTATTAGAAAACCAAAAGAAAATGTGTAAAATTGCTTTTCATGTTGGTATATTTATACTCTCTAAGTACTATATACATATGCATACTAAGATGCATGCTAATATGTATTCAGGTACACTACAACAAAGGCCTCTCCTTAACTTTGTAAAACAATTTGGAAAAAGTTTGTGTTAAGAAAAAAGATGTATTCGTTTTTAACTGAGAGCTTGAGACATCGACCAAAGTAACTTGACCAAAAAATAAGGACATTGGCAGTGATTTCCTGGATGGTAGGAACTTGTCCTATTTTCAATGTCACCCATGACAAGTTGTTGCCGAGAGGCATGATTATAAAGTGGTGTTACAGTAGTGATTGTGTGATTCTGTCATGGCAGCAAACATGTAAGACAGAGTGGACATGCCAAAGGTGAAAAACACGACTAACAGTGTAGGTTTGAGGAACCACACACAATCAGCCAGGATACTACTGAAAGACAATAGTCAGCAGTATCAACTTTGTACAATAGTCAGCAACAGCAGGTTTGTACAATAGTCAGCAACAGCAGGTTTGTACAATAGTCAGCAACAGCAGGTTTGTACAATAGTCAGCAACAGCAGCTTTGTACAATAGTCAGCAATAGCAGCTTTGTACAATAGTCAGCAATAGCAGCTTTGTACAATAGTCAGCAGCAGCAGCTTTGTACAATAGTCAGCAATAGCAGCTTTGTACAATAGTCAGCAGCAGCAGCTTTGTACAATAGTCAACAGCAGCAGCTTTGCACCATAGTCAGCAGCAGCAGCTTTGCACAATAGTCAGCAACAGCAGCTTTGTACAATAGTCAACAGCTGCAGCTTTGTACAATAGTCAGCAATAGCAGCTTTGCACAATAGTCAGCAACAGCAGGTTTGTACAATAGTCAACAGCAGCAGCTTTGTACAATAGTCAGCAGCAGCAGCTTTGCGCAATAGTCAGCAATAGCAGGTTTGTACAATAGTCAGCAGCAGCAGCTTTGTACAATAGTCAGCAGCAGCAGCTTTGCACAATAGTCAGCAATAGCAGCTTTGTACAATAGTCAGCAGCAGCAGCTTTGTATAATAGTCAGCAGCAGCAGCAGCTTTGTACAATAGTCAACAGCAGCAGCTTTGCACCATAGTCAGCAGCAGCAGCTTTGCACCATAGTCAGCAATAGCAGCTTTGTACAATAGTCAGCAGCAGCAGCTTTGTACAATAGTCAGCAGCAGCAGCTTTGTACAATAGTCAGCAATAGCAGCTTTGTGCAATAGTCAGCAGCAGCAGCTTTGTACAATAGTCAGCAGCAGCAGCTTTGCACAATAGTCAGCAGCAGCAGCTTTGTACAATAGTCAACAGCAGCAGCTTTGTACAATAGTCAGCAGCAGCAGCTTTGTACAATAGTCAGCAGCAGCAGCCTTGCACATGAGGAGGACAGTTGTACTCGAGAGTGTCCTCAGAAACTACATACCATAAGATGATGATGGCAAAATGATATAAAACTACTGAGTAAAGTCTAAGATCAGTGTGATGAGAGATAAGTAATTGATATCCCATGTTTGTTGTAGATTCATTCTTTTGATGGTCCAGTCATGAAATGTTTCTGGCCTTGTCACCATCTTTATATCCAGTATGTTACAAGAGAAGTTGAAAAAAAAGAAGATAAAACGACATTCTATTGCATCATATCTGATTTTATTAAAAGTTTGCAATGAGAGAATTACTAAAATGAAAATTAATACAGATTTTGTTCCCCAAACATATTTTCATTGATTATATTTGTTGTTGAATCTAATGCTTCATCAGAATTCAGTGATCAGAATTAACAAAAAAGACTTGTAATTGTTATGAAAACGATCCAATGTTATGTTCTGTTATGAGATAAACCATATGCCCATCACCCTCCCAATGAAGCATTGACAATAACTGACATGGAATACTCCTTTCTGGAAACTGTGACTGCACTGTGTTAAACCAGTAGCACATTCTGTCTTTCAGATTGGAATCAAATCTTAAACTCAGACTGTACTTATTCAGCCCCATTTGTATTATATGCCTGATTGTACTTTGAAACAAATTCCTGAACAACCAAGTTCTGGGAAAGTCTAGACACAACTTCATCAATACTGCATAATGAGCATATTTGCTTGATGATAATCTGGTTATTAATATAACGTCTATGCTTAGAAAGTTGACATGTTTCTTAATAGGTTTCTTCAATATGGAGATAAATAAAGAGACGAGATACCAATAAAAGTGTAAAAATAATGAGATCATCTGATGTTTCCAATAAAAAAATGTAGAATCTGGGATCAACTGAACAGAGAAAAACATACTCCATCAATTTCTGTAAGTCCAACGTGATCAAAATGATTAATGCGTACAATGTCTGAAACACAGATACATGTTTAGTCATAAATAAAACTAATAAAACCAATAAAACTCCCAGGAGTGTTTTACCACTTCAGAATGTTAACACTCCCAATCCAAAGAAACCAATCATTGCTATCGCTATCCTGTCAGGAACATCGTTAAGCAATCTCAAGCATGTACAGCTTGTGGTCCCATAAGAGAAATGGTGAAAAAAGTGGCAACAATAATGGAAATAAAGGGCTTTGCAACACAAGTGTAATTTTTATTAAATGACTGAAGATGAGTGAACCGTTGAATCCACATTATCCATTATCAGTTTATAGAAACTAATCTCCAACACCAAGAAGAGCAGATTCTTGATTATAGACATAAAAAATACATGGGTTTTGAAGGCCTTTTCATCTCTTGTAGAAGAGAACCTTGATTCTCTCCTGGTAATGTGCCTTGGCTTGAATTCATTGGGAGCCCCTTGTTCAATACTCATATTGAACCTAACAGTCTGATGGTGGAGAATCTTGATGATTCCATGCTGACAATGTACCTGAGCTTGTACATGTACCCAGTGTATTTTAGTATGGGACCATAGTTCACTTCTTATCATTTAGGTCCTTGATTCATAGAACCTTGGTTCAGTTCTTGTATTGTAGAATGTTGGTTCAATTCTAGTGTTGTAGAACCTTGGTTCAGTTCTTGTATTGTAGAATTTTGGTTCAATTCTAATGTTGTAGAACCTTGTTAATTTCTTGTATTGTAGAATGTTGGTTCAATTCTCATAATGTAGACGTTTGGTTCAATTCATGTACTGCAGAACCGTGGTTCTGTTCTTCTTGTGATTCCACAAGATTATTTGTCCAAGTTTGTCAGTGCTGTAGCCATCCTTGTTGGTTTCACAGAAATGCATACCGGTACCTAAGAATCCCATCACTTTAGACTTTCTTTCCATGTCAAGTTTACCCTGGAATACCGTTCCTCTTGGTGACTAGTCCTGCTTGTTTTAAGTTGAACAAAATGTTAGGTACTTATATCAGTCTTTGTGCCTGCTGAAAATGTTTGGACAAGGACATTTATATTGCCATCTCTTTCTTGCGAAGCATGTTTCTCTTTGGTTGTAAAAAAGCAGAATCTCTGCACTTGTATGCAGTGGAAGTAAATCCAAATTAACATACCAGTATTGCTTTTAGATTAAACAATATCAGCAAATGTGCTGTCTATCACTGTGTTGTCTGATCCGAATCTGTTGTGTGGCAGGAGTGAGTGAGTTGGGTTTTATGCTGGTTTTACCAATTTTGCAGCAATATATATAATAGCACCATATCATACAGAAATACATTTTCCAGGCCTTTGGTCAGATGAGCGAACTATTTAACCACTAGGCTAACCCACCACCTTTGTATGGCAGGAGCATTGCTGGGAACAAAACATTTCTTTTTTAGGAGGATGGGGAGGAAAGATAACCAAGTTCTATGGTTAGTAAACTTTTGTATTGCTATGAATGCGATGTTTCGGTATTGATACTTACACCACTATCAAGCAGGTGATGCCACCAATAGGGAAAGACATGCTTACCTTTTTCATGAACACATCATAACCGAACTTCCAACCATGACCAGTGCCTTTCACACCGAATAGAATCAAATAATCCAGATGTGTTATCATCTGGCACTGATACCCTGGAATATATTATTCTACTTGTAATATTGACAAAGAACAAGTGATCACTGATGCTGGTTCTAGACCATTACATGCTGTTATGGTCAGGGAATCCCCATTTTAGTGGATATGGAAAATATGATATTATAAATTGATGATCCCAAGAGAGCATTCAAGTCGGTACTGGTCCATAGTTAATGTTTCCTTATGGGCATTGGCACTACAATTATGGTTTTCCAAGTGGTGGAATAATTGCTTGGGAAATGTGTCAATGATGTATTGAGTGGGAGATATGTTGTGTAGGGATGATGTCTCCAGCTTGAGTTCATCTGTAATTGTGATTTGTATATATTTTTGTCTGGCTTTGCTTTTTGTATGTATATGGTGTTTTTGTAAATGATCACAATGTGATGAATGGAGTGAGCTTTTTCATTCACAGTGTGCTTGAGACATGACTTGTTTTATTTCTGCTCAAAAAGTTTAAATATAACTGGAATATAAACATACTACTTCATATTTTTAGACAGCCAAATAGACTGTCTTGAATAATGTTCCTATGTAATTAAGTTCAAATGTGGCATCCAAGTACCAGTAATACTAGTTACACCACCCACATTACTCTGTTCCGTCGTACTAGTGAAAGAGTGAGTGAGTTATATAACAGTAAACTGTGATATCAGGCCCACACCGGGCCCACCCATGGTTGATAGTATGGCAAACTCCACACACAGCCAGTCAGGCCGCACATTGTTACCATCTAATCCTCATCAGTTTTATGATGGAATGACATACTAGGGACCAAATCTGTCCCCAACTATGCATACTGTGTGATTAATCTATTTTAGTTGATCCTTTTCATGTATTTTCGTACAGATGATAGATAATGTTCAAATACGACATGATATATTTACTGGTCAGTGGCTGTCAGGGAAGCCATGGCAGTGGTCTCTGAGCCCATCACAGTCACATGATGTGCTACAGAAAAAGAATACAGTGATGTCTGCTGTAAATAACATATATTTCTATGGTATGCTTTGGATGAAGTCTGTGTGATTGTGATGTCATGACCAGATATACCTCGATGCCCTGTAAACCAGACAGGACAGCAAGTACAGGCTCCACAACCAGTGGTATACCTCGATGCCTTGTAAACCAGACACAGGACAGCAAGTACAGGCTACATTACCAGTGGTATACATCGATGCCCTGTAAACCAGACAGAGGACAGCAAGTACAGGCTACATTACCAGTGGTATACCTCAATGCCCTGTAAACCAGACAGAGGACAGCAAGTACAGGCTCCATGACCAGTGGTATACATCGATGCCCTGTAAACCAAACAGAGGACAGCAAGTACAGGCTCCATGACCAGTGGTATACCTCAATGCCCTGTAAACCAGACACAGGACAGCAAGTACAGGCTACATTACCAGTGGTATACATCAATGCCCTGTAAACCAGACAGAGGACAGCAAGTACAGGCTCCATGACCAGTGGTATACCTCAATGCCCTGTAAACCAGACACAGGACAGCAAATACAGGCTCCATGACCAGTGGTATACCTTGATGCCCTGTAAACCAGACAGAGGACAGCAAGTACAGGCTCCATGACCAATTGTATACCTGATGCCCTCTAAACCAGACAGAGGACAGCAAGTACAGGCTCCATGACCAGATAAACCCTTGATGCCCTGTAAACCAGACAGAGGACAGCAAGTACAGGCTCCATGACCAGTGGTATACCTTGATGCCCTGTAAACCAGACAGACGACAGCAAGTACAGGCTCCATGACCAATGGTATACCTTGATGTCATAAAATCAGAGAGAGAATTGTAAGTGGGGAAAATATATTCTGCCATTTTTGGATTCTCGATCGCTGATCAGGCAGTAATGCATATATGTTACATTGCGATAATCACCTGACACATTTAAATCCATAGTTCCAAAGTTTGTTTTCAAAATTCAATTTGTTATATCAAGAAGAATCTTAATGATGGAAAATGTTTTGTATAGTTGTACACCTATTACTTTTTGCACAGACGTTTTTGAACCTTAATGGTTCATAATGGTAGATGTCATCAGGGTTATCGTAGGAATACAATGTAGTTCAGGTCATATGTAAGGGCTTGTTATCTACTTCTCATTTTACATGCATATATAACTGCAGCTGAAAGTGTACACTATGATGTACTGATAAAGCTTAAATGATGTATTGATAAAGCCTAAATGATGTATTGTGCAGTAGAATTAGGACTGATTTTATATGTTAATAGTCTGATTGAAAGATTCATTTGGCCCATTACTGAGGACAGCAGTATGTATGAATGCACTTGTTGACTGCAACACTTTCCCCATCTTACTCAACCATGCTGTTTGGTTTTCTTATCACTAGAATATAGGACTACACTTCACTTGGTTGTGTCATTAACATGGATGTGGTGACTGGGCTAATGTCTGGCCCCATGTATGTTTTGTTCATTTTCTCCTGTAAATAAATTGCTTTTGTAAAGCTCATCTTTCACTGAAATCATGCCCAAACAATGTGCGAAATAGCTTCCAAATTTTGCTAGCCATTCGGGCTAGCTATGCCTGAAAGTTACTAGCCCTCAAAATAATTCACAAGCCCGAAATTTGAATGTAGACACGGGTTTCATCATTAAACTGCTGATATGATGAACATTTTTATTAGGCCATAATCTTGAATGATTTAAAAGTGTGTTATAACTTAACAAGTCGGAGAGAGTGATATATTTACAAAATGACCCATGAAAAGTCTCCAGCCAGTCGGGCCAGCTAGAGGGACAGTGGCTATTTCGAACACTGTGCCCAAAATACATGTTATTTAAATGTGTGTATTGTTTTGTGTCTGTGGAATAAACTGTACAAAACACTTATTTTCTGAATAACTTGTTTTAAGGGTGTAATGAAAAGTGTGCATTTCTGTTATCTTATCCCATTCACAGTCATCATCTGTTGGTCAACACTTTGTTACCGTTTTGGTTTTACATGAGCTAAAATTACAATTAAAATCTACACTAAGAAGCAACTACAAAACTTGAACAAATAGAAAGAAAACCCTAAACATTTGTTTGATAAAATCCATTGTTTATGTATGTAGTCTTTAACCACTGCAAACCCTTAAAAAGAAGTCATAGTATTTTGTGACAGGGGTCAATGCATGTCAGTGTTGCTATGATAAAGTAAAACTCTATTTATTTGTGCCTGTAGATTGACATGCTCCCATTATATTGAACTCCAAATAAGAAAAAGAATTACTTAGCAAATATATTATTATTTCAACATACCACAAACAACTTTAACAAATATGTAAATTAAAGTGACAGAACCCTTTTTCATAATCATTAAAACTCCCAGAAGGATTCATGGTGAATTACTTTGTAATAGTGATTGTACCAGGTGTTCAAGAAATGGTGAACATTATCTGCCCCACTAGTGTGGAGATATAATAATAAGTGTAGCTCAACCACCTTCTCTTCAGAAACTCCCAGAAATACAAGTATGGAACTTGACATATACTGGTATTTTTTCAAGCATTCAGACATTCTTTTTATAAGTGTTTTTATAAGCGTTTTTCTGTTGGAACTGAGGAAACAAATTGTGCTGACATTCAACATAGCTATATTTGTCATATCAAAAGGACCTTAATTTGTGCTGTGTCAAAACTGACAGTTGTGTTTTAAGAAACACTTTGGAAAAACAAAACAACATTCTTATCGGAATCCTTTGTTAAAAAGTATAAAACTTTTTGGAAAAGAAATAAAACTCTTTTGAGTGGCACCTTTGTTATGCATTATGACAATGTGTTATTTTCACATTTGTCCATTCTTCTCTTCGGTGCTTGTGCAGAATAAACTAATTGTCCCCCGCCGCAACGTGGAACGGGGGACTATGTATTCAGCAGCGTCCCTACGTATGTACGTACATCCCGATTCTTGTTAACGCGATATCTCATGAACTGTTGTACCCAATGTCTTCAAATTTGGTGACAACCTACATTGGGGGGATTACCCTGACACCAGTCGATTTGGGTGACCTTGACCATATCTTCAAGGTCACAACAACACTTTTCAAACTGTTGTTAACGTTATATCTCATGCACTGTTGTATCCAATGTCCTCAAATTTGGGGATTACCCAGACACCAGTCGATTTGGGTGACCTTGACCTTATCTTCAAGGTCACAATGACACTTTGAACACTTTTCAAACTGTTGTTAACGTGATATCTCATGCACTGTTGTACCCAATGTCTTCAAATTTGGTGAGAGCCAACATTTGGGGATTACACAGACACCAGTCAATTTGGGTGACCTTGACCTTATCTTCAAGGTCACAATGACACCTTGAACACTTTTCAAACTGTTGTTAACGTGATATCTCATGCACTGTTGTATCCAATGTCTTCAAATTTGGTGACAGCATACATTGGGGGATTACCCAGACACCAGACGATTTGGGTGACCTTGACCTTATCTTCAAGAGGGTTGATAAGCAAGATCAAAACAAGGGTATCTGGCCATGAAGTTTGACTTGAGGTATATGAATGACCTGATATGTTTTGATAATGGTCAGATAGCCAATCCTCTTCCTCTGATTGACATACCTGAATTAGAAATACAAGGGAATAGGAGAACTCAAGGTAAAAAGATTCAGAGTAATAACAAAATATCCACAAGACTGTTTTACAAGAGAGGATGATTTCATCTTCCCAATAGTCCATGTTTTCTTGTGGTTAACAATAGCAACTCCATCCTTTGTTGTCTAAATTTCACAAGTACAAACGTTATTCTCTTTGTGCAAGATTTCAAAGAGCATTTTACAACTATTGAACTTGGTGATAATGTTAAAGGTCTTAGTAAAGATTTCAAAAGATTTTATGGTAGATGTGTAGAGTTTTCCTATTTGAACTTGTACCATATGTTCCCATGTTATTGGTTTTTATTTCAGATGAACTATAGCCATGCCTTTGCATGTGTTTGTGATAGGTGCCATTAGTAGGACAGTACAGTATGAAGTATGGTCGCTGGTTGATAATGATAAATACATAAAGTTGGATATGGTGATATACTATAATGAAGAGATTTCTTGCTTTGTTTCTAACCTAATCTAATCATTTTGTATAGCGCTGAGAGGTTCCAGGTATACTATTCACTGGCGCTTTCACATGTTCACAGTATGTACACAGTATATACACAGTGCCTCTAGGTTTAACAGTCATAGGCAAGTTGGGTTTTAAGTTTGTCCGAAATGTTGATGACATTTCTGATAGCTTGATGTTGTCTGGAAGAGCATTCTGCATCTGAAGCTGCGTTTGCCTTTTGCTGTTTTACAGTGAGGCTTTTGGAGAAGGTCCTTGTCTTGGGAACGCAGTATGCGGCTTGGTGTGTGAAGCTGAACAAGGATAAGAAGGAGCAGAGTCTGTCTTGAGGCATTGGAAGGTGTGGAATAGGATGTTGAACTTGATTCTGCTGGAAACTGGTAGCCAATGGAGTTGTTTGAGAACAGGAGAGATATGAAGGTGCTTAGATGTCCTGGTAATGATTCTGGCAGCTGTATTTTGGAAGAGTTGAAGGTTATGAAGGAGTGTTGAGGATATGCCATATAACAGGGAATTAGAGTAATCTAATCTTGACATGATAAGTGATTGTGCTAGCATTTTAGTTAAATCTTGAGAAAGGTATCTGTGGAGTTTTCCAATCTGATGGAGATGGAAATGACCTGTTTTGCAAACTGCTGCTACTTGTTTCTTCATTGTCATGTTGGAGTCAAAAACAACTTCCAGATTCCGTACTTGTTTGCATGATGTACGAAATCTGGGCGTTGTTTTTGACTCCAACATGACAAGTAAAATACAAGCAAAATACAAAATATGTACATCATTAGGATGTTTTTCCCAAACCAGAAATGATGGGAGTAGTCAGATGTTTCTGTATTTCTCCAAACGGATGATTGTATCAGATGCTGAATACTTGATTATATCAGAATTTCTGGTGCATTTTAGAAATGATAGCTTCTGTTTTTGCAAGTAAATTTAAACACATTTCCTGGATTTCCATTCATTTTACGTGACCAACATTAATTCCTTATTTATATATATTTTACATTATATTGGTTAACTCTTGTCACTATAGTCTTGAAATAAACTAATTAAACAAACATTTAGGCAATAGAAACCTAAGCATTATGTGTTTGCAGCATTTCTTTTTTTTGTTAAATATTTACCCAGGTGAGCTACTATGCTTTGTTTCTGTAGTGTGAACATTACAAATCAATACATAGTTGCAGTGTTTAGGAAGGTGTTTTGAATTTATTGGGTCTTTGAGGCAGTTTGATACTAAGAATTGGTCCTGGTTATTAATTTATTTATTCACTGAAATTTGAAACAATAACATAAGTTAAATGCAAATTATATTGACATGCTAATTTCCAACACTTTCAAAATCCCGATTATTAAATTTAAACATAGCTGCTGTAAGTTTTTGTGAGAGAAAAAATCAGTTAGCAAATTGGAACACATGTGTAACAGAATTAGTAGTTCCTGCAAGATATCAAATTGAATCAGGCAGTATTCCACATGTCTGGAAGAGTAACCTTTAACAAAACTAAACCAAAAAGTTTGGTGGATGAGTAGCATTTGTCACATATCTGACAAGAAAAGACAGAAACATGCAAAAATTAAGTGACCATAATATGTGAACTCATAATATGCCCCTGAAAGTGGTATTCTTTGTAAATAATGAAACATAGATTCTGAAAAAAGTTTAATGTGTTAAAATAAATTTGAAGTGCTTGTGCTCTCTCAAAATGTACCCGAAACTTACTGATTTCTCTTATAGACACAAATTTCTTATCTTCGACTAAACAATCTTATATAATTGGTCAGTTCAATATTAATCTTTTTTAGTAATATGGCAAATCTTCTCCTTGACAAAATACTTGTAAACTTTCTTCCCAGCGCTTGTAATTCAGAAGACGAATCTGAAGATCCACTTAAAATATTAAAACGGTCATAGATTTTTAACCATATTGAACCCAACTTGTCAGTAGAAGAGACTTGTCTGAGAAAAAAAACAGTGACAGCAGGCATTGATATTGACGTGTAAAATGGGATGTAGATTGTGGTGTATTCCCCTTACATCTAAATCAATACCAGCTTCCTCTTGTCAGCTGAGCAGCATTCCATGACAGTGTAAAACTTGCAATTGGATTCTTCTCTTACAGGCCTGTTGGGCTATCTTAACAGTTCCATCATTGCGCTCATCGTCCATGCCTCACAAATGCCTTGTAGCAATGTACATCTGCAATTTCACCTCATGTTACAATGCTGGTATCATGTATGAAATGTACGTGTTTAGTTTTTGCCCCTTTTGCTGTCAATCAAACACATGAGGCATTACGATTGGTGTTTTATCAACTAATTGATTCACAACCCTTGTGGAACCCTCCACTGAAGAGGTATTGATTAATAATACCGGACAGGCACTTTAACCAATCGGGTGAGGGTCTGAACTCCAAACATTGTCGAGAAGACCGATCCCTCTAATCCCTAATCAAATTTTTCCATTGGCAAAGTTTTCGTCAGCCATGTGAGTGTGTACTTCTGTCACCAGCGTTGCCATTGGCTGACCAGTCATAAGCATGGCCATATTGTCTGCCCTGATTCTGATGACTATACCTATTCCTGATATGCTGATAATGACATTAGGCCCTAACCATGTATATCAATCATTCCAGCCTTGTCAAGCTATACATACCCTCTGTGTGAAGCCCCTGTCTGCAGATCTGCCTTAGGAGCAGACGGACAATTTAAACACCTGTGCAACAGAAGATCAAGGCTATAACTGGCTCAGCTATTGGAAGAAACTTGTTAATGGAGACCGCTTAGAGAAATTTGTGCCTTTGGAATTGTCAGACATTCATTCACTTAAACTTTCCATTCAACTTTTTTTAGTTTTCACAAAAATCCTAAAGGTACTATTGTCGTCTGATTTTGACTGTTGAAAAGGTCGAAGATGTGTTTGTGGTAATTGTGCCTTTGTAGCTTTTTTGTGGACATCATTACAAGGGGACAACATTGGAAAGATTTGTCAACTGGAACAAATGGAGAAGTGTTTGTCTGCTATTTTCTGGCAGATCTGAAGACTATCTTATACAGTGAGGAGCTTAAGTCATCCCATCATGCTTTGTGGTTGACAAATAACTCTTCAGTTCCGAAGATTTTGAAACTCCTGTCAGTTTCCTTTGACAGTTGAGCCTTCATACAATACCACTTTAATGAGGAAAAACTTCATTTTTGTCAATTTTGAGTTTCTAAAAGCCTCAAATTGGTGACAGTCATATTTTCAGGAAGATATTATTGCCAAGACTTTGACAATAGTGTTGTCGAGAGACAGTGAGCAATTATTGATCAGAAAGCATCGTGTCTACCTTCACAGTTCTGGACAATCCGCCTCCCTTGTCAGCTGAGGTATTTATAAACAAACATTGCATAGGTTTGTGTTAATGGGACGGCTGCTAATATACCTAACAAGCTCTCACATATACGTCGTTACAGAGCCTGGACGTGCTCTTGCCTTTCAGCTCTACAGTTTGAAAAATTCCAGGTAAGCCTATATTTAATTCTCTCTAAATGCCAATGGTTCCCATTTGGAACGTAATTCAGTGGGAAGGATTTAAGCTCTGTCGTGTTTTGCAATGGATTAGTTAACAGACAAGGATTGTATGATATACATGGTGTTTGGGTTTGGAGAGAAATTATGTCATTAATGAAATGGGATATTTTTAGGTCCTGTGTATTGAGTTGATTAAGATTGAATGAGTGCATAGAAATTAAGGAAACACAGTTAGTCTATTGTAGTGATGATGGATTTGTCGTGTTGCCCTGATGTTCATGATGGAGATGGTGTTGGCAATGACGCTGCAGTCAGTTGCTGTTGGGATGTAAATCATGTCATAATGAGGATGTTGGTAAGGATATTCAGTTTCATTTTATCTGAAATACTCATCAGTAATGAATGTTACATGGAAGATTAAAAGTACTGTCCATACAAAACTTATTTTTGTCAGTCTGAAATTATCTCCTACTGTACTATTTATTAAAAGTGAAATAGAAAATTTGAGTAAATAAATGAGTATTTATGAATAGATGAGTCACCCTGCTTGGAAGTATAAGAGAACTATCCGTGCTGGATCCGACCAGAGCCGATTATCTGCCATAGGGATATGCTGTGTACACTGGTGGCTTCAGGTTTCTGTCATTGCTAAGCTTCTCCTGTCTGTGTTCCTGATTACTGAATGGCATTAATCAGAAAAACTAGACATGTACTTTCATTATGTCCAAAGTTTCCAAGCACTGACATATGCTATGGCATCTTAATGCCCCTTGTTTCATATAGAACACTCTGCTGAAAAAGTGTTAGCAGTATTCACTGAAGTTACTTCATTCACTTGTGGTCTTTGATGGTGATTATCAACCATAACGGAGTGTAGTAGCAGGTACTTTCAATAAAATCATCAGATGTTAATAGAAATAGCATGTAAAGTTTTGTTCAATCAATGAATGATGGTATCTGCCATTTGTCGATAAATATCAGATGTTTAAGAAGGTGCTGTGGTTTTAAATCACAATTGACAAACCAACAATTTACTGAGTTTTTCTGCCAATTCAAATGTGGTCAAGTTTTGGTAAATGTGTTTCTTAGTTGTTTGACATCAATACTTTTGGTAAATAATTTCACAGCTTAACCACTTCATCGTGATTGCCTGAAACACTAATGTACTTCTGAAGTGTGTCAGATTTGTACACACTCGTGTGCGTCTCAATCTTTTCTCAACTTCGCACTTGTCCAGAGCAAGAAATCATCCTGGTCACATGCAATTACTGGATGGTGACATTTTGAAATGCTGTGAAGGTGTTGTGGCTTTGACAAGAATTCCCATGATTGATATAGCTTTTAGTGGTGAACAGTTCACACTACCTTCACCTCAGTGAGAGTATCCAGCAGCTCATCTCTGTCAGCTGTGTCATAGTGAACTCTGACACATCGGAACATGTTCATGGCTACTTGAAATTGTCAGGCAGAATGTAACGTGAATGTGACTTCATTAGTAGCATGCATTCTGCTCCATGTCTGAACAATTGTAAGGATGCCCTAGGCTTTTTTCTTGTGTAAATATGTCCTTGCAAAGATTTGTCCAGAGAGCTGAAAGGAAGCTCCAGCAATGTCCATAGCTTGGGAAGAAACCTTAAAGTTAAAGCTTGTCTAGCAGTGTGAGAAAGCTTAATCAGCATAGCCTTGTTCAAAGTTCAGCAAAATGTTCTCAGTGTGCTTGTCATTGCGTGGAATTTAAGGATGAGGGATGCTATTGTCTGCAACTTCGTGGTATGCATGTCATTGTAAGAGAGTTAAAGAATAACAGATCATAATGTTAGAGACTTTAGAGACAGCGTGCATGTTTTATGATGTTGGATCAGTTAGCAGACTGGGGCAGGCAAATCATGGTATGTGACTTTAAGGATGGTGAAACAGATTGTTGGCCAGAATGCATGACACTGTATTGGAGATTCAGAATTTGGGATCAGATTGACTTTGTGTCATGTATTGCATTGTGAGGATTAAATCTGTTCATTTATTATTGTCTGGGAATTGAACATAATGGGGGACATGTTTTGAGAGTTGTCAGTCCAGTAGTATTCAGTGTAGTGTTTAAACATTGTAGGAACCTGTGAGTCATGGAATTTCTGCTAAAGATCTGAGCATCAAATAACATTTTTAGTGAAATTAAGTTGTGGAATGAATTATGTGGTTTGCGTAAAGTATCACCATACTATCTCAGTAACTGAAACATTCACTGGAAAAATCAGCTTATCTTTTTATACACAAAAGAAAAAAATAATTTAAAAACACATAAACCATGGACACCCAGTATATCTTACTATGCATGGGAATCTTATTTCAGTACTTCACTTTGCCATGTTAGTGTTAGAAGGATGTAGAATTGCCACTTATTTTCCAAAAATATATTCTGGCATTGTTTCAAACTTCATAAAAAATGTCATATTCTTTAAAGATTTGTTAATTGGTAACAATGTTTGATATTTCCATTGGTCAGTTCTTGTCCAGAATACTGTGTCCATACAGACTCGACACAAGAATTTAAGCTATGGTTGTTCCCAAATCCCTCAGAGGTCAAAGCTTTTGTGATTTGTCCATTTGTAAATGAGCTGCCTTTATGCAGTGTGTGGAGTAGAAGGAGATTAGACAAGTGTACTGGCTGAAGGGACACAGCAGTGACTGGTGTACAACCCTGTCGAGAAGCTTGTAATAGGGATATTATTGTCAAGACGATTAGTACTATATACCTCAGCCCTCGTGTCACCATAGAAGGTAAGCCCTCACTGCCAAACCTATCACTGTGTGATCATATAGTGGCTCATGTATGTCTATACTGTAAAAAATGTTGGCAGCAAAATGAACTGGAGAAGATTCATATTCTGTTGGCATGAACAGCTGGACCTTTATTCAATACCATTGTATTATTGAAGTCAAGTGTGTCATACAGTTTCTACCATGAGGTAACAAGGTGATGAGATTATCTCAGTTGTGTAAGAAATCATAGCATGTTTCTGCATCAATTCTTGCACTGAATAAGAGAGTTGGTTGTATGCAATTGTTATGTGATTCCGAACATGCATCAGCCTCTGATGTCACATATTTGCCCACATGCTGTGCCAGAATACTCTGTCTTCACTTCCAGCAGTATATTTATTCCCTAATCCTCTCTCAGCTATTTTACTTCACACTCATCAAGTGCTGAATTCATCCAAATTATCTCATGCTGCTCATGAACTGAAATTGGGTTGGGTTGAATGAAGGTTGATTACAATGGTCCTGAGTAGTTTACTGTTGAGGATGACAGCATCTTTTATCAACCATCACTGCTCTAGTTCAACTAGCGTGATTTCATAAACCTTACTACACAACCATGCTCACACAAAGTGTTCCCTGCTCTTGGCTCCATGCAGTTTCCAAGGTGTGTGAATGCTGTAACTATGCTGTTTTCAGACCTATATCTTCAAACCTGATTTTGTGAAAAAGTTGATAACAAAACAAAATACTTGATTATCATACCCAGGGTAATCAGTGAGTGTAACTTCATCCGACATGACTGTAACTTCATTCTGTACTGGATAATTCCATAGCTGTAGGAAAGAAAATAACTAAAAACTGTCCTGGATTTCCCAATGTAACCGTGTTTCAGAAACTGTTAGAAGGGAAATGAAATTGGTGTTATGCTTGTGAGCCATCCTGTCTCCCAGTGTAGGCCACCGGAGACCTTCATCAGACAGCATGTCATGCAAGTGTTGTTGGGGGAAATCTTTGATTATGCCTGTCATTAGCTTACAGCCACTCAGTGATGTTTAAGAGTCACCATGCAGCCTGTGTAGACTAGGCTGAAGAATATAATGACCATGTTCAGAAGGAATTGTACCTGCTTTATGTAAAACCATTCCAAAATCATGCTCATGATGTAGGCAGAATCGTACCATTGACCATATCCTTAGCAGAGATTTTTCCAGATTATAGAAAGATTTTTGTTGCTTTTAGTCAACCAAATGGTAGTATATAAGGAAATTGCTTTCAGTAGTAACATGTAAATTCTATGCTTTCAGAAGGTAATACATTTTGTTATTTTCAAGGTAATGTTTCAACACTAATTCAGTCATAAAATTTCAGTTCTCTGTTTTCATTTGTTGAAGAAAATTCTATGTGTGACACACATTTGTCTTCTTGTACATGCAAATGGCATGTTCTAAGCTTGCCTCTCTATGACAGTATTTGGAACAACCATATGCACATAGTTTTTCACACAGGACATTTGTGCAAGTTTTTCTCAAAATTGTGTGGGAGAGATAGAGTCTGTACAGGTTTTTCTCTATTTTATTCACCAGGTGTAATGTTTCACAAAAATAAATGAGTTAATGAGTTAAGCACCTCTCCCAACTTGTGTTACATCATCCCTCACATGTTAAAACAAGTTAACTGTATTGGAGGGCTCTGTTCATTCCATGATTGTACCGCCTCATGCAAGCCCTCTTCTCAATTTGCAGAAATGCTGATTGTAGAGGGAGGCTTCCTATCTTAATGGTATGACCGGTTATTTGTGTCTCTTAAGATAATGGAATTAAATGTCCTTGGGTTTCCCAGACCAGCCAGCAACAATTGATGTCACCGATGATGCACTCCAGCTTCTGAAACTCATCTTTTGTGAAGTCAAATACCTGTTTTTCACCGTTTTCAACAAGAGGCTCAACCATGGGCACCTCCTCCACTCCGCCATGCTAACTCATGAGAACAATTTTCTGAAATGGTTTCTGTTAAATGGGTATTTTCTGGTAATGTAATCTGGCTTCCAATATCTCTGCAACAAATTAAAACAATAGCTTTCAATGTTATATTTGTTGCTCTATTTAAAAAATAATGCCAATCTGGAAAAATGTATCAAATTATCTTCAGAATATGATACACAACTAATATAAAGTATCAATAAGATATTTTGTGTAGTTGGAAGGAGCAGAATATAATCTCTAAAAAATGTATGTAAGTCTCTTTTTATTTTAAGACTGCTTGCATGAGAGAATGTTGTTTTTTGTAAAAGTGTTAGTTGTAAAGAAGGAATATATGTAACCTTAAAAAAATGTTGATATCAGCCAAGGATAGAGGACAATGCTTTCTGCTTTTGTGATTGGTAAAAAAATATGTAAAGAGTAAAAGTAACCCTTCTAACTTCATAAACAGTGTGGTATAAATTCTATTCATGGAATCATCCATGTGTTATCATCATGATTTGACAGTTTGAATGGAAGTAACATTTGGGGAGAATTCTTGATTTCTGTAGCCACAAGCTGTTACAGTTAAAGGTTCCAGTGGAGTAGAGGCTGCTTGAGTTAACCGAGACGTCAATAGCGAGCTTGTCTATTTCGCTGTGCAATGTACACCGCCACTCATTTAGCATTGCTGGTATCACACACATGCTTGCCTTGGTCAGGTCTCCTTGCTTGATGGTATTTAGCCTTAAAGGTATGTTGGATTATGTTCTTATCATTATACTTTTGTATTTAACAACATTGTGGGTGTAATATCCATGCTGTCAATATCAGCTGTATTAATTTATAAGTGATGTTATGTCAGTGGCTTGCAGGTATTCTGTTGGCATGTCAGGTATTGTTTCATGTGGTTAATCATCAGGTTGGGCATGGGAAACAAATTTCATATAGACATGGTTATACAATATATCATTATATAATAATTGCAGTAAGGGAATATTTAAAACAGCTTTTCATGTTGTTAAAACTTTGAGCCAGAAATATCTTATTCCTAAGAACAAGTACCATGTCTGATTAGTGATCTGTTTATCCATTTCTGAAAATATGTTTTTGAAATTAAGACATTGAAAGTCATTTTCCCTGTACTGTGGCAGGTGTGTGTAGGAGCTGTCGGAGATTGTGACAACAAATTCATCATATTCTGCTGCTTATGATTCTGCTTTCTCTCAAATTTAAACATCAGGGCTGTAATTTAATGAAAATTCTTCTGGTGCTTCATCTTTGACTTGAAGGCAAGAACATAAAGAATAGTATGATTTCCATATTGGAAAGTATGCTTTACATAGATCTCAACATAGGTGTTTACTCTGTTTGTGTTCTGGAATATTTTGATTACAAATTCCAAAACATTTTAGAAAGCAGTTATGTGCATATATGATGAAAAGAAAGTAAACTAAAGCCTGGTTAGTTTATGTTGAATATTTGATAATTAGGATCAGGTGCAAGATTAGGATCAGGAGTTATGTTTCAAATTATGTGTCAGTGGTTATGCCATTCTTTTGATTGTGGTTGTGATGCATCCCTTCAAATATTCTTGTACTTTTTGAAAAATGTTTTGGGAAAGTTTATCTTCTGTTAAAAGGCTTTTCCTAAAAAACATCAGAGGAAGACAGCACTTTTAGATACTGAAGCCATTACAGTGAAAACCTAAAACTTAAATTTATATAACTTTTTATATGTATTGCTTCTGATGGCTGACCTCAAAGGCTCCAGTCTACATAGGACAATCTTTGATTGTTTAATGTTATATGGTGAGTAGAAATATGGGATAATGTTTCCAAGAAATGCTGTCATCAGGCATGACAATATAGTTTCATTGAACCGGGTTCGATTCCCCACATGGGCACGATGTGTGAAGCCCATTTCTGATATTCCCCGCCATGATATTGTTGGAATATATCACTAAAAGTGGCATAAAACCATACTCACTCACTCAAACTGGTACTGTGTTGTCAATAATCATGATGTGGAATTCGGTACAGTTGTCATGATAAGGCTTATGTTTACAGAATCAGGGTCTCTCTGTTAGGTTCAATAGTTAGTAGCCTTGTGTAGAAAAGCAACAAAACCATGTCCTAATCATGAGAAATCTGTGCTAAAGTGGATGTCAGTTGTATGATGCTGACTTTATCATTAGCAGCTGTTTATAGATCACTGTCAAATAGTGATGACTCCTGGTGTTAATGATGGTACACTTCGCAAACAAGCATTTGTTTGTTATGAAAGGACCAAGACTTGGCTCTTCAAGTAGGTAGTGTATATAATGTTATGCCCATTCTTGATACCTCTGTCTGTTGCTGAAGTCAAGTAGTATGAAGACCCTGCTGTCATTCAGGTAGTCTCCCACTCCAGAGCGAATATATTTTAAAAAGGAATCCAACTGAAGTCTAGAATTATTGGGAAGTTAGACTGGCTCAGTCATGAAATTCAGAATTGTTATAGGTTCCATTTGGATTCTATTTAGTTCACATATGTCTAAATATGTCTGTATTTCAGCAACTAAATGTTTGTATATCATCCACACTACTTTTGATTTCAATTTGGATGTTCAAGGCAACATTTCTCCAAGCGATCTCAGCCCTGTGGCAGTCGTATATCAATGGACTTGCTGAGATAACTTTGAGTAATCAGCCCATAATCATGCTAATGTTCTGTGAAGTGAAACAAAAAACTCAAGAAACCATAATTTAGTATTCCCTTGTTGATCTTAGAATGGGAACTAATTTCTTAAGTGAGGTGAGGTGAAATTGGGTTTAACGTCGTGCTTGAGAATATTTCGCTCATATGACAACGTGCATGCGTGTGTATGTGTATGTGCGGCTGCTTGTACTAGCCCAGACTTAAGCTGGATTTTTAGTGCTAGCTCACTGAGATACCATGCCGCAGTGAAGCATGAATACCCCACTCAGACACAGTATACTGACTCCGAGCCGACCAGTCCTTGTTGTACCCATTAATGCCGAGCGCCAGGCAGGGACCAACAAGTACCATATTTTAACGTCTTTTGGTATGACGCAGTCGGGGGATTGAACCCATGACCTTCCACTCTCCGGGCGGACGCTATTTCTTAAGTAGAGTATCAGCTTTTCTCCAACTCATCAGTCAACATTTGATGGTTGCAGGGACTTCACAGCTTTACTGTAACTAGTTTTCTCACAGTATCAGTTTAAAATAAAAGGGTTCAAACATGTGAGGCCCTCTTTAAGGTGTTTTGCCAACATATAGTTTTCTTATATTGGCTATATGGCATCAAAGCCTCTAAAAGAGATAAAAAAAACCAAATGCCTTGCCTCAGATAAGTGGGATTTTTTTTGTTTTTTTACAAACAGTCATTTGTATAATGATAGCTAATCAACAGATTTAAAATAAGTTGAACTATATTTGTGACTTAGTTCATATAATTTGGTTATCAACGTGGTGAAGAAATGAAAATTTAGTTAGGTCACAAATTGTTAAAGAGCAGTGTAAGTTGATGAATTTTATCAAGATGTCTGTTTTTGTTAACATAAACAAGAAACACAACATAGAAAAAAGTTAAAAGCAAGTATTTGTCATTTGTAAGTGAAAAAAACGAAAACATGTCATAATATACTATGTCATTAAGCTACAGAGAAGAAATCAATAAATGGCATCATTTTTTATTATCACTTGCTCCATACAGTTGACAGGATAAGAATCTATGCTATATTTCTGCACAGCCGGAAGTGATTCTTGCTTTTTTCAATAATTAATTATTGCATATAAGTATTCATGAAATACTGTTCATGAATTCATAAAGTGCAAGTAGTGGTAACTTCACGCTTGTATTTGAATGGCAAGATGGATGAAGTATTGGTTGTATGTTAATGATGTACATATTTTGAGATGGCACACATCGACTGTGTTTATCTCCACAGGCCAGTGCTAATGTCATACAAATGTATTCTGTTGATAAAACCAGGCCATGAGTAGGTGGTCATCATTCTTTATTTCATATTGGTTGTCACTGTTCCTCTGTATCCATCTGTAACATTACTGATGGAATTTCAAGTTCCTGAAACTTTAATGCACTTCAGGAAATAGATACTTGTGAAGTTCTTATAAAAGAGTCCATGTATCTTTAAGTCCATGCATATTTCAAATTTATACATTTCTCAGAGTATTTGGAAGTCATATTGCAAGAGGTAATGCATATTTTATGTCTGTTGCATGTATTCAAGTCAGTGTGTGTAGTGCAGGGTCCAACTGTCAGTGATATCCCAAAGTCATGCCAGGATCTGCTAATTTCACATTTGAATATCCAAATTTAATCCAAAAGAATCCCTAATTCCTGCCTATTGTAATCACCTTTGGTTTCAGCGAGTAATCCACTAACTGTGCAGCATCCAATCATTGAGAAGTAATTTGCACATTGGAATTCTTCATGTGGATTATTTTTTCTGCTTTTGCAAGACTGATGTTCAAAACCACATTTAATTTTGGGCACATTATTTGTGCTGAGCATTAAAATTTCTTGTCCTGTGAAAACCCTTTATATTACATAGTGGTGCGGTATACGGGACACCAATGGTGCCATAACTACAATGAACTGCTGTTGTGTCTTTCATCTGATTAAACTATGAACAAACTGGAAATGAACATTTCTCTGTTGGCTAATAAAAGTCAATTAAACTATAAGCCTGCTGTCCAATATGTTGGCTCAGGGAAACTTGAATGTTTCAGTCAACTGTTCTTGTTCTATGCATCAAACAAATATTACAGAGAACAGTAAAGATCTTTCAGTTGACTTTCCTTTGCATGTGTTTGTGTACCACTGTTTATGCAAGATACACTCACCTTTACATGACCACATGGCCTCTGTGTGATGGTGATGAAAGAGAGATTTGTTATGGTTAAGCAAAGGGTTTTGTTGCTTCCAGTGAAATGTAACATTTAACAGAAAATTCTGTGATGAGGACCTTGTCAGAAAGTTTATATTATTGAGGAAATATCAAATGGCATTATATGAAATTATATTTACTTTCATTATTGTCTTCAGCCATGCAACTGAAATTCACATAAATGTTCATGAATTTGCATCATTGTTTTATCCATATTATGGTATTTCATCCGTCTGCACTAACTCAAGTCTTGTCACAAATGACATCAACATTACATGTGACGTTCATCATTCCTCATTCAATAGCCACAATGTTTCAGCGGAAAGGTTGATAACAATGTCATTCTTAAACCACAATCACCCATTGCCTCTTTCATTATGAGACCTTGTTCACTTGAACTTCATTTCGATTACGTGTTATGTAAAACACTATTCTTTTATGGTCCAGCAGAATCCTTGGTGTAATATTGGTGTTGTGTGTAGCTTGAAACTATTGATAAGTTGACTTATTGGGGACATCATCTCACTGTGCTGTCAGGTAGTCCTGTGTATAGCAACACTCACGTAGTTGACCAGTGCTGGTGGCAGAGAGTAGGTGGATGGGTCACATCATCTCACTGTGCTGTCAGGTAGTCCTGTGTATAGCAACACTCAAGTAGTTGACCAGTGCTGGTGGCAGAGAGTAGGTGGATGGGTCACATCATCTCACTGTGCTGTCAGGTAGTCCTGTGTATAGCAACACTCACGTAGTTGACCAGTGCTGGTGGCAGAGAGTAGGTGGATGGGTGACATCATCTCACTGTGCTGTCAGGTAGTCCTGTGTATAGCAACACTCACGTAGTTGACCAGTGCTGGTGGCAGAGAGTAGGTGGATGGGTGACATTATCTCACTGTGCTGTCAGGTAGTCCTGTGTATAGCAACACTCACGTAGTTGACCAGTGCTGGTGGCAGAGAGTAGGTGGATGGGTGACATCATCTCACTGTGCTGTCAGGTAGTCCTGTGTATAGCAACACTCACGTAGTTGACCAGTGCTGGTGGCAGAGAGTAGGTGGATGGATGACTTAGCAAGCTTGTCTCCAGATAAGTTCTTGCACTGCAGTCCTTCCTGGCACTGAAACACAGGTTAGACAATACAGTCGCGATTCTGTATTTATTTGCCTCTGATCAATGGGTAAACTGGTAGAAATATATAAGAATGTTTGTGTAAAATAATATCTAGTCTTGGCATTCTAAGAAACAGATTTTATTTGTTGTACAGTGCAAAATAACAGAAAATTAATTGACTGGACAATTTCTGTGATCATCACGGATGACACCAGGTGTTCGCAAGAAGAAGAAGAATGTCCAGCCCATGTGATGCGTAAGGAAAACTTTCTGACATTGTTTGCTGCTGCTTTAGATTATTTTAATGATTTTCAACTGATATTTTTTTCAGACATATTGTCGACTAGCCTTTTTGAAAACAAGAGCATATGTCTATGTGCAATATGTAAAACAACCTAACTTGAGTGATCAGCACAGGCCAGGTATTAATATATATTCCATTGCTGTATATTGACTTCAAGCACATTCAAATGAAAACACTTATTTTACATTTTCTAATTAATCTGACAGACGGTTTTCATTGTTGTGGCATATGAAATTGATTAATGAGATGAAGTCACGTCTGTTCATTTTATGAATTGGGGAAAAAACTATTTTGTAATGTGCACAACTAGTCAACATAGTACGTGCTACTGTTGAAATTGGGATCTTGTAATCAATGAAGGAAGGCTCAAGTACTGAAGGCCAGCATTTTTAGATTTAATTGCCTAGCCAGGATGACATTCTGTAAATCCCCAGCAAGCCAACATATTTGGCACAAGGACACAATCACAGCATGGTAGATTTAATGAACTGTTTGAGACTGTAGTCTTAAAATATGAAATTCTTGAGGAGACAGAGATAAAGGCATTTCAGACAGAATCTATTTAGACTTTATTTTAATATTGGATCAAGAACTGCAAAAAACATTCAGTCATATTCTCGAAACCTTTTGAAAATCTTTTTGAAAATCCTTTTAGAAAATATAATGTTCTTGAGCAAACTCTTCAGATATTTTTGAAACTGTGATCATATTGTGGAATTCTGCTTTGAATAAGGATGACATTTTTTTTAGCTCTTGTTAATATTTGCAATTGATATATAGGTACAGTTGATGACAGGTTAAAAAACTGCCTTTTGCACCCATTCGGGAAAATGTCTTTACATCTTTATGATTAATCCTGGGGTTAATTTGATATATGACTGTGTGAAGGAATTAGGCCA
Source organism: Haliotis rubra (assembly GCF_003918875.1). Lineage (NCBI taxonomy): Eukaryota > Metazoa > Mollusca > Gastropoda > Lepetellida > Haliotidae > Haliotis > Haliotis rubra. Next base: position 1,106,505 of record NW_025767501.1, read on the forward strand.
GACAACTCTGTCACGTCATTGTTACAAATCACAGCATTATACGAAGAGTAAATTTCAGTCCAGTTTACCTCTAGGACTTTCTGTTATATAAAAAGATTTCTACCATGGCAAACATTTGCTCATGTCTGTTTCAATGAAAGCCTGGTCAGAGTGCTGGCATCCCATGATTATGGTAAAGGATAGTTTTGTTCTTTGTCTGAAATGGGTACTAGTCATCTATCTGGATCAATATGCCTCATTATAAGCCTCATCAAGCCCTTCTTCTAGCATGAATAGATGCCTGTTCATTCCCCAGAACACTTGCAATGAACATGGCTAATGATGTCGATTTCATTTGACAGCTGGGTTAGACAGATGATCTAGAAATGTAGTGGGTCACTTCTTAAAATCTTAAAACCTTCTTTAGTATTTGGTATGAGTTGTGAAATGTGTGACCCTTAGCACCAAGAGAATATTTCACAAATACTTTTGCAGTGAATGAGCCTGATGGTGTCGATGTCCCATGACAGATCACAAGTGGGAAGGTGTTGAAATGGACAAAGCTAGATATCAAAACCTCAGTGTCATCACAGAGTCTTTGAAGAGTGATTGACAATTTTGTTCTGTTTTACATGGGTGATTTGTAGAGGATGAAATTGAAGACCTTGGTCACCACCAACTACTAAAGCATGCTGTTACAGAATCATAAATGGTTGGTGATTCTTCTTAATTATTTTTTTTATAATGGAAATGTGTCGAAATGGTTTCTTTTGGGGTTCTTCTTTCTTCAGGAGTTTAATATAAAAAATACCAGACTGGGGATACAGATATTCCATCTTTAAACAGTCTGCATGGCATAATAGATGATGAATTTGTGTGTGAATGGCCATATATTCTGCGAGGAAGACTGGTTAACACTATAAGATGTGTCCATTTAAGTGTCATGGCAGGTGATGTGTCTGTTTCTTTGTCATGAGAGGTGATGTGTCTGTTCCTGTGTCATTGAAAGTGATGTGTATGTTCCTGTATCAAAGAAGGTGATTTGTCTGTTCCTGTGTCATGGAAGGTGATGTGTCTGTTCCTGTGTCATGGAAGGTGATGTGTCTGTTCCTTTGTCATGGCAGGTGATGTGTCTTTTCCTGTGTCATGGCAGGTGATGTGTCTGTTCCTGTGTCATGGCAGGTGATGTGTCATGGCAGGTGATATGTCTGTTCCTTTGTCATGGCAGGTGATGTGTCTGTTCCTTTGTCATGAGAGTTGATGTGTCTGTTCCTGTGTCATTGCAGGTGATGTGTCTGTTCCTGTGTCATGGCAGGTGATGTGTCTATTCCTTTGTCATGGCAGGTGATGTGTCTGTTCCTTTGTCATGGCAGGTGATGTGTCTGTTCCTTTGTCATGAGAGTTGATGTGTCTGTTCCTTTGTCATGGCAGGTGATGTGTATGTTCCTGTGTCATGGCAGGTGATGTGTCATGGCAGGTGATGTGTCTGTTCCTGTGTCATGGCAGGTGATGTGTCTGTTCCTTTGTCATGGCAGGTGATGTGTCTGTTCCTGTGTCATGGCAGGTGATGTGTCATGGCAGGTGATGTGTCTGTTCCTTTGTCATGGCAGGTGATGTGTCTGTTCCTGTGTCATGGCAGGTGATGTGTCTGTTCCTGTGTCATGGCAGGTGATGTGTCTGTTACTTTGTCATGGCAGGTGATGTGTCTGTTACTTTGTCATGGCAGGTGATGTGTCTGTTCCTGTGTCATGGCAGGTGATGTGTCTGTTCCTTTGTCATGGCAGGTGATGTGTCTGTTACTTTGTCATGGCAGGTGATGTGTCTGTTCCTGTGTTATGGAAGGTGATGTGTCATGGAAGGTGATGTGTCATGGAAGGTGATGTGTCTTTTCCTGTGTCATGGCAGGTGATGTGTCTGTTCCTTTGTCATGGCAGGTGATGTGTCTTACTTTGTCATGGAAGGTGATGTGTCATGGAAGGTGATGTGTCTTTTCCTGTGTCATGGCAGGTGATGTGTCTTTTCCTGTGTCATGGAAGGTGATGTGTCTGTTCCTTTGTCATGGCAGGTGATGTCTGTTCCTTTGTCATGGCAGGTGATGTGTCTGTTACTTTGTCATGGCAGGTGATGTGTCTGTTCCTTTGTCATGGCAGGTGATGTGTCTGTTCCTTTGTCATGGCAGGTGATGTCTGTTACTTTGTCATGGCAGGTGATGTGTCTGTTCCTGTGTCATGGCAGGTGATGAGTCTGTTCCTTTGTCATGGCAGGTGATGTGTCTGTTCCTTTGTCATGGCAGGTGATGTGTTTGTTACTTTGTCATGGAAGGTGATGTGTCTTTTCCTGTGTCATGGCAGATGATGTGTCTGTTCCTGTGTCATGGCAGGTGATGTGTCTGTTACTTTGTCATGGAAGGTGATGTGTCTGTTCCTGTGTCATGGCAGGTGATGTGTATGTTCCTGTGTCATGGAAGGTGATGTGTCTGTTCCTTTGTCATGGCAGGTGATGTGTCTGTTCCTGTGTCATGGCAGGTGATGTGTATGTTCCTGTGTCATGGCAGGTAATGCATCAGCTTATGTGTCCTTGGAGGTGATGTGTTTGCTTATGTGTCATTGCAGGTGATGTGTCTGTTCCTGTGTTAAGGTAGATTATGTGTCAGGTTATGTTTCAACACTACTGACATGGTTTTGATAATGATCTCTGGTTTCCCCTACCTGGTTCATCTTTCTCTACATCATTAATACACTAAAATTACATGCATTGACCCCTTTAAAAATTCAATAAAGCAGAGTAAAGGATAACTCACGCTTTATCTGTTCGTCATCTGTAAGTCAGTGAGTCACACTGAGGTGATTTCGTCAAACCCCTTTCAAAGTTCAGAAATTTAATATCTTTTTTTTTTCTGATTGGAATAAAACTGAATGCCCATTTGGAAAGCATTGGTAAATAAAAGAAATGGTCAATATAAAATTTAAGTTTTTAAATCTGTGTGTTCCAGCCAATAAATTAAGCAGCTAGTTCATGAAAAGTGGGCATGCACATTTCACCCTATTATTGGGAAGGTGACAGGGAGAGCACAAATATAATTTTTCCACCAAATTAGCTCAGTGAGGTTTCCATATAGATCCCAGTGAACACATTACGGGCATTTGGCCCCAAGCTACCAACTTTCTATTTCCGAATGACAATAGGATTATAATATGAAGGATGAAAGGCCTTCTCATTGGCTGCCGGAAACTGTTCGTTACGGTTAGTAACAGACTTGTTTAGAACCTGTCATGAACTATATATTTTGTGAAAACCTTTGTGCAATTTTCTCTATAGTGTTCAGACTGAAAATTAAGTCCTCATGTACTTGGACAGTTTGATAGGGCAGATTTCTAGTATGGCTTGTTTTTCTAGGGTAATGATGGGCAGGGAATTTTGCCTGCAGCATGCATGGCCATTATGTCTGCTCTGAGAGGGGATATTCTGTATATGGTATAAGGTTATAAATCACGACCAGGGTGGGAGCAGGTTGTGATCAATATTTGTTCATGGGAAACCAAATTAATGGTGCATGAATGGGATTGAAGGACACTGGTCAGGCCGCCCTGGAATGTTAAATCGGAACCTACAAGATGGTTTGATACTTGGATGATGACATGCACAAGTCACCAGTTGTAAGTATTACCAGACAAATCAAGTTTAGATGAGCTGATGTTGGAATGAGAGGTTTTAACTATGTTAACAACAGGACTTGGTGTTGGAGCAGATATTATGATCAGTGAAAATATCATCCTTGCTTGCGGAAGAATCAGTGTTCAGCATATTTACACGAGGTAGAATAGGTGTTCAACATCTTGCTTGAGCTCAAGGTTGTTCCCCAAACACCAGGGTTCGATTCCCCACATGGGTACAATGTGTGAAGCCCATTTCTGGTATCTCCCGCCGTGATATTGCTGGAACATTGGTAAAAGTGGCGTAAAACTAAACTCACTCACTCCTTGCTTGAGGTGGAATAGGTGTTCAGCACCTTTGCTTGAGGCAGAATAGGTGTTCAGCATCCTTGCTCATCCCAACTGTCTGGTAATTAGGAGATGAGCAAGTATGCTAACAGTGTGTGACGTGACATATTGAACATGTTGCCCAGACTGAATTTGCATGTGCTGTCAACCACAAGATTGCCTGGCCCAGAATCAATGATACAAGATGTCATGGATTGACTCATCCAGCAACATTCATTCTCTCATTGAGATGTTTATTCATTTATTCAGTTTTTATAGTCAGGAGAAGAAATTGATCTTTTTTTTTTTTGTAGCATTTTAATTACTGATACAGTAGATGACAGTTTAAATTTTATGATGATGAATGACTTATTGTGAAATATTCAAAATATAAAACATCATTAGCATACAGTAACCTTATAACACAAGTCTTCTTGATGGAACTGATGATAAATAAATGGAAGACATCCAGAAGTGTTTATGTACCATGAGGTTATGGAAATGTCCTGGAAACTGAAATTCCTCAACTATTTTTACTCTCATATTATTGTTACAAATTGTCCTCATTTACATGGAGATGCCAGTGTGGCTGAAATTTGACCCAGTCACCCGGCTAAATGTATTCTGTCCAAACCATTTCTAACCCAAGGTCATAGCAGTTCTCATATTTCCAAACATGGCAGTGCATTATTGGATGTAAATTGCTTGTCAATTTTGCAAGAATGTGATCAGTATCGCCTGGCTTAGATCTGCATACTTAATTATGTCTATTGCAGGATGCTACCAACACCATCGTCCTACAGAATCTGTGCCTCTCCTTGAAATACCTTCCTGTAAATTTCAGTGGTCATTACAGTCCCTTCTCACAGCTGGAGATCTATATCGATATTGACTACAGTTATACATATCTTGACTCTCCACATGATACTCAAGTGCTAAAACACATAGTTCTTCAAGGAACCCTCTGGAACCTTTCCATTACCATTGGCACTCAATGTCTTTTTGTGGTTTGTAAATAGCGGGTATTTTAATTCTCATGCATTTACATAAATGGCTTTTTGCTCATGATTTAATGTTCTGTTCCTATATATTTATCTTTAAGATTTAATAAACTATTTTTGTTCAGTTCAGATTTATCAAAGAAAAATGTTCTTCCAGTTAGCAGTGATTTGACATGAAGTTTCAGAAAGAACAGATTGTGTATTTGAGTGTAATTTGTCTTAATAAAGAATATATACATACCTAAACAGTTTGAGCTGAGACTATTTTTAGACAAAATGTAATGGGTATGTTTTTGTGCATGTATGAATACAATATATGTGCTACTCAGAAGAGCATGAATGAATCGATATCCATTTTTGTACTTGTTCAGAACAATGTCTGCATAGAAAGTGCCATGTCACAGTTTCTAGAGGGAAAAAAGTTCGAAGAAAATGCTGATCAGTTTCAGTTTAAGTTGAAGCAGACAGCTGATCGTATCAAGTACCAAGTAAACCTAGTAATTATACACAGTTAGTTTTTACTGGAAGGCGTGAAATGACTAGCCCTGATATATTGCCAGTACGTGTTTGAGGAAAGAGGCTTTCAGTGAGGATTTGTGTCTTTGAAAGATTGAGAATCTAAAGAGAGTTTTTTTTTGTAGATTTTGGACTCAACGTTTTTTTGTTTAGTTATCTGGTTTTCACCAGTTCTAATTGTTTTCACTATCTGCTGAACATTTTGCAGACCAGAGGGTTCAAGCAAAGTGATTCCATTTCGAAACAACTGGATTATTTTCAAGTCAGTTGGTATTGGAGATTGTGTGGACAAGGTGACTGGGATGAATGAATGCAATAATCTGCCAAATACTATTAATCTCACTTTCAAGCATTATCTCATTTTTCATTAAGCAGATGCAGCATCTTTGAAAGATGTCATACCATAGGACTATCTCATATCTCTGTAACTATCTCTTGTGAGACTTGTATATCATTTCTACAACATTACATGGGGCCAATATCTGTCTTAATGTCTTATTTCATGCAATGCCAGTTTCATATGTTAGACCTTTGCCATAGCTCACCCTATGTATACTGAACATGAATGTACAGTGTCTTCCCTTGGCCAGGCCAGGATCTGCTGATTGGAGGTTGCATTCCAAGGTCACCCAATTGATGACTCAGGGTTTCTCAGCACCAGACCTCTACTTGTGGGTTTCAGGAAACCCAATAAACTGAACCAATTAAAATGATTGCCTAAGTTTCTGAGTGGTACTGTGAGAATATATGTAATGTAAGTAAAGAGGTGGGTGTTATGGTGGCAGTTTGTCCTTTATTGCAATATCCATGACTATATTCTGCTTGTACCGCATTACTGATAATGGCAGTTAGATCCACACACACCCATTATACTCCGGGGGTAATGCAAAAAGAACCTAATTTGTTCATGAAAATTCAGTAACTTAACCAGCAGATTATGGGAGAATATTTGTGGAATTCACACACAAGTTTCAGAGTTCTTTTTTTTATAAAGTTATCAACAATTTGTAATCTTCAGAGCGATTTTCTTCCTCTAAGTAAATAGCCTATCTGATAATTGAGTGTCTAAAGAGACAACAGAATCTGCATGAGAAGCATAACCAAACAATTGATATTTCACAGCTTTTTATTGTGTTGACCTTTGTCTGAGTCTTGTGTTGTGTTGCTGAAGGCTGTGATATTGATGTGGTTCTGTGTACAGTTCCAGTGAGTTGTGCCCAGTTTCAGTCAGTCATGCCCAGTGAGGTTTTTCCTGAAAAATCTGTTCATCAGATCTACCATTAGCCTTGCTATGGGTAACCTCACTATATATGATCTGGCTAAATATGCAGTAATGTCTATGTAAATGATGGTGGATTAGAGTAAAGCTAGCCCACAAGATCATGAAGCATGCTCTAAGGTTTCACATACTGACATTTGGGTCCTTTTGTTTGGGAGATATTTTTAGGTATTTCCATCACTAAATTGGGATATATTTCTGTTCAGTATATGTTACTATTGGATCCATTGACTACAGAAATGTGGATGGAAATAACACAGATCTTTATCTTATTTTGTTCATTAGTTAATTACTGGCAAATGTATTGAAGGGAGGGTTATAGAGCATCAAGGCCACAATCCATTTCACTGAGCAGTGAATGATGGTGGTATGTTTGGCAAGGTAGAAGACTGTTTTCAGTAAAAGGCCCCAACTACAGTCACTTGTGGAATGATACAGATGACCGTTGGGACGGAGGCCTGAACTATTTATTGGAACTGAGCACTTGAGGTGAATGCTCATAAGAGAGGCAGTAGGGTAGCCTAGTGGTTAATGGGTTCTCTCATCACACCTAAGACCCTGATTGATTCCCCACATAGGTACAATGTGTGGAGCTCATTTCTGGTGTCCACTGCTTTGATACTGCTGGAATATTGCTAAAAGCGGCATAACACCATACTCACTCACTGCTAATAAGAATGAGTTACTGGATTATATCAGGAAAGAAATTATATTTTCGATCTATAATATGAAACACTGCTAAAACTGTTATACATTATGCTTACCTCGATTCACTCTTTTTATAGGTACATTGATACTTGTTCATTGTCTATTGGTTAATCATTTGATGAAGAGATGTTTTATTGAAGTATCATTTCAATGTGACCAATCCATGCTTTGAGTAGTGTTGTAAAGAGGTAAGTGAGCTTCAGTACCTTGAAACTGTTCTTCAGTCTGTCAATGGAGTGTGCTCTTTTCAAATGCTTGTTTTGTAAATCCATGATTTCTATTAGCCCTAGAGAGTTCTTAAAGAATTCTTTCAGTTAGTTGCCATGGTTACTGGGAAAAGAGCTGAAAAATATGTTCTCTTTATTGGTGCTGTTTACTCAGAGGCCAAGAATATTTTCGAAGAAGAATTGAAACCTGGCTTTGTTTCTTTAGTATTCTGAAGAATTAACCATCATTCCTGAAAGTCTCTGAAGAATGTTAGATGCATGTGGCAGTATTTACTTTCAGGAAGTAACCTGCATGTTTTGTAAACATTTTCAACTTTCTAGTGTTACTGACAGTATTGCAAACCTCTCTGAAACGTTAATATTCCTGGGGAGTTTTTACTCCCAATTTGCATACAGACTGTCTGGTATATCTCAATGAATAGTTTTGCATGTATAGTGCCATGGTAAATAAAAACATCACCACCCTTACTTTAACCATACAAAATCTTAAGTAAACTATGTGTTTATGAATTGCTATCCAACGAGGTCTTCACAAAAAAATTGAGCGTATCCTGCCTGCCAGTGGCACCTGTCACAAACCCATTCAAAGTAAGTGAACATACTGCATATGTTCATTTTTTGTCTTTTATACATTAAATTTAGTCCTCATGTCTACCATAAAATGTTTTAAAAGCTGAGTCATATGGTGTTCATTGCAACCTTCGAAGAAGGAGCTTCTTGTATAGTACCCAAAAGTTGTAAACTGGGACCCCAAAGGCTGGAGCTGCTGGAATATTGCTCCTTTCAAATGGAATATTGATGATTGGATGTGTCTGTCCCTCATGTTGAAGAATATTAGCAAACTATCAGTTAAACTGTCCATGTTCAGGGCACATTGGTGGCCCTGTGGTCTACAGTGAATGAACCTACTGACTGTGTTTTCAAATATCAGAATCATCTTTTTATGATCTAGGTCTGTTGGGGCAAATGCCATGGGTTTTGCAATGATAGAATGTCTACACCATGCATAAGTTGTTTTTTTTCTTACATTGGGCTGCTGAAAGGTGTGTTGCACCTAATTCACTCACTCAGCAATGTATCATCAAGGATACAAATGGTTAGTATGTTCATTTATCTTAATAAATCATTTCCTGGCTTGAATCTCCAAATCTGTACACAGCACACAGTATGATAAGGATGTTCTTATTAACCTTTGGAAATCTTTATGACAGTAGTCACATGTTTTCATATGAATTAGCAATTCTGCCATGTTTAAGAATAGCTGGACTTTTATTAAAATTATATTAAAATGTTGGTTTTAGATATTTTCAGGAATCATTCTGATATTTGGACATGAATTAGTATTCGACTCAAACCCATTTCTGTAGTTTCTTTCTGTTAAATTGAAGAATCTTTGTGTTAGTCTAACCTATTGTTTCCGGGTTATGTTTGATGTTTAACACATCTGCCTTTTTGTTCATTCTGGCTTTATACTTCTAAAATGACATGATGGATACAAGTCCCATTAATGACAAGATGGTAATTAAATGTTTCAGCAATTTCCGCAAATTTGATAATTACTGTCGGCCACAAAAGGCTCACAATCAAATGTCCTTTGTGTTCAAAATATCTGCCAAGTGTTGAGCATCCTTGGAAGAACAATGGTCCATCACTGAAGACCAACCCTCAGCTGTGACCCTGCAGGTGATGTGTCATCCCTCAAACTATCAACCATTAGTTGCATGGTGCAGTAGCCTGAAATAATTCTTGGGGATAAAACCCTCTTCTTTGAACCCAGACACAACTTGTGTTGGGAAGCCTCTCTAAGTGCCATCATCAACTCTTAAAGCAGGATATTTTTTATGTACACTGAAGATCACAATATTTATGTCAGTCAATGTATTCATATCCTGTCTGCATGCAGGTTGTGACTGAATCATTCCTTTTGTCATTGAATCATTGAACATCCCGGACAGGAACAATGACACTTTGGGTGTGTAACAATATCCTGTATCAATTAAATGATTGGACATAAGTTTCCTTCCATTGATTGACAGGAACAACTAGTTGTTTTAGTAATAGACCAAACAATCAATAGGAAATTAACTACTACAAAGTATCAATTGTGTGTCAAGGTAAATCTCAACTCACTTGATAAAGCTTGAGCTAAATAAAGTAGTTAAGAAAATTTTCAGTTAGATAATCAAACATATTTCTGCCAAGCCAGAATCCGCCATTCTATATATAACAGCCTTCCGTGTTATCTCTATTTCCCTATAGGGGAGGGTATTTGACATTTTGTCATTTCAGAATATGATGACTAATTTGTTTGTGGAATGACCCAAGGTCAGTCATCAAGGGTTAAAGTGCCAATAATTCTTCCCACTTTTGCTGTTCTGGCACTTTTTATTTGGCAGTGAAATTTTATATTTTGTCACATGGATCTGGTTTCCAAGTCAAATCTCATTGGGTCTTGTGTGAGATTTATCATAAATTGTGGTAATTAATTGCTCTGATGTATACTTCTTAATGAACATGCAATAATCAATTTGAGTAGCTTCAGCTTTGTTATGACTCTTCATGATTCTTCTGTATGAAATCATCTTGGTTTCATTATCACCCCTCAAGGGGAATTCTGAGATGACACAACAAAATTCATGTAACCTGAAAAAGCAATTCTTTTTTGCAAGAGCATAATGTGATGTTTGTCGTTATCAGTGATGTTTGGTAGTGGACACAGGAGTGGACCAGGGGCAATACTGCTTAGTATTGTTCGGCTATACCTTCTGTTTCAAACTGTCGGCTTTTATCCAGCATTTTCCAAATACTCTTGAAAACATAAGTAAGAAATGGATTGTTTTGCAAAATTCTCTTTGATAGTTTTTTCACACATGAACTTTAATTTTGCAGTTTGGAGGAGACATAGGCATGTATATTTGCCAGAAGTAACTCTGCAACGATTCTCAATTTGACACAGACTTCTCAAATATTTATAGCTAATTATTTTCATGATATTATTTCTGACTCTACAGTGTAAATATAACCTTGCTTCTTGTTTAATTCTCTGTGAACATGAAAACACCACAAAACATTTTTAGCCTAAACAATTAACCTATTGTAGTAGTGAGAAATTAAAGACACAAATTCCTAGTTCTTCTACAGCTCTTTTGTTCAGGTTTTTTAAGAAGAAAAAAGATTAGATTATAGACGGCAAATCAACATTCATGGATGATCATCATTGGAATTGTGGTCATCACTAAAACAGATATACTCCTTTGAGATGAATATAATTTATAGAAGGTGAGCTTCAGAACCTATGGCCCTTCTGATGTTCCTATGTGTGTCATGCTTAGTTATCTTACAGAATGATTGATGTTCTGTAAATTAACATTGACATTGACATCATTATAAGCGTAGCAGGTGTAAATAAAATTGGAATGTAATGAATCATTGATATCGAACATGCAAGGTTTAAATCAGTGCAAAATAAAGCATTGTCATCAGGGAATATTTCTGTATTCCAAGCATCACCAGTGAAATCCAGGTTTTCTACTGTAGAATGAGGTATAATACTAGCATACACTCATATCCAATGATGCTATCGATCAGAAAGCTTTTCCCCTCACGTTAATTCATGACAGCACTTGCATTTTTCATGACAAATTGGCATGCATCAACATTGACAAGCTTTTTGTCGAGTAATGTAAGAGCCCTCATGCTCGCTGTGAAGATATGTCTCTTAAGTATAGAAATATGAAGAGCTCTCTCAACAGCAGTTAATAATCATTGATTGTGCATTTTTTCAAAAGACATGAAGGATTTTGCCCGACATTTTCGCAAGCTCATCAATATAGATATATATAAATATTCATTTTTTTTGTAACACTCATAGAATAGTGCATATTTTACCCATATATCAGTTTCTATTGCATAGTGCTGATGATCTACATAAGTGATTCAGTTTTATGATTTGTTTTTTGACTATGAAAATGCATTGCGTGATATTTAATGATTTTAAGGGATATATATTTTGACAAAAGAGTTTACCATAAATCTAAACCTAACACATTGTTATATCATTCAGTTTACAGTGCACACTGATCTGCATTGTCTGTGCCCAGGAATATCTTGTTCCTCAACATTGGCTGACAATGTTCCTTCCTTGTTGATTTAGTCCCATCTTTGTGAATGGCCTTGATGTAGTCACAGATGTCTGAATGACTCTGCTTCTAGCAGATATGTCTAATGGTTATGAAAGGGGATACATGTTGGCCACTCTTTACTCCCAGTGGAATCTGATTTAGTGGATTATCAAGACTGGTTGTTCTCAGGCGCTGATGTTTTATATTTATTGAAATTTATCACGGGGATCTTGTAGGTGATGAGTGTTACTTGAGCATTATCCTTTATGATTGGTTTGATCCCAGATTTGTATCCCAGGTTTCAACAAGTGATATATGTCCACAACTGTCCCCGCTTGCAAGCCCTCATGTGACAATATTATTTTCAAATAAAACGCCTACTCACAAATGGTAGCGGGCAGATGGGAAGCCATAGCTATTTTGAGACGCAAAGATGACCACTTGGTCACTGCCCACAAGCTCCATGTGTTGTGGTCAGTTTCAAGTGATGAAACCGATTTGAGTGAATGCCAAGAACTAATGGAGGCTAGTCAATGACTGTGGTTTCAGACAAGGAGCTACAGACAGGTGTCCATAGTGTGGCCGGAAGAGGGTGTCTTCACCACATATTTGTCCAAAGTCCTCAAACACATGTTGACTTCGCCTCCATGATGCATGTTACACGCCCATGAAACAGATTAATCTGAGACTGACTACTGGTTCCCAGTGCAGGAAAGTCTCTGGTGTAAAAAGTACTGAGTAGAATCCAAGTCGTTGGCCTTTCACTGCTTATTCACAGCACAATATTTTGTTGACAGAATGATATATTGCTATTTTCTCTTATTTATGTCTTGTATCAGTGGATGGGTAGCATTGATTTCAGCTTGATTGTTTCACCTATCCTTCTCAATTTGATACCATTTATTTTGGGGGGGCAACATATCTGAAAATCACAACCATATACAATGTTGCAAAACAAACAGACAATGATAAAGGGAAAAGATTACAGTAATTCTGAAAGAACAGATGATTGATTTATTGTCTCCAAACTTGATTAATGGACAAAGAAACACAGACATAATTCTGTTATCTTTACAAGGAAACATTGAAATGGAAAAAAAATCATAGTAATTTCTTTTGAAATATTAGAATGTTTATCTTTGATAGAAATATTAGAAAAATACTTTATTGGGCACTGAGTCGGTGGCAGGTGTTTGATATGCTGTGTAGATTGACCATTCATCCTCCTACACAATGAGATAAAGTGAGTGAAATGAAGCTGTTTATAACATTTCCAATACATTTTACAATACAAAAGTCATATTACTGTCATTTTACAGACTTTAAGATGCCATTGTCAGTGAAAGTGACACGTTATTTGACAGATTTATTTTCAAAATTACCATCAATTGATACTTCATGCACTTTTAAGGTAACATTAATGCTAATATTTCAAGAGATCAAACCTGATTGCATTGCTGATGTAACTGTGATCAAATAACAAAGGATACACCTGTAACCATGATAACTGCACTTGAATTTGTTTCTTTTATATTGTGAGAGTGAGTTACTTTATAGACTTGTTCTGTCCTGAATTTTTCTGATGCAATCTATATTCAGCCCTGATACAGAAGACCTGGAATCAGTTTTAGACATGAGTACAGTGTGATGACCATTTCTGGAGTCCACTACGATGGAATATTGCAAAAGTGACATAAAAAACATATTCACTCACTTCACCTCATATATTCCTCTCTTAGATGTTTAAGTGCACAGATTTTCCACTGGTCTGAAATGAAACAATTCAATATACATGGTTGTGTCCCTTACTTGTGCAAGGATACTCTGATCACCTGTTAAAATTCACCCTGATTATGCTCATTGGTCTGTCAGCACCTGATACTGACTCATAGGTTTCACTGAAGTAGTAAGCACTGAGGATTTGGCATTCCACTTGGCAACAAAGGTTTAGTGCCTTTTCACTCTTTAGAACCATGGCTGGGAAATTGTAAGTTATCCCCCAAGGATGGTCATTTTGTAGCTTGATATGATAAATATTGCCTTTTTTGCTTTGACAATAATGATCACATTAGATTCCCAATGCTGCTGGGGTGACTGCCATGATGAGGAAAGGATGAAGTACTGCATCATCAACTGCATAGGCCTACTTACAGAGTATCAAGGCATTGTCTTTCATTTACCAGGACTGAAGAACTTTACACTGCAAATGTGACAAACAAGGAGATGCTAACCAAATCAAGATGAAAGACTGCTCTTTTCCATATAAATCACTGATAGAACAGGGATCACTATTCTATGCATAAGAATTTTTTGGGCCGTTTGAAAGTACCAGCTTTCAGAGAAAACAATTCGTGTGCCATGAACTGGGTCTGCTTTGTTACTCTGTGTTTGCATTTCTTTGGTGTTATAAAGCTATTCCAGCTGAAAATATGTATGACTTTGAAGATAGACATATAGAATACAGAATGTTTTGTATTGGGACACAGTTTATTAATCAGGAGACCCTAACATTCTACGACCTATCTATGCTAAATAATACCAAAGTAGATTGATATGAGTGAAAATACATTTTCTCTTTTCATTCAAATTAATATCTTTAGAAGTGTATTATTTATCTGTTGATGTTTCACTGCACAATTTGTTCAATATAGTGAGTGAGTTGGGTTTTATACCACTTTTAGCAATATTCCTGCAATATCACGGCAGGGACACCAGAAATCGGCTTTACACATTGTGCCCATGTGGGAAATCAAACCTGTGTCTTCGCATGACGAGCAAACACTTTTACCACTAGGCTACCCCACCGCCCCTTCCGTGAAAGAGTCACATGGTAACAGTCAAGAATTCTTCTGTCACCCATCAAAGTTGTAACCATTCTCAGTGGCCTTTGTGATCCCCCACTCCTCATTGTTCCCCACCTGCGGAAATATTGCCACTGAAGCATCAGACTGAAGTCACTTACTCATCATATATGCAATCTGACTGCAATATTGTTCCAATCTCGTCAGAACTTTGACCAGACACCAATCCCACACACTTCCTGTGACCATCCTGGTTTTTAGTCCAAGACATGCCTTGAATTCGGGATATATTGCTGCAGTATTGCTACAGCAGTATAAGCACTGCTTACTGGTCCATTATACATGCAATTTGATCCCAGTATTGTTCTAATCCCTTCTGAGTGACAGCTGAACGATGACCAGACATTGATCTCCAGCACTTCCTGTGACCAACATGGCTTCTTGTCTCCGACACGTCCATCTTTCCAAAGCCTGTACATTGTAATGAAGGTTATAAATATGTCAATGAGGGTCTGCCAGACACTGTATTGTTGGACAGCCACTTCAGTATGTGTGTAGAGGTGTTAATGCCATGCACATATCAGTTACAGATGATTACCAGTTATGCTATGTATGCCTTGTCAACTGGTGGTGGTGTCAAGCATGTTCCGGCCAGCATTGTCAGGCATGAATAGATGGTCTTCAAGTTGTTCCGAATCTGTTCATCTTCAGAATATCAGATATTCCTGTCCCCAAACCAAGTTTTGTTGTTTTGCAATGTCACTGAGAATACTTGTCTTCAGTTATGTTTCCATTAATGTCACATGTTGAATGAGATTTTGGGTTTGAGAATGATATTGTGTGCCCTTTAGATGAAACAGGGTTCACTTCTTCTGGCCCTGTTGGTGTGTAGCCAACTTGGAGCATGTTTGATTCAGTTTTTATCAAAAGTAATGGAAATCAAAATCTAGATTTAAAGCCATCTTGTTTGAAACTTGCAGACACATCTCTTTTTACTTGTACTTTACAACCATCTCAGTTTTTCCTTAGTTTGAAACAAGAAGACTGAAAGTAAAATGATGAGCTTGAAGGTGCTGTGGTAAGAAAATAATCATAAAGAAAACGAATGAGTGTGCAGCGTTTAACGTTTCCTGAAACCTCTCTTTGAAAGCTTATGTTGAAGAAAGTAGCATGTGTCTATTTTTGCCATCATATGAATACTAGTTGTGGCCTCCTCACCATTAGTGGTTTGTTAATGTTAAATTAATGTTTCCATTTCAAGAGGGCAGGAAAATCTGTCTGGGAAGGGACACATGCTCAGATGGTCTTTCAGGCACAATGAATACATTTCAAAGTCAGTGGGTAATCCTTGTGGATCCACTGAAGGCCATTAGAAATCTCCAATCAATTACAAATGGCTTAAATGCTTTTCAGAAAGCGATAATGGTAAGGAAGAAAGATATATCATGACTTATCGATGGTATAGACCCGCAATGAAATTCTGTGTTGTGTTTCATCCAAGACTGGTGACCAGTAGAAGATGGCTTTCATGCCAATTTGGAGGTTTAAACGCCAAGTTTAGCAGGGCCTCTACGAGATTCAGCAGGGATTTCAACCAAAGACATAAAGTCTGAAGGCGAGTTGTTAATATCATTTCCAATAAACGACATGGTTGTTTTTTTCATCTGATCATACCCTTCGCCCAATTGCTGCACAGTTATTCAATAAGGCTTGTTACTGCAACATCCCTGCATGTTCAAAAACAAATGGGCTGCTTCCTAGCAAGAAACAGATTTATAATTCCCTGTTTGATACTCTTCATTTGTTCTGATGTAATGGGCATGTAGAGTTTATGTATTTAGTCAATTATCTTTTATTATGTCCCAACTATGAAACAAGCAAATATTACTTGAGATTTGTTTTCATTTGCACCACATATTTGGAAGGTTGACTTCTTTGGGATGTGTAATTTCAAAGCAACTGGATGATTTCACATGTTATTTACATGTCCTTTCTAGCACAGATTTTAATCAAGAATTCAAGAGAAAATACTGAATGTACTAGGCCAAGCTATCATCATTTTTATAACATTCTTGTAATTTAGAGCAAATCTTCAAAAATTGCAGTTATTTCCGTTATTTCACACGCTTGTTAACTCATGGTCTGTTAATCTCTGAAAGTTGATATTAAGACTCAGGAGCTGCATGCTTGTGATGGAATCATTATAGCATTTATCATGTTTAACTGACTGTCAAAAGAAAATAATTTCATTTTAAATCAAATAACAAGCACATCTGCAAAGCAAAAAAATGTGTTTTGGAATTAAATCTTCAATTTGGATGTGCATAAATATTTAGTCGACTATGCACAGGTTTATTGCAACAGACGTACCCTAGTTTAATATAGCCCAAGGAATAGTGTACCAAAATAGTGTACCAACTTAAAGTCTGTTATAAAAAATAATCATGATGGATTGTGATAACAGTCAAACCTGCTTGCTAAAGCCAGCATGTTTCTATCTCCATGGAAATCCAGTTTCACCTGTTTTGCATCACTCAACCCAATCTCCTATATCACCTGATGCAGTGTGTAAATATATTTTTCCATGTCATCACCTAAATCCTACCTGATTATGCCTCAGTGGTTATGGGTCTCATTAAAGTACACAAAATATGAAATAATCAATAGAACAAATATGCATAGAGAAAACAAGTTGAAAGTTCTTATGATAATACTGAAGGCACATATGACATTTTCCGTATAACATTCTCTTATTTATACTCCAGAGAGCTTAACGGATCCACAAGAGATCAGCTAGACTATTTAGTGTCGTCCGATGGACTCCAACACAGTTGCGACATTTATTCCACAATAGGGTCTGGGGTGCTTTGGAGGAATTTGTGTCATTTAGCAAGGAAGGGATAATGTGTTGGTGACAGACCAGCCCTAAGTGGGTATGTCTTGAGCACCATATAGCACATGTTTACTTCTTAGTGAAGTACATCCAACTTGGTGTGTTAAACTGCCATGTGATTACCAGGCCCAAGTAATGCTGAAAGTGGCCCCGCCTTGGTACATTTTGGTTCATTGAGGGCTAAAATACAATTGTGAATGAGAATTCTTCTGATTAAGATTTTGACAGTCTTTGAGTCTGGGTACTGTTGGATTAGAGAGATCAGGACATGACTGACATTCTAACTGGTTCAAATGCCAGGTCCTTCAGTCTACTAATTTAATTGATGATCATGGTTATAATTAAAATGGATTTTGAAAAAAACTTGAGGTGTTAACAAGAAACTTTCTGTTGATGTAGCTTTACTAAATGAGAGCTGATGAACAACACCCCAAGCATCCCCTAATCTGCTTGTTCAAGTGGTGCTAGATGTCCAATTAAAACTTAACTAATTTCACTGCAACAAATGATAATGAGAATTTGAAAGAAGATAAACTGAGATGCACCAAATGGTGTAGGGGGTTTTTTTTGCTGAAAAATCCGTGCTACTTTTGTTTGTTTTTTCAGTGTGTGACAGCAAGAACTTTCTAATAAAATCAAGTACTTTTTACTTTTCATTGATTCACCTGAAAAAAATTACAAAAATAGTTTGAAAATCTTGAAGTAAAAACCCTTGAGACTTCACCCAAGGAAGTAATTAATTTCTAGTTTATTTCTCCATTAGTTACCTGAAATCCTTCCTGAGTAATTATGAAGGATTTTTTTTTTATCATTCAACACCAACTTGGTAACTGACTATGGCTTCCTGTGAGATTGGAGGAGACTTAGGGTAATTACGTAACATCAGCAGATGACAATTTCAAGTACCAGGAGAATGAAGAGCTCACGAGGTCCTCCAACCAAACCAGACGGGCACAGACCTTCAGCAATAGTGCGTCAAAGGGCAGCAGGGCAACAGCCAGTCTCTCAGGTCAACAAGGGTCATTGTTTACAAACGAGAAAAGTTATTGTCAGCTAGGTACAAAAGGTTGAACTTTTGTTTGTAAAAGTGGGAGTTCACTGTCTAGAAGTTTTGGAGTGTAGCCTTCCTTCCAAATATTTCAATGGTGACTAAAAACTTTGAAGCAGACGGCATCAAATTACAATGGGTAACAGTGTCTCTCTATACTGTTTCCAGGATCAAAGAATATCTGAAATTGAATGAAACTTTCATGGAATCAAGTTTTGATGTCACAGAAATTGAAGAAGGTGATATTTTTTGACTGAAGTGTATTTGTATCACACAAAAAGGTGAAACAAGTAAGAAATACTGTGTTTGTGTCGGAGGACTTACACGAAGGACAGATATTATCGCAGGCAAAAACTGTGGATTATTTGTGGAAAAAGGTAGTGGACATTTCTGGGCTTTAGAAGTGAGCTAAGCAAAAGTGATCAAAGTTTGGCTTTAGTTACCACATTTATCAATCAAAGACTGAAATCTCTTTAATGATTCCAACATGTAAAAGTCAGACTTCATGGCAAGGTTGGGAAGTTCATACCACAAAGATGGCCACCAATTGAAGTTGGCTCAATTTTTCAGCAAGCTGTTTAGTTAACTTACAGGGTAATCAGTCACTGTCACAGTTCAGTCCACAGAATGAAAATGGAGGTCAGACAGTAGCTTCAGTTGACTCCAATGTCGCTTACTTAGACTTAACAGTGAATACTTGTCTATGTAACATTTTTTACCCTATATTGTTCAAATTCCAGGCTAAAAACCTTGTCATTTTAGCAATTACTTTATGGCCAATTTGGAAAAAGTTTGTCACCAAGGAGTGTTCAGCTGAAAGTGTAAGGACTTTGAAAAGGAGGTTAGCCATTGATAGGTCCATAGAGAGACAGAGCACAATGGAGCTCTGGTCTTGACCCGGACTCGCTGTCTATTCTAAAGTGGAGAGTCTCAAACTATTTCCAGTCCAAGAGGGAGTTTTGTGAAATGATAGTACTTTAGTGGCAATATTAGGTGAAAATGAATTCCTTCTCTTAACAAAGCACTAGATAATGCCACAGAACAAGAATGGCTTAATGAGGGGGTGGTAACTACAGGTCATTTGTATTCAGTTGTCTCATTTTCTACTGGGTCTATTTGATGCAGCTGTGAGCAGTATTTCAGTTCTTGCATTGCATATCAGCTTGATGGAAGAGGAAAAGTTGGTCAAGGATATTTATCAGATTTATATTCAGTTTGGTAACCCATGGCACCGACAGTTCAAGGATCAATGGTAACCAGGACAAACCTGGGATTTGAACCCATGGCCAGCTTGTGGTCTACGTGCTACAAAAATGTGTAGGGGTGATTGGGTAGCCTAATGGTTAAAGCATCTGCTCGTCTTGCTGAGGGCGGTGGGGTAGCCTAATGGTTAAAGCGTTGGCTCGTCACGCCGAAGACCCGGGTTCGAATCCCCACCTGGGCACAGTGTGTGAAGCCCATTTCTGGTGTTCCCCAAAGTGATATTGCTGGAATATTGCTAAAAGCTACGTAAAACCAAATTCACTCACTCAAATCTTGGTGGAATTACATCATCTGCCATGATTCAATAGCCTTGGGTTCAAATCCTGTTTTCTCTCTGATTATGATCCTTGGTGTGTTGGTTCCATGACCAGTAGAAGTAGTAAATGTCTGGAATCTACATTAGTATTGGCTTTCATCCAACACAAGTCAACATACTTGTATAAGCAGTTTAACGAGATCCATTGAATGCATTAATCTATGTGACTGGTTAGCAAGTTACTCTGTCTTTGGTTGTCTTATAAAACATATTTGTGTACGTCCAGTTCCACAGTGTCAAAGTATTATTCTGCCTCTCCGTAGCTTTGTCCATGCAATGTAGCTTATGGTATTCAGGGTGTACTTATCGGCTCACAAGACTCTGAGTTACAGATCATGATGAAAGCCTTGTCTGTTTGCTGTTAAACACACAGACAAATAGATAATGAAAGAGATTATTTTGATTAAAAGCAGTCTCTCGTTTAAACACTTAGGTGGAGTCCTTGGTTATTTTGAGAGCTCTACCACTTGAGCTTGCCCAGACAGACTTAGAGAGGTCATTTCACATGGTCAGTACATGGTCAATGAAGGGATGTGGTCTGGAGTCACTTGATTCACAATGAGTTTTGAGCGAAAGTTATTTCAAGCTGGCTGAAAATGAATAAAGAGTATAGATTGATGGCAGTAACGTGAATAGCGTGTGTTTGAGTTGTACTGCAAAGTAAGTCCCAACCAATGTTGGACAACCCTGTTAAGCCCCTTGCCTGAAGCTAGTGAAACTAAGTGTGGTCATGTTGATTTGAATCAAGCAGGATTCAGAGCCATGTGGGTCATGTTAAGTTGGCTGTCACTAATGCAGGACATTGCTCAGGTGTCCGAAGACGTAAGGACATTGACGGCACTGACCATTGACATTCTGCTGGGAACAGCGTGAGACATTTATGTCAGTCAGAATATTTTTAGATATTTTCATGTCAAGTTAAAATAATGAGTTCATGTATTGTCCGTTGGTGCCAATTTTGGTAAATGTACATGTTTTTATTGTACTGTTGCACAGTGTAGAAATTATCTTACACCATATCAGTGCAATGTCTGTCTTATCAAATTGTTTCACAATTTTATAACATTAACTATTTTTTTAAATATATATGTTTTCTTTGGTGGCATTTCAAGCTGTTTTTGAGATGGTTTAAAATGATAAACTCAACAGATATTCAGTAAAATTCAATTCACACCCACTCATATTTTTGGGTTCAGTCTGTGAGTTGTTAACACTTCTGTATAGATTTTTCTCAGTCTTTACTTATTGATGAATCTGATGTCAGGTTGAAATACAATAGAATTTTACATATACTTTCCTCTTTTGTTTTTCCAATGACAGTGTCTGACACCAGTGCAAATGCAAACAATGATAGCATCAGTGCTCGTACAAGAAATGGTAAGTTGCCAATGCTTCCATCGTAAGATATTGACTTAGCCTTTGATTAAGAGATTTTCCAAGTACCAACAGAGAGACCTAAAGACAGTCTGCGTACTTCTGAAGGTATTGTCATGTGGGCGGTTTTCCCTTTATTTCTTGGTGTTCTGCAAATAAACCAGGATGAGATTGATTTTGAAATTATTTTAATCCAATTGATTGGAACGTCATTCATGTTGTATGTCATTGGGTTTGTGCATTATCTTGGATAATATTTGTTGATCAGGGTCTTCAGGAAATCAACAGATAATTTTTACATTTTATTGAATTAGCTTCAAGATTAAAAGAAGTATTACTGATTTGTCCAGAAGACATATCTCGTGTTTGACAAATTTATGTTTAAAGAAGAGATTATTTGAGCCAGTATTGTGTAGTAATGGTTTCACTTTTGTCAGTAGAACATCTTTAATAGCGAATGCACAATGCCTTTTAGAAAGTGGTTTAGTGTAACATAACTGAGAAACTGTAATCCCAAATATAACATATGCTTTTTCTGTATCTATGTGTTACATATAAAACCCTGCCAAATATCAACATGTTGGTCTCTCTAAATGTTCCTGAAATCAGTGGAAACCCACTAATAATTCCCTATCTTGGGAAAAGCTTATCATTGACCCTTGCAAATGTCAGGATGGGCCATGGTATTTCCACCATGGTGTAAGGATCTTATGAAAACGAATAGTAGATTTGTTTGAGAATGTACTGACACTAGGTCAGGAACCCTCAATCACTTGTCAGCATCACAGACCCTGATTAGATTGGATGTAGGTAGTGGGTTGTCTCCCTTACTGCTATTGTTAACATCGTCATCATTAGGAATAGGAACTGGTGCCAACAGTGCTTCCAACACCATGTGATGAAGTGATCTGGAGAAAGGATTGTCATATTTGCAAAGAGAATTGTGCTGATTTGTTTGCCGTGTTAGATCTGTGGGTCCTAATGAGATTATTTTTCATATTCCATAGACAATACAGCCTGATCCTCTCAAAAATAGTTCTGTTACTAAGTACATGACAAAGATGCTGGCATGGACTTGTAAGTTATTTACCATGAAGTGGAATATTTTGCTGTGATTGCATTTCTGTCAGTTTCTGCCTTTAAAGTAATTTACGTGACTTGGATACAGTATTTTTAGAATAATCTCAACTAACGATTTGTAATTATTGATATTGTTCCATCAAAATTTCCTTAATGAGGGAAAATTGGCTATTTTTTTTTGAATGTAAGCTCACACAATAGTTTGATTTACTGGTATTTTTGTAGATATTTGGTTGCAAATAACTGCTTCAGTTTCCTTTTGAGACGGACTCACATCTTCAGACTTGCTAAATGGCCAAAGTAGTAAATAGATTAATACCATTGACGCCAAGTTGGTCTCAAGACAGCGGTGCTGTTCTGTCAGATGTTGCCAGTTCTGATATTTGGACTTTTCAAAGAAGTTCTGTCTTCTTAACACAGGACCAAGAGAGATTATTTCTCTAGGTGGTTTTGTGTAGTTAAAATGACCATCACAGATGTCAAACAAAATCTAGGGATTGCAAGTTTACCAAATAATTGTTACCAATACAGTAAACAATAGTTATAATGAACTCAAAGAGACCACTATTTGTAGTTTCTTAAACCGTAGTTTGTTAAATGCATTTTAGCTAAACTATGCAACAAGTGGCCAGCAAACAAAGAACCTGTGTGTTTGTTATGAGTATGACCATCAGGGCTCCAGATAAGGGCCGTATCGGCGTATGTACGGATAAAAAATAAGCCTGATATGGTGGAAATAATTTAGAAAACGTAGCAGATACACACCACAGCAATGGTTTATGGTCTTAGAATCATTTACAGACGTATTTATCTGAAAAAGGTTTGTTTTATTGTTCAACTGAACTGCTTATGCTCGTTTATGAAATGAAACACAAGATTACTGATACTCCATTAAATTCCATTCAGTACTCTAAATGTACTCTTAAGTTTTTCCAGTATTTCTATATAAAAAATAAGGAGTAGGTATTCCTAATGTTGAAAAATTATCTGGAGCCCTGTACATTATTGACATAGTTTACGGCAATATCTGAAATATCTGAAAAAAATATTCTTAAATGATTGCTGAAATGATTGTCATTTTTATGTCACCATTATCTTATATTCTTGTTCAATGTTTGGGGTTGCTTCACACCAATACAGACACTTGTATTCAGAATGTGGGTAAGATTGAAACAAGCAAAGAGATATTTAGGAAATAAATCTGATAATGCCATTTCACCTTGAGCTGGAGTTAATGTTTTAGGTAAACCTGGGTATCAAAATGAATGTATCTGACAAAACAAAAACAAAACAACCTTATTTATCTGGCAAAAATGTGTTTTGTGTAGTTTGGAAAGTTTCTTGCCCAAGGTATGTTTTCAACAAGTTTTAACATGGGTTGTCAAAATCTTGGAACAGCATAAATAGAGATAATGGAATTATCCTTGAGGCCACAGACAGCTGTCTGTATGGGAGGGAGAATATGTTCAATTCACAGAGAATTGTATACTACTTATATGACAAGAATATTAATAATAAACTTTGTTGAATACAGTGTAATGAACTATTCTTAAGCCATTGGGTTATGCTTGGGGGGCTAGGGTTGTGTAACTTCTATTAGGTACTACATTCCAGATGTCTGGTCTGGGCAGGAATGTATATTTTGGCTGGTTCTGATTTCATAAAGTAACTTTCTGATGTAACTTGGCCAGTACTCATGTCAGTGACTATGTGCCATTGCAGACTGCTGTTTATGTTTTGGGAGGTAAGAATTTAATGTAATAAGTATGGTCCACACTGATGGAGAAGGGTTTTAGATGTTGAATCTTAAAGTGCTGAGATGAATAAATGATAACAAGTGCTATATTTAATATCATATCCTTGGCTTACATGGATGTAATGCACAAATTCCTACCTGCTCACTGGTCCAGTTTGCACACAAAATACCTTCTCAGCTCCCTAGGGAGTGTACTGTCCAAGAGCCTGTTTGCATTTACGTAGCCCTTTCATGCTATTGGGTACCCACTTGCTGCATGAAAAGATCCCTATTTCATTCAAAGTCTAAGACTAAGATGTCACCCCATGTTTTAAGACATGTTTCAGTGTGAGGCAGACCTGTAACAGAATATAATCCTGAGTGCTATCAACCACCTGATCCGTAATCCTTACAATGTATATTATCACTTATCACCCTGATCCTTGATATGATCTGACCCGTGAAAGTCCGGTTTAGAATATTGATCTTCAGTAACCCATGCTTGTCATAAGAGGCGACTAACGGGATCGGGTGGTCAGGCTCGCTGACTTGGTTGACACATGTCATCAGTTCCCAATTGCGCAGATCGATGATCATGCTGTTGATCACTGGATTGTCTGGTCCAGACTCGATTATTTACAGACTGCCGTCATATAGCTGGAATATTGCTGAGGTCTGTGTAAAACTAAACTCACTCACTTTATATGATCTTTACTTCTTTCTCCTCCATTCACTCATTTTAGGTTCTCTTATGACTTAAGGAGTATTTCTTGTGACTCAGTAGTATCAGTATCTGAAAAAATCCACAGTGTTTCATGAACCAAGACTCACAACAGAGAGTGTATGTTGATGCCAATGTATTGTCAAAGGCCATGTTAGGAACTGAGTCATATTGGGCCCAAGAATTGTTCCACAATGGTCAGATAGTCATACGTATTTATGTCTCTTGAGGTTTTCTTTTCGGTCATTGCCATCATGAATGTCACATAATCTGCAGATAACTACCCATTAAACAGAATGGAAATTGCATTGTGTCCAGTTACCACCAGTTACTCAACAGTTGCTGCTGAAGTAAAGATAATGAAGTGTTGGGACATATCTAGAAAAGCACAGGACAGCATTAATCAGCACTAGATTCTGAATAAACATCCATGTTGTAGATGGTCTTTAGTTTCCCTGCCTCAGTGTTTGACAATAAGGAAGTCGGTGCCCAAATGTGGATGTCATAGTTTGAGTGATCGTGGAGTGTCTTCCTGGTGCATTGTGGGCCTGCTATCCTCCTGACCTATTTACCCATAGTTCTCACTCTGTTTGTCATTTTCCTCCCATTAGTGTGGGCGATTAAACACCGGTGACCTCTTGCTATCGCCAAGAGGAACTCGCGAAATTCCCTTTCAAAGGTATTAGTTGTGCATAGTGCTTTGACGTTGGTGAAATAATGGCTTAACGTAAGCACCATAGATATTTCCGTGTTGCTCCCCAGTAGATGCTTATTACTCTGTAAAGCCATCAAAACCAATGAGATTCATATTTCCAAGTTCCGTCGAAATGTATTGAGTATGCTTGATTGCACACATGTCCATCAAGCATGCCTTTAACGATTTGTTCATTGCTAAAGGAAGCAAAATTAACAATTTTTTTGGACAAATTGCTTTTTCTCTTGTGCTATTTTTGATTCCTTCTAATTGATGTATTGATTATTTGAAACACAGTTTTTACAGGGCAATCAATTTGACAAGGATTTATATATGTATTTGGGGTGATGAATAAATTTACTGAGGGTCATTTTCAGATATTTCTGTATTACAAATAATAGTGACTGCCTGCTTGTCTATCTCACTGTTGGTTAAATGTGAAAAATCAAATAGATTTTTCACCATGCTGGTGATGGGATGTTTTTTAAATGTAGGTTGTTGTTTTCTTTCCATGAAATACATTTGTCTCACAGGAACTGGTGAAAGGAAAATATTCTAATCTGATACCAGAAAAGTGATATATCTTAGGGTTTTTTTCATTACCAACATGACACGTGGCCAAATAGGGCCTGAATATTGCATGACGTATCATGAGGCCTCAATAACTCACCAACTGCAATGATCTACTCAACCATTCTCTCACCCACTCACTCATCTCACTCATCTCACTCATCTCACCAATCCCTTGGGGCGGTGGGTAGCCAAGTGGTTAAAGCATTCGCTCGTCACGCCGAAGATCCGGGTTTGATTCCCCACATGGGTACAATGTGTGAAGCCCATTTCTGGTGTCCCCCGCCGTGATATTGCTGGAATATTGCTAAAAGCGGCGTTAAACCATACTCACTCACTCACTCAGTGAGTCACCAATCCCACATTCATCCACTCACCATCAACTCACCCACTGTCATGCCATCTCACCAATACCTCATTCATCCAATCTCACCGCAACCTCATCCATCTACTCACCATCACCTCACCCACTCACTCACCCACTGTCCTGCCCTCTCACAAATCCCTCATCTATCAACTCATCATCTCACCAACAAATTCAACCACACAAAGGAATAACTGTAAATCATACTTAAACTTTGGGCCACTAAATATGACAGTAGAGACTTAAAAACCATTGCATTGTTAGTTACAAATGACTGTTGTTGAGAAACCATTGTTTCAAATTTGATCAAATGCGGATAAGTTGGTTTTCACTCATCTTTTAAAGTGGTAGCAAGCATTATCACAGATATACAAAGTTCAAAGAAATACCACGTCTTTGTTTCAAGAACTTATTAAATTTTGGCTCCAACTGTCACTTTTAATGAATCTATAAGAATCCCTGTTACTATCCCATCAAAGAATCACCTGCAAGTGCACTGATTGCCTAGGGACACATGATGACTTGAAGCTCTCGTCACAGAGTGACATTTCCGTCTCACAGAGACATGAAGTCAGTAACGGTCTTTTGGTTCAGTGCAACCGTGTTTATAGCTTTCTGGTCTGAAAGGAAATACAGTTTTGTTGCTGTGTCATTTACTAGCATCAGTTTTCTGCTTTGATGTACAGAGACATCTTGATGATACATTCAAATTAGAAGCATTGACTTTTTGCTCATTTCAAATCTATAAGATCCTAAAGAGTGTTTGTCCATTGATCTGGCAAAACATATTTTTACACTAAAGTCTTGAATGACTGATGCTGCTTTGCAGGTGTTGTTTTTGATCGATTATCTGGCTTGTCGAAACCAGATAAAGTTTTGTCCAGTTAAGAATCATCTTTGGTTTGTGAGATGTTCTGTTGAAAATATTTGATTGATCGTGGATTTCAACACTGAAGTTTGAAATATTGGTATGACACATGTTATATGTATAGAGAGAGGTGTGGTTACATTCCAGCCGTTAATATGCCTATGTCAGCATCTTCCAAACAGGAATAAAAATTAACCAGTGTGTTACAAAATGGTTGTCCATGTTGCAAATGTGCAGGTTTAAATGTTTAAATGTATGTAATGTAACCTGTATTGTAAATGTATGATTAAACATGATGTACACATCCAGACACAACTAATGCACTGCCTCCATGATGAAGCTGCTGGGACAGCAGAAGGTTGGAAGTAGGATCCTGTTTATGTGACTTAAATGATCTATAGACTTACTGTTCTAATTAAATGCTCTATAGACTTACTGTTCTAATTAAATCACATGTTGGTTATAACTGTGTTGATTATTTAGATAATATTGAAACATGATAGCACTATAACAGATTAGTATAAAGCACATAATAACAAAAACATACAAAATACATAACTAGCCTGTAAGGAACTCTGATTAAACCAGCCGTTAATCTATTGTGGCTTGTGTGCTGTGCTGTGCTGGTGAAGTGCCGAGAGTTGTTATTTTACAAAAGGCTAATCAGGCATAAACTGTCTTAAACAAAGGTGTGACTCAAGCTATCAATCCAACCAACAGCTACCAAAAGGCAGTTAAATAAAACCAAAGTTGAATTAAAAACAACTCAACCAGGAGCTTAGTGAATGAGCTGCACAAATTTATTATATTCTGTACATCACAGTAAAAACTTAATACACTTATTACAACTTTAAGTGTATACAAATATGTAAAATAACAAAATTAAAGATCTAATAACACATTGCTTCAACACAACACTGTGTCATAAGAGGCGACTAACGGGATCGGGTGGTCACCGATATGGTAGTCTTGGTTGACACATGTCATCGTATCCCAAGTGCGTAGATCAGTGCTCATGCTGTTGACCACTGGATTGTCTGGCCCAGACTACATTATATACAGACCACCGCCATATAGCTGGAATATTGCTGAGTGTGGCGTAAAACTAAACTCACTCACTCATTACTTCATAATGTTCATTGCATGGAATCAGTATACAGTGTCTGGGCGGGTACACATGCTAAACTACGATATCTCAAATTCTATAGCACTGTAACAACTTTAGATGCTCTCGCATGCACTTGCACATGCACACACGCATGCACTCGCACATGCACACACGCATGCATACGCTGATCACCCTTTACCATAAACAATTCAGTACATGATTTTAAGGGGGATTTTCGATAATTCCCACATGTCATTATTCTCATGCTGTTTTCATGTTAGAGTGGCATGGTTCAAATTTGAAAACTTTTCTCATTGAACTTTTTCATTAAAATATTTCTGTGGAGTTAATGTAGTGATGACTGGAGTAAAGCTATAGTCAAGTTACAAACAGAATTATTCACAGTTGATCTAAATTTGTCTTCATCGGTCTTAAAATCTAAACCGTGTTTTGTGTTCAATGTGTGATAAAAGTGTAGCTTCAGTGTTCCTGTGTGAGTTGTTGCAGGATTAATGGGCTTTAAAACAGTGAGCTAATATGCTCACACTGGTTCCATCGAGCAAAAATGGCTTCAACTGTGAACAAAGCACCTATAGTTTCACAGCTTGAAACATTGAATGAGTCTATCAGTCTGTCAAATATGAAGTTAATCAATTGAGTAAAGGCTTAAATTGGTTACCAAACACTTATGGTAGCCAGCAGGAAGAGAAAAATCGTTATCGTTGAAAATCGTTGTGTGGCAAAGAAACTCTTTACTGCTGAATATTTTTCCTTGTGTTCGGAACAAGGTAGATAGATGTTTTTCAAATGTGATTATATTTGTATTGAGAACCTTGCAGATGTTGCCGGATGCTCTGTGGTCTTAAAGGTTCTCATACAGTAGAAAAAGGTTTATCAACAATCTAGACTTAACA
This sequence comes from Haliotis rubra, assembly GCF_003918875.1. Taxonomy (NCBI): domain Eukaryota; kingdom Metazoa; phylum Mollusca; class Gastropoda; order Lepetellida; family Haliotidae; genus Haliotis; species Haliotis rubra. Next base: position 1,136,065 of record NW_025767501.1, read on the forward strand.
TGTGGCTTTTTCCTACTTTGTATAAATACTTTATAGCAGTATTTATGGTGATTTTGTTGTGGAGCATACATGCAGTACATTGATTTAAGCATTCCTTATAGCCTCACTGATATCCCAGTGAATACTGTGACATACAAGTGATGCAGATGTGAGCACTTTGGCCTGTTTTTTGGTGAAGAAGATATATTGTCCTCAGGTTTTACCCAAATGAATAAACCACTCTCTGGAAATGATATATGTCCTTGAAAATGAAATGGAGGAGTTGAAAAACATGTTAGTGCCTCCTTTCAGAGAAAAAAAGATCATGTTTTTAAGGAATTGACATTCTATCAAACTGGAGCAAAATGATTCTGCCTCCGTTTTTAACATTCAGTGTAATTGTTCAATGGACATGCTGGATGACCTGATAAAAACAGCCAAACAAATTTCATCCTTTCAGAGAAAATGGCCAAATATTCTGTTACATATTACCCAATGCTCTCATAGTCTGGCAGTAGGTAAACAAATTTATATGAATACTACTTTTATAAAAGTACAGACCACTTATCATTTTTGAGTAGTGTATTTAAGTGATGGAATTAGTGAAAAAATTGCTGTGACTTATAATCGTTACTTTTCTAATCTAAAAACCCAATGTGTTAGAGACCATATCCATGATCCAAAGATAAAATATACATTCATCTGTATGAACATTATCAATACTATGAATTATGCTGAAAATGTTCCTTCAGCTAGCATGCTGCTACAATATATTTTTCTCAGGACTAATGATCTAAGGCACTTTGATATTTGCTGGGAGTGGAGGGTTGAATCATAGATGTTGAAAAGACCTCTTGTCTGGTCAAGGCCGTTCCCATGGGTACATTGGTAAACACCATGAAGGACTTTCTTCCCTCATTAAACTGACATTTCCAGATAAAACTGTGACTCTGATCAAAGTAGTCATAACTCCAACTCACACACTTCCTGGACATGTGAGAAGTGAATCTTTCAGTCTTAATTGCAGTTATCAGTAAGTAGACTGTCTGGTCAAATTGAGACCAAGGGTCATCAGGCTTCTTGTGGGAGGCTACCTTTAATACTCAATCAAAGGAAGACTTGGCCAAAAGGACGGTTGCCCTTTAAGTAATCTGCCTGGCCAAAATGAACATGCAGAGCTCAATACCCTATAACTGCGGGCATTTTATTTGCCCAATGCTGCTGTATGATTCTCAGAGACGTATGATCCATTCCAACCTAATTTCAGAGACAGGACTGCCCGAAAGTGAAGCTATAATCTCCTTCCCCCACCCCTTGAATTACAAAACGTCTGATAAGCAGCTCATTGACTGCAGTTAATAATGTGATAAATATCAAAGAGAACAGTAAACCCAGCCAATTGAGATAACAGTCCAGACTATAGTGTAAGTAAAGTCTTAAATAAACATGAAATCCACTGATCTGAGATAGGCTATACCCACCAAATCAAGACTTGGTTCTACATCATTTTCATGGTCTGACAGCTCTTGTTCCCACTTAAACAATCACTGATGCATGTGCTGTTGTCATATTTGGCCTTTTGCATCCATGTAACGGTGTTTCCCATCTGACTTAGTACTTGATTGATGCTAAGACCATTGTCTAGACGACCCCAGACGTTGTTTAGTCTAGAAAGCCTTGGTCAGTCAGGCTTAGGTTAGAGGTATGACAAGTAAATCTCGTGCAGCATGATCTTGTTTAGTCTACAGATCTGGAACAAGGTCAGCCAATATAGGTAAAGGTTCTTGTTAATCAGTTTTGTGAGTGAGCTTTATGACCGGGTCTCATCTTTGGCTATAGTTTACTTGTTAGGGGTTTCAAACATTTTGCTTATCAAGTCTGGGTTAGGTTAAACAAAGCTGTTGTGTAATCAAAGTTTCATTTTCCTTTTATCTTGGCTGGACATGTTATTGTTAAAATGTAAATGCTTCTTCTGTTTCAAGTGCTGGTTGTTTAATGTGTTTACAGTAACTAGTGCCTGGATTTACTATCCCAGGAATCTTTGTTCCCATGAGGTGTTTGTCATGGCCACAGATTGTTTGGAACCTATATCACTTCCTATCATTCAAAGAGTGAACAAACAATTTCTGTTTGAATTGTGAAACTGTATCTTTTCATATTTCGAATTTATCAATGGTGAATCAGTCAGATAAAAAATAATAAAACATTTATATTGGGTCTTTTTGTACTTGCTGTGGTCTATTCTGTAAACTGAAAAATCAAAAAGTGACACTCTGATGACCAGCTCAGTATTTATGTGAAGTACTGGTATTTGCAGAGGTGGGCAGATATCATAATGGGAATACTTTCTTTAGACTTCTTAGTTTGATATATTTAGCATATGACTGACATTCCTGAATGAATATCTCAGTGGTGTTGTAATCAGTTGTGTTAAAGGCTGATGCCAACTCTTCAGCCATCATCAGACAAGCTGTGTATCTGTGTAAAATATGCACAAACTTAAAACGATGTTGCAGTTAATTTTTATTTGAATGCATACCTAAACATATGTTAATTTACTGAGCCCCATTAGATTAACAATCCCATGCATAACTTACTATTTAATGTTGATATGTGATGCATTTTACAAAATACTACACATGTACTTCTTGAATTTTTAGCTTCCAATCAAAGGGTCAATTCAAAAATGCCAAATTGATCAAATTTAAGAGAGTGAAAACCAGGGTTACTCAATGAAAAATGTAAAATATCCAATTAGATTGAAAACGAGGGAGTGAATTCCCAATGGCAAGAGAGTTTTTTTCTGGAGCATTGCCTTCAGATCGAATTTGTGCATGTGAATTGTTTTCTTCAAAATATGGTATGATATCATTGATTATGGAAAATTGTCATTATGAAGCTGATAATTGACACTTTCTATTTCAACTACATACATTTTCATTGGTTATCAGGGCAATATCTGAGTGAAATGTAATGTTATCTTAAAATGATCTATTATGTTCAGCAGAAGGGTCCATTTTGGTGAAATTGCACTGGTGGAGTTTTTTATCAGTGTTGTCTCATCTATCAACAGAAGCTGGATGCCTCTGTTTCTCCATTCTTGTAGACTCAGTCAGTTCATTTTTAGATTCACAACTCTTACCCATTCGATGATGAGATTGGCTTCACTGCATTTGCATTGATGGACTAGCAAAGAACGGTAAATATAAATCCTTATTTGGCTGACAGTAACAAACTGTTGTTTTATCAATCAGGTAAGATTTCTCTCATGAGGGTTGTTTGTAAGCTCTTGCATGAAGAGAAGCAAAATATTACTAAAAACATATTGATGGCAGTGTAATTGCTTTGGAAAGAGGAGACTTAGAAGATTTAACAGGTTTATGTTACAAATAATGGTGTTGCTGAAAATGAAACTTGGAATATTAATCAGATTGAATATTTCTGGAAAACGTTTAGAGAATTCTCAGAATTATATTTGTTGTTTGAGAACTAGAAACAATGAAAATTAATTAGAAAAGTTTAAATTTAAATGTTTTTGGTAGAGCTGTTTCTGATCATTTTGTTGAATTTAAGGTATGGCGGTGTTATGGACCGGATCTACACCAGTTTCACTAGTGCTATCAATAATAGGCTGTTTTTATAGGCAAGTTACACTGCTGGCATATTTGAATCCATGATTAGATTATCCAGTTACTGCTAAGGGACATAACTCTACATAATTAATTGCTACTCCCCAGACCACTTTGGCACCACTGCCTTATTTTGGAGTAAAATGTAAGTCGTAGGCAAAATGTTATGGAAATACATCCTGAATACATAATAGCAAGAAATATTCCATTCCAATTAACCATGGCTGGCCCTTTTTTTCAAAGTAGATCTGCAAGTCATTCCACTGGACTCATCTCTGGTAAGGCTGTGTGATCTTCATAAAAAGCACCCAGCCTATTACACTTCTGTACATAAGCTACCAATAACCTTCCATCCTTGGTTTTATCCTGGTGCAGGTTGTGGCAAGACTGAGGTATCTGTAGACTTCCCGGACTATACTGTGTGTCATAAACACACATGTAAACATCATCGCTATGAGTAATTCCAACATATTTTTGTATGTTTTTCTGCCTGGAAATGACACGTTGTAGGTTATGGGCAATGTAGCAGTCTAGACCAATAGACCCAAACTAATTGGATTTCTTTTCCAGTGTTAATTATCTTGCACTTGTGGATGGAAGGTATTTGAAGAGGTGTTGATGTCTTATGTGTTTCTAAAAAGACGGCCAACGTCAGCCTTTCTTCATTTTCAATTGAAAATCGTCTTTTCACACTGTGTAGTGACGCAGATGCAGAATTTAGCGAAAGGGATGGATTTGGGTCAAATATTTCTGTTGAAAAATGTTCCTGAGGATGCTCTGTGTGAGATAATTATTTTCTCAGTAAAAATATAAGGCCTGGATGATACATTATCTTGTGAATATAGTATTTCTCTTCTAAACATTGTTCCATCTGCTACTGATAGGCATATGTCAGACTTAACTCTCACCTGCACACATTACTGCAAGGTTGTTAATTTGCTCCGAGAGTTTGATGCTATGTAAACCAGATAATGAATATCTGATAGTTATCTAGCTATTCATTTTATCTCTGTGACATGAAACATTACATTGAGTATGTTGACAAGCACTCACTGCTGAAATGAATAAGACCAAACTTAATAGCTTTGTCAACACACATGGAGCCTAGTCACACAGACACTGAGCTACATCACTGGCCTGTGAATAAAAATACGGAAATAAAAGTTTCTGGATCATTTTAGATGGGTAACACGCTGTGTAATGCGCTGTTATAAATCATTGGATATCTTGTCTTTAATGACATCATTCCATTGCCTTTCGATTTTCACCATTTGTTCTCCAGACATGGACATTTTGTATATTCTGTGTAGTCACAAAGGGAGAATGGGTTATAGACAGGTGTGAAACATTACATACATAGCTTGTTAATTCTACTTTAAGAGTACACCTGGAATATGTATTTTATGATAAAATATAAGGATGGGATACAATTTTTAGCAGTGTGTGGATTTGGGTTCAGAATAGGTCCCTTCTGCCTTATGTTTGAGTGAGTTCAGTTTTATGCCGTTTTCATGACGCAATATCGTGGCAGGGGACACCACAAATGGGCTTCACACATTGTGCCCATGTGGGGAATGGAACCTGGGTCTTCGCTGTGATGAGCGAATGCTTTAACCACTAGGCTACCCTACCACCCCACTTTGTGCTTGACATTCATGCTGTATAAAATTGTGATCAGCCTTGAATAAGGCTGAAATATTCTTTAATATTTGGACTCTAAGACTCCTTATACTGACAGAGCCTGACAACTGAATGGTGGACTTGTGTTTCTTCATGTTAGGCTTGGAGGCCCACTGAATCAAGTGTATGCTTACCACAGCAAAGATGAGAGTTCATTTTCAACATGTGTGAAGCCTTTCCTAGATTGCCCCAGTTGTAACACTGGAATACTGCAGAAAGCAGTGAAGAAAATACATTCACCCACTAACATGATTATGTCGGTCAGCCGTTCTGGACAGATATATCCAGCTGTCTTTCAGTTTTTTGTTATGTTCATCAATATTTAACTGGTGTTATTCATCACAATTAGTGAAATTAGAATGAAATGTGGTAAATGTTTATAGAAGACCCTTCCTGCTGCGACACAGATATATTTGTTCCCAGGTAGTAGACAAAAGACTATCAAGCTTCTGGATTCAGCAGAGATCAATTGAATCTGTGCAGCATGAATCTTTGGAATATTTAGTTCTTGATTGTGTGACAACCCACCAAGAAAACACAGTTGTGAACAGTTATAATTGTCCTGTATTGTTTGTAGTCATGTATTGAAAATGTATTTGTCCCGTTACATGAAATGCTTGTCCAATCAATAGGTCAAAGGTCAGAAAAGATCAATATGCTAATCAATGGAATCGGAATTGTCGTGATTAACATCATGTGAACAATTGAATGCATGGTGGGAGGACTCGCTGGATCGGCAACACAAGGTTTGAATAACCTCCGATGACTTGTGAAAACAACATTTTATTGCAGTCAGTGTTCCAACAATGAATCCAAATGAGGACAAATGGGGAATAAAAGAGCTTTGATTTCTTCATACATGAAATGTCACTGATGACATGTGACGAGGTTCATCTGCATTTGGTTTGATTTCCTGTACATTTGACATTTTTATGAGATATTGACAGGGTGACATGGAGATGCATGGAAACGCTTCCTGAATATCTGCTGGTGTGAGACTTTCGGGCCAAACCAGTGTTAATGGGTGCTTTGTTTGTTTCTTGGTTTACACAACTTTCAGCAGTGTTGCAGCTATATAACATGGCCTGTAAATAATGGTCAGACTATGCAGTGACTGATACTATGATCAAAGACCTAAACCATCAGATTTCTGTGACATAATATTTACCAAATATAACTGGAACATTTGATCCATTTTGTCACCCTTTATGATCAGCACAGGCTGCTGTAGACTTGCACAAGTCTCTAAGCTCAAAATTAATAGTTTAAATGATAATTTCTAAAAAAAATAATAACAGACTGGGGTGGTTGTACTGTCCGCTTATCTAAACTTGCCTCTTTAAATCCATGGGCTTAGCATTTGGTACAGCCTTGGAGCAAGGCTATGGTTGGTAGGGACTTGTTTAAACACAGATTACCACAGGGTGTTAATGGATGCAGAATGATAATTGTCCAAACAAACTGGGAGAGATCATTTCTAATTGCATGGAGTGACAACAGCTGGAGGGTTGTATGGAGGAGAATGGCTTTTTTGACTGTCCCGATTGGACCAGTTTAATGTATTTCCATCTTATGGGATGGACTTTGTGAATGTATAGAAGGTATGACCAGATATTACATGGTCAGTTCTTCATGAAACTGTAATGAAGAGAGGTTGTACTGAGAACAGATTTGTACATTATGATAACTGAAAGTACAGACATTATTGTCATATGGAGAATACAGAATATAGCACAGGATACATCTCTAGTATCCGCTGCTTGTTGAAAGGGTATTTACTAAGAATTAGCTTCTGACACTGGTCATGTGTCAACTCACCTGAATGATGTATATTTGATTATTTAAAGGCCACCATACATTGTACTATCAAGGCAGACATTTGGCAACAAACATTATTCCTTCATGCATTTGAATAATTTCAAAATGAAAGAATATCATCTAATAGTTTCTGAATAATAAGTTCCACTCTGTTCATCATGCAAATCTGCATCACAAAGATGATTACCACAAGATTGTCAGAATTTCTTTTGTGTCTTCTCAAGAAGACAGAATTGTGTGAGTATAAGCTCGTCTTGATCTCGGGGGAGGTACCACACTAGACTGGTCATTGTGTTGTCGGATATTGTTTGGCATGTAATAATTGTATGTGTAGTTCTTCCAGCAATACTCAAGGTGTTCCACTTTCCTCCTTCACAGGTCTTGTGGATTCCAAAGTTAAAAGCAAAGGTTAACCTAGACATCAATATGTACAGAACTAAGTGTGAGGTCGGTAAATAAATTTGCCTGTTAGTTGTTTAATGCCACACTCAGCAATATTTCAGCCATATGGCAGCTGTCTGTAAATAATCCAGTCTGGACATGATAATCCAGTGATCAACAGCATGAACATCAATCTTTGCAATTGGGTTTTGATGACGTGTCAACCAAGTCAGCGAGTCTGACCACCTGATCCCATTAGTCACCTCTTACAACAAGTTGCTGAAGACCCAATTCTACCCCGGATCTTCTCATGTGTCAGTAAATATGCACAAAAGGTCAATGAATGAACAAAAATATTATATTGAAACACAGGATTAGGTTTGTAATATTTAATATGCCCTATTACATAAATGAATGAACACATGAATGTCCAGTATTTCTCTCAGTGGAATGTCTTGAGAGAGTGGTCTAGGAAACTATTTGTCACAGTTGAGTGTCTTGAGAGAGTGGTCTAGGAAACAGTATTTGTCACAGTGGAGCGTCTTGAGAGAGTGGTCTAGGAAACAGTGTTTGTCACAGTGGAGCCGCTTGAGAGAGTGGTCTAGGAAACAGTATTTGTCACAGTGGAGCGTCTTGAGAGAGTGGTCTAGGAAACAGTATTTGTCACAGTGGAGTGTCTTGAGAGAGTGGTCTAGGAAACAGTATTTGTCACAGTGGAGGTCTTGAGAGAGTGGTCTAGGAAACAGTATTTGTCACAGTGGAGTGTCTTGAGAGAGTGGTCTAGGAAACAGTATTTGTCACAGTGGAGCGTCTTGAGAGAGTGCTCTAGGAAACAGTATTTGTCACAGTGGAGCGTCTTGAGAGAGTGGTCTAGGAAACAGTATTTGTCACAAGGGAGTGTCTTGAGAGAGTGGTCTAGGAAACAGTATTTGTCACAAGGGAGTGTCTTGAGAGAGTGGTCTAGGAAACAGTATTTGTCACAGTGGAGTGTCTTGAGAGAGTGCTCTAGGAAACAGTATTTGTCACAGTGGAGTGTCTTGAGAGAGTGGTCTAGGAAACAGTATTTGTCACAGTGGAGCGTCTTGAGAGAGTGGTCTAGGAAACAGTATTTGTCACAAGGGAGTGTCTTGAGAGAGTGGTCTAGGAAACAGTATTTGTCACAGTGGAGTGTCTTGAGAGAGTGGTCTAGGAAACAGTATTTGTCACAGTGGAGTGTCTTGAGAGAGTGGTCTAGGAAACAGTATTTGTCACAGTGGAGTGTCTTGAGAGTGGTCTAGGAAACAGTATTTGTCACAAGGGAGTGTCTTGAGGGAGTGGTCTAGGAAACAGTATTTGAAGCTGGCAGAAAAGTTGTTCTGTCTGCACTAGGGTAGCTGTTATTTTGTACAAGGCTTTGATTTATTCTTCTTGAAACTGTTCCCTTCAAGAATAATTGCTCAAATGATGAAAATTTTTCATGAAGGTAGCTAGGGAGGTAACTGTAATTTCTCTACAAGACATGTTACAATGGTGCGGCCAACAGCTTACAGTATATATTGCCACACAGCACAACTCTTGTATAAAATCACTTTGGCTTGGTTTGTGATGCCAATATGGCCTGTATGGTTCAGTCCTTTCTTTGATATAGACTTCAACAACAATGCATGGTTGAAGTGATAATATTGAGTGTATTTCTTTTGGTTGTATTTTACTCTGCAGTTTGTAGTATTCGAGCCGTATCACCACAAACCAGTGAGTGAAAGAATGAACATCCTCCAATGTCATCAGGGAAGGATAATTTTCTGTCAGCCTTCTACCACAGCTTTCTATCCCAGGTGTCTATAGTGGGTGTATGGACTGAGGGTGGACGACTGTAGACCAATCACCTGCATAATCAGAATATCATCCTTAAACTTGGAGCAATCTTATCATTACCATCTTATATAATCAATGCTGCTTACACTGTATAATCTCACCAAAATATTTGACCAGGCAATCTTGATCCTAATTTCAATATGGCAGTCATGGCAACCATCTTGAAGTGCCCTTCTTGAACCTCTGGCTGTGATTACTTATTCTCTTTTCAGATTAGTTCATTTGGTAATTTAGTTAAGAGGAGAGTAAGGCATTTTGACACTGATTACTTTGGACATTGTCAGGTTTATTAATGTTATCTGGAAAGTTTAAACCCTTGTTCTGAACTATGTTCAATAGATTGTGATCTGGATTATATACTTTTATGCTTTTGACATTATCTAAGAACTTTAAGAAGTGTAGAACTTGTGAAATAATGCATTCAATAAAATTCTGTATTTTATGCCTAATGTGAGTGTGTGTGCAAGTGTGCGTGTGTGTATTACTCTATGAAGGCACAATTTGAACTGCACAGGTCATCCTTCCAAATTCTGCTTCTCCTCCCCGATTGTGTTTCTAGGTTTCTCCGCACCATACCCGAGTCCATGGATTTTATCAAAGTATTAGACATCTCAGACCTACAACGCTTCAGGCTTTCTTCCCACTTTAAGCTGACATACTGGGATGTAACTGGAATACTGTTGAAGGTTTGGTGAAACCCAACTCACTCACTCACTCTGTTAAACCTAGAACTGCCCAAGGCCTGCAAATCTAAATACAGTCCTAAATACTGCGTGGAAAGCAGAGTAAATAAGAAGACTTGTCTTGAATTATCCATGTAGATTATTGTCCTGCCAGAGGGCATCTTGAGACATCTCAATGGCCCTTGTGAGCAGAAGACCCATATTTGACGCAACATTGTTTGAAAGAAAATCGAACCAAGGCACTATGGCTTTTATTCCCCCGACATGTAAATGTACTCCATGTTGGCCCGGTTGGGTTAAATGGAAGATGCATTTGACAGTCTCCATACCCTTTTCCCAATGAGATAAAGCAAATGTCACACTTTATATTCATTTTCATGTTTCATACTTTCATGTATGATGACCATATCTATATTTACATGGGTGAAAGTTGTGTCAGAAAAATGCTGCTCTCTTTTTTTCTTGGCATATAAAATTGGGTTAAAGTGATGTAAATGTCTGTCTGTGTTGGAATCTATCAACTAATCATTTTCAGAATCATGAGATGAAAGAGTACTTGAATGAAAGCTGAAATCTGAATATATTTTCAATTATCTGTGTGGATGTATCAGTCTAAACATAAAGGGTTATTTTGGCTTTCTTGCCATTACAGAATATTTTACATGTATTTTTCAAACGTTTCTGAATCAATTCAATTTAGTGTCAGCTGCTGGTGAAGTTCAATTCTGAAGTCCAACTAAAAGCCATTTGCTTTTACATTGTGAAACTCTGCACACATATCAACCTTTGTGGAGGTGCCATTTTCATGGAAACAAGTGGGACTTAAAAGCAACTCACTGTTGAGTGTTTCAGCCACAAATTTCAGAACTGATGGATAATATTTAACCTGAGTTAGATGTAACCAAGGAGGACATGTCACCTCCTGATGACTCTTGTTCAGCTGAGACTGTTGTAATTGACCAGGCTCTTATATAAATATTTCAAGTGATTGGTTGCAGACATTTTAAACTGTTTCTATTGTCCATGCTTTCAAGCCATATCTAAAAGTAGTCTTAATTGTTTCCAGGAATCAGTTTCCATGGTTTCATTTGTACCTAATGTTTGTCAATCAAAACCAAATATATGTCAAATTTATATTTTGATCCTTTGAATCTTTGACTATTTCATTACATAAATGAATGTACTCCTAAAAGGTAGCTGATCAGCATTAACATCTGGGACTAGAAGGTTTTAGACCTGATGTGTTTGTCCAGTGAACAATTGACATTAACAGTCACACCAATCTCATGTCATGATGGTCAGCCCGGATATGTCTGCTGTGCTAAGGTCCAGATTGACCACCATTTCCTGTCTTGTGTCATTTACAATGATTGAAATTTACGACTGCATGTCTTTTTTCCTCTTTATTGGCTTCCTTGTCTTTCTTGACTGGTTGTTCTGGCAAATTGAAATAGACTATAAATGACCTTCAAATGTGGTCCACGATTGAAATTTATCTTGCATGAGAACGAATTTGGACTGACTCCTCCTCCTAAGATTGTGTGGATGTTTTGGACAGCATGGACAGCGCTATAAAGTCTTCAGTTGGCCATTGATCTTGTGAACAATACGTCCACAATGGGGACACCGAAATGGCCTTTGAAATTAACCTTTGCTGTTTGTTAGCACAGGTTGTAAGAGGATGAGTAAGAGTCAATAAAGTGAAATCAGATGGATCTTGGTACAGCTGCTCTTTCCTGAGATTAAACTGGAGTCGCGTTAACGTAAATGGGAGGGTACTATGATCAGTCAGCTCTTAAGCACATACACCACTAAATGCACCTGTCCCTTTTATTTTAGAGCTCAGACAGCTATATGGAGAAGGGTAATGGCACATTTTTATGATCTGAAAATGTTGTCTAAATTGTCACACCAAGGATACTTAAGGAAAATTGATGTGCTTCTCCTGTTGTGTCTCAAGGTAGATTTTGTGTTTTATGGTATGGTTTGGCAATAAAATTGTCTCTCTTTGAATGGAACTGTACAATTTGTATGGTGTAAACAGTGTTACATTTTTATGAAAGTTTGTCAGGTTTTACAGCTTCATGGATTTATTACTTAGATGTTCTCTGAATGTGTAAAGAATAGCATTTAATTCACTCATTCACTCACTCACTCACTCACTCACACACTCTCTCATTTATTCCTGATATGAGGTAACATATTTAGAGCAACACGCATCCTGGTACCGAACATGCATTCAAAGGTTACCAAATCTTTCCAAGAACCAGATGAACAGCCTACGGCCATATCAATTATCCAGTTCTGTCATCAATATTAGAATGAATGTTTGCGTAACATGTTGGCATTTGCTGATCAAGTTATGTATTGTTTAATGTATTGATTATCATTTGGTCAGTGTTTGCTGGCTGTTGGTATTTCTGACACGAGGTCAATACACTCCTGATTCGGCTGGGTGGCACGGGGTCCGAGTGTTATGTCATATGGAACAAGCTGATAGCGTGACTTATGTGTGGACTGCCTGGCTTCACCATGAAGCAGTATTAGAGTTACATGAGTCACTGTCTCGAGTACATCGCTGTCTTCACTGGATTGAGTGATGTGCATTCAGTAACTTTTTGTCAGTTGTGAGGTGTGATCTTATTGCTCTTACTCAACAGAAGAGTCAAGTGGGGTGCTTCGGTCCTTGATGTCTGCCCCTATGGTATTTCAGTCTATGGACCATTTAAGTCTTCTGACATAAGGGTAAAGACAAGGCTCTTCAAAGCAGTACTGCAGTGTGGAAGCAGGAAACAAACATGCAAACTGTTTGCGTGGTGGGTGCTTCTGGCATGAACCTTTTCACCAACAGTGAGCCTTTTGCACCCAGTGGAATTTGGTTTGAAGAATAGTAGAGTCTTCTCATTCTCTGACTTTGTTCATGCTTTGTTACGAACACTGAAAGTAAAACACTATCTCTAACTTGTGATTTTTCCCTTTTTTAGCATATTGTTTGATTCATATCAGGTAGAAAAATCTGAAGCAACACACACTGCAGATGTTTACCTGTTTAGTGGAACCCATGAACCTGGTATATAGTGCTGGGAAATCCACCATTGTCATCAGGACTGACTGACTGACTGAGTTTGGTTTTACGCTGCTTTTATCAATATTCCAGCGAAGAGCCAACGCTTTAACCATTAGGCTACCCCACCGCCCCTTGTCATCAGGAGACATCGAGGTGGACATTATGTTACTTTGGATTTCCAGGGGGCTCTGCTGATTGAATTACAGCGCTTTGGTTGCAGTAACAGTGGTCCTGTGGTCTAAGTTGCTGTGATGTACTATGCTGAATTGTATCCCGTAGCTTGGTCAGAATCTGTTAATTTCAATCCCAGATTTTCCCTGTACATAATCAATGGTGTCAACTATTTGCACCAATGTCTGACTTGGGCTTTATCAATATTAAACTGATCCACATGCATATTAATCACTTGGTCAGTGATGAAGAACTGGAATGCTTCATGGACAGCTGACTGTACAGGAGTTAGCACTGTCCCCTGTGACCAGGCATGGATGAGATGTGATTATCCCCATCATGAGGTATACTGTACCTTCACCTGTGTACATCAGTATCAAAGTGTTCCACTTACAACTGTCACAGTTTGAATAATGTGAGCAGAACACTGACATTTATGCTGCTGTGTTATTAGTTAAATATTTATAGCTACTGGTAATCTGAAACATTTTTAAATGTCTTTTGGGCTTCTGCTTGTACTACTTCAGGGTCCTCATATGCTGTAGGGAAATACAAACATGTTCCCATTCAGAAAGTTTGATGTAGTTGAAGATGATAGTTATTTTCCTTCTTACACCAGGTTCATTCCGTGCCATGTGTCGATGGCCTTGCTTCATTGTGTTTCCCTATAACCACAGTTTGGTCTGGTTCAGATCTCCACAGTTTGGTCTGGTTCAGATCTCATGTTGCTGAATGATTCAGTTCACCTGGAACCTTGTCAAGTAATGGCCATTTATAACACCACACCTTGGACCTGGTCCTCATCTGGTAACCATGATTTATGTCCTAACACCTAGGACCTGATCCTCATCTGGTAACCATCCTTTATGTCCTAACATCAAGGACCTGGGCCCCATTTAACAAAGCCCTCCTAGCTCTACGACTATCGTAAGTCAATGTTACAGTATAGGATGTACGAATGCTACGAGAAACGTTATGAGATCATAGTCTTACGAGAGCTTTGTGAAACGGGGCCAGGTTCTTATCATGTTAACCACACCTAGGGCTTGTTCTTCACCTGGTAGCCATCAACACCTTAAACCTGATCCTTATTGGTAAGGGTCATATATGACGCCACATCTACTGTGGTTACACCTCAGCTTGCTACCCTGATTTATTACGTTAGATAATGCTGCTATGTTGTATTAGTATCACTCATTTCATTTCTGTAAATTGCATTATCATCTCAAATCATTAGATTTTCTAACCTTATTGGTAGGCAACCATATTTTAATTACCCATACAAGTCAACTGGTCTCCCATTTCCACGTCATTATGTTTCCAGGTGCAATCACCGACCACAGTTGACTACCTCCTCAACTCATTGGCTTTCAGATACATGAAGCTTGTAGCAGGATTGTCATTATAAATGTATTGAATATTCATCCACAGCAGGTGTGCTTTGGGTTAGATGTGTCACTAATGGAATGTACATGATTTTTTAAGCAGAATGACCCGTGAAGATATGGGTTAGAATTGGTCTACATTAACCCATGCTTGTCTTAAGAGGCAACTAATGGGATCATGTGGTCAGGCTTGCTGACTTGGTTGACACATGTCATCGTATCCCAATTGTGTAGAACGATGCTCATGCAGTTGATCACTGGATTGTCTGGTCCAGACTTGATTATTTACAGGCTGCCACCATATAGCTGGAATATTGCTGAGTGTGGCGTAAAACTGAATTCACTCACTCACTCAAGCAGAATGGAGTTATACACCATGAGACCCAGACATCTCCTATAATGAATTTATCAACACAAGTAATGGTGTATGAATGATTTGGTGTATGATTGTGTCACATCTGTTTTGTACTTTCTGTCAGGCTTTTGATCTGGTAACTCAAAATGTTAACAGGGTCAAGTGTGTGTGGCAAAGAAGTGACGTCATATCTTTACATTCATAGCCAATCATCCCATTTGCATGTTTTTTTTGATTGCTAGATTTTATTACACATACTGATAAAGGATTTCACAAGCTGAACGTTTGATCACGTGTTCCCCTTGACCTAGAGGGAAGGGGGAGATACCATTCAGCTCGTATGATCAAGTTCCCACTGGCTAATGCACATGTAACTCTGCGTCATTGATGCCAGTATCATACGGCTGTGAATATTCTATGACATAAATAAAACAGCGATATTTTGAGGACACTTGATACATGGTAGCTAAGAGGTCTTATTGATCGGTTGATGCCAGTTATTTTGGTTACAAGCCCTCTGGAAATATCTCCATAATCTCTAACAAATATGATACTACTTAATCAACACATTAAGCGTTGTTGTACGAGCATCTATTTTAATGGACGCAGTCCTTGGTACGTTGTTCCTAAAATACTTTGATATTTCAGGACAAATGATGTCATATTACCGAGATTTCAATATTTGACCATTATTTCACACAGGTCACCTCTGAGTAAATGTTTTACGCTGCAGCAGGCAAAGATAGAAAGTAGATGATTGTGTCTTGGCCATATTAACCACTCAATCCCCATTTTGATCAGCTTCAAACATTGGATGTTGAGGACTTCTGTTTGGAACAGACCCGTGAAGATCCGGGGTAGAATAGGTCTTCAGCAACCCATGCTTGCTGCAAAAGGCGACTATGCTTCTCGTAAGAGGCGACTCACGGGATTGGGTGGTCAGGCTCGCTGACTTGGTTGACACGTCATCGGTTCCCAATTGCGCAGATCGATGCTTATGCTGTTGATCACTGGATTGTCTGGTCCAGACTCGATTATTTACAGACCGCCGCCGTATAGCTGGAATATTGCTGAGTGCGGCGTAAAACTAAACACACTCACTCACTGTTTGGAACAAATACGAGGACCTATTCTCCCCAGAAGCCCCACATGGTCCTTGATAAGTATTAATGGCAGATGACCATGAAGACATTTAGAGGTCCTTTTGATGGTCATCATTGTTGATACACATAGGATAGTAAGTGAGTATGGTTTTATCCCGCCTTTAGATATATTGCAGCAATGTCACAGCAGGGACACCCAAATTTGGCTTCACACATTGCACCCATGTTGGGAATCAAACTCGTGTCTTCAGCGTGACAAGCGGACACTTTAACCATAAGGGTACCGCACCACCCCACACAGAGGCTAATGCTTAGAAACAAATGAAAACATTATTATAAACTAATAATAAAGTACATTTTTTTATGTTACTCTTCATTAAATCTATAACAAATTCCTTTTCAGAATAATATTTTCAAAATAGTATTATTATTGTCATAATTAAATCCCTAGACAACTGTTGAGCCCACAGATAAGCAATTGCACCTATTTGTTTAAAATTAGTTTCTTTATAGATATGATCGTGAACCTGTAAAGGTGAAAGCATAATAAAACATGAAACATATATTTCAACCATTGACTTTAAGAGAGAGAGATACCGGAGAAAATGTCCACTTTTTAAAGTTACATTTGCTTCAGTTATTATTCGTTTATAAATACTGTGACATACTTGAATAAAGTCAATATCACACAAATAGTGAATGCAAAATGATATCCACCCATTGGATGTATGGATTTTCTGGGTTCCAATAGTCCACCAGTTCAGTTCGCTTGTAAGATGGGATGAGGTGCCCTGTGACTTGATCACCGACAGGCTGTGATATTACCCACTCACTGTCCCACATAACCACAACCCACATGGAGATCTAGAGCGGAGAATTATATCTTTACCAAAATGCATCCAGTGTTGGACACTTGGTTTCAGGATTTTGCAGAAAACTTCATGTTAATGTTTGTGTAAAATCCATTAACGGAAAATGCTCATGGAAGCATGAAACAGAATGTGGAAACAGCTGTTTTGTTCAAGGATAAATAACATCAATCAAGTTTATGTGTTTATCAACAATTTCCAAATACTTTCATCTGTCTAATCATTGGGGAAATCTTAATGAGCCAGATCTATAGTCAATATTTGAGTATTAATGAATGAATAAATGAAGAGTCAGCACATTGTAAATGAAGGAAAGGCAACACTGGATTGATGAAGAAAGGTAGTTGCTGTAGTGCGGGGATGTACTGGTAGTTGTGAAAAGTATGTATCAGACATATCTGGGATGATCTCAGTAGTTTTACAGATGCCCGTCGATGCAGGTCTTGGTATACTAATCCTGCCCTACTGCCATTTTCACACTGCTGCCGAGACTACTGGGCCTGTTGATACAGCCAGTTCACAAATATCTACAGGGTCATCTATATATCTGCATGTAAAACCCTGTGAGCCATTCAATACCTGATGCCACAGCATACGTCCATGAAGATCCGGGTTAGAATTGGTCTTCAGTAACCCATGCATGTCATACGAGGCAACTAACGGGATCAGGTGGTCAGGCTCGCTGACTTGGTTGATACATGTCATCGTATCCCAGTTGCAAAGAATGATGCTCATGCTGTTGATCACGGGCTTGTCTTGTCCAGACTGGATTATCTACTGTAAATATGCTGCCATATAGTTGGAATATTGCTGAGTGCAGCATTAACCAACCAACAAACCAACCAAACCAACCAACCACAGCATACCTTTGACCCCTGACTGGGACCAGTCATTCCAGTTCATTCAGGTCTCCATCGTCACCTTATGTGTGTCTACTGGCCAGACCTGGTTTTATCCTCTTAAGAACAATATCAGGCAGGGTAACAATAAGTGCCATCTTTTAACATTTTTGGGTATACGGCAGGAAGGGGATTGAACCACCAGCCTTCTACTTACTGGGCTGCTACATGGAATTGAGTGAGTGAGTGAGTTTAGTTTTATGCCGCACTCAGCAATATTCCAGCTATATGGCAGCGGTCTGCAAATAATCTGGACCAAACAATCCAGTGATCAACAGCATGAGCATCCATCTGAGCAATTGGGAACCGATGACATGTATCAACAAATTCAGCAAGCCTGACCACCCGATCCTGTTAGTTGCCTCTTACGACAAGCATGGGTTACTGAAGATCAATATTCTAACCTGGACCTTCACGGGTACATGGACTTAGTGTAAAATGACAATGAGTGATTCACAGAATATCCAACTTGAACTCAGATTATGGATTATCTTTTCCCACTGAATGAATGTTCAGAGCCCCAGAATCTCTGAGCGTACCCCACTCATTCACTTGGGATAATCTGTAATTCATTGTATGTTGTCAGTAATTCTCTGATTATTTGTCATATTTTTCATTTTATTGCAACCATAAAAGACATCAAAGCTATAACTTGGCACTGTGTGAATGTCAACTGTATGTGTATTGCAAGGTGTGATCGATATATTTCCACTGGGCCATTCAGTTCCATGGCATCGGTAGTTGGATTGGTCTCTATACCTTAAGTAATAACCATATTCCAGATAGTTGACTTAGGGACTGATGATTAATTATGGGATAGGATGATCTGAGGTCACCAAGTACTCACTGGAATAACTGCCTAGTGATGTCACAAGTACTTGGTAAATCGCTCCCTCGATGGCGCTAACTGGATGCATGGTTGGTGTCTGTGTCCTCCTGCAGCTTGCACTGATGCCAGTTGATCTCATGTGGATCTCAGAGTAATGAAGACATGTCCAGCATAAAACATACATGCATACTTTCTACGGAAATATCTACCCAGTTTTAGTCATATGTAACTGTTATTAGTATGTGCATTTTGCAGATATGACTGTGAGTGAGTGAGTGAGTTTAGTTTGACGCCGCACTCAGCAATATTCCAGTTATATGGCGGCGGTCTATAAATAATCAAGTCTGGACCAGACAACCCAGTGATCAACAGCATGAGCATGTGTCAACCAAGTCAGCGAGCCTGACCACCCGATCCCGCTAGTCGCCTCTTACAACAAGCATGTGTTACTGAAGGTTCATTCTAACCTGGACCTTCACGGGTCAGATATGACTGTAACTAGGTAGATATTACTGTAACATGGTAGATAAGACTGGAGTAATGTATGAGATATGAGTGACCAGGTAGATAAGACTGGAGGAATGTATGAGATATGATTTAACTGGGTAGATATTACTATAGCCAAGTATGATATATGAGTGACCAGGTAGATAAGACTGGAGGAATGTATGAGATATGAGTGACCAGGTAGATAAGACTGGACGAATGTATGAGATATGATTTAACTGGGTAGATATTACTATAGCTAAATATGATATATGAGTGACCAGGTAGATAAGACTAACTCTTTTCCATTCCTGTAATCAGACCACTGAGATGACTGTAACTTCCATACTGTAACCTTTGTACAATAGTTGTGGCAGTAACAGACATTTGAGGAAACGGACCCAGGTTACCTGATTGCAGCTAGGTATATTTGACTATGTCCTGCTTCATGTGATTGTGACTTGGTAGTCAAACTTTCACTTGGTAAATATGACAGCATAAAGCATTGTCAATCCAATTTGCTAACTGCACAAACTGCTTTGAAGATTCACCTCCAACTTTTCTCACAGGCTAAACCATACTGGGAAAGGATGTCTTATGCCTAAAAGACTTTTGCATTAAACCAGTGCGACTCACAAGACATGGACATAGTAAAGATAGTAGTTTATGTATTGTTCTCTGCTGACATAAACAATAACATGGTATTTTCCAGTTTATCAGTTAGTTCCAGATTTATCACGCAGTTTTGATCAGTCAATCTGGTGTAATCTCCTCTGCCATGCTGTGTTAAATCACAAAACAAGATCAAACTACTCTCAGATTTATTCAAACTCAAATTCCATGACAGTACTTTAGCCGTGTTTTCAAAGAACACATTCGTGTTACCAACCGAAGAGTAATTATGCGATTTTGAAACTGCATCGAGACAAATATGAATATTTCATAAAAAGCCGGCACACAATTATGTGGTAGTATTTCTCCAGCGCTGCAATAAGCTTTGATAGTAATCAGCTCCAGCTGTGAAATCGGTGGCAAGATGAGAACAGGGCATAACAGGCATCACTTTCGTCTGGATTCATCAAACTTGTTATGCTTGTTTTTCAAATATCGACTGTTATGAATTATGAAATACAGAAATGTAGCATGTTGGTTATATCGAGAAAAGCAATGAAATATTTATTCACAAGTATATCCACAATGGTCTGTCCAATTTCGGTTTGGAAAGGAGTAGGGAAGAAGGGCATATGTCATCTGGTCATCTTAGGTTCAGCATTTCGCTTGCTGTGAAGAAGAGTGTTCATCAGACATGCCAGAAACCAACATTCAGCGTGATTGTTGGGTTCTCAGCATCATGCATCATGCTCATTGGGTTTCCTCGGATATCAAGCAGGTATCCGTGGTAGAGATGAAATACTGATCAAAACTTCTTCAACGTCATCCTCCTCGCTCATTTTAATGGTAAGACATCAGATGGTTCAGGACAAATTTAAACAGAGAAGGTTCTTCAAGGAAATCCTTGGCAATTTCAAACAGATTGTATTGTGAATACATCCGAACATAATCTTGTTGCTCATACTGTCAACCACAGGTTTAACCGACCAATTCTTGATTTTGTTTGAATTATTGTATTACTCAGATGATACTGGCTGACAAAGGCAACATATTGCCAAAATAGTGCTGAAACCAGGTGATAGCAAAAAGGAAAGCATATCCTGCCCGCGGCACCTGTCACAAGCAAAGGTTAGTGAATTGTCCACCTGACATACATTGGGAACAAATGGTACATTTCAAAATAAGGAATTCTATTAAGTCTGGTCACTGATGCATCAAATTTTGAAATTTTAAACAATTTTAAAACAACATAATCTCTGCTCTGGGAAGAATTCTTCATCCATGTACCCATCTACAGTAATATGTCTTCCAGTTATTATTCATTATGTTTTCAAGCATTAATCCCACAAACAGGTGTTTCACATAAGGGTTATCAGTAACTTAAAGATTTAAAAGATGCTGGCTACATAAGCTATTTCTCATTGTACAGTATAGTAAATTAGTCTGAAAAGGTGAGAATTGTTCCTTGAAATAGAATAAATACTGTTCCCTTTGACAGATTCTGTTGGTGACATTTCCAAACTGTTGGTACAAATTCAGTTAACATATCCATTTTTTAAGACAATGATGGATGTATTTCGGCAGTTCTTTATTTGAGTCCAAGTCCTATTCACAGATGTGTTGAAAACGTCATTACAGTGGAGTCAATTTAGGAGTGAAAATTTCACAGAACTGAAAAAAATTTGTGTGTTGTGTGCCTGGGAGACTATGTTTATGCTTATTTGAAAGATTACTGTGAGGAGCTGGTGCCACACTGGGTTCTACTGATTGATATACTTGGAGAGGCCAACATTGTCTCAAGGGTCTTTGGTTAGTAGCCTCTTGTCACATCCAAGGATTCTGTGTCCATGGTTAATGGTCGGGAAAATTGGGTCTCATTGAACAACTGAAATGAAACTAGGGGGATTTGTATCAGGGTTTCTGAAGTAGAATCCCATAAAGTCCCACAGGTTCCATACAGTTTAGTCAGATTTCAGGGATTTAGTTGACAGGTTTATACAGATTTGATACAGAGTTTGCGTATTTTAAAAAATAATTCCTTCTGCTGAATTTGTTTCGGATATACAGCCTCTCACCCCTGTGTCTTTTGATGACATGAGTAGGTAAGAGCTCCCATGCCAAGGCTTGATCCCAACCAAGCCTGTTTTGGATGGTAATTGGCATTATTCAGATGTTGTTGTTCAGAAATTCAGGGAGGTACCGTTGTTTATTTGATTATTGTCTGATATAACAGTATGAACGTGTTCTGAATTGATGCATGTCTGGTCATGCTGGATGTATTTGAGTTACAAAGATTCTTCAAGTTAATGATTTAATTCTTATTGTATCTTGAATAATAACAGTGTACAGATAGTGACTGAGGTAAAGCATAATATTTTGACATGTCATCAATGTATTGCATTCTGACTGTGAAAATTTATGATGTACTGATTGTGATGAATGGTTGCAGCTCTACTAACAAGCTAGGACTTGTGGGGACTGGTTGTGATTCTGATGTTACTGAGACAGACTGTGTGTGGGCACTGTCAAGACGTCAAGACGTAGTTGGATTAATGTTCACTGTAACATACATCACTGTTCACTCGCTTCTTACTTGTGATGTCCTTGGATATATTTTATTTATTTTTTAAAAACATCATTTGTTGCCTAGAAAGGAAGAAGAAAATTGTTGTCAGGTGATGCACAAAATGATTGTTCAATGGCAGTGATTGATGTTCCTAAAAATTATGTTTTGTGGTTCCAAAAACTACTTGGCTCCTCCGTTTTAAAAACAGATTTTGTTTTAAAGCGTTAACTGAAAAATAATCTGAAAACAGAAATCAATCCCAAAAATCGAACTCTTACACAAATTAAACTTGCATGAAGTTTAATAAGTGTTTATTATGGAAATACTACATATCACTTTGTAAGCTACCCTTTCTATCTGAGCTGCTTAAGCTGCAATCTATACATATCGACAAGGATCAGTTCTCATTGCACAAGGATTGCAATCCTGTTGCTTCATTTCACAATGCTGACATCGAGATTCTTCTCATGTTTATGATGAAAGACAGAATTTCTTATATTGATCCCTCAAACAGCAAGCCTTACACTTAGATTCAGATGCAGTGAAGATTGAGTTCTTTCAAGGCAAATGATAGTTTTGAACATAGTAACATTCTATGATTTGCCTATAAGTCATGCCGTGTGTAGTGGACTTTACAATTGGCATCCTAACAGTATGGTGGTTTTTCACTGACCTTTGATAAATATTACATCCAATATAGTTTTATTAGATTTATGTCTCAAGGGACTGCAAGACGTGGTGATGTTTTTACAACGTAATGGTAAGGATGGTTAGTACGAACGTTTCCCAGAATCAGTCTGAAGGTCTGAGACTCTGTTACCTTGGAGGGGATCTCTCTGCGTGCTGTAGAACAGCCGGGATGATGGGACTAGTGTGAATTCTTTAATGGCTATTTTGGAGGTGCGGACATGAAAATGGATTTAGTCTTTTCCCGCTGGCCTTGTCCTGTCAGTCTCACAGACAGTACTTTCTCTTTAAAATATCAGGCGCCATAGATCGTGATGTGTTGGACCTGAAAATGTGCCAAATCAATGGTTAGGCCAACTTGTTTTAATTACCTGAATCATTGGTCCAATTGCTCATATTTAGATGGGAGGAGATATGATGAAACTGATTGACTGGCCTTTTTTGTTTCCACTGAGTACACACCAGTTAGTGTCTGAATCTAAGAGCCAGATATTTCATAGTAAAGGGGTTGAAACTCATAACAGGAGTTAGACATATGCCTCTTGCATTGTCAATTTCTCTACTTAATAAATATGATAATTAATTTGTTCACCCTGTTTGCAAGTCAGTCTATAAATAATACGCTGTTTCCTCCAAAACTAAGGTTCTACTTAAAGAAAACATGAACAAAATGTTCCTGTAGAGTAAGCATTTGTCAAGTGTGATGGAGTATTGAAGCAAAATTAATTTTTGTATGATTATTAGTGTAGCAAATTTGAAAATTCACAGGTTTATATTCAGAGATCACAAAATATACAAATATCACAGCTACGTATCTCAGCATTATCAACATCTGGCTGGCAAAGTATTGTATTTCTCTACAATTTCAAGAGTATATTGAGAAAAGAATACAAAATATTCCCAACACCACTGTATAAGAGTTGTTTGGTCGTCATTCATGATACATTTCATCTCGTGTCGAATAGATACAAAATTAATCCATTCCATTTCATTCTGTGACCCCTATTTTGCCATCTTGCAGTGTAATTGACCATTTGGGATTACCTTACAGCTGATAGATCTTCAATACTTGACGGCGGGCAAGTATATTAGCCTCACAACCAAGGTTCTGATCGGACTGCGAGTAATTCAAGGTTCTTCGATCTCTGAATTGGATGTGCATGCTTGGCCCACTTTCGTTTGTCGATAATACTTTGAATTAATGAAGTGACCCCACATGTCATTATTATTAAATCAGAGCCCTAAAAGTCGCCCATACGGCAATGACCTGATTCCTTGTCGACAAATCTATCATTGATATTGTCGGGATACTGCAGCAATGTCTGCCAATTGTGTAATTTTCGAATTTGTTCAGATTTGTCAGATTGAGCACATGAGTAAGAACAGAGCTGCTTTTTAGTGCCATTTACAGCATCACCATTTATGGTATCGTCATGGTAACTGTTTCAGCATTTGGAGTAGCTCGGCTCACTGTAGCTGCAGTTCAAATGGGCTTTAAATGTTACCTCAATATAGAAAATAGTAATTAAATCTATATATACTGCATTGCTATGGAAACACAGTGACAAGTACAACCAGTTTTAAGGAAATGTTTGCTTCATTCATGTGGAATTTCTGTAGCAATTTTTATTGTGATTAACTAAAAACAGTATGGCTGGTATAGTTCTTAAGACACTGTGGTATGAATAACAACAATAACAAATATTGGATTACTGTTTCCAAATAATATAATTAGTCAAATGTCCTCCATATTGTATAATGCTTTACTTTGTCCTTGAATTGTGTAGCATTATATGAAGCTCTTAGGAAGCTCTTTAGAAAGAGAGCATGCTGGACCAGGTAAAGTTTATGTCATTACAAGTTTCTATTCAAGTAGTAGTAGTGAGTGGGTGGGTGAGTGAGTGAGTCTGTGAGAGTGAGCGAGTTTAGTTTTATGCCACGCTCACCAATATTCCAGCTATATGTAGTAGTAGTAGTAGTAGTAGTAGTAGTAGTAGTAGTATGAAAATATTTATGCGGACACCACTGGTGGGGCAAGTCCACCTTTTGGCAAACACCATTTATCACCATTTAATAGTGCTTCTTGAACACATGCATATGATCTTTCCATTAGATCAGAATCTGGTCACATGACCATGAATCTGTGTATGAGTGAGTGTGTATTCTTGAATGATGTAAACACTGACAGACTACCTCCATCTTCCTGGGGAAACACCGGGGAAGTTCATACTCCAAGTGAAACTCCAAGTGAACCTTGTGATTAATTCTGTCTTGGTTTGATGTTTCTCCAAAGTTGTGTTAAATCCTCAGTCAGTTTACAGTTAATGTTAGGTTGCTTACCTTTACTGTTTGTATTATTGATTGAGGATGGTTTGGGTGACCTTGAAGTGTTTGGTTTGATTAGCTCATAAAAGTGTTTATAATTCAGTTGTCAGCTCAGATAAAGTTTATGATTGCACATATGTTTACCTGAACAAAGACAAGGTTTGATTACATGTTGCCCCACTACTGGGTCACAAAGCACATATAGTTGTTAGAACTGAAAGGATGTTTGATGTCTTTACTATGAGCAATTAAATTTGAATTAGAATATAATTATGGGCACCTGCAGTAGGGTTGATTGAATGTTAGTTGGGTAGAATTTAGGGTTAAGATTTCATGCATCATACCCAAGCCCCTGGCTTGTTTGGTGAGATGCTCATTTCTGAGGTTCATTTGCATAGCTGTGCAAAGATTCATCTTCTGGACTTTGCTAAGATTTATTTGTTGTACTTTATCTGCAATGATTCACCAGCTGGACTCTCTAAGGTTCTTTGCTACTGCCAGGAGACGATTGCTTCTTGTGCCTATTTTACCAACATTTGAAATTTGTTTTAAAATACTTCTGATGGAGCTACAAGATAACTTGTAGAAGCCAATTGTGTTACATTTTATAACACAGGTATACTCATGGTAGGCAGTCAATGTGTTAACCTGCTGGATTCTCTAAGATTCATCTCCTGGGCTTTGCTGAAATTCACCCACTGGCCTCTCTAAGGTTGATCACCTGGACTTTGCCATGATTCACCTGCTGGATTTTGCCATGATTCACCCACTGGCCTCTCTAAGGTTGATCACCTGGACTTTGCCATGATTCACCTGCTGGATTTTGCCATGATTCACCTGCTGGACTTTGCCATGATTTACCCGCTGGACTCTCCAAGACTAATCCCCTGAGCTTTGCTGAAATTCACCCACTGGACTCTCTAAGGTTGATCACCTGGATTTTGTCATGATTCACCTGCTGACTTTGCTGAGATTCACCTGCTGAACTCTCTAAGACTCATCCCCTAGGATTTGCTGAGATTCACCTGCTGGACTCTCTAAGACTCATCCCCTAGGATTTGCTGAGATTCACCTGCTGAACTCTCTAAGACTCATCCCCTAGGATTTGCTGAGATTCACCTGCTGAACTCTCTAAGACTCATCCCCTAGGATTTGCTGAGATTCACCTGCTGAACTCTCTAAGACTCATCCCCTAGGATTTGCTGAGATTCACCTGCTGGACTCTCTAAGACTCATCCCCTAGGATTTGCTGAGATTCACCTGCTGAACTCTCTAAGACTCATCCCCTAGGATTTGCTGAGATTCACCTGCCTGACTCTTTAAGACTCATCCCCTAGGATTTGCTGAGATTTGTTGTTAGAGATGATGAATGATGATAAAGTGGTTACAATGTGTCACCTGTCTGATCCCTTATTATTGTTAAGAGACTATTATTCAGATTATTATTAAATGCCACATACAGCAAGATATGCTCCATACAAAAGATATATTCAGGTTTATTAATTTTATAATTTCTGTGAAAATACAGAAGAGTTATGTGATTTTCTTTCCCAAAGTTTTGAGTAATTCATGCAGTAAACTGCTACATTGTATCAAGTTTGTTTTTGGTTCTGAGTCAAAAGTTTCCATATCAGCTCCAAGTTCCAGACAAACAACACACAGACGTGTTTAAAAAAATTAGTGGAATAAATTTAATTTGATTTACTACAACTTAAGCCACTTTTTAAAAGGATTAAAGTTTCTTTTACTTATGTAAGCATTCCTTCACCTATGTAAGGAAAAACTATAGTCTACAGAGATGAGGTAGGGCAAGATGGCCTAATTTTAGAATTAGCAAGCTTGCTTCTTTTTCAGATTTGAAAGTAGTTTTATGTGATATTAAGCATGACTTTATTGCACACAAACAAAGGAAGTTCTACTCATAAAATATACAGAAAATGCAAATAATTGTATCTTACTGGTACACAAAATATGTCATATAATTTGGCACAAAATTAGTTATTGATTTTCATGCAGCATCTTAGCTTGTAGCACACCATAACATTCCCACAGTAAACAGTGTAATAAAGCCATACAAAGTCTACCTCTTCCCCTGAATCACAGGAGCCTGATTACTCGGTAATACTTTGACATGCTCTGACCTTAGTGAAGCATGTGGCTGAATGTTTGTACGGCCATATCGCTTCCAGATTGAAAATATTGACGTAATAATCACCCACGCAAGATGTTGTCACAATTTCTCTACAGAAGTAATCCATGCCTTTAATGGTGGCTTAAGGTACAGTCTTGGGGATTGACTTGGCAGAAGGATCAAGGCATATATAGTTTTTTCCTAAAACACTCCAATTGCAATCTATTGCTTTAAATGATAATTCAAGTGGCTGTGGCAGCCTCCTAGTTAAAGCATTAGACGAAGACAGGATTGGATTCTTTACAATTGTAGAATTTGTGAAGCAAGTTTGTTAAGCCACAATGATATTGTAACCCTGCTTGATCATGGTTATAACAGTCACGGCTGCAGTAAAGTTTCCAAATGGTATTATAAATACTGGTATAAGAGACAAAGTCAGTTCTTTGACCATGTAGTAGACATTTGATGTATCAGTGACAAGTCATGTTTGGTGCCAGTCATTGTATCGCTCCATCATGTGTTCTGGTGTTTTATCAATTAAACAATTGACCTGCCTTTGCATGTGTTTGTGATGGGGGCAGGATATGCTCATCTCATGAACACCTGCTACCATCACTATTTGATAGCATAAACACAGTGTCATGCTTACAAAAAAGTGAGACCCGAACAATGGACTCTGGCTCCAGGCAAGATTTCCTGTGATTATGGAATGGTTTTGTCACATTTATTGACGTGTAAGACCCAATGTATAGCATATAAGCTTCCTCGTTCCCATATTTGCTGCAGGGTGATTGAAGTCACTTGCCCCTCAGTGTGGGCAGCACAAAAGCCCCAGAAACTCTCAAATGTTTTGTTACATTTATTGCTTGAGAAGACACAATGTCCTTCCTAACTGATACGTTCTGATTGACACATCACCAGGATTGGAGGTGATGAAGCTGTAGCTACCTTTCAATGGGAGGTAGAGGTTCAGGATGCTAAATGAAGACCCATCTTTGATTGGGTACCAATTATTACATCCAGTTTTAATCCCCTTGTCACGTTATGATAAAAAGCAGCATTATTATACTGTTTCTTGACACATGTAAGTTAATAACAGCAGATGAAGGATACAAGTGCATGTTGTGTCAACTTTTCAAGATACGTATTCTGTCATTTCAGAAGTATTGTTGAGCTTCATGGTGAAGCTTCATGGTTACTCTAATATCAATGAAACAAGTTCAAGACACTTGACAATACAAAAGTAAAGTGGATAAGATATAGGCTGTTTAATATTGATTATGGCCGATTAGATAGTGAGACTTGAGTGTTTTAATGGCCTTTGCCCTAAGATATACACTGCGCGAGGATGGTGTCAAGTTGGCTGTAACCACTTGATCTGCTACATCAGAAAGATGAGAAATGAATTGCAACAAGTATATCATGAGGCCATTGAAATATGATTACATTATAAGAAAAGCTATTGACCTTTTGAAATATGATTACATTATAAGAAAGGCTATTGACCTTTCGAAATGATTACTTTTCATTGGGAAGACAAAATACGGAGTTGTTTATAGGATACAGTAATTACTCCATCAAAGCATCACAAGCTGAATGAGTTTCATTTTATGTGTTACATCTCGATTAATGATTCAAGAAGAACAAAATATTTGTGAGTTTTAAGGTTCCAGTGTAATGTGTTCATACAATCTTTAATGATACATTACCAATTATTTGCAGAATACATATTGAAGCATATCGTCTGGCTGGCTATTCTTGAAACATTCATAGCCCTACGAACCTCTTAAGCCCATTCTTGACACATTGGCTACGATCAAAGTTAAGAATTCTTAGGGCTACGAACGTTTCGAGAATAAGGCCCTGGACACCAGTTGGTTAGCCATGTGTCACACGGATTTCAACACTATTTCCATTTTGTCAAATGTCAAGAATAGTTAACCTGATCTTTATGCAGATTGTTATTTTAGTTCCAAAGTATTTTAGTTTCAAAGATATACTTGAATCTTTTAACTTGAAATGGAAATATCAATAATTTCAGTTCTTGCCATTTGAAATAGATTTCTCCCTACACACTTGATGGATATCACTGATGTTAAATATTTTATATTTTCCTTGCCTGTTCAGTCTGATGGGCTGAATTTACAATGACTAAATGCTTATAGATGTTCTCCAAATTGGAAAGGTGTGCGTGAATTAGCCTAAACATTTGAACTCGAATATCATAGGATCAGAAATACTTCCTGTGAGCAAATTGTAATTGTCGCAATATTTTCATGTCTATATGATCAGACAATATCTAATCACTGTGAAATTTCACATCATGCATTGACAACATGTGACCCCAACAGCTTAACATAGGTGGCAAAACAGTGGGGTTGGCTAGGTAGATCCCAACAGCTTAACATAGGTGGCAAAACAGTGGGGTTGGCTAGGTAGATCCCAACAGCTTAACATAGATGGCAAAACAGTGGGGTTGGCTAGGTAGATCCCAACAGTTTAACATAGGTGGCAAAACAGTGGGGTTGGCTAGGTAGATCCCAACAGTTTAACATAACGTGGCAAAACAGTGGGGTTGGCTAGGTAGATCCCAACAGTTTAACATAGGTGGCAAAACAGTGGGGTTGGCTAGGTAGATCCCAACAGTTGGCTAACATAACCATAGTGGCAAAACAGTGGGGTTGGCTAGGTAGATCCCAACAGCTTAACATAAGGTGGCAAAACAGTGGGGTTGGCTAGGTAGATCCCAACAGTTTAACATAAGTGGCAAAACAGTGGGGTTGGCTAGGTAGATCCTAACAACAGTTTTAACATCCCAACAGTGGCAAAAACAGTGGGGTTGGCTAGGTAGATCCCAACAGTTTAACATAAGTGGCAAAACAGTGGGGTTGGCTAGGTAGATCCCAACAGTTTAACATAAGTGGCAAAACAGTGGGGTTGGCTAGGTAGATCCCAACAGCTTAACATAGGTGGCAAAGGCAGTGGGGGTTGGCTAGGTAGATCCCAACAGTTTAACATAGGTGGCAAAACAGTGGGGTTGGCTAGGTAGATCCCAACAGTTTAACATAGGTGGCAAAACAGTGGGGTTGGCTAGGTAGATCCCAAACAGCTTAACATCCCAACAGTTTAACATAGGTGGCAAAGGGCAAAACAGTGGGGTTGGCTAGGTAGATCCCAACAGTTTAACATAGGTGGCAAAACAGTGGGGTTGGCTAGGTAGATCCCAACAGTTTAACATAAGTGGCAAACAGTTAGGGTTGGCTAGGTAGATCCCAACAGTTTAACATAGGTGGCAAAACAGTGGGGTTGGCTAGGTAGATCCCAACAGTTTAACATAGGTGGCAAAACAGTGGGGTTGGCTAGGTAGATCCCAACAGTTTAACATAAGTGGCAAAACAGTGGGGTTGGCTAGGTAGATCCCAACAGTTTAACATAAGTGGCAAAACAGTGGGGTTGGCTAGGTAGATCCCAACAGCTTAACATAGGTGGCAAAACAGTGGGGTTGGCTAGGTAGATCCCAACAGTTTAACATAAGTGGCAAAACAGTGGGGTTGGCTAGGTAGATCCCAGGGACAGGGTATGTGCCAGTGGTATCACACCATGTTTACAGACTAATAAAGATTTGGCCTTCAGTTCATAGATGGCAGAACACATTTGGTAGTGGTGAGAGATATGTGACTGCAACAATTCTTGAAGCTGCATGCACTAGGTAATCAACAGTATGTCAGGAAGATGTCATGCAAGTATTGCTATGGAGACACCAGATATTGATCTATTTGCCTGAATTTATATTTACAGACATTTATCATCATGTTGATTCACAGTAATTTAGTCTAGTGAGTTGCCTATTTTGTCAGTAGTCTGGTAAACTTAGACCCATCGAATTTAGTGCCATTTCCTAGATTTGTGGCATATTTGATACCAACTAACTGACATAATGCACACAAACATAACAGATTTCATGTGGATTTGCCACCCTTATCTGAACACTTTTGGGGAAGGGGGAACAAGAACAACAATCATACAATATACCATCATCTATTTGGTAGACCGATAACTTAGTAAGACTGACACCAGTTTGGTATCGTGCCATGTCAACACAAAATAGTGTCAGGAGTAATTCAGAAGATGAAGTGCAAACACAAGGCAAGCATGATTATATTGCAGATGTAAATATTCTGTATGTGCTGGCCATATGCTTCATTCCATATCACTTTAACATCCGGTCAGATAAATTTGCTTCATTTTGAGGGCTTTTTTAAGGGAGGTGTTACCTAATGGATAGGGGTCACATTGTAGATGGTTAGACATGCATACGGTAGTGTGACATCATGCATTACCTCTTGTCTATGAGTGCGGCATAAAACTAACCTCACTAAAGTTCTTGTCTGTTTTATGTCATTGGGGTATGACATATCTGAAAATCCACAGATTTAAAATCTGACAGATTCCATTCAGTATGGCCCTCCATAGCTGAACCATTCCAATTAAGATGCTTATTGTATTGTATAGTCATTTAGCCAAATATTTGTCAGTTACAAGGACAGCAGTTTGACATAATTATGTATCAGTGACATTTGGATTTGTAATGAACGTGATGATGATACAGATCTACGAATATGCTTCAGGAACTTGGATGTATAATGAAGATTACAGTAATTATCCTATGAATGCGTTTATCAGGCAACAAATTAACAGTTGTATCATCACACATATGCTCATTCATTAAGAAGAAGATTAAGAAAAAGATGACACAATAATATATATGTTTGTAAAGTTTATATTCCAGACGTTTATTGCATGTAATTTATTTTACCCAGTTTACGATCATTTGCATTTTCAACTCCCTTAGGAATATGCTGCCTAAGCTTCCTGGTTCCTTTATTTTCTGCAGGGTGATTGAACTCACTTGCCTCTCGGTATTAATATGATCCACTGACAGGTTGATGGACAAAGATGGTTGTTGTGAAGAATCTGGAACAAGTATTGAAAGAAAATTTGTGACATTTAATCATGTTTTGATTTAATTTTGGTTCATTTATGCATTTGTTTCCTTTTTATTGTACAGTCATAAAGAAATCATGTTTTTTCAAGACCACATTTATTTGATTAACTGTTATCATTAAAAATTAATGAAAAATTAGTCCACTTTGAATTGAAAGCATGTATGCAGCAAATTGTCATGTTGGAATGTCAAGTATCAATCATTTAATTCCGCTTTCAAAGAAAGTTTGGACTCAAATGAATCTTTTTTAAGTGTATAAAAATAAACTGTCTGAATCAAGAATCGGGGTGTCAATTGATTCCTCATCCTTTGACATAGGAGAGTGACTGTGTGATGTTGCTGAGAAAGCATAAGATTTTGTCCAGGGCATTGATTTTGTAATTGGACACAGAACATTTAGTTTAATTTCTTCAGTATTTGAGGAATCAGTTGGCAGGGAAATGGTGATGAATTCTTGAATGGTGATATTCTTCACAAGAACTTGGAACAAGAAATAGTGAATGCATGATCTGATGCCAATCAGCATGAATTTATTACCGTTTTCTTTGAAATTTAAAGGAACTGTTCTGGTATTGAAATGTAGCTGCAGGCTGTTTGGAAGCCGGTTCCACGTATTATACATCCTTTATTGCAGAGACGGGGCATAAATCTGTAATCTCTTGCGTCAAGGAAAGGCCATTTTCTCGGTGGTGTCTTACAACATGACTGTGAAAAACACTCAAAAACCTGATGGGAGAGTTGAGTCATCAAACTTGCAAAATTGACAGAAATAAAAAAGTATTTTATCTCATTTGAACTATTTGTAATAAGCTGAACCAGTAGTGTAGATGTTCTAATTGAGTCATCTGGAAATGTTACCAATATTGATGGAGCAATTTTAAAATGTTCTGTCTGATTATAAAAGGATTTTCTCATCCATTAATGGAGGCGTATATTTTGGAACTATTTCACTGAGCTGTTGATACCTGTATATAATTATCATGTTCTGGACTGTGTTAGTAAGGTGGGACACAAGGAATTGAATGAACTTGTTATTTAATTGTTTCTTGTTGTGGATATAATACAGGAAACTGCAATGAACCAGTTTCAGGAAAGAGAAGATTACCATCTGCAGGTGCAATTATTAGTAGTGTTAATTACATAGATTACAAGGGCTACAAAGATTCTGTGAGATGCACTCACAATGCTATGAATGATTCTTCAATGTTGGCAAGTTGTGGTTTTGTGTGTCTGTTTTTTCATCAAACCTCACAGTAAGAACTAACAAAAGAAACACATGTCTGAACATGCAACATCAGCACATGTCTCCACCCCCCATGTTTGTGATAATGAAGTACAGCAGTTTAAACAGCAGGCACATTTTATCAATATTTTAGGCCTTTTCAAGTGGAACAAACCTAATTACTTTCATAAAACTCCTGATGTTTGTTGCTAAACATCGACTAATCTGAAGACTTTATTTATTACAATGCAGCAGCCCAGTCTAAATAAAGAAGCATTTTGATAATTATTAGAAATCTGCTTGGAACAGATGTGTTTATGAATCTCTATCAGTCAGTGGTGATAGCAACAACAGGGAGATCTTATCCTGCCCCACCAGTGGCATCTGTCATGAACACTTGCAGAAATAAATCAGTTGTTCACCTGAACAAACATGGGAATATGTGGTACAGGTCGAAATAGGAAATTGCAATCAACATCATTGTTTGTCACGCATGTATCAAATTTGGAAATCTTTCCCACATGTATACCATGATACTTTTTAAAGCCTTACCCAGGTTTTGAAAGCCTTGGCACCATAGTTCATGCAGGGATCTCATCAAGTGGTCAAGCATGCCAGAATCAGCTGGTCATGAGTTCAGATTCAAGCATCCCAGAATCAGCTGGTCATGAGTTCAGACTCATGTATGCCAGGATCAATTGGTTGTGAGTGTGTGAGTGAGTTTAGTTTTACGGCACTTTTAACAATATTCCAGTAATATCACGGCAGTGGACACCAGAAATGGGATTCACACATATTACCCATGTTGGGAATCGAACCTAGGGCGTTGGCATGATGATCGATTGTGAGTTCTAAGCCATGCCTGGATCAACTGGTTGTGAGTTCAGGCATGCCAAGGTCAGCTGGTCATGACTTCAGTTTTGGCCATGTTGACATCAACTGGTCAAAAGTTCATACTCAACCAAGCCAGGATCAGTGGTTTGTGAGTTCAGACTCAGTTCTATATATCACCCAGGGCCTAGATTTTCGAAGCTCTCTTAGAGCTAAGATAGTCGTAAGTTCATTTTAATGTATGGCACTTATGACTATCTTGGCTCTAAGAGAGCTTCGAAAATCTAGGCCCAGGTCTTGAAAGCCTTGGCACCACAGTCCTATCAGGATCAGTGGTTTGTGAGTCCAGACTCAGTCCCATCAGGATCAGTGGTTTGTGAGTTCAGACTCAGTCCTACTCAGTCCTATCAGGATCAGTGGTTTGTCAGTTCAGACTCAGTCCTATCAGGATCAGTGGTTTGTGAGTTCAGACACAGTCCTATCAGGATCAGTGGTTTTGAGTTCAGACACAGTCCTAGTTTTTGTGAGTTCAGACACAGTCCTATCAGGATCAGTGGTTTGTGAGTTCAGACACAGTCCTATCAGGATCAGTAGTTTGTGAGTTCAGACACAGTCCTATCAGGATCAGTGGTTTGTGAGTTCAGACACAGTCCTATCAGGATCAGTAGTTTGTGAGTTCAGACACAGTCCTCTCAGGATTAGTAGCTTGTGAGTTCAGACACAGTCCTATCAGGATCAGTAGTTTGTGAGTTCAGACACAGTCCTATCAGGATCAGTAGTTTGTGTGTTCAGACACAGTCCTATCAGGATCAGTGGTTTGTGAGTTCAGACACAGTCCTACACAGTCCTATCAGGATCAGTCAGTAGTTTGTGAGTTCAGACACAGTCCTATCAGGATCAGTAGTTTGTCAGTTCAGATACACAGTCCTATCAGGATCAGTAGTTTGTCAGTTCAGACACAGTCCTATCAGGATCAGTAGTTTGTCAGTTCAGACACAGTCCTATCAGTGGTTGTGAGTGCCAGCATATGATGCTTGGAACACTGTGCTTGTTTCATCAGCTGGTAATCATCTACAACAACAATCACAACGGAATTTGATTCCCACAATAAATGGAAACAGAAATGCCTCCAAAGCACCATCAAAAGCACATCACTTACTCACATGCAGTTTATGCATGCCTCCTTTTGCAAAGAGAATAGAAAAGTAGCAGTGAAAGGAATCACTGTCAACATGATTTGTTTTTTGATGGTGGGGCTTTTGATCACACTCTCTCTAACCATAACATGACTGCAAATATTTTTACAAGTAAAATGCATTTAACACCTCAGCCAGCATGTTACAAGAATGCGAAGGGCATTCAATGAAATTCATTTCACGGGTTGGTTCTGGATTCTCATCTTGTTGGGGAAAAAAAGTCCCTCTTTACAGTCCTTGCTTGACTGCTTTGCCCAAATTTAGGGATTACTGCTGCAAATTGTGCTGGTTATGGGTACAAGAACATGAAATTGAAATGGCCTTATCTTAGCTTTCTTGCCTTAAAGAGGCTGGAATCTGTCAATGGTGAAAATGGTTGCATCTGGTATAGGAGACCGTAAACCATGGACATTTCAGCATTTAGATTTGAAATCCATTTGATAATACCACCCATGTCTAATTGAAGAGTTTTGTTGAAACTTTAAATGGATGTAGAAATGGACATGCAATGAACATGTTTTTAGGTGTCAGTTTCATTCCAAATTAATGTCAGTTTCAGAATTGGAATTGATTTTCAAGAGAAAAACAAGCGTA
Organism: Haliotis rubra; assembly: GCF_003918875.1. Classification (NCBI taxonomy): domain Eukaryota; kingdom Metazoa; phylum Mollusca; class Gastropoda; order Lepetellida; family Haliotidae; genus Haliotis; species Haliotis rubra. The sequence continues at coordinate 1,172,422 of NW_025767501.1, forward strand.
AAAGATAATAAATTTCAGTCGGTGCCATTACACTATCATGACCATTTGACAAAAGTGTTAAAGTATACAAATTATCATTTTATGGAAAACTGAAAAGGAGGGAGTTAAGATTATTCTTTTAGATAAATTTGTTAAATGATGTAATCCAAAAGGAAAGTTTTTCACTTCGAAACCATCAGTTTTATGTTTTTCAAAGGAAACGGTTAGGAGCTCAGAAACAGTATGTTGATGTTCGAAAGTGTAAATGCAGACAAAATTGGGAAAATCAGCAGCTGATTGCAGCATTTTTGCATCCCTGATTGTCTTTATCCATGGCTTCATGTTCTGCAGTCTCTGGTCATTCAAGACTTCATGATCTGCATGCTCTGCAGTCTCTGGTCATTCAAGACTTCATACTCTGCAGTCTCTGGTCATTCAAGACTTCATACTCTGCAGTCTGTGGTCATTCAAGACTTCATGCTCTGCAGTCTCTGGTCATTCAAGGCTTCATGCTCTGCAGTCTGTGGTCATTCAAGACTTCATGCTCTGCAGTCTGTGGTCATTCAAGACTTCATGCTCTGCAGTCTGTGGTCATTCAAGGCTTCATTCTCTGCAGTCTGTGGTCATTCAAGACTTCATGCACTCTGCAGTCTGTGGTCATTCAAGACTTCATGCTCTGCAGTCTGTGGTCATTCAAGACTTCATGCTCTGCAGTCTGTGGTCATTCAAGACTTCATGCTCTGCAGTCTGTGGTCATTCAAGACTTCATGCTCTGCAGTCTGTGGTCATTCAAGACTTCTCTGCAGTCTGTGGTCATTCAAGACTTCATGCTCTGCAGTCTGTGGTCATTCAAGGCTTCATCTGCAGTCTCTGCAGTCTGTGGTCATTCAAAGACTTCATGCTCTGCAGTCTGTGGTCATTCAAGGCTTCATTCTCTCTGCAGTCTGTGGTCATTCAAGACTTCATTCTCTGCAGTCTGTGGTCATTCAAGGCTTCATTCTCTGCAGTCTGTGGTCATTCAAGACTTCATACTCTGCAGTCTGTGGTCATTCAAGACTTCATACTCTGCAGTCTGTGGTCATTCAAGGCTTCATTCTCTGCAGTCTCTGGTCATTCAAGACTTCATACTCTGCAGTCTGTGGTCATTCAAGGCTTCATTCTCTGCAGTCTGTGGACATTCAAGACTTCATGCTCTGCAGTCTGTGGTCATTCAAGACTTCATACTCTGCAGTCTGTGGTCATTCAAGACTTCATGCTCTGCAGTCTGTGGTCATTCAAGACTTCATACTCTGCAGTCTGTGGTCATTCAAGACTTCATGCTCTGCAGTCTGTGGTCATTCAAGGCTTCATTCTCTGCAGTCTGTGGTCATTCAAGACTTCATGCTCTGCAGTCTGTGGTCATTCAAGGCTTCATTCTCTGCAGTCTGTGGTCATTCAAGATTTCATTCTCTGCAGTCTGTGGTCATTCAAGACTTCATGCTCTGCAGTCTGTGGTCATTCAAGACTTCATACTCTGCAGTCTGTGGTCATTCAAGGCTTCATTCTCTGCAGTCTCTGGTCATTCAAGACTTCATGCTCTGCAGTCTGTGGTCATTCAAGGCTTCATTCTCTGCAGTCTGTGGACATTCAAGACTTCATACTCTGCAGTCTGTGGTCATTCAAGACTTCATACTCTGCAGTCTGTGGTCATTCAAGACTTCATGCTCTGCAGTCTCTGGTCATTCAAGACTTCATACTCTGCAGTCTGTGGTCATTCAAGACTTCATGCTCTGCAGTCTGTGGTCATTCAAGGCTTCATTCTCTGCAGTCTGTGGTCATTCAAGACTTCATGCTCTGCAGTCTGTGGTCATTCAAGGCTTCATTCTCTGCAGTCTGTGGTCATTCAAGACTTCATTCTCTGCAGTCTCTGGTCATTCAAGACTTCATGCTCTGCAGTCTGTGGTCATTCAAGACTTCATACGCTGCAGTCTCTGCAGTCTGTGGTCATTCAAGACTTCATGCTCTGCAGTCTGTGGTCATTCAAGACTTCATTCTCTGCAGTCTGTGGTCATTCAAGGCTTCATGCTCTGCAGTCTGTGGTCATTCAAGACTTCATGCTCTGCAGTCTGTGGTCATTCAAGACTTCATACTCTGCAGTCTGTGGTCATTCAAGACTTCATGCTCTGCAGTCTGTGGTCATTCAAGGCTTCATTCTCTGCAGTCTGTGGTCATTCAAGACTTCATGCTCTGCAGTCTGTGGTCATTCAAGACTTCATGCTCTGCAGTCTGTGGTCATTCAAGACTTCATACTCTGAAGTCTGTGGTCATTCAAGGCTTGATTCTCTGCAGTCTGTGGTCATTCAAGACTTCATTCTCTGCAGTCTGTGGTCATTCAAGGCTTCATACTCTGCAGTCTCTGGTCATTCAAGGCTTCATTCTCTGCAGTCTGTGGTCATTCAAGGCTTCATGCTCATGCAAACATTCATAATAGTTGTGTAAAATTTGTTCTAGATGTTGCTATTGTGGTTCTTGAATCCCAATGCAACTCACCTGAGTCAACAAATGGTACTTCTACCAAACTGATCAGTACTCTTGTCTCCTGTTTAAACCAACATGAACAGTATGCTATTCATGTGCTCAACATCAAGATCTGCTTCAATAATAATGGATACAATTTTGCCATTTTCTGCTTTTGTATAAATATGTTATTGCTATTTTCTAATTCCCAAACTAATTCTGTAAGTTACAATGAGACTATTCCTGCTATTTCCCTACAGAGTTTTGGATGGCTTCACAGCTTTGTCATCATTTGTATTTTCCCACTCAGTCATTGATTTTTCGAGGAATTCACGCCCTCAGCAATATGAAGCCTTTCTGTAGCTGCTACTGAAATTCTCTGTATTTCTTGAATGTTTTCTCATAATTTGATAACATGTCAGATTTTGTATTTTTCTTGATTGAGGTAGTTTACTATGAAAAACTCTTCTGGGATTTGAGTTTCAGATTTGTAAAAGTAAAATCAGGTGCATCTGCAATTTGATTGAATTGCCTAAATTACTCCTGGGTATCGTGATTAAATCGTCAAGTTTATCATATCTAGAAAATGTGGCTCTATTCTTAGCAGAAGAGGATTAACAACTGGTACTGAGAGACATTAAGGGATGGACTGTCTTCATTGGTATTCTATCTGATAGGAGGATTTGTCTAAACTGGCTGACAGGGCTGTCATTGGGAAGATGTAGTCAGGCAGAGACTCTATGAATAATTCATACACTATGGAATCACTGTCAAAATATTTTTAACTATTGTGGGAAATGTTGAAACATATTAATGTCAATGACATGGCTTTGTCAGGTTTAATACAGCTAGTTCAGATGTTATGACATTAGTAATTGAAACATGCAAATCATATGTAATAGTGTCAGTACATTTTTGTAACAATCATCAAGTTCATCTGTTAGATGATTGTTTAACTCAATTATCTCTCCATTCATCTGTCTATCCATCTGCCAGTGGTCTCCAAATTGCAATCAGTGTATCACTAAATCTTCTTTTTCTCGACTTTTTGATTTGGACTTTCTGATTATCCATCATTTGTCATCCCTCATTGGTCCATCCATTGATCCATCCATCCATCTGTCCTTCTACCCATCCATCCTTCTTATAATCCATCTATCCATTCATCTACACCTATGAATCTCTCCTTATACAGCTGCATCTCCACCATCTTCCTCCCTTCATCTGTCACTTCCCATCTTCATCCATCCATAGTGATGACAAAGCTTTTACCCAAAGGTCAGTGGTTCCATCCCCAGCCATGTCACACCATGTTAAAATATACTTCTTCTTTATTCCCTGCCAGACACTTTGCATTAAGGGAATCGAACAAGGATTGGTTACCATAGATACTGTGAGTGGGGTATCTTTGTTTGGCTGTGGCATGATGTGTGAGAGAGAGAGGGTGAGTATGGTTTTACGCTGCTTTTAGCAATATTCCAGCAATGTCATGGCGGGGGACACCAGAAGTGGGATTCACAACTTGATGTGTGAGTGTAGACCTCTTGTTACACTGTAATATTCACCCTGACCACATTCAGCAATTGTTTCAGTCCAATATTCAGTGCCAAGCCTTCTTGACATCCATTCCTTATCTATCCATATGTCCATTCATTCATCTATCCATCCATCTGCCTGTCCATTTGTCCATCAAGCAACTATAACTAAGCTTGAGAATTTCTTGTTTTTGGTGTTGATGGAAATACTTATTGTCCATGACTTTATTGACCATATTTGGTAAAAGTACACTTAGCAGGACTTCAGAAGAACAAAGCTTTTCATAAACCATTCCTTGTCATGACTGGATATGATTAGGGATTCATACAACAATATTGTTTCAAGACAAACCTCTTTGTTCAATGTTTTTGACCAAATGTTATTTGTTAATAATGTTGGAGTAAATATTTTATCAGAATGATAAAACAATTGATGAACTGTTACTGTGAGACTTTTGATAGTTTGATCAACAATATTTGCTATCAGACAGGCTGGAAGAAAAGAAAAAAAAGAAATATCAGACATTATATTGTTCATGAAAATTTCCTTTTATTTAATTTACCAGTCTTCAAATATTTTTGTACATACTAAGACAAATATTGATACTTCTTTTATATCTTTGAGAAATGCTGGTGAAAAGGTATTCTGAAACATGTTTTGGTAATTTCCCATAGCTAACCTAAAGTATAACACGGTGTGAAAAACACTTTATGCATCTCTGAGTGATACATTCAACTCATGTATCAAGCCTTTTCTTTTAGCTCACCTGACTTTCGTCAAGAGTCTTGTCACTTTTTTAACCATATACTTGTCCTACATTGATAATTATTAGATTTGAATGCCAAGTATTCTAAATATTTGTCAGGAAGCTTTTTATTTTAAGTTTGCTTTTACAAACAATTTAAGGCAATTGTGTACATTTATTGTAAATGGAAATGTATCAAATGAAGCCTTAATATATAAGGCCTCAAATTCAGAAAGGAATACATTGTAAATTATCCTATCCCCCTGTAAATAAGGGAACAGTCAAATAGTACAAAAAGTGACTTTGTCTTTGTGTAAGTAAGGATAAGGTAAAGTTTGCTCAGTAAGGCTGGCAACAATGTAGATGAGATAAGTATGTCATTGTGGCCTACCGATTAATACTAGTAATCACATTGTCAAACAACTGGTTTGTTTGTGACAAGTATCCAGTACTGGGGTGTGGCCTGTACATAGAGCTCAGGTCACAAATCAGTTGAAGTTAAGCAGAGAGTCCTTGGATGGGTGTTTGGCAGCCTGACTCCTGAGAGTTTCTACTAATTTAGTCCAGCCCCACAACCAAGTACATGTGACACATGTGGTCTCACCTCACGCTTTGAGCATTCATCTAGTGAATGGAGTTAAGCACATTATTAATGCACTTAATGTTTCACTCATTGTACCCATGTGGGGAATCGAACCCATACTTTTTGGCGTGACGGGTGAGCGCTTTAACCACTGGGCTACCTCACCCCTCCCCTTGCACTATAATAGTTGATTGTTCTGAATACACCTCAGAGGAAGGAAGGAGAAATGGCTTGTGTATATCAGGTCAAGGATACCAGTACAATTACTAAACTAAATTTGATCTGGTCAATTACAATCACAGTTTGCCTTGTATCAAAAGTTATTTTGTCCAATCAGTATTTTTTATCTCGATTAGGAAAAGCAAGCATGTCTTCCAGACAACTGTCAAACTGAGTCACCAGGAAGTCGAGTCTGTTGCATAGTTTTTTGTTTTTATAATTTGGTCATTTTACTCGGAATGAAAGTAGTTCTTAGGTTCGTTTTGATTTGGGTGTTGTAATTGCATGACTCATACAAGACAGGTTAAAATATCATCATTGACTTGAAGAAGATAGTGTATTGCACATGGATACATTTATTTTGGCAGACTTTGAAACAGAGATGATAGTATTATTACTGGAAACCCAATCCCATTAAAAATGAGGAGATGAATAAAAAAGCTAGCTTCCTGTTGCAGATAATTTTCCAAATGTATGAAAGCATTTTTTATTGGTTTATATTCTTAAAATGTCATTTATACTCATCTTAAAATTAGCTAATTTTATCAATTTTCAGGGCATTGTAATTTGTGTCCTGGAGCTATAACTTTACATTTAGCTTAATATTCCCAGCAGTATTGGACATGAAAACCTGAGGCAATTATGTTTTTGTCCCTTAAATTGTAGTAATTGTTGTAAGTAATACAAGCAATAATGTAGTTACCATGGGATGCTGCAGAAACCTTTATTCCATATTGTCACGTGTGTGTCACTTCTAACAAGTAGTTTTCACAGAGGCAGCGAATGAGATCTGAATGTGAAACTGGTTGCCTCATGATCAGTTACACCTTACTGTTTTTAGATGAACTTTTAAGATGATACAGGGCAATGGAGTGGCCTTGTGGTTTAAGAGTTTGCTTGTCACACCGAATGCCCCGGTTTGATTCCCCATTTGGGTACAATGTGTGAAGCCCATTTCTGGTGTACTAGACTTGGAAGATGACTTGGAAGACTAGACTTGGAAGAAAGGTCATGGAGTATTAGTATTTGAGTGATTGTATTTTGTAGTTATAGATCTCTACAACTTTTCAAACAAATTCCAAGTTGGAAAATTGAGTTTAGATCACGCCTTCATGGAACCAAATTGATTGATAGAAATTAAGTAGGTGTTGATAAGTGTGAAAGCAATATCACAATGTGTCACTCAAAATGCACTGGATTTTGAAATCTTTTATAAAACATTCAATAACATGAAAATTGATATTTTCTTTTGAAATGTGAAATACAAGTCGACAGAAATGTTTTTCTTATTACATGCGAGGAAAATAATGTTTCATTTGCAGAAGTCTGAAAGACAAAATCAGCAGGAATGTTTTTTCTTTAATTACCTGTTCGGAAGAAAATGTCAAAATAATTATTTTCCACCTGAGGATGTATTCAGTTGTCTGGAGATGTAATGATGGTTGTTCAGTGGTTAAAGGTGCTAGTCGAAGGTTTGAATCCAAGGCTGTTGATGGTGATGATCCTTGTTCTGTTGGCACCATTTCTCCATAAAGTGGCAATGGTCCATGGCGGGGATCACTTTCAACTTTCTATCCATATGAAAGCTGACATTCTGTGATGTATCTGTTATTCTATTTACAGCAGCATTAAACCCTTGTCACTCACTCACATAATTATCAAGTTAACTGATTGGTATTCGTGTTTGTCATGACCATGACATCTTTGACACTCGCTCTAATTTGAAGATTTATGGCACTGTGGTCTACTAATTAAACACAAACGGTGACAGTTCCATGCTAATTGGGAGTTTCATCAATGTCCTTGATGGTCATGCCTGGAATCAATTTTGTTCTCTTCCAACCTGTCACTTGCTTGTGTCATCACTCCGTCTTTAAGGAAATTCTACTTTGAAGATGGCCCATCTTTCAATGTGTTTGTCCAGTGACGTTCCTGTCACTTTCATCTTCTCCTGCAGGCTTTATACTAATGTGTCCACCAGGAAATTAATGTCAGTCATTCGTCTGTCATCGTTATAATGACCGTTGTGTCATCAATAAACTCTGAGAAAAACAAGTTTGCCATTTTCTCTCTTGGATATGAAATGCCAGCCTTATGTATATAAAAATGTATCATTATTAGGCATGAATAATTGCAGATGATTTTGAAATAGTTTATTATGATTACTATTTGTCAGAGTGATTTTGAACTTAAACACATGCAATCAATTCTTTATTATCAAGATTCGAGGCTGCTGGATTAGCTTTGTGGTTAAAGCTGGATATCCAGGTTTGATTCTGGGTCTGATGAAGTCTGTTCTTCACGTAGACTGTGATGGTACTACAGATGTTGATGAAAGCGATGTGTGATATGCACTCACTGGACAGTGAAACAAGTAGAACACAATAGTTTAAAATCTGCGTTTGGTGTTTAGAAACCTCTCTTTATAAATTAGAACTGATTGTGGTGACAGTTATTTGTATGTTTGTATGTCGAGACTGTGATCAACATGGTTACAACTGATCCTTTAACTAGAGGATTAGCACTTCAAATCTTCTGCAGTCGCCCATGAAATAAACACACCCACCCAAATTATGCAAATATCAACTAATGAATCCTGAAGGAATTTGACATTTGAGAGAAGCAAGTGAATATATCTATGGCTTCTGTAATTGGTTTGATCATGATCAATTCTGCCTGTGAATGGTGCTTTTAACCTTCAGATACTAAGATATTTTTCAGCAGGGAATAATACAAGCATGAAGAAGAATGTTAGAGCTCTTTTAACAAAGAAGGTAATGAGACTTCCGGCACTGTTCTGTGGAATGATACTCAACATTTAATCAAAATTCTTACTTTGAATGGGCAGTGGGGTAGCCTCATGTCTAGAGCAATGGTTCGTCACACCGAAAAACCTGAGGTTCAATTCCCTGTGCGGGTACAATGTGTGAAGCCCATTTCTGGTGTCCGCCCACCATGACATTACTGGAATATTGGTAAAAGTGGCATAAAACCATACACACTTACATGTATGTGTTGGGATTGCTGTTATTATACCTTTTTTTTCATTTTCACATGTCCATTTTATTAATGTATAATTGCATACCACAGTTAATAAACAGTTCACACTTGGGGTGATGAAGATAGAACAGAGTAACACCTGCAGTTGTAGATAAAATACTGGCGTTGAGGCTTGGAAAAATATCACTGTCATTTCAGATGTTATTATTCCTGGATTCTGAACAAAGAATACAATGAAGTCATTATCGGGATATTCAGCTGACTGTTGTCAAGATATTGATTCCACTCATGTATATATATTGCGTGATACTATATTGAATGCAGAACACCCAATTTTAGTTCCTTAAGTGGGAATAAATTTGTGAAGCCAATTGTGTGTCCCCTGCTATGATAATGCAGGAGTATTACTAAATGTGGCATAAAACTCACTCATGCCATGACTCATTGTCGCAATATTGGCAACTAAAATGGTACTCACTCAAAATCTATTTCAGACTGCAAAGTAGAGTAAGGGACATTGGAACCGAGTTTGACTGTCCTTCAATACAACTTTCTGTCCGTCTGCTCAAAAATGGGGAGTAATTTTCACCAAATGAGTGAAATTAAATTTTACTCAATGATGTCACTAGTTTTTGCGCTATGCTTTTCAACTATCGCATACTGCAGGAAATAGGGTAAGGACATTTGACACTTCAATGTTATTGTCATAATGTCAGGTGAGTTTGAAAACTGTTGTCCAAAATAATTTTTTAGTCCTTTCTCAGTGTTATTTCAAGTTTGTGCAAATTGGTGTCAGGTTTTGTAAGACACTTCTTAAGTTACATTAATGTCTCTAAGAGATAATTGTCTAAATTGAGTACGAAATTGGTGTCATAAAATATTTTTATTACAGAGTTACTGTCCTTGATCCATGTTTTTTAACTTATGGGTACTCCATACAGTGGGGAGAGGTTTTTTTCAAACTACTGAAGTTAAACAAATGAAACATTGCCAGCTTATCTTAGATATACTTATGAAAACTGCATTCGAAAATCAGTTCCATAAATTTTGTTCTGGACATGCTACAGTTTTGTTCAGGTTTTGTGTGGTGTTTGTGAGGATAGCGATTACACTGTTTCTTTTGCTCTCGTGATTACTTTTTGTGGAGTTATGCAGTGTCTGAATTGGGAACTGAAGTAAACAAAGTATGTTGTGTTAGAGATTGCTTTCTGTTGGCTTATAGGGTTTTGAAGGCTGAGTCTGCCCTTTTGTTCCACATTCTAGTTGGGGAAACAACACAGATAAAGATGAGAGGGTACTTTGAGTCTGCTGCAGGGCTTCTCAAGGTTCAGTTGAATGTCTGAACCCAGGTGGAAAAAGAACCTCAGCTCATTCTCCATACCAATGCCAATATAAAAAAGTCTATTGATTTCCTAAAAACAGGTTATAGTGTACCATATCTGTTATTAAAACATCAATAATTTGTAGGACGAACCACGTTTCCAATTAAAGCATCAGTGGTGTTCTGAAGCCATATATAATGGAAGATCTTAAACATATTGTCAGTTTTGCCACTACACCGTGAATGAAATACCAGTATAACTCATTGACCACAACAGAGGCATGAAGAGATGTATGGAGCTACACTTTTACATGTTCATTACTACCTATGATAATTTGTTTGGAAGTGATGTGTAAACACGGGTGACATCTGCTCACTATTGGAAAACAGTTTGTCATTTCCTGGAGATTGTGATCATGAATGGTGGTCATTGAAAAACTTGCATTGGAACACACCAAACCTATGATTAGTGGAACATGTGGTGTGTTTATTGGTTATCCATACACATGTGGTCACCATCATTTGTTTAGGAGATCAATATTCAAAGAGTGCTGTTGTTGGATGAGGCTTTGAAAGTACATACCTCAGGATATACCATGTAACTTAGGGTCATGCTTGTCCCAGAGGAATGAGGGGGCCTAGGTTTCCCAGGTGTCAACAGAGTTGCATTTCTGGCTTGCCCTGTTAGGTTACTAGTTCTGTTGCTAGTTCTTCTGAGTATAGTGGTCCCCTTTAGTGGTGCTTGTAGTGTAATTCTTCAAAGGCATTTAGAAGCTGGTGTAGCAATACACACCTGACGAAGGAGCAAGAACTAGCCCAGAAACGTTGTGTAAAATAAATCAAGAAGTTGTTATCCATAAGATTTGTCTTGTATTGCTTGTAGTGTAGTTTAACTTGAATACTCCAGTGCATGGAATGTTTCACAGCTTGTCTGTTGACTGATCAATCGGCCAACACCATCTGCCATGTTTTCATCGAACTGGTCAGAATCCAATCAGCATTACTTGCTTTCTTTTCTGCCATACAGATTTTTATGTTTGGCCACAAACAATCAAGGTGTTAATACCTATTAACAGTTGCTCACACACATTCACTCACTCATGAACTCTTTCACCATCCAACTCATGAACTCCCCATGAACCCTAAAATGAACATTATCAATATTCATCATAAGCAAAAACATATGGCCTAAACTCATGTATATACAAGTTTCATTTTTTAATAACTTTATGTCCTAATTAGATAGGTTGGCACTCTGAAAGCTGACCATGTCAAGACACAAGACATTAAACACCTGACTTTTCCAGCAACACTTGCTCAAATATCACGTTCTTTGATGCATAAAGTTTCATTACAATAACCCCAACACTGAATACAACGTTCAGATATTTTTTTATTTAGATATCCTTTCCATCTGTAGTTTTTAATATTCAAAAATACATTAATAATTTAGAACCTTTACACAGTCATTACAAAGAGATATAGGCAGTCATCAATAACATCTTATGAACCTTGGAGTTACATGTGTGTAATATGGTATCTGTTTAGAATGAAAATACATCACCTTGATGCTATGCATGGATTTAAAAATACGTCCATGAAACTTGCATGGACAAAAGTAAAAATAGTGTCATGTCTTATTCATATTTCATATTGGAAAATATCATCCAACTGTTCTCGCTTTTCAGGAAATGTGGGTTGTTAACGGTAGCCGAATGAAAGAGAGTGTCAATCAGGAAATTAACGCTAATCATTTACTTTGAATCAATAGCTGCCATGTGTTTTAGGAATCAACATGCCTCTGACAGTTGTCCATTTCAAAGAGAATGAAGCTGATCGAGGGTCTCCTGCAAGGTCCATTAAGCTTACTTCCTGTGACTCCCATCTTGTATTCAATAACATCAGATTTGAGATAGACCTTGTCACGGGGTTTATTTATCGACAAACATATTGAAATGTGACGCCTGTGTGTCTTGTTAGCCCGTGAAAGACGCAGACCCATCAGATTATAACAGTAATGGTGCTAACAGCAATTTGGATTTCATCTGTGAGAGTGTTTGATCATTGTGCGAGCTCTTGCATGGAGAAATATACTGAGACATGTTTGATAAGAGGAATATGATCATGGGGTTTGGTGTATGTAGAATGAGCATGATCCGGAAATTGGAATGTGATCCGGTGGCTTATAATGGAATATTATTCCTTTGTTGAGTGTATTCAGGTAGGAATATCGTAAGTCCAATATTCATATTTTGATTATATAGGAAGTAAATCAATAGAAGTAAAATTCTCTGAACATCAGATCATAGCAAGTATGTCGTATAGCTACTTCAGCAATAAGAATATTATTGCATTGAGAGGACATTTGTCAAAACCATGTCAACTGTGTTGAAATTGCCTAATGTCAACTTATGTTTTCTTCAGTATAAAGTGATTGTTGGTGATATTTGGGCTTTTTTCACTTTGGCTCTCCAATCTTCAGCTATTTCTGCATATCACTAGTTATATAATATCCTTCTCAAGTTTTGTGAAGGATATTTTCTTTAATCTTCTGTTATACCCAGAACTGATTCTTACAATGCCAGATGTATTTTCAAATGTCATGATTATCACCAATCAGCAGTGTAGTAGTATGTTAGGGTGGTGGGATAGCCTAGAGGTTAAAGCTTTTGTTCAACATGACGAAGACCTGGGTTTGATTGCCCACATGAGTACAATGTGTGAAGTGAGTTTATTTTTACAGCGCTTTTAGCAATATTCCAGCAATATCACGGCGGGGGACACAGAAACGGGCTTCACACATTGTACCCATGTGGGGAATCAAACCCGGGTCTTCGGCGTGACGACCGGACGCTTTAACCACTAGGCTACCCCACCGCCCCCTTTGTGTGATGCCCATTTCTGGGGTTCCCCGCTGTGATATTGCTGGACAATAGCTAAAGGCAGCATAAAATTAAACTCACACACTCATTCACTCACTCAGTAGTACATTGATACACCCAGATTTGGGTTGAAGAGAGATTGATAATGCAGTCAGTTACTCCTCGAATTCAGTGAATGAATGTTGTTTATCGCACAGTCAGCAATATTAAGTCTGTCTGGGGCGAGCAGACCTCAGCTTGATTATGTGGAATATATATACAACCAAATACATTTACATAAGTTCCAGCACAGACTCCACTGTTTAATTGTATAGTTCTTAAATGACGATGAGACATTTTGCATTTCCTATGACACATTTGTACTGAAGATAGACCCATGCTGAAATAAAGCTTAACTGTCCTTTCATATTGTGTGTCCCTCTAAAACTTACGTGTTATGTTTGTGACGTAATCCTCGGCGATTCTTTTCGAAAGGTTAATGACAGTACACAGCAGTGACGTGTTTGCCTGGTCTCCGGCCTAATGTGTATGCTTTGTATTATAGCAATAAACAAGCAATCGAGCACTTCTTTCATAAAGAACCCCATACTTTTTGTCTAGTTGGCATTTGAGAATGTCATGGTCGGGTTGTGGTTTCCATGGCAATGAAGTACTTTATTTTGTCTGCTGGCACAAGAGTTTGAAGAAGTAGGGTCACTTAAGGGAGACAGTAAACTTGACATGTCTCTCGGTGCTATCTCATTATCAGTTGAGCCATTAACCCTAGGTGTTAATTTGTGAATGACATTTAATTTGTAAATAATTTCATATTAAAAGGTAGTTATATATCATGTGGGTATTCATTTTAAAGAGAAAATGTTGCTCTTTTGTTTGATATGTGAAGAAGATATAATAACCAAGATCAATTTGTCAGTTGAAGACTGAAGATATGGCATGATGATTAATGTTCTGATTGTAGTTATTATAAACACACTTATGATATTTTGAAACATTAATTCAATATTGTGAGTATTCTTATTCTTCACAAATAATCAATAACAGGACAGTAAAGGTGGGAACTGAAAGTGTTAACTCGGAAGTCATTTAACCTTTATAGAATGTTATTCAGGTAAAACTTGGCTCTGTGTACTTCGCATGTATGGTCACAGGGACCTGTTGAAAGTGTGGGCGTGTTTTCTGATATTTGTTAATCTGAAATCGATATATAAAACACAATTTGAATTACACTTCCTCAACTATCATTGCATTACATTAAATTCCTATAAAATATTTATATTATCTGTTCACCAATGACGATTGTATGTCTCAGATTACCTCCTGTGTGCGTGTAAATAAAATATTCATCTTTTTTTTTTGCCAGATTCACATTTAAATGTATGGTTTAGGATAATAAGGAAGAGATTTTTATCAGCTTTATAAATTGCCATTGTCTGGCCATTGAAAATCTATTTCCAATATCATTAAAAGAACATATTCAGCCAACAGAAACTTAAATTGAAGTCCTGAATTGTAAGCCAAAGTTATGGTTTGGTACAACTCTCTGATGAGATGGCAACACTGGCAAATACAAGTATGACTATCTGCAATATTTCTATACCATGTAAGAATGGATTGTCTGAATGAAACACTCAATACATGTCTACAAAAACAAGATTTGATCAGCTTAGGTTTCTATTCCTCTCGTCGATGTTTCCTTGTATAATAAGATGGCGCTCCATGAGATCATGAACTGAAATACTGGTCAAAGTGATGTTAGCCCCATGCTACCAATGGGGGTGGTGGGATAGCCTAGTAGTTAAAGCACTTGCTCGTGATGACGAAGACTCTTACATGGGTACAATGTGTGAATCCCATTTCTGGTGTCCCCTTCAGTGATATTGCTAAAACTGGCGTAAAACCATACTCATTCACTTCCTCACTATGCATACAAGCTGAATGCAATATATATAAGACTTTTTGATATGTTTTCTTTCATACTGTGTATTCACTTACCTGACTGCACATGTCCCATGGCTACTGTGATGAAGTTGCTGGTTTGACAATATTCTGTTACACTTGGAAATAGTATATTTGAGTGCATAGAAAGCATTTGCTGGTGCTTCTTTTGGTTCGAGTACCAATAACCTACGTTTATCATAAGTATGAGCTGGGGAAAGATGTCTTGTGGTCTCAGATACAATTTGTTGTGCTGAATAACTTCCCTTGGTTTTGTGGGGATCTGTTGATCTTGGTTTCGAATACCTGAGTTTGCCTTAATTGGGAACTTTGTAAGCAACTTACCAGGCGTTGCAGATTTTTTGCTCCCAAAAACAGTAGAAGCATTAATTACACCATGAAAAATATCACACACTATGTGGAACAAACGTACTGTGAGATTTAAACATATTCACTCACTCTTAGTGCAGTAGACATCAATGTGTACCCAATATAGTATATGCAAGAAGCATTTCGGTATAGATTTTGTTTGTTGGTTATAAGAAAAGGAAGTATAAGTTATCATTCATTTTCGACCATCTGCTTCCAGATTTCTTTGTTTTCTTCAAATGTGGAATCAGACAAAACATAGATATCTGACTTTAATCATTTTGACTTGTGTTGAAATAGCACCAAGAATTATTCACATGACTGGTAACTTTACTTTTAATTGATCAGTTAAATGTCATCAACTCAAGTAATCAATTTCCTTGAACTTGGAGCTGTGACCAACAGTTGACTGCATACATATTTCAGTATATATGATTTCAAGACCTATCCTACTGTCTCGCAATGGTTTAATTGGAACTCAGTGGTTGTGTTTGTTCTATGGTGGGTGAAATTGTCAAGGACAACCTATACAACATCAATTATTGACAATGCTATGAATATTATTTATTGATTAGATCTGATTAGAAACAGAACGATTTGGAAGAATATGATTTCTGTTCAATAATTCTTTATTTTATTCACTGAGGCTTTGAAATTTTTGTTGAAAAAATCAGCATTTGTTAGGTATCTGTGGAGGTGTTGAGATTAATTCCTGATAGCTTTTCTGTTATCATCTTCCTGTTTTGTCAATATATTGATTTAAAAATTAGTTTGGCCTTCCAAACTGGTTAAAGTATGAATTTAAAGGTCACTCTAACACAATATGTATATTCAAGTTTGAGTGATTATTCTGCCTAACATTCTAGTCCAAACCCTTCCCCTTTAGCAATGATCATAGAAAGTTACCTTTTATAATGTCTGACATACTAGACAAAATTCTGTTTAAGTAGCAATTGTTACATTCAAAGAATCATGGTACTCTTGAATTGTGATACTGCATCAGATTTCATCACAGATGCTCAGTATACAAGTATGTACGTTCCTAAAAGTACTATTTGACTTCATCATCTTACAAGAATTATACACTCATTAAATTGATTTTCCTATAAATCCAACCATCCCCAAAATGACGGGATAGCTTATATCATGATTTTGAATGACAGGTTAATGTCGTAAGTATATTGATGAGTGATCATTGGTTATACAGTCAATAACCTTCTTCTCTTGCTGTTCACAGAGTGTGCATCACAACGACCAACTCAACGATGACAGCCGCCCTCTCTCACAGGTATGCTGCGAAGCGATATCGACAGCAGGCGTAATGAACGTGAAATAACTGCCGAGGAAATCACTCTTGGCAAGTCAGGCTCATACACAGTACAGAAATTACCTTGCTATCAACACCTGTGTGAGCTGGGAAAGTGCCTTTCGTGCACGCTCGACCATATGTGATTCAGTGGTGGCCAAAGAGGATGTGATCAACCTGCAACAAAAGAATTTCTTTCACCATATTGAGAATTAATTGACAGAGTGTGTGGTAAACTGCTTCACCTTGTTGAGACGTTCCTTGCAGCTGGGATACAATGTAATCATTTCTGTGGATCCTCAAAAGTAGGAGAAGGGAAATCGTGACTTGATTAACATACTTTTTCGATACTTAAGCATTTTGAACTCTGTCAAGCAGAGAAATTTAGCCTTTTTTTATTTCTTGTTTGTACTTTTTGTTGCGATTATCATGCTTGGAATGCTTCACAGTGGAATCGAAGAAAGAAACGATGCCGTATACAAGTTGTTGAAGTTTGGTTATCAGTTTCTTTAAGCTGATCATTTGGTTCTTTTGGCAAGTTGTGATAAACAATTTCAACATGTCTCTCGCTCTTTATGAAAACTCTTCCCTGAACTCGTCCCTCCATCACAATTACACTAACGATTCCGGTCTGGCTGGACCCTCTGCTACAGCCTTGCAGGTCGGTGCCATTGTCATGTTGATGTCACTGATGTGGGGCGTCTTTGCCAACGTTCTTACGATGATTGTGATTCTTACTGAGCGGGAACTGAAAAACATCACAAACATTTTCATCGTGAGCCTTTGTATCAACGATATACTTAACCTGGGCATCAATAACCTGCTAGTGTTGGTATCTTACTTCATGATGACCTGGGCGACGGGGTCCATTGTTTGCGAAATGGTGACACATTTCACGGTCCTCCTCATGGGTTCATCACTATGGCACACTGGTCTCATAGCCATTCACCGACTCATCGTCGTCGTTTTCAACACCTTCTACAAGAAAATCTCCAAAAAGGCATACACAATATTCGTCTTGGTTGCTGCAAGAGTAGTCCCACTTTTGTTTCTCATCCAACCACACCTTGGCTACATGTCTCAGTATCAGCCGAAACTTCTTCGCTGCATTGTGAAAAAAGGTTTTGGACTCTATACGATGTTGGTATCTGTTGTTTTAATGATGTTGCCATCACTTGTTCTCATCGTGTGCTATATTGCCATATTTGTCAAAGTGCATCAGTCGTCAAGCGCATTCCGAGCAAGTCGGAAACGAGAATGGCTGCGTCGTGAGATACAAATCACCAAAATGTTCGGGCTTGTATTTCTTCTGATTATTATTGGTTATTTGCCTTATGGTATAGTCCGTAGCATTGATAAAGGACTTAAATTTAGTGCTGACTTCTATGTTGCGATTACGGTACTGTACGCAGTTGCCAATTCCTGTAACCCAATCATATATGGCGTTATGGACCGAAAAATCCGAAGGGCTTGTTTCCGAGCCCTTGGTTTGGAAGAGAGGTGTATGACGGAAGAACGATCGAAATTGCGAAAAGCTTCCATAAAGTCCAACGGTGAAACGAACGCTGTGAGCGATGTGAACACTGAAGCTGTTCCGTTAAACTCCCAAGTTCCCCTGAAGTGAACAGTGTGAACATTGTTCCAACAATTTTGAACTGTATGAACAATAGTGAACTTTATGAACAGTTGTAAAAATGGAAAGGTTTAGTTACTGAACTTTAGGCTATATATATGTTGGTAAATGATGTAAATATTGTATATACTGGTACAAAAACACTGGATATTGTTCAAAGTTCGGTGCCACGGGAACCATGTACAAGACATGTTATTTTTGTTCACACAATTATTTTTTGCATAGTGCTCTTGCCTGCTTATGTGCTGAGATCTTGTTCATAACACAAGAATGCGAATGACATGTTCAGAACAGAAATTGTAAGTATGATTTGTATAATTGTTTAGGCTGTGAAAAAAAGCACAACTATATATGTTTTTAACACCAGTTGGTAAAAAAACAAACATATGTACATATATATGTATGTAGTGAAAATTGTATATTTAAGATTATGTATATATCATTTCATGTAAATGTCACAATATATATGGTAATATTAGAGTTTGCTCTAAGAAATTAATTTATATACTTTAATTTTATGTGAAGCAAAATGTATAAAATATTATTTCAATCATGAGTGAAGAAATCGTAGAGAAATTAGACCATCAGTGATTCTTTCAAGTAAATATTGTAGTAATAATGAGTTACATCATTTGTTTTGAACATTAAATAAGTGTTAATGATTACATAACAGCAGACTTGAACAATTATTTTCTTTTTCTTTTTGTTATGTGAAATTGTATTGCATATTTTTCCTGTAATTCCTTTCACCAATTTTATGTTTTTCCACAAAATGTTCATCAGCTAAGAATGAATTTCCATTTTTGTATATTGTTTATGAGAAATATTGGTAATGTATAGCATGGAAAGAATATTGTTTGTACATATGGTTAAAGAAGATATTGTTGCCATTTCTGTGTACACTTGAGCACCATGTGATCTGAGCAATGTTTCTGTTACGACGAGTTTCACAGGTTTGAGAGACGTAGTTCATCTTTTTATTCTCCCATCAAGAGACCCCTTTTCCTGCATTCATAGTTCCACATGCTCTTGAGAGCTGTACTTGTTAGCTGGTATGTTGAAATTACAAAAAAAGTACAATTATCTGCCAGAACTGTAAATGCATGAACTTCAGAATAAAAAGATGACCTACATGCTCCTTGTGAAGTTTTCTGATGTTAGATTTAGAAGTATGTCACATGTAGTCAGTATCTGTTATCATTGCTGTTTGTGAATGACTACCAAACTTGGTACTGCAGTAGTTTTGTGATATTGATCACTATGACTGAAAATACATTTGAAAGACTCCATTCACATTGACCAAATGCATTTTTATGATACTGCTAATTAAAAGTACTCTTCAACATCGGATAATATGTATGCCACTAATTATGTTCTTTTTATGAAAAAAAAAGATGAAATTGTAGAGTATGGGTAAATGGCCTGGTTTGAATTGATAGCATTAAGTCTGATCATAGTGTCTTCTGTATTAAATAGCTAAATACTTATCTTCATATCTGACGTCCAATTTAGTCATTTTTTAAAATCTTTTAAAAGTTAAAATCTTTATCAAATACTACTGAAACTTTCATGTGTACATCTTACACTCTTTTGAAAAGTAAGTTGGTCCGCAAGACCCTGCTGCATCAAACAGGTTGTATAGGTTTCCTTCAGCTGAGACGTATTTCCAACCTGCATCACATTGGGCTTTCCTTCCATGTTAAAGTGACATGCTGGATGTACTGGATGAGTTATTGAAACTTTTCAAGAGTTTCAGGGAAAATGTTGATATCACTTAGCACTATTGATATTTACACCTGAAGTTATACAAGCTCTGTAATATCAACGACAAACCTGTGGCGTGTTTTAATAAACGTGTTTAAAAAGTTCAAAAACATATCAATTTTTCTTCAGTTATATGCCTTTTATCCAACTGACTGCAGAGTCAAATTGGTGTCACTGTGCTGACAAATAGAAAGTTTCTCTCTTCATCAGATAAATCTGTGTCTATTATAAATCACATACTTTTCTTTGTCAATGTATCCTAGCAATAAAGTAACATTTTAAATGGTAATCATTTAGTATACCAGTCTCTTAGGTAAAGCATCCCGGCCATCAACATGTCAGTTTCACCATCAGCCTGTCATCAAAGAAATAAAACAGTGTAGATCTAAGTAGATAGTGGTGTATGTTTCATCCATGTACTGTGGTCCATTTCAGCATAAGTGTCAGTATCTCGAAGATCAAAGTGAGCGGCTAGATGGGTTTTAAGATACTGCTAATGTTAGATCAGTAAGTGATCTATACGTGTTATCTATGTGAGCTTATCTCGTAAGGAAGTTGTTTCTCCTGTGTTGCGATATTGTTGCCTGATGTGTTGAATACAGGAGTACAGAATAAAGTGCCTGTGTTTACTTCATGTGTTGTTGTTCTTTCTTTAGTTATGTGCATTCAGCTAGTAATCAAACTCCATGCATCGATCAAGGGTTGTAGTAAAAAGGGCCAAAGGACAAAAGGGCCAAAATTGAAAAAGTCAAAAGGGCCATAGATTTAAGTCAAAAGGGCCATAGATTTAAGTCAAAGGGGCCATAGGTCAAATTCAAATAAGAGCATACAAACTAATATATATTTATATGTTTAATTATATTTGTATCAATATGTAGTAATAACAGAAATATCATAAGTAGTTCAAATGTTCATAATTCACACATCTTTAAAGTTCAATACAGACATCATCACTCCACACCGGAGTCACATTGGCTGACATATGTCTGCAGGTTGCTCGAACTCAACTGTAAAGTCTCGAAAGTAAAATTACTGGACTGAGACTCGAGCTCTAAGCAGACATGGCAGAGAAAGTGAAGTTCCTCCCCGCTCTCGCAAAGATGGAGGTATTACTCTCTGGTCATGTGTGTCACAGCCACGATGGGTCCATCTCTTACAACGGTCACACTCAAGGGCATGTTGGCTCTTCCTAACTGTCTTGTCACAAGCGACACACTTTACATGCATGGTTACCAATGTGAATTGTTGGTTGAACTGTTTGTCTTATATAGCAGTCATGAGATTCTTATCACACTAATTAAAACGTTAATCTTGTTTAGATTACTGACTAGTGTAACTGTCACCAGCGACTCTGTTAATACCTCTTGTAATCATTAAATAAACAGTTGTATGATTGATTATACTCATAAAATATACACTTAACCACTGTGAGATGTTTTAAACAACACTGAGACACTATGAGATGTTTAGGATTAGAACTACTGCAGCAACATGTACTGAATTTCTTCTAATCTTACTATTTTCTAAAATTTTGGCCCTTTTGACTTTCCCTTGGCCCTTTTGACTGTTCTTTGGCCCTTTGACTTTTTCAATTTTGGCCCTTTTGTCCTTTGGCCCTTTCAATCAACACATTATAGATCATTTTGAGAAAAACATGCTGTAGGTTGAATTTCAAGACAGATAATTTTGTTTTTTCAAAGCCAAAGTACATACCTTGCTTGTTTTCATCCTGCTATTACTTAATTGGTTTGTAGGCTTGTATTCACAATTGATTAAATCCCTTTAATGTCGCTTTTAGCTGCAGTACAAAGAAAACAATCAAAGAATAATTAATTATCTGTCCCTAGTTACAAAGAAACAAACTGTCCCTAGTGATTAACTAGTGTATTGTTACTGCATACGACCGCCTCCGTGGTGTAGTGGTTAGAGCGTCTACCCGGAGAGCGGAAGGTCGCGGGTTCGACCCCCGACCGCATCATACCAAAAGACGTTAAAATATGGTACTTGTTGGTCTCTGTCTGGCGCTCGGCATTAATGGGTACAACAAGGACTGGTCGGCTCGGAGTCAGTATACTGTGTCTGAGTGGGGTATTCATGCTTCACTGCGGCATGGTATCTCAGTGGGCTAGCACTATAAAAACCAGCTTCAGTCTGGGCTAGTATAAGCAGCTACACATACACATACATACGCATGCACGTCGTCATATGAACAAAATATTCTCAAGCATGATGTTAAACCCAATTTCACCTGACCTCACCTTACTGCATACATTCACTCAGGACAGATTTGTCGTAACAGTTGATCTTAAAATTGTAATTCATTTATATTATGACTGCATTTTGATAAATATGTATCTATTTACATTGTTGTATTGAAATAAACTGTGAAGTAGCAAATACTGTATACAATGAAATTACATTTTCATAACTGAAGACAATCCCAATCAACTGCCCATGTGACCTTACACGTGATATCTAGAGCGTAGAACCTTAAATCAGTTCCTTCAGTTTTTTATATTTATTAGCAGGGCGGTGGTATAGCCTAAAAGTTAAAGTGTTCGCTTGTCACGCTGGAGACCCGAGTTCGATTCCAAACATGGGTACAATATGTAAGGCCCATTGCCTGTGTCCACTGGCGTGATATTGCTGGAATATTGCTAAAAGCGGCATAAAACTATACTCATTCACTCACTCATTTATTGGCAAGTGCTGGAGAAGGTGTATATTGAAGACTGTTGAATAAACACAATCATAGTTAGAAAAAATTAAAGCTAGTAAATAGAAAAATCAGTATTCAGCTATAAAATAACAGGAAAAAGACCGACTTTCTCGTACTTAAGTCTGAATCTTTTACTGTTGCTAATTTGGTGTTGCATTGTGTCAACACACAAACTTGTGCCATGTACTGGAGGTTCAGGGTGGCTGACTATCGTATACAAATTATTGGGACACATGCACATTTTTGTTACAAATTTCGGGACCGTGTAAGCTCTGAGGCATCGCTTCATTGATGAATGTTTATACAAGGGGGTTACCTAATATGTGGGGTGGGTTTGTACTCAGCGATATATACATTGCTTCTTAATTCTGAGTTTTGTGTTGATTATTGTGTATGTGAATTTTTGACAATTTAAAGAAAGGAAGTGAAGAAAACTTCAAATGACAACACTATGGAGATATTGCACTGAAGCCACTGTGATGTCATAAAAACAGACCAATTAGCACTGAGAATTGCTGAAATACTCATTCCAAATATTGGAAAATTACACACATTCACACTGCCCTAATGGGTAATATTTTATACAGCTCAGCATTTGACAAGAATTAAAATTGTTAGTCTAAGTTGTTGTGCTTAGCAAAAATTGAGTAGTGTATTTTAACCAACAAATTAATCAGTTAGTGCTTCCAACCTGAAGTAAGAGCTCCAGGCCACAGTGGCCCCATCAGCTCGCTGCCCAGTGCTGACATTTAACATGGCAGGTTCATATGCCAGACTAGGGTCAGGTGGCCAACATGTCTAAGGCACCACCATTTCCTGGACAGTCTTGCATCTCACAGATGAAACCTAGAGAGTTTGAATGCCAAATTAGCCCTGGGTATGTTTCTCAATTCTTGTCAGCACCATGCTGAGATGAAAATGGTTCACTACCTGTATCCTTGCTCATAAAGCTTGACATTCTGTGATGTAACTAAAGTACTGTTTCAAGTGGTGTTGAACCAATTTCACTCACTCACTCACACACTTGTGCCAGCAAAGTGAGAAACACCTACCAGCCCAGATGAAACTTAACTTTCCCTTATACCTGAAACTGTTCTTGCGGTTAGGGGGGCGTGTGGTAGCCTAGTGGTTAAAGCGTTGGCTCGTCATGTCGAAGACCCGGGTTCGAATCCCCACATGGGTACAATGTGTGAAGCCCATTTCTGGTGTCCCCTGCCGTTATGTTGCTGGAATATTGCTAAAAGCGGCGTAATGGTGAGTCCTTGGTACAGTTAATGGTCAGTTACTTGATACAGTTAATGGTGAGTCCTTAATACAGTTAGTGGTCAGCCACTTGATACAGTTAATGGTGGGTCCTTGGTACAGTTAGTGGTCAGTCACCAGACATTTAGGGGTAATTGTAATTTGTAATTGTAATTGAATGTAATTAATTACAAAAAATCTATGTAATTGCATGTAATTTGTAATTGAATGTTTAAAATGTAATTTGTAATTGAATGTAATGTAATTTGTAATTGTAATTTAATTAATTAATATCTCAATGTAATTGAATTTTTCAATTACTTTTTCAATTACATCAAATTACATCTCACTTTTTTATTTTGGTGGTCATCAGGCAACCCTTGCAATTATATTCTGTACAATAAGGAGGACAAAGCAGTGTTTTTCAATAAGATGCTTGTTGTCGGTATATACTCTAGCAGGTGTTAAGTTTTGAAAGAGATTTGAATGTCTAAGCCTTTGTAACTATCACCATCTGCACATTTGTGAAACAAAGGGAATCAGTAACGCATGACTGAATGTAGGTTGGTATTTGAGGAAATTGGGGATTAACAGTACTATTACCCGGTAGTCAAGTTCCTATCAAAATGGCCTCTTTGTTTATTTCTCATAGGATATGATATTCAAAATCTTACTGAACTGTAGTCCTATTTTTATAATCATGAAAGGTAATAAGCCATAAATCCAAGTTGACAAATCCTTTAGTATGTTAATGTGGATTATGACAGCTGATTATATATTGTAATGTAGGCCTGTAATGGTGTCATGATACAGTACACCTAAGGTAACAGTGATGGACAAAGTGTTTTTTGCAACAAGAGATGATAGAGGTGTGTATTTGATAATAAGCCCAAAGAAATATGCAAAATACAAATTTGATCAAATAGTGTACATTGTAGATATAATCTAATTTTGCATTTCGCTTTTTGATGACAAAAATATGAATTGGATTTAGTGTTTACCAACATCGATATCTTGTTGATTAAAGGAATACAGAAATATATTTGTTTTGTTTTTGTTTTTGTTTTTTTAACAAAGTAATTTGTAATGTAATTAATTACATTGATAATGTAATTGTAATTTAATTAATTACATTTTAATTTAAGGTGTAATTGTATTTGTAATTGTAATTGAGGAAAATCAAAGTAATTGTAATTTAATTAATTACATTTCAAAGTAATTGAACCCATGTCTGCTTACTGGTGAGTCCCTTGAAACAGTTTGGAGTAATTCCTTTTATGCAGTTAGACACTTGCAGAGTTGCATCTCTTGGCTGTGCTGATCACATTTTTGACATTCATATGCTCAATGTTCAAAGCATCAAGGGCATGTTTGCTGATGTTCATATAAGTGACAAAACCTTTTCCATAAGCATAAGGAATTTTTGCTAGAAGCAAGTCCATTGAACAACTCTGACACTATCAAAAGTATGTGTTTATTAATCACTCCCACATACCCACAGTCCCACACAGGCACCAATCACAAACACATGCAAAGGCAGGTCAGTTAGGTTCACCTGAAGTTAAAACGTGGGAACAAATGGTTCATGTGAAGGGAGATACAGTAACTGTAGTGGCAAGTTTTGAAATGTCACTTGTTGGGATTAAAAGATGTATTAGATTATATTTGTAGTTTTAGTGTTTCAATTTTCAAAAGTTGAATGTATGTTCTCACTGGTTGTAGTTTGGAATTGGAATTCAAATCATCTATGCTTTTGTAGGAAATAATGATTTTTAAAAACACTCAGTTGGAATCGCTAAAACAACTTTCCATGAATTTGTTCAACAAATTTGACATCATATTATCATTATCCTTGTAATCAGTGTACTGTCACCAGGTTCATGGAATAAAATGCTCTGAAAGATTTGCATAGTTAAGATGATGAGCTTCGTAAATATTTTAACACAAATAGACCTGGTTCACTGATTTTTTATTACAGGGCACATTTGAACAATGAATTTTGTTTTACGATGTTAGCACCTAAATCCTCCAGTTGATATTGGATTGTCCTTACTAATTAGAGGGAAATTCCAGTGTGTTGGGGATCTTGAGGAAATGAGCACAAGGCAGAGGTACTGAACTATAATTAGTGAATGATTATAGACTGTTGGAGACTTGATGAAGAGGTGGGCGTTACTGGATTGGTTCCGTCATGCCATATGGTCCCAGACTGTGTGACAATCGTTTGAAAAATACAATGTCATATGTTTCTTATATAGTTTTACAAAATCTTGTCTGATTATTTTTTAGATGTCCCTAAACATTGTGTTTGGTAGGTTTGGTTGTGTTTGTTGATGACATCACAAACAACACAACTGCTTAGGAATATGAGGCATTTAACACAACTCTTCAAATATATTTCCATAACCTAGAGAGTGTCGCATGATTTGAATTACAAACAGCATCTTTATATATGAAGATTGAATAAGGATGGAATGTATTTTTGTCAATGAAACGATGTAAAGTGATTCAAACCCAAGTGCTTCGGTATGCACTGGATGTTGCATGATGGTCCGATGCAGCCATAAGGGAATTCAACCTAACACAGGTCTGATTTTACCAGTAAAGTGACAAAAAAGGTTTCCCTCATTCTTCTCAAGACATAGCCAATATGTATGGCAAGACTTTGAAGGATATTTATACTTCCTGGCTAACCTTCTTGAGTTGACATCCTTGTCAGCCATCATGAACAGACAGGGTATTTTCAGAAGTTCTTAGTGAGGTAACTTAATTCTGTTTTTAGGTGGTGCTGTCCTTATTATTATAAAATTGTCATCTTCATTCTGCAGACTACGTCAATGGAACAGAGGATCGATTTGCATCGTCAGTTCAATTTGACAGCCTCTGTGTTTGACTCAGTTTAAGCATGGCAGACCGCTATTCACGGCGAGAGGGAGTTTCCTTTCAAAGCAACACATAGTAATTTAAAACATGAATGCCTTAGGGCTCTTCATACTTGAATCTCTATTGCATGCAAAGATTCCATGCAATATTACAATGACACATTTATAGAAACCAAGTCACGAATCATTGTAACTTCACAATCATGATGCCGCTGATTTGTCGATATCAACCGCTGACTTTTGAAATTGTTCCATGCATACAACAAACTGATCACGTACCAAATTGCAACTCTGAGCATGTATTTATCTGTTTCATAACTGATGTAAAAGAAGAAAAGAGAATAACAAGATGGGACAAAATATGTTTGTTCTGAATGTAATATATTTTGATTGACTTAAAACAACAGAATTCATTTTGAAGTGAAGAGGATGTAGAAGAAGAGAGATACAACAGAATATGTTTTTAAGTGAAGAGTATGTAGAGGAAGAGAGATACAACATAATACATTTTTAAGTGAAGAGTATGTAGAGGAAGAGAGATACAACATAATACATTTTTAAGTGAAGAGGATATAGAAGAAGAGAGATACAACAGAATACATTTTTAAGTGAAGATTATGTAGAGGAAGAGAGATACAACATAATACGTTTTTAAGTGAAGAGTATGTAGAGGAAGAGAGATACACAACAGAATACATTTTTAAGTGAAGATTATGTAGAGGAAGAGACAACAGAATACATTTTAAGTGAAGAGTATGTAGAGGAAGAAGATTAACAGAATACGAAGTGAAGAGTAAGAGAGATACAACATAATACGTTTTTAAGTGAAGAGTATGTAGAGGAAGAGAGATACAACATACAACAGAATACATTTTTTAAAGTGAAGAAGAGAGATATGTAGAATACATTTTTAAGGAAGAGAGGAAGAGATACAACATAATACGCTTTTAAGTGAAGAGTATGTAGAGGAAGAGATACACACAACATAATACGTTTTAAGTGAAGAGTATGTAGAAGAGAACAACATAATACGAGAAGAGTACAACAGAAGGTCTCGCATGATTTTGGAGTTAGTGATTAAGTTAATGAGTTAAAAAATTTGCCGCATCAGCATTATTTCAGCCATATAGCGACGAGACCAAGTCTACGCTCATACACATTTTAAGTACAAAGTTTAAATGAGTATCTTAAAATGCATTATATTATTTTTTTTACAAACACAATAAGCCATAGCACCAAATTTGAAAACAAGAAATTTGTCATCCACATTACATAGTTACAATTTATAATACAGGTCAGTTTCTCTCTAGTAGTTCACAATGAGATGCCCACTCACACAGGGAAACAGATCTTTCAGATTTGTTGTTTCTTAAAGTGAATCACTTGCATTTGAAAAGCCCACACTGTCAGCCAGATGGTGTATTTAGAAAAACAGTTCTTGCATCTGAAGAAAGGTGTGATACTTAATGGATGCTAACTTTGTTATATTATGACTTTTCCATATAGATTCTCAAGCAAGAGTGAGGTGAGATCAGGTGAAATTGGGTTGAACGTCATGCTTGAGAATATATTGCTCATATGACGACGTGCATGCCGACCAGTCCTTGTTGTACCCATTAATGTCGAGCGCCAGGCAGGGACCAAGTACCAAAGTTTAACGTCTTTTTGGTATGACGCGGTCGGGGATCGAATCCGCGACCTTCCGCTCTATGGGCGGACGCTCTAACCACTACATCACGGAGGCGGTCCAAGCAAGAGTGAAGTACTACAGCACAGTATAGACTTATATACATCTAACATTGATTAAGTAAGATAACATGAAGGCATGTATCAAAGGGATTAACTTCAACAAAACAACAGCAATGGATATTGATAATAATGCAGTAACAATGGAAGTAAGCCAACTATTCATGACGCCAAACAAAATATACATAGCTGATAGGATTAGTTAGCAGTGATGGCTGTAGTGTTCTGCCCTGTTGTTTTTATCAGTTCATTGTAGGCAGGTGGGATAAGATATCCTTTTCTCTTTTGATTGAGGGCTTTTGTCGGCAGATTTGGACAGCTTCTGCCAGTTTTCTTTGTTAAATCCTGGAGAAAATAATATTTCTACATTGTCCCACTTGATGGCGTTGTGGGACAGTTGACGATGTGGTCTGAGATGGCTGTTAAGTTTTTTTTTATTATGATGTTTATAGGACAGGAAGTTTGGGTGTTTGTTGTTTAGAGGTGTTCCTGCCATTGGCTTTCAGTAGGGTTTTCAGTTGGGTAGAGCTGGTGATGTAGGTTTGATGCCATCTTGTCACTTCAGGAAATGGCTGATTTGGTCGGAGGTCTTTCCTATGAAGGGGAAAGAGATACAAATGCAAGGTTTCGGGTTTGTTGTTTGGGTTTACTTGGTGGGTGAAGGGTGGGGTAGTGTAGTGGATAAAGTGTTCACTCGTCATGCCAAAGACCTGGGCTCGGTTCCCCACATGGGTACAATGTGTGAAGCCCATTTCTTATGTCCCTTGCCATGATATTGCTGGAATATTGCTAAAAGTGGCATAGAACTAAATGCAGAAAACACATGCTGCGTGAAGGGTGATGCTGACAATTTTGTCGACTAGCTTGGGTGGGTAGTAGTTCAACTGGATAAAAGCATGGCGGAGGTATTGGATTTCTGCAGTAAGGGTAGTAGAGCAGAGATTGATGCTTGTCTGGTGAGGTTGGAGATCATGCTAGTTTCTCCAAGGGTGGTTGGAATCAACGTGTATGCATTGGTCGGAGTGGGTTGGCTTTCTGTAGACACTGGTTTGGTTCTTTTGGGGTGGGATTCTGGTTACGAAGACATTAACCAAGGGGTTTGGGCTGTTCATCTCTGTTTCTATGTTAAACTGGAGGTGGGGTGCTGTTGGTTGAGGTATTGCAGGAGGATTGCTGGGTCTAGGTCTTGTTGTAGGAAGAAGGTGACATTGACTTTCCAGTATGAGCAGATATAGGATTGATGGGTTAGGTGGTGAGTGCTTGCCGTTCAAAAGAGGTCATGTAACTTTCTGTGAAGATTGGGGACAGTTTTGGTGCAGGATCTGGCCATATTAGTCTGATCATCTTAGTTTGCAAGAAAAAACACACAAGATTGTGATTTCAGTGTTGAAGATATGCCATCTATAAACAAAAACAAGTCACCATGTCTGTCATAACCTCTTCTTACATGTTTGATAGGTTCATTATATCAGCTTTTATCTTTGTTGTTGTGTCAGACATCCAGTTTTGCAGTAATTGTGTTAGCATGTTTCTGAAAACAGCTTCTGATTTTTCTCTAAATATATGAGAAGCAAAGTACCCATATTAGACTATTAGACCTTTCTGAGATTTAGAACTAGACAATAATTTAATCTTTAAATATATATTTTGAGATAATGTAGTTCAACTGAACAAGATGCAGCCGTGGATAAATAACGTATGGGTCTCTGTAGACTATCAAGGATTGGACTACTGAGACATTCAAGGTAACTGGATTCCATTGGTTTTGTTTACTGACCACATCTTAGTCCAGTCATTTTTGTTTCAGTAACAAAATTCAAATAATTATTTTCTTCTAAAATCTGGTTCTTCTCACTTTGGTTTACATGAACAAGGTTTCAGGGAACTACTTCCATATGTGTTAATCACTGATTCATGTTATGATCACTCATTATATCAGGAGATAACTAGAACTATCTATTTTTTCCACCCAACTGTTGTCCATCCTTTCTTTCAAGAGGTGTGACTTTTAAATACCAAAACATTACTTTGCTTTCAGTGTATGAAATAATTTTTCAGGATTACTAGCAAAGCGGGCTAGGAAGTTTTAAAAGTTACTAGCCCAAATGAAAATTTACTAGCCAAACTAAATAAAGATACAAAACTCTCAAAAGTAGTTATTTATTATTTCTTTCATAAAGTTCTTTCAAATTTACAAATTGTCAGGACCAGATGATTCAGCACAAGTTTCAGGTTTATAACTATTCAAACAGTGACAGTCCAGTCAAGCACTCTGTCAGTCAATCAGACTCAAGGTCTGACTGACCAAGGTTAATGAGATCATCATCACATTACAGAACATCTTTGATTTGTCTGAAATCTGCCAATTGAACTCGGCAGACCATTTCGACATAAAATTTCTTTCACGCTTCGATTTTTCAGATTCTCTATCAGATTTTCTTTTTTCTTCAACTGAGCGTCTTTGTTTAGCAATAACGGGAACTTTGCCTTGAAACAAGGCCTTAATATATACCTGCCGTTTCGGCATGTTTGTTTACATGGTGCCATTTGCAAATGATGAAGGATGAGTCGGCTATTTTGATTGGTGTTTATTTCTTAACACTGACCAATCACGACGCATCTTAGAAACGGGTTAGGATTTCAGCTTCGTGTGTAGTTTCACTAAGCTCAGAATTGTCGGCTTGAAAACAAAACCAAAAAATACTAAAAGAATTAGGAAATGTTTCATGAAAAAAGGACATGAAGAGAATTTTTCACAGACTGAAAATTTACACTAGCAAACCGCTGCTACCGTCATTCTATTTTTACTAGCCCGGGGAAGTTTTACCTAGCATCGGGCTACCGGGCTAGTGGTTATTTCAAACCCTGTGTCCTTGTCTGTATCCCAGTTTACGTCTTATGAACACTAATTCGTGAATACACAATGCCATTTAGAAAGTGGTCAAATGTAACATGTTATATTGGGGATTATACTTTCTCAGTAAAGTACAGATTCTAGTAACATTTTTTGGGTTGAGTCCCATCCGGAGAATCAAACCCACACCCTCAGAATCAGGCACCTAATCGCCAGCACACAAAGTCAGATACCTAACCCACTCAGATACTGTGTCTTCTAGTGGGACTTAACCCAACAAAAGTACTAGAATCTGTACTTTACTAAGAAAGTGTAATCCCAAGTATAACATATGTTACTGTCTAATTAATGTTTCACTCCATGCAAACTTTGGTGTTGACAGCTTTGGTTGTGCATATTGAGTTGTGATCGAGTTATGTTTTATACTGATTTCAATGGTATTTCAATTACATCACAGCATGTGAGCTTGATGAGGAAAGCTTTGATGCTATGCAGGTTTATGATATTTACCTCTTTGGTGAAACCCAGGAGTTTATGAAAAATGTCATGTTTGCATTTTTGCTCTCTTCATAAGCAGCCTTATAATCCAGAATCAATCTACATGAATGAACGACATATTTTTTCAAGGTGAGCTTCAGTACCGACATTCCTTGAAAAGGGCACCATGGCAGCTTATCAAGCCCTTGCAACCGGTTTAGCTTGTTAGTTGAAATACTAGATTCCCATGCTAGGTTAGACATTTGATTCCCATGCTAGGTGAGGTATTGAGTTTCCTTTCTGGCATGAAGAATTATCAGTTTATCCAAGCACTGTGCAAGAAGTAATCCCAGACAAACAGACATTTAAGGCTGGCAATTTCATGCTATTAAAGTTTGTTCTTCGTAATATCTTGTGTTTCCAAGACCCAATTGAAATCTAGAATTTCTTTGAATGCAATATATACTTTTTAAAAAAAAGGAAGCACAACAGAGGGAGTGATTCTGTTACCACCATCTCCCCAAGGCGTATTGCCAGGAAAGGTTTTCCTTGTTACTATAAGCAAACTGGGTTGTTCCAACACGAGGCATGATTCCCATGCCATCTAATTGAATTCATCCCCTACTTGCAACCTTGACAGATTCTGTGACCATTGGCAGTATTTGATCACAGCCTTCAAAAATGGCTTGAACAGACAATTGGAAAATACGTCATCAAAAAAGTGTATTAACTTTACCCAGATAGCTGGCAAATACATGTCAACCTGGAAATCAAAATAGACCTAAGGTCATCTGATGGGTAGAACTTTGGGCAGATTGACTTATACCTGCTAATTTGTTTTAGAGAAAATGTTTAAAACAGATAAGCCTTCAGGGTTATAAAGAATGTTTTGATACCAAAGAAAATTACTGTTTGACCTAATAAACCTGTGTTCATTCCTAGTGCTAGGTTCTTTTTTTCTTCCCTTACAGTTTTGATATCAGACACTGCATTGGTTATGGGAGTTTAGCTCACCAGGTCAACTCTGTCAGTTTAGCTTTCGACCCAACTCACTGTAAAGTAAAGTACGTCAGTTTAGCTTTCCGTCAAAGGGGAATAGCCTTGAAATTCACATCACTTTAGGTTCCAGATATATTTACAGAAATTAAGTACATTTTCAAAAGTAAAAACATATTTCATGACTTGAGAAACTACAGTTTTCTATTGATTGAAACATTTAAATGATGTATAGATACACAATCTATTCAATTATGTTAATAGTAGATACTTAAAAACAAACATTCATTGAATTCATCTTTCAGAATCTTCTTGCAATTTTCAGAATTTCTTTGCAACTTTCAAAATCTTCATGCATCTTCTTACTTTTTCCATCTACCTATCATTTCATCTAGCCTTCTGCCCACTGAAATTATTCCAGTTTCTATGGAATCAAAACAACAAACCAATACATACAACACAAGTTCCACATCCAGGATAAACCTCTTTCCACAAACATCATTTGAAATAAGGCCAGTTAATAATATGATACCTCAGTAATATTACTGTGTTTCTATGGAAACATGAGATCTAACATACGAGAGATGTAATGGTACCTACCTTCCCACGAATGAACTTTCTACAGATTCAAATTTCAAATGTTCATAAATTATGGAATTCCATATCGTTTCTTCAAAGGCCATCGCAGAAGGTATTGAATTTGAAGACATAGAGAAGAAGCTGGACATGATATGATCAGTACTTTACACTGAGTTGGGTTGAATAAAAGTTTGATCAGTGTTCTAGTTACATCAAGACTTGCCAGTTTATGTGGACAGAAAACCTGAAGTGATCTTTACAGTGAGCTGGGTTGAATAAAAGTTTGATCAGTATTGTAGTTACATCAGGACTTGCCAGTCTTATGTGGTAGGAAAGTCTGAAGTGATGTGAGACCTTTACCACTTGGGTGAAACCCAGAAACACTGCTACTGTGCTGCCTGTATTGTGCTTGTACATGAAGATGTCATGTCCAGCCCATCTTTAAAACAATAAATTGGAAAAACATTCCTGACATTCATTTTTTTGTCATTTTCATAAATTCTATCAAAGGAAAAGTTGATTTGTTTAAGATAAGCATCTGCCAAAATTCATTTACCTGCTGTGTGTTTATTGTGTTTAATATGGTACCATATGCCCTTAACATATGTAAATGGCCACCACAGCATCTGATGAAAGTATTTCAAAACACTTGTCGTATATCAAGCAATTAGACTCATGTTGCAAGATGGACTATATTTAGAGATTAACTCTTCATGGAACAGTAGAAAGGGCATAGCTGTAAACGAAGACTTTGAACAGTATGTATCTTGTTTCTCCTTGTGGTAATCTGAACCCGCTTTCTTTCTTCTGGAACAAAAGCAATGACATACATGTATGAGCTGACTAATATTACATGATTCCTTGTGAAGAATTATCGGTATCAGATGTCCAGAAGCTAAGACCAAGATGCCCGAGCAATCACCTCAGTCAATATCAGAATGGGCATTAATGTCAGAATCAGTGCAATGAACTTTGGTTCTAGTGAAGTTGAAAATGGTTGGTGATGGTGGGTAGATGTGGGGGTGGGTAGATGTAGGGGGTGTTTTGGGAGAGGTAATGATTATATTCTTACATATGCTTCCATGAAGACCTTGGTGGGAGTAAAGATCACAGTGTCCTCTGGCGTGAGACTGCTGTGTCATTAGAGGCTTATTGTCACTGGTCACTTATTGTATCAGGAATAGGCTGGAATATATTGCATTAACAGAGATTTTCAGTTTAGGAAATGGTTTAGTTGCAAATAGCTTGTCAGCCCTTCACAAACGGTTGTGCCAAACTAACACATCAGTTAGACATATATTACAGTGGAAAATGGACAAATACTTCCATGTTAGATGAAAAGGTGAGCAAGGTCATGTTGCTTGTATAATATTGGAAATGATAATTAATCAGAAATATTTTGCCTGGCAGTTTTTGCACAAACATTAATTGTGTTGGATGTTGCAATAACATGTTTTGGCGGTACAGAGAAATATGATTAGCTCTTCCTTCCTTGGAAAAGTATTGTTTGTCTTTCAGAAATGACTGACTAAATATCTCAGCCCCATGGGATCCCAGGTCTCAATAGGTATTCATTCCTCAAGATTTTCATACAAGATAGCAGTTTATTGGTCCAACCACAGTCCCCTGCCGTGATATTGCTGGAATATTGCTAAAAGCAGAGTAAAACTTCACTCACTCACTCCAACCACCTCATCTAACTTTAAACTGTATTGATGATACCCGCAAAACTTGACAAAGTTTGGATTAGAATGTCAGGTTTCCTAATGTTGATACAAAGCTACATATCAAGTTGTGACACCCTGGGTGCAAAGCAACCACTTCTTGTACTATTTATGTAGCAGATATTTAGCTGTTTGTAAACTACCATGGACCATGCAGTAGTATCCCACATCTGTGGTCCAACATACTACAATTCACTCTTGAGAGTAACTATGCCCTGGGGATCAACAAAACATCAACACTTGGAATTTCTTCCACATTAAGTTATCATGCTGCAATATATATGTGAAACCGCTCAAAGCGGTGTTAAACTCAACTCACTCATTGGGTGACAGTAGGTTACACTACTACATCAATCTCAAACCTTGGTAATACAATCTTTCATGAAAGGTGAGCTCCAGTGTCACTATTAATTCATATTCCAGTTAAGCTTGATAATTCTTGTCAAACTGCCTACTCACCAAATTGCCTACACAGTGCAGGAAATAGAAGCAAATGTCTTCGATATGCATTAAAATTGGTCGATTTAAGATAAGCAAGTATTTAAATGTCACGACCATAGAGATGCATGGCTTGCATATGTCAAGAGCTTGTCTGGACCTGTGTCATGTGAAGAAACTGGTGAACAGATTAAACATGGATGTCATTGCCACAAGTGCATCAAGCTTATACTTAAAGCTTGCAGTAGACACTGTCTTCATACTTTAATTCAAGTGTCAGGTTATAAATGTATTGGAATGTATGTCTCATATATGTGTCATAAAATAAATACACTTGGTAATCCAAAGAAAAATAAAATGCTGTTTCAAATATCATCCTGTCAAAATGTAGAAAGTGTGGCAGGAGATCACAACACGATATTCCATCACTCTCAGAGGTCAGCCTGCATTACTCAAATAGTCATTGGTTATGAAAAAATGGTAGCCATTTTGTTGGCATTAAAGTTTAAGATATTCAGGGTTTTAGAGCCATTGTTCAAGATTTATAAAGAGCAGTGCTACAATGCCAAAGAGCTTTGTTTCAAGAACAAAGTAACAGTAGTTTAAAGCAATGAAATGTTGTTTTAATGGCATGTTTCAGAGCCACTAGTTCTACTTTACAGAGTTATGCAACAGTTTTATAACATGAATCCAGAATACCGTGTTTCAGTGTTACATAGGAAAGTGACCAAACATTGTTACAGAAGAACATGACCAAACCCTGTTACAGAAGAACATGGCCACACCGTTTTACAACGAAAAGTCACTGGGGCCCTGTAATCGATCTTGAGGAAAGTGACCGAACCCTCTTACTGAGGAACATGATCAAACCCCTTTACAAAGGAAAGTGACCATTTACAAAGGAAAGTGACCAAACCCTGTTTTAGAGGAACATGACCAAATCCGTTTACAAAGGAAAGTGACCATTTACAAAGGAAAGTGACCAAGCCCTGTTTTAGAGAAACATGACCAAATCCCTTTACAAAGGAAAGTGACCATTTACAAAGGAAAGTGACCAAGCCCTGTTTTAGAGGAACATGACCAAATCCCTTTACAAAGGAAAGTGACCATTTACAAAGGAAAGTGACCAAGCCCTGTTTTAGAGGAACATGACCAAATCCCTTTACAAAGGAAAGTGACCATTTACAATGGAAAGTGACCAAGCCCTGTTTTAGAGAAACATGACCAAATCCCTTTACAAAGGAAAGTGACCATTTACAAAGGAAAGTGACCAAGCCCTGTTTTAGAGGAACATGACCAAATCCCTTTACAAAGGAAAGCTCCCTTTCAGTGATATTTTCTGTTTTCCTGGTATAAGCAGCAGTGTTATTTCCAAGGAGTTTGGCTGTGTGTGATCCACTAAAATGAACAGAACATATCTGGAAGCAGTGTGAAGTTCAGGAAAACATTCTATATATGTTTATAAGCAGTTGTTATATGAATAGCAACATATGTTTATAATCCCCAATGAATATTTGCCTACATTTTTACAATGTAGTAAGTCATCATTGACAAAGTTTTGTGAAGCAACAGAAAATGTCTATATTCTGTTGGTTTCACGTTCAATTCCTCACATGGGTGGAATATGTGAAGCTCATTTCTGGTGTCTTTACTGTGATATTGCTGGAATATTGCTAAAAGTGGTGTAAAACCTGACTTACACACTAGAATAGCCATATACAGACCGGAGAATTCTGATCCACATATGTACAAAACACAGATGATTGTTCCTGAAAGTAATGCTGTTGTTTTTGTGACCCTTCTGGAGATTGTACATTAGTGTCACAGTACTTTCTGAGGAAACAGGGCCTCCAAAATTGTTTCTTATCATGATAATCTCTCTTTAGTATTCTGACCAGAAAATAACTGCCAGTTTCATCACCACGCCTCCTCATTCACTCTTCCTCTGCCCATGGGTTTGTCTCAAACCTCCCCATCTCCCTCAAATTTCTGGCAAACCCTCATGACGAATGGATGCTTCCCTTTATTTACATTCTTAAGCAAATAAAAAGAGCTGTAAACTCAATGACATTACGAAACAAGTGTTATTTCAAATCAGCACAAGAAAAGAACAAGACTGATTGAAACTTTGTGATGACAACCCAGTTGTATGATAGTGATTATATATCCTTTATGTTAGAGAGTTCATTTCATGACAAACACCAATTAACTAGTATCAATGTTAAGGACGCTTGCACTCTCAACTTGATACAAACTCTTACTTGCATCCCTGGAAACCTCGTTTAATGTTCTTCATCATTTTCTCATTCTTGAGTGAACGTAGGATGGAACATATAACTTCAAAAAGGATCTGTCTTCTTGTGTTAAAAGAACTCCTCAAAGACCTGCCATGTTGTGATTGAAAACCATTCTGCTGCTTCAGACAGTGCTGTTTCTTGGATACAGTGGCTGGTTGTGAACATGATCTAACTGAAACATTAAAGTAAAGCTTCCAAAGAAACACCATGGCATTAAAAGCAAGGTGTGTTTTTTTTAATTGAATACATCAGTGTCAATATGGCGTATATTAATAAGATGGTTCAGTCCTAATACTATCTGTTTCCTCAACAACAGACAGAATGGCTGGAAATTGTGAAATGAAATAGGAGTTGATGAGGTCAATCTGTCTTTGATTTCTTAGAAACATATCCCCATATTGTCACCTAGCCAATTACAGCCAAGCCACAGCATGTTTGGGAAATGGGAGAGGATTACATCGTTAATACTGTCAAAATACATCAATACCATGGACGTTACAGTGTTGTGCACAGGAGACAAATGAAATCCATCTATGTCTTAATTGCTAAGGATTCAAACCGAACTTAGGGAAGCATAATTTCCGTTGGCTGGATTTGAGCAGCTTATTTCTCAGTCAGTGGACAGTTGAAGGATTTGCTGCCTGTTTGAAAGGATAAGCATATCCATTCTGTATCATAGTGATTCGGATGCTGAGCCTTATGACAGTTACATAATCGCTGTCCAGACATATATATATACACAGACAGACTCAACACAACTTTCTCCTGTCTAAGCTGACTACCTGTAGGTGATGGGAGGTGTTTTAGGAGCCTTTGAGTCACATATTAGTGTCAATCATTTGGCCATTCATGGTGTCATGAACTGTCAGAACATTTAAGAATGTATTCGTGGAATCTGAGACAAGCTTGTAGGATAAACCATGAATGTATTTGAGGGAACTTTTAGTCTTGAAGACTACTCAAAGAATTTGATTCAAAATGACAAGCATCCTGTTTGGCTTTCTGGAATTACAAAGAAACAATTATGACAGTCATTGTCCCTTTTGTTTGATCACTGGCAACGGTGGACAAAGCAAAGCCATAGCACTGTTTTTATCACAGCAGTTGTCAGTCATTATCCTAACTAAATAATTTCTTAAAGATTCCATTTCCAAATCTTGTTCTTACTCCCTGTGGGGGCGGTGGGGTAGCCTAGTGGTTAAAGCATTGGCTCATCACGCCGAAGACCCGGGTTCGAATCCCCACATGGGTACAATGAGTGAAGCCCATTTCTGGTGTCCCCTGCCGTGATATTGCTGGAATATTGCTAAAAGCGGCGTAAAACCAAACTCAGTCAGTCTTACTCCCTGTGAACAGATATCACCCATGGTATCTGGTAAGATAGACTTCATTATGTATTATGATTGGATGTTTGTGTCACATGGCTGATCGTGTCGTTTGACTGTGTTAGCATTACTAGTTCTATCAGCCACTGGATTGTCTGGCTTGAATATTTGCAGACTGCCTTGATTTACCTTGAATATTTCTATCTACAGGAGGGGTAGTGGGTTAGCCAAGTGGTTAAAGCTTTTGCTCAACACAACAAAGACCTGGACCCGATTTCTCGAAATAGACTTAAGTTAGAGTTTTTACTCAAATTAGAGAAAACGCGCTTCCCAGAATGAACTGACATCGACATTGATGGATAGATTACTTAAGTTTAAAGATGCAGCTGAGTTAAAAATTCAGCTGTTTCAAATTGTCAAACTCAGTTTGAAATTTGAATAAAAACTTAAGTTTGTTTCAAGAAATTGGGGCCAGATACCCAACATGGCTACAATGTGGAAAGCCCATTTCTGGTGAACCCAAAACACACTCACACTCACCCAATGATTTTGCTGAAAGATTGCTAGAAGCAGTGTAAAACTATAACCACTCACTCTGCCTGGAATTATAAATAACAGTGACTCACATCATCCTTCATGTATTAGTACTGAGAGTATTTGGTTTTGTATAGGCTGTTAAAACTAGAATATATTTCTTCTTGATATCCTAAATCCTCTTCACATCTCTGAAGGAAAACCCATTATTCTGTGTGCCAGTACAAACATGAACACCAGTAGTACTGAAATGCTTCAGTCTTTCTTGAAATAAACTGTTCCGTATAATAATAGTGCATCAACTCTGTTTCATTATATTCCCTCTTTGTTTCCTAACACCGAGATGTAGTGCAGTCAGATCTTCAATACAAGCTGACATTAAAATATCTGTGTTATGTATACATTTACATATCTTCATCACGCTGACATTTACGTCTTTACATGCTGTATACATTTACATATGTGAATGGTAGTAACACAAGTACATCTACATGGTGTTGATGTGCTGATTCATTGTCCAGAACATGATCAACAGTAAGGCAAGACTGGTGGCCATTAGGATCAGATTGTCATCCCAGGGGCCAGTACGGTGGTCAGTTTTTATGTTAGTGTCTGTGAACTTTGTGGGATACAGCTCTACAGTCTGTTCTGGGGGAAATCACAATACGAAATCTCTTGATCAATCAAAGTCTTTGTGTTACAGTGACCTTATGTAATTAGCAGGTGACTTCTGCTGCTTGTTATGTTACAGTAAAGACAGGCTATTCTAATGACCTGCATCAAGCATAACTCTATACCAGCTTGACAATTAATACTTTATAGGTGCACTTTTGTTAGTTGTTGAAAGAGACAGTCAACCATTCTAAAAGGTTGTAAGACCTAAGGTCTTTTAGAAGGACTTGTGGAATGTGAATGGTCTGTTATTCATGATTCACAACACATTAAGGGGTGCCTATCACAAATGGATTGTGGCTTTCCTTGTCTACCATTAATCTGGTCTGCATATATCAACTAATAATCAACTGAAATATCATATTTAAACCCTGATATCCTCATGATAACAATTCTAATAGATCCCCTGACAGTAACTCAAAGACATGATCACTACATACCACACTTTTTTCATTTTCTAATTAAATCATGTAAGAGTTAAAATTAATATATTTGCAAGCAACACATGTAATAGTTATATTACATGTACTGTAAACTTTGAGGACAGATTTGTACCTTTGGGACTTTGAATGAACATTAGATTAATGATCCTAGATGTGCTCATTTGATATAATATTTATTAAAGACCTTTAAGATAACATGTTATAAAAAATCTGAAAATAACTATTGTTACCTTTGAGAACCCTTTTTTCCATAAAATACAGTTTGTTTGGCCTATGGAATGGTGTTTGTTTTGCAACATTACATTTGACAGATGGAAACAGCAGCATGGTGTTTTGAATCAAATACAATGTAAGCACTGATGTTTGTTCCTCAGTTCATTCCACTAGTCGGCCATGTTTTATCATCTTCCCTTCATAGAGTCTCTAGAGAAATTTGTTTCATTATAGCCATACAAAAAATAATCTGGGTAATTTTCTCAATTTCCGAAGAGCTTTATATTCAGGAAGGTAGGTCTTGGTGTCTTATATGACCACATTGCAGACTACAGCGAACAATTCTTGCCGTTCCCTCAGGGTATATAGCATTAAGCATCTACAACGCACCATCTTCGGATAAAAAAGCAATCATTCCTGTTCCTTTAAACCTTTTAGCAAGCCTTTTCTTCTGAAATTGTTCCCCTAGTGTTATGTGATAGTCATTACCACTGTATCACGGCAGATCTCTGCTTTCAAATGGACCACCAAGACCAGTGGACTGAGAGATTGGTCTGAAGTGATCTCAAAATAGCCATTTGTACAAAATTTGTCTGCCTCAGACTTTCTAGCAAATAGATTTAGAAAATATTATTTAAAGCATATTTATCTCAAGGTGGCAGTTTGCTGGTTTGTTTGGATACTGAGATGGAAATGATTAAAGATTTCATAAAACAGTGTTTAGGTACAATGGCAGATGTTTGTTTGTTTGTTGGGTATTAGCCTGTTCAAATGGGCCAGTGATTTGGCAGTCTGAAGTTCGAAATGTTTTTATTGACTCTATTGAAAACGTGGTTTGTGTCAGGAAAGGTATATAAGAAATTCTACCATGACTTCAGTAAACACTGGATTGTGATTGGTTAATTAAAGTCATTCAGAGGTATATAATCACGTTATACAGGTCTCTGTTTTCCGTGCGCAATCATACATGGTTTACGGTAATGCACTATTTTTGTCTGCCCACTAACATGGCGGACACCGAACAACCTACCGATGCATCGATAAATTACGGCGATTTTACTGTCGGAAATTACACATATGTCTTTAAAGATGGATTTAGCGATGACGGGCACGACTCACTACTTGCGTAAATCACAGCAATAGGTGTTTATACATACAAAAGTACTTCGAAAGCATGGAAACAAATATTCAGTCGAACAAGATCAAAACATCGTCTGCTTTCCTCCAATAAAAATTCAGCAAAACAAATATGTTTACGTTGATTCTATGTTATGTCAGAATAGATCCAGCAATAGACTGCTACAAAATTTCCGTGTTAAATTTATTATCAGCTTTTCGTCAGCGATATCGCCACTGATCTTGATCCGTAACGGAGGATGCATTAACATCGAATCCGAAGAAATTTTAGATTCTAATGCCTTCCGTCCACATAAATAAACAGTTGGTTTATCAATTCAAACAAAATGATATTTTGAAATTTGTACTGTTTCAAA
Source organism: Haliotis rubra (assembly GCF_003918875.1). Lineage (NCBI taxonomy): Eukaryota > Metazoa > Mollusca > Gastropoda > Lepetellida > Haliotidae > Haliotis > Haliotis rubra. The sequence goes on from NW_025767501.1 coordinate 1,214,824, forward strand.
TTTAGCGGTAGTAAAACACAATTAGATCTACAGAATCTGCAAACCGCTCTGTTTAGCCCAACATATTTTTTTCTAAATGTATAATATCGTTAAAAAGTTATTTAGCTTAGTCATGATCCCTCTTATCCATTACATTGCTTGATCTAAAGTAGTCTATTAAAGTATAATTAATTACCTTACCGTGTTTATGCCAGAGGTACACCCTCGTGTCCTGATCCATCCTTTCGAAATATCACCACAAATCTGGCTCTTTGTCAACAGACTCGCTTGAACATGCCAGCCAATCCGATTCAATTTGAATTCACTACACTTTGAAGCCACTAGGTCACAAAACACTTTCCAAAATGTAGAAAATAATATCCGTGAGAATCGAATTTGAGCACAAAGTACACACATGAGTGTGTAAGAGTCACCACAGCTGTCGCATGCGCAGACGAGGTGCGTGAAATCGTCAAGTTGACAGGGCTTAAAATTCAACAGTATCTAAATCGGTACAACACCGACTTCTACGTTACAGCAAAAGCCCTCTACTCTTAAATTTTGTACCAGTACCAGTAATTAGATATCAAAGACTATCTCAGTCATACAATCAGGTTAACCTTGCGCAAACTGTCAGTGGCTCTCCTGTCGCATCTTTCCAAATGTAAACAATGACTTCGAGAAAAGGTCAAGGCCAGAGGTTGCTGCCACTATTCTGGTGGGGAAAGGGTCTACGGTGGAATTTTCAAATGTGAACCAAGCTTTTGAAACTTATTTGATATATGTTTTCCAACTTATCAGTTAATGATTGGTGATTGATGCATTGAAAAAACAAAAGCGGATTTGTTATTACTGAATCTGGAGTTTGTTAGTCATTGACGGTTTGCCACCAAACACCCGTTTCGGCGATACCACTTGAGATTGGAATGCGAGGCCGCCTTCAATGTATTGACTCAGAACCAAAGAAAGAGCTCCACCTGAAATTGTTCATAAAATTGTCATGGTAGAATGGAGATAAACCTACTGTGTTGGAAAATCAGAGGTATATAACGAAATTATAATAGCTCTAATAGTTCATTTAAAACCTCACGCTACGCGTTCGGTTTTAAATGAAATTTAGAGCTATTATAATTTCGTTATATACCTCTGATTTTCCCACACAGTAGGTTTATCTCCTAAATATCCGTCAGATCTCCTTCCATTTAAGTCAGCTTATGATACTGGAATACTGGGTAATGATTGGTTTAAGTCCACTGTGGCACTGTGCCAGTCAGGGGTGGCAACATGGGTAAATGTCCTTGTAGTACAGTGTCTGTACATAGGGTCCAGTGTACACAGATGTCTCAGCCTGTGTGTAAAGTGGTCTTCTACTGGGGGCTTCTCTGTGGATCTGTTAACAGATTTCATCATTATATTTGTCAATGTTTTGCTGGATGGTATGTGGCTCATTCGTCTTATATGCCAAAGTTTCTATTCAGAGTAGCCTCCATTTTTCTCGAGTTTGAATCCTAGGTTTTGTTTCTCGGTTTGCACCACCATACCCATGCTATTGCATTCACAGCAGAGTTTAAATCATTTGAGACCTATACTTATGTCTCTCCTCCCTTATATGAATAATATGCTAATATCAACCTGACACCAGGTGTTTTATCTGAAGTACAGTTGTGTCACAGAGTGGCGGAAATAAAAGGATGCATACATAGATACATATTTACTTGTGAGTAATAGGTACAAGTAAAAATCCCATGGAGACATTTTAGATATTTCATGTGTCTAGTGAAATATGATATATCTCTCATCTTGTGACGTGAAAAATGTGATATTTTAGTTCGATAAGGGATGATGGGTTGGTGTAGTTGTGCAAGAATTGGCCAGTGATACGGAATTTGATTTGATTTATGTTGATTGATTCCATTTCTTACAGTTACATAAGGTCTCTGGAGTGTTTAGAGGTCACCAAGACTCAATATAATGGTGGTTAGATATTCAAAATATAAAGAAATGAATAAGACTTTTCAGTGCCCATTGAGTTAACACTTACAGAGGGTGTCCCCTGCTGTGATATTGCTGGAATATTGCTAAAAGCGGCATAAAGCCATACTCCCCCACTCACTCACTTACAGAGGATAGATGTCTTGCCCCATACTGGTGTGAAAATTATTGTTTTGGGTTTTATATAGATTAAAATCAAAACTTGAACTTGATCTTGTGAAAGAGAAACCCATGAAGATCCAGGTTAGAATTGATCTTCAGTAACTCATGCTTGTTGTAAGAGGCGACTAACAGGATCAAGTGGTCATGCTCGCTGTCTTGGTTGACACATGTCATCATATCCCAGATGCTCATGTTGTTGATCACTGGATTGTCTGGTCCAGACTAGATTATTTACAGACCGTCATCATATAGCTGGAATATTGCTGAGTGCGGTGTAAAATTACACTTTCACTCACTCACTCACTCACTCACTCATTTGAAAACAACCTCCCAATCTCCTGAAACTACTGTTGTATAATTCAGTGGGTTTTCTGGTTTCTGAAGGATGATCAGGATCTTTAGGCATCATTTGGCAAACCCCTCTTTCTGCTTAAACCTCATGAATGTTATCATTATTACCTGTGTCAGGTACAAATGTTTATGTAACTTATTTTACGAACAAAGAATTACTCCACCTCCTTTAAATGTATGAAATGAAACTTTGCAGTTCCATGTATATTCGTATCTTTTATACTATCTTTGGTTTAAGGTGGTGGGAAAAAAACACAACATTTTTTATCAACATTTTTGTAATTCCTGGGAGATTGACAGGACTGCTATTTCTTCAAAATGTTAATTAACAAATTTCACTTTTTTGCTTACTTTGTTCAGGAAATTGAAAATCGTAAAAAAAATTTTCAATTAAAGCGTGTAACTTCAGGTTTTTACATCCTTGACTTCAAATTTGATGTGAGTTAAATGTAGAAATGAACTCAATTGCTTTGATCTGTTTGTCAAACCATTCTTAAATTTTCCCATAACTTGACAAGGATGTGTCAGTTTGTTTTGTTTGTTCATGCAAGATTCAGATGGAAATTAGATAGTTCATTTGTATATGAGGTTAAGTGAAGGGCAGCCAGGTAGTGATGTGAGTGATAGGGGCAGCTGTCGCTGAAACACAACTTCTTGTAACTTGTCCTTACAAAATATCACTATAGCCATTTAAATACAATAACACCTTTGATTTAGACTTTTAATTAAAAGTCTTGCAAATATAATCTGAAATGTTTTTAGGGACTGAAAGCTTACTCATTTTTTTTTAATATTCTCGTGTAAAATTGTGAGATTCAGAAGTTAGAACCAAATCAGTAATGTGAGGATGTGACTGTATGGTTATTTAAACAAAATAAATCATAATTATCAAAACAACCTTGAACTTTTATTTTGAGTGTTTGTAGTGGCCATAAAATCTAAAAGAGGTTAACCCCTTCAACAAACTCCACACCCTGCTCCCGCATGTTGACCAAGAAAATTCAGGAAACAAACTTCTGAAATTTGCTACTTGAAGATGGGGATGGTGATGTATATGACAAAAGTTGTTCACTAACCTCATTTCTAATGACATAGTCTATTTTGGTAATATGGCGACATATGTTATTTCCATAGATCCGTGTATTGTTATGTCTGTTGGCACATTAGAACTATGTGGTAGTTGTAGTACATTGTTTCTATTAAGATTCAGTAGAGGGCAGTGGGGTGCTGGCTAGCTATTCTCAAAACGTTCATAGCCCTGCGAACTTCTTAAGCCCTTTCTTAAGACATTGGCTACGATCAAAGTTAAGAATTCTTAGGGCTACGAACGTTTCGAGAATAAGGGCCCTGGTTACTATATATGGACTAGGAGACAAGACTTGTGTGGAAATTTCTAAGCCTTTCCTGGAATATTCCATTGTAATCGACCCGTGAAGATCCGGGTTAGAATTGATCTTCAGTAACCCATGTAAGAGGCGACTAACGGGATCGGGTGGTCAGGCTCGCTGACTGAGTTGACACATGTCATCGTATCCCAATTATGTAGATCGATGTTCATGCTGTTGATCCCTGGATTGTCTGGTCCAGACTCAATTATTTACAGACCACCACCATATAGCTAGAATATTGCTGAGAGTGCGGACGTAAAACTAAACTCACTCACTCCAGTGTAATCTGAAACAGAGAGTTGCCGAAAGTTTGGGAACTTTTGATCTATATATCTCACATTATGCCTCGTATTACAAGAAAAAATGCAGTTGTGTGAAGATCACTGTTCACCTTGGATACTCAGCCTTGGCCTGTTCTGTAAGCTTGATACCACCTCCGTGGTGTCGGGGTTAGAGTGTCTGCCCAGAGAGTGGAAGGTCGCAGGTTCGATCCCCGGCCATGTCATACCAAAAGGTGTTAAAATATGGTATTTGTTGGTCTTTGCCTGGCACTCGGCATTAATGGGTACAACAAGGACTGGTCGGCTCGGAGTCAGTATAATGTGTCTGAGTGGGGTATTCATGCTTCACTGCAGCTTGGTATCTCAGTGGGCTAGCACTATAAAACCAGCTTCAGTCTGGGCTAGTACAAGCAGCCGCACATACACATACACACGCATACATGTCCTCATATGAGAGAAACATTCTTAAGTGCGCCGTTAAACCCCATTTCACCTCACCTCACCTCACCTCACCTCACCACACCACACCACACCACACCACACCACACCACACCACACCACACCACACCACACCACACCACACCACACCACACCACACCACACCACACCACACCACACCACACCACACCACACCACACCACACCACACCACATCACATCACCTGTAAGCTTGATCATTGTTGCAGCAAGGTGAATATTACCTTCACCGTCTCTATTGCTATAATCACTGCTTTGATATATACTGTTGCCATTCTTGCCATTTTAATTCCTTTGTACTGATTTGTAAACTTGTAATTTTAGATTATGTGTTAATTATGTCACACATTATGTTTGTTGTTTCTTTTGACAACTGATTTCTGAATTACTTACAGCTGCAACTTGGGAATCAACATGTAAAAACATGCATCACTAAGCAAATGAAATATGATGTTCATTCTGTATCCAACCATCACTGGTCAAGTCTTGTGAACAAAGTAGCCGTGCAGGTTTATACACTTAGAGACATACTTAATCAGAAATGCTTGATCCAAATCAGATTTGAAAAACAATAAATCAGAGGATAAAAAATGATCGGCTAAATTGTCACCAAAATGAACAAATACACCACTGGCATAAAACATTTTCCGGTAGCTGTTGTGTTGGGCAATTTAGATGATTGAGACCATGCCCAGCCTGTCCGCTTCTGATTTCTGAGTTTTTGTAATCTTGTTACAGGGCTTTTCTGTTTGCTGATATCTGTTTCCACAACTTATGCCAAGAATTACTAACAGCATAAAAGATTGTCTTAGGTTGTCTAATCCTGGGTTTATTCCCTGACAAACATTGACTACAATGAATTGGATGTACTCAAAGGTGATTTTGCATGAGTCTGGAGATCGAACAGAGAGTTCAATTAGAGTTATAGATAGGCTGGTACAAAGAGGTGTTCAATAGCCCTGTGAATTCATAGATATCTTGGGTGATTTTGAGTGAGTGAGTGAGTGAATTTAGTTTAATACCACACTCAGCAATGTGTACCAGCTGTGATTTTGAAGTTGACAGAAATGCTCTTCCAGGATACATCCTATAGTAGAGGTGTAATATGTTCACTCACTTACTCACCAATAATCAGGAAATGTGTTATCGAGACAATTGTTCCCTCTCACTCACTCACCGGTAATTTGGAAATTTGTTCACACTCACTCACTCACTCACCAGGATATGTGTTATTGTGAAATTGGTTCATACTGACTGACTGACCCACCAGTAATCTGGACATTTGTTCACACTCAGTCACTCACATTCCAATAATTAATTTGTTCACACTCACTCTCCAAACTCAGGACATTTGTTCACACTCACTCACTCACATTCCAATAATTAATTTGTTCACACACACTCTCCAACACTCAGGACATTTGTTCACACTCACTCTCCAACACTCAGGGCATTCGTTCACACTCACTCTCCAACACTCAGGACATTCGTTCACACTCACTCACCAACACTCAGGACATTTGTTCACACTCACTCTACAACACTCAGGACATTTGTTCACACTCACTCTCCATTACTCAGGACATTTGTTCACACTCACTCTCCAACACTCAGGACATTTGTTCACACTCACTCACCAATACTCAGGACATTTGTTCACACTCACTCACCAACACTCAGGACATTTGTTCACACTCACTCTCCAATACTCAGGACATTTGTTCACACTCACTCTCCAATACTCAGGACATTTGTTCACACTCACTCTCCAAAACTCAGGACATTTGTTCACACTCACTCACCAAAACTCAGGACATTTGTTCACACTCACTCACCAAAACTCAGGACATTTGTTCACACTCACTCTCCAATACTCAGGACATTTGTTCACACTCACTCTCCAATACTCAGGACATTTGTTCACACTCACTCTCCAATACTCAGGACATTTGTTCACACTCACTCACCAATACTCAGGACATTTGTTCACACTCACTCACCAATAATCAATAAATTCTTCACACACACTCACCAATAATCAAGAATTTGTTCACACACACTCTCAAATAATCAAGAATTTGTTCACACACACTCTCCAATAATCAAGAATTTGTTCACACTCACTCACCAATAATCAAGAATTTGTTCACACACACTCTCCAATAATAAAGAATTTGTTCACATTCACTCTCCAATACTCAGGACATTTGTTCACACTCACTCACCAATAATCAAGAATTTGTTCACACACACTCTCCAATAATAAAGAATTTGTTCACACACACTCTCCAATAATCAAGAATTTGTTCACACTCACTCACCAATAATCAAGAATTTGTTCACACACACTCTCCAATAATCAAGAATTTGTTCACACACACTCTCCAATAATCAAGAATTTGTTCACACACTCTCTCCAATAATCAAGAATTTGTTCACACACACACTCCAATAATCAAGAATTTGTTCACACACACTCACCAATAATGAAGAATTTGTTCACACACACTCTCCAATAATCAAGAATTTGTTCACACACACTAATCAAGAATTTGTTCACACACACTCTCCAATAATCAAGAATTTGTTCACACACACTCTCCAATAATCAAGAATTTGTTCACACACACTCTCCAATAATCAAGAATTTGTTCACACACACTCTCCAATAATCAAGAATTTGTTCACACACACTCTCCAATAATCAAGAATTTGTTCACACACACTCTCCAATAATCAAGAATTTGTTCACACTCACTCACCAATAATGAAAAATTTGTTCACACACACTCTCCAATAATCAAGAATTTGTTCACACACACTCTCCAATAATCAAGAAATTTTTCACACACATTCACTGATCAGGAAGGTTTTTTAATCTGGAAGATTTAGTTAGGAATTGTTTATTCAAGGCACTTTTTCCTAGCCATTTAACCTGCTGGGGACTCACATTTTAATAGATTTGGGATTTTGTTAGAGATATTTCTTTGATCACTGCTCTAAATCTTGTAATTTGTTTCTGACAACTCAGTATTATGTTTCCCCAACATATTGTTCAAGGCAACCAGCATGTCCAGCAAACAAGCATATTTTTTTTTGCTTAAACTCGAGGAAAAATTATATTTTCCAATTTTCTGTTTCCGACAGAAGTGAAGACAGCAGCTAGACAGAAACAAGGTATCCAACACTTATTGATAATCCATTATTTTCATTTAATAATCTGACGATACATCTTTCAACACACCCAGTGGAAGATTGACAGATTCCAACAGAACTGACACAATCTCATAAGCTTTTCAGTAATGAGATAAGTATCAAATATTTAAACACTGTAACACTTCCATTATTTCATCTTTGACACTTTCAATGTAATTGGCAATTAACTGCTGCGAGGTTAATAATAGATCAATTCTCCATTTTCTTTCATAGTGGGAACCAATCTTACTTAAATATAGGTGATGTCATAAACTGCATGAGTGTTGAACAGTAAACCTATATCAATACTCAACATGATTACGAAATCAAACCTACATAATGTCGTGACATTTTCTAAAATAGAATTAACACCATCAGGAATTGATACCCCACAGAAATACATACTGTTGTAAAATCCTTTGCGTCAGGAACTTCTAGTAGAATCATATGTCACCATTAAATTCCTCTCTGCAGAACATTCTCAATACATGGGCTTCACTGAAGCTTTGATATTTGTATAAATGTCTATTAATGGTCCAAACGTGACTGTGAAGCAACAACGAATGAAAATATACCAAACAGTTAAAGAGTTAAAGGCACATTGTCACACATTTTCGACAATATTTTGGCCTATATTTTATATATTGTGGGCATATGCACTCACTTTAACTTCCTATTGATGCAATAAAACACTTATTACCCCTTATGACTTGCCTGAAATTGATATTTGAGACTTCGAGGCGAACAGCTTCCAAACAGAGGGCACTTGCTCCATACATCCAAAACTGTCGAACGCGGTGTTGTGGGTGTTTGCTGAACTGGTCTCAATCATAAGTTGCGTTATAGGATATTCGTAAAGAGTGCTCTAAGGGACATCACTCTTTGGGATTTGCTTGAAATCATGTTCCGCCGGTAGAGGGAGCTACAGTCGAATTATTGCAACGTTGCATTAATTCATTCAAGTGTTTTAATTTAATATTGTAATCTAAATACATAACTTCTTTTTGAATAAATTCTATGGTAGCTTCCCTGAGGGCTGATAGTTAGTATTGTCGAGGGAAATGCATTATGTATTTTTAGCAAAATGTGGTGTGGCATTGTGCCTTTAAGCTCTGCTGAGAGTCTGTGAAATGAAACTACTATCATAGACATTGCACAACAAATAGCTAAGCTCTGCTGAGAGTCTGTGAAATTAAATTAAACTACTTTCATGGACATTGCACAAGAAATAGTTAAGCTCTGCTAAGAGTCTGTGAAATGAAACTACTTTCATAGACATTGCACAAGAAATAGTTAAGCTCTGTGGAAGTGGTGTTGAAGCAAACAAGTCAGTATTCACATCTGTTCATGGTATTCAAATCTCTTGACAGATAAGCTATCATTCAGTAACCTTGTGGGTAAGGAGACCTGTGTTTGATTCCCCTCACTGATCAAATGTGTGGAGCCCTTCTTTGTGTACCTTGCCTACACCTTGTTTCCAGCAGTGGTATAACATGTCATACACTCACTCATAACATATAACACTGACCTTCATTTTACCGAAGTAATTAAGTTGGTCATTCACTTGGCATTTGTTAGTCTTTGGAAAACATTCTAAGAACTAATTGTTAGTTGTGGCCTATTTTCCTCCTATGAGAACCTACTTGATGGCTATGGCCAAAGGGTAATCTAACAAATGTTTTTATGTATTTGAATAGCTGTGAATCAGTAACTGTGCAAGTGTACTTCATCTGTCATAGTTTCCACAGATTAACAATGCCGTTTATGAGTCAGAACATGACAGTCTCTGTGCAACTATTCCAGAACGACAACACTCTTGACCTTTGCTCTAAACATAAGACCCAGGTTTAATTCTTCACAAGGGACTGATTCACCAAGTCCATCCTTACTGCTCCCTGGTGGGAGATGCTATAGTGCTATACAGTGCCAATAATGTTTCACACTCTTTGTGTGAACACCCACTCCTTTGTGAAGCCATATTTTTCTGGATATTTAAAAACCATACTGTTGATACTGATTGCACTTGATGTTTAGCTGTTTCTTCAGCTGTTTTAGAGAAGAAATCCTGAATCTATAAACATCACAGCAAGGTGATAAAACGATATCTTGGTCACAAGAAGACAAGTCCAATTAAATGAAAGCAAGAAATAAAACAAACTCAAACTCACAAATCATTATAAAGATCAGTGGCAACAGGTTTGTTTTGTACAGAATGATGAACATTATGCCCTGTCTGGTATTTACGCCATGATCAAGGTCAATGATACTGTCATTAACCCCATGGTACGAGGTGAAATTGGGTTTAGCTCTGCATTCAAGCTGTGTGTGGGTGCCTGTATTAGTCCCACACAACTGCCTATTTCATAGTGCTAGAGATATTTTGTACAATTTAATTTGGATACCTCACACAAATGCTCTGTACTGATTGGGAGACCAACAGTCCTTGGTCAGTGCCAGCATCAAAGACCGACATCTCACTCACCCATATAGACCCACCACTCACTCACTCACTTGCTACTGATATTGCCCTGTCATTTGATGGATATAACAATAGTTTCACCTACTTATATTTATGGTTGTGTTTCATATATGTATCTTTTCTTTTTGTATTGTTCCGTATCGTTTCTTTACAGGCACCTTTACTGACTCTGAGCTGAACAGACCTACAACTCACTCACACACAGACCCACCACTCACTCACTCACTCACTCACTCACTCACACACAGACCAACCACGCACTCACCCATAGACCCACATCTCACTCATTCACTCACCCACAGACTCACCACTCACTCACCATCAGACCTACAACTCACCCACTGGATAACTATGCTTGTTTTTCAACCATATCCATTGTGAGCATCTTGTTAGGATGAAGCTATTGTTTTATTTCAAGGGTAAACCTTCAAGCTGACCTCAGACTAAACACAATTGTTCCTGTTATTGTTCATCCCTTGAAACATGCAGATAACAATAGCTTCACTGATTTCATTGTATGATTTTTCTGTTATATATTTCAGGTAGGTGACTAGTTACCTGTCTTTATCTCCTGACTTACTGGTCACTCTGTGGTATGTATAACATTGCCATTGAAAACTACTGGAAACTGTTTTTCATTAACATCTTGAGATTTGATAAGTCTTTTGTCTACATAGGCCATTCCAATTATGTTTAATGTTTTACAAAACTATTGATCCAATTGGCTGGACCAAAAATTGAGTCAAAGGGAAATATCACCATAACATATTGTCCTTGCATGTGTGTGTTTAGGTTAATGTACCACGACAAAATCTTGAAAAGAAGATAAAAATTAAAACACACTTCAGCTTTATCTGTCCCCTCTTGTGAATATTAGTCATAATATGGTGTGAGACAAATAAAACAAACTTGATGTTGTCAAAAGTTTCAGTATGTTCATCCGTACATCACGAAAATAATTGGCATGGCCTTGCTACTGATGTTGACCAATCATTTGATGAATATTACAACAACAGTTTTACACACTTATGTTTATGATTGTGTTTCATGTATGTATCTTTTCTTTTTGTATTGTTCTGTATCATTTCTATACAAGGACGTTTACAAGGACAATTGCTTGGACACTGGTCCATGCCAAATACTTGCAATGTTTTAATACATTGACACTCTTCAGTCATGGACAAACATGCTTGTGTCAAGGTCCTTTGAATTTGATTCCAAGAGAACAAGTGAAGGGCACAGCCTTTTCCAAATATTAGAATTTCATTTGTTTGAAGGCTGATCAATGCACCTGAATGTTTTTGAATGCAATTGATAAGATCAGTATCTTTGCTTTGTTTCCACTTAGCATTTCCAATCAATAAGGGGAAACAGGAAGATGGGTGTGTTTTTTTATATTTTAGTATCCAGAATCACAAGGGTTCTGACAACTTTGAACTCAATTACTGTGTTGAGTTTGTACCCTTATAAAGCCCCATTCACATCTGTTAACATTGAGGAAATGTGTGCACATGTGCAAATACACATGCCTGTATAAAATTACATTTGTAAATTCACATGTGTAAATTTACGTTGGCAAATACACACATATGTGCCTCTATAGGTGCCTGTATAAAATTACATTTGTAAATTCACATGTGTAACTTTACATTCACAAATACACACATATGTGTCTATATAGGTATGTAAAGACTGTACAGCAATGCTAGTCAATTGTGACAACGGTCGAGTAGTAGAATACAGAGACCATGTTTTTGTATACAGGGACTAATTATTCTACTGATATAGATCAATTTGTCTTGCATAGACCAATATGAATTTGCACCAGATACTTGTTTGAATATGTACATTGGAAACCTGGTGAATCCAAGCCCAGAAACAAGGAATTTGTACCCAGAGACATATGTTTCTTTGAAATCAGGCACTGATGTACTGATGTTAAGAGACAGGTGTCCTTTGTACCCAGAGACAGGCATGATTATGTTGTGATGAGTGATACCTGCAATGAGCAGGTTAGTTACCTCACAATGAAGAATGCTGTATCTTGATGGACAGTAAAAACCGTTGGAACACTGATTTTAATCACCTTCACTGATACCATCATCAAGAATAGAATCTGTTACAATAGAAAGTAACAAAGCTTTTAAAGTATTAATAACATGATGGAAACTTGCATCAAGTGTGTTGATAGCAGTTAGAAAGCAGGCTTGACATGAGTAAGGCAGATATGGTCTGTATAAAACCAGGATGGCTATATAGATAACAAACACCAGCTTGAGGCAAATTCAGGATTGTAAAAAAAGGGGGAAACATGAACAAATCATTGAGTGAACTAAACACTTAACACCAAACACTGATACAGGTGTCTCCCCAGCTGTTTTTGGGACCAAGGCACAGATCAACCAGTCATCTTGAATGTTTCTATTCATTGTGCTTTCCAGGAGCATGCTGGAAACCTATGTTTATGGGTTTAGATCTCAGTTTGCTCCAGGTTTGTTTCTAAGTTTGTCAACACGATACCTTCTTGTGGGTTTTACCAACATGGTTAACATCTGAGACCACGTTTGGCTCTTCCCTCCAGTTGCCAGACAACATACTGTGATACATTTGAAATACTGTAAAATACTGTTCCTCCTAGCCGGACAAGGTCCAAGTAGTTATTATATATTTTTCTATAACTCTAAATGTAGTGATATGTCTTTACTTGTGTATGCCTGCACAATGTCATAATGGCAAATTGGGACAACTGATGTCGATCTTGTGCTTTGACATTGAAGACTAACCGAAAGGCAGCCATGCATTATCACTAAACTTATTACATATTGGTTGAAATGAACAAACAAAATAATTTGTGGGATGTGTATTTGGCATCATGACAACAGTCAACAAATGATTGTAACAGTCAGTTGCGAGTTCTGTTCAGTGCATGGTTTCTGGGCTCCTCACACATTGTGGAGGTTTTATCACTGTAAGGAGCTTCTGCCAGGCCTGGGCAGATGTTCATGGGTTTGCCCTGATTATGAACCATAATGTTTTGGCCTTTAACTCCACCAGCAGGATGCTGAGATTCATATAACTGAACTGCTGTTTAAAGCTGGGATAATGGTTTGTTTGTTGAGCAATGCTACAAGCAGCAACATACTTCGATGGTCTGTAAATAGCCTAGTGGCTGATATCATGAGCATCAGTCAAGGCATTATGGGTAATGATGACCACATTAGAGAAGCTGACCACGGGAATATATTTGTCATTCTTACAACAAGCATGGGTCACAGAAGACAATTCAAACCTGCATCTTCTCGGGTATTGCTCAGAATCTGAAATCTTATCAACATGGCTGACAACTGACCAGCTGGTGAAATATGTCATCTGACTTTGTGTCTGTCCACATCTTCAGAGAACGCAGCACTCTATTTATGACCCAATTTACTATTTCCCTACAGACCAATACCAGGACCCCATTATTTCAAGTGCACAGATGCATCACAGTTTATGATTTATACTAAAGCCTCCTGGTCCCAAACAGTACATAAGAACATCACCAAATGGGCTATTTTGGTAACAAACTAGCAACATTTCACCTTTAACATATATCTAGTTGATGGCCAGATTGATGTTGGAAGTTCCCTAACTGAAACTCATTCCAACACAGCAGTTGTCTAACTGATAGTGAAAAGCTCTGCATGTCGACACCGCACAGCGAGAATTAACGTAACTTTTTTTATTCCCAGGGGATCGTGAAATCCATGTTTGAGGGTATTGATCACAAGGGCCAGTTCCTATTCTCTTAAGTACAAATGCATAGTCTAGACTGAAAATTTTCAAATTTCCCCAGATATATTGGCCAACGACACAGAGAGGACACATTTCCATTGTAGCAGCAGCATGGTAATCATCATTGACGAGTTCACACCTAGTGAGGCTCCCAAGTTGCTCTTCTATTTAGGACACAATTTCACTCTGTCCATTTGAAAATGGAAACAATTATGGCCTTACTCCTTAGTGATAATCCTGTTCCTTCATATCTTGACAATTGCTTTACAGTTTAGGGGTCAAGGTCATTGATGTAAGACTAGCAGCCCCGAAATACATCATTCACTTGAATGTTTGTGAGATGGGTGTTAGGAAGTGTATTCTTTGTTCATTACTTCCTCACAGTCTTTTTTTGACTCATACTCTCACACTTTCTCTTGGTTACTCTCATTCTCACACTGTCTAATACACTTTCTCACCAATGTACTTGGATGTTTACATTTGCTTCCGTTCTTGCTCATGACTGTTCAGTATGATTCTTGTCGTAAGGGGCGACTAATGGGATTGGGTGGTCAGGCTCACTGACTTGGTTGACACATGTCATCGTATCTCAGTTGCCTAGATTGATGCTCATGCTGTTGATCACTAGATTGTCTGGTCCAGACTTGATTATTTGCAGACCTCTGCCATATACCGTTAGCTGGAATATTGGTGAGTGCGGCATAAAACTAAACACACTCACATCTTGCTCATGTAGTTGGGCGTGGAGTCATCCTACAGATGACATCCTTACCATGTCAGCTTGTTGACAGTGTTAACCTCTTTGGTCATGTGGACAAGGCATCTGACTTCTGATCAGAACTTCAGTGGTTCCAATTCCAGCATGGGACTTGGAACTTTTATGCCTGTTGCACTCGTTTACACTCAAACTCTCTCTTTTCTCATTCTTTCATACACACATTCACCCCTCACATTTTCCACTTGTACAATCTTTCTCACATTTCTTACACGTACAGTTGACATGCATTCACATAGCTGCAAAGTCTTTAAAACCTCACTCACTCTCACTCACTCGCTCACTCACTCACTCACTCACCCAAGTATCACTGGCTCACACACTTGCTCACTCATACATCTGTTCATCTGTCTGTCTTTTGAACTTTTTACATATCAGCTCACTTGACTGAGTTGCCTGTCTGTCTGTCTGTCCATCTGTCTATCTATCCAGTTATCCGTCAAGCATAATGGCAGGTGTTACAAAAGTGACATTATATCAAAAGCAATAAAAAAGCAAGTAGTTTGAATATGATGTTAGACTCCACCACCCACCAGATTCCAGCAGTCACAAACTGACATGGATGCCATGATAGCATCTTGCTGTCAGAACAGTGTTGCAAAAATACCTTTTTCATGTCCTTTTCATTTCACTCTCTCTTTGACATCTCTGAAAGTACAAGGCAGATGAAGCTGAAACATTACTGAATTTATCCAGCTTTGGCCCACAGGCTATTTCCTCTTCCTTGTGTTTAAACTTTCAACAAACGCTCAGTGGCAGAATGTATCCTTTACATCTTGAGTACGCAAAAGTGAATGATGATAAGAGGAGCATATGTCAACAAATATCTCTTTGGTTCAGGTGTGTGTGATTTTGATGCTCGTATTACTCCCAAACTGGGATTTGATTTGCTCACATTAAGGTCAAGTTGACATGAAAGGTTTTGGTAAAACATATTTCTAACCAATCTAAAGGCATTAAACTTTATAAGAGGTGTTTGCAGGCTATTGTAAAGGTTACTGGGTGTTTGTTACCGGAATTGGTGCTAGCTGTCTATTTTAATTTTCAATATGATTAAAGTTTTGACCATGCTGTTGACATCTAAAAATATCTTTTCTTGCACAGCAAACATTTTCCTCTGAAACTGTCAGACTGAGCAGGCTTAATTTCTGCATGTGTTTTTTCTTTTGATAACGGGGCGGTGGGGTAGCCTAATGGTTAAAGCGAAGGCCCGGGTTCGAATCCCCACATGGGTACAATGTGTGAAGCCCATTTCTGGTGTCCCCCGCCGTAATGTTGCTGGAATATTGCTAAAAGCGGCGTAAAACCAAACTCAGTCAGTCTTTTGATAACATTATAATTTGTGAGTGAACATCTATAGACCTTTGTGTTAGTTTGATTGTACTTTGTGTTTGTTAGATTGTACTTATGCACGAAATGATGCAATATCTGTGTTTTTTAGAAAACACTTTTCAATGACATGACATTTTTAGGCACAATGTTTTAGATGTTCTTCAGAGACTAGATGAAAACAAAGTTTAGTTCAGGAAAATATTAACTGGCCCCAGTTCATGGGTCTTCAGATGTGGTTATCTGATTTGAAAATATTTTACTACAGTTTGTCAATGTAAAACAATGTGGTGAGGCCAGCAAGTGATTTTACTTTGACATTAGAAATTATATATTCAAGAGGGGAAAGGTTAGGAGGGTGAAAAAAAGAAATGTTCCAGAAACAAAACATTTAAGGGTTGAGCTTCTAATTTCTTAGAAAATAATTGTATGTTTTGAGGAAGCAACTGTCAATTTAACAATGATCCCAGGGCCTTCCCCTACTCAACACTTTTAGTGACATTAGCATCAGGAGACTGTGCTGGCTAGGTAATATGTCTGTCTTCATTATTTTCATTTTATTCATTGACGTCCTGCTCACAATGCACTGGGGCATTCTCATCTTGAAATAAATACCCTTGATTTGAGAAATGTCTTGCAATAACACCACCGTAGATTGTTCTCTAGAATATCTTGGTACTTACTGGCATTTAATGCCTATCTACAGACATTGCAGAATCTCCATGACAATGTCAGCAAACACCATATTAAGACATGGTTCTTCCTGATGGTTTTGTACACTCTAAACTTGATCACTACCCATGCTCTTCACAAATGTGAATCATTTCTTGACATTTGACTTTTGTGAGAAAATGTGGTTTTACTCCATTGTTCATCCACTGACCATCATGACACATTAACACTCGTGTCTAGACAGCTGATCTCCCAATGAGCAACTTTTTAGTTTGAAACAGTTTTTAAATAATGAAATAAATTATATTTCACTCTAAGTGTTTCTTCTTTTGACTTAATTTTGCAAATGTTTCTAATTGCTGATATTTCCATTCACTCAATGATTTTTGTCATGCCTCTGAATGGTTTTGTCCTCTGGCATATCATGCACTGATTTTGTCCTCTGTTATGCCACTGAATGGTTTTATTCTCTGTCATATCACACACTGGTTTTGTCGTCAGTCGTATCATGCATTGGTTTTGTCCTCTGTCATATCACACACTGATTTTGTCCTCAGTCATATCATACACTGGTTTTGTCCTTTGTCATATCACACACTGGTTTTGTCCTCTGTCATATCACACACTGGTTTTGTCCTCAGTCGTATCATGCATTGGTTTTATCCTCTGTCATATCACACACTGGTTTTGTCCTCAGTCATATCACACACTGGTTTTGTCCTCTGTCATATCACACACTGGTTTTGTCCTCTGTCATATCACACACTGGTTTTGTCCTCAGTCGTATCATGCATTGGTTTTGTCCTCTGTCATATCACACACTGGTTTTGTCCTCTGTTATATCACACAGTGGTTTTGTCCTCTGTTATATCACACACTGGTTTTGTCCTCAGTTGTATCACACACTGGTTTTGTCCTCAGTCATATCACACATTGGTTTTGTCCTCTTTCATATCACACACTGGTTTTGTCCTCAGTCGTATCATGCATTGGTTTTGTCCTCTGTCATATCACACACTGGTTTTGTCCTCTGTTATATCACACACTGGTTTTGTCCTCAGTCGTATCATGCATTGGTTTTGTCCTCTGTCATATCATGCACTGGTTTTGTCCTCTGTCGTATCACACACTGGTTTTGTCCTCTGTCATATCACACACTGGTTTTGTTCTCAGTTGTATTACACACTGGTTTTGTCCTTTGTCATATTACACACTGGTTTTGTTCTCTTTCATATCACACACTGGTTTTGTCCTCAGTCGTATTACACACTGGTTTTGTCCTCTGTCATATCACACACTGGTTTTGTCCTTTGTTATACCATTCATAGGTTTCGTCCTCTGTCATATCAGTCATTGGTTTAGTCCTTGATCATATCACTAATTGATTTGTCCTCGTCATATCAATCATTGATTTTGTCCAATGCCATGCCACTCATTGGTTTTGTCCAGTATTACATCTGGGTTTTCAAGATGACCATTCGGCACTCTCTCGAAAGATGTTTTCAACAGTGGCTAAATGGGAAGTAAATAGCAGACAGGTCAATTAAGTCACAAAACTTGCATGTGACACCCTAGTCTTGAGAAACCAATATACAGGCATTGAAATATCAACACATAATTATACCACAGTATGGCAAATTTGTCACTTTCTTGGGTACTTTACCACTGAGTTGTGTCTAGTATGTTTCATTTCCCTCTCAAAGAGGGATGACTTTCCTGTAGCCATTACATTGAGGAATATTCCAGCAGCTATTGCCTTTGGTGTCCACCTTTCACAACATTGGAGGCACAATCAAGCATGGTCTTGCTATGAAGATTAGAAAGCTTCTTCCAAAATAATTGTTTGATCAGTGTTTCAGCATTCAGGGCTATATTAAAGACATGGAAAGGTTTTATGGTGGATATATGTGGATGACATTTCCAAATTTCACACATCAGTGATGAAAGTGATGACTGATGCAAATACCCATTTTTAAATGGATACATATGTTCCCATGTATTTTTCAGGTGAACAGTTCAGTCACGTTTGTATGTGTTGACAGGTGTCACCTGTAGGGAATGACAAGCTCATCTTTTCACAAATGTCAGGTATCCACTCTGTGTGATAGTGATTCATAAAATCATGCTTATGATATAGTTAGCTTCTTACAATGGACTCAAAATGCATAGGATTTTTGAATTTCATCTATTATTACAAAATGGGTTGACATAATGGGGGCGCTTTTTGGTTTTATCTGAATATACTGGCATTGTTTTTCAAGTCTGACTTCATTTGGACATCATATCAAGTACATAGATCCCTTATAACACCTTTAATCTTTTAAAACATTCATCAGCCATGTCAAGGTTAAGGTCATCCTCAAGTCAATACCCGTGAAGATCCAGTTTGGAATTGGTTTTCAGCAACCCATACTTGTGGTTAGAGGCGACTAAGGGGATTGGGTTGTCAGGCTTGCTGACTTGCTTGACACATGACATCGTATCGATCGATGCTCATGCTGTTGGTCACTGGATTGTCTGGTCCAGACTCGATTATTTACAGACCGCCACCATATAGCTGGAATATTGCCGAGTGTGGCATTAAACAACAAACCAAACCAACCTCAAGTCGAATAGCCAGAAAAAGATATACATGTAACTCTGGACAGAATGGAGGGTAGCATTCAGGAGAGTGAGTAAGTGAGTGAGTTTCGTTTCATGCCGCACTCAGCAATATTCCAGCTATATGGCGGAGGTCTGTAAATAATCCAGTGATCAACATCATGAGAAATTCACCTGCTCAATTGGGAACCGATGACCAAGTCAGCGAGCCTGACCACCCGATCCTGTTAGTCGCCTCTTACGACAAGCATGGGTTACTGAAGGTTCATTTTAACCCGGACCTTCACGGGTTGTAGCATTCAGAAGAGGCTGTGAGTGACCAACATATGAGTCAAGGTCAGGATGGTTGTAATTTGTAAATAATGTTTTCAGTTTTGACTACAATGCCTTTACCTACGAATACTTTACAAATACAAAGTGTTGTTTGCTTAATATGACATCATCACAATACTGTGTTTGCAGGTCTAAACTCAACTCCTCATTCCAGCAAAATAACTTCCACCTGCTTCTTTACTGTGTGGGAATAGTATAGTTGTAAACTCGTTTGAATTCAAGAGATTCACATGTCACAACTGATATATGATACAGACTGGTCACTACGAGTAGGATCTAAAACTGTTGATGGTTGATGAGATTATGACCAATTGAGTTTCAGCAACCATGTTGGTGTCACTTCCAGTTTCCTTCCTATTCTGGTGGCAAGTATATGCCATATTAAGGACATAATGCTGTTGGAACTGGAACAGATGATCAGAAAATTGCATCCCTGCAGAATGTATATCATATTCTCAATTGTTTGTAATGGTTTTGATACCTGAGACAGACTTTGTAGCAGGAAATTGAAGACAGATGAAGGAGGCACGATTTTCTCTAGAGATCAATAAAGTCACAAATGTGTGACTAGTGGCCATTCCATTTTTGTGAGAGTGTTGTCACATGATCACATGTCACTTAGCTTGTGTCAAGGATGGGGTATAAACACCAATTAGTTCTATCTCTTCAAATCTTTTATTCCTTTCAGAGTGCAATAAAATGACAAACTTTTTGGGTAAATGGTAGGAAAATATTTTGTTTAGTGGATAAAGTCATATGTTTAGCTCACATATGTGAACATTAAGTGAGCTGTCAACAGAATATGCATTGTCCTTCTTGTCCATTGAGCTAAAGCTCCACACATGTTCCCATAATATATGACACCCTAGTTTTTTTCAAGAGGCTCAGATCAGATATTTCAGTCCAAAGATTACTTGAAAAATTATTTAGAGCCATTACTCAGCATTTTATATTCAAAATTGAATGAAATCTGGTATATTTGTATTTAGTAGTGGCTTTCAATAAATATGTTCTATATTTTTGTGATAGTTGGATTTTGACTTGACTAAAATGTGGTACAGCCACTACTCTGACATTAGAGTCTTTAAATGTCATTGACCGTTATACGTGATACACATGATAAGTGAACATTGATGGATGTCAACCTTTTTTATCATGAGGAACACACTTTGAGAGTACATTCTTACACCTATATCTAGTGAATGAATACAATGAGGCAGATAGCTATAAAAGTATGTGTGAAACTACAGCAGTGATGAGATAACAATGATTGGCACTTAACAAGGGAAGCTAGTAGTTAATTGGTGCTGACTGGTGATGGCAATGAACAAACAGAAGCCAGGTATTAATCCAGGTATAAAGGAGGATTATAGAACTGATTGGTGATAGTGAAGACATGGAAGCCAAAACATGGAAGTAAATTAATATGACCCAAACGCTAGGCAGGTATGTTCCATGGTCACGGTCGATTGCTGGTTGGGATCTCCTGATGACTTCGGTGTCTTGCAGTTTCCTTTCTCGTGGGTTGTGGTGGACAGGACTTAAGTGACTTCCAACATGATGGTATGGTCTTGGTTCTTGTTGATGTGTTCAGAAATGTCAGATTTCAGGTCAAGTTTGTTGACAGATGTCTGGTTTTCTTGGAGTCAAGGTGTTGAGCCGCCTGAGGGTTTCACCAATGTACATGTCACCACAATTGCGGTGGATCTGGTATACACATCCTCTAGGGTTGGGGGTAGAGCTGCTGGTGCCTGTGCCACTGGTGTATGGGAGGGTCTTGATAGTCTTGCTGCTGGAGAAGGTGACATATGAGGCGGAAATCTGATGGCTGACCAAGCCTAGGTAGGAAAGGTGATTCTGATGGGCAATGAGTCTAGGAAGGGAAGATGCTGGTTTGTTTCTGTCTCGATGACGAACTGGATTCTTTGGTGTTGGGTGTTGAGATGTGTGAGGAGTTCTGTGGGTACGTTCTAGGGGGCTATGGGCTATGTCTACTTTCCAACAGAGGGTTTTGAATTGCCCAGTTGAGAGGGCTGATTCTTTGGAAGATGTCATGAATATTTCAATGGATGAGTGGAGGTAGAGGCGAACCCACAGGCAGTCTGTGTATTTGTTTGTAGATTTGAAAGTGAAGTATGAGGTGTCAAAGCAGCAAGGTTGATGATGCTGTCTATTGTAACTGTTGTGTCTAGGTCTGGTTTGGAGCTTGTTTTTACTCAGCCAATATTTTCAAAAGAGAATGATACATGGTACATGTCATAAGTTGTAAATATCGTCCGATGTGTGTGATGTTGGTTTGACCAATGTTTTGTTTTGTGGTCATTAATTCTGGTCATTAATTCTGTCTAAATTGTTTTCGTGAAACTGTAAGCAGCTTCTACACAGAATGCACTTAAAGACAAATTGAAGACCCCATTCATGGCCATCACTCAGCATATTTCTTTGAAAATAAAGAAATATTGTGTGAGTGTAGTATAGTTGGATGTGAGTCTCAAGATATATGTCCTGTTTTTGTGTGGTGATGTTTGGAATTTGTACCTTTGTTTGTCCTTTCGTACCAAGACCCTGCTTCTCAATTCAGGGGTTTCAATGTAATGTTCAAAATGGAATAAACACTCACTCATGCATGCACTCATGCGCTCACACACTCACTCACTCCTTACATCTGAGATGAAAGCAGAAAATGTTGACATGATACAAATCATTGCCTTGCTAACGCAAATGTTTCATGCATGTGTTAAAATCAGTAAATGTTTTTTTGCAAAGCACCAGATTTCATAAGTTATTTAGAAGCAAAGAACAATGACACCTTCCTGGGAGTTCATATCACTCTTCAGTGTTGGATCAAAAGACAACACAAGATGAGGTAACCACAGTTCAAGATGTAGTGGCCCATCAATTTCAACAAATGTCTCAACTGAGGTCAGTGACAAGGCTAAAACATTTTTACTGCGGGCTGTGGGGTTATTGCAACTGACAAGATGGGGTCTGGTGTTCAAATCAACACTCACAGTCTCTTGGCCCTTGTCATCCACTCCATTCTCTGTGCAGTGTAAAGGATCTTTGATGTTTTTCCCAGAATCAAATTTGTAATGATTGGTCTTTATTGTTCTTCAACACTGACTCTTTGCAAATAGAAGTACTGTATCTAATGTTGTAGGGGTTGCTTTGTGGTAAAGTCTGGTGTCACGCTGACACCTTTGGTTCCTTTAATTTCAAGATTACAATCCCTGATGCCCTTGATTCTTGGTGTCCCCTGCTGTGATATGGCTGGAAGAGAAACAATAAACATACAATGTAACAAAAGTCACTCATTTACTGACACTTTTTCATTTTAAATTATTATCATTTTGCAGGAGGTATTAAAATGAATGCTGTCCATGTGTACGTCCAAATGTTCAACCGTGTAAGATGTCATTTCTGGACCATATACCCCAGTATTTGAAAATATACAACAAAAAATTCTGCACTCTTTGCACATAGATAGGTCTAGCGGTGAATTTGTGCTTTTTTGATAACATGGGAATTTGGTCAGAAATAATTTTTTTGTTACCATGGCAACAACTTTAAGTTAGACTGAAAAGGTCGGATATTCTCATTTCCACAGCAGGTCTTGAATGCTACACACTATTTCTTCATCAAACTCACATAGACAGGTCTAGATGTAGACTGGTACTGTAACGCCAAACAGGGGAGGGTGTGCTATTTGATGCTATATGTAACTAAAGTATGTGCCCTTCTGCATGCGAACATATAAGTGTAGAATTTAATATTCTAACTGATAACTTGGTAGCGCGACTTTGTGTACAAACATGCCTAAATCTCGCCCCCTAATTTGCATTACAACGCCAAGTTTGCTTGTTATTCCAATAAATATTTTGCTAATAAGTGATAAATATATGAAAACGTTTTATGATAATTAAATATGTGATTTGCAAACCATGTTCAGTTTAATTCACTTGTATAAGACTTTTGCGATTCGCGTCTAGATCATAACACGTCAGCCATGTTTACTTTACACTTTCCTCGGTCCAGATTAGTCAGTTCCTGGGGAGACCACCATTTTACCTTCCTGACCCAGCATTCCTAGCATATATAATTAGCTAGCTGATGTTCACTAATGGCTAGACTTGTCATTGGTTCCTGAGCCCGCAAAACTTCCACTTTCCATATCTCAAAAACTTTTCAAACACAAACATGAGACTTCGTGGAAAAAACGTATGAGATTCATTTCAACAACAATAATAATTTATTCATATAGTAACATATCTACAGATATACATTTAAAAAGTGACTTAGAAAAATACTCTAAATGGGTGCGTTCCGATCATGACCTCCAAGACCTAGAGTACCAACTGACTGATAAAACTAAGTAGAATTTCCCCTGAATCATTACTAATAATTCTTATAAGTCCTGGTTATCATTTACAAATTACTTATATAAAATACTAAGTCCTGGTGAATGTTCGGCCATAGATTATTGTTAGCTGTTTATGGCTTCCTGAGAAAATGCAGGCAGATTGACAGCAGCATCTCCCTTTTATCCCTAATAACAATGATGTCACAATCGGGATGCACCCGCTGCAGTGATCATGTGACCATGCAAGAGATTCCCAAAGAAAGATGGCGGCGCCCATAAAAATACCTGTCATCTCTATCCTATTTGACTATTCTAACATCTATTGGGCTTATGTAAATTTAGCATCCTGACGGTAAGGTTATAAACATATTTTCTATACACCCTAGAACTAGTTTAACGATGTACAATCACTTCCTAATGTCATAATCTAACCTAGTACTCCACCGGAAGTATGATGGACATTCGATTTGACAGTTACATGCAACATGACGTAATGACCAGTACGTTTTAGAGTAAGCTAATGACACCCTATTGCGCTCCAGTACGTTTTTGAGAGCTTGGTGGGGTTTCTTGTTGTTAATGTATGGTTTTGGTTTTGTTGGTCACAACTTTGTCTTAGACTTCAAGTGGACAGTCAGTATAACTAGTTGACAATTCATGACAAGTATTTACATGTATATTGATGCCTTTGACTTTTGAAGGCAAAGCCAAGAGTCTTGACAGACCTGTATTTTCCATGTCTCCAATTTACAAGGTAGTGTTTGCATCCCCATGAAAGAGGCACGAACCTCAAATCACTCATTTGCTGTTACTGAACTCCAAAAATCTAAATAAATGTTCAGACCCTTGAAGAAAGTACTAGCCTAAATATATGTCTCCATGAAGAATCAGACCCTTGAAACAAAATGGCAATGAGAGAGCAAGTGCTTAAAACCCCTTTTGAATTCTGGATCAGAACTGGTCCACAGCTACATATTCTGGTTGTGACAGATGACCAAATGGATTGTGTGGCCATACTTGGTGACTTGATTGTTTGCATGTTACTGTAACAAATGTACACACACACGCACAGATGCACGTGCGCTCGCTCACACCACACACACACCACACACACACACTCCACACCATGACCGTCTCCGTGGTGTAGTGGTTAGAGCGTCCACCCGGAGAGCGGAAGGTCACGGGTTCGATCCCCGACCGCGTCATACCAAAAGGCGTTAAAATATAGTACTCGGCATTAATGGGTACAACAAGGACTGGTCGGCTTGGAGTCAGTATAATGTGTCTGAGTGGGGTATTCATGCTTCACTGTGGCATGGTATCTCAGTGGGCTAGCACTATAAAACCAGCTGAAGTCTGGGCTAGTACAAGCAGCCGCACATACACATACACACGCATGCACGTCGTCATATGAGGGAAATATTCTCAAGCACGACGTTAAACCCAATTTCACGCTTCACCTCACTCCACACCAACCAAAGTGTCACTCTGATTTAGTCAATGTTTATCCATTCACAAAGGAATATATTACTGAGTTCTTAAAAGCATTAAGTTGTATATGAAAGTGTGTATCAAGACCAACAGGTAGGCATTCGGTGATGTCATTAAGAAAATATGTATGTTCAATGTACAAAATAGAATTTGAATGAAGCCCTGAACAATGATTAGTTTCCTAGAATTGAAGGAATCTAGACCGAAATGATTGTAACACGATTCCTTTGTAACATATTCTTTTAGTCTTGGTGAAAGACTATTGTGAATTGTCTGAGCCTAGATAAATTATTAGTTTTTGAAAAATATGTGTTTTACATTAACAAATAACTGCATTTATAATGAAAAAGGACCCCGGTGAGATGGGAAATTCAGAACCTGGGGAATATCTAGACCTGCTTCATTTGAGGCTTTTGCATTGCTCAAAGGAACATTTTCGGAGTGGAAAGTAATATGATGCAGGGCCTGTGAGACGGACTATGTCTGAGCCCTATTGTGACCTGGCATCTTATACACTGTGGTATCTGATAACATGAATGGGACATCAAGCCATGGTTTTACTCGTCCAGTCCAATTAGATCCCATCAACAATACAATGTGTGTTTAGTGATCAATCCTGCACTCAGCAATATTCCATATAAAAGCAGGCTGAAGATAATCGTGTCTGGACTAGACAATCCAGTGACTTGATGTGCAATGATCCACGCTGCTGGCATGTGCGTCCACTCACTGGTCTGTCTGGGCCAGACTTAGGACAAGTCTAAAGCAAACACTGTTCCCATATGTTGTGCAGTCAAAGGGCTGAGTGACCTTTTCCATGAGAAACTGAAGTCTTGGTTTCACAAATATACTGCCAAGTGCACATAGTCTTGGAAAGGAGGGTAATATTTTTCAGAGGTCAGTGATCTGAATGCTGGCTTCATGAAAGTGTAAAACACAAGTTTCTTATTTTCTCACCCAATTTATCAGTTATTGCTTAAAAGAAATCGAGTTCCTGCACCTGATACTGTTTTCTTTATCAGCTATGTTCAGTATTCCCTCAGTCTGGATCGTTGGTCGGTTAACCTTGTCAATATGATTATGAATGCGTATCGGTTTCAGTAAGTAGCTATCACTGTTCCACTGCTGATATCTGTCTTTGTTTATAGCACTTGTTTATTGCTCTGTCTAGACAAAATTGACATTCCTCTTCTTTGATCGCATCTCCCACACCATACCGACGCCAACTTCTTATATGCTAATCCCATATGTCTTTTGTGAGACAAACGTGTAATTACCAACATACTCTGTGCGCCTATTGACAATCTATGATTGAACAAATGAAATCAGCAGGACGAAAACAGCAGCTACAAAGGAAGTTGCGATGATTACCTCCCTTTAACAATTTCACTTCTGGAAGGTAAAGCAATGTCTGTTTGTCTCATGCTAATTCGTACCATCAGTCAGATATGTCTGATATCAGATATAGTGGTTTCAGTGATATTACACCATATTTCCTTCTTGTTTTACTGATTGTAACTGATTTGTCAAAAAATGTTGTCAAAGGTGATTTGCTGTTACATTCCTAAGTTTAATAAATATTTCTTTAAGAGAGATTCAACAAATAGTAAAATTCATTGGATTTAAATGGATTTTTCAAATGTTTGCACAATTCAGGTTCAGCTTTATATTTGAAAACATAGGAATATGTCTGATTGAAGTCAATGACTAAGCCACTCATGATATTAATTTGAAAATATATTGCTATTAAAACCAAAGCAAAGTAAGAGACCAAAGCAAGAGATTTGTTTCTTTGTTAGTTTGCCGTTCTCAGCTATATTCCAGGTAAATGGTGGCAGACTGTAAATACTGGAGCAGAAAATCCAATGATCAACATCATGAGCATCAATCTACTCAGTTGGGATACAGTGACATATGTCAACCAAGTCAGTGAGCCTGACTACCCAATCCTGTTAGTCACCTCTTACAACAAGTATGGGTTATCTGAAGACCAATTCTAACCCAGACCTTCATGGGTCAAAGCAAGAAAAAACGTCACTAAAACTCAATGTTTGTGATTTGAACATCAGGTGACAAATGTCTGTTGAGTAAGTACGACAATAGATGATGACACCACAGAGAACCAACATGGACACAGATAGACATGGTACATGGTCTTCGTGATACAAATTCGCTTTAGTACAAGATCATGATAGGACAATCGAAGGGAAACATATGGCACAGTTGTCTGAGGCACAGCAATTCATTTAGGAGTTCCATTCCTTTGGAATTCCAGGAACCCAGCCCTGATAATGTTTTTTAGTTCTGCTTCACTAGTCTGTCTCACAACAAATTTGAAACAGGCATCCAACACAAATCTAGAATGACAGGACAGGTTTGGTTGCCTCAGCTCCAGCACGACAGTGGTTCTGGGTTCCTTTAATTAGATGTTTTCTTTCGTAGATATATATCTTTGAATCAGATAATTGTATTTCTGACTAAATGTGAGTGCAGGGTTTCACTAAATGATTTACATCTATAACCTGCACTGCCCGTGGCTTACCTCCTACATGAAGCTGCAACTCTTTGATCTGGCAGAAATACTGTTCAAGGCCATGCCGAAACAAACATAGTACCGGATGCCAATAGTACAGAAACATGCAATTACAAGACCATGCTAGTTCCAGATAGTCGGGGTGACACGGTGCAGTGAAAACACCATCGACCTAATTAGATCCTTAATAATAAGGTATGAGTTCTGAAACAACAACGTCCCAGCATTTTCTTAGTTCTTGTTATTTTTCCATTACCTCAGATCGAACCAAGTGATGTTATTCAAAATAAGGTGACAACGTTAAACCTGCCATACAGGACATTGAAACAAGCTTGAACCCTGAGAGGCTCATTAGTTGCCATCAACAAAATCAGCTTTATAGCCCTCCATTGTTTGTTCTTCACAATCTCCCGAAACATTAATTTTCTTTCTTTCAGTTTGTTAGGATTTTCTTTGTCATGAACAGGTTATTATTCTTTACTTACCCTGATGGAACATAGCTGGAAAAACAAGATGTTACAGGTTATTCAAATCTCTTCTTCCGCTCAGAATAAGGAAAACCCCAAGGCTTACTAAAGTTGAGTTGTATCTGAGATTATTTTGAGGTCCTTCCTGGGCTTCTGCAGTCCATAATCTGCATCACTGTGGGCTTCCTCCCACCTCAAGCTGATACATTATCATATAACTGTAATAATGGGTATTAAATTTGGATAGAATCCAGCTCGTGATTATTCATTTGCCCTCAGCTAAAAAGAACCAACAGTTCCCCTTTGTCAGGGTCACCAAAAACATGACAGCCTGTTTATGTCTGCGGAGTTGCAGCCCTTTCATGTGTAGGATCCAATGATCATGGGTCCTAATATAAGATTCAGCCCAGTAATGACTGGTGTTCCATTAGCTTGGCTTTCACTTAATGGTAAAGGTCAACGACCTACATCACTTTGGTCTCTCCTCATACATTAAGCTCACAGACTCTTAATTTAACTCCTGTGCTTACAATCACTGACATAGAGAGGGAAGATCTCTTTCTCATTTAAATATCAATGATGTTTTTGTATGCTAACAAAAGCCTTTGGCAGCAATAGAAGGTCATACGTTTGGAGAGTATCATCCTTTCTCATAAACAAAATAGTAGCTGATGCTTGGAGTACGAGTGATGATATTTGAAACTGTTTAGTAAATTGTTAGCGTTGTTGTATCAAGGGAACTTTACATCACAGCTTGCAGAGAAAACAATTCTATAATTTTTCATCACACATCCTTTAAACCAAATCTAATTTTACTTTCACCAAAAGGGGGAAATGTCAAAGATATTTGACACCAAGTGCTTTCCTCCCATGTCGAGGTGACATGACATATTACTGACAGTTCAAGGATCGTTGGGGTGGTGGGGTAGTGTAGTGGTTAAAACGCTCACTCGTCATGTCAAAGACCCAGTTTTGCTTCCCCACATGGGTACAATGTGTGAAGCCCATTTCTGGTGTCCCCCGCCGTGATATTGCTGGAATATTGCTAAAAGCGGCGTAAAACCATATTCACTCTAAGCATCATTAAACACATCTCACTGTGTTATTACATTGGAAAAATGGGGTGAAAGTATACTCACTCACTCAAAAAGTTTTTGAACTTCAAAAGAACCCCAATACACCCAAACTGCACTTTGTCCAATCTTTGTCCAAGTCATAGATTCCATCTAATATAGATCAATGTAATACTACTATGTCTGTCTGGCTTATTCATAGTTATGGCTGACCATTTGTTTCTGTTCCTGTCTGCTTGAGCCACTTGCGGTCCATCTATGCTGGCATCACAAGTATTATCATTACATCATTAATCTGGCTCTGGACTCGTGTGTCTGTCTGGTCAAGAGGAGTGCAAGGGAATCGGTTACTTTGCTTACATTTCATTGTTTTACGCATGTGTATCTCACATCTTATAGCCTCTTGAGACCTTAAATACCTTTGGTGTTGAATATAAATGAAACATTGTTTCATCAAAGCAGTTAAAACTTTTAACCCTTTGGTTGATTCTTTTGTTTTCCTTACCAGGGAGGTTGTGAAGCGGTCACTTTAGATCACCATTTAATGTCTTGCTGTTGTCAGTGCAGCAAACCATGTTGTTATCCAATAGATTTCTGGTCTTTCAGCATGCTGATGGAGTTACCACTTTGTTAATCTGGACAAGGCACATCCCCTCAGGATGTCCTAATAGTCCCATCTCAGGAGATTTATTGTTCATGACATCAACATAAGCATTCTAATAACCAATTCCATTGAAACGACTGATATGTGAATGTGAAACCGTAAAATTGGACATATCAATTTTCACCACTTATGACACTGATCTGGCAGACCTGTGTCTCATACTATCCCCAATATCCTTTGCTTGTTGTTTGAGGTGACTGAATGTACCATATTGTTAGACTCTGTGACCTGGCAGACCTGTGTCTCATCCTGTCCCCAGTATCCTTAGCTTGGTGTTTGAGGTGACTGAAGGTCATATAGACTCTGTGATCTGGCAGACCTGTGTCTCATCCAGTCCCCAGTATCCTTTGCTTGTTGTTTGAGGTGACTGAAGGTACCACATTGTTAGACTCTGTGACCTGGCAGACCTGTGTCTTATCCAGTCCCCAGTATCCTTTGCTTGTTGTTTGAGGTGACTGAAGGTACCACATTGTTAGACTCTGTGACCTGGCAGACCTGTGTCTCATCCTGT
This sequence comes from Haliotis rubra, assembly GCF_003918875.1. NCBI lineage: Eukaryota > Metazoa > Mollusca > Gastropoda > Lepetellida > Haliotidae > Haliotis > Haliotis rubra. The sequence continues at coordinate 1,245,710 of NW_025767501.1, forward strand.
CCCCAGTATCCTTTGCTTGGTGTTTGAGGTGACTGAAGGTACCACATTGTTAGACTCTGTGACCTGGCAGACTTAGGCTGTGACTATAAGGATGTCATCTTGTCTGGAGCTGATCTTCCAAACTATACCCGCTAGCTTCATCAAACTTGGTACATATATCAAGCATGATCCATAGATGTGCCACTTGATGGTTAGACCCAGATTTTTTTTGTGGTTTCCGTGGAAACATGACTTAGGCTGTGACTATGAGGATGTCATCTTGTTGCATTTCCATGGCAACAAGTTAGGCTTCAACTGAACTTTGGTGGTAGTGCTCCTTTCTGGAGCAGATCTTAAAAACCTTTCAATACTCTCCTTCCACTTTGCTATATACACTCTAAAACATTTGAAATAATCATAACTTGTAGACATATTCATAAAGAGTATTTGCCGTTTCGGGAATATTGATGACTTTGTCTTCTTGTTGTTTGAGGTGACCAAAGGTACCAGATTATCATACTCTGTGACCTGGCAGACCTGTGTGTCATCCTATCACTGTAGTGTTGGCCAGTGCTCATACTTCTCATCACTGGATTGTCTGGCCCAGATTGTGTACAGACCATCATAATATTGCTGACTGCCCTATTACACAAAACTTTCACCCTGAAATTATTGTTCTGGGACCACCATGTCCTCTTAGAGTGTCAACCAAGAAAGTGGAATGTCAAAAGTTCAATTCCTGGCTGTCCTGAGAAGCCATATTAGAACATTATGCTTGCCGTTACCCCAAATGGCTCCATTCGTGTTGCTTTTGTTTTGTATAACTGTTCACCTCACCTTATTGTTAAGTGGTTCAAACGTAATTGAAATACTTTGTTGACAAATATTCTTACAAAAAGATAAAACTTTAAAAATATTTATAAAGTATTGATAAAAGGTCTGAAGTTCAGTTGAGTGATGGCGATTTAGTTGAAGCTTTATGGCTGAGTCTCTTGAAGAGACATTATTCTTGTATTTGACCAGCAGCTGCAGGAATTAGTAGACAAGACAAAGGTCCTGGAACTGTGTCCTGCCGACTTAGCCCTGTCTGGTTGTCAGGCATTATGCATCTCCTGCCGCTTCATGGCAAAGTAGGTGCACCTAAAGTAGGGTTAATAATCTGAGAAATAGAACTCTAAATGAGTTCAGGCACTTTTTACTTTGTTCCAAATTGTTTATGCTCTGGCTAGGGACACTTAATGTCACCATGAAAACATGAAGAGTGTTTGAGGAGATCTTTCCCACCCAAAAACTTGGTATATACGCCTACACTATGATACAATTTTAAACACTACATTCTTTTAGGTATTTTATGATGATTATTTGAGTTGAAAAAGTTCTTATTTCATGTCACCTTGGCAATATTTCTGCTGTATTACTATGAGTACCAGTAATTATGGATGTCTGTGGGGGCATTTGAACTACTGCATGAGTACTATTGAGATGGTAGTATCTGACAGACTCAAGAGCATATTTCTTACCCCCTTGTCTCCTAAACTGCTGAATATTACTTGTTAAAACTTGCTATACTGGTCAGCCTAGAGGTGAACTGGTGCCTTTTGATAATATGCAATACTGAGAAATGCTGAACAGTATCATGTATTTTCTTTACTGAACTGAAGTTGTTCAATGACAATGAGTGAGTTTAGTTTTACGCTGTTTTTAGCAATATTCCAGTAATATCACGGTATGGGACACCAGAAATTGGCTTCACACATTGTACCCATATGGGAATCGAACCCAGGTCTTTCGGCGTGACGAGCGATGATTTAACCGCTAGGTTACCCCACCATCACTCCATGACAATGAACTGACAGTGGGGTACTAGTAGACAAACCCATTTCTGAACTGCACCAGACCAGGGATATGTAATCTGTTGATGACTGTTGTTTACAAAACAAACCTCCCTTTCCAGCCCATTATCCTTCTCTTTCATCACCATGGTACAGATCCAGTGACCAGTGACAATATGAAGAGTTTAAATCAGTTGTTTTATCCGGGTGGTGGGGTAGCCTAGTGGTTAAAACATTTGCTTGTCATGCATAACACCCAGGTTCGATTCCCCACATCGGTACAGTGTGTGAAGCCTGTCGTATTATTGGAATATTGCTAAAAGTGGTGTAAAACTAAACTCACTGACTGTTTTTATCTTGTAACTGAGCAGTGTTGTACTGACAGACATCTAGGCTTCCTTGTTTTCGAAGGATGAGTTCTTTAATGCAGCTGTCACCATCAGTCCATCTTATCATGTCTGGACCAAGTTCAACACTGACTGAAAACAATGATCCAAGCAATTTGTGTTCAAAAAGTCACAGACAGTCAAATCCCATTGCGTGTTCACTGATCAGTGCTTAATTAGACTCAATGACAAGCATGACTTTCTGGTGATCTATTCTCGTATCCTACAGGGTAATTTTATAGTAAAATATATTGTAAGCTGACAAGTTTTACCAGTTGTAAACTTTATAGACCTTCCCCATGTTAGACTTTCCTTCCAAGCTTACTCACCTGTGATAAAACTAAAGTCCCTGCAAGGCAGGGTAAACCAAACCCACTCACTCCCTAATGTTCTTGCAGTTGTGTTAATGGTTTATTTCTTCTTCCTCTTCAACCATTCACTATAATTTACTTCACAAAACATAATTCTTCACCGGCTGCTGAATTTCATCAGTGAAGCAGAAATAATCCAAATTTGTTGGAAACTTTATGTCATGCAGTATTCATCAAAGACCAGTTCATCCGTTTCACATAACATTGCAAAATAGCAAAAAGGCATCTTGAAAAAACAAACTCAGCATGCAAACAAAAATTTACAGCGAGCAGTCAACCATTGCACAGTTTGATGTCTTTCAAACTACTGGCTGGAACGATTATGTTATCAAATATGCTCATTTAGAGGATTTGTGAAAAGCAATACAATTGTAGTGTGAAGAAACCATTTTGATCATCATAATCATTCAGATTACTCCAGTCTTTCTTCATTATACTCAGCAGGAGAAATTCACTCCAACTTTTTCATAGCATTAAAGGCCATTACATGCCGCTCATGTGCCCAATCCATGAACCCTGCTATTGTCAGTTCACAATCGTCAACCAATTGCTTCTGAAAGTTGTATGCTTGAAGGAATCAATGGGAAGCTAATAGAGATGATATATCGTTGATTTCCGTCAATCTTTGATGTGTCCACTGCTGAAGACGGCACTGAGGTTAAGAAAAGACTGTGTCGTTTTTGAACAGTGGGACTGTGATTAATAATGGCATTTAGTGAGGGCATATCTTCGATTGATAGTTATTGAAAGGGCACCTGCTACTGTGGATAATATTGAATTTGTGTTACGCTCCAGACTGTGTGATTAAGAAGTCATAAACTGAAATAGGAATCCATCAGATTGACATTGACAAGGTGGTGCTTTTCATAAATCATGCACCATGTACAGTAATGAATACCCTAATATGAAACTGATGAGTCTGTTGCGTAATAGATTTTGCATGAAGAGTTTAAAAGATTACTTTTATTGAATAATTTTGATATTGGAAAGGTCAAATATTGGTTGCTTGGGTTATATGGCATGATGTATGTGTTTCGCCAAAAGAAGGTTTTGAAATGTCAGAGTGGTATGCAGGATCAAATCTGAGTGTTCAAGTTGCCCTTTCTTCACTTTGAAATGCAATGTTATTAAAACAGTCACTGAGGTCATTGTCAAGCTGACCTAGTCTTGTAAACAAGTTGGTGAAATAATTTTGTATTGCATCTAGTCGTAAATTAACAATCATAAAAAACTGTCGCAGACAAATTTTCTTACTAAAGCAGAAGAGTATCAGCAACTCAATTTAGGTAATAAATGTCAGCTTTCAGTTTTCTCATTTAGGTAAAAACGAAAGCCACTACAAAGGACAAGGTTGGATATGGACTCTGTTTGGCCACCGAGAAATGTCAAATTTGGAAGTTGCGGAAAACTTTGAGATATTGGTATGAAAATTTTGAGACAGTTTCAAATGGCAACAAACCCTTTTTCTCTCAAACACTTACCAGTTTTAGACTCCTGATGTGACCAAACACAAGCTGTGGCTAATTCCTTAAGTAATAAATTATGATTCTTGGTTTGCCAGCACCATACCTAACAGAGATGGTTCACTAGAGTGGGACACAGTTGACATATGGGGGTTTCTGTACTAGATTATTATACTCACTCTCTCATTGTGAAAATGGTGAAAGATATGAATAAATCTCATAAAGAAGAAGAAACGTCTTCAGTTCTTAGAAAGAGTGAGTGAGGGAATAGTTTATATATACTTCTGGAAACAAGTTGAGGATCACCTGAGACAATGTGTTATATCATGTCTCTGTTTCTTTCAGTTGTAATGGTAATGGTTATCTGATGGTATCAGAGGTGCTGTGATGGCAAATACCTGGTATATGTTCCATGTTTTTGTCTTTCAAACCCGACAGGCATCAACTAGACTACCATTGCATTGTAATCAACCAGAGGGTGAGAAAATATAGAACAACCATTGTTGTACAGGACCAACCATGATCGGAATGACTTTCTGTGGCATCTCTGAAGTAGAAAGGGCACTGCAACCATGACATTAATATTCCTTGTGAAGACAATGTGTACCCAGTGGACATCTGTTCACCATAACTTTCAGCAACCATGTGAGAGCAGCATCCCAGAGCTTCATCAAAGATGGCCAGATCACTGGTTCAGTTTGGCATGGTGGAGCATGATAGACTTGACATCTGAGAAACTGGAGAATCAGTTAGCTGGACAAAAGTGTTTTCCTTATCCATGTAACAGAGAACTGAATGTTTGGAAACACAAGGATATGACCTGTTCACCCAGGAATGTCCTGGAACAAGTTGTTTCACAAGAATTCAGTTTATGACTGGTAAGAACAAACATCCCTTGGTGTGAGAGTGTACTTCCAGAACAGTGCTTTAATACGTCCATACAGGAATCCACTGCAGCCTTTTGTACAGGAGTTGACGTAACACACATTATGAATCCCAGCTGGTATATTGGCATAGTTACATCATAAGATGAATACCCTTCATCTAACTCTGTCACAACAAATAGACAGGCAGTAAACAGTCTATGTGAGAAGGATTCCTTGGGTGACACATCTGTTACACCCACTTTACTGTTAAATCAAAACATCAAATGTCAAACATTAACCATGCCTTCCTTACACATGTAATGAAAAGGTTAAAAGTTGGAAATACAAATTAAATAATTAGTAGAATATGCAAAAAATACTAACACAGGTCAAAATGTATTCTATTTGAATTACAATTCTTTCGTCCTCAAGCCTTACTGAAAAACAAACATTTGTTTTGAGAGTGCAGATGGGTAACCAGTTGAGTGTTGCTAAACTCAGAGACTAGTTGTCTGAAAACATGTATAGACTCTTGCGTCTGCACTGCTTCAGTGTGTGAAGCTTGACATTTTCAACTGCTCATAGCCTGAGAATCAGGTAAACATGGTATTTTGCCTTAACAAGTTTAAGTTACGCAATTTTCTGCTCTGCCAATGTGAAAAATTTACTCAAATGGTTAATTCCCTGAGGCTTTCCCTGATTTATCATACTTGTCTACCATTTGTGTGGGAATCACACTTAGCAAACACGGTGTGCTGATGGATGTGATTTCGTGGAGATTCAAAGAGTCTGGTTTAAAATTGGCAATTTGACCTTCATCTTGTGTGTGTCCTTTCTGGGAATAGTTGAAGGTGCATGTGTATTTCTGGTTGAAATATGCATGTGGATTGCACGGATAAACTGCATCAGGCGATTATTGAAGTGCACTGACATGTATCTGTTTGGGTGTCTTGACATGTGAACATAAAACCTTTGTATGGACAAAGTTAATGTTTGAGAATTTTCATGCAAACATCAGGTGTCAGCCTTGTGTAGTTGTCTCCCTTGGGTAGTTGTCTCCCTTGGGTAAACACACTCCCTGTTCGGTGAACACAATACACAGACCCCATCAGAAACCCTGCCTGCAGACAGTTACTGCCGGAACATTGATATATACTAAAGGGATATATGCATACCCATGACTTATTTACCCAGACTTGTGTACATTCAGACAATTCCACTGTGACAATACTGTCTAGTCTAAGCGGGTTTCACTGTACCGAAAGCATTCTTCAGAACTGGATTCAACTGGGTTTGATCAAACAATTGACTTAATACTTCTCTGGTTCTTCCTTAAATACCATTCTTTCATGAACTTTGAATATTTACACATGAAAGAACAACAATTACTGTTGATCACTTGAGGTTCTACTGGTGGTATCCTACTATTTGAAAGAAATGTAAACTGGTAATTTTAGTTCTGAGTGTTCAAGTTATTGGTTCAGGAGGAGCAGTTGGAGGGCATGGATGGTTCAGTTATTGTTATTCGATGCGCTCAGTTGTATCCCTAAGTCATGTCAAGAAACTGACTGCTGCTTCCTATAGTTAGAATTAGATTATTAGGATTCTTGGTTAGTAGTTACCATGCACATGCTCATACCATACACAGGGCGGTGGGGTGGCCTACTGGTTCATGTGTTCGCTTGTCACACTGAAGACCCAGGTTTGTAGTTACCATGCACATGCTCATACCATACACAGGGCGATGGGGTGGCCTAGTGGTTAATGTGTTCGCTTGTCACAATGAAGACCCAGGTTTGTAGTTACCATGCACATGCTCATACCATACACAGGGCGGTGGGGTGGCCTAGTGGTTAATGCGTTCGCTTGTCAAACCGAAGACCTGGGTTTCGATTCCCCACATGGGTACAATGTTTGAAGCCCATTTCTTGTATCCCCTGCCATTATATTGCTGGAATATTGCTAAAAACAGTGTAAAACTAAACTCTCTCACTCACTCATTGTCAATGAACAACTTCAGTTCAGTAAAGAAAATACATGATGCTGTTCAGCAGTTCTCAGTATGTCAAATCATCAAATGCACCAGTTCACCTCTAGGCTGACCAGTATAGCAACTCACTCACTCACTCATACCATACCCAAGTGGTAAACATGTAAGGCCTGCAATACTTTCAGGTTTTCCTACCACATCAAGCTGACATGCTCCAAAATACTGTTCTGTATGACATTAAACCAAACTAACTGATTTGTGGAATAGAACCTTGTGCATTTGAGTTTCAGGCTATTGACCATTGAGCTATATGTCCTCATCCACAACAGCTAAACAGTGTTAGGACACTCAGTGCTTAGTTGAAGTGCAGGTTAGTTGGTTGTATAACACCCAACTGTGCAATACTCCTGCTATAACTCAGAGTAATGTTAGTTTTCTAATGGTGTTCAGTACACAGCAGCATCCCTGCAGCCAGACATGATCCAATAACCTTAGTTTGAAGATCAGATTCATCCTAATTATGATCTTCAGTTTGTCAGTATGACACCCAAAGTGATATCCTTCTGTTATACAGAGTTATCTCCCTTTGTTATGCTGATCCTGTGATCCTGTCCCACATTCATCATGATCAGGATCTTTCATTTGATTTTCTGTTTCTCCTAAATAGCCTGTGATCTGCATCACACGAGACATTTGTCTGAATTATAGTCACATGCTGTGATGCAAGCTCACTTCAGTCATGGACATCAGTACTTAGGTGAGCTTAAAGTTGCTGTCTTCAAATGCTGGACATTTGCCCTATACTGAATGCAGTATTTGTTCAGTGTTTCCCAAAATGGTGTTATCTGACACTGATAATTGACACAGGATATAGAACGCTGCAAACTCCTCAAAACTGTAGCCCTCTTGAGGATGTATGTTTACAGCAGTCCAGGTACCAATTGCTTTTATAGGACTTAAATAATGATAATGGATTTACATAGCGCCTAGTATCCATCAATAGGTGCTCACTTTATTAACTTAGATTTATGTTACTTAATATTTTAAGCTCAACTTTGCATAGACAATTTTGAAACTTCTGGCAAATGATGTTGGTTCTCAATGAAATTTCAAAGTAATAAATACTCAAAATCTTCTGTAAATCTGAAACCAAGATATGTTTATATGAGGAATATGTCACTGACACAGAGTGAGTAAGTGAATGATATTGTGACCCACTTTTGGTAGTGAGTGAGGTAGTTTGGCAGACGTGTTAAACAACACTGAAATTTCAATCACTCGATAGCATATCTGCTTGATGCTGACGGGAAAGATGCAGACGTCAAATATTCACAGTAGCATGTGATTTCATCCATCATTTCATGCCAGAGTGAATCCCACCAAACACTGCTTGAGTACACTTGGAAATAGTGTTACGGAAAATTACCACCAATGTCACCAACAGCCATGTGTTTTCCTGTTTGTTACTTCAGTGTATCGCCAGGCCCAAAAACATTTTATGCTAATTGTGAGAATGACAGGACTAACCGGTATTTACCCTTAGAGGAACACCTGGTGTCATCAATGATTTTATTTATCCTTATTTGTGCTGATATTTTGCCTTTTACACCCGACGGAATCTGTTACATGGGATAATTGAGACTGCTTCTTTCGCTGGAGTTGATGTTTTGTATAATTGAAAATTCAATTCCCAGATATTTTATTGTTTTGTATAGTGGTGTCCAAGTGAAGTTCCCAGGCATCAAAGACGCAATAATATCCTCAAATAAAACTGCATGATGTGAAACCAGCATTTACATCAGACAAACATGCCAAATAGAAATAAAACGATTGTAAAGTTCATCTCATATAATAATACAATGCCATTCAAAATTGTGTCAGAAAATTGCTTTCATTTTCAAATAATTATATTTTCAATATATCTTGTGGAAAGTGTTTTGATCGCATTGTCTCACATTCAGTCAGATATACTTGGCAGACTGCTTCACTCAATCATATCTGGAACTTTGAAGCTTTGATAGGTGATTGGCTACAAAGATGGCCCAACATAACCTTCTTCACAATGGAAGCAAGCTCAGTTCTTTATGCAGTGAGATATTGCAGCAGACGAGAAGATAAAAGTTTAGAGAGATAGTATTCATCAAAACTTCTCAAACTCAGATTGTATGAATTTTCAGAATGATTCAGATGATTGCAGATATAACAATATTCATCTGTTCATCTAAGGAGTCATGTCATTAATGACCTGGTTTGTTGTACAGGAGTCTGCAGATTAGAACAATCAGTCTTTTAAGAAACAGAAGTACAAACTATTATTTTTATGTTCCTTATTTGATAAAAAGTCCTACCAGACAGGATTTATATCTTAGGCTCTTTTGTGTATGTCTAAATAATCTCAATCATGGAAAATGAAGATGTATGATGGGAAAATTATTGCCTTGAGGAAACATTGTGGGTAATCTCAAAGTAATCATTTCAGACATTCTTACAAGATAAGTGTCTTCCATTAATGAGGCATGCAACATGCATAATCATGTCTTTTGATCTGTGGACAAAAATATGTATTTCGATGTATAATATCTACATCATAAACTCTAGAAAAGATTAGAGGTTGTGAGACCGGAGCAAAAACATTAGGAGAATGTGTGTGTGTCTCTCAGAGAGTTTAAACCCGTGAAGATCCGGGTTAGAATTGGTCTTCAGTAACCCATGCTTGTTGTAACAGGCGATAAATGGGATTGGGTGGTCAGGCTTGCTGACTTGGTTGATATCATGTCGTATCCCAATTGCGTAGGTCGATGCTCATGCTATTGATCACTGGATTGTCTAGTCCAGACTTGATTCTCAACAGACCACCGCCATATAACTATGTGATGTTAAACATTACAGAAACAAACAAGCCAGCCAAGAAGCATCAGAGAGGTTAAATATGTCACAAATTGTCCTACCGATTATGCACTGATATAGACGTTTCATTCAACAGGCTCACCTACCCATTATGTTCGTAAATTTGTGATCCCAACTGGTTCACAATATTTAGGAGAATCTTTGAATAACTAGTGAATGTGTTATTGTCATCAATGGAGAAGTGGTTTTGACTGGTTGTATAATGATAAGTCCTGGTAACTACAAGTACAGGAATTTACATCATGAGCTTCCAAGACCACATTCTGAGACATGTTCTTATACCAGTAATTGAACAAATTTGAAAAGGTTGTGTTCATTCTGGAAAATTAAACTGTTGGTTCCTTTATTTGAAATATTGTGCGACACTGAGTGTTGCCTGAGAATAGTGCTTTAAGTTTAGAGCATCTATTTTTTGTTTGAAAAATCAAACTCCAGGACATTTGCCCTGTTTCTGATATAGAGTCTGTTTCTGGGTTAAACAAACATTTCAAAGTGAAATCAAGAACTATTCTCTGTAGACATACTGTGGGCTCTTATTGTTTGCAGAGCCATCCATCAACAAAACTTGCTGGAGTCTTTTGATTTCTTTAAACAACACAGAGTATAATCAAATATTATCACCCGCCATGAAGTGAGAGAGAGATATAGGAAAGTGTGGTGTCCTTCCATTAATTTTTGTTTCCAGGGTATAAGTCAAAGATTGTTCAATATTTCTTGATCAAACTCTACAGAGATATCAGTCTAGCCTTAAACTGGTGCTGTTTGCTACTTAGGAATTGAATACATTTCTTTCTCACCTTCTTTGATATCATGCAAATTTTATATTATTTTTGGATATTTTTTCAACTATTACTTACCATTTTTCAGTACTTGTGAATGTCTGGTTTGATAGTATCAGTGACAAAAGGTTTAAAATTTCCTGAAGAGTAACTGTGAAAAACAGATAACCTGCAGCATCAGCTATTTTCCATCTCTTTCTAATGAATAATTGTTGTTTCTTTTTTTTCCCATAGTCAGCAACTATCTTCATATAAGTATGCATACAGAAACCTGTAAATACTCAAGTCTGGGCCAGACAAACCTTTTACATGAACAGTTGTGCATCTTCATCACAAGATGGGGAGGTGGGGTAGCCTAGTGGTTAAAGCGTTCGCTCATCATGTCAAGGAACCGGGTTCAATTCCACATATGGGTACAATGTGTGAAGCCCATTTCTGGTGTCCCCTGTCATGATATTTCTGGAATATTGCTAAAAACGGCATGAAGCTAAACTCTCCAAAGATCTTCATGCAGGTGGATCTTATGATAAATATGATCTTATGATTTATTGCTGGGACCCTGAGGCAATATCCTGAGAATCATCTTCAACATAAACCCTCTAAACCACGGATTACCTGTGGTGACTGTTGGACAATATTACTACATTCAAGTATATACAATTGATCACTGAAGCCAAATTAATTCTTACTCTGAATTCACTGACTCCTTCCCAACCATGCACAGACAGAAGACTGACAACTTTGGTGACTTGATGCTGAAGTTATAAAGTATCACATAATTTACCCATGACAAATGGTATCCCAAATTGACCAGGAAACAGAAATGGTTTTAGAGAAAGAAAGAAAAACAAGATGAATAGCCATTGTAAGTGGAAGCCTTTGTTTTGTCTGTGTTGGCACTGTTGTTTGTGAGGCAGCATGACAGAAGAGGATCAAATTCTTTTCAGAAGAATCTCAAATATCCTCTTTTGGAAATTCATGGTTATTGTTCTTCAATAAGAGTTGGTTATTTGTTGTCAATACTTACGTCTGCTTCAGTTTGGATCATCTAAAGGCACGCACATCACACAGAAGAACACTTTTCCACATCTGATTGATGTCAGATAGAATCTGAAACTAAGTCTCAGGACACATTGAGGATTGCAACAGGATATATTTCACCACAGGGCTACTTATTAGGGTTACTTATAAATCAAATATGGCATTGAAAGTTGTGACTGGCTCTGGTACTGAAGTCTGAGGGAGGATTATAACTGCTTTCTACACAGTGTTTATTGTCTGTAAACATGTTTGAAACTGGTGCATTAGTGAAGTTGTAAAGAAATAAAGAATTTGTATACAGACATTGCAGCTGTGTATGATACATTGGTGACTGGTGACTGGGGAGTTGGGGGTTGGGGAGAGAGACTGGCAGGTGGGAGTTAAGGAGTTGGGTTGAGTACTCACTCCACCACTCTTTCACTTGCCAAACTTAACTTAAGCCTTATGATACACCCAACTTCACTCAATTTATGAAATAATGACAAGGATACAAGAAACCATAAATAATGTGAGAAAAAGGAAGAGAGTTTGGTTTTAATTGGGATTCCCTTCATTGATGAGATGATTTTATAAAAAATATACTCCTGAAAGATTTATGAGGAGAACTAACGATGTGCCATGCTTTATGCCTTGCTTCATTAGGAATGTCTAAATTACATGTGGCTTCATTTGTTGCTGGGACACCTAATTTATATTTCATAGGCCATTAAATTATGTTCATCATCATTTGTGGAAGATATTGCAAGTTGATCCATTATCAATGCTACTAGATGAGGTGTTAATTGCTGATAAAGATGACAGTGAATCAATGGGATGGGTTATGTATGGCTATCTGTTGTTGGGGCTAAGGTGGAGTAGCAACAACTATCATATTAGTTCTCCCGTTGTAATTAAAACTCGTGATTAATGAAGGGAGATTACTCACCTTGTACTCATAATTTCATAACAAAGAGCCTGTTTGTGATGAGTTCAGCAGATGTTTAGGTCATCATGAAAATTAGTTTCATTGTAGCTGTTTTATCAAAGATGTGGCAACCAATTCATTAAATAAAGGACAAAATGTGTAGCTCACCTTGCTAGGTGTCAGTTTCTTATCAAATTTGATCTGGCTTTGTTGCTGCCCAAGATTTGCAGGCAGTAGGTCACTCACTGGGGTCATCAGCCAAGCCAGGAGTGGCAGTCCTGGGACCACAGGACATGGGGAATGGTGGGGATCCAAGTCATGGTCAGATACAGGGTTCCAGGTCATGCTCAGATACAGGAGTTCCAGGTCATGGTCAGATCCAGGGGTTCCAAGGCATGCTCAGATACAGGTGTTCCAAGTCATGGTCAGATCCAGGGGTTCCAAGTCATGGTCAAATCCAGGGGCTCCAAGTCATGGTCAGATACAAGGTTTCCAAGTCATGGTCAGATACAAGGTTTCCAAGTCATGGTCAGATACAGGGTTTCCAAGTCATGGTCATATCCAGGGTTTCCAAGTCATGGTCAGATACAAGGGTTCCAAGTCATGGTCAGATACAAGGTTTCCAAGTCATGGTCAGATACAGGGTTTCCAAGTCATGGTCATATCCAGGGTTTCCAAGTCATGGTCAGATATGAGGTTTCCAAGTCATGGTCAGATCCAGGGGTTCCAGACCATGGTCAGATCCAGGAGTTTCAGATCATGGTCAGATACAGGGTTCCAAGTCATGGTCAGATCCAGGGTCCCAGGGCATGCTCAGATACAGGGGTTCCAAGTGATGCTCAGATACAGGGTTTCCAAGTCATGGTCATATCCAGGGGCTCCAAGTCATGGTCAGATACAAGGTTTCCAAGTCATGGTCATATCCAGGGTTTCCAAGTCAGGGTCAGATACAAGGTTTCCAAGTCATGGTCATATCCAGGGTTTCCAAGTCATGGTCAGATACAAGGCTTCCAAGTCAGGGTCATATCCAAGGGTTCCAAGTCATGCTCAGATACAGGGGCTCCAAGTCATGGTCAGATGCAAGTCAAGTCATGGTCAGATACAGTCATGGTCATATCCAGGGTTTCTCATATTCAGATACAAGGGTCAAGTGGTCATATCCAGGGTTCCAAGTCATGCTCAGGGTTCCCAAGTCATGGTCAGATACAAGGTTTCCAAGTCATGGTCATATCCATGGGTTCCAAGTCATGGTCAGATACAGGGTTTCCAAGTCATGGTCATATCCAGGGTTTCCAAGTCATGGTCAGATCAGTCATGCTCAGATACAAGGTTCCAAGTCATGGTCAGATACAAGGGTTCCAAGTCATGGTCATATCCAGGGGTTCCAAGTCATGCTCAGATACAAGGTTTCAAGTCATGGTCAGATACAAATCCAGGGTTTCCAAGTCATGGTCAGATACAAGGTTTCCAAGTCATGGTCAGATACAGGGTTTCCAAGTCATGGTCAGATACAGGGTTTCCAAGTCATGGTCAGATACAAGGGTTCCAAGTCATGGTCAGATCCAGATACAAGGTTTCCAAGTCATGGTCAGATCCAGGGTTTCCAAGTCATGGTCATATCCAGGGTTTCCAAGTCATGGTCAGATCCAGGGGCTCCAAGTCATGGTCAGATCCAGGGTTTCCAAGTCATGGTCAGATACAGGGGCTCCAAGTCATGGTCAGATACAAGGTTTCCAAGTCATGGTCAGATACAGGGGCTCCAAGTCATGGTCAGATACAGGGGCTCCAAGTCAAGGTCAGATACAGGGGCTCCAAGTCATGGTCAGATCCAGGGGTTCCAACTCATGGTCAGATACAGGGTTTCCAAGTCATGGTCAGATACAGGGTTTCCAAGTCATGGTCAGATACAAGGGTTCCAAGTCATGGTCAGATACAAGGTTTCCAAGTCATGGTCAGATCCAGGGTTTCCAAGTCATGGTCATATCCAGGGTCTCCAAGGCATGCTCAGATCCAGGGGTTCCAAGTCATGGTCAGATACAGGGTTTCCAAGTCATGGTCAGATACAGGGGCTCCAAGTCATGGTCAGATACAAGGTTCCCAAGTCATGGTCAGATACAGGGGCTCCAAGTCATGGTCAGATACAGGGGCTCCAAGTCAAGGTCAGATACAGGGGCTCCAAGTCATGGTCAGATACAGGGTCTCCAAGTCAAGGTCAGATCCAGGGGTTCCAAGTCATGGTCAGATACAGGGGCTCCAAGTCATGGTCAGATACAAGGTTTCCAAGTCAAGGTCAGATCCAGGGATCAATTATAACTATAACCAGCATTTTACGGTACCACTTTGGTGTATTGCTCGATATACTCACAAGCAAAAGCAACACAACTTTCAACATTAAAGACAAGAAATATCAACAGGGTCAGATAGACAAAAATTTGAGTGAAGACATTTCATTGGCTGCTAAGACTGATGAAATCATTCAGTTTTTGAAAGGTAAAGGTGCTGACAAGAATGGATCTTGCAGGTGTTGATGGGTAATGTGCCGATCTTGTCGAAGATGGTGACCCAAGAACAACCACTCCGAGGAAGGTCATCTGTGGTCTGTGTTGCGTTGTATTGATCCTGGAGACGGTAAATCGTGGTTATGTTTATGTTGAAATGATATACAACATCTTGGACGGACACTCCAGCTTCCAAACATCCGATAGCCTGGTTTCTTTCAATTTAAGTTAAGCGTGGCATTGTTGAACAAGGCCCAATGTTTCTGCACAGTCTTAGACCCACTAATGGTAGTGACAATTCGTGCATGTTTGATTTCATGAGAAATGTTTGCGTGACACCCACATGTTCGTTGGTATGGTGCGTTTTGGTGATTCCTTCTTTTAATGTTTTTACTCAGGCCTTCCAAAACGCAACAAAAATTATTGATAACACCATCAGGCTTCACTATATGCCAAAAACACATATCAATTTAGGGTTCCAAGTTTGTTTCCTATTTGGATAAAAACTTGCGTTTCTTATGCGTGTGAGTATAGTTTGTGTTGAACAATCTGACCAGTCACTGTTCAGGTTTTGCATGGTTAAGCAGTATGTAAACATATAACAGTCCAACTTTGACAAATATGCCAAATACAGTCAAGATATGTCATTAATGATATATGTATCTATTCTCTATCAACTAAGGTTTCATTTTAAGGCATCAGTTGCCAAAGTATGATCTTAGTTGCTGTGAAATATTATATATATAATGTATATGAAAAATCAGATCCTTTGGAACAGGGTATTGAAAGTAATTAGTATCAGAGTTACAAACTATTTTGCATTAATTAATTAATATATACATTACTGAATAAGTTTTTGAAGGAAATACCAACATAAGTCCAGATGTACGACTGACACTTTATTTTACTGCTGTTTTAGCAAGATTAACTTGCTCTATGCACTTGTAGCTGGGTGGGTGCTTCATACTGTGTACCAGACTGACAACTTTGAGAGAGTTCAAGGATCAAGTTAAATGCCTCATCTGAACTTATAGATGGACTTATCAACAGTCATATTTGGTAGATATTGTAAGGTAGTAAAAAACTATTTGCACTCATGTGAAGATTGTGAATAGTGTGATCAATAACCCATTTGCCAGGCTACAAACATTATGTGTGTAGGTGAGCTACAGTTTGAAATAACCAGATTACAAGCTACTTATAAGGATGGCATCACAATATTCACATGATACCCATGTTAATGCAACAAGGATGGAATCAATTTCCAGCCCCATTCTTCTTCTGGAGCTTCATTACTCAGATCTGTGTGTTTTTTATATCACTTTGTGGCAGGTGTTTATCTCTTTATGTGGCACCATCTCTTCTTTGATCAACAATATCCTGACTTTGAAGTCCATCTAAATTTCCAATTTTATCCAAATGTTATGTCATTAACTCTAGCAATTGATGAACTTCTAATTTCTTCTTTGATATTTAATGCATGCAATACTAAGAGTACTTTATGGGAAAGAACAACAATGGATGTTGTTTTACGCCATAGCTGGCTATAATTCGGTGATATTGTAGCATAGTTGGAGAAGGTCCTGCAATGTTAGGATCATAGGTTTGAATCCCATTTTCACCATGATTGTGACGCTTGGTTTGTCATCACAATTCACAACCTGTGATTTGGTCCAAGAGGTAAATGGCACCAGCCAGACTCATTCACTCACTTGAGCAAGTGCATTGACATCCAATGATTCCATTTCCTGAGAACCACCTGGTTAAAGGAGTATAATATACAAAATATAGACAAATATCAAACAAATTATATCTGTTGTGAATATGACAGTCATATTGCAATGATGAGTTCATGGTTTACACGCTTGAGACTGAAAATTGAATTACATTTTTAATTAAATATATTCACATGCCATTAAAAATCCAGCAGTCTTCTAAATCATTTTTCAACTTTGTCATTGTCCAATGAGAATCCACACATGGTCATTCATTTTACAATGAGGGATTAACTGACAACATAGTGAGAGATGGCTTTCCTGTAAGTCTGTTCTTGTTAAAGATAAATGTTAGGAGGCCTGGAGGCATTACTTCTGAAGTGACATAATCCTGAAATGTTCACCTATTATGATAGATCATGTTTCTTCATATGATACTTCATTTGATTATTTCCAGCATACAAACTTTCCAAAATGTCATTATTATGTATCATATCGAGGAACAAGACACTGTGATACCGGAGCCTTTGACAGGATGACTATCACTTAGTTTATTTAAGGATCTTTGTCAGTCAACACTAAATGGCAAATGAAGAGCTTCTTATTGATGGCTGTTGAGATAACATTCTCAATGACATGAGAATAGTTTTCTTTAAAGAAAATATTGTTTTAAGTTTAATGAGTAAATTTTTTACTGAGTGATTTGATACAATTTTGAATGTTTTTAAACATTTTCAGCATCATGAAAGTTAAGCTTGTTCATCAAAGATGATGGCTCATTGAATGTCTCCATCTTTAAAGACATATGTGTAATTTCTGACAGCAAAATCGCCGTAATTTATCGATGCATCGGTAGGTTGTTTGGTGTCCGCCATGTTGGTGGGCAGACAAAAATAGTGCATTACCATAAACCATGTATAATTGCGTACGAAAATCAGAGGCCTGTATGACTTTCATTAACAAATCACAATCCAGTGTTTAATGAAGTCATGGTAGAATAAGTCTTTAGCCCAATTGATAAATAGGTCAGTCTGATTTCTAGTAGAGATTTTTAATCATTGTTTGTAAGTGAATAAAATAATTATATATATTAATCAGCTTTGAGGTTTCTTGTGAATACATTTCCTGACTCTCTGACTGTATCAGGTGGCAAGACTCGAGGATTGTGGGCACTGATTGGACGCAGTGTTCTGTCCCCAGAGATTTGCATTGCCTTCCAGACAGTCAAATTTGAATTTCATAGGAGAATCCTGTAACTGTTGGATACTTGTTGTGCAAAGTCGTGACCTGCACATGAATATATTCCTATTGCTATTTTGTGCTTTTTTTTAAACTTTAATCTTACTTCTGAAGGTCTGGCATTCAAATGGTTTGTTAAGGGACCCATATAACCATCCATTGTGTCCCATTAACGACATTTTTTTCTTGAAAAGCATTTTATCAGACTATGGTTACCGGTATGCAAGACATATTTATATCATTTTCTGTCATATTTAAAGGTGATCCTGGTGCAGGGATCATATGAGTATAAACAGTTTGAATATCCACAGTTTGATGTCAGTTGATAATAGTCCCACAGGCACCAAGATGGTCACTAAATCTAGTGGATAGTTTGCATATAGAAACACTAGAAGCAAGCACCCGTCTGATTAGTATGTCTGATTCAGCAGGTCATATTGATGTCACCACTTTTGAGCTCAGTTGAAGAACACAGTCACTAGTGGCTTACTCATTGTACTAATCTGTGTGACTAAACTTGCCAGTATACAACCGTTAGAGGCTCTTTGATTTGTCAAGGCTGCTTTGGGTTACCATTTTACGTGTCTTTGAGTCTCGTAGCTCACATTCATTCTAGAAGTGTGTCCCTCATTTGCTTGCTCCAGATTGTTGGGGGGCGGTTGGGTAGCCTTGTGGTTAAAGTGTTTGATCGTCCCGCCAAAGACCCGGGTTTGATTCCCAACATGGGTACAATGTGTGAAGCCCATTTCTGGTGTCCTCCGCTATTGATATTGCTGGAATAATTCTAAAAGTGGCATAAAACCATACTCACTCCCTCCCAGATTGTTGGAATCCAAGAAGTAACTGATGATGATCCTTGATCTGTATTTCAGTAACCATTTTATTGTTACTTAAACAGCTAATGGCCAGGGCCCCATTGCACAAAGCAACCTTAGTGCGCAACTATTCTAAGCCTGTATTAAAGTAACCTCAGCACTGTGATCACCGAGAGCAACAAGGCCCAAGACATATGACGAGTGGCTGTAAAGTTCTGAGGCCAAGGGCAAAGGACACATAGTGCACCCATGAGACTTCGCATGTATAAATACAATATTCTCCATGCTTACGGCTGCATTTTAATTAAATGCACATGTCAATTTTATTCTTCAGCCATCAAAGTAACTGGGTATTCATGGTGTCAACTTGAAATTGGAGGAATGAATATAAAGTGATATGTATATATTTTGTAAAATAATTAGCAATTGTATCCATCAATGCAGTTATCAGCGTTACTCACTTAAAGAAGCTGTCATGTCAGGATGTAACTGACGGGACACCTGCAGTTTTCGGGTCCCCAGACCCGGAAGTAGAAATGTATTCTTTATAGCTCGCTTTTCTAGTGAAAGCACGCATAAAGGGCGCATTTGCTGCCTTTTCTTGCCGTCATATATACAGAGAAGCACGCGAGAGCGGGCTGATCTCCGTTAGGAGACATTTTAGACGAAATTAGAGGTCATTTTCGTGTTTACTGGCAAAAGTTTAATTTAAAACTTCATCTGAAAGACGATAGTTTTAAACACGCAATTTTAGTAATGCTCCAAAACATCAATCAATCGTTAGTAATCAAGGGAAATCGATGGCGTTCCTTGTATCTGATTGGTCAATTGTGGGCCGACGTGTCGAATGTTCGAATAAGGTAGTCGGTTACTATGACTGCCACAACTTGTGACAGTGAATCATAGTAAGGAATTTGTGAATGTAGAGAATGGTGCGTGCATTCTTAAAATTGAGAGTACGTGAAGAGCGGTGAAAGCGTCCCTGCCCAGGTATGGAACTACGAAAGGATTGTATGATAGTTATTTTGTGGAGTACATTGTGAGGAAGAAATATTTACGTTGTTCTGATGATCCTTTCATTACATTTCTTACTTTTATCCACCGTGTATTTGACCCCCCAAAAAACCATGAATATTTTAAAATGGTTGAAAATGAAAATAAAGAAAATGCCATGCAAAATGAAAGCACAGATGAATTTAATTCAAGTGCAGATTTGTTCTTGTAAGGTAAGTCAATTCAATTCAGGGGCAGATTTGTTCTTGTAATGTAAGGTAAGTGAAGCGTTTCGATATTTGTTTTCTTGCTGTGCTACATATCATGTAAACTTACCTGTTTTGTTTATTGTAAATGAAAATGGAAAAAGAAGGATACAATGAAGCATCTAAGGGCTAAAATGTTTCATTTCAACGAAACAATACATTACTGGGGTATTTTTACGTCAGCGTCTTCTTAAAATATGAATAAACATTGCAATTGACAAACCCAGAAAAAAATACAAACCCTAAAACATTGTTGAGGAACGAAGGGCTAGAGAAGATTATCGATTACTATCCAAGGGTAATTTTATGGGCCAAAACAAGGCCTAAACAGCGATGTTGTTATTGGATGCTGGAGCAAACAAAAAATGGCGTCAGCGTTAGTGCTCGCTTCGATGTAAATATGGCTTCTGCGCATGTCTGTAGCGAAACTTCCGGGGACCCGTAAAGTGCAGTTTACCCTAACTGACTCATACATGTGCTCACAACTCTCATGCAGCAAACATTCAGATACTTTCCAGATACAATTTAGACTCTTGTCATGTCATGTCAAGAGTCAAGGTCTTCTTCAAATTCCTAGGCAGTTACCCAAGAAAAAAGAACTGCAGTTAAGTGGAACTTGGTAAATGTATTATTTGTTGGACAAGGCTGAGATCAGAAGAGTCTAAGGTCAAGGTCACAGTGAAGGTCATACACAAAGTATGTTAGCCATTTTTCATTAAAAAAAAAAGAACAATAATTTCAGATGTTTTAGATTTCTGATGGCTATAGTTTTATCATTTGATGACAAATAAAAATCTTGTCACTCACTCATGATGCATGTTTCTGGTATTTTAGACGTATGTTATCATCAAAAGTAAAAGTTCTTTCACAAAATATTGTCTAAAAATATACTGGCTAAGTTATGTTTGCTAATTGACACCAAGACCGTAAAATGCTTGTGAATGTTTCTGATTGTCTCTTGAAATTGCATTGGACTGTCATTGTTTAACCTATGAGACTGAAAGTCAGATGAGATGACATCAAGGCTTGGATGTCCGGTGTCCAGTGTCCGTAAATATCTTTTACTCACAACTGGACCAATAGACCTGAAACTTCACATGTTTGTGACACCATACAAAGTTCAAAAGAATAACATCTGATTTTCAATACAGTCAGCATAACGAAAATAGCATTTTTGGCCATTTTTTAGTCACCTTTCTCATCAAAGGCGTTATTCTTATTTGGGGTGAGGTGACAAGGGGTTTAACGTCACACTTAAGAATATTTCGCTCATATGACGACGTGCATGCATGTGTATGTGTGGCTGCTTGTACTAGCCCAGCCTCAATCTCCTAACCCACTGAGATACCATGCCGCAGTGAAGCATGAAAACCCCACTCAGACACATTATACTGACTCCGAGCCGACCAGTCCTTGTTGTACCCATTAATGCCGAGCGCCAGGCAGGGACCAACAAGTACCATATTTTAACGTCTTTTGGTATGACGTGGCCAGGGATTGAACCTACGACCTTCTGCTCTCCAGGCGGACGCACTAACCACTACACCACAGAGGCGGTCTATTCTCATTTGTGGTATATATGGCTCAGAAATGATACTTGTGTAAGTCGTCTTTTGACTGTTGCGTATTATGACAATGTTATATAACAGTGCACTCATTCTTGCAGATTTAAAAACATAATTTGTGTGTATCCTGTCCACAGAACATATTCAGAAAATATTTGCACGGCAGTGCTGACAGCAATCTTTTTAAGTGACTGTTTTTGTTGACATTTTTAGATTACATATTAAAGTGAGCTACAATGCCATGGCACTATTTTCACACTAAAATTTATAATAAATAGATATAGTTAATATTTTATTCTTGATGCAGGATAAGGGTGTTACTACAGTGGAGATGGCTGGAAAGTGAACAAATCTTGTATAAAAAAATGACATCATTACAGGAATTACTTTCTTCTAGTTTCAAGCTATACAATTATCTTTCCCTAATGTCAGTGATAAATCTTTCAACATTTCAATGAAGGAGTTAATGCACAGTTTACGGTTCACAATCATTTTTTTAGCCTACATTAAACATGAGTGAGAACATTTGGAGGGTAGTATATTAAGTTGAAGGTATCCGTGTAAGTAGAATTCCATGTCAACAAGGAATCCATGCAAACTTAACCTTCCAGTACCTTCATCACCCTGGAGACAGTCAGCTTTGTAACACAGCTTTTGAAGCAGTTTCTTCCTCCATGTTAATTCAATTTCTGCATTTTAACGTCTTTCTTATCCTTGTACTGGTATTTAGGTTTTCGCATGGCAAAAACTAATTTTGGGGCAGGGTAATGAAGTTATAGTCATCTCTGGTTTGTGAGGCTCTATCAGCCACTTGACAAACCTTGCCCGGCTCACTCAGTAATGAAGTTACAGACTCCTTTAAGAAGCTACATATGCTTTTCCTTTCACCATGAAACAAAACCTTCATGCATCAAAGGTGGCTGAAGTCTTGAGGCAGTGTGAAGGTTTGATGTGTCATAGTAGGCGCAAATTCTTCCAAGTCATCAGTTTGTTTTAGTGTGTATAGTATATCAAGGTTTACCAACCGGACTCTCCAGCTTTCATATCGCACACTTACATAAACATGGCTGTGTTGGTGTGAGAATCTTCTCTTACATGACCTGGTTGTGTTGGTGTGAGAATCTTCTCTTACATGACCTGGTTGTGTTGGTGTGAGAATCTTCTCTTACATGACCTGGTTGTGTTGGTGTGAGAATCGTCTCCTACATGACCTGGTTGTGTTGGTGTGAGAATCGTCTCCTACATGACCTGGTTGTGTTGGTGTGAGAATCTTCTCCTACATGACCTGGTTGTGTTGGTGTGAGAATCTTCTCTTACATGACCTTGTTGTGTTGGTGTGAGAATCTTCTCTTACATAACCTGGTTGTGTTGGTGTGAGAATCTTCTCCTACATGACCTGGTTGTGTTGGTGTGAGAATCTTCTCTTACATGACCTGGTTGTGTTGATGTGAGAATCGTCTCCTACATGACCTGGTTGTGTTGGTGTGAGAATCTTCTCTTACATGACCTGGTTGTGTTGGTGTGAGAATCTTTTCTTACATAACCTGGTTGTGTTGGTGTGAGAATTGTCTCTTACTTGACCTGGTTGTGTTGGTGTGAGAATCTTCTCCTACATGACCTGGTTGTGTTGATGTGAGAATCTTCTCTTACATGACCTGGTTGTGTTGATGTGAGAATCGTCTCCTACATGACCTGGTTGTGTTGGTGTGAGAATCTTCTCTTACATGACCTGGTTGTGTTGGTGTGAGAATCTTTTCTTACATAACCTGGTTGTGTTGGTGTGAGAATTGTCTCTTACATGACCTGGTTGTGTTGGTGTGAGAATCTTCTCCTACATGACCTGGTTGTGTTGATGTGAGAATCTTCTCTTACATACCTGGTTGTGTTGGTGTGAGAATCGTCTCTTACATGACCTGGTTGTGTTGATGTGATAATCTTCTCTTACATGACCTGGTTGTGTTGGTGTGAGAATCTTCTCTTACATGACCTGGTTGTGTTGGTGTGAGAATCTTCTCCTATATGACCTGGTTGTGTTGATATGATAATCTTCTCTTACATGACCTGGTTGTGTTGGTGTGAGAATCTTCTCTCACATCACGTTAGAGCGTCCGCCCAGAGAGCAGAAGGTCGCGGTTTCGAACCCCGACCGCGTCATGCCAAAAGACGTTAAAATATGGTACTTGTTGGTCCCTGCCTGGCTCTCGGCATTAATTGGTACAAGGACTGGTCGGCTCGGAGTCAGACTAATGTGTGTGAGTGGGGTATTCATGCTTCACTGCGGCATGGTATCTCAGTGGGCTAGCACTATAAAACCAGCTTCAGTTTGGGCAAATACAAGCACACGCATACACTCGCATGCACGTCGTCATATGAGCAAAATATTCTCAAGTACGACGTTAAACCCAATTTCACCTCACCTCTCACATCACCTTACAGTATTGGCATGGGATCTTCCTCTCATATGATCTCACAGTATTGGCATGGGATCTTCCTCTCATATGACCTCACAGTATTGGTGTTGGATCCTTCTGTCACATGACCTCTCAGTATTTGTGTTGGATCTTTCTCTCACATGACCTCACAGTATTGGCATGGGATCCTTCTGTCACATGACCTCTCAGTATTTGTGTTGGATCCTTCTCTCACATGACCTCACAGTATTGGCATGGGATCCTTCTGTCACATGACCTCGCAATATTGGCATGGGATCCTTCTGTCGCATCACCTCACAGTATTTGTGTGGGATCCTTCTCTCATATGACCTCACAGTATTGGTGTGGGATCATTCTCTCACATATCAAGTAGTGCCGGTCTGTATGGCTTTTCTGTGTTGTCAGCTTTATTGTTATATCATCAAAGTTTCATACTAAATCACACATTTGACAAAAACATGTTCAGCTTCTTTTTAATTGATACCTTCAAATGTAAACAAGTTTATCTTCTAAATAACTCATCAGAGTTGATTCAACAGTTAGCCCATCAATCTCCCAATCCAACTTTCGGAGTTAAAAATATTTCATTACATTAAGCCAACAACTTCTAAGATCCTTCACACCAGCACCTCAGCCCTTTTACAAAACAATGGGATGTTATCTTGAGAAAACATAAAATGTTTGCAGCTTTCCCTTCCAAGTGGAGGAAGTTCATTTATCCCCTGTTACAACATCACTACAACCATCACATTCTGAGTGATCAATGTTCTGATGTATGAGGCTCAGGCTGTTGTCTTAAAAGATTTCATGCCACAAAAACAAGTTTGGAAATTGCTAAATGAGTTTCTGCAAACATCAAAATGTTCCCATTGGCTTGTGAAAGGGAAACGCATGACTTCTAATTGCCACGTTTATTCCCAGTTGAAGGGATCTGTTAGAAAAAGATCTGTGTACCTATCCAGCAGTAATAACATGTTTCAGCTGTTCATAGACTGTGATTAATGATAGTCATTTTACATTGGAATAGAGAACTTGGCTAAACTTGACTTGATAAGAGGGTAACCATTATCAAAGACGACATCTTTACCTGTGACAGATATGATACTACCCCTCACGTTTCCTTCACATGTGATTATACAAGGCATTTTTACATCATAACACTGACAAATGATACAAAACAGGTTCTACAGTGTGGTTTTGTCAAATTACGGAATTGCATGATACATGATCGTGATTAAGTTGTAGAATGGGCTGATAGGCAGAGTTACAATTTCACGGCTTGGGCAGATATCTAGAGCTTCCTTTAAGAGCATTAGTATTAGACACAGATATGTTCAATCGATTAGAACAAATGTCCCATTTTGTGAAAAGTGGTTACAACATGGTGGCAAGAGCATTTAAGCCTGAAAGTTTTACCCAGAATGCTTTCTGATTTTTCCTTCAGCTTCAGTAAATGATCATTTTGAGAAATATCTAGTGATATTGACAGATACATGAGCTTAGGTTTGAGAAGCCTTTAACATGGAATGAAGCCTTCTATGGTATTTTCTCTTGTTATATGGCTGCAAATTTGCTGCAAATAGCATGAAACCAACAGATTCAAGTTTGTGTAAGCTCCTTACATTTTGTAAAGATCTGCTACACTCCACATAACTCATCAGCTGATGCTGTAGTTTGGTTCGGTTTTGGAAGGACTGGAGAGATTTCTGCCACTTTGTGACACAAGCTGAACCAATGACATGGGGACTGGTGAGTTGCAGTCATTACAAGGGTGTTGCCTGCCTACATGTCCAGGTTTAGGTTTTTGGATGTCATGTTTTCACTTCAGTCAAATACTTCAGTGAATTATTACTCCTAGTACAGAGATATTAGCATTTAACCCAATATATGTTTCATAAAATGTTTAGTTTTGTGTAATACTTGCTGAAGAATGAATAGCCTCAGTATACATGTCTTTATATAATACTGAAAAGATCAATACTTTATTAGTATCTATGGATTTGAATTACCCATAACTACTATACCCCTACTCCCACCATTAACATTGCACCTACCCTATCTTAACCACAACAAGAACATACCTAACCTGTACCTCTAACCCATAGTAAATCTTTGGATGCAGTTTAAGGACATTATCATGTGCACAATGTAAGGACACTATCTTGGATGCAGTTTAAGGACATTATCATGTGCACAATGTAAGGACACTATCTTGGATGCAGTTTAAGGACATTATCATGTGTACAATGTAAGGACATTATCTTGGATGCAGTTTAAGGACATTATCATGTGCACAATGTAAGGACACTATCTTGGATGCAGTTTATGGACATTATCATGTGTACAATGTACGGACATTATCTTGGATGCAGTTTCAGGACATTATCATGTGCACAATGTAAGGACACTATCTTGGATGCAGTTTAAGGACATTATCATGTGTACAATGTACGGACATTATCTTGGATGCAGTTTCAGGACATTATCATGTGCACAATGTAAGGACACTATCTTGGATGCAGTTTAAGGACATTATCATGTGTACAATGTAAGGACATTATCTTGGATGCAGTTTCAGGACATTATCATGTGTACAGTGTAAGGACACTATATTGGATGCAGTTTAAGGACACTATCATGCGTGCAATACGTCATCTACTACTATATTTCCATTCCAATTCTATCAATGCTTGCTTCAGTTTCTCTATATGAACAGGTCTACCTGTTTGGATGCTAGCTAAGTGCCCTTGAAAGACCTCAGGGAAGACTGGGCCAGTATGTCACTCCTGGTATATCTACCTCCAGGTTCCTGTAGGCTAATACGCATGCCCCCAAGGTTGTATGATGAGAGTTAATTCAGAGATGGGACAAATTGATTGATGGGAAGCAAGTAAACTGTGATGTGTGCAATTGCTGAAGAACTCCCGAGAATAAGTGCTTATTATTAAATATGTTTAATCTCAATATTGGCCATTAGTGTCTAACCGTCGAAGTGGATCAAATAATATTGTTTAAGTTGAATAGATGATAAATCAGCTTAATAGCCCTAGATACTAAATGCGTCTTTCCTGATTGCTAATAAAGGTTGAAGAATCTGTCATTAGGAAACTGCATGGTTATGAATTAATGTTGAGTTGACTGATGGAGAGGGCATTTAGCTTGCTCTCAGTATAAGACAGTAATATCGTCATCCCAACATATGACAGATGCAGAGACACAAGACCTTGTGAAGCCATGGGATTTCAAATTTAAGAGTTAACTGAAAAGTTGATGCCTCAGAGGCATATGGTCAAAGCATAGATTCAATTGATTCATTTAATTACAAGATGTAAGATGACATTTTTGTTTAATAAAAATACCTTGCCTTATAATTAGTAAGCATACATTGCTTCAAGCACACCACGCCCAGAATTGGATTAGAATGCCTACCGGTACTTACAAGGTGTGTGAGAATGCCTTGACTCAAATTAAGTGAGATTGCCTAAATTGGATGACAATCTGTTTATCTGAGGGGGATGAATGAAGGTTCCTGACCAAAAATTGGTGCCTTGGCCTGAAAAAAAAAGGTAAAATTAAGGATCAATGCTATGAATCAGAACGCCTTCTCCTGAATTAGTGAGAATGGATTGCCCTGAAAAGGTAGAGAAATCCTTGGCCTTAAATGTAAGAGCATGCCTTGAAATGAAACAGATGAGAACAAATTGACTAGGTATTAATGAAAAACTCCGTGGTCTGAAGGGGTTGATAATGCCTTTCCTTACAATCAATGGGAATAGTTTGACTAGAATTTTTTTTTAAAATGACAACACTTCCTGACTGGTCAGAGTTGTATTCTTGTGCCATCAATGTCCTGACACTACTTCTGAGAGGGATATTCTTTCCACTATCACCCTGTGTCAAGTGTAAAATGAAAAAGAATGACATGTGTGAAAATTCCTATCAAAAGTTGTGTAGTATACAGCAGTTCCATCTTTCATCTTATAGATATAGGAGTGAGACATACTATTACCTTCTTAATCACTCATCTTTTAAATCTCGTGGAATGCATTTCCACACTTCTATATACAGGAACCGTGAAGATCCGGGTTAGAATTCATCTTCAGTAACCCATACTTGTCGTAATAGGCAACTAACAGGATCGGGTGGTCTGTCTCGCTGGCTTGGTTGATACATTGTAGGGCTGTAACGATGCATCCAACTATCGATGGATTGCAATTGTTGAAGCTCCGATAGCAATTAATTGATGGTAGAAACAAAATACTATCGATTCATTGATAGTATGTGTGACTATCAATAGTTTAGTAGTTGACTTCCATTGATAAATGCGCAGTGCAAAATACATGAAGTACCAGATTCATTCACTTTGATTTAGAGTTATCCGCCCCGTTACCTCTTTAACAATTTGGTCTGGGTTTCAAGTTTCTTGTCAGTTATTAAAAGATCCTGAAACTACTTCAGCTTGTTTCAGCCATAGTATTGCAATAGTTGTTTCCCCCTCAATAGTCACTCCTATGTCATTGTATCCCAGTTACGTAGATTGATGCTCATGGTATTGATGACTGGATTATCTGGTCCAGACTCGATTATTTACAGACCATCACCATATAGATGGAATATCGCTGAGTGCAGCATTAAACAACAACCAAACCAAAACAAACAAACATATACAGGAATGGACAAAATACATGCTGTGGACTCTCACTTAACTTACTCTGGTCACAAATGAAAATGTCCACAAGACAATAAGCCTTTTTTAACAATTTAAATTTTTTCGGGAAAAGATAAATGTGTCACATGATAATTAACTGTATCAGTAGCAGTTTAGTTTATTTTTCCTGTTTTGAAAATATTGAGGTGATTTGTATTCAGTGTGACAATCTGAGCCAGAAGATAGTATCATTAGTTACATATCTACAGTTAAAAACAACAGACAATTCTGGACTTTAAGTGGTAACCTCAAATATTCACTCACACAAACTCTTGCACATAATTAATTGTAGTATTAATCACTGAATAAGAAGAACATGCTTATTGTAGGACAACAATTCAGTCACTTGTTAATCCCTATTTGGTCATCTTCATGACCTTCACCTTCATTCGTTAGCTACATCCTGAGTGAGACTAAAGGTTTGGTATTTTGGTCTGATTGTATCTCCCACTCTCTATACATCAGTTATTAATCACATTAATTTGAAAGTGATTAACATCAAGTTAATACCTAGAAACCTAGAATGATTAGGAATATTGTAATTTGCCGCAGGGTTGATTCAAGTTAAGTCCTCTACCTCCACCTCTCTCTATGTCAGCTCACAAACTCACACAAAACAATTAGATTAGTCTATTTTTGGTTATGAACCTCCAATTTATATCCAAAGTGATTTTGGTTTGTAAACTAATTGTGCCAAACATCTTTGGAACTTCCAAGGAAAGCAAGATCACAGGTTTATCGGATAAATTTGAGAATCAGTTAAGTTGCTTGCAGAACATGACAATGTTTACACTGGTAGATTGTAACATTATCATGCCTGCAGTCTGATCTGTAACATTGTTGTCATTACAGTCTGATTGGTGTAACATTGCCTCCCTTGCAGTCAGATCGGTGTAACTATCTCTCCATTCTCTTCCAGTCTGATTGGTGTAACATTGTCTACCTTGAAGTCTGATCAGTTTAACATTGTCTCCCTTGTAGTCTGATCAGTGTAACATTGTCTCCCTTGCAGTCTGATCAGTGTAACGTTGTCTCCCTTGTAGTCTGATCAGTGTAACTATCTCTCCATTCTCTTCCACTCTGATTGGTGTAACATTGCCTCCCTTGCAGTCAGATCGGTGTAACTATCTCTCCATTCTCTTCCAGTCTGATTGGTGTAACATTGTCTACCTTGTAGTCTGATCAGTGTAACAATGTCCCCCTCACAGTCTGATCAGTGTAACATTGTCTCCCTTGCAGTCTGATCAGTGTAACATTGTCTCCCTTGCAGTTTGATCAGTGTAACATTGTCTCCCTTGCAGTTTGATCAGTGTAACGTTGTCTCCCTTGTAGTCTGATCAGTGTAACTATCTCTCTATTCTCTTCCAGTCTGATCAGTGTAACATTGTCTCCCTTGCAGTTTGATCAGTGTAACATTGTCTCCCTTGCAGTCTGATCAGTGTAACATTGTCTCCCTTGCAGTCTGATCAGTGTAACATTGTCTCCCTTGCAGTCTGATCAGTGTAACATTGCCTCCCTTGCAGTTTGATCAGTGTAACATTGTCTCCCTTGCAGTCTGATCAGTGTAACATTGTCTCCCTTGCAGTTTGATCAGTGTAACATTGTCTCCCTTGCAGTTTGATCAGTGTAACATTGTCTCCCTTGTAGTTTGATCAGTGTAACTATCTCTCCATTCTCTTCCACTCTGATTGGTGTAACATTGCCTCCCTTGCAGTCAGATCGGTGTAACTATCTCTCCATTCTCTTTCAGTCTGATTGGTGTAACATTGCCTCCCTTGCAGTCAGATCGGTGTAACTATCTCTCCATTCTCTTCCAGTCTGATTGGTGTAACATTGCCTCCCTTGTAGTCAGATCAGTGTAACTATCTCTCAATTCTCTTCCAGTCTGATTGGTGTAACATTGCCTCCCTTGTAGTCAGATCAGTGTAACTATCTCTCCATTCTCTTCCAGTCTGATTGGTGTAACATTGCCTCCCTTGCAGTCAGATCGGTGTGACTATCTCTCCGTTCTCTTCCAGTCTGATTGGTGTAACATTGTCTACCTTGTAGTCAGATCGGTGTAACAATCTCCCCTCCATTCTCTTCCATCTGATTGGTGTAACATTGTCTCCCTTGCAGTCTGATCAGTGTAACATTGTCTCCCTTGCAGTTTGATCAGTTAACATTGTCTCCCTTGCAGTTTGATCAGTGTAACGTTGTCTCCCTTGCAGTCTGATCAGTGTAACATATCTCTCTATTCTCTCCTTGCAGTCTGATCAGTGTAACATTGTCTCCCTTGCAGTTTGATCAGTGTAACATTGTGTCTCCCTTGCAGTCTGATCAGTGTAACATTCCATCTCCCTTGCAGTCTGATCAGTGTAACATTGTCTCCCTTGCAGTCTGATCAGTGTAACATTGTCTCCTTGCTCTGTTTGATCAGTGTAACATTGTCTCCCTTGCAGTCTGATCAGTGTAACATTGTCTCCCTTGCAGTTTGATCAGTGTAACATTGTCTCCCTTGCAGTTTGATCAGTGTAACATTGTCTCCCTTGTAGTTTGATCAGTGTAACTATCTCTCCATTCTCTTCCACTCTGATTGGTGTAACATTGCCTCCCTTGCAGTCAGATCGGTGTAACTATCTCTCCATTCTCTTTCAGTCTGATTGGTGTAACATTGCCTCCCTTGCAGTCAGATCGGTGTAACTATCTCTCCATTCTCTTCCAGTCTGATTGGTGTAACATTGCCTCCCTTGTAGTCAGATCAGTGTAACTATCTCTCAATTCTCTTCCAGTCTGATTGGTGTAACATTGCCTCCCTTGTAGTCAGATCAGTGTAACTATCTCTCAATTCTCTTCCAGTCTGATTGGTGTAACATTGCCTCCCTTGCAGTCAGATCGGTGTAACTATCTCTCCGTTCTCTTCCAGTCTGATTGGTGTAACATTGTCTACCTTGTAGTCTGATCAGTGTAACAATGTCCCCCTCACAGTCTGATCAGTGTAACATTGTCTCCCTTGCAGTTTGATCAGTGTAACATTGTCTCCCTTGCAGTTTGATCAGTGTAACATTGTCTCCCTTGCAGTTTGATCAGTGTAACGTTGTCTCCCTTGTAGTCTGATCAGTGTAACTATCTCTCTATTCTCTTCCAGTCTGATCAGTGTAACATTGTCTCCCTTGCAGTTTGATCAGTGTAACATTGTCTCCCTTGCAGTCTGATCAGTGTAACATTGTCTCCCTTGCAGTCTGATCAGTGTAACATTGTCTCCCTTGCAGTCTGATCAGTGTAACATTGCCTCCCTTGCAGTTTGATCAGTGTAACATTGTCTCCCTTGCAGTCTGATCAGTGTAACATTGTCTCCTTGCAGTTTGATCAGTGTAACATTGTCTCCTTGTAGTTTGATCAGTGTAACTATCTCTCATTCTCTTCCACTCTGATTGGTGTAACATTGCCTCCCTTGCAGTCAGATCGGTGTAACTATCTCTCCATTCTCTTTCAGTCTGATTGGTGTAACATTGCCTCCCTTGCAGTCAGATCGGTGTAACTATCTCTCCATTCTCTTCCAGTCTGATTGGTGTAACATTGCCTCCCTTGTAGTCAGATCAGTGTAACTATCTCTCAATTCTCTTCCAGTCTGATTGGTGTAACATTGCCTCCCTTGTAGTCAGATCGGTGTAACTATCTCTCAATTCTCTTCCAGTCTGATTGGTGTAACATTGCCTCCCTTGCAGTCAGATCGGTGTAACTATCTCTCCGTTCTCTTCCAGTCTGATTGGTGTAACATTGCCTCCCTTGTAGTCAGATCAGTGTAACTATCTCTCCATTCTCTTCCAGTCTGATTGGTGTAACATTGCCTCCCTTGTAGTCTGATCAGTGTAACAATGTCTCCCTTGTAGTCTGATCAGTGTAACATTGCCTCCCTTGCAGTCTGATCAGTGTAACATTGTCTCCCTTGCAGTTTGATCAGTGTAACATTGTCTCCCTTGCAGTCTGATCAGTGTAACATTGTCTCCCTTGCAGTTTGATCAGTGTAACATTGTCTCCCTTGCAGTCTGATCAGTGTAACTATCTCTCCATTCTCTTTCAGTCTGATTGGTGTAACATTGCCTCCCTTGCAGTCTGATCAGTGTAACATTGTCTCCCTTGCTGTCTGATCAGTGTAACATTGTCTCCCTTGCAGTTTGATCAGTGTAACATTGTCTCCCTTGCAGTCTGATCAGTGTAACTATCTCTCCATTCTCTTTCAGTCTGATTGGTGTAACATTGCCTCCCTTGCAGTCTGATCAGTGTAACATTGTCTCCCTTGCAGTCTGATCAGTGTCACTATCTCTCCATTCTCTTTCAGTCTGATTGGTGTAACATTGCCTCCCTTGCAGTCTGATCAGTGTAACATTGTCTCCCTTGCAGTCTGATCAGTGTAACAATGTTTCCCTTGCAGTTTGATCAGTGCAGCATTGTCTTCCTTAAAGTCTGTTTGCTGTAACATCGTCTTCCTTCCAGTCTGATCATTGTAACATTGTCTCCCTTGCAGTCTGTTCAGTATAACATTGTCCACCAATCTGACTGCAAGTGAGACAATGTGACACCCATCAGACTACAAGGGAGATATAGCTGTCATATAATGTGATGTTATCTATTATATAATGGCAGTAATAATTTCCTTACCAACTGAGAGAAACCCAAGAGGATGCTTTAAGATGTGGGATGTTATTTAGTCTAGTATCCAGAACCTAATCTAGTGAAATGACTGTGAAACCTGTTTGCTGATTTGACAAGGAAGTGATGGATAGTGAAGTTATAGAATTCATGACATTTCTCAAGTGGAATTATACTTTTCAACATTTGCAGACTTCTGAAAACTTCCATAATACAGTGTTGAGGACTTGAGTGTGTATGATGTATTCTGCATCATTTTAGTTGATGGGGATGCCAGCTAGCTGAATGCCCTGGGAGCATGAGTTTTTACTTGCTGAATAATTCACTATGGTCGCTTGTGCTTGATTGCACATGGATGGAACACCAAGTTCTGCATGACATCTAATGAAAAGGCCACACCAAAAAGGTTATAACCAAAGTGATTTTATTTTTATTCTGGTACAGAAATTTCCACTGAATATCAGCCAGTCCTCTGGCCTGTCTGACTGCCTTAACTTCAGTTTTATGGACCTGGCCCTTGGGCAAGGTCATGAGAGGCCAAATAGTCTAATACACCACAATTTGTAATACAAAGGCACATCCCATAGGTTCTGCTTGTTCTAGTACAAAGTTAACCCAGATTAGGATTCTTGGTGTATCAGCACCAAGTGGATGTTTTAGAGTTTCAAGCAGCATCTCTTTAGGTATTCCTGCCATCATACAGAAATACTATGTTTAATTGTCCTCAAACAAATTGACCCTCCAGTATTCGAGGCAATGGCATCCAGCCCCCAAATCATATGCAAATAACCTTTGATGTACAAGGCCACAACATCCAGCCCCCAAATCATGTCCAAATAACCTTTGATGTACAATGCTACAACATGCAACCCCCAAATCATGTCCAAATAACCTTTGATGTACAAGGCCACAACATGCAACCCCCAAATCATGTCCAGATAACCTTTGATGTACAAGGCCACAATATCCAGCCCCCAAATCAGGTCCAAATCATGTCCAAATAACCCACTGATGTATAAGGCCACAACATCCAGCCTCCAAATCATTTCCAAATACCCCACTGATGTACAAGGCCACAACATCCAACCCCAAATCATGTCCAAATACCCCACTGATCTACAAGTCCCTGGCATCCACTTCCTAAATCATGTCCAAATAACCATCAGGTGTAAAAAGGCCATGACATCCAGCCCCAAACCATGTCTAATTTACTCTCCAAAACATAAGGCTATGGCATCCAGCCCCAAACCATGTCTAAGTAACTCTCCAAACCATAAGGCCATGGCATCCAGCCCCAAACCATGTCTAATTAGCTCTCCAAACCATAAGGCCATGGCATCCAGCCCCAAACCATGTCTAAGTAACTCTCCAAACCATAAGGCCATGGCATCCAGCCCCAAACCATGTCTAAGTAACTCTCCAAACCATAAGGCCATGGCATCCAGCCCCAAACCATGTCTAAGTAACTCTCCAAACCATAAGGCCATGGCATCCAGCCCCAAACCATGTCTAAGTAACTCTCCAAACCATAAGGCCATGGCATCGAGCCCCAAACCATGTCTAAGTAACTCTCCAAACCATAAGGCCATGGCATCCAGCCCTAAATGATGAATGAGATGTGATTTTGCTGAGTCTGCCACCTTGATCCTGGTGTAAGGAAATACATTGTCAGGGCCTAGTTCCTGGGTACATTAGGGTTTAACTGCATTAGTACAGTCTCAGCTGCTGGGATTTATGGGCAGACATGGAGGCTGTTTAATATACCATGTTTAAGTCATGGTAAACAATTGCTCAGTTTCCAATCTGCCTCTTAAGTGTTCATACTTTATTAATACTGCACTTAATAAAGTTTACAAGATCTATAAAGGTATAATGCCTAGATTGACATGAGAGTGATATTACCATGGTAACAACAGATTAGGGTTATATTTAAAGATTTGGGTTATATTTTATGCCATGGTAACCATTGTATATTTAAAGCACACCTGTGAAGGTTTTAGATGAGATTATGTAGCGATTACTGCAGTCTTTTAACTGCAAAATTAACAAAAGTATAAAACAATTATCTGTGACATATGCTGTTGGTTCATTCTCCCCCCAAAATGGGATGTCTGTAATTGTACCACATATATGACAGGAAGTGCTTTGAATAAGCAAACAATATACATGGCTTTGGCTTTCATAATCCTACTTGGCCACTTCCACCCCATTACACTGTGAATTGTGATCAGTAATTGAAATCCCAGATTTAGTTATGTTTCATTAATCAGCTCCTGCTTTCTCTCATCAGGGACAGACTTTTGAAAGTAACATTGAACCAAATTCTCTGATTCTTAACAATTCTGACAGTGGAGACTGACTCAGGTGCCATGTGTGCCACTGATCAGTGGCCAAGTTAAGGCTGAGCTGTTACCATAGGTTACCAGTGAGGATGGATTGGGGGGTTTCCGCTGGGATTTGAATCCAGTGGTAATTAATACCAATTACCTGGGTTGATCAGAAGGAGATTTTTATTCCAGACATATACATGGCAAGTGTACAGGATAATTTAACTAAAAATGATTGATTGGACATTTCACATGTATTGGTCACCATGGTAACAGCTCCACTCTCTGAAAATGGGAGCACAAGTGAAGTTAGCCCTCCTAATTGGTTGATGAAAATAAGCAACAGAGAAAGTATAAAAAGTCCTTTTTGACCCACAAAATCTTCATAACTCACTTATATTTGAACATGAACAAATCTTTGACCCATGCTGATTATTTCAGAGATAATGACAATACCAACATAGGGTAAAACTATTCATCTTGGGTCACAGGCTTGCAAATCATCTGTTTTACTTATTTTAGTGTCAGTTATGTAAGAATTCAAAACCGTTTAACATAAAAAAGGAAATCAAAGGCCTGGCAACCATCAAAATATTTACAAAGTTTTCTGTAACTTTAAGACTAAACATTTCCAGTGGCCAAAAATGTCCCTTAAACTATCTTGACCTACACTTCTAAACAATCAATCATAAAGGACAGGTTACTTTCAAAAGTCAATATCAAGAACCAATGTCCAGTATTAGACTGACCTTAGACGGTGGTAATCACAATAGCAAATATTGATGGATCTAAACCAAATTCAATTGATCCAAGTCTTTGAAACATATAGAATTCCAACTTTGATGAAACTGGACTCACAGACCTTTATCAGTACATATCCTGGAATTTCAGTGAGTGAGTGAGTGGGTATTTGAGTGAGTGAGTGGGAACTGGGTGTGTGTTTGAGTGCTGCTTGGGCAGTAATACAGTTCTAGCATACCATGATAATTAGACATGGGAAGAAAACCAGAAGTGGCATCAGTCTTTAGACATTTACCCCCCTGAGAGTAAGTAAGAATGGGTGCTGGCAAACCTAGAAACATAATCAGGGCTTAAGTGGGATTCGAACCAGCGATCATGGTTTTCTGACATGCCCAAGGGATGCAACTCTGCATAGCAATTTGTAGTGTGAGACCACTGGGTCGCTGGTGAATGCAAGGATGCCTTACATGCAGCTATGCAGCTCATGCCAGCCTGAATGTTTTTCAAACATATCTTGTAAACACAAATCTCATAATCTTTCATTTATGGTAGAGAAATTCAGCACCTACTCTATTTTAAGCCCTGATGTGCTAAATTGTAAGACAAGTCACACATTAAGACAAATTCAAATATAAACTGCTTTTATACAGATGATTCTGCTCCTAAATACGGAAATTAAAATCTCCCAGAAGCTTTATGTAAAAAAGATATCTGTTACTTCTTTCTGTGCATATCACATCTGATTTGCCACATTAAACTTTTCAAGGTGCATTAAGCATTTTCAGCTTGAGTAGTTTATATCCATTTG
The DNA here is from genome assembly GCF_003918875.1 of Haliotis rubra. Taxonomy (NCBI): domain Eukaryota; kingdom Metazoa; phylum Mollusca; class Gastropoda; order Lepetellida; family Haliotidae; genus Haliotis; species Haliotis rubra. The sequence goes on from NW_025767501.1 coordinate 1,282,967, forward strand.
AAGATTTCATCAGAATGGTCTTGACTCAATTTAGAGTTTTATTGGCTCAATGAAGTCTATTTGGAAATATTATCCTTGAAGACAGTGGGAATCTGGAGTGAGAACGGCACTTTTTTAAAACGACTCTTGACCATTAGCATGCTGTGCCTCGACAAAGACTCAATTGATATGGAGATGGGTTATGTCTGTTTCTCAATTCATCTTTACATCTGTCCCTTTCAACTGCCACATTTCATTTTCATTATCGATATCAGTATGAATTAATTGGGTTAATTAAAGTCTGAAAGAGTTTGTCTTGGTATTTATCTGTCCGTTGGTTTTCATCATGCCCATTAATATTTGTGTGAGGATTTCAAGGATCTGGTTTGTTATAAAGTAGAAGAGGGTTTGTAAACTGATGAGAACAACTTTTATGTTCCTGTAACAAGAGGACTGGAACCGGTTTCCTTCCTTCGGGTTGTTTTTGGACACATTTCCTTATTTCAGCCCAGTAATTCCTTTGACTGAGGCCTTTAATTTCAAGGCTGCCCTGAGGGGTGATGCTTGGTCTCCCAATCATGCCATTCTCACAAGTCTCTTAAAAGTATAAAACTCTTCCAACTTGCATCATTTATGCTTTTCATCACTTTAAACTGACACATATTGAAATAACTGAGGCACTGTTCAGCAATGTTCAATTCACTCACTTATTCTTCAAAGTAACATTTTATTAGAAAGGAATTATCTTTCCAGGAATAATTTCTATAAGACGTCATTGAAAGTACCACTATAACCAAATGGGTTAGCTTTTGGAGTTCAACAAACTTGGAAACAACGAAGTTGAATATAATCTGCTGTAGACAGGCATCCAGATGGACCGGCATCAACTAAACCATTGATATCTGTTTGATGGATTTCTTTAAACTAATAGCAAATGTTTTAGCCTGGAAGATACGATTTGTTGACTGTCTCTGCCTTTACTCATTATCCGACAAGCACATCACCATTAGATAATTTGGGGCTATCGGCATGCTTTACTTATTTCAAGTGGTAATGTCTGTTGTGACCTTGTGATAGTCGAGGCAAATAGAGCAAGCGGAATTCTCCCAATTGTAACACATTGTGGGTAAATGTCCCAGGAGGGTGTCTTATCAACAGCAATTGATCAGCCACGAGTTTCGTTCTGGTACGATTCTTTCACATTGGTAAGATCCACAAATACATGGAAGAGGAGGAGCGAAAAACGTCCTGTGGGGATAGAATCAAGATGATGATAAAAATGTCATAAATCTTTCAGTATGTTGTAAAAAGCAAATCTGCATTGGTATTGCATCCTAGAGGACTTGTCCAATTACCGTGGTGGTTCCATCTCTCACTTTATTGCCTCATCTTTCTGGCATTGGTTGTCATTAGGTGCTGTGATAGAAAGAGCTATGTGCTTGTGATAAGGCAAATTGTGTCAGCCGTCAATTGTGTCAGCCGTCAATTGTGTCAGTGTTCACGAATGGAGAAGACTCAGTTTCAGATATCAAAACAAATGTGATATCCTTGATTTTTATAGATTTTCTTTCAATGGAAAACCCTGTTAATAACCAAAAAGGATATTATCCCTTTTGATATCCCTAAAGGATATCTTATCCCTGTTCATATTTACCAAGTATGACATATCTCTGTTGATACTCACAAAGGATATCTTATCCCTGTTCATATTTACCAAGTATGACTTATCTCTGTTGATACTCACAAAGGATATCTTATCCCTGTTCATATTTACCAAGTATGACTTATCTCTGTTGATACTCACAAAGGATATCTTATCCCTGCTGATATTTACCGTGTATGACTTATCTCAGTTGATATTTGGGGGCGCGTTGGGTGAACTGGCTAAGGCGCCAGGCTAGTGATCCAGCGAGGTTGAGGTGACAGGATCGAGCCCACCTGTGACCAAGCGTAAAAACCTTGGAGTCAACTTTGTGTGCAGACTCTTTCAGTGTTGTCACAACCCCTAGTGTACAGTACACACAGTACCCTGTGCACTTTAAAGAACCCACAAATCCATTGGTATGTGACCAGATGGTGGCCACATGAATACGTGCAAACACCTAGTTGCGGGTTCAGCAGCGTGCAGTGAACTTGGACAAAGTACTGTGACTCTGTGTGTCCCAGTCCACCCAGCTGTGAATGGGTACCTCGTTAGGATGAGTAAGCCACAATAACTCGGTGCGCCAAGTGGCTGCAAGAGTTGTATACTCCCCAGGGAGTTGAGATTGATAATACGATGTGCCATTGAGATTAACATCCAGTGATCGAGGGAAAAATATACCAGCGCCTTGAGCAAGCACTAGTTGCCTGGATATGTGCGCTATATAAATATAATATAATAATAATAATAATAATAATAAAATAATAATAAAGGATATCTTATCCTTGTTGATATTTACCGTGTATGACTTATCTCTGTTGATACTTACAAAGGATATATTATCCATGCTGATATTTACCGTGCATGGCTTATCTCAGTTGATATTCACAAAGGATATCTTATCCCTGCTGATATTTTCCAAGTATGACTTATCTCTGTTGATATTCACAAAGGATATCTCTGGTGATATTAATATTGCACATAGCTGGCTTTGAAGAAGCTAGTTCACAAAGGATTTGGTTTGTAAATGTGCAAATAATATATATTGTTTGATTGTTAAGATCTTTTTAAGTTGATGTTACTTTTTGTCAGGGGCGGTGGGGTAGCCTAGTGGTTAAAGCGTTGGCTCGTCACGCTGAAGACCCGGGTTCGATTCCCCACATGGGTACAATGTGTTAAGCCCATTTCTGGTGTCCCCCGCCGTGATATTGCTGGAATATTGCTAAAAGCGGCGTAAAACTAAACTCAGTCAGTCAGTCAGTCCTTTTTGTCAATGATTGTTTGTTTTTGTTTTAAAACAGGAGAAATTCAAGCACCATACTTTTTGTGTACTCTGTGTTGTAACTAATTATGATCATGTATAATTTCTGTACAAAACTTCAAAGTTTAGTTTCAGGTGGAATCTTGGCAGGTCCAGACCAGAGAGGTCCTAACATTAATGTTTATCTTCATTATACAATTACAGTTTACCACAAATGGCCATTTTCACCTGTAATGGTATTTTCCATTACGAAAGGGTCCACTTAGTCATAAAACAAAATTACTGTGTGTGATTTTCTGGTCCAGTAACCCAGAAATAGCAGTCACCTTGACCTTCACTGCCATCATTAACCAGTGCTTCAGTGAACATTATTGCATATGGTAACTATACTTATCGGTTTTGAAAAGCAATGATTACAAGAAATTACATCCCCAGGGTGTCTGCTGTTGACTGCCCTGGGCACAACAACATCCACCCAGACAGACCAGATGTATCAAGCTAATAACCTCAGTCTATACAGAAGTGAAGCCCCCTATGGAGAAGAAGTTGATCAAACAAAAGCGCTGTCAGACTGAAAAAGAAAAGTATCACTTTGTTTTAAAGTAATAACATGAGAGGAATTTCAAGTTGAGAAACTCCTCATCATTATAATCGCCTTCATGTATCCCTGATGATGACAAGAAAGTCATCAATGTCAATTTCGTGCTATAAAGCGGTTATTCCATAGTGCTTTCATATGTTTTTTCCTGTTAATGTCAGACAAAAGAAATACCTTGTAAATCTTCTGCCAGACCTTGTGAAGCAGAATAACATTTTTTCCGCCATTTCCAGAAGAAATAGAATATGAAATATACATGAAAGAAGCGATATACATGATTTGACAGATGGATGGCATTGATGTTATTGAATAAGTATTTAATTGTTATGCACATGAACATTAAGTTAATGTCTGTACTGCAGTAAGTCAAGTAGTCTTTAGGAAGATGGCATCAAAGGCTTGCCAAAACTACTTATAACCCGATATGGCCTTGCTCTACAGGAATCTTTGAAAAATTTCAGTTTTGCACGCTCACTGTAAGAGATAGATAAATTGCTGTAAGAGTATTATTTCTGTGAGTAAATTATCGGTATTTTTTATATTTCAATTGGTAAGATGTATGTTTTCTAAGGGAATAACTGTGTGATGTTCTGGGATTTGGGGGCGAGAGCCTTGGGCTTGGGGATTTGGTTGAAAAAAATACATTGTCCCCCAAAATTCTTGGAAAAAATAATTTTGCCTCCAACTGTTAAAAAGAGAAAAATTGCCTTCCACACAAATGGCATTGTTGCAAGGTGTGTTTGTCCTAAAATGTAGTTTGGCTCTTAGTTTTTATAAAACATATATCTTGTTTAGCAGCTGTAGCTGAACATAAGGCCTAGACTTCATAGAAAGGTGAGTGTGGTTTTCCGCCGCTTGTAGCGTAACAGTAATGATATTCCAGCAACATCACGTCGGGGACACCAGAAATGGGCTTCACGTCCATAGAAAGGGGCAGTGGGGTAGCATAGTGGTAAAAGTGTTCGCTCACCACAGCCAAGATCCGGGTTTGATTCCCCACATGGGTAAAATGTGTGAAGCCCATGTGTACCCCCGCCGTGATATTGCGGGAATATTGCTAAAAGTTGCTTAAAACCAACTCACTCATCTATAGAAAATACCAGGCTCTCTCTAGAACATGAAAAAGTTGGTCCATTGTATGCTGCTTTGGTGAAAGTGTTGTTCCTCATTCAGATAGTTAAAAACACTGGATAAGTTGTTGTTTCAGTGTGAAGATGTCTTATCTGTATTTATCCCCCGCCGCGCGTTTAGCGCTAAGCGGGGAATATAGTATAAAGCTCCGTCCGTCCGTCAGTCCATCCGTACGTACGTACGTTTGAATTGGAATATCTTAAGAACCATTGACTGGATTCTTTTAATACTTGGTACCTAGGTTTATCACAGTATAAGAAAGGTCCCAGTCAAGTTTGGTGACCTTGACTTTCATTTCAAGGTCACCAGGGGACTTTAATGTTTTACCCTTCCAATAGTTTTCAAGGTCACGACGACACTTTGAAGATTTCAGCATGTTAGCCTGCATGTTAAGCTTGTCAGCAAGATATCCCGAGAACCATTCCCTGGATTTTCTTCATGTTTGACACCACGCTTCAAATAGGCAGGGCGCAGGGCCCAGTTGATTTTGGTGACTTTCATGAAATGTTCAAGGTCACAGCGACAATTTGAAGATTTCAGCATGTTAGCCTGCATGTTAAGCTTGTCAGCAAGACACCTCAAGAACCAGTCCCTGGATTTTCTTCATATTTGACACCAAGCTTCATATAGGGAAGGTGCAGGGCCCAGTCGAGTTTGGTGACCTTCACATAATTTTCAAGGTCACAGCGACACTTTGAAGATTTCAGTATGTTAAGATTGTCAACAAGATATCTCAAGAAGGGTTCACTGGATTTTCTTCATAGATTTCTCTTGAATGTTCTTGACTTCTCTTGAATGTTTTTTGATAAGCAATTTCTCTATTACTATTTCATACACCATGACATTCATGTCAAGGTCAAAGTGAGTCTTGAAACTATTTGTGTGTTTGAACAGCTACAGAGCAGAGCAAAATATCAAGAGAGGTTTACTGGTCATGTTTTTGTTGACATTTAACTTCATCTTAAACTACCACCTTCACTTTCATTACTCTTTAAGTTTGATTTGATAATATGCGGCGGGGGATTATGTCACCTTAGTGACAACTGCTTGTTCTTCTTTAAAGGAGGGACGGTGGAGTAACCTAGTGGTTAAAATGTTCATCTGTCATACCCGAAGACCGGGTTTCGAATCCCCACGTGGGTACAATGTGTGAAACCCATATCTGGTGTCCCTTGTCATGATATTGCTGGAATATTGCTAAAAGCAGTGTAAAAGTAAACTCACTCACTTACTCACTCTTTAATGGAACATTGGCATTTGCTTGGAATCTCAGTCTTGATTTTGGCCTATGAGAAATGATCTTATGTAGCAGTTTTATAGTTATTTTGAATTTATATTTCTATATACTGCTCCAACATGTTCATACATTACTGACATATCTGAAACATCACCACTGGTGCAACATACTAAACAATTACTGGATGAACACTTCAAGTTTGATGCTGCTGCCAAGGATTTACTGCTGGAACTGACAATATTTAATGGCTGGATCATGGTTATGATGCAACAAATAGTAAATGAAAAACTAAATATGATCTGAAGACAATATTAATGAACTTTTGATTACAAGAGTTACTGGTAATATATCATAACACTATCTGTCCGTGTGAACGTAAAGGTCATGCTCGTGTGTCTGATGTATTCATGGAGTTAGTGAAGATAACGGGCCCAACTTTGGGATGAAGTGATATTATAAAACAATGAATTACTGGATGAGCTATAGCTTCATTGACATTAAATCTGTCTGTGTTATATAAAATGCAGAGACTATTTTTTTTCTTTGACATACTGCATTCACATTGTACAATGAAGGTCATTTTTGTGTTACCCTACCCAATCCCACTTTTAGTCAACCCGATGCTTTGCCTTGGCTCAGTCTGTTGTAGATGTTTCTGTAGCCTGTCTCCGTACCTGAACCACATTATGTTCCCTTTGCCCAGCCCCACCCATAATGCAAATGCTGATTTAAGCAAATCTAGATTTCCTCAGGTTCTGAATCTGGCTGAGGCTCCTTTTCGATTCAAATGAAGCTCTTTGTTTTTCTCAGAATCATAAATTTCATAGACTAAGTGTTAGTCTAAAGTTTATTAAGCAAGTGATTGGATGACATTGAAAATGAAGGTCACGCAGGATGTCAAAAGGTTGACTTGTGCACTCATTGACTTAAATATTTGTTAATAAAATTTGACAAAGCATGATTTCTAAGATGATTTCTATTGGGTGACCTAAGCTAAACTAGGGGTCAAATTATTAAACACTGTTCAGATTTAGTGTAATTTCTTATTGATTCATGAAAGATCTACACATATAATTTATAATAGATTCTTAGTAATGAAATCAATACTATTCATATGTCATAGTTGTGTCAAAATTAAGGTTATTTTGAAGTATGTTATTCATCATTATTGATAATACTACCTAATATTGCAACAAGGAACATTTAACATGTGATACAATGGTATAACAGATGTTATATTTGGGATTACACTTTTTTAGTAAAGTACAGATTCTAATACTTTTGTTGGGTTGTGTCCCATCCGGGATTCGAACGCACACCCACAGTCATTCACCTAATTGCCAGCTGACTTTGTGTACTGGCGATTAGATCCCTGACTCTGAGGGTGTGAGTTCGAATAACGGGGACTGTTTCTGTTTTGTCTTGTATTGCAAACATTCAAGCTCCACATTACCCCTAAAAACATATCGCCCTTAAAGTTGAACCTTTGCATGGATGATCTTACCTGGCATCTCTAAAATTTATATTAAAATCTAATAGATTAGCCATTGCAGCTATATTGGACACGTGATTTGTCCTTTGAGTCTGACATTTCTTCATGTATCATTATAAGATCTTCACTCTGTTGTCCCTTTGTTACGACCTATGTAAACATTTCAGACAAAAAAATCAGGTGAGCTACATAGACTTGTAGCTCTGTTTACATGGACTTGTAGCTCTGTTTACATGGACTTGTAGCTCTGTTTACATGGACTTGTAGCTCTGTTTATATAGACTTGTAGCTGTTTACATAGACTTGTAGCTCTATTTACATAGACTTGTAACTATTTACATGGACTTGTATCTCTGTTTATGTAGACTTGTATCTCTGTTTACATAGACTTGTATCTCTATTTACATGGACTTATATCTCTGTTTACATGGACTTGTAGCTCTGTTTACATAGACTTGTAGCTCTGTTTATATAGACTTGTAGCTCTATTGACATGGACTTGTAACTCTATTATATAGACTTGTAACTCTGTTTACATGGACTTGTAGCTCTATTTATATAGACTTGTAGCTTTGTTTACATGGACTTGTAGCTCTATTTACATGGACTTGTAGCTCTATTTATATAGACTTATAGCTCTGTTTACATAGACTTGTAGCTCTATTTATTTAGACTTGTAGCTCTATTGACATGGACTTGTAACTCTATTATATAGACTTGTAGCTCTATTGACATGGACTTGTAGCTCTATTTATTTAGACTTGTAGCTCTATTGACATGGACTTGTAACTCTATGATATAGACTTGTAGCTCTGTTTACATGGACTTGTAGCTCTATTTATATAGACTTGTAGCTTTGTTTACATGGACTTGTAGCTCTATTTATTTAGACTTGTAGCTCTATTGACATGGACTTGTAACTCTATTATATAGACTTGTAGCTCTGTTTACATGGACTTGTAGCTCTATTTATATAGACTTGTAGCTCTGTTTACATAGACTTGTAGCTCTATTTATTTAGACTTGTAGCTCTATTGACATGGACTTGTAACTCTATTATATAGACTTGTAGCTCTGTTTTCATGGACTTGTAGCTCTATTTATATAGACTTGTAGCTTTGTTTACATGGACTTGTAGCTCTATTTATTTAGACTTGTAGCTCTATTGACATGGACTTGTAACTCTATTATATAGACTTGTAGCTCTGTTTACATGGACTTGTAGCTCTATTTATATAGACTTGTAGCTTTTAGCTCTATTTATATAGACTTGTAGCTCTGTTTACATAGACTTGTAGCTGTATTTATATAGACTTGTAGCTTTGTTTACATGGACTTGTAGCTCTATTTATTATAGACTTGTAGCTCTATTTATTATAGACTTGTAGCTTTGTTTACATATACTTGTAGCTTTGTTTACATGGACTTGTAGCTCTATTTATATAGACTTGTAGCTTTGTTTACATGGACTTGTAGCTCTATGTACATGGACTTGTAGCTCTATTTATATAGACTTGTAGCTTTGTTTACATAGACTTGTAGCTCTATTTATTTAGACTTGTAGCTCTATTGACATGGACTTGTAACTCTATTATATAGACTTGTAGCTCTGTTTACATGGACTTGTAGCTCTATTTATATAGACTTGTAGCTTTGTTTACATGGACTTGTAGCTCTATGTACATGGACTTGTAGCTCTATTTATTATAGACTTGTAGCTCTATTTATATAGACTTGTAGCTCTATTGACATGGACTTGTAACTCTATTATATAGACTTGTAGCTCTGTTTACATGGACTTGTAGCTCTATTTATATAGACTTGTAGCTATGTTTACATGGACTTGTAGCTCTATTTTCAATATTTGCTGGAATTAATAGTTACTTAACAAGCACAGAATAGGTCAGTAAATTGATTGCATGAGATGGAAGTATTTCTTAAAGATCAGCACTACTTTTTTTATCTGAAACTTTTCTTACTACCTCAAGTATACTGAAACTAGTTTTATGGTGCTGTTTGAAAAGAGCTTGAGTCATGTTGAGGTGGTCGGTTATGAAGTCATGTCAAGAAAACTCAAAGTTACACAGTCTCTCTGACATTTACCACTTTCCTGAATTCCACAAGCTCAGTGATTGGTGTTGCTGAAAAACCTTGACAGGAAATTGAAGTTTACTTGACAGAGTCAATATTCCTATCAACCTTGTGGAGATGGGGTCTCTTGTGCTATGTCTCACAGCATTTGTTGGGGAAAGCAATAACTGGTATGAACTAATATATTGGAGATTCCCAGGTGGTTATTGAAATAATTAGACAGGACATCATCTCAACATCAAGTTATGTTTCCATGACAACAACATCAAAGAAGTTAAACTGTTAATTATTTTTTGCTGAATCTGGTTAAACTCTGGTAATTATCTTCTGAAAGAGGCTTGTATAATGGCATTTTCAAACTTTATGTATCTTGACAAACTCAAAGTATCCTCTAAACCTTCAGGACTTATTTTTGCTAGGGATCATTGTTAAGGGGATTTTAACTGTTTCTGTATTAATGTTAAAGTTAATACTGCTCAATATAGGAATTGATCATGTGACAGTATTATGATAATTAGATACCTAACCCTCTTGCAGTTTTGACTTTCCTGCATTCTTCAACCTGATGACAAACATAACATTTTGGTCTGCAGTTCTCCAGGTTGTACTTTACAAGTTGTTTATGCAAGGAGGTACCTGTTATTATTGCCTGACACAATGTATTAATCTTTTCTGGATGGAAACCCATGGGTCCATTCAAACAATGTTTAGTCTGAATCTAAACTACTGATTATTAACCGGAGTTATTCATTATCAGTTATTGATTTATTAGTGGAGCATGACCCAGTGTTAGCTGCATACATATTGCTATCAGCCCATGGACAGTTCAGTGGACAGTCATTGCACCAAGCTTTTGCCCATATCTTTGAAGACCTGTTGTTGTTACAGGATCTCTAATGACGGTTGTTGTTTTTCAGATTCTCTCAGTCAATATATCCATATATCCAAGCATGAGCCAAATATACAAATGAAGAGATGTCATAACTGATCAAAAGTATCTTCTAAAAAACTTGGTCAGTGTTTTCATACAAAATCTAACTACTTTTATTCCATTATTTTTTAAATTGTATTTTGCCAAATTTAGGGTAGGTACTTCTGAAAAACAATATATTTACTTAGTCTGGCCTTATCTGCTATTTTAAGGAACTGTAATGTTTGTCATTGCTGACTTAAAGCCTGTGATTTATAGATAATAAGATGTGGACATGTTCATAGTGCCTGTATTCGGGATGTAAAATGCAATGGCCACATCAACAAGACTTGTCATTACTGGAGAAGGAACCAAATTGCCCTTGTATATAATGTAGACAGACAGAAGACGAAGGTTGATGTCCATCTGACGTTACTTTGTTCTTCCTCTAGGACAGCAACAACATGTTGGAAAACAATGCCATGTTGAAAATGTCAGTAGACAGCAATGGACATTGATGGATGTTCCGTGTTACTGTGGGAGTGATAATTCAAGATAATGATCTGTTTCTGTAGTTTGGGATGCAGTAAGTTTTGATATTAAATCTCCATGGATGTTTTATGTTTGTCTGGGTGGACACACCATGGCAACCATTACTGTTACACACATTGCCAGGAATTCATCATAAATTGGACATTTTTGGTGCATTAAACTTTTAGTGGAATAGTGTTATTTGTAGAATTTGTTCACGGGTATGCTTGAGATTTGGGTTTGTTCCAGACTTTAGATTTGTCCAGTTTGATTAGAGAAGAATACATCATTGTGAGGATTCTGATACCTACTTGGTCCAGAGTATCTTATGTTTCAGTAGGGTACACATCATGCTTTTGGCTTGCCTGATTGCCAGACATTGAACTGGCATGGATGTAACTCACTGGTGCACCTGGCCTGGTCTGGTGATCATAACTCCCATCAGTAGACATAGACTTGTAGAAGTTGTATGAATGTTTTGTAAACAGGAGGCTCATTATATAATTTTCAGTTCACCATGATATATTGCTGACTGCAACCACCCATACTTGTCATAAGAGGACCAGGATCGGGTGATCCGACCGCCAACTTGGTTCATGGATGCCATCATATCCCAAATGCTTAGATCGATGGATTGTCTGGCCCAGACTCACTTATTTACAGATTGCTGTCGTATATCTGGAAAATTGCTGTGAAACATCAACCTATTTATCCCTCACTCACTCATAGGGCACGGAATGAAAATGGTCAAGACAGAGTGAGCCTCTAGATGTAAAAAGCCCATGATAATACTTACAATTAACAGAACCAATAGCTAAAATATATTTTGAGAAAGCAAGAGTCAATGTAGTTTCTTTTTGTTTTAATTCAAGTAGTTTTAGTTCCATTATGAAAAAACCCATCCTAATGCAGCAAACGGTCATGAGATATTTGATTGGGAAATTCAAAGATAACGGTGATTAGATATATGACTACAGATAGTTCCACTATGTAGATCTACATCTCATGTCATTAGCCCATTGATATCAAATGAGAACATTGATTTAATTCCATTCACAGTGTCTCGTTACACCCAAGATTAATAAAACTCACTCTGGTCATTGTTAGATACATGATTTGACTCTGTGACTCCAAGATTAGGTTCATACAAATTGTGAAGCCATGAAGCAATTCCTGGTATTCATTCAGCAGTACGAGGATTTCTATGTCACTGTGTATGTTATTTCAAGAATGTTTGATCTGAGAGTTTTTATTACTTAAAAAACACAGATCAGGAATCCATTATGCTGGTCTAGTTGTGTGATGGAGGGAACTTATAGTATATACAGCAATTCTCCTGGAAAGCAAAACAGAAATGGCATAGCTCTTTGATGTCCTCCCCAGTACATCCCAGCTGAATAATTGACCCCTGCTCCGATAATAATAGGACATAAAAGCCAGATTTCAGATGGACTTTGAGGATCGTATAGAGATTATTTGGTCACCTGAAATCAATGAGGACCAACCTCGTGCACATTTGTTCTAATTGCCGGTCACAATAAAGTGACTGCGCATGTTTGATTTTCAGCATAAATTGACAAGTTTAGTGCCTCAAATGCACAATTAGAAAGACTGATTGATTCACACTCCATCACCCATGGCTGGGCTTTCAAGTGACGACTATCAGGAAGTGTATAAAATCACTCACGATTTATGATATTGTAGAGGTAGCTATACTTAGTATTGAGTTTTCAGACAGATTTATGACTGCTTTTTCAAAGCGAGGATTGAGAGCAGTTTTATGCAGCACTCCTCTGTAACCAAGCAAATACCATTCGTGGGTGATCATATTACGTTTGATGAATATGTTGTTTTTTCTGAAAGTAGGCTGTTATTTCTGAAATGCACATAACAATGAGTTTCTTATGGAGAATATATTCATAAAGTCAATGTATACATGTAATTGATTGGAAATTATATTGAAGAATGTTTTACTTTTCAGATAATATGGTAGTTGTTCAACCAACTGATAATTCATTCATTGGATAAGCTGCATGCAATTTTGCAGTTTTGGGGATATGTGATATTTTACAATCAAGAACACACTTGTACATATGAAAAATATCAATTTTTTCAGGTTATTTATTCATTGGTATTATATTTTGCAAATGCTGTTTTATTATTTTTGTATAACCTCAGACTCAAGATCATAGAGACACAATATACATGGATGTCAACTGTATTTTTTATGCATGATCTTGCAAGGCTACTTTCTGTCCCTTCAAATTCAACAGTGAATGATGATCACATGACCAAAGGGGCAAATTGGGGAGAAAAATATGTATAAAAATACAGTGGAGGAAATCGATATGTCTTATGTCTTTGCAGTCTACTTGGAAGTCGCTGTCAAACACCATGATCTGTTTCATAAGAAGAATACAAATAGTATTCACATGTAATCATTTATTTCACTGTCCATTTAGACTAACATCTAAATTAAATGAAAAAACATTTTCAGGGATAACTGATAGTATAATTCAATAAGAAGAATCCCAGAGAATCTCTTCATGTTCTGAGGCTGCAGTATTGTAACTTACAAACTTGAAGGACTAGTATTGGCTGTATGTATGAATGTATTTGTTTCCTGGTCTGTGTGACAGACTAATCACCATTTTCATGTTGTCCTTTTGAGGTTTTTATCCTGGCTTGAATCAGTGACAAGTAAAAATATGTGGAAAATAAAAGGATATTTAACTTTTGTTTATTGAATAAAATTAACATATCTCTCTCAAAAAGGGGAAACAATAGAATAGAATCATGTCAGAAAAGTGAACAGATTCTATTGTCCATTTAATCCCATGAAATAAGTTGCTGGGTTCCTCAAACAACTCGATATGCCTTGGGGATGGTGGGGTAGCCTAGTGGTTAAAGCGTTTGCTTGTCACACCGATCACCCAGGGTCGATTCACCCCATGGGTACAATGTGTGAACACCATTTCAGGTGTCCCTCATCATGATATTGCTGGAATATTGCTAGTCTGTCTCACATTCCCTGAACCACATTATTTTCCCTACTGCCAAGCCCTAAATAAAGCAAGTCTAGATTTCCTCAGGTTCTGAATCTCTGGTCTCCCTGGGGCTCCTTTTCAATTTAAATGGGCTTGTTTGTTACTATCAAAATTATATATATTCAGAGACTAAGCGTTAGTCTAGAATATTGCTAAAAGTGGTGTAAAACTATTCTCACTTTCTCATTGATATGCCTGGATCACCTGCTAGGCCAAACAGGCAGTGGATGTTTTAGTCAATATATCACATGCACACACTCAAGGAGGTGCTCAAGATGCTGAAACTAAACGGACTGTCCAGTCCAATTCTTCGTCTTGGTTCTTCACTGATAATTTGATTTAGAATGCTTGATGATGATGATTAAAGCATTGTAATGTTTTTACTTAACCTCTTGTGATCAGTAAACAGTTGGGTTGTATTTGTTGATTACCATAATGACATTAGGGTGACTGATTGCTCCTCGGACATGCTGACAGGGGGATGCGCAAGTTAAAGGATATTGACATTTATTGAACTGGACATTGAGTTCGTTGGGATCACCTCAAAGACAAAGCCCAGTGTACCGACATGTAAGGGCAGATAAACTAATCAAGGGGTATTAATGACCACACGATTGCTTAATTTAAAAGTTTAATGAGGCTTTTATGCTAATTTTATGTCCTCGTATACCCAAGACTTGCAGACAAATGTTTTAGTCATGTGTGTATCTGGAATATATAGGGGAGTTGGGAAGACCCATGTTGTGATCAGGTGCTCTGAAGGCATATATATATGTAGTCCTTTGGAAGCTTAGTAGTAAGGTGAGGTGGGTTGAGATGACCAGTGCTCGTTTTATGCCCTTAATGCCACACACCAGGCAAGGTAACAACAAGTTTCATCTTAGTCACATGACCCGGGAGGTGGTCTGGAAACTTAGACCTTTAGGTACATTTGTCCTCAATCGATCAAAATTGATTTGTGACATGGGAAATATAAAAATAATAGGAGACACAATGATCATATGAACTCATGGGGGCGGTTGGGTAGCCTAGTGGTTAAAGTGTCCGCCTGTCATGCCAAAGACTCAGGTTCGATTCCTCACATTGGTACAATGTGAGGCCCATTTCTGGTGTCTCCGTTATATTGCTGAAAGCAGCGTAAAACCATACTCACTCACTATGAACTCGGTTTCTCTCATCCCTCATGGACCACCTGTCTAGCTGTGGACCCTGTGGGATTCTAGGGCCCTCACAACCTCATGTGTGCAGGACAACGGCTAATTTGAGGATTGGGTGGTCACAATATGTGTCATCAAATCAGATGACTTTGATGATTGCTCTTCTTATCAACCACTTGTTTGTCTGACCCAGAATCATAGACCAGAACCATTTTGGAATTCAGGATCAGAACAGATTTCCAAGCTGTCTTGTGGATGATGAGATGCTCATGCTCTCAGTCACTGGATTGCTGAGTCCATTCTTGATTACTTACATGCTACTGGTATAAAACATTCCTTTATTGAAATATTGTACATTTTGATTTATCTGATGACCAAGTTAAATATGGTGCCACAGTTCATTTTTACAGATGATTCAAATCCCAGGTCAGATAACACTTCTACATTTCACTCCCATGCCTGGCTGGCCCACAGCTTTCACTGGGTAATGTCAAAGGCGTGCATCTGTTAGAACTTTCCTCCCACATCAAGCTAACATCATATGATTTAACTAAAATAGAGTTCCAAACATCATTAAACCAAAGTCACTCACTAAGTTGATTTCCTTCATGTTTGATTTGCACTGATATAAGTCAAGATAGCCTGTCATCTGATATATATGTCCCCCTTGATCTCCTTCAATGAAAGCCCAACTTCAACCCTTTCCTTTTTACCAATAGTGACATGTACTACATCAACTCTGGCAGAAAGATGTTCTCTTCATTCACTGCATCCATTACCAATATTTTAAATAAACATCATCACCAAACCCATGGTTTTCAACCATCACCTCAGCTTGATTCCAATAATTTCCATATCTGGCTACAATTCTAGGAATTGCAAAAGTATGTTGAAACCTGTGCGTCGGTATCAGCAGCCAAATTTGATTCCATGAACAAACCCAAGTGAATTACCAGGAACAAAGGAAGAGCTAAGAGGGCTGGGAGTGGAGTCCCATCACAGGAGACAGTCCTCATGTCAAGCATGTGATGAGCCCCCCAAGATACGGTCAGCCATTATTTGATCACACTTGGGATGCATGTCAAGCCGACAAGCACAGCAATCATGCAAGGCTTTGTCCTCCTTAAGTGTAATGTATTTGGGTGCTCACATGTTCCTTTACCCTTGTGTTTCACATAGTTTATGACACATGACAAACAAAAGTGGCAGCACATCTATGCAGCAGCATGATGAGATCTTGGGATTGAAGATGAAGATGTCCATCATGTTCATGAAATGTTTGTCTTTGTTTGCCTGATTGATGCTCCTCCGGATATAGGATCTTCTACACAAGTATTTTGCCGTCTGCTTCAGAATTGTGTAACCAGAGGCTGATGTGTTTAGTTAGATTAATACTGCATTGCCATCTCAGCTCAGATCTACATCTCATTATTCAACTCTGTTTTCAAGGCAAGATAAGGTTTCATGCTTTGTTTGGCCAGTGAGATGAGCTGATCCAAGTCAAGGTGAGGTCAGATGAGGTGAGATGAAATTAGGTGAGGTGAGATAACTCTAGGTAAGGTGAGATAAGCCAACATGACACAAGGTGAAGTATGATGAGATGAGGTGAAATTAGGTGAGGTAAGCCAAGATGAAGCAAGGTGAGGTGTGATGAGATAAAGTGAGATGAATTTAGGTGAGGTGAGATGAAATTAGGTGAGGCTACTTGTCTGGACTAATGTTTTATAATATACTTGATGACATACTACAGTTTACACTGATGCCCCACTCAGACTCAGCTGGTGTTCTGACACCGAACCAACCAGTACTTGTTTTATGCTCTGGCAAGTGCAAGAGAGAGTAACCACAACTACAATGTATTAACACTTTATGGTTCTGGCATGGCCATTGAACAGCTGACCTTCTGTTCTCTATGCAAATGTTCAAGCCACTGGATTTACTTCTCTTCAGTTGATATTTCTTTGTATTCAGCTAACCAGGTGTATGGTTGCTGTATGGAAGCTTATATCATCACCTCCATTCTGTCTGCACGTCAAAGTTCCCCCAGGGCAGCTTGGTAGCCTTCTATGCTTTTTACACCAAAACCTGGGTTAGATCCTCAAGTGTGCAGAGTGTGAACAGATCTTTTGTATCCCATACCTTGATGTTTCTGGAATGTTGTTAAGTATAATATATACTTTATACATGGAAAGAAACTGCACAAAACAATACTCACTCATAGCATTCAGGCTGATTTCATGATTTCTCACGGCTGTTTTAATACCCCTCAAAAATAGAATCCTCTGGAAACATGTTAAATAATTTTGTGTTTTGTTTAGTGACCAGTCAATCAATGTTTTCCTTTATGGATGCTTGGAGAAATATTAAAGGTCACAGGCAAACAAAAAATCAAACATAATTAAAACACAATTATCACTTATTCATGACATATAATATACATTGCTGGTTATGAAAAAACATATAAACAAAATTATAAGCGTACAATCGCAAATCAAAAGTGCAATATTGTGTACTTCGGTTTACTTCCCAGAAACGAAGCAGCCGGGATACCAAACCCAGTCAGAGCGGGTGGGTGTGCACTCAAGTGTAACGGCTGGTTCATTTGCAGATGCCCTCACGGCTCATTGTGTGTGTATATATAGAGATGTTGGGTTTTGTAAATACATGCTCATTTTTTGTGTATAACATTTTGCAATCAACAGACATCATAACATGTCATGTGTTCAAGTATCACACCTGCCTGTCTGTGTAATTACATAATGTGACAGAGACCGAACTCGGGCCATAAATCAATGCATTTTGTTTATGGTGTATAGCCTGATTGGTGTTAAGTTCAAATTGCATGTGGTCAGTGATAGCAGCTGTGTAATGAATATTGTCATTAGCAGACAGGCAGGCTGACACACAGGTGCCAATAAAACAAGACATTGAGTTTTGTCTGTGACAATGACATATCTATATCACAGTTAGAAATTCTGTCAATGCTAAATAATGACATTGCTTTTAAGTATCAAACTGAGAAAGTGACTCGGTAAGAAGAACGTGTGGTGAAATAGACAAATGAAATTATAGAAACAGTTAATTTACTGTCATAATATATAAAAAGCTCGCGCCTGTGAGATATCAACAAAACATTAGTAAAATAGCTCACACCAAAGCCTTCACCGAGTATTCACCGGACAACCCGCTTCCAAGCAGCGCGAACCTATTTCACTGCGCACGTGCTATGAGCGCAGCCCAGCTGTCGAAACCAGTTTTCCCGCGAAAAGTCGGGGGAAAATTAGTGAAACGTTTGAACTCTGATTTCGCGCGTTTTTTTTCATCGCGTTATTTTTCAACTTTATAAGTTGAATTTGCATTTTTGATGATTTGTTTCGTTAAGTCCATACCGAAAGGTATCAGAATCTGCAAAGTTGTGTTTTACGTTGCATGTGACCTTTAACATTTGAAACCTCCATCATGATTTTTTTAAACATAATGATTTCCAGTGAAAGGAACCGGATTGGTAAACAAGAACAAACTTATGTGAATACCACTCCGGCATACAATGGAAGAGTAAACATGTCATGATAAATGTACAATGTGAATGATATATAAATGTTACAATAACGAAAAATAACGCCAATCATTGTTAAACATTATATGTCATATCAACAAATTATTTTGAATCAAATCTACCCATTAAATTTGTAAAGAAGTGAGCTGAAATTAAATAATATGCCTCCATCAATTCTTCATGACATTTCCAGTTATGGAATACTCCGCAACACCACAAATCTGAACATGTATGTTGTTAATCTCCAATCATACATCCCTATCCATTAGTCGGCATCAATTAAGAGTCTTTCTCTCGGGATGCGGCGGCAATATTAGACAGAAGATAGATTGAACCTGCTTGGATAAGTGACTGGGGTTACCAAGTGAATCAAGTATAGTTCCTCACTGGGAAGAAACCTGTATTAATCTGATACCCCACAAGGCTATGGTGTTTAATGCCAAGTCTTGCTGTCTCTTACAAGATATTACTTCAATATCATTGAAAGTTGTGTACAATATTCCGTGATGTATTTTTGCCATATGTAGAGCCATATCATAGTTAACATCTCTTTTCTTTACATTTTACCATTTTGATCTAGTTTGTCTGAATTGATTAATACATTAACAATCAATACATATCTCCTATAATATTTGATATTTATGTACCAACTTTAAAGATGAAAGATAACCTATTCTGCTTCATTATTACATTGAAGTGAGGTCACGGTCAGTTTAACTTCATGTTTGACTGATTTTTGCAGTCACGATGACAAAGGATGTAAAATGAAAATGAGAAAAAAATAGTTGCATTGAGATAAATTTTCTGAAATAAATGTTGAATTTAATTGTCAAACAACTGCCATTGATAAAAAGCATAATCTTTCAAAATTTCATTCCTATGATCTACTTTTGCTGGTTTTAAAGCATGGTTGTTCATGAACCATGGGATTGCATACTAGAGAGAGTGTCATGTCAAATATGGTACACACATTTCATGGTTAGCGGCTACTAATGTTCTTTTTGTTTTGCATGTTAAGATTTCATCAAAGATTTATTGTCTATTTGAGTAATTACACAAGAATTTATCATAAACCAAGAACCTGTCACCATAATCTCCATCAGGAATGTCCCAGAGTGGTCAAATCAGGACTGATAGCGATGGATGTGACCTTTTACCTCCCTGACCGATAGTGCCCATCTCACTGAACACAGGCCTTGAGGTCAAACCCTTGATGGCCAGACATCACACACCGAGTCACCCATTGTGTTCAATGGACAGTCTATTTGCTTTTCAATTTTGTCCTAGTGTTAGGTTATTAGTGTTTGTAAATTTAGCTCTTAATCAGTTTGATGCAAGGGTAGCACTGTCTATCCCAGACTTGGAGTAACTGATGAACATTCCAACATGGCCATGTTCTCTGTCAGAGAACATACAGTTATTTTCATCTGGGTTACATTTCAGAATCTGATGCATTAAAAGGCAAAAATCATGTTTGATGCAACTCCCTTACATTGATTTGTAATATACATTCAGTAATGGTTTCTACTGAAAAATTGACTAGCCGTTGGATATGTTTATGATGGGTATCATTGGTGGGACAGGATATGCTCACCATTTTTCAAACACTTTGTATTATCACTATTTGGTAGTGATTCATAAACACATGCTTATGATATAGTCAGATAAACTGAGCTCTTGGCATAGATGTTTTGTGCTTGTTGGGTTTGTCACTTTTTTATGTCCTCTAAGAATGTAAATGTTTAAAGAAGTTCTAGAGACTTCTGATTCTAGAGACCATCATTTCTTGTGGTATTTTTCTGTGTAATGGCACACATGGTTGGTTATCACATCATGGTGCTTGTGAGGAATTGGTTGCAACATTATGACAGTCTTTGCAGCAATCCAAATGACACCAAAATGATAACAAGGGCAATTTAAGCCTTCAAGAGTGTGATAAAATAAAATATCTCCTTTTATAGAACAATTTTGAAGAACTAGAAATAATTTGGCTTAAGACAATGTCTAACCAGACTAATATGTTACCATTACACCAAATCACCTTCTGTCCATCTTGGCAAGACTACTGGTCACTCTAGCTTGACCTGTAGTATCGAATCAAGTAATTTCTCAACGACTACAACTGTAATTTGACAGATAAATATCCCTTAAAGCACCTGCAGTTGCCTGAAGGTCAGTCAGTTGGAATTGTCTGTTAAGCACATAATGCAGACCTCCAGTAGAATCACTTAATGGATGTGATAGAATTGGCTCTCTGTTGTCAGTGTAATGCTACAACCTAGTGATTGGTGTTTTGCTCACATGAGTGTTTTATACCCCGGTACATGTTATGGCTACTTCCTATGGACTGGGGTTTTTTTTGCTCACTGGAGTTATGCTGTCCTAGCATTCACCCACTTCCAAAAACGACAGTCAAGATTCAAGGATCCAGTTTATCATTTATTGGTAATCTTCATTTGTAGATATGGAAGATATAGGGTAAGATTTGTGGATTTGTAGCCCAAAATAGGGAGAGAGTCCTGGCCAAGCAGCTTTCCATATTGAAAGTTCGAAAACAAGAGGCACGAGAAAGGTGCTTCCACAAAGAAAGTACCCGTGACAAACGGTGCAAGTGAAAAAGTGAAATACAGCACAGGAGTAATATAAACATGTTGTGTCTACCTCCTATTGACTGTCTGTTGCCTTACAGGAGTAATATAAACATGTTGTGTCTACTTCCTATTGACTGTCTGTTGCCTTACAGGAGTAATATAAAGATGTTGTGTCTACTTCTATTAACTGTCTATTGCCTTACAGGAGTAATATAAAGATGTTGTGTCTACTTCCTGTTGACTGTCTGTTGCCTCACAGGAGTAATATAAAGATGTTGTGTCTACTTCCTGTTGACTGTCTGTTGCCTTACACAGGAGTAAAACATGTTGTTGTCTTCCTGTTGCAAGATGTTCCCTCACCTACAGAGTAATGTAAAGATGTTGTGTCTACTTGCTGTCTGTTGCTCACAGAGTGTTGTGTCTACTTCCTGTTGACTGTCTGTTGCCTTACAGAAGTAATATAAAGATGTTGTGTCTACTTCCTGTTGACTGTCTGTTGCCTTACATGAGTAATATAAACATGTTGTGTCTACTTCCTGTTGACTGTCTGTTGCCTCACAGGAGTAATATAAAGATGTTGTGTCTACTTCTTATTGACTGTCTGTTGCCTTACAGGAGTAATATAAAGATGTTGTGTCTACTTCCTGTTGACTGTCTGTTGCCTTACAGGAGTAATATAAAGATGTTGTGTCTACTTCCTGTTGACTGTCTGTTGCCTTACAGGAGTAATATAAACATGTTGTGTCTACTTCATATTGATTGTGTTTTGGACCCAATTAGTAGTGCTGTTTCTTGTTGATATATAGATGTATAGATAATGAAGTTCCAATGTTCACATTAAAATGCTCAGAATTCTGTTTTCCTACAAAACCATCCCGTACAAAATCCAAGATTGGTCGATCTTTTGCCACCAATATTTTATTTCAGAACAGTTACCATATTTGACACATCAATCACCCAGGGGGCTTGAAAGGTTTCTAAGGGTTGGCACTAACTTAACACTACCCATTATTCTAGGGGTTAACTGCTTTAAGCTCCTGAAACCATTCATAAAAACTATTGAAATCTCATTGTGTTGTCGTGATAAAGGATACTTGAAAGTGTTTTCTGAAACAAACATTCATAATATCCTGAATATGGATAATGAATACATATTAAATCCATTTTAGAGCAGACAAATGTTTTTTTTCATATTTTATAAATTCTGTTAACCAAATTGGCTGGTCTAAAGAGGGTGAAAAGACCTGATATATAGAAAATGTTGATATGGTTTTATAGAGCTAAATGGACAATGTATGCTTTGCTTGACTCTTTGGTGTAAGGAACTTATTTTCTTGTGTATAGTGCAAACTGTAAAACAAAATACAGCTGCCTAGAGTGGGTGGCGTACATATTACTCATGTTCGAACAGCTTTGCAGATGATACATTACACCAGTTCACTGTTATTTACATCAGCCATGAACCCGTGAGAGCTGGGCTAGAAGTGGCCTTCAGTAACCCATACTTGTCATAAGAGGTGACTAACGCGATCGGTTGGTCAGGCTCACCAACTTGGTTCACACATGACATCGTATACCAATTGCGTATATCGATGCTCATGCTGTTGATCTCTGGATTGTCTGTTCTAGACTTGATTATGTACAGACCTTCGCCATATTGATGGAATATTGCTGAGTGTGGCGTAAAACAACAAGCAACCTGCTACATCAGCCATGATCAGATTACCATTACTGATACTTGACAGAGACTGGATCTATATATCATGAATGACAAACTCTGACTTGTTAAAAGTCCTGCTGTTTGCAGTTTGACTTATATATATCAACATATTTTTTGGTGATGAAAGTCTGTTGAAAACATCAAACAGTGACTCATCAGACTGTTCTACATGTAAAATATATCTGTCAGTTTACCAAAGTGCTACAAGTATATTTATTATTTTTGGTCTATCTTTAGAATTAGGCACTGCAAAGTTTACAACACATCATCATACCCTATGATGTCATGTGTGAAAATTTGATACAAGATAGTGAAAATCAGCTACCAGTACATAATATTCTGTGACGAAGGCACAGCAATAAGGTGTTTAGTTTCATTGAGTGTTCAACAGCTAGTCTTAGTACCATCCACACACACACTGTCATTGAATGCCCCAGTAATTTGAGCATTTTCAATATTTTATACTGAAAATATTGTGAGCAGCAGCACATTTTATTTGATGGATGCATTTTCATTTTCAGCTTGATATACCTGGTTTACACAACCTTCTCATGCATTTTAAAGCATGGAAGCATCTTAATTGCCATTTATACTTGTCTATTTTGATATTTTCAAATTTTCAGTTGTATGTATTCTTCAAACAAAAATGTAGAAAGCACGATGAAGTGGTATGGAATATACTTTGTCCCCAGACAACCATCATGGCACTTCCACCAAAGCCACTGTCACATGTTATATTTGTAATGATTTGAAAGCTGACCTTGTCATGTCAGTAGCCATGCCTTTGCATGCCTAGCTCCATACTTATATCCAGATTATCATGACAGTGTTCCCTCCCTCACTGTTCTGTCACATGGCCATTCAAGAATAATTCAAATACTAATTCCTATGTACTCCTGAATAAAATGTTGGACACCTAGACTCATTCTACACTTTCATAACTGTCTGTCCCAATTCTCACCTTTCTGTTCCAT
Source organism: Haliotis rubra (assembly GCF_003918875.1). Classification (NCBI taxonomy): domain Eukaryota; kingdom Metazoa; phylum Mollusca; class Gastropoda; order Lepetellida; family Haliotidae; genus Haliotis; species Haliotis rubra. The sequence continues at coordinate 1,306,884 of NW_025767501.1, forward strand.
ACCTGTTAAGGCATTGCAAGGTAAATATTAACATATTTTATCAGTGTGGATGTGGCTCAGAGAGTAAATTGTTACAATCCAAAAGTCATAACTTTGAATCCAATAGATTCTCACTAAAAAAGAAAGTCTCAACATATGACATCACCTCAGAAATATTCTCCTGAGACTGAGCTGAAGGTGTTTATGGCCTCAGAAATATTCTTCTGAAACTGGGCAAAAGGTGCTGTGACCTCAGAAATACTCTCCTGAAACTGAGCTGAAGGTGCTTATGGCCTCAGAAATATTCTTCTGAAACTGGGCTAAAGGTGCTATGACCTCAGATATATTGTTCTGAAACTGAGCTGAAGGTACTTCTATGATAATTTCAGATTCAATTTCAACAGATCATTGCACAAAATTGAGAGTTATGTTGTTTGGTATCATTTCACTGAATAACTGTTAGATCTTGGAAGTAATGTCTGCATTTACAAGACAACTACACACTGTAATCTTAATCTCTGTTACACGGTTCCAAGCAGAACCGGAGATACAACTGAATTGGTAAATCATTGGATCTAGTGATGAGGAATCATAAATTTCACATTTTCATTGACCAATGTTTTTACTGCTTGTCACATTATATGGAACAGCAATTTCCTCAAAATATATACCCAAGAATGACGTATGCGTAACAAACACAAGCATGCATTATGCATAAGAAAATATGATACTCAGAAACCAACGTCTGCAGCACCAAGCAGAACTTCTTGAAGCCGTAACTCCGACCTGGCATATGGCAGTGACATGACTAATCACCAACAGTGCCACTAAGTTAATTTCTCATTTCTGTTGTGTGGCCTTCAGGCTACAGCAGTTTGTTGACTTTGTGCAAAACTGTATTTGGCCAAAAAGCCTTATTCACAAACTACAATCGGTCTCGATTAGTGCTATTTTTGCATCGCAAAAATGAAAATACAGCAAGAAGTGATTTGATTGGCAGAGACACAGCAGGCATCCAATGAAATTACTTACCCTCCTGCTGATGGCATATGACTATTGCGAATGAGTCACTTCCCTTTCATTTAAAAATTGATTGAAACTTTTGTGTTGGTGAATTGGTTACAAAAACAAGTTCATTATTATTCAAATGTTTTTAAAATCAAGGGAAAATAGGTCTGGCAGGTTATATAAAACAAGAGATAAACTGGTATTGCCTAATGCTGAAGACCAATGTCAGGAAACACTTTTCTTTCAAGACTGGTTTCGGTGTCATGGTTGTGGATCTGCTTGGCCAGGATTTTGTTTATGGTACTGTGTAACATGGAACATTATGGATCCGGCTTTAAAACATTTTCTAATTGAAACAAATGTGGTGTCATACAAACAGTTAAAAGAGAGTTAAGGGACCGAGCACGTGTTAAGGTTTTTGTTTTTGTATGCTGTTTAGGTGCTTGGGTTCAGAAATGTTTGATGTGCAGTCATTCATTTTCTGCATGACCCCTCTCCACATCTTTGTGTCATTATTCCCCTGAAAAAAATGCAATGATAGCTTTCTGTGTTTCTTTCAGTCCTCTTTTTCCACTTCTAATATGCTGTCATACTTTTTCATGGCCCACCCCCTAATCCTGACTCATTTTGCTCCGCCCTCTTCCTTGCAACAAATGACTGGTCCCTAATGCAGTATAGAACTAATGGTCTTGCATTTCAGAATTGTGCCATTCATACAAGAAAGCCACAATTCACTCACCTCTATGACATGATATATACATTATTTAGGGGGACTGATTAACTTGCGTGGGAATGTAATCCATCCTATTATAACTGCACCTTAGTGGTTTCAATGTGCCAGACATATTTTTCTAGTACAAGCTTGATAAACAGTTTTTCGAGTTATGAAAACCATTTGCATTAATTTCAGAAGGAAAACCTGAACCTTGTTACAAGTTAGCGCCACTACTCATTCGTCTTGACAATGGGTTTTTCTTGTGACCAAGTAATCTTGGGTCCCCCTGGACTTGCAACATGAGCTAGCCAACAGTTTGAAACACAAATGTTGTCGCACATACTAATGGATATTTCTTGATCCCATTGAAGTCTGCATAACATCCAAGCGTCTCATCATGTCAGCTGACCAAGGGATATTGGGCACTCTTTGACCAGGATTCCTCCAGATTTGCTTGAAAGGACATCAGCTTACCATATTGATGAACGTTGACTCCTAAACCAATTGCAGGAATTGTGGTAACAAGGCATTAACTTGAATTATTGTCTGACCTACAAATGCTTCCATGCGTCCAGGGATGCTTTGGAACCTTTCGGGTTATCGCTGGTGTTTCAAGTTTACTGATATACTGTGACGAGAGCTTAAGAACATTGGGACTGTTATTGCAGAACATAATTTATGCTATACCAATAATTTGTAACAGTGGTTGAATCCAACTCTTAAGTCAGTTTTCCAGATGATGGATGTAAAAAAAACTTTCTAAATGTCAGAAACTTCGACTCCTCCTGTAGATACATTACAATCTTTCTGCTGTGAACATTTTTTGTGCCAATTTCTATTGCTGTGAAATCATACAATCTTTATTTTCTATATCAGCGTATATATAATCTATATCAATAGTTTGTATAAAAAGTCATTTTGTAAAAAGGGATAAAATAAGTAAGCTTGTATTTGGTTGACTTTTTTACATATATTTTGTCAGGTCTGTGAACAAGACATTATCCTTTGTGTTTTTATCAGTGTGCAGTCAGTACATCAGGATTGTGCACCATTACAAACAAACTGACCAAACAAATGTGACATTTTGTTAGATAAGGACATAATGCTGATTGTTTGAATGTTAATTTACCGGGGTGAAGAGTAATTGCTAATTTATTCATTAGTTAGTCATTATTACTGTAGTTTCTCAACAAATGGGATTTTTGGTCAGTAGTCAGATCCCCTGAATGCCAATAACACAGACCACTTGAGTTGGCCATCATGAAGCATTTTACAGATGTGACTCTCTGACCTTGACCTTGACCTTATACCAAAACCTGTATCCAGAAGCAGAAAGGTCAAGTGGGATTTGGTGCAGATTTCTTATCATTTCAATATGTTAATTCAGCTATGATATTTGAGGATTTAAGAACAAATCCTAGGGGAAATTCGGGTGTATTTTAAAGAACAAATAACTCCTGTGTCAAAACTCATAATTTTGTTTTCTTCAGCATGGACACAGAATGTTATTCAACCTGCACAGTTTCACAGAAAAATGTTAAGTGTGCAGACCAGTGATGTAACCTCAGACACATAGCAGAAAGCCACTAGACTATAGGCCTTGTTCTTCTCAGAAGTGAAAGCTTCGTACTATAATCCTGTTATAAATAGAACCCGTGAATATCTGGGTTGAATTGATCTTCAGTAACCCATGCTTGTCGTAAGAGGCCACTAAGGTGATCGGGTGGTCAGGCTCGCTGACTTGCTTGACACATGTCATCATATCCCATTTGCTCATGCTGTTGATCACTGGATTGTCTGGTCAGACTCGATTATTTACAGGCCACCACCATATATGTGGAATACTGCTGAGTGCCCCGTAAAACTAAACTCACTCACTGTTATAAATAGTAAATATCCTCATATGATATAGGTGTTAAATGATTTTTTCCCTGGATGAAATTTAAAAGTTGTATATAAGATACAACTTGAATATGAAATAGTTGGCTCCACTACTTTGTTATTTCACCCATCTTGTTTGAGAATGAATGAAAACCATGGAGCTAGAGAATGTTGCCTAACTGTTTGACAAGAACCGTTAGCCTGCTACAAGATGAAAGAGGCAGCTTTATGTAGCCAGAGTCAGGGCAGGGTTGTAATGGGAGCCTGTTTGTGTCTGTGAATACCACTGGAGGGAGCCAAACAGCTTGATGTCTTATGTTGTGATTCATAATCATCTTCACAATGAGTGATTGATTCATTGATACTGTTATTATTCACCTTCAGACCAACATGGTTTACAAGACATCATTAGATGATCGGCTGAATTTGTTTACAAGAAGCTTTTCATGATTGAATGATCTTCATGACTTAAAACAATTGGAGGAAAATATAAACCTTTTTGATCAATGCAGTTTCTTCAAAGTAAAAATCATTGTGGTTATAGAACTGCTGACATACATGATCTCTTTCTCATACAGCCAAAAAGGAAGAATTCATTGGAAAGTATTTTTAGCATTGTGCCTGTTCTGTTTATTCTGTTAACCCTGTTTACTTACGAATACACATAAGGTTAGTGAGTGGTACATTTACCATTTTTCGTTATCATCTTGTCTGGTACATCTTGTTAAGTTGGCTCATCTTGTATCATGCTAAAAAAAGTAATCCTCCGTTCTTGTTACTTTAACACGTTCATTTCTAACTTGGCTCATGCTTTCTCTCACACTTGAGCTTGAAATTAAATAAAACCAATCTAATGCTTCCTTTAAATACATGTTTGGCATATACCAGCAATTAAAATCATGGTCTACTTGATGTTTTAATCAAATCAGAAGACTTGGGGAGTGGGTGGAAGCCTTATAGGAATTGGCCTTCTGAGAAGTGAATGCTTATGTGGTAAAATGTCCTTGTTGACATGGATACATTCATCCTAGAAAACCCGATATCACTGCTTCATTCAGTTGTACATTAAAACAAAAATAACATTCCATAATCATGAGAAATATCTATTACAAGCAGAATCCATTGTACTGTTGTGACAATATGCAATAGGCTTAGAGATGAGGTGTTTGCAAAAAGGTGAGAATATCCTATCTTACCAGTGCCATATATCACAAACACAAGCATGGCAAGTTAAATGTTCTTCTGAACAAACACAGCAACATAAGGAAAAAATAGGGAATTGCATCGGACATCTTGTTTAGGCACAGATGCATCAACGTTTGAAATGCACTCCACATGTCTACAATAAAAGAATTGAAAGTATACTAAGGCTTTAAATTCTTACCTGATCAGATAACATTTGAGCAAGCGTTGTATGACTCTTTTGAAAAAAAGAGCCTGCTTGATTGGCCCTTAAAGCTTTGAAATATGGACACCATAGGCTGTAGTTTCTGGAATATAGATCAGCATAAAGGGAAATTAACTGCTGGAAAGTTTCAGTTTGAAAAAATTCAGTGTAACTTAAAGGGATGTCTATTTTAAACATTGTGTCATTTGAATCAGAAGCTATGTTGGTAAATGGGCCCTGACTATTCTTCACAACAGAATGATGGTATGCTGCCGTAGACAGTTGTCGATGTAAACTTGTTGGCATCACATAGTAATCAAAACTCTCCGCAGTGTTAGTGGTGAAATCCCTGCAAGTCACAATATAGATATAGAGGTGAATCCTCAAACTGATCATGGGATTTTAGCCAGGACTCACTCAGAATATTTTCAGCACCAAACATGCTCATAAGTTTCACCACAGCAGGTCTTGTTCCCACATCAAGCTGCTATATAGAAAATCTCACTCTTGTGTCTACTGATATCAATTATATCAACACAAGTTGATAAAGTTACAAATATCCCAGGCTTGCCGAGGATATTTTTACTTTTATCGAGCATTGATATAATTGATATCAGTAGACATGAGGGTGAGATTCTATTTATCATTACAAATCACTCTTCATTACTTTTCAATGAAAAATGTAAATCTCTGAACATGGTACTACCATTAGACTTGCAGTGCAGAGAACACATAGCATTGTGACATCATCAAGTTCATGATGTCATAGCATTGTCAGGGCATTGTACAAAATCTACTGTCAAAACGATATCTCGTAGCAGATATCATTCGATCTCACACAAGCAATATCTCCTGTGGAACACAGTTTTGGGTGATAAAATGCTATGCACTATGAAACTTTAATACTGTTCAAAGTGACCGTAAGATCCTTATATGCTCACATATTCAACTTAATATAACTTTTGAAAATGTACTTTTCAATGTCACTATTTCATATGCGCAGATCATTTTAATAGTTATTGATGCATAAAAGAATAAAGAGGTGTATGACTTTTTTAACCACTCCTCACACACCACCAGCCTATCGGTCCAGATTGTAAACTGTCTGCCCAAATAACAGAAGCACCACTATTGACCCGAGTCACTTGCTGTTGAGTAACATTTCATGTAAGCGCTCCTAATGCAGGGGGCCCGGCCAGCATATTATCGGACTTCATTGTGTAAATCCTTTTTGTATTTTAGGCCGTATTGTAACCCTACGTAAACTCGGAAATCAGGTCAGATTGAGGTATAGAGATTTTTGCTTAATGTTTCTCTCTGGAATCAAAGACATAAATCAAGTTCAAACAGTCCAATATTTTTAAGTGCTTATATTTGTTAGGGATTATTTTGTTAACTTTGATAATTGTGGATCAATTCAGGGCCTGACCAATCTTATTTGAGATTTACAGAAACGCCTGCTTTCAATTTGGCAAAAGTAAGGGAAAAGAGAATATGTGCTGAAAATATAATATATTGCTTTTTTAATCATTTTCTTTTGAGGAAGGTTATTTTGGAGATTATGTTTTACATATAATTATATCTTAAGTATATTTATATTTTGCCTGTTACCTCTTGGCGTTCTGATCCTGAGAATCAGTAAAACATCTAAGAGAATTGGTGTGGCCTTAATGTGTTCAGAAGAACAGCTTGGTTGCTGAAATGGTCAGCCATTCGTCAGTGCAATGATTCCAAGAAGGTATAATTAGTTTTATTCAGACACTTAACCACATCATATGGTCAGTTGGTCAATAAATGCACACACTATGACAAGGTATATTTGTAAAATGGCAACCTATTCAAGCTTAATTTAGAGTCATATATGCATATTAACCCAAGCAGCTTTCACATCAAACATTGCTGGACTCACAGTCACCTCCGTCCACTTTCAATAATCGCTACAGTCATCAAGCAGAAACTTTGTTTAAGATGTAAAGGAAAATTGATTCAGTCGCCAATCTTGGTCATTTACCAATTGGTTCTGTTTGATTCTCCGAAAAGAGCCGGAAATCAGATTTAGGCAACATTTCTGGTGCTACAGCATATTTATTGTCATGGAGCTGTCAATTTGAAATTATTCAAAAGCCAGAATGCCATTTTGCTGAAGTATAGTACTGGGGCCAAGAGCAGGTAGCAGGTCAAAAGGGCCGCAAGAAAGTCAAAAGGGCCACAAACCCCTAGTCAAAAGGGCCACATCAAAAAGTCAAAAAGTCAAAAGGGCCTCAGACCCCAAGTCAAAAGGGCCCCATATAAAAAAAAAATAATTATAACATTTTTTTTATACCCGGTAAGTATTATAGTAAAAGGTTATACATCTATACAATGTATATTTTATGCATACTAGTCCTGTTTTTAATAGATATTTTTTTCAATATTAGAAATGATGACAAACAATAGATAGACAAATAGACAAATGCACACTGAAGTCTCCAACATTAGAGAGAAATGACCGACTTTCTATACTGACAGATACAGCAGCATCTTGAGTGGTCTGACACATGTGACAGCTAAAAGGAAAACGATCCCCACTGTCCACAAGCTGTGAAAACTAGCACTGGTCTCTTGATACTCCTGTGTCGCATGTCCTGTTGGACCGTCTCGTGCAACAATCACACTTGATGGCATGCTGGTTCTTCCTCACTGTTTTCAAACACTTCACACACTTTACTGCCATAGTAGAGGGAAGCGATATCAAAAACAAGTCTGTCCATGATTTTATTGTCACACATTGACACAGAGTCAGCACAGTGAGGTTAAACCTGTCAGTTGTAAGGTTTAATAACAAAGAAAACAATACTCTAAAATATTCTGACAGTATTCACTGAAGAGCAGAGCAAACAAGACATCTAAGGGATTAGCGACAGCTTACATGATTGTCAAAACACAAATATGGCATGAAAGGAATATATTGTGTATAAGTGTTTTTGTGTAATTTTGTAGTTTCTTACTGGCATGTGGTACTTTTGTTAAATGCATTTCTCTGCCAAAGTATTTGTCATAATCATAAATGACAAGTGTTTTTATACTGAAATGAAATAAATAACCATTACATTCATCTATTGTTTGTCATTATTTTCTTTCTAATATTGAAAAAAATATCTATTAAAAACAGGATTAGTATGCATAAAATATACATTGTATAGATGTATAACCTTTTACTATAATACTTACCGGGTATAAAAAAATTGTTATAATTATTATTTTTTTTATGGGGCCCTTTTGACTAGGGGTCTGAGGCCCTTTTGACTTTTTGATGCGGCCCTTTTGACTTTTTGATGTGGCCCTTTTGACTAGGGGTTTGTGGCCCTTTTGACTTTCTTGCGGCTCTTTTGACTTTGTTTTGTGGCCCTTTTGTCATGCGGCCCTTTTGACTAGGACCCCCAAGAGCATACAGAGTGTAATTATTATCTATAGTGTACTTTACGCAATCCAGGTTACTCTTGCTTATTTGAACAGTCGGTGTTATCAGCTTTGCTGTTTGACTGGAGTGAAAAATTAGACTGTGATAATATTTACTGTATGTCTAAGTTGGGAGTGTATATTGGTGGCTTTATGCTTCCATTGCTGGCAGTAATGAAGGAGAACCTGTCTTCTTGTGTGCCTGTTCTTGATCAATCTGTCAGGATTTCCGACAATTTGATTTTAATGCTCTTATTTGACATTGGATTAAAGGAATAAATTGCAGGATTGATAGTTGAGGGTTTAATTAATTCTTGTTTTGTTAAATAAATTCCATTAAAGGTTATGTTTGCTCTGAGGTATTCTAATTAACAGAAAACATTTTGACAGCATCTTTGTCTTTGCTGGCTAGGTTTAACAGATTAGTGCTGAAAAAAGAACTGAATCGTTCCTTAGGTAAATAGCTTTTCAGTAACATCAGGCTTCTAATGCAGTAATGTTAGTTTTTTTATATGAAACTTTACTTTGAACAGACATTGATATTATTAATGAGCTAATAAGGTCCATTTGTTTGTTTTGGGATGAAATATTAACATTTCTTGTTGATGTCAGTGAGTGTGTTAAAGATAAAAACATTCCTATCCTCATCTCCTCCTCCACCCTCTTCTCCACAACCCTGATTCTCCTCTACCCTCATCTCCACAACCCTGATTCTCCTCCACCCTCATCTCCACAACTCTGATTCTCCTCCACCTTCATCTCAAAAACCCTGATTCTCCTCTACCCTCATCTCAACAACCCCTATTCTCTTCCACCCTCATCTCCACAACTCTGATTCTCCTCCACCCTCATCTCCACAACCCAGATTCTCCTCCACCCTCATCTCTACTACTCTGATTCTCCTCCACCCTCATCTCCACAACCCCTATTCTCTTCCACCCTCATTTCCACAACCCAGATTCTCCTCCACCCTCATCTCCACTACTCTGATTCTCCTCCACCCTCATCTCCACAACCCCTATTCTCTTCCACCCTCATCTCCACAACTCTGATTCTCCTCCACCCTCATCTCCACAACTCTGATTCTCCTCCACCCTCATTTCCACAACCCAGATTCTCCTCCACCCTCATCTCCACTACTCTGATTCTCCCCCACCCTCATTTCCACAACCCAGATTCTCCTCCACCCTCATCTCCACTACTCTGATTCTCCTTCACCCTCATCTCCACAACCCTGATTCTCCTTCACCCTCATCTCCACAACTCTGATTCTCCTCCACCCTTATCTCCACAACCCTGATTCTCCTCCACCCTCATCTCTACAACCCCATTTCTCCTCCACCGTCATCTCCACAACCCCAATTCTCCTCCACCCTCATCTCCACAACTCTGATTCTCCTCCACCCTCATTTTCACAACCCTGATTCTCCTCCACCCTCATTTTCACAACCCTGATTCTCCTCCACCCTCAGCTCCACAACCCTGATTCTCCTCCACTCTCATCTCCACAACCTAGATTCTCCTCCACCCTCATCTCTACAACCCAGATTCTCCTCCACCCTCATCTCCACAACTCTGATTCTCCTTCACCCTCATCTCCACAACTCTGATTCTCCTCCACCCTCATCTCCACAACCCTGATTTTCCTCCACCCTCATCTCCACAACCCCGATTCTCCTCCGGCCTCATCTCCACAACTCTGATTCTCCTCCACCCTCATCTCCACAACCTCAATTCTCCTCCACTCTCATCTCCACAACCCCAATTCTCCTCCACCCTCATCTCCACAACTCTGATTCTCCTTCACCCTCATCTCCACAACCCAGATTCTCCTTCACCCTCATCTCCACAACTCTGATTCTCCTCCACCCTCATTTTCACAACCCTGATTCTCCTCCAGCCTCATCTCCACAACCCAGATTCTCCTCCACCCTCATCTCAACAACTCAGATTCTGCTCCACTCTCATCTCTACAACCCAGATTCTCCTCCACCCTCATCTCCACAACTCTGATTCTCCTCCACCCTCATCTCCACAACCCTGATTCTCCTCCACCCTCATCTCCACTACTCTGATTCTCTTCCACCCTCATCTCCACAACCCCTATTCTCTTCCACCCTCATTTCCACAACTCTGATTCTCATCCACCCTCATCTCCACAACCTGATTCTCCTCCACCCTCATCTCAACAACTCAGATTCTGCTCCACCCTCATCTCCACAACTCTGAATCTCCTTCACCCTCATCTCCACAACTCTGATTCTCCTCCACCCTCATCTCAACAACTCTGATTCCCTTCCACCTTCATATCCACAACCCTGATTCTCCTCCACCCTCATCTCACAACCCTGATTCTCCTTCATCCACATCTCCACAACCTAGATTCTCCTCCACCCTCATCTCCACAACCCTGATTCTCCTCCACTCTCATCTCCACAACCCAGATTCTCCTCCACCCTCATCTCCACAAATCTGATTCTCCTCCACCCTCATCTCAACAACTCTGATTCCCCTCCACCTTCATATCCAAACCCTGATTTTCCTCCACCCTCATCTCCACAACCCTGATTCTCTTCCACCTTCATCTCCACAACCCCAATTCTCTTCCACCCACATCTCACAACCCTGATTCTCCTTCATCCACATCTCCACAACCTAGATTCTCCTCCACCCTCATCTCCACAAATCTGATTCTCCTCCACCCTCATCTTCAGATTCTGTTTCTACCTTATTTCCACAATGATTTCCCTACTCCCAAAACACTGTGTCTACCCCCATCTCCATGACTTTGCTTCTACCCCAATGAATTTCTCCTACTCTTCTCCACACCCCTATCAGTCATATGTCCACCTGTTTTGAATGTACAGAGACTGATTCATCTTCAATTCATTTAAATGAACCTGTCCATGTTGACTGACTCACTGAGTTTGGTTTTTTATGCCGCTTTAAGCAATATTCCAGCAACATCACGGGGGGACACCAGAAATAGGCTTCACACATTGTACCCAAGTGGGGATTCGAACCCGGGTCTTCGGCGCGATGAGCCAACGCTTTAACCACTAAGCTACCCCACAGCCCCCCATGTTGACAATCCTCTTTGGTAACACACATTGTCTTCTCACAGGTTTTTCACATCATATTTAGGTTTTGTTTTTCGCATCAATTTTATAGAAACAACACTGGTACGAATAAAGCAGTAATGTGTAATTTTTCAACAAGAGCAAAAACTATGTTATGTGCCCTTAAAGCACCAACAACATTTAGTTATTACTAGGATCATACATAAGCAATCATTGTCTCAATGGTCCGTTCTAAGTAACTACATATATTACACAAATGGTTTTCTTTTCAACCCAAATCCTCTTTAGTGAGGTAAATACATTTCTTTTCATGAAGGTTGAAAAAAAGTTCCATCTAGCAATGACTTTCAGTGATATTTTTGGCTGACAATGATACATGATATATATAGATGTACAAATCTTTGACATAGATGTATGGTGGGAGTCTTAATTCTTACCATGAAATAAGTTTGGTGAAAACAAGAATCTTCCTGTCCACGTTCCTTCACAGGTCAGGTCATCATATTTATTCTCTCTTTTGAGATCAGCAGCTTGAAATTTCCTTTTTCATCATAATTAGTCAACACAAATTGCCCTGGAATGTCATGGTTTAGTCAATATATGTTCGATCTCCTGCTCCCCAAGTGGTGTTTGTCTACAGTACTTAACAACCAGATATAGGAAATGACATACTTGTCACAATAGCACTGGTCAGATGACATCCAGCTCTGATTGTATATTTCAAAGGATTGTCTATGATTAAGGTCATATTGCGTCTTTACTTATCATATTTACCATGCCTCTGAGGACTGTAGGATGTGGTTGCGAAATCGACAATTGTACATTTCACTTAATGAGTAGTGTGTGTCTGCGAGCAACGAGCGAGCACTAAAGGTCACCTTTGTAGAGGAAGGTCACACTCTGGCTGTTGGCGGCCTCTAATTTCCTGTATTTTGACATATTATATGTTTTTCAGCAGTGACGACTCTCATTGGCCATAATGGCGGAAACAGAGGAAAATATTCAGCTAATATTGCCGTTAGTCATCCAGGGTTCGTAGCCATTGAGATGGATATAATGCTGTCTGGTTTCAGCCATAACAAGGAAGATGTTTATGAATAAAACCAAATTCTTGTTACTTGAACTGATTGTTTTACATACAATCTACAAAAAAAGTGATTTTATACACAAAACAAAATTATTGACTCTAGTGAATTTGTTAGCTGTTAAGTGTTTAATAATGTTATTGATCCTATTCATTTTCAACATATTCTTACTCCCATCCCACAGATTTATTGGGTATTTTAACTAACAATAGCCAATATTAAAAATGATTCCGCTGAAAATAAATGTTTTGGGTCAATGAGGATATTCAGATCTGTTTTTGTGTGTAGCTCATCTGGAACTTCGTATAGTTATTGTCTCACACTGAAAAACAACAACAGTAGATGCAGAGGGAGGTTGTGTCACATATGCTCAGATAACTGATATGACGAGCAGTTATTGAAAGCAACATTCAATTTAAAACTGTGACATGTAATGGAATTATTGTGTACAATTTGAAATAAAGTTACATGAATGGTGTCATCAATAGATCCATATTGTAATCCTGTGTTAACCTTTGTGGAATAAAACCCCATGGTTTCAGTACTCATATCTTTATCCAAGCTAAAGTCAAACATGGAGGAATAATATGTAGGAATGAATAAAACATCATGGCTTGTAAGGCATTTACTGATTTTCACAAATAAAAATCAATAAAGCAAAATAGACTATCATCAGTTAAAAAAATGTTTAATGCCATTAAGTCTTGGAACCCCATTAAGCATTAAATTACATCACAAAGTATTTTCATGACAAAGGATAAACTCCCCATCACCTTCTATCTTCAAAAGAACATGTCTTATTCAGCACACCATTTCTATTTAGACTCTTAGCAGTGTGTGAGTTATTTCCAAAAATGTACAGCTGTGAGGAGTTTATGCAAGCAAATTCCACTGTGATGAAAAGCCAAGCTGGACATGCAATTTAAAAATAATACAGATTGGTTTGCGTATCATGTGCAGGAATAAACTACATCAATGAAGAGGATATATGTGAAATTTATGCTGAACAATATCTGGACAAGATGATTTACTATTGAAATTGTTCTGCAAGGCATAGTTTTATGTGCAGAGATTAAGATTACCTTTTGTAATTTCTCATAAACCTTGCTGGAAATAGAAATCAGCACTCCACACATTTCCTCCCCGATCTCCTGACAATGATGTAACCTAAAGGATCTTGCTGCAGTTATGTCAAGAAATGGGGTCTGAAACTATTGTTTTACCTGAAGTAGAGGCTTTGCTTTGTTGGATTGAAAAGACAGTGCTTGCTGACAGATGCTAATCAAACTGCTACAACTGTCTTTTATGATAAAATGTATGGAGTTTGTGATATATGCATCTATTCTTCACATCAGCAAAGTTTCTTCTCAAGGCATCTGTAGTGGCAATGATCATTGTTGCTGAAAATACTGTCAATGGTGAGCTCCAGATCAGTTTACATATGATTTCTCTGAAATCAATGTGAACAGTATTGAAATTTTAAAAATGTTACAATGAGCACTGTTTATTGCCAGATAATGTAACAACAGGTTTAACTAGATGACTCCAGTACAGAGCTGTTAACATGTTATTATCCCCCGCCATGAAATGGGAGGGGGATATAGGTTTGAGATCTGTCTGTCCGTCCATCTGAGATGATGGGGACAGATTTTCTCAGAAACCATTATAGATAGGGAAACAAACTTTGATAGGTGTTTTCAGGACAATGAATGCCTTGATGGAGTTCGAAATCTGAAACCATGTTACAATTTGTTACAGAGTTATGGCCCTTGTTATGCATTTCTTGACTTAGTTCATGTTCCCATTTAACCCATTTAAGATTCCCAGATTTTCCCATTTAACAGCTTATGTATCGCTATGTGTAGGAAGAATTAATAGTTGTCAAAATAGGAACAGAACACTGTGGCGGTGGATATTGATGACCATGTCTTCTTGTTTCCAGTGTTACCTGCTCACACTGATGTCTGCATTGTTAAAAATAACTCAATGGTGGCATGTTTGATGTCATTCCCCTCTACACAGTGTTAATTTGGGAGAAAATAGTGTACACTGTACACAAAACAACTTTCTGTTTCAAGTATGGGAAGTGAACACATATATTGATATGGTTCTAAGACACATAGAGACTACAGGAGATGCTCTTCTCCCCTACTGGATGATGATGCTATCATGTCATGTGCTGCAAGTGTGGCATTTCCAGTGGGAAGCACAATGGCATTCATCACCAATAAATGACAGTTCCAGTTTCTGTCCTGTCAGTTTGGTACCAAATGTATATTATTATCAGTTCCAATGCAGCAAATGTTTCCAGCAAAGAAAAAACTAACACATTGAAAATGCTTTGTTTATTTATGTTTATGTTTAAAAAATCCTTACAATCCATATAACAACTAATAAAAATGCCTAACTGGAATATTTTTGCATTCTGGGGCTAGTGTTTTATGATATGAATGATTTCTAAAAGTTATTGAAAAGTAGTTTCTTTATATTTTGGTCTAGTCCATAAATGTAAGGGATAATGACTTCAACATGCCAATCCATCTGAACATTTTGGGTCATATAAATATCACTGCTGTCCAAAACATTCTGTGAGATGGGTCAAACTTGCATGTAATGATAACATTCTAAATCATTCTTCGATTTCACTATCACTATTTAAAATGCTAACAAACAATGCCAGCCCTTGTGTTGACCTCACCTGTCATACATTGTCTGTAGTGCTATGCCAGTCTCTGTGTGGGCCTCACCTGTCATACATTGTCTGTAGTGGTATGCCAGTCTCTGTGTGGGCCTCACCTGTCATACATTGTCTGTAGTGGTATGCCAGTCTCTGTGTGGGGTTCACCTGTCATACATTGTCATTAGTGGTATGCCAACCCCTGTGTGGGGTTCACCTGTCATACATTGTCTGTAGTGGTATGTCTGTCTGTAGTGGTATGCCAGTCCTTGTGTGGGCCTCACCTGTCATACATTGTCTGTAGTGGTATGCCAGTCCTTGTGTGGGCCTCACCCATCATACATTGTCTATAGTTGTATGCCTGTCTGTAGTGGTATGCCAGTCCTTGTGTGGGCCTCACCTGTCATACATTGTCTGTAGGGTATGCCAGTCCTTGTGTGGGCCTCACCTGTCATACATTGTCTGTAGTGGTATGCCAGTCTCTGTGTGGGCCTCACCTGTCATACATTGTCTGTAGGGTATGCCAGTCCTTGTGTGAGCCTCACCTGTCATACATTGTCTGTAGTGGTATGTCTGTCCTTGTGTGGGCCTCACCTGTCATACATTGTCTGTAGTGGTATGCCAGCCCTTGTGTGAGCCTCACCTGTCATACATTGTCTGTAGTGGTATGTCTGTCCTTGTGTGGGCCTCACCTGTCATACATTGTCTGTAGTGGTATGTCATGTATTGTCTTGTGGTATGCGGAGCCTCACCTGTCATACATTGTCTGTAGTGGTATGTCTGTCCATGTGTGGGCCTCACCTGTCATACATTGTCTGTAGGGTATGCCAGTCCTTGTGTGGGCCTCACCTATCATACATTGTCTGTAGTGGTATGCCAGTCCTTGTGTGGGCCTCACCTGTCATACATTGTCTGTAGTGGTATGCCAGTCCTTGTGTGAGCCTCACCTATCATACATTGTCTGTAGTAGTATGCCAGCCCTTGTGTGGACCTCACCTGTCATACATTGTCTGTAGTGGTATGCCAGTCCTTGTGTGAGCCTGCCAGTCCTTGTGTGAGCCTCACCTATCATACATTGTCTGTAGTGGTATGCCAGTCCTTGTGTGAGCCTCACCTATCATACATTGTCTGTAGTAGTATGCCAGTCCTCTGTGTTGACCTCACCTGTCATACATTGTCTGTAGTGGTATGCCAGTCCTTGTGTGGGCCTCACCCATCATACATTGTCTATAGTTGTATGCCTGTCTGTAGTGGTATGCCAGTCCTTGTGTGAGCCTCACCTATCATACATTGTCTGTAGTGGTATGCCAGTCCTTGTGTGAGCCTCACCTATCATACATTGTCTGTAGTAGTATGCCAGCCCTTGTGTGGGCCTCACCCATCATACATTGTCTATAGTTGTATGCCTGTCTGTAGTGGTATGCCAGTCCTTGTGTGAGCCTCACCTATCATACATTGTCTGTAGTGGTATGCCAGTCCTTGTGTGAGCCTCACCTATCATACATTGTCTGTAGTAGTATGCCAGCCCTTGTGTTGACCTCACCTGTCATACATTGTCTGTAGTGGTATGCCAGCCCTTGTGTGAGCCTCACCTATCATATATTGTCTATAGTGGTATGTCTGTCCATGTGTGGGCCTCACCTGTCATACATTGTCTGTAGTGGTATGCCAGTCTCTGTGTTGACCTCACCTGTCATACATTGTCTGTAGTAGTATGTCTGTCCTTGTGTGGGCCTCACCTGTCATATATTGTCTGTAGTGGTATGCCAGTCCTTGTGTGGGCCTCACCTGTCATACATTGTCTGTAGTGGTATGTCTGTCCTTGTGTGGGCCTCACCTGTCATATATTGTCTGTAGTTGTATGCCAGTCCTTGTGTGGGCCTCACCTGTCATACATTGTCTGTAGTAGTATGTCTGTCCTTGTGTGGGCCTCACCTATCATATATTGTCTGTAGTGGTATGCCAGCCCTTGTGTGAGCCTCACCTATCATACATTGTC
The DNA here is from genome assembly GCF_003918875.1 of Haliotis rubra. Lineage (NCBI taxonomy): Eukaryota > Metazoa > Mollusca > Gastropoda > Lepetellida > Haliotidae > Haliotis > Haliotis rubra. The sequence goes on from NW_025767501.1 coordinate 1,324,133, forward strand.
TGTAGTAGTATGTCTGTCCTTGTGGGCCTCTCCTGTCATATATTGTCTGTAGTGGTATGCCAGTCTCTGTGTGGACCTCACCTGTCATACATTGTCTGTAGTGGTATGTCTGTCCTTGTGTGGGCCTCACCTGTCATATATTGTCTGTAGTGGTATGCCAGTCTCTGTGTGGGCCTCACCTGTCATACATTGTGTGTAGTGGTATGCCAGTCTCTGTGTGGGCCTCACCTGTCATACATTGTCTATAGTGGTATGCCAGTCTCTGTGTGGACCTCACCTGTCATACATTGTCTGTAGTGGTATGTCTGTCCTTGTGTGGGCCTCACCTGTCATACATTGTCTATTGTGGTATGCCAGTCTCTGTGTGGACCTCACCTATCATACATTGTCTGTAGTGGTATGCCGCCCAGCTGAAATGAGCAGGCAAAAGACCATGGTATACCATGGTATACCATGGTAGACCATGGTTCACAGACCATGGTTGACCATGGTGTATCATGGCTTACCACGTCCGGTAAATGGCACCACAGTTTACCATGGTCAAAAGAGACCATGGTCTACTATGGTGAAAAAAAGACCATGGTGTACCATGGTCAAAAGAGACCATGGTATACCATGGTCTACCATGGATTACCATGGTAAAAAAAGACCATGGTCTATCATGGTTTAACCACGTGCGGTAAATGGCACCACAGTTTACCATGGTAAGATAAGACCATGGTCTACCATGGTCAACCATGGTAAAAAGAGACCATGGTATACCATGGTCTACCATGGATTACCATGGTAAAAAAAGACCATGGTGAATCATGGATTTATAAACCACACGGTAAATGGCACCACGGTTTACCATGGAAAAATGAGACCATGGTGTGCCATGATCTACCATGGTAAAAAGAAACCATGGTGTACCATGGATTACTACTGAAAAACTGAGACCATGGTCAGTATACCTGTTCGGTAGATGGCACAACAGTTTACCATTAGAATACCATTATTTAGACTATGGTAAGAAACCAACCGCGCCATACCACAATATATACATTGTAGTCACATACACCATGGCAGAGAGATCAATTAGAATATTGGGTATTGAAAAATTAACATTAAACAAATTCACGCACTGAAAACAAACTGTTCAAATTATGAAGACACATTTTATTGCTGACACTGACAGATTTAAATGAAAGACAACTTGAGGACAGTTGTTGGGAAACCCACAGGGATTGAGGGATATGCTGTGCAACAAGTACAAGTCTAAAGCAAACTAGAATTACATATCCAGTAATGCTGCTAGGGACAAATGGCATGTGGACATGTTCATCATTTTTCAGAGGATATTCTTATCTGTTATTTTAGTCTAAAACATCTTTAGGGCAGCTTGGATGTCAGTCTATATCCAGGAAAATTAACCAATTCAGAACACCATTTCATGCAGTAATATACAATTTCAGAAAGAGTAATCACTTTAGTCTATATGGTTTAGAAGTAGACATAATAAATGAGAGTCACAACCAACAGAGAAATTACAACAGGGCCTTAAAAAAATCTACCTGGAAGTTGTACAAGGGGCATCACAATTTCTCTCAGAAGAAACAGGATGCACACAAGTCTGAAGAACCTTCAGGAAGAGCAGTGGTGACATCACCGAAGATGTCTATATTGGTTCAGGGATATTGAGTGAGTGAGTTTAGATTTACACCACTTTTAGCAATGTTCCAGCAATATCACGGTGAGGGACACCAGAAAGGGGCTACACACATTGTACCCATGTGAGAAATCGAACCCAAGTCTTCAGTGTGAAGAGCAAACGCTCTGGCTCAGGAATAAACTCATCTTGCAGAACTTTATCTTCAGTGTTTCAACATTAGGACCATTTCTTCAGAATCGTCCAGTGGAAATCTGAAAAACACACCAACATTTAATCACAATCATTCTATTTCAAACAGTCTTAAGCAAATATCAAAAAAGTGTTGTTGTTGTTTTTTAAATATATATTTACAGTTGCTCAAAATGTTATATATTTTTAACATATTGCAAATATTTTTTCACCAGACTCTAATTATATTATTCAAAATAATTTCTTTACACTGATGGCAGATTACTTTAAATTATTTTTGTAATATGAAGTGTCTATGCCAAGTAACACAATATGTATTAGAAATTAAAACACAAAATTGGCTTCTAAATAACCATTCATAACCAAATATAATATTCTGAAATGTTTACATTTCCCATTACTTATAATAATCAACATATCATAACATAGAAAAACGTATCTTACTGTAAGTGAAGCTATTTCCACGTTAGGTGAATAGCTAAACGTTTTGGCACAGTCATTTTTGGTTTACAATCAGTAGTTATTCCAAAACTGAATACAAATACGATAGAAAGAAAATGAAATATCCATAAACGTGCCTGTAGCAATTATCTCCCTTTTTATGACCCTTTGAATATATTTTGCTGTCTGTGTAATCTAAGCAAACAAACTGAATCTTTCAGGCTGACCTTTACAAGCCCCGTGAACTTTGACACCATTCCATCACTGATAACTTAACTACAAAAAAGTCATAACGGTCGTTGTTGTTTTTAAAGTACCGTTAGATATTGGTCGTGTGTTAACATAGATATGTAGAACATATTGCACAAAACCCAAATTAACACTGACTTTCCGTTTGAGAGATGTACATTGTATATAAAATGAACACTGCTATATCTTATATCGCCTTTCCGCCATTCTCCTTAAAACTGTTGCTTACCACGCCACCTATGTTCGTATTAAGCGATTCCCGAACATCAAAACAATTTCAATATATCTTCACTCAAAACAGTTTCAATCTTGCTGTTATTTACTTACCGCCATGCTTATGTCCACTGGAATTCAACTTGAGATGTATCCATCGGCACTAAATCTTGTCTATTCCTTTATCATGAGTTCTTGACATATCCATCGCGGGATTATCCTCGAAATCCGTCCATTGCTAATATATTAGGATATTCTTCGCTTGATCGTTGTAGTCTATTGCCAGTGTTGACAAAGTTGTGTTTCGCCTATCACTGGTTTTGGCGCTACCACATATGTCTACGGACAAGTAGCAGCTATGGCATCGGTCGCGCCTCGGGAAACGGTCGCGGTGTCCTCAGATCGCATCATTTACATTCGGCTGGTCCCGAATGGCGCGAGTTGGAAGTTGAAACATACTTTTTAGAAAAGAAAAATTAATTAGTACGACTAGGGATGTATTGTAATTATGTATGTAAAAGGCTGTGTGATTAGTGCTATCCGCTCTTGAAGTCGCAATAAGATTACGTAAGCACGGATGGGCGCAATGGTTTTGCAATCACGCCGATCGAAGTACTTCATAACAACACTACGCAGTCAACAGTGGATAATTTCTCATCTTATTAACAAATAAAGGCAAGAATTACAATATCTAGGCATCACATCAAAATTAGAATTCATAAACAGTAATATTGTCAACGACGGAATCGCTAAAAATATATTCAGCGCATACGCCTTCTTCGTCGATCATAACGCGGAAGAATAGTTTTGCACATATCCCCGCAATAATTTAAATTTCATTAATCTACTTTGATGTAATCTCTTCCGGTCATATTGCACGCTGAACAGGAAGTGACAGTGAAATGTGTTCTGAAATCGGGAGCTTCACCATTAACATTGGCGAAAGACGACTTATGACAAGTATGGGCATGTTTGCCGATCGTGATCACTCACGGGAGAAATTCAATGAAATAAGACGATTTTGACATTGTACTTCCAAATTTTATTTTATGGAGTAAAGATGAAAAAGAAAGAGAATTAAAAATCTTCCACAGCACTAATTGGTTACGCTGTTATTGACAGAAGGTAAGTTTTACGCAGAACTGTCTATGTTTCTAAGACGGATCGTGTTAGGCACAGAATATTGTTTCGCCTTCTGTCGCATGCATTGTTTTGTTGTTGCTGTTTTTTTGGAAAAAAACAACAACTAAAGGCAACCAGGCTGAAAACTAGTAAGACCACGAGAGACGGGTTTACACAGTTCGATGGACAACTTTAGCAAAGGGGACGAGCAAAATTATTTTATTTTCAGATGTACGGAGGGTTAATTTTGTTTTGATTTTCAAGTGTATAAGACGTCCTTTGTACCTTAAATGTTTGTGTGTTTCTGTAGCAACAATGAGAAAGTTAAATTGCGTGAACTGTTCCCGTTGATAATTGTTTTTTATGACATTGTGTTCTTGTATTTTTCATTAAAACACGCGCCATTTTAACATGTCTCTCACCGACGGAAGTGTTCAATTTTAGTTGTTTAATGCACACAGACGTAAGAACAAGGATCTGTAAGATATCTGTCATGAATATTCATTAAAGGCAAACTGTCACTTAGATGTTTTACACACGTCCTTTGTAATGCTATTAGTATAATGCTTTTGTAACACTTCATTGAATGCTCCCGTTATTTTGTTATTCATAAATGAAACACAATGTCATGAAACAGTCAGGATTTTAATTTTAATTTTTTTATTTATCACAGTTTGAAATGTAAAATTGGTCTGTCATGACCATGGTCTACCATAGATTTGTATGTGATGACCATGGTCAACCATTACTTTGTATGAGAACAACACCATGATCTATCATAGTTTTGTCTAAGATGACCATGGTCTACCCTGGTTTCTGGTGACCATGGTCTATAATGACCATGGACTGCTGTGGTATACCATGGTCACCATGGTCTACCATGGGGAGAAATGTTGGTGACCATGGTCTACCATGGTTTCTGGTGACCATGGTCTGCTGTGGTATACCATGGTGACCATGGTCTACCATGGTCTACCATGGTCTACCATGGGGAGAAATGTTAGTGACCACGGTTTAGCATGGTGAACCATGGTAATACCATGGTTTACCGTGGTAAGCCGTGGTTGACCATGGTCAACCATGGTGCCTTTTCAGCTGGGTAAGTCTCTGTGTGGGCCTCACCTGTCATACATTGTCTATAGTGGTATGTCAGTCTCTGTGTGGACCTCACCTATCATACATTGTCTGTAGTGGTATGTCTGTCCTTGTGTGGGCCTCACCTGTCATATATTGTCTGTAGTGGTATGCCAGTCTCTGTGTTGACCTCACCTGTCATACATTGTCTGTAGTGGTATGCCAGTCTCTGTGTGTGGACCTCACCTATCATACATTGTCTGTAGTGGTATGTCTGTCCTTGTGTGGGCCTCACCTGTCATATATTGTCTGTAGTGGTATGCCAGTCTCTGTGTTGACCTCACCTGTCATACATTGTCTGTAGTGGTATGCCAGTCTCTGTGTGGACCTCACCTGTCATACATTGTCTGTAGTGGTATGTCTGTCCTTGTGTGGGCCTCACCTGTCATATATTGTCTATAGTGGTATGCCAGTCCTTGTGTGGGGTTCACCTGTCATACATTGTCTGTAGTGGTATGTCTGTCCTTGTGTGGGCCTCACCTGTCAGATATTGTCTGTAGTGGTATGCCAGTCCTTGTGTGGGCCTCACCTGTCATACATTGTCTGTAGTGGTATGCCAGTCTCTGTGTTGACCTCACCTGTCATACATTGTCTGTAGTGGTATGCCAGTCTCTGTGTGGACCTCACCTGTCATACATTGTCTGTAGTGGTATGTCTGTCCTTGTGTGGGCCTCACCTGTCATATATTGTGTGTAGTGGTATGCCAGTCCTTGTGTGGGCCTCACCTGTCATACATTGTCTGTAGTGGTATGCCAGTCTCTGTGTGGACCTCACCTGTCATACATTGTCTGTAGTGGTATGCCAGTCTCTGTGTGGGCCTCACCTGTCATACATTGTCTGTAGTGGTATGCCAGTCTCTGTGTGGGCCTCACCCATCATACATTGTCTGTAGTGGTATGCCAGTCTCTGTGTGGACCTCACCTGTCATACATTGTCTGTAGTGGTATGTCTGTCTTGTGTGGGCCTCACCTGTCATACATTGTCTGTAGTGGTATGCCAGTCTCTGTGTGGACCTCACCTGTCATATATTGTCTGTAGTGATGGGGAACACTTGTCATACCCCTATTCCGTATGTGGGAGCACCTGTCAGACAGTGGTCATTCTGCAGTTTGTTCACTCATGGTGGACAGTTGGAGGATAGATTAGTCTTCTTGTGAGAAATGACATGTGTATGTACTTGAAGAGATTCTTCATATTGACCCTTATAAATGGTGGTCGCTGATCTATGCCCATGGCATTTTGTAGTTAGTTGAGAGAAGAACTTTATCAATTAGATCTCACTATGATTGTACTTTAGCTCACTTAGTCCATGCATGTTTCAGTCAATCATCATTTTGTGTCTGGCAAATTTCACCCCTGAAACCACTGGATATCTAATTGAGCACAACTCAAATGTTTGTTCAAATGGTTTTAATGATGTTTTTGTCAGTTGAGAAAATGATGAAACAAAGTTTTGAAAGCAAAAAAAAAAATAAGCTGGCTCTTGTCAGTAAGCACATAGCCAAGAGAGACACTATTTCTCATCCCTGATTCCTTCTGATAATGGTCTGATAACAAGGTAAGTATGTATGCATGTGGGTTTCAGCAAGGTGGCAAACATTTAAGATCAGCATGATTGCAGGTTTTCCTCACAGGAGCTGTCGTGCCGTTATTTGACTGCGGTACATCTCCAAGTTTCCACATTATAGCTTTCATAGGAACTTGTCATATGGCTCATCACACTGAATGTTTGATTGCCACCCACCTATAACTGGACATGTCACCATTAGTAAGAACAGAAACATGCCTCATTGTTTGGTTTGTGAACCTATACAGGATTGTATTGCCCATTCCAGTGTCTTGGATTCAGAAAAGTATTAAAATTTTAGTTATGTCAGATAAGGCTTCATTCCTTCAAGCTGAATAAACTCTTTCTGTTGATTGAGTCATATGGCTTTTTTTATCTCATGCAGCTTTGAATAACTTATTAATTTTGACATTTTTCAGCTGCTACATCATTTAGAAATCATATTTATAGCATTTACATCTTATGAAATGCACTTCCTACTTCCTGGTTATCTATTTGAAAACGGAATTCCATTATTTACTAGTTTCAACTTTACTTTAATTATTAGTGATTTTTTCATTTTCCTCTTTTTGAAAGCTATTTCCACTAGGATTTTTCAAAATATTTTGGAACATACGACTAGGGTAATTACTACCACTGGAAAAAAAATCCATCTTTCCAAGCTTGGAAATGTCTTGGAAAGATGATGTTTCCAAGACATTTCCAATTTTGGAAAGATGATGTTTCCAAGACTTTCCAATTTTGGAAAGATGATGTTTCCAAAAATTTCCAATCTTGGAAATATCCGCAAGGGGAGATAACTGGTGGGTGATGGTAAATTATTGTTGTGCATGGGCTAATTGCAATAGTGGCATGGGGCGGCATGAGTGTTTCATGGGGTCGTTAAAGCGACTGGCGGTAGTCTTTGATGTTTGGTGTTGTTTTAGTAATGATTGTTTAAGGGGTTAACGAAAGGATTATCGACTTGACTAGTTGAAATTGCAGTGGTGAACACATTTTAAATGTTCAATGTTTTGGGTGAAAAGTGAATTTTGTCACGTTTAGTTTAGGTATGTGTCATCGTAAGCTTATATCTAGTGAGTGAGAGTTAATTTCGTTACAAGGGCCACCGACCCGTTATACAATTTTGAAGATAACAATACAATCCAGCCATATATAATATTAAGCTGTATGCTAACATGTACAATGTCTCATTTAACCTTATACTCTATATTCGACAACTTTGCTCTTTTTGTCAATGCAAAAAATATAAACTTAGCAAGATTGTTAACAGTTGTAGAATTGCAAGACAATAATAAGTTGATAAATTTAGTTTCACATGGATTATTTATGTAGTATTGTTGTAGCAGGCTGTTTCTCAGATCACAGTAAAATGAACATTCAATAAAGACTTGGTACTCTGATTCAATGGTAAGTACAATACACAGAGGGCAGAATCGCTCATGTTGTTTTATATTTACTTTTCGCCCATATTCAAACATTAAAGGATGGTCTGAACAACAAACTTACTCGAGGCAAAACGAATCGTTAGCGTTGCCATCAATCGTTATGTTGCCCTCCTTAGGGGGGTCGAGTGATGGTGTCACCATGCACTAATTTCAACCGGACCCTGTAGTTCGTGCTAAATGGGTTATGTTTGTGAGTGCGAAGCGAGCGTTGTGGAAGCTTGTAACGATATCTTAAATGTGTTCAGATAAACTTCGCGGAAGTTAAAGAATCAAAACTACTTACTAGTTGTAGTACAATAAATATATGATTGATGACCAAAAAGATTTCCCATGACACAACTTGAAGCATAACGATTTCTTTCTCGGAAGCGAGGTTGTGGTGGAAGTGGCAATAATATTGTAAGTAGTATTATATTGACACCCACCTCGCTTCCACGAGAGAAATTGTTATGTTATAAGATATATGTCATGCAAAATCCTATTTGACATCAATCAAATACAGATTTTACTACCAGTAGAAAGTAGTTTTGATTTTGTAACTCGGTAACAAACTGACCACCCTTGAAGATTCAGTTTAGAATTGGTCTTCAGAAACCCATGCGATTAACTAAGTCAGGTGGTCAAACTTGCTGGCTTGGTTCATGTATGTCAGTGTGTCCTTGTGCTCATGCTCATGATGTCAGTCACTAGTTTGTCTGGTCCAGACTTGATTATTTACAGACTGCAATCATGTATCTGGAAATTTTCGGAGTGCTGTGTTAAACAACAAACAAATATAACAAGCTGACAAATACTCTATACCCGAGGATCCATCAACTTCTCACTTAACCCCAATTTGAAAGATATGGTGAAATTGTTTGGGGAAAGTCATATGTGATTCAATTCTCAAACTTAAGGATCATAACTATGACAAGATCTGAAATATGAACCCATAACCATGAAATCCTGGCAATTCTAAGGGAAATAACTCTGAACAGCAACTTACATCACTGGGACATTCCCCTAGCTCTGCCTTCTCAGAGTCCCAGTGTCCATCAGCATTGGTAGGTCATAATATATATACCATATGCTAAAGACAAACACATAACTAAAAATTCCTTTTTGTTAAATTTAATCATGCACTGTTGTTGCATATTTTGACAAAGATGGACCGCATTGACTTTATAAAGTGTCTGTGTTTTTATAATCAAAATCCAACACTTCTCCCTTGACATTCTCATACATCTGTCAGTTTAGCAGTCAATATCATAATAGTTGTAAACCTATTTAGTGACACTTACTTTTGCCTTGGGTCCATGTGTGGCACAACCGAGCCATCCTACACAGACAGACATCAGGAATCCTTGCAACACTGATGTACCATACAGACAGGGTTTAAATCTAGTTAGTGCCTTAGTTAGAGGGGCTATTTGAGTCCTGAAGGTGATGACTGCCCTCACAATGTGCTATATATACACAAACAAGAGAGGAGGTTTATGCGTGCATGATGTTACAATGGTGAGCCACAGGTCATATAGTCTGATGCTGGCTTCTTGTTCTTATTTACTGATGTTATGTTTGCTTTGGCTTCAGGTACTAAACTGATGAGTAAATTTGTCATAAAATCAAGCCCTGAAGTTCTTTTTTATTGGAATTAAATTTCTGATATGTAATCATTTTTGGTTTGTGGTATTTTCATTTTTCACTTTCTAATATTTCATATATTCTTTACCTTAAAACATATCCAAGAATATGGTCAGCAACCTTTCAGAGAGATGTATTTGCAAAAATTCTTTAGATGTGGTCAGTGTAAAAGAGTCTGAATACTATTATAGAATGGCCGTCTTTGAAATACCCGAAACAGTTGTGTATGTGTGTATCATCCATTGAATTCCCGGTCAGCCTGGGCAGTGCAAGAAGTTCATGGTTCATGTAAGCTTTGGACAGTGTGAGAAGTTTATGGTCCATGTAAACCTTGGACAGTGTGGGAAGTTTATGGTCCATGTAAACCTTGGACAGTGTGAGAAGTTCATGGTTCATTTATGCCTGGGGAGTGCAAGAAGTTCCCAGATATTCTGGGAGTAACATGGTTCCTGTATGGCTGGACAGTGTGAGAAGTTCATGGTTCATGTAAGCCTGGACAGTGCCAGATATTCTGTGAGTAATATGATTCCTGTAAGGCTGGACAGTGCCAGACATTCTGTGAGTAATATGGTTCCTGTAAGGCTGAACAGTGCCAGATATTCTGTGAGTAACATGGTTCCTGTAAGGCTGGACAGTGCCAGATATTCTGGGAGTAACATGGTTCCTGTATGGCTGGACAGTGCCAGACATTCTGTGAGTAATATGGTTCCTGTAAGGCTGGACAGTACCAGATATTCTGGGAGTAACATGGTTCCTGTATGGCTGGACAGTGCCAGATATTCTGGGAGTAACATGGTTCCTGTAAGGCTGGACAGTGCCAGATATTCTGGGAGTAACATGGTTCCTGTAAGGCTGGACAGTGCCAGACATTCTGGGAGTAATATGGTTCCTGTAAGGCTGGACAGTGCCAGATATTCTGGGAGTAATATGGTTATTCTGGGAGTGGGTGCAGATATTCTGGGGGTAACATGTAAGATATTCTGGGAGTAACACTGGTTTCCTGTATGGCTGAGACAGTGCCAGATATTCTGGGAGTATGGTTCCTGTAAGGCTGGACATTGCCAGATATTCTGGGAGTAACATGGTTCCTGTATGGCTGGACAGTGCCAGATATTCTGGGAGTAACATGGTTCCTGGGAGTAACATGGTTCCTGTATGGCTGAACAGTACCAGATATTCTGGGAGGCTGGGGAGTAATATGGTTCTGTACAGTGCCAGATATTCTGGGAGTAACATGGTTCCTGTATGGCTGGACAGTGACAGATATTCTGGGAGTAACATGGTTCCTGTATGGCTGGGACAGTACTAGATATTCTGGGAGTAACATGGTTCCTGTATGGCTGACAGTACCAGATATTCTGGGAGTAACATGGTTCCTGTAAGGCTGGACAGTGACAGATATTCTGGGAGTAACATGGTTCCTGTAAGGCTGGACAGTACCAGATATTCTGGGAGTAACATGGTTCCTGTAAGGCTGGACAGTACCAGATATTCTGGGAGTAACATGGTTCCTGTAAGGCTGGACAGTGACAGATATTCTGGGAGTAACATGGTTCCTGTATGGCTGGACAGTACCAGATATTCTGGGAGTAACATGGTTCCTGTAAGGCTGGACAGTACCAGATATTCTGGGAGTAACATGGTTCCTGTATGGCTGGACAGTACCAGATATTCTGGGAGTAACCTATGCAGTGACCAGCTGGTACTGCAATATTTTCTCCCATCTGAACTGACTCAGGTCGATGCGACAGCAACTCCATTCACGATCAGCCCATGGCACGACATTTAGATTTCAGAAGCAATCAAATTTTCTTTGCATAACTGGATGATTTCTTCAAGGCATAACATTCATGCCACTCACAGGCACTGTATTCACCATGTTAAACTCCTTGCTCAAAAACCTCATCCTAAAAATATCAGTCTATCATTGCCCATTTTCTACCAGTGCCCTTAAAAAATTAATGGTTCCGTAGAATGTTTTTGAATTTTAATTAGGAAACTTGTAATGGTAAGCATGTCAAATTAAGGATATTGGCATGCCATCCCATCTCTCCCCAGTACCACCCTTTGAGTTTTCCTGCTCTCATTACAGTCGACCAGCACTTGTCCCGTAGATCATGAAGCCAGCACCACCATGCCTTTGACTGTGGATTTACGCACAGTGTAAAGACTGCATACATTAGGTATCGGAAATATTGTTATTTATAAGTGGCATTAAAGTGAACTCAAATAGATTGCATGATATATCAATGTTTAGAATTCAAATAAAATACAGTCAGACAGATGGACCAGCAGTTCTAATAAATTGAACGATCAATTTGTAAATTGACTAAACTGTTCAGCTAGGATTAGAATGTGGATCATTTTCAATCGACTTTAACAGGTCAATTGGCCTGTGTTGATACCACAGATAGATTCTTCTTGCACTCTGTTCTGATGAATCTTTTTTGGAAGCCATGTTGATATTTCCCTTTTATTTTCCAACAGGTTTCTCAGCTCCTCTGCAGAAAGGATAATTACTGTTTATTTTTGTATTGATTTCCTTTCCAAAATACATATACAAATAGAAGTATAAAAATGTCTTTGCACCTTTAATGACTTTCATAAGAATCTCATCAATATTTTAGGTATGCTAGATTATATGATGCAGTTAGTGTTGCAAATGAGAAGGAAATCTAATTAACAAATGTCTGAATGAAGCACTGTCAAATGAAGACAAACACCTGGTGTGTCATCTGTGCTGCGATTATTTCAGTTTGATGTATGTTTCTAAAGCCCGTTACTCTTCCAATTAGGACATCAATTTCAGACAGACTGCCATATACCCTTAACCTTAGGAATCAATTAGAGGGACAGTGTGCTAATTTCTGCCTTTGACACTGTCTGTACAGTGTCTTCAGATCAATGAGACTTTTGAACCACTTCGTTGGAATCGTGTAACCCTGTGTGAAAACAACCTCAAATTAATCTACTTAGATAGGGGCTTATTTGGCCCAATTGTATTCCCTAAAATCTTGAAATAACAAATCTCGCTAAATAGCCACACAAAAATCGGTATCTGGTGTGACTTGTATCCATCTCTTCAAGACGAATTCTTTTAAATATATTGATACACTTTTGCTGTTAGCGAGATTTTCCATTTGTCACAATGCTCATTTCAGTGGCATGTCTACATAAAGGGGGCACATGCTGTGGAGTCATTTCATGTTGAGGTACAGACTTTATAGAGTCAGTTGGGTTGTACACCACTTTAGGTGTCTGTACTGGGATTCCTCCTGGTGGAGAGATTTTGGGATATGTCCTCATTTCCCTGTGTCTATTGTAATAGATGGTTAAAATATGGATGTGTGTGATCTGGATGATTGTGTGTTACCATAGAGTGTTGCTCATGCTATCGACCACTGTTTCTTGGCCTGTACTCAGTTATGTTCTGTTCATCTGTTTATAGCTTTAATATTTTCTTAGCTAAAACTGCAGGGCGAGTCTATGGTCTGTTTGTTAAAGGGGACAAGTAGAGAAAAGAGTATTTAAGGATAAATGAATGAAAAGTTGTTCTGGTAATATACAGTGTATATGTTGTTCACACCTCCATCATTTGAACTGATGACAGCTGAAGCAAGGCCACAGAAAATATCTTAGACTATGCACGATGCTGTCAACTATCACAGACAATGTCGGAGACATACATGATGTTGTCAATCATTTCATGCAGTTAATCACAAGTTATTGTAGTTAAAAAAAAGTTCATAATATCGATCACGGAGTTGTCTGGTCCTGATGACTTGGATCATTATTCATAATATCAATCACGGAGTTGTCTGGTCCTGATGACTTGGATCATTATTCATAATATCAATCACGGAGTTGTCTGGTCCTGATGACTTGGATCATTATTCATAATATCGATCACGGAGTTGTCTGGTCCTGATGACTTGGATCATTATTCATAATATCAATCACGGAGTTGTCTGGTCCTGATGACTTGGATCATTCATAATATCAATCACGGAGTTGTCTGGTCCTGATGACTTGGATCATTATTCATAATATCGATCACGGAGTTGTCTGGTCCTGATGACTTGGATCATTATTCATAATATCAATCACGGAGTTGTCTGGTCCTGATGACTTGGATCATTATTCATAATATCAATCACGGAGTTGTCTGGTCCTGATGACTTGGATCATTATTCATAATATCAATCACGGAGTTGTGGTGTCATATAGCTTGATGTGGCATTAAACCAAAGGCAGGTGAAATAGGAAAGATCAGTTAATTGATTAAATGTTCAAAATTATTATTTCCTCCTTTTGAAGTGGATGTTGTAGCTTGGGATCGAAGGTGATGACATCAGTTGATTGTGAAAACCTTCAGCTTTGTCATCTTTAAAGTTTAGTATAAATGTAAGTTGATTATGTAATGGCGGTTTAAGCTGGGTATGGAAAGTGATGATGACAGGTGTTTGTGAAAACATCTTTGCTGTGTCTCCTTCAACATTTACCATGTAACATGTCATAAATCGATATAATTCACACAGCAATAACATCATTCTCATCTGAAATAATCCTTACTCAACACATATCACCTGCAGCTTTTTAAGCCAAACTGATCTTTTTGGACATGTTGTAAAGTCATCGTATATTTACATCCAGATTTTGACAAACGAACAAAGGATTAGTACTGGATAATCTTACAAGCAAATAAACAGGATTAACAACATATTTACTCTTAAGCTGACATTGCTAATAGGAATCAGCAAACAGTGTTGGTGAGATATTGAGATGTATGTTGATAAGCTGATCATCTGTGGACAAGTGAGTATGGCAATCTGTCACATGAATGTTTAGATGTGTCTATAGTTATCCAGTCCTTCTTTACATATTATTGTTTGAGAAGTTTGATGTCCCAGCTGGAAAGGAATACAGTTATCTAGGTCTTTGCTGTAATATTATTGGTTTTGTCAAAGAAATCATTTTGGTGCAAGTGCCCTCAACTATTGCATTATGTTTGGATGCATTCTGTCAGCTGGAATGAATATTGGACCAAATTAAGTTTTCAAACAGATATTTGTCAGAAGTCCTGTGTATCATGGGTGTAAGGTCAAATGTCTTTTGATCACTGATGATGCTGAATTCAGTTCCTTGAGTAAACTGTTCAGCTACTGCACGTTGGCTGAAAGCATGAGCAGTGATGCAAAACACTGGAGCCAGATGCACAATCACAGGTTCTGCATTTTGTACTCAGCTGACAATCTGTCCTACTTTGGTCGAAGTTGGTTTTGGATCTCTTTATTTGTTTTGTGGACAATTTTGTGAAAGAGTACATTCATATATATAAAGTTGGGAGCCAGCCAAGTGGGTTATAAACTAGGTCACAGCTTGGTCACAAAGCCAGTGCAATGTGTGAATGAGATGAAATCATTCAGGTCAATAATTTTGACACCTATGGATTGATCTACATCAAATTAATTGTCTTTCCAGTTTTCAATGAGTGGCATGCAGTTTTTTTGTAACTTGATAGTCCTGCAGCTAAATCTCCCATTTATATGTTATGATATCAAAGGTCAAATGAACAGTTGCCAGACTAGAGTTACATGAATGTTTGGACGATTACTTGAAGAAAAATCAATAGATTTGGACTAAATTACGTGTGTAGACATGTCCTAGTTTACCCTTAGGTCAAGGTTACTAAAAGTGGATCATTAATAAAATAATCACACAGAGAAGCTCTGACATTTCTGGCTCAAACTTTCATATGATGTTGATGGAATGCAATCTTATAACGCTATAGATTTTCATATGCTCAAGAGGCCAAGGTTGATAGAGAGCAAAGTAGGTCAAGGTCACCAATGGGAAGGTCTCTTGACATTATTCTGGAAATGTGATTAAATGAATAACCCTTATATCTATCATAATAATCTCAATATATCTGAAACCAAATGAAGTAAAGAGATCAAGGAACAGGAAGTGCTGAAATGAAAATGGCCTCTTCCAGCTAAGTTTTCAGTGTGTTTGGTAAAGGGTAGGAGAACTGACAAAATGGAATGCGGCATCAGTGACAGCAGTGCCAACTGTTGTATAAACAGTTGGGCTTCCATTGTCACTTATATTCCAATAAAGTTAATTCTTGCTATTATTGTGTAATTCATTACACTGAAGCCAATTCCTGGTTCAAAGACCTGATATGAGTCTGTTTCATGTATTCTTCACATTTCTGGTGTCCCCCCGCTGTGATATTGCTGGAATATTGCTAAAAGCGGAGTAAAACTAAACTCACTCACTCACTCATGTATTCTTCAAACAACACACATCACACATTTCAAACGTTTATAGTTTATCAGTCATCAGAAACTTTTCACAAGGCTGGAACTAATCCACTATGTATTGATACAAACCTATGACGATGTTGAAATAGAAGTAACTATTATGAACTAGTCACCTACATCTGTCCAAATGTGTACAAACAGATCTATTGTTGTTTGAACTACTTTCTGTACACTAGGCCAGTCAAGTTAAAATAAAACAGGAGAGGTGATGAGTGTATTTTCAGAAACCATGTTTTCAAAGAACACTGTCTAAAACTGGACAATGATTTACTTAAGATTTTGGAATCTTTTAAGACTTTACACCAAAGCCTTGTACATGTCTAGACAGTGTTAGAAATTCTCTTGGAGGTCCTTCGCATAGGAGATGTTGATGATTTGATGGTAGTAAATTGAAACACATCTCATGGTCACAATGCTTCATATAAAGACTCTGTGGTTGGTCTTTTACAACATCCGTAGATGGATGCATCGCCAATTTTTGTGACAGAAGACTGTCGCCTGCTAATTATGGATATTCTTTGAAGTACTTGTAGGTCAAGGTCGCGGTGATGTGTAAAGGGCTCTGGATCAAGACATCCATTAGCAGCTCTTTAATAATTTCCAATTCCAAAACAGCCATTGAGGCAAACATCTACATTCCCTTCATGAACCGAATAGCCCTTGATTACACCTGAGCGAGTCACTGCAGCAAATTACAAGCCATAGAAACTTTCAAATGTACTTTTTATGTTTCTTCTATTGTAGATGTCATGCCTAAGGTTTTTGTTTGAGATGTGTTATTTTGTTTTCACTGAGTGAAACTACAGTTCCAAAGAGAAAGATCAAGTTGGCGATAGTGTCAACAAGATATGCTTTGTTATTGTTTCCATATTCAACAACTTTGGTTCCTTTAGGATTTTCATGAAACAGCACCACGAAACAATGCTACATTACTTTGGATGTTACAAAATTTTACTCAAATGTGTACATGTACTTATTTGTAAATGTACTTATTTAAGATAAAATTTGCTGAGTTTGTGCTAGGTTTTTATGCAGAATGTGCAAAGTTTGTGTTTAAACTGGGAAATATATTTCTCTGTATAGAATTTCTCTAACTTCTGTTGAAGGAGACAGAATTGTATATTTTTTGTCAGGTGTATTGGCCTTAAATATTTAGCATTTATGCTGGAACCAAGTTAAATGATTGGAAATATCTATTCCTCTGTAACCACGAGAGCCATTTTCGCCCAGGTGAATCTGTGGCAACAAACGTTTTAGAAGCCCCATGTGTAAACAAGTGCATCTGAACATCCTTGGTGTAAACAAGTGCATGTGAACACCTCATGTGTAAACAGGTGAATGTGAACATCCTGCATGTAAACTTGGAAATGTGAACACCCCATGTGTAAACTTGTGGATGTGAACACCTTCATGTAAACTGGTAAATATGAACACCCAAAATGTAAACTTGTGGATGTGAACACCTTCAATGTAAACTGGTAAATGTGAACACCCTTAATGTAAACTGGTAAATGTGAACACCCATGTGTAAACTTGTGGATGTGAACACCCTTCATGTAAAATGGTGAATGTGAACACCCCATGTGTAATCTGGTGGAGGTGAACATCCTGCACATAGACTGGTGGATATGAACACCCCATGTGCAACCTGGTAAGTGTGAACACCCAACATGTAAACTGGTGAGTGTGAACACCCCATGTGTAAACAGATGTACATGAGTGGGACAGTTGTCACCTAGTTTGTAACTCATTGATAAAGGTACAGTAGACATTTGCTCACTCATGCACAGATTTGACTGGGACAGCAATTTTGTGTGCAGTATATTTGCTCGCGCATCTAAATGTTCTTTGATTGCCTCCATTGATGTCATTTTATGATCTGCTGCTTCCTTTCATGTCCTTTCTGTTAATACCTTTTGGCTTGGTCACTTTATTTGTGTGGCTTTGTTATTGAGGAAAAAGGAAGTACAATGTAACAGGCAACATTGGGTAATCAATATGTTTCTTGGGTTAATTTTATCTCACATATTTCTAAGATGTTGCAGCTGTTTCAGTGTAAGGAGTCCTGTTCTTTTGGTATCTCACTTGGCTTGACCCATTTCATGTTAGATGTAATTTACTGATCAGAGTTATGTCCCTTGTGTGGCCAGGATCAGTTCAAGGATTTGATCCCCAGGTTCATTCCAGCTCTCTGTCAACACCATACCAAATGGTACAATGACCTGTATCACTGATATCTTTCCACCCCCAATTAGCCAACATCTAATATACTCTTATTTTCTCTTGCATAGTGTGCCTTGGTTCTTTGGGTTTTTTTTATGAGACATACACATAAAGAGTTTTGATTCTATTTTCAACTGACACTTACTTTACCCAGAACATGTGGAACTGGAAACAGCATGTCTACCAATCTATACAGAAGTAAACACAATAGTCTTGTTATTACACTATGTGGTTCTAAAGAGTTATCATTGTATATCTGTCTTATGTTTATTAATTTCATTTAATATTTCATTTGTTGTTGCTTCCCTTACTTTTGATGAAATCATGTACGAACTGATTGCCAGATCTCACCAACTCAGAAACAATGATCAGATAAACACTGTTTATACCTTGAAAGGAACCTTAGAGAATTGATATATGTGTAAAATATACCATCATTTGTTTTGTTAAAATCATATATTGGTTAGCATGACTGTAATATGTCAGCATAGTATTTGTCTTACTGAAGACTCGGGTTTGACTCCCCACATGGGTACAATGTGTGAAGCCCATTTCTGGTGTCCCCTGCCATGATATTGCTGGAATATTGCTAAAAGCGATGTAAACCTAAAATCCTTCACTCACTCACTCTTACTGAAATGGCCAGCATCAACAGTGATTTGTTATACTGTTAAATATATATATCATACATTCAGCACTAAATGCTGCAACTTGTTGAATGTTGTAACCGCTGTAAATAAACTAACACCATATATAAGAATATGTTAACAAAATTTCAAAGTTAATTTCAAAGTTAGTATCATAGTTAGTATCAAAGATAGTTTCAGGTATAATGTATTCCTATCATTGCATCTTCAGTCTGTTAAGTTATTTTTTTTATACATTTTTTAGATCTGAAAGAAAATGTTTGTGCAGCAGATTTTTGAATTAGTTCACAAGACAAATATAGGCATTAATCAGAATATTTACCTGTAAAACAATGCTCACCATAACTGTAATCACTAAATGATAAAACTCATGAAGTGACAATGGTGGAATATCGTGATGGTTAAAGTGTTCACTTGTTGTACCAAACAGGCATTCATTTTCTCACTTGGAAGCCCATCGCTGGCTTCCCCAAGAATGATATAGCTGGAATACTTAAATAATCTCCATATAAAATATGGACCAAATCATTAGCCAGGTTAGTGAGTTACAGGGTCAATTGGCAAAATCAGCCTTTTTCACAATATGATATTGACGATTGTTTAGTGAGTGAGTTAAGTTTCACGCCGCACTCAGCAATATTCAGGCTATGTGGCGGAAGTCTGTAAATAATCGAGTGATCAACAGCATGAGCGATCTGCGCAATTGGGAACTGATGACATGTGTCAACCAAATCAGCGAGCCTGACCACCCGATCCCATTAATTGCCTCTTACGACAAGTTAAGATTGATCTAGTTGTTGATATAATGCATCGTCTTCTAGGTGGAACTGTTGGGAAAATCCTGTGTAATATTGAGGACATGAGTAAACTTTTGAAGAATAAAGATGCTGATGAAGTCAACACTAGCCATTGACCTCATCAGGAATTTACTGATATCCTACCCACCAAACCTCATGTGTTAACCCACCTATTCAACCAATGGCTCACTGTCTCAGTGTATTGCAATCACCTAAATCAAATCTTGACATTCACACCTTGAGAACCCAAGTGTACTGATGATGGAAATTACATAAGATTTCACATCTGTCAAAAAAACTGCTGCAATTCAAGTACAAAGAACATGAAAGATAATTTTATTTTTCAAGCATGACATAATTTCTTTCTTCAACCATGCTACAGCATTTTAGTAATGGCTATCAGAATTTTCAAAGACACGCTTTTGTTTTTTATCAAAAGGAAACAGTGCTTTAATCGAGTATTCAGGGACACACTTTCACTTTTGTGTTCGGATGTCTTGAAACAAGAATCCATGAATCATGGATTCACTTGTAGTTGTGTGTCATTGGTCATCTCAAAAACTGCCTTGAAACAAAGAGTTGCCATTGTGCTGTAAAAATAAAAACATCAAGCATTCACTTTGTGAGGATGTTCATCCTTATGCTGAACTAGTAACGCTAATATTAGCAGTTCAAAGTTTTAAATAGGAGTTTCATCTCGATATAAACATGATAATTGTACATTTTTTACTTATTCTTTTATCAACTTGCTTGCTTCCCAATTGTCTGATGGAAATTCAGGGTAAGAACAGATTCTGTACATGTGTGGCACAAGACTGTTCAGACTGTGATTTGATTGATTGTGTGACATCATAGCCTGAGTTGGTGCTCACAATATCGATCTCTGAATAGTCTGGACAAGATATCATTATATACAGAGGCTACAGCAGCATGTCTGTATCCTGCAGGTATAAACAAGCAGTGTATTATTCGGATTACTCCATTGAACCCCAGTGATATCGAGGCTATGTGTACCTCTATAGCAGGGCAATTATTATGATGATGATAACTGAATAAAGTCCTATTGTCAATTTTCAAATGTCCTAATTGAGGATGTGCCTGATGTTTCTCCAGTGTTTGAGTGGGTGGAGAGCTCATGCCACACATCTACATTGTGAATAGAATGTCGACAGGGGAAACAAGGGAATATTTTTCCATGTTATAGATCGCTAGGGCTGCCTGCCATTTAGGAAATGAACTATTGAAAATAGATACCGGTTGTGTGAAACAAGAAGTGACACAAAGCTGTTCGCAGGAAATGACCAGTTTATGATATATTATGCTTGCTTTTATACTGCAGAAGAAGATGGTAAATAATATGCTTGATTCGATTCCATTGTGTGGATGTGAATGGTATGGCTTGCAAATCAATACGCACTGTTCAGAATCAAATATTGAAGTTGAGGAACAAAGTTATTTGGATAGTTTCACAGCGTCATACACATCCCAAGGTTATTGTGGGTACTCAATCTTGAATGTCTGATGCGGAGACTGTGATATCGAGATCACCGATGATATCTCATTGAAACATGCACCAAACTGTACTAACAGTAATTGCCTGCTTGCTACATCAGCATCCTGGTGTCTGGAGCTTCAGTGACACACTGGCTCACTTGTTTCATGCTGTCATGATGCAATATGGAGAAACATTTATTCCCATGAGGTTTATAGGAAATTGGAGGCTGTAAAGAATATAGCAGACATATTTTTTTGTTTGATGTCGGTCGTTGTGTCTGTTGATGATATATATGGGATAAAAATAGCTGGATTACTCTCAGGGTTGTGATTTGGTGATTATTTTTTTAGTGTGTGTGTTTGTTGTTTGATTCTGCACTGGGAATATTTCTGCAATATGGTAGCTGTCACTCACTATTACATGCATGCTGTCACTCACTATTACATGCATGCTGTGAGTGTACTATTATATGCATGCTGTCACTCACTATTACATGCATGCTGTCACTCACTATTACATGCATGCTGTCACTCACTATTACATGCATGCTGTCACTCACTATTACATGCATGCTGTCACTCACTATTACATGCATGCTGTCACTCACTATTACATGCATGCTGTCACTCACTATTACATGCATGCTGTCACTCACTATTACATGCATGCTGTCACTACACTATTACATGCATGTTGTCACTCACTATTACATGCATGCTGTCACTCACTATTACATGCATGCTCTGAGTGTACTATTACATGCATGCTGTCACTCACTATTACATGCATGCTGTCACTCACTATTACATGCATGCTGTCACTACTATTACATGCATGCTGTCACTCACTATTACATGCATGCTGTCACTGTACACTATTACATGCATGCTGTCACTCACTATTACATGCATGCTGTCACTCACTATTATATGCATGCTGTCACTCACTATTACATGCATGCTGTCACTCACTATTACATGCATGCTGTCACTCACTATTACATGCATGCTGTCACTCACTATTACATGCATGCTGTCACTCACTATTACATGCATGCTGTCACTCACTATTACATGCATGCTGTCACTCACTATTACATGCATGCTGTCACTCACTATTACATGCATGCTGTCACTCACTATTACATGCATGCTGTCACTCACTATTACATGCATGCTGTCACTCACTATTACATGCATGCTGTCACTCACTATTACATGCATGCTGTCACTCACTATTACATGCATGCTGTCACTCACTATTACATGCATGCTGTCACTCACTATTACATGCATGCTGTCACTCACTATTACATGCATGTTGTCACTCACTATTACATGCATGCTGTCACTCACTATTACATGCCTACTGTCACTCACTATTACATGCATGCTGTCATTCACTATTACATGCATGTTGTCACTCACTATTACATGCATGCTGTCACTCACTATTACATGCATGCTGTCACTCACTATTACATGCATGCTGTCACTCACTATTACATGCATGCTGTCACTCACTATTACATGCATGCTGTCACTCACTATTACATGCATACTGTCATTCACTCATTATTGCATTACATGCTGTCACTCACTATTACATGCATGCTGTCATTCACTATTACATGCCTACTGTCATTCACTATTACATGCCTACTGTCATTCACTATTACATGCCTACTGTCATTCACTATTACATGCATGCTGTCATTCACTATTACATGCATGCTGTCATTCACTATTACATGCATGCTGTCACTCACTATTACATGCATGCTGTCACTCACTATTATATGCATGCTGTCACTCACTATTACATGCATGCTGTCACTCACTATTACATGCATGCTGCTGTCACTCACTATTACATGCATGCTGTCACTCACTATTACATGCATGCTGTCACTCACTATTACATGCATGCTGTCACTCACTATTACATGCATGCTGTCACTCACTATTACATGCATGCTGTCACTCACTATTACATGCATGCTGTCACTCACTATTACATGCATGCTGTCACTCACTATTACATGCATGCTGTCACTCACTATTACATGCATGCTGTCATTACATGCATGCTGTCACTCACTATTACATGCATGCTGTCACTCTCTATTACATGCATGCTGTCACTCTCACTATTATGCATGCTGTCACTCACTATTACATGCATGCTGTCACTCACTATTACATGCATGCTGTCACTCACTATTACATGCATGCTGTCACTCACTATTACATGCATGCTGTCACTCACTATTACATGCATACTGTCACTCACTATTACATGCATGCTGTCACTCACTATTACATGCATGCTGTCACTCACTATTACATGCATGCTGCCACTCACTATTACATGCATGCTGTCACTCACTATTACATGCATGCTGCCACTCACTATTACATGCTTGCTGTCACTCACTAAAACATGCATGCTGTCACTTTCACAACTTTCATTGGAAGTTGCTTTTCATGACCAAGTTAATTCTTCCAGAAGCAACAAAGTAGACTTTAGGAGCTTTCAGCGCCACACGTCTTCAGCTGGAACCAAAAAACATGGAATCATGTTTGTAGGACCAGAAACAGATGGTAAATGTTGTGTCTCTTGTTGAGTTTCTTGTGTAGTGTCTGTAAGCTGACTCCAAGTTTGTACTGCCAGAAGTCTTGTGCAGGAAAATAAACCTTGTGTATCAGATTTCACATAAAACTTCACCAGTGTTGTCAGTGGTTGTAACTACATTAACTGAAAAAAGATTGGTGATTTCTCCATTGTTAAATAAGAAATGAAAAAAGAAATCATGTGTTATATAACACACTAGTCAAAAGAGATATTCTAGCTGAATAATAATCAAATTTGATATATTTTCCAATTTTTAAAGCACATCATACAATTTTTATCTCTATGCCTCCTGTTATCATTTGTTTTGCTCTCCAAGAGATTCATCCTGAGAAACATACAGCTGCACAGTTTGGATGATATAGGAAACTGTATCTTGGTTTCATAAAACTTCCATACGTCCTTGTAGAGAGCCATGCTTGTCAGGCAAGTGAATTGGTTTAGTCATTGCCTGTGGAGCATCACCTCACTATTTTACTCTGTGTACAAATGCTGCAACTTTTACAGGTTCCTGTTTCACTATGTGGTAATAGGACTCCAACTGTTACAAGTATTTTTATTTGCACCGTGGAAGAACTACTGTCCAATGGGCAAGATACAGGTAACATTGTTTACTTTGAAGATCTTGTGGTTCACTGGGTTTCAGATTTGATTTGAAACACGGCAAGGAGGAAATATTGAAACTGTATTGGACATGTTCAACTTTTTCACAGTGAAACACTCACACTGGCAATTGTGGGAAGTGATGTTTGATGTTTCAACATCATAATGTCAATAAACATTTACACTCAGCTGTTTCAGAAGGAACTGACATGATCACGTTTATGATTCAAATCAAGTTAACACCATTTCGTAATAATACAATGTTAAACATTTTGTCCCTTGATGCGGAAATTATCATTATTTTTTGGTTTTTAAGTGAATTTCCATGTTTTTACACAGATAATGTGTCACAAGTGTATGATGGTTTTGTACATTTATGTTTACTTGATAGATAGAATGTATCTTTGAGTGCATTCACTTTAGCAGAATACCTTCCATATTCACATGGGGATTTTTCCACTGAGGATGTTAATCAGTCATTTATTTGTCGGATTAGAAATGGCTTTTTGACATGCAAACTGCTTGCAAGATTCAATCCTAAAGCCTTTGATCAAAATGTTGAAAAGAGAAAACTTAATAGGAATTAAGTATTGTGTTGTTTATTTACTTTATTTTTATGAGGGGTTGGAACATGTTTGTCTGATGTTCTGTAGTGTTTCTTGTTGATTGTTCTGCTTGCACAGCAGATGCTTTGAGGATTAATGACTGAAGCTGCTTGCACTGAAACTCTAGGTCGATAATGTTCAGGTTGTAACAGTCTCATATGCAGGAAGTCACACATGCAATGCACACATGCGTAAACTTTATTGATAAACTGAAGTATCCTCACCCACGCTTATATTTCCAACTGAGTTCATTTCCTTAATGTTGGCATGTTCGTTTGGTAAGGAGGCAATTTGTCTTCGTTTCTGGATTCTTTCACTTCAAAAAGAGAAGATCCGTGTTGTGTAATTATTTCAGAGAGAGAGAGAGAGAGAGTGTGTGTGTGTGTGTGTGTGTGTGTGTGTGTGTGTGTGTGTGTGTGTGTGTGTATGTTTGTTCGTGAGTGCGTGTATGTTTGTTCGTAGTAAAGGAAAATGTATTTATTGTGACATGTTTTTACTTGGTTTTAACTTTTTGTCCTGATCTTCATTGGTATCTGCTGAAGGAAACAACACAGATATTTTAATTTCCTTTTTTCATATTTCATCATTCTTGAAGTACACAGCCCAACATGTCCTAGATAAGAAACTTTCAAAGGCACAAGCATGACAAGAGGCACCAGTTACAATCTTGATGATGGCATCGGCCTGTTCATGTGTCAAACTTCATTTCCAAAACACTACTTAAAATACTTCATTTCCAGAACACTACTTAAAATAGTTCATTTCCAGAACACTACTTAAATACTTCATTTCCAGAACACTACTTAAATACTTCATTTCCAGAACACTACATAAAATACTTCATTTCCAGAACACTACTTAAGTACTTCATTTCCAGAACACTACTTAAATACTTCATTTCCAGAACACTACTTAAATACTTCATTTCCAGAACACTACTTAAAATACTTCATTTCCAGAACACTCCTCAATATACCTCATTTCTAGAACACTACTTTAAAAAATTCCAAATGAACCCTATCAGCACTTATTTAATGTATGAGGGAAGGTTAATAATGATTTCTTTTAGTCTTTTTCTGAATGAGACGGTGACAATTGAATTTTCTGTTCCATGGCAACTTTATCCACAGAACATAACCAACAGGTGGTTATATCAGCTGTTCCTAGTTTATTCCAAATGATGTCTTTTAACATTCATGTTGATGAAAGCACATCTCTTATGCTTCGTAAAGCATTGAATATACTTGATGTTCTAACTAACCTGCACAATCATTACAGCAGCCATACAGAAAACAATACTACTGGCAACTCATCCACAGTTTCAGGCAGGTAGTTACTGTGACTGTGGAACTTAGGCCTTGATATATTCTATTTTCTTTTACTGACAGTAAAGGCAAGTACAGTTTAAACCAGTTCAACTCCAGTCTCCATGAACAAAACAGCAGTGGAAAGTTTCTTTGAAAAGATATGAATTAAATTTTAAGGACATGTTTTCACGGTAGTCTGAAGCATTTGCCTGACAATGAAGGGGTTCAGTTCATCCAAGACATCAGAATTTAATATTCACGTATAGTTCTATTAGTCTGTGAGGCATTTTGGACACCTTTTATCATTATTACTTATTTTATAAATATATTTCTCATGATCCATGGTCAAACTAAAAATAGAGAATTTGGTGTAAGTTCCTTAAATGATCACTTAAAAGTATTTTCAGTATTGTGGAATAAGGAAAAAGTTTATATATTTAAATAACTAAGTTTTACACCTCCATTGACCTTTTTATATTTATTGTCCTTGCTAATTTGATTGGACTTGGTGTGGCATTAACAAAACAGTTCTGAAAATGTAATTGTGATGTAGTTTCTGCTCACTGTTAACTTGACAATGTATTTCTAAATCAGTACTTGCTCTTTTAAAAACCAATTCTTCACTGTCGAATATATTTTAATAAATAATACTGGCCATTAGTATTACAGATATATCTTTGTTGAAGACAAATGTCTGTGGCCTTTGTGGATGATATTGCGAAGTCACACAGTTTCAACATTTGTCTAAGAACAGTATAATGGATGGGGTTGAAGCCTTTTCAGTGTCATGCATCATTTATGGATGTAGTGATTGAAACAATTTAGAATTCAAAATTTAATTGTTTTCACTTTCTTTGATATATATTTTTCAATATGTCACTGACTCACTCCCAGCATCATAATGTTCCTATCAACGCGTCTTTTTAAGAAATACAGTTCGCTCTACCACCATGTATAGTGTAATAAAGCACACTTTCGCCCTGAACTATTATAGTTAAAGCACGAGGACGCTTGAGTGCTTGAACGTTATAATAGTTCAGGGCGAAAGTGTGCTTTATTACACTATACATGGTGGTAGAGCGAACTGTATTTCTTTTCTAAGATGCCAAATTTAATGCTTTCTAAGGATAATTACGATTAATCTAAGGCAGAAAACAAACAACGGTTTTGGTGACCTGAATTAAGAATCACCACACAGGGCTAACTGGTGCGCTGTTCTATTGATGTGTCTGCCCCCCTATGTTAAGACGAACGTTACCAGAAAAAAACAAATGCTAAACAGTTCGATGACGGTTTACGTTCGGATTAATATCTTCTTTAAATTATTTTACTTACATCTGTGACTAACGTAAACCATATGGGGCTATATGAACGTCACATTTCTACTACCAACATTAATTAAGATCAGTACACCCAGATGAAGCTGAGTAGTCAAGTGGCATTCCACGATTGCATTCTGGGAATGTAAACATTGCGAACGTTTAATGTCGGTGAAAACTTGTGAGTCGAATTGAGACATTTTAACTGTTGGAAAACATAAACGTAATGTTTCCACCAGTGATGTTAGTTGCGTGAAGCAACTGCAAATCAAGAAACAGGATGCAACGGAGTAGTTTACTGTAGGAGGCTGTATGAGGCGATGTCAGCTGACATGCATCGTGACGTCGCTTACATTGTGACGTAATGCAAAAAAGTGTTCGATTACGAGGGGGCAGACTAGAATGGTGCAGTGACACCAATACGTTGTGACGTAATATATTGCAAAAAGTGCACATTATCGTCTGATAAAGTACTGTTGGTGCCTTTGATCTTTCACCGAAGCATCTTAGAATTACAATTATTATTGATTTGCAGTTCCAATGACCAAAACACAGGAGAAGGATGAGGACTATTTTTTATGGATATACAACTTCTTTATTCTGTATAGGCGACATTTTGACATGGATTCTAACGTCGTCAAGCAAGAATCTATGTCGAAACGTCGCCTATACAGAATAATCAAGTTGTATATCCATAAAAAATAGTCCTCATCCTTCATCTTCCCAACTTCTAGAATGCCAATCAAAGAAGTAAAACATAGGAGAGTAGGTGAAGAAAAAATCTCTTTCGAGAGGTTTGTTTGTTACAACAGTGCCTGAAAACCCATTTGGCAATAAAATATGTCATAACTGTTTTCATACATATTCTGATTAATGGTATAAAAGTCACTATGACACCATATTTTAATAACTTCCAGGTACATGGAAATTTCTAAATTTTACACATACATGCATGTTGAATTTTTTAAGAGTGCAACTTTAAGTTTTGAGAAAAACAATCTGTAAGCTTAATCTGTACATACAGTAAAGACATACTGTACTCATTTTACTCATTTATTCATTTTACTTAAGCTTGCAGACGTCCTGGCAGGACATGCCTTGTTTTGAGTGACAGGACTTTATGAAATGGGTGAAGCCCTCGTTATGATCCAAGTCCATCAGACATCTGTGATGTGTCTTATCCATGGGTTATTGTCATGGCGATCACACAGCGATTGAGATACAATCTGATTGGATGTTACTGCCTTGACAGTTGTAATTGACTATGACTAATGGCAGCGTGTGCAGGATTAGTGGTCTGAAGGTCAGGATAGTCTTGGAATGCAGATTCATAATTTCCGTGATTCTTTTATCAATAATATTGCTGTTCCTTTATAAATCTGTCTGTATCAAGATCTTTTGTTTGTTATAAGATCCAGCCACTTGTCAAAATAACAGCTGTCCCCACATCCAGATATTTAATTCACTTCAATTGACCGAACCATGTTGACAAACCCTGACCCTACCAAATTCACCTATTATGCTACTGTTGACTACACCATATTGACAAAACCCAGATCCTACCAAATTCACCTGTTCTTCCCTTGAGCACCTGAGAAGATCCAGGTTAGAATTGATCTTCAGTAACCCATGGGATTTGGTGGTCAGACTCACTGACTTGGTTGACACGTCATCATATCCCAATTGCTTGGATCAGTGCTCATGCTGTTGATCACTGGATTGTCTGGTCCAGACTTGATTTTGTACAGACTGCCATCATATAGCTGGAATATTGCTGAGTGCAGCTTAAAACTAAACTCACTCACTCTTCCCTTTAGACATCATGTATGCTTGCTATTTTGTCCTCTCATCAGACACCATTCATTGTAGGCCATTGTAGGTATTTTCCTTAAACACTTTATCATAGTAGGTCATTGTCCTTCCCGTTACACTTTATTGTTGTAGGACATTATCCCTCCCAAAACCTCAGTGGTGGATCCAGAGGGGAGGGGGAGTTCAGGGGTTCGAAACAACAACAAACACACACACTCACACACACCCTTTTGAAAATTTCTTGATCTGCCTATGAACCTTTATCATTGTAGGCCATTGTCTATCCTTTCTGTCATCATTCATTGCTCACTGCAAGTAGTTCTCACTGATGTAATTTTACTTTTTCTTTGTGTGGTAAAACTCAGTGTTAAATTGGCAGATGGTCCTTGAGCTGTTGTTCATACTGATTATCCTAGGGATCAGCAAAAGATCACAGGTCATTATCATTGTCAATATCATACCTGTGAAGCCGGAAGGTGGGCCAATTAGACTTGAAAATGTATTTGAAATAAAAGGGACAATGTGTGCAAATATTACAGGATAATGTATAGAAGCTACCTGCAAGATGAAGGAATGGATGAGGTCAGTGGAAGGAGGGATGTATGAGCTGTGTGAAAGATGTGATGTCAGTCTGGTGTCAGCATGGTGAAGTAATACACGAGAATCATGAATGAATGGTTATGTCAGTAGAATGAAGAGAGTTACTCATTATCAAAAAGTATATATGTAGGATATAAGTGAGATTGAGTGATACATCGGTAGACTGAAAGGATATATCAGGAGAATGAAGGGATATATCAGGAAGATGAAAAGGATCAGGAGATATACCGGTAGAATAAATGATATATAAATAGGATGAAGAAATATATGTAATATAAAGGGATATATCAGTAGGATACGGGTAGGGTAAAGGATATATCAGAAGGCCAGGCTGTCAAGTGGGATGTGACATCATCAGCAAACAGGGATGTTGGCAGCAAGTAGGATTATGGAATGCCAGGACTCCAGGCCCGAATTAGTCGAGGCCGATGCTGAAATGAGTAGTGCCTGAAGAGTTAAGTGTTGGGTGTTAAAGCGCAGCAGGTAATCTGACTTGATAAATGATGCCTTGACTTTGACTGCAGGTCAGGAGATGTGATCCAATTATATGTCAGACGATCTTCAATATCAAGTCAAGCAGACTTAATGTAAATGTGTGAATGAATTTCAATCCTGCAAAAGTCTTGAACTTTTCATTCAGGAAGGAATTAGGTTAAGTGTTGTCGTGCAATGTTATTTTTGTAGAAAGCAGTATTGAAATTTCTAACAAGAGCAATATGTAGGGTTTTTTAAGGTTAAGTAACCTTTATTTTTGTTAAGGACATTTTTTTCAACTAAATCCCATGATACAATCTGAAAGGACACACACTCAAGAGTTACCCAAACATTATAGCATGAAAGACTGTAAAAGGAGGAAAGGTTCTTGAAAAGATTTTTTTTACATTACTGTGTTGTATCCAGGGAAATAGAAGAATAAAGCAATATGTTTTTATTTATCAAGTGAATTGTGTATGTCTGCTATGGTTAACCAAAACACTGATGAAGTATTCAAACAACTATTGAGGATTGACAGGGTATGAGGTTTTGCATGACATTAATTTATAATTTTGTAATGCCTTGTAATGATTATGAATAGGTCATGGACACAGTGACCCGAACACATTTGTCACTTAGGTGGTAGAAAACCTGGAAAAATAGGATAAAGTTGAAAACAAAATAGAAACGTAAACAAAACTCCTCCATTCTCACAGAATCACACAACCTACCAAGGTATGAAATAAAACCAAGGACTTCAGTTTGATGGACTTTATGTTACGGCAGAGACCATATACTGGTTACAGGAGGCTGTTGTAAGTTTATTGGTAGCAGCAAATGATTGAAGCACTGGTAAAATGTTGAGTTTTAACAGGAAGTGTGATAAGAGTTACTGCCCCTGATTGTTTTAAACAAAACAGCAAGCTCAATCATTTGCAATTTTTTTTCGAAGTAACATTTTCTTAAAGGCTCAAGATGTAGCTAGATAAGAGGGCAGTTCGAGATGATCTGATTTATCAGTGTTACATATTGGATAACTAACTTTAAAAAACCCTGATTTCTGCCATTAAATCTTTTATTTTAAAACATTTGAAGACCCTTTCCAACTGAATTCTCCATTGGTTTTGGCAGGTGTGTTTTGAATAATTTTAGAATTGGTCCAGATTGTGATGATTTGGTTTGGATTCTTTCTGAAATGGTTTGGACTGTGTACTCTGTTTTCTGCATTCTGCATATATTGAAATAGAACTAACATGTGCACACATTTTGCAGTCTCATCGGCATCTAGGATGGCAAAATATAAAGACGTTATTAAGTGAATGTGTTTATCATAATAATTCGTTAAACCCTTTACCTGTGTCGCGGGTTCTGGTCTTGAGATGTCCCAAGGACAATAATTGATGAGACGGGGAACGTCGCTTACGATATGCACCAGTTTATTGCCTGTGAAATATGAACATTACAACATGAGAAAGATGTTGTATGCGTCCGACATGGTCGGATGGTGACATGAAAGTCGTATATATCTTATATGAATACATCAGCAATAAACAATACAATTATAGATATAAGATTGGTATATAATAGGTATGCTATAATTGTATAATTGATAAAATATATATGACGCGTCGCACGCATAAGCATTTCGTCCGGGATATTTACAATTGATGTGACGTCCACGCATTAGCGATCAGTCAAAATTATATACAACTGATGATTTAGTATACTGTAGATATAAAATCATAATTATTGATCATTCACACACTGTCTTACATGCAATGCTAGTGCTTTAAGTTAGTAAGTGATCCACGCGAGAGAAAGTTTACATTCTGCGCGATTACATTAATTACTAACTTAAGATATATGTTATTACTATGTTGATGACAATAATATATATACTAGCAATGATATAGATGTAGAAAGAATATATGTAGAGAGGGTGCTTACCTGTGAAATATGAACATTACAACATGAGAAAGATGTTGTATGCGTCCGACATGGTCGGATGGTGACATGAAAGTGTCACACGTCACAGGCATGAAACGCACGAGATTTGGCGGGTTAGCCAAATACGGGTGGCACGTACAACTCTCTACATATAGCCAGTGGAGAAGCAGCCCTCTGTTGAAATAAAAGGGAAATAGAAGGCTGTCGGCGACATATGTAATTTCATAATTTATATATTTTTGCATGATAAATATTGCTGTTTTTACAAAATAAACCTGGAAACAATTATTTTTGTATGATAACTGTTTTATTCTTTATGTGTGAATGTCATTTCCAAATCTACAGTTTCTGCAATAATGTTGATATTTCTGTGCCAAATTTGTATACTTTTTCCTTCAAGACATTACTGCTATTGTTTGACTATACCAGATTGTAGAGTGACAATGTTGTATCCTACAGGATGAATATGATTAAATGGTAGGATTTATGCAATATGTGGGGCCAAATAAAAGCTGCATAAAGGACCTATGTTTTTCTAATGTGTAATAGCTTTTTATTACTATGAGAAAAGAAATAGTGTATAATCTGCACAAGTGTTGTAATGCATCCACACAGTGATGAACTATGCCACCTTGAGTATCCAATCAACACTATCTGTCACCATTGATGTATTGCTGTGTGAGTACAGCTCTTCTCAGTGTGTAGGCAATCCACATGTGTACTTGCCATGATCGGCCAACTTTGATATCCTCTGCACTCAGCTCCCTGGGGAACATACAGATTCAACTGCTATTTCTGTGATATCCGTTGTTTATGGTAGATAACCTTGAGGATCCCTGTTCAGGAAGAGAGTTCAGGGAGAAAGTTCAGGGTTGGTGCAATCAGCTGGATCACTTCCCCCTGTCATGGGCAGCAAGACTGATGGATGTCAGGAGGATTCCACAGGCAAATGTGGTCCTGATTGCCATCAGAACTGAAGACATGTGGACCATAGTACATATGGTACTTGGTATCAACAACACAGGGTGATACAGTTAGGAGGTATAGTATTTGGATAAATGATGTCAGATGGTCTAAGGACCAATGGTGTATGGACAATACATGGTGATGCAGTTGTATCTGGACCCATGAAGATCTGGGTTACAAATGGTCTTCAGCAACCCATGCTGTCGTAAGAGGTGACTAACAGGATCAATTGGTTAGACTCGCTATCTTGGTTGACACATGTCATGGTATCCCAATTGTGTAGATTGATACTGATGCTGATCACTGGATTGTCTGTATTTCTCGATTATTTACAGACCACTGCCATATAGCTGAAATATTGCTGAGTTTGGCTTTAAAGAAACAAACAAACAAACAGTCACATCTGATATGAACTTGGACAGTGAATTCTCACAATTTCCACTGCATTGATTCCTGATCCCACTGTTTTTCTGGGTTGTCCACTGGGTTGCCTGTGGAACACTATTGATTGTTTACACCATCAGATCAAAATCAAGCCGTTTCTTAACCTCACCTACCAACTATATCCTGGAAGCATGATGTGTACAGAAACTCTCTGAACACCATTGATGTCCTTTAGTAATGTGATCATCCATCAGATTATGAATCATCTGTCTACTCAGGGTAACATCTGTACCTCTGTTAACCTCATCTCTAATTTGAGAGGTACTTTTAACATGGTTTATTAAAACAGTCGTTTTTATGAAACAGTCTTGTGTGCCAGTTGTTGTCCTTGGTTAACCAGATTGATGTTTGTCATCAGCATTATTTGTCTGCCAATATTGTTATTATAATCTGCTACTAACTGACTGTGAGATGACAAGGGCTCATGCCACTATGCTCTGTCTTGTTCCCACTTCTAACATGGCTGTTGCATGTAGTCGTTTCTCAGGTTACTGATTCTGCATGTCCAAGAATGTTTAATTGAGTTTAAAACAATATCAAAACAACTTTCAGCCTGGTTCATATCACTTAAATGTACAGCAACACCCTGATATGTTTCAAAGAAAATTTTGAATTTTCCCCAACCCGTATTCAGGTGCAAATCATTACAAATATTTGCACAAAACAGATGTGTTTCCATGAAATTAATAGAATGTTTTGAATTTAATAGTCATTTTCTAAATCCATGTAAAATCCTACAACTTGGTTTCCAAATAATATCCTGCCAATATGGAATATTGTCTATATTATGTATGTCTGGCCTTATTAAATCAAATGCATGTTCCTGATCCTAAGTAAACAGCAGAACTTCTAACTAGTTTTACAGAAACAGCATTTAAAGCCTAAACACTTGGTGAGTCCTTCATGAAGACACTTTTCATCCAACATTTTTCAATTGAGAAAAGCGGAAATATTTTCACTGAGCTGTGATCCTACAATTAAGGATATCTACTTTCCCAAGGATAGTATTTTATCCAGGTTTTATTTTGTTAGCTTAATGTGTCTCCATTCAACTCTACATTTTCAAAGCCAGTTGCATTATTGTCTGTTGGTCTGGATAACCAGGTTAAATCTCGAGTTAAAAACCTCCGTCATCCAGTCTCAATCAACTGCAAACTTTTGTAATGATACTCTGCACAGACTGTTTAGAAAAACCGATGCCAGTAAGAAAGGTATAATTGTAGCTTTTAAGGAGAATTTTCTGACGCCACACAGCTGTGGGTTTTCCTTTGAGAACTTTTTTTGCCATCAAAGACGACAGGCAGTGTTTTGTGTAAAATATAGGAATATTCTCCTACATTCCTCATGTACTTTTCCCTGATCCAGGTAAAGTATAGGGAATGAAGTTGTGTTTGTTTTTGATGGTTTCCACAAGATTTGAAGTGATACCATTGCTAGAAGAAGATCGTCTTTGTGAATGAAATTCCTTATGAAAGCAATCTGTTGACCAGGATTAAAGGCAGTGTGATAATTGCTGAGAGTTGGTATTTTACTCATTTCTAGGGTCTGGGTACCTGTTGAGTGTCAGTGGAAAAAAACAGGATTATGTAATCAATGATGTTGCAATTTAGCAATGTAGATGTGTGGCTGAATAGCCATGTTGTGTAAGTAATGAAATTATCAAATGAATGTGAATATTGACCCCTAGCCTAAAATGTGTTAAGTTATCCTTTACCCTGGGGTGATGCTTTATCCTATAGGTAACCTTTACTCTGTGGAGATCCTTTATCCCATAGGGAACCTTTACCCTGTGGAGATCCTTTATCCCATAGGGAACCTTTACCCTGTGGTGATCCTTTATCATAAAGGGAACCTTTATCCTGTGATGATCCTTTATCTTATATGGAACCTTTACTGAGTGATCCTTTATCCAGCTTTTACTCTGTGGTGATCCTTTATCCTATATGGAACCTTTACCATGTGGTGATCCTTTATCCTGAATGGAACCTTTACCATGAGGTGATCCTTTATCATAAAGGGAACCTTTACTCTGGGTGATCCTTTATCCAGTCCTTACCATTAGGTGATCCTTTATCCTATGTGGAACATTTACCATTAGGTGATCCTTTATCCTAAAGGGAACCTTTACCATGTTGTTATCCTTTATCCTAAAGGGAACCTTTACTCTGTGGTGATCCTTTATCTTATAGGGAACCTTTACTCTGAGGTGATCCTTTATCTTATATGGAACCTTTACTCTGGGGTGATCCTGAATCTTATAAGGTACCTTTAGTATATAGTTATCCAATAGAGAACGTTTACTATGTAGATATCCTTTATCCTACAGAGAACCTTTAGCCTGTGGTGATGGTTTATCCAAAAGAAACCTTTTTCTATATAGGTATCCTTTATCCAGTAGAGAACCATGTTGAGTTCAATGGAGATTTCTGTACACAGAAGGCCTCCACAACTCCATTTTATCGGCATATCCGTCTGTAATCATTTTGCGGAGGGATATAGTCAACAAAAAATTGGTAGATATATCAAACAGAACCTAAGGTGGTGCCTTTTGTTATTCTGTCATTTTTATTTTTCGGGTCCATGGAAACGATTCGAATCATTTTGTTTCGCTTTCTGGAGCATAACTCAAGAACTGTTGAATATGTTTCTACAAAACTTGGTAGATATATCAAACATAGCCTTAAGTGGTGCCTTTTGTTATTTGCAGATTTTTTGGGATTTTATTTTTCCTGGTTTCCATGGAAATGATTCGGACTTAGTCCCAAAAGGGAGGGTCGGGTTTCATTTCCGGAGCACAACTCGAAAACTTCTTAATATCTTTCAGCAAAACTTGGCAGATGCCAAAGTGGTGCTTTTTGCTATTTGGCAGATTTTTGGCAGATTTATTTTTCCAGGTTTCCATGGAAACGATTCGGACTTATTCCCAAAAGGGAGGGGTGGGCTTCATTTCCGGAGCACAACTTGAAAAGCGTTCAATATCTTTCCACAGAACTTGGCAGATATATTAGGCAAATTTTGAATGGTGCCTTTGTTATTTACAGATTTTTGGCATTTATATTACTCATGATTTCAATGGAAATGATTTGGACTTAGTCTAAAAAAGATCAAGCTGGACTGTAAGTAACTGTCAGATGATTTGTTATTTCAAAAAAAATTTTTTGGGGGGGGATATGTCATCTTCTGATGACTCTTGTTTATGGTTGGAGGTCACTGTATAAGTTTAGATAATGTTTGACCTGGCTTCAGTTAACCCAAGCATATGTTACAGACCTGGTTGCCTGTCCCACACTTATATGTACTGGTCTCCGGGGTAGAGCTGGAATACTGCTGTTGCTTGAATAATAATTCACTGACACAGACTTTAAGATGAAGCCAAGTTACCTGATAAATGATTGTTAGCAACCATTCTCCTGTGATAAAATGATCAGTGAATCACCTGATGATACATCCCATGATGTCTGAACGATGATACATGGTGGCCTTGTGTACCTATATTACCATATAGATATATCTCTTCACCATTATATGTGGAAAATGCATCAGACAATAACTAATATATCTGCTGAATCAGTTTCCTTGCCAGAAATAATGGGAATAGAAATCCCTCAAGACTGAAGTGTTTTGCTGAATAAACAGCATTTAAGCTATATATGATTATCAGAAACAAAAGCCTGGTGGCTTTTGTGAAAATCCTTCCTGAGATAAGAACAAAGGCTATTCATGTCTCTTCCTACTAAAATAATCTTTTGCCTGGATTTATCACTTTGCACATGGATAGGCATCTTGTCCACGTTTTGGCTCTAGTAGCCACAGGGTTTTGAAATGTGATTATAAAAAGCAACATGGTCTCTTTTCCTTGTAAGAAAGTGTTTTTTGTTGTTATTCAACTATACTTCGGAAGAGTGAACAGCCCTTAAAGAACATATACAGATGTGATGTGTAGAGAATGAATGATTTGTCGGCTCAAGACAATCCATGGGTGTTGTATATTTGCTTGGTCCAAGCATGGTTCAGATACTGAAACTGATACTGATACTTTTCCCCAAATCAAATGATGATGACTGAGGAATAATATGCACAAGGTGGTCTAGAGGATGAATTGTTCACCTGTGCCACTGAAGATCTGGTTTCAGTCCTCATATGGGTACTATTGATGACACCATTCAATTCTGTTTATCCCACCTGTCTCCCACGATGTTGCTGGAACAACAGCAACTCACTAGTAACAGGTTCTCTGTTGCCCTGATGCTGAATATGCGACATGTTTTGCTGAAACACACTTACTCACTGACTCACTTTTTCCAAAACTTGTAAAATTTATGGGAATGTGCACCAGTTTGAGTATGTTGACATACGGTGATCGTCCAGCTTCAATAGATGTGATATTTAGCAGAACAAAATATATTATTCATTTTCTGTCAGCTACACTTCATTTTGAGGCGTGAGTAGATGCAATATGATTGTGAATTCTGTGAATAATGTGGACTGAAGTTCTAATTATTGGTAACTGCCAGTTGTCTGTGGTCTGAGTTGGCAGCGATTAGGAACCCATTGCTGGGGGTTGGGTTATGTACAAAACATACCATTTTGATACTGATTTTAAGGTTCATGTTAGGGCGTTGGCTTATCTATGAGGTTGGCTTATCTACTGTAATATACAGTAATTGAGAAATACAGTAAAATGACATCAAAGGACAGCAAATCTTCATATTTTATAAATTCTTTATGCTTAAATAATGTTGTATTTGGTATGGTGACATGAATATCACCTTCATTCTATGTTGGGTAAAATATTAATAAAAACAACTGCAATATAGTTAATGTTTCTGTGCAATACAGAAAGAGTACTAGAATCTGTACTTTACTAAGAAAGTGTAATCCCAAATATAACAACTGCCAGTTGTCTGTGGTCTGTGTTTGCCGCCATTAGGACCCCATCGTGGGGGATCGACTTATGCACTAAACATACCATTTTGACACTGATTTTAAGGGTCAAGTTTGGGGGTCGTCTTATCCATGGGGTTGTCTTATAGACGGTCATATATGGTATGTTACATTTGACCACTTTCTAATGCGCTGTGTATTTCATAGTTTTCGGCCGTGGGAGCCGTGCCAATTAACACTACACGAAGTCCGCAGTCTAGACTACCAGTTGTCCGACTTCCATTTTTGTGGTAGTCACGGTAGCTGAGCGGGTTAGGCGGCTGACTTTGTGTGCTGGCGATTAGGTGCCTGACTCTGAGGGTGTGGGTTCAAATCCCGGATGGGACTCAACTCAAAAAGTACTAGAATCTGTACTTTACTAAGAAAGTATAATCCCAAATATAACATATGTTACAATACAGTTGGGTTGAGTTATCCTGCAACTTCAAAACTTTGTGCCTAGTGGTTAAAGCGTTGGCTCGTCACGCCGAAGACCCGGGTTCGATTCCCCACATGGGCACAATGTGTTAAGCCCATTTCTGGTGTCCCCCGCCGTGATATTGCTGGAATATTGCTAAAAGCGGCGTAAAACTAAACTCAGTCAGTCAGTCAGTCAAAACTTTGTCCATTTCTACCACAGTGTCCAAATTTTGTTATGATAACAAAGTCTAACATGGCTGTCCTTCATGTATTGACAGGGTGGTGGGGTAGCCTAGTGGTTAAGTGATCACTCGTCATGCCGAGAACCTGGGGTTGAATCCCCACATGGGTGCAGTGTGTGAAACTCATTTCTAGTGTCCCCCGCCGTGATAAGCGCTGGATATTGCTAAAACCTAAACTCACTCAAACTCTCACTCATGTGATGGCACTATATACTATACCAATTGGTCATTTCAACAACAGATTTATCTCCAAGGATCCATCAGTAATAGCTGTTGTAGTGAAATGTCCCAGTTGAGGTCCAGAGCAAGGACATACTGACAGGTTAAAGTGGAAACAAGACCATGACACCTAAAGAGGTTTATAAGATCATCAATTAATACCTCCAGTAGCATATCTTAGATGGATCAAGACCCTGACGCCTAAAGGTCAGATCCAAATAAAGACATGTTTCAAGACCCTCACTAGGTGGCTGATAGATCATGACCTTGTCATACAATAGGACACTATACATTAGAGTTACACATGAAACCAAGTTTCACATTGAAAATGTACTGTTCCTGAAATGGAGGTTTTACTCTTTTACCAAACCAGAGGAGGAGTTTTTCACTAATTTTCAAACCTGTCTAAATTAAGGAAATACCAGAAAGAATAAGACAACATTTGGATGTTTTGTTGTGCAATATCACAGTGGTAAGAGTTATGGGTAAGTTGAGAGACTGCAGTGAGAGAATGTGCAGCATGGAGACAACTGAAGTGATGACGTGAGAGACTGAACACCCTGTCATCACCTGCAGTTGGGGTTCAGTTACAGAACAATAGGTTATAATCCTCAACATTTTTGTGAGTTCACAAGTAGAATGCAAGTGATTAAACTTTATTTTGAAACAAATGAAGTCTTTAACAATTCAAGTCAACATAAGATGCATGTTGAAAGAATTTTATACTATTCATCTGTAAAACCCAGGTCTTGTAACTCAAATGTAAAACCTCCACACAGGTCTCACTTGAAAGGAGAATCTCTCACAAGGTTACTGGGAAGAAACGTTGCCTTTTAGATGATAAATATGAAAACTACTTCTTTTATTTCAACCATGTGCAAAAACAATTGCATTGCTTATAGCTACACAATTCAAAACCTACACTTAATGGGGTTTTTAAAGTGTGGACTTAAATAGTGATGAGACGGATTATGCTGATTGTGGAAAGGGGTTGCCTCCCTTTGCCATTACAGGATCTGTAGATCATTTGTTCATATCCCAGAGGACCTACTTCAGTTTTGGCTTTCATCCCTCAGTAAATTCACGCACAGTTTCAGAAATACTGGAATGCAGTTAAAGCAAGATTAAAACCATCTCTCTTACTCACTTAGTTATGTTTGTCCCAAGATTCACTGTGCAATCTCCAAAGAAGCTTTTTGGCATTAAGGGCAGGATATGCGTACCATCCTTCATGATGAAAGATTGATCCCTGTTTCCTGGTTTCTGGCCATTGCTTATTTCTTATTATACACTTAAGTATATAGGTAATGTGTGCTACATTTCCACATG
This sequence comes from Haliotis rubra, assembly GCF_003918875.1. NCBI lineage: Eukaryota > Metazoa > Mollusca > Gastropoda > Lepetellida > Haliotidae > Haliotis > Haliotis rubra. The sequence goes on from NW_025767501.1 coordinate 1,365,099, forward strand.
TATGGCATTCAACGTTATTCAGGTAAATTAATTAGGTGTGCCATGTTTTTTAACAATGCTTTTAGCCTAATGCACTGTCTAGTCAAGAGAGTATGAGGATTTGGTGCTGCAATCAGTTGACATTATGGGGGGAAATATGATCCAAAAGGTTACACATCTAGCACATCTAAAACTACTTGATAAATTGTCTCATATTTTTTCTGTAATAGAATCATGACAATGAAGATGGAGGCTTGCAGGTGCAGGTTGGTGCTTATACTGAAACAATACATCATGGTCATTTTAGATTCAAAGGAGCTGAGGATGTCTCCATATGCATAATAATTAATTCTTTACTCAGAATGAAGAAAATTGATTATGGATACCGCCAGGTGCAGGTTGGTGCTAATACTGGAACAATACATTATGGTTATTTTGGTAAAAACAGATTTTAGTTTCAGAGGAGCAGAGGCTTTCTCCCTATGCAGATAATTAATTCTTTGCTCATTTTTTTTTAGAATCTTTCCTATCTAATTTAACCGTCCATGTATATAAATTGAGCATTTAATAGTACTTTTATATCAAATTCACACATACATATAGAGCCATATTGCCCGACACTCTGATTTTTGGTTAACAAAATTGTTAAAACCCTTTCTTTCATTTGAATATTGAATATATATATCTCTACATATTAGGGTCTGATATGGGTTTGTGGGATTCATACTGGCCGTGATATGAAAACTATCCTAAATAACAACTGAAGATTTATTACTTTTCCTATGACTAAGTTTCTGAATCATATGTTTGACCAAGTTAACGCCCCATGAGACCAGGGTAACATACATGTCTTGACTGTGGATCAGAAGTTAATCAGTCAGTTGTCCTCTATATCTATAAACATGTCAAACATTCTTGTTCTTGTGCAGATACACATGACATTCTTGTATCCACTGCAAACAAACAAACAAACAAACAAACAAACAACCCTACCATGGGAGGGAAGCAGATCCTGTCCTGATGGAAGTCTTTAAACTGAATCTATGTCCACACAATCATTTATAACATATGTTATGTTATTACACTTTCTTATTAAGGTACAGATTCTAGTACTTTTGTTGGGTAGAGTCCCATCCAGGATTCGAACCCAACAAGAGTACTAGAATCTGTGCTTTACTAAGAAAGTGTAATCCCAAATATGTTACATTTGACCACTTTCTAAATGGCATTGTTTATTCACACACAATCATTGTAGGGGAATTTCAAGCTTCCTTGGAAAACCTTTTTGAACTTGAGGAAACAGAAATGAACCCTAATGAAGCTGGATTGTATTTTGAGGACACTGATGGAGGAACATTTAGAATCATATGATTTTCATACCAAACTGACTGACCAGTCGGAATACCAGCGAAAGCCTTTCGGAACTGAACTATTTGTGTAGTCTGTCAGCATAAAATGTCTCTTACAAGAAGATATAGGATTTCATGTGTAAATTGTTTAAAAGACAATTTAGTACATCTGCAGTTAGGCCAATGGAAACTAATACTGATCAAGTTTTCATAGGGATACTTTCAGTGTTGTTCCAAACTGAGTAGTATATTTGAATTATGTATGTTAATTGTACAGTCTTCTCTCATGGGGGCGGTGGGGTAGCCTAGTGGTTAAAGCGTTGGCTCTTCACGCCGAAGACCCGGGTTCGATTCCCCACATGGGCACAATGTGTTAAGCCCATTTCTGGTGTCCCCCGCCGTGATATTGCTGGAATATTGCTAAAAGCGGCGTAAAACTAAACTCAGTCAGTCAGTCTTCTCTCATGCCACTGTCCTCCACAAACCTGCTATTTATCAGTGTATTCCCATGAGTTTTGAGTATCATGTTTTGGCCAATTTGTATTCTGTGGCAGTTTTGTGTGGTGGTTTTGAAAAATACTGTTAATGATTTAATAAATGCGGTACTACAGATGATATTAATCAAGAAATTACATCGAAGTCAAATATCTGTGTCACTCGATCAGTCTCGGTAGATGGCAGAAAGTTGTATGAATCTGTTTAAATTCTTTTGATGGGTAAAAGGAAAGGAGCAGTCACGAAATGTTGGTGGAAAAGTCACAATTAGTGATGATAAAATATCAACTGAGAGTTCAATGTCTGGCAAGGCTAAAACTTAGAAGAACAGGAGTTCCAAAGTGCCTTGATGTATAAAAGCCACTGACTGTGACATATAAGAGAGAATGCAAGTTGGGAAATGACATAGGGTTGATATTTTGTTCTGCAGAATTGTGAGGCTGCAGGACAATGAATGGTTTGTGGAAGGAATGTTTAAACCTGCCAGAATCAGCAGTTAAAGAGCATCATGACATGCAGTGCTAATCACCACGAGGCTGTTATCGCTGGGCATTGATAGGGTCACAACAATATTGAATGCTGATCTTGTGATCTGGTAAATTTATAACTGAACAGAAACAATGTAATATTGAGCAAATTTCAACTGAATCACCAGGAGAAAATGTGTGTACAGCTGATTGCTATCTCCAGCTTATTTTATGAGACAGTTACACAAAGTAATCTTAATCTCTGCATATAAAACAATACCTGGCTTGCAATAAATACAAATGAAATTGTAAATCACCAGTATCTCAAATTTAACGTTGTCATTGACCAAGTTTGATATCTCCTGAGTGGTCACCAGAAGCAAAACAAGGCCACTCCTGACAGTTCACAATACATGGAATAGCAATTTAATACGAAACTTGAAAGCCAAGAATGGGGGTGGACATTAACCTGTTAGAAAGATGCAGTCTAATAATATAAATGGTTGTCACTGGAGCCTGAGGCCAGTTTTATTGTGAGTGATGACTGTATTAACTCGTTTCAGATATTTTATTGTTGTGTATGATTTGTATCTTAAAACTTGGAGTATTGGAAAGAATACTTCTTGTTTATCAGCGGTGGTTAGGCCCTGGGGTTAAAGCATGTGGGTACAAGGCCTGTTCTGGTGTTCCCCACTGTCATAGTGCTTGTGTATATTCACCAGGTGTGTAAAACCACATATATATCTCTGGGTTAGTAATACTTCAGATATGTTATGGAAAAGTGGGGTGGACTAATGGTAAAACCATACGTCACTCACTCACTCACTCTCTCACTCAAATGTGTTATCTTCTAATCATTGCATGAAAAAAACAGTTGAAACAAATGGTAATTCTTGAGAATAAATTTATCCACAGCTGATTGGTTTTTCTGCTGTATTCTAAATTTTTAAACTGTTAGAAGATAGAATAAGATAGCAAGGAGTGTCCAAGGACTAAGATACTGACAGGTGTCCATGAGCAAACATAGCAGAAAGGTGTTTATAGGCTAGTGTGGTAAATGGTATCCAAGGAGTAACAGTACACAATGTTGAAATGCAAACATATTAGGGTGTCCAAGGTCAAAGAGTGGGTATGGTTTTACGCCGCTTTTAGCATTATTTTAGCAATATCACGGTAGGGGACACCAGAAATGGGCTTCACACATTGTGCCCATGTGGGGAATTGAACCTGGGTCTTTGGCATGAAGAGCGAATGCTTTAACCACTAGGCTACCCCACTGCCCCAGGGTGTCTAAGGCTTAACATAATAAAGGCTGTCCAATAGCAACCATGTTTAGGGGTTCCATGAAAGTGAAAACACAATAAAAAGTACAAGAGCTAATACAATAAATGGTGTCCCAAGGACTAACATGGTGAAGGATGTCAAAGGGCAAACATTAAAATGAGTGTTTCGAGTCTAACATGGTGAAGGATATCAAAGTGCAAACATTAAATTGAGTGTTCAGGGTCTAACGTGCTGAAGGATGTCAAAAGGCAAACATTGAACTTCAGGTGGACAGTGTTGAAAAAGTCTAACATGGTGAAGGATGTTAAAGGGCAAACATTAAAATGAGTGTTCAGGGTCTAACGTGCTGAAGGATATCAAAGTGCAAACATTAAATTGAGTGTTCAGGGTCTAACGTGCTGAAGGATGTCAAAAGGCAAACATTGAACTTCAGGTGGACAGTGTTGAAAAAGTCTAACATGGTGAAGGATGTCAAAGGGCAAACATTAAAATGAGAGTTCGGGATCTAAGCATAGTGAAGGATGTCAAAGTGCAAACATTGAAATGAGTGTTCAGGTTCTAACATGGTGAAGGATGTCAAAGGGCAGACACTGAAATGAGTGTTCAGGGTCTAACATGGTGAAGGATGTCAAAGTGCAAACATTGAAATGAGTGTTCAGGGTCTAACATGGTGAAGGATGTCAAAGGGCAGACACTGAAATGAGTGTTCAGGGTCTAACATGGTGAAGGATGTCAAAGGGCAGACACTGAAATAAGTGTTCAGGGTCTAACATGGTGAAGGATGTCAAAGGGCAGACACTGAAATAAGTGTTCAGGGTCTAACATGGTGAAGGATGTCAAAGGGCAGACACTGAAATAAGTGTTCAGGGTCTAACATGGTGAATGATGTCAAAGGGCAGACACTGAAATAAGTGTTTAGGGTCTAACATGGTGAAGGATGTCAAAGGGCAGACACTGAAATAAGTGTTCAGGGTCTAACATGGTGAAGGATGTTAAAGGGCAAACATTAAAATGAGTGTTCAGGGTCTAACATGGTGAAGGATGTCAAAGGGCAGACACTGAAATAAGTGTTCAGGGTCTAACATGGTGAAGGATGTCAAAGTGCAGACATTGAACTTGGTGAACAGTGTTGAAAATGCTAACATGGTAAAGGATTTCCCTTTTAAGACAGTTTGCCAGTTTGATTCCTGTTTAACCAGGGCAATATAATGTGTTCAATAATTGACAGTTCTTGTAGAGCCAGTGCCAGGTATTGAATGATAATACAATATTTTCTGTGAGAAGTACAGTTTATATTTTCATTGACATTTATTAGCTTCAAAACCACATCTTTCAGGAAATGCATTTGAAGTGATTAGTTTTAGTTGCTAATTTCAGTGTTTATGAACACCCATCTTACTGGATATAATCTTGTCAAATCAGAAAGGGCACATTTCAGCATTATCAGCATCTTAAAGGTGAAGGTCCTGTGTCTTATGACGAATATTTAAGCCCATTATCCTGTAATGCAAGGATCAGACAGCATAAGAGAGCTTATCACATCAGAAAAAATAGACATTGATGTACAGGCAGTCCCAGGGGTTGGGGGCTATTATAAACCCTCCTTTATGGTTCCTCCTACGTCCATGTGGGATCTCAGGTCACCATGATGGTCAAGTCATGCCTTTCTGTCACCACTGACCATGGAAGATGTTGACAAGAAATAGGAAATGCTTACAGAGTAATCACATTTAGGGGTATATGGACTGTGTAAATATGTGTAATATATTTGGACCATTATCAAATTAGGATCATGTGGGGCTAATTAGAAAGGCTAATTTGGATTGATGGAATTTCCGCTAATTTGACTCTTTGGTTGATGGACATTTCGCTGATGGAATATAGCTGATATGTGACTCTTTGGTTTATCTGTACAGACTGGACAGCTGGCCGGTATGGAATATAGCTAAGTTCAGCTTTAGCTTATCTGTATGACCTGGTCAGTGGCCTCTACTAGTATACTGGTATTCAGCTTGACCTTATCTGTATGACCTGGTCAGTGGCCTCTACTAGTATACTGGTATTCAGATTTACCTTATCTGTAGGACCTGGTCAGTGGCCTCTACTAGTATACTGGTATCCAGCTTTAGCTTATCTGTAGGACCTGGTCAGTGGCCTCTACTAGTATACTGGTATCCAGCTTTACCTTACCTGTATGACCTGGTCAGTGGCCTCTACTAGTATACTGGTATCCAGCTTTACCTTACCTGTAGGACCTGGCCAGTGGCCTCTACTAGTATACTGGTATCCAGCTTTACCTTACCTGTAGGACCTGGTCAGTGGCCTCTACTAGTATACTGGTATCCAGCTTTAGCTTATCTGTAGGACCTGGTCAGTGGCCTCTACTAGTATACTGGTATCCAGCTTTACCTTATCTGTAGGACCTGGTCAGTGGCCTCTACTAGTATACTGGTATCCAGCTTTAGCTTATCTGTAGGACCTGGTCAGGGCCTCTACTAGTATACTGGTATCCAGCTTTACCTTACCTGTAGGACCTGGTCAGTGGCCTCTACTAGTATACTGGTATCCAGCTTTAGCTTATCTGTAGGACCTGGTCAGTGGCCTGTACTAGTATACTGGTATCCAGCTTTACCTTACCTGTAGGACCTGGTCAGTGGCCTCTACTAGTATACTAGTATCCAGCTTTAGCTTATCTGTATGACCTGGTCAGTGGCCTCTACTAGTATACTGGTATCCAGCTTTACCTTACCTGTAGGACCTGGTCAGTGGCCTCTACTAGTATACTGGTATCCAGCTTTAGCTTACCTGTAGGACCTGGTCAGTGGCCTCTACTAGTATACTGGTATCCAGCTTTACACCTTACCTGTATGACCTGGTATCAGCTGGCCTCTACTAGTATACTGGCCTCTCCAGCTTTACCTTTTACCTGTACCTGTACGACCTGGTCAGTGGCCTCTACTAGTATACTGGTATCCAGCTTTACCTTACCTGTAGGACCTGGTCAGTGGCCTCTACTAGTATACTGGTATCCAGCTTTAGCTTATCTGTAGGACCTGGTCAGTGGCCTCTACTAGTATACTGGTATCCAGCTTTACCTTACCTGTAGGACCTGGTCAGTGGCCTCTACTAGTATACTGGACCTGGTCAGTGGCCTCTACTAGTATACTGGTATCCAGCTTTAGCTTAACTGTAGGACCTGGTCGGTGGCCTCTACTAGTATACTGGTATCCAGCTTTACCTTACCTGTATGACCTGGTCAGTGGCCTCTACTAGTATACTAGTATCCGGCTTTAACTTATCTGTATGACCTGGTCAGTGGCCTCTACTAGTATACTGGTATCCAGCTTTACCTTACCTGTAGGACAGCGATGCATTTCATTATCATCACTACCCTGAATTCAAATTCCTTAGGCATAGAAAAAAAGTGCTTTTGAGTTATTAGAAAATATTACTTGGAATACCTGGTATTTAATAATGTGTGTCTTTTTGTATTCATAAATTGATCGTAAACTGATATGCATAAATCTTTTCTTACTGATTTTATTAACTTCAGTATGACGTCCATGAGAGAAATATAGAACAAGTTGTTGCTAAGTTTGTTGACTCTGAAAAATTGTCTGCAACGTCGAAGTTCAAGTGATACTGGGAACCAATAGAAATGCATGACCTTACTGAACCAATCCCTGTGTTTTATAGACTGTATTTCAAAAGAGTAGCAGGCATTTTGAGGAGACTCTATTGAGTAATATAACCTACAGTGACCGAATTCACCCCAGTGTGTTCAATTACCGTTTTTCAGTCCAACTTTCCTTTATGAAAAACACTAGTAGTTTAAATGGAAAGTGTTTAGCAAGTTGGATCCCTATGTTTAACTTTTTTCTGGAGGTTTTTGGTGGTAACGTGGGTGTATCCCCATTGTAATTGATACAACATGCAGACTTCCATTTGTGTCAAAGGGCCTTGATCTAGCTGAGTATTTTTTCAGGAAACCATTGTCATTGTCAGTTAGATCATGTTTGCAGTAGAGCAGTTATTTTACAAAACCCTGTGAAGCCTTGCTCCAGTGAAAAGTAAATATCTCAGGATTTATATGCAGAACTTGAAAATAAGCTGTGAGGCGGATATCTGTATGTAGATTTATTGGTGAAAGTGAAGCATCGTGTATCAGCTGTTGTCAGTTGATAATGCATGTCTTCAATTGCATTGTATAGTTCTACGACAAAAAGCAACCACCCCAGACACAGGCTGGAGCTATCAAATCATGCAAGCTTTCTCAGTAATCCAACATGATTATGGATTCCCAGATTCACTGTGCAGAGTGATGTCCCTTAGTTATCTCAGGAAACACATGAGTTCACATGATTTGTTGTGTACATAGCTATACGGATGATGCAGGATTAAGTGCAGCTAAAATAGGTTAGCTTGGTTACTGAGAGTTTCTTGGGCGTAGATCTTGGCCCACACTGAAACACTGACCCATGAAGACCCGGTGTAGCAGGCCATTTCTTCCCCAGTCTAAACTTTCCCCGGGGAAAATCTGGCCAGCCAAACTTTCCCTGGGGAAGTTTTGTCCTAGGATATTCTTAGTTTGGGCTAGGCTAAAGTCTTCTTTCCCCCTCCCACCTAGGCCATAGTTTCCCCTTTGTTTAAACGAGGTCATTTGGTTCTGTTTTCTACAAAAAGGGCAGATTCTGGCCTAGCTAGGCTACATCTTCCCCACCCTTGTTCTTATATCAAAAGGGGGAGATTCTGGATTAGCTAGGCTACTTCTTCCCCACCATTGCTCTTATATCAAAAGGGGAAGATTCTGGATTAGCTAGGCTACTTCTTCCCCACCCTTGTTCTTATATCAAAAGGGAGAGATTCTGGATTAACTAGGCTACTTCTTCCCCACCATTGCTCTTATATCAAAAGGGAAGATTCTGGATTAGCTAGCTACTTCTTCCCCACCCTTGTTCTTATATCAAAAGGGGAGATTCTACTAGGCTACTTCTTCCCCACCATTGCTCTTATATCAAAAGGGGGAGATTCTGGATTAACTAGGCTACTTCTTCCCCACCATTGCTCTTATATCAAAAGGGGGAGATTCTGGATTAGCTAGGCTACTTCTTCCCCACCATTGCTCTTATATCAAAAGGGAGAAAAGAAGTTATTACAAACATTCAAATTTGTCTTCTGCAAACCCATGCTTTTCCTAAGAGGCGACTTATGAATTGAGTGGTCAGACTCACTGACAAAAATTGAAACACTCTTTTTAGGCAAGAGGTTTGTCCAAAATGTGCCATGACCGTGAATGCCACAGTTGTGGGAATACAAACTTTAGTACACCTTGAGAGCAGCTATGGTTGAATATTGCCATTGAGCTGGGAATGCAATATCTGTTGACGTGAGTATTCATCTTTATAAGTGACGTATAGTTATAGTTATTGTTGTTGTTGTGGATGTTAGACCTGATCATGATACTTGGTTTACAACAATGGTTTCCAGTCTATGACTGTCAGTTTAGGATAACTTCATGTTTCAAGCTCACAATCTTTGCCAGAAACCTCTCAGTGTGCTGACTGAACATCTCTTAGCAATGTTTTTGGTGGATTTAGACTATTTTTGGCTGAGCTTAATGGAATAGGAAGAGGTTTTGTCAGACTTAAGTTTTAGACAACTGACTGATTTTACAGGTTGTGCAGAAATTTAAGTATGTTGTTAAGTGGGTGATATTTTATACTTTGAAAAACTAACACTTGACTTTGTTGGAAGTTCATCCATCATTTAACGTACTATTTTTAAATTTATTTAATAAATAAGAAGTACTTTCAGTGAGTCATTATTGGCAATGGGTGTTTAATGCATTAGCAAGTTATTTGTCTTGTAGCACTTGAGATAACCTCAAAAACAGAATTAAGTTTCAAGAATGTTTGTGACAGACAGACCACTAGCAGTTTAGCTTGTTCCCATTTTTATAGACACCATGAAGCCTATGATGTACAGTAGAACCTGTTACCCTGGACCATGTAGATCCCGATGCCTCTGATGTACAGTAGGACCTGTTACCCTGGACCATGTGGGCCATGATGCCTCTGATGTACAGTAGGACCTGTTACCCTGGACCATGTGGATCATGATGTCTCCGATGTACAGTAGGACCTGCTACCCTGGACCATGTAGATCACGATGCCTCTGATGTACAGTAGGACCTGTTACCCTGGACCATGTGGGCCATGATGTCTCTGATGTACAGTAGGACCTGTTACCCTGGACCATGTGGATCATGATGTCTCCGATGTACAGTAGGACCTGCTACCCTGGACCATGTAGAGTAGGACCTGTTACCCTGACCATGTGGACAGTACAGTAGGACCTGTTGGACCCTGGTACCATTTGGGCCATGATGCCCTGCTACCCTGACCATGTATCACGATGCCTCTGAAGACCTGCTACCCTGGACCATGTGATGCCTCTGATGTACCCTGCTATGATGCCTCTTATGTACAGTAGGAGCTGTTACCTTGGACCATGTGGATCATGATGCCTCTGATGTACAGTAGGACCTGTTACCCTGGACCATGTAGATCCCGATGCCTCTGATGTACAGTAGGACCTGTTACCCTGGACCATGTGGGCCATGATGCCTCTGATGTACAGTAGGACCTGTTACCCTGGACCATGTGAGCCATGATGCCTCTGATGTACAGTAGGACCTGTTACCCTGGACCATGTAGATCCCGATGCCTCTGATGTACAGTAGGACCTGTTACCCTGGACCATGTAGGCCATGATGCCTCTGATGTACAGTAGGACCTGTTACCCTGGACCATGTGGGTCATGATGCCTCTGATGTACAGTAGGAGCTGCTACCCTACACCATGTGGATCATGATGCCTCTGATGTACAGTAGGACCTGTTACCCTGGACCATGTGGATCATGATGCCTCTGATGTACAGTAGGACCTGTTACCCTGGACCATGTAGGCCATGATACATCTGATGTACAGTAGGAGCTGTTACCCTGGACCATGTAGGCCATGATGCCTCTGATGTACAGTAGGACCTGTTACCGTACACCATGTGGATCCATGTGGACCATGTGGATCATGACCTCTGATGTACAGTAGGATCATGATGCCTCTGATGTACAGTAGGAGCTGTTTCCCTGGACCATGTGGATCATGATGCCTCTGATGTACAGTAGGACCTGTTACCCTGGACCATGTGGGTCATGATGTCTCTGATGTACAGTAGGACCTGCTACCCTACACCATGTAGGCCATGATGCCTCTGATGTACAGTAGGACCTGTTACCCTGGACCATGTGGGTCATGATGCCTCTGATGTACAGTAGGACCTGTTACCCTGGACCATGTGGATCATGATGCCTCTGATGTACAGTAGGACCTGTTACCCTGGACCATGTAGGCCATGATGCCTCTGATGTACAGTAGGACCTGTTACCCTGGACCATGTGGATCATGATGCCTCTGATGTACAGTAGGACCTGTTACCCTGGACCATGTGGATCATGCTGCCTCTGATGTACAGTAGGACCTGTTACCCTGGACCATGTGGATCATGCTGCCTCTGATGTACAGTAGGACCTGTTACCCTGGACCATGTGGATCATGCTGCCTCTGATGTACAGTAGGACCTGTTACCCTGGACCATGTGGATCATGATGCCTCTGATGTACAGTAGGACCTGCTACCCTGCAGTTAATGATGTTTAATGTTGAAAGTAAAAACCAGTTGATCTTACAACTTCATCTTCAATGAACATTCACCTCAGTATTTACAAAACGATGTACGAACACAGAAAATGTTGTGAGAACAAATTGTTAGCCAAATATAGCAGTAGACATAACACACACAGTTCAGGTAGCTAACGAAGGTATTGTACACTGTGATGACGAGAATGTTGTGTGTTAACATTGTAATGTCATTGAAGACAAAAATCATATCTTGTATGTTAGCATGTTGTATGCAAACCTGGGAGAATCTTTTATTCCCCAAACAATATGCAATATTGTCTTACCTGTATGTCTGAATGGGGAGTTCTGATTGGTTCACATCATCTTGATTATATACCACATATGCTGCCTTACAGGAAAAAATATTTCAGTATAACAGTAAATCTCTTGCACCCCACTATTTAGCTAAAGAGGCAAAAACTGCACATTTTTCACATGACGCCATAAGTTAAATTCATTTCAATAAAAAAGCTGGGATATTTTGTGAATAAACGAGTATGTATTTCAATATGTTATAATTCTTTTACAATGGCAGACTGAAAAATGTTCATAAGATTGGTGAGAATTATAAAACCTAACGAGGTACACATAAAACCACATGTAGTGATACTGCTGCATAACAAGTGTACGCTACAGAGGCTCATTCAACAGATGTCAGTAAACCTGCCAACCCCTGGACACTTCTGTATTCTCTCAACAAGATTACCTAAAGAACCTTACTAACTCTTTTACATGGTAATGAGAATCATTTCTACTTTGGGTCAGATGACTTTATTCAGGTACACAATCTGTATGACATACGGAAGACGTGGTTCCCTATGAATACCCTGTTCAGATGAATGTGAGAAGTATTGAAGGAAGCACTCATAAACTGTCAGACATTTGTTTCTCAACACCTGACAGCTTCATGTTATGAAAGTTCCAGTGTGAATTGTTTAGGTCCACTTGGATGCCAGTTTCTATGGTTTTAGACATTTCAGACTGCAGCTGAACGTGGGAATCACTGGCTTTAGAAATCATTTAGAAATCACTGAGGTCATTTGTAAAACTGGTTCAAAACTTTTGTAGCATCACACAATGGAGTCTTCAGTACAGATCTATGATATACAGGCGATACAGACCAGTACAGATCTATGATATGCAGGTGATACAGACCAGTACAGATCTATGTATAAGTCTACATGCAGGTGATATAGACCAGTACAGATCTATGATATGCAGGTGATACAGACCAGTACAGATCTATGATATGAAGGTGATACATACCAGTACAGATCTATGATATACAGGCGATACAGACCAGTACAGATCTATGATATACAGGTGATATAGACCAGTACAGATCTATGATATACAGGCGATACAGACCAGAACAGATCTATGATATGCAGGCGATACAGACCAGTACAGATCTATGATATGCAGGTGATACAGACCAGTACAGATCTATGATATGCAGGTGATACAGACCAGTACAGATCTATGATATGCAGGCGATACAGACCAGTACAGATCTATGATATGCAGGTGATACAGACCAGTACAGATCTATGATATGCAGGTGATACAGACCAGTACAGATCTATGATATGCAGGTGATACAGACCAGTACAGATCTATGTATAAGTCTACATGCAGGTGATATAGACCAGTACAGATCTATGATATGAAGGTGATACAGACCAGTACAGATCTATGATATGCAGGAGATACAGACCAGAACAGATCTATGATATGCAGGCGATACAGACCAGTACAGATCTATGATATGCAGGTGATACAGACCAGTACAGATCTATGATATGCAGGTGATACAGACCAGTACAGATCTATGATATGCAGGTGATACAGACCAGTACAGATCAATGATATGCAGGTGATACAGACCAGTACAGATCTATGATATGCAGGTGATACAGACCAGTACAGATCTATGATATGCAGGTGATACAGACCAGTACAGATCTATGTATAAGTCTACATGCAGGTGATATAGACCAGTACAGATCTATGATATGAAGGTGATACAGACCAGTACAGATCTATGATATGCAGGTGATACAGACCAGTACAGATCTATGTATAAGTCTACATGCAGGTGATATAGACCAGTACAGATCTATGTATGAAGGAAGGTGATACAGACCAGTACAGATCTATGATAAGTGATGCAGGTGATACAGACCAGTACAGATCTATGATATGCAGGTGATACAGACCAGTACAGATCTATGTATAAGGCGATACAGACCAGAACAGATCTATGATATACAGGCGATACAGACCAGTACAGATCTATGATATGCAGGCGATACAGACAAGTACAGACCAGTACAGATCTATGATATGCAGGTGATACAGACCAGTACAGATCTATGATATGCAGGTGATACAGACCAGTATAGATCAATGATATGCAGGTGATACAGACCAGTACAGATCTATGATATGCAGGTGATACAGACCAGTACAGATCTATGATATGCAGGTGATACAGACCAGTACAGATCTATGTATAAGTCTACATGCAGGTGATATAGACCACTACAGATCTATGATATGAAGATGATACAGACCAGTACAGATCTATGATATGCAGGTGATACAGACCAGTAGAGATCTATGTATAAGTCTACATGCAGGTGATATAGACCACTACAGATCTATGAGATGCAGGTGATACAGACCAGTACAGATCTATGATATGAAGGTGATACAAAACAGTACAGATCTATGTATAAGTCTACATGCAGGTGATATAGACCAGTACAGATCTATGTATAAGTCTACATGCAGGTGATATGGACCAGTACAGATCTATATATAAGTCTTCATGCAGGTGATACAGACCTGTACAGATCTATGTATAAGTCTACATGCAGGTGATATAGACCAGTACATATCTATGTATAAGTCTACATGCAGGTGATATAAACCAGCACAGACCCATATAATATTCTACATGCAGGTAACATGGTCCAGTACAGATCTATGTATGCATGCAGATGATGTATACTTGCCCAAAAAAGAAAGTGTGCATTGAAAATATTATTATATTTCAAAAAGTAAACATCAGAGGAGCACGAAATTCAAACCCAGAGATACCTGAGTGCTATGGAACAGAGAGGTACACGTGTTAACGAAACTGCATGAGACACTGGATCACATGATGCACGTGAAGAAGAAGGCATGCTGTTGCCTGTAAGAAGTTTGAAATGCATGCAAAAGTGCAAATGATATGCCTACTTAAAGCCCACACATGGCCAATCCAAACGTACACATTGTCAACTGAATATCGCAAAGCGGCCCGCCACAAAGTAATGCCAAGATTAACAACAGGTGAACAACACATGGCCCTGGGTATGCTACGGTCTAGTTCTACCAAGCGGGAGGTTGCTCAACATTTTAATTGTCACCGTAACACCATATCAGCATTAGTCCGTCGATATAGTCAACAAAATGACGTCAGAGATCGCCCATGTTCAGGGAGACCAAGAGTTACCACCCCTGCGCAAGATTGATGAATTCGACTGGTTCATCTATGTAATCGGTGTCAACAAGCAACAGCAACAGCCTGTAGCATCTCCAACTGCAGACGGATTCATCCTCAAACCGTCATCAACTGCCTACGAAGTTACGGCCTACGTGCAAGGAGACCATCAATTCGTCCCCTTATGACGTTACATCACCGCCGGGCATGGTTACAATGGTGCAGACGACACCTCAGACATCCCGTTTTGGTGGAGACGTGTGATGTTTACGGATGAGTCTCGTTTCCACCTGTCCTCATCAGATGGGTGCCAACGGGTGTGTCGACGTGCAAATGAACGCTACGCAGAGGCATGTGTAATGGAGAGAAATCGCTGTGGTGGCGGATCTGTTATGGTATGGGGGGCATCACTGCTCGTAACAGGACACAGTTGGTGATTGTGAACGGCAATTTGAATGCTGTGCGGTACCGTGATGAGATTGTCGCACCCGTTGTCATTCCCTTTATTCAACGTCATGGTCCTGGGATCGTATTTCAGCAAGACAACGCTCGTCCACATACAGCCCGTGTTGTGCAACAATTTCTTCAACAGCAACAACTTGATGTGTTGCCCTGGCCTGCAGTATCACCGGATCTTTCGCCAATTGAGCATGTTTGGGACGAAATTGAACGCCGCCTTCGACATCTGCCAAATCCCCCCGTAACCTTCATGATCTCCAAGTAGCACTTTTCCACATATGGAATAACATTATCCAGGTCTTTCACGCTCGACTAATCTCATCCATGAGGGGTCGTTGTACAGCTGTGGTTCAGGCCAACGGCGGCATATACCTTTCAACTTGTGGACCACTTTACGTCCCACGGTACAATAAAAACATTTCACATCATTCATGTGTGAAGACAAATGCATTTTGTGTTATGCAATACCATTGCCTTTGGATGTATGTGTTATGTCATTTATCTATGAGTATTTTTTGCGATGCACAGTTTCTTTTGGGGGTTATTATAGTTACGGCACGTCCCCCATGGCCATGATGGAGACGATCTGTCTGGCTTATTGTGCCACAAAAATATGACCTGTCATTCCATATTTCTGAAAATTTTGTTGTGAAGCTGCAGGCTTGAGGTAAGAGGTTGAGCCACTTTCACACTGAGGGACTTAGTCTCTTAGCCTCTGATGATTTTTTTATTTCACTCTCATGTCCCGAATGTTTTGCAATTGTCAACAAGACATGCAGATGGCCTTTTTATTGAAACCGTTCCTACGTGCCACAAAACTATTTCACTACTGTGAAATTGTATGCTAGTGGTCCTTCTGGGATGTTCTTCGGTGACAGTAGTGGAATAGAATTTTTAATGAACTGACTAATTAATGTTCTGATGGTGGTCAGGACTGATTTGTTTTGTGAGAGACGAAATATTTTTACTGTCAGTATGTACAATTGTTCAGTCTGAAAGGAAGAGGTGAAACTTGGTATCTGCAAGCTACACATTTTCTTTTATGACAACCATGATACCCTACGATTAATTATTTTTGGGTGTAAAATTGTATTTACAAGCATATCAGCTCTTCTTACCCAGACCCAAACCCCAGTTATAAAATGGCCACCCCTTCAGATTGTTTCCAGTTCTTGTTCCTAAGTTCTTCAAAGGGCACTCACTGCTGCACTTGATGACTCTACCATCACTTAGTATGATAACAACAGTCTTCGCCCCTTTATTGACAGCTATCATTCACATTTATTCCATGATAATTAATGTAGTAATTGTGCTATTAACCTTGGTCCATTCTGTTATAATGCATGCAGTATATCACCAAGACTCTGATTTGCAGCAGGATGATAGCCCCTTGCCTGAATAAACCTCTTTGTCTATAGTTACCTACAAGGAACTAATGATGATTGCTTTCATTGACGAAAATTATGCATGCAAAAACATGTTTTCTTAAGACCTCTTTCCCAGTATCCAAAATGAGTAAAATGGCAGAATATTTGTGTTGTGATCAGTTTCAAAGAAGGAGTTAGGTCTATCATCAGCCTCAATTGAGGGCTTAGCAGGAGTGGCCATATCTCATTAGGAAACAAAACTGGACATTTATCGCATCTTGACCCATGGTGACCAAATTATTGGGTGAGTCTCCCATCTGTCTGTCAAATTGACCATCGATTTCTCATTCCTTCATCTTGAGAATTATCTCCACGAATCTTTTAATTCCTATCTCCCAGAGGATCTGTTAATTCACATCTAAATACTGATTAATTAGTTCTTTGCAATATCTCTGAAACTGACCATTAGCTGGGTTGGTCACTGAAGACCTAATATTGACCAGTGTACATTTCATTGTAATCAAAATAGATCATCCAAAGTGCTGTGAACGAAATGCATTAATGTTAAATTTAAGTGAGATGTCTGTGAGATTTGGGTAACTATAGCAAAGTACAAGAACATTGTGATTAATGGTCGCTCTTTTCCAGGAACAATTCTAAACATCTTTCCTCAAGAATATCCCCCTTTTCAGTATAAGTGCCGAACATATTTGCAGATTCATTTGCCTGATGGGATACTGGAATACCAAACAAATATGCTTCAAGGAGGAACCACAACGAAATAGACCTTTATGTGACATTGAGCACATAAACGTGATACATTGAGTAGGGTTTTGGTCGTACATCTTTGCCGCATTGTTGCTATAAACATGAAGAATAGGTTTCATGTATTGAAATAAATCCTTGAAAACTTTGTGTCCTGAGGAAATAGCTTTCTTGAATGTTAAAACTGATGGTTCAAAAGAAATAAAAGCCTGGATTGTTAAAAGGAATATATGAGCTACATCCTGAGACTGCCTAAAGTGTACGAAGAAACACTATTTTCCATCAGAGAGCATACAGTTAGACTGAAGCCCCATGTACTCTACTTAAAGGGTTACTAAGCCCAAGTGGTTAAAGCATTCACTCATCACACCAAAGGCCCAGGCTGGCTTTCCAGCATGGGGAACAGTGTGTGATGTGGAATTCTGGTGCCACCTGCCATGATATTGATGAATTATTGCTAAAAATGCCATGAAACCATACTTACTCAATACAGGTTATGCCAAACAGGGGATTGCATGACCACAGAAGACATGGGGAACTAACAGTTCTTGAATTGATGAAAGTCTGAGATGAAGTTACATAAATCAGTTGTTTCCTTTACTTACTTAAAAAATGTATGGTGTGGTAGTCCACTAGTCCAAGTATTCACTGATCACACCAAAAAAACAGGTTCAAATCCACAAATGGGTCCAAAACAGAAAAGCTCAAAGTATAGAGAAATATATTGGTATTAATGTGAAAATGTACCCACCCACTCTTGTAGAAGGTTCCTCTTGTACCTCCATGGTTGTCAGTTTGAGAAGTTAATGTTTCAAACGTTTATTTTGCTACCCTTTTGAATTAAGCAACAATTTCTCAGCCTATACGATGTCCAAGTCTGTGAAGGAGTTGTTGAGTGTGATTCAACATGTGTAAATTATTTAGCTGATACCAAGCCTGTTTCCCCCTCTAACAAGACTGCTGCATCAGCTCATATTGGAACACAAACTCAATTATTAAATGCTTGATCTAAATAAATCTTTATCATACAAATGTTATATTGTCTTTGTGAGAGGTATATGGAGATTAACAAGGCCACAAGCTTCCTTTATAATTCCCCCAATCATTAATATTAGTCAGTCTCCCAGATCTATTAGTTTGTATTTGTAGTCGCCCAAACTAAGTTGACTGGCAAGACATATAAATGAGGAATATGCAGACATATTGACAAGCTTGGCTTTCCATAACACTTTCATTATGGAGTATTTACTTATCTTCGTCTCATCTTGTACGTAGCAGCCATAATGAGCTGACAACCAGTATACGATGTTAAGATGAAGTAATTGTCATTGATTTCCATGATACATACAGACTTCCACTGACCATTGGGCAGGTCGGAGGCATGACTAGAAACAGGATGTTTGGCAGATGTTTGGGATTCCTGTTGGGTTTCGAAGGATAAGACATTGTAGGAAGCCTAATGTATGTAACACTACAGACAAACTACAGATAAGTCAGAAGCAAAATAATAGCTATATGTTTGTTACAGCATGTTCGTTTTTTGACTGCATATTGAACAAATGATATGTGAGGTGAGGTGAAATTGGGTTTAACGTCGTACTTGAGAATATTTCGCTCATATGACGACGTTCATGCGTGTGTATGTGTATGTGCGGCTGCTTGTACTAGCCCAGACTGAAGCTGGTTTTATAGTGCTAGCTCACTGAGATACCATGCCGCAGTGAAGCATGAATACCCCACTCAGACACAGTATACTGAATCCGAGCCGACCAGTCCTTGTTGTACCCATTAATGCCGAGCTCCAGGCAGGGACCAACAAGTACCATATTTTAACGTCTTTTGGTAGGACGTGGTCGGGGATCGAACCCGTGACCTTCCGCTCTCCCGGGCGGACGCTCTAACCACTACACCACGGAGGCGGCCACAAATGATATGTTCATCAGTGAATGACATCTGGCATTTTCTTGAGCATTATCTGTTTGTAGGTAACAAGTGAGGACTTAGGCCTCCAGTCAGAAGACACAAGTCTGCGTTAACTGTAACAAGTCTAGAAGATTCATACATTACTGTAAAATATTCCAAGCAGTTATATGGCAACATTCATCAATTACTGAAATAAACAGCCAACTCGTTACATGACAGCATTGATTTTTGTTTGGTCATATCATCGTCTTCTATTTGGTTTCATTTTTGTACTTTTTTCAGTGCAACCTATTGTTGACATGTCCACAAGATTTCTTTTTGGTTCAGTTTGACTGAAGTGACATCCAAAGATTATTATCTGTTCAGTGTTGTTTGAGATCTTTGGCTAGATTTACAAGTCTGCATAAGTGAACCATGACTTAATTTAGCAGTGAGTGAGTGAGTATGATTTTACGCCACTTTTAGCAATAGTCCAGCGATATCACTGCGGGAGACACCAGAAATGGGCTTCACACATTGTACCCATGTGGGGAATCAAACCTGGGTCTTCGGTGTGACGAGCCAACACTTTAACCACCAGGCTACCACCACCTTACTTAACTTAGCAAGGCTAGAGGTACAAGTCTGCCCCAAAGTGAACCATGACTTAACTTAGCAAGAACTTTTGACATTGTATTTTTCAGACATGTGGAAGACTTTTCTAAATTTGGCTACAATAATATCATGTTGCAGTTCCCTATTTTGACTACTTACCTCTGTTCCAATGTTTCTTCTGGTCAACTTGCCTTCACATAAGCACCAATGACTCTAACTGACCATATCAGTCGTTGGAAACCATGGTCAGAGTGGAATAACCTACAGCCTTGTGTTTAAACAACTTTAAAGATGATATTTAATAATTATTTCTATGACTGTAAGAAGACTGTGTGACTCACCTCTAAGTGACCCGGATGAAATATGTTTCCTATGCCCTTGGCATGTGCATCTCATGCTTTGGTGACACAAGTTATAGGATGTGGATCCCCCGGCATAAATATATCCCTAATGAGAGGAATTTGGTCCACAAAATGCCACACAAGCATGTCAAAATACTAACCAGAGGGGACTATTGGCACCATTTGAACTATGGCAATATTCAAAACAACTATTTTGATATTATTGCAATATCTTATGATGAGATGATGAGATAATGATGATGATGATGATGATGATGATGATGATGATGATGATGATGATGATGATGATGATGATGATGATATATATGTAATGTTACAGAATCAGTTCACCAAATGAGTGCTTGTGATGCCATCTTATTATTACATCTGTCTTCCAATCAGTGATCACTTAAATGTAATTCTCATCAAGTTCAGAGTTTCTGAAATTAATTTGAATATTGTTGGAAGATGAAGTATTCTTGCTTCCATTATTGTTTGATAGAGGTTATAAATGTATCTTCAAACATAATTTTTTTTGCATGCAAATAGTTAATTACTTATAACAGGTGAATTAAATTATGTTTTTCCTGGCTGTAATGTTGAACTGCAGTGTATGAATGGTTCAATTATTAGTAACAGCTGTGTCAGTACCAACATCAATTGACTGTCCTAAACTAAATGCAGTCAAGTAACTAGCAGCTCAAAATGTATCAATTCCAGTATGTCTCAGTTTCTTCTGACTTCGAATAGTTGTGAAGTGAGCCTTGAAATACAAGCATCCATGATAATATTTGGAATCAATACACAGCTCATACTTGTCATAATTTGTGTGACATGGTCACTAAAGCAGTGTATCTTCCTAAATGCCTGTCCGATTCGCCACACTGGTCATGCACAGAATACCAGCAAATATGACATGAAGTAGTAGGGTAAGTCCACTAAATGAATGTGTCACATGAAACTGAACACTGTCTGTTACATATAGATTCAGCATTGGAAGACAAAATTATGATAAGCTGGCCATCACATGGTGCTGTGGATTGTGTTTAGAATGATGTGGTATAGATTTGTATATTAGTGCTGGTTATCGATACAGATCATCAAAATCAATAACCATTAACTAAATAACAATCGATCAGCTATAAATATTTGAGGAAAAATGAAGAAAGAAAGTCAACATGTTTCACATTACTGTTTAGTGGGCACACACTAATGCATGAGCACAAACAAAAACAACTTTCTGAACATAAGTTAGAAGCAGCCGTGAATAAAGACATAACTAACTTTGTGTATTGTGTAAAAGATTAAAACTTTATTTCATCACAATAGTGTATGTAAGATATTTTTTATGACACAATTTTCAAATCAATGATCGTTAATACTTCTTCTCATCAACAATATTTTCACTTTTCAGCCAGCCCAGTTTTTAGCTTATGGGACTTATCATTAAAGGTCACATGCAACCAAAAAGTCAAACATAATTAAAACACAATTATCACTTATTCATGACATATAATATACATTGCTGGTTATGAAAAAACATATAAACAAAATTATAAGCGTACAATCGCAAATCAAAAGTGCAATATTGTGTACTTGGGTTTACTTCCCAAGAAACGAAGCAGCCGGGATACCGAACCCAGTCAGAGCGGGTGGGTGTGCACTCAAGTGTAACGGCTGGTTCATTTGCAGATGCCCTCACGGCTCATTGTGTGTGTATATATAGAAATGTTGGGTTTTGTAAATACATGCTCATTTTTTGTGTATAACATTTTGCAATCAACAGACATCATAACATGTCATGTGTTCAAGTATCACACCTGCCTGTCTGTATAATTACATAATGTGACAGAGACCGAACTCGAGCCATAAATCAATGCATTTTGTTTATGGTGTATAGCCTGATTGGTGTTAAGTTCAAATTGCATGTGGTCAGTGATCGCAATTGTGTATTGAATATTGTCATTAGCAGACAGGCAGGCAGACACACAGGTGTCAATAAAACAAGACATTGAGTTTTGTCTGTGACAATGACATATCTATATCACAGTTAGAAATTCTGTCAACGCTAAATAATGACATTGCTTTTAAGTATCGAACTGAGAAAGTGACTCGGTAAGAAGAATGTGTGGTGAAATAGACAAATGAAATTATATAAACAGTTAATTTACTGTCATAACATATGAAAAGCTTGCGCCTGTGAGATATCAACAAAACATTAGAAAAATAGCTCACACCAAACCCTTCACCGAGTATTCACCGGACAACCTGCTTCCAAGTTGCGTGAACCTATTTCACTGCGCACGTGCTATGAGCGCAGCCCAGCTGTTGAAACCACTTGAATTCCCCACAAACGCTGGGGGAAAATTAGTGAATCGTTTGAACTACGATTTCGCGTGTTTTTTTTCATCACATTATTTTTCAACTTTATAAGTTGAATTTGCATTTTTGATGATTTGTTTCGGTAAGTCCATACGGAAAGGTATCAGAATCTGCAAAGTCGTGTTTTACGTTGCATGTGACCTTTAAGTGAGGTGAGGTGAGGTGAAATTGGGTTTAACGTCGTGCTTGAGAATATTTCGCTCAATTGACGACGTGCATGCGTGTGTATGTGTATGTGCGGCTGCTTGTACTAGCCCAGACTGAAGCTGGTTTTATAGTGCTAGCTCACTGAGATACCATGTCGCAGTTAAGCATGAATACCCCACTCAGACACATTATACTGACTCCGAGACGATCAGTCCTTGTTGTACCCATTAATGCCGAGCACCAGGCAGGGACCAACAAGTACCATATTTTAACGTCTTTTGGTAGGACGCGGTCGGGGATCGAACCCGCGACCTTCCGCTCTCCGGGCGGACGCTCTGACCACTACACCACAGAGGCGGTCTATCATTAAGTGAGCTTAGGTTGTGGAGTGTGGTAGATGTCTGCTCTGTCTCCATGTCTTCTTGGTTGTCTTTTACATTTTGACACTTCCCCTGAAACTACATAGCCTAGGAAGCTGAATCTTTAGATGAATCAGCTCAGTCTCTTCAAAATGACCTACAACATTTAGATTTGCCTTGAAACATGGTCGCCTTGTCATTTTGACAAATTACTTTGCCATTTCTACATTTGTGATTATGACAAATTTTCAGCGAATGTGTTATGTAGAATATCACATAAAACATATGCTTAGCTCTTTTATGTATTTTCAAATGTTTTCAAATTTATGTTCAAATGAGTTGTCTTTGTGCTATTGTCAAAACAAACATATTATGTTTCAAATACACATAACTGATGATGTATTTAAGTCAGAAAATTCTTTGCAAAATATGTGCAAAAGATTCTTTTCAAATGCCAAGTAGTGTTTGTATCTTTAACCTTTGTTTGGATATGCAATCTCTCTCAAGATCTACCAATAACCTAAATTATAAAATGCACTTTTTTTCTAAACTCTTACATCTAAAGGGAGAAGCTAAAGGAAATGGTTTCTAATTTCTGCTCAGATGTTCATAAAAAATAGGTAATTTTACCTTAAAGAAAGCCGTGATTCATTTAGGAAAGTAGAAATATATTTCAAGATTGTGACAGAGATTAGGCCTTTGATATAATATCTCAGTGCACAAGACTTCTTATATTGGTAATTATTCATTCTTTCATGAAAGCCCAAAACCTTAGTTAAACAGAAAATCTGAAGTGAAGTAAAAAGTCAATAGTTTATTGTCTTTACCAACTTTACACACATTGCTTCTTCTTTCTGGTTAACCCAAAGTCAATGACAACCAATCATATTTTACTATATTACATTATATTGTCTGACATAGTGGTCAGATATTCAGTAAATTAGGTTGAACTTGGCGTGCTTTGTGTGAGAATATGTTTGTGGATGGAATTTGTTGCTGGAATGGTTTCGCTTCTCTGCATAAAGGAATAAAGTTGAGCTGTAATCAGTAGCAATATGTGAAAATTATCAACAACAAAAACCTATCCACCCCTACACACATGAATATTCAATACCTGTAATCAGTTTGTAGTTTCTTAGCGTTGGCTCGTCACGACGAAGACCCGGGTTCGAATCCCCACATGGGTACAATATGTGAAGCCCATTCTGGTGTCCCCTGCCGTGATGTTGCTGGAATATTGCTAAAAGCGGCGTAAAACCAAACTCAGTCAGTCAGTCAGTTGTAGTTTCTTTGGATGTTTTAAGCATGAAAGAGGGTTGTTGAAAACCATTAATTGTGTGACAGTTTGACTTTCTAGAGGGAACTTGTAAATCTGTATTGTTAAAGGTGTTTTTTGTGTTAGCTATCATTATGTCCACTCAGATGTAGATTTCAACAACTGTTTCTTCTTTCTTTCTGTACACAAAGATAGTTCTTGTTCAAGTTTTATCTCTTAGTATCACTTTGATATCCGATAAGTTCATTTCATTTTACTTTTGATACTGTTTTGTAAAGGTCAGTTTTTACATAATGAACAGAAGAATTGAAAACATCAATGAGAAATTTGACTTCAAACATGATCTGTATACCTTTGATGTTTTTACCTGTGCACATTTTGTAACTAAATGAGTGTACTTTGTGTAATGATATCTGATATATTGTGATGAAAAATATTTATGATGATGATTATTATTATTATAGTTTATGAAATTGTATTTTTTTGCAGGATGTACAAAAGTCAAATGCTTATAAAACAACACTGGCAGTTAAGGTTTCTAATGTTGTCATATTTTGAACTTCCTGTATTTCAAAAGTTTGTTTGAAGAAATTAAAAAAGGAACCAAATGTGATATTTTTTTAAATGTGCATGTTGCAGTTTAATAAAACAGATTGTTTTGAGGGAATGTTGGCTTCATACATCTTACAATTGTTTATAGAATCATGATCTGTTAATGCCCTGCAGGTCAGAACTTGTCATAATTAATATGTGCTTCCAATAATTCTGTTGGGATATTCTGTGTTTTTCACAAACTGTACATTTTCTTTTCCCATCAATCCCAAGCTCCATGATTTTCTTCTCCAAACAAATAATATGCTGTAAGATTACACATTGATGTCTCACCATGCACTATGTTCTCTGGCACCTTCAGTCTTCCAGGCATGCAACTCAAAGTTTCGGCTTCAGAGAGTACATACAATGTTTTATTTTGAATAAAACTATGTATTGTGATAATCACAAGCATTTATCTTGATGCACAACCCTACACTTGTCAGTAAAGATGACTACAGCGGATCCTGTGAACACAATGTCTGAAGAGCAGGATTCAGTTGACCATCTTCCTGTGCATGCTCCTGATTTCTGTTAGGTCTGACACACAAAATAAAGTTTGCATTGTCCCTAATGTTGAGAATTCCCACAGATAATTGTTATTGGACAAGGTAATGTTACTACTGATGTAAAACAGAACCTAAACTACAGAAAAAGAAACATTTACTGGATGAATGATTCAAATTGAGTTTCAAAGTGGGAGGTGGAAGTCACTGTTCTTCTCTTGCATGATACAATGAGGTTGTTCAAGGTCACCTTTAACAATGATTAATGTCAGACACTCAGTATAATTCAGTTTGCTGTGACCTCATTGCAATTATGTCCTGTGATAGATTCAAATGTACTGGATGCCTTCCAGCGATCTACTACTGCAGTAGTAAAATGCATTGGTACTTTCTAAACTATTGTCTTACATAGAAAGGTTCCATACACTGACATGTTGTACAGGGAGGTGCGATAAAAAGGGCTATTGTATAGAGAGGTGTCATACACTTAGATCCTGTATAGAAGGGTGTCATACACTTAAATCCTGTATAGAGAGGTGTCATACACTTAGATCCTGTATAGAGAGGTGTCATACACTTAGATCCTGTATAGAGAGGTGTCACACTGAGGAATTGTATATGTGTCATACACTTATATCCTGTATAGAGAGGTGTCATACACTGAGGTATTGTATAGAGATGTGTCATACACTTAGATCCTGTATATAGAGGTGTCATAAACTTAGATCCTGTATAGAGAGGTGTCATATACTGAGGTATTGTATAGAGATGTGTCATACACTTATATCCTGTATAGAGAGGTGTCATACACTGAGGTATTGTATAGAGGTGTCATACACTGAAATCCAGTATAGAGAAGTGTCATACACTGAAACCCAGTATAGAGAGGTCTAATATATTGTATATAGTGTGTCATGAAATGAGGTCTAATAGAGTGAGGTGTGATGAAATGAGGTCTAATATAGTGAGGTGTGATGAAATGAGGTCTAATAGAGTGAGGTGTGATGAAATGAGGTCTAACATAGTGAAGTGTGATGAAATGAGGTCTAATATAGTGAGGTGTGATTAAATGAGGTCTAACATAGTGAAGTATGATGAGGTCTAATATAGTGAGGTGTGATGAAATGAGGTCTAATATAGTGAGGTGTGATGAAATGAGGTCTAATATAGTGAGGTGTGATGAGGTCTAATATAGTGAGGTGTGATGAAATGAGGTCTAATAAAGTGAGGTGTGATGAAATGAGGTCTAATATAGTGAGATGTGATGAAATGAGGTCTAATATAGTGAGGTATGATGAAATGAGGTCTAATATAGTGAGGTGTGATGAAATGATGTCTAATATAGTGAGTAGTGATGGAATAATGTCTAATATAGTGAGGTGTGATGAAATGAGGTCTAATATAGTGAAGTGTGATGAAATGAGGTCTAATATAGTGAAGTGTAATGAAATGAGGTCTAATATAGTGAGGTGTGATGAAATGAGGTCTAACATAGTGAGGTGTGATGAAATGAGGTCTAACATAGTGAGGTGTGATGAAATTATGTCTAATATAGTGAGGTGTGATGAAATAATGTAGTGTGATGTGATGAAATGAGGTCTAACATAGTGAGGTGTGATGAAATGAGGTCTAATATAGTGAAGTGTGATGAAATGAGGTCTAATATAGTGATGTGTGATGAAATGAGGTCTAATATAGTGAGGTGTGATGAAATGAGGTCTAATATAGTGAGATGTGATGAAATGAGGTCTAACATAGTGAGGTGTGATGAAATGATGTCTAATATAGTGATGTGTGCTGAAATAATGTCTAATATAGTGAGGTGTGATGAAATGAGGTCTAATATAGTGAAGTGTGATGAAATGAGGTCTAATATAGTGAAGTGTAATGAAATGAGGTCTTATATAGTGAAGTGTAATGAAATGATGTCTAATATAGTGAGGTGTAATTAAATGAGGTCTAACATAGTGAGGTGTGATGAAATGAGGTCTAATATAGTGAGGTGTAATGAAATGAGGTCTAATATAGTGAAGTGTGATGAAATGAGGTCTAATATAGTGAGGTGTGATGAAATGATGTCTAATATAGTGAGGTGTAATGAAATGAGGTCTAATATAGTGAAATGTGATGAAATGATGTCTAATATAGTGAGGTGTGATGAAATGAGGTCTAATAAAGTGAAGTGTGATGAAATGAGGTCTAACATAGTGAGGTGTGATGAAATGTGGTCTAACATAGTGAAGTGTGATGAAATGAGGTCTAATATAGTGAGATGTGATGAAATGAGGTCTAACATAGTGAGATGTGATGAAATGAGGTCTAACATAGTGAGGTATGATGAAATGAGGTCTAATATAGTGAGGTGTGATGAAATGAGGTCTAATATAGTGAGATGTGATGAAATGATGTCTAACATAGTGATGTGTGATGAAATGATGTCTAACCTAGTGATGTGGGATGAAATGAGGTCTAACCTAGTGAGGTGTAATGAAATGAGGTCTAATATAGTGAAGTGTGATGAAATGAGGTCTAATATAGTGATTTGTGATTAAATGAGGTCTAACATAGTGAGGTGTGATGAAATGATGTGTTTTAGAATGGTATCATACACTGTCTTGTTTATTAACCCTATGGGAACTTGCACGTAACAATCTTAGTTACAATCATTCTTAGCTCCTTACAATCAACTTTACAATCACCGTACAATTGTCCTACTCTACTTGCACAAACTGATCTTAGTGCAAATGTAAGACAACTTTCAACTTATGAATTCAATATACACATTTTTGATACTCAACTGTCTACAGTTGTCAGCAGTGCATACCAAAATTGGGACCGTTCACGGCAGACAACACATATGTGCCTCCATCGCATCTTGCACAGTTGTCGAGAAAGAACACAATTATTTGGTTTTAGTGACATATTAATTATGAAAATTAGAATATAAAGAAATTTTCTTCAATAATATTCAATTATGGCATAGCACAATAATGTATGATGTGCCAGTGGTTGTTAGTGAGTCATTGTTTATATGCATCAATTTAGGGGAGATTTTTGTAAAATCAGAAATATATCCCACAAGTTGTTTTTGCTGTAAGAAAATGTGCTATCACTGCGGGAGTGTTTGGAAGAATGCTTTACAGGGAAATATGAGTAATAAATATTATTTTGATAGAGCAGTTATATAATACATATTCACTGTGTATTAATCATTTAACACTATTATGTTGATAAATATTTTTGTTAAATCTGAAATTCTTTTCCTTATTCTAAGGTAAATTTATTTTACATACATTCCAAACATCTTGTGTATTCATGCATCATATTTAAAATACATATATGAAGGTGCCTCATCTTTTGTCTGACATAATTGTTTATTTTAGAATGTGTAGGAAACTTGTACATGTTTGCATGTTAACTGTCTCCTACGTAAAATGTGTACAGCCACGTAACCCAAAGTGCTTAGCCTATGTTAATTATTATGTAAAAATGTTCGTAGAAAACATGCATTATACTAATACGATAGCAATATATAATATCTCTGTTAATATAACTGCTTAAGATATAAGTTTATTCTGATAATGGAATAGAAATTCTTTGATGTTATATTTTCGGATCATTTTTAACTGAATCACCAGTACATGGGACCAAAACATCTGTGCACAGCTGATTGCTATTTCCGGCTTAGTTGAATAACAGGTAGCATAACAGAAACAACAATTGAATTATCATGTTAGTGATGTTTGAAGTTTCCTGTGCATATATCTATTTTCATTTACAAAGTTATTTTTTTCACCTCCAACCATACGATATGGTTTTGACTGGGCACAATACACGAAATAGCAGTTCTGTTATGTCCATGGAAAATACGATTTTACTTGGCCTTTGTTCCACGTTATGTAATAGTTACTATAACGCGGGGGTTCATCCATGGACCCCAAGACCCGCGTTATGAAGAGGGATGACTGTATATTATTTTGATATTGACATGAATGTAACCGAAAAGAAATATAGGTGGACCTCTGTGATATTACAACCTGAAATTGGACATGGCAGATTGAATGGGCATAAGCATAATATGCAAAGGGAAACCACTCTCATCTTGCATACAAACTAAGATTAGTTGCCCTTGTGTAATGTGTTATCGAAAAGGTCAGGGCCATTGCTAATCACTTGCAGATGTTTCATCCTTCCCTTGATTATCTAAAGGTAGAATCCATGTTGTTTCTCACTTCTTCCAACATGAGAATAGTACTTTTAGGTATTGACTCAATAGTTATGAAGTTCACTACTGCAAATAACGATGTTTTTAATGTGAAGTGTTGAAATGTATACGTGAATTATACAGCTTTAACAATACAGATAGGCAATCTTTGAACATAAAGTTGACAACTTGTGTTAAACATTGTTTTGAAAGCCATCTTTTCAAGTATATTCATGGACTACA
Source organism: Haliotis rubra (assembly GCF_003918875.1). NCBI lineage: Eukaryota > Metazoa > Mollusca > Gastropoda > Lepetellida > Haliotidae > Haliotis > Haliotis rubra. Next base: position 1,395,058 of record NW_025767501.1, read on the forward strand.
ATGATCTTATCTACTTCAGATTGGTCAGGAACAATATGAAGTTTTGATTGTAGCTTACAATGATCTTAGCCTAAAATCGCTTTGTGCAAGTGCATGGCAATTGTAGCCACAGCCTAAAATTGCTTTGTGCAAGTGGATGGCAATTGTAGCCACAGCCTAAAATCGCTTTGTGCAAGTGGATGGCAATCGTAGCCACAGTCTAAAATCATGATAAGGATTGAAAATAATTCTGGTAAATTCATTGCAAACTGGCCAAGGTTAGTACTAGTTGTCATATACTAGTCATGGGCCAAATGGATCGAGAAGTAATTCTCAGTCTGTGTCGCAGTCTCAGGTTGCCATCCTGTAGTTGGGGTATTGTTGGCCGTGTCAACAAACAAACAAAGGCATCTTGTACAGTGTTGTATCATGTACAGTGAGATATCATACAGTCAGATCTCTTGTAGGGTAGGGTGTTAGATCATGTTTAGTGGGGTGTTCAACCTGATTAGTGAGAAGACACTAACAGTATAGTAAGGGTTGTACCATGCTGTATGAGCTGTGACTTGTACCACTGACTCCGGCATATCACTGTGCTTTACGACATTTTTTTACGTGTGAGAACCATCCAGACTCTAGATTTGTATTCTGTTCCCCAAACAAAACAAAAAAAACCCCAGTGTCACAGCACTTAAAAGCAAGATTGCTTGTAAAATCACAGTGATCAGTTTAAAATATGATACCGGGTAAGTCAAACTTGATTTTATACTCAAGGCAAGATGGCCTTTGAATATATCGATTTGAAGAAATGTCATAAATTCTTGTCCCCATAAGACACTAAGGCACCAATGGTTTTCACAAAAAGTGATAAATCTATGTGTAATTTCTCTTAAAATATTCCAATTTGAAAATCAACTCCACATGTCGATTTCATGATATTCAGCTGCTGAATAATTTCAGCTGATGCGAGAAAGAAGCACAGAGAGATGAGCCACACTGCTGACAAAGTTGGCTACATATACATCACAAATAATTGGTCAACACAACAGCTTCTTTGACAGAACTGGTGAAAGTGATCGATGATGAAGGGCAGGAGGTGGGTCGGAGGTCAACATATATCCAGATCAGTACATCATGCTCATCTATTCGTTTTGGCGTTAATGTCGAGGAAAGACATCATATCAAGACACTAGTTTATCGACTCATTACCCGTTTTCTTTATCTGTTAGCATAAATCACATTAAGTAATCAAAGCCTAATAACTTTCTTGGTCAAGATATATATTTTCCTCAATAAAGCCGAGCTTCAGCATGATTTAGAAAACTGTATGGGAGAGTGGTTAGTTAGGTGTGTAATCTGTCAAATGCTCACACACACTCATCCTATTTATCCTATCACCACGGTACAGATGTTGAACACCCCCTCATCTCATCCCACTTTCTCACCAGTAATGCAAATGAGGGGGTGGTTGAACTTTAAAAGATTGAGGTAGGAGAGTTTACAGAAATGCAATGGACCAAATACTTAGCTTAGGGCTCAAACTTCCATTTATTCTAAGTATTGCACTGACCACTAATCTTGAGGGAGGAGGTTGTTCATCGGTGGTTGATGAGAAATCAAAGTTAGGAGCTATGTCCCTTGGCTGTCAAAACATATTCATCATAGGTTTGAATTTCAGTTGTCCCTATATGAAGTTCTTTAGTTTTTCAAGTACCAAATTTTATAAAATAAAATCTGTCACACTGATACAATGGCACTCACAGGAAGAATATCTATATAGAAACTTGCTGTTTCCATTATCTTTTTCTTATGACAAAAATGCAAATATGAATAGCCATAGTATATGGCCTTTTTAACACTGCATGGCAACTTTTCATGCCAGATATGTTTGACACTTAGTTTGTTTAGCAAATATCTATGAATAAAATGCAGCTATTTTTTATTGCAGTATTCTAAAAAATATTTTGTAATAACATAATAATGCAATATTTAGATTTGAAGAAATAAAACCTTCTACAGACTATGTTTGAAAGCACTCCTGGACTGCATGCATAAGGGGTGTCATCTATCAGTATTGACATTTTAGATTTGGATTTGGAATTCATGCACCTTTTGTAGTAAAACATTTTCTACTTTTAAACATACTGTTATGGAAGAAGTATTGACATTTGTTGGAGGTAGACTTGCAGTCTGGTACAGTCAGATTAAAACACAGATCACACACACAGTTCCATGATTGTGCTGGTAAATGGCTTGAAATATGTTTGAACTTTTCTGAGTAATTGATAGCCTAGGGCTTGGTCTGCAAATGGAGTCAATTTAAGTAATAATTATATTTTACTGTTCTTTTTGTGATCTTGCAGAAAAGAGTTTTATTTTGCAAGAACTTCATCTGCAGATTCTTCTTCAACAGGACTTGGAACATTTGTATACTTGAAGTGTAAAAAGTTTGACTTCAAACAAACTTTGATGAAGATACAGTAACAGGCGAAACCTTCAAGGCTTCAAATCATTTCTGTTTTCACTAAAACACTAAGGAAATTGAAACAAGAATTTTCAAGTCAATTACTGATAGGATAATGAAAAAGGTGATTGCAAAACAATTTGTGCTCGAAAATGTGTTTTTACTTAAAAGTTCAATTTATTCTTGTTGATACTGACATCCAAATTTAGAAAATAACCTTTGGAAGTAAGTAATACAAATGAATGTTGAATTTAACTTGCCCCAGTTGTGTAGGAATTCCAGTGATTCGATAGATACCGTTGTTGGAGATGGACATGATTACAGTGCCCGTTACAATATATTGATGGTAAAGCCACAAAGTGGTAACTTTAGGATAGCTGTGAGTAAATGTTGTTTTCTGATAATTCTAATTATATCACAACAACGTGTTCATATAAAAGTCATGGACAGGCGTTCCAATGGTTGACAGCTATTTCATCATTGGTGGCGAAGCTTCTAGGAGAATTATAGAAACTATAGATAACCAGATTATCTAGAATACTGATAAACTCTTTCTTGTATGGTTTAGCTAGCGTGTACAGACAATGGTAATTGTAGTTATATTTTATAGCATTGGACAATGCAAATAAATAATATTTCAAAGTTTTGTCAAAGTGAGTGAGTATGGGTTTATGCCACTTTTATCAATATTCCAGCAGCATCACGCCGGGGGACACCAGAAATGGGCTTCACATGTGGGGAATCAAACCTGGGTCTTCATTGTGATGAGTGGACACTTTAACTATTTGGCTACCCCATCACCCCATGTTTTTGTCAAAAGTTCTGTTAAGGTTGAAACAGTTGCAAAATAAGTTTCTTATTTTTCACTAGTCACTAAAATTATAATATACTGTGAGCTGTATAATATACAATTTTGTGTGTTTTGAAAGGGCTAAATTTTTTCCTGAAAAGTTTGACTTTAGTGTCAAAGGAAGAGGTCCTCAGTTTCATTGACAGACAAGACAAATGTGTAGACACATTCTTTGATCATTTGGAATTATGGGAGTCATAAATTTAAATAGAAAAAACTGAATATCGCTCAACTACCCTCTAACACCCCAACACTCCAACACCCCTAAAGTGTGTTAATAGAATTATTTTTGTTTTTTGGAGAAGAACCATTACTATTGCAGGTAACAGTAGTTATCTTTATATGAAGCTTTATACGTCTCCTGTGCAGTCCAAGTCAGGTTCCATTCTCTTTCTGTCAGTATCTCATGTACCATCCATAGGAGGTCATGTCAGATGAACTTTCCCATTAACCAATCACAGTGCAGGCTTTTAAACACTTCGTGAGCAAAGCACTTAGAGTATAATATCTGACTTTTGTATCGCAAGAATCAATGTAAACAAAAAAGTCCCAAAGGTGAAATAAAAATCATTTGAATAGAAATTAAGTGTCAATTTCTTTCAGTTGTGATTTCATTTGCCCTTTTGTTAGAAATAGTAAAATGTATTAAACCTGTCTGTGAAGACCTTTACAAGCCACCAGTTTTATCAGTTACATCAAATGATTTGAGAAAGCAGATATCTAACTGTAGCATCGTACAGTGTCAGTGCGTGATCAAGGTTCATCAAGTTTCCATCGAGATCCCACCTCTGTGGTGTGTTGGCTGTTAGATCTACATTGTGAGAGGTATTGAATCACAGCAAAAGTTCTGATTTTATCTCAGTTCTTGGACATGAAGGTTAGCTACAGTGCTTGTTGTGTTTTACAACCCTTGTCAACGCTTTTGATTAATGTTGAAATAGACAGCTACAGAGGAAATTGACAAAAACTGTCTGCCGAACCCTTGGCGCCTATGACAGATATTTGACAAACACATGCTTCTATGCCTAAGAGCAGTGTTTGCTATTTTGCCAGAATACATAATTATTTCTCTATGACCCACCATATTGTCTATACAAATAAACCAAGAGGATCTTTCTGCCTATTAGGCTGACCTCCAATAAATATGATATTGACAAGGGACATGTAACTAATTGATCGAGAACAAACCTTGCTTCTGGCATTTGATATAACAGATTCTACATAAGACTTGAAGCATTGCAAATCATCATTACAGACCTTTGGTAACAAGCTTGAGCAGATATACCTCGTCAGCTGTGAGTCGTTGATAAAGCGCGCTCTGTGGCATAACAGCAAAAAGAACTCAGATGGCATTTGGGTGTTAAAAGTGAATTGTGTGAATTCCAATTCTGGAAGAAAATGCTTAATCAAGTAGCTAGCAAGAGATCTCAGCAGTGGCTCTCAATGAGTTTGAAAGTGAAGATAAAATGGATTTAAATTCCAAGTTGAAAAAGTTACGCTCCCACCAAGGTGTTGGTCAATGGGGTGTGAAATTGATTAGATGCAAATGAAGGGTAATTGTCAGCTAGGGTCGCCGATTCCAGATCTCCTTGCCGGAGGGAAGCAGTCATTGATTGAGTTTGGCACACATGGTATAAAATATCAATGTAAAGTAAAAACAGTCAAAATGCTTGATAAAAATGAAGAAGGATCTAAAATAACCTCACATGAACCTATCGATCAAATCTAAATGTTTTATTGATTAAAGGAAATAAGGCTTATACATGGAATGGAGGGATTTTCTAATGAGTAATACCTTTTAACTTTTGCTCAGAAAAGTTCCAGAATTAATGGGTGTCCTCTACTATTAACAGATAACCATACTTGGGAATGAGTTTGTAGTTCAGAAATGCTGGGTTCTCTGAGAGTTGGTGCCATGTCCGGCAGCTGGAGTATATTTCCCATGGAGCTACTGTATGAATGCCTCAATGATCAATTGGTGGATCGTGTATGCTTTTTGAAAATATTGATGTGTTATTATTATTCATAATTTTGTCATCAGCAGCAGCACAACCACCACAATAATAGTCCTCATCACCATCACCATCATTACATTCCACTGAAACAGTGATGCTACTGTAATATTGATGACTAAAGAGTTAGATGTAACATTGTAACATTAGTTTTTCAACAAGTATTAAATAACTATGTTTTACCCAACTAGGCATTTTAATTTGGTCATCTAATCATCATCCACAGTACCATTTTACAGGTAAAAATAACAAAAATTTGCATATTATCAACAAATTTAGAAACATGTTATAACTTGTGTCACAATCAACAATGGATAATAACAACTACGTGCAGCACTGTTTAGATGGGAAGATGCATTTGCATGTGCGATGTAATTGCCGCAGCGATTATGCAAATGACAGTCAAAGTTAGGAATGAACTCGTAAAAATAATAAACTTTCAACAAGAGTACAGGCATGAAAAATGACCTGAGAAAATCCCTAAGTCAATTATTTTGTCTATCAATTAGGATAAAAGAAATAAAGGATGAATGGTATGTGGCGTTTTTCATAAAATGTATTATGTATGCGAACCTTTGGAGATTACATCTCATTTGCATGCTATAGCTTGCATCAGAATTGATTCTGATGAAATTTCAAGGGGTAAAAATGACACGATTTGCTCTCCTGTAAACTCATCTATTTCAGATGATTTTACAAAAGTGTTAAAAACAAAAGTTGGGAAAAATGATAGTCATAGAATATTTAACAATCAAAATTTAGTTGTGTTCAAAACTATGAAATAAACGCCCAAAACCATTTTATTTCTATTTCCGTGAGTACTTTAGATTTCCAATCACTCATCATACCTTGTCTGTCATCAGTCCCTTCATCCCACTACAGTCATCATACCTTGTCTGTCATCAGTCCCTTCATCCCACTACAGTCATCATACCTTGTCTGTCATCAGTCCCTTCATCCCACTACAGTCATCATACCTTGTCTGTCATCAGTCCCTTCATCCAACTACAGTCATCATACCTTGTCTGTCATCAGTCCCTTCATCCCACTACAGTCATCATACCTTGTCTGTCATCAGTCCCTTCATCCCACTACACTCATCATACCTTGTCTGTCATCAGTCCCTTCATCCCACTACACTCATCATACCTTGTCTGTCATCAGTCCCTTCATCCAACTACAGTCATCATACCTTGTCTGTCATCAGTCCCTTCATCCCACTACACTCATCATACCTTGTCTGTCATCAGTCCCTTCATCCCACTACAGTCATCATACCTTGTCTGTCATCAGTCCCTTCATCCCACTACACTCATCATACCTTGTCTGTCATCAGTCCCTTCATCCAACTACACTCATCATACCTTGTCTGTCATCAGTCCCTTCATCCCACTAGTCATCATACCTTGTCTGTCATCAGTCCCTTCATCCCACTACACTCATCATACCTTGTCTGTCATCAGTCCCTTCATCCCACTACAGTCATCAATCACGCAGCAAGTCTAGTTTCTAGATGGTTTCTTTTCTCACTATTGTTTGCTTACTTAATAAGGCTCCAAATTGAATTAGAGGAATTTGACTTAAAAGAGGCCCTCAGGAGACCTCTTCAGAACCTTTTTTTCTAGAATTTCAATTAAAGATGGAATTAAACTTAACTAGGGCATAAACTACTTTAGGATAGAATACTGTGTCAAGTGTCAGGAAAAAGAGGCCCTCAAGGGGTTGGCGCATTACATCACGTTCACACTTCCATGGTTGATCTTTTGTTTTGAGCTGTTGGTTTTTCAGTAAGATCATTTCTCTACTACTATATTTTCATTATTTTCAGGTCTGTTTTTACCCAGGTGAAGGAATACCAAATGTTTTAAGGAGTCTGACATGTATATGACTCTGATAATGACACAATGTAAGTTTATTTGACTGAGGATAGAATTTGTTTTATTGTTTATGGTTGTTACAGCAGCAGAGATGGTTCAGAGGAAGTACTAGGTTTTTATCTAAATTTATTTTAAATGTTTAGTTACAACACAATCAATGATTTATCAGTATCTGCTCATGTCTGCAATTCCAAAATTAGCAATTAAATTCCAGTTTCATGGTTCTACATATTCTGCTTTGCAGTATACTTGACAAGAGCAGGTAGTTTTAAGAATCGAAAAGGGTGTTTAGTTTATAAGCCTAGAAAAATAAGGAATACTTAAAGGTCACATGCAACCAAAAAATCAAACATAATTAAAACACAATCATCACTTATTCATGACATATAATATACATTGCTAAATTTAAAAAAACCCATATAAACAAAATTATAAGCGTACAATCGCAAATCAAAAGTGCAATATTTTGTACTTGGGTTTACTTCCCTAGAAACGAAGCAGCCGGGATACTGAACCCAGTCAGAGCGGATGGGTGTGCACTCAAGTGTAACGGCTGATTCATTTGCAGATGCCCTCACGGCACATTGTGTGTGTATATATATAGAGATGTTGGGTTTTGTAAATACATGCTCATTTTTTGTGTATAACATTTTGCAATCAACAGAAATCATAACATGTCATGTGTACAAGTATCACACCTGCCTGTCTGTGTAATTACATAATGTGACAGAGACTGAACTCGGGCCATAAATCAATGTGTTTTGTTTATGGTGTATAGCCTGATATGTGTTAAGTTCAAATTGCATGTGGTCAGTGATCGAAGTCGTGTATTGAATATTGTTATTAGCAGACAGGCGGGCAGACACATGGGTGTCAATAAAACAAACATTGAGTTTTGTCTGTGACAATGAAATTCTGTCAACACTAAATAATGACATTGCTTTTAAGTATCGAACTGAGAAAGTGACTTGGTAAGAAGAACGTGTGGTGAAATAGACAAATGAAATTATATAAACAGTTAAATCGGTAATCTACTGTCATAACATATAAAAAGCTCGCGCCTGTGAAATATCAACAAAACATTAAAAAAATAGCTCACACCAAAGCCTTCACCGAGTATTCACCGGACAACCCGCTTCCAAGCTGAGCGAACCTATTTCACTGCGCATGTGCTATGAGCGCAGCCCAGCTGTTGAAACCACTTTTCCCCCAATCGCTGGGGGAAAATTAGTGAATCATTTGAACTCCCGATTTCGCACAGTTTTTTTTCATCGCGTTATTTTTCAACTTTATAAGTTGAATTTGCATTTTTGATGATTTGTTTCGGTAAGTCCATACCGAAAGGTATCAGAATCTGCAAAGTTGTGTTTTACGTTGCATGTGACCTTTAATTTAGTTCCAAGATAAGCTTTCTTGTCCCAAAGAGCACTAAGTTTAATATCTTATTGATTATATACTAGCCAAAGCAAGTCCACTAATAAATTGTCTAAGAAGTTTGAAATACAGGCTGAACAGAATATCACTTGAAACTATGTATAAATCATTTATTTTGCCTATCTTTGACTACTGTGATACCATCTGGGATAATTGTACCAAGGATCAGGCTCATCTGATAGAGAAGCTACATCTAGATGCCCTTAGGACTATTTCAGGTGCAGTGAGAGGCACAAGTCACGAAAAACTCTATGCTGAGACAGGATATAGTTCCTTAGTCGAAAGACGCCACTATCATAAATTATGTATGTTCTACAAAATGGTAAATGGGTTAACCCCACAATATCTCTCAATATGGGTACCGCCAAATGTTTCTAATCAAAGCCACTATAATTTGCGAAACTCTGATAATCTCCAATCTAAAGCAGGGCGTGAATCTTACTTTAATAATTCTTTTCTCCCATCTACTGTTAAGGCATGGAATTCGCTAGACATCAATATTAGAAATGTAGAGTCATTATCAAAATTTAAGAAATGTATATCTTCTGACATGACATTATCCCCAACATTTAAAAATTATATATCGTATGGTCCCAGGCGAGGTCAAATTCTTCTCTGTCGTTTGCGCCAGGGCTGCAGTGATCTTAATTCTCACTTGTTTGATAGATGTTTGTCAGACAGCCGAACCTGCTCCTTTGGAAACACTCGAGAGGATCCTTTCCATTATTTCCTTCAGTGTCCTCTATATGATAGGTTTAGATTGAATAAACACTTCCTTCAAAATAATATAAGTTTACATGCTATTCTAAGCAGCGATGAATCTTTGTCCCAGTATGAAAACGAATTGATAATAAAATCGGTTTATAATTTCTTAAATGATACCAACCGTTTTCCATAAAGTGTAGTGCCATATGCTATACTTAGTTTGAAATTATTGAAGTACTTTTTTCCACAAATGTACTTATAAAATTTGTCTCTTCAAGATTATGTTTAGGAGAAGCATTTACATAGGCTGAGGCAGCCTGTTTGCTGATCCTTTTTCTTTTTTGTAACTTAATAATGTTTAATGTATATTACATGTCTTTCAGGAAATAAAATACTGTTTAAATCAAGTTTAATATCCTAGATAAACTGATGTTAGTTGCTGTTGATGTCCTATGTCTCCCTAAGTGCACTTAGCTTAGACCAAATTAAATACACCCCTGAAGTTGCTGTTGATGTCCTATAATTCCCCAAACGCACTTAGTTTAGGAAAGTAAATGAACCCCCAACTTTTGCTCTAGATGTCCTATGATTCCCTAAGTGCACCTTGTTTCGACAGAAAGTAAATCAACCCCCACAGTTGCTGTTGGTGTCCTGTGATTCCCTAAGTGCACCTTGTTTCGACTGAAAGTAAATCAACCCCCACAGTTGCTGTTGGTGTCCTGTGATTCCCTAAGTGCACCTTGTTTCGACAGAAAGTAAATCAACCCCCACAGTTGCTGTTGGTGTCCTATGATTCCCTAAGTGCACCTTGTTTCGACAGAAAGTAAATCAACCCCAACAGTTGCTGTTGGTGTCCTGTGATTCCCTAAGTGCACCTTGTTTCGACAGAAAGTAAATCAACCCCCGCAGTTGCTGTTGGTGTCCTGTGATTCCCTAAGTGCACCTTGTTTCGACAGAAAGTAAATCAACCCCCACAGTTGCTGTTGGTGTCCTGTGATTCCCTAAGTGCACCTTGTTTAGACAAAAAGTAAATCAACCCCCACAGTTGCTGTTGGTGGCCTATTACTCTCCAAGTACATTTACATCCTTCAAGGCCCAGTAAGAATCGACAAACCCTAGCTTGTCATAACAGTCGACTATATTAGTCGTAAGAGGTGAATTTGGTGGTCAGACTTGTTTCATTCACTTTACTACAATATAGGGAGAACAGAAATGCTGAATGGGATTCAGTTTAGCCTGTTGGTCTTTTCAAGTCAGGTTTATGCTTTTAAACTTATAAACTTAAAATTCTATTTTCAACCCTACAAACCCGTGAAGATCCAGGTCAGAATTGATCTCCAGCAACCCATGCTTGTCATAAGCGGCAACTAACGGGATTAGGTGGTCAGGCTCGCTGACTTGGTTTACACATGTCATCGTATCCGAATTCGCCATGAATAGCTGTAAAACTGCTGATGCAGCATTATGCTTTATTCATTCACACGTATCCCAATTGCGTAGATCAATGCTCATGCTGTTGATCACTGGATTGTCTTGTCCAGACTCCATTATTTACAGATTGCCGCCATAAAGCTGGAATATTGCTGAGTGCAGCGTAAAACTAAATTTACTCGCTCACTCACTTAACCTTAAAAATTCATAAAAAAGCTAAATATTTCATTCACCATAGTCACTTGAATATTGCTGAGGAGAGGAGATATAAGCCCTATCTTAGATTATATAATGCCAGGTAATCATGTTATAACAACTACCTGTGCTGTAATATTCCCTAGGTAAGCATGTAACAATGCCTAGCGGGTGTTATAACCATAACGTTGATGTTATAACCCTTACTATTATGCACTGGTTAGGATGTTATAAAAAGTAGTTCTCCACAGATAACACCTTGGCCATGCCTGCTGCCATCAGATCACATCAACCTAATCACTTTCATTGTTCAACCAAGGCCATCCATTCACAGCCATAGAAAGTTGAGAACAACGGCATTGTAGTTGTTTCTGTCCAGACAGAAATCTGACAGCCAGGACAAGGATAGTACAACTTCAAACACACATGAGCTGACAATTGTGCACATCTAGCAGTCTTCAAATTCTCCATTATCTCCTAGGGTCATTCATTTGTTACAAACTGACCTACAGACTGGGCTCGAGTTATTCTGTGATTTGTGTTCAGGACGTGATTGATGACATCATGATTTATACTGTGGAGCATGAAATATGGACATGAAATGAATGACAATATGTTCCAACATGTAACACTGGTTGTAGTGAAGCATGGCTAGATATGGACACAGTGTAAGACTGGTTGTAGTGAACCATGGCTAGATATGGACACAGTGTAAGACTGGTTGTAGTTGAACCAAACCTAGATTAGGACACTATGTAAGACTGGTTGTAGTGAAGCATGGCTAGATATGGACAGTGTAAGACTGGTTGTAGTGAAGCATGGCTAGATATGGACACAATGTAAGACTGGTTGTAGTGAACCATGGTAGATATGGACAGTGTAAGACTGGTTGTAGTGAACCATGGCTAGATATGGACACAATGTAAGACTGGGTGTAGTGAACCATGGCTAGATATGGACACAGTGTAAGACTGGTTGTAGTGAAGCATGGCTAGATATGGACACAGTGTAAGACTGGTTGTAGTGAAGCATGGCTAGATATGGACAGTGTAAGACTGGTTGTAGTGAACCATGACTAGATATGGACACAGTGTAAGACTGTATGTAGTGAAGCATGGCTAGATATGGACACAATGTAAGACTGGTTGTAGTGAACCATGGCTAGATATGGACACAGTGTAAGACTGGTTGTAGTTGAACCATAGCTAGATATGGACACAGTGTAAGACTGGTTGTAGTGAAGCATGGCTAGATATGGACAGTGTAAGACTGGTTGTAGTGAAGCATGGCTAGATATGGACACAATGTAAGACTGGTTGTAGTGAACCATGGTAGATATGGACAGTGTAAGACTGGTTGTAGTGAACCATGGCTAGATATGGACACAGTGTAAGACTGGGTGTAGTGAACCATGGCTAGATATGGACACAGTGTAAGGCTGGTTGTAGTGAAGCATGGCTAGATATGGACACAATGTAAGACTGGTTGTAGTGAACCATGACTAGATATGGACACAGTGTAAGACTGGTTGTAGTGAAGCATGGCTAGATATGGACACAGTGTAAGACTGGTTGTAGTTGAACCATGGCTAGATATGGACACTATGTAAGACTGGTTGTAGTGAACCATGGCTAGATATGGACAGTGTAAGACTGGTTGTAGTGAACCATGACTAGATATGGACACAATGTAAGACTGGGTGTAGTGAACCATGGCTAGATATGGACACAGTGTAAGACTGGTTGTAGTGAACCATAGCTAGATATGGACACAGTGTAAGACTGGTTGTAGTGAACCATGGCTAGATATGGACACAGTGTAAGACTGGTTGTAGTGAACCATGGCTAGATATGGACATGGTGTATGACAGTTATCATATGAGAGTTTTGGTGTTTCATTAATTCAGCACTTGCTGTATTATACTACCGATTCAGTTCACACTGGTTACTCCAGCAGTGCGGTCATCATTCAGTATTGGTACATGCAGGACAGGTTTTAGGGCATTCTTTTGAGATTTGAAGTTGTACATTTTTTGCTTCACCATGAGTTGTTTGCAGGTTTGTGGAAGACTTGACATGACTTTCCAAACTTTCTAGTGCACATGTACCCAGAATTTGTCTTATTGTATGACTTGCTGATAACAGCCATGTTCACATATCATTGTGCTTAGGGAACATTTAATCATATTCTTGGCTGAAGGCTGGGATGTTTTTATTTGAGACTGTGAGATATGTTTTCAGTCAGACTATACTTTTTTAATCAAAATTTTAAAAATCTGAACACGCAGAATGCCCAGAGGACTATTGTGTACAAAAACCGAGAACTTATTTTTCAGGATTTTCAGGAACAGTTTTTAAATAAATCCCTGATCCCACTTGAATATCACATGGTCCATATGTTATGATGAACAAGATTAAAATTTTCAAAACTTTGACATTGGTGTATTACAATATTATTCTTCTGTATGTTGCTATAGTTGTAATACTTTCAACAAAGAATGGTCGTATTAAACTACAGAGTATAAATTTCACTTTCACATCTATATTGGTTGGCCTCATCTTGTATATAGTTTCATGTACAAATTGTTTTCACATATTATTGAATTGGTGGTTCCTAAAAGCTTTCTGAAAAATGTTGTTCTATATTTTTAACAGTCTTGTTGGTTTGGCAAAATAAGGAGAAAGTTAAGTGACAGGAAAAAAATTGGGGAATGACAATTATTCTAATTATGTCTACAAGGCTTTCTTCTCTTTCCCCAAATGTGTGAGTTTGTCTTCTTCTAACTACTGTAATTAGCTGTGGTCTCAGTGGTGCAAAAAGACTTCTGGCAATTTGAACTTTATTCCACATTTGTGAAATTTAGGATTGGCTTACATGTTGACTCAGTGATAATTGAAACACCTTTGGAGGCACCTCTTCCAAGTTCTTCCTTCAGAGACTGCCTTGAAGCCAGTCAGTTAGGTAATTGTCATTATCTTTTGTTGCATTAGAAGTTGTAAATTGTATAATGTATGTCTTTGACACATCCCCATGTACTCTGTGAAACCCTTCTGACATGTGTGCATTGAGTGTACCCCTGTAACAAGTGTACATTACCAGTTGCCAGACTTCATGTTTTGTACAAACCACGATGGTGGAGTGGGTAGAATGCTGAGTGTGTGACCTGGTGATTAGGTGTCTGTCTCTTAGAGTGTGGGTTCGACCAAAAGCAGTACTAGTACCTGTATTATAGTAAAAAAGCATATTTTACATTTGACCACTTTCTAAATGGCACTGGCTTTACATTAATCAGCTTCTCCCAGTCAAGCACCACCCACTCGTTCGTATCAGGCACTACAGTCATTCCTATTTTGGGGGGCCTACAGCCTTGAGAGAGTAATTTACTGTAAGCACACCAGAAATTAACTTATCTCAAAGTATATACCTACATAGGCAAATATAAAATCCAAATGGCCCAGTACAATGTTTAATATCAGGACTATCCCAATCATTTCAGACTTGAGTTGGACTCCTTTTTACATGTAATCTCCAGGGCCAGGAGGACAGACTTAGTCATTACCAGTCTAACCAGATCAGGCTGATTAGATTGTCACTAATATAAGTAGGTAGTGTGATATGATCAATAATTCAGGTCCTTGTCCCCCCTTGTTGTATTGTGGAGGGTATTACCAGATCACAAACTTTAGCTGTTTATATACCACTATCAAACCATCCTTGTATATAAAAAGGCTTTGAATTTTACACAATCTCATTAAAACAGATTTCAGTTCTCACTACCGCTAAAGAAAGATCTGAGTACTACCCATTATCAGAACATCAGAATGACCTTGCATCAGACTAATCAGGCATCCCTCGCCAGATGAGGAAAATGACAGCTGAATCAGTGAAAGGCATCTATAACTTGCTTCAGTTGAATAAACATGGGAACAAAAGAAACTTTGGGAGGCAACTTTGGGAAGCAATGTCTTAGCAATGTGCTACTTTCTATTAATGTTTTTTGGTCATTTTTAGAATTTATAGAACTAATTTTCAAAGTGTTGTATGCAAAGAAAGTTGCCAGTGTGAAACTAGCACTTAATAGCCCAAGAAAGCTGCTATCTGATTGGCTAATACTAACTTCTTGTCAGTCGTTCACGAAAGGTCATTCCATTGTGACCTGTTTTGGGAGGTCCTCTGACCTCTGTTTAGTGGTGAGGTAGCCTAGTGGTTAAACCGTTTGTTCGCCATGTGGAAGACCCGGGTTTGATTCCCCACATGGGAATGTGTGAAGCCCATTTCTGGTGTCCCCTGCTGTGATATTGCTGAAATATTGCTAAAAGCGGCGTAAAACTAAACTCACTGACTCACCAAATCTGTTTAGTGGTAGCATTTGTTTTTTAATAAGATTGAATTCTACATGATGAAGGATTTGTAAGTCACCTTAAATGGCTTGTGGATGATTTTAAAAGAAGTCATGTTTTCTTGATAATAGGTTTATGGACTTTAGGAAAGAATTAGTTGTGAACTGAACAAGATTGGTTGTAAATGTGAACTTGTATCTTTTGAAGCTTATTGGTCAGTTATGATGATTTCTTGTATTACAAACTATTCATGATCACTGTATTTTTGTTATGCAGACACTATCCTAAATACCTCAAATACAGTTCAATTATTTCATCTCTATTCTTCATATTACGTGTTGCGGAGGATAATATAAAGAGTATTAAAATGCACTCAGTCTGTCTGTGCACATTTGTCTTTTCTGGAGCAGAACTTTAACACCGTTCAATATTTCTTCACCAAACCTGGCACATACCTAGATAGGTCTGGTGGTGAACTGATGCCTTTTGGTAGTTTTGGATTTCTGATTATAATATTTTTGTGTGTTTCCATGGCAACAAGTTTGGCTTTGACTGAAATAGGTGTTGGCACTCTTTTCCGGAGCAGAACTTTAAAACTGTTCAATATTTCTTTACCAAACTTCTCACATAGATAGATCTGGTGATAAACTGGTGCCTTTCGATAGCTTTGGATTTCTAAATAAAATATTTTTGTGTGTTTCCATGGCAACAAGTTTGACTTCGACTGAAATTGGTGTTGGTGTGCTTTTCTGGAGCAGAACTTTAAAACCTTTCAATACACTCCTTCCACTTTGCAATATAGTCACTGACTTGGTTGACACATATCATTGTATCCCAATTTTGTATATCGATGCATATGCTGTTGATCACTGGATTGTCTTCAGTGTATAAATTACAGACAGCTGGAATATTGCTGAGTGTGGCATAAAACTAAACTCACTCACTGCTATATACATGCCAAAACATTTGACATAGTCATAACTAATTGACATATTCATGAAGAGTATTTTGCCATTGCGGGGGGATATTGATGACTTTGTCCTCTTGTTAAAGATTCAAGAATCTTTTCTGGAGAATGCTTGACGACATTGTGATGTATACTCATTAATTTGGCTCTTGAACAAACAGATCTATGAAGAAATAACTGCAAGTTGTCTGGCCAATGAGGAAATATCACGTAAGTCTACAGATGAACTGTTCGCCCTGTGTAACCTTGGCGTCTGTAGATGGTTGTGATAGCCCCAGGTCGGAGGGAGAATATCTGTCTATGAATGGAAACAACTTCCTCATGGCAAGCACTTCCTCATTAACCTCGCTGAAACAGCCAAAGGTTGTTTTCTCTTCATTCATAAATCCTTAATCCCTGTGCTTCCCTACGTGTTAGACTAAGGCTATAGATGCAAATACATCTTCAAGAGCCTCTGACATCAGTTTGGAGTATGAAAATACATGTTATTCTGTCTTATATCATTATCACTGTCATTATTTTTGTCATGGTTACCAGAAACAAGAATGATCTTGTCATTACAGTGCAGTTTCTTTATGAAATTGTGTAGGTGTGGATTGAGTTTTTCCCCTTGATGTAGCTGTAAATCATGTTTAGGACTGGTTATTATTTATAGCACATGGCAGAAATCAATATCATGAGTGATTGTCAAATATGTCAATATCAACAAGAAATAGAGGACTCTCTGATGTAACACATCTTCTAACAATTTGTCAAAGCTGCTAACTCTAGACTGACAGATTGAGTCAAGTCCTCAGTGGTACAGAAGGTAGCACAGGTCTCTTGTATGCATGCTTGTTTTCATGAGGGTATTCTGTTGTAGAATAATTACCAACATGCATGCTTTCCTCCCAGTAAGTTCCAAGTGTGCATACTTCTCATCCTTCAGTTTTTCAGCATGCATGCATGCATGGAACACCAGTATGTATGCTTATCTCGATATTGGTCTCTAGTATGAATGCATGTCTCCCTGTGTGTCTCCAGTATGCATGCTTATCTCGATATTGGTCTCTAGTATGAATGCATGTCTCCCTGTGTGTCTCCAGTATGCATGCTTATCTCGATATTGGTCTCTAGTATGAATGCATGTCTCCCTGTGTGTCTCCAGTATGCATGCTTATCTCGATATTGGTCTCTAGTATGAATGCATGTCTCCCTGTGTGTCTCCAGTATGCATGCTTATCTCGATATTGGTCTCTAGTATGAATGCATGTCTCCCTGTGTGTCTCCAGTATGCATGCTTATCTCGATATTGGTCTCTAGTATGAATGCATGTCTCCCCTGTGTGTGTCTCCAGTATGCATGCTTATCTCGATATTGGTCTCTAGTATGAATGCATGTCTCCCTGTGTGTCTCCAGTATGCATGCTTATCTCGATATTGGTCTCTAGTAGGAATGCATGTCTCCCTGTGTGTCTCCAGTATGCATGCTTATCTCGATATTGGTCTCTAGTAGGAATGCATGTCTCCCTGTGTGTCTCCAGTATGCATGCTTATCTCGATATTGGTCTCTAGTATGAATGCATGTCTCCCTGTGTGTCTCCAGTATGCATGCTTATCTCGATATTGGTCTCTAGTATGAATGCATGTCTCCCTGTGTGTCTCCAGTATGCATGCTTATCTCGATATTGGTCTCTAGTAGGAATGCATGTCTCCCTGTGTGTCTCCAGTATGCATGCTTATCTCGATATTGGTCTCTAGTAGGAATGCATGTCTCCCTGTGTGTCTCCAGTATGCATGCTTATCTCGATATTGGTCTCTAGTAGGAATGCATGTCTCCCTGTGTGTCTCCAGTATGCATGCTTATCTCGATATTGGTCTCTAGTAGGAATGCATGTCTCCCTGTGTGTCTCCAGTATGTATGCTTATCTCGATATTGGTCTCTAGTAGGAATGCATGTCTCCCTGTGTGTCTCCAGTATGCATGCTTATCTCGATATTGGTCTCTAGTAGGAATGCATGTCTCCCTGTGTGTCTCCAGTATGTATGCTTATCTCGATATTGGTCTCTAGTAGGAATGCATGTCTCCCTGTGTGTCTCCAGTATGCATGTATGTCTCCCCAGCAGGTCTTCACAATGCTTGTATACTATGCAGTTAATTTGATGTACCAATGTGTGTGTGTCTGTTGGGAGTCTGTGATATTTAAGTACCTAGTGTACTAGTAGTGTTAAGTATCAAGTAGAGTTGATGAAGAGAAACTTGAAACAAGTATCAGTGGTTCCAACATGTGACTTGTTGGTATTTGGTCATTTGTATCCCCTAAAGTATGGATTGTTTCTCACGTAACCAACAACTTGGTAGCTTTGGTTGGAATGTAAGAATAATATTTACTGAGATCAACCAGGGCAAACTGTGTATTGAAGGCTTGGATGCCAGTAAATAGCTTTTTCTCCAAAGAAGGAAGTTTCAGTTAAAAACTATCCTGTCATTAACTCTGCTGCATTCATTGTAGGAAAAAGTGTCTAGTAATGCTTCTGACTGTATGTATACAGCAATGCTTGAAGGGTTAAATGTGCATTGAGTATGCACATGCTATCATCTGAGAGAGATGCTTTAAGGTCAAGTATTGCATATGCCAGGAGGATGCATGGAGACATGACTTAATGGCTAATGTCAGTGAAGCACAATCGAACACAGCCATGCTGCTTAGACAGGTGAACAAACACGAGCTTGGACTGAGAGCTACAGTAGGCTGCGTTGGAGTGTGCTTGCCTACGGTGATGGTTGTACGCCTACACTACTCCCACAGTCAAAGGGATGCCTTGGAATGGAAAACACCAGCACATCATCAGACAGGACAGATTTAATAGGTCAGTGACCAACTGACAGTATATAATAGCTAGAATAAACAGTGCATTCACACATGTACATTTCTTTATAATCTCTCCCCATCAATTTCACCTAGTTTCTGTCATCAAGGCAGTGAGAGGTGAAATATGCCCACTAGTCTGTATGCAGTGTGTTTAACTTATTCTAACTCAGGTGTTTTGGAGGCATTTAATCCACGTTTCTGTTGAAGAAGGTGCTAGTGGGAATTCAGCTGCACAAGGCACAGTTTATTACTACAGTCAGATTCACACTTCACTGTGGAAGCCTACAGAAAGATCAGACACTGTTTCAACAATTTGCATTGAAACTGACAGAGCAGTGCAGATAGTACTGCTTGCTCTATATTCCACATAATTTCCACTGTGATGTCATTACACATAAGAATTGTTCATGCTGATTACAAACCTTTGAGTGTGAATCATATTCACATGAAAGACAGGTTTCTGATGTCCAACAAAAAAAAATCAATATTTTATGATGTAACCTATTTTACTGTTGGCCTTTCTTGGCTGAGCTGAACAATCTTGTACAGATATTCTGAACACTCATAGTTGGGGGTGCTTCAGGAATTTGTTATTTTCCCAAATTTCAATGTCATACTTCAAACTGTTTGTTCAAGCACACTGGGATTGACACATAGTCTTTACAGATAAATAAACTGTCCATGCCATGAAAATACCTAATGTAATAGTCCCCAGGTGTGTGAATTTCTGATTAAAATATGAACTGCCATTAACTGTCAAACACTACTACTGTCTGCATCAGAGAGCATGCAGTACCTGAAATAAAGTTATCTAATTTCTAAAGGTTTATACTGAAACATGCCAGAAATAAATAAAATCATTGTTAACGCAGCAGTGACCATTTAGACTTGTACAGTCATTCTAGACTTTAGTTGGACAGTCAAACATACACTATAGATGGTGGAACTTATAGCTGTTTGGTGACTTCAGTGTGCCACTGCACACATTGTAAACATAATCTGATGACATGTATGAGTTAGCATTGTCATTTTAATTTAAGATGCCGATAACAGGAATCCAGAAAATATACTATTTCATACCACACACGTTCTGAATATCTTTATGAGATAATTTTGGTTATTTGAAACAGGTGTTGTGTAATCAGTTGAAAGTTATCCAACGAGTGTTATGCAACCAAAGTAGGTTATTCAACAATAATGGTGTCATAATGCCAAACTTTCTGTTGCCATGCACCTTGATATTTTAAATTAACATTATAACTCCATTCAAACAGTGTTTGCTGGATTTGTCATCATGGATCCCACTGTTTTCCCGTCCTGTGTGTAATGAATAGATCACAAAATGAGTGGTCTCTATACCAATGAGGTATTGACTGGAAGAACTGACATAAAGTGGTGTTGAACTCAACTTACTCACTCACATGTGGCACCATGATGCGGACATTACTACATTACTACAGTACAAGAGTTAGTGTCTGTGTACTCCCTTTGAATGCTCAAAGCCATCACATGGAAATAATGAAGCCTATCACAGCAACTCATGGAGGTTATGAATCCAAGTATAGTCCAAGTTCAACTACTTTAGAATATGGATGCATATCATTTTATCAAGTAGCTGGTGGATTTTGGGTCTATCATAAGTAGATCATCCATCTGGTAGCAGAATGGTCTCTGTGTACAGATACCCCAACACTTCCATCCCACTGACAGACTGATGACCAATGGTTTACAAGTGGTGTAATTACCTATTGTGTAATCCAGCTCTCTGTTTATTGGACAGTTTTGTCTTGCTTGTGTGCGTTATGTAAGGTAATCTTACCGTAATTTCTAATAATGATGACCTATTCATCTTCCATATAAACAATTTTACCAGTTACATGGATGTCTGTTCGTAATATTTGTCATGACCTGTACTGGCTGCCGAACAGTTATCACCATATTTTAGTGGTATTTACAAAATTACTTCACCTTTCATTAAATTAATGAAACAGAATTAATTATGATACTTACTTAGCTATTCATCAATGTGTCCAGCCTGTTTACTGATGCCGATTGTGTTTTTATAGAACGCAGTGGAAGGGGATCTTGGCAGTACAAATAGGAGTTTTCTCACAAATAACTGTAACAGTTATCGCCATTTCAGAATTTCTCATGTCATTCGTGAAATAATATGTCATCAAGTAACCTCGAATAATTGATTGTGTGACTAGTTGAGTGTTTTTTTCACAGTAGATTTATAAGGAATGAAACAATTAATGACTTGTGAACTTGAACTTGCTATTATATAGATTGTGTGACTTCCCCCTGACTAAGTTAAAAAAAATGATAGGGTTCATAACTTTATCTTTAATTTTTCTCTTATTTTACTTACCGTGAATTTTTTCCTTTTGCAGTCCTTTATTGTTGTCAAATACCATGGTAAAAAATACTGGAATTGTATTTGACTGGAACAACGCACGCGTGATACTGATGTATTGGCGATAACTGTTACGTGGTGATAACTGTTCAGCAGCCAGTATAGAGATGAACCATGAAAGGCATGTCTGATGGACATGTAACTAATATCATGAGTGCATGATTACAACAGTCAAAGTCACTACAGCATTAACATTTCAGGAATGTCAGCCTGATTAATAAAAGAATCAATTCAGTAAAGACAAATTCAACTCTGGTCATATGTCATAATTGTGTCATGTTTCAGGATTAATTTAAAGGTAATTCAATTGGAAAATAGTTTATAGAAACATGTTGTTTAAGTATTATCAGTTTAAGGTATGGAAACTTAACTGTAGGACCATCTAAAGGTGCATCTGGTACTGCTCTCACGTGTGTACATAGAAGGTCAAGGTCAATAAGTTTGAAGTGGATGTTCCAAACAACATGTGTACGAAGTGTCTTGATTATTTATGATTGGAACAATCAATGAAACATAGAATAACTGACAACTGACCCAGGAATAGGTCTTAATTGGAAAGGAGTGACCCATGATGATGGCCAAGGTGAATAGAAGCCTTACAAAAAATTGGACTTCTTGAATCTAGTTCATCATTATACAAAACAGTTTTCAATTACTAGTAATGCATTAACATTTTCTACACTTGACGTTGTCATGTGTCAAGGTCATGTCAAAAGTCAAGGTCATTCACTTAATGAAAGTCTTGCAAACAGTAAGTTCAAAGTGTGCATCAGGAGCTGTACGTTTGTAACATCACAGATGGTCTCAATTTGGAATTTTCTGGGAGCTCAATCATGGTCTGGATTAAAGGTCATAGTCATTAGATCAGAAGTGAATGTAACTTTGCTGACAGGGAGGCTGGAGGCATGGGATGTACGACACTAAACAACATCACAGACAACATCACAGACAACATCACAGACAGCTTCACAGACAGCATCACAGACAACATCACAGACAACATCACATACAGCATCACAGACAACATCACAGACAGCATCACAGACAACATCACAGACAGCATCACAGACAACATCACAGACAGCATCACAGACAGCATCACAGACAACATCACAGACATCACAGACAGAGACAACATCACAGACAACATAACAGACAACATCACAGACAGCACCACAGACAACATCACAGACAACATCACAGACAGCATCACAGACAGCATCACAGACAACATCACAGACAGAGACAACATCACAAACAACATAACAGACAACATCACAGACAGCATCACAAACAACATCACAGACAGCATCACAGACAACATCACAGACAGCATCACAGACAACATCACAGACAGTATCACAGACAGCATCACAGACAACATCACAGACATCACAGACAGAGACAACATCACAGGCAACATAACAGACAACATCACAGACAGCATCACAGACAACATCACAGACAACATCACAGACAGCATCATAGACAACATCACAGACAGCATCACAGAAAACATCACAGACAACATCAAAGGTATAATCACATGAAGCTTAGTTAGAATGTTTCAAGAAACATGTTTAACATTCAGGAAGAGATGATGATTGGGCTGCTCCTGATTTTGCATACAGTGCATGTAATGCAAACACCTTACAGGTAGTGATATGTCCTACATAGCTTTACATTGATCAATCTCCTTTCTGTCAGGACAAACCATCACTAGCAGGATGTCATGTAACACATACGAGGTAGTAGAAATTTGCACCACAACCCAGTCTTTTGCTTCAAGACTGCTGCAGATTTCAAGCGGTAGGATAGCTAGTTTACCATCACCTGTTAAAAAATGACAACAAAATAAAGTCTGGAATTTACAGAAGTCAATGGGATCAATCGTCCCTTCCAATTATTGACCTGCACATTACACTCAGCTAAACAGTCACACTGACAAATAAACAAATCATTTTCCTGGCATCCATTTCTGAATTAGTAATTTAAGGTGTATTCATGAAATGTGCATGCTTTAGAATTGTGAAAAGTTCAATCACCAAAACTATCTGTACATATCAGACATTTAATGAATATGAAAGAAAATGTTTTGATCATGACTACATCATCACATATGTGATAAATTTAATAACTGTGGCAAATGTCATGATGTTGTTTCAAAGAAACATGTTTCTTTGAAGTATGATAGCACAGTGTTTTTTATTGGTGTTCAAAAATAATGTTTCTTCTTTAAGTCACAGTCTATTAAAAGATATGTTGTGAAAATCATAATAGCTGATCAAGTACATCAAACGACAGTATTAATGTTGGAGTTCATCTTAATGATTTATTCATGAAATTCTGATTGCGTATCTGTTTTGCCTTTGGTAACACAAATCTTTAGGATAATCAACATTGATCAAAGGTGGTGTAGTTCTGATTAGAGATCAATAACGTCTCAGAGTGAAGCAATATCATAAAGCATCTATCAGAAACTGGCAGCCATACTGTGCTGATCGTACAGTGAACTATAACTTCTTCACAAGGTCAAAAAGAAGGTTCTCAGATTGCTAATAAATTTACAAAGCCTAACAATTATCTTTCAGCATGATCAAAAGGATAATGTAAATGAGCTTTGTGTTTAGACCATTTTTTATTCAGCAAATTTAATATTTTATGGAGGCCATTTTTTAAACTCATATTTGTACGTTGCTTTAAAGGTTATGCTATGCTCATTAGTATCTGAGATAAGTTTTGATGGTCCTCATAGAAGCATAGCCAGTGGCCAGTTGTAGGGTACAACTGGTGAAACCCATGAACAAGGGTACAACTGATGAAACCATGAACAAGGGTACAACTGGTGAGACCCATGGACAAGGGTACAACTGGTGAAACCCATGAACAAGGGTACAACTGGTGAGACCCATGGACAAGGGTACAACTGGTGAGACCCATGGACAAGGGTACAACTGGTGAGACCCATGAACAAGGGTACAACTGATGAAACCCATGAATGAGGGTACAACTGGTGAAACCCATGAACAAGGGTACAACTGGTGAAACCCATGAACAAGGGTACAACTGGTGAGACCCATGAACAAGGGTACGACTGGTGAAACCCATTAACAAGGGTACAACTGGTGAAACCCATGAACAAGGGTACAACTGGTGAAACCCATGAACAAGGGTACAACTGGTGAGACCCATGAACAAGGGTACAACTGGTGAGACCCATGGACAAGGGTACAACTGGTGAAACCCATGAACAAGGGTACAACTGGTGAGACCCATGAACAAGGGTACAACTGGTGAGACCGATGGACAAGGGTACAACTGGTGAAACCCATGAACAAGGGTACAACTGGTGAGACCCATGAACAAGGGTACAACTGGTGAGACCGATAGACAAGGGTACAACTGGTGAAACCCATGAACAAGGGTACAACTGGTGAGACCCATGAACAAGGGTACAACTGGTGAAACCCATGAACAAGGGTACAACTGATGAAACCCATGAACAAGGGTACAACTGGTGAAACCCATGAACAAGGTCACAACTGGTGAAACCCATGAACAAGGGTACAACTGGTGAAACCCATGAACAAGGGTACAACTGGTGAAACCAGTTAACAAGGGTACAACTGGTGAAACCATGAACAAGGGTACAACTGGTGAGACCCATGAACAAGGGTACAACTGGTGAGACCCATGAACAGGGGTATTACTGTGAAAGTGTTGACCATAACTAACCAGAGACTATATAAGTGGGCACCTGGATCATACTTGATCAATGGATCCTACCATCAATGAGGGATCATAAAGTTTTACATACATGAAGTATGTAGAATAACTTATGGTATGCTTTTGTCTTTTCTGAATTTTTCATAACAGTAGGGCTTCTCATACCCATGCTTATCTAGTTTTTGTGTCCCAAGTTATGCATAAAAGACCCTATGTCTATGGAGCTGGACTTTGTTCAGATCATCAGTGATCCCTTGCAACTGTCTGAAAACATTGCTTTCAGAATTCTGATTTCGTTTGTGCATGGCTTCTGTGGCCGCAATATCGACAGTGTGATCATAATATTGAATTTGATGAATATGTGCTGTGCTCAACAAGATATTTGCTAATTGTCATGAATATTTAATTTTTTGAAACTTTGACCCATGTCCTTGCAATGACTACTAAGCAATAATGTTGAAAATGTAGATTTTGGAACCTCAACTCAAGCAGTTATTACTCTGTCAGTTATGTTGACATCATAATCTGATGTAGCAAATATTCCACTAAAGGAATATTGTTATCTACAGAGTCTTGCAACTCTATTTGAACACTATGAGTGCATCTAAAATAGTTCTCCCGAGGAGCAACAGTTGGCATGGTGTGTTCATCATGGGTGTTCTTGTGACTTGATATGAGTCCCTATGTTTGTTGAGTTTAATTACCTTAGCCTTTGTCTACACAAAATACATCATATGTAAAACCAGTGAAAACAGCCACCCGTAAGTCAGGGTGGATCAATGGGAGCTGAAACATTCAATGAATATATGTGTAAATAATGTAGGGAATATGTCAACAAGTAAGGTGAAATGGTATATCTATTGCCAAGATTTGTATTGAACTAGTCGCCAGGGATACTGCACCAGGATATTACTAACTTATTGTTCTGAAGCAACCCCAAATATAAGTTGTATCCCAGTTAGTTTCAAATGTGGGATTAGATATGTACATATTTCATTAGAATTGCCAGGATCAGTGTCTGTGAATGTTTGTCGGAATTGTTAGTGATGGGAAGTATGTCATTGTGGAAGCTGAGAAATTAATGTCTGTATGATCTTGCAGGGCGCCATGAGTTGGAAACTCCACATGCTTGATCCCATGTTATTACACAGTTTTTCACGGGTAATATTTTGTCGGGTTGAGCTTTTTATTGCAAGTGGAATGAGCCTGTGATATCTGAACCAGTGAATAAATAGAAATTGTGAATGTTGAAATGGTTATTAAACCCTCCGCTCTGTCCGTTCTTCTTCTGACTTTCTTCCTATAAAGAATGCATGCTGGTATATTTGCAATGTCAAGGATGCACGTCTGTCATGATGAAGGATACATATCTGTCATGATGTAGGCTGCATATCTGTCATGATGTAGGCTGCATATTTGTCATGATGAAAGACATACATGTCATGATGAACGATACATATCTGTCATGATGTAGGCTGCATATCTGTCATGATTAAAAGATACATTTATGTCATGATGTAGGCTGCATATCTGTCAGGATGAAGGATACATATCTGTCATGATTAGAAGATACATTTATGTCATGATGTAGGCTGCATATCTGTCATGATGAAGGATACATATCTGTCATGATGAAGGAAACATCTGTCATGATAAAGGATACATATATGTCATGATGTAGGCTGCATATCCATCATGATGTAGGCTGCATATTTGTCATGATGAAGGATACATAGATGTCATGTTGTAGGATGTCATGTTTGTCATGGTGAATGGTACATATATTTGTCATGACAAAGACTCGATATATCTGTTACATTGAAGGATGCTTATCATATGGTCATAACCATCTTAACCATGTTATCATGCAGTCATGACAAAAGATCCATGACGGCCCTGCTCATGATCCAGAAGAACTATTGTTAGGTAGATGTAGCTCCAGGTCAAACCTTTACCTTTGTTGCTGCTAAAATTTTCATGTATGCAAAGGAACTCTCAAACTGGACAATCATATTTTAAAGACATCAATCTCCTGTATGTTTCCATGTTGGTCTGTATATTCATGGAGATGTCTGTCCAAACGTCATGAGTAGACCTGGCCTGAGGTTGTCCATTTCCTGATTCGAACCCTCTGTCATGCACGGCTGGTATCCTGCGGAGTCAGATAATGGTTACTCATGGTGATTATGCAGTCAAGTAGACACCAGTTTACACGGAAGTGGCACTGTTACAAATATATGTATTGTTGTCTAATTCGTCAGTACATATGTGTCAAATCCAGGGAATAATTTCATCTATAAAGCAGATCTTATTTCCTAGTTTTGGTTTTGCCATTTTAATCTTAGTCCCTTCATCGCACACTCATTTGTTCATGCAAGCGTACTCTCACACAGGATCACTCACTCACCCGATCACTCACTTACTAACTCACTGTTCTTAGTCGAAAATATATTCATCAAAATTATCTCCGGACATGAACGACAGATTAACTTGGTCCCTTGTTTTAGTCCTTAGGCAGAATTGGGAGAGGAGAAGACTGTCGCTGAATATATTTCACATGGGGCAGGAGTTCATTAAAAAATCAATCACATGAGATTTGAAGAATTTAATCAATAATTTTAAATATTTTGACAAACAAATGGCGATTTTATGACATATTAAGCATCAGTACCACACACTGAATCGTGACTTTTCATTGAAATATTTCCCTTGAGTCCAGTGTTGATTACCATGTGCCAAACTAAAAACATGTCGCAGGTATTAGCTTGAAGAAACTCAGTCACTTAATACAAATACTGGGAACCAACTGCAAATCTTGAAAGCAATTCTGGATGATAATTCACATATTTGATTGATCGATTATGGCTTTTATATTTCTTAATGCTTGAGTGGGTTTGATTAAGGCTGCTTTGAACATGATTTCAGTTATATCACTGTGTCAGCTTGATGTTGTTGGTAAGTTTGAAGAGAGGCACTTCTTAAACATTTACCACTTTGGTAAAACCCTCTCACAGCTGTGTCCTAAGACCTAGCATCATAATCAGGACAAATATTGGAACTGACATGCTTTGGATCCTGCTATACCTCAGCATAACAGAGCACCACTGTGTGCTAATGTATTATCTCTCCTAGTTATCTGCTTGAGATACGAGACAATGATATGAAACAGTTTAGTTTTTTTGTAAGTCTTGCATTTGGTTTGACACCATGAGTCAGAGGTGAGAAGAATAAAACCTACAGATGGATGCAAAAATCACATCCAACCCTTGTGATACTGTTACAACCTGTTTATCTAACCAACATCTTTCATTCTTCCATTGTAAAAGAATTGATACAAATTAAAAATTGATAGAAAACACCTCTCTGATTTAGCTGAAGTAAACTTGTGCTCTGTTACTTGACTGTAATTATGTTATAAATGAGGCTTTTTGCTTTGTTTTATTCTCCTGCTGAGAAATCCACATGAGCCTGTTTTTTTTAATAGTGGAGTATAAGGGATTTATTTACTTCCATCCCAGGTGGGATATATACATGTATTGTATTTTCATGAACACCACACGAACCTATCAGATCTCACCATCCTGGCATGGAGATAACAGCTAATATTGACCATATTAAAGAGTGGTGTCCTAAACAATGAAGTATTGAACACTGTTCAAGTGACAGTTTGTTGACAATAGCTGATCACCCATGAGCTTCCGGGCCATACTCAGTGACAGTGGCTCCAGTAGCCACACAGGTGTAGGCTTATCACGTGATTGGACATTTCTCTTGTTTGTAAACAAACACACATACCTTGCAACCAGAACAGATGGACTTCAGGTTTGCCTTCTATGTTGTTTGCATAATTACATAGATATACCACTACAACTGTGACAGGCAAATTCCAAATTCATACAAAAAATATATATGCAACACTAACCCTTCAGGTTGCCTTATCTTTCGGTCATAGTCACCCCTCTTTCCACCAAACACAAAATGGTGGGCCCATGTGTTAAGTATGCATTATGTAGGAGGGCACATGTAAAATCATCATCATCATGCTAGAGTGAGTGAGGTGCATGCCCCTTTCGGCACCTTGAGCATGTACTAGTTGCGTGGATATGTGCGCTATATGAATATCCTATAACAACCTTTACACATCAGAGTGACTGTATTGTCTCCGCATTGCTCTCTGTTTGCTTGTTGACTGTATATCGAGGATAAATATGCAAATCAAATAGTTCTTCAGGTTGTAGGATATTTTCTCAATGAAAACAGTTTTGTTTATCTAAGTGTAAAGAGTCCTCCAAACTGAAACAGATGAAACATGTGTACATGGACTGAGTAAGATGTGACTATATCACAGAGGTACTGAGCCGGCCACAAGGAACTCTGGGTAGGAGATCCATGGACTGATGCATGTTTATATCGTCATTAGGTTTTTATAAACTCTGGTTTCTAATCTGATCAAGCTGACAATTAGTATTTTATAACTCATCCATCAGAAAAACACATGGTTTCTCTGTAGTTTGCCTTTGATAAAGAAATGAAAAAAACCCTAAGTTATTCTGTGCAGTGCTTGGGTCGTTGGCTTTGCTGTGCTGAACTCTGTGATTTTGATTTGAAAACTGAATCTGGCTGTTACGGAAGATGTGATGTCACAATGGGAAATTCTTTCATGCATGAACCAAAACACACAGACACATTAACGCACCGTCTCTTAGGCTCTCATTGAAATGATTATGTATTTTGTTAAACTGGCATTTAATGTTTGATTTGAGCTGTGAAGGCTTAATCACCTGAAGAAAAATGTTTGTAAATTGTCTCAAGTGTAAAAAAGTATTAACTGTTCTGAGTTGCTAAATAATGCGAGAATCTGTTCTGATATCCATAAGCATGAGAATGAAAGTTTGGCCATTCTGGAGTGAGATATGATGTGACAGATTGTCAGATTCGTTGAGTGTCAGCATGCTGTTGCAGGAAAACCACAAGTGTCAAGTGTTATAAATATGTTGCACCTTATGAAACCCTGTCAGCTATACATGGTGCTGACCAAACAAGGCTTGTGATGACAACAATGAATTCTGCGATTCTTACCCCAAGCAGGTCTCACGTGCCCTGGAAACAACAACGTCCTCACTCAAGATGTGCAGCCACTTCTTCTTTGCATATGTTTAAAGAAAACTAGTGAAGTAATGCCCTTCAGCAGCCCATGCTTGTCATAAGGGGCAGCTAATGGGATATGCTGACTTGGTTGACACATGTCAGTTGCATAGATCGATGCTCATGCTGTTGATCACTGAATTCTCTCTTCTGTCTTGTAATATTGCTAAGTGCAGCATTAAACAACAACCAAATCAAACCAAACCATTTTTAAAGAACTAGACTACAAATGGGCTGACTTTAATCACTGCCAAAAAAACTTGGAAACAAAACAAACTTCACATGTACAAATACAAGTACAAAGGTGGCACCTGACAGGACGCCCTGAATATTGACAATCACATATGCCTATCAAACAGTAATTACTTTAGGAAATTTAGGAAATTACATGAGATATTTTTTAAGGATATTTTGCTCCTGTACTGCCAAGTTGTACAAAGTATACCATGTCAGAATGTTTGTATTACTTGCCCAGTGTGAATCTTGACAGGAATAAGTTCAACATTTTATAAACCAATAGGCCTATTTTGTAAAGACTTTTTGAACAATTTCTCAACTCTGCATCAGCAGTAATTTAGCTTGAGATCCAAAAATGTAACACATTCAGTTTTTGTCCAATTACTCCATTCTTAACAAGAACCAGTTTTTCAGTAGCGACTTGCGGTTCCTGAGATATTACTATACAGACATGTTAAGCTTTGTTTCCTTCGTGAGTTGGAATTAACTTTTAAAAGAATGCTTCAAAAATAGATCTGATAATATTGTACTTACAAACCCACGACATCATGGCACCCACTGTCACTCTGTCTGAATGCAACCTTTGAAACATGTAAAATGGCCTTTTTACAAAGAATTTTATTAAATAGAAACTTATCCCTGATTAAAGAGACCATGTAATTATTTTTTAACCTGATGAACTTGGAATGAATTCATTGCATTTAATTACTGTAATGCAATTTTGTGTTTTGAGATCTTCAAAAACTTGAAACCTTGAAACCGGATGACATGTTTTGCAGTTGGTTTCAGAATGTGTAAAAGCAAACTGGCACCAACTAGGTCTCCTAGGAACAGCCTCTGTCATGTTGACTGACCTATGCCTCAGTTTCAACATTGTTCCCATAGATGACTCCTTCATTTCTCCTGAAGAATCAAGCTATCTGATTGGCCAGTTGCTGTAAGACGAAAAAGTTTTCGCAGCGTCAACAACTTACAGTCAGCTCTCGTTAATCCGACACTCATTAATCCGACAATCACGTTAATCCGACAAAAAATTAGGGAACCATTTAAAACAGTGATAATTATTCTTGTTAATCCGACATTCTCGCATTCCGACTCCGACACACCAATCTAGCAACTGATTATTGTAAATACATTGTAAAAACATTCGTTAATCCGACAATCAACACAGCCGGTCGGATGATCCGACCGTATACAAACAATCACACGTGAGTGGTAATTAGCGTGTGCCTTACTGGCTGCATTACATTAATCCGACATTTTCATTAATCCGACATTTTCGTTAATCCGACATATTTCTCTGCAACCACAAGTGTCGGATTAACGAGAGTTGACTGTATTTCTATATTTTTAGACATGTTAAGTTCAGATATTTAAGAAATACATTTTTCTCTACCTCCGGGATCCATGTATAGAACAAACTGTGTTTCTTTTCTAAGGAGACAAATTTAATACTTACTGACAGTTTATCTAAAGCAAAAAAATAAATTAAAAAACCTATGTTGTGGGTGACCTGTATTAACAATGCTCATTTAGGACTTACTGACAAGCTGTTCTATTGATGTGTCTGCACCCATATGGTAAGATGCATGTTGATCACTGGATTATCTGGTCCAGACTTGAATATTTTTACAGACCGCCATATAGCTGGAAAATTGCTGAGTGCGGTGTAAAACTAAACTCACTCACTAAGATACATGTTAACAAATGATAAACAGTGTGAAGATGTTCAGGTTAACATCTTCTCTTTATTATTTCATTGAAATTGGACCTAGATGTACTGATCTAAACTTATATTGGAAGTAAAAATGAGACGTTCATATTGCCCCATGTGGTTTACGATAATCGCAAATTTGATTGAAAGAATAAAGATGAGATTTTTAACCTAGACATAAACTGTCTTTAAACATCTTATTCACTTTAGTGATCAGATTCCCTTGTGAATCAAGGTGGACGGTATTTTACAAGCAGCTCACTGAAACAGCTCATAACCTATGTTTAAAGTCTGAATGAAAAAGCAGCCATGTTTAGTTACTGTTGTTCATTGTCATAAAAGAAACAATTTCATCTTTGGCCATTTCGGCATTGTCCTACCTTCTGGTTGTCAGGGACATTGGTGACAATGAGTTGGTAGACTGATTGGAGGGGATGTGGACATTTTTAAAACTTTTAAAGTAGAGGTAATAGTTTGTATTTGAAAAAGTCCTGGTTATAGCAGTCTAAACTGTCACAATGAATACTGTCTAGTCTTACCTCTGTAGACACAGGCTGTTGATTTGCCTGTTAGATAACCCATGGGAGCTTGCATCAGAATGCCTTCTTATCTCACCTAGACGGATGGACCCGACAGAAGTGCTAGTTTTAGAATTCACTTGGTTTACAAGATCTCTGATTTTTGTTTCCAACATTGATACCCCCATATCCATTTTGTAAACCCCAATTGTGTTACCAGCAAGTGAGTGATGTTTTATGCTACACATTATTATAAATCTTGATCTTAAAATGGAAATTAACAGCTGCCATATTGTTTGTTTGTTGTTTGACCACTACTGACCAGAAGCTCGTATGCCTTATCCCGTTCCTGAGCCAACCACACTGCATGTTGCATGAGGAACTTTATGTTGACTGCAGACTTAAGATGACAACTATATCACAGGAGTGTGTGGACAATCAGGCCCAGAGCACACAACAATCAGGCCCAGAGCACACAACAATCAGGCCCAGAGCACACAACAATCAGGCCCAGAGCACACAACAATCAGGTCAGGCCCAGAGCTCACAACAATCAGGCCCAGAGCACACAACAATCAGGCCCAGAGCACACAACAATCAGGTCAGGCCCAGAGCTCACAACAATCAGGCCC
Source organism: Haliotis rubra (assembly GCF_003918875.1). Taxonomy (NCBI): domain Eukaryota; kingdom Metazoa; phylum Mollusca; class Gastropoda; order Lepetellida; family Haliotidae; genus Haliotis; species Haliotis rubra. The sequence goes on from NW_025767501.1 coordinate 1,428,550, forward strand.
AGAGCACACAACAATCAGGCCCAGAGCACACAACAATCAGGTCAGGCCCAGAGCACACAACAATCAGGCCCAGAGCACACAACAATCAGGCCCAGAGCACACAACAATCAGGTCAGGCCCAGAGCTCACAACAATCAGGCCCAGAGCACACAACAATCAGGCCCAGAGCACACAACAATCAGGTCAGGCCCAGAGCACACAACAATCAGGCCCAGAGCACACAACAATCAGGTCAGGCCCAGAGCACACAACAGTCAGGCCCAGAGCACACAACAATCAGGCCCAGAGCACACAAAACTGGTTGAAAGTATGAGTAGCAGTCCACGTAATCTCAGCAAGTTACTTGCTAGTAACAATCCAAATCCATATAATTCCATTTTTATATGAAAATGGGGACATATTAAAACTTTGGTACATCACAGAGAAACTTTGATCAGATATTTGTGACATTATCTTGCTGCCTACAGTTTATCACCGAACATGATGAGACTACCCAAAGCCTTCTTCTGGATCGTCCGTCTTTTGACAGGTAAATAAAGGGACAGGTTTAACCTGCTTTTGGAATTAATATTTTGTATTCAGTGAATGAGTGAGTGGGTTTGAACTGTGTTTGAACAAGGTCTGAGAGCTACAGCAAACAATGATTAAGGAGGAAGGGCCACAGTGATATTAGATATTGACACAGACAATGTTTCATTGACGTTCTTGGCAGCTATGATATTTTGTTATATGGCTGTAATTTAGCATATTTATGTAATAATTTCTTATTCTGCATTAATGTATTATGTTTCTTTCCTTTCACATCTGCTATCAGCATGTTCATGGACCACCATGGACTGCCACAGTGCAATATTCCCACAACCCATACCTGTACATGATTAAGCTGCCATAGTAAGATCTTAGCTGGTGATTGTAACCCTCATACCTTAACATAGACTTATGACATTGGAAGCTTTAATGTTGTTTTGTCATACTAGTGCCTGATGAGCACCAATCATGTCACAATCAGCAAACCACCTATTGTGCCAGTTAGCTTTAACATTTCCCTGGGGCTGCTCTTATATAAAACTCTCACATATTGACAACATAATGTTGTATTGCACAACTTGTCCTCTTCACTATATGGCTGAAATATATTAGATTGGAAGTCACTCACTCACTTTATGTGAGCAAGAGATTTTGACTTTTAAAACAGTCAACAAATGAAACATACAACTTTATGGATGACAACTTCTGGTTTATTTGCGTTGAGCGACGTTTCGATGTAGCTTTTAACTTGATAACGATGTAAGAATCTACATCGAAACGTCGCTCAACGCAAATAAACCACGAGTTGTCATCCATAAAGTTGTATGTTTCATTTGTTGACTCACCAACTTCTAGAATGCCGATCAAACAATTTTAAAACAGTATCTGACTCTGAAAGAAAACGACAAAATCTTTTTTAAGTGACTCGGCTCTTATATATAGGTCTGACCTGCCGAATTGTAATTTTATGGGTATGGCTGTGTAAATTCAAATACCCACAAAAAGAGAAAATGGTCAGACTGTTAGAAACATAAAATATAAACCAGTGCCCCAATTACATGTGTATCCAGCTGATTGCAGGCCTACACACTGATCTCAATTATAAATAAAACAGGAAATTAAAATCTATTTTTATAAATCATGTCAACCAGGAATCCTAACCAAAGTAACTACGATTAAAAAATACTTCTGACATTCTAATTATAACATCTTTCAGATGAAATAATGAGAGAAGGACCATGTGTGGCTGCTAATTCCTTTTCAATTCAACTATCTCACATTGCTCTTTTGTAATGGGGGGATCTTGGTGTAACACGGAATCATTTCTTCCATTCCATTCTGAATTACTTCCAACCTGCGGGATGTGAGTCCTGCTGTTCTTGACACCCACGCCTAATTGATTCAAGCCATTGGAATTTTCAAACTCTTTCTTGATTTTATGAGTGTTTCAAACATTTGGATATTCTTTTGAACTTGCATTTATCAATACATTTTTAATGTGAATGTTTCTAGATTACAGAGATTTCTTCTATACCAAGTTATGTGAATGTGTAGAATGCAACGTTTACTTCCCTGTGTCTACATGGTTTATGTGCTCTCCACTCTGTTCTTCTTGGGGAGTCACAGGCAGGCTCTCATTGGGTAGCCTCGTGGTTAAAGTGTTGGGGAGTCACAGGCAGGCTCTCATTGGGTAGCCTAGTGCTTAAAGTGTTTGCTCGTCACGCCGAAGTCCCAGGTCCGATTCATCACATTGGTATAATATGTTAAGCCCATTTCTGGTGTTCCCTACCATGATATTGCTGGAATATTGATCAAAGAGGCGTACAACCAAACTCACTCACTCACTCTCATGGTCAGTGGTCAACAGGTGCCAATGGTCAACAGTGTTAATGGTCAACAGTGATGTCATATTGTACAGAAGAATGTTCCTTGGTTGTGCTGATTAAGTACTGGCTTAAAGATTGGAAATACCATAATTGGGAAGAGTTATTAATGATTATTGATTGAAAATTATATCATCAATAACATCTTACATAAGCTATTGCGATGAAAAAGAGCTTGACTTACCAAACAGGCTTGTACTGACAGTATGGAATCTGATGAGCACATTCTACAGGCTCAATACACTGCCTGCTTGTCATTGTCCATGCATAATGGGTAATCACTCTTGACGAAATATGTTGATTTCTTTTGGTCTTTCTCAGCCTTTTTTTATTTTTCGCTTAAAGTTACTCTCTGATATTTATCAACTATTGATTGATATTTAATTACCAGCTAGTCCTAGTGCTAGTCTCACAGATGTATCAGATCCACCCCTTCATCAGTCAGCATCAGGGGCTGGATTCACTAAACTTCTAAGAATTTTCTTAGTTTTTATGCTTAAGTTTCCTAATATTCTAAGAAGTTTAGTGAATGTGACCCCAGACTCTCAGTCATGAGTTTCATCAAAGTGGTCAGTATCCAGCGGTCATTCTCAAGAAAATTCTGCAACATATTAATGATAATAATAATTTGCCACTTATACAGCACTGAACTCCACACCACAGGAAAAAGCTCTGAGCACATACAACATGACGAACATTATTACTCCGGATAACCCTGTGAGGCTAGAAGGTTGATTGTCACATGACTTATACCACCGGGTACTCATTTTCTGCTGGGTGAACAGAGGCAATTTTCAACAAACTCACTTGCCTAAGGTGAGACCACATGTATCACATGTGCTTCGTTGTGGGGCAGGACAGAAGTCCTAGAAACTCTCAGGAGTCAAGTTGTCACACACGGTTACCCATCCAAGGACTCTCCGTGCCCAGCGTTGCTTAACTTCACCTGATTTGTGACCTGCGCTCTACGCACCGGACCACACAGCGTCCACCACTTGATCTTCATCCTGAAGTGTTTGTCCTTTAATGTACAGTTTGTGCTGAAACTTGTATTGTTGGATTTTTGTTCAAAACAATGCATCTAATTTCTGATTTAAAGTTAATTTTTTGGTGATATCTCTCGTCAGATTAGTCCTGAAGATTTTATATTCAGTGCAAGCAACTGTCTCCTTTAATGACTGACAGAATGAAATCAGTTGTCAGTAAGACTTGCCACACTTAATCTCACTGAAAGTCCTTGCTGTGTGATGGATGTGTGCTTGCAGTGTTTCTGTTGATCCAGGATGATATTAATTGCATATTGATTTGTATTGTTTTACAAAATGGTACAAAAAGATTGATTCAGATATTTTATGAAGTTGTGACAAATCAGGATTCATCAGTGTATGAGGACAAACATCATTTGAAAATATCATACTGATTTGAATTAAAATTCCAATTGCTGTTTTAATTTATTCCAACATTTGATGTTTAGTAAGTATTGAGTTCAAACTTCTCTCTTGTTTTCTCATTCACCAACACACTGTCAACTCTGTTTTCCTAGAAGAATGTTCTGAAAACAAATTCACTTAAGACATGCACCATATATTGACATTTTCAAATATTTTTCACAAAATTCACCTTTTCCATCACTACTATCGGATGTAGATGTTCAGTGCTTTGAGCATCCATTCTGAAATGAAGCTATTTTCATCAGAATATGAGCATGACATCATCAAAATTTGTGCACTACATCATTAGTGTGTACCATAAAGGCAGACATGCATGTATAAATATCAAATATGTAAAAAGTTGTGTTTAATGATGATCAATGTCAAAATCTAATATTAACTTAAACCACTGAACTTAGACCAATATCTTACTTCAACACAGCCCAGATAAGATGTCTTGATCTACTGCCCTAATTTCAGGAGACAATGTAATTAGGATATGTATCTTAGCAGGACACTGTGGACAAGAACCTCATAATCATCTGAGTTGAGTGGGTGGATTATCAGGAGCTTACTCCAGAAGCCTAACAGATAGGAGACTTGTATCTCACCTCATGCACTCATGACCCACACACATTTCCTGAGATAATACAAATCTAGCGAGACCATGAAACAAAGCCAGACAGAGATATTCATCTATAATTCGACATCAAATCATAGGAAAGACAGATCCTATCAACTTAATAAGGCTGAAAAAGCAAGGCGGACACATTTGTCAATTTCGGACGCGTCTAAAAGAGACATGGTCAGGGAGAATCAACACCAGGGGATTTTGGACAGGATCATATGACTTCTAAACATGACTTGTAGCCATCATCATTGTTTTTTTCAACATTTTTCTATTAATGGTGTTTCCATTATTCAATTTTCTCACACTCTCTTGGTATTAAATAGATTCCAAGTTGTCTACTTATGATATCGAATCTGGGCCATTATTGGGCAAACACTCCTGAAGATTCCATTGAGTACATTTAAGTGCTATACATGAAAGGCTTATCAAGGCAGGAGAGTGCCTCATGCCCCCATTGCATCATTTTGGAAAATTGCACACATGCATCATGGGTCATTTTTGTCTTGTAAGTGTGTGCTTCAGAATGATGGGCCTCTACTGGGTTACTTGGTCGGAATAAATCTGGTACACATTTTTATGGCAATTTTGTTCTGAAAAAGTTACCATTGTGGTCAATAATATTTTAAGAATCCAGTTAACTGCCATTTGAAAAGATATAGGTGAATTTTATGATTTCCTTACATCATGTGTTTAAATATAAACACATTGATTTAAATCTTCATTGAACAGTTGATAAATTCTGCAATTTTAAACACATGACTGGTATGTGATGGTTTACATCGATTCGATTAAAGAACGGAGACATTTATGATGTTGACAAATTGTTTCTGTAGCATGTTCTGTCATTTTTAAAGATCAATATAATTCCAAGTTCATGTCATGTTTTCCCTTTGTTTAATTGTTGTATAACATCATGCTCCATAAATAATCCAGGGTTGATTTAGTTAGTAAATAATTGAGTCTGGACAAGGCAATCCAGTGATTACACCATGAGTAGCAATTGATGCTCCCATCTTGGATATGATGACATGCTATCTTCCAAACCACTGTATCCATCTAGTTGCCTCTTATGGCAAGCATGGGTTGCTACATGTATACATACATAGTAATATTTGTATAGCACCAATATCCAGCTCAGCTGCTCAGGCGCTTTGTTTTCCCACAATCATTGGAGGTCAATCTCAACTTGACATCATATTTTTAAATCTCAACTCCCTGGGGATGATACAACTGTTGCAGTCATTAGGCACACCAAGTTAATGTGGCTTTCTCATCCTTACGAGGTACCCATTCATAGCAGGGTGGACTGGGAATTTGTACATGTTCTTGTGGCCACCATCTGGTCATTTACCAACGGATTCGTGTGTTCTTGTGTGTACTGTACACTAGGGGTTGCTAGAGTTCTATCACAAACACTTGCAAAGGCAAATCACATGTTCACCTAAACAAACACAGGAACACATGGTACAAGTCAAGTCAGACATCATTTTGTCATCAATGCTTCAAACCTTTCAAGTACCTTTCAGCATTTGTTTTGTATTTGACAGATTGGAGAACATGATACACAAATCTAATTCTGAAATATCTTGATACAAATTGTAATGAAATCTTGTAGTGGTATTCACGTATATGCAGGATGGAAGAGGACATATTGTGTTGTATGACTTACTGATGGTCACGATTTGATGATAACTCTCTTTAATGTTAGCTCATCTGACCCAGAGAAAAGCTCGGTGTAGTTTAACACACGAATGCTCATTAGCTTTGCTCTCATCTGTCCGGCAAAGGTAACGGCCTATAAACTGCAGTTTGTTGTACAGATTTACAGCTGTTGGATGTGTAAGGTTCTAGTACTGGTGTACAGATTTACAGCTGTTGGGTGTGTAAGGTTCTAGTGCTGTTGTACAGACTTACAGCTGTTGGATGTGTAAGGTTCTAGTGCTGTTGTACAGATTTACAGCTGTTGGATGTGTAAGGTTCTAGTGCTGTTGTACAGATTACAGCTGTTGGATGTGTAAGGTTCTAGTGCTGTTGTACAGATTTACAGCTGTTGGATGTGTAAGGTTCTAGTGCTGTTGTACAGATTTACAGCTGTTGGATGTGTAAGGTTCTAGTGCTGTTGTACAGATTTACAGCTGTTGGATGTGTAAGGTTCTAGTGCTGTTGTACAGATTTACAGCTGTTGGATGTGTAAGGTTCTAGTGCTGTTGTACAGATTTACAGCTGTTGGATGTGTAAGGGTCTAGTGCTGTTGTACAGATTTACAGCTGTTGGATGTGTAAGGTTCTAGTGCTGTTGTACAGATTTACAGCTGTTGGATGTGTAAGGGTCTAGTGCTGTTGTACAGATTTACAGCTGTTGGATGTGTAAGGTTCTAGTGCTGTTGTACAGACTTACAGCTGTTGGATGTGTAAGGTTCTAGTGCTGTTGTACAGATTTACAGCTGTTGGATGTGTAAGGTTCTAGTGCTGTTGTACAGATTTACAGCTGTTGGATGTGTAAGGGTCTAGTGCTGTTGTACAGATTTACAGCTGTTGGATGTGTAAGGTTCTAGTGCTGTTGTACAGATTTACAGCTGTTGGATGTGTAAGGTTCTAGTGCTGTTGTACAGATTTACAGCTGTTGGATGTAAGGGTCTAGTGCTGTTGTACAGATTTACAGCTGTTGGATGTGTAAGGGTCTAGTGCTGTTGTACAGATTTACAGCTGTTGGATGTGTAAGGGTCTAGTGCTGTTGTACAGATTTACAGCTGTTGGATGTGTAAGGTTCTAGTGCTGTTGTACAGATTTACAGCTGTTGGATGTGTAAGGTTCTAGTGCTGTTGTACAGATTTACAGCTGTTGGATGTGTAAGGGTCTAGTGCTGTTGTACAGATTACAGCTGTTGGATGTGTAAGGGTCTAGTGCTGTTGTACAGATTTACAGCTGTTGGATGTGTAAGGTTCTAGTGCTGTTGTACAGATTACAGCTGTTGGATGTGTACGGGTCTAGTGCTGTTGTACAGATTACAGCTGTTGGATGTGTAAGGGTCTAGTGCTGTTGTACAGATTTACAGCTGTTGGATGTGTAAGGTTCTAGTGCTGTTGTACAGATTACAGCTGTTGGATGTGTACGGGTCTAGTGCTGTTGTACAGATTACAGCTGTTGGATGTGTAAGGGTCTAGTGCTGTTGCGCAGTGGAGTCGAAAACTAAAGTTGGAGCATCAAATTGTGCTATTTGGGGAACTAAATGTGACTCTCTTTGTTAAACTGATGAAATAATTCAAACAATAACAAAATGGGGAACTGAATATGAATTTCTTTTAACAAATACAAATGGATTAACTAATTTAATGTGAGACCCTTAAATTCTGTTATCTACACTAACAATCTAACTCTATTGCATCTTAAAGTCTATTTTCTACACTAACTAGCTGTGGAACTTCTATTTTGATGAATGATTAAATTGTTTTTGTCAGTCAATCTACATCTACATGGATGAGCTAACTAACAAATCTTTGACGAGCTGTCACCTAACTCAAGCCAGACCTTAACCCAAGCAAAACCTGAACTCAAGCTCCACCTAAACTCAAGTGACTCCAATTCGATTGTTTCCAATGTGGTCAACAGCACGTGGTCTGACCATACATGAAAATTCATGCTTCTCAGTTTAAGCAGCCTGTTCCAACTGTCTGTTTGTCTCCAGATTAATTCCTGATAGGTGTGATTCCCAGGTTATTCTTGATTATGACGCCTGGGCCTAGATTTTCGAAGCTCTCTTAGCTCTAAGATAGTCGTAAGTGCCATACATTAACATTAACTTACGACTATCTTAGCGCTAAGAGAGCTTCGAAAATCTAGGCCCTGGTCTGTTGGCACAATGATATTGCTATTCTGCTTCACCAGAATTGTCAGTATATAAAAGATACTTACCTTTAAGATTTCCTCTCACATTTAACTTCATGATCAGAATTCTCCCATCTTGCACATGATTTAAAGTTCTGAAGAAACAGTTCGTGTATGATTCTTGTTCATCAATCCAGAAATGTACTGGTGATTAGATTTCAGGGAATGAAAGGGTGTTGCTACTTAGTGTACAGTTGAAGAACAATCACAATACAACAGCGAACTACTGACATTTGAAATAAGGTACATTTTTCACTGGACAAAGAAATTGATTCTCTGTGGACGGGAGATCAGACAGGAAGTCTTGGCATGGGATTTGTCTGCATGACCATGCATGATCCATCCTGATAATGTCACAGGGGAAAGTTCAAAGGTTACAAGATTTGCAGCTGTTGTGTCAGAATCGGCATCATTTTGACAGTTAATTGATTGTATCTGCATCACTTGTCTGGAGTCTTTTGCTTACTGATTCACAAAATGGTGTTAAAATATGTATATATAAAGTTTCTTAATATTTTGGTTTGCTAATCTATGATATTATGTTGTTAACAGTGAATGGCATATTGGTTGAAAATGAAAACACAAGGGTTAGGGAAAAGGCCAACAGGCTTTAATCCCCCAACCTCTCCAGTAAATCAATAGATAGAGCGATAAACGTCCCCAGGTCCCATGCCTGTCATCCTGCAGTGATCAAGGACAAAAACAGGAACCAAGTACCCCATTCTTCTTGTCATGATTCAGGTGCCAAAAAGGTCCCCACTGACAGCTCTTGTCATAAGAAATGACACTGTAACTAAATGATTGTGTGTGATTGTGCCCTGGTTGTATGGTATGGTACACATGCAGTCCAACACTGTATGCATTGGAAGGTGAAGACTTGATTACAGACAGGCCTTGGTGAGGGTCAGCTGGTACAGAGTGGTCAGCAGATTCCACTCAATAGTGATGGGTCATTCTGGAGACATACTCCCTCCGTTATGACAAAGAAGTATGTATGCTGTAATGAGACATGTTGCTCTCACTATCAACCTCTGGTTTTGTCTAGTTCAGGCCTGATATGACTCTTTATTAAGTGTGTCAGTTCTAACCCCACTTTAACAGTACAGTTGAAATTGTGTCAAAATTGGATTTGTTGAATGCCTGCTTGTCTTAAACTCTCCTTCTAATTCCAGTGAATTCCTTCTTTCTTTAGACCGCTTCCATGGTGTAGTGGTTAGAACGTCCGCCCAGAGAGCGGAAGGTCACGGGTTCGATCCTCAACCGCGTAATACCAAAAGACGTTAAAATATGGTACTTGTTGGTCCCTGCCTGGCTCTCGGGATTAATGGGTACAACAAGGACTGATCGGCTCGGAGTCAGTATAATTTGTCTGAGTGGGGTATTCATGTTTCGCTGCACCATGGTATCTCAGTGGGTTAGCACTATAAAACCAGCTAAAGTCTGGGCTAGTACAAGCAGCCGCACATACACACGCATGCACGTCGTCATATGAGCGAAATATTCTCAAGCACAACGTAAAACCCAATTTTACCTCACCTCACCTTCTTTCTTTATTATTAATACCTGGATCTGTTGAACCGTGTGAGAATCCCAGATGTCTCAATTTCAAATTATCCAAATTAAGCCCAAAAATTCCCTCAATGACTGAAAACGTTTCAATTGAAAATGGATATCCCATCACCCATACTTGCCAAACCTATAAGTTTCAGCTTACTGCCATTACTGTAATTACATCAGAGGCAGGAGGCTTCTAACAAAGTGCCAATATTCAATTGAGCTTAATTAACAAACACACCTTACATCAAAACTTCAAGCTAGTTACTTTAAACACATCGGCAGCAAGTTACTGAAAGGTGTTGTCACGTAAATACGTCATGAGTACAGCCTAATGTGATGGAGGTAGCAGACTTTAACCACTTGGTGAAACTAACAAATGCAGGCATTGATTCAGGTGAATCTTGGATTCAAACTCACGACAAGATCCAGGAATCACTCTGTATAAGGTGATAAGGCACCTAAACCCTCTGAACCTTCTGGCCCCGATTTCTCGAAACAAACTTAAGTCTGAGTTTTGACTTAAGTCTGAGTTTTTACTCAAATTTGAGAAAACGCAGGAACATGCATTTCCCACAATAAACTGAAATCAATATTAAACTCAAACTTAGTAGACAATTTGAGTTTGGTGGATAGATTACTTAAGTTGTTTGGGCTTTTTTTATTTAAAAAAGGCAGTTGAGTTAAAAATTCAGCAAATTGTCAAACTCAGTTTGAAATTTGAGTAAAAACTTAAGTTTGTTTCGACAGACTCATCAGCTGTCATTATGAAACTGTAGTGTGTTCATTAAGGCTCACACATTATTCAGGACTGTAGATAAGCATTACAACAGAAATATTGTAGGACTGTAAGGTGCGAGTTTGTATGATTTTCCTCAGTAAAAAAATATTGTGTCCACTGGAAGTTTAATGATCCATACAATGATTATCTTCAAGGCGCAGTCCTTTAACATTCAGTCTTGCATGAGAAATACCCTATTTGTGGCAATAACTGTGTCTACATGTACTTAGGAATATTCTATTACTTCAGTTCTACTGAGAATAATGTGAATTATATCCTGCATTTCTTTACAAGGTCTGGATGATAGAAAGGAGCAATGGTTATTGATCCCAGCTTGGCCATGAAATGTAGATAGGCTCCATCCTGTTCAACTTGTAATGGTGAACATGGAAAATAATTCTCACATATGTCACTTGACACAATTATCAATCTAGTTACTTGAGAGAGGTTTCTAATGTGGTAGTATATTTTCTCAAATGTGGTATTATATTACGTCAGATGCATGCCTTTGTACAGCTTATTGAGAAATATCCTGACCAGGATTCCATCTTGTATCAATTCATAAAAAAATGGTTCCACTGATGTTGTCAAGCTGCTGATGGTGACATTTTGTGAATGTATTGGAAAATTACTTCCATACATCCCTAATACAAGGACAGAAAAGGTCTCTTGTACCTCTTGGTTTTCTGTCTGTGGGGATTAGGACAGAACAGGTTGAGACAGAAGGATCTCAATAACATGTGCTGGTCTGTCTGTGGGGATTGAGGCAAAAGAGATCTCAGTACTCCATGCTTATCTGTCTGTGGGACATTGAGGCAAAAGAGATCTCAGTACTCCATGCTTCTCTGTCTGTGGGTATTGAGGCAAAAGAGATCTCAGTACTGCTTGTCTGTCTGTGGGGATTGAGGCAAAAGAGATCTCAGTACTCTGTGTTTGTCTGTCTGTGGGGATTGAGGCAAAAGAAATCTTAGTACTCCATGCTTGTCTGTCTGTGGGGATTGAGGTGAAAGAGATCTCAGTACTCACAATGTCCAACTTGGCTGATTGTATTCATACCTGTATATTATTGTTTCCAACCACTGGTTTCCCCAGACTAAAGTTAATTATTTAAAGGCTGCAGAATTTATAGCAGCACTTCAGTGTAAAAGAACATTCCCTGACTTCAGTTCTATCAACTCAACCAATCAGACCCAGATGACACTAACAAGTACTACAGAGCTTATCAGATGACTGGACTGGGTGTGCATGCTCCCACCCTGCTGGCATCCCTTAGTGCCCTAGTAGCACTGAATGTTGCTCAACCACTGGCTTTGTTGGACCATTCTTGAATCTTTACAGGCTATTCTGACAGAGCTTGAATAGTGATTTGGCCTAAAACAAGATTAATTCACTTCAATACAACAATTTGCATTCACCATTTCCACAGCAAAAAATACGGTTGTCAGGCATGAACCAACAACTACTGAAGTACCCTTAACCAAGAATTAAATCTGACCTTCATTTCTCTATATATAGGTTTCCAAGTGCTGAATGATCAAACAGCCTACAGGACCAATTATATATTGATCATGCTAATTAAAAATCAATATTTATCTCTTAAGTTTGATATGATAGTTTGATGGATCGATGTATAACTGACGATATATCCCACTTCTGGAGAATGTTGTTTGTTTGGTGAGGGGTGAGGGACCATTACCGTATTAGCGTCATTATTTCCCCTGGCTAATTCTCCCTGCTGCCTCTAGTGCTTCATTGATGACAGGAATCATTATAAGAGTACTTGCACAATCTGTGCTTCCTTTTCTACACCAGAACAACAGAGAGAGACAATGGTACAGAGACACTGTCAAAGGTTACAGTGTTAAAGACACATTGTCATGTGTGGCAGTCTAAATGAAAGTGTTAAAGTGAGAGTCATTAGGTGACACGGTGACTCAATGAGACGCTGTTTAAGGTGACACTCTTGGCAAACACTGGTAAAAGTCATAACCTTAATTTGACACTGTCAAACATGACAATCTTCAGAAGACACTGTAAGAGAGTCTTTATAAAACGTTTTAGTCATAATGTGACACTGTTGAAACAGATGGTCTTAAAGAGACTGCCAATACTAACTTTATGAATGAGTCTGAAGGAAACATTGTCAGAAGTTACCATGTCAAAGGGATTCTGTCAAAAGTGACCATTTTCAAGGCATTTGATGACATCTTCTCTATCAAGTAACCTTCTCCTTTCCAGCTCACTCACCCATCAATCATCCCCAGTTCCATGCCCCACTAACCCATCAATCATTCCCAGTTCAAGACCCACTCACCCATCAATCATTCCTAGTTCAAGACCCACTCAACCATCAATCATCCCCAGTTCCTGACCCACTAACCCATCAATCATCCCCAGTCCCAGCCCCACTCACCCATCAATCATTCCCAGTTCCAGACCCACTCAACCATCAATCATCCCCAGTTCCAGGCCCACTAACCCATCAATCATCCCAAGTTCCTGACCCACTAACCCATCAATCATCCCAAGTTCCAGCTCCACTCAACCATCAATCATCCCAAGTTCCAGCCCCACTCACCCATCAATCATTCCCAGTTCCAGCCCCATTCACCCATCAATCATCCCCAGTTCCAGCCCCACTCACCCATCAATCATCCCCAGTTCCAGACCCACTCAACCATCAATCATCCCCAGTTCCTGCCCCACTAACCCATCAATCATCCCCAGTTCCAGCCCCACTCAACCATCAATCATCCCATCAATCATCCCCAGTTCCAGACCCACTCAATCATCAATCATCCCCAGTTCCTGCCCCACTCACCCATCAATCATCCCCAGTTCCAGACCCACTCAATCATCAATCATCCCCAGTTCCTGCCCCACTAACCCATCAATCATCCCCAGTTCCTGCCCCACTAACCCATCAATCATCCCCAGTTCCAGACCCACTCACCCATCAATCATTCCCAATTCCAGACCCACTCAACCATCTATCATCCCCAGTTCCAGCCCCACTCACCCATCAATCATTCCCAGTTCCAGACCCACTCAACCATCAATCATCCCCAGTTCCAGACCTACTCACCCATCAATCATCCCCAGTTCCTGCCCCACTCACCCATCAATCATCCCCAGTTCCAGACCCACTCAACCATCTATCATCCCCAGTTCCAGACCCCACTCACCCATCAATCATCCCCAGTTCCAGACCCACTCACCCATCAATCATTCCCAGTTCAAGACCCACTCACCCAACAATCATCCCCAGTTCCAGACCCACACACCCAACAATCATCCCCAGTTCAAGACCCACTCACCCATCAATCATTCCCAGTTCCAGACCCACTCAACCATCAATCATCCCCAGTTCCAGCCCCACTCACCCATCAATCATCCCCAGTTCCAGCCCCACTCAACCATCAATCATCCCCAGTTCCTGCCCCACTCACCCATCAATCATTCCCAGTTCCAGACCCACTCACCCATCAATCATTCCCAGTTCCTGCCCCACTCACCCATCAATCATCCCCAGTTCCAGACCCACTCAACCATCAATCATCCCCAGTTCCTGCCCCACTCACCCATCAATCATCCCCAGTTCCAGACCCACTCAACCATCAATCATTCCCAGTTCCAGACCCACTAACCCATCAATCATCCCCAGTTCCAGACCCACTCACCCATCAATCATTCCCAGTTCCAGACCCACTCAACCATCTATCGTCCCGGTTCCAGTTCCAGCCCTACACCCATCAATCATCCCTAGTTCCAGCCCCACTCACCCATCAATCATCCCCAGTTCCAGACCCACTCACCCATCAATCATTCCCCAGTTCCAGACCCACTCACCCACAATCATCCCCAGTTCCAGACCCACTCAGTTCAATCATTCCCAGCTCAGACCCACTCAACCATCTATCATCCCCAGTTCCAGCCCCACTCACCCATCAATCATCCCCAGTTCCAGACCTACTCACCCATCAATCATTCCCAGTTCCAGACCCACTCACCCATCAATCATCCCCAGTTCCAGACCCACTCACCCATCAATCATTCCCAGTTCCAGACCCACTCACCCATCAATCATTCCCAATTCCAGACCCACTCAACCATCTATCATCCCCAGTTCCAGACCCACTCACCCATCAATCATTCCCAGTTCCAGACCCACTCAATCTATCATCCCCAGTTCCAGCCCCACTCACCCATCAATCATCCCCAGTTCCAGCCCTACTCACCCATCAATCATTCCCAGTTCCAGACCCACTCACCCATCTATCATCCCCAGTTCCAGACCCACTAACATCAATCATTCCCATCAGCCCCACTCAACCATCCATATCATCCCCAGTTCCAGACCATCACTTTCCAGTTCCAGACCCACTCAACCATCAATCATCCCCATTCTCAATCATTCCCAGTTCCAGACCCACTCAACCATCAATCATCCCCCAGTTCCACTCATCATCCATTCCCAGTTCCAGCCCCACTCACCCATCAATCATTCCCAGTTCAGAGACCCACTCAACCATCCATCATCCCCAGTTCCAGCCCTACTCACCCATCAATCATCCCCAGTTCCAGACCCACTCAACCATCTATCATCCCCAGTTCCAGCCCAGACCCACTCACCCATCAATCATCCCCAGTTCCAGACCCACTCAACCATCTATCATCCCCAGTTCCAACCCTACTCACCCATCAATCATCCCCAGTTCCAGACCCACTCAACCATCTATCATCCCCAGTTCCAGCCCCCTGACCCATCAACCATCTCTTTTCCAGTCCTATACACCCATCAACCATCCCCCATTCCAGTCACACTCACCCATAAAAAAAAACCTGTTCTAGACTCACTCACTCACCCATCAACCATCCCCTGTTCTAGACTCACTCACTCACTCACTTCTATATAGTGCAACCACTGTCCCACTCACTCTGACTGTAAAAAAATGTATCTTCCCAAAAATCAGTAAAAGGAAAACATTATTTTTAACACTTGCATTATCTCTTCATTTTGGCCAGGGCCCTTCAACATCTTTAGCATAGTTTTCTTGGGACACAAATCCCCATTACCTAATCATCTCAGAATACCCAATGTGTGTCTGCCTCACCTAGAAATATTTCGGCTATAAAGAAACACCTAAAATAGCCAATGATAAAACAGTTGTTACTGCCACTGCAGCTTCCTCTTGCTGATCAGTGAGCAGCTCCATCCTGACACTGGTGGAGTGTGATGGTACTTTATTGCTAGTGACTGTCATGAAACATTGGGTAATAGATATTGAGGGACTATTTCTGTAGCCAATACATCAAAGTAATAGTAAGTAAAGACTAATAACATTTTTATCTGGACTGTCTGTTGGAATATTGTTGGAGGCTTGATGGATGAATATTGAGATGAAGAGTATCAGAAAAAAGTTGTTATTCACTCAGACCCTGATTAGTCAATGTTACAAAATTAGTGACCACTGACTTGTTTTTGTTTCTTCTTTTGAGATATGTCAGGCTATTTCAAACTTCTGTTTGCTTTGGGATTAGGACAGACTACAAAGCACTGCAAGGACAGTTTTGACATTAACAGGTATGGTACTGATCTCATCAACAAAGTTGTGCTAAATTGTACATTCTTGTTTTGCACTATGCCTTATACAGATAACCTTGATTTCTATGGATGTAAGATTCCTGTGGACCTGGGTTGGTGCCCCAGATTCTCCATGATGATACATATGTCATTGTATGTATGAACCTGTTCTCAAGGACTTTACTTTAAAGTCTGATATCTTACCTGCATCACGTCAGGCTTTCCTCTAAAATAAACTGTACTAAACCCACTTTACTCACACAGCCTTTCTCCTTCCCACCCACACTAGCCCATTCACTCAAGTGTATAGGCAGAGGTCATCATATAATAACACAACTAGGGTTTGACCAGCGAAAACAAGCATGTAGGGAGGAATGTGTAAAGAAAAACATAAAGAATCAACTTGTGAAGTCAGTCACATAGGGATGAACCTATGAAATTGGTTATATAGGGATGAACCAGTGAAGGCAGTTATATAGGGATGAACCAGTGAAGGCAGTCATACAGGAATGAACCAGTGAAGGCAGTCATAGGGATGAACCTGTCAAGGCGGTTATATAGGAATGAACCAGCAAAGGTGGTTATATAGGGATGAACCTGTTAAGGCAGTTATATAGGGATGAACCAGTGAAGGCAGTTATATAGTGATGAACCTGTGAATGCAGTTATATAGGAATGAAATTGTGAAGGTGGTTATATGGGGATGAACCAGTGAAGGCAGTTGTATAGGGATGAGCCAGTGAAGGCAGTCATACAGGAATGAACCAACGAAGGCAGTTATATAGGAATGAAATTGTGAATGCAGTTGTATAGGGATGAACCTGTGAATGCAGTTATATTGGGATGAAATTGTGAATGCAGTTGTATAGGGATGAACCTGTGAATGCAGTTATATAGGGATGAACCTGTGAGTGTGGTTATATATGGATGATGCTGTAATGACAGTTATATAGGGATGAACCTGTGAAGGCAGTTGTATAGGGATGAACAAGTCAAGGAGGTTTTATAGGGATGAACCAGTGAAGGCGGTTATATAGGATGAACCTGTGAAGGTAGTTGTACAGGGATGAACCAGTGAAGGCAGTCATACAGGGATGAAGCAGTGAAGGCAGTTATATACGGATGAAACTGTGAAGGCGGTTATACAGGGATGAACAAGTGAAAGCGGTTATATAGGGATGAACAAGTGAAGGCGGTTACATTGGGATGAACCAGTGAAGGCGGTTATACAGGGATGAACAAGTGAAGGTAGTCATACAGGGATGAAGCAGTGAAGGCGTTTTTATAGGGATTAACCAGTGAAGGCGGTTATATAGGGATGAAGCAGTGAAGGCGGTTATATAGGGATGAAACTGCAAAGGTGGTTATATAGGGATGAACCAGTGAAGGCGGTTATACAGGGATGAAACTGTGAAGGCGGTTATATAGGGATGAACAAGTGAAGGCGGTTTTATAGGGATGAACCAGTGAAGGCCGCTATATAGGGATGAAGCAGTGAAGGCAGTTATATAGGGATGAAACAGTGAAGGCAGTTATAAAGGGATGAAGCAGTGAAGGCAGTCATACAGGGATGAAGCAGTGAAGGCCATTATATAGGGATGAAACAGTGAAGGCGGTTATATAGGGATCAAGCAGTGCAGGCAGTCATACAGGGATGAACCAGTGAAAGCAGTTGTATAGGGATGAACAAGTGAAGGCAGTTATATAGGGATGAAACTGCAAAGGTGGTTATATAGGGATGAACCAGTGAAGGCAGTTATATAGGGATGAAACTGCAAAGGTGGTTATATAGGGATGAACCAGTGAAGGCGGTTATACAGGGATGAAACTGTGAAGGCGGTTATATAGGGATGAACAAGTGAAGGCGGTTTTATAGGGATGAACCAGTGAAGGCTATATAGGGATGAAGCAGTGAAGGCAGTTATATAGGGATGAAACAGTGAAGGCAGTTATAAAGGGATGAAGCAGTGAAGGCAGTCATACAGGGATGAAGCAGTGAAGGCCGTTATATAGGGATGAAACAGTGAAGGCGGTTATGTAGGGATCAAGCAGTGCAGGCAGTCATACAGGGATGAACCAGTGAAAGCAGTTGTATAGGGATGAACAAGTGAAGGCTGTTATACAGGGATGAACCAGTGAAGGCTGTTATATGGGGATGAACAAGTGAAGGCAGTCATACAGGGATGAACCAGTGAAGGCTGTTATATGGGGATGAACAAGTGAAGGCAGTCATACAGAGATGAACCAGTGAAGGCTGTTATATAGGGATGAACAAGTGAAGGCAGTCATACAGGGATGAACCAGTGAAGGCAGTTGTATAGGGATGAACAAGTGAAGGCGGTTTTATAGGGATGAACCAGTGAAGGCGGTTGTATAGGGATGAACCAGTGAAGGCAGTTGTATAGGGATGAACAAGTCAAGGAGGTTTTATAGGGATGAACCAGTGAAGGCAGTTATATAGGATGAACCTGTGAAGGTAGTTGTACAGGGATGAACCAGTGAAGGCAGTCATACAGGGATGAAGCAGTGAAGGCAGTTATATAGGGATGAAACTGTGAAGGCGGTTATACAGGGATGAACAAGTGAAAGCGGTTATATAGGGATGAACAAGTGAAGGCAGTTACATTGGGATGAACCAGTGAAGGCGGTTATACAGGGATGAACAAGTGAAGGCAGTCATACAGGGATGAAGCAGTGAAGGCATTTTTATAGGGATTAACCAGTGAAGGCGGTTATATAGGGATGAAGCAGTGAAGGCAGTTATATAGGGATGAACCAGTAAAGGCGGTTATACAGGGATGAACCAGTGAAGGCAGTTATATAGGGATGAAACTGCGAAGGTGGTTATATAGGGATGAACCAGTGAAGGCGGTTATACAGGGATGAAACTGTGAAGGCGGTTATATAGGGATGAACAAGTGAACGCGGTTTTATAGGGATGAACCAGTGAAGGCGGTTATATAGGGTAAACCTGTGAAGGCAGTTATAGGGATGAACAAGTGAAGGCAGTTATATAGGGATGAACCTGTGAAGGCAGTTATATAGGGATGAACCAGTGAAGGCAGTTGTATAGGGATGAACCAGTGAAGGCAGTTGTATAGGGATGAACAAGTCAAGGAGGTTTTATGAACAAGTCATACAGGAATGAACTAGTGAAGGCAGTTGTATAGGGATGAACAAGTGAAGGCAGTTATATAGGGATGAACCAGTGAAGGCAGTTATATAGGGATGAACCAGTGAAGGCAGTTATACAGGGATGAACCAGTGAAGGCAGTTATATAGGGATGAACAAGTGAAGGCGGGGATTATAAGGCAGTTAGGGATGAAGCAGTGAGGCGGTTATATAGGGATGAACCTGTGAAGGCCAGTTATATAGGGATGAACCAGTGAAGGCAGTTATATAGGGATGAACCTCTGAAGGCAGTTGTATATAGGGATGAACCAGTGAAGGCGGTTATATAGGGATGAACCAGTGAAGGCAGTCATATAGGGATGAAGCAGTGAAGGCAGTTATATAGGGATCTCTGAACAGTATAGGGAAAGTGAAGGCGGTTATATAGGGATGAAGCAGTGAAGGCAGTTATATAGGGATGAACCAGTGAAGGCAGTTATACAGGGATGAACCAGTGAAGGCGGTTATATAGGGATGAACCTGTGAAGGCAGTTATATAGGGATGAACCAGTGAAGGCGGTTATATAGGGATGAACCTGTGAAGGCAGTCGTATAGGGATGAAGCAGTGAAGGCAGTTATATAGGGATGAATCTCTGAAGGCAGTTGTATAGGGATGAACCAGTGAAGGCGGTTATATAGGGATGAACCTGTGAAGGCAGTCGTATAGGGATGAAGCAGTGAAGGCGGTTATACAGGGATGAATCAGTGAAGGCAGTTATATAGGGATGAACCAGTGAAGGCGGTTATATAGGTATGAAGCAGTGAAGGCAGTTATATAGGGATGAACCAGTGAAGGCAGTTATATAGGGATGAACCAGTGAAGGCGGTTATATAGGGATGAACCAGTGAAGGCAGTCATACAGGGATGAACCAGTGAAGGCAGTTATATAGGGATGAACCTGTGAAGGCAGTCGTACGGGGATAAAGCAGTGAAGGCAGTTATATAGGGATGAATCTCTGAAGGCAGTTGTATAGGGATGAACCAGTGAAGGCGGTTATATAGGGATGAACCTGTGAAGGCAGTCGTACAGGGATGAAGCAGTGAAGGCGGTTATATAGGGATGAACCTGTGAAGGCAGTCGTACAGGGATGAAGCAGTGAAGGCAGTTATATAGGGATGAATCTCTGAAGGCAGTTGTATAGGGATGAACCAGTGAAGGCGGTTATATAGGGATGAACCTGTGAAGGCAGTCGTGATAGGGAGTGAAGGCAGTTATATAGATGAACCTGTGAAGGCAGTCGTACAGGGATGAAGCAGCGAAGGCAGTTATATAGGGATGAATCTCTGAAGGCAGTTGTATAGGGATGAACCAGTGAAGGTGGTTATATAGGGATGAACCTGTGAAGGCAGTCGTACAGGGATGAAGCAGTGAAAGCGGTTATATAGGGATGAACCTGTGAAGGCAGTCATACAGGGATGAAGCAGTGAAGGCAGTTATATAGAGATGAATCTCTGAAGGTGGTTATACAGGGATGAAACTGTGAAGGTTGTCATATAGTGAAGTGAAGTCATCTACTACTATACTACACTACATTTGTATGGCAAACAGTATAATATTTCCCTTTTGCTTGAGATAATTCTTATTTTTTGCAACTAAACTGTATAAGATGTGA
This sequence comes from Haliotis rubra, assembly GCF_003918875.1. Taxonomy (NCBI): domain Eukaryota; kingdom Metazoa; phylum Mollusca; class Gastropoda; order Lepetellida; family Haliotidae; genus Haliotis; species Haliotis rubra. Next base: position 1,449,612 of record NW_025767501.1, read on the forward strand.
CATGAGAATTGTTTGTCTCCTTCATGTAGCATCCCCTATTATGTTCACAAATGTTGCCCTCTTTCAGGTTGTGGCAAGTCCAGGCAAGCAGGCTGTATGTGCCAAACTACATGCTGTGTTCTACAGCCTGGGGTCAATACTGTCATGATTGATGGCAAGGATGTTCTTTACAACTCTTCTGAAGCTTTTTCTAAAAGTTTCTGGCCAATTTACTTACCGATTGATCATGCATCATAATTATTGCCTGTCATGGCTCAATATGGAAGTCCATCATCCAATCTGTATGTATGGCGCTGATGTCCATTACAAAGCTATATTGGGGTCCTAATTATAAAAAATATAGAATAAGGCCACAAGAAATTAATTACTTGTTCATCAGAGGGTTTTCTTAAGTGCAGAAGAGGAGGGCAATAGTTGTATCTTGGGTTCTTGAATTATATAACCAGAGCAGCTTAAGTGCCATAAAAATATACCACGGCAGTTTTTTTTATTTCAGGAAAAAGGAAGAGAAACCTTTATTAAAAATAATCAGGTTTTGTAGCCTAGGAGTGTATTTTGTTCAAGCCTGTTTCTTGTTTCTTCTCTCTGATGTTGTTAGGATCTGGAAAGTGTTTCAAACACTGTCATCTAGGTAATTGGTATAATCATTTCACATCTGCAATATGTGTGAACCTTTTCTGTAAAATGTCATAGAGGACAAGTTATAATAGTTTCCTGCAACAACATATCCTGTTACATTAGAAGAACCTTAATTATAGAAATTGTGATGAGGTTGTTATTCCACACCTGAAATTACCCATGAAGATTGTATGCTTCATGATTAGATGAAGGTGATACAAACACTGATCTTATATATTTCAATAGGCATCATATTTCCAAGTCCAGTGTTGCCATGCATCCTTTCTAAAGCATGGTCTTCATCCTTCATTAACTGTCAAACTTCAATCATGTCAATATTCTTTTACCACAAATTGGGCTTTGATATAGCCTACTGGATTCAACATTTTATTATTCCAAACAATATGTCAGAATAATTCTTCTTGGAATAGTTTTTGAGTTATATCATAGTGTGGCAGTTTAATGTGGAGCCCCAAAGTCCCAAGTGATACTAGTAGTGAGTGGTTATCACTGTGGTGACCCACAAGTACAGTTATAATGCTGACAGTGATTAGTTACAAATGAAGATTCTGAAATAAAAATATAAATTGCAATTTTATCCCACCATTCTCATCATGGGAAGATATTTTCCCAATAAACAAAAATGCTTTCTGGAAAGTATCAACTGATATTGTTGAGATATAGAACAAATGGACATGTTTTTTTCCAACTGAATCACCTTAGAGGGATGGAGAATGAAATACTTGCTTTTCAGAGTTAGGACAAGTGTAGAAGTTTTCTGAAACAATTTCCTTAAAATATTCCGATACAAAAATCTGTGCAAGGTGTATTTGGTAAGATGACGCAAATTTGAATATGGATCCAAATACTGAATTAGGGAGGATCATATAGTTTAAACAGTGAATTTTGTGTTACATTTACACAAACATTGCCTTACGTTTATTAGACTTCAATGGCAGATAGGGTAGATTACCTGTAAATCTAGAGGTGTTTGATGCTATAACCGTTCACCTTACCCTGTGAGATTTCTTGAGTTGATTACCAGTAAATGAAAAGGTGTTTGGTATTTGGTGCCATAAGAGTCTATTTTACCCTGTGAGGTTTCTGGAGTAGATTACCAGTAAATGAAAAGGTGTCCAGTATTTGGAGCCATAAGAGTTGACTTTACCCTGTGAGGTTTCTAGGGTAGATTACTTGTAAATCTAGAGGTGTTTGGTGCTATAACAGTTGACTTTACCCTGTGAGGTTTCTAGGGTAGATTACCTGTAAATCTAGAGGTGTTTGGTGTTTGGTGCTATAACAGTTGAGTTTACCCTGTGAGGTTTCTAGGGTAGTTTTCCTGTAAATCAAGAGGTGTTTGGTGTTTGGTGCTATAACAGTTGACTTTACCCTGTGAGGTTTCTAGGGTAGATTTCCTGTAAATCTAGAGGTGTTTGGTGCTATAACAGTTGAGTTTACCCTGTGAGGTTTCTAGGGTAGATTACCTGTAAATCTAGAGGTGTTTGAGTTTAATTCCTTGGTGTTTGGTGCTATAACAGTTGAGTTTACCCTGTGAGGTTTCTAGGGTAGATTACCTGTAAATCAAGAGGTGCTTGGTACTATAACAGTTGACTTTACCCTGTGAGGTGTCTAGGGTAGATTTCCTGTAAATCTAGAGGTGTTTGGTGCTATAACAGTTGACTTTACCCTGTGAGGTTTCTAGGGTAGATTTCCTGTAAATCAAGAGGTGCTTGGTGCTTGGTGCTATAACAGTTGAGTTTACCATGTGAGGTTTCTAGGGTAAATTACCTGTAAATCTAGAGGTGTTTGGTGTTTGGTGCTATAACAGTTGACTTTACCCTGTGAGGTTTCTAGGGTAGATTACCTGTAAATCAAGAGGTGCTTGGTGCTATAACAGTTGAGTTTACCCTGTGAGGTTTCTAGGGTAGATTTCCTGTAAATCTAGAGGTGTTTGGTGTTTGGTGCTATAACAGTTGAGTTTACCCTGTGAGGTTTCTAGGGCAGATTTCCTGTAAATCTAGAGGTGTTTGGTGTTTGGTGCTATAACAGTTGACCCTTACCCTGTGAGGTTTCTATAACAGTTGAGTTTACCCTGATTTCTAGGGCAGATTTCCTGTAAATCTAGAGGTGTTTGGTGTTTGGTGCTATAACAGTTGACTTTACCCTGTGAGGTTTCTAGGGTAGATTTACCTGTAATTCAAGAGGTGTTTGGTGTTTGGTGCTATACCAGTTGACTTTACCCTGTGAGGTTTCAAGGGTAGATTTCCTGTAAATGAAGAAGTGTTTGGTGCTTGGATGCAACTCTGCTCAGTCCCCAAGACAAATGGACCACTTGCTATCCACCAAAAGCATTTGAGAAAAGGGCCACCTGTTGCCCACTGAAAGGCTAATTATCTACCAAGCACTGAGAAATAAAAATATCATTCCATTTCAGGGATTTCATGGAGAGCTGGCTACAAACCTGACAGAAACTGAAGACCATTTCTTCCCATCTCAAGATAATCCATGGTACCAGGAGACTGGCAACAATGGGAGCGCTCTCTGGATTCAGGTAATATTTTCATTGTGTGACCAGATCTCCTGCTGTATAAAATTGGTAGTATCTTGAACATTTCAATAACAATCACTGCCAGTGTAATCTAATCCCGACATGAGTTTGATGTTTGCCATAAGCTATTTCTGGCTTAATTTAATGCATGAGATGATTTGCTATTTTTTTACTGATGTTGATCATGTAATAAGTTGATACATGAAATCATTTAATGTCTACTATTACGGTAGGTAATTGCAGATCCAACAGATTGTATTACTGATCAATATAAAAAAAGGGTCAATTACCAGAAAATATTTGCTGTTTTGAAGCTGTATAGCTGCATGACTGCCTCAATTAATCATAGTACTAAGCCTTTCAAAGGAAACATTTGTTCTTAATTTTATTTTTTCTGATTTTTTAATTATTTTTTTAAAGTTGATAACTTTACATGATCTTCATTTTTGTTCTTAAAAAAATGTCATGTAGAAAAGGTAAGTGACATGTATATCAGCAAGCAGTAGAACGTACTAAACCTGAGCCAGTGGTTGATGTTGTTGCTGCATGTTGAGTAGGTGTGACCACATCACCCCGCTACAGCTGCAGGCTACATGTCCGGCCGGCCTGTGGAAGCTCATCCCTATACAGGTCTTGGCATTCGCTGCTGGGATGTGGATGGAAGAGTTTGTTGATAGCCATGTAAACCAATCATGAGCTGATTGTAATTGGTGTGGGGCGGTGGGGTAGCCTAGTGGTTAAAGTGTTGGCTCGTCACGCCGAAGACCCGGGTTCGAATCCCCACATGGGTACAATGTGTGAAGCCCATTTCTGGTGTCCCCCGCCGTGATGTTGCTGGAATATTGCTAAAAGCGGCGTAAAACTCAGTTAGTTAGTCGTGTAATTGGTATAATTGATGACTACAACTTGAAAGAATGTTTATTTCCAGGGAATGAAAGAAGACAGAACTTTCATGAATCTTACAAGGACAACAGACTCACTTCTGTCATTTATGTTTTCAGTGGAGGGTAAGGAATTTCCTGTTTGGTTTTCTGATTATTTTGTCTTACTTTGTGTGTCATTCAGTTATGTGTTGACAGCTCCCAAGTACTAAGCATCTTACACATGTTGACAGCTCCCAAGTAGCATGGTACACATGTTGACAGCTCCCAAGTAGCAACTTACATATTGTGACAGCTCCCAAGTAGAATGGTACACATGTTGACAGCTCCCAAGTAGCATGGTACAAATGTTGACAGCTCCCAAGTAGCATGGTACAAATGTTGACAGCTCCCAAGTAGCATGGTACACACGTTGACAGCTCCCAAGTAGCATGTTACACATGTTGACAGCTCCCAAGTAGATGGTACACATGTTGACAGCTCCCAAGTAGCATGGTACAAATGTTGACAGCTCCCAAGTAGCATGGTACAAATGTTGACAGCTCCCAAGTAGCATGGTACACACGTTGACAGCTCCCAAGTAGCATGTTACACATGTTGACAGCTCCCAAGTAGAGTGGTACACATGTTGACAGCTCCCAAGTAGCATGTTACAAATGTTGACAGCTCCCAAGTAGTATGGTACACATGTTGCCAGCTCCCAAGTAGTATGGTACACATGTTGCCAGCTCCCAAGTAGAATGGTACACATGTTGACAGCTCCCAAGTAGCATGTTACACATGTTGACAGCTCCCAAGTAGAATGGTACACATGCTGACAGCTCCCAAGTAGCATCTTACAAATGTTGACAGCTCCCAAGTAGTATGGTACACATGTTGCCAGCTCCCAAGTAGAATGGTACACATGCTGACAGCTCCCAAGTAGCATCTTACAATTGTTGCCAGCTCCCAAGTAGAATGGTACACATGCTGACAGCTCCCAAGTAGCATCTTACAAATGTTGCCAGCTCCCAAGTAGAATGGTACACATGCTGACAGCTCCCAAGTAGCATCTTACAAATGTTGACAGCTCCCAAGTAGAATGGTACACATGCTGACAGCTCCCAAGTAGCATGGTACACACGTTGACAGCTCCCAAGTAGCATGTTACAAATGTTGACAGCTCCCAAGTAGAGTGGTACACATGTTGACAGCTCCCAAGTAGCATCTTACAAATGTTGACAACTCCCAAGTAGTATGGTACACATGTTGCCAGCTCCCAAGTAGTATGGTACACATGTTGCCAGCTCCCAAGTAGCATGGTACACATGTTGACAGCTCCCAAGTAGCATGTTACACATGTTGACAGCTCCCAAGTAGAATGGTACACATGCTGACAGCTCCCAAGTAGCATCTTACAAATTTTGACAGCTCTCAAGTAGTATGGTACACATGTTGCCAGCTCCCAAGTAGAATGGTACACATGCTGACAGCTCCCAAGTAGCATCTTACAAATGTTGACAGCTCCCAAGTAGAATGGTACACATGCTGACAGCTCCCAAGTTGCATCTTACAAATGTTGACAGCTCCCAAGTAGTATGGTACACATGTTGCCAGCTCCCAAGTAGAATGGTACACATGCTGACAGCTCCCAAGTAGCATCTTACAAATGTTAACAGCTCCCAAGTAGTATGGTACACATGTTGCCAGCTCCCAAGTAGAATGGTACACATGTTGCCAGCTCCCAAAGTAGAATGGTACACATGCTGACAGCTCCCAAGTAGCATCTTACAAATGTTGACAGCTCCCAAGTAGTATGGTACACATGTTGCCAGCTCCCAAGTAGAATGGTACACATGCTGACAGCTCCCAAGTTGCATCTTACAAATGTTGACATTTTGTAATGTTCTACAAATGTTGTAAGTTCCTGATTTAAACATAAGAGATTGGTGAAACCCAAATAGTTGATATGTTAATAACTGCACATGAAAGTGAATAATCTTTCTGAAACAGCAGGGCCATTTTATAGCCTATTTACACAAACAAAAATGGTGAAAATCCATGTGTTCTGAATAAAATTGACTGATTGTGCTCAAGACTTTTGAATCAGGTTTCATATATGTCTACTATGGCAGCCATACTTGTTTGTGGTCAGCAACACCTGATCAAAATGGAATGGAGCAATGTGTGAAGCCCATTTCTGGTGTCCCGCCATGATAAAGCCGAAACCGTTTTGAAACTATACTCACTCACTCACTTGTTGCATGTTTATTGAGTTCTCATATGTAGACAGGTTCTTGACATTGATGATCACAGCAAGTCTTTGTTAAGTGACAGCTTAAACTGTTGACTACACATACTGGAATATGGTAGCAATGAACTGTGACATTATGCCAGAACATGGTGTTCCCCCAGGGGTGCTGTAGTTCAGGAGGTACATAGTGAGGAGAACATTGGTATTTTTGGGGTAATATTTATTTTATCCTCATGACAATGTCATCTTTATCAGGTTACTCAATGACATAAAAATGCTATGTTTCTATATTCTAAAATAGATATAACCGACCTCCACAGCCATATCCTGTCCCAAAAACAGAGGCAGGAGCAGTGGAGGGAGTATTTGAAGTTGGAATCCGAGCGTCTGCTTCAGGAAGCCAGGGAGCATGACGATGTGATGTTTGTGAATGTGACGGATGTATATCGACATCTTCCTCACAAGCTGCTATCATGTCATCAGTGGTGAGAATCAATATTTTTTCAGTATTGACAGGTGTATTAGAAGCAAAATTGGTCGAAAAACTGTTGTAGAATAATCAATGCTTGTTAGGAAACGGAAATGTTTTATTAAAAAAGATTTTTGTAATAGGTCTTTTTTTAGTGTTATGCATGTCATCAATAATTAATCAGATTGATAAATAATGTGTTGCAAACCATCGATGAGGCAGTGAAATGCAATGTAGTTCCTTCTAGTGACAGGGCATTCAGATCTTAGATTCATCCTGCCAGCAGGCTCTAATTTTTTGTGTTGTTAATAATGTTGGTTCATCATTGTTGACCAAACTGGATCATTTGAATTTCTCTCATAGCACCACTATAGATATTTCAGAGAATTATTACAAATCTTTCAAAGCAAGCTGTATCTGTTTTCTGCACTGTTTGTAATGAAGGACCCTGAAGTAATATCACTGTGGCAAACACGACTGCATTGTACAAAACTGTGCATATATATTGCATTCCTCTTCAGCCAGGAAGTGTTTTATCCCCATTCCATTGTCTACACATGTTCTTTGTCCAGACAATCATAATTAAGTGTCATGTATCTTCAAAGCATATTAGCATTGCTATTTCTGATGTAGTAATACTTACTTCACAATGACATTTATGTTCTATATTTTGTTGTATAAATAGATAAATATTGGTGGACTGATATATAGATGGTGTATATATAGATAGCAGTATCTCCATGGACAGATATAAAGATGGTGTACAAAAATGTATATAGGTATCGGTATCTCTGTAGACAGATGTATAGAAGGTATGTAGAGATATCAGTATCTCTGTAGACAGGTATAAAGATGGTGTATATATAGATATCAGTATCTCTGTTGACAGGTATAAAGATGGTGTATATAGGTATTAGTATCTCTGTAGACAGGTATAAAGGTAGTGTATATAGATATCAGTATCTCTGTAGACAGGTATAAAGATGGTGTATGTAGGTATGAGTATCTCTGTAGACAGGTATAAAGATGGTGTATATAGATATCAGTATCTCTGTAGACAGGTATAAAGATGGTGTATATAGATATCAGTATCTCTGTAGACAGGTATAAAGATGGTGTATATAGATATCAGTATCTCTGTAGACAGGTATAAAGATAATGTAAATAGATATCAGTATCTCTGTAGACAGGTATAAAGATGGTGTATATAGATATCAGTATCTCTGTAGACAGGTATAAAGATGGTGTATATATAGATATCAGTATCTCTGTAGACAGGTATAAAGATGGTGTATATAGATATCAGTATCTCTGTAGACAGGTATAAAGAGGGTGTATATAGATATCAGTATCTCTGTAGACAGGTATAAAGATAGTGTATATAGATATCAGTATCTCTGTAGACAGGTATAAAGATGGTGTATAGAGGTATCAGTATCTCTGTACACAGGTATAAAGGTAGAGTATATAGGTATCAGTATCTCTGTGGACAGGTATAAAGGTAGAGTATATAGATATCAGTATCTCTGTAGACAGGTATGAAGATGGTGTATATAGGTATCAGAATCTCTGTAGACAGGTATAAAGATGGTGTATATAGGTATCAGTTTCTCTGTAGACAGGTATAAAGATGATGTATATAGGTATCAGTATCTCTGTAGACAGGTATAAAGATGGTGTATATAGGTATCAGTATCTCTGTGGACAGGTATAAAGGTAGTGTATATAGATATCAGTATCTCTGTAGAGAGGTATAAAGATGGTGTATATAGGTATCAGTATCTCTGTAGACAGGTATAAAGATGGTGTATATAGATATCAGTATCTCTGTAGACAGGTATAAAGATGGTGTATATAGATATCAGTATCTCTGTAGACAGGTATAAAGATGGTGTATATAGATATCAGTATCTCTGTGGACAGGTATAAAGATGGTGTATATAGGTATCAGTATCTCTGTGGACAGGTATAAAGGTAGTGTATATAGGTATCAGTATCTCTGTGGACAGGTATAAAGGTAGTGTATATAGGTATCAGTATCTCTGTAGACAGGTATAAAGATGGTGTATATAGGTATCAGTATCTCTGTAGACAGGTATAAAGATGGTGTATATAGATATCAGTATCTCTGTAGACAGGTATAAAGATAATGTAAATAGATATCAGTATCTCTGTAGACAGGTATAAAGATGGTGTATATAGATATCAGTATCTCTGTAGACAGGTATAAAGATGGTGTATATATAGATATCAGTATCTCTGTAGACAGGTATAAAGATGGTGTATATAGATATCAGTATCTCTGTAGACAGGTATAAAGAGGGTGTATATAGATATCAGTATCTCTGTAGACAGGTATAAAGATAGTGTATATAGATATCAGTATCTCTGTAGACAGGTATAAAGATGGTGTATATAGATATCAGTATCTCTGTAGACAGGTATAAAGAGGGTGTATATAGATATCAGTATCTCTGTAGACAGGTATAAAGATAGTGTATATAGATATCAGTATCTCTGTAGACAGGTATAAAGATGGTGTATATATAGATATCAGTATCTCTGTAGACAGGTATAAAGATGGTGTATATAGGTATCAGTATCTCTGTGGACAGGTATAAAGGTAGTGTATATAGGTATCAGTATCTCTGTAGACAGGTATAAAGATGGTGTATATAGGTATCAGTATCTCTGTAGACAGGTATAAAGATGGTGTATACAGATATCAGTATCTCTGTAGACAGGTATAAAGATGGTGTATATAGATATCAGTATCTCTGTAGACAGGTATAAAGATGGTGTATATAGATATCAGTATCTCTGTAGACAGATGTATAGATGCTATGTAGAGATATTTGGCCTTTATGCAGTGTTATGTATAGCGCGGTCATCTCATACAGCGAGTGGTCATTCATGGACCCCAAGACCTGCATTATGGCCAGGGATGACCAGTATCTTTGTAGGCAGATATATAGTTCATATAGTGAACCATTTTATATAATGAATGTATAATGTTGTACATAAACATACAGATCCATTAGATATTTGATTTTCTCTCGTTCAAATACCAGGCAGTATTTTGTTCGCTCACAGCTTTGGTGTACGATAATAAGTGGAGAATCTTTTTACTGTTTTTTAACTCAAACAAAATTTCAGACAACATTTAACAGTGTTTACTTTTCAAACTTGCTCTTGAATTCACACCACCATTGGGAAATTTAAAATACTACATATCTCTTTAATTTTATAGCTCCATGTAGATCCAGTGCTGTTTGAATGCAATTTTTGCACAACGTTCACTTTTCAGATATTCTGAAAATTTTAGTCAGAAAAAAATCCTCGGGATCCAGGGGGGTAGGACAGATTTGCAAACTGAAACATTTTAAACCTTTCAAGTATCATTTTAGAGCCAGCCTTTCCATGCTTCTTACAAAACAACTGAAAGAACTCGACAGTACTTCAAAGATCAAGGATAGTCTCAACATCATTTTTCAATATAAATTATCAGAGTCACTGAGGCAATATGTTCTCCCCCAGTATGCCCATATTTGGGTGTTTGCTGTAAAATTTCACCTGCAACAAACTGTTATGTATTTCCCATTATGTTGGAGCTATTTATCACATTGCCAGGGATAAAGATAGTGTTGAGTCAATTTCATCCTCAACTGACTCCATTTCTCTTCTGACCTTTTTCATCTGGAACATTTTCCAAAATTTTATGCTTGAGAAATAAGTAGAAATAGGAGATTCCTTGAAAAACATTAGAAGTGAAAAAATCGTTTCAGTGTATTCTCATCTAGCAAGTTTCCAAAGCCAGGAATGTTGGAAGTCCTTTGTAATAATTCAATTCTGTATGTTTGGAATTATTTCAAATGATTTATTTTGCAAAATACACTTATTTTTAATCTTCAGTTAAATGTAAGGTGAGTGTGGAATGTGTAAATGAAATTAAGACAGACTTTGAAATGATTGCATCAAAGTCTGTGTACAGTGTGGAAGGCTGCAGACTCTTTTCAATGTTTCTTCTACTTTGAAGCAGGGCGAAACGATGTTCGATTTAGAGAGATCAATCAGAAATAATAGCCAGGGAAAACAGCAAGGATTGGGACAAGAAAATAGCGTTAAAGAGCTGAAATACTGAAACAAGTTTGCCTTCATGAGTAACAATCCTTTTCCGGATTTCACATGATAGTAGCGAGAAATCGAGACCGTCAAAGTAGGTTTTGAAAAGCCAATTTGGATCAATTGGATCACATTTGACAGGTTATTAGAAACCATGTGTGATTCTTTTCAAAAGGACTTGCCCTTTTAATTCGTAATCTCCATAGGACATTGAGAAATCGATGCAATGAAATTATAGCAATACCAGTCTGGGAAAGCTGAAGTAATTCGAGGTAAGTGATCCTAGTATCTCCATGAAAGTTCATTTCCAGAAGGTGTTATTTTCATTAAAGATTTTAAAATCTTTTAGATTTGCTCCCTTTTTTCAAAGACTGCTTTGATGTCTGAGAACGTTTCTGGGAGTCATGAATACTGGAGTTTATCAAATTATCCTTGATTTCACCCAAACTTTCCCTGAGTGATGGCCTTGAGGAAAGAAAACTGTTCACAGGTCAAAATGATGGATTAGAATGGAGGAAGAACATTTTGTTGGAAAAAGAAAAGATAAGAAAAAGATGAAATCTAAGACCTATCATTCATGCTTGGCCACACCAACCTATAATATGCATTTGGCTTTTAAAGAAAACAAAAAGACAATTTGACCAACAATGTGCTTAAATGTTAGTGATCAATAGTCTTAGACATTTTTTGGCACAGATCAAAAGTCACAGAGAACTTGTAAGGAGGAAGCACCTATGAACAAGTAAACTGAAAAAGGTAGTATTTTTCACCTGAAAGAACTAAAAACTTATTCTGTCAAGTAGGTTTGAAGACCTGTAGAAACACATTTGGGGATTTTGGAATTTCTTTGACAAGTAACAAAGGAAATATTTTGCATTTTAAAAATATTTTTGTGGTTATGTTAACTGAAAATATTTATCCACTTTGGAAGGATAAAAATATTCTAAATATTTATATAAGTTACTGGTAGGTGTCAGTCTTGCAGTGTCATAAAGACAGTATGCTATGGGTGCAGTGTCATGAAGACAGTAAGCAGTGGATGCAGTGTCATGAAGACCGTATAGAGATGCAGTGTCATGAAGACAGTATGCTATGGATGCAGTGTCATGAAGACAGTATGCTATGGATGCAGTGTCATGAAGACAGTATGCTATGGATGCAGTGTCATGAAGGCAGTATGATATGGATACAGTGTCACGAAGACAGTATGCTATGGATGCAGTGTCATGAAGACAGTATGCTATGGATGCAGTGTCACGAAGACAGTATGCTATGGATACAGTGTCATGAAGACAGTATGCTATGGATGCAGTGTCATGAAGACAGTATGATATGGATGCAGTGTCATGAAGACAGTATGCTATGGATACAGTGTCACGAAGACAGTATGCTATGGATGCAGTGTCATGAAGACAGTATGCTATGGATGCAGTGTCACGAAGACAGTATGATATGGATGCAGTGTCATGAAGACAGTATGCTATGGATGCAGTGTCACGAAGAAAGTATGCTATGGATACAGTGTCATGAAGACAGTATGCTATGGATGCAGTGTCACGAAGACAGTATGCTATGGATACAGTGTCATGAAGACAGTATGATATGGATGCAGTGTCATGAAGACAGTATGCTATGGATGCAGTGTCACAAAGACAGTATGCTATGGATGCAGTGTCATGAAGACAGTATGCTATGGATACAGTGTCATGAAGACAGTCTGATATGGATGCAGTGTCACGAAGACAGTATGCTATGGATGCAGTGTCATGAAGACAGTATGCTATGGATGCAGTGTCATGAAGACAGTATGCTATGGATGCAGTGTCACGAAGACAGTATGCTATGGATGCAGTGTCATGAAGACAGTATGCTATGGATGCAGTGTCACGAAGACAGTATGATATGGATGCAGTGTCATGAAGACAGTATGCTATGGATGCAGTGTCATGAAGACAGTATGGTATGGATGCAGTGTCATGAAGACAGTATGATATGGATGCAGTGTCACAAAGACAGTATGCTATGGATGCAGTGTCATGAAGACAGTATGGTATGGGTGCAGTGTCATGAAGACAGTAAGCAGTGGATGCAGTGTCATGAAGACCGTATAGAGATGCAGTGTCATGAAGACAGTATGCTATGGATGCAGTGTCATGAAGACAGTATGCTATGGATGCAGTGTCATGAAGACAGTATACTATGGATGCAGTGTCATGAAGACAGTATGCTATGGATGCAGTGTCATGAAGACACTATGCTATGGATGCAGTTTCATGAAGACAGTATGATATGGATGCAGTAAGATGCAGTTGCAATAAGATTGTTGATGAATTGAGCTGAAATTTGGGTGTGGGAGACTTCTAAGACAGTTATGCATGCAGAATCATGAATTGACACAATTGTTTGTGGACACAGAAGCAAAATGTGCGCTTGAAACCTGACAAACTACTGACTGTTATATAAAAGATATTCTCGATATCAAATCATGCATTGACACAATTGTTTGTGGACACAGAGAAAGAATGTGGGCTGGAAACCTGACAAACTACTGACTGTTATATAAAAGATATACCATGCCGTCATATGATTCCGCATTCTCTTCCCACAGAGGTTACTTGTCATATCTTCCTACGAACCTCTGTTCTAATACGGCCATATTTCCCGGTTCTCGTAAAATCCCCTAGCGGCAAAAGATCGCAACACGAATTATCTCCCTTCTTTCTAACCAATCAGAACACGTGTTACACCAACTTAGATTCAACTTGACTAACACAAGCAAATATGAGGCCACAAATATCCCCCATCTGCCGGGGACTTGTGTTGATGTTACACACAAGACGTTTAATGGTTAGCTTGTCTGTTGTCAACGAGGGCGATTGAGACGCCATTGGTCCGCAATTTACATGACCGAGTTCTGTCTATAAGAAACGTTTACGCATCGCGCAGGGAAATAGGTTCTAGTTTTCCCGACGCTTACGGAAATGACCGAGGCCTTGCGAATGATCACTTTTGAAACAACGTCACTGATTGCACAACTAAATCTGATTGCCTCCAATCACGAGTCTTGAACGCTCACACCATGAAAGGGCCGTATTAGAACAGAGGTTACATAGGAAGATATGACAGGAGTAACCTCTGTGGGAAGAGAATGATGATTCCGTGGTACTTACGTTTCCGTGGTATTTTCTAATGATATAATATCTCACGAGCCACTCGCCAAATCGCGCCACCTATCGATTGTTTACGCTTATCAGTTGATCGTCACGGGTCTGAACAAAAAATGTTCAGACTTTCATCAATTTGCGTACGAACAGTCATCTACTATTAAAAACTAATGCAACTTTATGTCTAGCACGTAATGCATTTTTTGCGCGATTTTTGCAAACATTTTCTATAAACTTACTCAGCTTCAGAGTTTCTAAACATCGCTTGTCTGCTAGCGTCAATAAAACAATCACGTGACCTAAGGGGGGAATCCCAGCTCTATTTTTTAAACTATAGAAGCCCGATAGGGTCATCTCTTAAGTTGTTTCTTCACTTTTCATTTCATGTATCCTGTAAGTAGTATATACAATGGGGGTTCTGGATCACTTTCAACAAAAGCCTCTGCAAAGCCTTATTTGGTAAATAAGGCTTTTGTCGGGCCCTTAGCTCTTGCTACCATTTCCCCTACTATGAAAAAGTTTGGCCCGATAGCGGTTCTGGATCACTTTCAACCAAAGCCTCTGCAAAGCCTTATTTCACAAGTAAGGCTTTGGTCGGACCCTTAGCTCTTGCTACCATTACCCCTACTACAAAAGTTGGGGGATGCGAACGCGCTACCGGGGGTATGGCTGGAGTGTGTTGGTATCCTGAGGCACCGCTATGCTGGAGGTAACACTGTGCCGTACGGTACGATCAATAATTCCGCTCTTACAAACCCCCTACCTGGCCCATCCCTCAAGTAGTACAAGTTAGGCTCGTCTGCTTTGATGTCCACTTTATCTATGTTGTAAGTTTTGACTGACCATATAGGATCGGTGGCTCAAACTACGGCTATCACCCTCGTGTTCCCCGGCTGGTATAGATACCTCACTAGGGGCCCTATCTGGTATCTGTTTCTCTTTTTCCACGCAATGGAGCAGCCGGCTCTGCAACTATTGATTTTAGTTTGATAAGCGTCTGCGGTTTCTTATCAGTGAGCGGGTGACTTCATGGTTGATTGCCGACACCACCTTGGGTAACCTCACGACCCATTCAGTCGATCGTTTTCCGGGGTTGCCATCTCCTCTGCATACTGATGTCCAAATAAGCTCAGCCAAAGTCCTATTAAATCTCTCAACTATGGCTTGCTGCGATGGGCTCCAGCCGTGCCACGCCTGACCTTTGTATCGTGTTTGGCTAGCAGTTGTGACCACGTCACCCATGAACTCCGTCCGGGGTCAACTTGCAGCTCTGTTGGCCGACGTCAGCGGACTCGCGTTTGTATATCGTTGAATCCTCTGGCTACCTGGGCGAATCTTTCGGCGGTCAAGGGCTCCGGCTTCCTTGTAGCGACTGGCTACGTCCACTACGGTTAAGGCATACTTGTACCTCTTGTCGTGGGGTAGGAACAGTAGGTCTGCCTGGTGAGCGCTATTAGGTATGTT
Source organism: Haliotis rubra (assembly GCF_003918875.1). NCBI lineage: Eukaryota > Metazoa > Mollusca > Gastropoda > Lepetellida > Haliotidae > Haliotis > Haliotis rubra. The sequence goes on from NW_025767501.1 coordinate 1,465,111, forward strand.
AATGCCGAACCTCCTTCTAGGCAAGCGTGGCGTGGTGCCGGTAAATAGATCTGCCACAGGGCTTGTTTTCAAGCCACGCTTTGGCCTCCTCGGGTACTCGGCGTCATTTTAGCCAGCTTATAATGCGGCGCTAGCTCCTTTCCAGTACCCAGCGGGCTGTAGTAAATAGCCTCAAACTTTCTCTGGTTCAGTGACATGTTCAATTTTCTCATGTCCATACGCCAGCGTGCGTGTTTATCCCATCAATAGCTATCCAACGTTTAGTGTCCATAGGCGACAGGGATGTCTTGTTTATAGTCAGTCCATTATATCTTATGGCCATCACTTCTAAGTGTGTTCATTTTATGCCTAAAGGTGCGGGTCTTGAACAGTGCTTCCTTGAATCTGGCGTGTTTGATGTGTTGTTTCACCACATACTTCTTAACACCCTTAGCCTTCCGGATTTCACCATTGTCGGCCTTCAGTATGGAGTACATCTTAGGCCTCAACCCTATGTACTCAGCTATGGGCGTGCCGGCACACTCATCCTTCATCTTACCTAGGACCTTTTTATTTACCGTACTGTGTATGGCATGGTCCTTGGGGTAGTCGCTGGTGTCATACAAATCGAGGTGTTTTTTCATGTCCTCGTTACACGTCCTCGGTTCAATCTCCATCAGCAGGGAATCCGTGTCAGTGTACAGAACTTCACACCTGTCGTCATTACTGTTTCTTAAGCTCGTTGTAATAAAAGTCGTACATCAGGTGTTTGGATAAATCGAGGATGCTCATCCCCACGTAAACAGGCGGTTGAATTTTATGTGGCTTTTCTTCATGTGTAGAGGCAACTAGATCATCGGTGAATATCTTGCTACGGTTGAATGCGGACTGGCTATCAGTTTCCTGAGCTTGTCTTCCTCATTCGACCGAACCAGCTTCACGGTCACGCGCGTTTCCTCAGGTTCTCCATAGTCTTACCAAACACCGAGTTGTTCATGAGCTTATAGAGATTTTCTCAAAGTCACTGGTGGCAAGCTTTCGGAGGTCTGTGTTCATTCTGATGTAAGGCTCCATCCAGGGGCTCTGGGTGAACACGAGCACCCTGTGTATTTTAGTCAGCCTCATACCCAACGACAGGTACAGCTGTAGGTTGCGATAGTGAACGCGATGTACTTGGTCTTATTCATTAAGTTGGGCACGAGTTTTTCAACGTCTGTCACCGCGCCCACCTAACAAGTTATGTTGGTACTCAGACATCCAGTCTGGGTTAACCCTCATAATTCGGGGGCCAGGGGTAGCTGTTGTGTGATGTGTGTAATGCCTTGGGGTATTCCAAGTCAACCTCGAGGATATAACCTTTATTGAATCTGGTGCGATGCTCATAACATCGACCTCCTGTGACGCCCATTCGAACCCCTGTGGGTAGATACTGGCTCATGGCCCAGCCATACAGGTTGTTGGCGTCGAGGTAGAGAATGTGATTGGTTGGCTTGCTAGGGTCGTTAGCCCTTAACGTATTGATTATTTGCTTTTCGGCGTATCGCTTGGTTGCCATGGAGATCCCACCTCGCAAGCCTTTCTCAATGAATAGGTGCATGTCATAATCTGTAAGCAATTCCAACTTAACTCCGGTCTTTTTAAGCAAGGCATCCCACGACAGACCTGGGCTGGTGTAATACCATCGCGGGTCGAGTTTATACTGCTTGAAACATGTCCGCCTAAACGTCTCAAACACGTCGGCTAACAGCAGTACATCTGTCCTCAAGTACAGGTCGTGATAATCCCCCAGGTTCTTACAACCTAGTTTATTCCATACGTTAATCGTCGCGCGGTAATCGTCTTGGGATATTTCCGAGTCGGTCAGATTGCTGTAAAATTCTCTGATGGGGGTAGTCTGGTCTCGGTGAACTTGGCCCAACTATCCATGTACTCATAGGGATACACACCCTTCCTCATAAGCAGGGGTCTAGTCTCCGGCGTCTGTGTATCGGTCGGTGATAGGGAAGGTATCGTTGGCCTTGACCAGACTGTCTAATGAAGACAATAGAAATTGTACTGAATCTATGAACCTAAGGCCGTTTAAGCTGAAGGAGATGTATCTCTCCATGTTGTTGGGAATGCACGTTATATTACCATCGATTTTTCGCGATGGCCTGCATGATTAAGTGAGAGTCGTACCCTCTCAAGTTGTGAAAGACAACGGGGATGTTTATTGTCTTAGGGTTGATTCTAAGCTTGAGGTTACATCGCAGCTGTGAGCAGCCTCTATACTTACGGTTACGTGGCAGTGATCTCTCACCAATCACCATTCAGTGGTGAGTCACACCGCGTGACAGTTAGTGCTACAGGCGTGAGCTAGCCTGTCGGCTCGGGTCATACGCATGGGAGCGACTCTATACAGTGCATTCCTAATAGTTTTTCTTCCTCCTGCAAACACTTTAGAAACCTTTCAGCCGCGTCAGGGCCCCTATACACTACGGGGGCTTTCGTTTCCCCATCACAACGGACGATAATGTATCCAAACCCACAGGCTTCATGCTCCTGTGTTTTGAGTGTGGTGGGGGTACCCCCAACAGCCTCAACTGTTGGGGTATCCCCAACAACTGGTTTAACCAAGGCTTCAAAGTCGGTATATATGATATAAGGCACAGACATTTGGTTCTTGTGGTTGCGAATTTTTAGGATATTGTCACCTTCCTTAGGCATGTCGACTCGTATAGCCGTCTGCCCCACACCTGGCAATCCTCCGGTGGGATTCTAATAAATCAGCTCGTGTGAAGCCATGTAGGCACCGTTCGCAGAAGTGGGTCTTTTCTCTGTGTGCCGATTGGTCATACAACAGCCTGCTAAAGTGTTTTATCCAAGCGTAGTGGTACTTGTCACCTCGCTGGATCATGAATATATTGATAACACGAGGGGGGTTCCCCCCTTGGGGTTTCCCCAACGGGCTGACCCTGTGCACTATTGTTGTGTTACCTTCGTGCCCAAAGACATTTATAGCTAGATTATTCTGTTTTTCTATTTTAGTTATCTGGGATATGGGGGTGGGTTCATCTATACCATCCCAGTTGAGCCCATCGTCTTGGGGATAACTAGAAGGCCTGTTCGAATTAGTGCCAGCTGGAAACAAGGCTGACCTGATAGCTAACCTCAAGCAATCGTCTCCTCTATTCCTGACGTTGACTATGGCATGTTTTTTCCTATAGTAGGGAGGCAAGTCTAGGTATGACCCGCCTCTGAACGGCACGTAGTTAGCTATGTCTAGATAGACATTATCGATTTTATCTACAGTCCACCCGGACCCCAAGTGTGTGTAGCGTTCTAGGTATTCTCTTATCTGCTGAAAACTAGTATCGATTGATGCGTCAATGGTCTCTATATGGGTCACGACCTCTTGTTTACCCCGGAAGTAAGGCTGAACGTACTCAGTGACCCCGCCCCCTACGTTCTTATCGAGCGACATTTTCACTGTGATCTGGAACTTGATACTTCCCAGACTGGCTAGTTCCTGGTTGATCTTATCAGCTATCAGTGGCTTAATATCTGTAATGTCTATGTTCCTATCAACGTGCATCGCCAGCCTCTCAAATAGTTGCCTACAGCACGCTTCAGTGCGCCGCGAACTGTAGGTCGACAGCTCTATTCTGTCGTAATAGTTCTACAAGCTGTGGTTTCCTCATACGGGGAATATCCCCTAACCCCAAATCACGTGCCTCGGGTTTTCAATTGTTTTACAGTGGGAGGTTTTGCTAACGGGGCATGTGATAACAATGCGATTAACCCGCTCTCCCCAGGTTTGAATAACCCGTGAATCCAAGCTGTTTTGCTTGAGCTTTTAATTCTTTTACCGTAGGAGGGGCTTCTAAACCTAGTAATCTCAACAATGCTGGTTTTCGCATGCGAGAATACCCGATCACGCTCTCTGTCTTGCTACTTGCGATTTGTTTGAGCTCGCACAGATAGTCGTCATAGTTAAGCATTACACCTAAGAGAACCAATGTCTAATTGGGTCACAGTAAAGGTAAAAAATCAAGATACACCTTATCGATTATTCCCTCAACCCACCCGGAATATGCAGCATAGTAGGGTGTTTTGTATTACTTGCAACGAGTCCCCAACAAGTATATCTATATCCCCATGCACATCTACTTCGCCCACCATCAAAGTAATTCCAAGTGTGCCCAGCCCATGGCACATCAAACCCTACTTTTACCATGATTGTAAACGAGCACCCCTTATATACTTCACTAATAATCATGGGTTTGAGGACACTGATATCTATACTTTTCCCCACATCCATCTGCCAGCTGCTCAGGCAACCTTCCCTGGGCTCAATTTCCACAAACATAGCTATACGTAGGTGTGTATAATCTCTAATTGGGGCACTACACTGTTATCTTGAGAAGTCGCCTACGTTCTTTTATGTAGGGCTTTTTATTCTCGTAGATGAGGTGATGTCTGACTACGTTAACCCGCGAGCTTTACATAGACAGTAGTGCCCTTTAACCCCTATACCACACACAGAACACACGTAGTTAGGGCTTCCCATGTGGAAACAACAGTACCCCTGAGTCCTGCATTTCCTACCACAGGCCTCGGTCTTCCCCATAAGTATGTATTCGCATCGGTATGGAGCAGGTCTCATGTTTAGCATACTTATATGGGTATTTAGTCTAATTGTTTGGCAACCAACGCAGTCGCTGCTATACCCAGCGCTATGAAAGTCAGTTCACGGTCCATTTGCCCCTTGGATGGTGTGTAGTACTGAGCGAGTGTTGGCTTCTGTAGTGGCTCCAATCGTTTACCAGTTAATAAGTAGTATTGTCTCGCTGCGTCATCGACATCGTGGAATGTTTGAACGGCATGGTTTTCACGCCTGAGTTGTTCGTTAATGTAATCGATCCTCTGGAGGCGTTTTTTAGCGTACTCAGCCTGTGCTGTTTGTAAGTTCTCAATAGCGAGATTATGCCGCTTCCTCTCTTCCTGTATTTCAGCCGCGTGTGACTCTCGTAGTTTCGAGAAGAGGAAATTACTCCCGGAAAATGCTAGGGCATTCACTAACGCCCCACCGACCATCATAGCTATCGTGGCCATCTTTACTTCATAATATTTTCAGGTAGTATCCCTTGTTTTACTAGGATGTCTTTTGTAGCCATCGCCATACCAAGGTTCATTATGAGCATACCCATATCCTGCAGGTTGAAATCTAGCTTGATAGTTGGTTGTTTAAGCACCATTTTGGTCAACCGAGCGTATCCTACGGCTAGACTGGCGACCACTGTGGCGTGGTATGCGTCGTTGACGAACGTTTTCCCCTCAGACATTATGTATATGATATAAAAATATTAAATTATAACATGATATGCGGGTCGACCTCTAATTGTGGGTGAGGGTTTCCCTCACTGTGTGGGTCTCCCTCCCTGGGATTCCTGTGTCGTGTATATAACCATGAGATAGCCACGGCAGCAGTTACGCCTACAGCCAACAAGAGTCGGGTCGGGTGAGTCACCCTGATAATTTTATGTTGGTTACACCACCGTTTTTTACCGGCAGCTACTCTCTTAGGATTCTTCTGCCTGGTTACTGTTTCCCCCAACTTTGGGGTCTCCACCGCCACCTGTGAAGGGGTCTCCTCCAGTTGGGGTTTCCCCAACGTGGGAGGGTTCACCTCCCTGGGGGTTTCCTCCAGTTGTGGTGTCTCCTGTGCAGCATCCATCTATACTATTATTATTATTTTTCCTCTCAAATTGACAATACTTTGCTGTAATAATCGCCGCCGTCACTGGGGCTAACAACATACCATATTTGTGGTACAGCTCGCAGCTAATAGAGCTCAAAGGCGGTTCGATAAAGGGTCTTTCTCAAGGTCTTCCCACAGGTAAAGCCGACGCTCTGGGGAATGGGAAGGAAGTATGACGCAATACCAGTGTATATCTGGGTCATAGCCGATCCTATTGTCTTTGTCATCTCTGCTCCGAGCCGGACTCAGTATCTAGCGTACAGCTTATCGATTTCTTCGGCTGTCATTTTGTGAATTTTATCTGGAGTGTACTCCCAAAGTAATGTTTGGCTTTGCCACCAACAGCCAACGCCACCAGTTTCTCTCGACTTGCCATCGTCCACTTGGGGTACCAACAATTGTTCGAGCAATTCCTCACACTCCATCTTATAATATAACAAGTAAGATTTAGTTTTAACTATATAATACCCTATGCAGGCAAAACACAGGGAAATGAAGGTTAAGTTGCACACGACGAACACTTCAAATACCATAGCTATAACTAAATGCTAAGCATTATACTAAGCATTTGCTAAGCTTTGCTAAGCATTGCTAAGCTTTGCTAAGCTTTGCTAAGCTTTGCTAAGCTAAAACACCCTATATGCTACTGGTTGGTCGGTCTTGAGCACGAGCTTAGCGTGTTTAGTTTCAGCGAGCTGTTTCTTCACCCGTTCCCGTTCTAATTTGCTCATCACATCGTTCTCTCTCAAACACTCCTCGAACGAATCCCTGTCCTTGCAGTGAAATAAGGCCACCCATCGCGTCTGCTCCCTGAGGTCTTTCAACACCGAGTTGAACTTCTGCGTTAGTACCCAGACGCTGTGATTTGCGTGCGGCGGAGAAGGCCAGGTATGCGATAGCATGTCTCTCTTTTTTGTTATCTCACGATTAGCTGCAGTCATCCAGTATGAACAGCGTCGGTTCCCCTTTAAATTTCGTGAAGAGCTTTCAACCAGTCCTGTAGGCGTGTTCCCGGTCGACTTTTGTAATGCGTCCGGTCCGTCATCACCAAAGGTCTTTCCGTGTACGCTTTTTATTCATGCTCAGAGTAGGGCACATGATAACGATGTTATCAAACACATCCCTGTAGTACCCTCCAACATATCCAACACGAAAAACGGTCTTCCCACAGCCCGTCTGCCCGCACTATATGGCGCAGTGTGGGTCGCGGGGTAGCAATAGCTTTGCTGGCAGGCAGTGGCCTAGTAGATGGCTTTGCACGCGAATCTCCCATTGTCTATATTAAGTTGCGGCGTCCATAATAACGTTACAGATATATAATTTCAACTTACCAGCAGGTTGAGCCTTCTTGGTAATCTGGATTGTTATCCCCTCACTACCATTGTCTATCACGGCGACCACTACCGTGCAGTTTATCGTCATCTGTGGATCGCATGTCCAACCATAGGGCATACTTGGTGGTCAGGTATTCACCGATCTTCACGGAGGATAGGTCCAGGTCCTTGGTTATGTAATGTTGTTTGCTCGGTAGCTTTTTTATCTCATTCCACTGCTGGTATGGCCTCATACCATGACTGAACAGCTGGTTGGGCACGCCCTCGATGGTCACTTCCACCTTTTTCAATCTCGGGGTTGAAAAACTTCGTCTGTCCCTCGGAGCGGCTCATAATCCTCCACTGGGACGACCAGGATGCCTTTCATCGATCGCGCCGGCACGTTCAGGTTGATATTCCACACAGTGTCGCTCTTATCTCGCACGACTGATCTATGCCTCAGTATGCGATCGTACAGGATGGCCATCTTCCCAGAGTACTGGCTTCGAACCTGCCTGGCCAGCTCTGGGCTAGTGACCATGTCGAACTCCAGAGAGATGTTGTCTATGGCGTAACTGGCCTCATCACCGTTCGGGCGCGACGCACTACTTTGCTGTAGTCGTTAAACGTGAGCTTCGTATTCAAGCCTATCACCCAGCGGCCTGGTAAAATGGTGCGTGCCCGTGAGCAACTTCGAAGTCGAAGGCACGCAGAACCGGTTCCCGTGCGGCTGAGCGATAGCCTTTTCACCGTCCGTGATCTTGTCTAGCTGGTCTTGGCGCGTGAAGGCATACCCTATCTTGACGGGTTGATTTGCTGATACCCTGGTACCGTCATTGACACGTTCTCCTCGCTTTCCAGAGATCCCGTAGCAGTGAAACACGTCGCTGTCGTCGATGCTCAGCACCTCATTACGCTGATCTTGATGGTGGTTTCTTGATGATGGCTCGACCTACGTTCCGCACTAGCTCACGTTTGTCGTTGGTGGAGGTCAGCGTGAGGTTGAACGCCAGTCGAACCGTGCCTGGTACAATGAGGTCATTCTCGCCAAGGTTTGGGAATCTAACCAGCAGAGTTTGATTCTGGTCTATCTTGCTGGGATTGTTGGTGATGGTCACCGACTGGCGCACGGCTCTGGCACCTAGTGGCTCTCTTGATCTTCGAAAAGGATCTAGTTTTCTACCGTACATTGTTATATAAATGAAATATATTTTAATACTAAATAATGGCCGAGGACATACCTATGGATGATATGTGGGATGATAGTGCCCAGGCATTCGACGAGCAGGAGACTTCATTCACTAACCCCTTAAGTACTGAACTTATACAGCCAGCTGTCAACGATTATTACAACGCAGTTGAAAATAGAGACAACATCAAGCCGTTGGGAAGGGACTATTCCAAGTTTACAGTCGATAATAAGGGCACGCTGCGCATTGAAGGCTTACCCGAGATCGATCTCATGAATAAGCGCATCGAGAACCGCTTGCTTTGTCAACACTCACCAGTCGCCATGGGGTCAGCTGATCCGTGATGAACTAGGCTTCATAGATTACGGGCGGCGCGACCAAAGCTTCCCCGAAGGTCGTCCAAGATCTGCAAGCAGCCAGGGCCAATACTGGGGATGCTAAAGAAACGTCAGACAGTATCGAAAAACTATTGACCACGCATACCATGACAAACCCTTGCGGGTCTCGAATTTCCCTGAGGGAACTCGCGAGGCCTAGGCGGCCTTTGAAACATGTACGCGGAGAACTTCGTGAACAACATGGGGAAACTTAACGAAATCGACGAGCACATTGCTCGCGAAAAATAAAACTCACCGAAGCGGATGGTGATATGAAACGTCAGATCGAGGAGAGAATATAAAACTTGGAAGACGAGAGACGGACTCGGTTGGAATCCGCTTCCTCTAACCGAAGCCCTCCGATCACAGATCAGTAGAGTCACGGGGAAACCATCGATCGAGTCCTAAATGAAGACACCACGCTAGCTGACAGGATTCGATACTGTTCCGGGAGCAAGGCATCACCATCGCCAGCATTCTGACTGCATTGGGCTTCATCATATCAACCCTGGTGGTGTCATTGACAGGGGTAGCCCCACGCTTCGCCGGGCGGCGGTGGGGGTAGCCCACACCAACACCACAGGTGGTGTCAAAGAGTGGATAAAAACTAGGGAGGCCCTGGCTAAACTGGCTGGTAAGGCTGCCGAAGCCCTGCCCGGCATCCTGGGTAGCATCGTCTCGTGGCTGCTGGGTGCTCTGGCTAAAACTGCCACGTGGCTTAGTCAAAACCTGTGGGCAGCCATCGTCGCCGTGGGCGGTCTGGTGTAATGGCGGCTAAGAAATTTTTAACCAAATAAGCCCCAAAGCTACCCCACCAACCACCAGGGCTGTTTTACGATCGATGTGCTGCTGATTGGATTGTGGGGCCACCCCACAGGGGCGTTGGTTGAACCCTAGGCTCGGGGTGGCGCCACTATACCCGCTTCACCGTCGTGGGTGGTGGGGCGTGGGGGCGTTGACATCGAGGTTGACGCCTAACTTTTGGTCCGCGTGGCTACAACTATTTCGTTGTTGTAGCCCACCACTTTTTTTACTCTCAGTTGCATATCACCGAGCCATGTACAACCCCACGTCGAACACGTAGTCGACTTCGACCTGGCATATTCCAACACGTCTTGGTAGCGTTTGATGGCACTCGGAGATCAACTGGAGCATTGATAGCATCCTCAACGTTGGCAACGAACTGTTTCTGAGCCGCCGTAAGCAGTCCCCTTACCGATAATACTGGAGCGCTGTTTTAGCGTCTGGCGCTACCCAACACCGCCCACCGTCACGTTCAATCGAAGTCGTTTAAGCGTTCAGTGCCGCACGAGTAAACCCTTCGACGTGTCCAACATAAACTTTTTCCAGTCATCCGCTGCCCCTCCCTGATCAAACCTCCAGACTCTGTACCCTTGTTGGCATTGAAAGCCATGTAACGGTCATCCCACTCGTTGGTTGTGAAGAGATGATACGACTTGTATCCCCAATCTTTCACCAGCAGTTTGCTGGCTTCCACAAAGGGCATTTGGTGAACGATGGGGATACCCAACCCGTGGTTCGGCCCCGCAAACGCCAATCCGTCTTCGGGTTTGGATTGAATTAGTTGCAATCGTTAGTAGGCTCGCCTATATCGTACTTGTTGTTTAATGGGTTCCATGCATTGTCCTGTGGGAGCTGGACGCTGATTTCTTTAAGGATACGCCTGACCTGGTAGTACACGTGGAACTTGAACACAGACTGACTCAGCGGTCCCGCCGAAAGTGTCGGTCAATGTCACACCACACCCCGTTGTAGCACTCACCACGGCGAAGTTGACTTGATTCTGCCAGAACTGCATCGGGTTGTTGAACCAAGCATGAACTACCTTAGCGTTAGTCACGAAAATTTATACAGGCTGAACACATCTAAAGCTGGGCGTTGAAATACATCCCATCAGCAACCGCGATCTTCATGGGTGAGAAATCTATGTCCAGTTTAGGGTAAAACACTCCAGGGGAGTAAGACACTCCTTTGCGAGGATGCTCCTACTTGGGAATACATTTTAAAACTATTATATAATGAGCATATATACTCTAACATGTACATAACACTTCCAGGAATAACGAGCGGTGAGGCCATTCAGCTGGCGCGACGCGATCGATATACGTCCGGGTCAACTTCGAAGTCGCGACTCTGCGATATCACCTACCTACCGCGAATGGACTAACATCAACGCCAGCAACAATAAGCTGTTCGTTAGTGGAACTCGCAGCCAGATAACTGACGGCTACTACAGCGCGTGTGCTAAGCTAGCGATGAGGTCTTCAAACCCTGGGAGCCAACTCAAGATGAACGACTCAAACGGCACAGTGGTGTTAATCAACAACGGAAGAAACTCCTTGAGGCTCGGCCGCCATTGGCGAAGACACTTCGGTATATCACCTGACGAGATAAAACCAACAACAACCGTCACAGAGCACGAAGTTACCCGACCTAGTACCGTGCGAGCTGTACATTCATCTAGGTCAGGTGAGCACAAACGCAAATAACATTCAAAGGGGTCACCCTTCCACTATACTGAGAGCCGTGCGGTGAAAACGGAGAAATACAACGACGGTAGAACCGAGTCGCTTTTCACCGCTGCAGTATAAGAGGGTTGACTCAGGGCAACATACCTGAGCTGATAATATCGGTGTTAGATATAAATCATAATCCCGTGAATATAGGATACCTCAGCTTAGCGCTTCACATAAAATGACCAGCGCAAAGGGGCCGGGGTGAAAAAATCGTCAATGTGGGGATCTCCGACCTCGGGACACACGCAGCGGTTTCGACGCCTCCGGTAGTAGATGGTAAATTGTGCGCCTTTGCAACTGAAAAACAACATTTACAAACGGCGTTGAAGTCCCCTCGGTGGAGCCCTAGGTGATATAGTAGATACCTCAAGAAGCGGTAGTCAACACTAAGTACACCCTAGTCACCACCGGTAATGATAATTGGATAATATACCCATCGTTCGGGGCAAACTGTCGACTTAGACGATGTTGAGAGCACTACCGTCGCCCGAAACAAGCCATATATGCTTTCGTCTTCACGAAGATGACAAGTGGGTGTTGATACCAGATAAAGACGACTGGTTTCTCAATATTAGGCTCGGCTCCCCTATGTGTTCACGGATAACAAAGACAACCACCTAAACAAAGTCGTTAACAACGGAACCCTGCTCGGTAACTACGTCCGACTCAGAGGCGTAAGCGTAGTCATCAGCCCAGTCGCCAGTATGGCAGCCCACATGCTATCGAGTAAAGCGGGCATGCAAAACGTGACATTGCAGTTGGTGTCTGAATTTGAAGGCGTGGTCAGGATACTAGAGAGTCTACCGGCGAACTCAACACTGATCATCAAAGTCTACCTAGGGGAACCATCGAGGGAATGATGTCGAGATCGTGAAGGGGATCAAACTTGGGTGGGTGAAAGCGACACCAGTATCACGTTTGCACAGTTTACGTCCGGGTGGGTGTCGGCTCCAACACCAGTCTGCAGGGTGTCACCGTGATCGTGGAAAACACTATATCACTAACCAAGATCTTCCTACCTGACAACATACACTTCATGGGGGTGAAGTTAACCCCTGACCTATTATCAGAAAACCAGTTGGAAATTATATCGTAATAGTATTATAGCAATGACCAGTCATTGTCCCAACACTAAACTTTAACCCTAGGGGACACGGAGGGATTCGATCAGCCTGGTGAGGAAGGTGGCTCATACATCCTACACTTGAAAGACAACGTGTATAGGCGGGCAGCAATGGCCGATCATCTACCCAAGCCCACACTCGAGGGCCTAGAGGGATTCGACCAGCCTGGTGAGGAAGACACCTTATACATCCTACACTTCAAAGACAACGTGTATAGGCGGGTGTCGTTATCAGATTTTAAAGAGCCTGAATGGTTACTCAACTTAACCCTCACTGCACCTTATATCACCTTGAGACAAGATGGTACTGTCTCCGAGCTTAAGAACAATGGCATAATTATAGGATCGTTCGTTCCGGAACCCAAAGGCCTACTTGTACATGGAGTGCTATATCCAGAAGGTAATATATATATCGCACCAATACCAGACCACTCGGGTAACATGTTAACTTCCAGGGAGAAGGTAAAGACAGAGATCAAATTACTTGATCACCAAGAGGTCTTTAGAAATGTCGCGGAAAACTACACATTCATCATAGACGTCTATCTCGGAGATAACCCGCCGCCTGGGGACCCGTATATTTACATTATGGCTGATATGGTCATAAACTGGGAAGCCAGGTGTAATAACAAACGTTGCCGTATTACTAAGGTATCAGGAAACAGACCTGTAGCAAGCCTTGATGGAGTTCGTCTCCTTAATGGAAGTAGAGTTAAGACCCCCGTTTTTTTACGTGCACATTAATCTAAGTTATATCAGCTTTAAGTACATTAGCCGAAGGTTAACTGATACTCAATTAAAATATCTTTTGTAATATATATTATAAGATGGGGCTGTACCCAGTCATAGAGGAAGTAGCGAAGACCCTGGAAACCGTAGACGGGTTCCGCTTGAGACAGTTATGTGATGTAAAACGCCAACTAGAGCAAGACCGCGACACGCGGAAAGCACTATGTAAAAAGTACCATAGAGCTTTCAATATCGTGGACGGGGCTGACACTGCCCTTATGGCAACCAGCATGGGGCTAGGAGCGGCAGGTGTTGGGTTGTTAGCTACCATCGTGGCTACCCCCGTAGTGCTAGGTATCGAAATAACAGCTGGGGTGGCAGGGGTGTTAGGGTTGGTGCTTAAGTTTGCATCCCGCAGACTGCATCGTAAGGCATTGAAACACGATGAGATCAGGGTTCTGGCTGAAGCAAAGCTTAACACAGTAAGTGAGCGTATTTCCACGGCACTTACTGACAGTAAGATCTCAGAGGAGGAGTTTAGTTCAATCCTCTCTGAACTCACAAAATATAACAAAATGAAACAAGATATTCGGTCCAAGTCTCGTAAGTCTACTATCAGCGAGGACGAGAAAAAAAAGTACATAGAACAAGGGGTGAAAAAAGCCCGGCAAGCCTTTATTACAAACACCAAAGAGATCATAGGCGATTCACATTAAACTGTTTCATCGAGGTAAACATGGCATAGTGCCATAGCGGCCAGCCCAGTATTGGATGGGGCAATACCCGTTACTTCCCCCATGCCCCCGGTAGCGCGGCTAGGAGGTGCGTTCGCATCCCCCAACTTTTGTAGTAGGGGTAATGGTAGCAAGAGCTAAGGGTCCGACCAAAGCCTTACTTGTGAAATAAGGCTTTGCAGAGGCTTTGGTTGAAAGTGATCCAGAACCGCTATCGGGCCAAACTTTTTCATAGTAGGGGAAATGGTAGCAAGAGCTAAGGGCCCGACAAAAGCCTTATTTACCAAATAAGGCTTTGCAGAGGCTTTTGTTGAAAGTGATCCAGAACCCCCATTGTATATACTACTCCTGTATCAACTCTACATATTTTATGAACTGGAAATTTATGCTGAAGAAATGTGACTAGCGTGTTAATTCTACAAAATCGTTTACTGTATTACAATTTATCAACTTCAATATTACTGTAAACCTACATTGACACTCCCGGATTGGCTGTTGACAACGTGTGAGATTGTGACATTTGCTGTGCGCCCGTAATTTGATCTGAAGGAAATACCACGGAAACATATGACGTCACCAGAGTTTGTGCACAATGGCCGCCTGTCGTCCGATACGGACAACAATAAACTTCAGAATGACAAAAGTGTTTTATTGACATTAAATGATACAAAGGTATGTCGTCTAACACTATATTATGTTTATATGACTTGGCAATATGAGCGATCATGTTCATAGTCGTAAATTTCTTAATACCACGGAAACCCATGACGCGAGTGTACCTTGATATGAAATCATGCATTAACACAATTGTTTGTGGACACAGAGAAAGAATGTGAGCTGGAAGTGCATGGTAACTGATGTTTTTACAATAGCAATACACATGATTGTTTTCAGGATTGCAGGAGTCATTCGTTCCAAAGAGTACTGATTAACAACTGCTTAATAACAGCAACAAACATTAAACATGTTTTATCTGGAATTACACTTTCTCAGTAAAATGCAGATTCTAGTACATTTTGGGGTTGGGGTTTCAGATTTAAATTGACAACACACAGTAGGAGTTCAGTTGCACAAATTCTATAAGACACAAAATAGAGAACATTTTGTAATACCTTGAACATGTGTGATATTTGCAACCAAGACATGTGAAGCTGAGTGTGGAGTCATCACACACATGACATTCCTTCCTTGTCAGCTTGTGGACAGGGTTATGGTCCTCAGTCCTGATGAGAAGACGTCTTCCAAGTTGGTACCTAACATGGACCTAAGCATTTTCATATCAAAACTGAGTAAAATGAGTTTCAGGACTCAACTATACAAACCTGTGCAGATCTGGGTTACAATTGGTCTTCAGTAACCCATGCTTGTTGTAAGAGGCGACTAACGGGATCGGGTGGTCAGGCTCGCTGACTTGGTTGACACATGACATCGGTTCCCAATTGCTTAGAACGATGCTCATGCTGTTGATCACTGGACTGTCTGGTCCAGACTGGAGTATTTACAGACTGCTGCCATATAGCTGGAATATTGCTAGGTGTGACGTCAGACAACCAACCAACCAACCAACCAACCAAACAATCCAGCATGTGTCTTCTGTTACCATGTGAGTTTAAAGCAAAACCTAGCTTCATCCCATAGATTCCTTTCTAATGGGGTTACCGTGTTTAGTCGTGTGGAGAAGACATTCTCTATTGTTTTGCCTATCATGGGCAATGTTTGAGCATGTTCATGTTAAATGTGAGCAAACTAAGTCTCAGGACCCAACTTTACAAAAAAGGATTAAGACTCAGTTGACATGGGAATGTGTAGCAGAAAGCAGCAACCGCTATAAGATGTTGTAGCTTCTTCGTCATCTATCTGATAGGATTAACCTCTTTGGTCAAGTATGAAAACCATGAGTGAAACATATGATAACCTCTGTCACCTTTTCATCTGAATTTATGGCTCTGTGTCAGTTAAAATTACAAGAACAATTTAAGTGTTAATTGTGAAAGAAATTTTAAAATCCCTCTTTGCAATAATCTGAAACATGCTCCTCATTTTGTCAAAATAGTCTGTTCAAATGTATACTGGACAAAAATAGTTAGGGATATATGTATATTTTGAAATTATGAAAAATGATCTATTTATTCATTGGCACACTGATAAAATATAAATCATAAAAATACCAATATCCCTAACATGTTTTGTCCAGTATATATACATAAAACCATATTCCATTTGCCAGGTGATATTAGATGTGTTTATTCAGTGCTGTCCTATATCAGAATAACTATGGTAACGGAATATTTACAGTACAGCAATAAGTGGACTATGACTTGCTTGATGTCGCCTGGCTTGCTAGCAGTATGTGACTTGCCATAGAAGCTGATCATTTGACACCTAGCTAAATAAAGACCTCTTTGCTTGTCCCATGAGTACAGCTCTGTGAATTACACAGATCAAATAGACACACTACAAATATTGGACAGTAATTTCAAAGTCGAATGTATGGTAGTGTAATTTTTATAATGGATTCCTGGTGCATCGTTGCTAAAGAGATGCTCTCAGGAGTTGACCGTTTGTGCCTATTGAAGTCCCAAGACCCTCGACTCTCTGAAAGTACCAAACAGTGGTTGATTGCAGTTGGTAGTGTTTGTTAGGATGTCTTATCATGAGCATATAGTTGTGTGTCTGTTGATCTTTCATGAAAGACATCTTTACTTTCATTTGAATAATCAGGTTGCTCAATTACTCTATTTTTTGTCAAAGACACATGTTCAAAGGGAATTTATATTAGTACTTTCTTGTGGCTATGATATCGACCAGACTGATACAAATTGAATGGTTCTTTTGACTTTTATTTCTGACTATGAATTAACTTCAAACTCTGGGGGAACATGAATCGCAATTGCAATTCAGAATCTTGATTAAAACCGTCCAAATTTAGAACTGGTGAATGAATTTTTTGGACATTTAACTAAGACAGTTGTTCCAGTTTCTTTCTAAAAGGTATTTATGAAAAATGACTTTTAAGTAATATCTTACACAAGTCTTAGCTACACTGCCTGCACAGCAACATTGGTAAACATATATTTGCTATTATTTCTTCATTTTTTGTTTACAATGTAATGACATTTTGTATATGTGTAGGAAGATATGGAGTTCTTGTTTTTGTCAATAACATTTTGACCTTTGTATTTTAACCCCCCATTTCTCTCGCATGTGCTTTTTAGCTCTCTAAACATCTGCTGAAATTGCCAGAGTGAAAAGGTTGAACATTAGCATGTATATTTCTTCTGTTAATGGCATCATAATTTCTTCATATCATTTCAGCATATTTGTTTGTCCTTTGACTTTATGCAGAAAGCATTTGGATATCAATGTTGAATAAACTTACCTTTAACTTTAAACTGTTGACCATGTCCAGGTGTGTTAAAGAACTATTTTTCACCTCACTTTTGTTTATGCTGTCTCATGGTGTCACAGGTAATCAACTCTTGTGGAAGAAATGCTTATATTCTTATATAAGGAATATGTTTTCTGCAAAGACAACAAACCTGTTTGATACAATATCTGGGCCGGAATGCCCTTTTATTCTTCATCCATTAAATATGTAAAGCATGACCTCTTTGAGATTCCAATAAAGCCTATTGATTAGGCTCTGCTCCTCCCAACCTGGGATCAACCAAATAGTCACAAAGTGATGACAATGTGATGATAAACCTGATATCATCTGTTGATATGACTGGATATTGAACAAACACTGTAAGTTCAACATCAACTGTTGGCTAGAGCTGACTGAAAGAGAGAACCTTTATCATGCATCAGCATGTTAGTTGTCACAATCAGTGATGTCAACTCTCACGGGATGGTCAAACTAATTGTTGATGGTGATACTGGAGGAACTCCTGATTTAAATATTAATATACATTATCATTACCAGACAGTAACAAGTCTCAACTTCCACTGAACAGATTCCATTGGGTGTAAAAGGCAAACTAGTCGTGAAAGTTATACAAATATCTCAGGTGTTTGTGGAAAGGGGAAGCATTTTCTGGTCCACTGGTATCACCTGCTACTCACAATTTGCATGAAAAAGTAAGTGTTTGTTTAAAAAGTGTTCCCATATTCCAGTATGAATTTGCAAATTGTGCCGAACCATATCTTTAGAGTGGTGGTCAGGGGCTCAAATACAAGATCCGATCACTCCGGACTTACCTGGATGTTTCTACTTGTGAAGGGACTTATCTGGATGTTTCTACTTGTGAAGGGACTTACCTGGATGTTTCTACTTGTGAAACTTGGGGGTGGAAGGTTTCAGGATGGTGAAGTATTATATTGTACACTAACTACATCAGATTCATGTACTATAGTCTGTTTGCAGTGAAAACGTACCAATGAATTTCAGTTTACACAAAAAAGTAAATCGAATAAAGTGGAATTATGATTGCGAATCCTTATGATTTTACCTTGCCAAATGAACATTAAAATCTCAGAATTTTATTCAACTTAGGATAAAAGTTGTTTAACAAACGATCATAGTTTCAAATTGCTATTATTGGTTTGTATTACAAGGGGCTAAGCACATTAAATGAAACACCGAGAACAAGTAGAGTTGGTCTAACTTGATGCTCATCACGAACCGCACGTGCGTTTGTTTCACTGTTCCAACTACTGCGCTTACCCCCTTGTAATACAAACCAATGATAGCGATGTCAGTGTATGATCGTTTGTTTCACTGTTCCAACTACTGCGCTTACCCCCTTGTAATACAAACCAATGATAGCGATTTCAGTGTATGATCGTTTGTTTCACTGTTCCAACTACTGCGCTTACCCCCTTGTAATACAAACCAATGATAGCGATGTCAGTGTATGATCGTTTGTTTCACTGTTCCAACTACTGCGCTTACCCCCTTGTAATACAAACCAATGATAGCGATGTCAGTGTATGATCGTTTGTTTCACTGTTCCAACTACTGCGCTTACCCCCTTGTAATACAAACCAATGATAGCGATTTCAGTGTATGATCGTTTGTTACTACTTTTATCCTAAAATGAATAAATTCTGAGATTTAAATGTTCAATTGGCAAAGTCAAATTATGACAATTCGTAATATTAATTTCACTTTATTTGATTTATTTTTTGTTTAAAGTGAAGTTCATCGGTACATTTTCATTGCAAACAGACTATAGGTGAATAGAACCCAGATCTTCAGCACAATGAACAAATGCTTAGTAATAAACCACTAGACTTCTCCACTTGGTGCCAGTTTCAACTGACTCCAGTGTAACAAGTATGTTTCTTCTTGCAGGTTACTTGCTCATGCTGATGCCAGGTTTGTTCTGAAGACGGATGACGACTGCTTCGTGGACTTAGTGAAAGTGACGAAGGATCTTCATCAACTGACCTCTGTCCAAAAACTGTGGTGGGGCCAGTATGTACAATGACTCCATCCAGACAAAACACTCGCTTAGGGATGGTACTGGAAATAGGAATGGTTTATTTGAATCTTTTGGGGTAAAGTAAATATTCTTTTCAATGATTCTTCAAAGTGAGTGAGACACCAGGGGTAATTTTAGCAATTAAAAAACACAAAATCAAACTATACTTATAGAAACAAATAAGGGAATACATAAAAGTACAAGTGTTCCTTTATTCTTTTCCAGGTTTCTTCACAAGGTATGTATTGCACTGTGAGTGAAATTCTGCAAGTAAATAAAGGCACACTTGTACTTTCATGTGTTCCCTTATTTGTTTCTATGAGTATATGAACAGAAACATATAAGGACTGATGCCATCAAATGTCTGGAGAGGGTGGAGTGGGGGAGTTTGTTAGGCTTGCATACACCCTTCCAATCTGTATACACCCTGAATACACCCTTTCACTCTGGGGCTGCCTGTGGGTAATTGTCACTTCTGCAAACTCTTCAGAGCAGTCAGTGTTCCAAGGGTGAATTTTCTACAGATAATTACCAGATTAATCCAATATTCTGATTGTATCTATTTGATTTTAACATACAATTTTTTTAAGAGATAATTGATACTGTATAATAAATTGTTGGTCCATAATGCAATGGTCGAATCCAAATTTGTGTAAAATGTGGGTGGTATTTAATTTGTTGAATTATCTAATAGAGCTGCTCAGCTTGTTGAAGGAAGACAGACTGTTTGTTAGGACTATTTGAGGTTTCAGCATCTCATCAAGTAAAGAAAAGGGGGAACACACAGAGTGTTCTTGTGTGTGTGGACACTGGGGACGTTACAGTGGTGTCCACAGTCCTGTCACTGATATAACAGAGTTTTGATTCACAGATTCAGTGATTCACTTTATAAAACAGTTAACCCCTTATATAGCAAATGTCAGGTAAACACTGAAATATATGATAACTGTATGTCTTCTTTAATACACGAAAGCTGCCTTTTGAAACATCAACTTCATAAAGAAAAAGTAGTATAACCCATAACAGAATCATTGCAGGTATGGTCCAAGGGAGATAACCATGCAAACAACTATTTGTCATCATGCCATATCAGAGCCGTAGGTTATGGGTTCAACCCTGAGAAAATTAACTGCACCCGTCTGAAACCTTTTCCAGTACAGATCAAACTATTGGTAATGCTCTATCTTTAATTTTGGGATTTGATCATTTTTCGAATATTAAAATTTCAATTATTAATTGAAACTTTTGATGAGGATGGTTTGAGGTGTACAAATTAAAAGTGACATTGAATATTTCATCCAACACTAAAATTGCACAAATAACCATGTGAGCTGGTTCCTTAAAATTGATTAATTGCTTTTAACAAGTCGGTCTTGGAACCAACTGAGGAATGGATTTGTCTAGATGCTGTAAGTAATCTCTATGACAGTTTGCAGAGATGTCTCCGCCAGCAGGTGGTTAGTTCTCTATGTGTAGCACATATGTCCCCTCAGTCACAACAGGCATTACTGTGTTATTCCTGCACACCAAACTGGATGATTGTACATGATCTGAAACTGATTTATAGATATACTGTAAGCCATTAAAAATGCAATTGGTATTTGTTGTCCTGAAACTTACAAAAGTTCTATTGAAGATTTTTTCCTGTGATACAGAGGATGTAGGGATAAAAGGCTGTTATTTTGGCCCATTTCGAGTTCGAGTCCCGGAGCATTCCTCTCACATGAACTTTGATACTTAAAACTGAACCTTTGACATTTCTCGTAAACACAACCACATTCATGAAACACGTTGTGCACATGCATTATCTGCACCCAGGCCCTGTAAAAGCACAAGGAATTGTGGAACTCAATCACTTTGAGAAAATGCCACACTTGACACAAGACGAAAGGAATCAGGTTATCGGTATGGTCAGCCAGGGTGCTTCAGATGTGATGATTGCCAGGCACTTTAATGTGCATCCATCCACTGTAAGTCGACTCGTAGTTTTCGGGCTACCGGAATTGTTGCTGATCGTCCCCGACCTGGTGCATCACCTGTGATAACAGCTCGATGAAACCGCAATATCCGAGTTTCACACTTGCGAAATCAGTTGATTAGGCAAGGAGGACAATTGGGACAAGTCAACGTCATTTCAGCGCCCAAAAGGTGCAAGGACGCCTTGCTGCCTTCAACATCCGGTGTCGTCACCCGTACCGTGGTCCAACCTTATTGTATCGCCACAGACTTGCCAGACAGCGATGGGCAGCAAATGGGGACAATCTTGGCAACAGGACATGGCCAGATGTCATTTTTTCAGATGAATCCAGGTTTAACTTATCCTTTGCAGATGGACGTCAACAGATTTATCGACCTAAAGGAGAAAGACTTTTGCGCCAAACTGTGTCCTTGAACATGATCGTTTTGGAGGGGGTGATGTCATGATCATACCACAGACCATCAGAGGCTGCAGACCATCCAACAGCTGTTCCTGAGAAATGTGTGTCTTTCAATGCCCCTAAGACTGCGAGCATGTCTTGCAGCGCACAATGGACACACACGATATTGACTGCAAGTGACCCCTCCTTTGTTTGATGTCGTTGTTGCGTCACTGATGTTGTTGTTGACTGGACATTTTCAGATGAAATTCTTCACAGATGTTCACTTAAAACATATCTGCCAGTTAGGTTTATTTATGATGAAATTAGTGTGAGTAAAGAAAGTATGAATGTCAAATTGCATTTTTAATGGCTTTCAGTATATTATTGATTTGTTGGCAAAATGATAGATTTTTCTGTATTTTGGAGTGAATACAACTATTCACACAATGACTGTTGTGTATAGTTTCTTCTAATTCCTCCATTGATGACATATATTTTTAAATCCAAATTACTTATACAGTAAAATTAAATTCTGGTATATAGTAATTTCTTCTGTTTCCACCTAGATATGAGTTTTAGGTTAAATCACAATTACTTATACAGTACATGTCAAATTAGACATTCTGATTCCAGTGTGGTCTTGGTTATTGTGGGTAGTGTTCATGTATGTTCCTGTTACAATGTACAATATGTTCTGTTTGCAGGTTCCGGGATGAGTGGCTGGTGGAGAGACATGGGAAGTGGCGAGAGACAGTCTTCCCTTCATCCACCTACCCCAGATTCGCCTGTGGGTCCGGGAACATTGTCTCACGTGATGTACACACATGGATGGCTGACAACTCGGACCAACTGCACCCTTACCAGGTTGGGACTGTGGTGTGGAGCATCAAGCTGCAACATTATCATTCAACAGCTGTAGTATTTCATTTTGTTTATATAAATATTTAAATAATACTTTCCAATACTGTAAACTAGAGTGATAACGAGTGAGTGAGTGAGTATGATTTTATGCCGCTTTTAGCAATATTCCAGCAATATCACAGCGGGGGACACCAGAAATGGGCTTCACACATTGTATCCATGTGGGGAATCGAACCCGGGTCTTCAGCGTGATGAGTGAACACTTTAACCACCAGGCTACCCCACCGCCCCACAATGATAATGAACTGTAAGGGACCACTGATTTCAGTTCATCATGTTATGCAGATTTTGGCAAAATATACAGTAAGTGGCTTGGACAAGAGTTCGTTATAAGTATATTTATTGAAGTTTCATGTAATTTCTTCAGATATTATGTTGTGCTGTTAATCTTACTTTTATGAAGAATACATTCAGGATTATAATGTCATGTTTGTTTAGGGAGAAGATGTATCACAGGGGATGTGGCTTGCTGCAATTGGTCCCCACTATATGCAGGTAGGTGTGTTAAATAGCCAGGGGAATCTCATCGATCTAGATGTGCTGTATGTGAGAATGTCTCTGGCAATAGCAATCAGTTGTAGCAAAGTGGCAAGTAGCTTATGGTTATTATTATCATATCATGTGATTATATGTCAGTTTTCCTGTTACATAGTTTATTCTCTGTGTGAGTGTGTGCATATCTTTCATAAGTTTGTGTGTGTGTGTGTGAGAGAGAGAGAGAGGGAGAGAGAGAGAGAGAGAGAGAGAGAGGGAGAGAGAGAGACATAGAGAGCGGAGAGAGAGAGAGAAACTAAATTAACAAGCTGTAGGAATATACATGTGATAATGTATATTAAACACTGCACACTATGATATTGGTATATACCTGATTTCAAATTAGTTCCAGTCATGGGGTCATCTTTCTGTGTCTTATATTATTGTGTTTGTTTACTGAACCATGGACAGATTGGGAGAAAACGTGTGTCCAGCTGATTGCTGTTTCAGGCTTTGTATTGTCTAAAATTTCTGAATTTTATTGGCCAGGTTTGTAATCTCCCATTCCTTCACATGAAATGGCGGAAGGGATACAAAGGACATTTTGGCTGTGCACATACACAAATATCACACAAATTATCCATTATACAATAGAGCGTTGCTGATTTGTTTTGTTCCTCCATTGAATTTTGGTAATAAAGGGATTAAGAAATCCAGCAATTTTACTTGGGAAATATCTGAGAAAATGCTAGTGTCTGCATAAGCAAGGTTTGACTGAATATCACTGATGCAAATTAAAGTTGCTTTATGCATAAAGAAATTCTACACTGGATTGTCTAGTAGTCAGTGTTTCTTAACAACCTGGGTTACACTGCATTTGTGTAAGGTATTCATTGAATTCCAGTGAGCAATATCCTCCAATCTGTTCTCTAGGCGTCAGCATGGCAGTGTTCCAAGCAGTGTGAGGAAGGATCTTATGTGCTGCCAGAACTGAGTGTAGATGAGATACGGACCTACTGGGACAAGAAGCAGCAGTGTGGGGATCCATGTGGGGTGTGTCATTTGGGGACCAAACAGACAACTCAAGACTAGTTCCATGTGGGATGTGTCATTTAGGGACCAAACAGACAACTCAAGACTAGTTCAGGTTCTGCTGCATGTCAGGAGCTCCAAGTCTACTTGGACCTTAAGCCCCGGTGTGGAGATCCGTGTGTGACGGGTCACTTAGGAACAGGGTAGACAAGTCTTTCTTACAGGTGCTTTTGGTGAGAATGATTGATCAAGGAACTGAAGAAAATTCATAAGTGGTGATGCTACATACCGCTGGCTGACACGTCACCACCCAGTGGCAGGTACCAAGGCTCTCACAATAAACTGCCGGTTAGTCTGGAGCAAACTGTCACATCAGTAAAGGTGAAACAGCAGGAAATTGGCAGATTCGTCATTCAAATTGACTATGTATAAACTGATGATTAGCTGTAGGTAATGTAATAATGTGCTGATAATTGTGTGCCCCATTGACTGAATGTTGGGGCTGGATGACGTGTCCCCTCAACTGGTTGTGTACAGTTCTGCCAGTAACTTGTCTCAATAGAGGAATTGTCCAAGGTGTATATGAGGCAGATATCGTTCTGTAGATGGACCAACCGAATATGGTTGTAATGCCAACATGGCCTCACATGTGAATGACTGTCAGTCATGTTGAAGATAACATTTACTCAGAGTTAATATTCAGTTCTTTGATAAACACTAAAATGTCTGACTTCATTTTGCACCATTCCTGTTTGCAGCATACCATGGAGTACACACATTGATTTTCAGCAAGCTGTGGTATCGCGTATGCAATAACAATAGAACAAAAGAGGTTTTATGTATGCCTAACAGCTTATCAATCATTGTCTAATGTTACCAGCAAAACGTGTGAGTATGTACCAGTTCAAGTAGCAGACACATATTTGCCGACATCAGAGAGGAAGAGGGAGAAGGCTGCGTGAGAATGACACACATGAATAATATGTTTGGATGTCTGAGGACTGCTCCACCAACATACAAATTGCCCACTGTGTGAGAACTTAATGGAGAAATATATGTTAACTTAACTTCATAGGAAGCAGTTACTTTTTACACCTCTGGCCTCAAAAGCCAGGGATATATAGTTTAGTAGAACTGCAGTATTTTGCCATCGGTTCGGTATACCGTAATGCAATCCAAAAATTGAGTATTTTCAGTTTTCGTACCATCATTTCTGTCTAGTCATAAAATTGTGTTCATTCAAAATAACAAGATTACGGTTACTTTCCCCATGTTATTAAACAATGTAAGGTTTGGCGCGCTTCTGCATTAGGATCACACCTCACATACCGAACTGAAGGCCTTGTACGGCAATACGTACGGTAACATGGTAAGAGCATACCAATATAGTTACACTAAAACATTTGTCTATCCTTCGTAGGTGGATTTTTTTAGAAAATACAGTGCTTTTTATCGATGTTAAGTTTAGGGTACCGTGATCGGCAAGCTGCATCTTTGATTCATGTAATTTATTGGTCTTATTAATAGAAACTGTCTCAAACATTAAGGCATCAATATTCCTCCAATATCAAAAGTGTTCTTCAGCTGATGTTGGAGTTGAGGTCAGGATATAAAGGGAGCCCTGCTCACCTTTTGCCTCGCTTTCTGCATGGTTGTGAAAACACAAGCACCATCTAGTGATTCATACAAACATCCTTTCAATATTTTATTACCGCATGAAAACAGTACATACAATTCAGTAAAAAGGCAGGCACACGTCAAACACACATATAACACTGTAACCATGGTAACAAAGTAAATGAACACGCCAAAATATTCATCTTTAAGAAAAGTGCTATTAGAATTTCCAAGATGCTTGTGCTTAACAAGGGCAGTTGTTTACCTTACCTGTACAACAATATTATTGTTATGCAAAGATCACCATGAATCATAATTATATATATCACGTAGTACATATATTATGCAAAATCCCAATCAAGAAGGATGCTACAACAAAGATAAATAATCTAAAACCCAACTGGAATCATGCTGATTAGATATCTGATTACTTGTTTCCTAAGGGAGAGTTGTTAGAGACACATATCACAACAGCCAAGAGTAGTGGTAGTTCCATCAACTCATCTGGATATTGTGTCAAGCATGACATTCATTTATTGCATATGCAATATTATGATGTGAAAAATGAAGCTACACAGAGAAACATCATCAATTCAATAAGTACTATCAATGCCATAGTAACAAGTTGGTTTGTTGTTTAATACTGCACTCACCAATATTCCAATTATATGGCGGCAGTCTGTAAATAACAGAACCGACCAGTGAGAAGCATCAAGAGCATCCGGCAACTGAGATATGCTGGCCTGACAACCCATCCTGTCAGTCAACTCATATGACAAGCATGGGTTGCTATAGACCAGTTCTAACCTGGATCTTCCTGAGTGCAGAGTAACAAGGGAAGACACAGCTATGGCTGTAGGTCTCAACTGGAATGCCAATCAGTTCTTAAAAGTCATTCCTTTCCAATCCATGGCATCAAAGTCATTTCAAGTCATTGTAACCTGACTTATTTTGTACAAATGTACCAAATATTTTTTATGCAAATAAAACTTGTGACTAATATATCAACCTTGTCTGTGGTCCTGTTCTCCTGTGGGAACTTGGTCTGTGGAGAGGCCCATCAGTACCAGTCTGCTGTGTCAAATTGGGTTCTTCATATGTCATATCACTATTATCGCTGAAAAATTCATTCTGAACCTACATGTGATACCCAGAGTTTTCAAACAATATGAAATAATCACAAACACATGAGCTCCAATGTTCATATAGTTTGGCCCTCAATCTATCGACTCCCACAAAGTGAAAGTAAATTCTCCAAGGTACAATTGACAAATGGATCAATTAGAGAAGTTCTTCAAAAAGGACCTCAGCTGCCTTTCAGTTTCTTTAGTTTCAATAATTATAAAGTGTTGTAAACTGTCTCAGAAAAACGTCGAATTCCTTTCTACAGATGTCCAGAAAGAAGTGCTTTGAACGAAACAGATGAATAGTGCTCAGCCGATTCAGTGTGTGCAATAATGATCAGGGTGCTGTTGTACAAAGCAACCTTAACGCTACCCCAGTCGTAAGTCTATGTCATGGTATAGGAGTTACGATCACCTTAACGCTAAGATCGCTTTGTACAACTGCCCCCTGTAATTACAATGGCATGTGTTTCTGATGTGTGAGTAAAGCCCAGTTTCATAGCAATATCAATACATTACTAAGCACCATCACATTATATCACCCACATGATCTAGCTACATGTCCTGGTGTGTTACCATAAGACCCAAAGATGCCAAACAACCAACAAATGTTAGAAACTGAGCCTTTTTGTTATTGAATAAATAAAAATACTATTGCTGACAGCCAGAAGATCACAATGGTAGAGATTTGAAGCCACAATCAGTGGATACTAACACACTAAGGGATGCAACTCTGTACTCTACACTGCCTTATGTTATTGGCTGTCTGATGCCAGTTTGGTCAATATTCCAGCAACATCACTGAAGGGGACACATACCTCTGTGGGGAATTAACCACTCGGCAACCCTGTCCCTACTTCAGTCTGTTGAAAGCTGTTGTCAAGTTCGTAATAACAAGTTTCTTATGAAATAATCAAATATCCTTCTCTCAACTCTTGTCAAACAATGTACTGGATTGCATTGATATAATCCTAATACAGGCATGGATTTCATTGAAACTATTACAAACGTAATAATATATATATATATAACCTCTTGCTGATTTCAATAATGATTTATGTACATTTGAAAATAACAGTCACTAATTAAAGATGGTTATCACTCATGGTATATATATATAAAATGCTATTGATAAAGACAATTTCTGTTGTTCGTCCCTTGTTAACCTAAACATCCATCCGGAACATGTCTGACCCCACACAACTGGACAACAGAAATGGCATCACACAGCAGGTTTTGGTGAACAATTTGCTAATTTGCAGGAACTGATAACCTCACCACCCCAAAAACTAAAACAATCATGTTTGATTTCAGGGTAGTTTCCCAGCATTCATTATTCTATTGATAAAATTGATCCATCCTTCATCCTCCTCCTCATCACACTCAATCTTTCACAGTCATTACGACTTATTACTATGATATGATATCATAAACATACACAATAGTGGGCAATAGTAATAAGCACAGAATTATGATATCCTTGTGTTATTATATCCAGACAGGTGTTGTATAATATGAAGGTATGTATCCCACCTCTAATGTAGTACCAAGGTAAGATGACTATATTCACCAGTTGTCCACAACCACTGGGTTCGTAACATGTGCATTACTGTAAGTATGGTAAACTTATGTACATTTTGTTTAAAACTATTTACTGACTAAATAACCATAAAGGTAGAGATGATGTTTTGTTCAGTGCAAGCAATAGCAGGATATAATTTGTCAATATGAAAATTGCCATCTGACAAAAACCCAACCCATCATTTTTTAATTGTCCTAAATATTATGCCTTGAAATTTGTGTCAAATAGAATTTCAAAATACACACGAAGAAAGAGTATAGTCAAGCTTAAGAAATATAAGGAATGCATACAGAAAACCTTTGAAAGGAACATGTCTAAAAAAATACGTTCAAATTAAACAATGATCTGAAACAAATTGTAATTGGCAAGAATTATCTATGCAAAAAATGAACAATACAGAAAACCTGTAAAATAAACAAACACTGCTAAAAACTACTGAAAACATAGAAAACATCACAACAAAATGAACAAATCATAAATCAAAAACAAACTTGATTCTTTCTGAAAGAGGAGAAACGGTCGTAAGTCTTATCAATTTTGCTTTACAAAGAATCTTTTGAAACATACCATCTTGAATTTCAGAGGACAAGGTTTGAGACGAGGGGCTTTTGGTCCCTGAATCTCTAAACATGGAGAACTTTTAGAAATTGTCATGAAAGCTCTTTGATGTCAAACTATCATGTACATAATATTTGGGATTACACATTCTCAGTAAAAATGACATTTGCATTTGACCACTTTCTGAAAAAGCCATTCACATTCCTGTAGTTGAATATTTTCCTAAGATTGTGGACATCAGAATCTATGTTGAAACGTCGCCTATACAGAATAAAGAAGTCGTACATGTATATCTATAAAATTGTCCTCAATCAACATTTTAGAAGTCGAACAGTGTCCAAGACAATTCTTGTCCTGGCATAACATGTACAAAATTTGTCAAAATTCTGTCTGTATATTTCACTACACTGACAGGCAAGTGTCAAAACAGCATGAAAGCATGTGACTTCTATTTCAAGACAATATTTTTTTTAATTAATTAATATTATTTAGTAATCATTCAACCCTGAAAAATCAAGAAAAGATAACTGAACAGCATTATCCGCAATGTTCAGCGTGTAATGACCTTCACATTTTGTCCATCATAGTTCTAAGTTTGAGCTGTTAGTGTATATTTCAGCATAACATACTTCACAGGTTGTTTTTATGTTTACCAACAATGCAAAATATAAATACCATAATTACCACATTGATACTCCATGATTGTGTCTACATCATATTATACTTTGTACTGTTGTTTACTTTTGTACCATCACTCTTCAGAAGGAAGTCAAATTTATACCATTGTTGAAACTTCACTATCTTGTCTAGACTACATTTCCCTCCCATACCGGGGGAACAACACCAACATATTTAAATACAGAATGTACCATAAAACACAAAACTTATCAAAAGGATAACTGAAATCAACAGTACAAAACAGCTGTCTTTCTACCAGTAATGAAACAGGACCACCTGTGTGATGGTCAGTGTCCATGGACGATGCTAATACTGGTAACAAAAATGTCTTGGAAGCAAATATGAAACAGGAAGCCTTTCGGTGTAAACTTATGAACTCAATAATAAGCCTCTGCCAATGCTAGCTATACTTGAACATGGCGTATCACAAGCTCCAAACACTGCAACTTGATCACAATACAAATAGTGTTATGGGTGCTTTATGTATATGGAGTGTGAAACATATTAACAGACAGGTATTAACATGAAGGCACTTATTCCAGACAACAGTACAAAGGCTATAGAGGAATTCTAGCCTGCAAACTGTCTTGGTTTCAGTTTTAAACTAGATGAGTTATTGTCTGGTAACGGTTTATCTATGAACAATAATCCTCTTATGAATGTCTCTTCTGGTTGAACACAACAGGAAAAGACAATTTGCATACTGATACCAGAGATGCCAACCCTGAATCTAAGGAAAATGGAGACATGACTGGCTGAAAGCCACGCCTGAGCACCAAAGGTGCAAGTTGGGGGTGAGCGAGTGGTCGGCTCTGCCATTTTGTTTCCCTTTCATATGGACTATGGCATGCATTCAGAAAAACTTTGTGAAACTTCATTGTCAATAACACGCAATATACACAATCGACAAGCAAAGGATCACACGCTAAGTTTCTGAATGCTTTTACCAATGTTCACTCAAATAAATCACTGGTGACTTACGAAATTGTATACCGTAAAAATATATTCAGAATTTTTTCTAAAATATTGGAATTTTGTTAAAGTGAAATTGGAGAGCAGATTTTGCACTTCATAATCGGAGTAACTCCGCCAAAATCGGAGTGGTTGGCATCTCTCTCTCCATAAGGCCACAATAAATAAATTATTAGACATTCATCCAAATTTTAAAATATAGTTCCACAGCTGTAGCTTTTTTGCATATGTGCCAGGCAGCTATATAAAACATGTCTGTTAGCATTGCTACTCAAATATCTTCTAATCAAATAGTGAAGACAAAAGTATGGACAAATACTAAGCTAATAACTAACTATCCACAAAGTTATTAAATCTGTACTGAGATCAGAACATTTGTAGTTAGATTCAGCTGTGACATACAAAGGACATGAAAGATGTCACGCTGGTGCTTGACACTGAAACATGTCACGTAGGTGACGACATACAGTTTCCCAGTGTGATATTGATATTACACTGTGGGATGATATCAGATAAAGTTATTTGACATCAAGTTTATACTTTGAGCCTCATAACCCTTTAAGGAATATAGTAAAACTAATCCAGAAAAGTTTTCCATTTTTCACACACAAAACATTATTTGAACAAAATATGTCATTATATGGAGAAGCACACATACCAAAGCATAGTCTGGCAATTTCAGAGATGATGGTTACAGAGGAAGAAATTGTATTTGGAGAGAATCAATATGGCCATGATAGCACAGTTTGATCAGACAATAGTGGCCATAAACTGTCTCGTAAATGTCAATATTGAAGTCATGGTTGAAGGTTTTGAAACAAAATATTGAGTAATGACCATAAGAGTGAGTGAGTAAAAGAGGCTCACTCACTTTTCACTTAAATGCCTTGAGCCAGGAACCAAGCAAGAAAAATGTAATTTTTAGAGTAAAATTGATATTTTATACTTATTCTGACTCATGCTCTTTTGCTTGTCTTCTTCTTCTTGCGAACATAGTGGAAACACTTGTATCTCCTTAATTGAAGCTCCCTTCAATGTAAAATCACTAATTAGTACTCACCACGAGTTGCTCCCCTTTAATCCCTCTGGTGGGAAAGGTGTCGCCACCTTATACCTCGTGCTTCACTCTCTCCTGATTTTGCGAGCCCAACACTTGAATTTACGGGGAAATCCAAAGTGTTATGTGGGGAGGATGGGAGGGCTG
Source organism: Haliotis rubra (assembly GCF_003918875.1). Taxonomy (NCBI): domain Eukaryota; kingdom Metazoa; phylum Mollusca; class Gastropoda; order Lepetellida; family Haliotidae; genus Haliotis; species Haliotis rubra. The sequence goes on from NW_025767501.1 coordinate 1,496,781, forward strand.
ACCTCATGAGTCAGGATAAGTATAAAATATCAATTTTACTCTAAAAAAATTACATATTTTTCCTTATCCTGACTCATGCTCTTTTGCTTGTAGAATCCTACGGAACGGAGGAGGGAGTAATAGAATACTTTGGATTTATAATTAGTGATTTTGTATAAATATAACTGTAATAACCGGTATGGGAACTTCATGAAGGCATTGACTTAGGATATTTCCTGTATATAAACCATAGGTTATATAATGCCATAAATGGGTATTACATTGATATATACTGAAAAACCATTACATATATTATATATATATATATAAGTGACTCTGATAGAGTCGCTGTACAACTAAACATAATGTCAATATATACTTAGGGGTGAATAACCTAAGCTAAATATATACATAGCTCTAGAACTCCTTAGAGTTATAAGCTAGCTAAATTATGTATACATATTAAACTTGTGATGATAATATTTAACGCCTACGAGGGACTGTCAGCTGTTGAGCGAGGACCAAAGGGCCGAAATGGTGAATGCCAGAGACATCTTCTGTGGTGATGTCTCTCAGGTAGTGATTCGCAAACACCATGTTCGATTTCCAAAAGCATCCTTCCATAATTGTGTTCAAAGAACAGTTACCGTGCAGGGCGAGGGTGGAAGCCAGTGCCCTAATCTCATGCGGATTTGATGCTGTTGGTGGGTCCAAGCCTGCTGCCTTGTAGGCGCGAAGTATGACAGTCCTTATCCAAATAGATATGGTGGTACGCGAGACTTCTGTTTGATTCGTTGGCGATAAGGGGATGAATAATCTTTTGAGAAATCTTCGCCTTGTTTTGGATCGTCGTAAGTAAACTTTGAGAGCTCTGACTGGACACAGTGATAAGACTTGTGTATCTTGTGATCCGAGAATCGAGGATAGCGCTGGTACATGGAATAACCTGTCTGGTTGACCTGGTAGTTGATTTTTGGTGATGAAATCCCATCTTAATCCTAGGTGCGCTATGTTTTGATTGTCATCAAACTGTATCCTCTCGTAATCCAGAGCGTGAATTTCAGATATTCTTGCTGCCGTGGCTAGAGATAGTAGAAATAGTGTTTTCTGTGAGAGAAATTCAAAGTTTGTCGATTCCAAAGGTTCATAGGCCTCACTAGTGAGGTGTTGTAACACTATATTCAGATCCCAAGCTGGGGGCGTGGAACTTCCGCTTTTGGTCCTCCAATCGGAAAGCACGTAGTAAGGCCAGTAACTCTAGAGATTTTGTCAGCTTGACACCCGTTCTCATAGTGATCACAGAGCTAAGCTGCAAGATATGTTGATATCGTCCGAACCTCTTAAATGTTTGTTTTGCCACAGGTAACACAAATAGTCTGCCACTTGAGGATGTGAAGCATCTCTCGCTGTAAATCCTTTATTAGCTGCATAATTTTCAAACTGTGACACTTGTCGCCGCATTGCAAGTTCACGAGTCGAAAGTGTCGTGAAAGGCGCGTGACCGCTTTTGCAGCCCTGGCAGAATATCCTCTCTTGTTTAAACACATTTGTATACAGTCCATAATGAAGTTGGTAAACTTCTGGGTTTCCGTGCACCTGTTTCGTGTGTGGATGTATTAACAGGTTTGAGCTTGGGTAGCTCTAATACTGGTTGACCGATTTCTTGAATTAGAATGGGAAACCATACTCTGGCTGGCCAGTAGGGCTGACCATACAGAGAGTTGTAGACTCTGTGTTTGTTTGATTTTCTGTAATACTTGAGGTATTATTGCTGGCGCGGAACGCTGCACGCCGTTGAGGCCTTCCATGATATACTTAGAATCCGCTTCCCAAGCTTGTGGATCTGGGATTGGTGACACGAATGTCGGTAGCTGATTGTTGAATCTTGTGGCTTAATAGATCTATTAGCGGCTTCTAACGGCTTGATTATCTGTGCAAATATTTCCGTATTGAGCATCCATTCTGTCGGGTGATGGTAGATGAGGCCGAGAGAGCGTCTGCTAGTACATTTCTGGCTCCCCGAATGTGAACTGCTCTGATCTGTAGATTTAGATCGTGGGTTGATCGAATAGTTGAAAGCTTAAGTTCAAAAGGTTCAGTGATCTCGCTTGAGCCTTGCTTGTTCACGAGAACGCCACTGTGGAATTGTCGGTATGAATCATAAGGTGCGCATTTTGTAGAAATGCGCCCAATGTAGAATGGCGCTGATTACAGCTTTCATCTCTAGGATGTTTATATGGAGTTTGCTTTCTTGTTGGTTCCATAATCCCGATGTCGCCTGGTTGGCTTAGATGAGCTCCCCAACCTTGAAGTGACGCGTCCACATATAGATGGGTTTTGAATTCCTGCTCTGCTAAACAAATCCCTTCGCAGACATTCGATTTCTTTGTCCACCATAGTAGATGAGGTCTGAGATGTTTCGGTAGACTGAATGGCTGTAAATCGTCGAGATGTGCATTGATGAAGACCTGTAAGGGACGTAACTGTAACCTGCCTCTGACTGTCATGTCTTGGGCTGATGTGAGGAGACCTAGGAGGCTCTGCCATTGTCGAAGTGGTAACGGAGAGAGTAGAGCTGGTGGAATGGTCTGTTGGATCTTGATCCAACGGTCTTCTGGTACGACGATACGGTTGAGATTTGTGATAAATCGAATGCCTAGGAACTGTAGGTCTTGTGACGGTACTAGGTCCGACTTGAGTAAGTTTACTAACCATCCTAGCTGTGTTAGTAGCTTTATGATGTAGTTTAACTGTAGTTTGAGATGCTGTGGATCTTGATCTACTTGTATCCCGTCGTCGAGGTAAAACGCTTTCGTAGCCCTTGATGATGAAGATAGGTGAAAATCGGTTTCGCTATCCTCATGAAAAGCCAGGGGCTGATGATATTCGAATGGGAGCACTTTCCACTGGTAATGTTGCCCGCCTAAAGTAAACCGTGAGTATTTCCTGGCTTTGGAGTGTATCGGGATGTGCAGGTAAGCGTCCTGTAGATCGATACTGCCCATGTAGTCCATGGGGCGAATCAACTGCCGTAACTGAGGTAAATGTATCATGCGGAACTTCGGAGGTTTGCGTAGATAGTTCTTGTTGAAAAAGCTCATGTTGTAGATGAGTCTGTATTTCTCCTTGGAGTTTTCTTGGGAACTAGGAAAACTGGGGGAGTAGAAACCTGGTTCTATGTTGTCTTGGTCTAGTACTTCTATGGCCTGCTTTATTAGGAGTGATGTAACAGCCTCTCTTAACTTCGGTAGTTGTTGTGCCTGTAAGTCGAACTTGTGAGGGTTGACTGTCAGCGGAGGCTTGGCCTTTAGTGGGATCACGAAATCCGCGGATCTAAGAATGTTGGAGACATAAGGGTCTTGTAACATTCCCCAGTTTTCCCAGTATAGTTGGAGGCGCCCACCCACTTGAGATGGTTGTACTGGAACGGCTGGGGTGGAAGACTCCAGTCGTTCGGAACCTGTCTTTCAGCGCTTATAGTTCTTGGAAACCTCTGGGTGTCCTGCCTCTTCCTGATCCTCCTCTATAGTTGCCGAATGGGCTAACCTAAAAGAATCTTTTCCTCTAGAGCTGGCTATCTTCCTGTCTCGCGCTCTCTGTAGACCCGCGAATTTAGATCTTCCTGAGTATCTTTGTGATGTCTGTCGAATGACGCTGGCTAGTGTGTCCATCGATTTAATCATAAGGACTTCTCTGGAATCCTTAGTGACTTCCTTTGGAAACTTTGTCTATTTCTCCGTTAAAGATGGATGTTGAAGACCACGGGCTGTATACAGTGGGGCTGTAAAGTTCTCACCCCAGTTGCAGGAAGCTTAGGAGGCCTTGACGACGAGCTAAGGTCAGTGCTGCTGAAATAGATGTAAGATGATCTGTTAGGAACTGCTGGTCTTTCTTTGCATAAGTAAGGCAGAATAAATCATTCTATCATCCTCAGAAGTCGATCAACAAATCTGGTGATAAGAGTCTCATTGATCGCTCTAGATCTATTTAAACCAAAAACATACGCCTAGGCCATGGTTTCTATCTGGACTAACTTATGATCATCAATCTTGTAATTTTGTACTTGACGTCGTTGATCAACTTATAGTTCTCATCGATGTCTTGAGCTTTGAAGAAGGGTCCATGTTATGCGTGGAGAACTTCTTGGCATGAAAGTTTGGTAGATGTGGTGTCTTAACTTTCGTGGCTTTGTGGAATGCTGCATCTAGATTCTGTGGGACTGCTGTAATCGGGTCGATCGGGTGGTAGTGTGATAGCATCTGCATCGCCTTCTTTCATCAGATATGTCTGCCATACACATTGCCATTTTAGATGGTGATGAGAGATCTAGGTTATTGACCATCCAATACCGTATCTCAGCATCGGAGAAAATAACTCCTCCATCATCCTCTATACCATCATCATTGATGAGAGGTTGGTGCTGCTCTGGACTGCATGCTTCTGTCTCTATGTCCGGCAATGCTTGTGCAGCTCTGTATGGTGACCTGTAAGGTGATCTAAGTGGTGATGAACGAGGAGGAGATCGTCTAGGTGATCTACGTCTATGGGTTGATCTTCTCGGTGACCTGTGAGGAGAACGTTGATAGCTTCGCGAAGCTCTTGTGTAGTCCCTCGATGTCCTTCTAGATGATGATGATCTGGATTCAGCTGCCCTTCGGGAATGCCTTCGCGAAGCTTCCTCTGCGTCCGGTCCGGGGGAATTACGAAGGCTGTACATCTAGGTCCTTCGTGGAGGTGGTCCGTGCCTTCCTTCGCGAAGGTGACATCGTCCTGGCTGCTACGTTGACGGGGGGTGCCTCTGGGGTGCTGTCTACGTTGGAGCTTTGAGCTGGAGCCCTTTGCTTCGGTCCTTGCTTCTGCAGTCTATATCAGTCTTCCATCATCGTCATAATTTGCTGCATCAGGTCATCAGGGATGGTCTGCGACGATGTCGTCTGAGCCTTCTCTGCGGTGTTAATGATGGGGTCCACAGCAATAACGTCTGACATCAGTGTAGAGGCATCAGGCTGCATGGAGATCTCTGCTGAAGTCACTGTCGCTGACACCGGTCGCTTCTTGTGCCGTATGTCGGGGATGATAATCGGCTGGTCATCGTAGAGGCCCATTTCTTCGGCTGGAACGATCTCGGCTGAGAAAGTTCTCGCTGTCTTCGTAGACTTTCCTTTGGATGTCGACGCTGCCCTGGGGGTACGAAGTCTGCGTTGAGAAGACGTCGAGGCCCTCTTGGACTTTAGCTGCGATGACGGGATGTCTGGGGAGGCCGGTCGCTTCTTAGAGGTGACGGACTGCGTCCCACGTCCCTCTTCCGATGGGGTCTCTAGCAGAACACCAGACGGTAGGGGGTCGATCGCCAGCAGCTGACTAGATGGAGTATCTGGAGTATCAGCCATATTTAGCCCTTGTTTGCGTGACCTATCTGCAGCACGTCTTAAGATGCAAAGATAATATTTATTAAATGCAGAATTAGATAAATTAATGCAATAACTGCAACGTGAATCAAACGCACACGGCGTAGAACAATTAGGGCATATAACATGCGGATCTGAGGCAGAAAAACGTAATCTACAAATAGTACAGATTTTCATCAACGTAATACTAGCTGAACAATCACGAATACACGTGAATAAACAGTAGAAATACGATAAATAATCAATACAAATTACTGAAGGATACTAGCTATACCTCTATAGTAAACTATAAGAGGTAATAAACTAAGAAATATCAAAGGATATGTTGTGTAAGGAGACACAGGCTCTCGCATCCTGCTCACTGGGCGAAGAAGGAGAGAGTGAAGCACGAGGTATAAGGTGGCGACACCTTTCCCACCAGAGGGATTAAAGGGGAGCAACTCGTGGTGAGTACTAATTAGTGATTTTACATTGAAGGGAGCTTCAATTAAGGAGATACAAGTGTTTCCACTATGTTCGCAAGAAGAAGAAGACAAGCAAAAGAGCATGAGTCAGGATAAGGAAAAATAAGTATCTTCTTTCAACATCTTTTGAAATAATGCAGTCATGACAAAATCACTGACCTCTCTTCTTGACCACCAAGGTGGTTGTATGGTTGTGAGAGGCTGAATATCTAATGATAAAAAGGCTACTGGACTCAAAACCTTGAACTTGTTTTTTTGGCTGTTGAATTATTTACTTCAAACAATCATGCAGCTTCTAGCAATATTCCAGCAATATCTCGGCGGGGGACACCAGAAATGGGCTTCGCACACTGTAAATGACCATAAGAAGTATCAGCACTCAGTCAAAGTGCAAAGATCAAACCAAGGAAAAAACAATACCACAAAATAGGGAAGCTTCATGTTGGACAATAACTAGGTTTTTCAATATTGCTGCTGGGTAGCCATGTTTATAAATGGATCAACATTTCCTCATAATCATAACATATATCTTGCCCCACCCACAACAACACATGTACCAAATTTCATGACATTTACAAACAAAATGGCTGACTTAGGGCACAAGAAGTTTCAGCTTTCAGTTTAGCAAAGAAAAGTAAAAAAGGTCACAACCATCAAAAACAGCACACATAAATTAAGCCCCATTACACACTATCAAATTTCATTTGTTTGTACACAAATAAATACAGGTAAATGCCTGGGATAGATGGGTTTTTAATATGGCTGCCGTGGTGGACATACTCAAACTTGGGTTCTGCTAGAACAAACTGGAGGGTCATCATGGGTTCATTTCGGTTTCACATATGCATTTCATCAAGTGAAGGCATAAGGCAACATCGCGTGATTGTTTTGTCTGCAGGAAAATACCATCAAGTAAGAAAGTGTCTTTGGTACTGTGGTGAGGTAAACTGGGATGAGATCCTAATAAATCAGTTGTTATGGCCATACATACAATTGTTAATTCATAAATTCAGCACCACAACTCTCACGAGGACGTTCTCCTTATAAGTATTTTAACCCTCATCAACAACAAAAAAACTGCTACCACCTTTCCCATGTGTATACTGACCAGTCCATCCTGCTCCCAATAACATCCAACCAATCCCCAACTGTGGACCAGCGATACTACCAGTAATCTGTGTTTGACTGTCCAACATACAGTTACATGATTACTCATGACAAACTCCCTCAGACAGAAGCCTTTTTTACAATGCTATTATGCATTTGGATCCCGAACATTGCAAAAAGTCAAGAAATGTTTCCAGTGAACATGGTGTACATGAACAAACATATATCACATGAGTGGTTCCTGAATTCAAACTAAACTATAAATCCAATACTTAATAAGGTCAATATTTGATCGCCATATATAAAATTACATCATCTATTATTATGTTTCTTAAATGTGTTGCAAACGCCTACTCAACATAGAAATAAAACACAGTATGGTTTCTGACTTACTCATACTCGTCAATTCTGTTTATGTATTGGGTTGGAATACTAATGAAGTATTATATATAAGGGTACGAAATCTAATTACAAGTTCATGGAATACTTTGTCAGCTGGGTATTGCTCATCTCAGCCAGGCTAATTATGATAATGATTGTTAGTTATCATATTAACATACTCACGGAAATGATTCAGGGAGAACATGAAATACAAGTGTTTCTTTTCTTATTTCCAGATTTTCACCCACACAGAGATTTTAAGCATGACAAGAAACCCGGAAACAAGTATAGGAACACTTGCACTTTTGTGTGTTCCTTTATTCTTTTTCCATGAGAATATTATCAAAATACATCACTATCTGACATGAATGGCAGGCCAATGATGCAGAAGTTTAGCTGGTCAGTACTGTCATACCTTGCTGAGAACAGAGTGTGTTAGGTATAACCCATCAAAAGTATATCCTATCACTGTGTAACATCTTAGTCCCCTGAGTGATGTAGCTTGAACACATGTAATGCCTTGGTTGAAGCCCACTATCATGCAGACACACCAAAGCAGGACAATAAGAGGCCAATCTGGGATTTAAACCCAAAACAAATGGGAGCAACAGTAGGTGTGGTCCACTAGACCTTATGATGTGTGATGCCACTTGGCAATCCAGGTAGAGAATAGATTATACTAGAGATTATGCTTATACAGTCAAACCCTGGTGTCTTCAGCTCCTGGGGACCTGAGAAACAGTTTCACTTATCTTGAATTTGGCACTTTAGATTAAATATTACCATGAAACAGAAGCAAATGGATTACAAAGTGCATATTATGCAAATAGCTTTTGTACAATGATGATGATCACAGATCACAGACCACAGATTGTCGGATATGTGTATAGACCATTCTACTTGACCATTACACTTGCTACAGACTTGTGTGTATTCAAAATCTAATTGAATTAAATGTAGAGGATAAGTTTAATATTGAGTTCAAGACAACCAGGAATTCTATACATCCGGGCTAAAACAGTTGCACATATATTAAAAACTTCTCTGGACAGGACTGTGAATTTGACACACCAGGGGAATTGACACACCAGGGGATTTTGACACACCTGAATTCTGTACAAGGTCTGACTGTACTTGAATTAGTGAAGGGAATGTAGTCACATGATCACAGATATTCAGCAAACCTACCACTAAAACAGTAATAACAATATAAAACACTGTTCAATCATTATGTATTTTCTAAGATTTTGTCCTGAGATTATGTTTAATTCTCATTCACAAGAAATTTAGAACAATAATCAATATAAAAAATATTACATTTCACATCCATGTCATAAAGTTTTAATATTATTATCAATTATTCAAATATGACAAGTGTTTCAACTGAAGTGGAGAAAATGAGAAAATGACTTTAAATATGAGAAAATATATATAGCTGATCATGATTATTGGGAGCCCTGATATCAAAGAGATGAATCGTGATCTAGGGGAAAATAAACACTTTTGTTCAGAATCCAACTACAGTCTAAACAGATTCTTTAGCATTGTCAGGTTTGCTTGGATCCTCAATCACCTCATTCCTTGCTTTATTTATGATTGGATTTTGAGCGTAAAGATAGATGGCAGCACTAACTACAAAAATAGCTACCACTGTGTATACATCTACTGGAATGTTGAAAATAAACCAACATAAAATAGCAGTGAACATGATTTCTAAGGCACTTGCAAATGTTTTCAAAATACAATTCAATGATCGAAGAAACAAACTTGTGACAATGCCACAAGCAGCAGCATTGAACACGATTGCTATAACACCTGGCCGTGAAAATATGGCAATGACACTTGACACTGAAAAAGCACTTGCTAGGTCCCCTCGGAAACCAAGCATGAAGATGTTGCATATGATAGAGTCTACGTACATGAAAATGTTCTGCATCATAAGATGCACATCACAGCCTTTGTCCTTGAGAAGGTATTCATTATACACTCCCGCAAACACGGAACAGAAAACCTGTAGCAAGATGAAGAGCAGATGGATGTCAAACAGTTTGTCAAAGCTGAGGAACGATGTGCCACCCTCTGTGCTGGGAGATTCTGTGGAATTGGTTTTGGTGCCACCGCTGTGGTGGTTCAGTTCCTTTATAATGCATCCAATTGTGAGGAGAATTAGAGACGCCCATTGAATTCGACTCAGCTGTTTTCGGAAAAGAATCTGGTGAAAAAAAAAGGAAAAACAAATGAGAATGGTGTAAAGGTCCATGGTATTGTCAAATGTAGGAAATGAGTAACAACATTTCTTTTCAATTCTTTTCCAAACAAACAAAAACAAAGCCATGCAACTATTGCCATACATTGAAAAAAACGTGATGACCAAGACTCACCTGGAAGAAAACACCTGTGATGACCAAGAATCACCTGGAAGAAAACCCTGTGATGACCAAGACTCACCTGATACAAAACACCTGTGATGATCAAGACTCACCTGGAAGAAAACCCTGTGATGACCAAGACTTACCTGGAAGAAAACCCCTGTGATGACCAAGACTCACTAGGGAGAAAACCCTGTGATGACCAAGACTCACCTGGAAGAAAACCCCTATGACAACCAAGACTCACCTGGAAGAAAACCCCTGTGACAACCAAGACTCACCTGGAAGAAACCCCTGTGATGACCAAGACTCACCTGGAAGAAAACACCTGTGATGACCAAGACTCACCTGGAAGAAAACCCTGTGATGACCAAGACTCACTAGGGAGAAAACCCCTGTGACAACCAAGACTCACCTGGAAGAAAACCCTGTGATGACCAAGACTCACCTGGAAGAAAACCCCTGTGATGACCAAGACTCACCTGGAAGAAACCCTGTGATGACCAAGACTCACCTGATACAAAACACCTTTGATGACCAAGACTCACCTGGAAGAAAACCCTGTGATGACCAAGACTCACTGGGGAGAAAACCCCTGTGACAACCAAGACTCACCTGGAAGAAAACCCCTGTGATGACCAAGACTCACCTGATAGAAAACCCCTGTGATGACCAAGAGTCACCTGGAAGAAGACATGTGATGACCAAGACTCACCTGATAGAAACACCCTGTGACAACCAAGAGTCACCTGATAGAAAACCCCTGTGATGACCAAGACTCACCTGATAGAAAACCCCTGTGATGACCAAGACTCACCTGATAGAAAACCCCTGTGACAACCAAGACTCACCTGATAGAATACCCCTGTGACAACCAAGACTCACCTGGAAGAATACCCCTGTGATGACAACTCTGAACTGTAGAAGCAGGTAATATGTGGTTGGGTCATATGCTGCAAGGTTCACAAACTGAAGGTTGTTGTACAGACAGTAGAGAAACGCTGGCATGAAGTACAGTCCTAAAACTGTGGAACAAACACAACAATGGTCATTGTTGATTCTACATGTCATTAAACAAATTGCAGTAAAATCATGAAAACATTGTAGGACATGTGGCCTATATAATATATTTCATGAGAAAATTGGCAACAAGAAAATAGTATATTGTCTCTCCAATCATAAGACTTGCTGTTTGTGATGACAAGCTGTTAAAAGCCAAGTTGGATGCATAGAACTTCAACTAGTAAGTAGATATTTGTATCCTGGTACCATCAAACCCCACTTAACAAGAATAGATTGCATTAATAACAGGAATTCAGGATAACATCACATGCATGGGTGTTTGTATCCCACACATCTTGTTAATCCCAAAATGACAAAAGGAGTTGTATTTCAAACATGACTGTTTAAGATGTTCACCCCAATTTGTGCCCATCCAGTACTCCACCTACCCTGCCTGTGTTTGATGACATCAGCCTTCAAGGTAGCACAGGAGTGGCTGCAAACACACACAAATCATGTCACTCATTCGATCCGCAACAATTGCTAATAACTCAGTATATTTTCATCACAAAACCACAGAAAAGACATCATCCGGTTTGTTTACAATTCCATTATACATGTCATGACCATGTGGCTTTTTGCGTGATGCCTCGTCATTTTTTTTAATCATATCATAACCATAATTATATATGTGGTATAACTTACTCCTTGAGATACAGGATGAGGGATGTGATCAGCTTGACACACTCAGTCAGGAGAACTACTGTCACGGTGTTGTACTTGTAAGTGTTACTGGAAGTCTTCGATGCAGTCACCAGAATTGCTGAAATGTACCACAGAAAAGACATTGATTATTAACACATTCAACTCAGTGTTTTAGCCAAATATTGGCTCATGGACTTCTTGACTGACAAACGTCTTGTTTACAACCCCAAGGACTTAATTCTTAACCATGCTCCAAGGCTGTCGTGAATGCTGAGTACACAGATATATAGTAATTCTATCCTTCGAAGAGGCAAGTCAAGATATGCGGACAGGACCCCAGTCTGTTATTTATTATTTTTTAAAAGAAATTATCATTTAAACTATTAATATTTACCTTAGAGACTTGTGCAAGTTTACTTCTTGCCCACCAATTTAGGTAATCATAGAAAAAAACAGACCTGGTGGAAGGAAAAATTTATTATTTCCTGACATGGTTGAATTTCCTGACCTAAAACATAGAATAGAGAAAATACCAGATTCAAAATACACATCTTGGGATTATCAGCTGAGACGCCTCAGTCTCATGATGTCTCATGTATTTAACCCCCTTGATGCCGAGTTTTTTTTCAGACGCACATTTTCATACGCTTTGAAAAGTGAACGTTGTGCGAGAATTGCGCTCGTGTGGTCCTGGATCTACGTACGGCTATAAAATTAGAAATGTAGAATATTAAATTTCCTATCCGTTGGTATAAATATAACTGCAACTACCTTGGCGGTTTGAGAAATAGACCTTGATAAATGTTGTCCAAATTTTTGTTATGCGTTTAAAAACAGTAAATTTCTCCGCTTTTTATTGCGCACCGATAAAAGCACTGTGCTACGAATTTTTTAATGTGGCATCTTTACGGAATGTGTGAGCGAAGAAAATACAGCCTGATATCTGAAGGACATAAGTGTATATAAATTGGGTTTATGTGCTTGTGCATAACTTTATACGCTCAACATTAAAAATGACTCGTAATAAATGTCAAAAATGGATTTTCTTCTATGACGTCAAACGACGTCAGAGAGGCCATACACGTATAATGATAAGGGGGCATAACTCCGTTATGTGTAACACTAGGTCAATGTAACTCAGATCACGTGGACAGAATTTGTTGTGGATACGGACGCTATATTTTCGTTATTTTATGTTCATGGTGAACCAAACTATTCCAATTCAAAGTTCCCCAATGTGAACGGATGCGCTTTGGTAGTTTCACAATTTATAAGAAAAGATGTCAACGTATTATATGTGAAAGCACGTAATAGCGATTTAAATGGCCCTATCCGATATATAAGTTAGTTCTTAGATTCCCATATCCTCCTGTTTGTGTAGATGTAATTTGACTTATTTTGCATTACCAGAGTACTAGCCATATCTTCAAATGTAACAACATTTTAGTTGACGTCATTGCTTGTTTTATGCATTTTGCGACGTCGGAAAAGGACGACATTGGTATGCTGATTAGTATATATGTCACTTAATTTCCATTAATTGTATAAAAGGTCTAGACTTCTATGTTAGAATTTAACACTCTTTGGACAAAACATAAAAATACTGATTTTTCTTTTTAAATAGTGTCCTGAATATATCAACAATTAGACGGTTTGACAGTGTATCTTTTTGTGAACAACACGCGTACCTGTTTGGTATCAATTTAACGTAAATAAAAATAAATATTTCACAACACCCGAATATTTTGTTTGGGATAAGAATTTTGTTTGTTTATGATTATGTCGCTATTTCTCTTCATACGTATGCAATGAAAGATGCAAAAAGATAGCTTTTTATATGTGGAACTATATATTAGAATATGGATGTAAGATTTGTCCGAATTAACACATGAGATGGTATATATATTTTTCAACAATTTTCCTATAAATGTAGTTAGAGTTTGATATCCTGTCATCACAATATTATTTAATCGAATATGAATTGAATATATTATCGAAAACAATGATAGAGAATAATAAAACGTTTCAACAAACGCGCACCTTGCCGATCAATATGCATAATTCTTTTGTCTATAAAACGACACAAAATTATGCAATGAACAAGACCATTCCTTTAAATATGTGTGCATATACATTTCATACCATATATAAATCATTGTCATTATCAGTTTTACATATAAGGTTGAATTAAATCAACTTTCATTAACCTGTTCATATGAAATTGCAATATTAGTAAAAAAAAAATGAATATTGTACATCATAGGAACTAAAGTAGTTGCAGTTATTGCTACGTTTGATCTTCTAACACTTGTGTAAAGGTTTCGAATATGGTGTATTGCACTAAATATGTCAATTTCTTATGTAAATATGATTCAAACAATCAAAAAGTCTCAAAGAATAAAACACCGTAAACCCTAGATGCACGTATGATATGATATTGAACAAGGTTAAATGTAGATACTGAAGTCAGTTTCATGAAAAAGTATCTGAACTTATACGCAAAATATACACCATAATACTGACAGTGTAATCGGAAGGATATGGCGATTGTGTTTACTCTTGTTCAACCGACCTTCACCTCAAAGAAATTGCCTAATATGTAGAACAATGTTGACGTATGACATCACTAACGCTGACCGATTTCTTACAAAATGGCGGCTTTGCTGACAAGGGTACACAGGATTTTGCGAGGACCCTTCCATTGATTCAGGACCCGTGAAGATCCGGGGTAGAATAGGTCTTCAGCAACCCATGTGCTTGCCATAAAAAGCGACTATGCTTGTCGTAAAAGGCGACTAACGGGATCGGGTGGTCAGTTTCGCTGACTTGGTTGACACATGTCATCGGTTCCCAATTGCGCAGATCGATGCTCATGCTGTTGATCACTGGATTGTCTGGTCCAGACTCGATTATTTACAGACTGCCGCCGTATAGCTGGGATATTGCTGAGTGCGGTGTAAAACTAAACTCACTCACTCACTCCATTGATTCAGGGATCGTTTGTACATAAATATGACATGTAAGTAATCAGAATGATTCTGACTATCTGTGTATTGTTATATGTTTTTATCATTTTCACTATAAGTAAGAGAAAAGGCCAGAAATGCAGATAATTACCGTTGTCGTTCTCCGTGATTTGGCGTCAGTCATGGCGTCACGCTGCACGGAAACTTTGACAATTTCTTATGAATTATCAAATCATTGCATTGTATCTATTTATAATTTCCTATTTCTTGCTACGATACTCTTTCCATGCATATTCCAAAGGTATTGAGCAATTACAAGCAATGAATAGACGGATGAATGTTGAAAATTTTCAGAAAATGCTACGCAGTGTAAAATCGGAATTTGGCTTTGTTTACATTTCAGACTAACGCAGTCTTTCAAGCACAGCGTTCGTTTTCACACCCAATATGTTTCGTCTCATTTTATCTAGACAGTTATCATTGGTGACACAGACCAGTTGCAATTTGATTCTAAAATGTATGGGGAATTCAGTGATGCATTTTTCGAAGCTGAATATGAAATATATGCGGATGTAATAGGGCGTCTCAATACCGGCCTCGCGAAGCGTGATTTTGTAAACACTATCCAATATGGCGGAAAGCGCTCTACGGTGTTCGTGTAAGTGCATTTTCGAAAACATCCCAACAGATTCTAGATTCATCGGCAACGTTTCAGAATTATAATTAGCAATTTCATGTAAAACCGATATCAGTGATCATAAATATGTTATTTTTGAAATTCAATACTCCCAGTAATTATCCGATTTTCACATTTCAAAACATACAGCAAATAACGCTGTGAATCGCGATTTTGTACTGTGTCAAAAATGGCGACATTATTCGATGAAGCCAATTTTGAAGGTCATTTTCAGCACTTGAGCTTTGTCTAAAATACTAGTGGGCGTTATCAAGAAACAGGAAATTTCCCCGCAGAATTCGAAACTGTGAAGTGTATTTGTGTGCGTGGGATATTTTGATTTTTATTGGACTTGAAATTGAGGGTTGAAGGGGAAGGACATATATGTCCCTGTGGCATCCAGGGGGTTAATGCTCATACCTTTGATTTGTCATAGCTATGGCCTTGAACAAAATAAAAGTTTGTGTTGTTTCAGAAGTGACTGAAAAGAGCAGTGATTGAAATTGTGTAGCTTTGGTGATTCTAGTTTGTATACAAAGTGGTACTCGAAGGTGTTTCTTCTTTTGTCTACGGTTGGGCACTACCTAAAATTGATAGTTTACATACCCCCTGATACCAGGCCAACACTGCTTACTTTACCAATCTTTACATGCCTGGTCTTGTGCCTTGACTGTCAGTCATCATTAGAAACAAGCTAGGGCTACTATGTCAGTATATAGTTGTAGGGTCTACATTTTGTTTTCAATCCTGGATCCTGTGTCCATGGCTGAACCTGGGTCCAGTCTGAGGACACCCAGAGACCGAGGGAGGTCTTAGATTTAGTCCAGTGGTGGAATTAACTACCCACAACACAAAACCTGGGTTACAAGATTACTGAAATAATGTAACTGAATGTGGTATTAGTAGTAATATTTTGATTGTGTTAGCAGTTTGTGTACCAGGTGAACACCATATAGTGACCACAGGCCAGTTGGGTTGTCTTCTGTTTGTGGTCCAGTTGGATGGTAGTTCAGGGACCCTGTTATCATAATTATTCAACCCTTAACATTAAAAGCTTTCATCTTTGGACCTTTTAATGGGCATGTTTGAACGAAAATAAACCTTTTTGTCTTGCTTTTAAAAGAAAAAAGAGTATTTATCTAATAGTTAATAGAATAGTAGAGGTATCACAAGCAAACAACTCTTACAGTTTTTACATTATACAGACTGAGATTCATCTTTTGCATATTTACTGAGAGTTCTATGAAGATAATCATGATAATAAGCACACCATGGCTTATGTGCCTTACAATATGACGTCACTGGTGCCGGGCAATCAGCTGGTTTTGCATACTGCTCTGTTAGCACTATGACGACCTTGTAGTTACAAAAACGTATACATTGTTACAAAATTCTTATTTCTGAGAACAATGCAACCAAATTGTCTAATCTTCAGCCTGATTTGATTGTCTATCCAGGAAATCTTTCAGCAAATCCAAAACGCTCTTGCAGTTTATGTGCCAAGTTACTTTTCTACATCAATTAAAAAATACAGATCTCTCACTTTGATGTCTAAACTATATTGGAAATATTCCCTTTTCTGTGATATCATATCCATTTACTGTCTCAAAAGGCAAAATTACTGAAAATTAGTTGCATAATAAACCTCACATATGCCTGTTTAGCTTTGAAAACGGAGGACTCATAATGGCATAACATTTCAACCCATTCAGTGTTCTACTTTCAATGTTAGAGTGAGTGAGTTTGGTTTTAGGGGGGGGGGGGAGAAGAAAGAGAAACACCAGAAATGGGCTTCACACATCGTACAATGTTGGGAATCGAACCCGGGTCTTCCGCGTGACGAGCGGACGCTTCAACCACTAGGCTACCCCTCCACCCCTTCAATGTTGGAAAAGTAAGTATATATTTAATTCTAAAATGCCATGATTTTTTCCTGCACACTTCCGTGTTAATCCTTAAAGATCCTGGGACTCCCTTCAGTTTGTAACCATGGTAACACGGTAACATGGTTATTTTAAAATGACATGTTGTATACTGCATCAAATTTTACAGTTTCAGAAAACCTTAACAAACCTGTCCTGTACATTGTAAAACACATACAGGTAAGTAGACAATAGTGGAATACAAAGAATTACAGACACATGATATGCAGCAATTTACATGTTCAAACCTGTGACTTTATCCTTCACATACGACCCAATATACAACGCAATATATGACACAATGCACAACACAATATACAACACAAAGGGTCCCCCGGGTGAAGAACATGTGTAAACAAGGTAGCTTTGGAATTGCCATGATAACCTCTGTATGGTTAGGTCAATGGCAGATCAGACTGATTTTACATGTCTTAATGAAAAACCCAACAACTGAGATAACCTCTGTATCTAGTCTGTCATACAGACCCTGAAACTACTATATCCAAGAAAGCCCATGCAAGTCTAGAATATGGGACAAGTCCAGATAGAGACTAGGGCTGTGCAATATTACCGGTTATACCCCACTTCCGGTCTCGTTGCCATTGTTTCCTTTGTTAAAAGTGTAGGTGTATTGACCGGTACACCTGTCAAAAGTGTAGGTGTATCAATGATACACCTACACTTTTTCACTAGGGTATACCGAAGCAATAAAGACACAACAAACGGCGAAATATAATTTTATTTCAATGGACTCACATTGAGATTTCGATTGTTTCAAAATCTTCCTTATCATCCAGGTCGAAATGTGACGCTAACGAACTGTCAATTTGAGAAAGAAAATCCTCTGTCTACTCTTCAGCATCCATGGCCGACGAACTTGTGATCTTCCAAATGTTTTCTATGCCACATGCCAGTCAGAGAATGCATGCGCATTGGTCTGCCCATACAAATGTCAATTGACCGTAATATTACGCATATTTGGGGCTACTTGAAATCATTCTCACGCCCGAACTGGTTTTTAAAATCGTGGTGAAATCGTGCAAGCCCATGCATGCACGTGCAATCGACTGCTTATAGTCTGTTTGCAGTGAAAACATACCGATGAATATCACTTAAAAAAAGTAAATCAAATAAAGTGAAACTAAGATTGCAAATCCCCATAATTTTATCTTGCCTATTGAACATTTAAATCTCAGAATTATATTCAGCTTAGGATAAGAGTTGTTTAACAAACGATCATAGTTTCAAAGCGCTGTTATTGGTTTGTATTACAAGGGGGTATGCGCATTAAATGAAACACCGAGAACATGTAGATTTGGTCGAAGTTAACGCTCATTACGTACCGCACGGGCATTTGTTTCACTGTTCCAACTACTGCGCTTACCCCCTTAAAATTGTAATACAAACCAATAATATTGATTTGAAACTATGATCATTTGTTAAACAAATTTTATTCTAAGTTGAATATAATTCTGAGATGTTCATTTGGCAAGGTCAAATTATAAGATTCGCAATCTTAATTTCACTTTTTTTGTTTAAATTGAAATTGATCGGTACGTTTTCACTGCAAACAGACTATAGACGCGGGACATTTGAGGGTCTTAACCAGTGGGCTAAAAATAAATGAAACAGATGGAAAACAAGTACATTTTTTGTCATTCTTAGAACATAAAGTGTTATAGTAAACTCGTAACTCGACCAGAAGTGAGGTATAAGTCAGATGTACCCATACTTCCGAGGTGTGTCGCTCAATACCCCTTCTGTTTGAGTCGTGTGGTCTCCTCGGCTAGCGCCTTGGAGGCCACATGACTCAAACAGTAGGGGTATTGAGCGACACACCTCGGAAAGTGTGGGTATATCTAATACTAAACCGGTATATACTAGTACAGTATCTGGCGATACGATTATCACGATATGGTTCAGATTCTGCAATATATTTGGTCATCCACTGTTAGCTTCCGTTGAATTATCTGCTCTTGATTTGCATGGCAGAAACAATGTGCTATAAAAGTGCCAAATATACCTATATCTCTGTTGGTTTCATGTATAATTTTACAAGTGGAAGTGTCATTACAAGTGGCTCCAAAAGTACCAAATGTTCTACCAAATGCTTTACATTTTGTGATTTTGAATGGTTTCATTTGGAGGAATTAAGTGGCCTGAAATGGGCCAGTTTTTTATTTGGACTTACAGTTGAGTCTCTGGCTCTGAGTGACAATTTCACAATTCACAGTATTTTGGTATTTTCGTTTGTTTCATAATGGTACATATGATATTAATTTAAATTAAATCATGTTTTTGTTTCATTTTGCAATAGTCCATGTTAACACATGTTTATATTGACGTTGTATCTCAATGAATCACTGACATACAGAAACAATAATTACACGCTGCATTGAAGTGCATTCTGTTGAAGCAAACAACACTGAAAATCATGTTATACTATTATGTTTATCATTATATTTGCAAAACTTTGTTGTAATGCTTCAATCAAACATTCCACGTTAAGCCTCTATATCATTGTATTTATCTGTAAACCACTGGCATGAAGCCATACACAATGGAGACAGGGAGCCTGAAAGTATGGTGTAACAGCAACTAAATAGACGATATCGCACACAGAGAGCTATTATGCATTTATGATGTAAGCACTTGGGCAGAAACCTTCTAGTCAATACATCACAATATGTATTGCAATATCTCTTAAATTATTGCAATATATCAATATGTATTGCAATATGAATTGCAATATATCTTAAATGTATTGCAATATATCTTAAATTGAAATATATCGCAATATGTATTGCAATATCTCTTAAATTATTGCAATAAATATGAATTGCAATATCTCTTAAATTATGGCAATATATTGCAATATGTATTGCAATATCTCTTAAATTATTGCAATATATCGCAGCAATATCCAGCCCTACTAGTCACAGTTCTGAAAATGAAGAAAGTCTCAGGGTTCCTTTTCATTACATTTTTTTTAAATTATTATTTTGAACTGTTTTATCTGTAAAGTATGTTCATTTCTGAGACTAGTTGTATTCCTTATCCAACCTGACCAGAAGAAGGGTACATGTCTTTCCCCAACAAGCAGCGAGACAGAGAGATTTTGACCAGGCTCCATGTTCATCATTCAATAAAAAGTACTTTGTTCTGGCTACTTCCCCACCTATATAAAAAAGGGAAATATTTACCAGCCCTGCTATTTTTTCACCATTCCGTGACAAGGGTAATTTGGGTAGCACTCTTTACACCACACCAGAAGGGTCATTTCAGCCTATACTACTTACTAGTATTCCCTTATCCTACTAGACGGAGGTTGAGATGTTTTAGCCTTGGCTATTTCTTGTCCTACCTCAGATATGTCAGAAACTTTGGAGATTTGGGTGAAGATGGTTTCCTTTCCCTTGCATGTTACACATATGAAATTATTACATTATTTATCCAATGATTTCTTGATACATCTCACCATTATGTTTTCACTTGACATATTTCTGCCCAGCCATTCTGAATCACATTTTTTGTCACTTCACCAGCAGTGTCAACTAGTGGTGGTCCGATTAATTGAAATAATCGAAGATTGGTCGCAGTGACCAAAACGACCAAGCAATCGAACATGTTTTCTCATGATCGAACACAAACAATTTTGGAACACTTGTTTGCATCAACAATATTTTTCACAAGGTTGGTTTTGTCTGTGTCACTAAATGTACATTTCATAAGCTCTACAGCTCGTTCCAAGTCATGATTGAATTTATCTAAAAGACTTCAGGAAAATTATGTTCCTAACATACTTGACCTCCTTTATAGATGTGACATTTGCAAATGCATTTTGTGCAATTTGAAAAAACAACTTCAAAGAACTACATATTTTTTTTATAGTTTTTTGTGCATTAACAAAGATAACAAGAACATTTGATAAATGTCGCTAACCAATTATTTTCGATGATTGATCGGTTGTAATGGACCAGTCATCAATTATGAGATTTTAACCATTTCCCAACACTAGTGTCAACAATCACCCTCCTGCAACTGTTCCAGTGACAACATACTCAGAATCAATCTACAAGACAAATATGAGAAACATACGAGATTGAGCGAGTGAGTGAGTTTAGTTTTATGCCTCAGTCAGCAATATTCCAGCTATATGGCGGCAATCTATAAATAATCAAATCAGGACCAGACAATCCAGTGATCAAAAGCATGAGCATCGATCTGCACAATTGGGAACTGATGACATGTGTCAACCAAGTCAGTGATCCTGACCACCCGAACCCTTTTTTAGTCGCCCATATGAGTTTGAAACAGAGACTACTGAGATTTATTACCCACGTTGTCAACGTATTGGTAGTTGCCTACTGATCTCGTACATCACACGAGTGTCGTATCGCGTTGACCTGTGTCGTAACGACTTGACCTGAGATTCTAACGATTTGATTGGATAACCGATGACCTCTCAATTAGGTCACATTCTGACGTAACTATTTTTTCATTCATAACAAACACGTGAATTCATTCATTCTACAACTTAAATGCATTGTGGGAATGTAAACATTGCGAACGTTGCCGTGTCACTGTTTAATTGTGAGTCGAACCAAGACATTATATCCGTCGAAAAACATAAACGCAATGTTTCCACCAGTGATGTTATCCGAATGAAGCAACTGCAGTTACTGTAGGAGGCTGTACGAGGCGATGACAAATGCATCGTGACGTCGGTTACCAAGGCAGTGACGTCATTACAGTGTGACGTCATGTAAATATTGTACTACAGCACAAAACTCTTCCGCAACCTCTTTATGAAACCGGTTTCGGTTTGAAACCAAAAACATAACAAAAATACGCTATTTTGTCAATTTAATGCATGTAACTTAATGTAAGACGTGGGTAATAAGTAAAATACCACACTCGGTCTCATTACATATGAATTACATGAAACCCGTGACCTTCCTATGTTATCTGACCGAGCGAAAGCGTGGTCGGATAACATAGGACGGTCACGAGTTTCGTACAATTCGTATGTAATGAGAGGTTAGTGTAGTATTCTCTATATATTCAACCACTACAACAGAAAACGATTTGCTGTCATATAGCTGGAACATTGCTGAGTGCTGTGTTAGGCACGATCAATAGAGACCTTCACTTATAGATTTTCATATCAAACATCTATATAAAATGAAATCAACAATATTGACATGTTGGTACCATTATGACTATTTTAATATTTGTTTGTATTTTATGAGCATGTTTTTTGAGTGAAAACTGATGATGCTAGGATATTTCTGGCACTGACATTCTTACACAGAGCAGAAAAACTATATTTCAGATATATACTTAAAATGTATGTTTTGTATGGCAACTAGTCAAAGTTGCCACTTTTTGATAGAGGTGCTTCTACAACAGTGAGTTGTGACAGTGACCTTATCTGCTATATAATTCTCAGAGTGACCTCCTTCAATTGTGATAATTGTCAAAACTCCACCCCAGCCTGTGTTGGGTTCTGCAGTGATTAGTTGCTTTGTTGTTTAACACTGCACTCAGCAATATTCCAGCTATATGGTGGCAGTCTGTAAATAATCAGGTCTGGACTGGACAATCCAGTGATCAACAGCATAAGCATCGATCTATGCATTTGGGATACAATGATGTGTGTCAACCTGACCACCCGATCCCTTTAGTCACCTCTTATGGCAAGCATGGGTTACTGAAGGCCACTTCTTACCCGGCTCTTCACGATTCAGTTCCACAGTGAGAAATGTCTAACCACATGATTCAAGATGCTCTAAGGTAGCAGTGTTCAGATGGCTGTTGTACCTACGTGATATTAGTGTGAAACAAGTGGGATTCCTGGTCTCCTACTATAACAACTATGTTCTGAATGTACTTATTTCTGGGTCATGTCCATGTTTCAGTTTGGGAAGTAGCATGTACCCGTGTCCCTGGTGATACTGAACTGCTCATTGAGTTTATGACAAATGCTGGGCCCAGATGTCACAAGCAATCCATCACACATTCTAATGGAGATGAACAAACACAATAATACAGACATAGATCAATATGATGTCTGAATGACAAATTAAAGAATGAATAACAAAAGAACAAGGACACACTCAGTCAGGCACATAAAAAATAAACTTCTAGTTCTCATTACCGAATTCATAAATGAATTGAATTGAATTGTTATTTACCCGACCGACTTGGTCAAATACTTCTGACCCAGATGCTATGAAACTTGCATTCTTTGGCAGTATCAAATATAATTTTGTGAAATCCTTCTACTGTGTGCAGTGCATCAAGTTTAGGAACTTCTGGCACATGTAGACAGTCCAGCGTAACTTGGCACCATCATGCCTAAGCACATATTAGCCTTTGCAAAGCTGAAAATTGATAATAATAATAATAATAATAAAGAAGTGAATAAACAAAATACTGACAGTATCATTATAGTGATGGTGGATGCTATTGTGAACTGAAAGACACAAATGAAGACGTGTCTTCCAAACAGGTGATGGTTGAAACTTAAATGAAAGTAAACATAAATCAGTTCTTGTGAAAAGAAAGCGAAAAAAATTAATGTTTACTGATAGGGTTGGGTATCGCCAAAATTTTCGTATTGCGATATGTGTTGGCGTATTGCAATATGTATTGCAATGTATTGTGAAAGTGTGACACATGGTTTAACTCTTTCAACACCAGTCAACCAAAGGCTTTTACTGCCATGACACAGAGTTCCCAGAGACTCTGAAGTCATAGGTGAGGTGAGGTGAAATAGACCGATCCAGTCTCCGCCGATAAGCCCCGCCCACTTCGTTTTTGGCATTAGGGGGGACAACCACTGGCAAATCACAATGGCGTCACCGCCGCTGAAAACGTTACGTGATTGCGAACGTTGTTGATGAATTCTGCTTGTGAGATACTTTGGTATCCGTCGTTTGTGAATGTTATTTAAAGAGGCAAGATATACGTATGTGATTTTTAATATATTTTAGCTGGCAGATTACAACTGGCGAGTGAAAATGAGTTACATGCCCAATGAAAAAGCGTCTCGACTAGCTGCTGAGACTGTAGGAAGCGTAATTTCTTTCGAGTCAATTAATCTATCTGGCAATTCACCTCCGTCACAGATATTAGCAGGGAAAGGATAACTGAATTTTGTTGTTTGGGTTTATAATTTTTTTAAACTCGTGAACACCACATGGTCATGTTGCACATCGTTTCGGTATCTATAAATAGATTATCAACACTGCGCTGGGGTACTTTTACTTATCCGTTTGCGTTGTTCAAATTTAGTTCAATAATCTGAAAACATGGGTTTCTATCTTTTAATGAATTAAGAGAATGGTAAATAAAAAGCAGAAAATATTTCCCGTGCACCTTATTTCTCTGTACAATTAATGTAAACAAATCAATCACAGCATAACCTATTTGATCTTATTTGGAAATCTGGAGAAGTTAATTGGGCTACAAACAATATGTTTCCATGGACGTATCTGGACATACCCAGAAGCAAATATTCAACAGCTGATCTGCAGCAACTCTCAGTAAAGTTTCTCTCTTCAAAATCTGTACACCATGATAAAATGACACTGAATATAAGGAAATCATTTTTTTAATCATCATTTCCATTTAATTTTTCTATATGTACTTTCTTGTGGAATCCTAATTTACATACAAACTTCCACAATACTGGACTTCATGAACTGCCAGCGTTTATGTACAAGTATGTCACAGCACCAGAACACAAAGAAGATCCAAGATACAGTCTGCACCTGTACACTAGCTGACCCATCTTCCAGAAATAGGAAACATGTGATGCAAAATTTTGGAACAGAGAATCCACAGTTATTCTAACAATTAACTAGCATTGAAATAGAATGTTACACAAAAATACAAATGTAGATCTATTGTTTTTTCATCAGAGATGTTTAACTGCTAACTACTAGTGTAAATAAGGTGCAAAGAATATATCCAATGTTCAAAGCCTTCTGTCAATACAATTATTGCTTCTTAATTAAACAATGATAATCTTTGTTTTATTAGATCTGAGACCATATCCCTAGAGGGCATAACACTGATTTTGATCTATTTCCTTTTCTGAGATACTTACTGGTGTCATAAAAATTATAGTAAAGTTGATTCAAAATTTGGTAAAAGTCATAACAAAGGTTTAGGAAAACAGACATGAAAATGTCCTGAAGCGTTCACCTCCTACAAACCAGTGTGCAATTTAATATGAAGCCCATTTTGCAAATAACCATCAACAAACCTTGAACAATTTGTCGAAATCCACCATCTTAATAAACACTAGCTTTGGCTCAGTCTTCAAATAGTAGTAACCTCCTAAAAAACGTATGATTTATCAGAAGAATTACATCAAATATGGGTTAAATATATGTTTCAATCTTTATTCCGTTACATGAAAAGTCACCTGAGATTTTTGTGAGTTATTCTGTTCCAGGACTGGATAATGCCTGACCAGGGTTTGACAAAAACGTAGCCTTTGCTTTTTCAAATTTTCTGGATGTTGAAATAACTTTAATGAGTTATGATACTAGCAATCACTTTCAGAATTATCTTATTAGTAAATGTAGTATTTAAAAAAAACATCTAAAAGCAGGAGCCAAGAAACTAAGTTAATAACAAGTGATTGTCCTGCCATGATATGTATGGTGTTTGTTTGCCTAGTTCTGCCTTAAAATCTAAAACATCTTATATGTCAATCAATTAAATAATTATTTATTATTGATTAGATTATTATTAATTTTATTACCCTTCGACGTTCACTAAAAAAGGCAAGATTCTGAAAACATACCTTGATATCATTTCCAGTGAATTAATCAAAATTACAGTTGTAATATTACTCCTAAAATGTACCATTATATGTGAATAATTTATGTGGTAACAAAACTTCAAATAATGTTCTCATAATTAAGATATACACTTTATTTCACTCGGTCCAATACTCCAGAAAGTATTCTTCTCACATAGTTTTCGTATTTGATCAACCTTGGAGGAAGGTAATTCAGTTCAAAGTCCCATGCAATTCTTTATAAAAAATCTGAAATATTTAAAGCATGGTTTTATAGGCACTCATATGAACTAATTTTGATACTTGGATATTGCATGATAGGCAACTGCTGACACTGACAATATTTCCGTTTGAATAGAAAATATTACTCCTCGAATATTTTGCTCTGTTAACAAGATACTGTAGGTCTTCAGATTGTGCTTATGAAACTTAAAACATCCTAAAATGTGTGACAAATTGAAGAATATCTGAGAGCGAAGGGGACAATATCCGCCACATTGTTCTTTCATGTAACATGTTTTGCTATTTCGGTTGACCCTAACCGAAATGAAGATTTGTTTACATTGTGTCACGGCTTTCTCGCCTGTCTCTTTTGAGCTTTGTGGCGTACCAACTCAATGCCTAGTAGTGACTAAAAACGTTAAGCAAAAACAATTTTGCAGTTACAAGAATTGTCCGTGTTTATAACACTTGCAAAGTCTTAAACTGCTATTTGTTGTCATCAATTGGTAATGATTTTGCACATGTGCAAATTCGTGCAAATTCTCATCAGCAGGCAGACGTAGGTTTCCTGAACGATGGTGCAGACATTTAACTGATCGTTAGGCCTATCGCGTTTCTTGATCCGCCGTCATTTTTGTTGTCTTGACAGTAATGGTTTTGTTAAGGTACACATCAAATTGCAGCAATATGTAATAAATATAGCGAGTGTAAATGGCATAATTTGAAGCACATCGCTTCGGATGCATCGTTTGACCCCGGAAATACGTCTGACAAATCCACACAGCGCGCCCGGCCTGCCGATTGGCCAAAATTGACGCATGCGCCAGTTTTGATTGACAGACTGGATCGGTCTATTGGGTTTAACGTCGCTCTGGAGAATATTTCGCTCATTATCGATGTGCATGCGTGTGTATGTGTAGGTGCGGCTGCTTGTACTAGCCTAGATTGAAGCTGGTTTTATAGTGCTAGCCCAATGAGATACCAAGCCGCAGTGAAGCATGAATACCCCACTCAGACACATTATACTGACTCCGAGCTGACCAGTCCTTGTTGTACCAATTGATGCTGAGCGCCAGGCAGGGACCAACAAGTACCATATTTTAACGTCTTTTGATATAATATCCCCTTACCTTTTTTCTTCTATATTTTCATTTTTCCGAAAATAATTATAAAAAGGTATCTGAAATAATATGTATGGATGGTTATTTCCCCATAACTGGCTTTCCACTCAGTAACATGACACAACAGGGGGAAATACCTCCATTTTCTAAGGTTTTTATGAATAACACAGAGTAACAGGAGTTATTTCGCAGTTGTAAGAAGCAAATTTATTGGTTAAACATTGGTTTCTAATGACGCTTTTTCGCCACAATCTGCTATAACATTTGTAACTACTCGCCTCTTTCCATGACCTACAAGAAGACTCGTACCTGAATAGTATGCCATTATTGTCAAAAATCGTGGCAATCAAATAAAATCGTGTGTAGTAGTGAGTGAGTGAGTATGGTTTTACGCTGCTTTTAGCAATATTCCAGCAATATCACGGCGGGGGACACCAGAAATGGGCTTCACACAATGTGCCCATGTGGGGATTCGAACCCGGGTCCTCGGCATGACTGACTGACTGACTGAGTTTAGTTTAACGCCGCTTTTAGCAATATTCCAGCAATATCACGGCGGGGGACACCAGAAATGGGCTTAACACATTGTGCCCATGTGGGGAATCGAACCCGGGCCTTCGGCGTGACGAGCCAACGCTTTAACCACTAGGCTACCCCACCGCCCCCACGTGTAGTAAAATGTGAAATGAGTCAAATACATTCGTGACCAATTCATATTATTCCGGACAAGCCGAAGAGCTTTGGTCACGGAAAGAAGCGATTAGTTACGAATGGAGTCAAATAGTTTATTTGCGATTATCGATTTTCATTAATAGTTCTGGGATTATAAAATTATTTTTTACTGATATTTGTTAACAAGATAAGAAACTTACTTAACAAAAGCCGAAATGTTATTTGGCTTACATTTCATGATCGCAATCAACTAGAAGGCAAATAGTAACTTATGCTGTGCGTTTGACAACTTTTATGAGTACTGTTCTTGATTTTATTCTCGAAACATCGTTACTTTGCTCTTTGACAACTTTTATGTGGACCCGTTGCCGAATCGTTTTGTTTTTGTTTTCAATAACATTGTGAAAAATAGTTTATAATTCTAATTCTGTCGATAATATATGTTCATTTGAAATATAATAAGTATTTTCAGACATTGTGAAAAGTAATAGATTTAATAAGTGAATCAATGTTAGGTTGGTTCCTAAATTATAAACAATTGCTTTTACTTAGTAACTTTTCATGAAAATGTGATGTAAAGTTATAAGAATTGTGTCTGAAATGGGCTTCCATAATTATTTTTACCCAGGCAACACCCCACCTTCTGGGGACATGACCTTTCAGCGTTACCATTCACCAATGCAGACGACCGGTAGATTGGGGCTGTCATGAATTCAAACTATTTTTTAGGGCTCATTTTCGTCTTGATGTTTTTGCATTAGTTCAGAAGCATAAAAATACGTTTGCTAGAAAATTTTGGATAAAAAACTCTCCTTTGAAGCTTGTGATTTCCAAATCGTGACAGCAGCAAAACGATGATGACTTCTTGTTTACAAACAAGAAATCTGACATCACAACTTTGTATGTAGCAACCGCGTAAACCCGGAAATGATAGGTGCACGAAAACAGATGTCCGCGAATTTACATTACTCCAGGATATAATATCAAGATCTAGTTCACAAAAGTCATTAATTGTTTCATTCCCTATCAAGCTACTGTGGACACAACCAATTATTTGACGTTTATTATGATATAAATATATAATATTTCACGAATGACGTGAGGAATTCTGAAATGACGATAACTGTTACATTTAAATTGTGAGGAAACACCTATTTGTCCTGTCATCCGAGTAGATTCAATCAAACTACATAAGAAATTTCAGGTGTATCCATAAATGACAACACGTCCATTATATGATCCCCCAAAACGAAAGCACGTGCGGTATAGAACCTATTTGTAAAGCGCTTTCATAACAACAGCATGTAAACGGATCTACATGAGGATGACAAACGACTACATTAGGGCTGGTCTCTGACTGTTACTACTGTTGCTAGTGTTAGCCTACACTTTCCGGGTTTCCACTCTTCAAGGGCTGCCTTTACGCGCCACAAGTTCCACTTTTATATGTCAACAACTACAGCATATGAAAACGGGTAAGATGAAGCAAATTACTCACCTTGGTTAATAAAAAGTGCCATATATGATATAAACACTACAAAACTTTGTTTTGTCGGGAAGACATCCCCGAACCAACCCATTTCTGTAGTCGGGCACCTACTTTAGAGTTACCTCCCTTGTATTTTCAAGGGACGTAATTTCGACACTAACCGTTTCGAACAGGTACTTCTCTTAATCCTTGTTTCCGAGCGTTCCGTGGTTCGAGCCTCGTATCAGCAAGGCAAAACCAAAATACAAATTATGTTTTGTTAATATGAGAATGGAAATACCCAGGTGAAAATCGGCAACGTTTACAACAGACATGATCATATTACTTATTAGTTTGATTGCATAGATGAAAAGGCATATGATTCCAGATAATAAAAGACAACTTTTGTTTTCAGCTACAAATATTACAATATTTTGAAGAATGAAAGCCAGTGAAGCTCTTGACTAACCAGATACAATATCTCTTTCACTCACTGCACACCTAATACAATGTCCCGTTCTAAACTAAAAAACGGGCTCCAGACACGTACCATTTCCCAGGACACCTTTATAACCCTTTCATATTTTGTTAAAAAATACAGCATTTATAATTTTGTAGATTTGAATGTCTATATGTACCATAAGGAGAGGGAACTCGTAAGTAGATCACTTTTGTTGAATCCTATATGCGTTTGAACTTTCATTGAACTTACAAGCAATCCCAGATTGATACAATTTCATTAACAACTTACAAGCAATCCCAGATTGAACAACAACAACAACAACAACAACATTTACAACAAACAACAACAACAACAACAACAACACAACAACAACAACAACAACAACAACAACAACAACAACAACAACAACAACAACAACAACAACAACAACAAACAACAACAACAACAACAATTAGGCCTTTGTTTTCCAAACTAAACAGGCCAGATCGAGTAACCGCTTTGGTTAATGAAAGTAATGTGGTGCTATTTGATTTAGAGTGGTCCCCCGTCTTGTCCAAATCAACCGATATAAACAGTGAAATTATTCGTGTGACGAAATGTGTTGAAGAAAAGTACGAAAGATGCATTATAAATGAAACTGTAAACAGTACGATACATTGACCATGTGCGTATTTATTCACAAATTTCATCTCAATAAAATACCAAATATCTAAAACAATAAATATGTTACGGTAAGGGACTTCTAGAGAATGAGGTGTCCATCGACAAGAACGCGGAATATTAGAAAGGAGACATGTGTGGCTTCAGGGATTGTATCAGCATACATGGTACATGTAAGTAATGAGAATAGAAAATAAGTCCATATGCATAAACTAACCTGATACCCTAAACGACTCAAAATCGAGTCCGGTTATGCTGTACTTCCCCTAATTTCTAGTAATACTGTGACACGCGAAATATTCGTCATTATATATGCTGGTTTCTTGTATAACGCACACGAATGAATCCCATTCAGTATAGCTGTTCCTATCAAGAAAACGGTGCAGTGCGGAATGGACTCTTCCTAGGGTGGGGCACATATCTGTTGTACCCGTGCCGACGGCGACCCTTTCAGTCATAAGTCATGGAGTCACGCTCGACGGAAACTGTAATAAATTGTGTTGAATGTCCCAAATCATTGAGTGAGTCAGTGAGTTTAGTTTTACGCCGCACTCAGCAATATTCAGCTGTATGGCAGTCTAATGAAACTTAGGCTCTGTATTATTCGTTTGGTGCTATAGCAGTGTAGCGCATAGTACTGTCAACGCTTGGATATGCGTCAACTTGGGAATTAGCTCATGATTATGACGAAGTTCACGTACAATACGTTGACAAGACGAAGGAATACGTTGAGTTCAAACTTCTTTAGTTACATGACAAACAAATATACAAGACATAAATGAGGTGAGCGGATTACCTGCTCAACCCCAGGGCGTTTCCAACGAGCGGCATTCTCCTGCTCGTGGTCGTCCCTACAGACAGTCGGAATACCGGAATCGTACTTTACCACCGTACAGATGTGAGCATACTAAGTATATATACAGTTTTTGTCAACAATGGACAGGCGATGACTCAACAATTGACAGATAGAAAAACAATAGCACTTCCTTGACCAGTTGATGTGATGGCAGACACGGCCAAGGGGGATGACCAATAAAGGTTATAAATGTCATATACAGTAATTAATTGCCTGACAAGTCAATGTACAATGCGGAAGTGATAAGGATTGTTTGTTGTTTAAGGCAGCATTTAGCAATATTCTAGCCATATGACAGCGGTCTGTAGATAATCTGGACTCTGGACCAGACAATCTAGTGATCAACAGCACAAACATTGCACCACTTGAAATGGGTCTAATGGCATCATTCGTTTATCATTTGGCAGCAGTGACGTCATATATAAGGAACATTAGCCACAGTGTGTTTATTTTGGTAATAGAACTCTCTGTAAATGTGCAAAATATGAATCGATATAATGCAAAACATGAATTGTTACTTGTGACATCTGTACTGTTTTGGCCATAAAACTACTAGATACATATTTTAATGTTGAAAAACTGCCAGACACCAACTTTTGTGAATACTTGCCCTTAAAAGACGTCTGATGTCCAATATTGAAAACTTTGGAGAAAACCTTCTGTTTCAAAACAGAACCAACGGGCAGACACAACCCATATGTCTATGGCGCCGAATTCGTTCTTCAGGGTTGAGCCGTACAGGCGTGGCAGAATTTTGGCGGGTCGTCCTGATCGTGTTCCTTCTGTATCAGGATATGTCAGAACCTCTCCCATGCCACACCCGTGGTTGGGTGATTTGATTGACAGTGTGGATGAAACTCAATCGATTAGCTATCGGGTTAAAAATCGAGGGGTCGCGAATTCGCGAAAAATAACCCCCTAACTGGTGACTTACAACATAGATTGCCCTAACGGGAAATTGCGGTGCTGCATTCTAAAGGTGGATGTCCATGTACGATACTGGTCTCCATGTTCGACACTGACGTCCAAGATGTCTGATGTCCAGGCACAACTTCTGATGTCCATGCAGGATGTGTGATATCTACGTACTATGGCTCTGTTTGACAGCATAGCTGTCTGAAGTATGTGTACAAACAATGCAGCAGTATTGATGTTAGGACAACGAGGAGTGCGTAACCATGTTGGAGATCTAACCCATGCAGTAGGACTTACAACTGCAAAAAATGGCGTAAAAAGGAACGTATATGAAAGTATGAAAAGACACATTATGCAGGGTAGCGGCAAGATACAAATGTCCACTTCTGTGTAAGGAATACAAAAAGAACCCTGCATGCTACGAAAAGTTTGACTTTTGCTGTATGGAAACACAGAACAGGGAAATTACTCCGGGGGTATGACACATCTCGTCCCTTTACATCATATCACCTGACGCTGAAGCCAACTCCAGATATAAATGAGAATTGGAGACATGTTTCTAGAGCCTTTATTAATTGAATCTACAGGTTCCAAGACGACAAAATAGAACCAGCCTCTTATATCATTTGAAAAATATATTTTGGAAACAATAACTGCTTCTAGTCCATTTTTTAAGTATATATTAACCACCTGCGTGTATACTAATATTCAAACCACATTTCACATCTTCAGGCCTTCAAATGTTTGTCCTTGTGTTACAAAACGATTCATAAAATATTGTTCATGCACATTATGATGACAAAATTCTTCTTATATTCTGGGGTCTTCGTCTTTCTGTGCGCCAGTCTCCCTTTTAACGCTCATTTCCTTTGTTTTGTTCCTTCGCACGTTAACAACGGATGCCATTAAGAACAAAAATGCGCTCAAGAGGTTGGCACACAGCCACGTGAAGCAGAATCCGTATGCTAGCCTCTCCCTGTCATACATCTGGCAGTAACGAGTTCCCGCCCCTGGCACAGGGTCACTCCACACAAGGCAGATAGCGTCCAAGATGGCGCCGATGAACACAGGAGAAGGGATGTTACCTGTCGATTAGAAGGCAAAATAACAACAATCAAGTGCAAGTTTGTCTGAATGAAGAGTTAATTCCAATGGCTGATGACCATGTTGACATGATGTGTATATTGACTAGAAAGACTCGATTATCAGTACTAATAATATTAGTGTTAATCAACATTCCACACGTACTGTTAGCCAGTCTATACAGCTGTACAGCCATGTCACTTCCCTTAAACTACTCATGTACATATTTAAGACTTATCCTCGTCGGGTGACTTTGGAAATATAAGTATTGATCCCAAGTCAAAATGGTAACGTCGCATTCAAAGCCAGCGGAGAGTAGGCTAGATGCCCTGGGGCAAAGACATAACAGCCACTACCAGTATGCGCGTGCTTCTGGTATTTCCGCACCAGTATTGAACCCAAGTTACGGACTCGATGAAGTCACTCCAGACCGAGAGCCATACACCGATACCTCGCATTTTGGAACATTCAAATCTAGTTTAAATGGTGTGTTTGTGCTACGATCAGCTACTGATAGCTAGTAGCCTCATGTCTTTCAAATGACCTTTATACATTGTGTATCTCCATCCTTTTACCATTTCACCGTGCCCTGAAACCATTTCAAATACATCATTCTTGGAACCATTACCATGCGCTCAGTTTATGACAGACACCAATCTACCTCAAAAGTACATTGTGTATTGGGTGCTTTCTCGTGTGGTTCGTATCATTGTGACACCTATAGACCAATGACATTTCTTTATCTACCTTCAGTGGTCATTTCTGGTACACGCACCTACAGGTAATTTGACAATAATCCAGAACAAAAACGTCTCACAAAATCTATGCAAGCAAGGGACATTTCGCATTAATATCATGCTCGTATCAACTTCCAGTTTTACAGTAAATGTTTTCAGCATTATTTGTAACAGAATTATTATATTGCGGTTGTCAACCTCTCAGCTACAGATATTCCCCACACATTTACACAACACTTCAATTCGTTGATACAAAGTATGTATTCAGCTTGTTGCCGCAGGTGGGCATTAAGGCCGTTCCAGATGGTGATATACCAATGTGTCATTGATAACGCAACAAAGCCAGGACGATCAGCTGATAAGAACATACCAAGAAGACGCATGATCACCCACTGTACCCCAAGCGCAAACGGACGTAGATCCTGATCCACACACCTGAAGTAACAACCAAACATATCTGCTTGAGGCTACATATATATGATACCATCTAATATCTACCTAATAATGCAAGCAATGACGAGGATCAATATGTCGGCCTAATGTATCTAACAGACAACATACATATACATGTGTATGTAAAATGACACAAGAAGGTTTCATCCATTTCATCAGTGTGTTTTTCACGTCTTACAAAACCATGTGCAAAGCTACCCAAAACTAAGTATTTGTGAACCTAGCAGGAGCATAGTATTTAGTTATACGGTGTTTTAGACCACTAAGCATGCCTATAACACAGACCACTAACCTGGGTTATATTGGCATGCGTTAGTGGTCTGGGCCAGTGGCATGTGTTGATGGCCTGTGCTAGTGGTCTGGGCCAGTGGCATGTGTTGATGGCCTGTGTTAGCGGTCTGGGCTAGTGATCTATGTTAGTGGTCTGGGCCAGTGGCATGTGTTGATGGCCTGAGCTAGTGGTCTGGGCCAGTGGCATGTGTTGATGGCCTGTGTTAGCGGTCTGGGCTAGTGATCTATGTTAGTGGTCTGGGTTAGCGTAGGGCATCAGTTGTATGTGTTAGTGGTCTGGGCTAGTGGTCTGTGTTATTGGCATGCTTAGTGGTCTGTGGTAATATGTATTAGAAGGATTGAAATGAAACCCAGAGTGAAACATTGCATCCTTGGTGACGGACGTACTTCTTGACCTCAGCTTGCTCTGTTCTTCATTGTTTTAACGCTAGTAAGGCTAGTAGTTCGCCATATGAACACATCTTACTTACATGTTTTGAGAAAAAGCTTTCCGTAGCTCGATAATTTGCCATTTCCAATTGCCACAAATAGCCCTTATTAAACTTCGTTCTTTACTAATATGAAGAAGTGAAAATCTTTGATAGGATATTTAGTGAGTGAGTGACTTTAGTTTTACGCCGCTTTTAGCAATATTCCAGCAATATCAGGGCGGGGGACACCAGAAATGGACTTCACAGATAGGACGTTTCGGCAAGTCCTAGGACGGAGTGTCCTAAATATGAGTAACAAACACCAGCTATCCAAAATGTCCCGCAATATTTTGTACGTTCATTACCCTCTAAGGACACCATATTTTAAAAGTAATTAAACAATTATAGAAACGCGTAACGTGGCAGCTCGATGTGTAAATCCCACCTTCTAGTGCCAAAACGCAGTATTCCGAAAGACGTCCTGATCTGACGTTGAGTTAACTCATGTACAATCAATTCGTACCTTTTTCTCAAAATATGAAAACATGCCCGAAAACGTCTCATGTGTGTTGTTAATTGTTTATTTTCATTAGTCATGTGGAGTTTTATCGAGAGAGTTACCTTAGGGTGGCTATTGACTCGTTCGAGATACTGATCACCATGAAGAACGTCATAAGGAAGGTGAAGGTCGTGGATATGTAGACGCCATAGCAGCCCGGTACACACAGTCCGGATCTGGCGGTGAGGTCAAGGTCAGAGCTGGACTCAGGGCCATGTTGAATGCAGCTGCAGTTTATGAATGACTGAAGCATCAACAGTGAAGCTTTGATTATAAACTTATCAGAAAAGTCTCTTGTTCCTTACAGTCTCCCCCTTTAAAACGATCAGCGGTACAAATCTTACATAAAATTTTGATTTATATTTTAATTTTACATTACTAAGAGTACCTTATAAGCCCGCCATTTACAACATATCCCAAGTTTTTCAATTTAACTTTCAATACCCAATGCCGTTTTGAAAGTGGTCACATGCATCATATTGCGAAGGCTGAGTGGGTTAGATGGCTGACTTTGTGTGGTGGCGATTAGGTGCCTGACTCTGAGAGTGTGGGTTCGAATCCCGGATAATACTCAACTCAACAAAAGTACTAGAATCGATAATTTACTGTGAAAGTGCAATCCCAAATATACTCATGCCAATAATGGTTGTCCCCCAGCCCAACCACACACACACCTCAAACCCCAGCCCACCCTCTCCAATGAAAACAATTGAAGGGGGTGACAACCATTATTAGCATGAGTATATAATGTCTGTTGAATTTAACTTTCATTTCAATTGAATTATGATACAATACGTCATTGATAAAACGAAAGTTGAATTTTCCAGTAGTACAATTCTTAGGAATAACTTTGATCGTTTGAATGATATTTCAGCCTGCCACTTCTGACTGAGATTGACAGATCGCGAGGCATTAGAATGTTTGAATCAGGTACCTCATAGCGCTATCACATCAAACACACCATACATCAGTTATAGTGATATTATCATCAGAACAATCACGACGGACACCAATCCCGTAGTGTTCCTAAACTCGTGACAACGCCGCCTCGTGATGTCATATGAATTCAAATATCAAACCTTCGACACAGGATCCTGTCAGAATAGCCAATTGCAGCTAGAACGCTTAACAAACACTTCGCAATGCCGGTGGCAAACTCGCTATCAACGGTTTCTGGTAAAAGGGGCCCAACTCCAGCACGTTGTCTTCCAGCGCCACCTGGACACACAACTGATACGTAACTCGTTCCATTACCCGGTCTGATCCATTGAACATCATATCTTCACAACCGGCATGGCACGGAGAGTAGTACACGATGTCGTCTGCTCCACAAACGGGATCGAAAGGTTGACCTTGACATTGGCAAGAACGTTGGCACTCCGCTAAAAGACCGTTTGTTGCACTAAAAATAAACACTGATCGTTAAACTCTCGATATTTCTCAAGGTGAGACGGAACTTTACAGATAAATATAAACGAAGCCCAACTACATACGTATCATCTGAGACCCGTTTGACTAACGAATCACATGGCAGCCAAATTTGCGTTTCTGACCCGGGTCATGAAATGAAAGAGCATCTAAGAGACTATGAACCAATATGACATAATAGCAAATACCAGGAATCATTCGCAAATCCGTCTGTAGCATGTATTTCAATGTTGAAAAATCCGGCTTTTGGTCCCATGAAATGGGTTCACA
The DNA here is from genome assembly GCF_003918875.1 of Haliotis rubra. Lineage (NCBI taxonomy): Eukaryota > Metazoa > Mollusca > Gastropoda > Lepetellida > Haliotidae > Haliotis > Haliotis rubra. The sequence continues at coordinate 1,534,186 of NW_025767501.1, forward strand.
GAAAGTGCTAATCAAATCTTATCATCATCATCATCATCATCATCATCATCATCATCATCATCATCATCATAAGACCTACTTGTCTCCCATGTAAGGGACTTCAACTCCGGCAAGCTGGACATTCGGACATCTGGCCAACAGTCCCATGCTCATAATGGCGGAGGCCAGGGACAGCCCAAAGCTAATACGTTCAATACCGAGGGCATGCAAGTTGAATCTCCGGATGACGGCACTGCCAGCAAGGTAACCTAGCCCTCCTAAAGCTGACTTGGTACCTGGTTGATGGAATGATAACAATGGGAAATCAGAAATGAATGATAGACCCAGCTCCCATCACCCATTACAATGTTGAATCAGTTATGAATCAATTTCATGCTTCAATGCTAAATATGAAAGTGGAAATGATGTTGAAATGTTTACATTGAACCAGTCTCAAATATCAAAGTTGAAAAACTTTGAATTATTGGTTAATGGGTGGATATTAGTTGACCAATTTATATCTTCAAATATTGGAAAGACAAAACCACAGATCAACAGAATTTCAACACTGAAACAATATCGTGCCTGTCGGGCTGTGAAGATATCAAATAAAATACAGGTTAAGTCTTTTGTTGAAGTACTAAATCTTACATATTTTCACTTTAACTTCAGCTAAACACACTTAACAAAAACGAAAAAACATTTCCACAATCACTGGGAAAATCCTTGTGTAAGTAATGGACCGAAGACTTCTTTGAGGGTGAGGCGGTGCAACTGGAGTTCCAGCTAGTGTATTCGTGCCACTTGGCACTCGCACTTCCAAACTGTCCAAGTCATGGATCAAAAAGTAAACTTCTTTATCGGTGTGTAGTGTCAACAAAATTTAGTGTTCTTCTAGAATTATTCTTATTTTTACTATATACCTTTCCCTAGGACAATCGTTTCACGATAATTTACACTGTCAATATTATGTCCCGATGTAAGAACTTCAGTGTGGAACTGATCTCCGGTTACAGTTACTAGCTGGTGCGGTCGGTTCACAGCAAGGGAACACAGATGACCGAGCAAACCTTCTATTGTTATCGTCGGTACGGATTATGCAGACTCACGGGTTCAACTGCCTGGTCTGTCTGGATGTACCTTTATATAGCGTACCTGTTATGTACCCGGCGACTTGGAAGCTGACGTCGTACTGCATAGTGAGGTATTTGTAGGAGAACACCCCGATTCCTATAGCCGCACAAGTGGAGACGGCCGAGGCCACGCTCAGAAGGACGAATTCCAGGTTGCAGAACTGAACATGTTTAAGAACGGGAGATGGATTTCACCGCGCTTTGAACAATACATTGAGTAATTTCTCGATTTGTCAATATACAATAGGCCGTGTACGAAAGAGACACATGTCGTACCAGTTAATATATTTCCTGATACCCGTGAAGAAGGGTGTTGTACTGACAGACCTTTCGTTTAGGGGATTCTGAGATTCGAGCCCCCGTGCACCCTGGCCTCAAACTGTTAACGTCGTTCAAAACTTCCCTAACGTCAACAACGTTCACGTGTTACCCTGTCCAGCTCGCTCTCCAGACCTTAATCCCATAGAGCACCTTTGGGAAATCATGGACAGCCATATTGGACGGGGACAACCTCCCAACACCCGGGATGAACTCATTGCGGCCCTCCATAAAGAATGGCGACACATCCAAAGCGACGTTATCAGGCGCCTGGCGAATTCACTGAGTAGGAGAGTGTTTGCCGAGCTGACCATTTGAACATGTGTTGACATGGACACTACAAGCCATATCTATTTCATTGTTCATTGTATTGTTATGACTGTTTGCACAAAGCTTTAGCACATATACTGTTTACAATACCGTTATGTTGATCATTTATCTTTTGTTGTCTTTTCGCTATCGAGCTTCAAAACGGCTGCCAAGTTTCTTTTGGACGTTAGTATAGATAACGGCAGTACGTACGAGTCGCCGGGCTGCATGGACGAAATCTCGAACCAAGTTCTTGGTCATATCTCCGATCGTTTTCCCGCTCACAACTACCTTGTCCTTTTCAGGGCCTTGGTTGCCTTGGTTACCTGACATATGACATTATAATATTGTTATAAGGTAAAAAATGCATCCCTAAATCAGTAAGAGAATTACATCAGACTCCGTATATAGAGTTACATTTTGACTCATGGTGGATAACGCCCAGACATTGTTGGGAGACAGAAAGTCTAAAGAGAATGGCGTTAGTCGCAAGTTAGAAATATATACATTGCTTGAGACAGAACCCAATAATAAATCAATGAATATTGGGGGAGTTACCGAACTGTATTTACCGATAATTTTCCAATCATAATATTCATGAGAACTGGGACGGATATAGGATTAACAAAACAAAACGATGGGTTGAAACAGGTGATCAGGATCAGGCCAGGATCGAACCATATGAAAAGATAGGTTTGGCACTGAGCGAGTAGTGCGCGCTTTTAAGTGACCGAAGCCAGTCCACGTCACTCAGTTGCCTGTGTGGTACGAGCCTATCCTGTCTGTTGATGAAGTTGTAGTTAGAGATGGACTGAGACAGAGTAAAATCTATGTGAGTATAAACTTGGTGTTGCGTTTATCTATGAATGTATGTGTGCCAGTACATGAATGTTATGTGGCTAGTTGGGAGTCACGGTCGTCCGACCCCACTCTCCCCGACTTAGCATCCTGCAACGGACCAAGCGAGTGGAGCGCCAGAGCTACCATCTCCCCGAACAATGTGGAACGACCATAATTAACAGGTAACTGGGGTAGGGTTTACTAACACCAAAACGCCAGTTACGACAATGTATTGAAAAAGATTCGATTTCACTCTTGGATTACATGCATTCACTGGCCTATCGTTATTTCGACAAAAAGTAATGTGTTTTTCAAGTTTTCCACAGACATGCAACATGTAGCATTCCTAGGTGTGCAAGCTGCATGAAAACTAAAATAGCGTCACTGCACTCTAGCTACAATGGCATATGATTGTATAGAGCGAGAATCCCGTGTTGATAGTTCATTTACTCAACGTACGTTTGATGCTGTAGCTTAACAAAACATTCGCTTAGTAAAATATCCTAACATTTTACAGTTACTCCCAACAATATGGATAGAATTTTACTGTGAAATTCTTTTCATACTGTTGGGAGTAAATAAACAGCTATTTTTCTTTTATTATGCTCACCAGGCAATCGTTTTGGGTAACCATATAATGGCACGGATGTCAAAAGAAAGAGCCCAGACGCGTACGTGAAATTCAGCCACCAAGCACCGATCCAGTTGGGGCTTTTGGGATCTGGAATTCTATTAGATAAAAATAAACAAAATCTTGAGAATCTTTATTGCGAAGACATTATCGAAACATAACGTTAATTAACAAATGTTTGCAATTACATGTATTGAGCAAAATGTATATTAGTAAATTCAGGTTTTTCTTCTGTAACTGAAGCATAGTTTCATCATCAGATGTCGGAAAGCGTAATACTCAATACATATCTTTCAGATTATATTGCCCCACGCACTATGTAGGGGGTCTGGTTGGCATGACGAAGGTAATTCCCTTCCCCACGAAATAACGACATTCGACTCTACTTTGTATTCAGAGAACCTTACTGAGTAGGGTCGACCTTGTCGAAGTCCACGTAGACGTTATCCATGATGTAGCCGCTGAGGACGGCGCTGACCGAGCCACCAATCTCCGCGGCTGCATACGTCACGGCTGAATACATACAGGGTCACAGATGCAATGAGTGCGTGAGGTTGTATGGTTGTATGGTAAACCTGTTTTAAGCATTTCCCAGCTATATCGGTGAGTTCCAGAAGTGACAACTTAAGCACCTTCTTTAGCATTTTTCAAGTCCTCCACTTTGGGCATAATCTTGCTAAATTTAGGAATGAAACCCGGGATTTGACGACATCAGTTTGGTGCCTCCTCTTACACGACTTCAACCATGTCACGGGAAGCGACGTCTAAAGTAGATTTCCCTCCCATAAGCACAGAAGGGCGTCTAAAAATTCATTTTGTTCTGCTCATTGTATCTGGTGATACACCTTTAAAGAATAAATAAATAAATAATTGAACATCTTCAAGTATTTAAATTACATTCTGTCCTATTATTTTTAGTTACATAATCAGCAGTCTCATAAAACTTTAGAAACAAAAGCATTTAGAATTAGGAGAGAGAGTACAATTCTTTGGTCAATGCATTAAGATACACATACAAAATGTCTGGGAAAGGGCAGCCAGTAAATTTTGATTTACCAAAAAAGAGACCTTAAATTTTAAAGAACAAATAAACTTTGTTTTTATACTATTTTAACTATTACATATGAAAGATTTGTGGTCAGTCTTATGGGGAACACCAAATTCCTTCTTTAAAAACTTGTGGTTAATTAGTACCGAGCGATTAAAAGTTGCCAAAAAGTCGCCTGCTTCACTCTCGCCCGCCAACGAAACCACAGACAGGTTACGTAACTCTGTCTTCAGAGCACTGCAGTGACGTCATATGAGGAAGGATTTTGAGTTAGTTGTATAGAAAGTGTGTAGCAAGCTCGTCATTTTGATGATTTCTCGACTTCAACGAAGACATGCCAAATCGTTGCGTTGTCGTCAATTGCTCCTAGAGGTCGGGCGATGGTGTCGCCATGCACAGATTTCCACAGGACCCCGCAGTTCGTGCAAAATGGGTTATGTTTGTGAGTGCGACGCGAGCGTTGTGGAAGCCTGAAACGATATCTTACTTGTGTTCAGATCGCTTCACGGAAGTTAAAGAATCAAAACTACTTACTAGTCGTAGTAAAATATGTATATGATTGATGACCATAAAGATTTTCCATGACACAACTCGAAGTAACAATAATACTGTAAGTAGTGTTATATTGACACCCACCTCGCTTCCACGAGAGAAATTGTTATGTTATACGCTATGTCATGCAAAATCCTATTGACCATCAATCAAATACATATTTTACTACCAGTAGAAAGTAGTTTTGATTTTGTAACTCGGTGAAAACAAACCTAAATAGCATTTATACTCAGACTGGCGGATGTTCTCGACAGGGCGCCGCCATTTTTGAAAATCGTGAAGTCACGGGCTAAAGTCTGTTAGAATTAATGAGATTATGGTTTGTTTTCATCAAGTTAGAAAATCAAAACTACTTTCTACTCGTAGTTAAATATGTATTTGAATCATAACCAAAAGCATTTTGCATGACACAACTTATAACATAACGATTTCTTCCACGGAAGCGAGGTGGGGGTCGAAGTGACAATACTGCGCGATAACTTTCTTGCTACATTCACGTGGTTAACGTCCACTCACCAGTATGTATATACTAGTCAATGTACGTCTTTATATTTGGTCTTATAATCCTAATTAGTTTATTATCATACTTGCATCCATTTTGAAACTAAATAAAAAGCAGACGATCTGCTGATACTTATAGTGCATTTATAACAGGACTGTAATATCTGGACATTTTATAGTTTGCCAATGTGAATCATAATTCGCACACCCGCCCTAGTATGTCTCATTACACTTCATGGCGAAAACAACAATTCTGTTGAATGCTACGACAAATGAATAAAAACAAAATGCAAATATTAAAATTAAAACAGAATAAATTTATAGGAACAATGTCAGGCTATTACCTTGTTCCAGGAATGTATCCATCAATATAAAAAAAACCCGAGTGATATGCCATTCATCTGCAGCTGTTCCAAGTGATGTGTCTTTTAACAGTCTAGTATACGAAAAAGTGATATATAGTTTCAGGTATGTCACATTGGTGTATAGTCTCATTGGTCACCCAAGATAGCACACCTGGCAACTGATTGCATAATGTCCACCATTCTTTAAAAACGGTAATTTAGTTAGCCAATAATGAGCAATCAATCACTGTATTGGCGGTTAATCCTTTGAAGGAAGGACGTTGTTTTTACGCAGACACCGACACGACAGAGTGTATTCAGTATAGATTAATAAATCTACATACATAAACACTACCTTTTGACAATAAAAGTAATCAATCAATCAGCGTGTTATCGGTTAATCCTTTGATCGATGTTTATAATGTTGAATATTTACTCCAGACACAAGAAATGCCAAATGGGAACCTTTGTCGGGTAATCTAAGTGGTGTTACCACTAATTATACCTGTTATAAATTCATTAACTGACCATCAAGTGAATGATGACAAATAACATGTGTAGGTTTATACCACCTAACACGGGTTACAACGAGGGAGAATTAATTGCTGTATTGCATGCAATTTTAATTGCATGTGAAAACGTATGGGCCGAAACTGTTTTGAGAATACAAACAGAACTTCATTGTTGCATAAGAAATACATATAAGCATTTGCTGTGCGCTAAAACTGTATGTACCTATTTACCTAAGTAAAATTTCAGATTCTTCTAGCAATGGCAAAATAGGGTTGTTTAGTTTACCGATTAAAATAAATCAAATGTCAATTTTTAATATCACGCGTAATAGACGTCATATTTTTACATGACATGATTAAATATCGAGGTAAAAAAACACAGAAATGGGATCAATTTGGATCAGTCATTATACAAATAAGGCCTAACGACACCAAGCGATTTTGACAGAATCGTCTATGAAAACAAGTTGTAACTCGGAAACTAGGCAAAGCAGGAGACAAAATTATATGACAGAAGATTGTGAGAACATATAGCTTTCATTTTCCACAACAGTTTTCACGATTTCAGGTTTATACAAACCTGTAAACAAGATAATTTACCCCCTGAAATGTAGATGAATTCTGCATCGGCCCTCATCTCTATTCCTCATATGACGTCACAGAGACGCCCCGCTCTGATTGGTTGAAATTTCGTTCGCGGGTGAGAATTGTGCACTGTTGTCAAAAAGGTCGATTTAAGTTGATTAAAGATCGAAGTGAGTAGTTTTAATGACGGGGTATCATTTATAGCGATGCCAGTTAGTGATTTATGTATTTGTACCCCCCTAGAGTATATGTGATCTTTAACATATTTCGAAAATATACATGGCTGCGTAATTGGGCACGATTAGTCCTATATTATCTATATACATGTACCTACTGATGAAAAGGGTTGATAAAGGATATTTGCCGTTCTCGTCAATGTAGGCGGTTCCCAGCGTGAAGATCACCGTCGTGCCAAACCCCCTCAATAAATCGCCAACGACCATGAAGGTGTATGTGGTGTAGAGGACGCTGGCTGGCGAGCTGTCGTTGACGGCTGCACTGATAGCGCTCAGGGGGCAAATATCAGCTTCGGAGGCATTTTTAACGTTTTCTTCTATACAAGAAAAAGAAATTAAAATCGACAGATAATGAATTATACAGAGATGTTTGTGGTGCAAGGTCTTGGTGCTCACTATATGCTTGAAACCCACAAACACGCATATAATGCTGGATTGTAAACAACAACCATTGGATCCTGGCTGAACCAGGGAACATAATTGTAAGATCAAGGGCCAAACATACGAAACAAGTAAACCTACTGCTCTCACTTCATAGCAAATATATCACATTTCCAAGGAAAAGTATCTATAGGGGTCTTAAAGGTATAACACTTACCAAACTTTGGTGCTTCGTGGAAGAAGTGTGGTAAGCAGAATGTTAACGCTCCTATTGCGTTGACGAATGCTCCGATAGCGAGCCCTTTAGCCATGTTGAACTTGGTGCCAATGAAGCTGACAAACAGCATTATACTGACCCCGCCGATGTCCAGACAGCATGTCAACACAGCGGTCATCTTGCTGGTCAGCCCGAACTGCTTCTCTATGTGTGGGATGCCGGGGCCTAGAGAACACGACGACCATGCCAGTATTAACATCACCGACCACACCGTGAACCACGGCAAGGTATTCATCGGCTGCAGACATCTGGAATACGTCGACACAAGGCAAACACACTTTAATATCATTTGACAACTATTATGGAATTTCAGAAATATCTGATCGAAAGGTATGCTCCAAGAGTGGACTTCACACAGCTCTGAGATAAACAAGAGTTACAAGTACCAGCTTCTACCGTATTCTGGTAGTGAGATACACAATAGTTACAAGTACCAGCTTTTATTACCCACGTGGTCAACGTATGGGTAGTTGCATACTAATCTCGTACGTCACACGAGTGTCGTATCGCGTTGACCTGTGTCGTAACGACTTGACCTGAGATTCTAACGATTTGATTGGATAACCGATGACCTCTCAGTTAGGTCACCTTGTGACGGACCTACTTGTTCATTCATAACAAACACGTGAATTCATTCATTCTACAACTTAGATGCATTCTGGGAATGTAAACATTGCGAACGTTGCCGTGTCGCTGTTTAATTGTGAGTCGAACTGAGACATTATATCCGTCGAAAAACATAAACGCAATGTTTCCGATGTTAGCCGAATGAATCAACTGCAAACCAAGAAACGGGGTGCTACGGAGTAGTTTACTGTAGCAGGCTGTACGAGAGGCGATGACAACTGACATGCATCGTGACGTCGGTTACCAAGGGGACAGACGAGAATGGCGTAGTGACGTCATTACAGTGTGACGTCATGCAAAAGTGTACTTCAGAACAAAATTCTTCCGCAACCTCTTTATGAAACCGGTTTCGGTTTGAAACCACAACAAGAAAAAAAATACGCTATTTTGTCAATTTAATGCATGTAAGACGTGGGTAATAAATAAAATACCACACTCGGTCTCATTACGAACGAATTATACGAAACTCGTGACCTTCCTATGTTCTCACGTACGTCACACGAGTGTCGTATCGCGTTGACCTGTGTCGTAACGACATGACCTGAGATTCTAACGATTTGATTGGATAAACGATGACTTCTCATTTAGGTCACATTCTGACGTAACTTTTTTTTCATTCATAACAAGCACGTGAATTCATTCATTCTACAACTTAAATGCGTTGTGGGAATGTTTGAGAACAGACTACAGGGATGTTTGAGAACAGACTACAGTGATGTTGGAGAACAGACTACAGTGATGTTGGAGAACAGGCTGCAGTGATGTTGTAAAACAGATTACAGTGATGTTGTAAAACAGACTACAGTGATGTTGTAAAACAGATTACAGTGATGTTGGAGAACAAACTACAGTGATGTTGGAGAACAAACTACAGTGATGTTGGAGAACAAACTACAGTGATGTTGGAGAACAGACTACAGTGATGTTGGAGAACAGACTACAGTGATGTTGAAGAACAAACTACAGTGATGTTGGAGAACAGATTACAGTGATGTTGGAGAACAGACTACAGTGATGTTGGAGAACAGACTACAGTGAAGTTGTAAAACAGATTACAGTAATGTTGGAGAACAGACTACAGTGATGTTGGAGAACAGATTACAGTGATGTTGGAGAACAGATTACAGTGAAGTTGTAAAACAGATTACAGTAATGTTGGAGAACAGACTACAGTGATGTTGGAGAACAGATTACAGTGATGTTGTAAAACAGATTACAGTGATGTTGGAGAACAGACTACAGTGATGTTGGAGAACAAACTACAGTGATGTTGGAGAACAGACTACAGTGATGTTGGAGAACAGACTACAGTGAAGTTGTAAAACAGATTACAGTGATGTTGGAGAACAGATTACAGGGATGTTGGAGAACAGATTACAGTGAAGTTGTAAAACAGATTACAGTGATGTTGGAGAACAGACTACAGTGATGTTGGAGAACAGACTACAGTGAAGTTGTAAAACAGATTACAGTAATGTTGGAGAACAGACTACAGTGATGTTGGAGAACAGATTACAGGGATGTTGGAGAACAGATTACAGTGAAGTTGTAAAACAGATTACAGTAATGTTGGAGAACAGACTACAGTGATGTTGGAGAACAGATTACAGTGATGTTGTAAAACAGATTACAGTGATGTTGGAGAACAAACTACAGTGATGTTGGAGAACAAACTACAGTGAAGTTGTAAAACAGATTACAGTAATGTTGGAGAACAGACTACAGTGATGTTGGAGAACAGATTACAGGGATGTTGGAGAACAGATTACAGTGATGTTGGAGAACAGATTACAGTGATGTTGTAAAACAGATTACAGTGATGTTGGAGAACAAACTACAGTGATGTTGGAGAACAAACTACAGTGATGTTGGAGAACAGACTACAGTGATGTTGGAGAACATATTACAGGGATGTTGGAGAACAGACTATAGTGATGTTGGAGAACAGAATACAGGGATGTTGGAGAACAGACTACAGTGATGTTGGAGAACAGACTACAGTGATGTTGGAGAACAGACTACAGTTATGTTGGAAAACAGACTACAGTGATGTTGTACAACAGACTACAGTGATGTTGGAGAACAGACTACAGTGATGTTGGAGAACATATTACAGTGATGTTGGAGAACAGATTACAGTGATGTTGGAGAACAGACTACAGTGATGTTGGAGAACATATTACAGTAATGTTGGAGAACAGACTACAGTGATGTTGGAGAACAGACTACAATGAGGTTGGAGAACAGATTACAGGGATGTTGGAGAACAGATTACAGTGAAGTTGTAAAACAGATTACAGTAATGTTGGAGAACAGACTACAGTGATGTTGGAGAACAGATGACAGGGATGTTGGAGAACAGATTACAGTGAAGTTGTAAAACAGATTACAGTAATGTTGGAGAACAGACTACAGTGATGTTGGAGAACAGACTACAGTTATGTTGGAAAACAGACTACAGTGATGTTGGAGAACAGACTACAGTTATGTTGGAAAACAGACTACAGGGATGTTGGAGGACAGACTACAGTTATGTTAGAGAACAGACTACAATGATGTTGGAGAACATATTACAGTGATGTTGGAGAACAGATTACAGTGATGTTGGAGAACAGACTACAGTGATGTTGGAGAACAGACTCCAGTGAAGTTGGAGAAACGCTACATCACTAAGGTGTTCTGATTGTGTCTTCAAAAACTGTTATTGCTTGAAAGAACAGACAATTCCGGAGTGTGTTGAAGGATTTGGGTTCACAGGGTCATATGAATGGTATTTGTCTTAGAGACTGTCGTTGAAAATACAGTCACAGGGGACTGAAGAGATTCTCACCTTGGTTTAAATGATCCCCAACCATACAGACAAGATTCGTCTTCCTCGAGACATGAAATAAAGATGAAATATTCTAATGAGTGGGTAAATATGGTGGCAGAGAGGTGGGCATTGCTTTGTCACCTTCAATAACGGTCCGGAGAAGGCGGTGCGACAGTTAACCATGTTCCTACTCCCAGTGACCCCAGTGACCCCAAAAGACTAAAGTGTCCTAAAAGGGATACTATGGCATAGTCACAAGAACTAGTTTACAATTGCAGATTACCCACATTTTGACTAGCTTTAGCTTGTCGCATGCTATATAATACCGCCCATTATAATACCCTCAGGGCGACAAAGTGGCATAATCAAAGTGTCAAACTGTCGTTCGCCTTAACGCCGTTTTTAAGCATTTTGATACATTGCGATTGCATTTTGATAGATTTGACAATGCGACATACTTTGACCTTGTAGCCCTTGGTAAAAAAACATAAATGTATTTCACAACGAGACAAATGTTCCATATGTCTTAATGTCTTGGTTAAGTTTCTCACCTTTTGCTTGTTTTTTTTCCTGAAGTGCGACAATTCATTAATGTCCTCAATTTAATAGATATAGGTCAGATACATTTACAGATATTTTCTAATTTGATTTCGTGATTTGCAGTATTTAACCAATTTCGGTCGATACCTTCAAATTACTCATGCTTCACTGTACAGTACTTTAGAACTTACCCGTTGAACCTGTTCGGTTTTGGCTTTGGTGGTGTTCCCTGTTCTGTCCTCTTCTTCGGCCTGGTCAAGTATTGATAGCATGACCAAAAAACATTGATTATTTGTTCTTTTCCAAATTAAGTAAAAAAGAAGATTGTTTTTGAAGATGTTGATATCTTTTGAACTTATTGATTTAAACATATTTTTATTCATGAAGATGAATTGGGATTGGTGAACAAGCATTACTGCTTATATTAACACGGCTCCCATGCAACATATAATACAACATGAAAATGGAGGATTTGACGTCATCCATACTGACCATTGAATAAATATAATATTTTTAGAATGTATAAATATATACAGATTACATGAAATACAACTATTCTCTAAGTAGTCATAAGTTAGAGAGTTACAGTTGTGTGTGTCTCACAAGCCATTGTAGAACTATAAATCAATCATGAGAAGGTTGTTGAGCAAATTTAATTATTTTCCTGAGAAAATTTAAAGCGTTGTGTCTTGGTTATATAATCGTGGACGGATTCAACTATTTTCTGGTTTACACAGGGAGTAAGTTCTTTGTTTCCCTTAAGAATGGTATCCAGGTTATAACCGGTAGTGTAAAAATACATATTAAGTCTTATCCGAGTATAGTTACGGCAAGTGAGGAAATAGTGTAGGGCGTTTTCACTCTGATGTCCACAAGAAGAACAAGGGCTGTCTATTAAATGTCTGTTATACTTATCGGCGTTTAGGTCGCTACATCCGAGCCTGAGGCGGCAGTGAACGATTTGGCAAAAACGAGTGCCATAATTAAGGTCAAAGTAAATCTTATTTTCAGTTTTTGTAATTAGGTTTTTAAATTCTGTGAGATTACATGACGCTTTGGAATTTGGTAGGGCATTCCATAAATTTATTGTGGCAGGTAAAAAGGATTTAGCATAAGAGGCAGTGCGACTGTAAATTCCTTGTATTTCAGAGTTATTCCTCAAGCTGTAGTTTGTAGTTCCGGAGACGGAGTTTGGGATCAGGTCACAAATTAAGATAGTTTGGCAATTGGTTGTTGTACATCTTATAGAAAAAAGTTAACTTCAGGCAATTCCTTCTATCTTGCATGGACTGAGATTTGGTTTCATTATAAAGTTTGTTATGACTTGTGAGTGAGTGAGTGAGTGAGTGAGTTAATATTTAACGTCACATCGGCAATATTTCAGCCATATCGTGACGAGAACATTTGATATTGAAATGAAATATTTGTATATTATAAAACACCTGCCGACGAAGGACAGTAAAAATACTAGATGATCACAGATACGAATATAAAACTAGCGAACAAAGCTAAAATATTCCAATTAAAGAAGACAAAATGGGCTATAGATCGCCAACAACTGAAGGTAGATCACCATACTAGGAACCATGGGGACTTACATTACCTTTGCTACCTGCATGGACCCTAGCTGGATTTACACCATACCTTCAGCCATTGGCGTTTATACCGAAAATTAGCCATATAGTAAAATAACAAAAATACTACGATTAAAAACCTGGTATACTTAAATGTACTTGAAATGTTTTTGGACTTACGTACCCTCTCAGGAGGACTGTTATGACTTGTGCCACGAACGGCACCACATATAGTTCTCAGAGCATCAAGATGTAAATTTTCTAATGTACGCGATTGCTCAGAAGTACAGCTATCTCAAATATGCGAACAATAGTCAAATATTGGCAAGATATAGGATTTATACATAATATCCAACGTTTAACGTGATAATCGGTATTTAAAACTCCTCAGACAACTGATCATAGGGCGAACTTTACGTACAATATCATTAGTGTGATCATTCCACGTACAATCGCTTTGGAGTGTTAATCCTAAATGTTTATGACTTTTGACTTCTTTTATGATTGTTCCGTCCATGAATAGGTTCGGTTTTAGAGACGGTTTCGTTTTACGTCAGAACTGAGTAGTTTCGGTTTTATTTGGATGAAATGTAACCTGCCACTTACGGGCCCATTGTGAAATTCTATCTAGATCTTTGTTAAGACAGGTAGCAGCAGCTGATGGATCATCTATGATAACATATAATGAGGTGTCATCCGCAAAGAGACGAATGTTACTGTCAACATCACATACAATATCATTGATGTATATCAGAAAAAGAAGTGGTCCAAGGACAGAGCCTTGCGACCCGTTGTACTCTATTTTCTAAATAACTTTCAAACCATTGTAATAGTTCGCCTTGGATACCATAGGTTTTCAGTTTATAAATAATTCCTCTATGCCAGACCTTATCGAAGGCTTTACTTATGTCGCAGAAGATGCTCTAACCTCTTTTCCTTCGTCAAGAGCTTTGGCAATAAAGTTGTACAAAAAGGTTAATTGATTTGTTGTGGAGTCTCCTGGCATGAATCCTGATTGTAAATTTGTCATTAAGTCGTTATCTCTTAGGAAATTGAATACATATTTAAATACACATTTCTCAAAGACTTTCGATAAACAAGATGTGAGTGCGACAGGACGGTAGTTAGAACAGTCATGTACGCTATCTTTCTTGTGAATAGGTATTACCGATGCTTCTTTCCATGGACTGGGAAAAATTGACAGGCTAAGGGACAAATTGAATAATTTCGTAAGTATGGATGTTAGACTATTTGCGGTATATCTAAGTACTTTATTTCCTATCCCATCCGGACCGGTCGCTTTTGATGTGTCCAGTGACATTAAAATATCTCTGACGTCATCGCGGGTTAGAGTGATGTTAGTTAATTTTGGGCTGCAAGGAACTAAATATCAAATATGCCTTGATTCCCATCTGTTTTTGAAGTCATTGGGCTCAGTTGGTAGAGACAAATATATTTATTATCAGAATTGTGTCCCCAAAAACAGTTGAGAATGAGGTGAGGGTGGAGATAGAATTATCAACATAAAGCAATGAGCACTAGCGATCTTCCACCTATATGAAGCGACACACACACACATGCACGCATGTAGGTATTATGAAAATACGTCATTATATGTTCATCCAGACCAACGAACATTGATTACTTCCTCTTTGCTAACAACTGACAAGGTAATGACACCATCAGCTCCAGTTTGTGGCCGCATGTTTCATCAAAGGTGAACTACAACTGGCTACACACCTACATCTAATCTCCTTGTCTTTATTACAACATATTGCCTTTATTACAACATATTGCTGATAAAGGGGCAGGAATCCAAATATGCATGTAACTGGGATATTCAGAAGCGGCAGGATACACTGGCTCTCTCACTCACTGGCTTTCAGCGTCTCACAGCGTCTCACAGTTTACATGGAGTTAATTGCAGACAGAAACACCTCTCACTCACTGGCTTTCAGCGTTTCACAGTTTACATGGAGGGGCAGGAATCACCTCTCACTCACTGGCTTTCAGCGTCTCACAGTTTACATGGAGGGGCAGGAAACACCTCTCACTCACTGGCTTTCAGCGTCTCACAGTTTACATGGAGGGGCAGGAAACACCTCTCACTCACTGGCTTTCAGCGTCTCACAGTTTACACGGAGGGGCAGGAAACACCTCTCACTCACTGGCTTTCAGCGTCTCACAGTTTACATGGAGGATCTTACTCTCCATCCCGCTGACACTATTCACTCACATATATACTGATGCATTTCAATGTTAATTGCAGACAAATGCCAAGTCAAAATTGTACAAAGACATACCTCTTCCCATCTACAGCCCTTGACCTTTTAATTGCGAGCTTTGTACAAAGACATACCTTTTCCGAGCTTGCCATTGCAAAGGTTAGCCTTGTTGTACCGGGAGTCAGTCTACGGAGGCTACTCTTAATGTTCAGTCATCTCATGCTATGTAAAATGTAGGTTGTTGTTTCAGAGACGGGAGAATGCTGTCCCGGTTTATCATTTGTAGACAAATAGACTGTAGATGGCGTTGTTTTGTTGTCAACGGATATGTACACAAACGTTTGCAAGACCTGTAATAAAATCTGTATGTACACATAATATCACCTTCTAATAGCACCTTCCTATATAGCATGACTCTGTGGCACCATGACATTGTATGACACTCTGGAACAGCCCTGACATTGTATTTTGTTGCACCCTGTCACATCGCATGACTCTCTAAAGCATCCTCTAGTGCGGTATGACGGTATATGGCACCTCACATAATAGTTTGACTCTTCCTTGCAGTATCACGGTATCACACATGCCTTTTCAATCAGTAATGCGTCGCGTCACACATTGTACCCCACAGTTGGAGAGATAGGTAGTGAGATACTAATTCCAAGCTTCACAGGTGTTGTTGAAGGTTGACCCACCGTGTTAGAACTGGTCTTCCCGCACGTGAAGGTTGACCCACCCTATTAGAACTGGTCTTCCCGTACGTGAAGGTTGACCCACGTTATTGGAACTGGTTTTCCCGTACGTCACAGCGTTGTTGAAGGTTGATCACTATGTTAGAACTGGTGTTCCCGTACGTCACAGGTGTTGTTGAAGGTTGACCCACCATGTTGGAACTGGTCTTCCCGTACGTCACAGCGTTGTTGAAGGTTGACCCACCATGTTAGAACTGGTGTTCCCGTACGTCACAGGTGTTGTCGAAGGTTGACCCACCATGTTGAGACTGGTTTTCCCATACGTCACAGTTATGCTGAAGGTTGACCCACCATGTTGGAACTGGTGTTCCCGTACGTCACAGCGTTGTTGAAGGTTGACCCACCATGTTGAGACTGGTTTTCCCGTACGTCACAGTTATGCTGAAGGTTGACCCACCATGTTAGAACTGGTGTTCCCGTACGTCACAGGTGTTGTTGAAGGTTGACCCACCATGTTGAGACTGGTTTTCCCGTACGTCACAGTTATGTTGAAGGTTGACCCACCATGTTAGAACTGGTGTTCCCGCACGTCACAGGTGTTGTTGAAGGTTGACCCACCATGTTGAGACTGGTTTTCCCGTACGTCACAGTTATGTTGAAGGTTGACCCACCATGTTAGAACTGGTCTTCCCGTACGTCACAGGTGTTGTTGAAGGTTGACCCACCATGTTAGAACTGGTGTTCCCGTACGTCACAGGTGTTGTTGAAGGTTGACCCACCATGTTGGAACTGGTCTTCCCGTACCATGTTGTTGAAGGTTGACTGGGAACTGTTCCCGTACGTCACAGGTGTTGTTGAAGGTTGACCCACCATGTTGGAACTGGTCTTCCCGTACGTCACAGGTGTTGTTGAAGGTTGACCCACCATGTTGGAACTGGTCTTCCCGTACGTCACAGGTGTTGTTGAAGGTTGACCCACCATGTTGGAACTGGTCTTCCCGTACGTCACAGGTGTTGTTGAAGGTTGACCCACCATACTGGAACTGGTCTTCCCGTACGTCACAGGTGTTGTTGGAGGTTGACCCACCGTATTGGAACTGGTCTTCGGAAACCAATGTTTGTCGTAAGGGGCGACTAAGAGGGTCGGAGGTTCTTTCTTACTTCCTTCTTACGATCATGGTACTGTTTAGATGCCCTTGGTTGATTCTGCAGAAGTGCATTTGCATGTCATAATTACCTACAGAGGTAATAGCATATCATGACAAAATATACCCCCACATAGAGGCTTCAGTATATAGGGAAGGTTTGCAAAGCAAACTCGACAGCTACTTAGTAACGAGGACTCAGAAGATCATTTTGGCAGCCGCCCTGATGATGACAAACCTACAGATATGGGCGAATGTAACATGTAGTGTTCCGGACAGGCCTAGGCACGCAATTCCCTCATAAAATATGAAACACTGCTTGGATAATACAATATCCAACAAACATTTTATTAACTTGTCAGATATACATCAAAGATTACATAGTTCATAGAACAAAATCATTAAAAAATATATATATAACAAAATGTGTAAACGTCAGATGATACTGATGTGTTCAGGGCCTTCTGTAACCACAAGCTGAGGGTCACCATCCAGCAGTCTATAAACAAACAGCGCCAGTCTATCCTTTGTGCAGTGAAGACTAGGGCTCTATACAACGTTTACACAAATCATTGTGTTTCAGTAATGGAAGGCAGATAGCACCATTCAGTAGTGTTGTGGAGATACATTCAGGCAGTATTGAACAGTATTGCAAGTATGACAGTACGTGTCATTTGTTGATGTGTAGAACGTTAACTGATGTTTACTCTTGTCAATACTGAAGACAATCAATAACGTGGTAAACTTGTGTAAGGGGTTGTAAAGTATACAAGGGACAATAACACGTATATTCATTTATCCAGACGTTTTCACTAGTCACGAAGCTCTCGGGATTCAGGATGTTTGTTTTGAGTGAATGATAGTAAGTAACACAATTATTTTCTACACCTTAGACCTGACAACCAGCAATGGGTTATCAATTCAAGTGCTCATGTTTTGCAGCATTAACCAAAGTTCATGGGTATTGAATATTACCCCCGTTAAAAATATAAATGTTCCACATGTAATAATTGTCTGACCAATCAAATGCATGTTTCCTCGGGACTCTATACATGTATTTAATCTCTGTACAAACGATATGTAACCATGGAAACCAACCACTGATCATCGTCTACAGTTAACGCAGAACACTCCTTTGAACCCAAATAGGAGGGAAATTCAATGAAAAGTAAGAACATGAAGAACACAACAGTTGCTATTAGCTCCGCAGGTCTATCGACTTCCTCTTTCGTGCGTTGGCAATGGAAGCTATCAAAAAGCAAACTCCCGCAATGATGTTGACAACAATCCACCACGTGAACACGCCTATGGACATCCTGTGCTTGTTGTACAGCATGCAGAACCGGGTCCCATCTGATGAAGGGGGGCTCCATATTTCACAGGAGGAATCCAGGACGTAGCCAATGAGCACCGGGCCTGGGATGGACCCTGTTGGGGAGGACATGTACATTTATTCAACGAGTGACTTCCGAATTGTATTACTATTACATTGTCCACCCAAAAGGCTTTTAGCGCTGTTTCTGCGCGTCCGTTAGGGTTTTTCGACGCCAAGTTGTTGATATTGCCAACCAAACATCGAGGTAGGTTTGTAAGTCGCTCTGTGATTGGTACGTAAAACTCAGTTGTGTAGCCAGTCAAATTGTGAATCAAGGACGGGTAATTTGAGATTGCCAGAACCAAGACATTGGTTTCAGGGGATAGTGTAGGTTTACTGATATATCTACATATCTATATACATGTATAGAGATACAGAGGATGACTTGTCTGATGAAGATTTGAAATTAGGTATGAAATGTTCATTACATAGGGCGCAAAGTCTTACCAAGTAATCTCATCAGCATCCACTGGAATCCCAGTGCGAATGGCTTCAGTTGTGGATCGACGCATCTAGGAAGAGAGAGTGTAAACGTTCAGTCGAGACAATACATATTTATATAACAATACTCAGTTTCATGTATGATCAGTAATCTGTTTTGTTATTGTTGTTTTATATATGCCAGTGTTGATTAAAAAAACTAGAAGTTGTTTTACTAGATTTAATCTTATGAACAAATAGTAGCCTATGCCGCCGTGTTGGTGCAATGCTTCAAACAGTTTCGTGTTATAATCCGTCAGCACGTATATCCAGTACACAAGTGTACACTTAGTTCACCCTTTTGTCGATATAACTACACTTTATAGACATGTACTGATTCCAACAATTTCAATGTTGAAATCTACATGTTGAAGGAAACTCACCTGAGTGTTGCCATGGAAACGGGTGTTGTTGTTGTTAACACCGATAGAAGCATAAGGAAAAGGAGAGGCGCTAAGACGTACAGGTTGTTGCAGTCAATATCACACCGCCCCTTTACGGCAGTGGAAATGACGTCATTGGTAGTATTGCTCATACTACGTTCCACGCAACTGCAGTTGCCGTAGGTCTGAAAATGAAGGGTGGTCATTTTGATGTTAAATTGAAAACCCAAACAACGTTTACTTCTGGAGAGTCGTGAGTGAATCGTTAATCATAACTATTTTTTAGTTTCGGGTAACAAGATCTGCTGTTACACTGAATCATGTTCTATAGTTTACTGATTCAATGGGGCGGTGGGGTAACCTACTGGTTAAAACGTTCGCTCGTCACGCCTAAGGCCCGGGGTCGATTCCCAGCATGGGTACAATGTGTGGAGCCCATTCCTGGTGTCACCCGCGGTGATATTGCTGGAATATTGCTAAAAGCGGCGTAAAACTCACTCTCACACTCACTGATTCAATGTTTCACTGGTTCATTGTTTCCAGTTTAGCTGAAAGACCGAACACCTCAAATCAGCTTTATTCTGAACCAGAATGCATCATTAAGCAAAGGTGGCAAACAATTATATTCTCAGCAAAATAAGAGTAGATTTTTGGCATCCGTAAACAAAACACCACTGTACTCTTGGTTGTATTATAATATAAGTAAATGGGATGTTTTCAGAGTTATTTAAGCTGAGTCTGCACATTCTCACAGCTAATGGTCCGAGGGTGTTCTGGTTCATACAGCCGGCGTGACACGGAGAGTAGTACACGATATCGTCGGCGCCGCACACGGGGTTGAACGCTTGCCTCGAGCAGTCGCATGACCCTTGACACGATGCGGTGTTGGTATCCACAGAACTGAATGTATATCATAGAATTCGTGTAGTAAATACGTGTTTACAAGCAGTTGTGCGACAGTAACATACCGAGTATGATGATGAATGTTTAACACTTACAGTAACTGAAAAACACAACTCTTGATAGTGTTATCATGATAGTGATAGTGTTTCAGATTTAAAAATAAAAGCTAAACTTATTTCTTTTGTGAAAATATTTGCCAGGCCTAAACCTAATATTTTTTCCAACGAATCCTTAGAAGATCCAGGTTATTTTAACTTTAATCACAATCTTAGTAGTTTAAAAAACTATTCGTGTTCTAAAAATACCACACCAATCTTATGAATTATTCATCACACTTCTGTTATGTGATTCTGTTAAGTGGACATTTCCTGTATATAACAGAAAGACTCACCTCTCGCCCGGGTAAGGTATTTCCATTCCTGCAAGTCGGACATTGGGGCACTTGGCTAGCAGTGCGAATCCCAGGACACTGGACAGAACACACAGGCCCATATTCAGTCTCGCCATTCCCAGCCCCTCAAGGTGGAACACCCGAATGAGGATCCCACCAAGCACCATACCAAAAGAACTGAACAATATTAGCCCTCCTACAACACAGTACACATGTATGTGTTCAGGCAGAGTGAACATCGGGAACAGTTTGAAGCAACCGTAAAATCTTTCAATGGATGAAGAGGGCCTGAAGAACGCTGTACAGATGTACATTTGTTTTATATACCTGTGAAATATTGAAAACAAATGTAATTTTCATGGACGAATGTGTCTCTACATGTCTTTTTGTGTTTCTCTAAAACGACATCCGCTCTCACTTCTGTAACTCGCTGTATTCTCCGACACTATCGACAATACAGTAAACTGGAAACACACATTCACGAGTTGATTTGCAACAAGTCGCTACGTATGTGGTAACTGTGTTTACCTACCGAGCTACCTAGCAACTAGAACATATCTGTCAAGCATTTACAGGGTTAGAAATTGTCTGGTCCAGACTCAATTATTGACAGACCGCCGCCATATAGCTGGAATACTGCTGAATGCGGTGTAAAACTAAACTCACTCACTATTTCTGGTCTCTGTGTAAACTGGACTCAAATTTCGGCCTCTAGTGATAGCGGTTTTGCTAAAAATCCACAGGGGAAAAAGATTTACATAAAAACGGTGTAAGCTCGAATTCCTTAAACGTCTCTGCTTTGGAAAAAAAGTGGTAAGGTAGACCATGGTCTCAAAGCCAGTCTCGATCTAAGATTTCCACGTTACACATGCTATAATTCAACACAGACAGCAGTCGATCTCGGAATACATATTTTGTTCGAGTCATGCACACATACTTCGTTTAACCGTCACATTGTACAATCGCTTCTGTTAACTACTCTCATGGACGCTCCTGAGTAATAACTGCATTTCAACTTAACACATATACATTAGCATTCCTCCACTTAAGTGTTTCATTTTCACATACGTATATAATATTAAACAGAAATACACATTTAAACATCTTAGACAAACTTGTCCTCTTTCTCAACATCAAAGACAAAATCACTAACTCACCTAACAGGTAGCCGGCTTGATCAAAGGGCATGTCGTACATTTCAGCCAGGTATTTGAAGGCAAACGCCCCTACTCCGAGGATAATCAGCGCCTCGGCAGCTCCCCCAAGGCTGAGAAAGATTAACTCCACGTTACCCAACTGAAACATAGGGGATCTGCAACTCAGCAAGACTGTATGTTATAATGTTCACGTATGCTAACATGTGATGTGAGAATTTGGATGGTATGTGTTGACAGGTAGGCCAACTACCCGTGCTTCTCACGCCGACTACTCCGTATCTGCTGGCGTGGGTCAGTGTTCATACTGTCACCCTCTGTATGAAAATCGAGTCTGGACCAAGCAACGCAGTAGTTGCCATCATGGGCCTGTATCTACGCAATGGTGATACTGCGACATGTATCAACTAGTCTAGCAAGCCTGACCACCGATCCCGTTAGTCGCCTTCTATGACACGCATTAGTTGCGGAAGACCAATTGTAACCCAGATATTGATGAGTAGGTGAATGAGTGTGTATGAGTTTAGTTTTACGCCGCACTCGGCAATATTCCAGCTATATCGCGGCCATCTGTAATTAGCTTCACTCTTCATAAGACAATCCAGTGATCAACAGCATGAGCATCCATCTAACTAATTGCGATACGATGACATGTGTCAACCAAGTCAGTGAGCCTGACCACCCGATCCCGTTAGTCGCCTCTTATGACAAGCATTAGTTGCGGAAGACCAATTGTAACCCGGATCTTGATGGGTAGGTATTACGGAGACTCACCCGCACCTCCTGCACACGGGGTAGAGAAAGTGTAAGTGCAGGTGTTAGCTAACAATATTGCCAGACAATCGAGATTGGTGTTCATTTTAACAGTAATATTATGCAAAGTTGAGACGTGTGTACATACACATGCATGTCAGTGTTACGTGAAAACGTGAAACTTGTGAGGATGTACATTGTCTTGCTAGTGAGGTCATGTAAAACTTATGAAGAGTGATGTCAATTTCAATTGATAAAATAAAAACACTTTAATAAAATTAAAAAGCAACATTTGTGACTGGTTATACTTACAAATTTCAAAACAGCTTTAAAGAAATCTACGACGGTGTCTTTGATCACAGTAAGGACTGACCTCTTCTCCTGGTCATTCACGTCTTCTTCCAGTTCACGGCGGTGCTTTTCACTCCCTGTGATCAGAAGGTTTGAACATCTGACGAAGGTCTATCACGAGTTTACAGCAGACAATCCACAGAGGACGGATAAATAGAACGAATAGCCTCAAATGGATGACTATTCAATATTGTTACAAGGGCATTGGAATATATTGTTTCTGCAGTTGTACCACCTTATTTCTTTTAAGATTCGATAAACGTTCATAACAAGAAAAAATAGTTGTCATGAATATATTACTATCTAAGAAACACTAGCGTGACTATATTGTCTTGCTTTCATAGTCAGGTGTTATGCAGAATTTTCCGGACGAGGTGAATATTCTTCCAGGGTATGGCAATTCTGGAAGATGTTTAGACTATCTATGTGGACAAGCACATGTCGCGATCATCTCACAATACTTCACAACCAGTGTAAAGGTTGTGGTTTCACCCAGGACATCTGGACTACATGGCTACTGCATGGAAACTGTTGCTACGAGATGAATTATCTCTCCACTGACCTCCTTTCTATTATCACTGATATCGTATTCTGTAATGCTGTTGTAATTGAAATGTGCACTGCCAGTTTAATTACTTTACAGTTATTTGTATTGATTTGTAAACAGAGTTTATTTTAGGATGCAACTGTTAATTGTAAAACATTTCTGGGTATTTGTTGGAAAACGCTGAAATCTTTTGTGGGTAGATTTCTGGCTTATTGTTTCAACTGGGAAATCGACACGTAACGATACAACTGAAACAAATTCCACCTTGCTCACTGAATGCATTGGAGGAAACCTCCATGCCCTACTTCCATATCGTACCGGGTATAGCCCTCGGGAAGCCAAACAACGGGAGTGATGCCGAAGCAAACAGCAACACCGATATTATAAACCCGATCCACCATCCTCCAATCCAGCGGGGGTCGCGGGGTCCAAAATCTAAACTAAAACAAACAGATCCTAAAGAAGCTTCTTGTAACAGACAACAACCATACAATAACGTACACGCAATACATTCAAGCGAACAGAAGCAACATACATACAAGCCTGTCGTACATGTGGTGAAGTTATCTGAATGGTATCATACATACAAGCCTGTCGTACATGTGGTGAAGTCATCTGAATGGCAACATACATACAAGCCTGTCGTACAAGTGGTGAAGTCATCTGAATGGCAACATACATACAAGCCTGTTGTACAAGTGGTGAAGTCATCTGAATGGCAACATACATACAAGCCTGTTGTACATGTGGTGAAGTCATCTGAATGGCAACATACATACAAGCCTGTTGTACATGTGGTGAAGTCATCTGAATGGCAACATACATACAAGCCTGTTGTACAAGTGGTGAAGACATCTGAATGGCAACATACATACAAGCCTGTTGTACATGTGGTGAAGTCATCTGAATGGCAACATTGATTGTTGTTTGCAGAATTTCTGCAATTTGCATAACGTATTTGTCAAGATGATTCTTTCTTACTCTGCAACAGGTTGTTATTGTGGCTGGGTCGCTATTCATTCTCAAAACACAACGAGAGACAGACTTGCAATTAGCGCCCGTTAATGTACAAATTCAGCAGTTGCAATTTAACTGATTGACCCTTATTGCACAGGGACTTGTCTCAACATCTCACTGATCACAATGTCTAGACCTAGTCTCACTGATCTCCATACCTTGTCTGATCCATCCGATCAAAATCCACGTAAAACTTCTCCGTTAACTGGCCTCCAGCGAAAAAGCCTATCGCGACCCCAACAGCAGCTGCACCATACGTCAAACCTGCAGACGTGTAGTGACGTCACATGAATATTGTATTTCATTTTTAACAACTGGTGCTAATAATCCTCCCAAGTATACATAAATAATTCAAAATCATCTTGGCTATCCGCTCATTTTTTGAATACTGGAACCTATGAAGATATCAATAATATAGATACTTGTAACCCATCAAGCGCATTATTTATTGACCCGTGAGGTTCAGGGATAGAATATTAATTAGTCTCCACACCAACCCATTCTTGTTGTAAGTGGTGACTTATGGTATCAGGTGGTCAGGTTCGCTGTGTTGGTTGACACATGTCATCGCATCCCAGTTGGTAGATAGATGTTCATGCTGCTGGTTACTGGATTGTCTGGTCCAGACTGGATTATTTACAGATAATGTCATACAGCTGGAATATTGCTGAGTGCGGGGTTAAACAACAAACAGACGAACAAACACATTTACTGCGCAAGCAAGTCTAACCTCTGGACACTGCGGTCACGATATAAACAACTAAACATGGAAATAAATAATTGCTGTTGTCAAGGTAATAATACCCATCACACATTCAACATTAATAGTTATTTCCCTGAATATGACTATTGGTTTTGCAGCAAGACAGGTAGGGTTGGGTTCCACCAAATTAGTAAACGAGTTTGACCTGAAGCCTTCCACCTTAAGCTGACATGCAGCGATATAATCGAAATACTGAGATGTATCTAAATCGAGTCAGTGACAGAATTTCGGTTGCTTGGAGACTTACCAACGTATACAGCTGCTTTTGCAGGTTCCGCGTTCTCATCAATATAGGCTGTTCCAAGCGATAACATAGGAGTGAAGCCTACCCCGTGAATCATCTGAGCGATCATGAACACCCCCAGATAATGGGACAGCCCACTACCGTCACCAGACGTAGGACCGGAACCGGAAGTCGAATTCTGGAGATTGCATATCGCTGACACAGACGAACTACCGGAAGAAGCTGATGAAAAAAACATTAAATATGATTGTTGAAATTGTTCCCTGCAATTTAGAAGCCACGCGTTAATCCAACATTAAATAAGATCTCAATTCCCGCTACCGCTGAACTAAGACCTGAGACTCCCGTTTTACGGGTCATTTCAAAACCTTTCATCAAACCCATCAAATCATCAGGATTGTATTTTTTTACCATGTAACATCGAAATTATTAATACGTTGAATTAAAAAACGACGGATCCAGGCTCTACGGGTAAATCCGCTCACGTCAATGGGACAGTTATTTGAAACGGAAGTGACTATGGAAAGTACTCTCATGCGATCCACATCATCTTTTAACCATTCAAGAATGTTCTTTCGTTCAATTTTCAAATTCAGAATCGAAATTGTTCTCAAATACTTTGAAAGGTATTCTTGAATAGAAGTCGCCAATCTGAAACTAGCTCCTGAATGCTGCTTTCAGGGTGACAATTGTCGACTTCCTGTTAGTCACTTCACAGTTCGGAGGTTGATTTGACGTGACCCGTGAGATGTCTTCAGATCTTTGCTTAGCGATAGCGAGAATAACTTCTGATTCTAATGAGATTGTTGGCTAATCATACTGCTAAGATTCGTTCTTTCTGTCCTCCGACACTGAAAATATTGACACTGAGGAGATATTTATGTTTTATATATAATGTTACGGTTGAGTGTGGGAACAAAACGTTTGTTTCTTGAAGAGTACGTAAACTAACAATAAACCCTCCAACGGAACACCAAGCAAACGACTCACACTTGAGGGGGGCATTTGTGGCCATATGAGGAACCATAAACACGAGAGACCCGACAGCACTGATGAGAGAGCCAGCGGCAACCCAGGCCGCCTTGTTGTACCGGCCTCCAATGAAGCTGACGAACAGGACAACAGCCAGGGCTCCTATGTCCTGTGAACTCGTGATCAGAGCAGATTTGGAGCTTTCAAGGCCGAACTGTTTCTCCAGATGGGGTAGAGCTGCACTGGCTATCCCGTTCACGGTGAATCCTTCGGTGACACAGAGGACTAGAGCACAGAACACAAACACTCCGATTTTGTTGAATTTCTGTAAGAAACTAAAGAAGAAAATAGACTAGACACGGCATACTCAGTGTATCGATACACCTTTGAACACCTTTGTATTTTCATAAACATGTATTGGTTTGAGCAAATCTATTATTCGTCAATCGAAGTAACTTTGAGGCGTGTCATATTTCAGAAACAGAGACAGGATTCGTGACATGTGTAACATATTTGTGTGATTAGAGGCATCGTTAGTTGCTCGATGTCCTATCTCTGGTGGCCACAGATCATGTTGACCAGCATTGGTTGCGGCAGAGTAGGTGAATGGGTGGTGTGATCGGTAGTCCTGACTCCTAAGAGTTTTCATGGTCCTGCTCCACACTGAAACACATGTTATATGTGGTGTCTCTTTTGCCTCTTTATAAATACCGATCCAGTATTCGAGGGTATAATGTATACCTGCGACCATTCATCAGTGTGGGCATTCGGCTATATGTATGTTAATGATGATGAAGATGATGTTTGCAGTGCATTGTTCTGTGCTGAGAGACACGGTTAGTGGTATATGTAGTCGAATATCCCTTGTGTACTATGAGATATGTTTGGTTGAATTGTCACATTGTCCAGTCAAAGTTTAAACAACAAACAAATATACGTGAATCATCATGTGCCGTCTCCCTCTTCTGGTCTAGATCTTACAGATCAACGGCTTCACGAGCGATATTAAAAGTTCAACAATGTTACAGCATGCTCTATATCGGAAATCACAAAGTACCTGATAAACAGGTTATAGTGTGTTGACTACTTACCTTGGTTTAAAGCCGCGCCATCCGTACCGGTACATGTTCTCCTCCTCGCCCCTGTAAGGCTGAAACACGAGGATTAGACCCGTGCGTTATTACAGGTGATGTACACTATATCATTCCCCAACACATTGTTTGTGACACAAGAAAGTTACTGTCACCGGCAAATACCGACCGCCACATTCCTTGAACAACAAAGTAAAAATATGGGGAAAAAAACAAAACCTGTTAGCAATCTACCCCAGAGATTTCATCTAAACTTCAGGGCATATTTAAGACATTAAACCTTGACTGACGTAACATTTTGAAGACAAGATAACGTTTGATCTCCGTGAGACAACTGTTACCGACAGTAACACACATGCAGTTTCATTAAGCATAAATAATACAGAAACAGTTGATGGAAAATCATATCTGTATGCATGACATCAATTTGTTTATCAGATTCAATGAAGAATTAATGATATCTTTCACAGTATTAACAAATAGTAAGGCTGATTAAATGGAGAATTAATGATATATTTCAAAGTATTAACAAATAGTAAGTTTGATTCAATGGAGAATCAATGATATATTTCAAAGTGTTAACAAATAGTAATTAGGTTGAGATAACAAGAATGTCCCTTGCGATATTCCCAGTATAAGGGGGGACTCTGACCAAACTACAATACCGCATGCCGAAATAGACAGTAGTCATGGCAGTTTTGATTCAAATCTATTTTTTGAGTGGACTCGAAATATATTTTTAAACAAACCTATCTCGTAGTAAATGAATTCATGAACTGCAACACGCGGAGAGAAATAACCGCCCCGTCAACATGTTAACAGGTGGATATATATAGAGAAAAATGTTCAGCAGGGATATCCGTTTTTCATAGTTTTCCGTTTTCGTCACAGTATATTTTTGTACTGTTTATGATTTTGAAAATAACGAAGGAGAAGAAACTGTAAAATCCGCACATGATCCTATCAAGGCTCCCATATAGAGATATGCTGTACAATGTTGTTACACGGAATGAATCCAGTGAAATCGGTTGTATTTTATCATGGCTCACCTTTGCCGGCTTCGTCGTTACCTCCTTCGACGGTGGGATGGACACGAATACGTCATCAGCCGATCTGGAGAAACCGACATTCTGAAACCCATCCTTCTCTTGCTTAGGTGTGACCTCGTGGTTTCGGGAGCCATTGGTGTCAGCCTGGAATGCTTTATTGTCCAAACCAGGGTCCTGAAAACATTACTTTACATCAGCGCAAACCGCGACATAAATATATCACAATGCACCATCAGACAAGACTGCGTACTGATTTATAGAGCCTAACAACATGCAGCATATCTTTCTTTCTTCAAAACGTGATGATCGTTAACATGTAAACTGTTGTTTTATTACAACATGTTACAAGAGTGAACACGACTGCCCAAACTTTGTTACCCTATCATGGATTAATAGTTTGACCGTGACTGCTGTCAGCCCAACCAGGAATCACCAGCAGGAAGATTTCAACCAAGGTGGATAAGGTTTACGACCTGTGTCATGCTGGAAATCAGTGAGTGAGTGAGTGAATGTGGTTTAACTTAGTCACTCGGAGATTCATGTCATCGACGTGATGAAACTCCAGGCTGATATTGTCTACAGTATGCAGGTGCCGATATTGTATACAGTATACCGGTGTCAATATTGTCTGCAGAACACAGGAGTCAATATTGTCTACATTTTATAGGTGTCAATATTGTCTGCAGTATACAGGTGTCATATTGTATGCAGTATACAGTTGTCAATATTGTCTACAGTATACAGGTGTCAATATTGTCTGCGGTATACATGGGTCAATATTTTTTGCAGTTTACAGGTGTCATTATTGCTTGCAGTTTACATTTGTCAATATTGTCTACAGTATACAGGTGTAATTATTGTCTGCAGTATACATGGGTCAATATTTTGTCTGCAGTATAGGGGTGTCTTTATTGCCTGCGGTATACAGGTGTCATTATTGCTTGAAGTATACAGGTGTCAATATTGTCTGCAGTAAACATGTGTCAATATCGTCTGCAGTGAACAGGTATCAATATTGCCTGTGGTATACATGGGTCAATATTGTCTACGGTGTAGATGGATCGATACTGTCTACGGTGTAGAGGGGCCAATGCTGTCTGCAGTATACATGTGTCAATATTGTCTGAGGTATACAGGTGTCAATATTGTCTGCAGTATATAGGTGTCAATATTGTCTGCAGTATACATGGGTCAATATTGTCTGCAGTGTACAGGTGTCAATATTGTCTGCTGTTGACAGGTGTCAATATTGTCTACAGTATACAGGGGTCAATGTTGTCTATAGTGTAGAGGGATCTATACTGTCTACGATGAAGAGGGGTCTATACTGTCTGCAGTATACAGGTGCCAATATTGTCTACAGTATACATGGGTCAATATTGTCTGCAGTTTACAGGTGCCATTATTGCCTGCAGTTTACATTTGTCAATATTGTCTACAGTTTACAGGTGTCAATATTGTCTGCAGTATACATGGGTCAATATTGCCTGTAGTATACAGGTGTCATTATTGCCTGTAGTATACAGGTGTCATTATTGCCTGTAGTATACAGGTGTCAATATTGCTTGAAGTATACAGGTGTAAATATTGCTTGAGGTATACAGGTGTAAATATTGTCTGCAGTATACATGTGTCAATAATGTCTGCAGTGAACAGGTGTCAATATTGCCTGCAGTGTACAGGGGTCTATATTTTCTGCGGTATACATGGGTCAATATTGTCTATAGTATACATGGTTTAATACTGTCTATAGTATATATAGGTCAATGCTGTCTGCAGTATACAAATGGTCAATACTGTCTGCAATGTACAGGGGTCAAAACTGCCTGCAGTATATAGGGCTCACTATTGTCTGCAGTATACAGGGTTTGATAGTGCCTGTAGTATACATGGGTCAATACTATTTACAGTATACAGGTGTCAATATTCTCTGCAGTATACATGTGTCAATATTGTCTGCAGTGAACAGGTATCAATATTGCCTGCAGTGTACAGCGGTCAATATTGTCTGCGGTATACAGATGGTCAATACTGTCTTCAATATACAGGGCTCACTATTGTCTATAGTATACAGGGCTCACTATTGTCTATGGTATACAAGGCTCACCATTGTCTATAGTATACAGGGCTCACTATTGTCTTCAGTATACAGGGCTCACTATTGTCTATAGTATACAGGGCTCACTATTGTCTTCAGTATACAAGGCTCACCATTGTCTATAGTATACAGGGCTCACTATTGTCTTCAATATACAGGGCTCACTATTGTCTATAGTATACAGGGCTCACTATTGTCTATGGTATACAAGGCTCACCATTGTCTATAGTATACAGGGCTCACTATTGTCTTCAGTATACAGGGCTCACTATTGTCTATAGTATACAGGGCTCACTATTGTCTATATTATACAGGGCTCACTATTGTCTATAGTATACAGGGTTTAATACTGCCTATAGTATATATGGACAAATACTATTTACAGTAAGCATGGGTCAATACTGTCTGCAGTATACAGGGCTCACTATTGTCTTGGAACGGTGTTGCTCCTTACACCCACAACAATTGCCGCAGATGCCGCCCACACCAGCAACAACGACTACCACAGTACTGCCGCCCACACCAGCAACGACTACGCAAGCTACCACTGACAAGATTTGCCTGACATCAACCACTTCGAGTGTTTCGCGTGTATAATTGAGAATTTGGACGATGTAAAACTCATCGACAAAACGTGTGTAACATGGGGTCTGTCCCTTATACATTATTCCTCAGGGCTGTTGACGACTTGAGTCGGCGACTCCCATTAGCATAAATCAGTTCCACTTTTTGTAAATTGTAACGCGAGTGTCCGACCTCGTGAGTTCTCACGGCCTGCACACAATGCTATTACAACACCCCCTGTGCATGCTGGGATTAGTCAACTGGGGCCCACTTCAAATGTCAACCCGTCTTTCTTAACGTCAGTTATATGCGCACTGTACAACGACGCGCTATGTTAACACTGTTATGTTGGCTATGTATCAGTTACGCCGACAGTCTGATTCAGCACTATGGAGAACAACCTGGTCTGTAGCTAAAACACGACATTCTACATTCTACATAATCGTTGCAGGTCACTGACAACAATATAGATGGGATTGTTGTTTGACAAAACAGTGCAGCTATATCGAAACCATCCAGTGTTGACCGGTGAATGATATCATGAGCGACAATCAACGCTACATACTACCAGGTGTGTCATATATTGGTCCCGACCGATCTTCAACATCAGTGCTTTCCTGCGAGGCACTGAGGGCGGTCTGGCGGAGCGTGAAAACAAATGCAAGTGTTTGCATGTATCGTTTCTACCGTAACATATCGGTTGATTTGAATCAGGGGCAAGACGAAGCCCTTGAATCTCTCAGGAGTCAAGCTGCCAAACACAGTCACCCATCCCATGACTCTCCGCGCCCATCTTTGCTTCACAGCTATGTGCACAGGACCACACAGGACTACTCCCATTTTTCACATCTAGGCACAGCAATCATGTAATAACCCTATACGAGGAAGTGTATTGGGACCCAAACGCTCGTTCAGTCTCCAATTACACAAATAGCAGCAACGCGGTGACCCAAAGGGGAAAATGCGTGGGTAACTCAAATGAACACCTGACCCATAAACCCCTTTTGAACTTTTGACCTTGACCGCAATGAGATTCAAAAGACGATCTGTAGCCTTGGGCTGTAGTCACTAAACCCTGTCCATATGAATTCAATAACGGTCACATAGGCAACTCTAGCTGATATACACACCTGAACCGAAAAATAAAAGAGACCTTTGAACCTCATGTGTCACAGAAAACATTACGTGTGCCAAGAGGGGTGACTTTAAATTTCCATTGGTCACCTTTCCCTTCTCTTGCTTCTTCCACTTTTTCGGTGTAAACCGGTATGCTCTTTCTACAGGGATGCCTCTACGGGTATTTTGATCAAGGTTACAGCATTCTAGGAATCAGTAAAGCTTTCAAAATGTTAAATGACGATATTTCATCATATACTTATGCCAATATTGGTTGTCACCCCCATCTCCCCCTTCTTGTCCCTTCTATATATGTAATATGACGTCTTATCTGTAACAGGTGGGTGGCAAAACAACGGAAAGCGAATATGCACGGTATTTGCCCTAGTATTGCCTTGCCATTTACACATATTCACGTTTCACCTATTCAAACTGTTCTTTACAAATCTAATATTGTGCGGTACATTGCACAACGTGGCTGACCTGGATCCAACCAGAGCTGACAAGTGTGTTTACGTAATGTCTGATCGTTTTTACATTATGACTTACATTATGAGGACTTACATTATAAGTAATTTCCGAGCGTATTATTCATTTATTCTCATCTTTAACAGAATGGATGATATATTTTTCAACTTCATTATTCCAATGCATATAGGTAATCATTAATCAGGTAAAATTCAAAATGGAAGCTATTGTTGGAATAAATCTAAATAATCTAAATCTCATCATAATGATAGTAAATACATAATCATACTATTACTACTCCGACTATTATTGCTGCTGCTGCTCTACTACTACTACTACTACTACTACTACTACTACTACTACTACGACGACGACGACGACGACTACGGCTACTACTACAACTACTACTACAGATGCTGCTCCTCCTAATCCTAATGCCACTACTACTACTACTACTCTACTACAACTACTGTTGCTGCTCCTCCTCATCCTAATGCCACTACTAGTACTGCTGCTGCTGCTACTACGACGTCTACTACTAACAAATACCGTCCGTACGGACAACGGACCTTTGAATTATATGTTTAAGAGTAGACAGCTTGTATTTCATACCATCATGCGTTGCTCTCTAATGATATCAAGTAAAGAGACATTCATCCTTATGTGCATGGGGCGTCAACAGTTAATCGTTTACTGCGTGACATTAAACATCGGCAATTAATCACACGAACCTAATTTCATGACAAAGGTAATAATTACTCCTTTCTCATCCATCATTTCAAGTTCTTTATAAAATTGGTGTATATATCAATAGAATGTTCTTTCAATTATACACATCGACCTCAAACTTATTATACATAGGATAGGGAGTATAATGTAGCTTGACAAAAGTAGAACATTCAAAACAAACAATACTGCGTTTTACGCCACACACCGTAACTAGTAATGGCAAAACATACATCCCTGCAGTACACCTTACCCTGCTTCAAACATCATGCGTTTTAGACATTCGACTGGGCAAATATTGATGTATGTTTCATACTAATAATATCTTACCTCCGATTCTGATCGCATCATATTGTACAGTGGTTACTCAGTGCTATTACAACTCTGAATGCCCGAGAAAGGTGTGTAGTCCTCTAGGAACGAACGAAACTGTGAGTGGGTCTCTTATGGGCATGCCGATCTATAAATAGCAGTGTTACGGTTTAGCGATTTAGGGAAGAGGGCCTATTGTGAAGGTGGGAATTCACGAAACACATTCCTCAAGCGTGTGTTGTTAGTGTTTCGCTTGACAAGCTCAATAGTTTTTATGACTAAAAGGTACAGGCAAAAAGAGTACTTGACAATTAATTAATTAATTCTTTAGTTTTCCTCAGGGGATTGATGTAAGCACTGATCCTGTAGTAATGTTTGGGGAGTAATTTTTACATAATTTAGCTATTTCAGTCTTTGGATGAAATTTATATTGTTCAAACCCAATTTCTTTATTACCACTAGTCGTTAAATGTACCTTCTTTCGTCCGATTTCATTAAATCATTTGTTGAGATGTATCTCGTTGATTGAAACATATTTTATTCAATTAAGAAACTGATTGGGCACAAGTTATCCAACTTAAATAAGCCCTCTCCACATAGTTACAAGTGTATATTACAAAAAAGTTCAACAAGAGGCAGACAAAGGGTATAGATATGTACAGACAGAGTTATTTAAAT
This sequence comes from Haliotis rubra, assembly GCF_003918875.1. Taxonomy (NCBI): domain Eukaryota; kingdom Metazoa; phylum Mollusca; class Gastropoda; order Lepetellida; family Haliotidae; genus Haliotis; species Haliotis rubra. The sequence goes on from NW_025767501.1 coordinate 1,568,881, forward strand.
CGTTTAGTGTTATGGATGTAGATATGTACACTTTTAAAAACATTCTCGTTGATCTCGTTGATCAGGTCCCTGGTGGCAAGTGCTTACTAAACAAAGAAAAGTGTTGTCACTGTCCCTGTACTGGTTTGTTGGATGAACAGATAAGCTATAAACCTTGGGTTGGGTTAATCCGCCTTTAACTATCGACAACGTTGCTCATGAACCAAATGGTCAATGGGTTTGGGCGGGGGTCTTTTGTCGTTTGTACTTTAACACAGCACTATGCAATATATGGCTATATAACAGTGGTCAGGACCAAACAATTCAGTGATTGCCCCCATGAACATCGATCTACGCATTTGGGAAACAAGGACGTGCATCAACCAAGTCGATAACCATGAAAGTAGTATATAGAACAGGGGTACGAGATCAGTGGTACTACACATGAACACCCAATCCATTTAGCCGCCCTTACAGCGAAGCATGGATTGCCGAAGGCCAACAATTCAACCTCGTATCTTCAAGGGTTAGATGGTTACATTGATTACTAGTACTGACTGATGTTACATAATAAATTATGGTGGACCAGACAAATGCTGTTTTTAGTAAAGATATACTTATTCCTACAATCAACTCTTAACAGAAGTATTAAGTCTCATTGTTTCGAACTTAACAGGACCGTGTAGTCGAGATATATGGACATTCGAGTTAATGAGGCAAAGATTAGTAGCAATTGTGAAAGATTAACAAATAATTGATACTTTCGCCTACGTAGACGATACTACGATAGAATTATGTATATGATATTATCTAAAGACACGTATAATATTGCACCGAATTATCGACTTTGCAACCCTATTTTCTCGAGCGAGTGAGTGAGTTTAGTTTTACGCTGCACCCGGCAGAGTCCCAGCTATATGGCGGCGGTCTGTAAATAATCGTATCTGAACCAGACAATCCAGTGATCTACAATATGAGCATCGATCTACCAAGTTGGGATACGATGACATGTGTCAACCAAGTCAGCGAGCCTGACCATCCGTTCCCGTTGGTCGCCTCTTACGACAAACATGGGTTACTGAAGACCAATTCTAACCCTGATCTTAACGGGTAACCAGTAATCGAGAAATCGTTCCCGATCTGTTTAGTAACCTCTGGTTTAATTTATTATAACCTGTTGGGAGGTTCAATAAATATTCAAAGTATTCAACAGAGTAAACCTTCATGTAAATGTGTCGAAGTTTTGGAATTAAAATTTGGAAGGTGTGCTTTTATTGTTTTTGTTTTCATTTGATACTTTGACTGAACTTCAGTTGTGAAAATCAAAATATTGAAATCGTATTCCAGGTCATTCAGAACAAACTCACTACAGGTAAGTGGAATGGTCTAATAGCATGCTTATCACGCTGTGTTCCATTCTCTCGTGTAAGTACCGTGTCACAGTTCCATTCGTAGTGTCCTTCGCCACGCTACTGCAGAACAAATACCAACATTGACGAATATCTGCACTCACTCATTCGCAATGGACAAGGCATAAGTACGCTTCTCACCCCACCATGATGATGATTGTCTGATTGCCGAGAAGGACCAATGTTCCATGTATGAGCGAAGCGGCGATGTAGTAATGTGATGGAAGGATGAAGCGATGCATAGAGTGATGTGTAGTGTAGTGTACATCAAACAGTAGTGCTGTTGGACAGAGCGATACTGCGAGATTAGAGTAATGTAGCAACGGACCAGGGGTCGTTTAAAATTTCATCACTTATATTTACATCATTTCATTCCAACGTTTCGTCTATTTGCCCAGTAGTTTCATCACATCATCCTTTCATCTTTTCACTCTAAAGTATTGTCCAGTTGCTAAGTCGTTTCATCACACCATCCTTTCATCTTTTCACTCTAAAGTATTGTCCAGTTGCTAAGTCCTTTCATCTTTTCACTCTAAAGTATTGTTCAGTTGTTAAGTCGTTTCATCACACCATCCTTTCATCTTTTCACTCTAAAGTATTGTCCAGTTGCTAAGTCCTTTCATCTTTTCACTCTAAAGTATTGTTCAGTTGTTAAGTCGTTTCATCACATCATCCTTTCATCTTTTCACTCTAAAGTATTGTCCAGTTGCTAAGTCCTTTCATCACACCATCCTTTCATCTTTTCACTCTAAAGTATTGTCCAGTTGCTAAGTCCTTTCATCTTTTCACTCTAAAGTATTGTTCAGTTGTTAAGTCGTTTCATCACACCATCCTTTCATCTTTTCACTCTAAAGTACTGTCCAGTTGCTAAGTCCTTTCAACTTTTCACTCTAAAGTATTGTCAAGTTGCTAAGTCGTTTCATCACACCATCCTTTCATCTTTTCACTCTAAAGTATTGTCCAGTTGCTAAGTCGTTTCACCACACCATCCTTTCATCTTTCCACTCTAAAGTATTGTCCAGTTGCTAAGTCGTTTCATCACACCATCCTTTCACTCAAAAGTATTGTCCAGTTGCTAAGTCGTTTAATCACACCATCCTTTCATCTTTTCACTCTAAAGTATTGTCCAGTTGCTAAGTCGTTTCATCATAATCATCCTTTTATCTTTTCACTCTAAAGTATTGTCCAGTTGCTAAGTCGTTTCATCACACCATCCTTTCATCTTTTCACTCTTAAGTATTGTCCAGTTGCTAAGTCGTTTAATCACACCATTCTTTCATCGCTTTACCCTAATGTTTTGTCGAATTACTGAGTCGTTTCGTGACATCGTCCCATGACTTCACTGCAACGCACCACCGTAGTACTCCATGTCCACACAATAAAACGATGACCCTTTTCAGTCACAAAGTAATGTATATTTTCGCTAGTGTTATATTCTTCATGCAATTAAATTCCAAAGTAATAAAACAGCTGTTCAAAATGTTGAACTGTTTGTTGTTTGTTTCAATATACAAGTCTCGTGACGGAGTAAGTCTACTGGGAACACGCTTTAACGAACCAGCTGACCGGTCATGCATCGATTCGGGATAACAATCTATATTTTCTTGTCTCGAAGTTGTACACAGTCCCCGGTTGTCGTTAGATTTTCAAATAACACAAAAAACAAAACAAAGAAAAACCAAAAAATCACCAAACGAAAAAACCCACAACAGTATATCAAATACATTGATTACCTCAAATGTTTTTTAAGTATTATTTAATCACTTTATTTGGTTACAGTTGAACAAGATATATGGATGGAGTGAGATGCTACAGATTGCATAATAAAATGCAGACAGTATAATGTATCTCTAATTGGGAATATGGACTAAACAATTGTCATGCTACATAGTTATACAGAGAATGTGGAAGACTAAATTTTAAATTACAGGACTGCATCTAGGACATTCCATTTTCTGTAAAAATTGTCGTTTTTCTTATCGATAAATTTCTCAATCTCATAAACGTCCTTTATAATGTTCTATAGATTGTGAAGCTAGGTTTGTGTCCTTTTATATTCATTACGAAAATGTGGCACTTTGCCAATAATATCATGTGGTTGAGTAAATGGTTATCACTGCAACAAAATAGAATATCATGGTTTGACGTTTCATACGTTTTACCAAAATTGTTAAAATCTGTCCAGAACATTTTTATGATTGGACAATCAAGGTATACATGGTAAATATCCTCACTTACTCAACCACATAATGTACATAGGTCATTATCTATCAATTTCAGTAGTTCTCGTTTAGTGTAAATGGCTCTGTGCAAAAAGTTATATTGAAAATCTAAGAGATTCGTGTCTTTAGTGGATTGTCTATACATGTATTGTGAAAATATGGATTTCCAATTTATCAAATCATTTTGTTCCCCGTTCCATTTGAGACAAACATTCGGGATGAAATTATCATAGTATATCCTTGAGCGTTTACTAGGTTTAATAAAATCATTCCAAGGAGAACACATAGATAACGTCGGTATATTAAAATTGTTGTTTGTTCGTATAACTTCTTTCCAATGTTTTGGTATACATGTACTAAGAAGAACACGATTAAAACCAATTACAGTACCATTAATGCCAAATTTTCCTTTCAGTTCCACAAATGTTAGAAAATCGTGGTCGTTTCAAATATCTTTAATATAAACTACTCCACATTTAAGCGAGTTATGAATGATCAAGCTTGGCTGGTTACACTGGTGATTTAGCCATAGTGGTTGCATGAGTATTTCATTAATATCGTTATTGTTTTGTTACAAACATATCTTTTAACATATCTATGCCAGGCATCAAGTGAGTCTTTCCAAAATGGATTTTTAACTTTAAAGTGTTTCGCAATGTTGGCTCCCAGGAGAAGAACGTTTTGTAAGGGGAAACCTGCAAGATCATAGTTTTTAGATTTTGAAATATATCTCTTCAAGTATGAAAGTTTTAAAGAGTCGATAAAGGTTTTCACATCGACCATTCTTAGATCACCTTCTTCGAACATTCTCACTCAATTAATTCGTTTTTTTGGTCAATTTTATCACTCCATATAAATTTGAAAAATAATCAACGTTAAATTACGTCTTTTCCACTTCAGTAGAATTATTTTTATATTTTCGAGTCTCTCCTTTGTATTAAGTACTCATAGGTTTTCTAAATGAGCATCTAATTTGATTCCCAATATGTCGAAATTCTCATTTTGCCAATCCAGCTTATAGTCATGTGATAAAACTACCTTACTACCTGCCATTGAACCTATCCATACTGCTTTTGTTTTGTCAATATCTATGTTCAAACCTGACATCTTGTAAAAGGAGAGCATAGCTTCATTAAGAGAGGTTTCGCAACCGTCCAAAAACAATTCAGTCTGCATATTGACCAATAACATGTTCTATGTCGCTTAACACAATTTCTTTCTATTCTGTGGTTGTCTCTGATCATTATTCCTAGTATATTTCCTACCAATAAAAATACATATGGAGAGATGGGATCACCCTGTCTACAACCCCTTTCGTTGTCGAAAATGTTAGAGCATCTCGCAACCGAACAGGGATCCAAGCTTTACAGGTATTGCACGTTGAAATGAAGTAAGACAGTTGCCAGGTAGTCTGTTCTACAGACCCAGAAACCACTATACTCAAGTCTAGATGGACCACAGTTTCAGGCTGAAAATGAAGAAAGTCTCTGGGCTCCTTTTAATTATTTTGTATGAAGATAATTTTGGAACATTTTTTGAAATGATATATGTTTATTTGAAAGACTAGATCCGAGTCTAGTTGCCAATCAGCAGCTTGATTTTTTGCATTTCTACAACTTGTCATCATTAAAGTTTGAGTTAAACTTTCTTAACCGAATATAACACAAAGAAAGAAACATCGTAATTTACGCACAAGTACACGTTTGATGCACTTAATATATACTTTAATATCAGATGAAGGAAGCCAGTGATACAACCGCTAGGGCGGAGAGTTGTTTACTATGGCAAAAACAAACGGCACTGAAGAAACGCATGCAGCTGTTGAAGCGCAATCAATATGTATCGTCCGATAGGTCCATTTTATGTTTCGTGTCGTCCCAGTAGTCACGCTTTAGGATGTAAAGATACACAACATAAGCAGCTATATCAGGCTTTGCAAAGTCATATAGTAGACAAACACATGGTGTGAATAATACTTGACCTCATGTTTGAGAAACTGAAGAACAGAATCCTTATAGAAGTCTTAGTCTCCCAGAAGGGATCGAACCAGGGTCTGAGGATATTCAGCAAAAGAATGGGACAGTCCCACCACGTGTGACCTACGTGGGTTATTGACAAAAAGGACCAATGTCATAAAACGGTATTGATAACCCATGGACGACATGAAATACGAGCAGATTCATATCGATCAAATATACGTGGGTTTCGGTGAATATTTCAAATCAATCTTTCTAAATTAAAACTATTTTTGGAAAGGAAAAACAAGTGAATTATTGGTTTTCGGAATTCTTTTGTCAACATAAGAGAACCCTTTCCTTACCGTAATCCTTTGTAGAAATTACCTGCGTTCAGTAGGGGCAGGTGTTCAGACAGCGGTGTTAAGGGGTAAAGGAAGGAGCATTCGTTTTCAGAGAGGTTGTGGTGGCCTTAACGACATTCGCTCACAGGCGCCCTGTGTGTAAACATACCACTTATCTGCGTGGTAAATGTGTTCAGTCTAGTGTTTTTTCAGATGCCTTGTGCTGGTATTTAGAGCCGAAACAATTATACACATGTACCGCTGCGCTAATAAAGCCAGCAGCAATCAGTGACGTGGCGTCCGATGGAAACGATATTCGAAGACTTTCATAGATGTGAGGTTAACAGAACTGCCGTTAATATGTAAGTATTTACATCTTATCAAACTGACAAGGAAGAATCTGTCAACAGTTCTCAACTGACATATCCCTCTGTATACAGGTGACGAGGTGGTGTCTGTATACAATATATGTACTGTCTATAACTTCAGAAGGTGCCCGAACAATTGGTTGTGTTCACGCCACAGTGAGTGGTATATCATCTTAATGTGGTCAAAGACCTGTGCCGGAATCTCAGATACCCCATCAAATACCAAGCCCGTATATGCAAAGCCTGTTCAAACCGTGTTCAATATACCTCAATATCGACAGGGGGGCACCATATGTTGAGTATTTTCACAACCAATCTGAGCAAAACATGATCTGAACCCCGAGATTCAGCTGCTGACATATGTTGAAGGGATGTGCAAGGTGTGATATGCGATACTGAGTATACTGAAGTAGGCTATAAGTTGAAGCGTGGGATGTGGCCTGCAGATAAAGGACACTGTAAGGTGAGTGATGTTATAGTGTTGTAAAATATCATGTCAGTAAGTACTGAACTATTCTTTGTCAGTGATTACTCGGTATGTCTGTCATGCTAAACAGGCGAACTGAAATGAAACTCTTCAATGATAAATTGATATGCAAATGACGTGTATATCCAGCTTCCCGTAGGAGGCGACTAATTCGTTCCATTTGTATTCATGTCTGAGTGTTTGTATTTGTATATTAGCGTGTAGCAACATTCTGACTATCACTTTATGTAATAACCGAACAGAAACATAATGGTATCTTTAGATTAAATTTGGAGACATATATAGCCAGTATGTCCTGAGATGTATGTCTTATGTGTGACGGAAATGTTTTATAATCAGTTCGAACCCCAGATTAGCTGTGATCGTTACAGGAGCGTCATTACTTTAGCCATGGTATACGTGTTTGAGTTCCACCTGCAACTGACGAGCCGGGACATAACCCGCCCACACACGCACATGTTATAGGATCATTGGCTAAGGGTGAAAGGGACCAAAGCCAATACTAGAGAGGCAGATATACATACATATTTCTGCATAAATATGAAAACAATGATCTATTCCCTTCAAGGAGGCTGTCGTTCCCTTGACCACTGAGCCAGGAAGCCGTCACGATGAAATGCTGGATGCAGATTGCTGTGTTAGTAACATGGACTGTTACTATTTGTATCCTTGTACGTCGAATTCCAGAAGAGGGACAAAGCGCCATGACGCTCATCGATAGCAACTTGGCCAGCAACCTTGTCCAGAAAATCGAGACGGTCTTGTCTGAAAATGAGCATCTAAAAGCCGCCATCTTTGACGAAATAAGGTAAGGCGACAACAGGTAAAGCTCGGCAAGTGGCACAGTGGTCTTAGATTCGCTAATTCGCTGTGTAGGTAGGCTTCCCATGATCACATGGCCCCCATAGATCTCCAGCAACTCAGCTGCAGTTTTATTCTGCACATACCTCGACTCCTGTCTTTCACCATTGCAATGAACCAGCACGGTAACCGTCACTCTGGGCTTTCTTCCACCAAAATGGTTCTCACCGACACATCGTTCAAAACTAACTTTACTTGCAATCGTGTCACAGATTACTTGGTATTTCAATATTTTACTGAGTATGTGTGGGTGAAAGTGTTTTAACTGAGCAATATTCCAGGTAAGAAACCATTGCTTATTATTATGAGTATCAGATTAGAAAAGCTTGGATCTCATGACATCAACCACTGGTTTGTACACGCGAGACAATTACAGACCAGCGTGATGCTGTGGTGACGTACATCACATTCACTACCACACACACACGTGCACACCGTATATACATACACACAAATGTACATTATGCGCACATACACACACCCAGGTACACCCACGGATCCACTACCTCATACTATCACACATATACACACGTGTACATCACACACATACACACACTCGTACACCCATAGCTGGCCTAATTCACATTACTACCACTTACACACACGTGCACACCACACACACCTGCTCATAGGTGTACACCATACACACACCCACTCGTACACTAACAACTCGTCTAATTTACACACACTACCATACATACACGTGCACATATCTCTCTCTCTCTCACACACACACACACACACACACACACACACACACAGAGGTACACCCAGAGCCCGTCTAAATCACATTAATAACCTCACACAGACCTGCACATATGCACACACGCCTAAATCACACTGGCTACCACACACACACGTGTAGACCATACACACATGCATACACCCACACCCATACACAGTACAGTTCGTCTAACCCTCCTCCCCCCCCACACACACACTTCACGGACATGCACAAACACAACATCACAACACTGAACTTCATTGACGATCACACGTGTATGAAATCATTTGTCAAGTTGAGCACTGTCAATAAACTCACAAAGCTACTCGTTTGAACCCATCAGCTCACAAACTGTACACAATTCAGTTATATAACAAGTCTAATTGCAACTAGCATACGGATCGATATATGTAGACCACATATTCAAAGATACATTAGCACACTCATACACACACCCAAGCTTACTACCTTACTTGTATCTAGTTCAGGGTCGATGTTGTAACATGTGTTGATACTATATTAAGGAAGCATGCATCAGACAATATGTCAATACCAGACAACATTACAACTGTCCAACATTTGCGAACTGAACAACACCTGCACAGGGTATCATAATTAGACTGCCTATGACAATATCGATTTGTTTCCTTCCAATCTATAGGGTGTTTTTGGATGCGGCGCCTGGTCAGAAGAGCCCCACGAAAGAGCAACCAGGTGAAGTTGATAAAAGTTTTATTGCTACATATAAAAATATATTAAAAACCCACCAGTACAATAATTTACATTCTTTTAACAATATAATCTATTAAGAAGATATTCCGTACTGACATACAACTATTACAAGGGATGATTGAAATGTCCTGAGCCTCACACAGAAAGAACTGACCAAAACACATTGGAATTATGTGCGTTTCAACACATTAGGGCTCGTAAGAAGGTCACAACACTTCGCGAGGCCTTAGCCTTTCCGGTGACAAACAACTTTTCATACCTTTTCGAATGGTCTCATGGTTTTCAGTTGATAGAAACCGATAATCCTTGAAATAACAAATTTCCGATCTAACATCCCCAAATTAGCCAACTATTACGACTGTCAACAGCTGTAACAGCCAAGCATGGTTGTACACTTGGTCCGGTCTAGTAAAGTCATGTTTGGCGGTCGCGCAATTTGGAACCAGAATTGTTTCTTGAATATACACTTGACACCGGAAATCTGGACCGAAAGTAAGCTGGGACCCGTATCGCATATCGCAAGTTTGTGTGGGCAAAGGGAGCCGGGAACCAGCTTAGTATCGGAAGTAGCGCCTCACGAGACTTACAGGCCCTATTCTCTTACCTTACTGATGCATATTTGAAATGGATGGATGGATTGTATCCCACTTTCGCAGACGTCCTTGTTCTGGCTGTTCAAAATATTCTCCACAGCTGCTATGACGTCATCGTTTGTGTTGAAATGGGTTCCAGTCAGCCATAGCTTTCTTTCTGGTTAGGTACAGACAGATACCTGACGGAGCCAAATGAGGAGAACAAGGTTGGTTCTGGGGAAGTTCAAATCCACACTGTGGATTATAGCCATGGTAAGGATTGACTTGTGCGCTGGTTCTTTATGCTGATAGGAGAGCACACCTTCCTATTTCACTGACTGCTTATTTCATACTGCAATTGCCTGAAACGTGCAGTCTAATATACTCCGTTTAGGTGTTGCGTGACTGAAGGTCGTCCATCGGGATGACACTCTCCGCATCCTTGAGACCATAACCTTTCTCTGCATTCTTTGACGAGATTGATGTCAAATGTTTGGATTGTTCATTGGAATCTGGTGCTGAACCCAGGATTTATCAGTACAGTCACAAATCTCCATGTCTTTGGTAATTTGGATGATTTCCACTGTAACTGAGGCCACAAGCGGTCAATGTTCGTTTGTCCAACATCAGTAGATATCATTTCTTGAATTCCATGTCATCCGTCATATAGGTAGCTATACGGTGTTAGAAATGACTTTCTTACAATACTGAGATATTTTCCACGTATATTTTTCAAATATTTTCTGGAACAACAATAAACAGTAGACGCCGGGGATCTGTTCTGCCCAGGATTCCACCAAAAACTGGAAAGCTTTTCAGCTGTGTGTCAGAAATGTCTATAGATTCCAGGTGTAGTGCTCTGTAACCTCGATTCACTAGGTGGATGTACATAATGCTAACAATCAAAGCAGCACATTATTACCCCGGATAACCCAAGCTGCCTGTGAGGCTAGAAGGTTATAGTCACATGACTTACCCCACCGGGTACCCATTTTCTGCTGGGTGAACAGAGGCAATATTAAACAAACTCACTTACCTAACTCACTTACATGTGACCACATATGCCACATGTGCTTCGTTGTGGGGCAGGACTGAAGTCCTAGAAACTCTCAGGAGTCAAGCTACCAAACACGGTCACCCTTCCCCAGGACTCTACGTGCCCAAAGTTGCTTCACTTCAACTGATTGTGACCTGAGCTCTATGCAGAGGACTACACATCACCACTACTACTGAACATATATGGAATTATCCATGTTTGGAGATGAGGAGTGTTGAGACAAGGCAGGGCCAGAATCCACAAAATGACCTTGGAGCTGCGACGGTGGTAAGCCATGAATTGTGGTCGCTGTGTGGAATGAAATCATGTTAAGGATAACGTTGTTATCAATTAAATAACAATGCGACAGATATGCAAAATATATCAAATATTATTTAACCAAGTTGTATGATTGTTTATGGATATAGAAAAAGATTATTCCATTCAAAACGTTGAATGAATTTCGTGCAAGCACGCCAATTTCTTGCAAATGTGTTTCATCTGCACGTGAACATGGCCGGGATAAAATTCGAAATTTACAATGAAACGTGTCAGTATGCTGCTGTAGATTTCAATGATAAAAACTAGACTAAAACTTTATTGTTTTAGACTCAATGGAACGTTTTTTGGCATGCGGCTTCTGACACGTCAGGACAGGCTACATGCCAGCATGATATGATGGAAGCTGGAACAAGACAGAACATTGTGTCACAAGCTCGTAACGTTTCACAATTAGTAATTATTGCAATATACAGCACATACAAATAACGTTGATGACATGTCGGTCTGGTTGACTACTATCGGACAAGACCGTTTCATCCTAACGCGTTATGAAAACGTTGTTGAAGTAACTCTCAAATGGGAGAGGAGCTTTAAAGGGCTACAGTGAGTGGACAGCCGATTTGTAATCGTCTACATAGGTGGATTGTGCATGCAATGCGTCCACACTTGTTATGACACGATTGGCGGACCGTCACTGTAACTGGACGTTGTTTTTAAGAGCGCCAGCGGTGGACCAATCATCGTTGGGGAAACTTTACGTTTTCAGATGAATCAAGGTTTACTTTGAACTTCCTTCACAGGAGCAGCAGAATGTGGTGTAGACGGAATGAGCGTTCTGATGGCGTTATGTCGGACAGAACGATCGTTTTGGGGGTGGCTCAGTAATGGTGTGGGTTATGATCGCAGAACTGACTGGCTGAACTGGGCGTGTCACTGGGCTGTAACACTGTGACAACACCCTGGAGGCACACGGGGTGCCATCTGCACACCGATATGGGCGTCGTTTTGTTTTGACAACGTAAGAACACACAAGGCTTGTATTGTTACTGAGTACCCACAACAGGAACCACCATACCTTGGCTGGCACTCATCGTCATCGCTGGCACTCATTGTCAGTCATCGAACATGTCTGAGATCTCTGTGGACGGCGCTTACGTCACCGTAAACATCTACCCACCACTACAAACGAACTTAGGAACATAAAATACCAATAGTTGTTACACCATTTTATTGAATATAAATTGTTTTAATTGTACAGCAGTCTAGCAGGAACATATTTTAATAAGCCCAGCGCGTGGATGCAAGTTCTACATGCTCAATAAACCATCGCATAACGTTGGAATATTCTGATTTGTTGGTGTCACTGTACACATACATGTGGCACAATATCATGTATAGCATAGGAACATCTGTATTTCTGATGTATGACATTATATATCATACATTAGTTTAATGCAGTTTAATTCCTGATATAAGCTATTTACTGTACGATATCACTTTCCGCGATGTTTAAATATTATTGAGTTATCGGTTTCAAGTTGATCGTGTTTTACTGCAAATATATCAGAAAACCGACCAATTATAAGATGTAAGTAAATTGATATCAACGTGGCATTTTACCAAAATTGTAGAAAACTTCCCATGCCTCTGAATCGATATCAAACATTCACAGACTATAATATTACATTACCTGTGTATCTAGGTGCAGTGGGTAAAGCGCCGAAAACCGGGTTTGATTCCCCATATGGATACATTATGTGATACGCATTCTGATACTTTTATCCTTACCAAATATTTCTGGAATATTGGTAAAGACCGAAGTGAACCTCCACGGACTTACTGTCTCTACCAGATGATGACCTTCTGTGGGGCGGGGAAAAAGAGGCCAGACGAGCCGTTTATTTACTGGACAATTTCTGGTTCTATTTGAGAGATAAACTCGAACTGCTGCATAACATCACAAGCCGGAGACAACTAAAACAGAGGGTCGACCACATGCGAAAAACTGCTGACCAGTATCATTGGTAAGTATTCATTACACGTGTATGAGATGAATATTGATGGCATGCAAAAGACGATAAAGGGTTATTTCTTGCCACAAAAGACGATAAAGGGTTATTTCTTGCCACAAAATACTGAAAAGACGCTTGCCACAATAAGTTGCTAACTGGAAACATACTTGTTCTGCTCCTTCTCTCGGAGCAAAGGATATCCACCCAGCAACAGCACTACATTCAACGTCCCAACAGAAGCAGTCTGTCTTCCACTAGTACTTTCACAAACATTGTACATTACAGAAAAAAGGGTTCTTGACAGCTCCGATACACACAATAGACATAGCTAATATACAGACAATAGGAACCTTGGCAGCTCCCATACAGACAATAGGAACCTTGGCAGCTCCTACACACAATAGACATAGCTAATATACAGGCAATAGGAACCTTGGCAGCTCCATACAGACAATAGACATAGCTAATATACAGGCAATAGGAACCTTGGCAGCTCCCATACAGACAATAGGAACCTTGGCAGCTCCATACACACAATAGACATAGCTAATATACAGGCAATAGGAACCTTGGCAGCTCCCATACAGACAATAGGAACCTTGGCAGCTCCTAAACACAATAGACATAGCTAATATACAGGCAATAGGAACCTTGGCAGCTCCCATACAGACAATAGGAACCTTGGCAGCTCCTAAACACAATAGACATAGCTAATATACAGGCAATAGGAACCTTGGCAGCTCCCATACAGACAATAGGAACCTTGGCAGCTCCATACACACAATAGACATAGCTAATATACAGGCAATAGGAACCTTGGCAGCTCCCATACAGACAATAGGAACCTTGGCAGCTCCTACACACAATAGACATAGCTCATATATACAGGCAATAGGAACCTTGGCAGCTCCCAACAGACAATAGGAACCTTGGCAGCTCCATACACACAATAGACATAGCTAATATACAGGCAATAGGAACCTTGGCAGCTCCCATACAGACAATAGGGAACCTTGGCAGCTCCATACACACAATAGACATAGCTAATATACAGGCAATAGGAACCTTGGCAGCTCCCATACAGACAATAGGAACCTTGGCAGCTCCTAAACACAATAGACATAGCTAATATACAGGCAATAGGAACCTTGGCAGCTCCCAGACATACAGACAATAGGAACCTTGGCAGCTAATATAGACAGGCAATATACAGGCAACCTTGGCAGCTCCCATACAGACAATAGGAACCTTGGCAGCTCCTAAACACAATAGACATAGCTAATATACAGACAATAGGAACCTTGGCAGCTCCCATACAGACAATAGGAACCTTGGCAGCTCCATACACACAATAGACATAGCTAATATACAGGCAATAGGAACCTTGGCAGCTCCCATACAGACAATAGGAACCTTGGCAGCTCCATACACACAATAGACATATAGCATAGCTAATATACAGGCAATAGGAACCTTGGCAGCTCCCATACAGACAATAGGAACCTTGGCAGCTCCATACACACAATAGACATAGCTAATATACAGGCAATAGGAACCTTGGCAGCTCCCATACAGACAATAGGAACCTTGGCAGCTCCTAACACAATAGACATAGCTAATATACAGGCAATAGGAACCTTGGCAGCTCCCATACAGACAATAGAACCTTGGCAGCTCCTAAACACAATAGACATAGCTAATATACAGGCAATAGGAACCTTGGCAGCTCCCATACAGACAATAGGAACCTTGGCAGCTCCATAAACACAATAGACATAGCTAATATACAGACAATAGGAACCTTGGCAGCTCCCATACAGACAATAGGAACCTTGGCAGCTCCTATACACAATACACACAAGCTAATAGACATAGCTAATATACAGGCAATAGGAACCCTACAGCAGCTCCCATACAGACAATAGGAACCTTGGCAGCTCCCATACAACACAACCTAGACATACACTAATATACAGGCAATAGGAACCTTGGCAGCTCCATACACACAATAGACATAGACATAGCTAATATACAGGCAATAGGAACCTTGGCAGCTCCATACACACAATAGACTTATACAGCAATAGGAACCTTGGCAGCTCCCATATAATAATATACAGGCAATAGGAACCTTGGCAGCTCCCATACAGACAATAGGAACCTTGGCAGCTCCATACACACAATAGACATAGCTAATATACAGGCAATAGGAACCTTGGCAGCTCCCATACAGACAATAGGAACCTTGGCAGCTCCTACACACAATAGACATAGCTAATATACAGGCAATAGGAACCTTGGCAGCTCCCATACAGACAATAGGAACCTTGGCAGCTGCTACACACAATAGACATAGCTAATATACAGACAATAGGAACCTTGGCAGCTCCTACACTGATTATACGAGATGCGAAATATAGGAACCATGTAATATGTATAACATTTTACTTTTTACTGAAATGTAACTAATATTCAATTTCAAAGTACATATTTGTCCATCTGAAGACAAGCTTAAGAATTACAAGAACGTCTCCTAGTCGTAATTAATCATGTCTCCTAGTCGTCATTATGTACATTTTCCAACAGATTTCTATTCAAATTAGAAAATGGCTTTCTTTAAAATATATGTTTCAAAGGAGGATCAAGCACAAACTGGATAAAATACAGGATGGTGACGGCAGAGACAAGAGAAAGTGGGCCATCATGAATGAACTGGGTCAGAAAGTCCAGAGACGTTTTGCCTATATACAGGTATATAGCACAGTGATGTGTGTGTTAACAAATACGCATCCGATGTAGTATAAGTCAGTTGAGGGCAGAGTGGATAACATGGACTTTGACGGCAAGGGACTCTGGCGTTAGTTTCACTAAGCCATATACAGGTCTACCTTTGCTTTTAATGAGGATTTGACAGACATTATTTGACCGTCATCAATAACCACATGCTTATTATGTAGCCGGAATCCAAGGAGGATTATGATTATATACATGATTCATGCAACCGATCCAAACACCTCGTTGAGGTAGTAACAATGGGGTAATACACCGACAGTTCACTTACGGGTGGGTGAATGAGTATGGTTTTACGCCGCTTTTGGCAATATTCCAGCAACATCACGGCAGGGAACACCAGAAATTGG
This sequence comes from Haliotis rubra, assembly GCF_003918875.1. Taxonomy (NCBI): domain Eukaryota; kingdom Metazoa; phylum Mollusca; class Gastropoda; order Lepetellida; family Haliotidae; genus Haliotis; species Haliotis rubra. The sequence continues at coordinate 1,585,004 of NW_025767501.1, forward strand.
CTTCACGCATTGCACCCATGTGGGGAATCGAACCCGGGTCTTCGGCGTGATGAACGAACGCTTTAACCACTAGGCTACTCCACCACCCCTTTACGGTTGGGCGATGTATGAGGCTGGAATGTTTAATGGAGATGTGTTTACGAGATTTCATGAAATCTATTATTTCATTCTCGTGTCTTGCGCTTTGTCGTTAACTCATCATGGAATTACATACTCACTGTTCATGTTATGGACTAGATTATGTTGAAAATGAATTTCACTTTTCATTGGTATGTACAGGATTTACTGATTTACAGAAAATGTGTATTAAATGTAACTATACTGTAAATCCATCCCAGGAACCTTTAACTAATTTAATGAATTCAAATTGTCAATCAACTATTTTAAATCTTGATAAATATATATATTTTGCTTTAACTACATAGTACACTACATAAATAATTGTAACAGTTGTAAAAGGTTGTATTTATTAAAGTGCTTTGTACATTTATATCAGTATGCATGTCTTCAATTTTGGGACAAGTGTTTATATGATGCTTTTGTAAAACATGTGTTTGCTTATTTTATAATTGTATTGTCCTATTGTCCTTCCACAGAATCCCAGGAACTGCCGTACAGCCCGGAAGTACATTTGCTCCCCTAAGTCGTGCGGGTATGGATGCCAGCTGCACCACATGGCGTACTGTCTCATCATGGCATACGCCTCCAACAGGACGCTCGTTGTGAATCTTGAGAAGAACACACAGTCCTGGACGCCATTCTTTAAACCTCTCAGCGAAACTTGTTTAAAGTCATATGACGAAAACCATGTGGTCCAATGGAATGGTAAGCAAATCCTGCTTTAGTCTCCATTCGGAATAAGATGTAGGCCTTCTATAAATGTGAAAAATCTGTAATCATATCATATACCGTTGCGTATAAACCACAAACATGCCCATGCACAATCTAGTTTATCGTACCTCACATAAATGTCGTTTTCTGATTGGCTGAGCGTTCTTCTGTTATTTTCAATGTACCCTGCTTACAAGCGAGTAACATTTTCTGTTACCCGCTGGGAATGCGAGCTGTGGGAATTCACTTGGTACTTCTTGTTAGTAATTCTTTACCTCGAATAACTGAGTAGCATAGGATGGACGGAAATTGCCGATGTTTTGATAATGCAAATCGATGGAAGGGAGATAACTCTAATTTTGTTTTTCTTGTCTGTCGTCGGTATTGGCCAATTACCTAACTCTTGTACTCCTTATTATGATCGGATACCCGTGCATCAAACAGTTCAAAATGAACATTGCGGTGTTCGGTAAGATACATACGTTGTTCACTGGTAGCTCGGGGCCCATAAACAAACATAGAGGGTACATCAACCCATGTCCCCCCTCGTGACCAGCATACAACTTTTAATACCATATGTGAATATAAATGTGATGTAAAATGAACGATCGTGTATAGCTGGTTGGTTCTAACATATTTGACAGACAGACAGACAGACAGACAGATTTATTCAGTATAAGAAATATAGATAAGATATATAGAAATATATTATTTCTAACATATTTGATGTCATATTGTCCCCTATGTGGTCGGGTTAGGTAGAGTCCTGTGGCCAATATACATTTCGCTCGTTGACCGAAAGGACCTGATAAGCCTCTTCAGCGTGTGCTGTCGTATTCATGGTGGCAGTGTCCTCAATATCATTCTAGCCCGTCATATTCTGCTTATGTGTGTGGGTATCCGACTGGAGAAATGTGAAAATGTTTTTTTAAGAAAAAACTTAAGTTCTATCACCGAAACATTGGCATCGATCGTCGATTCATAACTTTAAATATACATGGAATCTATTTCTCTCTGTGGTTCAACACGCAGCCTACAACCGACTGTACTAAATTCGGGCCATGAGTGTGGGACGCATGTATTCCGTAAATATCTTTCTTTTGTCGATATTGACTTGGTGTCAATGATTGATTAATTCAAATCAAATTTCATGTGTGATTTCTCTGAATATGTTTAAGTGAGTGAGTGAGTGAGTGAGTGAGTGGGTGAACCTGAAACTGATGACGAGCTGTATGACTGATCACCTTCAATCACATTATGAACCAGATTTGAGGGTACACTGGCCGTTGATTCACGTCTTCCATGTTGATATATACATTCTTTTATTAGAGTTAAACGACATTTCTCAGGAGGGAGGCCCGGACCATATGGAAATCTTGCTGCCTGTCCTTGACAACATAGGTTTTCATCCGGATTATCTCCCCCTAGCCATCCCAGCAGACCTTGCACCGACATTACAACGTTTCCATGGGAATCCAATTGTTTGGTGGATAGGTCAAGTTGCAAAGTATTTGACAAGATTCAATGCCGATACCGAGCGTGATCTTGAAGAATATGAGAAGAAAATCAAGTTTAGAGGACCAATAGTTGGGTATAACGGGTTTTTAACTTTTTATTTTGGTTTTCACTTGTGAGTGTAAGAACTGAATCTGCTGTAGGTTAAATGTTTCGCCAAACACTGGATTTTCGTGGAATGTGGTTGCCATGTTTTAACATTCGATTGAGCACAATATATTGTAGCATAATATTACACAGGGAACAATCATACAATTACTAATTGAAATAATGTGGTGTTGACACGAGTGGGTGAGTGAATGAGGCCTTCGCAGGTGTTGAAACGAGACGCTTCGGAACATTCTGCTCATTCAGGAAACAACCTGAAGCCTGGCTGTGGTTAATGTATCCCCACCTCTCTTCATCAGTGTACATCAACTGTTAACTGTATGAAACAACCTGAAGCCTGGATGTGGTTAATGTATCTCCACCTCTCTTCATCAGTGTACATCAACTGTTGACTGTATGAAACAACCTGAAGCCTGGATGTGGTTAATGTATCTCCACCTCTCTTCATCAGTGTACATCAACTGTTGACTGTATGAAACAACCTGAAGCCTGGATGTGGTTAATGTATCCCTACCTCTCTTCATCAGTGTACATCAACTGTTGACTGTATGAAACAACCTGAAGCCTGGCTGTGGTTAATGTATCCCCACCTCTCTTCATCAGTGTACATCAACTGTTAACTGTATGAAACAACCTGAAGCCTGGATGTGGTTAATGTATCCCTACCTCTCTTCATCAGTGTACATCAATTGTTAACTGTATGAAACAACCTGAAGCCTGGATGTGGTTAATGTATCCCTACCTCTCTTCATCAGTGTACATCAACTGTTAACTGTATGAAACAACCTGAAGCCTGGCTGTGGTTAATGTATCCCCACCTCTCTTCATCAGTGTACATCAACTGTTAACTGTATGAAACAACCTGAAGCCTGGATGTGGTTAATGTATCCCCACCTCTCTTCATCAGTGTACATCAACTGTTAACTGTATGAAACAACCTGAAGCCTGGCTGTGGTTAATGTATCTCCACCTCTCTTCATCAGTGTACATCAACTGTTAACTGTATGAAACAACCTGAAGCCTGGATGTGGTTAATGTATCTCCACCTCTCTTCATCAGTGTACATCAACTGTTAACTGTATGAAACAACCTGAAGCCTGGCTGTGGTTAATGTATCTCCACCTCTCTTCATCAGTGTACATCAACTGTTAACTGTATGAAACAACCTGAAGCCTGGATGTGGTTAATGTATCCCTACCTTTCTTCATCAGTGTACATCAACTGTTAACTGTATGACTGTATCAGTCTTCCGACCATCCCGGTACAAGATGAGAGTTGTGGGATCTCAACTCCTATTGGCTAAAAAAAATAAATCCTTTTTAAATAGCTGTTTCGTAAAACCGGGTGTTCTCTGTATTGTCTGTTCCTGACTCGATTATTTACATAATTCTGAGTGTAGTATGAACAACAAACAAGCGAAACATTTACGCAGCTTTTTGTTTTCGATATGAAATCGATATTCACGGTTCATTGAGGGAGAAATGAAGCATTCATATCTGGTGTAATGACATAAAACAACTGATGTTCAAGGAGAAAAGAAGGGGATGAGGATGTCAGACTTAAGTACCATGAGGGCAGAACTGTGAACTTGCCGATACTAGTATGAAATGTGGTACACAGTACTACGGCATTACTGCTATAATGAAAGATAGGTCTTGAGTGGATAATTCTATTTCCAAAGCTATTAAAATCAGAAATAGTGCGACAAATCCATGATCATATCTGTGAGCCCCACTCTCGCATTTGTTGGTGTCTGACTATTCTTGGTTTAACCCTAGGGTTCACGTTCGTCGTACAGATAAGCTTACCCAGGAAGCAGCTCTCCATTATCTTGATGAATACATGGTGTACGTCGAAGACTACTTCAACGGCCTTGACATTCAAACCGGGTCAAAAGTGGAAAGAAAGGTGTACTTAGCAACGGATGAACCTACAGTTATCAAAGAAAGTAAAAAGTAGGCACATATTTATTTTTCTTTGCTTGATGTACTGTACAAATCTTCATTTATTATACCAATGTCATATGTCATGAAACTTCAAATGATTAAATATCCAAGAAGTGCATCCACACGATCAAGATGTCATGTCGCGGCTATAGGTGACCTCCACGCCGATGTTGATTTTCTGGTTACACCAAATTTTGTACATGAAGCACTGACAATAAACCACTGACTGGGGACAGCCTAAATATTTCTAGAAGGCCAGCGCATCCACAATGGCCGCTTTTTCAATAAACAAACTCACGTGTCCTGAGACTGCATTAAAGGCACAAAGCCACACATTTTCGACAATATTTTGGCCTATAATATATATATTGGGGCATATGCACTCACTTCAGCTTCCTATTAATGCAATAAAAGACTTATTATCCCTTACGACTTGCCTGAAATCGATAATTGAAACGTCGAGGCGAACAGCTTCCAAACTGCTCCGTACATCGAAAACTCGCACGCGTTGTTGTAGGTGTTTGCCGAACTGGTTGCAATCACAAGTTGTGCCACTTAGCATAACACTACTGCCACAGGCTAATTTGCATATCACGTGACCGGACTTTTCTCTTGTTCTCTGCGACAGTAACATTTATGACAGTACATATTTAGATATCAAACTGGTTGCATCGTTTGCTCTCTGTTGGCTTCGATGACAGCACCTGGAGCCTTACAACCTATGTAAACAGAGGATCGCTACGCAAATCGAAATAGTGTTGCATGTTCTAGGATATTTTCTCAGTGAAACTAATCATTCTATCAAAGATGTTTAATTAGATGTGAAGACTCGTCAAAAATGCTTGCCGCATGGAACTCTGGATAGGAGATTGAAGTTGTGCAAAGGATATTCGTAAAGAGCGCTCCAAGGGACATAACTCTATGGGATTCGCATGACATAATGTTCGGCCGGTAGAGGGAATGAGAGTCGATTTAATGCAACAATGCAGTAATTCATTAATTACTTTTTAATTTAATATTGTATTGTAATTACATATTTTTTTTAAAATAAATCATATGGTAGCTTCCCTGAGTGTTGATAGTTAGTATTTTTGAGAGAAATACATTATTTATTTTTAGAGAAGTGTGGTGTGATATAGTGCCTTTAATCACATACACATGGGTACAATAATTTGTAGTAATTGGCATTCCAGGGTCTACTGTATCGTGTATGTATCTTTCTAAAAGCCAGTGTACAAGAACAAGTATTTGGGTTGTCCAGATTTCCTGGCCTGTTTTCGTGCACCGTCATACATTCATTACGTACGGATTTCCATGTGTTCCAGGTACAAGGACTACACTTTCATCTACAATATAGACATCATCAGGACAGCTGAACGCGTCACTGGGTCCTCGGCAGTAATGATGGGAATCGTATATGACATACATTTCCTTTCCAAAACGGACTTTCTTGTGTGTACATTCTCCTCACAGGTAGGTGATGCTCGTTTTGTTGCTTGCCTTTTCGTTTCTTGTTTAATACCACCCTCCGCATTAATATACCAGTGTATGAAATAAGCCAAAACTCCAGCCGGACATTAGGGCTGGTAACTTCAAAATGTTACCAGCCCAAAATGGATTTAACCAATCAAAATATGGTGACTTTACTGAGTGGAACATCTTAATTTTTTACCAGACCATCGGGCTGGCTAGCTGTAAATTTAGACCGTCCGTCAGTAATCTAGACCGACTCGGGCGGTCGGACGGGCCTTATTTCATACACTGAATGGCATTATACAAGCGATATGACATGTGGCATGTAAATCTTCTTGGAATAGGAACCCAGAATCTTGCCTGAAATGTCGCATGGTCACACGGACAGGTATTAATTAGAAATTTACCGTAAAGTTCAAGGTCACGGTCATATTTTTCATCCGTCATCCGTCAAAAATCAAATGTCAGTATATCAATGAAATAAAGGTTGTTCTGAAAATATACTGATACAATTATTTACACATAACCATTGGTGGGAAAATGCCTGTACGTTTATAACCGGCATTTCTCTATGTATGACAAATCATTATCATAATCCGATTTATTGGTCGAGTGATACTGACAGTATCAAAATGTGTTTATAAATATTCCTTAATATATTAATATATTCAATAAATTAATTAAATAATAAAATTAAACCATACTATATCCTGTACATTATGAAACCAGATCAGCGTGTTATGTTTGGCGCCCCTCTGCTAAAGTTCGGGGCCGAGTGGTTTAAGCTTTCCCTAGCAACACCATCTCTGGTTCGATTCTCAACATCACTACACTGAGTTAAGCCCATTGATGGTGTTCCCAATGTGATAATGCTGGAATATGTCTATAAGAGGTGTAGCCCTTCTCATGCACAGAACAACAAAATATTTCCAGCATTCAATGGATACAGATAATATTCAATATCATGTGAATCATTATTAGTAATCTCAAGTCGTGTTCATGTTTCAGGTATGTCGCACAGCGTATGAATTAATGCAGACTAAACATGTCGATGCTTCGTCCAATTTTCGATCACTTGATGATGTTTATTATTATGGAGGTCAAGGTCCGCACAGAATGACCGCAGTGGAAGACCACGAAGCGTTGAGTAAAGAGGAATTAAATGTAGTGAAGGGTTCTGATGTGTATATCGCCGGCAACACCTGGACCGGCGACGTGGTGGTGAGGAACCACGGTGAAACGAGAAATGCTCTTGTCCCAGCTTACAAGGTGGAGGACATAGTGGAGACTGCCCAGTGTCCTCTTTATGAAGAGGTTGATTTGGTCGGTTCATAATGGAAAGGTTACGGTCAAAATGGAAAACAAACGTTCTTCAAAACTATGTATCTACGCAAATGTATGTGATTGTTTGCTTCATGGAAGTATGGAAAATATGGATTTGTGGTAATATGTTCTGTGAAACTGACCGCAGCACAATTGTCTGGAATAGTTCAAACAACTTAACCAATCAGTTTATTAACGTAGTTTTGGCATACGTTTTCCGAGGAACACTTTGTGGACCTAGTGCAATCGGAGTGTTTGTATGGTGTTTCGTTTGGATCATTCGTCTACACTCTTTCCGTAACCTACACGAGGATTGTCCCGAAATATCATGAGAAGGTCACATGTGTATGTAGGTGCCGGGCACTTCCGTTGCAGAGTTGCGCCCCTTGGAATACGTTCGTGGAATTCACTTTATGTTACTACAATCTTCCATCAATTTGGGCTTTTCTTCTGTCACGATGCGGTGTAACTAAAATGCTGTTCGAAGCAATGTTAACTCCAAGTCACTCACTCACTCAAACTAGGGATGGCGACAGACTAGGAACTGGGAAGATGGGAACAGATGTAATTGGAGCGAACGTTTGTTGAAGTATTCAGATGCAGTAAGTTCCTTTTCACCTTTTGTGTGACATGATTATAAGTCAATTTCAAGTAGTCGGGAGAATAATGTGTTACGCACGGCAAGATGACCTGTGTTTCAGGTTTCAGGTCTGCGAGCATTATTTGCATCTGAGACATAAACCGTCCACAGATTCAGTGAACATCCTTGATTTTGTATTAAAGGATAAGTATTGAAAGGAACCCAGACTATTGGATTAATGCATGTAATCAAAGTACGTTTCGTTCGGAAGAGTCAATAGCTGCGGTCAGCGTGGACTCGGTTGCATTCCTCGGGCTGCAGAAGGTACTGCGGCTGACAGGGATTACTCTTGTGCTGGGGTATCAGGGGTGCTTATCTACTACCGTTATGTCATGGTTCTGTATTGGGAGCATGTGTAAAGTATATTGTATTACGTGTCTGTGTCTGATGCTTGAATGAGTATAGTAATATGTCAACAATATTTCAGCAATATCACTGGGATGTGGATGGCCAAATGCACCAGCATGCATGAGTGGGTGGACACTGGCGCTTTACAAATATGCGCTATTATTATCATTAAAGGGAAAGGCCAAACTACCCAGCTGGCAATTCCACGTAAACTATTGGGAAAACATGAAATATTTTGGTTATTTTTTTCTTACATTCGTCATGCAAGAGTGAAGAGCGTTGATAATCTAAACATCAACGATATTTCATTTGGTCACCTCTTACGAACAACATAGGCTGCTACCCACTTGTTCTAACCTGGAAAACCATCAGCTTCATACACCACACGTGAATCTATAACACAGAATTGGTTTTATTCCAGTCGAGCAATAGGATATAACCTTTGCACACTTGTTAAATTACGTTCAATATGTGAACTATAGACAATGTATGCATTTGAGAGACACCAATTTTATTTTAATGAAAGGACAGATGATGACTGTTTACTAATGAACTGAACGGTTGGAACAGGTCGACGGTCTACTGTAATTAGGCAGTTTAAATTGAGGGTTAGCTCAAGTATGCCTGAGCACCTCAACTGTGCCTGAGCCCAAACTCTGCTCACCTCAAGTGTGCCTGAGCCGGATCTCGGCTCACCTCAAGTGTGCCTGAGCCCAATCTCTCCTCACCTCAAGTGTGCCTGAGCCGGATCTCTGCTCACCTCAAGTGTGCCTGAGCCGGATCTCTGCTCACCTCAAGTGTCCATGAGCCCGATCTCTGCTCACCTCAAGTGTGCCTGAGCCCGATCTCTGCTCACCTCAAGTGTGCCTGAGCCCAATATTTGCTCACCTCAAGTGTGACTGAGCCCGATCTCTGCTCACCTCAAGTGTGCCTGAGCCCGATCTCTGCTCACCTCAAGTGTGCCTGAGCCCAATCTCTGCTCACCTCAAGTGTGCATGAGCCCGATCTCTGCTCACCTCAAGTGTGCCTGAGCCCGATCTCTGCTCACCTCAAGTGTGCCTGAGCCCAATATTTGCTCACCTCAAGTGTGACTGAGCCTGATCTCTGCTCACCTCAAGTGTGCCTGAGCCCAATCTCTGCTCACCTCAAGTGTGCCTGAGCCCAATCTCTGCTCACCTCAAGTGTGCATGATCCCGATCTCTGCTCACCTCAAGTATGCCTGAGCCCAATCTCTGCTCACCTCAAGTCTGCCTGAGCCCGATCTCTGCTCACCTCAAGTCTGCCTGAGCCCAATCTCTGCTCACCTCAAGTGTGCCTGAGCGGGATCTCTGCTCACCTCAAGTGTGACTGAGCGGGATCTCTGCTCACCTCAAGTGTGACTGAGCTGGATCTCTGCTCACCTCAAGTCTGCCTGAGCTGGATCTCTGCTCACCTCAAGTGTGCCTGAGCCCAATCTCTGCTCACCTCAAGTCTGCCTGAGCCCGATCTCTGCTCACCTCAAGTGTGCCTGAGCCCAATCTCTGCTCACCTCAAGTGTGCCTGAGCCCGATCTCTGCTCACCTCAAGTGTGACTGAGCGGGATCTCTGCTCACCTCAAGTGTGACTGAGCTGGATCTCTGCTCACCTCAAGTGTGACTGAGCCCAATCTCTGCTCACCTCAAGTGTGCCTGAGCCCAATCTCTGCTCACCTCAAGTATGCCTGAGCCCAATCTCTGCTCACCTCAAGTCTGCCTGAGCCCGATCTCTGCTCACCTCAAGTGTGCCTGAGCCCACTCTCTGCTCACCTCAAGTCTGCCTGAGCCGGATCTCTGCTCACCTCAAGTGTGACTGAGCGGGATCTCTGCTCACCTCAAGTGTGACTGAGCGGGATCTCTGCTCACCTCAAGTGTGACTGAGCGGGATCTCTGCTCACCTCAAGTGTGACTGAGCGGGATCTCTGCTCACCTCAAGTGTGACTGAGCCCGATCTCTGCTCACCTCAAGTGTGCCTGAGCCCGATCTCTGATCATCTGCAATATGCCTGAGCCGGATCTCTCACCTCAAGTATGTCTGATTGTTTCGGGTTTGTGATGCCGACTCTGATAGTTTCGGGTTTGTGGTGCCGAGCCTAGACTCCGCTAACTGTGTATTTGTTGGTTTATTGTTTATTAAATGTTCTGGAAAGGTTGTCTCATTGTTGTCCTTGGTTCTCCCGAGAATTTGAGAGCGAGTGGTAAAACGGTCTTAAGTGCCAGCTAGCAAGCGACCGTTGCCGAGCTACAATCAACGTAGCGACCGGGTTGTTATTGAGCCTGTGGACCAACAATGTGTACAGTACGCTTATCCTATGCACGCAAAGAATTCGCTCATCCCAGGGAAAGCGACTGGATGGTGGAAACACGAATACGTTCATACAGCCGAAACACGAGCCTCAAAAACTTATGTCACCCTGGGCAAGCGACTTAGTGAAGATGTGTCTCCGTTCACCATACTGAGACTGGGTACCCGATATGGGAGGTGAATGTCAAAACTCCGGTGGACAACTTGGGTTGTATACTCCCCAGGGAGTCGAGAATAACCGATATGCATACGGAACCACTGGTCGGGAAACCGTAACTGCGCAGAAGCTATACGTTTTATAAATAAGTGTTTATAAATGTAATTTATAGTAAGGGTTTTTGTCAGTTGGGTCGCCACCGTGATATAAGACAACTTTAGGTACCATAGAACCATCTTTACTTATTTAGGTAAAGCAATTTTAAAAATGCGTTTGTCTGGCGTTCTACAGGTGTCGGGTTTCATATGTGTCGGTATCGGCCAGCAGTGTAAGCACCTGCACTACTTGTGTGACAAGTAAACATATATAGAGGATATAATATGAGTGCCCATGTCATACTATGTTAACGACACGAGTGCCTACATGTTGGTATTTCCAGAGCGAGAGCGAGGGATATACATGTACCGATATTTAGGCACGAGTGTCGTAAACATAGTATAATATGGGCACGAATATAATGTTCTGTTTATTACCGAAGTCGTCAAATTGAGGAAAATAACCCAAATCTACTTTCAAACATAGGCTGGCTTACCCGCCGTCGCCGCATGTAGAACGCAACGTCACAGAAGAAACGTGACGTCATGAACAATGCTATGACGTCACGTTTCTTCTGTGACGTTGCGTGACAAAGTGATATTTTGCCCTAGGGCATCGTATGAAAAATATGAACCCTGATATGTTCGCCCTCGTAGGTAATAAATAAAAAGAAACAGGTTATTGCTAGATTAAGAGAGTATCAGTATAAACAGTTATGGGATGAGGGATGATGACAACAGACCCGTTCAGCTGACACGACAGAGGCTAACCTGTTATGTCTACATCCTCCATCATTGTGTCTGTCACGATACGAAAACATTGGCAAACTGCTTGAAACGTACGTACAATCCTCCCATCGTGTCTGTAAACCCTACAGACCAGTGACAATCCCTAGCCAACTAGCAAACTGAGGGAGACAGGTCTACGGGAGCTGTGAATGGTATCATGGGAAGCTTGGAAACTGTAGTGTTCCCAAACCAATGTTGTCAGACTTGCAAGTACAGAGCATGCGCTTTGCACACACAATGAAGATTTCGTACAAATCCACATCACGAAAGAGTCGTTTGTTAGGTTACACTTTGGGAGTTTTTACTAAGATGTACAAAGTGTCCACACACACCCGCGATTTATTGATGCTATATCTGTGTAGTTGATTGAATGTTATATAATATACACCGTATTTTCTGTATTCCAAGTATACCATGACAATCTGCAAATGATCGACTCGACTATGGGTACCAAAATATCAATGACAGATAATTAACCAAGGACCATGACCATGACTCCACTGTCCGCTAGCTCACGAGACTTGACACACGAACTAACTCAGCCGCCCATTACAATCAGCAATAGGACTAAATACTTGTCACATTGCCTTTAAAAGAAAACCTTTGTTTTGAATATCTGCAGTTATAAACATATTTCAATAACCCCACGGCAGACTGCATCGGGGAGGCGATGACACACATTGAAATTAATCTGACCGCCGAATGGTATGGCCTGGTTGTGTTCATCATATCAATCGCTGGATTACACACATAAGCAAAACGTTAAGGCATGCCTTCATGTGGATAATTTCATTCTAAATATTTATATACAAGTTAAAAGTTCGTTTCTATTTTGAAGAATATCACGTACGAGGTCCCGTCTCTATTGGCTCCCTTGGTTCGTTTTATTACATTACATAAAAAGCAAGCTGTGAAAATAAAATATCTGACTTGAAGGAGTTTTATGAAAGCAGATTCGTTAAATAGAGTGTCTACATCTATCGAGGAAACCATTTCCCGTTGAACAGTAATGACAGATTGAAAAGAATCTCAAGTGGCAAAGACTGAGTACTCCAATATCATCTCAAACACATTACCAAATAAGGAGTTTTGTTGTATTTGTGTGTATGATATTGAGATATAATTGTAGGGTGATAGAATTGAAAACTGTTATCACGGACTGACTGCTTGTCGTTTCAACGAATTTGATGATGTCTGTCACGATCTTCATTGGAGGATAATGTTCTGTATTGCGTAGTGAGTATTGTCACTGGATGATCGATGTGTCAGCGAGGTATAGATGGCGAGGTGAGGTGAGGTGAAATTGGGTTTAACGTCGTGCTTGAGGATATTTCGCTCATATGACGACGTGCATGCGTGTGTATGTGTATGTGCAGCTGCTTGTACTAGCCCAGACTTAAGCTGGTTTTATAGTGCTAGCCCACTGAGATACCATGCCGCAGTGAAGCATGAATACCCCACTTAAACACATTATACTGACTCCGAGCCAACCAGTCTTTGTTGTACCCAGTAATGCCGAGCGCCAGGCAGGGACCAACAAGTACCATATTTTTACGTCTTTTGGTATGACGCGGTCGGGGTTCGAACCCGCGACCTTCCGCTCTCCGGGCGGAGGCTCTAACCACTACACCACGGAGGTGGTCGTTATAGATGGCATACGGTTGACGTCCAGCAGAAACAATAACAACTTGTTGCAAAGTATCAGGAACATTTGCTGCGGAGGGCACACTGCATGAGACGTGCACGAGGGCTGAAAGTGAGGACTGAAAGAGGTCAGGCTGAAAGTGAGGGCCAAAAGAGGTCAGGCTGAAAGTGAGGGCTGAAAGAGATTATAGTGCGCTATTCCTAACCACCACGCCCATTCACGTCACTTTTCTGACAATCCTCTGCAATGTATACCCAACAATCCAAGATTTCATATGGCTGCCTAATGCACCACAAGTACTGTTATCCTACAGATACACGTGAGGCCTAATGCACCACAAGTACTGTTATCCTACAGATACACGTGAGGTGTAATGCACCACAAGTACTGTTATCCTACAGATACACGTGAGGCCTAATGCACCACAAGTACTGTTATCCTACAGATACACGTGAGGCGTAATGCACTCTACAAGTACTGTTATCCTACAGATACACGTGAGGCGTAATGCACTCTACAAGTACTGTTATCCTACAGATACACGTGAGGCCTAATGCACCACAAGTACTGTTATCCTCTACAAGTATATCACGTGAGGCCTAATGCACTCTACAAGTGACTGTTATCTGTTATCCTACAGATACACGTGAGGCCTAGTGCACTACAAGAGATACACGTGAGGGTGTTATGCACTACAAGTACTGTTATCCTACAGATACACGTGAGGCCTAATGCACCACACGTACTGTTATCCTAGAAATACACGTGAGGTGTAATGCACTCTACAAGTACTGTTATCCTACAGATACACGTGAGGCCTAATGCACCACAAGTACTGTTATCCTACAGATACACGTGAGGTGTAATGCACCACAAGTACTGTTATCCTACAGATACACGTGAGGCCTAGTGCACTACAAGTACTGTTATCCTACAGATACACGTGAGGCCTAATGCACCACACGTACTGTTATCCTAGAAATACACGTGAGGCGTAATGCGCTCTACAAGTACTGTTATCCTACAGATACACGTGAGGCCTACTGCACCACAAGTACTGTTATCCTACAAATACACGTGAGGCCTAATGCACCACAGGTACTGTTATCCTACAAATACACGTGAGGCGTAATGCACTCTACAAGTACTGCTATCCTACAGATACACGTGAGGCCTAATGTACCACAAGTACTGTTATCCTACAAATACACGTGAAGCACTGTCTGTTTTCACCAATGACCAGTCCTCTAACCTTGCTCAACTTTAAAACACGTGTCGGGGAGGTGGGGCAGCCTAATGGTTAAAGCGTCTACTCGTCACGCTGAAGACCCGGGTTCGATTCCCCACATGGGTATAATGTGTGAAATATATTTCTGGTGTTCCTCGCCGTGATATTGCTAGAATATTGCTAAAAGCGGCGTAAAACCATACTCACTCACACACGTGTCGTTTCCATCTGAACTGGCAATTTACAATTTATCGGTGTTTTAAGGTAAGCTACCAGCACGACAAGGGAGATTCCAACGTCATTACATTAGCCAATCGGTTGAATGCACGCATGTTCATTGAGCAGCATTTGTTGCAGGCTAAACATTAATATATACAATAAACTTACACTCTCGTGTTACACTTACAATGACTTTTGTTATACTTACAAAGGTTTATGTCGTCTTGGGAAGTGGCAGTTTTGTAAGCCAACAAATATCGACTAAACTATATTTCTATGGTTGGGAGACTGAATGAATGATATATAGAATGAACAGATGAATGGATGAATGCGAGAATGAAGACCCTTGTTCGATCTCTCGGGTCACACCATCACCACGGGTTTAACGCTGATCCTCGATTCAGCTTGCCACAGAAAGAACTGTTTTTATTCAATAATGCAAGGTCATGCGCGCTATCCTATACCAAGACATAGCAGGGAATCGCAGACAGACTGGGTGAGCATGCAGGCATTGCTGAGCAATCTGCCCTCGGCTTGTCTTGTCTCCAGTCGTAGCGGCCCGCCCACTCGGACTATGGGTTATGGCATGTACTGTACTATCATGAATTGTTGATAACGTTATGTGAATAAACAAACGCCACGGGGCAATATGTATCTGGTGTGTATTTAGCAGTTTATTCCACAAGGGCACCGGCGAGGAAGCGCCACAACACCACGTGTTAATGAGGTCGTGGTATTCATTATTGTAGGGGGCATGTCAAGGAGGTTTTTTCCAGAATCATTGTTATGAAATAATAACTAATCATGAACTGCATATACACCGGTATATGGTCTCTCGTAGATAAGTGAATATCAATATTACGACCTGTGTGATCTGTGTTAAGGATTTATGGAAATTGATCAGTCTTTGAACACGAACACATATATTTCCATTTCAGTCAGACAAATTAGCAAATTTATATTTTTGATAACCTACCTCAACATAAAATACATATTGTATTAAAAGAATGGATGACTAGGATCTTTTGTTTTGGGGTTATTTATTGTCATTTGGATAGATGCATATATTTAGCAACTTGCTTATAGGGGAATGGCTTAATTAACACACAAGAGTATCAGGGAATTAACTTGTGTTTGGGTAAACTCAAAGTACACTTGTCTTCAAATTTAAACCAGCCTGTTATTATAAATTCAATAGAACGCAAAAGACTTTTTATAGTGAAGTTTGTATACCTATCTGCAATTAAGGGCTGTGGGAAACATGGAATGCTTACAAAAAATTGAGAAAAGGCACGGGTTGCCGAGTCACTCATTCGAATAACGGTTATAAATAGTCCCTGTCCGTCTGACAACAAGTTCTATTATCCATGGGCGATAACTCCGATTTATGTAAACTTTGACACGAGTCATCGATCTCGCACCAAATCCTTCGGCTTGCGGGAAAGGGGCGGTGAGTTTGACAAGTGTTGTCGTTGACATAACATTATAATTGTTTTGAAAATAGCATCAAGTGACGTATGATGTATTTTTAAGTTATCCACTTTAATACCCCTGTTGATACACATGGCTGTCTCAAAAGGGTAAACAAAACATACATTGCATTCTACTGTTTGCTACTGCTTCAGTAAAGAAGATTTCTTCGCTGCATGTCGATTACAGCCGGTTTATTTCCGTGTTTCGATCTCTAATCTCTACTACGTTCAGCTCGTCTGTACTGTGTCGTTGTTTTCTGAATTTCGCTTGTAAACTGAAAGTGAGTGCAGTGTATCACCACGCATTTATCCTGTTTTGTACGCTTCTTTCTGAGATCAGTCAGCTCAGTCTGCATTTGGAGTGAGTTTGATAATGCCACCTTGAGTGAGTTTGATAATGCCACCTTAGGCTATAATACATAAAAATGTCCTCAAAACATTACGTAAAACATCTTCCACAGATGGTTAAAAACAAAGTGTGTGAGGATAAATGTTAATGAATGCTAACACCATTCAATGTATGTTTTTGTCATGTGTATGATAATATTGGTAAGAATACATTTCATGTGATATGTTTTGTAATATCCTTAATAAAGGTTTCTAAGACATTTTTGGCCAACTCACTTATTTAATGGGGTTGAAATATAATGAGTAAATATATTTTATTCAGTGTCCATGTATATTCATTCTCTGTATGTGCTGGCATGAGGGATATTTTTTCTGAAAATGTTTCTTCAGGGCCCAACCCCATATTGGAGTATGAATAACTAATTTGTTTCAAGAACCAAATCAATTATATGTAAAACTTATCTTGCAGTAGGGTATATAATGACATTGTCAATAAATGAATGCTCTTGAATTTGTGTCACTGGTAGCACAGAAATTGATTTGCAGCTAATTTTGAAGTGCTTTTCCTGATGTGCAAATTGCTAAGCCCTCATTAACAGAGCTGTTTGACCCATATCATCTGTGGCCAGTTTGCTTGTCAGTTGAGGTGACAGACTGACGGATGTCACAAAAATCAATACATGTACACCCAAAGTTACTCTAAATACCTCACACTTCCTGTACTTCAAGAAGGATTATCATTAAATGTTTTCCAATAACTTTATGTAAAAGCAAATGTTAAACAGTTCATGTTTAATTAATATTTTGTTCTTGTTCTGTCAATTGAAACTAATGGTTATAGCACTCTTCCTCTGGGTAACGTTCTCACTGAGGGACCCATGAAGATCTGGGTTAGAAATGTAGAATTGGTCTTCAGAAACCCATGCTTGTCGCAAGAGGCGACTAATGGGATCAAGTGGTCAGGCTCGCTGACTTGGTTGACACACATCATCGTATCCCAATTGCTTAGATTGATGCTCATGCTGTTGATCACAGGATTGTCTGGTTCAGACTCAATTATTTCCAGACTGCTGTAACTATCGGAAGAATCAAAGTCAGGTCATGAGCTTGACTACGACTAAGAAACATGTTAACCATTTGTCTTTTGACCCGACCTCCAAAGTTAATCTACCAGCAATACTTTCTAAGGTGGGTCAATTGATCAAGGACATATTGAGTGGACCAACTTTCGGGACTGGGTCACTGTAAACAACGGTGTCAGTAACTGGGAGCTCCTAATGAACTAATGAAAAATTCAACATGATACAGGATGCGGAAGACTTCCAGACCGGATGGCTGTGAAAGTGATTAAACAATGATGTTTGAACCATACAGCACCACAGGGATTCCGATGCAGAATTGAAATTCTTTGTACACTATGTTTGCCGCCCTGTAGGTAAACCAAGTTTCTTGTTCCCCATAGCCTTTGTATGCTCCCTGTGAGTGATACAGACAGAATTGATTCCCCATACCCTGTGTGTGTCTCCCTGTGGGTGATACAGGTACAGAATTGGTTTCTTGTACCCTGTGTGTGTCTCGGATACAGATACAGAATTGGTTCCCTGTACCCTGTCTATCTCCAATACAGGTACAGAATTGGTTCCCTGTACCCTGTGTGTGTGTGTCTCCAAGGTACAGAATTGGTTCCCCTGTACCCTCTGTGTCTCCAATTGGTTCCCTGTACCCTGTGTGTCTCCACAGGCACAGAATCTCTGTGTCTCCAATACAGGCACAGAATTGGTTCCCTGTACCCTGTGTGTCTCCAATACAGGCACAGAATTGGTTCCCTGTACCCTCTGTGTGTCTCCACAGGTACAGAATTGGTTCCCTGTACCCTCTGTGTCTCTGTGTGTCTCGATACAGGCACAGAATTGGTTCCCTGTACCCTGTGTGTGTCTCCAATACAGGTACAGAATTGGTTCCCTGTACCCTGTGTGTGTCTCAGAATTGATACAGGCACAGAATTGGTTCCCTGTACCCTCTGTGTCTCCAATACAGGCACAGAATTGGTTCCTGTACCCTCTGTGTGTCTCCAATACAGGCACAGATACAGGCACAGAATTCCCTTCCCTGTACCCTGTGTGTCTCCACATACAGGTGTCTCACAGAATTGGTTCCCTGTACCCTGTGTGTGTCTCCCTGTACAGGTACAGAATTGGTTCCCTGTACCCTGTGTCTCCAGATACAGTGTACCCTCTCCAATACAGGTACAGAATTGGTTCCCTGTACCCTCTGTGTCTCTGATACAGGCACAGAATTGGTTCCCTGTACCCTCTGTGTCTCCGATACAGGCACAGAATTGGTTCCCTGTACCCTCTGTGTCTCCAGATACAGGTACAGAATTGGTTCCCTGTACCCTCTGTGTCTCCAATACAGGCACAGAATGGTTCCCTGTACCCTCTGTGTCTCCGATACAGGCACAGAATTGGTTCCCTGTACCCTGTGTGTCTCCAATACAGGCACAGAATTGGTTCCCTGTACCCTGTGTGTGTCTCCAATACAGGTACAGAATTGGTTCCCTGTACCCTGTGTGTGTCTCCAATACAGGTACAGAATTGGTTCCCTGTACCCTGTGTGTCTCTGATACAGGCACAGAATTGGTTCCCTGTACCCTGTGTGTGTCTCCAATACAGATACAGAATTGGTTCCCTGTACCCTGTGTGTGTCTCCAATACAGGTACAGAATTGGTTCCCCGTACCATATACCGGTACATGCTGTCCTCTGCTAAAATCTGTTGCACAATTGGTCCCAGTACCTATTTCTCTTCCTGGGACTCGGGTGCACAGTTATCCCCAGTTCTGCATTATCTCTGATTGGACTGCAGATGACCAGATATCACTTGTGTAAAAGGCTTCGTCCTAGTGGTGTTAAATGTCATACATGGCAGAAATGAAGTATTCCACATTTGCATGGTGCTTGTCTGACATCTCTTTCTTGAAGTTTGTGAAAAGGTGGAAATCTGACAGTGCCAAATCTGATGAATACAGGGGATGTTCAATAGACATTCATTGCATTGCAGTCATGGCAACAACAGACTTGTTAGTTATTTTTAACAATGTTTCAACCACAATGTTGCTTAAGCAGATTAGCATGACATTGGCCATTTTAATAGTCTTGACACTTTGGGAGGCAGTGCACTGGTAGGATTCCACTGCCATCTCAGTAAACCAAAAATCATCTAATGTATTTTGTTGAACTCTTTGACAGTTGAAGGTCTTGTTGATCTTGGATCATCTTTGAGGATGTCTCTCCCCTCTCAAACTTCACTCCCTCCAATTAACAGTGGCAAAGTAAGGTGCATCATCTCCTACTGTCAGCCATATCTACATGAATGACTGTTATTATAGTCAGAGGTACAGATAAGCTGCGTATCTGCATAAATTACGCAAATATTTATGTGAAAACTCAATTCCTATTAAGTCTATTGCGTACAAGTACGCTTGAATTTTTGTAAGTACTCAATAGATGTGATGTTACATGCGTACACACAAAAGTGTCAAATCTTAGCTTCGCGTTACCAGTGGATAGATAAAATAACTGAGGTATATTGAGAGGTTCTGTTTCAGGACATAAACTTGGCAACTTGCAGTCTTTCTTATCGTTTCTCATATTACAGATCAAATATAAATGACAAATACTAACATTTAAACTTTATTATATTTTAACAATTAATGGAAAATGAGTTTGAGTGAGGTGGGTACAATTTATTTGGTTACTCAAAGGAAAATTATGATACCCAATTGAGATGACCACAAGTGAGTACATAACTCAATGACCCAAAACAGTTATCTGTAGCTCTGTACAGTGTTAACCATATCTGAAGTGTGTTAGCAACTTTTGTCTCTTTCATCAAAAGTGAATACCTGGTTATTTTGATGCCTGAGAAATATGCTGCCTGATTGTGTTCAGATATAGCCAGTAAACATGAAAGTATTTTGTGGAAACTGTCAAGGGTCTAATGTACACCCTTGTAGTCATTAGGTTTCAACACCCATGTGTGACTGATGACAGGCAGTTGTGACACAACTTGGATGTGAATCCCAGATTGTGACTGTTGGTCTGTGAGGACTAGAACAGTCATCAGACTGATTGTCTGTCAAGTTACCCTGATTATATATAGTCCGGCAACCATCCATATGTGTACCTGGTCCCTAGTAAAGGGGTACACCCTGGAACAATGCCAGTTGTAATTCCCTCCTGTTCAGCCACATGGTGATGATGTGACGGTTGGTTTATCGAACCATATTAGTGCTTGATGTTTTCACCGGAATATCGAATGCCTGCATTACTCTGGGCTGTCTTTCCACATTTAAATGTTCACTGGACTGACCAAGTGATACTCAAGTGTATAATACAATGTAATGCTGGTCAAAGTGCTTTAGTGGTGGAAAAAACCACCCACCCAACAACCCATCTAGCTCTATGATGAGTTTAAGTATTGATTCCATTTTACCAAGCTGCTAGAAGATACGTTTATGATTACTTTTAAATAGAATGCCTTTAAATTGATATTGTGTTGTGAGACAGCTGGTGAAAGGTAATAGCCTGTTACAGTCAGCTGTGGTCTGCTTGACAGTCTGCACAGCTGTAACTAAGGATGTAGGTGGTAGGTATAAATGTGAAGAAAACAATTATTCACTTCAGATTTCAGTTAATAGTTTGAACAGTAACAGGCTTGAAATCAGTGAATTTTAGACAGATACAAAAAAATATACACAGAAAGAAGAATTTGTTTTATATTTATACAAACATGATGAAGATTTTAACACATATTTGAACCGGAGGAGTGAAACATGCCTGGACATGTGATGTAACTAGCAAAGTCTTATCATGATTAACTTTGACATGAAATTATTACGACCATAGTTTCTAATAATTATTATTGGAACTATTACAAATATTCTTTTTGGACTGGATGTTTATCAACTTTATATTATAAAAATATCAGCATAGCACGAATACTGCTATTAGATTTCTGTTTGACGGAGAACCAATGAAGTGAACAAAAACAGATGACGTCACTTCCGCATTCACGATCTTTGCGTAGCGAACTATGAGGCCTGCTTTGCGGGTGAAAAACAAGGTTAATCCGTCAGATATTTGAATATCATAAATAAATAACAAACAAACGAGGTAGGTTTGTTTATTATCGATTTATTCATGCATTTTATGTTACATTGGTCAACAAACCTTACATGACCGAAAACCGAATACACAAGGATATGTTATTTTCACAGTCATCCATATGAGCCTGATCCCTAAATTAGGCTTTTCGATGGAGGAGGTTGTCGGAGGGCCTGCTGAACCGGTCTACATTTGTTGTCAGCCTTTTATATGGCCTGTTTATTTTTTAACACATTTAACCGTTTGATCATAATAGGGTTGAAACAGGTTATGTGCGATTACCTGAGTTGGGTAAATAATTTGTGTCTCTCTCAGCCAATCAAAAACCTATCACTGGTTCACTGACCATGCAGACAATGACTAGGCAATACATTGGACATGAGGCGAACTTCATTTGAACAATTTTAATTCATCCTTGAATGAACACCACCAGAACCGATTTCTTCAATAATATTTTGTGATATCCTTTGAAGAGTTTAACATCTTAGTCCTTGGAATTTTCATTTTGTAAGGAAGCAAATACTTGATCATAAAGTGATGAAGTAAAGTTATAACATGCTCGCAGAAGAAATCTCAATCATGTGTTATTTCACACTGAAAAATGATTTTTTTATTAAAATGGATAACCTCACTTACTGGTACTTATATTCACATAAATTATTTATTTCCACGAAACAAAGGTGACACCCTTCAAGTTTTGTTTTATTACTGGTAACTGAATTTATAGGATTGGTTTTGCCATGTCAGCAGGGGCCTTGGTCTCTTTTGATGTTCTGTTGAACATGTGATGTTTGGGAGCCTGGTGTTTCCACATAGAAGACATGCCTCCGCCTTTAACGCTAAGTTCTGCACTGCACAAGTTGCGTTTGGTCCTTTGAGTAGTGGAGATCAAAATATGACCAAACACCCCTTTTGTCAGTATCACTTTTGTGATGACTGTCAATTAGGTACCTGGGTCCAAAGTTCTACCAGTCCCAGCCCTACCACTTACCATCATAGAACTGTTCTTTTATCTTTCCTCAGCATCATGCTTGTACACAACATTCTGTATGCTCTATTAATCCATTCTTAGGTTGGATTGACCCATAATGGATTAGATGGAGCCTTGACCTAGAATCTGAAAGAGCACAATAGACACTCCATAGTAGGCATTGTAAGGTACAAGACATTGTCGTCTGTCATTGATGTAAGGGCAGCAGCATGACAACATACTCCGATGGTGGCTCATTATTTTGACATTAATATATATTGACCATTCTTTACATCGTGTCAGTGGTGTTCCAAGTGAGTACTGAGAGGCAGGGACTGTATATTGTGGCATTATGAATTTGATGATGAATGATTGATTCAGATTAGCAGGGAAAGGCTGTGCACCACTGGGTTTAGAATTGGTCTACATGCAACCAGGTTGCAAGGTTAATCAGTCATTGTGTAGGCTTTTTGACTTCTCATATAATGTTTTCTTTTGTATGATAGTCAAGCATGCCTAGCATTGTCTTCATCCTAACAGACAATTCATTTGTCAGTGATGTATGGTTTTGTCAGCTTAAAATGCTCATAATATCACTCGCTGGACTGTGTAGTCCAGATTGGATTATTTACAGACAGCCATCACATTGCTCAGTGCAACGTTAAACAACAAGCAAGTAAATATACAGTGAGAAAGAAGGAATGACTTGGACACTGATGCTGCCCACGTGGCTGTGGAAACAGACACAGATGGATGGTTCAGACATGACATGAATAATGATGCATGATGCCACACCACTGTCTTCATCAAACATCGCCAGCTGACACTGATGCTGCCCACGTGGCTGTGGAAACAGACACAGATGGATGGTTCAGACATGACATGAATAATGATACATGATGCCACACCACTGTCTTCATCAAACATCGCCAGCTGACACTGATGCTTCCCACGTGGCTGTGGAAACAGACACAGATGGATGGTTCAGACATGATATGAATAATGATACATGATGCCACACCACTGTCTTCATCAAACATCGCCAGCTGACACTGATGCTTCCCACGTGGCTGTGGAAACAGACACAGATGGATGGTTCAGACATGACATGAATAATGATACATGATGCCACACCACTGTCTTCATCAAACATCGCCAGCTGACACTGATGCTTCCCACGTGACTGGAAACAGACTCAGATGGATGGTTCAGACATGACATGAATAATGATACATGATGCCACACCACTGTCTTCATCAAACATCGCCAGCTGACACTGATGCTTCCCACGTGACTGGAAACAGACTCAGATGGATGGTTCAGACATGATATGAATAATGATACATGATGCCATACCACTGTCTTCATCAAACATCGCCAGCTGTCACTGATGCTGCCCATATGGCTGGAAACAGACACAGATGGATGGTTCAGACATGATATGAATAATGATACATGATGCCACACCACTGTCTTCATCAAACATCGCCAGCTGTCACTGATGCTTCCCACGTGACTGGAAACAGACTCAGATGGATGGTTCAGACATGACATGAATAATGATACATGATGCCATACCACTGTCTTCATCAAACATCACCAGCTGACACTGATGGAAGTTGTTTGCCTAGAATGTCAGTTTTCCCTTTTGCATGAAATTGGAAGATAGACTGTCATAAACTCTGGTGTTTTATTACATCATGATAAATGGGGATTGTCTGTTTGCAATTTCTTAAGTAGAATGGCTTAGTGTTAGAATGGCTGGTGTTGTGGCCAAGTTGTCAGATTGTTGTAGTGGCTTGCCAGAAACCTATCTCGTGGGTTAAAATCCCAGCTTGTACTTGGTTTGTCACCATCATACCAATGGTGTTGGTTTTCACTGAAGTGGTAAGTGTTGGAGCCCTGGGCCTAGATTTTCTAAGCTCTCTTAGTGCTAAGATAGTAGTAAGTGCCATACAATAACATTAACTTACGACTATCTTAGCTCTAAGAGAGCTTAGAAAATCTAGGCCCTGCATCACTTCAGGAGTTTGTCAGACTTGAGGCTGACAGGAATGAAAGGAAATACTGATCCAAATGTTAAACCAGACTCACTCAAACCTTGGTACAATGTATATCAGCTGTATGTCAGACCCAGACCTTGCTCATACACTAACTAAGGTCAAGGAGAGAAGAAATGCAGTGCTCTCCGGTGCTTTTGATGGTTTATCACTTGTTGGCTTTCAAAAATTGCACAGTTCTACATATCTTAATTGCGTTTACGCGACTGGAGACTCTCATGGCCTGGTTTCTAAGAAGGCGAGTGTAGAAGCGCAGGTGACACTATCCTGCTTGGTGTGCACTTCAGGAGCACCATGAGGATTCCACAAGGCACCATGTCCCCAGAACATGACGTAAACAGAGCACTGATATGTAGATCTGCTGGCCCAGTGGATGTCAGGGTATTGAATACAGTCAGTAGTTGGCAGTCTTTGTTGCTTAAAGTTTTGTTATTTACTGGCAGTAAAAAATAGAAACGGGTTGTTGTTGCTGCATTGTCAAGTAACAGTCAGGAGTTTCATTCATCTAAATGATCTTAGTGCTACTATGATTGTAACTTCCTTAGTTTCAGAGGCTTAACATAGTTGTTTTGCTAATAAGCTTCGGTGATTGGTTGGTTTGTTGTTTTACACTGCACTCAGCAATATTCCAGCTATATGTCTGTAAATAATTGAGTCTGGACCAGATAGTCCAGTGAACCACATAATGAGCACCGATCTACGCAATTTTAATACGATGACACGATTTTTGGTGAGCAGAGCCCTGATACGAAATATGTTTCATGAAAAAGTAAGTCAGGCTTGATATGATCATAAGTTACTTTCCATCGTTAGTGCAACAATATAGCAAGAATTCTTATATTTTATATTTCTAGTCTGTCACACCTTGGCTAGTGAAGAATATTCAGTGTCTTGTCAGACTGACCCTGAGATTGTGTGAAATGTTGAACTGGAATAGATTAAGTAATTTATTCAACTGACTCTCGTTGAAGTCTCTGAATGGCAGTTAGAAGATTGCACATGAAAGGTAGAAATTTATGGATGTTACCTATTGTAATATGCAAATGATTTGAGGAACACAATGTTTTGGAGTATATTCTAGTATGCTGGTTGGCCAGTCAGTTTAGACAAATTGATATTCCTCATAGTAGCTTGTGAAATTCAACCTTTCCCCTGTGAGTGTTCAGGATACCTGACTTCAACCAGGTGAGTTTGAGCAATGGTAAGGTGACTCTGTTTATATCTGTTTAAAGTATACAATTAAAGTATCAATCTCTCAGTCATAGCCCCATCTTATCCATAGGGATTAACATGAAAGAAGGGTTTCCAGTGCTGTGTTGCAGATGAGATCTAAGTGCTAGGGTCATCATGACTGCCTTGATTTAACATCAACCTACCATGTCCCTTGTGCTATGGGGCCCTGGTACCATGCTGACTTATCATTGAAGTTGACCAAAATGGCAAAACTTGCAGCACTCTGCTGAATGAACTATGAAAACTTGCATTAAACATTTATATCTCATTAGACCCTTGATGGGATTTGGGGGGCAAATACAACCCAGGGAGTGTCACAAAATTATTGGAGCACTATGACTATCTTGACTCCTACCCTTAAAGTTAAACATAACCCATGCCTGCTGTAAACTCCCACTAAAATGGAGGTGTTCACTCTGTGTGTCTCTGTTGTCCATCAGTGTGGAATATTACTCATGCTTTCACCCAATGGTTGCCTGGTCCAAGCATCATTTCCAGGCCCCTTGGTCACTGACTGATGAGGTTTTTGACAGTATGGGGGGCAACTGGCCCATTATACACATGCAAGATACAGCATAACATAATGAAGTGCCTGAAATATATATTATACATGTCACTGTTGAAAACATGATCCTAATTTAAATCCTAAGAGTACATACTTTGCGAGCAGTGATAATACATTGGTGTTTGTAGATGCAATCAAATGTTGAAATTTTATTTGTGAAGGAAATTTATAGTAATATGCAGGAATGATAGAGAATCTAAGACCATCATAAAATGGCCAACTAAGCAAAAGTGGTATTCTCATTCTATTTACCTAGCCACACACAAAGGACATACCTTTCTTCTCTATTTAAACCTATTTTCCTACCTTCTTCCATTAATAACTTATGACTAGAGCAGTAGAGAGATGAAAGGGCAATACGATAAACTTTCACAGGTATATTGACACTGACTGCCACCTGACAACTCACTCTTGCATGTAAAGGATGAAGACTTCTAACTGAGCATGTCTTCTCGGGAGTGCTCAGGGAGGTCAGGACCATATTAAATATACTGGAGGTATCAGCAACCAACATTTTCAAGATTCATTACATCTCTCCAGACTTGTAAATCAGTATCATCTACAATATCATGAATGTATTCCTTTGATAGTCTATCCCACCTAGATACTGAATCATGTTAATTGCACACTTTGTGATAATTACCATGGAATATCAAATAATGTCCCTGTTCAATTGTATCTGTTTGCTTTAGTCAAATTAAGCATGCTGGTATTGCTGATTATTTCATGCCCATGTGGTAATTGGAAACATGTTACTGTATAAGAAACTGATTCTGATCAAATTGTTTCAATTTCCATAATAGCCAAAATATCACATGTGTCGTTATTGATCTGAAACACAGATTGTTGAAGGACACAGTGGACAATTACCATACTAAACATATTAAACACTCATCTCATATAACTGGCTCCTAATTTCTATACACATGGTGGTGGAGGGTTGAAACCTGTCTGAGATCAGGAAAAATCGTGAGAATAATCGTTCAAGTTTTTTTCTCAAAATGTAGTTAGTTATTATCTATAATGGATATCCTTCTGTTGTGGAACTGGTAAAATCATGCGTGTATGCAACTTTTTCAGTTAACACATCATGGAATATATGGTTCATGTCAATGCATGATATTCTGACAACAAACAGCCATCATCACAAGCAACGTGAGTTGAAATACAAGTTCATGACTGTAGCAGGAGGCCCTTTCCCTCACTTCATGCAGGTGTTCTATATAAAAAGCTTGTCATGTGAGCGTGATGTGTGTGTTTTTTGCCTAAATTTTTCTTTCAGGAATTTTCAGTCACCATGGACACTACTTAAAAACACAGATCTGTTTTCCCAAGAAAGAAGAGTTAGATAGTTTGTGTTTAATCAGGTTCATAGTGATTATGTTTCAGGACATCCAACATGTCCATCCTATATCTTTGTATGGAAATCCAATAAAACCTCTTCTGGCCAGAAGATGTTCAGTTTGTAAAGTGCCTTACATCAAAGTTGAATATCATTTTAATGCTCAAAGCTGAGTTAAATCCACCTCAATCATGTAAGTGAATCGCCTCCATTTTGTGGGCATAATGAGGCATGTTAGACGACTAATTTTTAAAAGCAGTATATTCAATTATGCTGCAGGTATAAAAATCTGATTGAAAATTGCTTCTTTGACCTTTGATGTTGGCTTCTGAATATGGTTGATCTATCTTACTTTAAAGGTTGATTATACACATCCTATATTGTCCCCAATTATAACCCTTTGTGTGTCAGTACCAGACCTGGGCTTGTGGGCTTCGCTGATGTGGTAAAGGTCAAATCTGTGTCATGGTTTTCATTCCATGTTAAAATTGATGGCTTCTGTAAGTCTTCCATATGGTGATCTGTACTGCTTTCTTCACAGACCTCTCTTAATCACTCTCTTGTCCCTGTGGCCAGTCTTACACCCGACCTTTGAATATGTGTGTTGCTCAACTGACCTGCACATTTTCACTACCTTCAGTCATTTTGGGAGGTTCACCAAGTCTTAAAAACTGGGGTATCTGTGTGATAAACTTCTGTGTCTGGCAGCCTGAACTTACATTTTTGCATGACATTCTGTAGATTTTAGTCTTAGCATTTGGTGAGTGCGTGAGTTTAGTTTTACGTCGCACTCAGCAATATTCCAGCTATATGGTGGGGGTCTGTAAATAATCGAGTGATCAACAGCATGAGCATCGAGATCTACGCAAATGGGAACCGATGACATGTGTCAACCAAGTCAGTGAGCCTGACCACCCAATCCCGTTAGTTGCTTCTTTTGACAAGCATGGGTTACTGAAGATCAATTCTAAGCAGGATCTTCACAGGTCTTAGCATATGGACCAGCATTTGGGGAGACCAAGTCAAGTCAAGTTTATATCTGAAGTGGGGAGGCCTTAGTCCCATATCACTGTTACATACATGGGAGACATCAACATTTCATACATTGAGAATATTTTGTCTGACAAGCATTGCTTTGTACACATAAATAGCTAAGTTGATTGCTATAGTTTCATTATCCATGGACATTGATATTGGAAATTTGTTATATGTGGGATGGAGAAAAGGTACTGCAAATACAAATAAAATGATATTCAACCTTGATGTAAGGCTCTTTACAAACTGAACATCTTCTGGCCAGAAGAGGTTTTATTGGACTTCAGGACAAACAAGGTTGCAGCATATTTAGTTAGAAACAAAAAAGCAAATGTGTGAGGGAAGAAAATTGGAGCATGGAGAATACAATGTTATGTGCCTGTAACCATGGCTACTACAAGTACAACTGACTGTTTTTTAATTATTTAAACTGCAGTGCCTGTGGACATGCTGGTCAAATTGTGCCCAGTCTCATTCATTACACACTGTCCAATAAACATGATGAAACTTGAAAGATCTGTATCCGTATCCAGTATGCTTTAATATGGTAGAATACTGTTGAAATGTGATTTGCACAAAACTTGACCATTCTGTCATCATTTGGCTGAAGTGTGTCAAGGATACCAGGAGTGTGTTTAACTATAGGCATTGCCAGACATCCTTTATAATAAGCTTCACAATACGGTCCTGTGTTTGCCATATTTGACTTTAAGTGGCGCTATATTAAACCAAACGTTATATTTGTTGTTGGTGATCAAGTGGATGAGACCGAACCTGATTCAAATGTCAAGGCAACTCAAACATAACAGTTACTGGGGTATTATACATACGTCTTCATTCTGTAAACAGTATCGGCAATATGAACACAGGTAAATGTAGGCAGGAAAATCATACATAGTCTCAAAGTATTGCTGGCCTTGAAAGTTACAAGTCAGTTTTATAATCGCTTGCTTAAAAATGTGAATATATGTTTACCACCGTGACAATCTTTGAAATTGGTTGTTACATAACATAGCTTGTGATTGGTTGGAGTACAAAGTATCAGTAGAAATGCTTTTGTTATATATGCACTATTACGACAGTTACTCAAACAAGATTTACCAGGTTTCCTGTAATCTCGCAACATCAGTTTGCTACAGACATATGTTGTCTATACTGGGTTATGTTTTACTGTTACAGATATGAATAATGTTTTGTTTATTGTAATCAGGTAAGAGATGTATTTACAAAAAATCCCTGATTAGCCCAAACAACCTTTGGTGAGCCGCAGGCCAGTGGGCAGTTGTCTGTTTCACACACTGTTGTTATGTACAATATAGAGCCGTGTATTGGGTGCGTTATTAGGTTAACTAACAGATTGTCGTAGCAGTTAAGGCTTAAGATTGCAAAATAGTATCAAGAAACACCTGTAATATTAAAAATTACAAATTTCCACTGCTATAACAGTTTCCACTGCTGCTCAAACTGTAACATTTACCTGTTGTTATAAAATGTAAGTGCATAGTTTCAAAAGTAGGTGGTATATTTTTCTGCACTCTGAAAATCTTTGAGTTTCTGACAAACATCCTGTGATTCTTCTTTGTTTGTAATTTTTAACGTTGCATTCTGGAATTGATACTCTGCCAACGAGAGGATTTAATAAAGGCAAATTTGAAATCAGGCAGGAAACATGCAGACACTGTTGACGTTGTCAGTGATTTATTCTTTGGGGAAACTCTGACTTTTGGCTCATAGTATTCATATTAAGAACCTGTAACCATGGTTACTGTGGCTAACAAAGTTAAGATTGCCTGCCCCTGTCTGGGCATGCCAGGCAAGCTGTGTACACAGCCACGTAAGTGTGTTAAATCTCAGCTGGGAATACTGACTGCCAATTAAACAGCGACAGGTGCCATTTCTACAAGACTTTTATTTCTGTTTTAACATTTACATTTTGCTATAATTGATATTTGACTGTTCAGGACAGGTTACATTTTCATTTCACCAAGGGGTTGTAATTGTGTCTTCACGTGGTTGGTCCAGTTTGTGTGTATAATATTGTTACAGTATTAAGCATTCATGGCACATTCCAAGTGTTTAAAATCTGTTACACTATTTGTCTGTATAATGAACCTTATAAAAACAACAACATTCCTATGTCTGTGAGAAGTGATGTGCAAATTGCTGAACATTTTGATTTGTGGTAAAGGAACAGCAGTTACCTCAACTTCAAACTTGAGCAGAGTTTGCCATAAAGTAGTCTTACCCGTGATGAAGGGGATTAGAGTAGATGTTGACTCTTATTGCCACTGAACAGGTACCCAGTTCCCCATGAATGTGGAAGTAAGTATGGAGAGGTCAGTGTGTTTCGACCATTATACCCTAACCTGCTGACACTATTGTTTTGTTCATGCTATCAACCACCTGTTAGTCTGGCCCCAATAATTTACAGGCCTGTATGATTCATCATTCACCAGCTTATTCATCTATTTATAACCTACTCACATTCACAGCCCTCTGCAGCATTCAAGGTCAATATTCACCAGCCTACACAACATTCACTAGCCTACACAACATTCATTAGCCTACACAACATTCACTTGCCTACACAACATTCACCAGCCTACACAACATTCACCAGCCTACACAACATTCACTCGTCTACACAACATTCACCAGACTATAAAGCATTCAGCAGCCTGTACAACATTCACTAGCCTACACAACATTCACCAGGCTACACAACATTCACTAGCCTACACAACATTCACCAGCCTACACAACATTCACCAGCCTACAAAACATTCACCAGCCTACACAACATTCACTACCCTACACAACATT
Organism: Haliotis rubra; assembly: GCF_003918875.1. Taxonomy (NCBI): domain Eukaryota; kingdom Metazoa; phylum Mollusca; class Gastropoda; order Lepetellida; family Haliotidae; genus Haliotis; species Haliotis rubra. The sequence continues at coordinate 1,616,651 of NW_025767501.1, forward strand.
CACTTGCCTACACAACACTCACACAACATTCACCAGCCTACACAACATTCACTTGCCTACACAACATTCACTTGCCTACACAACAGTCACCAGCCTACACAACATTCACCAGCCTACACAACATTCACTAGCCTACACAACATTCACCAGCCTACACAACATTCACTAGCCTACACAACATTCACTAGCCTACACAACATTCACTTGCCTACACAACATTTACTAGCCTACACAACATTCACTAGCCTACACAACATTCACCAGCCTACACAACATTCACTAGCCTACACAACATTCACTAGCCTACACAACATTCACTAGCCTACACAACATTCACCAGCCTACAACATTCACTAGCCTACACAACATTCACTAGCCTACACAACATTCACTAGCCTACACAACATTCACTGGCCTACACAACATTCACTAGCCTACACACACATTCACTTACACACAACACTACCCTACACAACATTCACTAGCCTACACAACATTCACTGGCCTACACAACATTCACTGGCCTACACAACATTCACTACCCTACACAACATTCACTAGCCAATACAACATTCACTAGCCAACACAACATTCACTACCCTACACAACATTCACTGGCCTATACAACATTCACTAGCCAACACAACATTCACTACCATCACAACATTCACTACCCTACACAACATTCACTACCCTACACAACATTCACTACCCTACACAACATTCACCAGCCTATACAACATTCACCAGCCTAAACAACATTCACCAGCCAACACAACATTCACTGGCCAACACAACATTCACCACCCTACACAACATTCACTACCCTACACAACATTCACTGGCCTATACAACATTCACTGGCCTACACAACATTCACTGGCCTACACAACATTCACTGGCCTACACAACATTCACTGGCCTACACAACATTCACTGGCCTACACAACATTCACTGGCCTACACAACATTCACTGGCCTACACAACATTCACTGGCCTACACAACATTCACTGGCCTACACAACATTCACTGGCCTACACTCACATTTCACTGGCCTACACAACATTCACTGGCCTACACAACATTCACTGGCCTACACAACATTCACTGGCCTGTACAACATTCACTAGCCTACACAACATTCACTACCCTACACAACATTCACTGGCCTATACAACATTCACTGGCCTACACAACATTCACTACCCTACACAACATTCACTAGCCAACACAACATTCACCAGCCTACACAACATTCACTAGCCTACACAACATTCACTAGCCTACACAACATTCACTCCCTACACAACATTCACTGGCCTACACAACATTTACTGGCCTATACAACATTCACTACCCTACACAACATTCACTACCCTACACAACATTCACTAGCCTACACAACATTCACTGGCTACTAACATTCACTAGCCTACACAACATTCACTACAACATTCTACTCACACAACATTCACTGGCCCTACACAACATTCACTGGCCTATACAACATTCACTACCCACAACATTCACTGGCCTGACATTCACTGGCCTGTACCATTCACTACCTACACTGGCCTACACAACATTCACTAGCCAACACAACATTCACTGGCCTACACAACATTCACTGGCATTCACTACCCTACACAACATTCACTGGCCTACACAACATTCACTGGCCTATACAACATTCACTACCCAACACAACATTCACTGGCCTATACAACATTCACTACCCTACACAACATTCACTGGCCCTACACAACATTCACTGCCCTACACAACATTCACTACCCTACACAACATTCACTGGCCTACACAACATTCACTACCCTACACATTCACTACCCTACACAACATTCACTGGCCTACACAACATTCACACTTCACTACCCTACACAACATTCACTCACTGCCTACACAACATCTTCACACACGTATACAACATTCACTACCCTACACAACATTCACTACCCTACACAACATTCACTGGCCTATACAACATTCACTGGCCTACACAACATTCACTACCCTACACAACATTCACTGGCCTATACAACATTCACTAGCCTACACAACATTCACTGGCCTACACAACATTCACTGGCCTATACAACATTCACTAGCCAACACAACATTCACTACCCTACACAACATTCACTACCCTACACAACATTCACTGGCCTATACAACATTCACTAGCCAACATTCACTGGCCTACACAACATTCACTGGCCTATACAACATTCACTTCACTACCCTACACAACATTCACTACCCTACACAACATTCACTACCCAACACAACATTCACTGGCCTATACAACATTCACTAGCCTATATACACTGCCTTGGTGGTGTAGTGGATAGAGCATCCACCCGAACAGCAGAAGGTCGCGGATTCAATCCCCGACCACGTCATACCAAAAGACGTTAAAATATGGTACTTGTTGGTCCCTGCCTGGCGCTTGGCATTAATCGGTACAACAAGGACTGGTCGGCTCGGAGTCAGTATAATGTGTCTGAGTGGGGTATTCATGCTTCACTGCGGCATGGTATCTCAGTGGGTTAGCACTATATAAAACCAGCTTAAGTCTGGGCTAGTACAAGCAGCCACACATACACATACACACGCATGCACGTCGTCATATGAGTGAAATATTCTTATTCACATAAGCTTACACAATATTCACCATCATATTCACAGTGTTCTGAGTGTTGTATTTTTCTTGTGGTGTGTAGAAGCACTTGATTATTTATAAATAAATAAAAATAATATTACTCAGAAATGAGTTGACTGGAATGTGTCTCTGTAACATCTTGCTGAAACTATTGAACATCCAACCTTGATTTTCTAAATTTATATACTTTGAATCAGAAAATCAGTCTTTCTAATACCTAAATGATTTATAAACCACTTGTGTTACCATGGAAATCCATTAGTTTTTGCCTCTGAGATTGTAACCCACCTCAAGGTAAAGAGGGGTCATGATAGTGTCTTCAATACATAGTGATAAAGGCAGTATGCAGTTGATGCAGTTTGCTGCCACCATGGTTGTAATGTGATCAACACTATTGAACATGCTGAACCACAGTCGTGCATTGTCATGGGCAGCAACATTGCGCTCACGCCTGGAAGGAGCAATGTCTTATAATGCCAAATGTATTTTGATGGAACTTCTTTCAGCAGCTGTTGAAAAACAGGTTTCCCTGGCATTTCTTTCATGTTTTCAAAATAGGAATCATCACCAACAGTTTCTTTCACTATTGAACCTAAACATCATGGAGATTTTCCTGAGTCAAAGATTTTTTCTTCCTGGAGTCCCTTGTAATCAGAGAGGATTTGATGATAGGGCCGAACTTCCATCCTGCTGGCTGTAATGTCTATCATGAAACCTCGTCAGAGTGAAGGATTGCAGTTTTTGTCCAGCTTCCACGATTCACATTTCAGGTCTGAGAAACCTGCTTTTTTTCTGCTGCCCACTTAAATGTGAGTAGTGGAGGTCAGTGACGTTGCCCTCCCCTTTAATGTAGGCCCTTGTCGCTCTCGCTCAGCTATCCCTGTGGCCATGCATTATCTGGTGAAATGTCTTATTTGTAGTGAGCTGTCTGAATCTGGCAGGGCTGTACATAAGGTGAAGTGAAAACTGGTGTTGTGACAAAATCCCTTGCTAGGAATAGGTTTTGATTGGGCCAGGAGGTAGAAATCTAGGGAAGGAAGAGGAAATAAGCAAGAAGAAGATGGGGAAATGTGGGGGAAGTGGAAAAGAAAGTGGCATGGGTATGGAAGTGGAAATTGGGGGAGAGAGAGAGAGAAGGAAGTGGTAATATTGGGGTGAAAGTGGGAAAAAAAGTGGCATGGAGATAGGAGTGGAATTTTGAAAGGGGGGGGGGGGGGTTGAAAACATGGGAAGTGGAAATATGTGGAGATGGATAAGGATACAACTAATGTTAACAAAGGGTTAAAGTAATGTAACACTCTGGGGATATCAGCATTAAATATGACCACTAGTCAGCCAGTCTGATAATCTGAACCTTGGGATATTTTATAGTGTATTTCATAACATTGAAAGTGAAAATTGTTCATACATGCATACAGAATATTCTTGTCTTTCTATGTAGTACTTTCCAGACAACTGCAGACTTTAAGGCCTGGGTGTAGACAATTCCTCTAATTGAACTCTTTGTAGAGACAGAAGATAGTTGATGATTTCTTTCTGATTTCATTGCTGGAAGATAAAGTGATGTGGAATTTGAGTTGAGATTTTAAGAACAGATTCACCGAAGTTTGGGATATGTTGTCAGTACTGATTGTAATATAGTGCACAGAAACAATGGAAAGCAGGCATTGTGTTTGTGCTTATGGAGATGAATTTCCAGTTTTGAATCAGTTCTGACAAGTTTGTAATCATAAATAGTTGATACATGCAGCGAAACCAAGACAAGAATCCCATCATGAAACAGGGCCGTGATGAATTATCTGTCGAAAATACTCTTTCCTTTCAGTTTAAAATCTGGATCAAACAGTTCTGTGGAATTAAAAGACAGCACGATCAATAAAACTGTTTTACTCTGTAACTTGTTTTATGCAGTTTGAAGATCATGCGGTGAAATAATACATGGTATAAAACTGGAAGATTTATTACTGCATTATCTTACAGACTTTATCCAGAGTGTTCTTTCATGGGCGGAATGCCACCATGTTGCTGTTATTTATAGCAAGAGAAATGGTTTCATGATTTTGTTTTAGCATCAAATTTAGATCAAGGGCTGGTGTTTTTCAAATCTTCATAACAACTTGACCAGATTGGATTTGGATTCTGTAAATTGTAAAAGAGGCTTATCGGGCAACCATTTTGAGACATGCTTTATGACTATGTGTGGATCTTTTCATACTGAGTTTGATTGAAACCAGAGCATAAACCGGATTGAGTTGACAACCTGTAAATACAGGGCTCTTGTGACTCAGGTTGCCATGGTGAACACAGTGGTTGAGGTAATGTTTCATTTAGTGAGATCTATGTCAGTGTCAACATCTGTTATTTAGTGTATTGTATCTGAGTTGGGTATGCATGTTAAATTGTTGTATAGCATCTCATTGGCCTGCACCATGAAGTCAGGTCTGTGTGCGTTTGTGCAAATGGAGAGCAATAATCATGGATGACTTGAAACAACATTTTGCCTCACCTCACCTTTACATCATCACAAACATGTGAATACACACATTATAGCAGACATTTGAAACTTAATTACAGTTCCTGTGCAGCATTGTCTGGGGGTTCTGTTGTATCCTACAGAGTCACTGAAAGACCCGATATAGAGTTGTGTACATTCCTAGTAATGTTAGCACTCTCCTGCCCATGTTTCTCTCTCACAGGCTGTGGACTGACAGACAGATAATCTGTGGTGTCACATTAGTATCCTGCCATCATTGGTTTCATTCATATAATAGTGTATTTACTTGATGACATTTGCAAACTGCATATCTTCTATGAAGAAGGACACAGAAACATGAACAATAAAGTTGTAAAGGTTAGGGGATTGTAATGTGCTGATCCACGTAGGAAAATGTGATATACTTCACTGACTACCATGGCTTAAAGGGAAACAAAACTCCAACTGTTCTGAATTGAGCAAGGAAAATTTTTTATGTTGTGGCATTTGTTTTTGATGCCCATTTTATTACAAGCAGGGGATGCTGAAAACCAAATTCCCATCGCGAATCTTTGTGTACATGTCCTCCAAGATACTTGGCAAGGATTTCTCAAGAAAACACAGTTGCACATGCTATTTTATATTGTTCAGTGCCATGGTAGTCATTGTGGTAGTGATATATGGGGGAATGGTGCTATGTTTTGCATTGTAAATCATTATCCTTTATTACCCTATATGCTGCATTATTTTGCTTCCAGTAAAATGGTGGTGTTTAGCAAAACCTTTGTATCCATGCTGTAATAGACTAGCACATAGTCTCTGAAAATGTATAATTTTGATAGAAACATTTGACTCCCATTTAAACTGGAAAAGAACCAAAGGGAGATAGGAGATTCAGAAAATGAACCTAAAGAAAATGTAGACTTGCTTCTTTTAGGGTGTTTGCTTTGTAGAAAGGTCTGGGCGGCAGGAAAATGATATTGTTCAAGCACTTTGAGACTGTGATATTTGGCTTGAATAATCCTAAAATTGGCATAAAAACCCCACAAAATTTCAATCACACCAAAATGAAGGTGAGCTGCAGAGCCTTATGGCTGCATGCTATTGTTTGGAGTGTCAGTTCACAACGCAGTAGCCTTGAGTCAAAGCCTACGTCAGGGACCTGCCATGTAAGTGGATATTTGGGGCCCAGCCTCGTGCCATCCTCCACACCAGACAAATTGAGTCCATCCTCTACTGCCTCTGTACATCCAAGTTGGACATACTCAGATCCTAATCAGGATTGCTTTATAGTGGAGTCTGTGCCTGGGTGGCATCCATATTTTATGGCTTGAGTGGCTAATTATGTTGATATTGTGTCAGAGCTGCCATTTATGTGTGGCAGTAACAGATTATTTGCTAGTGTGTAGTGGACTATCACTATCAGGGGGACAAACTGTCTGCCAGTTCCCTCAAGCCAGTAAGTGGTTATAAAACCTACCAGAAGAGGGTTGGGCTGTATTATTGGTCTCAGACATGGTAATTGCGGCCAAGTCCAGACTGATATGACTCAAGTAATAAATTGTGTTTGCTGAAAAGAAAATTGTTACATTGGATTCTAGTGTATGTGCCATAACAACACCGATTTGCTTTTGGCAATAGACAAATGCGGCATAGATCAATTTGAGTATGATCATAGAACACAGGCTTCAACTTGAGCTCCAAATGCAGGCGCACTTAGTGGCTGGCAGGGCAGGATAATGTTGAATGTTGCAGACGTTGATTTTAGTGTAGATGTTTTCTTGATTCTTACAGAATAAACAAGTTTAAAAAACTGTTTGACTAAAATTAATTAATTTCTGGGGTATAAAATTGTGAGATATTGACCTCTTCAAGAGTGCTAATTGTGGTATACATTTGAGGTATCAGATTCTGGAACAAGAGTTGGACCACTTTGATTGGGGTTAGTGATCAAATGCTAATCACTGCTTTCACCCATGCCTGCCTGTACATCTTGGAGACCTGCTCTGTTATGGTATCTCCTTTGGGAGAATACCATGGACTACTGCACATCTACTATGCCATGTAACCTCCACAGGATTACTTGGGAGCAGGAAAAAAGCCACCCGGACAAATGCCACCCGGACAAATGCCACCTAGGACAAAAGCCACCCGGTTATTTTACCATTACTGAGAGGACAGTTACCACCCTTCTTGACTTTAATGTTGATTTTGATGTAAAGTTATGTAGACATCGATGAATAATTTGGTTTCTTAAAAAAATATTCACTTTGATAAAAAAGTTGATTTTCATAGTAATGTTGACTATTTAAAAATGTTAACGTAAATGGATGTAAAATATGATTTAGAAATGGTTTGACCTTGAATTTGGTGAATTTTCATGTCTCGAAAAGAGTTGAAAAATCGTGATAAAACATGATTAAGTGCCTGATGAAAATTGTCAGGCTTTCAGCATTTGAAAAGCGATGAAGTTAACACTCTCACTCACAACCCTTACACACGCATGCATGCATGCACGCAACGCATGCAACGCACGACGCCACACGCAGACACGCTCCCTTAGGCAGTATTCAGTCAATCATTGAACTGTCCCAAGCTGGTTACAATGTCAGTGTCCATCAAATGCTGAAAATGTATGTTTTTACTTACAAAGTGTTTCCCTCTCAAGGCCAAGGTTTAATGCCATCATGCAACTGAAAGTGACAGAATCAGTTGTTGATGACATGTTTCAAGGCCTGTGTCACATTGTGTCCTTTAGTGAATAACAATTACTGTACTTGTTGTTTGATTGGGTTGGTGGTGGGACGTTATCATGCAAAGGACACATTGTCTCCATTTGAGCTCTAATAACTGTTATGCCATATTTCAGGGCGTTATCATTTGCAGAAGCTCTTGGTCTGTTCAGCTTCCTCCCTTCATCAGACAGTTAATGGCCGACCCTTGGCTTCTGATACTGGCATGAAAAATAGTATTACCCTTATAATATCATGTTAGATAACCATCACTGATAATCAGAGTTAACAAAGCAATAACCATTTGAGATAGTGTTTAGCCTGAACATTATCCAGATTGTGAAATGTTGTGACAAAATCTACTTGCCCAGAGTGCTGGTATGTGGTTGTGATTGACTGTCAATTGCCCGGTGTAATCATTATGGCCTGAATGTTGGAACAATGACGGCCCTAAAACCAACTGACCATGATTAATGCATGGCTAATTGCCTCCAGGTGTATCTCTGTTTGATTAGACACGGCGATGCCTATATGGTTGCCGGATTAACCCGCTCTGCTAAGAGAAGGGATTGAGGGATGTTTACCTTTGAATAGCATCCATGTGCAGGGGTTTACCTTGACTTTGAAAACTGGGAGACCAACTGACAGTCCAACTGCAAATCCATCTGGGAAACCCCAATAATGTATGTCAAGGTCCTTTCAGGTCCTATAAAGTAATGAAATGATGTAGTGCTGACTGTGATGGACACTATGTCTTTATTGTGCCAACTGGGTTCTAATTTGTTCATTGTGTTATGGTATGATTTTCTATTCTAGATAATAGACACAGAATACTGTGTTTCCAGCGACTTTTTTGACAGCCAGTTGCACTGTCAATTTTGATAAATCTAAACTTTTTTGATAGATAATAAAAATCCAGATTGTGATAGATACTTTAAAACCAGATCATGAGAGATACTTTAAAGCAGAACCTGAAAACACACACAGCCTGATGGTATATCATCCGACACATCCAATGACAAAACAGTTGATACAGTTGGTATACTGACTGGTTTATCCAGGTACCACTGGGTTTTACTAGCCAGATACCAGTGGTACCTTCGGGTTTTACTAACCTGGCACCTGCCACCTGCTAACGTCAGGTTTAACTAACGGGGCACCTGCCACCTGCTACTGTCAGGTTTAACTAACCTGGCACCTGCCACCTGCTACTGTCAGGTTTAGCTAACCTGCCACCTGCCACCTGCTACTGTCAGGTTTAACTAACCTGCCACCTTACATCTGCTACTGTCAGGTTTAGCTAACCTGGCACCTGCCATCTGCTACTGTCAGGTTTAACTAACCTGCCACCTTCCATCTGCTACTGACAGGTTTAGCTAACCTGGCACCTGGCAACTAACCTAGCACCTGTCCATCTGCTGTCAGGTTTAGCTAACCTGGCACCTGCCATCTGCTACTGTCAGGTTTAACTAACCTGCCACCTGCCACCTGCTACTGTCAGGTTTAACTAACCTGGCACCTGCCACCTGCTACTGTCAGGTTTAACTAACCTGGCACCTGCCACCTGCTACTGTCAGGTTTAACTAACCTGGCACCACCTGCTATGCTACTGTCAGGTTTAACTAACCTGCCACCTGCCACCTGCTACTGTCAGGTTTAACTAACCTGGCACCTGCCACCTGCTACTGTCAGGTTTAACTAACCTGGCACCCTGCCACCTGCTACTGTCAGGTTTAACTAACCTGGCACCTGCCACCTGCAGGTTTAACTAACCAACCCTGCTACTGTCAGGTTTAGCTAACCTGGCACCTGCCATCTGCTACTGTCAGGTTTAACTAACCTGGCACCTGCCATCTGCTACTGTCAGGTTTAACTAACCTGGCACCTGCCACCTGCTACCGTCAGGTTTGGCTAACTAACCTGGCACCTGCCACCTGCTACTGGTTTAACTAACCTGGCACCTGCCAACCTTTAACTAACCTGCCTGCCATCTGCTACCTGTCAGGTTTAAGTAACCTGGCACCTGCCACCTGCTACTGTCAGGTTTAACTAACCTGGCACCTGCCATCTGCTACTGTCAGGTTTAACTAACCTGGCACCTGCCACCTGCTACTGTCAGGTTTAACTAACCTGGCACCTGCCACCTGCTACTGTCAGGTTTAACTAACCTGGCACCTGCCACCTGCTACTGTCAGGTTTAACTAACCTGGCACCTGCCACCTGCTACTGTCAGGTTTAACTAACCTGGCACCTGCCACCTGCTACTGTCAGGTTTAGCTAACCTGGCACCTGCCACCTGCTACTGTCAGGTTTAACTAACCTGGCACCTGCCATCTGCTACTGTCAGGTTTAACTAACCTGGCACCTGCCACCTGCTGCCGTACTGTCGGGTTTAACTAACCTGGCACCTGCCACCTGCTACTGTCAGGTTTAGCTAACCTGGCACCTGCCACCTGCTACTGTCAGGTTTAACTAACCTGGCACCTGCCATCTGCTACTGTCAGGTTTAGCTAACCTGGCACCTGCCACCTGCTACTGTCAGGTTTAACTAACCTGGCACCTGCCACCTGCTACTGTCAGGTTTAACTAACCTGGCACCTGCCACCTGCTACTGTCAGGTTTAACTAACCTGGCACCTGCCACCTGCTACTGTCGGGTTTACCCTGGCACCTGCCACCTGCTACTGTCAGGTTTAAACCTAACCTGCCACCTGCCACCTGCTACTGTCAGGTTTAACTAACCTGCCACCTGCCACCTGCTACTGTCAGGTTTAACTAACCTGGCACCTGCCACCTGCTACTGTCAGGTTTAACTAACCTGGCACCTGCCACCTGCTACTGTCAGGTTTAACTAACCTGGCACCTGCCACCTGCTACTGTCAGGTTTAGCTAACCTGGCACCTGCCACCTGCTACTGTCAGGTTTAACTAACCTGGCACCTGCCACCTGCTGCTGTCAGGTTTAACTAACCTGGCACCTGCCACCTGCTACTGTCAGGTTTAACTAACCTGGCACCTGCCACCTGCTACTGTCAGGTTTAACTAACCTGGCACCTGCCACCTGCTACTGTCAGGTTTAACTAACCTGGCACCTGCCACCTGCTACTGTCAGGTTTAACTAACCTGCCACCTGCCACCTGCTACTGTCAGGTTTAACTAACCTGGCACCTGCCACCTGCTACCGTCGTCAGGTTTAACTAACCTGGCACCTGCCACCCGCTACCGTCAGGTTTACTACTGTCAGGTTTAACTAACCTGCCACCTGTCACCTGCTACTGTCAGGTTTAGCTAACCTGGCACCTGCCACCTGCTACCAGCTAACCTGCCACCTGCCATCTGCTACCGTCAGGTTTAACTAACCCGGCACCTGCCACCTGCTACCAGGTTTAACTAACCTGCTACTGTCAGGTTTAACTAACCTGGCACCTGCCATCTGCTACTGTCAGGTTTAAGTAACCTGGCACCTGTCATCTGCTACTGTCAGGTTTAACTAACCTAGCACCTGTCACCTGCTACTGTCAGGTTTAACTAACCCTAGCACCTGCCATCTGCTACTGTCAGGTTTAAGTAACCTGGCACCTGCCATCTGCTACTGTCAGGTTTAGCTAACCTAGCACCTGCCACCTGCTACTGTCAGGTTTAACTAACCTGGCACCTGCCACCTGCTACTGTCAGGTTTAACTAACCTGGCACCTGTCACCTGCTACTGTCAGGTTTAACTAACCCTAGCACCTGCCATCTGCTACTGTCAGGTTTAAGTAACCTGGCACCTGCCATCTGCTACTGTCAGGTTTAAGTAACCTGGCACCTGCCATCTGCTACTGTCAGGTTTAGCTAACCTGGCACCTGCCACCTGCTACTGTCAGGTTTAACTAACCCTAGCACCTGCCACCGGCTGCTGTCAGGTTTAACTAACCTGGCACCTGCCACCGGCTGCTGTCAGGTTTAACTAACCTGGCACCGGCCACCTGCTACTGTCTGGTTTAACTAACCTGGCACCTGCCACCTGCTACTGTCAGGTTTAGCTAACCTGGCACCTGCCACCTGCTACTGTCAGGTTTAACTAACCTGGCACCTGCCATCTGCTACTGTCAGGTTTAGCTAACCTGGCACCTGCCATCTGCTACTGTCAGGTTTAGCTAACCTGGCACCTGCCATCTGCTACTGTCAGGATTAACTAATGGGACACCTGCCACCTGCTACTGTCAGGTTTAACTAACCTGGCACCTGCCATCTGCTACTGTCTGGTTTAGCTAACCTGGCACCTGCCATCTGCTACTGTCAAGTTTAGCTAACCTGGCACCTGCCATCTGCTACTGTCAGGTTTAGCTAACCTGGCACCTGCCATCTGCTACTGTCAGGATTAACTAATGGGGCACCTGCCACCGGCTGCTGTCAGGTTTAAGTAACCTGGCACCTGCCACCTGCTACTGTCAAGTTTAACTAACCTGGCACCTGCCATCTGCTACTGTCAGGTTTAGCTAACCTGGCACCTGCCATCTGCTACTGTCAGGATTAACTAATGGGGCACCTGCCACCGGCTGCTGTCAGGTTTAAGTAACCTGGCACCTGCCACCTGCTACTGTCAGGTTTAACTAACCTGGCACCTGCCACCTGCTACTGTCAGGTTTAACTAACCTGGCACCTGCCACCGGCTGCTGTCAGGTTTAACTAACCTGGCACCGGCCACCTGCTACTGTCAGGTTTAACTAACCTGGCACCTGCCATCTGCTACTGTCAGGTTTAGCTAACCTGGCACCTGCCATCTGCTACTGTCAGGTTTAGCTAACCTGGCACCTGCCATCTGCTACTGTCAGGTTTAGCTAACCTGGCACCTGCCATCTGCTACTGTCAGGATTAACTAATGGGGCACCTGCCACCCTCAGAAAATTATTCTGAACTTTTTCAAAGCTGACCTTCCATGCTTCAGTGGCCCAACTGGTAATGATCATAGCATCAATAATGAATTGCAATCAGTATCAGGTTCGAATCCCAGGGGTGGACATTCATTTACGGGTAACTGTTTAAGAGGAACATGGTATGTAAAGACCAACCTGACTAGAAACAAGTTGCATTTTCACATAACAGAAGGTATCCAGGCACAATGTTTGAAAACACTTACTGATAATACATGATCTATTAATTTGTTACCAAATACAGAGCATTATGGTAATATAAATAGACCTGTTCAAATATTATTTTTTCATATTATGGATTGTTTGTTCTGTGGAAAGTAGTATTTTCCCAAAGATTGATTACAGTTAAATCTCTTTGTAACACTTTACTAAGGCGATGATCAATGGACGGTTTGAGTAAAACACTGTGCAGACATGAAACAGGACTTGCTGCGCTATGGTAGGTTTTACATGTTGGACATGTTGGTGGGAGGAGAACATTTTGTTGAAACTGTTCTCGAACACAGCCTCAATTGTTTCTTCATGAAAATCTATTGATATTTAACCTCTGTTGATTACTCCTGAGTAATCGAGAGAGAAATTATGTTATGGCTTGGAAATGTGCTATGTGTTTTATCTGATTACATCATTGATTGGTGGACCAATGTTGGTGGACCAATGTTTGAGTAGAAATGTACTGGACATTTTACACTACTGGGTGGGTAAGTGTGTTTGCTTCACGCTGGGATGTTTGATTGTCTCTGTTTGATTCCTACCTGTTCATAGTTATTGATCAATATTGCTTTTTTGTTCGTTTGTTTGTTGTTTAATGCCACACTCAGCAATATTCCAGCTCTCTGACAGTGGTCTGTAAATAATCCTTTAAAAGATCAACATCATGAGCATTGTTCAAGTAGTTGGGATATAATGACATGTGTCAACCAAGTCAGCGAGTCTGACCATCTGATCCAGCTATTCGCCTTTTACAAGTATGGGTTGCTGAATACAAATCCTAACCCAGATCTTCTCAGGTAGATCAATATAATTCAAGATAAATCTGTTTCCAGTATTCAGATGATCTCTTAAAATGAATAATATGTTGAAGCAATGGGATACTTTGTGCCACAACACTTAGACATGCATGATAGACAAGTAAAATGATATGGAAATATATTCTAAAATGTGCAACAGAATGCTCCAGTCCCTGTTAATTGATTTAGTTTAAGTGTCCCTTGTCATTGGTGAGTGAATGGTCTTGAAGAGTGCCGGTGTCACATTGTGCTGTATGTTCCCTCATTAAACACTGAGAGCAGGATCCTTAATAATTTCAATTTACTTTGATAGCTTTTCCCTCTCAAAAGCTTAATTTTTGGCACCTGTTTTTTATTCTTCTTTGAAGTGGCAGCTTATTGTAAGAACTTTATGGTAGTCCCATGTAATGTGGGAAGTCATCAGCTGTACCCCATCTTGCCCTTCATGGAGGCCATCTGTTAGCAGAGGGAATGTGGTTACTAATGGTTTATTTTGTTTCACTTGTAATATTGACTGAATCTGTAAACCAACACGGCATGACTCCTCACAAGGTACTTGGTTTTTTAAAACTTTCAGCATAACATTGATTGATTGCAGTGCACCACATGGTGATTTCCATCAATAAATAGATTTTTGTATAGAATTGTGTATATCAAGCAAGATGTTTTTCCTCCTTATCAAAATGATCAAACAGATCAACAGTTAGTTGAGTCTCTGTAAGTCTGGTTTCAGTTAGTCTGGTCCCTGTTAGTCTGGTCCCTGTTAGTCTGGTCCCTGTTAGTCTGGTCCCTGTTAGTCTGGTCCCTGTTAGTCCCTGTTTGTCTGGTCCTGTTAGTCTGGTCCCTGTTAGTCTGGTCCCTGTTTGTCTGGTCCCTGTTAGTCTGGTCCCTGTTAGTCTGGTCCCTGTTAGTCTGGTCCCTGTTAGTCTGGTCCTGTTAGTCTGGTCCCTGTCTGGTCCTGTTGTCTGGTCCCTGTTGTCTGTCCCTGGTCCCCTGTTAGTCTGGTCCCTGTTAGTCTGGTCCCTGTTAGTCTGGTCCCTGTTAGTCTGGTCCCTGTTAGTCTGGTCCCTGTTAGTCTGGTCCCTGTTAGTCTGGTCCCTGTTAGTCTGGTCCCTGTTAGTCTGGTCCCTGTTAGTCTGGTCCCTGTTAGTCTGGTCCCTGTTAGTCTGGTCCCTGTTAGTCTGGTCCCTGTTAGTCTGGTCCCTGTTAGTCTGGTCCCTGTTAGTCTGGTCCCTGTTAGTCTGGTCCCTGTTAGTCTGGTCCCTGTTAGTCTGGTCCCTGTTTGTCTGGTCCCTGTTAGTCTGGTCCCTGTTAGTCTGGTCCCTGTTAGTCTGGTCCCTGTTAGTCTGGTCCCTGTTAGTCTGGTCCCTGTTAGTCTGGTCCCTGTTAGTCTGGTCCCTGTTGTTAACAATCTGGTCCCTGTTAGTCTGGTCCCTGTTAGTCTGGTCCCTGTTTGTCTGGTCCCTGTTAGTCTGGTCCCAGTTAGTCTGGTCCCTGTTAGTCTGGTCCCTGTTAGTCTGATCCCTGTTAGTCTGGTCCCAGTTAGTCAGGTTCCTGTTCGACTGGCCCCAGCTAGTGTTGCTCCTGTTAGTCTGGTTCCTTTTAGTTGGGTCCTAGTTGGTCTTAACAATGTTAATATGGACCCTGATAGTCTGGTTCCTGTTATGTTATACCCAATTTGTCTGTTACATGTTTGTCTACTAGTCTTATTCCTTCTAGTCTGGACCATGTTAGACATTGCCTTTTCAGCATTATCTGGAAGATGTTTCGGGCTATATATATTATTCTGGAATCTAAAAACACAAATAAAAAATCAGGAAATTGGATTACCATGCAAGTTAAATGGTTTAACTGTTCATGGAATACCTAACTAGCCACCGTGGAGATGTTTAGATTTCACTTAGCTGACCCAAACTATCTCTAGTATGTGACAAACATGTGGATTCAAAAGGAAACAATGAAGAGCATCTGATTGATTTCACAGTTTGTGAACGGAGATCACAGTGTTAATAGCATGCATTATGTTATTTGTTTGAGGTATCAAGATGTTATACATTAAGGTGTGGAGTTACATCAATATTCAGTAATCCTATTGATTAAACATGTGAAGAAGAAGTTTTATATATATTCCTACAATACGTCTTGTTTAGCAGCATTGATTTTCTTGAGCATGTTGAGTGAGCGAGTGAAGTACTTTATTCTGTTCTGACACATTTTCTTGGGTAACACCAGCTCTGCCTGACATTTAAAACAGACTGACCCTGTGCCAGTGGTGACAAGCGGGGTCAGGGTTTGTTTGGATTGGGCAAACTGTCATTAACATTTGGGGCACAGACAATGACTTGATGTATTCACAAATTATCTCTCCTGTGCTTTGCTGAGTGAATTTTATTCCAAAGTCTTGAAAGTGTCAGAAACAATGCAAACCCTTCGCATAACCCTGATTGTTAAAAGTAAAGATTGTGTCTGTTAAAATGTTGTCAAAAATCACATGTAGGGATAGAAGTATTTTCTCGGTCCACAAACCTGATCTGCTACCTAGTTGCCATATCAGTCTCATCAAAAAATCATTTGAGTCTTCAAGCAGAAGCATGGCTGAAGTGTTGTCACTGGGAGTATCATTATCTGAAGCTGCTACTCCAAACACAATTTCACTGGTGTCATGTTGCCATGTACCTAGTGGTGCAAGTGGTAGTCCACTAGTCCTGTTACAGTGATGCCATGTACCTAGTGGTGCAAGTGGTAGTCCACTAGTCCTGCTACAGTGTTAGTCCACTGCCATCTACCTAGTGGTGCAAGTGTTAGTCCACTAGTCCTGCTACAGTGTTGGTAGTCCACTAGTCCTGCTACAGTGTTGCCATCTACCTAGTGGTGCAAGTGGTAGTCCACTAGTCCTGCTACAGTGTTGGTAGTCCACTAGTCCTGCTACAGTGTTGCCATGTACCTAGTGGTGCAAGTGGTAGTCCACTAGTCCTGCTACAGTGTTGCCATGTACCTAGTGGTGCAAGTGGTAGTCCACTAGTCCTGCTACAGTGTTGGTAGTCCACTAGTCCTGCTACAGTGTTGCCATGTACCTAGTGGTGCAAGTGGTAGTCCACTAGTCCTGCTACAGTGTTGCCATGTACCTAGTGGTGCAAGTGGTAGTCCACTAGTCCTGCTACAGTGTTGGTAGTCCACAATGAAATGTCACTAGTCCTTCCTCAGTCTCAATCTCAGTCTTGTAGATCTTTCAGCTTATGATATCTCTGAACCCTGCCAGTGCCCATTCATTTGAAACGTTGGTAAATAAGACACTTTCAACATAAGTTAATTAGGGACAGATAATTTGTTAGTAGAGTTATTTGTGATCTTTTGTAAGGTATTCATAACCTACTGGCATCTTTGTCATTGAATCGGTGCAACAAAGTGATAAAACGTGCGTGCACCCAATAACATATTTCTGCTGTGTGTTCTGTTACCATGGTAACTATCATGATCACCATCTTCTTTTAGGAGTACCATATGCTTGTCATAAATGTTAGTAATAATGATTGATGATTTAACTAATTTAAAAAAAAATATTTTTTTACAGGTGTGACAGTTGTCAAGTTTACACTGAAAAGCAAGAGTTGACCAACAAGATCTGGCAAGGTAGGTACCGGTACCTGTTTTTCTGATTTTTGTGACAGCCAATCCTAGTGGCATCGCTTCACAGTTCATGTTATTCAGAATTCTATATAAACACAGAAAAATTAACAGTGACTTAGAAGGAGAAAAAAAGAACTCTTTTAAATGCATTATCTGATTACCAGTTACACTTGTATCTGTTTCACATTTGTTTTGCCTCAAGGTCATGTCCTGTATTTACAGAATCCATAAAACCTCTTTGGAATCTCACTGCATATGTGCGATAGACATTGTGATGACAAATCTTCTAACACATCTTAGCAACTGGTGTAAAATATTATTCAACAGAAATGATTAAAACACAAACCAAAAATTAATGGTCACAGACAGTCGTAGATAAAACTTTCCTATTTTCCTATACACATAAAGGGCCATGTTCCCACAGACCTGTAAGAGAACTACCACATACAGACAACAGTGCCCTGGTCAGAGTCTTGTAACTACAGGAACATGTTTAGCCCAGTAGATGAATAGCAATTACATTTCCCCATACAAAACATAGTGATTACCTCAAACAAATGTGTTCGTCACAGCACAGGGTATTGAGATGGGACTAAATGCCTATAAGAAAGGAAAGGAACATTTTCTATAAATAACTGAATGTATAAAGTCGAAATAAATGAAATCAAATAACTGGTTTTCAAGTTTAAACACTGCACAAGCTAGTTTTTCAGTCGTTTTTATATGGTTGTTAGAATACTTAAATTACCATTGAACGTGATGACGGCTTGCAACAAGAACTCCAGGCCAGTGTCTTGAAGTCCTTAATGAGCCATTTCAGTTCCCTTGGTGCCTCAAACGGTACCCTTAAGGGCCACAAATTATGGTTGCTAGAAAATCAATATCCAAAGAGAGTGGCCAGTGGCACGTCAAGGTCGATTATTGCTCAGCAAATTACGTGTAGCAATTTCTATCAGTTAAAGAATTGTCCAGTAAGGATGTCAAAAGTATTCTGCAGGTGTCCGATTTCATCGTCGTTTCCAATTAGAGGTCTGTATAGAAAGAGAGGTCTTGGTCAATGGTAGTGTAATTGATTGGGTTTCCTTATATTGATTATTGGGAATGGTGGTGCTTAAGTTGGTAATGATACCAATATTTGGGTCATAATGTCTGTGGTTGTTTTTAGTCTCTGTTGGGTTGATTCTGGCTAGTAAATATTGAGTTAGCAAAGTTAATGTCTGCTGTGGAAATTTGATCTTGTGAATCCTTCCTGACTCATATTTGGGAAGTGTGTTATGATTCATTATTCAAATTATTATATGGGGTTGTGCACTGTGTTTGAAAGTTTACATTCTGACTGAGGAAATGCTGCATTTTGTTTGTACACATACACATGATTCATATCATTCTAGATTATGTAAGCATGGGCACGTCTAGTGACCTATGGATTCCAAAATCACAGCTTGAAGTAGCTCACCTGACTGCAAGTCCATATTTGCTGCAGACTTAGAGGCAAGTCTTTGAACCTACAGCATTTCCAAGAGGGGTCTCCAGGGATTTACTTGGAGTCTTGTAGTTGAGGGTCCCTGGGACTCATATTCTTAACTTTCAGGGGTCCTGGACTACAAAATGGAGGTCCCAGACACTTAAATATTATTATTAATACTGTTATTGTATTGTGTATCATGGTCATCACATTGTTACAGTAATTAAATTGCAAATAATACCATAACCCAGCTAGTAACAAACTCAGTGATAACTTATTGTCACCTAATTGGAATTTTTACAAAAAGTATTTGGACTTTTTCTGAGTCCCTGTGGATGTGCTAATAAATTTTGTTGCGTCCATTGTCAATTTTTATTAGTATAGGACACAGGTATTCGCATCCTGTAAATCCCTGGGTCTCTTTCTTGTCAAGGACTAGCTAAAATGTACATCTTGTGATGCCTGGTAACCCATGCAATGACCTTTCCAAGGGAAAGCTTTGTCCATGTAGCATGCACTTCAGTGTCTGCTTATGATACCGATGCATGAATGATGAAGTATCTTCTCCTCTGGCACTCATGACTGATGAAGTATCTTGTCTTCTGGCACTGCTAGACTGATGAAGTATCTTCTCTTCTGGCACTGCAAGACTAATGAAGTATCTTCTCCTCTGGCACTGCAAGACTGATGAAGTATTTTTCCCTCTGGCACTGCAAGACTGATGAAGTGTCTTTTCCTCTGGCACTGCAAGACTGATGAAGTATCTTCTCCTCTGGCACTGCTAGACCGATGAAGTATCTTCTCCTCTGGCACTACAAGACTGATGAAGTATCTTCTCTGGCACTGCTAGACTGATGAAGTGTCTTCTGATCTGGCACTACTAGACTGATGAAGTGTCTTCTGATCTGGCACTGCAAGACTGATGAAGTATCTTTCCCTCTGGCACTGCTAGACTGATTAAGTGTCTTCTGATCTGGCACTGCAAGACTGATGAAGTATCTTTTCCTCTGGCACTGCAAAACTGATGGAGTATCTTTTCCTCTGGCACTTCTAGACTGATGAAGTGTCTTCTGACCTGGCACTACTAGACTGATGAAGTATCTTCTTCCCTGGCTCTGCTAGACTGATGAAGTATCTCCTCCTCTGGCACTGCAAGATGGATGAAGTATCTCCTCCTCTGGCACTGCAAGGCTGATGAAGTATCTTTTTCCCTGGCTCTGCTAGACTGATGAAGTATCTCCTCCTCTGGCACTGCAAGATGGATGAAGTATCTCCTCCTCTGGCACTGCAAGGCTGATGA
Organism: Haliotis rubra; assembly: GCF_003918875.1. Taxonomy (NCBI): domain Eukaryota; kingdom Metazoa; phylum Mollusca; class Gastropoda; order Lepetellida; family Haliotidae; genus Haliotis; species Haliotis rubra. The sequence goes on from NW_025767501.1 coordinate 1,636,854, forward strand.
AGTATCTTCTTCCCTGGCTCTGCTAGACTGATGAAGTATCTTCTCTTCTGGCACTGCAAGACTGATGAAGTATCTTCTCTGGCACTGCAAGACTGATGAAGTATCTTTTCCTCTGGTACTGCTAGACTGATGAAGTGTCTTCTGATCTGGCACTACTAGACTGAAGAAGTGTCTTCTGATCTGGCACTACTAGACTGATGAAGTGTCTTCTTCCCTGGCTCTGCTAGACTGATGAAGTGTCACCTCTGGCATTTTGAAACTGATGAAGGTATGTTCTCTTCTGGCACTGCTGGGGCCGGTGGGGTAGCCTAGTGGTTAAAGCGTTGGCCCGTCACGCCAAAGACCCGGGTTCGATTCCCCACATGGGCACAATGTGTTAAGCCCATTTCTGGTGTCCCCCGCCGTGATATTGCTGGAATATTGCTAAAAGTGGCGTAAAACTAAACTCAGTCAGTCAGTCTGGCACTGCTAGACAGACAAAGCTGAAATGTAGCATGTCTGTTGACATCTTATCATGATGGTACTATTTGAAAAATTAACTTTTACCAGATATTGATTAAGACAGTTCAGCAAGTTGTTGTGACACCTGGGCACAAGGCTTTGTGTGCCTTTGTGGCCATGCTATCAAGATCCAAGTTTGTTCATGGCATCACTATTTGCACTCAGCATCATTTTCCTCAAGGATGTGACATAAATTATCATTTTCATCAACAATGTTTTGCACTATTTCTTTGGCAACTGCATTATCTATTTATATTGTAAAACAAGTATTTTGTAATACAAGATTTCACTGACAATATATTAGTCTGTTACAGGATAGAGAGTTCAAAGTTTCATTGTGTACCAATACCTTGTGCCCTGACAGCAATTTTATACTGTTTGGTCTTTAATAAGGATTGGAAGTTGGTAGTTCATAGGGACCCAAGATTATTAAGGAAGTCAACATCAGTAATCTTGTACCAGATATTTTTAGGCGACTTCTTGCCCTCTTCATCTGGAAGAGACTGTGTTAATGTAAGCTCTTAAACCAACCTCACTCTTTTGCTTGTCAGTAATCAGCTTGGCACAATTCACCTTGTATATAATACACCACTTCACCACTTCAGCTTGTATATAATACACCACTTCAGCTTGTATATAATACCCCACTTCAGCTTGTATATAATACCCCACTTCAGCTTGTATATAATACACCACTTCACCTTGTATATAATACACCACTTCACCACTTCAGCTTGTATATAATACACCACTTCAGCTTGTATATAATACACCACTTCACCTTGTATATAATACACCACTTCACCTTGTATATAATACACCACTTCACCACTTCAGCTTGTATATAATACACCACTTCAGCCTGTATATAATACCCCACTTCAGCTTGTATATAATACACCACTTCAGCTTGTATATAATACACCACTTCACCTTGTATATAAAATTTCTGTTTTATGTAACATTTTTGTCTAATGTATGATGTTTTCTGTTTGTTGTGATTTAAGAATGATTTGGTTTTCAAGAAATAGCCATTTTGAAATTGTTCCCTCTCTGAACTGAACTTGAAACCATTATCTTGTGAAGGAGGTCAAGGAGTTGAGACTAAACTAAATGGATTTGATACCAGAGTTGGAATGATGGCCAAGTGGTTACTGTGTTTGCTTGGCCCGCTGTACATCCACGTTTGAGTCCCAACATGGTGTCCTCAGCCTTGAGAATGTTGTAATATTGCCAAAAGGGAACAGGATAGAGAGTTGCCAGAAAATATCCAAGCTGGTTTCTGTTGCTCATTAATTCTCATCCTCCTTGGTCAGTAGGCACAAATACTAAGCTAGTCAGTTCATCAACTTGGTACACCACAAGCTGCATCACTTTAAGCTTTCATCCCAGCTTAAAACCTACTAGACAATATGACTTCAAGACTATTTCACTGATGATTCCCTATACACAGTCTCTATTACCCCACGCAGCACATGTATTCAGCCATGTGTAATATTCAGTGGGAATAATTATGGAAAACAGGTCAACTGAATATATACTATTGTGTTGGCACTGAACAGATGATACACTAAGTCATTCATGCCATGCAGAAGATGACACTTGCAATCAGATGCGTGAATAGTCAAACTGTTCAGCACACCAAAGTGGTGTCCCATTGGTCGAGGCAGGGCACCATCTTGCCATGCAGTGTGGCATCACTTTGCCATGTTAGCTCATCAGACCAATCTATACAGCAGGAAACTACATCTCACTTGTCTTAGAAAGAAATATTGGCTTGAATGAGGTCATGATCATAACATGTCTGTTTGTCACAGAAAGTACAAATTTAGAAGTCTTCTGGATAACTGCATACATCAAAGAATGCATACAAGTGGGAACGATGTACGTCACCATACTGAAAGCAAGTATTGATTTTATGTAACAGTCTGAAGAAAGAAATACAAGAATAATACCCAAAGGTCCTATTTTAGATTGAAATTGCAGTGTCACATATCTTGTAATGAAGAGACAATGTGAATCTCCTTTTGGTTTTTGAAATAAAGTAGTTACCTAAAGTATTTATATTAGGTAAAAGATTAGATTTAAGTAATCATTCAAAATATGCTTACACAATGAAACAACCTAAACATAAGAGAAAAGGAAGTTCTATAGAGGGAAATTTCATCAGAAGTTGGTGATAATAAAAAATCAATGGCCACTGATATTTTCCGTGAAATGGTGAATTGCATCTAAATACTGGTGCCATGTCTCCCCCAGTGGTTCTGCTGAAGCAGGAGCTGAAGGTCAAAGACCAGACTTCAGGGTGCCAACAAGCAAGTTGTGTTGATGTTGATATTGTTTTCACTGTGATGATTGTATGTTTCTACAGTCAGCAGACAGTAGTGGAATAAAACATGAGACAGAAATAAATAAGATTAACTTCTGCTTTTGAATTAAAATTTTGTTGTCATAATAACATTAACATTTAGATTTGATTAATGTGAGAATATTTCTGAAAGTTCATCACTTTTGCTGGAAAATGCTAACTAATCTTATGTATATTTTTTCCAAACAAGAAACATTTAATCTGCAGTATTGGATTATAAGAATGATTTTTTCTAAACAATCATTGTGAAACAGACATTTTACTGTATTGTGTTTATGTGTTGGCTAATTACAGTGCAAATATTTGCTTATTTTGAATTGACACAACAAGATTTATTGTGATTTTATGTGACCAGTGTTCACTTGGCACCTTGATCAACACAGTCGACAATGAAGATGTATGCATACTTGTTGGCTGGGAGACATGTGATATTGTTTAAACCATTGATTCTGTCTGCAGCTTGTTATTTCATCAACATTGCTATCAGTTGGCATCAGCAGCGAAACCTTTCCCAGCAGGATAGATAGTTTCTTGCCTGAGGAAGGGGACTACATTAAACGACAGTTATTCTTGGAATTTCTCCCTAGTTTCCAATCATCCGATTTTCACCCATTAGATTTTCGTATCATGTTTCACACAAGCACTGAAACGAAGAACGTGTAATTTCAATAAGGGTGATGCTTGAGTGGCATTTTCATATTTGCTCAGATCTGAGACGTGTTGATTTTCAGGGGATTCTGGGGGTGGGATGACCACCGAGATTGCACTGATTTTATTCCAGGATCAATATGGTGGAACTTGACAGCTGATGCTTCCAAATTATTTCCAAGTTTCTAGGAAAGGGACCTTAACATGTATTGGTGTAAGTAACCTAAAGGATGTGGTCCGTGGCAAATGATGTTTATGAAATGTATGTTGTTCCTGAACTGGATGTGGAACATCAAAGTCAAAGCATTTGTATGATATTATGCATTCCGTTTTGAAATGTGACTGTTTTTTGAACTGTTCTGTGATTCTATGTTGCAAGCATGTGTGAAATAATGGATGTCTCATATCCATAAGTATCGTCTTATTTTATCCTGTAAATATGATTATGTTTCAAGTCCTTTTGTGTTTAGTACTTATTTACTTTCTTGGAGATTCAAGGTTTCACAAAACTGGAATGAAATGCAACAGAGTTGGGAAAATGTAGACTGACATGGAAAGTGTCATATTCCTTTGAAAAACGACTGCCTCCGTGGTGTAGTGGTTAGAGCGTCCACCCAGAAAGCGGAAGGTCACGGATTCGAGCCCCGGCCGCGTCATACCAAAAGATGTTAAAATATGGTACTTGTTGGTCCCTGTCTGGCGCTCGGCATTAATGGGTACAACAAGGACTGGTCGCCTCGGAGTCAGTATAATCTATCTGAGTGGGGTATTCATGCTTCACTGCGGCATGGTATCTCAGTGAGCTGGCACTATATAAAATGGCTTAAGTCTGGGCTAGTACAAGCAGCCACTCATACACATTCACACGCATATGAGCGAAATATTCTCAAGTGCGCACTTAAACCCCATTTCACCTCACATCACCTTTGAAAAACACTGCAAATGGCATAATCTTTGGGTTCTGGGGGCGGTTGGGTAGCCTAGTGGTTAAAGCATTAGCTCGTCATACCGAAGACCCGGGTTCAATTCCCCACATGGGTACAATGTGTGAAGTCCATTTCTGGTGTCCCCTGTCATGATATTGTTGGAAAAATTGCTAAAAGCTGCGTAGAACTAACTTTACTCACTCACTTTGGGTTCTGATTTCTTTGATTTCACAATGGTTGTTGTTGCATTATTTTTAGATATAAATCCTACCATAAAAAAAAAAAGAGTTCAAATTTAGTTTAACACTATTAGTGTTCTTGGATCTTTTGTTCTGGTTTCAAATGGAATCATTTATAAATGGAGGCATCTGAACAATGCCTCTGTCTGGTGCCAAGCCTAGATTTGTCTAATTCATGCTGTGTGTAGTTGGGACTCTTATCTCTTATTAATTAGGGTTGAAAGGTATTTTCAGAATGAGCCAGATTGTCTAAATTACTTCAGCTGATGAAACGAATTGGTATGGATATCACCCAAGTTAAGTTGAATAAGCTGGAATGTGCCGATTGTTTGTCGGTTTGATTGGGCTAGTCATAAGGACTGAGGTCTTTCATGTCTCATTACCGTTTGGACATTTTACATGATTGTACATGATATTGAAGTGTACTGATATGACTGATATGGCAGGCTGGTTGGTTAGCCCAGAGTCATAGTGTTTGTTCAGTGCTCCTGGGGTTCATTTCCCCACATGGTTATATCATGGGAGGTTCACTTTTAGTTTACCCTGTCATGACATTAATGGAATAATGCTAAACATTCCATTCCCAAATCTTATACACTCTTTCCTGGCTTTAAAGAATTGAAATACTAGGTCTGTCTTTAAACATCCTTGAATTTCGATCTTGACTTTGAAAATGTATTTTGTGTTTTGAAATTTCCTTACCAATTCCCATCTCAAGTACTTAATCTAAACTTATGTACTTTTTAAAAACCTTTGAAATCTGTTACAGTGTTTTTTAGCAGGAAACATTTAAACTTTGTAAAGGCAGTTATCATATGATCTATCTATATTGTCAATGATTGTGTGCTTCTGTTATGTAAATGTATCATTTGCATGTGGGGATCTATTGAAAAGGTCTTGTAATTTGTGCCCTAAAATCTACATGATTCCTGCCCTTTAAAAACAGACTTCTGAACCAAGTCAATCAGGGTTATGTACTTGTCACACGATGCAACTCTGTCGGCAAAGTCATCTGAAATGCAAACTGACAGGCAGAGAAAATTGAATAACCGCAGATGCTCAAATATGTATTTGTGACATGTTGCATGTAACATATGTGTATACAATTAGTTCACTGGTCCAGTATATCTGATAAACTTATTGTTTGCTTGCTGAGTTACGGAGCAGATGTCTCAGTGCTCAAGCCAGAGTCGCTACACCAACAGTGTGTACATTCTTGGTAAGACCCTACGGTAAGTCCACTTGCATTTCATCCAAAGCCTGATTTCATTTCATGAAACCTGTTTTTTGTGATCTCATTCTCTTGAAATTCTGTGATCACTTAGAAAGCTCATATACTAAGTAGAGTTAACACATTGTCATTAAAATCAGCTCTTAGCTAGACAAGGCCACAAGACATCCTTTAACAGGTAATGTCAGAACGACCAGTGTTGCATAAAAGATGGCGAAAGTGAAAGTCATATGTTTTCTAATCATGCAGGGGCGGAGGGGTAGCCTAGTGGTTAAAGTGTTCTTTCGTCACGCCGAAGGCCCAAGTTCAATTCCCCATATGGGTACAATTTGTAAAGCCTGTTTCTGGTGGAATATTGCTAAAAGAGGCGTAAAACTCACTCACTCTAATCATGCAACCTTGAAATGGTTAACGTGGATCAGTATGAGCTACAGCCATACTCCTGGTTCTTAATGCTGGACTAACTCTTGCTTCAGAGGGATAAATAATTTGAAAGAGAAGAGACATTCAAGAACTTGCTTTTTTTCAGTTTTCAATTTTTGAATTGAGAACTTGCCATTTGTAAGTATTACTGCAAAGTTTGAGAAAGCTGTCTTCTGACTGCCTATGCAGGCTTCCCTCTTGGTCATTGGTTAGTTAAACTTTTTCTTATTTGACATGCAATGGGAAGTCTTCATATCTTTGGTGTAGCAGCAATGAGCACTAAGATATGACCTTAATGAGATTACTTTTACCATAACTAACTCACTCACCTCTTTCTTTAACTGGTTCATGTGTGAGTAATGCTCAAGAATAACACACTTGTCACAAATTGTAGATTAAATTTAGATGTGATTGAGTCTATGGAAATAGCAGGAAACTGACTTTATACCTTCAGTGTATATTGGACAATTCAACTGAACAGTTTATCAGATGGTGCTAGCATATATATGCCTTTAAGGTCTATCAGATGACTGATTGACTGAGTTGCAGTATGTGCATCTTCCTGGCAAGTGACGAGGTAAGTGCATCGTGTCAAGAGTTTCAAGTTTGAGTTGTGGGCTCTTGCAGGATGTGGGTGGTGGGACAAGGGAATAAAGACTGTTTGGGACAAGTGCTGGGACAAGGGACTCTTTCTTTCATGCTTGATTTTGAACATTATACTGTTGTGCCGTTTTGAAATGGCAGTGTTTATAATGGCATTGGTGATGCTGTAGTAACAAGGTTGTCTGATGCTGTGGCAATGTAGTACATGTGTGTGTATGTGTTTGCTAAGTATGGTAAAATAAATAAGGAGTGACATAGTAACTTTAGATGGTTCATTTGTTATCATTTATCATTATTTGATGATTGACTGGTATTTCAATCAATCATGACAGTACTGTATAGTAGTGATGGATCAGTTGTATGACTATTTGTAATGGTTCAGGATTGTTAGTACTGCTTTGGAATGTAGACTTCTTGGTTCACTAGGCATGATATCTAGTCTTAAAGGTTTCTCTTAATTGGGTCGACCCAGGCTTGATTCCCCAAATGAGTATACTGTATGTAGCCAATGATGCATGTCTTTCACCATGATATTGCTGGAATCTTCCGCATATCTTCCCAACAGCTTTAATTATGTACCATTCTGTAACTAGTCTCCAGTCCTTTAGTGCACAAGAATGCCCAGCTGTTCCTTTCTTGTGATGCTTATTGCAGTTCAGATGTATAATTATACCTACCTCTAGAAAGGCAGAAATAACAGGAATGTATATCATTCATTTTTGTCACCTTTGCTACAAATTCATGCTGAAGCTCAATTGGTTAACATCAATCTGATCACTGTCCAAGATTTCCAAGTGGGGATCTTCTCCATGCCGAGTTGTTTTATCCAAGGATCTAAGGTCCCATTGATAAGCATTCAGCAGCAATTTGCCATGCATAAATCACACTGGGCAAAGTGAAGTCCCCAGCATTGGGACTGACAAGGCTGAGGTCAAATAATATTGAGGAGGCATTGCCAACTTGCATGACAAACCACATGGGAAAAATTTTCAAGTCATTGCGTTTACTTTGTTTACGAACGTGCTGTGAGTGAAATGATTCAAATTTCCCTTTCTCGCCATATAGCGTGTGATATATGGAGTTTGGAAGTGCATTAACTCTGAAAGTAAATGTTTGTTTAGAGTGCAGAATTCCGACATTAATCAACTATGAAGATGGCAGAAAGGACCATTATATTGTCTATCATAGATAATTTTCTGAGGTCTGTGTGAATGTGTGCATCCACTCTTTTCTTTCAGTTAGTGTGTGTGTTTCACACAGATTATCGTTTGTAATTGTTCAGCAAATGAGAGTGCCTCATGCAGTCTGATTGGCTGAGAACTACTGTAAACATGATGAAAGGGAGCAGAAGGAAGGAAAACCTGTGAACTTTTCAGGGCAGTTGAATTGTTTCCTTCATGAAATTTGACTACCTTTCTGCAGCTATTTTGTGATTGTTACTATGTCACTCCTTATTTATTTTCCCCTACTTAGCAAACACGTACACACACATGTACTACATTGCCACAGCATCAGACAACCTTGTTACTACAGCATCACCAATGCCATTATAAACACTGCCATTTCAAAACGGCACAACAGTATCATGTTCAAAATCAAGCATGAAAGAAAGAGTCCCTTGTCCCAACAACACCTTACACAAAGGGTGATATTCTAAGGATATAAACAAGTTCTTTCTGTAAATCAATAATGTTGCCTGACTGACACTGTGCTGTTCTGCTGCATCATCTGCAGTAACTGCGTGCCTCTTCCGTTGATGCCTCTGACAATGTTGTGTTTTCTTATATATAATATTCGTTTGAATACAACATGCGCGCATCCTGTACTCAGCTCCAGTGTCCAGTGTACAATGTGTAGTCAAAACCTACTTTGCTTTACTTCAGGAAAATTCTTGGCTGGTATGAAACATTACAGACAATGTAAAAATTACATTGAAAATGTCAAAATAACATTGATGTTTTTGTTGTTGAAATGTGTCATTAGATGTGACTGTCAGTACAGTACTGGGCCCCATTTCACAAAGCTCTTGTAAGCCTAAGATCTCGTAACTTTTCTTGTAGCATTCGTACTTCCTATACTAACATAGGAAGTACGAATGCTACAAGAAACGTTCATATAGCTTGAATGATTCTTTTGGTGAGATTTCAGATTCATGGTTGGTCTTTATCCTAGTACCTTTATGGCAGTTGTTAGGCAGTGGGGTTTATGAGAGGTTACAATGTTCACCATATGGAAGGTCCGGTCTTTGATTCCCAAGAGGGGCGGTGGGGTAGTGTACTGGTTAAAGCTTAGCTCGACGTGCCAAAGACCGGGTTCAATTCCCCACATTGGTACAATGTGTGAAGCCCATTTCTAGTGTTCTCCGCCGTGATATTGCTGGAATATTGCTAAAAGCAAAGTAAAACAAAACTCACTCACTCTATTATCATGTTGGTACAATACTTGGAGTCCATTTCAAGCAGACTAATAGCTCTAAGTCTATGTTGAGAGTATGGAAGGTATATATATCACAGGCATAATATTACAAATGTATTAATCTCTCTAAACTCTTTCAACACCAGTCAACCAGAGGCATTTACTGCCATGACACCGAGTTCCCAGAGACTCTAAGGACATAGATGAAGCCAATGTTTATGAAGGAAATTATAAGCTTGTAAAACGTTATTGCTACTACATCTCATACACCATTTAAAAGATCTAATCCCACTGTTGATAAATATGAAGTGTATTTTTATAATGTTATTCAAATAATACAACTACAACTTAAATAGATTTATTTTTGTGATGAAAATGCAAGATCACATTTATAATGTCCAGATAAACCACGAAAGAAGCAAAAACTATGGCGATTTTTTTCCATTTGTGACATGTCATAACATGCCCGTGCCTTTTTCGTTTATATTTTCATTTTTACGTAATCAGAAAATTGTTATAAAAAGATTTCTTAAATAATATGTATGGTCGCCTATTTCCCGATATCAGTGGCTTTCCGCTCGGTAACATGACACAACAACAGAAAATACCTCCGTTTTCGAAGCTTCGTATAAATAACATGGGAGGCGAATCGTTTGATGTCGGGTATCGTTTGAAAGCTCTGAACATCAACATCACTGAACCCTTGCCGAGAGTATTTTCACACTTGTAAGAAGCGATTTTATTGGATAAAGATTGGTTTCTAATGACGCTTTTTCGCTACAGTCGTGATTTGTCAAAATCAGACACGTGACCTAAGGCAACCAATCATATTACGGCAATTGATACCATCCTCGTAAACGAAAACTTTTAGATTTAGACGAAAGTTTTGGGTAAAATAATGCTATTTTGAACATATTAAGCAAGAAATCACTACCTATACGTAAATTATGGAACTTACTGGACGTTTCGTGCTAGGTTATGACCTGTGACAAAAATGCTTCATGCATATATTTTAGCATTAAACATCGTGTCCGAGCGTAAAGTTCGAATCGACGAAAGCCGAGATGTCACTTGAATTACATTACATGATCGCACAATAAAGATGGAAATAGTAAGTTGTAACGTACTTTTATGAGTACTGTTGTTGATTTTATTCTTCCGTTTATTCCGTGTAATATTATCTCGAAAACATCGTTACTTTGCTCTTTGACAACTCTGATGTGGACCCGTTGCCGAAGCCTGTGTCCGAGAATCTTTTTTTTTTTTTCAATAACATTGCGAAAAATAGTTTATAATTCTAATTCTGTCGATAATATATGGTCATTTGAAATGTAATATGTGTTTTCGGGCATTATGAAAAGTGACAGATTTGATAAATGAATCATATGTTAGTTAGGTTCCTAAAATTATATATCATTTTGATGCGACTACTGCCTGGCCGGTTTTCCGGCCTACGGTGTCTGGGGACTGGTGACGTCTTGGCCGGTTTTCCGGCCTACGTTGTTGAATGGGTTAATATTATGATATTTATTTTCCAGAGGTCCGACACTAAGTCAGCAACATAGGAGACTGTAAAAATGATCTTCCTGTCTGTTGCAGAGTTTCTTGACCCTTTATGTCTTTTTTTTTTTTAAACCCATTTCATTTCATTCCCTGCCAAAGGATGGTGTGTAATATGTCCGTGTCATTTCCATACAGACATATCTTCCCTGTAGGCATTAGGAGTGTATTAAGTGTGTGGATCTCATTGCAGAGTCTGCACTTTCTCAACATTCTCAAGTAACAGTCAACAACAGTGCAGTCGAATGTTGAACAACTTTACAACAAGCACATCATTTGAATGAGAATTAAGTTAGCAATTTAGTGTTGATTTGGGAAAAAGAAAATAATTCATGAATCAATAATTAATTCTTCATTCAAGAGATAAAAATAGCTTCATGGCTCATCAAATTTGATGGTGATTTTGGGGTCACAATTGTGTGCCTGAAGGAGTATAGTTCAAATATTTCAACTAACCAATATTTCTAGTTGGTTGCTTTGCCAATTTCATTGACCTGCTCCTCAAACAGGATAAAAGTATTATGTTTTACAAAAGAGTTGAATTGATGGGCATAGAATCGAATATAAAAATGTCTTTTGTGCTTTGAGTTCTGAGTCATCAAATCAGGAGAATGGATTTTGTTGCTGGCAGTGTATATGGGAGTATAATAGTGCTGTCTTAACCATAAGTGTTCTTTCAAGGTGCAATATGATATTAGTTTTTTATATTCTTGAAAGTGACTTCATGAATTTATCATAAATATTATGTATAGTGTTGTTGCCTATGACATTATGTAATGGGTCAAGCATCTAAATATGAACCCTCCGTGGGAATTCCTGCTCATATGCGGATAGCCCAGACAGTGGGTGAGTGAATTTAGTTTTACACCACACTCAGCAATAGCCCAGACAGATTGACTTGATCTTTTACTGAGTCCATTTTTTTATGACATATGTCTTCATGTATAACCTAATATAACAAATCTTTTACTGGTAATACTTTAGATTATAAATTTAATTTTATGTTATCTAATACTTTCTTATCAAAATTAGGTTTAATGTGTATGAAGATCTTTTATCATCACAAATGTTTTAGGTAAATATGTGTGTATACCTTGTAATTTGATACATGACACGTAAATAAATAAACAATTCATTGTTTTCAGACTGACATCGATAGCTATGATACTCTAGGTGCACACAAGCAGTAGCTGTATTATAAACAAAACCCTATTCTGTAAACCAGGGCTATCAGTGACAGCCCTTCCCAGGTTACGAGGTCTGGGGTTGTGTATTGTACTAAATGATAAATTGCTTCTGAAACAAAATGTATGTATTCCAAATCGAAAAGACTTTGTTTTGTTTTTACATCTACATCTGACAATATTATGATAGAAAATTGACTACAAGATAGGATAATCATTTTTACTCTGTATTTGGCCTGCAATGTCAGGCAATGAATCTGAGTCCATCAGGTGTTAGTCACATCCCCCAGGGCAGCTGTTGGACAGAGGGAATCCATCTCCTGAGCCAGACATGATTGCTGGAATTCCTGTGTGCATTTGGACCAGGTTTGACCTGTGACACTGACCTTTGAGGTCAGAGAAAAGTGACAAATTGTGTGGCGTGGAGATTGAAGGGATAATTGTGTCTGTCCCTGAAGTCTGGAGCATAGTTTGCTGTCACAACTGTATTGGCTTGTGTGGGTTGGGAAAGGAATATGAAAACTGCGGTGCTTGTGGGTTGGGAAAGGAATATGAAAACTGTGGTGCTTGTGGGTTGGGAAAGGAATGGGAATATGAACACCTTTGAGACTAGCAGGATGGGAATGTTTTTATTCTATAGTAACTAGGGGGCAATATGAACATTGTAGCAATAGGCAGTAATAATAACAGGAACTCTTGCAGCAGATGAGGCAGTACTGAAACTGTAGCAATAGACAATGAGGGAAAACTCCAAGAACTGTACCAATAGACTATGAGGGAAAACCCAGGAACTGTATCAATAGACAATGAGGGAAAAACCCTAGGAACTGTAGCAGTAGACAATGACGAGAAAACCCTAGGAACTGTAGCAGTAGACACTGAGGACAAACATCCAGGAACTGTAGCAGTAGACACTGAGGACAAACACCCAGGAACTGTAGCAATAGACACTGAGGACAAACATCCAGGAACTGTAGCAGTAGACACTGAGGACAAACATCCAGGAACTGTAGCAGTAGACACTGAGGACAAACACCCAGCAACTGTAGCAGTAGACACTGAGGACAAACATCCAGGAACTGTAGCAGTAGACACTGAGGACAAACATCCAGGAACTGTAGCAGTAGACACTGAGGACAAACATCCAGACAAACATCCAGGAACTGTAGCAGTAGACACTGAGGACAAACACCCAGCAACTGTAGCAAAAGACACTGAGGACAAACATCCAGCAACTGTAGCAGTAGACACTGAGGACAAACATCCAGGAACTGTAGCAGTAGACACTGAGGACAAACACCCAGGAACTGTAGCAAAAGACACTGAGGACAAACATCCAGGAACTGTAGCAGTAGACACTGAGGACAAACATCCAGGAACTGTAGCAGTAGACACTGAGGACAAACACCCAGCAACTGTAGCAAAATACACTGAGGACAAACATCCAGGAACTGTAGCAAAAGACACTGAGGACAAACATCCAGGAACTGTAGCAGTAGACACTGAGGACAAACAATCCAGGAACTGTAGCAGTAGACACTGAGGACAAACATCCAGGAACTGTAGCAGTAGACACTGAGGACAAACATCCAGAAACTGTAGCAGTAGACACTGAGGACAAACACCCAGGAACTGTAGCAGTAGACACTGAGGACAAACATCCAGGAACTGTAGCAGTAGACACTGAGGACAAACATCCAGGAACTGTAGCAGTAGACACTGAGGACAAACAATCCAGGAACTGTAGCAGTAGACACTGAGGACAAACATCCAGGAACTGTAGCAGTAGACACTGAGGACAAACATCCAGGAACTGTAGCAGTAGACACTGAGGACAAACATCCAGGAACTGTAGCAGTAGACACTGAGAACAAACATCCAGGAACTGTAGCAGTAGACACTGAGGACAAACACCCAGCAACTGTAGCAGTAGACACTGAGGCAAACAAAACAGAAACTGTGGAAGTAGCAAAATTAATATCTCACAAGATATGAATTTCAAAACGGTAGTGACAGATAATTCCTTAAAAAGCGGGTGCAAAATGTGTTTAATTTAGGATTGTTCTTTGTAGTAAAAAATGAAGAACACTGACGAATGTGTATAAATCTGATGGCACTGGTAGAAATCTGAGTGCAGGCTGCATTAACATAGTGCTCCCATAAGAGCTGCAGTAATATTCATGTCAGTTTTGTAAGAAGTATGCATATTATGTGCCATGGCTTAGTCATTCGATTTACCAGCCGATGGTAACAATGGCCAAATTTTTCTGTGTGTAGTTGTACTGGATGTCCTCAGTGAACTCCACCAATTGCATGCAAGGGCCAAGTCTTTCTTCATTACACATGACAAATCTTTTGTGAGTTCCATTTACAGTCTAAGGAGGGTCCATATGTTGAACTAGTTGTGAAGCTAGTTGTGTGACTGTGATTGGGAACTCTAACTTGTAACTACTGCATTGTGCTTCCCAGAATAGTGTCATCAGCATCCCGTATGTGGTGTTGTTTACTGTACTCATAGTGTTGGGAATTGGTTAAAATCTCATAATTGATGATTGGTTTATTACAACCGATCAATCATCGAAAAAAATTGGTTAGCGTCATTAATGAAATTTGTTAATGCACATAAAAATAAGGAATAAACATGTAGTTCTTTTGGGGTGTTTTAGCAAAATTTCACATCTTTAAAGGATGAATAGTATGTCAGGAACATAAATTTCTTGGAGTCCTTAAGATAAATTCAATCATGACTTGAAACAAGCTTGTAGTGCTTATGAAATGTAACAGACAAAACCAACCTTGTGAAAATTGCTTGGTCGTTTAGTCACTGCGACCAATCTTTGATTATTTCAATTAATCGGACCACCACTAGTACTCATCGTGGAAAAATGCTGTTATGTTCCAGTGAAATGCTTCAGTCTTTAAACTCTTGTATCTAACTAAGATGTCTTACTGTTGATATGACCACAGGTGGCTCAGTAGATATAGATGATAGAACTTGCTGGGCAGAGTTGAACCTAGAAATGATCCATTGGTTATGGATTTTAAACTTGTTTGTTTCATCCATACTCAGTTATTTACAAGTAAACCATAAAATATTGCTGGAATATTTCTGACTGGGCATAAAGAGACAATCACTGACCCATTTACTTTACTTCAAAATGGTCATCTTTTGCATGTATGCCATGTAAACAAAAACAATCTATGTATAAATTTTGTTTCATGTGTGTTTTTCTTTCCTTTCCTCAGGTGAGTGCAGTACATTCAGCTCAGTTCCCAGAGGTAAATGTTTAATTACCGACAATATCTTTCTTGTCTGAAGACTGGGGGGATCTGACCCGTGAAGGTCCGGGTTAGAATGAATCTTCAGTAACCCATGCTTGTCGTAAGAGGCGACTAACGGGATTGGGTGGTCAGGCACGCTGGCTTGGTTGACTCATGTCTTCGGTTCCCAATTGTGCAGATCGATGCTCATGCTGTTGATCACTGGACTGTCTGGTCCAGACTCGATTATTTACAGACTGCCGCCATATAGCTGGAATATTGCTGAGTCCGGCGTAGCTGGTGGGCGAACTGTCTAAGGTGCCTATCTAGTAAGCGAAAAGTGCCTGGATCGATCCCCACTTGTGACTGGGTGTAGAAACCTTGGAGCTTACATTACTTGCAGGCTCTTTCAGTGTTGTCACAACCCCTAGTGTGCAGTACACAACCCTGTGCACTTAAAAGAACCCACGAATCCAACGGTAGGTGACCAGATGGTGGACGCACGAACACGTGCAGACACCAGTAGTTGCAGCTATAGTAACGTGCAGTATCATTGGACGAAATACTGTGACTATGTGTCCCAGTTCACCCAGCTGAAAATGGGTACCTTGTGAGGATGAGGCTGTGTGATAACTCGCTGCGCCTAACAGACTGCATGAGTTTAATTCTCCCCAGGGAGCTGAGTTGGTTAAAAGAATGCCAGAAAAAAGACATCTGTTGATCAAGGGAACACTCAAGCGCTTTGAGCATGTACTAGTTGCGTGGATATGTGCACTATATAAATATCCTATCCTATCAAAACTAAACTCACTCACTGTGGGGATCCATTCTGATCCCTTTGAAATGGGATGTCAACAATATGAAGTAAACGTTGTTGAAATTGTTCACATGGCTGCCAATTTCTCTCTAATACATCAACACAAATTTTTTTTTTTTAGTGCCCAATATGCTACATATTGGTTTTCATATCTGAACTAAAGAAACATCTTTCCAATCACTCAAATTAATAAGTGATCACAGACTAAGAAATGACCATCATCTATTTAGTTTTATGTTATACTTCACCTAATTGTTATGAAACTTTTATCTTTGTTACAACATTGCCATAAATCCTGTATTCGTGACTGCGTTTGACCAGAAATATTTTCTTGTTTCACAGCTGTACATAATTAGTTGTACCTGCAGTAGTACCTTCATATTTAAATTCATCTGATGTTGATGCACATAAATAAATTCTTGTGTCTGCCAGATCAGACTAAACAGTTGATCTGCAGATCCATTGCTTTGTACTGAGAGCAGAAAATTTCTGTCAGAGCTGTGTTTGAGTGGCGTATCTTTGTTGTTGAGAGAGTTCAGATTTTAGGCCTGTCTATTTTGTTATATAACCCTATATATGTGCTATTTCTGGAGCTATAAGTTTTCATGCTTTATAAAATTGCTTGAGCAAATTATTCTGTCGCCTTTTTTCAGTTTTTTAAGTCTAAATTGTCACAGAAAGGCTTTGCTGCTATGGCATCTTCCTTCTCTGTACCAAAGATTTGTGGTGATAATGGTGGTGAATTTCCTGAACAGTTTGATGAACTGTCCCTGCTATGGTGTGGGACTGGTGACTTGGCATTAAGTCAGTATTTGCTTTGTTCTCAAAACATGAGAGCATGGAAGATTAATACTTGAATGTTTTGATTAAAAACTGGAAATAGCCAGAAGTAAGCCTGGTTGCAATGGAGTGTTTGCTCCGAGTTTTTGTTTTGTTTTCTTAGAGAAATGACATGGTCCAAGAGCATTCTAAATACAGCTTTAAAAAATTCTGTGTTGATCAGATATTTTCTGAAATCAAAACTTTGATGTGATCCTTGGAAAAATTTGATATTTAATGAATTTATTGATTGGTGTTCAAGGGGGAAAAACATGAACTTTAACAAATAGTATGGGCAAACATTATTTAGCTTGCCAGACCATGCTCCTAAGTCAAGAAAGGTGTTTTTGTTGAAGCTCATGCATGCTGTAATCGAAGAGTCCAAGAGTGGGGATTGATGACTGACAATTGCCAATATCATCGCTGGACAGTCTGACCCCAACCAACATGGGCACCGCTAGGCGTCAGTTTCCAGCATTTAATCAATTGCTGATCCACTCTGATCAATGACAGTAATATCTATGTAAATGACAAATTTCCCTTAGGGTAAAATGAGCGTAACTGCTGCTAATTGTAATATATATCACCTACCTCCGATGTGATTGCAGTACCAAAGGTTTCATTAACTGTATGGTTTTAGCCAAGATTTGTATTTTCGAGGGTTTATGATTGTGTGTGACTTGAATTTGGTGTGAATGGTTGATGTTCACAGATGCTTGTTTTCTAAGCATTGGTGAATGGCCCATCGGCTTGATGATCAATTTGTCTTGAGTTTTTGTTCTTGCGAGGCTTCTGAGAATGCCTGCTTGGCCCACCTGTCATTCTAAAATCCACATTTTCATCTTAAGCTGTTTGGGGAAATTAGATGGTCGATACTGTGCTTAGTTAGATTTCACTTATATGAGGCAGTCTGACAGTGCAGCTTGCTTAATATTGACAAGAAATTAGTTTAGAGGTTGTGGCTGAATATTCATGAAAGAAAAATTGATCTGTGAATGCTTTTTAGTTTGTAATTATGCAAAACTGGCCTTTTGGGATGTGCTAACTGTAGAAAATCAACAAAATATCAGGTTTATTTGTGGGGAAGTTTGGCTGTTTTTAATAAAGAATAAAGAAACTAAATATTGAACATTTCGAAGTGGAACGGGATGGAAATATTGATGATGAAATGAGTTGTTTATCGTAGAGGACTGTCTGACAAAATGGATCAATGATTGCACCATCAGCCCCTGGTGGGACGGAACCATGACGGTTCAAATGGCGGAGATAATTGTGAAACCAGTTCACTCACTCACAGATTGATCTGCGGTAGCCTAGAGGTTAAAGTGTTCACTTCTCACATTTGAGACTCGTGGATGTAATGTGTGAAGATCATTTTGGTGTTACCACAGACCTAACCCCAACACACACACAGAGTGTTGTTAGAGTGAGTGAGTGAGTGAGTTAAAATCTAAAGTCACATCGGCAATATTTCAGCCGTATCATGACTAGAGTGTTGTTAGAAAACAGCCAATATTATTGTGATTTTTAATGAGATCTAAACCAACAGGATATTTTCTTCTGTATCTTCACCTAATATATAAAACAATGTTAGGACAATCTGAATGGCAAATCAGGAAACTAATCAGCTAAATTAATATATGTACATTGACAAAGACTACTGACATTTCATACATGATTCTGTCCATGTATTTCTGTGGAGATTAACATGAATTGTTGACAAACATTACTAAGACATCTTGAAGGAATTGTTGACAAACATTACTAAGACATCTTGAAGGAATTGTTGACAAACATTACTAAGACATCTTGAAGGAATTGTTGACAAACATTACTAAGACATCTTGAAGGAATTGTTGACAAACATTACTAAGACATCTTGAAAAACATTACTAAGACATCTTGAAGGAATTGTTGACAAACAGTACTAAGACATCTTGAAGGAATTGTTGACAAACATTACTAAGACATCTTGAAGGAATTGTTGACAAAAGTTACCAAGAAATCTTCTAGTAATTATTCACAAAAGTATTTGGTTGTATTTCTGCTATTCTGTGTTGCATTCAAAAGAATTTCATATTTGAATCCAGATTTCATGAATATTCTGTTTCTCCAAGAAGAGGGTCCCTGACGATCAAGGCAGCGATCAGAGATGCAAAAAATATTGAATGATAAAAAGAGTAAAATGAACATTTACATTCTGTGCCTCATCAGCTGGGGATTACTGGTACACAGGTGGAATAAATGATGAAATCCAGGAATATCATAAAAATGCAAGCATATGGTGATCAAAGGCTGTCATTATCAATTACATCAGAGGACTTCTCTCAAGTAAAACTGGGCTCGAAGGAGAAAAGAAATTGCCATGATCATTATTTTTTTTCTGAAAGCATGTAGCCTTGTCAGACAATCATAAGAATAATTGATAATAAAGTGAATACGATCCTACTGTATTATGGCAGCAGAATATCAGTGAACAAATTGCTGAAAGCAAGTGGATGTGGTCTGCAGGGAATTAGCTTCCCTCTAACTTACAGTAAGGACTGTGTAGATGGGAGGAGGCCTATCATTGTAGTGCAATACATCAATGGATTTTACTTGTAAAACATTGCTGCGGGTATTTGAAGGAGTGGGATTTAATGAAATTACAAACTTGTGCTTTGCTTGTTTGCACATACATCATTGTAGTACTTTTGTAGATGTTGGCAGTGCTTGAGTGTTATTGCAAGTTTGATGCTTTTGATATTTTTCCTGTTATTTGAACTTGAAAAGGTTTTGCCTCAATGATTGAAATGTGTGTTAGCTTAGAAATATGTTTGCCAACATACAGCAATGCAGGGCATTGATCTGATTTGCCAAATAAAACAAACAGGGTCATGGAAGTTCAATGTGAGAGACTTGTCATAGAAAGTTGCTTTTATCAAAGAATTTGATACGCTGAAAGAAATGTTTTAACTAAAAGTTCTAAATCTATATGTCTTAACATGACAGTCTTTATAGAAAATTTGTAAGGAAGCACAGTTTAATTCCATTCAATGTTCATGGTTCATCTCAAATTGTTGTTTCTTCTGAGTTTCTCTCTCAATATATCTAAGCTTTGAGTGATTGCAACATTGCAGTCTGCAGTATTATAGAGCTGCTCCACAGTGACTATCAAATTTGCCCAGACAAACGGTGATTGACACAAAATCTGCCAGGTCACACACTGCTGCCACCTGATCACCAGTTTAATCGGCCAACCGAGCACAGAATAATCGGGGCTTATTCAGAATGCCTGAAATATTGATGTAACAATAAACAAATCTGCCAATATGACTAGTGTCCATGTTTATCGTTGATCGACAAATACAATCAATATACAATGCCAGACTCTGCTGTCTGTTAATTCAGGATCAAATTTTGAGATTGATCCAGTGTAAGGAATGTTTGAAATTCCAATGACCAAGAACAGCGTTATTACTGCCCAGTTGGTTCTGTCTGCCATGGAAGACTTAGAACATATATTGGATGGTGGATGCAGACAAAACATCATCGGCAGTACTAAGAACAAACAGTTTTCACTCTGACATTCAATGCTTCAAGGCTTTGTAAACACAATAAGAAATTGTCATTTAGAGTAGAAGTTTTGTACACACAACCAAAAAGTTCCATTTAGGGTGGACTTGGTTTTGCTTTTTGTTGTCCAGGTTTCCATGGATATAGGATCCAAATGAGTGATTACCTGTGGCAATAGTGGAAGATTATGGTAATACTGAGCTAACACTTGGTGTCTACTGTGTACGTGACTCGACTTACTGCTGAGTTGTAACTGCCTTCTATATATAAATACTCTTAAAACGGTTACAAGGATTTGTGAATTTTCTGTCAAATTTGGTTGGTAATTCAATGGTTTGGCTGGATCTTTAAGAGGGTGAAGTGAATGGGGTGAGAAAACAAATCATGTTACTGCTTGTCTCGTTCTGGACATTTTGGCAGCACCAGACCCGAACTTGAGGTGTGCAGCAAAGTGTTGTTAGGGTATGAATGTTTATAAGTTTCTTGTGGATGTCTTGACAGGGAAGTGGAAGTTGAAGTGGGTTATTGACAAATCCAGGGGACATGCATGGCCCCAGTTGGTAACAGGTTTTCTCTCTTATGTGTAGTAGAGACCTATGATCATAGATTCAATGCGAGATTCTCCATAACTAATTTGTCAGTATCATACATTCACCTGTGAGTTTACCAATGTAATATGTTTCTGAGATACATCAGTTCAGGCTTTCCTGTCACAAGAAGCTGCCACAATGTGCTATAACTGAAGTAGCTTTTAACCAATTCCATTCATTGTTCATAGTGCATTGAAGATATGGTTTCATTGCATGAAGATGTAGTCCTGTGAAATTTATGTTGTCTTGAATCAAAACAATAATTTTGTTTTCTGTTTCTATTTTGTTAACATTTCATTCATCACCAAAATGCTGACTAAACTTCAGAAATGATAACGATTTCATGCAGCATCACAGAAATACTGAGTTAATGGTCTAACTACAGCCAGATCAGTGGTGTATCTATCTAGGGAATCATCATCCTGTTTACTGTTTACATTCTAATGAAAGTACATTTCAGGGAATTGACATTAGACAGTAGTGAGTGAGTTTTATGCTGCACTCAGCAATATTCCAGCTATATGGTCGACTTTAGATAGTAAGAATCCTAAGAGTAATTTCACCTCCTCCTAAGTATGCTTGCAGTTTTTATCATTGAATGGCTTATCCCATTCCTTTACTCACAGCTCACTGCTTATTGTCTAACTGTTGAGCACTAACAGTTCTGGAAACCCCAGGCTGACTTGCCCAGGGCATCTCTCCCCCAGTAAACAGACCAGGTCTGTAACCTGCTGCAGCATCCTGTACATGGTCAATCTTCATCATCAGTATTTAAACATGGGCTTGTGCATGTAGTCAGGGTCTAGGAGCTCCGCGATGATGTAGATGCCTCTGTTATTAATCAAAGTAGTTCCAGTCATTATTATTGGGGCTGAGAAGGTCAAGGGAGGGTCATTAACAGATGAAACGGGTTGGGAGATGATAGTGATAGAAATGTTCAATAATGGGAAAGATCATTACCAACATTTTTGGCCGTGAAAAATTAATGAAACATTTGTTTGAAGGTCTTTTTGGTGAAGAATCCACCTACACTGACTGGTCCTATTTAGTTATTGTCAGATTATGTTAGGACTTTGCAAGAAATGTAGTTATTTCCATATACAAACAACTTGGGAAGCATGATCTTTAAATATCTAGTTTTTTTCAGTCTACACAAGTGAATAAAACCACCATGAGTCTGTGAGGGTTGGAAAGTGCTGGATTGCTATTCTAAACTGAATATGCCTGAACTTTGATAATATCATTGTGTGCTCAGTAGTTAGTTTTATCATCTGTCTAGACAGTCATTCAAAACGGAAGATCATTCAGTGTTTTGTTATACAGATCTGGTTTTAATTCCCAAAGCAAATATTTTTGTGATTCCTTGCTTTTGATCATGTAAATGTTTGAGAACAACAGACATGTGAGTAAGTACTACATGGACAAATAGGGTACACAGGATCAAGGACAACATATGGCCAGCTAGCCTGACTTGTCCCTGAGATCCATCTTCAGCATGGTTCCAGTGCATTGGTTTTCCCAGACTGGTATACATCTCAGATCTCCATCACTTCAGGTTTGTTTCCCACATCAAGCTAGCAGGACATGATACTGTTTAGTGGCATTAAACAAGTATTGTGTTTTCTGACCAAGGGTCTCTTGAGTCAACTACACCATACACAATCATATAATTTATACAAGAAGTCTCTCATTATCCCCCTGTAAGTCAAAGTATCTTGTCTGTTGCCCATACAGACATGTTCCTGTCAAAGACCTGGTCACCATCTCATGCAATGTCATGCAAGAATCTGTCACAGCTTCAAATCTCGGGAACATCTGACGGTACGAGGCAAAAACATAATGTCTCTCCTATTTAGGTGATTTTGCTGAATAATGTCCCTAATTAAGAACACCCAACCTTTCTAGATATTGCAAAATGGGACTAAGTCCATTTGGTGAGACTATTTATGATGATTACTTTTTGATGTTGTGTATGATGAGATGTTGGTATGCCGGGCAGATCAATGTGTTCTGCATTCCTCTAGGAGTGGTGAAATGGAGAATATGTTCCTGGCAGTGAAATATGGCTAACACTTTTTGAGTAAATACTGATTTGTTCTGGTGTAACAATAAATCTTGCGTTGTGGCGAATTCTAACTGCAGCATGATGAGCAAGAAGTAAACTTTTACAATTCATCACTTAGAGTTTTGTTTGGGTAAGGTTGCAGAAAGGCAGTGACATTTGTTGAAAGGCTGATAGTTTATGTGGTTGGTTGAAGAAAGGAAGAGATTTCCTTCAAAACACAGCAGTTATGTTAAAGGTACGGATACATACATGTACATTTGTTTTTTGCAGGGCATGGAGTTTATGCCATTATTTGACTTAAAAATTACACAAATATGGGTGAGATTTTCATGATCTTTACATTTTGGTGGAATTTATGAGAGACAGGGTTGAAACATAGGAATATTAGGGGTTATGAATGGATAGTAACGCACAACCAAGTAGTCGTTTAATTTGATTTGTCAGAACACACATTAAGGAATGAAAATACATCACCACCTACTGTCCTTGTGGTCTAAGAAGTTGCAATGTTACCTTTGGGAGTTGCTTGTTTTGTCTATGCCAGGATCAGCTTAAATACCATATTGGCTTAGATTATGATCTTTGGTTTGTGGGCAACGTAATGGTTGGTGTCACCAAAATTGTAAACCTTTATAACCTGCCCCATTTGGGGCTTTCTATTCACTCTAGCTGACATGCATAATGAAACGGAAATGTTCCATGCAGCACTAAACTCAGCTCACTCACTATTTCAAGGCTGAAGGTTTTGAGTATTGTGAGATTAGCAAAGACATTTTGGGTACATATTTAGCATTGTTTTATATTCATTGGAAAGGTAATTTCTGATTGGAGGTGTTAAAGATCAAATTCATTTCCTCTTTACCATTTATTTTGATGTCATGCTGGTAGACAAGACAAGATAAGAAATCTAAGCAGATTCATTATCTCATTTTCTTTGACAGATCGGTGGTATTTGAAAGACATTTGGAAGTAAATCCGTTGTACAGAATACAGAAGTATACAGAGGTAAACAAATAAGGGAACACCACTTCATGGCAGTGTTCCTTTATTTCTTCTCAGATTTCCGTCCACAGCACTATTCAAAGCTGGTGATGAAAACTGGAAATATTAAATCAATGCTTGAATTTTCCTGTGTTCTTCTATTTATTTCTCTCAGTATACTTCAGACTCCATTATGCTTAACATTAACAGTGACTTAAATAGGTAACTAGTGTCTTTCATTTCTAAATGTGCTGTACAATGGGTTGGACGGTTGTAGCATCCAGCGAAATCCCATCATATTGTCTGTCATCTGATCTTCTATCTCCTGTCACAGCCTATGCCATGTGCTACTCTCATTCACTTTTATGGTCATACATAACACCCTGTCTTCAGCTTTAGCCTATGGTTCATGTCTGCTTTGCCTTATTTTGATGGCAGACGGATCTGAAACATATCGAAATCTCCTGATACACAGCAGTTTGAGTATGACTGTGAAGACAGTACCAGCAGATATCCCTACAGTGTAGCTAGTTGCCAGTATTTACTGGTTAAGAATAAGTAAAACATTTGGTCTCGTGTTTGGTCAGCAAAGTGAGTGTGGGTTTTAAAACATATCAATATCTACAACCTGTATCACATTTTAACTTCTTGAATGCTGCGAAATAACTAGTGAAGATTCATATTTGTGTCAATTTATTTTCATTCACTCACTCCTGACTTTGATCTAGCACCATGGTGGTCCGCCTCATATGTCTGGTTACAGGCAGTGGTATAGGGGCAGAATTTCTGCAGTCCCATGAAGGTACTGTCTGTCATCTTCCCAAGTGTTATTCACCAATGAAAGGATCTCTACGTTACAATCACCTTAGTGTTAACAACGTTTTGTACAGTGGCACCCTAACTCTTATTCAATAGTACCTATGTGAGATTCCATCATTGAGGTCACAGGCACGTGATATTCAGTTCATCTTCAGATCCTAGTCCGTTCGTGTAAGGATTCCGGTGTTGTTGTACAAAACAACCTGATCTCTGTGACTGTTGTAAGTGGTGAAAACATTCACACCTCAGGGTATAATGTGTCAAGCCCTATGTTTATGTCCCTAGTCGTGATATGTGCCGGAAATGTTAACAAGTGGATAATTCACAATCGCTAATATAGGCCAATTAAATATTATACGACTAGCGTGGCAGTAAAACCCTTCTCACATCAATGTACAATGTTTCAAACCCTTCTTGATATCTCCAGTTGTCATATTGCTGGAAGTTGTTGAGCTGGGAAAAAAAATTCATACCATACAGACCATCTTCAGATCATGTTCAGATCATGTTCAGATCACAGTCAGTTCCTGTAAGGATTAGGGTGCTGTTGAACAAAAACAACCTCATCCCTACGATAGTCGTAAGTCTGTGTTAAGATATGGAAGTTACGACCAACTTGGCTCAGGTCCATCCTTCTTATATGTCTTTGGATGGCTTTATCCATATCTCTGGAGCACATCGTTCATGGAGGAATGTTCCTCCTTAATTGAAGAAGTACTGACATTTTTTATGCATAATCTCCTTGACTGAAGTTTGGCATGTATTTTACAGTTTCATGGGACAAATAATTCCCCTGCAAATCTTCTACGAGCTAACCCAGTAAAGACTAATCCTGGCTCCTTGAGAATCAAGCAGAGGCATATATCCATGATTATACCATGAAGATGGGTAACATAAAGCATTTGCGTCCAGCCGAAATATCTAGTGGGTTGCATTGAAATATTACTTATCGATTTGATGATTAAATAGACACCTCTCCAACTCAATAAATCACAAGGCTTCTATCTCCAGCCATTTTTTTCTTGATTACATTCTTCGCTTTTTCTGACCCCCTTTCCATCACAATGATCAATTTGTCGAAATTTCTCCAGAAATAATTGCTTACTCACAGTTTTTCTATCAGTGCTGACCAGGCAGTGAGCTTCAATGCTGTTTTTCTCTTTCGCCTGGAGGCCATATTTTTGGTCGTTCTCACCCAATGGAGACTGAGATTTAGCAGTAATTGTTTTGTCAATAGCAAACAGAGATTGCAACTTTTGGATGGTCGTTAATGAAGATGGAGGACTGATCTTCCCATTCGTTGGTCATTGTAGAAGAATTTCACAATCTCTTGTCCTTTAACAATTCCGGGATTAAGAATTTAGATCTATGTGGAAAGTGTTGTTGAAAAGGTCATGCAAGATTTAGGGGTGACTTCTGGCTGTAAAGCAGCAGAGGCTCAGATAACTTAAAGGGATTTTCTGGTTTCTGAAAAGAATGATATATTTTTGTTACAGGAGACTGATGATCAGATCAATGGCAGGGTAGCTCTAGAAAGCCACAGAATTTTGTCAAACCAAATATTCCTCAAGCCAAAATTTAAGCCTTTGACAGAAAAAGGTTTGGTTTGGATTGAATTTTTGTTCAATTTAAATTTATGATTCATAAATCTTCCTAGAATTTCAGGCTAAAACAAAATCAGTGGAAGAGGAACAGTACATGAGTCAATAAGCAAACAAAAAGTGAAACATTGCCATCTTGGTGAAAAGTTTGGAGAAAGAGAATTATGACTGACATGGGTTATTCTTTCAAAATATATTCATGGAAACAAATAAGGGAACACATGAAAGTACAAGTGTTCCTTCATTCTGTTCCAGGTTTCTTCACAAGGTATGTATTTGCACTATGGGTGAATTTCTGGGAATAAATAAAGAAACACTTGTTCTTTCATGTTTTCCCTTATACGTTTCCATGAGTATATTAACTTTCATTCAATTCCTTTTGGAAATGGTTTAAAGAAATGTTCAGCTTATTATGTCTAACTTCCCATTCTAATTCTGGATACCCCTTTGTCCAGAAACTCTCAGCGCTGTGGTGGACACAGATATGTACACAATGCAACGTCACATATTCATGGGTATATAATAATTATGATAAAATTATGAATTTTGTTTTTAGAAAACTTAAACTCCAAATTTAAACTCAGTCACCAAGTGGCAAGAATATTTTCTCATGCTCAAAGCTTGTTTTGTTCCCAAGACAGATTATCAAGCCTAATTACACATGAGAAATCGGAGTTCACATCATTGGAATTAGGGCAGTAAAGAATTAGTAATCATGAATTTTGCTGTCTTCTACACAGGGAGTTTGCTAGAGCGAGTTCCCTCCATACCTCAGATATATTCTCACAATGATACAATCGGGTGGAAGTTTATTAAAATTCTAAGAATATTGTCTTGGTCCTATATTAATAAGACTTAAAAGTTTTTCCAGTTCATATCTAAGAAGATGGATTAGCATATTTTTATTGATAGTTATCGCCTATAATTGTCCTTTAAACATCCAATACAAAGTTTATTCATATTAAGCCAGAGGCGTAGCTACCATTATAACAAAAAGCCCAGGCTTACACATGATTTTTGCTAACAATTTGTTTTTCCTTCTAATTCTTGCCAAACATGCCTCAGATATTATCTAAACATAAAGCTTTGCAACCTATCAGTCTTACAAAAAATTGGCTTGCTACGTGCCTGAAAGCATTGTTTATAGATTTTGTTCCGTTCTCAGACACCAAACATGGCAACCTTCACTATTTTGTTATACTGTACTGTGCACCAATCTCTCTCCATCTTGAATCTGATTCAGCTTACATTGACAACTGACTTGTTGTAGTCCTGACTGTCTCCAGGCACTCTCTCTGGTCAGGCTGATTCTGGTCAGACTGCCTCTGTTATATGGTATCATGTTGCTGACCCTTCATTCACTTCCCCTTCTGGGTTTCCCCTAACAACAAACACTGATGGTTGGGTCACATCGGCCATTTGACCCCACTGACTGATTGATTAGAGCTATGTATCCGTCGTTATTCTTCCAGAGATGCTACTAATTGCTCCATCTATAGTCCCGTAGTCGGCTTGGATTAGCAAATCATCCGAGTTGTTATTGCCGAGTTGTCTCATTTGTTTGTGTTATTTCCCACAAGCCAGACTCTATTAACTTCCTTGAGAGTATGTGTGAAAAAAGACTTACTTGTTATTATGGCAGGATGTAAAGCATTTATGTGCTGAGCAGTATTCCATCATTGGTGTACAAAAAGATGAGATCCCTTACATGTTGCTTAAAGGTCACATGCAACCAAAAAATCAAACATAATTAAAACACAGTTATCACTTATTCATGACATATAATATACATTGCTGGTTATGAAAAGACATATAAACAAAATTATAAGCGTACAATCGCAAATCAAAAGTGCAATATTGTCTACTTCGGTTTACTTCCCAAGAAACGAAGCAGCCGGGATACCGAACCCAGTCAGAGCGGGTGGGTATGCACTCAAGTGTAACGGCTGGTTCATTTGCAGACACCCTCACGGCTCATTGTGTGTGTATATATAGAGATGTTGGGTTTTGTAAATGCATGCTCATTTTTTGTGTATAACATTTTGCAATTAACAGAAATCATAACATGTCATGTGTTCAAGTATCACACCTGCCTGTCTGTGTAATTACATAATGTGACAGAGACTGAACTCTGGCCATAAATCAATGCATTTTGTTTATGGTGTATAGCCTGATTGGTCTTAAGTTCAAATTGCATGTGGTCAGTGATAGCAGCTGTGTATTGAATATTGTCATCAGCAGACAGGCAGGCAGACACACAGGTGTCAATAAAACAAGACATTGAGTTTAGTCTGTGACAACGACATATCTATATCACAGTTGGAAATTCTGTCAACGCTAAATAATGGCATTGCTTTTAAGTATCGAACTGAGAAAGTGACTCGGTAAGAAGAACGTGTGGTGAAATAGACAAATGAAATTATATAAACAGTTAATTTACTGTCATAACATATGAAAAGCTCGCGCCTGTGAGATATCAACACAACATTAGAAAAATAGCTCACACCAAAGCCTTCACCGAGCATTCACCGGACAACTGCTTCCAAGCTGCGCGAACCTACTTCACTGCGCACATGCTATAAGCGCAGCCCAGCTGTTGAAACCCGTTTTCCCCAGAAAAGTCTGGGAAAAATTAGTGAAACGTTTGAACTCCGATTTCGCGCGTTTTTTTTCACCTCGTTATTTTTCAACTTTATAAGTTGAATTTGCATTTTTGATGATTTGTTTCGGTAAGTCCATACCGAAGGTATCAGAATCTGCAAAGTTGTGTTTTACGTTGCATGTGACCTTTAAGGAATGAAATAATTATGAGGTTACAAGTTGCATTTTAACTTAACCTGCCTTACAGGTGAAATCTGCAGCAGTGAAATCACAGTATTAATAGTTGAAGCTAGACGAAAGTCAGCAGTGAAATCACAGTATTGATACTTGAAGCAAGGTGAAAGTCAGGTGTGAAATCACAGTATTGATACTTGAAGCAAGGTGAAAGTCAGGTGTGAAATCACAGTATTGATACTTGAAGCAAGACGAAAGTCAGGTGTGAAATCACAGTATTGATACTTGAAGCAAGACGAAAGTCAGGTGTGAAATCACAGTATTGATACTTGAAGCAAGACGAAAGTCAGGTGTTTAAATGTCGCATCATTATCACATCAATGTGTGAGTGAGTGAGTGTGTGACTGTGGTTTTGCGCTGCTTTTAGCAATATTTAAGCAATAACATGGCAGGGGACACCACAAATGGGCTTCACACATTGCACCCATGTGGGGAATCGAGTCTGGGCCTTCGGCGTGACGAGCGAACACTTTAACCACTTGGCTACCCCACTACCCCATCACGTCCCACTAATGACCACAGGATCGTATGGCTTCAGGAGGACACTGACTGGCAAATCAGATAGCCAGGTATCATGACAAGTGTTGACTGGTATTCAGTTCACTATTATATATGACAGAGGCAGTGCAACTCAGTATTTCCATCGACCAATCCAATTAATGTGCAGAAGCTTTGGAACCCCCTATCCAGATGGGATCATCTCTGATGGGCCTGCATAATCAATGCTGCTTCTGTATTGAACACAAACTTGATGATCTAGTTCCAGGAGACAACAGGTGGTTACCCTAATTAAACAAGAGACATCACTGAGAGGTCTAATCAGGCGATCTCACCCAGACTGGTCACTGACACCCTGTGAATCCTACCTTATAATCCTCCTGTCATTGAGATGCCGTCAGTGATTGCAACACAACCAGATTCGGGGACAAACGGGGCTCGTCCAATTACTTGCTGTACTAGCCAGTGCTGAAAAATTGTTTCCAGACTCACTTACATTTTCCCATCTGGGATTATCATGGGGAGTGGGTTTATATTTGTCTACAAGAACCTGTGTTGTCTCAGGCTGACCTGCTATATTTATAGGTAGCTTTTGAAGATGTTCACCAGATCGGATACTGCTTCTATGCTGTAGAATCAGTTTATAGCTCACTCTCAGGATGCCAGAGCAAAATAGGTCCCAAGTGCTAGATGGGATATACAATGCTCATGCTAGGGACCCCAGGTTTCCGTGGCCCAAAGTGTTTACATGCTGTTGTGATCTACAATTGCTGGAAACCATTTACTCACCAACTCCTTCTCTTGTTCTGTTGTATTCTGTTTGTTAGAGTGCCTATTGTTCTTAGTGCTTTATTGAAAGTAGTGTGGCTATTTATCATGATATGAGGCCATTGAAGCATGTACTTTAAAACAATTGTGTTAACAGATATGGAATAATGACCAATGGCCATGTCCGGAATTAAAATGTGATATTAACCTCCATAAAAACGGGATGGGCAAATATATTGTTATGAAGCTCATGGCGTTAGTATGTAGATGGGTCATGTTAACTTGATGGCACACATAATTTATAAATTCCAAAGGGCACACTTACATCTGTTTCAGTGCACTTTGGGCTCACTTGAAGTATAGGGAATCTCATCTATGTGTCTTTTGAAATCAAATATATGAACATCAATCATAATGTGTATATCAAAAGACATGAGGGTGAGATTGTATTTTGCATCCAAAATGATTCTTCCAGCTTGTTCCATTTGTAAACAGTATTAATCAGTGTCCATCATGGAAACATTACAGCTAACCAGCTTCAGTGGCAAAAAGATTAGTGAGTGAGTATGGCTTTACACCACTTTTAGCAATATTCCAGCAATATCACGTCCGGGAACACCAGAAATGGGCTTCACACATTGCACTCATGTGGGGACTCGACCAAACACTGGAACCATTAGGCAACTCACCACCCAAGAGATTAGTTATGTCATTTCATGTCATAATGGTCTGCAAAGCATAGATGAAATGCTCGCACCAAACAGTACGCATATTAAAATTACTCAAAATCCTGTATCAATTACATATTGCTTGTATTGAATCTCCTAAATACATCCAGCATCAGAACTTAAACTCTATGGATTTGGTGGGTGGTGAGGACCTTAGTACCTTGTAGGAGTCAATCAAATGTGGTAGTCACAATGGCTGCTGTGTACGAGTAGTACTTTGACAGGTGATCAATGGAAAGTGGACTTCATTTAAACAGTATTAAGCATGGTTCTGTCATAGAGGTAGCATAAAATGACCATTGTTTTATGTTGATTTTTTAAGGTCGAGTGGAAGGATGAAATAAGTGGTGGTAAGAGGGAAACTAACTTTCACCTTGGTGAACATTTGGTTAGGTAGATCTATAAACCAATGCCTTGCTTATCTTGTGAGTTTCCAAGTGTGATTTGTACTGCTTCTTGAGACATGCTTCATCTGTCAGCTCATTCAACCATATTGTAACAGCGTATTGTGGTCTGAAATCTAAACGGTAGTTACAGTTACGTATCCAACCAACACACGTGCTTGAAGTCTAATGAGAAATTAATGACTGAATGAGGAACTTTCATTATGTTGCACCTGAGAAGAGGTTTATTACAAGACATGTGTTATTCCGCATGTTTGATTCACATCAATTATTCAGCAGTGCAATTTTCTGTAACACTGATTTATTTCGTTAAGTCTTGTTCCAAGTCTGGAGCCATATCAGATGTTTGGAGCAAACACGGACTAGAGTCACATTAATTTCCGTCCAAGTGTGCTATAAAGGAAGATACGATCTTTCATGCGGTTTGATCATGCTTGAGCACAAAAATAGTCTTGCTTCAGCCGTAGGTTTTATGAATTTCGTATTCTGGGTTAAGTCTGATCGCTGAGGTGATTTTGATTGCTTGGGATATGTGTCATGTGAGCTTTGGCTTGAAGCTTTTGTCGTGATCGTGGACACTCTGGCCGGATGTATTGACGCTCTGGTGCAGACTAACGGCCAGGGCAAATATCGCTGTGCCTGCTGCCGGAATGGTTTCGTCTGATGATACCAGGGTCGGCAACTCTCGTGAGTATCTCGGTATACACTGTTGTTGCTTGGGTACCTCTGTGGTATTGATTTTCTCAACTTGTAGTTTTTATAACGAAACGCTCATCTGACTTTCTGCCAACTTGTATTATACAATTGCTGCTGGTGTTGATTTGGGGTAAGTGTGATATCTCTGAGCCACATTTACATGTTTCTGAAGATTATTACAATGTCTTCCCCATTTCAATCAACAGCCAAATGAGAGCTTTTTCTGCCTCCACAAGCGATATTCAAGGTTGTGTTAAATTTTCTGTTGAATGTTCCATGTGTCTTGTCTTGAAAGTTTTTATGATTCTTGTCAAGGATTTAGGGCTTCGGAAGCGCGGTCTTACAGATGTGATCACATTGGTATAAAGCCTGTTTCCTTGTTGATAGGGCTAGAGCCAACCATTAAATATTCATTGTTAGAGATTAGGACCACTTTCTCCCTCCTGTTACATAAATCTCCATTTTCTAATATTGATTAGAGTATCATATCTCCTTAATGCCTGATTGGGCTGCCCGCAATGCCCAAACCTCTCGTAATGCCTTTTTTGTGCTTAAAAAAGTGCATTATGTATGTGCTATGCTTGCTGGGGTAATGGTATTTGTTTATCGTGTAATAGGAAGCATTCGATCCTTGGAGGAGACATGATCAGATGTGTTTTTGTTCCATAAAGAGAAGATTCTGGAAATAACAAACAAAAGACTTTCAAAGGATTTTCCAATTTGAAGAAAGTAAGACCGATTCCTTAGCCTTCTTGAGTGATTCTTGCCATTCTGAAGATGCTGGCTGTGTTTACATTTTGTCAAGCTGAGATTAATGATGTCTCTTTAAGTCAAAGATTTCAATTCAGTTTCGGCAAAGTTTATGGTGTTACATGAAGTTTGTTTCACTCTGAATGGAAGTGTAAAATGGATGTATTGGCTGAAAAATACATGTTCTGTACATAAGAATGTTATTCCGGATATGAAGAATTGTTCCCATTTGGCTATTCCTAGAAATTGGAATTCAGGTTAAAATGCTTTCTGTATTACTGGTTGGTTGTCCACATTGTGTGATTGTACACTGGGATCATCTGTATATATGCAGTGATGTGATACTTGTGTCATGATGCAACATGGATGGGGGGGTACAGCTGCTTCAGCTGACAAGTGACGACTTCTCAACATGTATATTCATACCTGAGTGTCTGGATAGTTTCTGTGTGTAACATGGTAGGCTACTGAGCAGGTGAGGTGAGGTGACATGGGGTTTAACGTCGTACTTGAGAATATTTCGCTCATATGACGACGTGCATGTGTATGTGCGGCTGCTTGTACTAGCCCAGACTGAAGCTGGTTTTATAGTGCTAGCTCACTGAGATACCATGCCACAGTTAAGCATTAATACCCCACTCAGACACATTATACTGACTCTGAGCTGACCAGTCCTTGTTGTACCCATTAATGCCGAGCGCCAGGCAGGGACCAACAAGTGCCACATTTTAACGTCTTTTGGTATGACGGGGCCCGGGGAACGGCCTCGCGACGTTCCGCTCTCTGGGCGGCGGACGCTCTAACCACTAGACTACAGAGGCGATCCGACTGAGCAGTTTAATGGCTAAAGCATTGTCTCATCATGACAACATCCAAGAGTTTGATTCAAAATGTAAAACCATTCAAGTTATCTGTAATTAATTACACATTTTACCATATTGTTTAAATTTGTAAACACTCAAATTTTCTTGTCAAGGTTAGAAATCATCAACTGAAATACTTTCTCAGGAAAACCCAAGACATTAAGAGTTATAATTGCTGATTTATTGAATTTTTCTTAAACCAATCATTGATGATACCCAAATCATACTGCATAGCTTGCATGTGGTCATACTCCATAAGTAAAGTCAACTTTCCTTACAGTCACTGTTTGGACAGCGGGATTTCTTCACTAACAGGATCCACATTCAACAAGATCCACAAAGTTTCAGATAACCAAGTCATGACTAACAGGGAACAGCGTCCACACCAGTAAGGTCCAGACTAACAGGGTCCACACTCATAAGGTACAGACTAACAGGGTCCACACCAGTAAGGTACAGACTAACAGGGTCCACACCAGTAAGGTACAGACTAACAGGGTCCACACCAGTAAGGTACAGACTAACAGGGTCCACACCAGTAAGGTCCAGACTAACAGGGTCCACACCAGTAAGGTCCAGACTAACAGGGTCCAGACCAGTAAGGTACAGACTAACAGGGTCCACACTCATAAAGTACAGACAAACAGGGTCCACACTCATAAGGTTCAGACTAACAGGGTCCACACCAGTAAAGTTCAGACTAACAGGGTCCACACCAGTAAGGTACAGACTAACAGGGTCCACACTCACTAAGGTTCAGACTAACAGGGTCCACACTCATAAGGTTCAGACTAACAGGGTCCACACTCATAAGGTACAGACTAACAGGGTCCACACCAGTAAAGTTCAGACTAACAGGGTCCACACCAGTAAGGTTCAGACTAACAGGGTCCACACTCATAAGGTTCAGACTAACAGGGTCCACACTCATAAGGTACAGACTAACAGGGTCCACACTCATAAGGTACAGACTAACAGGGTCCACACCAGTAAAGTTCAGACTAACAGGGTCCACACTCATAAGGTACAGACTAACAGGGTCCACACTCATAAGGTTCAGACTAACAGGGTCCACACTCATAAGGTACAGACTAACAGGGTCCACACCAGTAAGGTACAGACTAACAGGGACCACACCAGTAAGGTACAGACTAACAGGGACCACACCAGTAAGGTCCAGACTAACAGGGTCCACACTCATAAGGTACAGACTAACAGGGTCCACACTCATAAGGTACAGACTAACAGGGTCCACACTCATAAGGTACAGACTAACAGGGTCCACACTCATAAGGTTCAGACTAACAGGGTCCACACCAGTAAGGTTCAGACTAACAGGGTCCACACCAGTAAGGTTCAGACTAACAGGGTCCACACTCATAAGGTTCAGACTAACAGGGTCCACACTCATAAGGTACAGACTAACAGGGTCGACACTCATAAGGTTCAGATTAACAGGGTCCACACCAGTAATGTACAGACTAACAGGGTCCACACTCATAAGGTACAGACTAACAGGGTCCAGACCAGTAAGGTACAGACTAACAGGGTCCACACTCATAAGGTGAAGACTAACAGGGTCCACACTCATAAAGTACCGACTAACAGGGTCCACACTCATAAGGTTCAGACTAACAGGGTCCACACCAGTAAAGTTCAGACTAACAGGGTCGAAACCAGTAAGGTACAGACTAACTGGGTCCACACTCATAAGCTACAGATTAACAGGGTCCACACTCATAAGGTTCTGACTAACAGGGTCCACACTCATAAGGTACAGACTAACAGGGTCCACACCAGTAATGTACAGACTAACAGGGTCCACACTCATAAGGTACAGACTAACAGGGTCCACACTCATAAGGTACAGACTAACAGGGTCCACACTCATAAGGTACAGACTAACAGGGTCCACACTCATAAGGTTCAGACTAACAGGGTCCACACTCATAAGGTTCAGACTAACAGGGTCCACACTCATAAGGTTCAGATTAACAGGGTCCACACCAGTAAGGTACAGACTAACAGGGTCCACACCAGTAAGGTACAGACTAACAGGGTCCACACCAGTAATGTACAGACTAACAGGGTCCACACCAGTAAGGTACAGACTAACAGGGTCCACACTCATAAGGTACAGACTAACAGGGTCCACACTCATAAGGTACAGACTAACAGGGTCCACACTCATAAGGTTCAGACTAACAGGGTCCACACTCATAAGGTTCAGGGGTCCACACTCATAAGGTTCAGACTAACAGGGTCCACACTCATAAGGTCAGACTAACAGGGTCCATACTCATAAGGTTCAGACTAACAGGGTCCACACTCATACAGACTAACAGGGTCCATACAGACTAACAGGGTCCACACTCATAAGGTTCAGACTAACAGGGTCCACACTCATAAGGTTCAGACTAACAGGGTCCACACTCATAAGGTTCAGACTAACAGGGTCCACACTCATAAGGTACAGACTAACAGGGTCCACACCAGTAATGTACAGACTAACAGGGTCCACACTCATAAGGTACAGACTAACAGGGTCCACACTCATAAGGTACAGACTAACAGGGTCCACACTCATAAGGTACAGACTAACAGGGTCCACACTCATAAGGTACAGACTAACAGGGTCCACACTCATAAGGTTCAGACTAACAGGGTCCACACTCATAAGGTTCAGACTAACAGGGTCCACACTCATAAGGTTCAGACTAACAGGGTCCACACTCATAAGGTACAGACTAACAGGGTCCACACTCATAAGGTTCAGACTAACAGGGTCCACACTCATAAGGTTCAGACTAAACAGGGTCCACACTCATAAGGTTCAGACTAACAGGGTCCACACTCATAAGGTTCAGACTAACAGGGTCCACAACCATAAGGTCCAGACTAACAGGGACCACACCAGTAAGGTTCAGACTAACAGGGTCCACACTCATAACGTTCAGACTAACAGGGTCGACACTCATAAGGTCCAGACTAACAGGGACCACACCAGTAAGGTTCAGACTAACAGGGTCCACACTCATAAGGTTCAGACTAACAGGGTCGACACTCATAAGGTCCAGACTAACAGGGACCACACCAGTAAGGTTCAGACTAACAGGGTCCACACTCATAAGGTTCAGACTAACAGGGTCGACACTCATAAGGTACAGACTAACAGGGTGCAGACCAGTAAGGTACAGACTAACAGGGTCCAGACCAGTAAGGTACAGACTAACAGGGTCGACACTCATAAGGTTCAGACTAACAGGGTTGACACTCATAAGGTACAGACTAACAGGGTCCACACCAGTAATTATATAAGGTCCAGATTAACAGGGAACAGTGTCCAAATTAACAAGATAATTACTAGAAATGTTTACACTAACAGGATCCACATTAACAAGGGTTGACACTAACAGGGTCACAGTGTAGCACTTATTCCAAGATAAAGTTTCACAATCACTTTTGATGGTGGCTTTAATACAGTTTTATGAGATACAACGATCTCAGCACCTTCCGGTTAACTCCCAAGCTCATCCTGTTCCATGGAGAAATTAACTTAATCCTTTTAAGCATGAAATTTCTGGATAAGATGCGCTATGTAAGTCTACTATTTTTAAAAAATCAATAATTATTTAGTAATTTATCAGTAAAGAACACATTCCTAGTGTTAGCCCTATGTCAGACTAAAATAGTTTGGAAGGAAATGGTATGTTTTCGATAAAGGCAGATAAGATATTGGCTCAAAGGTCATTACATGACTTGTGTTCCTATTCTGGTTTCTGTGTATTTTGCTGAGCATTTGATTGTGTTTGTGTCAGGAAGAGTGTATTTGTTCTGTCAAAGACCTGTTTGTTCTAGCCAAAACCTGTATAACTTTGTTTCCTTTTCATAAAATCTATTTCCTTTTGAAGCATTTATGGTATCAATATTAGGCTGTTTCCTCAGACTTTGTCTGGCATTTCTCAGACAGAATGACAAGTCAGATTACCTCTGGGGTTGTAAAATAAACATTGTTTCAGAGAATATGAAAGAAAATTGCAAATGTATATTTCCTTGTCAGACTTATTGTCTGGCTTTGATATTGGTACATTAAAACTAATGTAGCATGTAAATATATGGGATCAGAAGGTCAGGAGGAAGAACTTAGACCTGCTTTAAGGTGAAGTAGAAGTGATGAAGAACTAGTGATGAGAGATAATGTGCCTGTTGGTATCAGCCACAGAGTTGATTGTGTAGGATTTTAGTATTTGAGAAGCAAGTATCTGTCAAATGACTCAATAATGCTAGCAGTGTTGGTGGCACAATGGGTAGTCTGCTCTCTCACAGAAGACTTACTGGGGGGCAGTTCCCCAAATGGCTGTGATGATCTTATTGACATCGAAATATCCCACTCAGGGTTATGCAGAGGTTAGATGAGTTAGTAGTTGCAGACACCTCACCTCTCAGTGGTTACAGTTTCCACAAACACAATCCACATTTTGAACTTTGGTCCTCGGAAAATCTCCATTCTTCAAAGTTGCCACACAGCTGCTCATGCATTAAGCATTGATGACCCTGTTATACTTCCTTGCTGGCAAGCTGGACCTGTGCGAGTGATAATACTGTAATCTGTTGCTATATTTGTTGGATTGGGTGGCTTCTGATTAAGTCAAAATGCTCCTGTGGGGATACTGGGTCCGACAGGTCCTTGTGAAGAGCTAATGATGATCGGTTGAACAAAATGTCTGACATGACAGATCATGTGTCATTGTAGCCCAAGGGCATGGTTTGCTGCTCATGTTGTCAAAGAATGGTGTGCCGGACTCGGCTTCAACATCCACTCACATAATAATGTTTCTATCAATCATATATCCTAGCTGCTTGTCAAGCTTGTATCCTTCTGGCTTCACTCATTTGTGCATCCTAGCAGCTTCAGTCAAGTATA
The DNA here is from genome assembly GCF_003918875.1 of Haliotis rubra. Classification (NCBI taxonomy): domain Eukaryota; kingdom Metazoa; phylum Mollusca; class Gastropoda; order Lepetellida; family Haliotidae; genus Haliotis; species Haliotis rubra. The sequence continues at coordinate 1,675,926 of NW_025767501.1, forward strand.
ACCTAGAAGCTTCACTCAGTCATGTATCCTTAAAGCTTCAGTGAATCATGTATCCTAGAAGACTCAGTCAGTCATGTATCCTAGCAGCTTCAGTCAATCATGTGTTTTAGCAGCTTCAGTCAATCATGTATCCTAGCAGCTTCAGTCAATCATGTGTTTTAGCAGCTTCAGTCAATCATGTATCCTAGCACCTTCAGTCGATCATGTATTTTAGCACATTCAGTCAATCATGTAGCCTAGCAGCTTCAGTCAATCATGTATCCTAGCACCTTCAGTCAATCATGTATTTTAGCAGCTTCAGTCAATCGTATCCCAGCAGCTTCAGTCAATCATGTATTTTAGCAGCTTCAATCAATCATGTATTTTAGCAGCCTCAGTCAATCATGTATGCGAGCAGCCTCAATCAATCAGGTACCTAGCAGTCTCATTTAATCATGTAACGAGCAGTTTCATTTAATCATGGTGACCAGTAGCTTAGGTCATTTATATATCCAAGCAACTTAGGCCAGTCATTAACCGAGCAGCTTCAGTCAGTCATGTGTCCAAGCCGTCCCACTCAATCCTGTATTCTAGCAGCTTTAGCCAGTCATGTGTTTTAGCAGCTTCTGTCAATGATGTGTCAAAGCCGTCATGTATCCTAACACCTTCAGTCAGTCATGTATCCCAGGGGCGGATACAGCTTTTCGAGAAAGGGGGGGTGCACACTATTGAGAAAAGGGAGGGTGCACACTTCATTTTCACCCGAGTTTCAATGGTCATTTAATAAACTTTCTGGAGAAAAGGGGGGGTGCGCACCTCTGGATCCGCCTATGTATCCTGGCAGGTTCTGTCAGTCATCGGTTCCCAATTGCGCAGATAGATGCTCATGCTGTTGATCACTGGATTGTCTGGTCCAGACTCGATTATTTACAGACCGCCACCATATAGCTTGAATATTGCTGAGTGCAGCGTACAACTAAACTCACTCACTCACTCTGTCAGTCATGTGTCTGAGTATCTTCAGTCAGCCATGTGTCCAAGCCGCTTTACTCAGTCATGACTTCTAACAACTCCTAAGTGTCTTGAAGGCTCTCCAGTTGGAGAAAGTTACTTTAATCACACAACAATAGGAAAACTTTGGGTTTGTAATATGCAGCATGTTGAAGAAACAAAGGTTTATATATTGACCATTGCAAGTATAAATTCCAATTTGTTGTTAATATCCTTATAATATCATTGTCCACCCTTCAAGGGTAACAGTGTTTCTGCAGGCATGTACATGTTGCCAACAGTCTGTTTGACTCATTACAAGGGTTAGTTCTTGCTGCCAGGCACAGTGAATCTTTCAGGTTATTGTTATCTTTCACTACAGTCCTGATGGTTTCTCAGGAGCCTGCATCCTTAAATTGTTGGCGTTTATTTGATGTCATATGTGTCAATCATTGCTTATGTCTGGCTCTCACTTTGATGTGGCATTGATTTCAAGGCTGACACAGTCCCTGGGCTGTTACTTGATGTGAGATTGACTTCAATCAGAAACTATTGTATGGCCCCATGTGTCCTTTCATTAGATCATATTAGTGGATGGCGAAGGTGTCAAAATTTCCGGACCTACAGACATTGTAGAGACTATTGGCCACCAAGGATCCTGAAGACGAGCTAGAAATGAGATTCTCTACTCATGAGATCAAATTTTGAACTACTGAATATTGGGGAGGAAAATTGGTTTCTAATGGCAGTATTTGTCGCCAGCTTGGTCAAATGTACCTTAACTGTTCACTGATGGGATGCACTGGGATGGAAAGCTTGTGTTAATATTATTGGAGGAACATGTTTAGGACAGTTGGAAAATATTGTGTAGGTGTTTCTCAAGGTAAGTAGAATTTACACTTGGTAATTTCAATGTCAGCAGCATCTGCTTATTTACATTTGCTATTTGTTATTTTTGTAGGAAGAGGAATTAAGTTCTGTTATTTTTCAATTTACTGTTTATGATAATATCACATATTTGTGGATTCCCACGGTAAGCTTAAAATGGGGCCTTAAAGCATAAGAAAGTTTTATGTATGAAGTCCATTCCTGGCCTTAGATAACTGGACTATCGTGATCATGGGTCAAAGTGTTTCTGCATCGAGGTGTGTCATAGGAGACAATATAAATGATAATTTGGTTGTCAGAATGTTGATCTGCCTTGAAGGTATGCTATCATACCACAGGTGGATGTATATTACTCGTCATTGGAGTATTTGCAGGCCACAGTGATTTTGATGGAATATTGCCTATATTGTGAAAACACAACACTGATTAAGTCTTCTTAAGAAGACACAGCAAATTCTCTACTTCTGTCATTACCTATATTTTAGAATGTTTTCTTATTGTTTTGGGTCGCAATGTCTTCTGCAGAGTTGAGTCCCTTAGGCATATCTGGAACCGCTGAGCTGGGTTTGATACCCATATTTGTCTCCGTGAGGGTCTGTGATACATCAGCACCATGGCACCAGTGTTTTAACTAAGGGATAATTGTATAGCACCTTTTATCTTTCTTCCCACGTTAACCCGAGACACACTCTTTTTGTTTCATCTTTGTATATATATATATTGCTGCATTATTACTAAAAGCAGGATAAATTAAACATTAACTGCCTCCCTTGCTAATAAAATAGTGTGTCTTGCAAGAGCCCTGTGTGATAATATCGATGGCAAGTAATTAAGTGACAGGAGCTAAAGAACACATCTACAGGGATTATGCATGCTTTATGTAAGGTATGCCGTCAATGTTCCTGAATAAGTGATAAGCATTGAGATGCTAGTCCTGACCTCTGTGGCAATACATCTACTCCAAATTTCCATACCTCTCCAAGATATTTCCCCTGGGTGATTAAGCCATACTGAAAATATATATGCATAATTATCAATTGACTTGAGTGTTAAAACAACACCTTGTTTATTGTAGCAATGATAGATGAAGCATGATTGGATTGTACGGTCAGCAAATGGTGAGATCATCGGGATATGTTATAAAAGGCCTGTGCTGAAAGGAGATTCCACTCTGAAAATACTCTTGATGCACAAGACAGACTATTCTGCAAGTGACATTGTTGACAACCAGAGCCATGTTCAGTATTTTTAAAGATGCACTGAATGGATGTTGTGTGTTATCTATTGTCTGTCAACATCTTTGGTGAAACTACAAGGCACATGAGGCTTGTTTCAGAAGAGCCTCACATAGATGGAGTTCTCTTGATCAGGCTTTGTCACACTTCCAGCTGTTTCCAAACATGAAGAAAGCTCTAGCTGGAATCCATTTTGACTCAAATGATTACTATGAAGAGTCGTTTGGACTGGTAAGAGGAGGATGTTTTCCAAACTGGAACAAAAATCCTCCAACATCATTGGCAAAAGCTTATCAATGTGGAAGTGATTTTGTTTAAAAATTAATCATTTTAATTTTTTTGACTCGAGTCTTTCAGTGCAAGCCTTAGAACTTCATAGATTGTAATTAATTTGTTATGAATGACCCCAACTTGTCTTCCAGAGCTATAATTTGATCACAGATTTTCTCATGTGATTTTTAGCATACACACTCTAGTTGCTGTATATCAAATTATTTATTTTGACTAGTACTGAACTATTCCTGCATATTTCATGAGGAAGCAGGTGATATGAGATAATTATAACGTAAACATTCCCTCTGGATTATGGTAGCCTTATTACTGTGGATACACAGATTACATACAGAAAATCAAAAGAAATTTTAACACTAAGTCATAGCTATTCCTAGTGGTATACCTAATCTACCCCTGAGTTATCTCCCTTGATCCCGACGTCATTGTATTGTTCTCCTAGAACCCTTCATAATGTTTCTGTATGGTCCACATGTATGACGTGCAGAGAATCTGAGATTTATTTTTCAATCAAGTCTTCATTTCTTCACAAATAGGTCAGTCACATAGCATTCCATATTAACGTTCAATCGCATTACTATTTGATATTGTATTTATGTATATTTTCTTGTTTTTGGACTTTGAAAATTTCCCGCCCTTTTTGACTAGAACGAATATGGCGCATAACATACGTCTCCTATGCCAGAAGTTTATGGCGGACGTCGATCCCCACTCTCTATGTGTCTCATTCTTCAAGGATTGCCGTGCTTTTATCAGATAGAAGTCTATTATGTCAGATGAGAGTTGGCTTATTATTGAGAAATTTCGTTCTATGGCTAGGAAGCGTAAGTATCTTCATCTTCTGAATTCTCGGGAACTAAGAAAGCCAACACGGGATCGCCTTCATAAATCTGAGCCTAAATCCAGATCTAGGTCAAAATCTAATCATCCACCCACATGGATATATCTGCAAATTTCGGATTTACTAGCTGGTTTCAAGTCCGATATTCAGGCTGCTATTGATAAGTCCGTATGGGACATGGAGTTCAGAAATGAGGTGAATTTAGCCGGCTATTGAAGCAATTGAGGAAACATATTTACCCGGCAAGACGGCAGATAGCCGCAATGACTTGGTGGTCGATGGCACGAGCCGGGGACCAAAGTCATTTCCTGATGGAAACCAGGGGTGCTATGACCGGGAAAGCCGGTTACCATGCCCTGGCGTACGCAGGAGGCCGGTCCCCTTCAGGGGGAGAAGAAGCCAAGGGCTTCAGGCGACGGGAACGGAGTTGGTCTAGCCGGCTCCGGGTCCGGGGTGACCGTGGCTCAGGCTACACACTCCGCGATCTTGGTTCCCGAGAACCAGCCATCAGTGGCGGTTCCCTCTCACTCACAGCCTGCTATCTTTTTCCATGCTGGGACTAGGCAGCATGACTTTCACGGGCTTGATACCGTGCCGGTGCACGGGATCCCGTCCCAGATTGAGCCATGATACCGGATAGGCGGCTATTGACAACGGCTTTTCAGCCCAGCAACCCCACAGCCACGGGCCTAGCGGTTTGATCAGAGAATACGGCCACAGAACTGCAGGCGTATACTGACGTGGATAATCCGTCCTTGGTGTCTGACTTGGCCGATCTGGTCGCTTCATCGGTATATCCCTTCTTACAACCGGAGTTCACTATGTGAGAGTGTTTGTTGACAGTACTAACTATGGATGTTTTTGGAAGAGGATTTCTCGCCGGGTTGGATTTTTATGGAGAAGTTGGAACTATTATATGATCTTTATCCCAATATCCTTCCACCTCCGTTTGAGGATCAGGGAGTTGGGTTGCTGATTACTGCCAGAAGGGATACCCAAGCTGTCCTTGTGGCATTCTTCATTACTTAAGAAACCATTGGAGTATTATAACTTAGGCCTCTCCAAGGCCACGACGTGGGATAACCTGCCCAGGTCTACACCATTCACGATAGATTTATTCCAGCCAGTCTACCTAACTTGGATAAGGATTTTGCTCTCTTACAAGAAGTTAACGGCTTCCGGGAGCAAACACTTCCGTGTACAATAGCGATTCAAGGAGTTAGATATGGCTGCTCGGACATCCATTGGTATGTTATCCTATTCCTTCTGGCTTGCCGCGGGTCTACGGGCTTTGCTCCTCCAGTTTTCTAAGTTTACTCCGGGTTATAAAGGACACAGCACAAGAGGGGCGTTGACACATTTTTTTCCTGGACGTGGTTTATCTATCTCTAGCGGATGCTATGGCCAATCAAGAGAATATATTACGTCGTCTCACTTCCTTTGAATGGATTCAGAGACTGGATTCATTTAGGAATTAAAATAGAGACATACTGTAAACGTATTATATTTCGCGCAGGTTTTATTTTCGCACTTTTCACGCAAAACATTTTAGCGCGAAAATTTATACACCGCGAATAAACCTGTCATTCATTCAGTCTAGCCACGCTCGCCCCTGAGTTGTTACCATAACACATCACGTTTGAAGACAGAAATTAACGGGAATCTTAAAATGACGACTGATCATACTTAACTGTCGCTGTAATGGATTTCCCAAAACATAATTAAATAATGAGCCAAATCCCATTGCCGAAGTTAGCTTAAAACAGCAATGTGTGTTGTGGTCAGCCATGGAAATTGGTCACATGACAGATGGTTTGATACAAAACAGATTACCGTGAAACGACTTGGAAAGAAATAATACAGCAGTATTTTATTTATTCATTAAGATTTTATTCACCAGTACATCATGAAGCGAATAGTCACTAACACTCAATCATCTCATTCACAACAACCCGGCTTGTTTGAAATCACAAAGAGCTTCATATACAGTATAAGTTAATTCGTCAAATCGTCAGAATTCGGAACATAAGACTGATGTGTTTTTCATCTCTTCCGGGAGAAAACGGATTACTGTGTACTAGTATATCGCACAGATAGAGATTTCCTGTGAGTAAGCAATAAACGCCGCCTGACAGGTTAAGCCACTCTGTTTGTTTTCACTGCTATTAGTGGCGGCCAAAGAGACAGCTGGCAGTTCCGGCAATTACTGATTGCGCGAATTATTGACCGCGCGATGTAGTCTAAACTGTCAATTCCGCGAAAATTGCACCACGCGAAAATAAGTACGTTTACAGTAGTCTAGAGTCTATATTCGCAGGTAGCTGGGATACTCTATAGTTTATTCACGGGTAGACGAGTATCAATCATGCATGGAGTGAGCGAGTTAAGTTTTACACATCACTGAGCAATATTCCAGCCTTATGACGGGGCCTATAATTTATCGACTTGGGATCAGACAAGCCAGTGATCAACAACATGAGTATCGATCTATTGGGATATGGTGTCATATTGGGTTAACCAAGTCAGCAACCTGACCTCACGATTTCATTAGTTACCTTTTACGACAAGCAGAAGGGACTCATAAGCCATCTCTTCCCCATTCATCACTTATAAACAGAATTTGAATTTCTCAACTTTTGGTAGATATCTACCGAATACGGGACTGGCATAAGTGAGTCAGGGAGTTGTTGATCTTTTCTCCACTCAACAATCTGTTACACTTGCTGTTGTAGGAAGCTATAGTTTTTCGTCATCTGAGCCCAGTTCTTTGCCTACTACTTTAGTTATTCATTAGTTCCATTGAAATCTGCCTACGGACATGGATTCAAATCAACCTGGTACAGGTGTTTTAAGTACTCTGTATCACATACACGAGTCAAAACGGCATAGCACCAGAATAGCTAGGTGAACTGCTAATTCCCTTCAACCAGACAACTGCGATCTGTATGCAATTCTTATTAAATACTTTTTTATATAGACTGCCATGGCTTCTTTTGGGAAGCGTTTTTTCACTGGTAGTGCGCCATTTCAGTAGAATGATCTGCCCATCGCTATAATACTGCATCCATGGTTGATTTCATTCTTTCACTGCACTATTAATTCAAACATTTCTTAATAATACGTGTTTGAGCATTCACTTTGTGGTTGGATTTTGCGATAATTTTCAGTATTATCATCATTATTATTATTACTGAATTAGGATCACCACGGCTATTTCGAGACTAGCTATGGTTTAAATTAATCTGCTGCTTCACGAGGCGGGGGCAGTTCAGGTAGTCAGGACAGGTGTAGGAACCTGATAACGGACGGCATGTGCGATATACCGTTTGGTTGGAAACCAGACCGATATCCAGTTCACTATATACAGGCAGCTGGTGACTTTATTCAATTGTCTCTATCTACCCAGCAGGGTAAATGGGTACCCGGTGGGATAAGTCATGTGACTATTCAAATTTCTAGCGCCTCTTGGCATCATGACTAATAAATGGTTATATGTCAACATTGTGAGCATGTGCATTGTACATGGGAAGGACGTGTTATAAAATTTCATCTATTATGGTTAACAAGCGCCTATTATCCTTCTACTTTCTTACAGATCTTGGGCAGTGTATTCTGTCGTCAGTATAATATTTTAATCACTCCCATGTTCTTTAAAAACATCTGTCATTTGGTCGACCTACTTTCTGCCATGCGTCACGACCGTGTTTAAGCTAATATAAAACGATTTATTTCATTGGTAGGTAAATAGGATTTACTGGGGATTGAATGAAGCTGATTGGCCGATTGCTAATACATTCAAAATGGACGGTGTAAACATCGTGTTGTTATTTTGTCATGCGTTACAGAGGGAATTAAGTTTTATCACATGTTTTTTCAACAGCAAATTAAAAAAAGTGATTCTCTCATTTGACCAAGGTAGGTTCTTTGGAGAGGCACTGTAAGAAGTTTAGACACTGTGTGGGAAATTATTTCGTGTTTTCGCAAGTCTGCGTTCACTGCATAACGTGGCAGGATTAATCATTTCCAATATTCATTTTATTGTCAAACTAAGACTTGCTTACATGGCTAGGGATAGCAATAGACAATCCCATGTCATCCGTGATAGGATGGGTCTTTCCCCGCCAGTGCTTCAATATTTGATAGGGATTTATCACACCTGCTCTCGTAATTATCAAAACTTTGACATTCACAATTTATGAAACCATCTCATGGCATGGGATGATAGTTTTTCGTTTTTCCACCGTTCAAATTCTTTTGGGAAAAGATTCTTGCAGAAGATTCAACATCACAGTTGTATTGTATACCCAGTTGTTCCAGGATGGCCTACAGCTGTTGTCAGACAGTTTTCTATGTCTAATGCTATGGCACAATCTGTTTAGTCAACTCAGATCCGATAAGTTCCATGAGGCTGTCTTGTATGATGCTAATTAGAGACGAGTTATCCAGTGTAGAGGAGAGCAAGGAGTCTTGGACTCCCCTAGCACCATACAGGGACTCTCAGTGTGATCCGATTCTTTTCTTCACAAGATTATCAGTTCATTCCAGATTAAGGACATATTTTCTCCTACATATTTTTCTTAAGTGGGTTTTTATCTTGGTAATACAGTCTCTCCAAGAGTCACCATATCAACCAATGCAGGACACTTCTGTCAAGTTCCTATCATTTAAGATGGCAATCCTCCTAGGTTTTTTTGCTACAGCATCCAGAGTATTCGATTTACGTACTATAGATTTTATATCCATTAATTCTACGGAAGGTTATAATCAGATGATAGATATGATAGGACTAGACTTTTGTGCCCAATCTGAGCGTTGCGTTGGTAGATGCAGCTTACATTGACATTTAGACACAATCGTTGCCGACTGTTGATTCAGAGATATCTAAGAATACTATCTCCTCCTGGTTCAAGAAAACCATATCTTATGCATATTGTGATCAGGATCAAGACTCTTTTAATCTCCCCATGTTATCAGAGCCTTGGCTTCATCTTTGGTGGCTTGGTCGTCAGTTCCGTTGGAACAAGTAGTTGCCAGTCGCCAATGGAAATCATCTAACATTTTTATCCATTTTTATCTTAGAGACATTGCCTCCTCTATTGAGGGTCTCCACTCACTGGGTCCTTTAGTGGCAGCACAGCTCCTTGCCTCTGCCTGATTGGCCCTGGAAAGGGTGTGTGTGTGTGTTACACCTAAACCTAGGATTACAGCATTGGATCAGACACAACCTACAGCAAGCCGGAGATACCACGGTAGGAATCATTGTATTCATTGGTATCTCCTAACCGAGCACATTATGGGCCGAGTCTCTCACTTCCCAGCTATGGTTGATAGCAATGGGTTGGGACATTTTAATTTTTTTTCAGGTTGAGAGACCTTCAGTACTATATATATATTAGTTGTATTTGATACTGGAAGTGATGTCATCAATCGGAAGTGACATCATCAACCAGAAGTGACGTTATATTTCTGGAAGCGATGTCAAATATCACCCGAAGTGATGTCATAGGACCGGAAGTGATGTCACAGAACCGGAAGTGACGTCATATAATGGAATCTGAAGGTTATTAGTCTAATATCCTTAGGGATTGCTTCAAGGATCCGGAAGTGCCGTCATAGTTACCGGAAGTGACGACATGAAACAGGAAGTGCCGTCATAGTTACCGGAAGTGACGACATGAAACAGGAAGTGACGTCATAGTTACCCGGAAGTGACATCATAATTTTAAGGAATATTAGGTTAATGACATATTTCGGGGTTCGGATAGAATCATGATACATTTATAGGAATCTATCGTAATCCGGATTTATGGCATCAGGGTTTATATAATCCCTACTATTACGGATTAGGATTATCATGATATCTATTATATCAACCATAACTGTGGGAAGTTAGAAGACTCACCATCTCTGGGAATGTATTCCCTCACTGCTACTGACCAATCTAGAGATAATTATATTTATCTCTGACTAAGTCATAGTTATTCTTAGGAGGTTAAGTAATCAACTCTCAGCTGGTTGTATAGAGGGTAGTATCTTCCAAGGGTAACCCTCCTTCCTTATTTGGGATTCAGGCTACCATAATCCAGAGGGAATGTTTACATTATAATTAGGAACAATTACATGTATTGTTAGTAATTGTTAGTAAACTTACCTCTGGATTATGGGGAGTAGTTCCCACCCTGTGTCTTCCCCACGAAATTATCCTTAGAAGATGTCATAGATGTGTTGTTTTTTAGAAAAATTATGAAGGGTTCTAAGAGAACAATACAGTGACGTCGGGATCAAGGGAGATAACTCAGGGGTAGCTTAGGTATACCACTAGGAATAGCTATGACTTAGTGTTAAAATTTCTTTTGATTTTCTGTATGTAATCTGTGTATCCACAGTAATAACGCTACCATAATCCAGAGGTAAGTTTACTAACAATTACTAACAATACATGTAATTGTTCCTATTTTGATCATTCAATGACCTTTAACCTCTGCATTCAGAATTTATTATGTAAAATCATTTTTGAGATTTACTCTGAAAACTCAAGGCCATTGAAACTGAAACTTGGAATGTGATTTCCCAGCTATGGTGCTCATGGAATTCCTGTGCCAGAGTTATTTTTTCAAAATTAAGGTGAGCTTCTGAACCTGGCGTCTCTCTCTTTTACCGTATGATAGTGACTTGATCAGAAATTTGATTAAGGATTGTCATGCTTCATTTTGTTATATGCAATTAGTGAACTTTTGCAAGTCATAAAATGTCATTATGTGAATCATGTTATTGAGTAATTTATTACGATATTGCTTTGAAATTCAAAATTAAGGACAAAAGTCCTTTCAAATTTAGCTTGAAACCAGAATCCAAGTTGTCATAGCAACTGTTTTGAAAAAATGTCAGTTTAAAGTCAAAACAGACAGCTAAATATTTTCTTAAGATGAAAAAAGTCAAACTTTGGTATCTCATGCCACTCCACTCTTAAGTAACGAACAGGATATTTCTCGATCAATTTCAATCAGTTTAAGAACAAGCAGTTCATCATGTATCCATCTGCTACAGAGGAAGATGTCCGTTGTGGAAGGCAGAACATTTCATTTGGTGCTTGTCATTCAACTGCCTTGTAAGCCAACACCTCTATTGATTTTCTGTTTATTCCAGTGTTAGAATGGTTAGGTTGGCCTACCAGACAGAAGGTACGGTGGGTATTTAGAAGTAGAGTTTTATGGTCGTTAGTCACAGCATCTTTTACTTGGCTGTTAGCATACTCTCCCACGGACAGCTGTTGAAGGGGGGGATAATGGGAACAACACTGTGAGGGTGGCAACAACACTGTATGGTTGGGACAATACTGGGAGGGTGGGGATGTTACAAGGAGAACAGGGACAATACTGGGAGAGTTGGGACAAAACTGGGAGAGTTGGGACAATATTCAGAGGGTGGGGGTGTTACTGGGACAGTGGGGACGTTACTGGGAGAGCTGTGCCATTATGGGGAGGGTGGGGAATTTATAGCGAGAGTTGGAACAATATCGGGAGATTGGGGAACAGTTGGATGACCCTGGAGGGGTGGGGACAATATTGGAAGATTGGGGAACAGTTGGATGACCCTAGAGGGGTGGGGGCAATATTGGGAAATTAGGGAACAGTTGGATGACCCTGGAGGGGTGGGGACAATATTGGGAGATTGGGGAACAGTTGGATGACCCTGGAGGGGTGGGGACAATATTGGGAGATTGGGGAACATTTGGATGACCCTGGAGGGGTGGGGACAATATTGGGAGATTGGGGAACAGTTGGATGACCCTGGAGGGGTGGGGACAATATTGGGAGATTGGGAAACAGTTGGATGACCCTGGAGGGCCGGGGACAATATTGGGAGATTGGGGAACAGTTGGATGACCCTTGAGGGGTGGGGACAATATTGGGAGATTGGGGAACAGTTGGATGACCCTGGAGGAGTGGGGACAGGATTGGGAGATTGGGGAACAGTTGGATGACCCTGGAGGGGTGGGGACAATATTGGGAGATTGGGGAACAGTTGGATGACCCTGGAGGGGTGGGGACAAGTGGGAGGAGTGGGATTGCTGCCAACTGGGTTGCTGTTTATTGAAGATCAATGACTTCAAATTTGAAGTGGATGGATTAAGTAACAACTGTATTTCATTAATGTACAATTGCCTTCTGTGAAGCATGCCTCTTCTGAATTCCAGTTTCATGTTTACATTGATGTAATTAGTAAGGACTGACATCTTGCCCATGCCTCGTACTGGTAGCCAAATATATTAGGTGTAATATTCAACTGAAGGAATTGTTATATTTTGTGAGTAGGCCACAGGCAGTTTGACAGTGTTACAAATATAGCAGGTTGCTGAGTGCACTTACAAGATACCCATGAAACAAACCACATGATAATTGGTATTTTTCATTCATAAAAAGGAACTTTGCAAGTCTGTTATTACGAAGCTGCTGAAGACAACTGTCCACATAAAATGAAGCATAACGTAATGTTTGGATTCCTTTAAACGTGTAGTGCAGAAGAGTCATTTTTCAGATGACAGCATAAATCTTTCTTTCAACCCTTGGTCCAAACACCCATCACTCCAAACATCCAAGAGTAATCTTCTGACTGTAGCTCCAAGCATGCACCCATCCACCCACCTGTCAGTCTGCTTCCCCTGCCTCCCCACTCATCTGTCTCTAACCCTGGCTGTAAGCATCCACTCATTCACTATGACTGATGCTCGAAGCATAAGTCCATCCACCCAGAATGTTGCTCCAGCTATCCAACCTGTCCTTGTAAGGGAATGATCTATCTATTTACAGTTCAAGCTGTTCGGAGTACATAGACCAATTACTCTGTGGAGATTTATATCCAAATGTCAGGTCTCTTGATGGCAGCTGCATTGTATTGTATTACAAGAGATTCTGTACTTGGGTCTAATAAACTTGGAGTCAATGATGATAATCATCTTGCAATTTGATAATGCCCACCATGGTGACGAGAGAGGAGAGGGTTGTGAAGTAAACTCCCTCTAGATGCATCAGATTTATTATGTTTGAAATTCATCTGAGACCATGCAAGTGCAAAGCTGAAGCAAGCCATCTCCCTATTGATTAACATGGGCTGTACAGACATGATCCTGTACAGAAAGCGAACGTGTCTGTTTAAAACAATGTTAAATTTAACCACGACTGGGTACATTTCTTTTTCATTTCAGCACAGTTAGATTAACCAAATGGCTTCATTTTGGAGAATTTTCAGTTTAATCAAGTTACACTTTCAAGCTTGGCATGCGATTTGCCAAAATTCCAAATCCATAAGGGAGCTGTATTGATTTTTTCATTTTCTTGAATTTCATTGATGTCTCTTAGGGAATGAAATTTGAAAAATTCATGCTGTGAAGAACTTTCCACTGAGACCTTGATGTTTGTAGATGCAGGACCAATCCCAAATTACAAAAAGCTCTCGGTTATTTTCCTCAGGAGATAATTACTTGTAGACAGGATTTTTTCTTGGCAAACTTTCTTCCGCACTTTCCTCATAGCTGATGGAAGGAAGGACAGTCATTAGCTAATTAGATGATTCCCTGCAAGTCTTGAGTAAGCTTGAGCAGACAATGTCCGCATTAGATAGAAAGTTAGTCATTTTCAGGTTTATCTAGTCAGCTAGTTTTTGCCGATGGCTGCCCCTCATGAGATGGCGCTAACGCCCATGAGTTGTTTCCCGTATGCATGATGTGATCAGGAGATCCCAGCAGTATGTGAGAGAAGAGTTGTGTGACAGAGAACACATTTTATTACATCAAGTCTCATCAGGGAATACACCTGCAAGGAATTTTGAATTTTGAATGAGTTGATGTCAATTCTGAAAAATTGGTGTCAACACCTCTGAAACAGCAGTAACAGACAATGCAGATATACTGAGAGTTTCAAGTGTGGAAAAGTGGTGGGTGGGGAAAAGAATGAAATCTGGTCTAAATTACATTTTCACATAAGGATACAATGATGGATGTTTGGCTAGTATGTATGAGAAGGAACATGAGTGGCCCAGTAATCAGGGGATTCCAATTCAAATAGCAGGCTTGCAAGCTGGGTTTTGTTTTTATGTTTAATTCTTCTGATCATGTGTCCTGAGTTTGTGCTACTTGGTACATGTCTGAGACCAGCTTGACATCATCCTTTCCTTCCACATCAAACTGTCATGATCTGTATTACAGAACAACCTGCTGCTATATACAGGGACATTGATCCCAGGGAAGAATGATGTTTGTGAGGAGGGAAGAGTGATGCATGTGAGAGTGATGTTTGTAAGGAGGGAAGAGTGATGCATCTAAGAGTAATGATGCATGTAAGAGTGATGTTTGTGAGGAGGGAAGAGCAATGCATGTAAGAGTGATGTCTGTGAGGAGGGAAGAGTGATGCATCTAAGAGTGATGTTTGTGAGGAGGGAAGAGTGATGCATCTAAGGGTAATGTTTGTGAGGAGGGAAGAGTGATGCATCTAAGAGTAATGTTTGTGAGGAGGGAAGAGTGATGCATGTAAGAGTGATGTTTGTGAGGAGGGAAGAGCAATGCATCTAAGAGTAATGTTTGTGAGGAGGGAAGAGCGATGCATGTAAGAGTGATGTTTGTGAGGAGGGAAGAGTGATGCATCTAAGGGTAATGTTTGTGAGGAGGGAAGAGTTATGCATCTAAGAGTAATGTTTGTGAGGAGGGAAGAGTGATGTTTGTGAGGAGGGAAGAGCGATACATGTAAGAGTGATGTTTGTGAGGAGGGAAGAGTGATGCATCTAAGAGTGATGTTTGTGAGGAGGGAAGAGTGATGCATCTAAGGGTAATGTTTGTGAGGAGGGAAGAGTGATGCATCTAAGAGTAATGTTTGTGAAGAGGGAAGAGCAATGCATGTAAGAGTGATGTTTGTGAGGAAGGAAGAGTGATGCATGTAAGAGTGATGTTTGTGAGGAGGGAAGAGTGATGCATCTAAGTGTAATGTCTGTGAGGAGGGAAGAGTGATGCATTTAAGAGTGATGTTTGTGAGGAGGGAAGAGCGATGCATTTAAGAGTGATGTTTGTCAGGAGGGAAGAGTGATGTTTGTGAGGAGGGAAGAGTGATGCATCTAAGAGTAATGTGTGTAAGGAGGGAAGAGCGATGCATGTAAGAGTGATGTTTGTCAGGAGGGAAGAGTGATGTTTGTCAGGAGGGAAGAGTGATGCATGTGAGAGTAATGTCTGTGAGGAGAGAAGAGTGATGCATGTAAGAGTGATGTTTGTGAGGAGGGAAGAGCGATGCATGTAAGAGTGATGTTTGTGAGGAGGGAAGAGTGATGTTTGTGAGGAGGGAAGAGCAATGCATGTGAGAGTGATGTTTGTAAGGAGGGAAGAGTGATGCATCTAAGAGTAAAGTTTTGTAGGAGGGAAGAGCAATGCATGTAAGAGTAATGTCTGTGAGGAGAGAAGAGTGATGCATGTAAGAGTGATGTTTGTGAGGAGGGAAGAGCGATGCATGTGAGAGTGATGTTTGTGAGGAGGGAAGAGTGATGCATCTAAGAGTAATGTTTGTAAGGAGGGAAGAGCAATGCATGTAAGAGTAATGTCTGTGAGGAGAGAAGAGTGATGCATGTAAGAGTGATGTTTGTGAGGAGGGAAGAGCGATGCATTTAAGAGTGATGTGTGTGAGGAGGGAAGAGTGATGCATCTAAGGGTAATGTTTGTGAGGAGGGAAGAGCGATACATGTAAGAGTGATGTTTGTGAGGAGGGAAGAGTTATGCATGTAAGAGTGATGTTTGTGAGGAGGGAAGAGCGATGCATCTAAGAGTGATGTTTGTGAGGAGGGAAGAGTGATGCATCTGAGAATAATGTTTGTGAGGAGGGAAGAGCGATGCATGTAAGAGTGATGTTTGTGAGGAGGGAAGAGTTATGCATGTAAGAGTGATGTTTGTGAGGAGGGAAGAGTGATGCATGTGAGAGTGATGTTTGTGAGGAGGGAAGAGCAATGCATGTAAGAGTGATTTTTGTAAGGAGGGAAGAGCGATGCATGTAAGAGTGATGTTTGTGAGGAGGGAAGAGCAATGCATGTAAGAGTGATGTTTGTGAGGAGGGAAGAGCAATGCATGTAAGAGTGATGTTTGTAAGGAGGGAAGAGCGATGCATGTAAGAGTGATGTTTGTGAGGAGGGAAGAGTTATGCATGTAAGAGTGATGTTTGTGAGGAGGGAAGAGCAATGCATGTAAGAGTGATGTTTGTGAGGAGGGAAGAGCGATGCATGTAAGAGTGATGTTTGTGAGGAGGGAAGAGTTATGCATGTAAGAGTGATGTTTGTGAGGAGGGAAGAGCAACGCATGTGAGAGTGATGTTTGTGAGGAGGGAAGAGTGATGCATGTAAGAGTGATGTTTGTGAGGAGGGAAGAGTGATGCATCTAAGAGTGATGTTTGTGAGGAGGGAAGAGTGATGCATGTAAGAGTGATGTTTGTGAGGAGGGAAGAGTGATGCATCTAAGAGTGATGTCTTTGAGGAGGGAAGATTGATTCATGTAAGAGTGATGCATGTAAGAGTGATGTTTTGAAGAGTGATGACTGTAAGTAGGGAAGGATGATGTTTGTATAACGGTAAACATGGCACTTTAAAGATCTGATGACTAGGCTGTTTCAGCACCTCGGGTTATACTGCCTGTGGGGAACAATGGAAAGGATATATGGAGACTACTACAAGTGTGACTGTCAGATGCTACTTATCTTGATTTAAAATGTATGTTATTATCAAAGGCAAGTAGATATGTTTTGAAATGAGTTGGAAGAAAAATGGTATCCGACAGTCAAAGTGCAGTAAATAATCTGTTTCTTACACATCCTCAAATTGCAAATTTTAAACATCAAATTGATGTACTTTGTCCATTCTTATGATCACAGTGTCATACTCGTGCATAACACAACAGTCATTTGTGACGTCAACCAGCCTACTGCTTGCTACTCATACCTAGTGTGACATTAAACACAAAGGTTTTCATCATACCTGTGGAGTAGCAAGAAGTAGATAATAATTAAAACAACCCAAGAACATTTTCTTACACTAGGAAGCTGTAAACATTTAACGCCAACACAAGTGAGTTCAACCAAAGCACGACTAACTTATCAATAACACACAATGAGTAAAGTAGGCCTCACTATGGAGCAGCCAGTCAAGGACCTGGAACTTGATCTCACATGTATGTTTGATATGTATGAGAAAGTTGCTTTCATAACAGAACTTGATCTGTTTGGTCTTCTACTGTCGGTACTACTTACAGAGTTCCAAGGTTGATGCAGACATAGCCTGGGTGAAGTTGACCTTTATTCCTGATGCAGACAAGAAACACTCTGTCCTCTGTCTTTATTTCATTGAGGAAGTCACAGTGCTGCAACAGGTCCTTTGGTTCATTTAGGAAGTTTGTTTATCTCTAAAACACAACACAGACTCCCTTCCTGACTGTTACAGATGAGAACAGGGTGCTGTGCACCTAGATGTCTTACAGTTTGTATGTGATTCAGGAAATTGGGTAATTAATTTTGGAGGATCTTGGGCTGCTTCAGATCAGATTTAGCATTCAGGGTTTGTATTGTGTCTGAATTGACTGTTGTATCAGTGCATTCACCCTTGCTGATGACACAAGCACTTATTGTGAAGATGTACAAAACATAAAACATGATAATCCAATCAAGGACTGTCTTGTCCACACAATCATCAATCTATCTTGGGAAAGAAATGTCATAAGAGGTGCAGAGGTGCTGAGAAAAACTCGACATTGATAATGATATATTACAGCAGTCGCCACAGGGTGTAATCATGCAGTCTGCCAAACCCAGGACTCCCATCATGTGGAAGGTGTTGCCAGTGTTAATGAAAGAATTGACTTATTACTCAAGGGTTGTCTAACTGCGTTTCCCCACCAGCTGCTGACACCCACAAGTTCTGTGTCACACTGGGCGGCCTGGGAAAGGTCACTGGAGGAGGCTTGTCATCATCGGTCTTCAGTATCTTTGGCACTAGGAGAAGAGATGGATGCTTGTACTTTAGTGGGAGAGGGCTGGTAGATCGCAATGGTGAATGGTGATATCAGAATTAGGAAGTGGTCATTGAGATGTCTGAACCAGTGTTCACAAATGGTGTTTCAAAGTAATAGGACATTGGGTCCTTTAAGTGTCAGATGTCTGTCTGACCCATTGAAAATGCATAGGACCCATAGAATAAAATGAAACACACATTTCAGATTTTTCTTATAATTGGCATTGAAATTATTTACAAACATAACATTAATAAACTACAAACAAGTGTCACATGTCACATATATAACAACTTCAGTCAAAGTCATTGTGAAATATGCAGTCAGACACTGGGGCCGGCGGGTTGTAGACTTCTATCGGACTGTTGGTGAATCTGCCGGATTTGTGAGAGGGTCCGACACTATTCGTGAACACTGCTGAACTGGTCTGTGATGGAAGGTGGGTTATGCTGAACTGGTTAGTGAAGAAGGATGAGTGATATCTGAACTAGGTAGAAAAGTTATATGGGTGATGTCTGAACTGGTCAGTGAAGTTGGATGGGTGATGTTTGAACTAGGTAGAAAGTTATATGGGTGATGTCTGAACTGGTCAGTGAAGTTGGATGGGTGATGTCTGAACTGGTCAGTGAAGTTGGATGGGTGATGTCTGAACTAGGTAGAAAATCTATATGGGTGATATCTGAACTGGGCAGTGAAGTTGGATGGGTGATGTCTGAACTGGTCAGTGAAGTTGGATGGGTGATGTCTGAACTGGTCAATGAAGTTGGATGGGTGATGTCTGAACTAGGTAGAAAATCTATATGGGTGATGTCTGAACTGGTCAGTGAAGTTGGATGGGTGATGTCTGAACTGGTCAGTGAAGTTGGATGGGTAATATCTGAACTGGTCAGTGAAGTTGGATGGGTTATGTCTGAACTGGTCAGTGAAGCTGGATGGGTGATGTCTGAACTGGTCAGTGAAGTTGGATGGGTGATGTCTGAACTGGTCAGTGAAGTTGGATGGGTAATATCTGAACTGGTCAGTGAAGTTGGATGGGTAATATCTGAACTGGTCAGTGAAGTTGGATGGGTTATGTCTGAACTGGTCAGTGAAGCTGGATGGGTGATGTCTGAACTGGTCAGTGAAGTTGGATGGGTGATGTCTGAACTGGTCAGTGAAGTTGGATGGGTAATATCTGAACTGGTCAGTGAAGTTGGATGGGTGATGTCTGAACTGGTCAGTGAAGTTGGATGGGTTATGTCTGAACTGGTCAGTGAAGCTGGATGGGTGATGTCTGAACTGGTCAGTGAAGTTGGATGGGTGATGTCTGAACTGGTCAGTGAAGTTGGATGGGTAATATCTGAACTGGTCAGTGAAGTTGGATGGGTGATGTCTGAACTGGTCAGTGAAGTTGGATGGTTTATGTCTGAACTAATGTGTGATGGTGGATGAGAAGTGTCTGAACTTGTCAGTGAGTGTTAGCAGGTTTAGTCTGAACTGTTCAGTAATAGTGGAGTGAGTATTGCTTAACGCTGCATCAGCAATTTTACAGCTATTCACAGTGAAGTAATGGTGGAGGAGGATGTCTGAATAGGTCAGTAAAGGTGGATGAACGAGTGATATCCAAAGGATCAAACAGATTAACATGCAGGGCAACTGAGCAGGTGTTTATGTAATGTTACAAACTTTGACCTGCAAAAGCCCAGACTTATCCAAATCTCGTCCAAACTACCCAGTGTCCTCTGTGTGGCACACACATATGCCTCATTGGGAGCCTCATATGACAAGAAAAACACAGTCTTTGTATTGATTTCACCAGGTCCTGTTTTAGATCTTGTTATGAAAATACATTTTGCATTACAAAAAATAACATGTAATCTTCGCCCAAGTATTTGCTGTGAATAATAGTGCTTCATTGATTTAAGATCAAATGAAGGGATGAGAATAGAGTTAGATTTTTTTGTAATCTACAGTATTACTCCAGTGAAGATTATGATTATTGAGTCAAGGTAGATTTTTTCTTGAGAGATCAGGCAGTTTTTGTTAGTGTGATATTGATTGACCAAGGACAGACGAGGAATGTAGGAGTTGAGTTTCAAGCTTGTTGTTCATGTCTTCAAGATACTGTTGTTAACACTTCTAAATATTTATATGACAGGAGCCATTGCAGTATATCTGGCAAAGATTTTGCAAATATCTATTTCTTTTATCCAGTTCACTATAGACATTAACAGCCTTCTTGGTACCAAGGCATATATGTGTCTGGCAGCTCATACTAAATTCCCACATTCCTAATGTATATGAAGTTGTTGATGGAAAATAAGGGTCTTTTCTGGCAAAATACAGCTGACATTGCTAGGAGGAAAGTACTGAGAGCTTAGAAACATTTGTGCTATGATGTCAAAAAGAGCATTACTATCACCACATGTGCAAGACTGTACACAGAGATCTTACGATTCCACATAATTAACTTGAATTTAAAAGGTGGAGTTTAAGTATTATAATGATGAACCAAAATAGAGAAGTATGTTTTGTAGTATATTTCAGACAATCACTACTTCAGTATCTGGTGAATGGTTTGGAGTACTTTGTATGATAGACATATTTGTCTGACTGTTTCACTCCAAGAAACTTAAACTTTAGAGAAAAAAGTTCAAATGTTTGTAACCATGTATATCTGTATGAATGGAAGCTTGTGAATTGTATGTGTGTGATCCTAACTTAATCTAGTTGTGAAATATGATGAGTCATCAGAATGTGATGTTCAGCTGTAAGATTCTTCATGGTTGGTCAAGTCTATGATACGTTTCCACCATGTTCATCAGACTAGATGTGGTGTGAGTAACATATATTGACTCCATGTCACGTCTGATAATTTATGGTTTTGACATGAGCTACTAAAAATAGCATGGGAATTACTTGTATGTGGGTATTCTGCTAAACTGATCGGATTTCTCTGATTGTTTGTACAATAGAACCTCCCCATATTGTATAACCTTGAAGGATATGTTGAATCTGCTGATGTCTCTCTGTTATATGATGAAGCAATAATAGGCTTCACATGAGCTCATAGTGGAGCTCATCAAAACTAAACTGTTCTAGGTCGATCACTAGAATATTGATTTTAACTAAAAACATTTATATCTGACAACAAAAAAGATTTAGTTGTCAGTCACTTGAACATTTGTGACAATTGGTATGGCACCGATGGTTTATACAATTTTCACCTTCAGTTTATATTACTCTTTTAAGTCCGAGAATCCACATTGCTCCAGATGACTGATGTGTTGAAAAGCAAAACTGCAAACGTTTGTTTGAGTTGAAAATTGGAATTAATTTCAAAATCTGTGCCCTTTTGCACCTGGAGTCACAATCCTTAGCAGCTTTGTGACTGCTTAATGCTTTTCAGGATAGATTCAACTTTTGACCAGAATTAGCAGTTCTTGTTATCCTTCTTTGTCTTGTTGAGACCAAGTGTGGTAATGGTTGTGAGTTTCCAACTGGATTCCACTGTCTGGACTTGACTAGTTGTATCAGGCTGCTCCAGTACCAAACCCAACCATATAAACGGTACTACTCGGAGTACAAGTACTGACATCTGTGGAGCAACGTCCAAATAATGGCACTCCAGGACAGGTCCTGGTGTTCCTGGTGGCTAGTATTGTGACTTGTATTGGTTCTCACTGCCTCCAGGCTAGTCAGACAGCTGGTTTTAATAACAACTGATGATAAATCAACCAATGTGTAATGTGAAGCAGTCTATTAGCTGTGTCGATTGTCTTGTGGAAAACTGCCTGCTTGTAACTAATGGAAATGAACAGATGGATGTTTCACTTGATGCCTTGATCTCTGATTTCATTGCTGAAGCTGGGGTAATTATGCACATTTATACGATCTGTGGGAGGTAAAGGGAATGTGCATGTACAGATGGATAATGTGGATGTACAGACAAACAGACAGACAGACAGTGTTTGCCCTAGGCATAAAAATTTAGAAGTCATCATGACTCCCTGGTGTCCTGAGAGGGAGTCATGGACATTTTTGGGGGAGTCAACTTCAGTTTGGAACTTTCATCAAGGCATCAACTGTGAT
The DNA here is from genome assembly GCF_003918875.1 of Haliotis rubra. NCBI lineage: Eukaryota > Metazoa > Mollusca > Gastropoda > Lepetellida > Haliotidae > Haliotis > Haliotis rubra. The sequence continues at coordinate 1,698,244 of NW_025767501.1, forward strand.
TGTTTAATAACAACAAAAAACAAAGTAAGGCAGGTCAGGTATTTAATCAGCACTGATAAGTTAACTGGCAAATATTAAACTAAGTAGTTTTAAACAACAACAAATTACAATATGTACTCAAACTTAAACTAAAGTATATTACTAATACCCAGCCTAGCAACATTATGTCAACAATGACACAAGCTTCTAAATTCACTGCGTATTTGAGATAAGTTGTGCGTCAAATATGCGTGTTTTCTGCGTCATGGCAAACACTGAGACAGATAGATAAACAGAAAATATGTGACTACAGACAGATTATGTGTAAGTACAGAGAAATGATGTGGATGTACAGCTATGTAGATGATGTGGATATCATTGGTTGACATGTCCATACAGGGCGATACATTACCTGTCTATATATAGTTATACCTTGTATTGTGACTGTGACAGTGACGACATCCCAACATGGCTAGGATATTCTTGGCTGGAGCTGTATGTATGGAAAGGTAGACCTGACAGACTGCTCTATACATCACAGTCTTTCTGTGGTTTGGTCTGTATTAAATCAAAGCTAATGGTCTCTGTATAACCAGATGCTTTAGTTTATAAGGTTTTGCTAAATCCTGCTCTATTCATCATCATTTAATTCATGGTATGTAGACCTGTTTGTGGTTGATTTCAGATCACTAGAATTGGTCCTATAGGATTTCTGATAACTCATGACATATTTAGAACTTACTTTTCACAAATAATGTGATTGTTTAGTTTAAAGGTATAATTGTTGAATAAACTATCTTGGTTTGATTTTCTCTATCCAAAGTTTTGTTGAGAAGGGAACCATAAGAAATGCTTTCTTTTGTCACCAGTTCAGCTAACCAGTTTTTGTACAGATTTTGACTACTGTTTTTGATTTCTGTATCGAAAATGTGTAGCCTGCCAGGATTTGATGTCTGCTTTATTTTCAAACTCTCACAGGGCATATATGTGATCTCCTGAGATCGTCTGTTCAGCTCACCTAGAACTCTTCCCCATCATCCCAAACTTGGAACTCACTTCACACACTTCAGTAGACAAATGTGGTGATTGTAGTCAAATTATTTGGATACAGCTCAAGAATGTCCAGTATCTTGAAGACACCACTGGAACAAATATTATTGTGACCAAGTTAGAAAATATCCCATTGAATTCCTCAAGTTCATGCATCACGATATCAATTTTGTTAGATGCATGTTGAGTGCCAACTCGGCTTTTAAAGCTAGCCAACCACATGCTGGACACGTGTATAGGGAAAGGGTATCACATGAGAGGCATCTTACATGTACAGTAACCTTGTGGCAGGTCACAACCAAAGGCTGAGGCTGGCTTTCAAACTCTAGTTTCTTCACTATTTCTAAACTATGACTGATAAGTAATGGTAAATTCCTTTGCTGGTCTCAGACACTGTTACAGGTGGCATATTCACACAAGGTTCTGCCATTGATGAAAATATTAACTCTTTAAGATCACTTGATGCAGTAAACTTGATTTGACATGAAGAATGATTATCTGAAGAAGTACTTTCTTACTAAGGCTTCAGCAGTAAATACCTTATGGAGGGGAAACTATAAATAGATAATTATCATTCACGGAGTTGAGGCCCCTCAATGTTGAGCCTCAGCTCTTGGCCTTTGTTTAAGATAGCATCTGATAGTTTTATGGGAATGTCTTCATTAGTGACTAGATAAAGTGGGTGTAGATAGTTGTGATACTGATAGTTCCCAGATACCTTTAGGCATCACTCTCTGTTCCTCCGAGTCTGATTTTACTGATGGGCTGGAGAATGTAGAAGGATGATTAGATTGGTGACAGGATGAACCCCATGTTGGGCACCTCAGCTTCTATAATAGACTATAGATGTCTGTACTTCGATTAACTGAAAACACACGCAGTATATGGAAGGGTTATTGCTTGGCTTGAGATGAATTGATTATTGCTACTTCATTTTATATCTATTTCTACCTTGGAGTGATTGCTAGTTTGGTAGGCTAATATAGCTTTTAGGCAGTATCAATAGCAAGAAGAGGTCAGGGGAAGAATTGTTGGATTATTTGCTTGATACAGGAATTATTAGAACTTCAGGAACTAGAACGAGGATACACTTCACTTCATGATTGTATATAAAGAAATGAATATGTTGTTAATTATTTGTTATGGTATTATTGATTGGGGGTTGTTGTCAAGTCTGGACCAGACAATTCAGTGATCAACAGCATGAGCAACGATCTATGCAATCAGGATACGATGCCATGTGTCAATTAAGTCAGTGAGCCTGACCACTCGATGGCCTCTTATGACAAGCGTGGGTTGCTGAAGACTAATTCTAGCCAGGATCTTCATGGGTCTGGTATTATTGAAATCAGATGACATTGCTGTACAACTGAGTAGCATTTCTACACTTTCAAAATAAGTCCAGTTTTAAAGTAATCAAAAGAATTCCTTTTGTGTTCTGAAATGTATCTTTTTCTAGGTAGTTAAGACAAAACCCTTGGGGTGGACAGAGTTGTGTCCCTTAGCCTACGTAGGATTTACTGATAGTGATTTCAAATCAATTCAGTACCATCACTGCAGTTTCCTTCAATATGAAGTTGCCCAACCATGATCTAACTGTTCAAGACACTGCTCATTCAGTTTACAATCTCTCCAAGCTAAGCGGCCAGGATGATATACTGAAATACTGACACCCAACTCACTCACTCACACATCACCAACCCACTCAGTGTACATGATTGGTACTGGAGGTGTTTTGATCTTACGACTTTGCTAAATGTACAGGAAGGCAGCTGTCAGTATGTAGATACTGGACTCAGCCTAGTTCACTTTTAGTCTTGTATGTGGTACAATGTCTGTTGTTACTGAATGGAGCTGTCTGGAGCAAATCATACCATCAGTAAGTTGATATCAGCCTTGTCCACCTCTAGTGTTACTTTGACAATGTCTTGATGCGATGAAACATTATTCTGTATTGGAGACCATGATGTGTGAAACATTATTCTGTATTGGAGACCATGCCATACTGTGAAAAAAAGTGTATTTCAAACAGGAAGTGACAACCATATTACTCCACATTTTACAAAGAGAATATGAACAGGGTTAGATATTACATTTGTTCCAGACATATTTCCTTCTGAATGTAGTATGTTAACCTGTTGCTTCCTACGGTCCTGCAGAGGACGTTGTCAGTTTACAACTCCATAACTGACAAAGATCCTTCCTCTCTCAGCATCATACACATACTGAAGGGTTTCACCAAAGTGGTAACTGTCTAGCATCTTCGTCACTGTAGGCTTCCTCCCACAGATCTGACAGACTCATGCTAACACAAGCTCATCTGGTGAGAAGCAATACAAGGTGGTGATGGGTGTGTTGTGTCCGCCAGTCAGGGAGATGTTTGATCCTGGTCCTTTATGTGGCCTTGGTGGGAGGAGTGTCATAACTCCTGTACTTTAACATAGGTTTATGGTAGTCCCTGCAGTGCCTTCACTTCGGGGAATGAAGTCCTGGAGTTTATTAGGGTGCACACTTTCTCCTCTCATCACATTGGGCCCAGTAAACACATGCCGACATTAAGCCAACGTTTACACAGGTCCAGAAACATTTCACATGATTTTATGTCCGAAATGTAAATCAGCAATTAAATAATACTGGCTTTGTAAAAATGTAATGTGATCTGTTTAAAACACAAGTGTATAAAAGTCACAGTTATCTCTCTGTCGGCATTTAGATCAAAGCCACATTTTGCATAAGTTAGTTTCCAGCTGTTGTGTTGGTTGAGAAGCTGGTTTTGGATCGGACTGTTATAGCCCTGATACTGAAGGTCATATATGCACTGTACAGATAACAGTGCTGTATATTCCCAACTATATGTCTCATGTTTTGTCTGTTTGTGAAATAAATCTGGAAATGACAGACAGTGCTTTTGAAGTAATATTGGATTACTTTATCCAATGTCACTACATAGACTGGTTGTAAACCATGTGTCAACAGATGTGTTATGTTAAGTTGATAATCTCATTCAGACTTGCCAGAATTACACAGTTGCTTTAGTAATATTCTTTTGATCCCGAGGAGAACCAATAATGAATGTGAAGTGTAGAATGCTATCAAAAGTTGAAATATATTCAGTCTTGTTGTGGTGATTATATCTTGGCTCAATTCTATGTTGATCGTAGTGTAGTTGCATTATCATGTTATTTTATAAATTAGTAAGTGTTGATTTACACTTCAGTCAGTAATATCACAGCTACGTGGGCCCTGCTCATACACGTCAAGGTATCAGTCAGGTAAACAAGTGGTTGAGGACATGACCATTGGTCCACACCATTACAGAAAGACACACTATCAGCCACCAATCCTACTTTCTGACAGGCATGGGTACCTGGGCCCTATTTTCCTCCTGAATACCTGCAGGCTTACTTAGTACAATTATAACTGCACATTCCATGACTCCCCTATGGAGCCTCATTTCCCTCACAGGCCTCTAAGATAGTGAAGGTCCCCTGAGATGAGTCCAGATAGCTTTATGGGGATTGCAAATGTGGCTTGTCATACAAGCTGACACAGGAACAGTTTGGGATGTTGCCATTTTGGACAGATTGAAGGCATAAAATTCTATGGATAAAGTGATGTATATAAAATATCAGAGAGCTGGATTCTGAACCGACATGTCATGGTAGGTCTGTTTGTTTGTTCTTTCGACTTCCAAACAAGACTGTCAGTATAGAAATTAATCATTGCTCAAAATCAGGACTCTGTGATAGCTTTTGGTGGCAATCATGAAAAGAACTGGTGAAAGATAACACTTTTAAATTTGACAGTTGACTGTCAGTACAAATATAGTTAGATATTTGTTGATGTTTAGGTATTTCCAACAGGATCCCATTCCATCAAGTCATGTCAGCCAGATGATAGTCTAACACAGATGTTTCATGCAGTAGTTCACAGTATATGCTGGAACTAGGAAGGGCTTGGTCATGTAGTCTAGCTCTAGTAAAGGTATAGTATAGGCTAATAATCTGGTAAGAGAAAGATCTATTTTCATCATATTTGGTATTATATCAAGAGATTCTGGTTCATTTCCTTGTCATTGACTGATCGTATTGTATAATGTCTCAAAGATTAGTCTATAAATTTGGTAATGTAGAATAGATTCTTATCCACAGTAAATAGTATCTTGACATTGACATAATGCCCTCATGAAGGGAAGGCCTAACAATTATGTGTGTTCTGTGTGTATTATGTGACATATCCTTTGACTGGACGTTTCCTGGTTTATCTTTGTGCCAATGTATTTCTTAATGGGGGTGACCCGTGAAGATGCGGGTTAGAATTGATCTTCAATAACCCATGGTTCATAAGAGGTGACTAACAGGATTGGGTGGTCAGGCTCGCTGACTTGGTTGACACATGTCATCGTATCCCAGTTGCTTAGATTGATGCTCATGCTGTTGATCACTAGATTGTCTGGTCCAGACTTATTTACAGACTGCCACCATATAGCTGGAATATTGCCGAGTGAGGCGTAAAACTAAACTCATTCACTGACTTTATAGGGTGAGTTCTTAGTGCTGTTGTTTTCCATGAGGTAGATACAATATTGTATGATGGGTAATATTCCTTGGCATTTACTAAATAGAGTTACGGATGAAATAAGTGTAGATCAGGTAGTTGCAGAGAATAATGCACTACAGTGGTATTGAAATAGCCCAGTCATAAATGGAAACGCCAGCTTAAACGCTGTTATTTTAATTATGAACACCTCAAACCCGAACTCTGATGGATGGAATTACAGTGCCTCTCAGTTTCCTTACAGTGAAGCATGATCAAAGTTTATGCTTGATAAACAACTCATTTGTTTTCTCTGGGAGAGAGGTGTTAACTTAATTAGGAGCGGTTGTTCTTCGTGATGAACACTGTGAGGTTATCATGATCAGTCTATCTCCCTGTGACAAGGGTGGTGGGGTAGGATAGTGGTTAATGCGTTTGCTCATCACACTGAAAACCTGGGTTCTATTCCCCACTGTTCCTCGTGATGAACACTGTGAGGTTTATCATGATCAGTCTATCTCCCTGTGACAAGGGTGGTGGGGTAGGATAGTGGTTAATGCGTTTGCTCATCACACTGAAAACCTGGGTTCTATTCCCCACTGTTCCTCGTGATGAACACTGTGAGGTTTATCATGATCAGTCTATCTCCCTGTGACAAGGGTGGTGGGGTAGGATAGTGGTTAATGCGTTTGCTTGTCAAGCTGAAGACCTGGGTTCCATTCCCCACTGTTCCTCGTGATGAACACTGTGAGGTTTATCATGATCAGTCTATCTCCCTGTGACAAGGGTGGTGGGGTAGGATAGTGGTTAAAGCGTTTGCTCATCACACTGAAAACCTGGGTTCAATTCCCCACATGGGTACAATGTGTGAAGCCCATTTCTGGTGTCCCCCGCTGTGATATTGATGGCATATTGCTAAAAGCGGCGTAAAACTAAAACACACTCACTCACCCCTTGTGACAAAGTTAGCTTTATCATGCTAAAGAAAATATATTGTTGTTTACAACATCTGCACTACTGGTGTCGTGATGCACATATCCTTCACCAACACTGGGAGTCATGATGGCCACGAGATAGTATTGCAGTGGCATAGGATTTTGGTTTCTCGAGAATGAAAACAACCAGGCTACAGCTAGTGAGCTGATGGTATATTTACTGACCTGGGATGAATCCACCAATGTACAATTTCCTCCTCATACGTTAAACCCTAAACCAGTTGGTGAACAATGTAAACCTGCGGAGATGTCATGTCATATGAAATGGTGGTGGGTAGCCTACTGGTTAAAGTGTTCGCTCATCACGCCGAAAACCTGGGTTCAATTCCCCACATGGGTGCAATGTGTGAAGCCCATTTCTGGTGTCCCCCGCCATGATATTGATGGAATATTGCTAAAAGTGGAATAAAACAAAACTCACTCACTCACTAATATAGACCAAATACATCAAGACAGACACATGGTACACCAGAGTTATCTGCTCCTACTTCCAGCACTAGCTGTTCAGAACCTACAATATAGATCATATCTCATGACTTACATATAGATATGCCACATCCGTCAAGACTACTGATAAGACAATTACAGGAAATATGATATGCAACACCTGTAAACATACATGGTACCACAAGATCATCAACATACACGACTATATCAGTAGTACGTGCCCGGCACTTCTATAACATCTGGCACATTTCATTGTGCATACATTTATGATTGCATGTTATACATGTTATGTATATTATTTATGTCAAAATTATATTGCTTGTAACAATAAATAACAGAATAGAGAAGTTGTCATCTATAAAGTATCTTGCCTTTATTGCTACACACACGTACCAGTAGGACTGTACATGGATTAACACCTACACAACATGTTATAGCCTGCCTTGGTTTACAATAACACAGTAGTTACACATAGTTTGGCTTGTGATTAATCTCATACAACAGGAACCTGGCATCGTATCGATTCTTATAAGTATACACATTGTGTAGTCCATAGCAATTCCACTTGACCTCTGAAAGATGGAGATATGGCATCTACATACATCTATAAATACAGCACTCGGAATCACTGATTAATCAATTATAAACACAATATGCTACAGTACAGAAAGAAGACTAACCTTCTCACAACAGTGAGCCAGTCAACAGAAGATCTGAGAGACTTACTGAGTCTTCTCATTGCTTTGTGGGGTCAGTGGAGTAGTCTAGTAGTTGAAGTGTTTGCTTGATCACATTGAAAACCAGGGTTCAATTCCTCCCATGGGTACAGAATGTGGAGCCCAGCAGCAATACTTACTGGACTGTTGCTAAAGGTGGTCTAAAACCCGACTCACCCACACTAACTGGTGAGTAAAACTACTGGACTGTTGCTAAAGATGGTCTAAAACCCGACTCACCCACACTAACTGGTGAGTAAAACTACTGGACTGTTGCTAAAGGTGGTCTAAAACCCGACTCACCCACACTAACTGGTGAGTAAAACTACTGGACTGTTGCTAAAGGTGGTCTAAAACCCGACTCACCCACACTAACTGGTGAGTAAAACTACTGGACTTTTGAACTGCTTGAGAGTGACCAAAGTAGCAGGTCAGCCACTGACTTTAAACTGTGTAAGAATTATATAACCTCGACAAAAAGACGGGATGGGTGAGTTCTTTTGTTGTTGTTAGGTAAGCATTCCTGTATTGATTGATAAGCTTAGCTTGAGAATGCTCAACTGTCATGTAAAGTAAGTGGGCAGCATCTAAAGGTGCATGTTCTGTACAGATATACATGGATCTGCAGCGGGATACTACAACTATGGTGTTTTGGTGTGACATTTGACATATCATCACCTGACATGGTATAGGTTGTTGGAAGGAAACAGATTATGTTGATCAGTTGATAGTTTAAGTCAGGCTTAATCTAATCATTATCTTACGGTGTTATAATTTTAGATGGAGCATATTGTTTTCTGGGAGGCTATAAGGTAATACCTATCAATGGTGGTATTTTAACATTTCCTGAATATTTTTTGAAATTTGATAATCAACACAAATAACATTCAGTTGATGAGTATTTGTTTTGTGTATTATAGATGATATAGGCAGGTGTCAGATTGGGAGGCATCAATACATTCAATATGTCTATATTCAGACATCCCAGTTCTGCCCAGTTCACAACAGATATGTACCATAATGGAGGCCAGGCTGCTTCTGCTGCTGCAGTTTGTCCTACCCTGATTGTAGGGTATTATTGTGATGATGTAGTTTTTCTGTTAATCAATTTATCTGACATCCAAAACGTCAATATCTTATCAATAATTTTATTTTGAGTCTGGTTTTTGTCAAAGGTACACCATAATACATCATATAGATGGGTGCATAATGTGGCTTATCTGGACATGAGGCAGGTTGTTGAATAGAGGTGAACAAGTGCCATTCAGTCAAGTAAACACATTGGCTTTAAAGTAATTAGGATATCAAACAAGCATAAATACAAATTGTGTTGAGTCTTCATCAGTAAAATATTCATGAATTGGTTTGTCTTGTGGGTTAGGAAATGTTAGGTCCATAGTCAGTGTTTTGTTGGGAAACTACTCCTGTATCGATAACACTGACTGTTTTGTAGTTTATAAAGTGGTCAGTATGAATGTGTATTTTAATAATGAATAGTAGTATCCCTCAGGGATGTTCAATTTGATTAATGGCCATTATATGAACTGTGTATCGTTGTTTATCATTATACCAGTTGCATGCTTTGGGGCTCATTTTTTCCTTCATTGTTCTGAATTTAAACAACTAATGTATTTCTTTAATCATTTTTAACAAATGCTCAAGATCTGTACAATTTTGAATGTGCTTGAGGCAGGATATATATACCGGGTATTCAGGAAGGAAGTATTGAAGGACAATGACGTAGAGGAAGTCCATGTAAAATGTATGGTTTCAGTGAATGGGATTGAAAGCATTGTAAGTTTAGGATGTGGTTTTTGGTCGTAAAACCATTGCTATTAGAATAAGCAAAAATGTTTTTCTGGTAACATTTTTCTTCAAAATCATTTTTTTTAGTTGGCTCATATTACACACTTCCAGCACATTTCTAAGTGTTAAGGGACATATGAAAGTGAAAACATTGTAGCTTTGATTGTTTGTGTCTGTTTTATTATTCGTCCAAGGTCTAAAAAATGAGTCATTTTCCCTGTGTTTGGCGTGCTGGATGTTAACGGAAGCAGAAATAACGATCTAGCATTAATCAGGTTCCTTCCGTAATATGGTGAAGCAATAGAAAGGTTCTGTCAGTGGTTTGTATTGGTCTGACACCGTTATTCATTACGTACAAAGCGTAGGTGACAGACACATGTTCTCTCTGGCCTCTGTGTCATACAAAGTCATGTCTTCCATTACTGAAGCAAGATGGCTGACCCAGGTCAAGTCGCAAGGGCCCAGAATTATCTGGACATGGCTGAAGGTGACCTCACACCACTTGAGAACAAGTAATTGATGGATTGATGGGGACATTTCTTTTGGTGGAGTGTTTATCTTGTAGTGATCACTTTTTGCTGGTCCTGAAGTTGTGATGCATCAATTATAGTACACAGGGCTCCAGATAAGGGCTGTATCGGCGTATATACGGATATAAAATAAGCACGATACGGTAGGAAATAATTTAGAAAAGGTAGCAGATACGTAACACAGCAATGGTGTACGGTCTTAGAATCATTTATAGACGTATTTATCTGAAAAAGTATTGTCTTATTGTTCATTGACCTGTTTACACAAGAGTAGCAATGTTGTGGTGCATAAACGAAACACAAGATTACTGATACTCCATTAAATTCCACTCAGTACTCTAAATGTACACCAGTGTATGACATAAACCAAAAGTCCAGCCAGACATCAGGGCTGGTAACTTCAAAATGCTACCAGCCCAAAATGGATTTAACCAGACCAAATATGGTGAATTTACTAACTGTAAATTTAGACCGTCCGTCTGAAATCTAGACCGTCTCAGGCAGTCGGACGGGCCTTATTTCATACACTGTGTACACTTATTGTTTTCTAGTACACCTATATTGAAAAAATAAGGAGTACGTACTCCTGATCATGAAAAATTATCTGGAGCCCTGAGTGCAGAAGACACATGTAGACATTTGTAAATATTAGAACTGTATGTGTAGTCCAGTGGGTATGTTGATTGTAGAAGGGATCTGGCTGGGGCTGTCAGGATACATCTGGTTACAATACAAGTCTGGATGGAATGGTACACCCATGAATACACGACATATGACATGTGGAGGAAACTCTTTTTCATAAAAAAATAGATTGCAGCCTAACTGAAAAACTTTTGGTACTGTTCATTGTTTTTTGGTGAAACAGTGGCTTGAAACTCTGTCGTGTACAAGTCAATTATGGGATATGGTATTTTACAGTTTTGTAGTTCACCCTTATATACTGAACAAGAAATGTTCGGGATAATTTTTTGTAGTGACGATGGAGCACACACTATCATAAAAATACCCCCAAACATATTCCTGACCCCTAAAGCTTTTTGTTATGCTTGTACTGTGTTGTATCCATAAATGACCTACAAATACAGTAATCATGTAGTGAAGTATCGCAATGCATCTCATGCTCAGTGAATTGTTGCGCATTCTGATTCATAATAATATCACTATGGTAACTTTGTAAAAGGCCCACTGGGATTCAAGTGCTGACTTTGTGAACTGCTGCTTGCTGCCGGAGTGAACTAAGGTGACATAGCTAGTTGTGTGGCCCAGTCACAGAGCCTTTCATTAGTTGCCTGGTCTACACTTGGTTATCTTCCCCAGATGTCTGGAACATCATTAACTTGTATGCAGAAACATTGACCGTTCATGCTCTCATATTGTTTTGTGATACACACTATATTCACTGTATTGTGTATGGGACTTAGACCAGGAGTTTGAATGAACTTCTTTAAAAAGAAAGAGAGAACAGGTACAAATTCCCTATGATAATGCAAATTTCCAGATCTTTGACTGTCCTAGAGTGGGTGAGCGAGTATGGCTTTTAGCAATATTCAAGCCAAATCATGGCGGGGAACACCAGAAATGGGCTTCACACATTGTACCCATGTGGGGAATCGAACCCGGGTCTTCAGCATGACGAGCGAACCACTATCATATTGCTGGTCCCTATGCCATTAACCAATTCAACACCGCAGGCCGCTTAAGCGGCCACAACGTTATGAGTCCCCAGACACCGGAGGCCGATTAATCGGCCAGGCAGTAGTCACGTCAAAATCAGACATAATTTTAGGAACTTACCTGACTTATGATTCATGTATTAAATCCATCACATTCACAATGTCTGAAAACACTTATTAAATTTCAGTTGATCATATATTATCGGCAGAATTAAAATTATAAACTATTTTTCGCAGTGTTATTGAAAGCAACGATTCTTGGACACATGCTTCGGCAGCGGGTCCACAATAACATTGTCAAAGAGCAAAGTAACGATGTTTCGAGGAAATCATTAAATAAATTGAATAAACTAATGAATAAAATCAACAACAGCATTCATAAAAGTTGTCAAACGTACATATAAAATTACTATTGCCATCTTTTTGTGCGATCATTTAATGCAAGTCAAGTCACTGACAAGTGACATCTCGGCTCTCGCCGCCTCAATCTTCATGCTCGGACACGATGTTTAATGCGAAAATATATGCATGAAGCATTTTTGTCACAGGTCATAACCTAGCACGATACGTCAAATAAATCCCATAATTTACGTATAGGTAGCGATTTCTTGCTTAATATGTTCAGAATAGCATTATTTTACCTAAAACTTTTGTCTAAATCTAAAGGTTTTCGTTTACGAGGACGGTATCCATTGCCGTAATAGGATTGGCTGCCTTAGGTCACATGTCTGTTTTTGACCAATCACGACCCTTATAGCAGACTGTGGCGAAAAAGCGTCATTAGAAACCAATCTTTATCCAATAAAATCGCTTCTTACAAGTGTGAAAATACTCTTGGCAAGGATATAGTGATATTGTTGATGTTCAGAGCTTTCGAACGATGCCCGACATCAAGCGATTAGCCTCGCATGTTATTCATACAAAGCTTCGAAAACGGAGGTATTTTCCGTTGTTATGTCATGTTACCGAGCGAAAAGCCACTGATATCGGGAAATAGGCGACCATACATATTATTTAAGAAATCTTTTTATAATAATTTTCTGATTACGTAAAAATGAAAATATAAAAGAAAAAGTCACGGGCATGTTATGACATGTCACAAATGGAAAAAAATCGCTATAGTTTTTGCTTCTTTCGTGGTTTATCTGGACATTATAAATGTAAACTTGCATTTTCATTAAAAAATAAATTTATTTAAGTTGTAGTTGTATTATTTGAATAATATTATAAAAATAAACTTCATATTTATCAACAGTGGGATTAGATCTTTTAAATGGTGTATGAGATGTAGTAGTAATAACGTTTTAAAAGCTTATAATTTCCTTCATAAACATTGGCTTCATTTATGACCTTAGAGTCTCTGGGAACTCGGTGTCATGGCAGTAAATGCCTCTGGTTGACTGGTGTTGAAAGAGTTAATAACAAATATACAAATGATCCATGATTTTTTATATATACATATTTATAATTATATGCAGCTTATTTAGCAACTAAAGGTAAGGAATTCAGATTTAGTTTTTGTTAGTAACATTAATGCAGAACTATGTCCAAGTCCATGTTCAGACCATGTCCCCATGTTTCATCCTAAAAATGTGGATAGTTAGTTGTGGATGTGGGTGAGAACCTGATGACAGATGGAGATGAAACTGCTCCCTTGCAGTGTCTGCTGACTGATGATCATGGGAGGTCCTTCAGACGGTGTTTCATTCAGGTTGCTGTGTACAGCTGAGGTATAGCCGCTTGATGCATTAAATCCCATTCACTGATTGAGCCACTCCATCTAATATCAGGAAGAAGACAATGGAATTGCTTCTGTACAACTAAAAGGTTTTCCATTTCAAACAGGCTGCTCTTTAAGAATGTATGCCCGGGTTGTGAGACATACTTGAGAGCAGTAATTCCATCATCAGGAGGAGACAATGTGTGGATGTTGTAATAAGCACAGACATGGTATGTGTGTAGTCATGATTCAGGCTTTTAAACAATGCATTAGGAGTTGGTATTGGAGTCAATGTGAGTGGAATAAAATCTACCGTCTGATGAGAAATGCCAAGCTTTTTTGGGTGAAAAGTGGTAAGTCATTTGCAAGCTTTAAGATATGCTGGGTATTACGTGTATTGATTGAAGGACATCTGTAGGGAAGGAGTCATTAATCACCACATGAAATGGATTTCTACAGACCAGTGGGTCATCGCCAGGATCGTATCGTTCATCAGCTCTACAGAAAGTGATATCAGTCCTGGACTTGAGAACTTCCATGCCTTATCTTTTGTCATGACCAGAGTGCTTTGTTCACTTTGTTTCAGGGCTGGTATTTCTGGGTACGAATATATCCACCGTATGCCATGTTTGTCAAAACAGGCAACAAATTAGTGAGTTAGTGAGTGAGTAAATGAGTGTAGTTTTACACCACTTTTAGCAAAAGTCCAGCAACATCACGGTGGGGGACACCAGATTGGATGGCTACTGCTATAGCTACACTGGTACCTTGAGTTGGAGTGAGTGAGTTGGGTTAAACACCATGTTTAGAAGTATTTCAGTTATGTCAAGTTGTGCCAGAATAATGTCATAAGAATGCCTTAATGCATCAGAGATCTTAAACGTTTATACCTTTGGCCAAGGGGAGATGATCTGGAAAGGCTGACTTTCATTTAGGGAATGGAGCAAATAGGATACACACATCATTCATTTCCTGCCGGAATCGGTTATTGATAAGGAGTTCTACATTGATCTTCCTTCTGATGTGTTCCAGGGTGTGGTGTGGATGTTCCGTGTGTATACTCCATCTGTACATTGATATTGACCACTCCTTGAGTGGTGGACAACAAACATTGTGTCAGTAGGCCTCAGACTGCATCCAGGGATACTCACAGCTTTGACCAGGACTTGTTCTGTAAAGGCTTTCTGTGACAGGGTGAAGAGAGACTGATGGCAGGGTTTTACATGACGCAGGATTCCTGCGTATTTGACGCAACAATTTTGTTAAAGACTCTCAAAATATTATCGTATGAGTCAAGCTTGACGCAAGTTTTATGGGTGACCCTCAGAAGTCAGTTCAGAGTCAATAAAATCGATTTGATAGCAAACAATGATAGTTTTCGTGAGGTCTTCATTAATTTAGATTTTTCTTTCAATTCATGTTACTAACTGTATGTTACAGGGAATAAATCACAAGCCTGAATATGTGTTCAGTATGCTGGAGTTTGTTATGACTGAACTGAACTGTGAAATATATACTATTTATTAACCAACATATAAATGACAATACAACACAAAACAATAAACTCTTTGCAAAACTCTTGCTTTTTGATATACACACATAAGTATTACGCTAAATATTCACGACTCCCAAATATTGAAAATGACTCCCAAAAATAAATACTGTGGGTCACCATGACTCTCTTTTTTCAAAGTCTGTGTAAAACCCTGTGATGGTTGCACCCTGGGCAACAAAATGGTGTTGCAGGGCTATTCGAAAGTTGTATTCATCAATGGTTGATCATGCACCTGAGACGTTTGACCACTAACCAAAACTGTCCATAGTGTTACGGTAGCAGTGAGAGATGCACTCATCAGAGGTTTCTTCTGTATCAGAGACATTTGACCTCTGACCAATACTGTCCTTTGTGTTGCAGGGCTATGTGAGAGATGCTGAAGAGCTGGAAGGTGATAGGTGGCCTCCTGGCCTTCTGGCTGGTCATCATGATCTACATGAGCAACTCCCTGATGCAAGGTGGGGAGATTAACCAGCGGGCAGAGCAGCAGCTCAGGAGAGCCTTAGATGAACTGGACAAGGTCAAGGCCCAGAACTTGGAGCTGCAGCAGTTAGCAGCTGACTTAAAGTAAGTACTGTAGAGTGAGTAGGAGGTGGATGAATGAGTAGGACGTGGGCAAGAAATAGGAGCTGTAACAGGGAGTAGGAGGTGGACCAGGGAGTAGGAAGTGCACCAGGGAGTAGACGGAGGACGAGGGAGTAGTAGGTGGACCAGGGAGTAGAATCTGGACCAGGGAGTAGGAGGAGGACCAGGGAGTAGGAAGTGCACCAGGGAGTAGAAGGCAGACCAGGGAGTAGGAGGTGGACCAGGGAGGAGGAAGTGCACCAGGGAGGTAGAAGGTGGACCAGGGAGTAGGAAGTGGACCAGGGAGTAGAAGGTGGACCAGGGAGTAGGAAGTGGACCAGGGAGTAGGAAGTGCACCAGGAAGGTAGAATGTGGACCAGGGAGTAGGAAGTGCACCAGGGAGGTAGAAGGTGGACCAGGGAGTAGAAAGTGCACCAGGGAGTAGAAGGTGGACCAGTGAGTAGGAAGTGGACCAGGGAGTAGGAAGTGCACCAGGGAGGTAGAAGGTGGACCAGGGAGTAGGAAGTGCACCAGGGAGGTAGAAGGTGGACCAGGGAGTAGAAAGTGCACCAGGGAGTAGAAGGTGGACCAGGGGTAGGAAGTGGACCAGGGGGTAGGAAGTGCACCAGGGAGGTAGAAAGGTGGACCAGGGGAGTAGGAAGTGCACCAGGGAGGTGAGAAGGTGGACCAGGGAGTAGAAGAAAGTGCACCAGGGAGGTAGAAGGTGGACCAGGGAGTAGGAAGTGGACCAGGGGAGTAGGAAGTGCACCAGGGAGGTAGAGAAGGTGGACCAGGGAGTAGGAAGTGCACCAGGGAGGTAGAAGGTGGACCAGGGAGTAGAAAGTGCACCAGGGAGTAGAAGGTGGACCAGTGAGTAGGAAGTGCACCAGGGAGTAGGAGGTGGACCAGGGAGTAGAAGGTGGACCAGGGAGTAGCAGGTGGACCAGGGAGTAGCAGGTGGACCAGGGAGTAGCAGGTGGACCAGGGTGTAGAAGGTGGACCAGGGAGTAGGAGGTGGACCAGTGAGTAGGAAGTGGACCAGGGAGGTAGAAGGTGGACCAGGGAGTAGAAAGTGCACCAGGGAGTAGAAGGTGGACCAGTGAGTAGGAAGTGCACCAGGGAGTAGGAGGGGTGGACCAGGGGAGTAGAAGGTGGACCAGGGAGTAGCAGGTGGACCAGGGAGTAGCAGGTGGACCAGGGAGTAGCAGGTGGACCAGGGTGTAGAAGGTGGACCAGGGAGTAGCAGGTGGACCAGGGTGTAGAAGGTGGACCAGGGAGTAGGAGGTGGACCAGTGAGTAGGAAGTGGACCAGGGAGGTAGAAGGTGGACCAGGGAGTAGGAAGTGCACCAGGGAGGTGAAGGTGGACCTGTGAGTAGCAGGTGGACCAGGGAGTAGAAGGTGGACCAGGGAGTAGAAGGTGGACCAGGATGTAGGAAGTGGACCAGTGAATAGGAGATGGACCAGGAATAGAAAGTGGACCAGGGAGTAGGAAGTGGACCAGGGTGTAGTAGATGGACCAGGGAGTAGAAGGTGGACCTGTGAGTAGCAGGTGGACCAGGGAGTAGAAGGTGGACCAGGGAGTAGAAGGTGGACCAGGATGTAGGAAGTGGACCAGTGAATAGGAGATGGACCAGGAATAGAAAGTGGACCAGGGAGTAGGAAGTGGACCAGGGTGTAGTAGATGGACCAGGGAGTAGAAGGTGGACCAGGAGGTAGGAAGTGGATCAGGGAGTGGAATGTGGACCAGGGTGTAGGAGATGGACCAGGGAGTAGGAACTGGACCTGTGAGTAGAAGGTGGACCAGGGAGTAGAATGTGGACCAGGGTGTAGGAGATGGACCTGTGAGTAGGAAGTGGACCAGCGAGTAGGAGGTGGACCAGCGAGAAGAAGGTGGACCAGGGAGTAGAAGGTGGACCAAGGAGTAGGAAGTGGATGAGTGAGTAAGAGGTGGACCAGGTAGTAGAAGGTGGACCAGGGAGTAGAAGGTGGACCAGGGTGTAGAAGGTTGACCAAGGAGTAGAAGGTGGACCAGGGAGTAGAAGGTGGACCAGGGTGTAGAAGGTGGACCAGGGAGTAGAAGGTGGACCAGCGAGTAGGAAGTGGACCAGGGAGTAGGAAGTGGACCAGGGAGTAGGAAGTGGACCAGGGAGTAGAAGGTGGACCAGGGTGTAGGAGATGGACCAGGGAGTAGGAACTGGACCTGTGAGTAGGAAGTGGACCAGGGAGTAGGAGGTGGACCAGGGAGTAGAAGGTGGACCAGGGAGAAGAAGGTGCTTCAGGGAGTAGAATGTGGACCAGGGTGTAGGAGATGGACCTCTGAGTAGGAAGTGGACCAGCGAGTAGGAAGTGGACCAGGGAGTAGGAAATGGATCAGGGAGAAAAAGGTGGTGCAGGGAGTAGAATGTGGACCAGGGTGTAGGAGATGGACCTGTGAGTAGGAAGTGGACCAGCGAGTAGGAGGTGGACCAGGGAGTAAAAGGTGGACCAGGGAGTAGAAGGTGGACCAGGGAGTAGAAGGTGGACCAAGGAGTAGGAAGTGGATGAGTGAGTAAGAGGTGGACCAGGGAGTAGAAGGTGGACCAGGGAGTAGAAGGTGGACCAAGGAGTAGAAGGTGGACCAGGGAGTAGAAGATGGACCAGGGAGTAGAAGCTGTAATGGGGAGTGTAGGAAGTGGAGCAGGGTGTAGGAGATGGACCAGGGTGTAGAAGGTGGACCAGGGAGTAAAAGGTGGACCAGGGTGTAGAAGGTGGACCAGGGAGTGGAAGGTGGACCTGTGAGTAGAAGGTTGACCAGGGAGTAGAAGGTGGACCAGGGTGTAGAAGATGGACCAGGGAGTAGAAGGTGTACCAGGGAGTAGAAGATGGGCCAAGGAGTAGGAAGTAGACGAGTGAGTAGGAGGTGGATGAGTGCAGGGGAGGGTGGAATTGTAACTAAGTGAGTGATTGGAGATGTGTTAGTAGCATTTCATGCCTTAAACAATTTCATGTGGAACCTGTGAACAAAAAGTTTAGAATCGTACAAGGATCAACACATATTGAATGGAACATGGGTCTTATGTGTAAAGAGCACATGCTGTAACCACTCGCTGTCTTATTCCAGAGTGAGATAGGGGTATTGTGTTTGCACATCTAACTACAGCAGGGGACACATTGTACCCATGGAAATCTAACAAACATTTGTTGTCACGGGATGACACTTTAACCACTAGGACAACCCTAATTACTGAGAAGAAAATATTACTTTCTTCAAAAGTTTAACATATGAAATTTAAAATTTAGCAATAGGCATAGAATCTTTAAGAGAAAGCAGTGTTAATTCTTTGTTACCGAAAATAAAAACCTTTTACATTAAAAAGGTCAGATGTTGTGAATGTGCTTTTGAAATGTCTGAAATAAAATCTTTTAGCCTGCCATAGACGAGGCAGGAGATGTTCTCTTATTCATCTCAGCTAAATGATTCAGCGAGGTTAACTGGTGTGGTATTTAAAGATGGTTTGTTATAATACTTCTAGTTTTCAGCATAGTTTTACTTTACAATGTATGTCATCCTGTACATATATAATTGATAACATATGGATTTTGTGGCAATTAGGATGTGGTACATTAGTAATGGCAGCATATAACAGGTAATTGCTGTCAGTTTATAGGTATTCATATGTATATATTGGTTCATGAAGGACAGATATTTTCTGTTTATTTTTCATATGTGATGATGTTTTCATTCACTTTTTCACAATAATATGTAGGTAAGACTTAAATTGCTGATATGAGATGTTTTCATTTTTAAGTCATCTCACTGAGACTCAAGTTTGCTTGTGTTGTAAAGTCTACCAAAGTTTGTGGCTGGAAAACATTTTTTCATCACAAACCAGTGGACTAAACATGGCTAAAACTGCACCTGTATGCTCCCACGAAGATGAAACCTCAATTCCAGGTTTTAATAAGTCAGTGCATCCATACAGATAAATAAGTTTATGGCCATTAGTCAGACATACTTTTGGGGCGGTGGGGTAGCCTAGTGGTTATAGCGTTCGCTTGTCACTCCGAACACCCAGGATCGATTCCCCACATGGGTACAATGTGTGAAGCCCATTTGTGGTGTCCCCCGCCATGATATAGCTGGACTATTGCTAAAAGCAGCGTAAAACCAAACTCAATCAATCTGATATACTTTTTCTTCAAAATGGAAAAACAACTTTTTCTTCATGTTATGTAGTTTGTAAGAGGACAAATTTGCCCTTTTTTTAGCTAATGGACCACACTGATAGATAAAACTTCAGAAGGTTATTACTTTGCCTTCTGTTCAGAATGTATCCCTTTGAAAACAATGTTGTATGTTTGACAATTTGACATTAACAGACTTCCTTTAAACTAGCTGCTATGTGACACTATTTGAAGGGGCATGTAGAAGCTGTAATACCTGTTGTTACTTCTCATCCTGCCACAACTCCCCACCCCCACACACACACACTCCCCCCTTGCTCTCTGTGGCAGGTCACACTGACAGTCAGTAGTTTTCCAGGAGTGGCATCATCCATACACTTTAAGAACATGAACATCTGGGATTTGTTTAGGGGATATAGTTATGGAAGCATTAGTTACTTCGGTTAAATAGCCAATAATACTGTGATGTACCTTCCTTAGACTGGCAGGGATGACGATTGTAGAATATATTCATTACTGTCTGTAAATTTATCTTCAGGCTGTTTCAATATGATCGGCAATTAACCTGTCGACACTTGCTCTAAACAGCCTCAACTTACAACAGTAACTGTGATTGTGTTACCGCTAAGATTGTTTTGTTGGGATCTGGGGTCTGTTACATGAAGTTATCTTAGCGCTAAGTACTTGTTCCGACTGTGAGTACAAGCTGTAGGCTGGCAGTATGGGACAGAGCCGAGTGCATTGTTCCAATCATGACTTTTGTATCGAGTAGTGGGTGCTGTTTTGGAGTCATGCATTATTCAATGGAAATTGCCTGCTCTAGTCAGAGGCATAATTTCTGGTTGTACTGAATTGAAGAGGAACCTAATATGGTTGAACTGTGTCATTTGTTTGTTATGAATTATTGATCATAAATAAACCTTACAATTACACAGATAGAGTGAGTGCCGTTTGATCAGTTTGTAGCTCAATAATCAATGTACATGGTGTAAGAGCAATATAGAGGTATTTTGTGAATAAAATACTCAGTGGTGGAGCCATTTGTATAGTTAGTATTGATGTACAATAGGCTGCGAGTGTCTTATTGATTAACACCCAACTAACCTCTGTTTGGAAGCTTTCAGTTTTGACTTCTGTAATCGTGGGAAAGCAGTTACCTTGTTAAGTGGACCAGAAGCAGTGGGCTGGCATTTACTGGTGGCATTTAAACAATTGCAAGTGTATTTCACTTGGTAAAAAATGGTGTCAAAATTTTGTTCTCCCATTGCATTATTTGCATACAGAGTATTCGGACTTATCAAACAGTAGATTTCTGGTGATAGTGATCCCATCTGGATAGGGGGTTCCAAAGCTTCTGCACATTAATTGGATTGGTCGATGGAAATACTGAGTTGCACTGCCTCTGTCATATATAATAGTGAACTGAATACCAGTCAACACTTGTCATGATACCTGGCTATCTGATTTGCCAGTCAGTGTCCTCCTGAAGCCATACGATCCTGTGGTCATTATTTTGATGCCTACAACTGCAAAGATGCACATAGAGATTTTTTCTGGGTTACATCTTCTTTTCATTCTTGAGTACAACGTTTCAGGGCTTGTTCTGGCCCCATCATCAGGTAAAACTGAACAGTTACTGTTACCCAGAAAAAATCTCTATGTTCATCAAACAGCATCTTCAAAAATGCCAATCAAGCATGCAAAGATGCAGTGAAGTTTCAAGGGTACAGAAACACAAGACACAAACACATCCTTGGAAGAAGATCACTGTTTGTATCATATTTAACCCTGTGTTTTCTAGTTTTGTGAGTGTTGGCTGTATCACTTCATTTTGGTAATTAATTGACGTACAACATGTCACAAAAGTAGTCCTGATTGATGATAGTTGACAAGGACCACTAAAACATATCATCCAACATACTTAAGTGTTGGATAGTTGCCATCTTCTGTTGGATCAAGACCCATGAAGATCCGGGTTAGAATTGGTCTTCAGTAACCCATGCTTGTCATAAGAGGCAACTAACGGGATTGGGTGGTCAGGCTCACTGACTTGGTTGACACATGTCATAGTATCCCAATTGTGTAGAATGTAAATGATGTTCATGATGTTGATCACTGGATTGTCTGGTCCAGACTCGATTATTTACAGACCGCCACCATATAGCTGGAATATTGCTGAGTGCCGCGTTAACCAACCAACTTAAACCAGGACCGTTCAGTCAGGCTGTAGAGCACTTGGCTGCTTGCCACAATGATAATGGGTTTCAACAAATGTTTAAGAACATGGGTTATATTCTTTCTTCAGAATCTGAAATGCTGCGAAATTATGCTGAGAAATTTGTGAATCTGATGTACATTCAAAAACATTCAGTGAACATTTGAATGCACTCTTTCACTCCTGACAACAGTTCAGCACCAATGCAGTTCCTCATCATGTATTGTGATTTTAACATTATCACTTTGATGATGTGACTTGTAGTCTGTGATTCTTAGGTGCAAGTGCTTCAACTTAGCTATGAATAAACCTAAAACAGACCACAAACAACCTCCAGTTAATAAACAAAAAAAATTATGATATTACAGATATTTTGTAGGTGTTATTTATGGTTTCTTTAAAGGACATTCAGTGCAATTCAGTTCTCTCACATCAAATGCATCACTTTGAAAACCCCCGTGAAGGTCCGGGTTAGAATGAACCTTCAGTAACCCATGCTTGTTGTAAGAGGCGACTAACGGGATCGGGTGGTCAGGCTCGCTGGCTTGGTTGACTCATGTCATCTGTTCCCAATTACGCAGATCGATGCTCAGGCTGTTGATCACTGGATTGTCTGGTCCAAACTCGATTATTTACAGACCACCGTCATATAGCTGGAATATTGTTGAATATGGTGTAAAATTAAACTCAGTCACACACTCACTTTGAAAAAGGTTTTCGGTGGATGATACAGAATCAGATAGTATCTGAAGACAGTTTTATACTGGTTCTTAAAGGCACTATATCACACTTCTCTAAAAATAAATAATGCATTTCTCTCAATAATACTATCAGCCCTCAGGGAAGCTACCATATAATATATTCCACAAAAAAGTATGTATTTAGCTTACAATGTTAAACAAAAAGTTCGAACGAATTAATGCAACATTGCATTAAATTGAATCACGTGCGACAGTTTTTGATGTACGGCACAATTGTTTACATTCTATATATGGCCAGTGTTCTCTATTTGGAAGCTGTTCGCCTCGAAGTTTCAATTATCGATTTCAGGCAAGTCGTAAGGGCTAATAAGTATTTTATTGCATCAATAGGAAGCTAAAGTGAGTGCATATGCTGCAATATATAGTATGACCAGAAATTATTGAGAATTTTAGGAATATGTTTAATTGGATTTCTAGTATAAACAACCTTGACCAGCTATCAAGTGCTTGGTTTCATTCAAGAGAGACAACTCCGTTAATCCTTTTTCATTAGTTGGTGAAGAGTTATCCCCTTTGTTTACTTGCTAGCAGACGACATTTTCAGTGATCCTCAGTATATGGATGATTTAGAGAAGAGGAAGTTGATTTTAGAGTATTATAACAAGGACATCAGATCAGCTAAAGTGATTTCAAGTAGAACAGGCATCCCTTTGTCCACTGTTTATCGTGTTTTGAAAAATATTGCAAATGGATATGGCATTGAGCACCAGGGAGGCACAGGTAGGCCCAGAAAATTGACTGTCGGTGACCGGTGGCGGCTTGGTATTCTTGTTTCTAAAAACAAATGAAGGAGTTTAGAAAACTTAAGGCTTGATATGATTGATAGAGGAACTGTGGCTGTCTGTAAGGAGACAATTAGAACTGAGCTGCATGCAATGGGTTGGCAGAAAAGTCGAGGAATTCCATCACCGATCATGATACCTGAAGTAAAGGAGCGAAGGTTGAACTGGTGCTTACAGCATAGAAATTTTAACTGGGACAATGTGATTTTCTCAGATGAAAGTTCTGTGTGGCTGTTTCCTAATACACTGAAATTCTGGACCAAACAAACTGAAAAACCTTTGTATCAGCGCCCAAAGTACAGTCTGAAATTTAACGTGTGGGTTGGCATATCTGTGTTAGGGGCAACGTCCCTCTGTGTATTTGAATGGAATATGAACAGTGAGCGGTACAAAGATATTCTTGAGGGACATTTACTTCCATCTGCTCACGTGTTCTATGGAAATTTTTGGATTTTCCAGCAGGACAACGACCCAAGACATCGTTCAAAGCATTCACAGGCCTGGTTTCGGACCCAAAATATGACATTATTAGATTGGCCAAGCTATAGCCCTGACCTAAATCCAATAGAAAATGTTTGGGGACTTATGAAGGAAAGTATCAATAAGAAAAATCTGACAAATATTGCTGAAATGAAAGAAGAGGTGGTCTGATATTGGGACAGCATGGACCACGACTTTCTAACTTCTTTGATCAGTAGTATGCCCCGCCGCATTGAAGCCTGCATTGCTGCCCATGGTGACTTGACAAAATACTAACTGTTCACCTGTCTTTGAATCTGGAGTTATGTTCAGCTAATATTCACATTTAATACGTGAGTAATGAGTGAAAAAAATAAATAATTTACAATCTTTAAATGCTCAATAATTTCTGGTTGTACTGTATCTATAACATAGGCCAAAACAGTGTAAAAAATGTGTGACATTGTGCCTTTAAAGAGTATCAGATATCGTCAGAATTTATAAAAACAGCAGTACCAAAATTATTGCTAATTGGAGTATAAAGGAAATGTGTTTGTTGGTTTTTTGTTGCTTGTTTTTAAACATTTTAGCATGAACTGTTACTCTCATCAAAGTTTGATAACATGTTTGATCATGAGGCTCAGCATGCGACTGTGATGTCTGAAATCTACTGTTTGGTAAGTCCAAATACTCTGTATACAAATAATGCAATGGTAGAACAACAAGTTTGATAACATCTTTTACCTGAAATACTGTTTAGCTGGCTATTTGTCTGGTTAAGAGAGGTCAACTTAAACTGGAATCCAGATATGGTTTAATAATTTTGTCCTCTTTGAGAGGATGTATGAACAAATGCATTTGCCATTAAATGTTGTAGACATTCAACTTGACTGACCCAGGTGATTGGAAACACACACACGCATGCACCATATCCTTGACTCTAGGTTTGGCCAATGTGGTTGATGTTCAGCCTTTGTTCTGTGGGATTTCCTATCAAATTTAACTGACAAACCATATCTAGATAGCCAGCTAGATCTCCAGTGAGTGTCTGTGTGTACATCCTGGTATTTTGTCCATCTTTGTTGCAGACAGATCCAGGAAGAAGGGGGAGGAAACAATGATGGCACTCTGTCCCGCCTCCAGCAGAGACTGAATAAAGCCAACCAAGAAATCCAAAGACTTGTCAGTAGCCATGGATCACCAGGTAGATCATATTCATGTTTTCAGTATACAACCTCAATACAACTGTTCCATCGTCATGGTAGTGGGGTGTAAATACTTGAATCTGGACCAGATAATCCAGTGGTCAATATTAAGACCAAGAAGTCACATTGTGTGAATACAAAGTCACACAATCGGTTAAGTCATTAAGCCTGACCACTTATTCCTTTGGTCACCTCGGATGACCCAGAATCTCCATGGAGTTCAGAACACTTGTACCCAAACCTGTTGCCCAAAGCTGAGTCCTTCAGCTGTGATTGGCTGGATCTTGGTATGAATCAAGATATTCCAGTTAGATCTTCCTTCATCTGTCAGCACCCTACTTTAACAAAATGGTAAATCTGGGTTCAACCTTCATAGTGCTGATATGCATGATATGACTGAAATATGGTTTTATGGTCAAAGCAAGCTCTCAGGGTTTTGAGATAGCGACATTAGCCTAGTGGTTAAAGCGTTTGCTCGTCATGTTGATGATCTGGGTTCGATTTAAAAAAAGGTACAATGTGTTAGGCCCATTTCTGCTAAAAGTGGCCTAAAATCTGACTCATGTTAAGCCAACTCACTCACACAAGTGTATAACTGTTCACATATCATACTCATCTCTCGGAGAGCAATAGAATAGAAAGTTAAACACAAGCATAGATTTTAGGATACAGTTCATGTTTGTTTACAGGTAAATCCAATGAACCAACTGCAGATCATGAAAAATCTTTACGCAAAGTAGAAAATACAGCTGTAGAGTTCTGGTATTTCATGCGGTCCCAGTTAAAGAAGATCAAGGATAATGCTGGGGGCAACACGGATATCACAGCCAAGGTGGACCAGGTCCTCGGTGACGGTGCTAACTATCAACGGTTTGTACATTACTTTAAACAGTCCACAGAGTCTGTTAACCTGAAGTTCTGATATATAGCTGGCAAGAAATACATTTATTACCCACGTGGTCAACGTATGGGTAGTTGCATACTAATCTCGTACGTCACACGAGTGTCGTATCGCGTTGACCTGTGTCGTAACGACTTGACCTGAGATTCTAACGATTTGATTGGATAACCGATGACCTCTCAATTAGGTCACATTCTGACGTAACTATTATTTCATTCATAACAAACATGTGAATCCATTCATTCTACAACTTAAATGCATTGTGGGAATGTAAACATCGCGAACGTTGTCGTGTCGCTGTTTAATTGTGAGCCGAACTGAGACATTATACCCGTCATTTAAAAACGTGAAACGCAATATTTCCACCAGTGATGTTAGCCAAATGAAGCAACTGCAAACCAAGAAACGGGTGCAACGGAGTAGTTTACTGTAGGAGGCTGTACGAGGCGATGACAACTGACATGCATCGTGGACGCCGGTTACCAAGGTAGTGACGCCATTACAGTGACGCCATGCAAATATTGTACTACAGTGCAAAACTCTTCTGCAACCTCTTTATGAAACCGGTTTCGGTTTGAAACCAAAATATTAACAAAAATACGCTATTTTGTCAATTTAATGCATGTAAGACGGGTAATAATAAATAATATTACTTTGACTCGGTTCATTACATAGAAATTATACGAACTGGTGATCTTCCTTAAAGATATCTGACCTCGCTTTCGCTCGGTCAGATACCATAGGAAGGACACTCGTTTCGTATAATTCCTATGTAATGAGACCTCGTGTAGTATTCTCTATGTATGTACCTACTGGTGTTAGTAAAGTGTCAAAGTCAGTTGATAACCTGAAGTTCTGATATATAGCTGGCAAGAAATACATGTATGTACCTACTGGTGTTAGTAAAGTGTCAAAGTCAGTTGATAACCTGAAGTTCTGATATATAGCTGGCAAGAAATACATGTATGTACCTACTGGTGTTAGTAAAGTGTCAAAGTCAGTTGATAACCTGAAGTTCTGATATATAGCTGGCAAGAAATACATGTATGTACCTACTGGTGTTAGTAAAGTGTCAAAGTCAGTTGATAACCTGAAGTTCTGATATATGGCTGGCAAGAAATACATGTATGTACCTACTGGTGTTAGTAAAGTGTCAAAGTCAGTTGATAACCTGAAGTTCTGATATATAGCTGGCAAGAAATACATGTATGT
This sequence comes from Haliotis rubra, assembly GCF_003918875.1. Classification (NCBI taxonomy): domain Eukaryota; kingdom Metazoa; phylum Mollusca; class Gastropoda; order Lepetellida; family Haliotidae; genus Haliotis; species Haliotis rubra. The sequence continues at coordinate 1,725,515 of NW_025767501.1, forward strand.
ACCTACTGGTGTTAGTAAAGTGTCAAAGTCAGTTGATAACCTGAAGTTCTGATATATAGCTGTCAAAGCAAACCTGAAATATATGGCAAGAAATACATGTATGTACCTACTGGTGTTAGTAAAGTGTCAAAGTCAGTTGATAACCTGAAGTTCTGATATATAGCTGGCAAGAAATACATGAAATACATGTATAACCTGTTCTGACTGGCTACATGTATGTACCTATGTTAGTAAAGTGTCAAAATGAGTTGATAACCTGAAGTTCTGTATATAGTAAAGTGTCAAAGTCAGTAAGTTCTGATATATACTGGCAAGAAATACTAACTTTCTCTCCAGAACACTACTGGTGTTAGTAAAGTGTCAAAGTCAGTTGATAACCTGAAGTTCTGATATATAGCTGGCAAGAAATACATGTATGTACCTACTGGTGTTAGTAAAGTGTCAAAGTCAGTTGATAACCTGAAGTTGATATATAGCTGGCAAGAAATACATGTATGTACCTACTGGTGTTAGTAAAGTGTCAAAGTCAGTTGATAACCTGAAGTTCTGATACATGTATGTACCTACTGGCAAGAAAATAAAGTCAGTTGATAACCTGAAGTTCTGATATATAGCTGGCAAGAAATACATGTATGTACCTACTGGTGTTAGTAGTTCTGAAAGTGTCAGTTGATAACCCTGAAGTTCTGATATATAGCTGGCAAGAAATACATGTATGTACCTACTGGTGTTAGTAAAGTGTGAAAGTCAGTTGATAACCTGAAGTTCTGATATATAGCTGGCAAGAAATACATGTATGTACCTACTGGTGTTAGTAAAGTGTCAAAGTCAGTTGATAACCTGAAGTTCTGATATATAGCTGGCAAGAAATACATGTATGTACCTACTGGTGTTAGTAAAGTGTCAAAGTCAGTTGATAACCTGAAGTTCTGATATATAGCTGGCAAGAAATACATGTATGTACCTACTGGTGTTAGTAAAGTGTGAAAGTCAGTTGATAACCTGAAGTTGATATATAGCTGGCAAGAAATACATGTCTGTACCTACTGGTGTTAGTAAAGTGTCAAAGTCAGTTGATAACCTGAAGTTCTGATATATAGCTGGCAAGGTATTTAAATGTACCTACTGGTGTTAGTAAAGCTTGAAAGTTTATGTGAGGTAAAACATACAAAAACTGAAACCTTTCTACAGATAAGAATATATGTTTCAGGACACTGAGAAATGACTTTGATAGTCTGCGTAATGTGGATGGTATGAAGGACTGGAGAGACCAAGAGTCAAAGGAGCTGGGAGACATTGTACAGAGGAGGCTGCACTATTTACAAGTAGGTTGTCATGGTGATTCTCTTCTTGGTTGTCACTGTTTGTTTAAAGGATCTGCATTAGTCATCTAAGCACTTGAATTCGTTATGTTCCTTAGCCATGCAGGGATCTATTGGGCTAGGGTTCAAATCCCTGGTTGTCCCTGATGATTAGCCTTGGTCTGTGAGTACCAAAGTGTGTTTGTGAGTTTCACCAAAGTGATAAGTATCCATGATCCTTTACCCCTGGAATCCACGTATTGTACCTGGTGTGTATATGTGAACAACTCATGTTTTGTAATGGTAATAAATCTTACAATTCTTTTTCATAGAGATCGTCCTTGGGGTACATATATCCATTTTCTGCGGCGGGATGGGTTACCAATTCACGGTACTCCCCTTCGGCATATCCACTGCCCCCAGGGTGTTCACCAAGCTCATGTTAGTGCCAGCTACCCTCGCAAGGTCGCAAGGAAGACGTTGTTACCCTTACCTCGACGACTGGTTGCTCAGCGCTGTAACTCACACGGTGATAAACATTCTAGTTCTAGTTTGACTGGAGTGGATCAGAAACCTCAAGAAATTTGGCCTGGTACCCACCCAGGACTTGGTTTTTCTCGGGGCGCGGTTCCAAACTCACAAGGATCTTGTCTCCTTGTTGCCCAACCGGGTCACCAGAGTACGGGAGATGGTTCCTCTCCCAGCGCCAGACACCAGCGCGGACTTGGCTCTGTCTACTGGGTCATATGGCGGCAACTATCTCTGTAGTATGGCGGGCGCGGTTGAGGATGCGCCCTATACAGCAAGCTTTGGCGAGTCTGTGGGCTCACTCGGAGGATCTGGAGCAGTGTCTCACAGTCCCCGGGTGGTTGTCTCCTCACCTTCAGTGGAGGACCATTGTCGGGAATCTCTCCAAGGAGATCCATTTGGAAATCGTGACGCCAGCTCTTACAGTTCAAACCGATGCGTCCCTCACGGGCTGAGGGTGTGTGTTCTGGGCAGTCCGGACTCTGGTCCGAAGCCGAAGCCCGCCTTCACATCAACGTCTTGGAACTGAGAGCTGTGCGGTTGGTTTTCGAGCGCATCCGGGAGCATGTTCAGGGCCAGGTGGTTCATCTTCAGTTGGACAACTGTACGGACATGACGTACATCCTGAAGCAAGGCGGCACGGTGTCCCTAGCGCTCCTTCGGGAGACGTGGGAATTTCTCCTCTGGTGCGACTGTCAGGTGCTTCCTGTATATCTCCCGGGGCTGGAGAACGTGCGAGCAGACGCTCTCTCTCGCCGAATCCTGGCCCTGCGCGACGAATGGATGCTCGACCGGCAGATATTCGGAGTTATCTCCCAGTTGTACGCATCGTTCCAGATGGATCTGTTTGCGTCCGGCAATACCGGACCAGAGGGCGTTGGCTTCCGACGCCTTCCTGCTGGATTGGACGGGCAAAGTGCTCTGGGCGTTCCCACCGTTACCACTCATTCCCCGGGTCCTCTCCCAGCTGTCCACCCAGCCAGCTCGGCTGCTTGTGCTACTGGCATCGCTATGGCCGTCACAGAGCTGGTTTCCGGTAATTCTCAGGTTTCTGGCTCAGCCTCCTGTTCTATTACCTTTGTGACCGGACATTCTCACTCAGAACGTCGCGCCATACCCCAATCCAAGGATTCAGTGGGTGGCTTGGCCTCTGTCAGGTCTAGCCTCAAAGCACGCGGAATTCCTGCAGCAGTTGCAGACACAATTCTGGCTTCGAGGCAGGATTTGACAAACGTTCAATATGAGGATAGGTGGTCCCGCTATGCGGCGCTGGTGTTCATATAAGGGGATTGCAGATCCCTTTAGTCCGAGTATTGGAGTTTTTGCAAGCTCGTTTGGAAGAAGGCTTGGCGGCTTCGACCATTCGTGGCTACTCCACCGCTATTTCCACTTTTCACATCCCTGTCGATGGTGCTCTTCTGGGGCAGCACCCTCTTATGCAGCGCTTTTTAGCTGGCGTGGATCGGGTTCGACCTGCTGTCAGGCGGACAAGATTGGCTGCAGGTCCTACGTTCTCTCGTCTATCGGCTATTTCCATTCAGTTGTTAACATGGAAGGCTGTATTTCTGGTGGCGGTAACATCTGGGCTTAGGGTTGGCGATTTACATGCTATGTCGGCAGACCCGGCACTGACTGTGTTCCATCCAGATCGTGTCAGCATTCACCTCCCGGATACTTACCGTCCGAAGGTCAATCACGCTTTCCATGTGACAGCTCCTATCAAACTTCCTACTCTTACCCAGCCTTTCACATCGGGGACCTCTGCAACGAGCACTCACCCATTGGATGTCCGAAAGACTCTCAAGGTCTATATCAAACGAACACAAGGGGTCCGTGACGACGGGTACCCATCTGCAAGCCTCCCCTTGAGGAGTTGAAGGCTCACTCAGTCAGGGCAGTAGCCACATCAAAGGCTTTTGCATCGGCACCACCCATTGAAGAGATATGCTCTGCCGCTATTTGGAGCAGGCCTAGCACTTTTATCAGGCACTATCAGCTCGATACACATTCATGTGATCGTGCCCGTTTTGGCTGTTCTGTTCTCTCCAGTGGACAGTGTCCTGCCTCCCTGACAGAGTGAGTCTTGGTTATCTGGACAGTTGACGCTGCTTTCAATTGAGTATTATTGATATATCCGCTGTTGTGTGATCTAACTCATTTCGATTCTCTCCGGAGATTATGGTCGGTTGTGAGTTGGTTTTTCCCCCTTACGGTGCTCTCTAATAGATCATGATGTGGGCGGGTTTTATTTTGCACTGTGTGCGAATTACTGTGCTTAGCCTATGAGGTCGGATCTAAGTACTTATCCTCCCTGTCGGTTACCCTCCCATAATGCCTCTCGCGGAAGCTTTGGGACACGTGACAGGTGAGTGTTGTGGCGTCTGTTTCATTCTTTCTAACGATCGCTGTTTATGTGTACTTTGACAGAATTCCCTCCTCCCTGGCCTCCGGTCTTTCGGAGTCTGAGTTAATGCATATATGTACCCCAAGGACGATCTCTATGAAAAAGAATTAGCTAAACCTGTAGAGGTTTCCAATTCTTTGAAGAGAGTCGTCCTTGTGGTAGGGCTGCCCACCTCCCCGCAATTCTGTTCACTGATTTATTCAGCAGAAGGAATGATGATACGGGCCTAGGTGCTTACCTGGTTTGCAGCAGGGAGGTAACTCCACGTGGTGGGGGCCGTTTAATAATAGATAAAAAGGATTTTAATTTATTGTACAATATTTTTATTAAAACATTGATACAACTGTCACATGACATTTTCAGCTGCAGAAAATGCATATATGTACCCCAAGGATGACTCTCTTCAAAGAATTGGAAACCTCTACAGGTTTAGCTAATTTTCTGACATTTACATGTTTTTCTTTCTAAGCAAATGTTGAACTTTAGAATTCATTTTAAAGCCTATTGAAATGCACTGGAAGAATTCGTTTTCTTATGCATGTATTGAAATCCATTTTGATGAGAAATATCAAATTCTATGTTATTAGTTGTTGCAGAAATGGCTAACATTCAGAATGGCCAATTGGAAAACATCAGTTATTTTGCATATTACATTTCTGCCCAATGTGGGCAGTGGGATTGCCTAGTGGTCAAAGCGTTTGTTCATCACACCAAAGACCTGGGTTTGAATCCCTACATGGGTACTATATCTGAAGCCCATTTCTGGTGTCCCTGCCATGATATTGCTGGTATTTGCGTAAAGTGACGTAAAACCAAAATTGCTCACTCATACTCACATGTGAATAAAAAAGAAACACTGCATTTGTGTAAAATGTGACTGTGCATAGAAGCTTTGACAAAAACATGACACGGCTCATCCTACTGTGCGAGGCAAGGCAATAATTCATGTTATTGTGCTTGATATAAAAATATGTGTATTTATAAACCAGTTAGTAAAACAAGGCATGATCTACCCGACATATTTGCAGAACCCCAAAGACTGTGGTTCAGCCAAGAAGATCGTGTGTAACCTGCACAAGGGTTGTGGGTATGGATGTCAGCTGCATCACGTGGTGTACTGTCTGGTTGTGGCCTATGCCACAGAACGCACCCTGGTACTGGAGTCCAAGAGCTGGAGATACGCCCCCAAGGGGTGGGAGACAGTGTTCCTGCCCCTCAGCAACACCTGCAACACTCGGTCAGGGGAGCAGGCTCACCACTGGGGACGTGAGTAGCACACCACTGTACATGTACACACACCATGCCAAGCCACAACATGCCACAACGCGAAACACACCACACATATGCACACAGAGGGGATGAGTAGCACACCACTGTACATGTACACACGCCATGCCAAGCCACAACATGCCACAACGCGAAACACACCACACATATGCACACAGAGGGGATGAGTTGCATACCGCCCCTGCACGCACACACATGTGCTCACACTGAGGTGTATGCCAACCTATGCACATACCCAAGCCATTCCACTCTATACCACTTGATTCTGCTCCCTACCCCAAGCCCCACCATGCCACTTCTCTTCTCACTACATGCCATGCCCCCTCCACTCTTCTTGCTGCACCAGGCCCCCTCAACACATCCACAGAGGGACGTGAGTCTCGGACCACTCCATATTCCTTATGATAATGAAGCCCATTTCTGGTGTCCCATCCATGATATTGCTGGAGTATTGCTAAAAGCAGCGTAAAACTAAACTTACTCCTATATGATAAGGTTCCTAGTGGGAATCAGCTGTGTTGATCATAAGAGACAGCAGTGAGTTATCTGGATGATTCTGTATCACTCCCAATGTCTTGTTGGTTGTGCTAGGAACCACTGATCTGTCATGTGGCAGGGCTGTTGCTGACTGCTGTACTGTAATAACATCTAGGATACTTGCCAGGATCTAATATGAAAGACATACATGTATGTATAATGCATAGTTAAAACTAGCTAACTCACTTTGGATAACACCACATATTAAATTTAGGATCATTCTCTTTTTGTCATTTCAGCTGCAGCTCAGATTCAGAATGCCAAAATTGTTGAGCTTCCTATTGTCGACAGCATGCATCCAAGACCAGACTTCATGCCTCTTGCTATCCCACAAGACCTTGCTCCAAGACTCCTCCGTCTCCATGGTGATCCTCCTGTCTGGTGGATTGGGCAGTTTGTGAAATACCTGACACGTCCTCAGCCACATCTGAAAGAGGACATAGAGAGGACAAAGAAGGCTTTGGATTTTAAGAGCCCAATAGTTGGGTATGTTTAACAGAATGTGTCACAAATGCATATATCATTAGAATGCTGCAAATTCTCATGGACTAAACTGACTTTTACCTGGGGTGTCGATAGGTAGGTAATATATTTTAAAAGGGCCACGGGACCAATATTACACATATATCTAACATTATAAGTTTTTACAATCCATCAGAAACTTTTTGTTTATATGGGTAATGCATCAGTGAGTGATTTGAGAGAAGTGTATTCAGAATTTTAAGGTCACAGGTCAAAAGCATATAATATCTCATTAAGCACATACAGCTAGAAATTTGAACATATTAACAAAACCCAACTATGTCAAAATGCAGAAAACAACATGGCCAAATAGTGTGACACTTGGTGTTTTATAGCATGAAATAAATACTTTGAAAGTTGAACTATAGTATGTTTACATGATTGTGCTGGACATAAGTTTAATAAAAAACTGTGTTGAATATTGTATGATGACAATTTTTGAAACGATGCTTATGCCATCAAGAGTTGTCTTCCTTACCTGCGCTATTTTCTGAGCATGATGAATTATGTCCCTTTGTTACAGGGTGCATGTACGGAGGACAGACAAAGTGGGTGTAGAGGCAGCCTTCCATGGCATTGATGAGTACATGGAATTCGTCAATGAATATTTTGACCGCTTGGAGGCAAAATCTCCTGTTGAAAAGCGAAGGATCTACCTTGCCACAGATGATGCAAATCTACTTCGAGAGGCCAGAGAAAAGTAGGACAATAGTTTGGTTTCTCATGTTTTGATGATTATTTGTGGAAAAATCATATTCAAGCATATCTTAAAGATCTAATCGGGGTCGAACAAATTTATCATTAAAGATTGCTCAAACTAGGTGATTTTGGCATAAGCTTTCCCTTGCAAGATATATTTTCATATGAGAAGTATGTCATATTTGTTTCTGTTGTATAGGAATGAGTGACCCCAGGTTAGAATTCGTATCCAAGGCCATTACTTGATGTAAAAGGTGTCTACATTAAACTACTTAGAAGGTGTGATCCCAAATTTAATTTTGTTATTTAAATAGGATCAGATGGTCAGTTTCAGTGGCTTGGTTGGCTGATTGCCGTTATTACCTTGTTGGGATTCCTTACAAAGTCTACTTAGGGGTTGCATTTACAGACTTGATTGTGTATAGGCTGTGGAGATTGAGCTGGACTGGTCTACTTAGGGGTTGCATTTACAGACTTGATTGTGTATAGGCTGTGGAGATTGAGCTGGACTGGTGCTGACATCAAGTACAAACCAACATGAAGTTCTTGTGGTTTCAGGTACTCTACCTACCATTTCATCAGTGACAATGACATCTCAAAGACTGCAAGTCTAGGCACACGCTACTCCGACAGCTCTCTACGTGGCGTCATCCTCGATATCCACTTCCTGTCCTTGTGTGACTACCTGGTGTGCACATTCTCATCACAGGTAAGGAGATCACTATCTCATCACAGGTAAGGAGATCACTGTCTCATCACAGGTAAGGAGATCACTGTCTCATCACAGGTAAGGAGATCACCATCTCATCACAGCTAAGGAGATCACTATCTCATCACAGGTAAGGAGATCACTGTCTCATCACAGGTAAGGAGATCACCATCTCATCACAGCTAAGGAGATCACTATCTCGGGTCACACATCACAGGTGAGGAGAGATCACTGTCTCATCACAGCTAAGGAGATCACTATCTCGTCACAGGTGAGGAGATCACTATTTCATCACAGGTAAGGAGATCACTATTTCATCACAGGTAAGGAGATCACTATCTCATCACAGGTGAGGAGATCACTGTCTTGTCACAGGTAAGGAGATCACTGTCTCGTCACAGGTAAGAAGATCACTGTCTCGTCACAGGTAAGGAGATCACTGTCTATCTTATCACAGGTAAGGAGATCACAGGTAAGAAGATCGCCGGGAGATCACTCTCAACACAGTCACAGGTAAGGAGATCACTGTCTCAACACAGGTTAGCTAGAAACTATTTCATCGCAGGTAAGAAGGGAATTCTCATTGAGTAATATGAATCCCATCTGACTTCCTGAAGACAGAACACTGGCACTGGTCTGGTCCAGACTCACATTTTTACAGGCAGCTAATACAGCTTGAATTTTGCTGTCTAAAATGATAATAGCTCACCCATTCACTAGGCCAGAAACAGGATTCTGTCATATTAATGTTTATGAAGTTGTTTAGTGTCTCTCAGAACTAATATATACTGTTAAATCTGAACATGCAGGCAGTTTTTGAAATGCATCAATTAAAGTTATTCAAATTAGACATTCCGCAAGTCGAGCCTGTGCTGTTGTTATGTCCCTACCATTTTAATTACCTCCATGTTATTTCCACAGGTGTGTCGTGTGGCATACGAAGTGATGCAGACGATGCACGGCGATGCCTCAACATGGTTCAAGTCACTTGATGATGTCTACTACTTCGGGGGACAGAATGCACACAACATGCGAGCTCTTGAACCCCATGAACCGAAGAATAAACACGAGATCAAGATGGAGGTGGATGATCTGCTGGGCATCGCAGGCAACCACTGGGATGGCTTCTCTAAGGGTGTAAACCGGCGCTCAGGACAATCAGGCCTTTACCCATCATATAAAGTGAAGAATGAAATCGCTGTAGTAAAATTCCCCACATATCGAGAGGCAGAGGAAGTCAGGTGACATTAGCCTGTTGTAGATTGGCAGATTTTAAATAATTATTTTTATACATATGTTGAGTCCCAGTCATTATTTGACTATAACTTTGCCATGAGAACTGAAACGGTGTATGAAAATGGATATTTTGATGTAAGAATGAGACTACTCTGTCAAGTGTGGTCAGTTGTAGGTAAACATTATCATATGAGCCTGTCATAGTTATTACTACCCTGTAGCCAAATACAGATAATACTTCTGTGCTCAATGGCTACTCTACACATTCGCAATCTGAAGATGTTTTGTAAAGGTTAAATATGTAAATCTCCTATACTGAACAATGTATGAGTTGTATGATCACAATCAATAGTAATGTTCAGCTTCCAGATGTTCTAGGTAGTAGTGAAGCTGTAGACCAGCTGTTGCCCGAGTGTTGCCAGGAATCTACGTGAGTTGATGAGGTAGGACAGAAAGTATAGCTGACAGCATACAACAAGGTTTCGTTTGAAATCAAACTATACAGTGGGAGATCAGCATGGAAATTTTCAGTTTCCAAATTATGGAAGTTGTTAGGTTCAAATAGTGCTCATCAACCAGATTTAGGCCACAGAAAATAGAATGAAAGGTCTGTAGCATGATTACAATGTACAGGTTGCTGCTGGTTCAGTTGTCATGGTTCAGTCTGTTATTTTTTTAATGATGCATGTCAGCTGCCAGTGTTTTTATAAGATTTTACTCTGATGGGTGTGGTGGGTCTATGCTTTTGCTCGCTCCTTCTGTTGTCACTCCTGTTGTACCTCTGATCATTAAGTAAACCACATTCACTTGTCAATACTAGGGGTGAAACGGTACGCTCTTACAATGGTACGGTACGTATTGCGGTACAAGGCCTTCGGTTCGGTCCATTTCGGTTCGGTATATGAGATAAGATCATAATGCAGAAAACTGACAACAAGAGCCAAACCTTACATTGTTTAATAACATGGAAAAAAAAAAAATCATTATTTTTGTTATTTTGAATGAACAAAACTCATTTTATGACAAGATAGAAGAACTAAGTATCACTGGAACCTTGGAGCTCACAGCTGTGTGGCAAAATAACAAGTAGCCAAGTATGATTAAAAGTCACTAAAATCACATCAGTATTTACTGCAGTTGAAATCACCACTTCCAAGAAATGTTCATGTTTAAAAAAACACACCAAAAAACAATACACAAATCAGATCCTATCGAATGTGACTCTGTTGATGACACATCACAGATAAATAAATTAAACAAATTAACTCAACACAGTTGTCATAAGACAGTTACAGTTTGTGTGACAGATCATTGTCCTTGCTCTAAATCAGTCTGTCTCTCGTTTCAGTCGGTTAAACATTTAGAGACTTTCCAGTCCTTGGGAAGTACTGCTACACAGTACTGCTATCTTGGCACATTCCAGAATTTTGTTTTGTTCAGTTTTCAGATTCATTCAAAATATATTTTAAATTTCACTCAGAAATGTGTTTTTCCTTTCTGAAACAAATATGTTTTAGCTTGAGAATGCTGCTTTCTCTTTTTATTGGTGGTTAAATGTTCATTGTTCTGATATAGCTTGTAATGTGATGGTAGCAACAACAAACAAACATAAGTCTTAAGAACTGTGACGGAAAAGCCACCAGATCCATACCCATACTTACAGTCATCCCTCGCCATAACGCCGGTCTTGGGGTCGATGGATGACCCCTGAGTTATGAGACACCCACATTATACATTACCCGGAATATAGGCCAAGTAAAAATGTATTTGCCATGGACATAACAGAACTGCTATTTCGTGTATTGTGCCCAGTCAAAACTATATTGTATCGTCGTAGTTAAAAAACAAATAAAAATAAATATGTGCATAGGAAACCTGCAATCAAATTAAACATCACTAACATGATAATTCAGTTGTCCTTCCTGTTATGCTACCTGTTATTCAACTAAGCCAGAAATAACAATCAGCTGTGTACTCATGTTTTGCTCCAGTCTACCGGTGATTCAGTTAAAAACGATCTGAAAATATAACATCAAAGGATGTCTATTCCATTACCAGAATAATTTGTATCTCAAGCAGTTATTTTAACAGAGATAATATAAATCGCCATTGTAGTAGTGTAAAAAATTAACATACTAGGTTCACTTTGGGTTATGTGGCTGGATACATTTTACGTATGAGACAGTTTGACAAGTCACCGTTGACTTCCCGCGGTACCTGCCACTTTGATTGTATAAACAAAATGTTGGCAATTAATTGTGAAATGTGACTTCAATAGTCAATAACGCGGGTCTTGGGTTCCGTGGATCACGAGGCAGTAATCTGTTCGTGATTGCTGAGAATAATGTGAAATTGGTGCTATCGCGGTAGGCGCGAGAAGCGGACGCTTATGAACAAGGTAAGTGGAAGTGGTACGCGTATTGAATGAGGTTATGCATTTCACACACATTTTCTCTGATGTTATTGTAAACAGTTTTATTGAATGAAAATGGGATTAAATTTAATCAAATAAAATGAAATCGAGGAAGATCGTTTTATATGAGTTTTCTGACATCATACATTTTTCGATGGCAGTGTTTACCAGCACTATAACGCAGTGTGTTGCATCACAGCAAACATCGTAAGTACATGGCACGTATTTATGATAAAGTTGACTTTTATAAGTTATTACAATGTTTCGCTGTTCACCTAATTTGAAATAACTGAAAAAGAAACAGAACCCAGCTATAGCTACTGATCTGGTATCTGCAGTTGCTGTCTTGCTGACTTTGTAAGTAGATGACTTGAGGTGATCTCGAACATACTTCCTGGAAAATAGCGGCAGTCAAGCAAAGAAATGCATAGATATTGACCAGATGATTCAATTTGGAGACAATTTAGAAAAGGTTTGAAATGATTAATAAAATGACGGTACGAAAACCCAAAATACCGAAGTTTTGGATTGCATTAAGGTATTCCGAACCGAAGGCAAAGGACCGCGGTATACCGTTTCATCCTTAGTCAATACGTCATTCATTGTCGTCAGTATTCTGATTGTCGCCCAACTGTTAATGCATCTTGATGTTTGTGGAACAATGACAGGGTTTCATCATGACATTCTAAGAAGATAGCAGGTCTATATAGTATTCCTATTTTAAACAGATTTTTCCAGCTGATAGACTTAATGACTTGTCAGCCATTGCGGAGACAAGTCCGAAATATGATTTGTCAATGCCTCAATATTGTGAGATTCTTTTTTTTTATCTCAAATTTTATTTCAGTACTTGATCTGTAATTAATCAGTTTTATGTTGGAAAATCTTCCAAGATGTTAAGATATCATTCAGACATTACCATGCTATCAAAACTGCATTGTTGAACCTCTAGTTTTTCTAGTAAATCCTATTTGTCTCACCAACTGCCAGTCTCCTACTTCAGAAGGGTGCAACTTAGTTTCTTGCTGATTTCCTTGCTTTATACGGAGTCAGTAACTTTGATGTTCATTTAATGTTGTCATGTTTGATTTGAGTTTTCCTCAAAAATCCAAACCAAAAGATGACTATGACTTGGGAGATAGGATCAACTTTGAATAAGCTGACAAGAAATCTTTACTCGTCCTTAGATTTGTTCTTGTACCACTGAATTTTAACAGAATGTAATGTTGATGAGTAGATTGTCTACTCTGTCAGAATTGTATGGTGGTATCAGACTCTGTTTTTACATATTTTAATATTTGATGTTAATGACTATCACCTTACAGCACAGGTCTAATAAGTTAGCTCTGTTAACGATAGGGTGATAATTAACATTGGCTGACTGTGTCCTTCTACATGGGTTAAATGTACATAGTTCTGTAATTTATAAGCACTGGGTGTATTTTATCATTCCTGTGAAGATCATTTACTCATTGAACTAAATCATTAATAGAGAGATATTGTGAAGATAAAGTCCCATATTTATATGATATCATTGAGTTCAGTGTCAAACTTATAAAATTATTTTGTTAAGAGTTATTTGATATAAAACCAGGGTTGTGGTGGAGATATATTTTTTTCAAAGTCAATATTGCATGGGCAAGGTAGGACAAAATATTATGAAGTCATTTTGGATGATTTGTGAGATAATTTTTCGTTAACAGAACACTTGCATACATGTATGTAGATTAATTACAGTGCCTAGCGACATAAATATTTCTATTTTGTAATAACTTTATTCTTTAAAATTGACAATTGCTTGTTTTTATTGAATATAATACAGGCGTATATAAACAGTGATCTAGGTTAGATTATTTCTGTAATTGTTTAACAACTCAACAGATAATATGATATAAAATACACGATCTTGCCTAGTTTGGAGCAATATGTATAATCAAGGAAAAACATGATCTAAATATATCAGTAATCCAAGTCCTCAAGGGAGACCTTGCAAGGGAGATAATGGGAGATAACGCCAATTGGGGAAATATGAAACTCTGACAGTTAATCGCTTAAACTTTTGATTTTCCTTTCAAATCAAAGATAGGCTAGTGACATGTAAGAAATGTGTTTTGTTGTAAATTGATTTGATTTCAATTAAACATGGTAATATAAAATGCGTGTACTGCCAATTTAACATGTGGATTATTTTTGGATAAATCACTATTTTTTTGTATAAACAGCCATTTTCCAATAATGAAAGGTTTAATTTTGGAAAGAGCTATGGTTTTGAAAGGAAATGATGCTGTTGAACATGAACGTAGACTTAACATGATATGTCAAATTTGTCCCCAGTTTTGACAGCACTTCCATTTCCTAATATTTGACATGTGTAAATATTATTGTGTTGATACAGGGTGTTAGTTCAAATTATTGATGAAGAAAATGCTTTTTCTTTTTCATTCAGAAATCATCACATTGATTTTTCCCAGGGGCTGTGTTTGTTTGGTGTGTGGTCCAGCTATTTTTCTTTGTTTCTTGATCAACACATTCTGAGAAGGGATACATAGACAGTGGTTCTGTGTTTTTACATCATGCATGTACTAATCTCTGAGTGAAGGCACACCTTTTGTTCATGCCTGATTGAATTCTGAAACCAAAACATTAGAGCTCCACACATTGGACCTACAGAGCAAGTGCTGGAAGAGTAAAATGACTTTAGTCATGTGTTTCTCTGTCAGGCACATTGCAGAAAAAGCTTGTTTTTCTTCTTAAGTTAAAAAAAAATAATTGCGAGCTTGATTCGAGTTGAAGGCAGTGCTTATCAAGGTTCAGATTTCTATATAAGTATGCCTCAATCACATGAAGTCAGTCAAGCTGCATACTCTCTCACACAGAATTCCTAGGGGCAGTGGTGTAGCCTAGTGGTTAAAGCGTCTACTCGTCACACCAAACACACTGGTTTTGATTCCCCATATGGGTACAATGTGTGAAGCCCATTTCTGGTGTCCCCCCGCTGTGATATTGCTAAAAGCGGCATACTCACTCACTCCTTGTGGCCAGCCCTGTTCTGCTGCCACTTTCTAAGATATTGAAAAATGTCGAAAACTATTTCCATTTTGATATAGGTCCTTTGTTTATGTTGGTTGTACACTGTTAGTTCGTGTAGCCATTGAAGCGAAATGAAGAACTAAGGATAAGGTGACTTTGATGAGCAAGTCATGTCCCCTGCAGTTGTGGTAGTATATCTATTTAATATTGCAAAACAATGTGTGAAGTGCACTGAAAGACTTGCATTAGGCCATACTGTGTGTTCTTGTTTCCGAATAGGTGTATCTGTTTATAGAGATAGAGAAAGAGAAACATTCTGGTCACATGATTATGTGTGTTCACTGTTGCATCTCTCACAGAAAAAAATTCCGATTGAAGGTGCTAGCCATGTTATGGAATGTAATGGACATGAGGGTTATCTCCCTTTTGCAGTAGCTGCTGCTAATTCAAGTTTGGGGAAATGGTCATGGAACTATCCTTGTAGTAGATAGTTTACTTATGATAAATAATCCAAATTTAGGTTTGAGTAAGTTTTTTATTTGCCTATAGTTGGAAAATCATTTAACTGTATGGAGATAAAACTTAGTCATACTGAACTTCTACTTTGAAAAGGGCCGAGGAAACTGCAAATTTTCGATGGGGTTAAATGCTGTAGGACAAGAGTTGGGTACAAAATGTCTTACTGGGAAGTGTCTCATCAGACAGTGTCATATGCAGAAGCTTTGTCTTTACTCAAAGAAACATATTACGGTTGAATTCTGAAGAATGTATGCAGTCAGAAAGAAATTCAACTGCCTATCCAAATAGTGCAGGACTGACGGAGACCTGCCTTCAACTGCCTGGTGAATGGTGCAGGTTTTATCGTTACTTACATGTTGGCTAATACATACCATCAGGACAATACAGGGTGTGTCTGTGCTAACTGCCAGTTTACTTGCAATATTTAAACATTACAAGGCAGTTTCAGAATTTCATATATATATATAATTATCCGTGAATGAGAGAACTGAATATCTGTATAATTGTTTTTGCTGGTGTATAATATAAAGCAAAACCAATGTCATGTTTTGGTTTTGTCAACATGTGCAAACACTGCGGAGTGTTGTTCTGCAGATTTAAGCTTAATTTTAAAGAAGATGTCAGTTTTGTTTCATTTTTGCAAAAATGGGTTTTTTAAAGATTAATCAAGACTGCTTCCTTCCTTTACATTACTTTCTTCTTCAGTGCGTTGAGCAGGCATTGGTATGTGGACAATTGGTATGTGGACAGTTGGTGTGTGTGGACAATTGGTATCTAGGTTGTTTTTGCTGGGCATTGTATTATTTGCAGGGATTAAGATTACCGTGTGTATCTGTATATTGAACTAATTTGGTCAGCTGAAAATATTTGAATTACCAATGTTTGTGGGAAGGAAAAATTGCCACTCATCTTTTTAGAAATTTTGAGTTGTCCGATCTGTAAACCAAGTACATTAGGACAAACGGATAGTTATGGACATGTTCTACAGATCATTGTCGTGGGTGGTTGTCTGTACATAGGCTGTGGCAGCAGAACTGTTGTACAATGTCTTCCACAGAGTTACTTACTCAAACACATCCTTATGTGCCAGAGATATGAACGGAACAGAGCTCACAATGGAGATGTTAGTATCACAACTGATAAATAAATATTTCATCAGGGAGATGTATTGTTTTAAGTGTTCCTTTATATGGGATGTCATTGAATGGGAACAGAACACACAATCTCGGGAAGTGTTTTTGCTTCTACTGGTACATATGTTTGGCAAGGAAAAAGAGCATTACAAAATATTGGTATTCAGGTTTCTTCGATCTTGATCTCACACCATCAGATGTGACATTTATTTAGTTATTCTATTCAGAACTAACCAATAGATCTCTAATCTTTTCAAGATAAAAGCCAGTGTATGGCAGAAACACTTTAGATGAAATGTAGCATTGTCACCTGATCGCTCGAAATGTGAGGACAGATGCTTAACATGTCAAATGCAGTACTTTGTGTCAAAGCCTTCATTATTCCAGTAGGTTTATTTACTTTTGAATGTTATCCAGTAACCAGTTACTCTGTATTGTACTGTGATGTAGTACCAGAGGATATTCTCCCTCCTCCATGGGACAAACTAGTTTCATAGCCCCACAGAGGTTCGCCAGAGCCCCTAGTACCTACTGCTAGTTGACGAGCCAGTTTACAACCTGGATTAGGTGGTTACCTCTGTGGTGTGGGACCGGATATACTTACAACCTGTAGTTAGCCCTGATACAGCTGGAATCCCTGTCAGTCTGACCACCTGGAAGTAAAGTCTAGCAGGTCTAGGACATGCCAACGTTTATGAAACCCACGACCATGGGTATGGTGCTGCTAAAACAGGCTGCCGTCATATTGCTAGATAGGATTTGATATGACTAATTTGAAGATCCTACAAATCCATTCATCTCCTCTTGTATTTGCTATGTTCAAGAAGTAGTTAGATGTGTACATAATGCTGTGCAATGGAAATACTCCTCATGGATGATCAGCAGACTTCAGTGAGGACAGGACCATGAGAAATGGCAAAACCATGTTGTAGTATATTGACCTTGCCTGAGACAAACATTTATTGAAAGTGTCAGTGACATGTGAACCAATGAAGTGGACTACCCAAGGAAAAGCAAAGATCACATTATGGAATAGTGTATGATCTTTTCTCAAGTGTATGTTTGAAGTTCCGAGCTTGCTTGGACAGGTGCCCTTGATGCCACTTCACTGACCAGTCTTGGAACTTTGACAAATCACTGGTGATTGCACATTGTCTTGTGATGTAGAACTAAGGATTCTTTGCTGAATAATGTCAAAATGATGATTGTCTTGTTGATGCTACATAGTAAATTCTTTGTCATCTGTTTAGGTTAATGCAAAAGCTGTTTAAGACCATCTATAGAATAAACACCATATATATGCCTTGTAATATACTATTCACACTTCGCTAAGGATCAAATCATTGATTCGACAGAAAACTATGATGTGGGATCAAATTTGGTTTTAATATCTAAGCTTATTGTAAACATGGATCGGAGGTTTCAGTATGTCATTGCATCTTGTGGATCCCATACCTGCTGTTGACAGGTGTTGTTCATGTCTTTGACTCGTTCCATGATATGCAAAATGGTTTATTGGTGCCATGAAAACCATTTTTATGGTTACTCATGTATCAAGTGCATAAGGTTAGAATAAAGTGGCTGCTTGCCTAAAGAGGGTTTCCATATTATTATTTATTCAGTTTTAAATGGACAGAATTTCAAATTATAAATCTGTGTTTAGGTAAAGTCGTGAATTTTTGTGATCCTTATCAAAGTGTGAGTAGCATACCTGCAAATTTGCTAGTAACCCATAATGACTAAATGAGTAAGGAATTTCTGTCACAGTTGTATTAATACTACATTCTCATTTTGCTAGATTAGTTTTAAGGAGAAAATTACTCTATGCACAATACTCAAATAGATAAGATTACCTTGTCAGGTGCCCAAGATTCCAATGTATAATACAAATACTCCTGATGACACATGTATGTCATAGTTCACTTGCTACAACAGATAAAGCTTCCATCACTTTGCTCACGGGTGCCCATAATGGGAGACAACTGACTGCAACCCAGTAACCAGTTTCATGGTTTGGATAGGTAGAATTGCATGTTTTTGTAACAGTAGATACATGTACATAGCATAGTTAAAAGGGCTCTGGCCCAACGTGAGAAATGAAATCCATGATGGGTTACTTAAGTCTTGTTGAATTCCCTTGTTTTCCCAAAGTTTCCATTGCTCAAACTTGCAACTAGGACTGGACATGAGTACACCATGGATAGTTTTGCATGAAACAAGACTGATGGCAAAAGAAACTGAAGCCTTGATAATTACATTAAGCTGTATCAGTTGTGTATGTTTTAAAAAAAGACTTCACCCAAAATGTCACAAATTAAAAATACAATTTATGTGTCTATAGGTGTCCTTTGATTTGTCATATGAATAAAACCTTTTTTTTTTTTCCTATTCCTTAAAAATAAATGTTATGTGTTATTATTTGTTTGATCATTTACCCCGTTTTGTGGGGAGAAAAATATGTAAACTGGGCAGTATGAAAAAAATGTTTGGTATTGCTGCTGTAGGTTTTGAGCAACCACTTGTATAGGCTACAGCATCAATGTTCTCACCAGACAGTTATAATGGAATAGGTTTCAGGGTTTCTTTGTTTTATAGTCTGTTTGCAGTGAAAACGTACCGATGAATTTCACTTTAAACAAAAACGTAAATCAAATAAAGTGAAATTACACAGAGAACAAGTATGGTTGGTCGAAGTTAACAATCATCACTTACCACAGATGCATTTGTTTCACTGTTCTAACTACTGCGCTTACCCCCTTGTAATACAAACTAATAATAGCGATTTCAATCTATAATTGTTTGTTAAACAACTTTTATCCTAAGTTAAATAAAATTCTGAGATTTAAATGTTCAACTGGCAAGGTAAATTACGAGGATTCGCAATCTTAATTTCACTTTATTTCATTTAACGTGAAACCCATCGGTACGTTTTCACTGCAAACAGACTAAAAATGTTGATAAAGGTTTCTTCCCTTCTCCCTGTACATTGGAGCCTATTCCCCCCCCTTTCAGAACATAGTTGTGGCTGCAACAATGGGGTATTTTTCATTCACAAGAATATTTGAAAAATAACTTTCTGTGTGTATATGGTGGATTTGTATATTTTGGTATGGTCAGTTGTTTATTTTGAACAATCAAATGGGCAAATTTGATCAGCGACACCCTTACTGGAAACATCCTCATTCTTGTAGCATGATGGTTGAGGTTGGTGTTTTGGCCACCTTTGATCTTGTGATGTTTGTCTGCCCAAGTGTTGACGGAAGTTTTCTGTACATATACAACTATTGGAGCCTTTCAGGCTTCTGTTTGTTTCTCAGCCCGCTCTGTCATGATACAGGTTTTAGTTTTTCTCAAACATTTCTGCTTCAACCAAAATTTTATTCTTGTTTCACCTGTTATATACATACATAAATATATAAATGACATAACATGAATAAACTGATCATTTGTACATTTGTATTGTGTTGTCATTGAGGTTCAACTTACCTCTTTAGTGGAACTCATTAGCACAACAAAGGTGAAGCCATGATTTGAACATATTGGACGATTCTGGCACAAGGGACAACTCCTCAGATCTTCGATGACTAGTTCACAAGAAAGGTCAAAGGATATTTTTGTTAGTCAGCAATATCAGAACCAAATCATTATGGCCTGAAAAAAAGACAGTGTGTGAAATGTTCAGTGCACTTAACAGTATGTCAGTCATAAGATAAAATATACCACAAAAGTGTGTGAAGTGTTGAGAACATCTGACAGTACTTCAGTCATACAATATACCACACAAGAGTGTGTGAAGTGTTCAGTGCACAGTATGTCAGTCATAAAATATGTCCTCACACATAAGCCAAAGTAGTCAGAAATAGAAAAAAAACAAACTTTTTTCCCCGCATTTATATCTACAATCTATGTAGTTAATATATGAAAGTGTGAAATATCTGTTAAACCTAACAACAGTCTCAGTGGTAGGGAGATACGAAACGTGACAAAAGGACTTTTCTGAGGAGTGGTTAGTGCAGAAATGAGCAATGTCCAAAGCGACTTATTTGGAACAGACCATGGCTTTATGCAAATTAGTGTGCGATGATATTGTATTACAAAGGACACTTTTTAAATGCCCATTATGTCATTAAACTTGGCTTCATGATAAACGATAGCTGACATAAACTGTAGTTGCGGGCAACGATGAGGTCTCCTTGGCTTTACTTTCTATCTATTGTATCTGAGGGCTAGATATCATCGTCCAAAATGGAGCCAGAACACATGTTTTGACAGGTGAGCGGATCCTCCAAATACAGCTGGGGTCACCTTTTAAGTAGTTCCCGGAGAAGAAATAGTTCCCTCTTTAAAAGGCTGTATCTCAGTTGTTCTAGGGTCTACGTTCAAAACAATTAGTGTTCTGGAATCACCAGGACATCATCTACCATACTGGCACTTTTGTGTGCAGAATTTGCACATTTTGGGAGCAAACTACTCAGAAAAAATGAAAACAAAAATAACTGCCAAACAGTACGTTTTAGCGACTTGACCCGTCCAGGCAAAATTGTTGGGAATTCGATTGTGCATCTGTACAAGAAATTTGGAAGTGTTGGAACAATTTGTTCTTGAGATAGTTGCTGTCAAACGTTGAAATTTTGGAATTAATTGTGAATTATTTCCCCTTTGCTATTGGGCCAAGAGCCTAGATATTTTTAAGGGGAATATCTACACCTGGGTGCGCATCTGTGTGATTTTTTGTAAGCGATTCGGAGCATTGGTTTAGGAGTTATGTTTGGTACAAAAATCGGTGGAATAATGAATAATAATAATAATAATCAGAACGATTACAATAGGTCTCCTGCCTACAGGCAAGGAGCCCTAAAAATACTAACTTTAATACTGAAACTAATAAGGATGTAGCTGCCATGGAGTCTCACTATCACTATAAAAAGAAACAGGTAGGAGGGGTCGTCTCAAAAGCAAAACCAGGGCGGTTGTCGCAGACGGTGGTTGAGGTCGGGCTGGGGGAATGGAGATATCAGCTATGATAAAATAATCCTTTAGGCGAATTAAACTGGGGAAGGTGAGGTGAGGTGAAATTGGGTTTTACGTCGTGCTTGAGAATATTTCGCTCACATGACGACAATAAACTGGGGAAGAAAACAGCATGTCATAACAATTTAC
This sequence comes from Haliotis rubra, assembly GCF_003918875.1. NCBI lineage: Eukaryota > Metazoa > Mollusca > Gastropoda > Lepetellida > Haliotidae > Haliotis > Haliotis rubra. The sequence continues at coordinate 1,746,993 of NW_025767501.1, forward strand.
AAATAATATCCAATCCTGTCAATCTTTTGGTGGTCATGCCACCTATATATTTTGAGACATTTAATACAATGGCTGATATATGCTTTTCTATGGGTTTCATACTCTTTTACATATCACAACATAAACTGTATGAAAGAAAGACACGTAAGATGTTAATCAATAGATGAAACATATTCCCACACAGACCCGTGAAGGTCCGGGTTAGAATATTGATCTTCAGTAACCCATGCTTGTCATAAGAGGCGACTAACAGGATCAGGTGGTCAGGCTCGTTGACCACGTCAACATGTCATCAGTTCCCAATTGCGCAAATCGATGCTCATGCTGTTGATCACTGGATTGTCTGGTCCAGACTCGATTATTTACAGACCGCCGCCATATAGCTGGAATATTGCTGAGTGCGGTGTGAAACTAAACTCACTCACTATTCAACACACATAAAAAAAGCATAAAATATCTTTGAGATGACCCCTTGTGTCTGTAGGCATCACATGCATTTCATACGTTGTCATACCTGTCTGAGCGACCTGATTGCCAACTAAAGTCTGATCTATTGTTGTCAGCAGCCATTCGTATTTTTTCTGTTTTGCCCGATTTTACGAGAAGACATGCTTTTCTGGATATCCTATTAGGCATCCCACTGAACACCCAGCCGATGTGGGTTATTTCGACATATAGTTTTTTTCTTTTTCCAACAGGACTTTAGTGAGATGGTTTAACAGTATCAGCTCAACAAACAATTTATAATGAGTGAGTGAGTGAGTGAGTGAGTGAGTTACACCGCACTCAGTAATATTCCAGCTCTATAGCGGCGGTCTGTAAATAATCGAGTCTGGATCAGACAATCCAGTGATCAACAGCATGAGCATCGACCTGCGCAATTGGGAACCGATGAAATGTGTCAACTACTGAGCGAGCCTGACCACCCAACCCTGTGGTAGGAAAGAACCCAGACAGGTCTATGACAACTGGTAAAGCCAAAAGATCAGGATGAATTGGGAATTCAAATCCAACATTCCAGGTTTTGGGCATGCCTAAGGGACAACCCCACACAGCTCTGTGAGGCACTGGATGATGCAGCTACCTGTGCCATGTCACCTGTAGTATGTCGAAACATATGATAAACAATGGTACACATTCTCACAATCAAACACCTATCAGATGTACACAAACATGATTGCTGAAGCTGCATTTAGATGAAAATAGAGTTGGCAGAGTGGTTGAGCGAGTTCCCCATGTTTACAAACAGAACTACACCCCCTCACAATGCCTTCAGTAGCTTCTTCCAATTCATCCTCTTCTTGGAAGATGCCTCCTGGCATGGCCAATGTGGAGCTGTTAAAAAAAACAACCAACCCCTAAAACAACTACATGTAAATATACACTTGATATGCACAATGGTCTTTTTGAAAACAGGTTCTTAAGGCTATTTCCTTGACAGTAAATGTAGATCACGCTTAACATTTTAACCATCTTCCCCAGTGTTACACTAATCTGTAACATCTTCACCATGGGTCTGGGTATGGGTCTGCATCTGTCATATGCAGGCCAAAAGGTATTGTTCTGAAGGCATTTTGGTTTTATCACTAAAACTGCTCGCCCAAACGCACTCAGTGCATACTAGACGTATCACCCGAACACACCCGGAAAAGTGCACGGGAAAAACGAATAGGTTTTGCATATATAAGATGGTGGTCAGCGATACACGGGGCATTCGCTCCTTTCTGCCATTCGGTGCTATTAGTTACAGTTCGTGTTTAGGCATTTAGACTACGAATGACTTAGATGTTAGATGTGTATGTTCAATTGGTTATTGTGGCGTTAGATTGTTGAACTTGCATTAGTATGTTTAAAGGTTTAGGCAATTAGCGGTAGTTAGCGGGTCATTTCATTTCAAAGTTCATTTAGAATCACTTAAGAGAATCACGTTTAGTTCTTTGTAAATTCCATAGTATTCTCACTTTTAATAGTTATCACGTTTAGTTCCTTGTTTAAGGCCAAAAGGTAAGTTTGAAATTTTAGTTGATTAGGATTTCAGTTAATCTGCATAGCTCTGCCCAATCGTTTTATTTTCCACTGCGCAACATTTATGTTTAAATATTATTCCAAAATCAAGGCACATTTGTCTTCCAAACATCACTGAATCAAACATATGATCATGTTGATAAGAGCCCAAGAAATCATCACATACACAGGTGCTGTGAGTGGAGTGGAGTGGAGTGGAGTGGAGTGGAGTGATCAATTGAGCGAGTATGGTTTTACGCCGCTGCGATATTCCAGCAATATCACGGCGGGGAACACCAGAAATGGGCTTCACACATTGTACCCATGTGGGGAATCAAACCTGGGCCTTCGGCATGATGAGAGAATGCTTAAACCTCTAACCTACCCTACTGCCCCTCACAGACAAGGGTATTTCCAGACACGGTCAGCTGCAGGTCAAAGAGCAAATCTAAAAGGTGTGGCTGTATCTGTTAACCCTACAAATATGGATAACACAGCATACAATAGTCAGTGTTTCAAGGACCTTTGGGCTTGACATTGAGAAATATTCACATACTACCTGAACTCAACTCTTACGTATAACCTGTGAAGATCCGGGTTAAAATTGATCTTCAGTAACCCATTCTTGTTGCAAGAGGCGACCAACGGGATCGGGAGGTCAGGTTCGTTGACTTGATTGACACAGTCATGTCATTGTATGGCAATTGCGTAGATCGATGCTCATGCTGTTGATCACTGGATTTTCTGGTCCAGACTCGATTATCTACAGATTGCTGCCATATAGCTGGATTATCGTTGCGTGCGGCATACAACTAAACACACTATCAATGTGTAGGGGGACTGTAGACTGACTGCTACATCACAAATAATGGCATCTTGGATTCTGTTACCAGTTCCTGGCAGAAGTAAAGGACATGGTAATCAAATGGGACAGTAGACTGAAAAGTTGCATAATGTAATTTGTATTGTTGTGAGGAAGCGGACATGCTTGGCACTAAAGTACTGTCGGAAATAGAAAAAAAACCTCTTTTTTTTCCACATATATATCTACAATTGATGAAGTTAAAATGTGAAAGTGTGACATATCTGTGAAACCAAGTTCGGCCTAACTAGTCTCAGTGGTAGGGAGATAGGAAACGTAAAAAAAGGACTTTACTGAGGAGAGATTAGTGCAGAAATGAGCAATGCGGTTTTTTTCTAAGTCCAAAGCAACTTATTTAGAACAGACCATGGCTTTATGCAAATTAGTGTGCGATGATATTGTATTTCAAAGGACACTTTTCAAATGCCTATTTTGAAACTAGACTTAGCTTCATTATAAACAATAGCCGACGTAAAAAATACTAACTTTAATACTGAAACTAATAAGGATGTAGCTACCACGGAGTCTCACTATCACTATAAAAAGAATCAGGTAGGAGGGGTCATCTCAAAAGCAAAACCAGGACGGGTGTCGCAGACGGTGTTTGGGGTCGTACTGGGGGATAGAGATATCAGCTACAATAAAATAATCCTTTAGGGGAATTAAACTGGGGGAAGAAAACGGCGTGTCTTAACAATTAACAAATAATATCCAGTCCTGTCGATTTTGGGGCGGTCTTGCCACCTATATATTTAATACGAGACATTTAATACGATAGTTGATTTAAGCTATTCTGTGGGTATCATATTCTTTTACACATCTCAACATAAATGTTATGCAAGACACGTAAGATGATAATCAATAGATGAGACATATTCAATACACATGAAAAATGCATAAACTAGCTTTGAGATGACCCCTTGTGCCTGTAGGCAGCACGTGCATTTCATGCCAAGTGAGTTGACGGTCCGTCGTCATACCTGGCTGAGCGACCTAATTGCCATCTATAGCCTGATCTATTGTTTTCAGCAGCTATTTGTATTTTTTCTAAGTTTTGCCCTATTTTACGTGTAAACATGTACTTCTGAATATCCTATTACACATCCCACTGAACGTCCAGTTATGCCGATGTGAGTTATTTCAACATATGCTACTTGCAGTTGTGTAAATTTTAGGGATACAGAGTAACAGCCTAAAAGCAGGGTTTTTTTCTATTTCCAACAGTACTTTAGTCCAATCATCATGATATGTTATAACTTCTTACCAAATGTGAACATATTGTGCAACTTAGCGGCCTTTCCACTAAACCCACCGCTTCGAGTCTAATGCTATCATTTTTGCTTTGAGAAACCCATGCCCAATGCAGCTCGAATATAGAGAAGAAAATCTTATTTCTCTTGCATGTATATCAGTGTTCTATCACTATAACAAGAAACCATGTCTGTTAAACATCATATCTTCAGGAAAAATACATTTATAACCAGTGTGTGTCTAAAACCCTTGCCACATTTCTTACGTTCATCCTTTATGCCTCAGCAATAAAATATGAAAACTGTTACGCTCTTGTCTGACCTGTAGTTGGTACCAATAGAATACCCTCTAGGGTCATCACACTAGCAATACCTTCAATTTGTGAAAGGTGTGCCCTTTGTTCAAAGGAAATGGGTCTTTACAAACTTAAACACATTTGCCCTTCATTCAACATCTGCGAAGTCTTGGCAGCATGATTCAACTTGATGGAACCAAACATTTATTTTCCCAAGCGGGAAGCGATCATACCCCAGATTTTTAGAGTGATAGGATCGCTTCCCACTTAAAAGTTTTTGCAACCTACACAATCAGGTTACAACAGTCCTGCTTCACTGGACTCTCAGCTATCAGTACCCAAACCTTTGTCTTGATGGAGACAAATGGCAATAACACATTTCCATGATTGTATGAATGTTCTCTGTGACTTCTTCAGTACCAATGCATTTCATAATCTTTAAGACTATCACAATCAGGCAGAGAAAAGAAAACCCTGATATGTGAATAATATAATAACCTGTGAATGGTTTTAGGGTTAAAAAAATGCTGTTGGTTACTATTTTGACTGCATGTAATTGTACCACTTGGAAAGAGTGAGCGATGTTGTTTTACACCATTTTAAGCAATATATTGCTGGTATGTTGGTAAAAGCGGTGTATAGTTTAAACATATTTTATTCACAATGTGAAAAAGATCGGGGACAAGTTCCGATCCTACTAGTAGAGACTGCAATCAGAGTCTCTACTGGTACAATCAGACATTCTACCAGTACCATTTCCAATTCAAATGGTAGAAACTCTGATCTGTGGCAAACAACAAAGATGACAACAATTGTACAAATTTATGGTGAGGTGACAGTGTTTCCGTTCTCCGGTATATACCTGAAAATCGCCGGTAAAATTTCTTGGGGACCGGTAAATTGAAAGCCAGCAGGACACCGTGTCCGGTAAATAATCATGTATTAAAATGAAAACATCATGGGTAAGCGAAATGACAGTCTTGGCTGTGCTTTCATGGTTGCAAATATTGTTATGTTTCGGTAATACCCAGGCTAAAAATAACTTTAAAATGAGTACTTACAGTATGGTAATAGATTATGACCGGCAAATTTCATTCATGACCGGTAAAATTTTAGGTCACCAGACACAGTGTCCGATAAATAATGAAGTCAGCGGAAACACTGGGTGAGGTGAAATTGGGTTTAACGTCGAACTTGAGAATATTTCGCTCATATGACGAAATATTTCGCCTCATATGAGGCGGTTTACAAATTTATGGAAAGATTGAGAAGTGTAATAATACTTTGGAAGCAGGGCCTGACGAAGATTATTACAAAAATTACTTTCTAAGCAGAAGTGATATTCAGACTCAACAATGGGTACAATGTAAAAACGTCATAATATCTCGATCCGTGTTAGGCCGATCTTTCGTCTTTCCTCGATAAGCAGTTGATGATTAGAGCATCGGAGCTTACAGAGTGCAATACGGTAAACTGGTACACTAATTAGCAATAAACAATCCTCACATTTAATTTCACTTTTAACAGATTTATACAACCGAAGTTTGGAATAACTTGATATACTTTCAAAAAACCACTGGCTATAAATAGCAAAACACCTTTCCTTAAAACTTGAAATAAAACTGTTAATACAGCCTACATCTTGATTCACCCATACATAGCCGAATACCTTAGTTTTTTCTATATTTACCTTTAGCTGCCATTTATCACAATAATTACTTTACTTATCAAATCTTTTTTGTAATCCTATAACTGTACTATACACTGCCATGTTGTCAGCAACTAATAACATAAATAACACAGATGGTGATTTCAAGCTCTGTCATAATGGATACATGAAATGAAAATGCTATACCAAGAAGAACTGTGTCAGATGGGACCTGAATATTAAAGAATGAAATGTATTTTACACTACTTCTTGTTCATTCACTCTTATATTTGAGTGAAAGAACAACAACAAAAACAGGAAGGTGGGGAGGTGACCGGCCAGATATATATTTGGGTTAGAGTTATATTTATTTAAAATAACAATCATAAATGAAAACAAAGTAACAATGTTTTATTTTCATTTTGTTTGTAAACATCAAGTTGGACAGTGTGCACTTTTCAATGGAAGATGTCATTCAACAATCTACGAAAATAAATTTTGTTTTTCTAAATATTCACTTAGATTGCAATCTCTACTAGTAGGATCAGATTTGAGCTTCTACTGGTAGAGATTGCGATTGTATAGGTTATTCTACATAATCAGAGTCTCTACTGGTAGAGACTCCAATTGCAATCTCTACTGGTGGGATCGGGGATTCTACTGGTAGAGACTCCGATCGCAATCTCTACTGGAAGAGACTCTGATCGCAATCTCTACTGGTAGAATCTCCGATCCTACCAGATCGCAATCTCTACCCTGACATATATATTGAAGTACATTTCTGATTTTAATATCATTTTTATGATTTGTCAGATCTGCAATGCTGTTTAAAATAACAGATAATGTAATCACAGAATTACCACCACATACATCTTGAATAGCTTTAAGCATGATCTTTTTATGTTGATTGTGTAAAGAACATTCTAAGAAATAGTGATGAGCATTTTCGCATGGGTTTTCACATGGGTTTTCACATGCGCCGGATGGATAAGTGATTTGCCCTACTCTGTACAGATCGTAACTTAATCTACTAGCTTCATGACATAGTTGAGTATGTAATATGTTAAATTTTCTAATGCCGTAAGAAAAGTACAGTGGAGCTGAATTATATGGTGTTATTATGCTCGATTTAAACTTTGATAGTGAAGTACAATTTCTTACATCTGTAGATAAATTGTTCCACAATCTTATAGTCGATGGGAAGAACGACTCATGAGAATTTTTTATTCTTGTTCTTGGCAAGCAGATATTGCCTGAATTTCTTAGATTATATTGACTCCTGGAGCCCACGTACTGAGGAATTATTTCTTTTAGTTAGATTGGACTTTTGTTGTTTTGATTATTTTTGAACAAAGACAATTTTCTTATTCTTCTACACTCTGATAGTGCTTCCAAGCCTGTTTCATAATATAGTGAATTAAAAGAAGAATATTTGGGAAGTCCAGTAATAATTCTTGCAGCTGCCATCTGGAGCTTTTCCAAATATTAAACTTAGTTGTTTTTCCTCAGCCATCCCAGACTTCGCATGCGTACTCAAGGTGAGGTCTTATCAAAACTGCGTAAATCTTTAGAAGTGTATTTCTATTAAGAATATATTTAAGTTTATTCATTGAGTAAATCATTTAGAGGTTTTGGAAACAATATTAGATACATAGGAGGACCATTTGCCGTTCGATGAAAGTATTATCCCCAAATGTTTATGATCTTCTACCGTTTTAATAATCTTATCGTCAAATAATAAGTTAATCGAGCAGTTAATCATCTTTAAGTGAGAAAAGTACTGATTCTGTCTTATCTGGGTTGTATGATATCAACCACTTGTTTGCCCAGTCATTTACCCTTCTGAGATTTACGTTTAATGAGGTTTCTATTCTGTTAAGATTTCCAGAAGCCTTGCCTAATGATGTGTCATCTGCAAATAGTCGCGTTATGCAATCTAAGTCATCAGCAATATCATTTACATAAACAATGAATAAAAACGGACCCAACACTGATCCCTGTGGGATGCCAGCTTGGAGAAACCTTGGTTTAGACAGGGCTCCATTAACCAAGACCTTTTGATAGCGATTATATATGCAATTACATAACCACTTTAACAATCTACCTACATAATACCAAACATTTCCAATTTATGTATAAGCCCTCTGTGCCAAACACGATCAAAAGCCTTCGAAACATCACAAAAGACCATACAATATTGGTCCTTATCATCTAGAGCTTGGCATATTTGATCTATTTCAATTGATTGATGGACAGGTGAATATTTCGATTAATTGATGGACAGGTGAACTCCCAGCTTGAAAACCAGCTTGGTATTTGTACAATAACTTGTTCTCGCTGAAATAGTTAGATATATGCTTGAATACAACACTCTCTCAAACAGTTTACCCACACAACTTATATAAGATATCGGTCTGTAGCGGTGTAAAACATCTGGGGGCAGCAGGGGACACAACTTATAAGAGTTGTATTATTTACAGGCCTACAGAGTGTGACATTCAAGAACCAAACTATTGTCACAAACAAGTACCATCAGGGAACTCCCCATGACCAGCTTTCAAAAACTTACCTTAGTGGAAATACATCAGCTTGCAAAGACATTACACATGATCTCAGTCAGCAAGGTAAGTGGTGGGGACTTGGTGGCCCTAACAGATTCAGGTTACCGACTGCAATCACGCGGTGAACTGTGTTAATAAACCTAGGTTCGTACACATTATCCAACTAACTTTCACTTGACTGCATAAACCATGCACGAAAAACTTAAAAAACAACCAGAAGCGTAATGACCCAATGTATCCATTTCAAGTTGCATACAGGGGCTCGTTTCATGAAGCAACCTTAACTAAGGTTAACCTTAACTCCCATTCTTTAACATTGCATAGGAAGGGAGGAAAGTTTAGCAGCTTCACAATGGAAGTCAATTAATGTACAATCTCATTGCAAGGTATTTTCATTATCATGATGATGCATTAGTTTCCTGTAAAATCATAACCCTACAAGCTTTGCTAAATATAGGGTATTTTGGGGCAAATCACGAGCAATTAGGGCATTTTCAAGGCTAAAACAAATTTAGGTCCTTTTAAGGGTAAATTGTCTAAATTTAAAGCTTTTAAAGCCTGTGCAACCCCTGCTTGATGGCAAACATGTTTTGTTTGATTGTTTCTTTTAAATTAACTATTGTCATGAAATAAAGTGTTCATCTACTCACTCAGTACAAAGGTTATGTCTTTACTTTGGGGCTGCTTCTAAATTATGTTCAGAATGTTGTTTTGCTAGAAGTCAATACAAAAATGTGTCATCATTCACCAGCGATGTTGATATCTGTTGGACATTTTGCATTCTTGGTCAAAGTTAATTCTGATATTTATTGATAACTGATCAATATTTAGTTAAATGATTATCAATCTCTATGATCCATATTGATAGCCATCTATACTGAACCCATCAAAAACAAATACAACAGAAAAGGTAAATCATCACATCTATTTCACATATCCACTGACAAAGTCCATTTCTCTTGTCTGTTACTCATGAAGCGATACGGTGTTGGGTTATTGGGCCAGTGTAACCTGTACAAAAGCTCACCCCTTTCAACAAAATACTTGTTCTTAACCTCAAAATCTAGCTCATCTACAGTCACATGCAGTATATCAACATTAAACATAATCAGCACACAAACAAATTACAAGCAGGGATTGATTTAGATGTATAACACATGCATTATTATTAAAAAATGCAAAGTAATATTTCTGTTAACATACACTGAAAGCAGAAAAAGTTTCTAATTGCTTCTGAAAAACCTTAACTTGTCACACAATGCGCCCTGAACATAACACCTCTAACCCTTATGTACCACACTACATCACTAACCTGTATGTTATGTCTAACTTGTCATGCTGTTTGGGGTCTGATGTCACCAAACTCTGTACACTTCTGGTCACATGTACCTATAACAGTCTACAAGTACAACAATACATAATTATTCTTTGACACTGACAGATATCACCTGGTTTTTTTAATTTTGACAAATTTATGGTACCAGGATGCAATCTGGTTCTGCCTGGGGCAATTAGGTTATGTTAAGTAAGGACACACGTTTCTGGTTGGGAGTCAGTGACGTTGTTTCAGGATAGGTGTGCTATGCTCATGCTGTCTGGTACGGGTAACGACTCTGGCTGTTTTAGTCTGGACTCTTTGTACATGTGTCATGGCTCCAGATCCTGACAGGAGACAGTTGCAGTAATCTAGATAGGAAGTGACATATCCATGCACAAGAGTTTTGGTGGTATCAACATCCAGGTATCGTCTGATTTTTCTGATGGTACAAAGTTTGAAGTTTGTGGTCCTGATGATTGTCTTTAGGATCTGGGTCTTGCTAGACATACACCTGTCCATTTGGACACCCAGGTTCCTGACAGACGTGGAAGGTGCTACGGAAGACCATCCAACTGAGAGTGTGTGGCTTTCAATTTTGTTGAGTTGGTGGGAGGTCCCGATCATCATGAATTCAGTTTTGTCACTACTGAGTTTAAGGAAGTTTGATGACATCCAATTCTGAACTTTGCAAACACATTCTTCTAGCTGTGAAATTCCTTTCCTGACATTACGAGGTTTAATGCCAATGTAGTGATCAGCAAAGCTATGGAATTGGAGTGAGTACTGGCATATAATGCCACCTAGAGGTTTAGTGTACTTTGAGAAGAGGATGGGTCCAAGAACCAACCCCCTGTGGAACCCCACACTTCAACTCCTTGCTGTCTGATGTGACACCATCAACTTGGCTGACTGACTGAGTTTGGTTTTATGCCGCTTTTAGCAATATTCCAGCAACATCACGGCAGGGGACACCAGAAATGGGCTTCACACTCGTGACGAGCCAACGCTTTAACCACTAGGCTACCCCACTGCCCCGAATGAAGTTGGCCGGACATGGACCTCTCATCAAGATATGACTCAAGCCATGCCAGAGCTGTTCCTGTAATCCCCAACGTGTACCAGAGACATGATGTCAGGATGCTGTGGTCTACTAAGTCAAAAGCCGCCGAGAGATCAAGTAGCACAAGAAGAAGACGGTAAATAGAGTGAAGAATGTCGTGGCCTCGAAGCAGCACTGTTTCCGTTGAGTGCGTTTTCCTGTATGCAGGCTGGAAAGGTTCTGACAGTTCATGGTCAGATATATGCCTACTTAGTTGAGCAAGGACCACTTCCTCCATTACTTTCGAGAAAAGGGCAGGTTGAGACCGGCCTAGAATTCCTTAAGTCCAAATGATCCAAGGATGCCTTTTTAAGTAACAGTGTAACAAGTGCTTGCTTGAAGCAATGTGGCACTGTCCCTGAGTCCAGGGAGCAGTTGATGACTGAACACACTACTGCCACTGACGGCATGCAATGATGTACGACGTTGGAACTGGGTCAAGAGAGCAGGATTTACAAGGTGCCATCCGAACTATGCTGGTCACATCCAGTTCACTGACAGGAATGAACTTCTTAAGGGTGGTACCACTGAACTCTGCGTCATCTGAACAGACTGACTGACTGAGTTTGGTTTTACGCCGCTTTTAGCAATATTCCAGCAATATCACGGCGGGGGACACCAGAAATGGGCTTCACTCATTGTGCCCATATGGGGATTCGAACCCGGGTCTTCGGCGTGACGAGCCAACGCTTTAACCACTAGACTACCCCATCGCCCCTCATCTGAACAGAGGGGTCTTGACTAGACTGTTGGTATGAAATGTATTCCACAATTTTCCACCCCTTGTCCGAGAAGAAATCAACCAAGCAATTAGCGTGCAGTTTGGAATCTGATGGACACCTTCCAGAACTGGCTTCCTTGACTTCTGTTAACTTCTTCACGATCGAGAATAGTTGTTGGTGTTGTGTCTGTTCCCGCTGATGCTATCCTTTATGTGGGAAATTTTGGATTTCTCGATGAGTACATTATTACGAGCATATAGGAAGATTTGTCTGTGGACCACAAGTTTGGTATTCCTCTAGGTCTTCTCAGTTCGTCATCGTTCATGCTTTACTTTCAGTATGTCCTTGTTAATCCAGTCTGATTTAGGCCACATGATGATATTAGCAGTTCATACAGGAGCATTACCTTCACATGATAATGTTACACAATTGGTTTACTCTTCAGATTCCTTCTCACATCACTGTGGAATTTGTCAACATTAATAACGCGCGTCTTTCTGTACGCGATTGATTTCTGTACATTATGCCTTTAGTGCTGAGTGCCAGGCAACACTAAATACCATCTTCTGGTATGAATAAACAAATGACCTTCCACTTTCCAAACAGATGCTCCAGCATTATGCCAAGGAAGTTGTCTCATTCATAACAGAAATTATGCATCAACATTTGAGAAGTGAATGAATATTTTCTACACATTTCTTGAAAGAAATCAAGTACAGCATACCTTTGCACAATACAACAGTAGCTTTTTGGAAAACATCTCATTAAACCGACTGAGTGAGTATGGTTTTACGCCTCTTTTAGCAATATGCCAGCAATATCACCGGTGGTAACACCAGAAATGTGGGGAATAAAATCCGGGTCTTTGGCGTGACGAGCGAACACTTTAACCACAAAACTACCCCACCACCCTTTTGCAATCGAGAAGTCTGCCAGCATGACTGTACTTATTTGTATTGAATTTGAATATCTTCTAGTCAAAACTGCCTACACAAATGTCATACATCTCAAACACGTTCTGCTAAAGACCACCTACATCAATGGACATATTCCAAAATATCTTTTGGTTAAGACTGATAATAGAACATTACAGTACATATCACCAAATACCTGATCAACATTGTCTACACAACACTGTTGTACATCTCTCCAAATAGTGGCAGACAAACTGCAGATAGTTTCACATAGTATTAGTAATGTGCCATACTCACTTTACCATGGAATCATGCAGGGTTTGGCCACTCTGTGTCTGAAACACTACAAGCTGTGATTAAAACTCTTGAACATACTAAAACGTGGTAAAATTAATGGTGCATTTAAGAAAATAATGTAAAATTAACCCTGGAAGCTATGTTTACTATAGGCATTCATCCGGGGTAGAATAGGTCTTCAGCAACCCATGTGCTTGCCATAAAAAGGCGACTATCTTGTCGTAAGAGGCGACTAACGGGATCGGGTGGTCAGTTTCGCTGACTTGGTTGACACATGTCATCGGTTCCCAATTGTGCAGATCGATGCTCATGCTGTTGATCACTGGATTGTCTGGTCCAGACTCGATTATTTACAGACCGCCGCCATATAGCTGGAATATTGCTGAGTGCGGCGTAAAACTAAACTCACTCACTATAGGCATTCAGAGGTATACTATCTGACTTCAAAAGAAAATTACTACCCTCTCCTTAGCAAGTTATGATGCAGGTCCCATATTGTAAGGCTGAAGGGGTCGTCGTCAGCACAGGTACTACAGATATCTACCATAAACAAATTCAAAACACAGAAAGGTACCCGGTACGCTAAACAGGGGACAAGTCCATAATTCGCAACCCCAACCCCAAACCGAAACTGTATGTAGTTCAGCTTTAGTAAGACTACCGTTGACAATTAGCTCTTATTCTTCTCTGTTTCTTATATGGCACAAGAAGGCAGGGAGTAGATATAAAGGTATTTAGACAACTCAGAGGCCCCAACTGTGCAGCAAATATTACTACAAAATCCAAATTTTAACAACAATTTACCCAATTAATTTTAACTTAGTTTACACTGTAATAAGTAATGTTTATAGCTTTGTAGGGGTGTACTATAGTTTACTGACCAATTTGAGCAAATGAACAATGTTAATGACTGCCAACAATCCTTAGCATTGATCTCTGCATTTTGTTGTGTATGGTCTTCCTTCAAAACAAAGTAATATCCACTTGTTCTAAGAAAACTGTAATCATTAGTGGCCGTGTGAACTGAACAAATAATAATTTTGTTAGTTGATTTAGTGACATATACGTTGCTTTCCTTAAATAGTAACAGAAGAGTGTTTGTTTTCATTTGGGTACAGGTTACAAGGCTTTACAGAGTTTTAGCCAACGCAATGCTTGGTTCATCTTTGCTGAAAGACAAGTGCCTCTGGCGTCACATAATTCCACCATCCAGTATGGTTGAGGGGGTCGTTCGGCATGGGTACTACAGATATGTACCCCAGTAACGTACCCTAGGACGATTCCATTCTGCATTGTGCTGTTTTCTTCATACTGTCGTACTGTCATATTAGATACATTTGATTGCGTTATATAAGAGCATACACAGTAACGAATATCTTGCGGTGCACAATGTACACCACTCGCAATCAGCTTAACGGGAATAACTACATACGGTTCGGTATTGGGTTGTGGAATATGTGGTTTAGGGTACCAGGTACATTTCTGTAGTTTGACTTAAGGGTACATGTCTGTATACAGAAACGTACCTGGGGTACATATCTGTAGTACCTGTGCCGACGACCCCTTCAGCTCCAGTATGGCTGAAGGGGTCGTTGTCAGCACGGGTACTACAGACATGTACCCCTGGTACGTTTCTATATACAGAAACGCACCCTGGCCATAATGAGAATACAGAAACGTACCCTAGGACGATTCCGTTCCCATTGTGTCGTATTCTTGATCGGAACTGTCATACTGTTGTATTAGATACATTTGATTGCATTATGTAAGTAATGAGAATACACAGTAACGGATATTTCGCGATGCAGATGAATACCACACGGAATCAGTTGAACGGGAACAACTACATGCGGTTTTGGATTGCGGAATATGGACTCGTCCTCCTTTTGGGGTACCGGGTCTGTTTCTGTATTTTGACTTTGTTTAGGGTACATATCTGTAAACTGAAACGTACCTGGGGTACATACCTGTAGTACCTGTACTGACAACGACCCTTTCTGCTCCAGTACGTATTTACCCACAGTACAACTTATGACCTTTTGATATATGAAGAGAATGTGCACCATGATGACCATTGGTTGCTGTGTCTTCACTACCATGACAATGTTGTTGCAACAATGCAACAGTACATAACAACTGTTTCGCCATCAACCTTGAAAAATATGGCTATGTTCAGGCTTCAATTTCACACCCACACAATAAGTAAAAAATCAATAGAGATCTTCTATACATACTAGACTTCTACATATAGACCCACTAGAACAACATATCATCTTCAGTCTTATTGATGTATACAATTATATAATAGACAACATTCGTTTCTGTTCTCTCATACGCGGTGTCAGCTGGAGAAAATCACGTGGGCTCCCGGCACATGGTGCAAAGCGCCACCTGTCAACATGACCTCGAGGTCACACAGTGCCCGGATGGAAATTGGCATTCTCAACCCACACGTACTATATTATAATACAAAATACTACACTTACATATATCTAGCGTGTGTTTTTAGCATTGTTTGTCATACTTTAAACCCTCTCCTTTGAATATCCGTGGTTATTCCAGTGTCAAACTCCTGATTTAAGACGCAATGGATAAAATAACCACTAACTGTCTACTTCCTCAAAACACCAAAGGCTGCCATTTTCATATCGACTGCGCAGGCGCAACGCGCAATCTCGAGACACATTCCGCATTCACGGACCGGTTAACCAATCACCATCGAGGACTTTCCATGACAAGTTGTTGTTCTCATCGTGGTTCTCTGTTGACCGTCCCGAACTTGTTGATCAAATAATTCATGTTTTCAACGATCATCACCTGAGATTTATCCAAAAATTGTCTCCGATTGCTGTATAGTTTCATCGGTGACAATCTGACAATGGTACGTAGTGTGATAATTTTGCATTTCATTCTCTAACGAACGCCTCGAATCTCCTGATCATGTTTTGGAGTCATTCAATCCAGTATCAGTGTGATTTCGCTGAATGTGTTTCTAATTCCAACAATACGGAATTGTACAAACCTACAAAATAACTAACGGGTGTTTCGAAGTGTATTAGGTATCAGTTTTATCTGGTCTTATTCTGAGTAGCTGTTATTGGGAGACTTGAAATCAGATTGACAAGCCGCTAGGTCATTTTTTCTGACGTTAAATGCAACATAAGCAATGACATCTAAACATGATCTGAGGTTGATGAAGGTGATGTAGTGTCCCAATTTGCTCTTTTCGTATTCCGCACAACATTTAAGAAGTTCATTTATCACCTTCGAATACGTTTCTTTATCCATACGCATTTGTCAAGCAACACTTTCAGAATATTGATTTGGCTAAAAGCCAGCTGTTTTCGACTCGTGTTGGAATGGCAGCCATCATGACGCATCCAAACATGGCCTCACTTATTTTGACAGCTCTCCCGTACCCGAATGTAGTATATGTCATATCTATCTTTTAATCCTAACGCAGCAACATATTATTTGTTGACCTTTATAAGCATGTGAAGTAGAGAAATCATAGACATCATGTACGGTGATTGAAAGCTGAAGGATGAGGTTTTCATCACAATATGAAGAAGATGGTTCCTGTCCCCTTATTTTGTGTTTTACAGACAGTGGTGCAGTAAGCTTATTAGTACAATGGCACCTGCTTTTTAAACCTAAGCATCAACAGCCGCATTAAATTAGATTATTGTCATTTTTGCTTTATTCTTTGGCTTTTTAAACACACAAGATGCCATACAGGAAATTGTTTTTTCTTTCAGGCGGGGAATGAACCCCCCTACCTCCCTGTTGGGACAGATGTCAGTGCAAAATATCGAGGTGCTTTCTGTGAAGCCAAAGTGAAGAAAATAGTTCGTACAGTGAAATGCAAGGTAAACTTAATAGACCTTAGTAAATGTGTATTGTACTGCATCTGAAATATGTGTTTCTGATAAAGTGTCACCAAGATGAAAGGAGAATGTGGGGAGAAACTGGCCTAATGTCTCTGCTGTTGTAATTTGAAGAGGGTTTATGTAAATCTATTTGTATGTAGCAAATGAGAGGTATTGGTAATTTCCATCATGTTTACTAATTCGAGAATGTATTAATGTTCAACCTCTGTCTCTGTGCAGGTGATACTGAAAGAGACCCAGACATCGGTGCTTGTCACGGATGACAATGTCAAAGGCACCCTAAAGGTATGGAACTCATTTAATGATGCATACTGCATACCTTGAACGGTCTTTCCTCCATCCAGCTTTTGAGATTTAATATGCCAACATGATAGACTAGGAATATTGCTGACAGTAGCATCAAGTGGCAATCGTTCACTTGGTCATAGCTCATACTTACCCCTCAAGTTAGACAAGCATCCATGATGAGTATGGTTGCATTGTGTTTCATGATACTGACAGCAACTGTTATATTTCCCCAAAACCAGGAGAACATGCTTTCCTTTCATCATATCTGTTAAAGTGAATTAAGATGTTCTTATACCCTTTTCATGTTTGAATTGACTTTCTCACTAGTAATTTTTCCTTTACAGGTTGGAGTGGTTGTAGAGATTAAACACCCAGAAACCAGCCAGGTGATGGAGGGTGTTATCAGTAAGCTGATGGACCAGAGCATGTACACAGTGGGTAAGTAAAGCTTTCCTTTGCTGGTCATTTGTCAGAATTACTTAAATATGTAGTGTTGGTTTGAAGAGCTTAACTAAAACTTGTACCTATATTCAAACCTTGAATTTCAGTGTTTGATGATGGCGATGAAAAGACATTGAGAAGAACACAGTTGTGTTTGAAAGGGGAGAAACACTTCATTGAGAGCGAGGTGAGTTAAGTACAATTTTAAGGATGTTTAGGTTATGGAGAGAAAAGTCAGACACATATAAGTGTTTATGATTCAGCTGACATACATTTGCCTGTTCATCTATTCTTCAGTCTGTTAATTAAAAGAAAAAGTGTGTGCTTTTGTAGGAGTGGCATGACACAAAACCAGTAGATATTTTGGTGGTATGTCAATTCTATAACCATGGCATTAAGCTCCCTGAATCTCCTGATCCTCTATATTTTGTAACACTAATGATGCACATTTCAGACCTTGGACAACCTACCACTCTCACATCCTGAACACTTCGGTACTCCAGTGCTCCAGACAAAGAGCAGGAAGAGGACAGTTAAGATGGGGTCACCAGGGTAAGCTCAACAGAACAAATACTATTTCTTTTTTACATGTCATAATTGCAAAGAACGCCAAGAGCAGATATGAAGAGCGGCACTGATGTTAACCCTTTGGATGTGTCCTTGGTATGAATCTCACAAGAATTACCCAGCTCTAACTATGATAAAGTGTGGGGTTATTACAATTAGGCCCACTGAAGTGGATTCACATAGGTAGTAAATGCCTATAGTCGGCAACTTTATGCATTTATACCAATTATGATTACACACTGTGGTGCTTCAGAAACACTTTTCTGTGTGTTTTTCTCTCCACTCACTCATTATTCCATCAAACAATTGACATGTTTCTACTCTCCTTGCAGTGTTCAGAAGGAAAAGGTGTAACCTCTGAGCACATTGGGTTGTATGGTTTTCACCACAGATCCAGTTTCCAGCAAGAGTAGTTTCTCACATGCACATTAAACAGCATACCATACTCAGTGATATGCTTCATTTCTTGTCGGGCAGCGGGATGGCGGAGTGGCTAAAGCGTTCACTCATCATGCTGATGACCCGGGTTCGATTCCCCACATGGGCACAATGTGTGAAGCCCTTTTCTGGTGTCCCCTGCCGTGAAGTTGCTTACATATTGCTAAAAGTGGCGTAAAACTAAACACTCACTCGCTCTTGTTGTGTCACTATAAATTTTTATATGTTTTGAAGTAATGAAGTAATGTAGATAATGAAATCAATAAATCAAAAATATGGCTGGTATGTTGGCTTTGTAATGTCTGCAACATGAAATCCCAAGTGTCTGTTGATTACCAATGAGATTTATTTATATAATGCTGTTTTGATAACAAAGAGATGGTACTGACATTAATCATCTTGAAATGAAAATATTTACACACTGACAGTAACTTCAAAATTCAAAGAACTTTTAGTGAACAATAAAAAAATTTTTATCCTGACTCATGTTATAATTGCTTATCTCCCTTCCCTTTCAACGGTTACATGGAAACTTAAATCCATTTGTTCCCAAGAACAGTCAAATTCACTCACCCATGTGGAGCCCACTTTCCTGCCAAAAGTCAGCCAACGTGACTCGAGCCATGTTGCCATCCCAAGTGGATGGTTGGGCGGCTTTCAGGGTCCCTTTACGGCTGATATCCTTTTATCTTTATGGCCAAACTTTCAAATTAAGGCTGTGAATTGTATATTAAGACCTACTATTATCATAAATGATGTATTTATTTACATAAATTACGCTAATTTCTGAGATTTTTCACTCCATTTTTACATGGTGGCATGTAAACAATTCAGGCTACACATTTCAGCGGCTGATCACACCCTGTGTGTTCTTGCGTGAACACTTCATGTTCTTTGCTATCACATTGCATATATTGTGCACATTTATCAGAATTTGCATTTAATAAATATTTGTTATCCTGTTTACGCAAGACTATGGGCAGAATAAGGCGTGACAGCAGGGTCTCCACTGAAAAGGGCGTTTCCCAGTCATCTGAATGTGATGTGTCTCCTCTATTATGCTCCGGGAATGTTAGTATTCCCTTGTCTGCTAATTCCTTAGAGTCTCCCTTCAGGGTTACTTCCATCTCTGCCGCTCTTGCGGAGACAGCAACACAGTCCCTCCCTAAGAAAAAGTCGAAGTCATTGTTGTCGAGATCATTGTCGTCACGGTCTTCCCGCTCTATGAGATCTTCGAAGTCAACAAAGCCTGCTGCCGAAGTACATTCGTTCGTGAACGATCTGAAGCCCGCTGATGAAACAAACGATTCATCTTACTCACAGCCACCGGTTCTCGGACCTCAAGTTATTGTGTGGGCTACGCAGCATACAACTACAACCAGCTCTACAGGGTTCGCAAACCCACGCAGAATAGTCATGCGGCAGCTGCAGCGTCAGCCAGGCAGTCTACACTACACAGTGCCTCTACTGTTCCAGCAGGGTTCGCCAACCCCTACGCCAGCAGCCAGCCTGCTTCTATGCAGTCTAGAGTTCACGAATGCTTCCACGCAGCCGGCCAATCAACATCAGTGCCGGCAGTCAAGCAGCAGAGCTTTAGTCAACCTGTGTTTGCGAACTCTACCCCATCTCCAACATGGTTGTCTTAGCAAATCGTCTACTACTACTTCACAGCAGTTAACAGTTGCTTCTGCGCAGACCCATCAACCAGCAGGACCTCGTAGACAATATCACCAGGAAGGTTGTCATGGCGATGTAGCAGCATTTGTCTACGGAACTACAGCGTCCCCTCAATCACTCTACACCAGCCACATCCTGCGGAGACTCCATCCAGGATGAAGCCCCGGCATCGGACAACACTCTACAGGAGGATCCGGACCCTTCCATCTACAGTGGAAGCCCTCTAAACTGGCAGCCCTCTAATCCGGTTTATGATCATTTCCACACCCTCGAATCCGGAGTCAGTCTATTCCGCGTTTCGCACAACAAAGAACCAGCATCTAAACTGGCATCCAGTATCTCGGCTCCCCTGTTGATTGGCTGAACGTGTATTAACAACACAGTGGACATCAGCATTAAGCTCCCGCCTCCCGGCTTTGATTGATGGATATGCGCCTAGGGAAGATGTCTTTAACTGCAATGAGGCTGACTTGTTTTTCTATGCTGTACTGGATGTTATCTTTTTTGATGAATAAAGAATATGGTGACTATCAACACGTTGTTCAGTCGTATTTTACAGCACACGGAAGATCATTCTCAGGTTGAAAAAGGAAAAGTTCTCTAAACCGGCACGCCCTCTATACTGGCTATTTTTCTGGTCCCAACGAATGCCGGTTTAGGGGGCTTCCACTGTATAATGATGCTGAGGTATTAGAATGGATCGGTGACAGCCTGCTGATATCATCACCAACCCTGACTCAACTCGGCAGTGACCTACTGCATCACTAATAACGACATCGACATCTTGACGTTTCCCCCGATGAAGCCGATTTCGCAGGTCCTGACAACCTAAAGGCGACTTTCATGAAGGCTACAAAGTCTCAAGGTCAGCACACCCCTTCGTTCAATGCCAGGTCCCACTACACAACATGGAACTATTTTTCAAGGCATCGGCGATAGGAAAAGGCTACACACTACTCAACGACTCCAAGTCACGCAGCTATAAGGTCTAAGACAAGAAATTGGCACAACTAAACACAAATGCTAGAAGGGCATTCTTCAGTCTCAGAAGATCCCGCGCCTTCAATGAAGCAATGATCAATGCTTTGCAGATTGAGATGTTCCTGTCAGCTCTTGTCACTCAGAGGAAAGAGCACCTCCGATCCACCTGCAGTGAAGCATTCCAGCTGCTGACCGAAGACCTCATAGATCTGTTTGTGACACGCTTCAATCACCAGATTGCCGGTACCAGATCCTCAAGCCTGGGCTCCCATATCATGGGAGGGACTGAACACATACGCGTTCCCGCTGTCAATCCTGTTATCACAAGTTCTACACAAGATCAACCAGACCAAAGTCCCACTACTGATTTTGGTCGCGCCTTACTGGCCAGCGAGAACCTGGTTTCCAGACCTAATACAGCTCTTGGGAGAACCAACGCTGCATCTACCAGATTGGCCGAATCTACTGAATCACCCTCACACAAGGCAGCCTCATGGCAATCCACGAGGGCTCCAGCTACACACATGGAACATGTTACGCACTGCCTGAAAAGAAGAGGATACTCAACCAGAGCAGCCAAGGCAGTTACACAGGCCTTAAGACAATCAACTCAAAACCTCTACGATGATAAGTGGAAGAGTTTTGACCAGTTTGCTGCGTGCAAGGGTTTGTCGGCCATAGTTTTTCTGAGTACCTATGTCACCTGAGAGCTTGTAGACACCTGAAGGTATCTACACTCTCGATGTACTTGGTGGCGATAAGCTCCATACTCTCCATGGATACAGGAGTCAAGCTCACCAAAGTGCCTTACTGAGGTCATTCAAGCTTGAAGACCAGCAGCAGAAGTAGCTCCAGTCTGGGACTTCAACATAGTGCTGCAACATCTTACCAGCGATGACTACAACCCGCCACTGAGACATACTACTTTTGAGCTGTTAACTCAGAAGATGTTGTTCCTCCTCGTCCTAGCTACAGCTGCTCGGATGTCAGAGATACACACCCTTGACTACAGACGTACCAGATTCGACTCCAGAGAACATGCTGCAGTCCACCTGGGACTTCATAGTGAAGAATCAGCTACCTGGTCAACCAGATAGACAATTCCCAGCATTATTTACAATCCTCGGACCACACGATACACAAGACCTGTCCCTGTTTCCGAACAACTATCTTGTTTTGGATCAGAGCTGTCATCCTATGAGCTTACAGAGCAGCAGGGCTGGATCCTCCCAGAGCCTCCAACCCACACGAGGTATTAGCCTCGACACTCACCCTACACTGGAATTGCTCTTTATTGTCAATTCTCGAAGGCTGCTTTTGGAAGTCGGACACAGTCAACCATTATCTTTCCATATATAACCATGTATCTGGTATCCATCTGTTCGGGCCCCTTGTAGTAGCGCAACAACACACTGTTCCAGCCAGACGATGAGAAATTCACCCTTATCACATTGACTTGTTGACGCCAGGCAACTGTTCCATTGCCACCGGAGTCCATGTTCCCCTGTCTTACTTGATAAATCAGCGTATGAGTGATCTAGACTCAGTTTCGGTAGTAGTCCTTACCTTAACATATGGGTCACGATTCAGTTTCAGTAACATATGGATCGTTCTAGATAACTAGACATCGAGGTGTACTAGTTTATCTAAAATCTACGAAATCTATACGATTTACTTCTTCTATTGATTTAAGAGAAGTTGGTCCCCCAATTATCATCAGGATGTTTTGACCGTGGTAGAAATAGCTGTAAGAAGAGTTCCCAAGGGGTACATGATCAGATGCAATGTTGATCTAACAATCTAACCGGTTGGTGGCTGACCCACCACCTAATTCTGTTGGATTCGGTAAGCAATGTGTAATTTTTATGATAAAATTGATATTTTATACTTATCCTGACTCATGATCTGAAGGGCCCTCCTAACTGTTCCCTCTCAGTACTATGGGCTTCACTGTAGGCTCTCAGGAGAGAGTGATGAGAGCATGACTGTTCTTTGGAACAAAGGGATTCTAGTTTCCACATAACCGTTGAAAGGGAAGGGAGATAAGCACTTGCAGCATGAGTCAGGATAAGTATAAAGTATTAATTTTATCATAAAAATTACATTTTCAACATAGAGAGTATTGACTTTGTTGATCTCGAAATATACTCAGTATCATTGATGGAGCACACAGATAAGAGATAAAACTTCCAAGAGTGCTGTTCAGGTTTATCACGAATGAATAATTTCATGCGGACATTTACTGTTAATGATGTTAAAGGTAAAAGATGTTTGTTACTTTCAACTTGCCATTTCGTATATGGTAGTTCATTTGGGCTTCAGATTCAACACCCTATATCTTGCCCAAGAGGACACTGAGTCGGATGAAAGTAGTTCTGAGGACAGTTCCCCCAAAAGAGCTTCCTACAGAGGTCGTCAGCAGGAGCTGGTTGGCAAGGTGATGGTCATTGAGGCAGGAGACAAACGTAAAGGAGGTCCCAACCCTGTTCTAGTCGTACTTCCTGATGCTGCCTCGATTGATCTCAAGACTAAGGATCACGTTCTAGTGAAGTCTTTCAAAGATGGGAAATTGTAAGCATGAACTTGAGGTTCTCTTTATCTCTAATATCCAGGGGACATTACATAGAACGGGCTGAAGACTTTTCACAAATTTGAAGAATAGAATGTTGATGCAGTTATTAATTAATTCAGTGTGGCATCCTGCTTAAGACATTAGAATTTAGTGTAATTCCCATGCCACTTCACTTGCTGTCATTGTGAACACTAGACATGAAAAAGTTCTAATTTTATCTTGGTAGAATGGAGATACCTCTGCTGTTTTAAGTACAGCTGAAGCTCAGTGAAACGTTTACCAGTTTCTAGATACAGCTGACTGAATAGGTGACATTGCTATTAAACCATATGTTTTGTTTGTTGTTATCTCCCTTAATGTTAAATACTTTGTATGATCTTGTGGAAGACACTACAAATACTGTTGTTTTTAATATATATTTTTTTTGTCGTTATTCAGCATATCTGTATTGAAGAAAGAATTAAAGGATTTCACACGTGAAATTGCCATCAAGAATGAGGACAAAAATCTCAAAACTGGTGAGTTTTATATTCTATGTAATTTATCAATGGGAATTATGAGGTCATTTGAGGCTTGATGTACAGACTGAGCAAACTAAGGACTGAGTGTGTACAATGTACTGCCTGGCTAATGCTGTCATGGCTCTGTCAGTTTGGATCATGTCTCATGGAGACCTTGCTCCAGTAGGACTTTGAACAAACAGCCGTGTGATATCGCTGACACAGGTGACTGCCGTATTTGGACAATGCTCTTACTGTGTTTAGATATCTGCTTTATTGCTCTGCTTGGACAATGTTCTAATACTATTATTGTTGTACAGCTTTAGAGAAAGCACTGCTGTATTTTGACAATCATGAGCTACCTGGTCCATGGAAGAGAGACGAATTGCTGGGTTCTGATGAGGAAGAAGACAGTGGTGATGATGATGTAAGTGTTTTCACAATTTTCTGACATATGAGGCCCAGAGTGTATATAGTAAACTTGAAACAGTGGAACTCATCATGAAGTAAAAACATCTCCTTCAGGAAATAACCTTTTTCAGTTTATTGTTTAACCAGATCATAACCTCGTGAGGCACTGATACTCATATCATGGCTGGGCAGAAGGTCTCACAATACATCCCAAACCATTGCTCCCCATAGTGTACTTAGTAAATGATATATTGTGAACACAGTGGGTCTTGTGATGAGAGATACAAATCTCTTTCAGATTAATGTTAGATTGTTACTAAATGTTACTAATTACTTAGTTTACTTGTACCTTTGTCATTCAGTTTCCATAGACCCGTGAAGATCCGGGGTAGAATAGTTCTTCAGCAACCCATGTGCTTGCCATAAAAAGGCGACTATCTTGTCGTAAGAGGCGACTAACGGGATCGGGTGGTCAGTTTCGCTGACTTGGTTGACACATGTCATCGGTTCCCAATTGCGCAGATTGATGCTCATGCTGTTGATCACTGGATTGTCTGGTCCAGACTCGATTATTTACAGACCGCCGCCATATAGCTGGAACATTGCTGAGTGCGGCGTAAAACTAAACTCACTCACTCAGTTTCCATATGATTGGTTTGACAAATGTGACAGTGGTCATTGTCCTTTAATCTCCCACAGTATGGCACTAGAATACTGTTTACAGTAGCAGTGAACCAACATTGTTCAGTCAATAACTTGGACTTGTTTGTTCATTGACACTATTTTATTCCTATTTCAGTCCTCTGATGATGAGCCTAGTGAAGAGAAGGATCGATTTGTAGCCCAGCTGTATAAGTTTATGGATGATAGAGGTTAGTTTTATGGTTTTGTTCCATAACAGACAAATTGCTACAAAGTTACTCCATGTGGGTGTTACTGGAGTTTGTTCTATATTTGCCTGTACAAATATGATAGTTGTTTGAGTTGGTTAAGTGTAGATGGGTATGTCCTTGTTTTATCTGCTTGACTCTTTTTTTCAGGAACTCCTATCAACAAAGGGCCCAGTATTGGAACACGCGACCTCAATCTATACAAGTTGTTCAGGGTTGTACAGAACCTAGGTGGTTATAACAGGGTAGGTTTTGTTGGCGGAAGTTGTCATTTGGTGTGAAGAAAATCAGACAACAATATGTCCTGTTTTACTTTTCAAACATGTCAAGTGTGTTAGTTGTTAGTGTGTAGTGTTGATTAGATGGTGTCAGTCTTGCTATTTAGTGTAGTGTGTGGTCCATTACCTTGTGATTAACACAAATCTGCATTAGATGGAATATGAACATTATCTATTTACAGGTCTTGTTTACAAATTTGCAAGATTTTAGATTATAAATAGTGTTTCAAACTGTGGAAATAATTAATTATTCTATTTAGGTAACAAACCAGATGAAGTGGAGACTGGTTTACTCAAAAATGGGCCTACCACAATCAAACACTGCTTCACATCAAATCAAGAATGCCTATAAGAAGTGAGTACTGTTTTCTGTTTGATTTTTTCATCAATGAATCAGCCAAGATGGGAATTTGTCAGAAATGATAATGTGTTTAATGAGCATGGTTGTAGATATCTTTTAGAAGTAGTCCAACCATATCAGATAAAGGGGCCCCAGATATGGGCCTTGTACATGGCTACCACGTGAGGTACACCTGAACCTTCCATTGGTGGCAATCTAACCTCTATACTACCACACCTGTGTAGTTGGTGGCTGACTGCATGGGAGAACAAACAACATGCTCACACAGAAAGCAGTAAGAAGTTGCTTGTGGCAGCATTGGTACCCTGAAAGCAATAAGAAGTTGTTTGTGGTAGCATTGGTATCCTGAAAGCAATAAGAAGTTGTTTGTGGCAGCATTGGTACCCTGAAAGCAATAAGAAGTTGTTTGTGGCAGCATTGGTACCCTGAAAGCAATAAGAAGTTGTTTGTGGCAGCATTGGTATCCTGAAAGCAGTAAGAAGTTGTTTGTGGCAGCATTGGTACCCTGAAAGCAATAAGAAGTTGTTTGTGGCAGCATTGGTACCCTGAAAGCAGAAGTTGTTTGTGGTAGCATTGGTAACCTGAAAGCAATAAGAAGTTGTTTGTGGCAGCATTGGTACCCTGAAAGCAATAAGAAGTTGTTTGTGGCAGCATTGGTATCCTGAAAGCAATAAGAAGTTGTTTGTGGCAGCATTGGTATCCTGAAAGCAGTAAGAAGTTGTTTGTGGTAGCATTGGTATCCTGAAAGCATTGGTACCCTGAAAGAAGTTGTTTGTGGCAGCATTGGTACCCTGAAAGCAATAAGAAGTTGTTTGTGGCAGCATTGGTATCCTGAAAGCAATAAGAAGTTGTTTGTGGCAGCATTGGTACCCTGAAGCATTGCATTGGTACCCTGAAAGCAGAAGTTGTTTGTGGCAGCATTGGTACCCTGAAAGCAGAAGTTGTTTGTGGCAGCATTGGTACCCTGAAAGCAGAAGTTGTTTGTGGCAGCATTGGTATCCCTGAAAGCAATTGTTGTGTGTGGCAGCATTGGTACCCTGAAAGCAATAAGTTGTTTGTGGCAGCATTGGTACCCTGAAAGCAATAAGTTGTTTGTGGCAGCATTGGTAGCCCTGAAAGCAATAAGAAGTTGTTTGTGGCAGCATTGGTACCCTGAAAGCAGAAGTTGTTTGTGGCAGCATTGGTACCCTGAAAGCAATAAGAAGTTGTTTGTGGCAGCATTGGTATCCTGAAAGCAATAAGAAGTTGTTTGTGGCAGCATTGGTACCCTGAAAGCAGAAGTTGTTTGTGGCAGCATTGGTACCCTGAAAGCAATAAGAAGTTGTTTGTGGCAGCATTGGTACCCTGAAAGCAATAAGAAGTTGTTTGTGGCAGCATTGGTACCCTGAAAGCAGTAAGAAGATGTTTGTGGCAGCATTGGTACCCTGAAAGCAATAAGAAGTTGTTTGTGGCAGCATTGGTACCCTGAAAGCAATAAAAAGTTGTTTGTGGCAGCATTGGTATCCTGAAAGCAATAAGAAGTTGTTTGTGGCAGCATTGGTACCCTGAAAGCAATAAGAAGTTTGTGGAAGTTGTTTGTGGCAGCATTGGTATCCTGAAAGCAATAAGAAGTTTGTGGAAGTTGTTTGTGGCAGCATTGGTATCCTGAAAGCAATAAGAAGTTTATGGAAGTTGTTTGTGGCAGCATTGGTACCCTGAAAGCAATAAGAAGTTGTTTGTGGCAGCATTGGTACCCTGAAAGCAATAAGAAGTTGTTTGTGGCAGCATTGGTATCCTGAAAGCAATAAGAAGTTGTTTGTGGCAGCATTGGTATCCTGAAAGCAATAAGAGGTTTTTGTGGCAGCATTTGGATCCAGCTCAAATATGCCAGTGGTAGTACGTTTTGCTGTTAGTCTTATGATGTGTACAACAGTTCAGCCTCACTATCCCATGTTATGTTACAGGTTCCTCCATGCATTTGAAGACTTCTATCGTAAGCTTGGCAGTACCATGGGGACCATCAGCCGACCTGGTCGCAGTCGTCACAGTTCAGGAAGAAGCATTCTCGCCTTCAGGGGGAGAGAGAAAGAGTCTAAGTCCCCCAAACCTGTCAAATCCAAAGAAAGTGATAAGGTGAGCTTTAAGAAACCAAGACTTATATCTCAACAACATATGAAATAATTAACTCCCTAAACAAACAAGCCCACTTCTGCAAGCCCTGCTGAAGGTTACTCGTCCTTATACAAATATAAGAAGAAAAGGAAGAGCCCATGATAATTTCTACCAGCCTTTTCCTTACAGGCAAGCATTCATTTCCAATTGTGTGTGAAACTAAATCACTTCTCTTCTAAATTTGATTTGGTGTGATCACATTTTTAGATGATATAGCTCACTTGAACAAAGTTTGTACCAAATTAGTACTCCTGTTGTACAATGTTGAAAATAGAGTGCAAGATGGTTATGTAATGTTAAGAGCACTCTTTTCCATGTTTTTTGTGCCCAAACCAACATGGATCTTTTTAAAGAAATTATCGTTTCCTTTGAAGGATACAAAATTTGCTGGCTTAAGCCAGTGGACAGAAACCAAGATTTACTGAAATTCTTTCAGTGTATGAATCACAGCTAACAATATATGTTATCAGATCAAATCTGAAAATGATGAGAAAAAGGCCTGTTTTGGGTGCAAACTTGAACTGAAGCATTGACAATTAACAGAACGTTGAGTATGAGTTAGGTTGTTGACCATAATATGTAACTTTGTTAAGTTTAAATAAATACTAATGCTGTAAACTAAATTCAGGAGGACAGTGACAAGGGCAGGTCCAAGTCCGATGAGAGTCAGTCTGAAGATGGGAAGGATATGGAGGAGGATGCTGGCTCTAAAGATGAGGTGTCAACCAAGAAGGAGGAGTTAGACGTGGAACCAGTGCGCAAAGAGCGAACAACTCCACGTAGGATGCTGCGGGATGATCTCAAGGAGGCCAAGGAGAAGGAGAAAGAAAAGAAGGAAGAAGCCAGGAGGAAGAAGGAGGAGAAAGAAGAGGTCAGTTGAAAAATTTCATTTGTCCAGTTTTTTGTTTTTGAAATTTATGAGTGTCAATTACAGTTTTGCCTTCAAGTGTTTATTCCATATGAAGGTCACTGGTACATATACGATTTACTTTGGATTAACATTCTAAGTTTAACCTCTTTTGACACTTCTTATTTGAACAATACAAGTATTTACACACAAGTCTTATAACATTTTCGTTTTTTTATTATCATGAGCATTTTATTTTTGTACATAATTGAGTTGTTACAGTAACCATAGATTAGATAACATGATCTTATATCATGATATGAAGAGCAAATTAACACAAAATGGTAATTTTTCCTTATCCTGACTCATGAATTTTTGCTTATCTCCCTTTCCTCTTCGAATGGTAGTGGAACACTTGAATCCCTTGGAAGTTCCCGAAGCGGACGCATAAATACACTCACCCACGAGTTACCTCCCTTTGCCCTTTCCCCAGCGAACCAGTCATGTGACGTGCCTTACTTGTCACTCTCTCCCTTTTCGCCCAAGCGGATGGTTGGGCGAGCACTGGAGTCCCGTATACGGCATTATATCCTTTTATATTTAGGTCCTATTCTTCAAAATTACGATGTATATGGATTTGACTATAACTACTTAAAAAAGAATAATTTAATTACATTTGAGTTGTGTTTTCATTGTTATGTAACTTTGTTTACATTTTATGAAATCTTGCATTGTTTGCAGGCACAGGTTATCCGTGGCTGATCCTCAACCCCAATGTCCTTCATGCATAAATCCATGTTCCTTCAGCTTGCGCTGTACTTTTTATATTGATTTATCAATTTAATCAATATTGTCTTATAATTATAGACGTGCCATGGATCGGGTGAGAAAGTCATCTCAAGTCACGATTGATAAAACTGCAGATCAGCCTTCAAATCGTATGTTGCTTGCTACGACCGATGTTCATAATACTGGTGTTATGTTTAGTACGTTACAGGGGCAGTCTGCTGGTAAGGGGACCAGGAAGAGATCGTCTACATCTCAGTCGACTCAGTCTCAGACTAAGAAAAAGACGTCATCCTCTTCTACAACGCAGAAGAAGTCAGCTGTTACCAGATCGGAGGGCAAATCTATGCGTGCTAGGTCATCTACGCACCAGAAGTCCTTCAACGAAGAGATTGTACCTCCTCACAAACTAGACGTTTTTGACGAACCCCCATTACTTCTACCTGAAGTAACTATGAGATCAGCGACTCTGTAGACCTCTACTACTACGAGATCGTCCCCTACTACAGTCAAGGCAGGAAAGCTGTTGACGTACTACCTCTTACTTCTCAGAGTGAAGGTGAGGCACATAACTCATCAGCATTTGCGAACACTTCATCTACACCGCAGCAGCGTCAACCTATGCAGAACTTCGACCCAGGGGAATTTATGACACAATTCACCAACCAGATGATGGCCATGATGGAACGTAGATTCCAGGGGGAATCGAAGGCTAGGAAAAGCCTCTCATCTACCGACACCGTGCGCAAACCCCCAGGCCTTCTATCAGATCTACACCTCAAGGCTACGTTCACGAACATACACTTTCGCGAAGGGCTTCGTAGTCGGACAACTCTATCATCTTGGAGGATAGAAGAGATGACGCACAATCCACGTTCGCAACCCTCAGCCTTCGCGAACATCGAAGGATCCTGCTCCTACACCTAGCCGCTCTAGGTCGAGATCTCTTATCTCACACAGATGTTCGCGAAGCTACTCACCTCAAGCCAGACGTTCGCGAAGGGATAGCTCACCTCACAGAGGTTTGCGAAGAGATGTATCCACAGATAGAGGTTCGCGGACAGAACACTCTCAAGATAGACGTTCACATAGGAAGAATCCTCAGATACAGGTTCGCGAAGGCAGGATGAGGGTTCGCGAAGGGAAACAGGTTCGCAGATGGATGAATCGTCGAGACATAGCTCTCATAATCAGGAGACTTCAGACTTGCAAACAGATTTCGTCTTCCCAGACTCAGAAGTTACAGCATGGATTGCTAACGGGTTGAACTTGGAGTCTCCTTCTAAGATAAAGATGAAGTCTACACTTATATGATGCTCAACGATGACTTCGACTCCGTCACAATCCCTCCGATTGAACCTATATCCAAGGTACCTTCTAACCTATGCACAGCTTTGAGAAAGCTACAGACATCTACAAGGTTCGAGAACTCTCAGATCTACAGGCAGATAACAGCAACGTTGACATCTACAGGGTTCGCGAACCCTAGGGTTAACAAACCCTTACATCAACAGGCAGGATGTTGACGTCAACTCTATTACCATGCGGCTGATTAAACGAAGCAATGATGGAAACGGATGAGGTCTTATACCGGGTAGCAGATGGCCTGCGGATATTGTCGTTCACTCACTCACTCCAACCCAACAGAGACTGGAGAACCTTAAGGCTACCTATGGAAAGGGCTTAAGGTTAACATCGCCTACAAGTATACTTGAACGGACGTACAGATGATTGTATTAACACTCGTCACTCAGCGTGGGGATTAGGAATTATATCCTATCAACTAGATCCATACAGACATACGTCTCGACAGCCACCTTCGTCATGCTCGGAATAAGTGATTCATATCACTAAACAAGATTTACACTGGGAGCAACCCTTAGTCAGGAGACTTATATGAGCGGCGTAGGATTACGCGCGCTTTTACTCACAGATTTTATGGAGGCCAACTGGCTACAACACTGGTGACGTCATGCTTGAAGCTGATTGGTCCACGTCAGACAACGCCTCCCACTGACAGAGCAGGCCCCAGCATGTTTCTCATAGTAAACAAACCCGTGGTACGGGGGAATACTTCATCGGCAGCCTTGGAAACAGTATACAACTACGGCCTGTTATCATCATGGAAATCTAATAGATGTCTAGCCTTGACAGCAGGATAAACGATGTTTATTTTGGAAGTTGTCGCTGATAGAAGTCGGTATGAGTACCTGTCCCCTGCGATACTACACGGGAGCCAGCCTTGCTATAAATAGACAACTCTCGATGTCAACACAGATCGCCTGCGTATATAAGGGGAAGAATGATGTATCATCACTGCAATCAGAGGTTAGCACTTCCAATGAAATGTCCTATCGTTTGGAATATCGTAGGCTCTATGATTATTCATACGAATAACCAAGCCTATCGGCACCTATTTACAACGTCGAGATCTACGCAGTGCCGGTTATCTGGAGGACGGCATGCAGGTTCTTCAAAGTGCCAATCAACTCAGAGAGCGGATGAACTTCACAATTAAGTTGCTCATGCAACTAGGATGGCTAGTGAACCTGATGGAAATTGGAGTTAGAATCAATCAAAATTTTCAATTGCTGGGAATAAGAATTATCACAATACAGGATTGAATTGTGATCCCAGAAGATCATTGGGTCAAGATATAAGCCATGATTCAACAAGCAGTCATCTCTCCGTTAACACTACGAACATGGCAAGTGCTACTCGGCCTGCTAACCTCGGCGCAGGACTTGACGCGCACAGGAAGGTTATAACTAAGACCGCTGCAACGGTTCCTGATAAAACATCTAGACCCTATCTTGCTGCCGGAAAACTTCAAGAGGTATCTACTGTGGTGGACACACAGGTCGAACGTTTGCGAAGGGACCTATTTACAAGAGCTGGCCTTCGACACACACCTACGCAGATGCCTCGATGCAAGGATGGGGTGTGCATCTCAACGATCAAGTGGCGTCGGGAAAGTGGTCCAAAACAGAACAACAGCTTCACATCAATCTGCTAGAGATGAAAGCAGTGATCAACGCCTTAGAACTATGGTCGAGCTTGCTGAAGAACAAGATGCTGATGATCCACACGGACAACTCTACAGTGGCGTTCTCCATAAACCAGCAAGGATCCACAAGGTCGCCAAGCCTGTTGCAGCTCACATTCCAGTTGTTCCAGATCACGCAGGAAGCAAAAGTCTGGATAAAGGTGTGTCACATACCCGGCTCCAAGAACTGGCAGACACTCTCTCAAGACCACTACACCCGTCACCTACGGAATGGATGCTCCATCCAGAAGCGTTTCGGAACATAAGGGAGATAGGATCCCCTTGCATAGACCTGTTTACCACGAGGTTCAACAAACAACTACAGACGTTTGTCTCACCAGTTCCAGATCCTCAAGCCTGGGCAACAGATGCACGGAGCATGTCGTGGGAAGGATTAAACGGCTACGCTTTTCCACCCCCGATACTACTGCCAAAAGTACTGTTCAAGATCAAACAGACTCAGACGCTACAACTGACTTTGGTCACGCCCTATTGGCCAGCAAGAGCATGGTTCCCAGACCTAATAGAAGATCTTGGAAACCCAGTAATCAAGTTACCAGATTGGCTGAACCTGCTAATACATCTGCACACAAAGCAAGTCCACGGAAACCCAACAGTGTTCCAGTTACATGTGTGGACCATATCAAAACGTGCTTGAAGAAAAGAGGATACTCCGCCAGGGCAGCCAAAGCAGTAACGCTAGCGTTACGCAGATCGACTTGCAACCTATACGACGACAAATGGCTTAGGTTTGAGACTTATGCAAGGCGGAAAGGCTTCACACTGATGATAGCCACTCATCCTCAAGTGGTGGAATATCTGTGTCATCTTAGACAGACCAGACATCTGAAGGGTTCAACACTATCTACATACCTCGCTGCAATCAGTACAGTGATTACTATGAAAACAGGCATCAAGTTGACAAAAGTACCAGAATTACTTGCTCTGCTGGAGGACCAGCAAAAGAAATTCAGAGCTCCAGCCTGGGATCTAAATGTAATTCTGCGTCATCTTACCAGCGATCTCTACGAACCACTAGATCAGATTACAATCGAGCTGCTAACACAGAAGAAGCTGTTCCTGCTAGCGTTAGCCACTGCAGCTCGCATATCGGAAATACATGCGCTGGACTATGGTCGAACCACATTCGACAGAGGGCAACATAATGCAGTTCATCTAGGACTCAGATGGGACTTTATTGCCAAGAACCAGCTACCTGGTCAACCAGACAGACAGTTCCACGTACCAGCGCTGTCTACAGTCCTCGGTCCACAAGATATAGAGGTCTTATCCTTGTGCCCAGTCAGAGCCCTGAAGATATATCTTCAAAAGACTGAGATGAGGAGACGAAAATTCAAGTGCCTTCATCCCATTATCAACAGAGACTTCTCAAGAACGACCATATTGTTCTGGATGAGAGCCGTTATATTGAGAGCCTATAAAGCAGCAGGACTAGAACCTAGAGCTTCCAACCCACACGAAGTCAGAGCACTGGCCTCAACACTAGCTCTGCACGGAAATTGCTCTATACCGACAATTATGGAGGGCTGCTTTTGGAAGTCGGACACAGTGTTTGCCAGCCACTACCTCCGAGACATAGCCACTGAAGATGTCTCAGGCATTCACCAATTTGGGCCTCTCGTTATAGCACAGCAACTAACGGTTCCTCAAAGGTGCTGAGTTGGAAAATCTCACCCTTTATCATGCTGACTTTTTGATAACTTTTACTAAGGAAAAGTATTAGTTTGAAAGTCCATGCGCACAGCCTAAGACAGGCTAGCATGAGTGATTAAAGATCCTGTACGGGTAAAGATCTTACCTGTACGTGAAGGGGTCGCAACTCATTTATGATAAAGATCTTATAATCTATGGGTTGTTATAGATAACTAGTGAAAAGAAGATACTAGTATATCTTAAGCCACATAAATCTACAAGATTCACTTGTCTGAGAGAGAAGTAAGACACCCCACCCCCGAGTTACAACGGAAGTTGGAAGAATAGGATCTAGGAAATGCTGTTACGCAGTTCCCATGGGGGTATACAGGACGTATCTATGGACAGCTGTTGAATCCAGGAAGTGGCTTGACCCACCACCAATCCGTAAGATTCTATAAGCAAAAGATCATGAGTCAGGATAAGGAAAAATATGTAAGTTTTTAAGTAAAATTGATATTTTATACTTATCCTGACTCATGAGGAGAAGCCCTCCCAACCTCCCCGCTGGAAACACTTCGGATTTCACAGTAGATTCAGGTGCATGGGCAGAAAAATCAGGAAAGAGTGACAAGTAAGGCTGGTCACATGAGGTAACTCATGGGTGAGTGTATTTTTACGTCCGCTTCGGGAAGTACAAGGGATTCAAGTGTTCCACTACCATTCGCAAGGGAAAGGGAGCTAAGCAAAAGATCATGAGTCAGGATAAGTATAAAATATGAATCAAATTTACTTTAAAAATTACATATTATTGGTAACTGCCAGTTGTCTGTGGTCTGTGTTTGCCAGGATTACTGAACCATACCATTTTGACACAGATTTTAAGGGTCAAGTTTGGGGGCTTATCTATGGGGTCGGTTTATAGACGGTAATAATCGGTATATATCTTTCAAGTTCTGGTTTCTGTGCATATTATATCTTACCCGTGAAGATCCGGGTTAGAATTGGTCTTCAGTAACCCATGCTTGTCGTAAGAGGGAACTAACGGGATTGGGTGGTCAGGTTCGCTGACTTGGTTGACACACGTCATCGCATCCCAATTGCATAGATCCATGCTCATGCTGTTGATCTCTGGATTGATTGGTCCAGACTCGATTATTTACAGACCACCGCCATATAGCTGAAATATTGCTGAGTGAGGCATAAAACTAAACTCACTCACTCACTCATGCACTCACTCACTCACTCACATCTTGAACTATTACATTTGGTGCTACCTGTATTATAACTACAGGTGTTTTAGTACAATATGTCCATTACTTTTCATGGAATGCGATCTGCAGGCATCTCTGTAAGTTTTAACCACTATTCCAGGGGTACAATATGCAATATCTCAGACCTCACACCTCACACACAAATGTTGTTTTCTGATTGGCTGAGCGCTCTTCTGTTATTATACCCCCGATACGAAGTAACGGGGGTATATAGCGTTCATTCTGTCCGTCCGTCCATCCTACCGTCCCGAAAGTTTGTCCGGAGCATATCTCTTAAAGTTTACATGCTAGGTTCACCAAACTTCACACACATTTTAATCATTACCCATTGATGTGCCTTTTGCTATCTTAAAGTTTTTTCAGAATTTGTTTTGTTGTTGTTTCCATGGAAACATGATTTGGTGCAAAATGTGTTTGATGTTACCTGGCCACAGCATATCATCGAAAATTATACATGCTAGGTTCACCAAACTTAATATACAAGTTAATCATGACCCACAGATATGCCATGTGCTAAAAAATAACAATCTTCATCTACGTCCACTTCATTGTGTGCAACATGAGACAGTCAAGTTCAATTGTATGTCAGGTTTCCACGGAAAACAAAAAAAATTAATGTTTCCATAAATTATTACTGTAATCAGTACATGGCAAAACTATTATCAAACATGTATATAAAGTTTAGTAGAGTAAAGGAGAAAGTCTTGTGAGCTGCTGATCCTTGTCACATTATATATATCAATATCAGTCATTTCCATGTCCAAAAGTGGGAAGCGGGGGGAATGTGAGCTGTGTTTACTTCTACACTTGTTTTCAATGTACCCCGCTTGGAATGCCGAACTCATTTGGTACTTCGTAGTAGTAATTCTTTATCTCGAATAACATTGAATCATGTATGATGTACGGAAACTACCGATGTTTTGCGAATGCAAATTGATGGAAGGGAGATAACTCTAAATTTGTTTTTCTTGTCTTGTCGTCTGGTACTCCATACTATAATCCGATACCTGTGCTTCAAACAGTTCAAAATTACCATTGAGGTGTTCGGTCTCTCGGGGCCCATGGGTTGATGTACCATCAATGTGTCTTTATGTTGTCCTAGCCCATCGGGCTCAGGGAACATAAACAAACATCGAGGGTACATCAGCCCATGTCCCCCTTGAGACCAGTGAACAACTTATATTAATGTACAGAGGGTGACATCCACACTCACCATATATACAGTCAGGCCGCGGTAATCCGGTCCTCGTTAATCCGAATCCACCGACTTCCGAACGCTACTCACTGGGCACCAAATCATCTCCCTATATATTGTATATAATTGACACCTCGTTAATCCGATGATTCAGTTTCCGCTTCCCGAACGCTGGTCAGTCGGAACGGATTGGACTAATTACGTTGTAAACAGCTGCGTTAATCCGAACGATTGAAGTTGACCGCGCTGCTGACTGGTCCACCCAAAGTGACACGTTGTTTGTTTAGCGACTTAGCGACTCGGACACATGCTTCGGCAGCGGGTCCACAATAACATTGTCAAAGAGCAAAGTAACGATGTTTCGAGGAATTCATTAAATAAATTGAAAAACTAATGAATAAAATCAACAAAATAAATACATGAAGCATTTTTGTCACAGGTCATAACCTAGCATGATACGTCCAATAAGTTCCATAATTTACGTATAGGTAGCGATTTCTTGCTTAATATGTTCAAAATAGCATTATTTTACCCAAAACTTTCGTCTAAATCTAAAAGTTTTCGCTTACGAGGACGGATACCGTAAATTACATTGCCGTAATATGATTGGCTGCCTTAGGTCACGTGTCTGATTTTGACCAATCACGACCCTTATAGCAGACTGTAGTAAAAAAGCGTCATTGGAAACCAATTTGTATCCAATAAAATCGCTTCTTACAACTGTGAAAATACTCTCGGCAAGGGTTCAGTGATGTTGTTGATGTTCAGAGCTTTCGAACGAAACCCGACATCAAACGATTCGGCCCCCATGTTATTCATAATGATGCTTCAAAACGCAGGTATTTTCTGTTGTTATGACATGTTACCGAGCGGAAAGCCACAGATATCGGGAAATAGGCGACCATACATATTATTTAAGAAATATTTTTATAATAATTTTCTGATGACGTAAAAACGAAAATATAAAAGAAAAAGGCACGGGCATGTTATGACATGTCACAAATGAAAAAAAAATCGCCATAGTTTTTGCTTCTTTCGTGGTTTATCTGGACGTTATAAATGTAAGCTAGCATTTTCATTCAAAAATAATTTTATTTAAGTTGTAGTTGTATCAAGGGGAAGTAACTCGGTGGATATACTGTGGTTTCAGCAGTACGAACGTTTCACTATCCGAACGGTTTTTTTAAAAAACCAAAGTGTTCGTATTAACGAGGTCTGACTGTATTTGCATTTGGAGTCTGGTGTCCAACATTAAAAAATCTTTTACATGCTAAAGGATAATGTTTCAATTTCTTTAAATAATAATAATAATAGTCCATTTATCATATAG
Source organism: Haliotis rubra (assembly GCF_003918875.1). Lineage (NCBI taxonomy): Eukaryota > Metazoa > Mollusca > Gastropoda > Lepetellida > Haliotidae > Haliotis > Haliotis rubra. The sequence continues at coordinate 1,785,540 of NW_025767501.1, forward strand.
CAATATTGGTTGTATTTGAATATCAAAGATGTCAAAGAAAACAGAAATGTCTATTATATCTATCTTAGTAAGACTGTGAATATTTCCATAAGCGCCCTTTTACCTCACTGAAACAGATGGCTACTTTAGCTGTATATAAAACATCATCTCCATGTATCTATAGGAGTTAACTATAGTAAGCCCTTTGATATTGTAGAACCCAACCTCTTTATGAGATAATCAACAATACTGGTGCCTCAATTTTGAAAATTTAATGCCTACTTCTTTTAATCACGCAGCAAGCAAAATCAAAAAAGGAAGAACGAGAAGAAGCAAAAAGTAAAAAAGAAGAGAAAGAGGACGCTAAGAGCAAGAAGGAAGAGAAGGATGATCACAAGGGAAAGAAGGATGACAAGAAAGCTTCTGAAGACGATCGTAAGTCGTCTAGGAGAGATAAGCAGGAAGATAAGGCAGATAGTAGAAAGGAAGAAATGAAGTCTGATAGAGAAACAAGAGGTCAGAAGGATAGACAGAAGGAAGAAGTGAAGGTGGAAAAGGAGAAACCAAAACGGAAAGAGAAAGAAAAAGAAGAGGATAAGGACAAGGAAGAAGAAACTAAAGGAGAGGAGGAAGAAAAAATAGTGAAGAAGCAAAGGGTGAGGATTCTGATTTACACAATTGATTTTTGATGTGTTAGGTTGTATTACTATTATTTTGAAACGATTGCCTTAGATTCGATTTGAAGACAGGAAGGATGTTGCATATTCAACTTGCCCTGACATTGTGTTTAGACCTTGATCTAGTCTCTTCTACAAAAACAGACATTGTACAGAAGGTTTTAATCATTGTCAAATTACCATCTCGGAACTGAACTTTTTGATTTGAAGAAGAGCAGAGAGCATTTAATCATTTATTGACATTAGTCCGTCATTTCACCAGTATTTATTGAAAAGATAGTAAACCTTTCGGCACAAGCTATGAATGTATGGAAATGTTATTGTAATGACTGGCAGAACTGTGGACTAGTTTCAAACCCAGTTGTTAGAAACGGACTGCAATCCATGTACACTGTTTAAAATGGTGAAAAATGGCACTTACCCTCTGATCATTGATTCTTTTATCCTTTATAATGGCAAGCATTGTATCCCAGGTCACGAGGAGGAAGTCAGGGAGAGGGGATGAGGCCAAGAAAGAATCTGAAGAGAAGACTGACGATGTAGCTGACGAGAAGAAGGTTGAAGAGAAAAAGGTCGATGAGAAGAAAGTTGAGGAGATGAAAGTTGAGGAAAAGAAGGTTGATGAGAAAAGAATTGGGGAAAAAAAAGCCGAAGATAAGAAGGTTGAAGAGAAGAAAAATGAGGACAAAAAAGAAGAGAAGAAGGTGAAGAAGGAGGATGGAAACACCAAGGTTAAGAAGGAAGACAAGAAGGAAAGTAAGAAGGAGGACAGAAAGGAATCAAAGAAGGAGGAGAAGAAGGAAGACAAGAAAAAAGAATCCAAAGAAAGCCCCAAACCAAAGGAAGAGATCAAATCGAAGTCACAGGAAGAAGAGGATTCTGATGTGTAAGTGCATAAAGAATGTTGAAATGGCTAGGTCAATTTCTGTTTGGTTTATAATGATATTCTTTGTTGATATTCTTTCATGTCCATAGCTGCAAAATGTCTTAAATCTGTTGTGTTAGTTACAAATATACAACTAAAATATATATTCATCTCAATGTTATGTCACAGAGAAACTGAATCACAAATTCACGGAAACACAGTTAAAGAGAGTGCCATTAATAGTATGATCAGTCTCCCCCATAAGCAAGAAAGTAAATGAATCTGGCATAGAAGGCTAAACTGATATGATCAAGTGGCTGAACATTTTCAGGAATATTGATAAGCAAGGAAACAAATCTCTTAGGTGTGGCAAATGGGTTAATGATCATGGCAATATTTTAACAATGTGAATAACAGTATAATGACCAACAGCATAGTTACCTTATTAAATACTGATTTACAGTGATGTTGAGGAGGGACAAGAAGAAATTACACTGCGGCCACGGGAAGAGTTCCCCACTGGTACCAAACTGAAGGTCCGGTACGGTCGGGGGCGGAACCAGAAGGTTTATGAAGCTAAGGTGAGCAGGACCAGGAAGTGAGAGCTTCAGCAAACCTTTTGATTTGTAATTTTACCATGCATTGTTCTTTTTCATAAACAGCACTACTGTATTCTTTACCACTGATAATGGTCAGATGTTCAAATTGATAATGACTTCAGGTCTGTAAGGCTGTATAAGTGTTCCATCAAACTCAGGGCTGATATGTCGTGATGTAAGCAAAACAATATTCGAAGTAACAGGAAGTAAACAAACACAAAACTATTTTTTGAATGTTTGTTTAATTTGCAGGTGGTTGAAGCAAATAAAGATGGATCTCATAAGACCTACCTGGTCCATTATGCAGGATGGAACAACAGGTAAAGAAGATATTAACAACCTTGTCTTTGGATATGTAAATGATTGTATCAACCTTGACTATTTGTCTCTTGTTAAGTACTATAGTTAACACTACTAAACCTCTTTGTTCAGGTCTACAGGTGTTTGCACTACTATGTAGCCTTTATCATTGACATGAAAATTACATGTGATTGGTTTGGTACGTACGTCCCAGTTCTTGCTAACGCGATATCTCATTAACTAGTGTACCCAATGTCTTCAAATTTGGTGACAGCCTACATTGTGGGATTACCCAGACACCAGTCGATTTGGGTGACCTTGACCTTATTTTCAAGGTCACCACGACACTTTGACCACTTTTCAAACTCTTGTTAACGCGATATCCTCATGAACTGTTGTACCCAATGTCTTCAAATTTAAAGACAGCCTACATTGGGGGATTACCCGGACACATTGGGGATTACCCAGACACTACGATTTGTCTTCAAATTTGGTGACAGCCTACATTGGGGGATTATGCAGACACCAGTTGATTTGGGGGACCTTGACCTTATCTTCAAGGTCACCCCGACAATTTTACCACTTTTTCAAACTTATTTAAATGCGATATCTCATAAAACGTTGCACCCAATGTTTTCAATTATGTCGACAGCCTACATTGGGTGATTATGCAGACACAATTTCAGGCATCTTGTATGTGACCAAAAAATAAAAAGTAGTAAATATAGATGTTCCATTCTTTAGCGGTGGGGGACAACATTGCCATATCAGTGGCAAACACTTGTTGTTCCTTTAAAGAGAAAGCTTTATCTCCCACTTCTACCAAAAGATATTGAAAGAGGCCACATGTTTTTACACTGGGGGATAAAACCCAAGATGGTGTAGTGTAGCCGCTGTGGCATAGTATATCAGCAAGCCAGAACAATATAACTGCCATTTGCTGGGACTAATACAAAAAGTCACATGTATCACATTTCTGTAGTGGCAAAATAATCTTGATTGCCATTTCACTGCCTTCCAGGTATGATGAATGGGTGAAGGCAGACAGAATTATCTCGGTTGTCAACAGGCCAGATACAGGAAAACACTCGCAGAAGAAAATTGTGTCACCAAAAGCGCCATCTCCAAAGGTACTGAATCCTAATATAAAAATGAAAGAAGGTTCTGGTTGTGTTACACACAAATTTTGTTTTTTACTCGTTTAGATTACCTATGTTTTAGAATGAATACCTGATATTTGACAATATTGCCAATAAGGAGGCAAAAAAACTTTTCTTATTCAGATGATAAACAATCAGTTATCTTATGTAGAGAATCTTGAAGTTCTTGAAGTGCTTCTGTTTGTTTGGTTAACCAAGACTCAAGGTCGGAGGAACAACTTTGTGTATTTCCTAAAAAGAAAGTACAATATCATTCATCATTTGTTATTGTTTGTGGATCAATCATTTAGTAAATAACAGTCACCAAAATGAGCATGCTTGCATTGTCACAGCAGCTGCAACAGCAGCAACAAAATCAACAGCAACAGGTCAGCAATCTGCTGAAGAAGCGAGGCCGGCCTCCATCTAGCGGCACCCCCAGTCCTGGAGGCAGCACTAGTGCAGAGTTCCGTACCCCTACCCCCAAGAGCAAGTCCCCAGCCCCTGGCAGTGGCCAAAGTTCCAAGACCCGACCCACCCGCTCCAACAGTATGGAGGGACAGGTGATGGAGGGACTGCCTCGTAAGTTGACAAGTGTATGATTACTGTGTGTGTTTTTGACATGTAGTTGGCAACTTTGTTTTTTTGCTGTTGTGAAATTTAGCATCTGAATTTGTTCACATGTATCTTGATATGCCTGTTAACTTGAATAGTGTTTGCTTCACAACTCTGTCTTCAGTAGTCTGTATCAAGAGCAACCTGTAACTAACCATGTTTTGTCCAGGCTCAATGAATTTGTTTGACACTGTAAAGATCTGGGTTAGAAATGGTCTTCAGCAACACATAGAGGCGGCTAGCGTCATTAGGTCCTTAGACTCGCGGAGTTGGTTGACACGTTATCGTATCCAATTGCATAGATTGATGCTCATGCTGTTGACCACTGAATTTTCTGGTTCAGACCCCATTTTTCACAGACTGCTGCCACATAGCTGGAATATTGCTGAGTGCGGCATAAAACAACATACAGACAACATGAATTGGTTTGATAGTCTCTCATTGTACACTGATGGCATGGGGCTCTATTTATAATGACTGGTTTGAACATGATTACTCACAGGCTGCAGTCATTTATTGTGTGGTATGTCCTTGTAGCAAAACTGCATTGTTTGTCACTCCTTTGGCATGTATTCATGGTATGAGTTGAAACAGTGGTTTTGCTTCATAACTTTTAAAAAAATTACCACATGGACTCTTGAAGGTGACTTGTAAAGTAAGTCATTGATGTTTCAGCAAAGAGACTTACACGAAGAAGTTCTGGCATCACAGAAACCTCAGATACAGTTTCACATGGTAAGCAGATCTCTAATAATCTTTCTGTAAGATAATACCATTGACCGAGATGCCAACCACTCCGATTTTGGCGAAGTCGCTCCTATTTTCAAATACAGAATCCGCTCTTTTTAGAAAAAAATCTGAATTATATTTTTAAGGTATACAGTTTCATAAGTCAGTGGTGATTTATTGTAGTCGACACCGATAAAAGCATTCGGAAGCTTAATGTGTGTTGTTTTGGGTCTCAATTGTGTATTTTGCGTGTTATGGATGACGAAGTTTTTCTGAATGCAAGTGAAACAAAATAAGGAAAACAAAACCAACTCTGCTTTGGTTAGATTCAGGGTTGACATCTTTGCATTAAACCCAGTAGGGATTCATGGTTAGAATAGGTTCCCACCAACCTGTGTTGATCATTGGTAGATGGATCGGGTGGTCAGGCTCATCTCGCCCAGATGATGTTCCTCACAGAACAAATCACTGTATGTTTGGTCCACACTTGCTTACAGACAGATTACAGCGAACTCTCAATACAGATGTACTGATACTGGAAACCGTGGTTTGTACAGTGTGTGGCCATATTATTATGTACAAACATGGCGGACCGATTGTTGACTACAAATTTACACGGGAGTTCAAAGTGTCATAACTCGTTAAATATAAACAGTCTTACCTCAAAATTTTGTGATGTGTCCCTTGTTCCTTATTATTTTCAACATCCGCCTTGGAATCGATGAATAAAGATGTCCCGCACTTCGTGTTTCTTCGGCGTCCCTGAAGTCTATTCTTCAGGTAGAGCCAACATTTCTCAATAATATTTGCGTCACAACATTCCGACATTCATTTTGTAGCTTGTAATCCTGAACGACACGGGCCCGATGTACAGGGGCGTTGTCATCTTGGAAGATGTACCAGTTTCCTGGAAAATGTCTGGCTATATCAAAGCATATCATCGAGGATTTCTGTGTATTTCCCAGCATTTATGTTGCTATTAACAACACAAATGGTACCAACACCATGCCAGGTGATACAACCCCACACCATCAAACTGAGGCGTGGCTGTCGTCCCGAACAAAGACATTGCGGGAGGTATTCCTCACTGGGCTGTCTCCAAACAAAAACATGATTGTTTTCCCCAATGATAATTTTACACTCGTCAGAGAAGATTACTCGATTCCAGTAATTGTTCACTGTACGATATCGTTGCCCCCTTACCCGACCAAACGATTTCTGACATTATAGTCACGAATTCGGATTTTCTTTCTAACAACACATCTATGAAATTAATTTTCATATAATCGTCTCCTTACAGCCCTCACCGATACACGTGTAGCCCTATCGTTGTTCAAATTCTCAGTTATTTCACCCAAAGGTGAAATTTTATTGTCTCTGACCAACCTCAAAAGTTGTCTTTTGACCCGAGTCAGTTTTCTCATACGTCCTGTTCTGGCAGGATTCTCGTCTGATCCACATCGATTAACCCATTCAACACCATAGGCCGGAAAACCGCCACAACGTCACGAGTCCCCAGACACCGTAGGCCGGTAAACCAGCCAGGCAGTAGTCGCATCAAAATGATATTAATTTTAGGAACCTACCTAACGTATGATTCATTTATTAAATCTATCACTTTTCACAATGTCTGAAAACACTTATTACATTTCAAATGACCATATATTATCGACAGAATTAGAATTATAAACTATTTTTCGCAATGTTACTGAAAAAATAAATTCTCGGACGCATGCTTCGGCAACGGGTCCACATCAAAGTTGTCAAAGAGCAAAGTAATGATGTTTCGAGATAATAATTAAACAAACTGAATAAACTAAAGAATGAAACCAATAACAGTACTCACAAAAGTTGTCAAACGTACATTACAACTTACTATTTCCATCTTTTTTGTGCGATCGTGTAATGTAATTCAAGTGACATCTCGGCTTTCGTCGCCTTGAACTTAGCGCTTGTACATGATGTTTAATGCTAAAATATATGCATGAAGTATTTTTGTCACAGGTCATAACCTAGCACGATACGTCCACTAAGTTCCATAATATACGTATAGGTGGTGATTTTTTGCGTAACACGTTCAGAACAGCATGATTTTACCCAAAACTTTCGTCTGAATCTAAAAGTTTTCGTGTACGAGGACGGTATCCATTGCTGTAATATGATTGGCTGCCTTAGGTCACGTGCTTGATATTGACCAATCACGATCCTCATAGCAGACTGTGGCAGAAAAGGGTCATTAGAAACCAATCTTTATCCAATAAAATCGCTTCTTACAACTGCGAAAATACTCTCGGCAAGGGTACAGTGATAATGTTGATGGTCAGAGCTTTTGAACGATACCAGCCATCAAATGAATTGCCTCACGTTATTCATACGAAGCTTCCAAAACGGAGGTATTTCCCGCTGTTGTACCACGCTACCAAGCGGAAAGCCACTGATATCGAGAAATAGACGACCATACATATTATTGAGAAATCGTAAAAATGAAAACATAAAAGAAAAAGGTATTGGGATATTATGACATGTTACAAATGGAAAAAATCGCCTCATTTTTGGCCCCCATCACAGTTTATTTGGACATTATAAATGTGTAAGCTTGCAATTTTCATTAAATATTAACTTATTTATGTTGTAGTTGTATTATTTGAATAATATGATAAAAAATAAATTTCATATTTATAAACAGTAGGATTAGACCTTTCAAATGGTATATGATATGTAGTAGCAATAGAGTTTTACAAGCTGATATTTTCCTTTATAAACAGGCTTCATCTATGACCTCAGAGTCTCTGGGAACTCGGTATCATGGCAGTAAATGCCTCTGGTTGACTGGTGTTGAAAGAGTTCAACCGCTTTACCACCGAATATATGCTGCTTCGAGGAATCTTGCAATGTTAGAACATTTTTCGCCACTTTGAAATTTGTTTGCAATTAATTTCTTAAGTGGCTACGACAAATCAGCTGATTTCCCCATTGTTGCCGGAAATAGCCAGAATATGTAGCAGACGAAAAATAGATTAAAATTAGAGTCACTTGACAGACACGTGCCTTCATGGTCGATCATGTGACAAAATATTACGACGATACGCTGGTGTCGTTTTTGAGTAGCAGCATTTTAAAAACGCTATACACGATATCAATGCCGTTACAATTGTGTGTAATAATATGGCCACGGGCTGTATATTATAGATGTGAAGCCATGTACTGTAGTGTAATGATTTTATGTCCTGAATGTTTCAGCGAGTGATGAAAGCAGTGACTCAGACAGTGATGAACTAGAACAAAAGATTGTTGTGGTGGTTGAGGAGCATAAATTGGAAAAAGACAATGATGAATTTGATGTGAAGGAGTCTGAGCATGACACCAGCATTGAGGAGGAACCTCCTGAGGAAGAGCATGACACAAGTCTGGAGGAAAAGGACACTGATGTTAGTCGGGATGGAGAACTTGATCTGGTTACAGCAGAGGAAGAATCGTTGTTACAGTGCACAGAGGAAATGTTGAAGTCAGAGGAAGAAGACATGGAACATGGAGAGGAACAGATCAGTCCATCCTTGGAACCAGAGCCTGCAAAGGTTGTGGCTGAGGAGGTAGAGCAAGTTTCTGAGGTCATTGAGGTTAAAGAAAATCCGGTTGTGATTGAGGAACCCAAGAAAATAACACCAACTGAGAAGAAAGAGGAAATTGAGGAGAAAGCTATGGAGAAGGATTCTGCTCCAGAACTTGTGGCTGAGAAACCATTCAAGGAATTGGTGACAAAATGTGTAGATGGGAAAACAGACACAGCTGCTGATGAGGCACGGTACGAAGCTTCAGAAGCTTTGCTGCAAATGCCAGTTCTTCATGAAGCTTTCAAAAAGTTGCCTGAAGAACCAAAAGAGATTGTGTCAGAGGTAAAGAAACAGGAACCTTTGCCAATGCCTGAGATTAAGAAGATTGAACCTGAAGTGCCAAAGAAGGAGAAGGAAGTAGAGAAGAAGGAACGGGGAAGGAAACAAAAGAAAGATGTGAAAGAAGGAAAGAAACAGAAAGTTGTTGAACAGGTTGTGATGGAAACCAAACCTGCAGAACCTCATGTAATGACACCTCAGGAAGCCAGGATGAAGGCTGCAATGGATTTGTATGACTTCCAGGGATTTGAAGAACCAGAAGAGTTGGTGTTGAGGCGGGATAAGAAGTCAGATCTCCTGGGTAGGAGGTTCCTGACCATTGACAAGGAGGTCAAGCCTGATGTCCAAGAAGGTGAAGAAACAGAGAAGAAGAAGGTTAAGAAGAAAGTCAAGAAGAAAGTCATCTCGGAAGAAGATGGAAAGAAGGAGATTGATTCGAAGGAGGTTGTTAGTGAAAGTAGGAAGGAGAGTGAAAAGAAAGAGACAGAAGTGAAAAAGGAATCTGTAAAGGAAAGTGCTAAAGTGAAGGGTCTGAAAGGGGAAAGGTGTGCTAAAAAAGATTCTAAAAAGCTTAAAGATGTGAAAGTTAGTGACACTGAACCAACTGAGAGTGGTGGTAAAGAGAAAAAAGAAAAACGTCCTCGATCAAGGTCACCAAGTCCAGTTGACACTTGCTCAAAAGTTCTAAAAATTGAACCTGTGTGTTCCTTGCCAAAACCAAGTACAAGTGCTGAAACTGTCTCCAATGTCAACGATATACCTAAAGAAGCTGAGCCTGTTGCTGAGTTAAATGTGAACACTATGCTGGACAATACTCCACCCACCACTCCAGAGCATGAGCTGAATGAGGCTGAACCTGCAGCCCCGATCAGGACAAATGAAGCTCGGGCTGAAATGAAAGACAGTGTGCCTGTAGAACGGACAGCTAAACTCCGTAGTGAGTCCCCATCAGTTGGGGAGTGCAGTGCAAGCTCCTTAGAGGTTAATGAAAACAACAGTGCTCTGCCAACTTCTGAAAGTAGTAACGATGTGGAAGTAGCATCTGTGGCCATTGGCAAGAGGAAAAGGGAGTCTGTAGACACTACACCATCCAAGAAGAAGAAGCGTGTTAGTAAAGGTGGAAAGGCAGTAGAGAAGAAGATAAAGACAGTTCAAAGTAAGTGTCATTGTTTATAAAGTAATTCTGATTTGAACTTAATTGGTAGATCAATTATACTTAAAATTGTTAGAAATGAATTCTACTGCTTCTTTCATGTCTAAAGTGTAATTGGATGTGATTTATGTGAATGTATTGATCAGGGCAGCTTAGTAATGACATAGGGGTGGTGGGGTAGCTTATGGTTCAACGTTCGCTCATGATGCGGAGAACTCGGGTTCTATGACCCACATGGGTACAATGTATGAAACCCATTTCTGGTGTCCCCCGCTGTGATAATGCTGTAATATTGCTAACAGCGGCGTAAAACTAAACTCACTCAGTAATCACATAGGAATGGTACTGTGCATATCACAATGATTTGGGCCATCATGGGGTAACCCTTTACACAGGTTCTGTCAATGTTCTCACAATCTTATTTGACATAAAGTTAGTTCTTTGATTAGGTGTTTAAGCTGGTAAAAATATTACTGAATCTGAACAGGATTGGAAGCCAATATTACCATACTCACAGTGCTCGTTGTTAGCATATTGCTTGCATCTGAGCAGGTTTTGTTGTCGTTACACATGTGATACGGTGTTTTTATTGGCCACAGACAATATGAGATGCCTTGATTAAATATAAGCCATAAACACATTTATATGTTAAATCTATTAAAGGTAGAGGTTGTAAAGTATGAAAATATAGAAATGAACTGAAATGACTTGTTGACTGTCTGCTCTGCTTGGTCTCTCCACCAAGGAGTTACCTCCCATTGATGGAATCTGCTGGAATACATCGTGTAGATCTCCAGAACACTCATGTTTCACTGTTTTCAATGGTCTGTCTTTCCTGGATGTGAAAGCTGCAGTGTTCAAAGCCCATATGTGTAGGGATTTTTCCTGTATTACCTCCGGTGTGTTGCAGGCAGTGATAGTGATGAAACCAACACAGTGAAACAGCCAAGTCCAGTCCACATTCCTGGACCAAGCTCCCCTATGAAGATGCCAGAATCTGCTCAAACCAGGTCCCCCCGACCTCCCAAATACAACTTCAACATTGGTGAGCTGTACTACATTGTTTACAAAGGTTAACATAACTAATGTGTACAAATGGGATTGGGAGGAAGCATTCAAGCACTTTTCGTTCTAGGTAAATGGTACACTTAAAGTCAATGTGTAGCCTTCGATATGATACTGGATACTGACCTTTAGACCATGCCAGTCATGTTGCCATGTCCCTTCGTGTTGTTTATTTTACTCAGTAATATTTCAGTACCTTCTGTTTTATTCAGCATCTCTGTAGTTCTCTTGCCAAACATAGTATTGTTTCACAAACTAGTTTGCACAAAGTGTGTGTGTGTGTGTTTGGCTCTCTTTGGCTCCTATGAGCAATTGAGTAGCTTTTGTTATTTCTGTTTACTTGATATTTCAGAGGAGGGCAAGTACTTGGAGGGAGAAAAGAGGATAGAGTTCCTCATAGACAAGATGCAAGAAATTCGCAAAATCTATATGAATCTCAAACAGGAGGTAGCATGTATTGATAGACGGAGGAAACGTGCAAAGCGGAAAGAAAGAGAAAGTAAGTCCATCTGTCTGTCATTCCCTGTTTCTGTGGGCTGAAAGTCTTCAGCTTTGCCTTGTTACTTAAATTGTGTTGTAGTGGTGATTGAAGAGGACTGATAGATGTTAATGAACAGTAGTTATAAGTGAAGATGTTACTTTGGAGATTCTCTACAAAACTGGTAGTCATTTGATTGAGTAACCCTTAATTATAGTGTCACTGAAGGAATCCCCAAGGGATTATGAATAACTGGATAGATATTTTGAAAGAAATCAACCCAGAAAATGTTTCTTGTAGAGCAGATAGAACATAGTATTAAGCAACACTTACCTTTGCCTCCTTTCTATCATCTACTTGCAGTAGTAGACATGGTCTAGCAACAATTTCCCTGTAGTTAGTTGGGGAAGTTGTTGAGAAACTGTTGATATTTTGGGAACTTTTCAAGTGATTATATGTAGACATAACATGTGCAGTGTTTTCCAAAACAGAAAAAACCCGACCATTATGCTTCATCATCTTAGATGATAAGTGTGTTTGTGTTTCAGATTCCCAGTCATCCCAAATGGACTGCGACAGTTCATGAAACAAGTCAGTGTGCCACCAAGGTCAAACACATGGTCAGGTGTCACCACGAACTTTCATCCACAACCTAGATTTTTAACATTCATTCATATTATGTCATTGTCGTCATCATATCATCTCTTCCAGTAAATCATTCAAAAACATCATTATCATTATCATCACTGCATCAGAAACCCCAGTCACTGCTCATGCTGAGCTCCGTGTGAAGAACTGATACTCATTCATGATTCCAGTAGTCTCATTCAGTTGTTGTTTGTTTATCATCAGTAACCGTGGTAACATTTGTGCAATTTTCTGTCAGTTGAACTTTGAAATTGAGTGAGGTGCAAGTCCAAAACTTGATAATGAAATGGATATTATCAGTAAATGTGGAAGGATTGAGTTGCAGATGGAGTTGATTTATGGATTTCAACTCGTTTGTTCTTTCAAAGCTACAATTTGGTACAGATTGTAGTAACTTTGCCATGTTTGTTTGTCTGCTAGAGCCATGTAACATGTTATAGTTGGTTTTACAATGGTGGAACATCTTGTCATACTGTCATAGGTTTGAACAAATATGGAAAAGCCTGTATGCATCGAAGAAAGTATGCAAAATATCAGTGACACCAGCTGTAACTTCATACTTGAAATTGCTAACACAGTAGCCAGTGCTATCCACAATGATATTTTAGGAAATATAATTTGTTATTTATTAACACCAGTGGTGAACTTGCTGTAAATTTAGGAGCCAGTATAATGTAAATGAGACTCTACTACCCTTGGGATATCTTAACATTAGACTGATTCAGGGTAGCTGACTAGTGGTATCCAGGAGCCTCATGGTGTACAATCCCTCTGTTGGTTTTGTTTTAATGGATTTTGTGGGGAAAAAACCCTGCAATGTGGTTGTTTCATGTGAAGAATTGAACTGTTGAATCTGATTGCAACCTAAGTAGAATCTTGTGCATAGCTAACCAGGAGTATCGTAACAATGGTAACACATCTTTATATTTCTGTAACTACAAAATGGTGATGAAAAGGTGTATAATCTGTAGTAAAATCATCTCAAAGTGCTTTCAAAGTTTACCCAAACAGAAGAAAACTGTTTTCTTGAACAGCAATACTATGGATCCATTGCCATGACTTCTTCTTCCACACTGAGAACCAATTCTATTTTGTATAGTTTTACATGCTGGTTATTGTACATGTTGTGTGATGTGCATGTAGACTGTTGGAGGGGGGACATGGTCCATGTGGCTGGCACCTTCGTGTGCTGGCTCCTCAGATTGTGTATGAAATACACAGGAAATGTTCTTTGATGATGTGTACATGATGTATCTTGCCCTGATTAAAGTGCTCTTGAAAGGCCATACATGTTATATAATGTTACAGTTATATGTACCACAGTGTTTCATTTCATTCAGTGTTACACCTTCTGAAATGGTGTTTACTGTAATCAACATGTTTAGTTCCTCAGTTTTCACTATATTCAGAGATGGACTTGACTTGATGACTATGTTATCTGGTATGTGCCAGTATGTCTCAATTTGGGCTCTTGTGGGAACATGATAAAGGCAGTCAAACTGTGCATGTTAAAGGCAAGGCCATCTTATGGAAACATAAGACAGAGAAATAGGGCTGTCGTCTGCCAGTCTTGTACACCCACTACCTATAACGAATTGTTACTAAATAGCTGAAACAATGCTAATGCCACATCATATTTGTACCCATTCCTACATATCGTATAACCATTTGTGGCCTGATTACCTGTCTGCATGCAGGAAGGGAGCACAGTGCCAAGTGCTGTGTCACCATTTGTGGCCTGATTACCTGTCTGCATGCAGGAAGGGAGCACAGTGCCAAGTTCTGTATCACTATTTGTGGCCTGATTACCTGTCTGCATGCAGGAAGGGAGCACAGTGCCAAGTTCTGTATCACCATTTGTGGCCTGATTATCTGTCTGCATGCAGGAAGGGAGCACAGTGCCAAGTGCTGTATCACCATTTGTGGCCTGATTACCTGTCTGCATGCAGGAAGGGGGCACAGTGCCAAGTGCTGTATCACTATTTGTGGCCTGATTACCTGTCTGCATGCAGGAAGGGAGCACAGTGCCAAGTGCTGTATCACTATTTGTGGCCTGATTACCTGTCTGCATGCAGGAAGGGAGCACAGTGCCAAGTGCTGTATCACCATTTGTGGCCTGATTACCTGTCTGCATGCAGGAAGGGAGCACAGTGCCAAGTGCTGTATCACTATTTGTGGCCTGATTATCTGTCTGCATGCAGGAAGGGGGCACAGTGCCAAGTGCTGTATCACCATTTGTGGCCTGATTATCTGTCTGCATGCAGGAAGGGAGCACAGTGCCAAGTGCTGTATCACCATTTGTGGCCTGATTATCTGTCTGCATGCAGGAAGGGAGCACAGTGCCAAGTGCTGTATCACCATTTGTGGCCTGATTATCTGTCTGCATGCAGGAAGGGAGCACAGTGCCAAGTGCTGTATCACCATTTGTGGCCTGATTATCTGTCTGCATGCAGGAAGGGAGCACAGTGCCAAGTTCTGTGTCACTATTTGTGGCCTGATTACCTGTCTGCATGCAGGAAGGGAGCACAGTGCCAAGTGCTGTATCACCATTTGTGGCCTGATTACCTGTCTGCATGCAGGAAGGGGGCACAGTGCCTAGTGCTGTATCACCATTTGTGGCCTGATTACCTGTCTGCATGCAGGAAGGGAGCACAGTGCCAAGTGCTGTATCACCATTTGTGGCCTGATTACCTGTCTGCATGCAGGAAGGGAGCACAGTGCCAAGTGCTGTATCACCATTTGTGGCCTGATTACCTGTCTGCATGCAGGAAGGGAGCACAGTGCCAAGTTCTGTCACTATTTGTGGCCTGATTACCTGTCTGCATGCAGGAAGGGAGCACAGTGCCAAGTGCTGTATCACCATTTGTGGCCTGATTACCTGTCTGCATGCAGGAAGGGAGCACAGTGCCAAGTTCTGTGTCACTATTTGTGGCCTGATTACCTGTCTGCATGCAGGAAGGGAGCACAGTGCCAAGTGCTGTATCACCATTTGTGGCCTGATTACCTGTCTGCATGCAGGAAGGGAGCACAGTGCCAAGTGCTGTATCACCATTTGCATCCTTGAGTCACACAAAGTTCTTCAGGAACAACAAAATATCATATACAGTTTTTTGGGGGGATATTCTTAAGAGTAAATAATGATTTAACAGAGTTTTCAAATAGTGGCTGTTTTCTCATCTATTTTAGTTGTCATTTCAAAGCCTACGATCAAGGTCATATTGTCCTGTTTGAAACAGAGACATTATTGTAATTTACCTAATCATTAATGGATCAAAAGCAAATATACATGTGAAGTGTACGCACTTATGGACTTGTATGTGAACAGAAAAACACCTGGAACTAAATATGTTGAATACATTCTTGAGGTTGTCATGGTTTCAAATGCGTTGAAGTAATGTTTTATATGTACACATGAGTACAAATCTTCATGTTTAATCACATAACACCATGACTACCAAACTGATATACCGATTCTTCAAGGTCGAGCTCATTAAGAATGAAATAGACAATGTCGGCTATGTATATTTCTGCTACATTTTTGAATCCATGGTTATGAAATAGCAGTCTGTGATGTGTGTGTATAGAATTGGCTATATTGTGTTTAGTTCTGCATACCATTCAGCACAAAGAACGTCAAGATTGTATCAAAACCATATTTTATTTCTTTGCATTTATTGGTTCAGTATTTCATTCATGCCATGTACTCAACTTAGTCCACAACTGATGTAGGTCACTGGATTTAGTATTGTTCAAAACGTATGCAGTCTCTCATCACACCCTCCGAACAGATTTGATCTTGGTTTAACGATCAGTGTTTTGTTTGTTTTGTGACTGTTGGTTGATCGATTAAAGTGCTATGATTTACCCAGAGTTCAATCTTTCTAGTCTTGCAGTGGTTACAGACATTCTTGTTAGAACCAAGGCCAATTTGTATCACAACTTGAACAGCTGAAAAATCTTCCATCGTTTGTACATCGTGTTTGCAATATTGAATATTCAGCTATTTTTGCATGTTGCCAACTTATCTTTTGATAGAGGCAGGCCTTTGAATTAAGCCTGTTCACAAATGAAATCTCATAAAAATATGTACACGATATATTGTCAAACATTCCAATCTGTGATTTAGTAAGATTGCACATTTTGAAAAATATGGTGTTTTTATTTGTCGTAATTATATATTTTCAAAGCAGTAGCCTTCTAGAAGTAGCCACCAAGTGACTGAAACACAAAACTGTTCAAATAACGCGAAAGAGTATCATGTCAATCATGACTAGTCATCAGTGGGTCTAACCTATTAAGTCACCATGTACTGTTTCTCAAAACAGTTACCAGTAAGAAGGTAACCTTGACAAATAACCACTGGAAGCCTTAAGATGAAATATATGAGTATTATCAGGATTATTGGTGAGTGTAAAGTAATAATTGACTGTTTTTACATCACAACAAAGATAATGTGTCATGGTGTATGTGAGTGTACCACCCATCTTTGTGGATGAGGAGGACTAAAGTATGTAGATTAAGTTACCACTTCCATGTGCCTATTCACTTCACCTGGTGGCTTACAAATGAGCTTGTGTCAAATATTTGTGGGGCTTATGGTTATGCTCCATTACATTTTTTGTGTTTGAAATTTGAATAAATTTGAAGATTACAGTGTCACATGTTCATTTGAACAGTGGTCGAGATTTCTAGTACCTGTGTAAGCTATGTTCAGTTTGTTCATGCTGGTATTTGTAGGGCTGTTACAAAGCGTTGTCTTTGTGTCTTCCTGATGAGATGTAAAGGGGTATTTTTAGTGGAGGTAAGCTCTGGTAGTGAAACGTGTAAATCTGTTGAAAGCAGATATGTGGTGTGCAGCTGCTGAAGTTGGTTTGGGCTTCATAATGCTGAAGAGCATTTTGTGTTTTAATGCAAATTATCGTGGAAAAGGGCTAGGCCAACTACTTCCACAGTGTCATCTTAATGCGTAGTCTGTGTTATTTGTTGATGATTGTCTTAATCATAGGGATGCTTTGTGCAACTGTTTTGTAAATAGTCTGTCCTGATGTATTTATTTTTGAATATATTTGTGACATGATTGTTGAAGAAACCTGAAGTATAACGTTGGCTTTTGGTAGCCTAGTGGGGGGAGTAGTTGCTTATTATGTCAAAGGTCACTTTGTGACCCCATGTTGAGTCAGGAATTTTGCTAAAAGAAGGGTAAGATACACTTTCTAAATTCAATACATATTTAGATTAAACAGTTCTTGATTACCACATTACAAGTCATTAAACATTACAGAATATGCAGGAAACTAATTGTAATGTTCCAACACTTCATCAGTAGCTGTACACCCGTTGTTCCCTTTGTTACAGTCAATGGTTACCTCTTTGCTGGAGGGGCGGTGGGGTAGCCTAGTTGTTAAAGCGTTGGCTCGTCACGCCGAAGACCCAGGTTCGAATCCCCACATGGGTACAATGTGTGAAGCCCATTTCTGGTGTCCCCTGCCGTGATGTTGCTGGAATATTGCTAAAAGCGGCGTAAAACCAAAACTCAGTCAGTCAGTCTTTGCTGGACCTACTCATAGCAGGCTGGCAGTCAAAGGTCTGTCGCTTTCATACATAGTGCCTGTGATTTCAGACACCCTTCCCTACCCTCACCCCCGACCCCCCTCCCAATGTGAAGCTTGTTTGATTGCTAGGACTCTTAATATGTGATTTCAAACACCCTTCCCCACTCACCCCCAACCCCCCTCCCAATGTGAAGCTTGTTTGATTGCTAGGACTCTTAATATGTGATTTCAGACAACCTTCCCTACCCTCACCCCGACCCACCTCCCAATGTGAAGCTTGTTTGATTGCTAGGACTCTTAATATGTGATTTCAAACACCCTTCCCTACCCTCACCCCCAACCCCCCTCCCAATGTGAAGCTTGTTTGATTGCTAGGACTCTTAATATGTGATTTCAGACACCCTTCCTCCCCAACCCCTTCCAATGTGAAGCTTGTTTGATTGCTAGGACTCTTAATATGTGATTTCAAACACCCTTCCCTACCCTCACCCCAACCCCCTCCCAATGTGAAGCTTGTTTGATTGCTAGGACTCTTAATATGTGATTTCAAACACCCTTCCCTCCCCACCCCCCTCCCAATGTGAAGCTTGTTTGATTGCTAGGACTCTTAATATGTGATTTCAGACACCCTTCCCTCCCCAACCCCCTCCCAATGTGAAGCTTGTTTGATTGCTAGGACTCTTAATATGTGATTTCAAACACCCTTCCCTCCCCAACCCCCTCCCAATGTGAAGCTTGTTTGATTGCTAGGACTCTTAATACGTGATTTCAGACACCCTTCCCTACCCTCACCCCTTCGACCCCCTCCCAATGTGAAGCTTGTTTGATTGCTAGGACTCTTAATATGTGATTTCAGACACCCTTCCCTCCCTCAACCCCCTCCCAATGTGAAGCTTGTTTGATTGCTAGGACTCTTAATATGTGATTTCAGCCACCCTTCCTTACCCTCACCCCCAACCCCTTCCCAATGTGAAGCTTGTTTGATTGCTAGGACTCTTAATATGTGATTTCAGACACCCTTCCCTACCCTCACCCCAACCCCCTCCCAATGTGAAGCTTGTTTGATTGCTAGGACTCTTAATATGTGATTTCAGACACCCTTCCCTACCCTCACCCCCCTCCCAATGTGAAGCTTGTTTGATTGCTAGAACTCTGCAATATGTGATTTCAGAGACTTGTGAACAACTATCTGGAATGAACAAAGTTTAACTATTTTAAATGGATGTATTTCTTGTATAGATATATTTCAGTGTTCAACAGGAAATTGTGATGTTGAACTACTTCCATGGCAGTATTTTGAGAAAATGTCAATCATTACTCATATGATATGTAAGGAGATATTTTCAGTGTTTTATATACCCACAATTGCTTACAAAGCAACAATAATTACTCCCTTATGCACAGATTCTAGGTAAGGCATTGTTCTACAAACTGATTGAAATGTACTGATCATTATGCACTTTTAGTACCATCTAGATTGCCATTGTTTTAGCCCATGTTTTATTTGTATAAAACTAAAATAACCCTGTTTAGCAGATTTTTGTCTGTGAATGCCACCCTTGTTAGAATATGTTTTAGTGAGAATTTTGGATGTTTTAAAATGAATTTATAACAGTATTGATTCTGCCAAATGAGCCATACTTAGAATGTGTATGTGACCCTTGTCTGAACATTGTGAATACCAAGAGCTTTATTAGATACATATCTTGTGTATATAGCCGGTGTCAATAGAGACACGGTTTTACACACACCTATCGGGAACATTTTCCACTTACAGTATCCTTGTTAATTCATCCTACAAACCATTCACATTGAATAAAGTATTCCTGGAACTACAACCATAATGCTGCATTGGGTAGCTTTGAATCTTGTGGCCTTGGGTGCTACTCTCTGTTCCTAGTTATGTACTTTAGCCCTGCCAGGATACACTAAGTATTCTCCGATTCCCCTGAATTAGGTTCATTGGATTGGCAGTGTTTGCAGGTTTGCCAAAGTGCTAACTCTCTATAACTATCATCACATTTGCTGTTTTCCTGTAAAGATACTAAAGTACTGAAAATGTATTGGAAAAAAACTGACAGAACTTTTGTTTCTTGAGTTAGAGCAATTCATAAATACAAATTTAGTAAAAGAGAATGCACTTGGAGGCATCTGGGAACAACAACCGCACTACATCATGATAGATGTCAAGTGAACTTTCTGAGTCTGGACTTGCTGTGTGTCAGATTTGTGCTCTTGGATGTGGTAGGAGTAGTATGTATCATGTTAAATCAGAAGGATGTTTTCATATTTAAATGTTCTTGAGTGATATCAGTCATGGATTCTGTCTTTTTCCAGAAATCTAAATTTAGTTACAACCAGCTAACAACTGATTTAAGAATTGTTTTAATTTTTTTTGGGATTAAACTTAATGTGATAATAACCTCTTCAGTGTCCTATTGAAAAATTAGATCTGATATTTTGTTTAAATATATCTGCCCTAACCTACATGATTAAAATATTTGGAGTAATCTGTAGACAAATGGTAACCTTACATGAATTTAGCAGCCGGCCTGCTAATTTACGGAAAATGTCATGTTGATGAAATAGGTTTGGGCATGTTAGTATAGAGTGACTAGGCTTTGTATTGAGGATGCTGAACTTCCTTGATACAGTATCATTAAGTGAGAACAGTGGGAGGGTTATTTAGTACTTGTGGAGAGAGAGAGAGAGAGGACAGTGACCACATCTTGACATTCTACCCTCCATCCATTTTATAGTATTCAGTTGTCACCCACAGTAGTTCATGAAGTCAGACTGGTGCAATATGGGATAGTGCCTGAGCAGGGGGTGCCGTTCAAGGACAATTCCCTTGTAGATGTAGACATCCAAATATAAGGTTTTCCGAGTGAGAAGGATTGGTACTTGGGAGCAGATAATATTTGTTTGCTCGGTGGAAAGGAGTTTACATTTTGAGAACATTAACAAGAAACTGTTATTGTTAATGTGTTGAAAATGTCAAGATGTATTGGAATGAAGAAACATGTATGGAAGTCACAAGGGAAAATCAAATATTTTTATCGTTTGATTGTGGTTTGTTTCGGTGACTGCTATTGATACCAACCAATCCTTCACATGCTGCAAGGGTATTGTGGTACACCATATAACTAGGATTGGCCAGAAAGAAAGCCATTGTGCAACAGATGTACAAATACATTTGAGGATACATTTTCTCACAAGCAAAATCCAAAGCCAGACAAACCAGCTTAGACTGCAAGCACTGATATTTTGTGCGGAAATTTTGGAAGGTGGAGCTTCCCTACCAGCTTGATACTGCACCAGACTAAATCAGTACTTGATCAAGGCAGGTCCTGAGTCCAGTGTGAATCCTATGGTGTCCATCACGGTAAAATCAAACTAGAATTACACACCTGTAATTGATAATGATGAATGGTTTTACACCAAAAAGAAAGAATTATGAAAGTGACAAGCAGTGTTAAGCAATGAGGAGGGAAATCAACCTGACTATTCTTATACCATTGTTCCAAGAATGGCATGGTGAGTTGAGTTCATTGGAGTTCAAGAATTGAACATTTCTTGTATTCCAGTGGGTTTCAGTGGTGTGCTTATTGTTATGTAATATCATGCAGACATTCTCTGTGTTGAGCCTTCTCATATGTCCTTACGGACTTGTTTCATATGGATTGTCATTCTCCCAATTGTTTGTACAGAATATCCAAATTGATGATCTGCAATGCTACCTGGTATGTGTTGAACCATACAATGCACGATTACATAATTTATTCTTAGTCAATAAATCAAAATACCTCAGAACCATGTTCGTTGTTACTTGACATGATGGAGTAGATTTTCTTTTTACAAGAATTATGTTGTCAGTGTATGGATTCACCAATTTCTCTCCAAACCAATAAATATACACAAAGAACTTAATTAAGTACCCCCTGTATTTTTTAAATGAAAAATAAAAATAAATCTGCTTTCGTCGGACCAGTACACCTTTCCCCATGACCTCAAGTTCCAGCATGAAACAAAGCTAGTCGAGCTGTGTACTCTGGGGATAACAACGGACGTCTAATGGTCTTCTGGTTCTGGTTTACCCAACAATGAACTACCGGAAGTATAAACACAACCACTTCTTTCCTCTTTGCCCACTTGCCACTTGGCATTATATTCCAACGACAAAGAGTGTGCATATAAACAGGGTTTCAGACGCTTATACTCCAATTACCAGTTCCCTGATAATATTACAACTTCGGTCCATCAACGATTCCCTGTGTTTCCGGTTCCCGCCTTATTGTGTTTATCAAACTGTCCTTCATGCATATTCCAATGTGTGTAGTTTTTCGGTTTAAATAGTTTTCATAATAATAACATAAGTTAACTATTTTGAGTATAACTTGAGTTCAAGACAGCAGGGAGTTCGATACATCCAGTACTTCCAGGTCAGTGATAAATATAGTATCCGAGACTGGGACCCGAGTTCGATACAGCGACGTTCTGACTGTAGGTCTTATACCCGTGAAGATCCGGGTTAGAATGAACCTTCAGTAACCCATGCTTGTCGTACGAGGCGACTAACGGGATCGGGTGGTCAGGCTCGCTGGCTTGCTTGACACATGTCATCGGTTCCCAGTTGTGCAGGTCGATGCTCATGCTGTTGATCACTGGGTTGTCTGGTCCAGACTCGATTATTTACAGACCGCCACCATATAGCTGGAATATTGCTGAGTGCGGCGTAAAACTAAACTCACTCACTCACTCACTGTAGGTCTCATACTCTGTCACATCGTCTAAGGCACCGCAATTCGCTGTGCGGAGTTGCGTCCAGTGGGCGCACCGGAAACCCGATCGTGTCTAAACGAATCCCGGAAGCAAAACCAACGGTTGCATGTCATTAATGTACGTTTACAACATTCACGATACCACTAAACCATTGTAATAGACCAGACGCAGGTTTTAGGGCAACATTGGTCCAAATGCGACCGGCGCCTGAAATATGCCTCACGTAATGGACCCCCCAATATTATATACATGTGTTGTCTTTACACTGATTATAATCATCATTTATCACTACTTATGAATGTTAATTAGCTCAGTATGTAGCATGTGATATTCAATTTTCCCCAATCAGCAATAAAAAAAAAAAGCAGCTGAAAAATAGTTCACAATTTATTGACCTTTTAACATTTTAGTTATTTGTAACCTAAATTGATGTATGGGACCATGGGTAATGTTTTGGATCCTCTCTGACTCTATTACAACAGACCGGCGTCCTATAGCTTGAAAACTGATGAGTGCTGCGTTAAACAACAAACAAACTAAATCTTTGGTCAGTCAACATTCTGGCGGGTGATGGAGATGTTACATCTTCCCATGTAGGCCATGTTCACGTTCAAGGACAAATTGTATTGCTCTCACACGACACCTCACATGGTCCCAATTGTGTTCGGAAACGTTTTTAGAATATAAAATGAAATATATACTCTCCAAACAAAAAGGAAACGCATAGGTTATATTGATGTATGAAGTTTCAAATATTTTTCGAAATTGGTTTTTGATTGATACAATTTCGCCATTATAACTCTGGTTTGTGTACATGGAACGAAAGCACAGCGCAAAAATGCATCTTCGTAAACTTAAGTGCACATATACATTCGAAAGTGTCATCTGTTATAACAATGGCATAGAGAAAGAGTGGATCGCAATATGCACATGCAGCTAGTAATCGCGAGTAGGGACATTGCCTTAATAAGGTCGTGTGCTTTTAGACGGGCATTGGCATTTTTTAGCTAAATGAAAGAATATCGTTATGCGACTCGCTGCTGTAAATCTTAACATTACCATTGGACTCGCGAGGCTGGGGAGTCTCAATCTGTCGTTTCACGTCACCTCAATATTCACCAGCGTACCGTCGGTCGTTTATGGGACCGATATCAACAAACCGATTTTACTCAAGATCGGCCTGGAAGTGGTAGACCTCGGATTGCCACTGCAGCGCAGGATAGGTACATCCGGGTACTTCATTTTGCGGAATCGAACTGTCACAGCAAGTGCAAGTGCAGTGCCTGGTTTTATGAGAGTTTCGGCGCAAACCATTCGTAATCGTTTACGAGAGGCTCGACTTCGAGGACGAAGACCCTATTTTGGTCCTGTGCTGCGACGACTACATCTACGTCGACGGGTCCAGTGGTGCAATAACGCTCGATTCGATAACAAAACTGGCGACCACTATGGTTCAGTGACTTATCACGCTTTCTGACGTAACGGAAAAATACGTGTCTATCGACGTCGAAATGAACGTCTTGCCCAGAACTGTGTCGCCCAGGTTGACCGACATTGTGGTGAGAGTGTCATAATGTGGGAAGCGATATCCTACACGCAGAAAATTAATTTTGTGCGCCTTCAGGGCAATTTAACTGCTGTTCGGTACAGACACGAAATCTTAGGATTCACATGGTTCCGATCATTGACCGCCAGAAGGAGTTGTTAGCGCAAGATAATACCATGCCCCACACAGCACATGCCACTTTTCAGTATCTTCAGAATGAGAACGTTACAGTGCTGCCATGGCCTTACAATTCGCCCGACCTCAACCCCATCAGCATTTGTGGGATGACCTTGGCCGACACGTACGTGAACGTCAACCTTCGCCCCACACGTTAGATCAACTGTCGCAGGCACTGCAAGAGGAATGGGCCAGAATTCCACATGTTCGCATTCAAGTCCATGCCGAGACGGTGCAGTTCAGTTTTGGGGGCCATGGTGACCACAACAGATATTGAAGACTTATCTTTGAAAATTGTGCTGCTACTGATCCAGTATTACATGTGTTATCTATATTTTGCAGATTAAATTCCTTAAAATTAAGCTATGCGTTTCTTTTTTCGGAGACTATAGAAAATTAAAGACATTTTTATAATCTCTTCCTTAATGTAAAAATCAACACCAGCTTTTTACCATGAGGTCATGACTTCAACAAATACGTCCCAAAACGATGTTGTTGTAGTTGTAGGCCTACGGGTTGTTGTTGTAGTCGTAGTTGAGGAAGTTGTCTTTGACGTAGTGGGGCTCGTGGTCGTAGTGGATGAGGTTGTCCTAGACGTAGTGGGGCTCGTGGTTGTAGTTGAGGAGGTTGTCTTTGACGTAGTGGGGCTCGTGGTCGTAGTGGATGAGGTTGTCTTTGACGTAGTGGGGCTCGTGGTCGTAGTGGATGAGGTTGTCCTAGACGTAGTGGGGCTCGTGGTTGTAGTGGATGAGGTTGTCCTAGACGTCGTGGGGCTCGTGGTTGTAGTGGATGAGGTTGTCTTTGACGTAGTGGGGCTCGTGGTTGTAGTGGATGAGGTTGTCTTTGACGTAGTGGGGCTCGTGGTTGTAGTTGAGGAGGTTGTCTTTGACGTAGTGGGGCTCGTGGTCGTAGTTGAGGAGGTTGTCTTTGACGTAGTGGGGCTCGTGGTCGTAGTTGAGGAGGTTGTCCTAGACGTAGTGGGGCTCGTGGTCGTAGTTGATGAGGTTGTCCTAGACGTAGTGGGGCTCGTGGTTGTAGTGGATGAGGTTGTCTTTGACGTAGTGGGGCTCGTGGTCGTAGTGGAGGAGGTTGTCCTCGAAGTAGTAGGGCTCGTGGTCGTGGTTGAGGAGGTTGTCTTTGACGTAGTGGGGCTCGTGGTCGTAGTGGATGAGGTTGTCCTAGACGTAGTGGGGCTCGTGGTCGTAGTTGAGGAGGTTGTCTTTGACGTAGTAGGGCTCGTGGTCGTAGTTGAGGAGGTTGTCCTAGACGTAGTAGGGCTCGTGGTTGTAGTTGAGGAGGTTGTCATCGACGTGGTGGGACTCGTGGTCGTAGTAGAGGAGGTTGTCCTAGAGGTAGTGGGGCTTGTAGTCGTAGTTGTAGTAGTTGTAGTTGTGACCGGTCGTTTTATGAAGGACGGAGCTGACAGACCTCCCATCGTTATAGAAGGAAGAACAGGAGCTGCAATACCGGGACTTGGAGCATTAGTGACAGCCGGCCCAGTTACAGAACCGACACCTGTTGGAGCGGAAGGTACTACAACAGGCTTCACGGATGGGATTGAAGGTAGGACAAGCCCGGTAAACGGGTTTGACATTGCTGCAAACAAGAGCAAAGAAAACGGATCAAAGTTAACTTAATGCTTTGGACGATATATAGTATCAAACGCTTGCCTGAGATAATAGCCATGAAGGTTCCCGTAATAAAATCCACAAGTTCGTTAAACAAAAACAGGGGTACACTTATATTAGGTTAAACCTAAATAGAGATTAGAAATTATCAGGAGTTAAGACTGGATAACTGGTAACTGGTCAACTGATAATACTTGTCAGATTGATTCAAGCAACACGGAAGCCTTATGTTTGGCTGCAAATGAAGCTTTTTCTAGTTTGATACCAGTACAATGTGTGTGATATTATTCGGTTTGAATAAATCTACGTAGGCCAATCACTTCTAATACCAGATCATGTCGACCCGTCAATACCCGGGTTAGAATTGGTTTTCAAGTAACCCATGCTTGTCGTAAGAGGCGACTAACGGGATCCGATGGTCAGGCTCGCTGACTTGTTTGACACATGACATCGTATCCCAATTGCGTAGATCGATGCTCATTATGTTGATCACTGGATTGTCTGGTCCAGACTTGATTAATTACAGATCGCTGCCATATAGCTGGGATATTGCTGAGTGCGGCGTTAAACAAACCCAACCAACCAACCAGATTAAGTCCTTTGTCAATTGTGTAGATCGATGCTCATGCTGTTGATCACTCGATTGTCTGGTCCAGAGTTGATTATTTACAGACCGCCATCACATATCTGGAATATTGCTGTGTGCGGCGTTAAACAACAATAATCCAACAAACCAACCAGATTATGTCTCCAGCTACTATAATGAGGAAGCCATAGTGTATTTCTATCACTAGCAGTCAAAATACCTCTTTTCCGATTCCCCAAACACAATGGAGCTTCCGTTACCGATACACCCACACAAGCCGAAGAAACCGCGCCCTTCAATTAAAGGTCACATGCAACGTAAAACACAACTTTGCAGATTCTGATACCTTTGGCTATGGACTTACCGAAACAAATCATCAAAAATGCAAATTCAACTTATAAAGTTGAAAAATAACGCGATGAAGAAAAACGCGCGAAATCGTAGTTCAAACGATTCACTAATTTTCCCCCAGCGTTTGGGGGGAATTCAAGTGGTTCCAACAGCTGGGCTGCGCTCATAGTACGTGCGCAGTGAAATAGGTTCGCGCAGCTTCCAATCGGGTTGTCAGGTGAATACTCGGTGAAGGCTTTGGTGTGAGCTATTTTTCTAATGTTTTGTTGATATCTCACAGGCGCGAGCTTTTTATATGTTATGACAGTAAATTAACTGTTTATATAATTTCATTTGTCTATTTCACCACACGTTCTTCTTACCGAGTCACTTTCTCAGTTCGATACTTAAAAGCAATGTCATTATTTAGCGTTGACACAATTTCTAACTGTGATATAGATATGTCGTTGTCACAGACTAAACTCAGTGTCTTGTTTTATTGACACCTGTGTGTCTGCCTGCCTGTCTGCTAATGACAATATTCAATACACAACTGCGATCACTGACCACATGCAATTTGAACTTAACACCAATCAGGCTATACACCATAAACAAAATGCATTGATTTATGGCTCGAGTTCGGTCTCTGTCACATTATGTAATTACACAGACAGGCAGGTGTGATACTTGAACACATTACATGTTATGATTTCTGTTGATTGCAAAATGTTATACACAAAATATGAGCATGTATTTACAAAACCCAACATCTCTATATATACACACACAATGTGCCGTGAGGGCATCTGCAAATGAACCAGCCGTTACACTTGAGTGCACACCAACCCGCTCTGACTGGGTTCGGTATCCCGGCTGCTTCGTTTCTTGGGAAGTAAACCCAAGTACACAATATTGCACTTTTGATTTGCGATTGTACGCTTATAATTTTGTTTATATGTTTTTTCATAACCAGCAATGTATATTATATGTCATGAATAAGTGATAATTGTGTTTTAATTAAGTTGGATTTTTTGGTTGCATGTGACCTTTAAGAACCATTGTATCGCCAGTATTTGCCTTACCCGTACAAAGTACTGTAACACAGGCGAGTTAATGTCTAGCGAGGTGACCACTGACTCACGGTTTGCACGAAATTAAGCCACCTGAATCGACATGGTTTAATTATGATTCCATTCCGTAAACAGGGAAGAAACTTGGAAAGTTGGCACAAAAGATAGGAACTCATTTCACGCCATGTGGTGAGTGAGTGAGTTTAGTTTATCGCCGCTTTTAGCAATATTCCAGCAATATCACGGCGGGGGACAACAGAAATGGGCTTCACACATTGTGCCCATGTGGGGAATCGAACCCGGGTCTTTGCCGTGACCCCACCCCCCTCATGCAAGTAAAACAAGTATGTATGTTGGCTGCCGGGAGGTGTTTGTTTCTCATGTAGATTCTGATTTCGATATCCAAATAAAATACCCATTCCGCAAATTATGTTCTTAGAACACAAGGCAATTATTATTGCATTTATTCCCGTCAGTTCGATTGCAGAAAACTCTCGTGGTGTGTATCAGTATTGTGTCCCTGGTCTTGTACACTTAAGGCTGATGTTTGAGGTGTGCTTAAACGTGGCTACCACCTACCTGGATTGGCCTTGCACAGAGCTTACACGTGGCTACCACCTACCCGGATTGGCCTTGCACAGAGCTTACACGTGGCTACCAACTACTTGGATTGGTCTTGCACAGAGCTTACATGTGGCTACCACTTACCCGGATTGGCCTTGCACAGAGCTTACACGTGGCTACCACTTACCCGGATTGGCCTTGCACAGAGCTTACACGTGGCTACCACCTACCTGGATTGGCCTTGCACAGAGCTGACACGTGGCTACCACCTACCTGGATTGGCCTTGCACAGAGCTTAGCTTACCACCTACGGATTGGCTACCACCTACCAACTACTTGGATTGGCCTTGCACAGAGCTTACGTGGCTACCACCTACCTGGATTGGCCTTGCACAGAGTTTACACGTGGCTACCACCTACCTGGATTGGCCTTGCACAGAGCTTACACGTGGCTACCACCTACCTGGATTGGCCTTGCACAGAGCTGACACGTGGCTACCACCTACCTGGATTGGCCTTGCACAGAGCGGTTGGTTTGGTCCAGCTCCCTTGCTTGTTGCAGACACCTAACGTTGTTCCTCCGTTGCTGTTTTCATAGCCTTTCTGGCAACTGTACTTGTATTGGACATCCCCCTCGGCGCTCAGCGTTGGAGAATTACCGGACATAGCGTTTGAAACATCAGGCTTTACCCGACAGTCGGGATCTGGAATAATTTTACATCAAAGACACTGGTCTACTGAACGTACGTTATGATAACGGTGTTTTCGGGTTATATACCAAGATGGACCGCATCATAGACACTGTGTTCAGTGAACCAGATTATGTGTTCTACTGAACGTACGTCATGACAACAGTGTTTTAGGGTTATATACCAAGATGGACCGCATCATAGACACTGTGTTCAGTTAACCAGACTGTGTGTTCTACTGAACGTGCGTCATGATAGCAGTGGTTTAGGGCTATATACCAAGATGGACCGCATCATAGACACTGGTCTACTGAACGTACGTCATGATAACGGTGTTTTAGGGTTATATACCAAGATAGACCGCATCATAGACACTGGTCTACTGAACGTACGTCATGATAACGGTGTTTTAGGGTTATATACCAAGATAGACCGCATCATAGACACTGTGTTCAGTGAACCAGACTGTGTGTTCTACTGAACGTACGTCATGATAACAGTGTTTTAGGGTTATATATCAAGATGGACCGCATCATAGACACTGTTCTACTGAACGTACGTCATGATAACGGTGTTGTAGGGTTATATACCAAGATAGACCGCATCATAGACACTGGTCTACTGAACGTACGTCATGATGACGGTGTTGTAGGGTTATATACCAAGATGGACCGCATCATGGATACTGGTCTACTGAACGTACATCATGATGACGGTGTTTTAGAGCTATATACCAAGATGGACCGCATCATAGACACTGTGTTCAGTGAACCAGACTGTGTGTTCTGCTGAACGTACGTCATGATAACAGTGTTTTAGGGTTATATACCAAGATGGACCGCATCATAGACACTGTGTTCAGTGAACCAGACTGTGTTTTCTACTGAACGTACGTCATGATAACGGTGTTGTAGGGTTATATACCAAGATGGACCGCATCATAGACACTGGTCTACTGAACGTACATCATGATGACGGTGTTGTAGGGTTATATACCAAGATGGACCGCATCATAGACACTGGTCTACTGAACGTACGTCATGACAACAGTGTTTTAGGGTTATATACCAAGATGGACCGCATCACAGACACTGGTCTACTGAACGTACGTCATAATGACTTTGTGTTAGGACAATTTTCCAAGATTCCTCTCCAAAATCAAATAGCAAATGTACTTACGTATACTAAGATACTGGCAAGAACTTGCAGATGAGTTGCTTGGGAGAAACTCATCAGAATCCGCCTGGATGTAGATGTGACATATGTCTCCTTTCTTTATGTTCAGTGACCACGTGCAAACCGCGGGGTTCAAACATATAGGGGCATCCTCTTTCTCCTTCAGACAATACAGCGCTATGACACACGTATTCTCACGGATGCATGTCGACTTACAGCTGGATTTTGTCGTCTCCACGGTTTTCGAGTAACGAAACTTGATCTCGCTTAACCCAAATGAATTTTCCAGCACGTCTTCTTCGGAGATGTCAATGAAAACATCACTCGATCCTGAAGTGGACAACGATGGAGCAAACGATGGAGCTGGTGCAGGTGCGGATGCTGTTTCGGTAGGTGCTGACTTTGGGAGATCACTCAGAGGCAAATGGAAAAATGAAAAGACACGTGGAATGACCAGGGCAATAATCAGTCCAACCATGGACATAGGTAGTGACATCTTCCTGACTGGTGGAATCAAGTTCAAGAATGTTCTTGTGATCTGAATGTACCGAAAACCCCACCTATATATATATAATACTTCTAGATTTCACTTAGATTAAAACCATAGCTTGTGTTACTTGGTTCGATTTCTTCGAATACACTGAAGTATGTAGATTAGATCTGCAGTATACTCCCCTTACACTGCAAGGAGATCATGATGCACACAAGCCTCAAGGAGTTGAAGTTATTATACATTCCTATATGCCCAAGCAGCCAAAACACAACTGCTTGTCTGATGTGCCCGGTACTGAGTGTCTGAGAGTATGTGCTGTGCCTTGAATTGAGTGTGTGGTGTGTCTGGTACTGACTGTGTGTGATGTGTCTGGCACTGACTATGTGTGATGTGTCTTGTACTGTGTTTGATGTGTCTGGTACTGTGTGTGATGTGTCTTGTACTGTGTGTGATGTGTCTGGCACTGACTGTGTGTGATGTGTCTGGCACTGAATGTGTGTGATGTGTCTTGTACTGTGTTTGATGTGTCTAGCACTGACTGTGTGTGATGTGTCTTGTACTGTGTGTGATGTGTCTGGTACTGACTGCGTGTGATGTGTCTGGCACTGACTGTGTGGTGTGTCTGATACAGACTGTGTTTGATGTGTCTGGTACTCTTTGTGATGTGTCTGGCACTGACTGTGTGTGGTGTGTCTGATACAGACTGTTTGATGTGTCTGGTACTTTGTGTGATGTGTCTGTAACTGACTGTGTGTTTGATGTGTATGGTACTGTTTGTGATGTGTCCGGTGCTGACTGTGTTTGATGTGTCCAGTCCTGACTGTGTTTGATGTCTCCGGTGCTGACTGTGTTTGATATGTCTGGTACTAACTGTGTTTGATGTGGTCAGTACTGACTATGTTTGATGTGTTTGGTACTGACTATGTTTGATGTGTCCAGTAGTGACTGTGTTTGATGTGTCCAGTAGTGACTCTGTTTGATGTGTCTGGTACTGACTATGTTTGATGTGTCCGGAGCTGACTGTGTTTGATGTGTCCAGTCCTGACTGTGTTTGATGTGTCCGGTGCTGACTGTGTTTGATATGTCTGGTACTAACTGTGTTTGATGTGGCCAGTACTGACTATGTTTGATGTGTTTGGTACTGACTATGTTTGATGTGTCTGGTACTGACTGTGTTTGATGTGTCTGGTACTGACTGTGTTTGATGTGTCCGGTACTGACTGTGTGTTGATGTGTCTGGTACTGACTGTGTTTGATGTGTCTGGTACTGACTGTGTTTGATGTGTCTGGTACTGACTGTGTTTGATGTGTCTGGTACTGACTGTGTTTGATGTGTCTGGTACTGACTGTGTGTGATGTGTCTGGTACTGACTGTGTGTGATGTGTCTGGTACTGACTGTGTGTGTCTGGTACTGACTGTGTGTGATGTGTCTGGTACTGACTGTGTGTTGATGTGTCTGGCACTGACTGTGTGTGATGTGTCTGGCACTGACTGTGTGTGGTGTATCTGGTACTGACTCTGTGTGGTGTGTCTGGCACTGACTGTGGGTGATGTGTCTGGTACTGACTGTGTTTGATATGACTGTGTTTGATGTGTCCAGTACTGACTATGTTTGATGTGTCTGGTACTGAATGTGTTTTATGTTTCTGACACTGACTGTGTTTGACGTGCCTGGTGCTGACTGTGTGTGATGGGTCTGGTACTGTGTGTTGTGTGTCTGACACTGAGTGTGTTTGATGTGTCTGGTACTGACTGTGTGTGGTGTGTCTGGTACTGACTGTGTGTGGTGTGTCTGGTACTTACTGTGTTTGATATGTCTGACACTGACTGTATGTGATGTGTCTGACACTGACTGTATGTGATATGTCTGACACTGACTGTGTGTGAGGTCTCTGGCACTGACTCTGTGTGATATGTCTGGGACTGACTGTGTTTGATGTGTCTGGTACTGACTGTGATTATTGTGTCTTGTACTGACTATGTTTGATGTGTCCGGCACTGACTGTGTTTGATGTGTCCAGTCCCGACTGTGTTTGATGTGTCCGGTGCTGACTGTGTTTGATGTCTCTGGTACTGACTGTGTTTGATGTGTCTGGTACTGTCTGTGTGTGATGTGTTTCGTACTGACTGTGTGTGATGTGTCTGGTACTGACTCTGTGTGGTGTGTCTGGCACTGACTGTGTGTGATGCGTCTGGTACTGGCTGTGTGTGATATGACTGTGTTTGATGTGTCCAGTACTGACTGTATGTGATGTGTCTGACACTGACTGTATGTGATGTGTCTGGTACTCACTGTGTGTGAGGTGTCTGTCACTGACTGTATGTGATGTGTCTGACACTGACTGTGTGTGATGTGTCTGGCACTGACTGTGTGTGGTGTGTCTGGCACTGACTCTGTGAGGTGTTTCTGACACTGACTGTGTGTAGTGTGTCTGACACTGACTCTGTGTGATATGTCTGGTACTGACTCTGTGTGGTGTGTCTGGCACTGACTGTGTGTGATATGACTGTGTTTGATGTGTCCAGTACTGACTATGTTTGATGTGTCTGGTACTGAATGTGTTTTATGTTTCTGACACTGACTGTGTTTGACGTGCCTGGTGCTGACTGTGTGTGATGGGTCTGGTACTGTGTGTTGTGTGTCTGACACTGAGTGTGTTTGATGTGTCTGGTACTGACTGTGTGTGGTGTGTCTGGTACTGACTGTGTGTGGTGTGTCTGGTACTTACTGTGTTTGATATGTCTGACACTGACTGTGTGTGATGTGTCTGTACTGACTGTGTGTGATGTGTCTGGTACTGACTGTGTGTGATGTCTCTGGCACTGACTCTGTGTGATATGTCTGGGACTGACTGTGTTTGATGTGTCTGGTACTGACTGTGATTATTGTGTCTTGTACTGACTATGTTTGATGTGTCCGGCACTGACTGTGTTTGATGTGTCCAGTCCGACTGTGTTTGATGTGTCCGGTGCTGACTGTGTTTGATGTCTCTGGTACTGACTGTGTTTGATGTGTCTGGTACTGACTGTGTTTGATGTGTCTGGTACTGTCTGTGTGTGATGTGTTTCGTACTGACTGTGTGTGATGTGTCTGGTACTGACTCTGTGTGGTGTGTCTGGCACTGACTGTGTGTGATGCGTCTGGTACTGGCTGTGTGTGATATGACTGTGTTTGATGTGTCCAGTACTGACTATGTTTGATGTGTCTGGTACTGAATGTGTTTTATGTTTCTGACACTGACTGTGTTTGACGTGCCTGGTGCTGACTGTGTGTGATGGGTCTGGTACTTTGTGTTGTGTGTCTGACACGGAGTGTGTTTGATGTGTCTGGTACTGACTGTGTGTGGTGTGTCTGGTACCGACTGTGTGTGGTGTGTCTGGTACTTACTGTGTTTGATATGTCTGGTACTGACTGTATGTGATGTGTCTGACACTGACTGTGTGTGATGTGTCTGACACTGACTGTGTGTGATGTGTCTGGTACTGACTGTGTGTGATGTGTCTGACACTGACTGTATGTGATGTGTCTGACACTGACTGTGTGTGATGTGTCTGACACTGACTGTGTGTGATGTGTCTGGTACTGACTGTGTTTGATGTGTCTGGTACTGACTGTGTTTGATGTGTCTGGTACTGACTGTGTGTGATGTGTCCGGTACTGACTGTGTTTGATGTGTCTGACACTGACTGTATGTGATGAGTATGGTACTGACTGTATGTGATGTGTCTGGTACTGACTGTGTTTGATGTGTCTGGTACTGACTGTGTGATGTGTCTGGTACTGACTGTGTGTGATGTGTCTGGTACTGACTCTGTGTGAGTGTGTCTGGTACTGACTGTGTGTGATGTGTCTGGCACTGACTGTGTGTGATGTGTCTGGCACTGACTGTGTGTGGTGTGTCTGGTACTGACTGTGTGTGATGTGTCTGGCACTGACTGTGTGTGATATGTCTGGTACTGACTGTGTGTGATGTGTCTGGCACTGATTCTGTGTGGATGTGTCTGGTACTGACTCTGTGTGATGTGTCTGGTACTGACTGTGTGTGGTGTGTCTGGCACTGACTCTGTGTGGTGTGTCCGGCACTGACTCTGTGTGATGTGTCTGGTACTGACTGTGAGTATTGTGTCTTGTACTGACTATGTTTGATGTGTCCGGCACTGACTGTGTTTGATGTGTCTGGTACCGACTGTGTTTGATGTGTCTGGTACTGACTGTGTTTGATGTGTCTGGTACTGACTGTGTTTGATGTGTCTGGTACTGACTATCTTTGATGTGTCTGGTTCTGACTGTGTTTGATGTGTCTGGTACTGACTGTGTTTGATGTGTCTGGTACTGACTGTGTTTGATGTGTCTGGTACTGACTGTGTTTGATGTGTCTGGTACTGACTGTGTGTGATGTGTCTGGTACTGACTGTGTGTGATGTGTCTGGTACTGTCTGTGTGTGACTGTGTGTGTCTGGTACTGACTGTGTGTGATGTGTCTGGTACTGACTGTGTCTGGTGATGTGTCTGGTACTGACTGTGTGTGATGTGTCTGGTACTGACTGTGTGTGATGTGTCTGGTACTGACTGTGTTTGATGTGTCCAGTCCCGACTGTGTTTGATGTGTCTGGTACTGACTGTGATTATTGTGTCTTGTACTGACTATGTTTGATGTGTCCGGCACTGACTGTGTTTGATGTGTCTGGTGCTGACTGTGTTTGATGTGTCTGGTACTGACTGACTGGTACTGTTTGATGATGTCTGGTACTGACTGTGTGTGATGTGTCTGGTACTGACTGTGTCTGGTACTGATGTGTCTGGTACTGACTCTGTGTGATGTGTCTGGTACTGACTCTGTGTCGTGTGTCTGGTACTGACTGTGTCATGTGGTACTGACTGTGTTTGATGTGTCCGGTACTGACTGTGTCTTGATGTGTCTGGTGACTGTGTGATGTCTGTTTTATGTGTCTGACACTGACTGTGTGTGTGACGGTGACCTGGTGCTGACTGACTGTGTGATGGGTCTGGTACTTGTGTGTGTACTGTGTCTGATGTGTCTGGTACTGACTGTGTGATGTGTCTGGTACTGACTGTGTGTGGTGTGTCTGGTACTGACTGTGTTTGATGTTTCTGGTACTGACTGTGTGTGATGTGTCTGACACTGACTGTATGTGATGTGATGTGTCTGGTACTGACTGTGTGTGATGTGTCTGGTACTGACTGTGTGTGATATGTCTGGTACTGACTGTGTTTGATGTACTGACTGGTCATTGTCTGGTACTGACTGTGTGTGTCTGGTACTGACTGTGTGTGATGTCCGGTACTGACTACTGACTGTGTGATGTGTCTGGTACTGACTGTGTGTGATGTGTCTGGTACTGACTGTGTGACTGTGTCTGGTACTGACTGTGTGTGATGTGTCTGGTACTGACTGTGATGTGTGTGTCTGGTACTGACTGTGTGTCTGGTACTGACTGTGTGTGATGTGTCTGGTACTGACTGTGTGTGTGTCCGTACTGACTGTGTGTGATGTGTCTGGTACTGACTGTGTCATGATGTCTCTGGTACTGACTGTGTCATGATGTCTGGTACTGACTGTGTGATGTGTCTGGTACTGACTGTGATGTGTCTGTCTGGTACTGACTGTGTCATGTGTCTGGTGTGTCTGGTACTGACTGTGTGTGATGTCTGGTACTGACTGTGTGTGATGTGTCTGGTACTGACTGTGTCATGTGTCTGGTACTGACTGTGTCATTGTCTGGTACTGACTGTGTCATGTGTCTGGTACTGACTGTGTGTGACTGTGTCTTGGTACTGACTGTGTGTGATGTCCTGGTACTGACTGTGTCTGACTGTCTGGTACTGACTGTGTCATGTGTCTGGTACTGACTGTGTCATTGTCTCTTACTGACTGACTGTGTGATGTGTCATGGTACTGACTGTGTGTCATGTGTCCGGTACTGACTGTGTCATTGTCTGGTACTGACTGTGTCATTGTCTGGTACTGACTGTGTCATTGTCCGGTACTGACTGTGTCATTGTCTGGTACTGACTGTGTCATTGTCCGGTACTGACTGTGTCATGTGTCCGGTACTGACTGTGTGTTGTGTCTGACTGGTGTCATGTCCGGTACTGACTGTGTCATTGTCCGGTACTGACTGTGTGTCCGGTTGACTGTGTCATTGTCCGGTACTGACTGTGTCATTGTCTGGTACTGACTGTGTTGTCATTGTCCGGTACTGACTGTGTCATTGTCCGGTACTGACTGTGTCATTGTCTGGTACTGACTGTGTCATTGTCTGGTACTGACTGTGTCATTGTCCGGTACTGACTGTGTCATTGTCTGGTACTGACTGTGTCATTGTCTGGTACTGACTGTGTCATTGTCCGGTACTGACTGTGTCATTGTGCGGTACTGACTGTGTCATTGTCTGGTACTGACTGTGTCATTGTCTGGTACTGACTTACTTCTACATTGACAACGTGAGTATGGCGGGCTGATCTTGATACAGATATCGCATAGATATGTCATGGATATTGGAATCATGACTTCATGATCTGATTAAAGTGTTTACCGCTCACCCATGGCCTCAGTCAGTCAGTCCCTTGTGAAGGGATCAGTAACATAGGCCGTATAACTTGAACCACACAGACGACACAATCTGGCGGAATTCGAAGCTTACTCGATTATTCCAGCGATTATTCCACGGCATGGGACACCAGAAATGGGCTTCACACATTGTACCCATATGGGTAATCGAACCAGGGTCATCAGCGTGACGAGCGGACGCTTTAACCACTAGGCTACCCCACCACCCTTCGTAACAATATTATCGATTGAACAAGAGGTTGGCGTGTGTGTTTGTTTGTGTGTGTGTGTGTGTGTGTGTGCGTGTGCGTGCGTTATTCCGCATTTGAACACGAATATCCTATCCGGACATTTATCACAGCCTCCAACCAGATGGTGTTTATCCCATTAGTACGGAGCCAGGGTAGAAATGACC
This sequence comes from Haliotis rubra, assembly GCF_003918875.1. Taxonomy (NCBI): domain Eukaryota; kingdom Metazoa; phylum Mollusca; class Gastropoda; order Lepetellida; family Haliotidae; genus Haliotis; species Haliotis rubra. The sequence goes on from NW_025767501.1 coordinate 1,823,258, forward strand.
TGAGGAACACCAGTGACGTTTGCGTTTCTTGTCAGAAATTGTGTAATCCTCTCCGCTACGGCATCGCAGGCTGAACATCATCTGAACTGGACACACCAGGACTCGGCTGCAGTATTTCGCCACTAATGGATCTAAATACTGTCAAAAATCCACAGATAGTCGGGCCTGAATGCGACATACAAAATGAGAAAGATTTCAGGATTTCAGTGTATCCAAACATTAGAGTCATGACTGGGATGGAATCAGGCGAACTGGAGGAAGCAATATCCATATCCTACAACGGGGCACAATGCCAAGACTAATTATTGGTCACATTTTGTTTGTGGGCGTTGTGTGGCACGACGTTTGTTAATTAAACATGTTTTCACGTACTATAGTCATTGGTTATTTGAACAGAAGAACACAATTTGACGCATTACCTCATAAAGCGGTGTTCCTTAGCAAACATCTTACAAGTATAGGGTATAATTCGGATGACCTTTCCGCATCAAGATCGTCCGAGAAGTTGTAGACTCAGAGTGACCACTGCAGCAGAAGATGGATACGTCGGGGTTGTTCACCTACGTCAACGACATACTGCAGCTGGCGCCTGCAGGTGTTGTGTCTCATCTGCGAGAGGTAGAGATTAGACACAGAAGGCCAGTATTTGTCCCAGTATTGAGACCTTAACATCGACGACAAACATGCGATGGAGCAGCACCGTCCATACATTAACACTGACAAACTGGCCACGAATTTGGTTCAGTCATGAATTTCTTCTCCAGCACAAAGAAGTTTGCGTATCTACCGACTTAGAATAAACGCTTTGCACCGAACTGCGTTCAGTGGGGCAAGTGTACTGTTATGGAGGCTATATCTTACACACACGCGTGTGTGTGTGTGTGTGTGTGCGTGCGTGTGTGTGTGTGTGTGTGTGTGTGTGTGTGTAGCGTGTGTGTGTGTGTGTGTGTGTGTGTGTGTGTGTGTGTGTGTGTTGGCGGTGCTTTTGAGGAATCTGGAAGCAAATGGGAATATCCACAAAATTCTTCAATGTCACCTTTTTCAGATTATCATTCGACGGAGGGAGGTGTTTCAACATGACAGCGCAACAGAACACACAGTTCGTGTGGCTGACTTTCTTAATTGTTCAAACGTCATTGTTTGCCATGGCCTTCTGGATCTTAACCCGAAAGAGCATGTTTGGGATGAACGGGATAGATTTGCACATCAACGGCATACTCCAAAGACGCTTGTATAGCTTACAAAGCGTAGCAGGAAGAATAGCGGAGAATTCTATAGGACAGAATAAGTCTGTGCCAAGGAGTTATAGAACAGTCAGTACACAGTGGTCACACTAGGTATAGATCGATCCCCCTCCACCCCACTTGTGCACGTACGGTTTGGCCATTATGTCTGTAGAATCTGAGAACGTGCCAAGGGACCGTTCATAATTTATGGCTAGGGGAATGATGATTTTTATGGAAAAGGATGTACAATGTGATTGCACCCCTCACCCCACCCCTTAAATTTCTGTACAAAGTAAGTCACCCACACTGCATGATATGCACAAAATCAACGACCCCGACCCCTCCCTCCCATAATTTTAAAGTATAGTTTTTTAATATATATTTTTATGTACAAAATAATTGCTGACACCCAACCCCCAACATGTGTACAAAATTGATGCCCCCACCTCAGCAAAACAAAATGGGTGACACCCACCCCCAACCCCCTCCCCTTTAAAATCATCACACACACACACCCCACACCCCAATAATTTATGAACGGTCCCTAAGTATCATCGATCTGTGTATCGTTAAATGGAATATGCACATTCAACATTTAGCACAGTAACTGTGTGACAGTTGTGTTTCACATTTTGAAGTGTGTAGCTAGAATATTGCCGAGATACGTTAAACAACAAACAAACACAGCGTTCAATTGTTTATTGAATGGTCCCCTGAAATTACAGTTATGACGAAGGTACACCTTCATTATGAAATATTGTGTTACACATATAACTGCCCCACAATGAAATTTTGGTGATTCAAGCTATGGGGATATAACCAGTAGTCCAGATTTACACACCATTTAAGATTTGAGATTTGATATGCTGTGCAGCCTGTTCTAACGCCGAGTTGGATGCTGTGGCAGGTGCTGGTGCATCCTGAGGAGGCCGGGCTGCAACTGCCGAATCACCGAACAACCCACCGACGTCTGGTGGCGCTAGCTGAATCTCAACTGGACCTTGTACACCCTGCTTTCCTCCAACTGCCGTGGCTTTCCGGACGATGCTGATTAATGAGGAGGGGGCTCCTTTCGCTGCAATTCGGAACAGTAGATGATACAGAACAGTAGATACAGAATAGTAGATGCAGAACAGTAGATACAGAACAGTAGATACAGAACAGTAGATGCAGAACAGTAGATACAGAACAGTAGATACAGAACAGTAGATACAGAACAGTAGATGATACAGAACAGTAGATACAGAACAGTAGATGCAGAACAGTAGATACAGAGTAGATGCAGAACAGTAGATGCAGAACAGTAGATACAGAACAGTTGATACAGAACAGTAGATGCAGAACAGTAGATACAGAACAGTTGATACAGAACAGTAGATGCAGAACAGTAGATGTAGAACAGTAGATGCAGAACAGTAGATGATACAGAACAGTAGATGCAGAACAGTAGATGATACAGAACAGTAGATGATACAGAACAGTAGATACAGAACAGTAGATGATACAGAACAGTAGATACAGAACAGTAGATGACAGAACAGTAGATACAGAACAGTAGATACAGAACAGTAGATACAGAACAGTAGATGCAGAACAGTAGATACAGAACAGTAGATGATACAGAACAGAACAGTAGATACAGAACAGAACAGTAGATGAGAACAGAACAGAACAGTAGATACAGAACAGTATGATACAGAACAGTAGATACAGAACAGTAGATACAGAACAGAACAACAGTAGATACAGAACAGTAGATGCAGAACAGTAGATGATGTAGAACAGTAGATGATACAGAACAGTAGATACAGAACAGTAGACAACAGTAGATAGATGATACAGAACAGTAGATACAGAAACAGTAGATACAGAACAGTAGATACAGAACAGTAGATGGTACAGAACAGTAGATACAGAACAGTAGATGATACAGAACAGTAGATGCAGAACAGTAGATACAGAACAGTAGATGCAGAACAGTAGATACAGAACAGTAGATGATACAGAACAATAGAAGCGGTATAGGATAGGATGAGTTTTGTTTGAATTTGTCGTTCAACGCAACACTCCAACATTCCAGGCTGCGGCCTATAAATAATCGGGACTTGACCAAACAATCCATTGATATTAAATTGTGCCGCCCTGCATACCGTCAGGGTACCGCGACATCTAGGTCACTGTGGTGTGAGGAACATATAGCAGGAATATTGCTGAGTGCTGAGTTAGCTAACCCCAAATCCCAAGGGGCATATTACAATTACACCTTGACAACCATTGCATATGTACATGGAACCTCTCGACTCTCATCATGCCGTACGTTACATGTGCGTTTTGCTGCTTCATGCATTGCCAGAAATCGATCGAAAGAGGACTAAGACAAGGTCTCCTTGGCAGTTGGAAATATCTGATTTTGATTTTCTGAATCAGTTTCTTATACGATCTAGTTTTAAACTTATGACATGATCAAATATATAAATATACTTGAGTGAAAAAGGCAGAATAACAGAGTTGTGTCCCTTACACTGAGCAGACTCCGATTGTCAATGGTTCCATTCCCAGATTATTACTTTACGTTTGCAAGTATCATAGCGATCCTCGTTGATTTCACCATACATTTACGAATATATCACGATATAAAGGGAGATACTGTTAGAAGCTGCGTTAAAATGAACTCTCACTGAATATGAAATGTGGGACGTACACTGAGATTGTCTGCAGGCGAGAGAAGGAAAGATCCAGTTTCCTTGCTTGTCGCACACACCAAATACCGAGCCTTTGTTAGAATTCTCGTAGCCAGCTGCACATACATATCGGTATCGGACGACCCCCTCCTCCAGTGTTGGATGTTGATCAACGTTGGTGTTGGAGATCTGTGGCTGGTTGCGACAGTTCGGATCTGTAAAGGAACGACGGGATAGAAAGAAAAATGCTAAAGAGCGATGATATTCGTGACTGGCATTATAAAGAACTTCAGCAAACCTCTCAACAGTAGATATTCTCGTCACTAACATGTGAAATGGGGTTTAACGTCGTACTGGAGGATATTTCGCTCATATGGCGACGTGCATGCGTGTGTATGTGTGGCTGCTTGTACTAGCCCAGACTTAAGCTGTTTTTTTAGTGCTAGCCCTCTGAGATACCATGACCCTGTTAAGCAGGAATACCCCACTCAGACACATTAAACTGACTCCGAACCGACCAGTCCTTCTTTTACCCATTAATGCCGAGTGCCAGACAGGGACCAACAAGTACCATATTTTAACGTCTTTTGGTATTACGCGGTCGGGGATCGAACACGCGACCTTGCGATCTCCGGGTGGACGCTCTAAGCAATACACCACAGAGGCGGTGCCTCGTCACTAGGAAACCGATCATATCGGTTTGCGGTTTATTTAGTATTACATTGTCAAAACTAAACCATTTCTGGATTTCTCTATTTTGAATGGTTGATTGACTGGTAGTATTACAAAATCATTTGGTAACACGGTAACATGTTTTAAGCAAACAAAACACTCAAGTTCATTCACTTTTATTATTTTAAGTCTCTCTGCTACAGACCAATATATGGAAGAAACGTTTCAGTACTTACGTATACTTAGGTACTGGCACGAACTGGCGGAGTAGCTGTGTGGGAGGTAGCTTGGGTTGTCAGCTGTCACGTACGTGTGACACAGGCGTCCCTTCTCCCTCCTCGTGATGGTGCACTTCAGGAGATTGGCACAGTTTTCCTCCACTGGGCTGTCATTGCAGTACATCGCCACTACGCAAGAATCATCCATACTACAATTTTGCATGCATTGTGCCTTGCTCATCGTGTTGCCGTTTCTGTATGCAAGCTGAATATGTTCTATGCCAAAGGTGTTGCTTAGGGCATCTTGTTCCGCTATGGCGATGTAAGGATCAGGGCCGTTGGATGGTTGATTATTAGATTGCTTAGAAATAGAACCTTTGCTTGAGAGTGTATTCAAAGAACCTGCCACGCTACTTAAAGGTTTCTGTGATAGACTTCCAAGGGATATACCTGAAGATTCCAACTGCTGGCTCTCTGGCAGAAATGCTATGCCAAACAGCCACACAAGAAGTACAGGACGCATTGGAAATGGCTGACAAGGACGTACTAGAGATCCGTGCACCCTCGGTGAGGAAACCACCCTAAATGAATGGCATTATAGCTCGTGGCGAACATGAATGGTGAACTCGATACATTACATGTTATCTGATTGGCCAGACCTTTACAATCACATTAAACTTTGTATTCACACCCCAATTCATTGTCTGTACCACTATGGGGCATTTCTGTTTGGGTGGGTGTAATGTCTACAGATATTGCGTTGCTTTCTCATGTGCTTTCAGCTATTACCATTTCTAAATAAATCGATCTGCAGGCAACTTGTCATCCAGGATTCAGACTGGTCCTGATAGTAACCCTTGTATATCAGCCGCAACTCCTGTTTACGTGGATGTAGAAGAGGGCTGCAAGGTGCCGATTGTTACCCTTGTATATCAGCCGCCACTCCTGTTTACATGAATCAAGAAAAGGGCTGCAAGGTGCCGATTGTTACCCTTGTATATCAGCCGCCACTCACGTTTACGTGAATCAAGAAAAGGGCTGCAAGGTGCCGATTGTTACCCTTGTATATCAGCCGCCACTCACGTTTACGTGAATCAAGAAAAAGGCTGCAAGGTGCCGATTGTTACCCTTGTACATCAGCCGCCACTCACGTTTACGTGAATCAAGAAAAGGCTGCAAGGTGCCGATTGTTACCCTTGTATATCAGCCGCCACTCACGTTTACGTGAATCAAGAAAAGGGCTGCAAGGTGCCGATTGTTACCCTTGTATATCAGCCGCCACTCACGTTTACGTGAATCAAGAAAAAGGGCTGCAAGGTGCCGATTGTTACCCTTGTATATCAGCCGCCACTCACGTTTACGTGAATCAAGAAAAAGGGCTGCAAGGTGCCGATTGTTACCCTTGTATATCAGCCGCCACTCACGTTTACGTGAATCAAGAAAAAGGGCTGCAAGGTGCCGATTGTTACCCTTGTATATCAGCCGCCACTCACGTTTACGTGAATCAAGAAAAGGGCTGCAAGGTGCCGATTGTTACCCTTGTATATCAGCCGCCACTCACGTTTACGTGAATCAAGAAAAGGGCTGCAAGGTGCCGATTGTTACCCTTGTATATCAGCCGCCACTCACGTTTACGTGAATCAAGAAAAGGGCTGCAAGGTGCCGATTGTTACCCTTGTATATCAGCCGCCACTCACGTTTACGTGAATGAAAAAAGGGCTGCAAGGTGCCGATTGTTACCCTTGTATATCAGCCGCCACTCACGTTTACGTGAATCAAGAAAAAAGGGCTGCAAGGTGCCGATTGTTACCCTTGTATATCAGCCGCCACTCACGTTTACGTGAATCAAGAAAAAGGCTGCAAGGTGCCGATTGTTACCCTTGTATATCAGCCGCCACTCACGTTTACGTGAATCAAGAAAAGGGCTGCAAGGTGCCGATTGTTACCCTTGTATATCAGCCGCCACTCACGTTTACGTGAATCAAGAGAAAAGGGCTGCAAGGTGCCGATGTTACCGATTTACGTTCAAGAAAAAGGGTGCCCTTGTATATTGTATATCAGCCGCCACTCACGTTTACGTGAATCAAGAAAAAAGGCTGCAAGGTGCCGATTGTTACCCTTGTATATCAGCCGCCACTCACGTTTACGTGAATCAAGAAAAGGGCTGCAAGGTGCCGATTGTTACCCTTGTATATCAGCCGCCACTCACGTTTACGTGAATCAAGAAAAGGGCTGCAAGGTGCCGATTGTTACCCTTGTATATCAGCCGCCACTCACGTTTACGTGAATCAAGAAAAGGGCTGCAAGGTGCCGATTGTTACCCTTGTATATCAGCCGCCACTCACGTTTACGTGAATCAAGAAAAGGGCTGCAAGGTGCCGATTGTTACCCTTGTATATCAGCCGCCACTCACGTTTACGTGAATCAAGAAAAGGGCTGCAAGGTGCCGATTGTTACCCTTGTATATCAGCCGCCACTCACGTTTACGTGAATCAAGAAAAGGGCTGCAAGGTGCCGATTGTTACCCTTGTATATCAGCCGCCACTCACGTTTACGTGAATCAAGAAAAGGGCTGCAAGGTGCCGATTGTTACCCTTGTATATAAGACGCCACTCACGTTTACGTAGATCTAGAAAAGGGCTGCAAGGTGCCGATTGTTACCCTTGTATATAAGCCGCCACTCACGTTTACGTGAATCAAGAAAAGGGCTGCAAGGTGCCGATTGTTACCCTTGTATATCAAGACGCCACTCACGTTTACGTGAATCTAGAAAAGGGCTGCAAGGTGCCGATTGTTACCCTTGTATATCAGCCGCCACTCACGTTTACGTGAATCAAGAAAAAGGAGGGCTGCAAGGTGCCGATTGTTACCCTTGTATATCAGCCGCCACTCACGTTTACGTGAATCAAGAAAAGGGCTGCAAGGTGCCGATTGTTACCCTTGTATATCAGCCGCCACTCACGTTTACGTGAATCAAGAAAAGGGCTGCAAGGTGCCGATTGTTACCCTTGTATATCAGCCGCCACTCACGTTTACGTGAATCAAGAAAAGGGCTGCAAGGTGCCGATTGTTACCCTTGTATATCAGCCGCCACTCACGTTTACGTGAATCAAGAAAAGGGCTGCAAGGTGCCGATTGTTACCCTTGTATATCAGCCGCCACTCACGTTTACGTGAATCAAGAAAAGGGCTGCAAGGTGCCGATTGTTACCCTTGTATATCAGCCGCCACTCACGTTTACGTGAATCAAGAAAAGGGCTGCAAGGTGCCGATTGTTACCCTTTGTATATCAGCCGCCACTCACGTTTACGTGAATCAAGAAAAGGGCTGCAAGGTGCCGATTGTTACCCTTGTATATCAGCCGCCACTCACGTTTACGTGAATCAAGAAAAAGGGCTGCAAAGGTGCCGATTGTTACCCTTGTATATCAGCCGCCACTCACGTTTACGTGAATCAAGAAAAGGGTTTGCAAGGTGCCGATTGTTACCCTTGTATATCAGCCGCCACTCACGTTTACGTGAATCAAGAAAAGGGCTGCAAGGTGCCGATTGTTACCCTTGTATATCAGCCGCCACTCACGTTTACGTGAATCAAGAAAAGGGCTGCAAGGTGCCGATTGTTACCCTTGTATATCAGCCGCCACTCACGTTTACGTGAATCAAGAAAAGGGCTGCAAGGTGCCGATTGTTACCCTTGTATATCAGCCGCCACTCACGTTTACGTGAATCAAGAAAAGGGCTGCAAGGTGCCGATTGTTACCCTTGTATATCAGCCGCCACTCACGTTTACGTGAATCAAGAAAAGGGCTGCAAGGTGCCGATTGTTACCCTTGTATATCAGCCGCCACTCACGTTTACGTGAATCAGAAAAAAGGCTGCAAGGTGCCGATTGTTACCCTTGTATATCAGCCGCCACTCACGTTTACGTGAATCAAGAAAAGGGCTGCAAGGTGCCGATTGTTACCCTTGTATATCAGCCGCCACTCACGTTTACGTGAATCAAGAAAAGGGTTTGCAAGGTGCCGATTGTTACCCTTGTATATCAGCCGCCACTCACGTTTACGTGAATCAAGAAAAGGGCTGCAAGGTGCCGATTGTTACCCTTGTATATCAGCCGCCACTCACGTTTACGTGAATCAAGAAAAGGGCTGCAAGGTGCCGATTGTTACCCTTGTATATCAGCCGCCACTCACGTTTACGTGAATCAAGAAAAGGGCTGCAAGCCGATTGTTACCCTTGTATATAAGCCGCCACTCACGTTTACGTGAATCAAGAAAAAGGGCTGCAAGGTGCCGATTGTTACCCTTGTATATTTACGTGAGCCGCCACCGATTGTTACGTTTACGTCAGAATCAAGAAAGGGCTGCAAGGTGCCGATTGTTACCCTTGTATATCAGATGCCACTCACGTTTACGTGAATCAAGAAAGGGCTGCAAGGTGCCGATTGTTACCCTTGTATATCAGCCGCCACTCACGTTTACGTGAATCTAGAAAGGGCTGCAAGGTGCCGATTGTTACCCTTGTATATCAGCCGCCACTCACGTTTACGTGAATCAAGAAAGGGCTGCAAGGTGCCGATTGTTACCCTTGTATATCAGCCGCCACTCACGTTTACGTGAATCTAGAAGAGGGCTGCAAGGTGCCGATTGTTACCCTTGTATATCAGCCGCCACTCACGTTTACGTGAATCAAGAAAAGGGCTGCAAGGTGCCGATTGTTACCCTTGTATATCAGCCGCCACTCACGTTTACGTGAATCAAGAAAAGGGCTGCAAGGTGCCGATTGTTACCCTTGTATATCAGCCGCCACTCACGTTTACGTGAATCTAGAAAAGGGCTGCAAGGTGCCGATTGTTACCCTTGTATATCAGCCGCCACTCACGTTTACGTGAATCTAGAAAAGGGCTGCAAGGTGCCGATTGTTACCCTTGTATATAAGACACCACTCACGTTTACGTGGATCTAGAAGAGGGTTGCAAGGTGCCGATTGTTACCCTTGTATATAAGACACCACTCACGTTTACGTGGATCTAGAGGAGGGTTGCAAGGTGCCGATTGTTACCCTTGTATATAAGACACCACTCACGTTTACGTGGATCTAGAAGAGGGTTGCAAGGTGCCGATTGTTACCCTTGTATATAAGACACCACTCACGTTTACGTGGATCTAGAAGGAGGGTTGCAAGGTGCCGATTGTTACCCTTGTATATAAGACACCACTCACGTTTACGTAGATCTAGAGGAGGGTTGCAAGGTGCCGATTGTTACCCTTGTATATAAGATGCCACTCACGTTTACGTAGATCTAGAGGAGGGTTGCAAGGTGCCGATTGTTACCCTTGTATATAAGATGCCACTCACGTTTACGTAGATCTAGAGGAGGGTTGCAAGGTGCCGATTGTTACCCTTGTATATAAGATGCCACTCACGTTTACGTGGATCTAGAGGAGGGTTGCAAGGTGCCGATTGTTACCCTTGTATATAAGATGCCACTCACGTTTACGTGGATCTAGAGGAGGGTTGCAAGGTGCCGATTGTTACCCTTGTATATAAGATGCCACTCACGTTTACGTGGATCTAGAGGAGGGTTGCAAGGTGCCGATTGTTACCCTTGTATATAAGACACCACTCACGTTTACGTAGATCTAGAGGAGGGTTGCAAGGTGCCGATTGTTACCCTTGTATATAAGATGCCACTCACGTTTACGTAGATCTAGAGGAGGGTTGCAAGGTGCCGATTGTTACCCTTGTATATAAGATGCCACTCACGTTTACGTAGATCTAGAGGAGGGTTGCAAGGTGCCGATTGTTACCCTTGTATATCAGCCGCCACTCACGTTTACGTGGATCTAGAGGAGGGTTGCAAGGTGCCGATTGTTACCCTTGTATATAAGATGCCACTCACGTTTACGTGGATCTAGAGGAGGGTTGCAAGGTGCCGATTGTTACCCTTGTATATCAGCCGCCACTCACGTTTACGTGGATCTAGAGGAGGGTTGCAAGGTGCCGACAATTTCCCAAGTCCTCAACAATGATATTATATATCAATTGATATTATTATCAATTTTTCACACACACTTCTACAGTGTGTTTGTTTATTTATGTGTATGTAGTTACTTAATTAAAATGTCTTTCTTGCAGTTGAACACAGATTTAATGATTGACCCCTAAAACTATCAATAAATTTTATGATTTAAAATGAAATTCATGCTTTCATAAAACATGCCACTTTCAAAAGTTCTGCAGCACCATGCCGTTTGGTGAAATTTCATACTCAGCTGGAAAATTCTGTGAATTTGGTCGTCCGCTGACGCTGAGTGAATAGTTTTTAGCAGTTTCAACTGTGACATTGTATTTGCTGCCACAACAGATTCACTAGAAGGTAAACATAGAGAGACGGTCGTCCAGTCATCAGAGGTAAACATAGAGAGACGGTCGTCCAGTCATCACACACTCACTCATAGGGATTATTGGATGTACGATAAATAGGCAACTGCTTGGTCAACAGATTGCAATAATGCCAACTCGGATATCTTCGGGATCTGGGTTCATTTTAGTTTCAGTACCCATGTGACTATTACAGTACACAACATTAAAGACACTCGTGGCATCTTGTCAAAGTTACTCGATCTCCAAGTAGGCTGCACATATATGTTAAAACGCGAGTGTTGGGGAATTAGCTCGCTTGGCAGAAGTATGACTATACCAACCCACACACAACACAACACAACACCTGAGTAAATGAACAAGGAGTTTATTACACAGCAGTCACAGGATGATTTCACATAATCAATCAATAATGGTATGGTTTATAATTAATTATTAGAACATGTTAACAATGTAATCATCTATCAAAGTACATAAACATCACACTTGGATTCGTTACACATACTACATTAATCATGATACACATTCAAAAGTAAACCACGTTATGTGATTGTTCAATACTCTACACACCAACCCAGTGGGCGTTCATACAATCTACATTCTGTAACGGTCCCAAACAGCATAGTATTCACAACGTAATACAATAGTTAAAATCTCCGACACACTCTATACATTCTATAATAGTCACAAAACCGTGTACTGTCAGTCAGTATTAAATAAACAATCCTTAACTTAATACAGAAGATATGAGACGCATACTAAGGGATGCCTCGTTCCACATAAACCTGAAGGTACTCACAAGGGTGGTAACATATAGTTAAGGTATTTACAATAGGTTATAGTTAACATAGAATAGAAATAGTATGTCAAAGTAGAAGAAAGTAAAGTTTCTTACCTGAGTGAATTTACAAGACAGACACCCCCTGATTTGTGACTGTCATCCGTAATATATATGTATTCTAGCTATCGCAAATAATCGTGTTTACAGATAAAACTTACGATAACGTTGTTATAGTGAACGTGAGATTATGTCATTTAGTTGGACCAAAGAATCGATGGCCAGTCGAGAGTATGCCACGAAGGTATATGTGGCACGCACGTGATTTGACCAACGTGGAATACAAACAGCCGTAAAGAGAGATAAACGTAATGCACCTTGGTTCTGTTAGCTTTAGAGATACTGGTCCCGGATTAAGTCCGATGCTGGTTATCAATGTGACCCTTGGCAGGTTTAAGATTGAGGAACGTAGTCGGTTAGTCTGTAATATTTCCAGTTTTCAATAACGCATATCGTTATAAAATATTGGTAAAACTTTGTCTAGTTTTTCCGTGTTAAGATATACACAAGAAACTTAATTAAGCATCCCCTGTATATTTGCAATGATAGGTTTTCAACACGTACATAAAACCTCTCGTAGTGACCACGATGGAAAAACATGAGTTTTTCTGACCCGTATGATCCTTTGACTCATAAATAACAACAAAATGACTGGAATGCATGTTGATTTTATAATGATAAATGCTCATTTTATAAAACAACAACATTGATTTTATACAAAACCATGTTTATACAAGTATGGCCCTGGAATGTTGAATTTATTGGTGAATGTGAACATTCAAAATGTCATTTTGAGTGTCTTTCACGATTCAAGATCAATACCGAGTGTAACCTCCATGTGACTGTATGACAGCAAGCACTCTCCTCCTTATTCCTCATGTCAGCCTCCAGGGCCCTTATTCTCTAAACGTTCGTAGCTCTAAGAATTCTTAACTTTGATCGTAGCCAATGTGTTAAGAATGGGCTTAAGAAGTTCGTTCGTAGGGATACGAACGTTTCGAGAATAGCCAGCCTGATCCTCAGAAGGGGCAGTCTACGCCATTCCTCGTGTAAAGCAGCTTCCAATTGGGCCAGGTTCTGTACAGGAGGATCCCTTTGTTGCACACGACGACCAATCATGTCCCAGATATGTTCCAAAGGGTTAAGATCGGGGCTCATTCAATCGTGAGATATGTCAGGGGGTGCTTAACTAAGTTCTTTGTGTAATAAAAAATAATCACTAGCTGGACTCGGTGCCAGAAATCATCCGAATGCACCGTGTTTACCCGACAGCAGATCATCAACAAATGCTTTAAGTTATTGGTAAGTCGGTGACAGAAATAACGAGTACAATCAAAACACCGTGTAACAATAAACTACAATGTCATATAACACAGTACACATTTGTAAAACTATCGGTTTCATTTTACTGTTGATGAAAGTACATCTAAACCTATCATTCAATAATTGTTTTGACTCAATCGCGAAAAGAGTTTCTGTTATCTGACTTTCGGTCATATGCACATGTCGCTGGAACTCACGTGACCTTTTCGCTCTGGCGTCATATGTGACTAGAGTCGGCCATATTGCCTTAGACCAAGTGCTACAGTAATACAAATCGTATTTTTCTGTCATTTTGCGGGGGTATTAAAATGCGCTCATTCGTCTTTTCCATAGCAGAACTTCAAAACCGTTCACTATTTCTTCACCAAGCTTGGCACATAGATAGATCTGGAGGTGTATTGGTGCCTTTGCTAGTTTTTGATTTCTGAATAAAATATTTTTTGCATTTCCATGGCAACAAGTTTGACTTCGACTGAATTTGGTGGTTGTGCTCTTTTCCGGAGCAGAACTTTAAAACCGTTCGCTATTTCTTCACCAAAATTGGCACATGGATAGGTCTGGTGGTGTACTGGTGCCATTTGGTAGTTTTGGAATTCAAAATAAAGTATTGTTTGTGTGTTTCAATGCCAACAAGTTCAGCTTCGACTGAATTTGGTTGTAGTGCTCCTGTAGTGGTTAGAGCGTCCGCCCGGAGAGCGGAAGGTCGCGGGTTCGATCCCCGACGGCGTCATACCAAAGGAACCGCCTCCGTGGTGTAGTGGTTAGAGCGTCCGCCCGGAGAGCGGAAGGTCACGGGTTCGATCCCCGGCCGCGTCATACCAAAAGACGTTAAAATATGGTACTTGTTGGTCCCTGCCTGGCGCTCGGCATTAATGGGTACAACAAGGACTGGTCGGCTCGGAGTCAGTATAATGTGTCTGAGTGGGGTATTCATGCTTCACTGCGGCATGGTATCTCAGTGGGCTAGCACTATAAAACCAGCTTCAGTCTGGGCTAGTACAAGCAGCCGCAAATACACATACACACGCATGCACGTCGTCATATGAGCGAAATATTCTCAAGCACGACGTTAAACCCAATTTCACCTCACCTGACCTTTCTGGAGCAGAACTTAAAAACCTTTCAATATTCTCCTTACACTTTGCAATATACACACCAAAACATTTGACATAATCACAACTAGTAGACATATTCATGAAGAGTATTTTGTCATTGCGGGGGATATTGATGACTTTGTCTTCTTGTTGTAAATGGTAAGATGGTGTATTGTGTTGCCTGGGGATACACAGCGTTATCGGACAAAGGAAAACGACACCATTTCTTCCGCCTTCCAAGTGAGAAGACAGATTTAGACAGGAGAAAGGTTTGGTTAGAGGTGTCAACGTGCGGAGAACAACTGGAAGCCAAACAAGAATGCAGTCCTGTGTTCCGATCATTTCGAGTCGGATGCATATGAACGAGACCCATTTCGCCTTGCACACATGGGGTATGAAAGTGTAAAAGCTAGTCTGAAGAAAGATTGTATCTTCACAATAATCTCCTAATGGAGGAAATAAAGATGATGATGATGACGATGATGATGATGACGATGGTGATGATGATGACGACGACGAGATTCATTTATACTAAATTATTTCATGTTACGACTTACTGTCACTGAAGGGGTCGTTGTCGGCACGGGTACTACAGATATGTACCCCATGTATGTTTCTATATACAGAAATGTAGCATAGCAAAATCAGAATACAGAAACGTACCCGGTACCCTAAACGACAGACGAGTTCATATTCCTCATCCTCAAACCGAAGCCGGTTCTAGTTCCAGTTCGACTGATACTGTGCATCGCGACATTTTTGTCAGTGTGTAAGCTCTTTTCTTATATAGTGCAATCGAATGCATTACAAACAATAGTATTCCCTTCAAGAAAAACAGTTCCCGTCAAGAAAACGTCGCGGAATGGACTCGTCCTAGGGTACGTTTCTGTATTCTGATTTTGTATACAGTGAGTGAGTGAGTTTAGTTTTACGTCACACTCAGCAATATTCCAGCTATATGGTGGCGGTTTATAAATAATAGAGTCTGGACCAGACAATCCAGTGATCAACAGCATGAGCATCGATCTACACAATTACGATTCGATGACATGTGTCAACAACATGCCTCTTACAAGAAGCTTGGGTTACTGAAGATAAATTCTAACCCGGATCTTTACGGGTTTTGTAATCAGAGACGTACCTGGGGTACATATCTGTAGTACCCATGCCTACAACGACCCCTTCAGTCTTACTGTCAGTGGTACATTTTAACATTGATTAAATCCGATTGTGATGAAACATTGTATTATCGAAATAAGTAAGAGATTTCACATGAGCTTGAAATTTTTTAGTGATCGTTCTGGTGTGGAGCCCTAAATACTGCAGTCTACCAAGGAAACAAATCGTTATCCATAAATACAACGGCAAATGATGAAGAGCTTGTTTCATTCATTGATTTCCATTTTGTCGAATTACGCGCGTCGGCATCAACCTCGCTATTTGTCAGTGTTGTGTGCCTTAAAAGTTGTTCTGTATTCTCAATGGCTGACATGATGTCATTCTAAGGTTATGACCTTACTCTAAGGTTAACACCATAACTATTTCCAAAAGCTAAAATTAGGGAAATATACATTGTCCTGACTAATGTTATTAATTCACCAGTTTTAGGCCATAAATTATCTGCGTCGCTTATATTATCTCTGCTCAAACAGGCTGGGATCTTGTATGGAATCGTGATAATTTATTAATGAGAACTGGGGTCAAAATAATTCCTTGCAAGAGTGTAATGTTTGTAGCAGACAATTACTATTTTCCCCGTCCGAAGCATATTCTTTTTATAAATCCCAGACTCCCCGCAGTCACCCATTTGACACAAACGGATCTGCAATCACATTTCAAAAAAATATTTTCTAAGGGACTGCTAATTTAGAATAGGGGTGGGTGTGCTGGTTGGAACTGTATCAAATTTTGCTGACAAACAGTATTCCTGATAAATTATATGGTCTGTTTGAAAAATAATATTTTGACATCAAGTGCCTCTGTTTTGCTTGATTCTTCTTCTTCATCTTCACTGGAGGTTTATCTTGCAAGATATGAAATCGGCTCGTACTGGTACGCCTAACATCAATGTAAGAAATGACATCAGGTACATCTTTTACTGCTTCAGAATCCATGGTCAGTGCCAAGTTGTGAGGTAAAATCAAAGAGGAAGCCATCGGCAAGAGGCACATATGGCTTCATTTCACGTGATACCTACCTCTACTCAATAAGGTATAAATAAAATACAAGTACGTTTTTTATGTGTTTATTGCGATTTTACAAACTTTTTGTCAAGGAAGGTGACTTTTAGAATGTCTTTACCCCAATGAAAAAAGCGTTAGTATTCTCCTTAAATCCTCTCAGTTCTATAGCTGAGGCTTAACACAAAGAATATTTTATGGTGTTCTTTTATCGACCAAGAACCTTTTCGTTCTATGGAAGCAAGGGGGGTAGGGGGTGGGAGGTGGTGGGGATGGGGCTTGCAGGGGTGCACACACACCCTCCTTTTGTCCTGAGGTTTATTAAATGATCATTGAAACACTCGTGAAAACGGGTCAAAATGAAACCTGGGTTCTTCATTTTGATCCTGGACAAAAAGTCAAAGTAGGCAGTGGAAACACGTGACCTCACCGACGCCGAAAAATTTCCCTCCAGTGGCAAGGTCAAGGCCTCCGTTTTCTGGGACTCAGAGGGCATAATTATCATAGACTATCAACAGAATGGTGCGATCATGAATGCTGCATATTATGCAGAAGAACTGCCTAGGTTGCGTTGTAACATCAAAGAAAAACGCAGAGGTAAGCTTCGCAGAGGGGTCTGGCTGCTTCAAGACAATACTCCAGTTCAATTCTCATGTAGCAATCAGCGCTGCACAGGCCTGTGGCTTTAAGATCCTCCCACATCCAGCCCATTCTCCAGGTCTTGCCCCCTCTGACTTCTACCTCTTTTCTCGGCTCACATCTGAGCTCCGAGGCCTGCACTTTTGAGACAAATGAGAACGTTCTTACTGCCGTGGAGGACTTTTAGGGTCACGTGACAAACTGTGGTTTTCGGTTGGGTTACAAATGTTGGAGAAAAGTTGGATTAAGTGTACAGAGGTTAAGGGTGACTATGTTGGATTAAGTGTACAGAGGTTAAGGGTGACTATGTTGGATTAAGTGTACAGAGGTTAAGGGTGACTATGTTGAAAATTAGGTGGAACGATTTTCATACATATCGTACTTTTCGTGATTGGGTCGGAAACCTTTGGGACCCCCCTCGTGTTACACGTGAGCAGTAAGTCTTAGAGATTGTGAACCACCATTAGGAACACCTGTATTAAATTCAGGTAAACGTTTGACAGATATTATTGCAGGTTTATCTGATAATTCACAAAGTGGTCGGCCAAGCGACGCTGTCCTGCTGTCGAGTTGAATAGATGGGTCGTAATCTTTAAGGAGATGATATGATAAAATTCTATCATGCGAGAAGAACACAGATTGTTTTCATAGGAGTAGAACGTCACTAATGTAATCTTGATCAGCCACGGTAGTCAAAAGGACATCTTGCTGTGGCGATTTTAACAACAGGGGAATTCATAGTCAAGATTTCACGATACATTAAACTATTCAAATTCACGGGATATCGATAGCACGAGATAAACTGTGCATTGGGCCATTTTAATGACAGATTTTCTTGTTGTGTTCTAGTTTTGGCACGCAACAGACAGCTAGATAGTCTGCGTCAAGGTACATATGTACCATATGTACATTCGTGAGAAACAGGAAAAAGTATACACGTGTACCTGTATATACACCCAACATAGGACTTGTATATACACCCAACATAGGACATGAATGCGGTCAAATGTATCACGGTTTATTCGTGACAAGACGATAACACTCTACACGTGTACTCAACATGTGACTTGTATATACACCCAACATAGGACTTTCAAAGCGGTCAAATGTATCATATGTTATATCTGTGACCCAACAGGTTGAAAAGATAGAAGGAACTTCAGTTTGAAAATGCACTTATTGCATGTTACTGATGTATAAGGAGATGGAGACACGATCAATATTAATCAAATCAGAACAATGAGAAACATATTTTCGATAAATTCTTCAAAGGATGTTTGCTTGCATGCAAACACATACATACGTGTGTGTGTGTGTGTGTGCGCGTGCGTGCGTGCGCACACACATATATATTTGTATGTGGCAATATGTATGTGTTAGTATGTAATTTTGATGGTTGCCGCGACAAAGGCGGTAGTTGGTGCTTATTTTCGAAAATTCGGATTAGTATTTGAGTGGAGTTTGTGTGGAGAGAACCATCCGGTACATCTTTATGTCAGGAGGATGTGTAAGTAAGGGTGATCGTACAAGTGGATTCCTGAAACAAAACATGATGAGCAGTAGGATGATTTGGAGCAAGCAGTATGGTACCCCTATCATCAAAGCGACGATGTCCTGCAATAGGTTTGAACAGCTTATGGTTGCCCTACGTTTCGATGACAAAGAAACGAGGAGTGTTCGGAGTGAAAAGGACAAGCTTGCACCTGTCTGAGAAGTGTGGGATATATTTGAACTAACTCTGTCAAAGTACTACAGCCGAGGTGAAAATATCACAGTTGGTGAACAGCTGGTTCCTTTCAGTGGAAGATGTTCCTTCATCCAATATATGCCACTGAAGCCGGATAGATATGGCACCATGCTGTTCTGGATTGTCGAGTCAACGAATTATTATCCCTTGAGGTCCGTACTGTCCAGGTTGGTCTAGGCCGTCAGGTCACTCTAGATCTGTGCAGACCATTCTTTGGATCGAACAGGAACATAACAGCAGACAATTTTCTCCCAGATCGTGATCTTGGGGTGGAGCAGCTCCCAAACGGTCTGACTCTTGTTGGAACAGTCAGACAAAACAAGCGCTTCCTCCCTTCTGAGTTTACCGCCAAGAAATCCAGTCCGCTCTATGAATCCCTTTCCGGATTTCTTGGCAAGCTCACCATTGTGTCGTACAGATGCAGCAAGTCAAAGAGTGTGCCACTATTGAGTACCATTCACCAGACTGATGACATTGAGGACTCACAGAAGAAAAACCAGAAATCGTCAAATACTACAACAAAACGAAAGGCGGGTCGACACCATGGATGAGATGTTGCACGGATACACATGCAAGCGGAGGACAAGGCGGTGGCCTGATGTGTTCTTCATGAACATGATAGACGTTGCCGGCCTAGCAGCTTACATTGCATGGACAGTGAAGTTTCCAGCATGGAAGATGTCTGCAAAAATCCGGAGACTATTGTTTCTCCAGACAGTCTCAGAAACACTAATGCCCCCACAAACGGAGAGACGATGACAGACATCGATTCCCAAACAGCATCAGATGGATGCCGCTAGCTACTTGAAAGCAGGTCCTAGTTCTTCTGCTGGTCCGTCCAGCCCCAAGAGGAGACGCCGCTGTTGTATCTGCAGTTCGAAGAAGGACAGGAAGAGCCAGCAGATTTGTAGTCTGTGTACTCTAAGGAACTCAGTTCTCAGAGGATAGAGTGCAAGGACTGTTAGTAAACAATTACTTGTATGGTGAAGATGACGATTGCAGACAACTGAGACTTGAGTCTACACTCGGTACTATTTGATGACGCGATTTGCTATGTTTGCAGAACCCATTTTCATTTTTTTAATAAAATAACATTGAACAAATGTAACTTTTCAAACAGTTTTATTTTCCGATGTCAGTCATGAAGTGAGTAAATCATTCCGTTTATAGAGGAAGCTTCTTGCAGAGGTCACATATAGCAGGGAGTTTCTCCAAATGATGTGCAGCATCTCTGGTAGTGTCAAGTGGTAACCCTCAAAGTAAACAAAAGTAAAGTATTAAAAATTGAGAACTGTTTCAGTTGCATTATTGATAGCAGTAATAAAGCGGAATAATCTTATGAATATTCAACTTGTTTATTCACTGAATATTCACTGGCTATTCAACTTTATCCTACCTCATGTAAGAATGTCGATCTCTGATTGGTCCACGTGACCCTGGACAAATTACCGTGTACAATGCCTCCAGGTGAATAAATCTTTCGACGGTGAATAAATAATGTATACACCGCTCCACACGAAAAGCATGCGCCCACGGTAGTAACGTGATTTAAACATTCGGTAGGATAAATTCGTTGCAGCATTACGATGCGGGGTGCACGGGGTTTTATGCGTCCCTCGTTTATCCACCTCGCCGAACCCCTAATCGTAATGCTACAGCTTATTTTATCCAGTGTAAGAAGAAGTTGTATATCTATAACATTATTGCAATCAACAAATGAGAGGTTAGCTTTGGGGTATGATTCTGATATCACGTGTAAATCAGATATTGTATGAAGAGCTTACCATATGAGTCGCATCATGTATTGGTGATCATGGGAGCCAGCGCCAGTCTCGGGGAAGGAAGCGGTCTCTGCTGCACGTCTGATGTCTATTGGGATGATAAGCGTTGTCCCGGGTGGAGCAGTCTTTGCACCACACTGTTAAAGATGAATAGAAGTGTAGTAAAGAACCTGAATCGAGATGAATTAAACCATTCATTCAACTGTTAAAAAGACATTTTTGAATTAATAGATATTCAACTCACCACCACTTGTGTATGCATATTCTCGTAGTCATCTTTTCTATCTGGTGCTGCAAAACATGCAGCAACCCCAAAGGAATTGTACGCCAGTCACATTTAAAACACAATAATATGCATCTGTCATATTTACTCCAGTATATCTTTAGAAAAATCATCAAATCATCTAATAATGGTATTTAACATTAATAAGAGTTACCCACCTCCTCCCCCACCCCACCTCTTCCCCCACCCCACCTACTTCATACATTACTCTAAGTCTGTCTGTGCCATATCTGTATGAGATCGCAAGAGTTGCCTAGGTTGGAATTTGGTGTAGTACTTTGTGTATCACCTCAACACCGCATGTACGACAGGTTTTACTGATAAGTCATAAAGCGATCGGCATGTCCATGCGACCATGCGTGAATAACAGATTGTTTTCATAGGAGTAGAACTAGAACTTTAGTAAGGTAATCTGGATCAGCCACGATAGCCAAAAGTCCAATGTATTGTGTTTATTGTGTGGGTCGGACATTGGGTCCAGTTGTACTTTCCATATGGCCCGAATACCACATATGCTATTTGTGTAACACATATGTAAAACATGTTTCTATCTTCTTTTCTCTTTATAACGGCATTGGCTCGGGAGGGGGAAAAGTTTACAATGTTAAAATTACATAACTGATGGTCCGTGCAAGTTGCCAGACACACCGCACAAGCCGTACACTCGACATACTTGTACAGACAATCCATACCGGCATTACAGATACATCACATAATACATTCTGATTGGTTAATCCACCGGCGGCGATGACGTCAAGGTAAATATAGCCCGCGACATCGCTTTTGTGCTATACAGGGAAACCCCTTCTTCTATAGAGCCGCTTTCAGTAGACCCTACACGGATGTAAAGAGGTGGTTAGTTTTCCAAGATGACTGTTCACTTCAGCGGCCTTTAAGGTTCCAATTCAAGCGGAACAGGGTGACAGCCTCGGGACTGAGTGACAGGCAGATTCTAACGTGGCATCACACAGTGACAGTGTGAAATGTTTGTTGACAGGCATTAATGCATTTACACGATGTTTGTGCCCTTCAAGAATAACCCTTCAGATGCTGTTATCAAGGCCACAAAGAAGACATGTTCCCGTACTACGCTACCATATAAACTATTTCCAAAACGTTCAAAAAAAGGTGTCAAAACTATCGATGTTTCTGTATTTTACTGATATTTGGCGAGGCATACTCCCCATAAAACGCATTATATCAACTTGGTTAATTCCATCCCATTCTTCCAGCATTGCATCGCCGAGAGTGGTCGCGATCGCTGACGACGATGGCGTACGTGTCCCGGATGTCCCAGACAGTGGGGGGCAATGGTAATGTGGTCTTGGTCTTCTGTTGGAGGTACTCAGTAACAATACGAGGTTGGTGTGCTCTTGCACTGCCATGTGAAACACAAAACGACGTCCTCGTTGGCGTGCCTCGAGGATGTTGTAATGGTAGTACTGACCAGTGACACGTCCGTGACATATAAAGGTGTTCTACCATCCACAGCGATCACATCGCACACCAGTGCTGAGCCATTCACAGAAACAATCCTTCTGTCTAATGTTAACGTCATGAAAACGCTCATTCCGTCCACGCCACGCTCTGTTGCCCCTGTACAGGAAGCCCAATGAAGGCCATGACACATCTGAAAACATCACAGTTCCCCTGCGACGATTGGTCCAACTCAGATGCTCTAGACCCCAACGACGTCTTGCAGCAATGTGACAGTCCGTCCCTAGAGTCATAACAACTGGACGTCCAGCTTGAAGATTCCATCCATTCATTTTTCCACTCACTCTAATACCTGTTGCTCTGTGAAGCTCATTTTCGGCCTAGTGAGCCTGTTATCGCCCTTGATCGACCAGATCGACGTCTGCCATCCACGTTGTCGATGACGTGATTGTTATCTGCGTGTTTGTAATTACTGACTACGTAACGTAAAGGACTCGTGCCACAATGCTCTGTCTTGTTACAACATGGCAATTGCACGTGTTTTACATGACAGACGTTTAATCGAGATTAAAACAATATTTGTACACCATAATGTACTTGCATTTAATCACAAACAAACATGTCATTCTCTGAATATCTTATTTAATGATTTCGTCAAAGGTGACAACCACAGACCCAAATCCGTAAATGATAGACCACATGCTGACATCCATAAGCAGACTGAAGCTGACAAGAACCATACATTGATCCCTTTAAACAAATGTCCAACTAAACGCAAAAATGAAAGTTAAAAAGGTATCATTTCAATTCATATTCGGAGATCAGGCTAGAATATCCTCTTTCAGCTATTGCTCCCAAAGATATTATTAGGAGATTTGGTCTGGATTATTAATCATACGGCAGCGTTATTACAGTTGTGGAATAACAGTGTATCTGTTGAAAGATATAATTCAAACGCTTCTAACACAAGGGGGAAAGTTATAATTGTCGCGTTTTGGTGCTGAAGCTGTTTACAATAACACAATGATGACGTTTTGGGAAGAAATAGTATATTTGTATTGTTTTTGCCGCAGCTACATGAGTCCAATATTCTCAAAATCACCTATTCGTTTCTTTTTTTGAAGAGTGTAAACGCTCATCTCTTCTCGGTGCTCACTATTTTGACTATACCCCATTGATTTCATCTGTCATTCCTGTGATAGTTGTGAGTAAGTTAAATTCACTGCAGGATTTAGAAGTATCATAGCATTCCACCGACAATCGAAACCACCGCCCACAACAATGAAATAGCGGGTTATGTTCAAGTATGATTTTGCCCGTCAACATATTACACAGTTCAACGTTAGACATGGAGTTCGTTTATTCACTGAAATATTTTCACGTCTAAGTACTTGTATATATCAATCTAGGATTGACGAGACATGGGACAGCAAAATACATGGCTGCATCATGCTGAAACAATACACTGAATCGTTGCAGGTCATTCTTAGCTACATACACAAGTACTGGTAGTTTCTGTCAGCAAATAACTCTTGTTTACCAACTACTCCAAAAAGATGCTGTAGTAGTACGATAATAATAGTAATAATAATACGTGGTTGTGGTTGGTTCAGTAGTTGTGTCTGAAGTAGTGTCAGACGTGGTGTCTGAAGTTGTGTCGGACGTAGTGTCAGACGTGGTGTCTGAAGTTGTGTCTGAAGTAGTGTCTGAAGTGGTGTCTGAAGTTGTGTCCGAAGTTGTGTCTGAAGTAGTGTCAGAAGTAGTGTCCGAAGTGGTGTCTGAAGTTGTGTCCGAAGTTGTGTCGGAAGTAGTGTCGGAAGTTGTGTCGGAAGTAGTGTCGGAAGTTGTGTCAGAAGTGGTGTCTGAAGTAGTTTCTGAAGTGGTGTCGGAAGTAGTGTCAGAAGTGGTGTCGGAAGTTGTGTCCGAAGTTGTATCGGAAGTGGTGTCTGAAGTAGTGTCTGAAGTTGTGTCCGAAGTGGTGTCTGAAGTTGTGTCAGAAGTTGTCTCTGAAGTGGTTTCGGAAGTTGTGTCAGAAGTGGTGTCTGAAGTAGTGTCAGACGTGGTGTCTGAAGTTGTGTCCGAAGTTGTATCGGAAGTGGTGTCTGAAGTAGTGTCTGAAGTTGTGTCGGAAGTGGTGTCTGAAGTTGTGTCAGAAGTGGTGTCTGAAGTAGTGTCAGATGTGGTGTCTGAAGTTGTGTCAGAAGTAGTGTCGGAAGTTGTGTCTGAAGTAGTGTCGGAAGTTGTGTCAGAAGTGGTGTCTGAAGTTGTGTCAGATGTGGTGTCTGAAGTAGTGTCAGATGTGGTGTCTGAAGTGGTATCCGAAGTTGTGTCAGAAGTGGTGTCGGAAGTAGTGTCTGAAGTTGTGTCCGAAGTGGTGTCTGAAGTAGTGTCTGAAGTGGTGTCAGAAGTGGTGTCTGAAGTTGTGTCAGAAGTGGTGTCGGAAGTTGTGTCAGAAGTGGTGTCGGAAGTAGTGTCGGAAGTAGTGTCAGAAGTGGTGTCGGAAGTTGTGTCTGAAGTGGTGTCCGAAGTGGTGTCTGAAGTTGTGTCTGAAGTAGTGTCTGAAGTGGTGTCGGAAGTTGTGTCCGAAGTTGTATCGGAAGTGGTGTCTGAAGTAGTGTCTGAAGTTGTGTCTGAAGTAGTGTCGGAAGTCGTATCTGAAGTGGTTGCAGAAGTTGTCGTTGGCCGTGCCTTGAAACCGGCACCACTATTGTAGCTCATCAAGTCAGCCAGCGGTTTTGAAGCAACCAGATTGAGTGAGTTAGGTATCTGAGTGCCCAGGTCTACCGGACCAGAGATGCCTGCCGAGGTCTTCGTGCCTGCAATAAATATATTGTTGAAAGGTGTTTCTTGAATTAAATATCGTATGACGAATGGGGCAATATGGCAAAACATACCGTGTGGTTAGGCAATATAGTAAAACACATCAAAGAGTTAAACAATATTGTCACGAACATCGAATGGTGGGGCAGTGTCATGATGCGTACTACATGATGGTCAATGGCATGGTAGGCATGGCACGGTGGGCATTAAGCACATCGTCTTAAGCACATCTTCTGATGGGTGAAATCCATGGCCAGTATGATGGATTGGACAATGTTGTGTTAACTATAGTGTGGCGAGGCAGTATTACGAAACAAATCGTATAAATTGGGTAAAATCCTAGAACAAATCGTATGGTGGAGCTTCATGACAACCTGTCATACACATGCGCATAATATTGGCTAATACTCTATCGTCAGGTAAACTGTCAACGAATTCATTTCTAAACTCACACTCTGCAATGTCGATATTAACTTAACTGGAGAACTAACCCGTTTCTTCGCATGTCATGGTGGCTTGAACCCAATTGCCCTGTCTGTCGCACGTAGACGTCGTCGTGCCGTTATTGGCGTTGGTGTATTGGAATCGACAAGAATATTTGTATTCAACAACACCATCAGCTTTCACAATAGGACTCCTTGAGCCAACTGAGTCAGTAACCGATGGCTTCTCGCGACAGTTGGGATCTGAAGGAGAGAATGCGGAATCAGATTACAGTTTTGCATGAACATAAGTGTCTTGTTATGTGTCAGTTGGACTGAATTGTTTCGAGTTTCTCGTGATATAGCCCAGGCACTATGATTCCTGCGTTAAACAGCATTCACTTATTTAGAATGGAGAATCAAGCGAGGCAAAATTTACCTTTTCACGAATTTGGGACCCAGTTTTTCAAGAACGGTTTTGTTTAGTCGTATCTATTACGCAAGTTCGATAATGAAAAAGAACACACTACAAAGTCGAACAATAAGGGAAGGAACAGGAGGGTTTCATATGTGGACTTCTGAACATTGCAGCATTCAAGAGAATGATGATGTACGAGGTGAATACACGGAGACTAAGGATAACTGTATTCCTTGCTAACTGTCACTTTTCAGACGAGGGTGCACATACTACCCGTATGAGGCTTGGACAAAGGTGCACATACTACCCGGATTAGACTTGAACAAGGGTGCACATACTACCCGTATGAGACTTGGACAAAGGTGCACATACTACCCGGATCAGACTTGAACGAGGGTGCACATACTACCCGTATTAGACTTGGACGAGGGTGCACATACTACCCAGATCAGACTTTGATGAGGGTGCACATACTACCCGGATGAGACTTGGACGAGGGTGCACATACTACCCAGATCAGACTTGGACGAGGGTGCACATACTACCCGGATGAGACTTGGACGAGGGTGCACATACTACCCAGATCAGACTTGGATGAGGGTGCACATACTACCCGGATGAGACTTGGACGAGGGTGCACATACTACCTAGATCAGACTTGGACGAGGGTGCACATACTACCCAAATCAGACTTGGACGAGGGTGCACATACTACCCGGATGAAGCTTGGATGAGGGTGCACATACTACCCAGATCAGACTTGAACGAGGGTGCACATACTACCCGGATAAGACTTGGAGGAGGGTGCACATACTACCCGGATAAGACTTGGACGAGGGTGCACATACTACCCGGATAAGACTTGGACGAGGGTGCACATACTACCCGGATAAGACTTGGACGAGGGTGCACATACTACCCGGATAAGACTTGGACGAGGGTGCACATACTAACCAGATCAGGCTTGGGTGAGGGTGCGCATACTACCCAGATCAGACTTGGGTGAGGGTGCACACACTACCCGTATTACATTGGACGAGTGTGCTCGTACTACCCAGATAAGATTTGTACAAGTGTTTTCTTTCTAGAACGATCGTGTTTATAATGTAAATCCCTTCATAATTCATTTATGTTGGAATCAGTAGAATCCTATGTGCAGCATACTTACGGAGACTGATGTATTTACACTCAGCAGCAGAGTGGTTGCTAGGTAGATATCCTGCCGCATCAGCCTTCACATAGATATGGCAGTCACCTCCTTTCTTCCTTGAGACTTGATTAACAAAGCAAGAGAAGCTGGGTTCGGTACACAAAGGTCCACGTATCTCCTTGCGTTCACAGTACACGGCAACGACGCAGGTGCTATTCCTGGAACAAGTTTTCAGACACTCATCCTCCGTCTCTTGATTGTCGTCTGAATGGGCAACTTGAAGACCATTGATGCCAAAAGCATTATTTAGTAAGTCAGCTTCCGCGATATCTTCGAATGGACTACTTTGGGCATCACCTCTGGCTTCTGGTGAAATGCTCGGTAGACTGATCGGTTTTGTAAAGCTTGGTATTCCCAATGTAGCCAACGAAGGCAACGAAATACCCACGAGGGCAACCGTTATCTGCATCCACATTGCTGGGGCCTAGGGAGGGGCGGTGCAATGGCGCAGTGCTGGACGAGCAGGTCAGTAGAAATGACGCTCCCCAGTGGCTGCCAGGACATTTATACGGGACAGTGTTTTCCGATAAACATCAACTGTGTTTTGTTTCCCAAAACAAGGCATATCATACATACATTCTGCTTATCTAAAATCGATCTATTCACTATCTTGGGAATAGAAGCCCGAACTGTGTGAACGTCATAGCTTTCTCGCTATGGAATTTCGATTTTAAGAAAACGAACATCGTTAGAGAACAAACATCCCATTGCTGGTGCACACATCTTTGTCTTCATCTTGTTTATCGGGGATGTTGTGCGTAGGCCCCTACAGTTACAACAAGCAGCCTTTCAAATACACATCAACACTATGGGTTTTAACTGCATTGTATGCAATGCAAACCTTACACACGTATAAACATTTCAATGTTATCACCAGGCATTAGTCTATTATGTTTCTGTAAACAACATGTACACAGTATTTATAGATCAGGTTGACGTAGATCTGCATAAGCAGCCAATACAAATCCACAGATACATCCTTTACAAATGTCTCAAATGTTCACTTGCTTTCATGTGGATATGTTTCTGAGTGTCCTGAACTTCACCAAGAAGGATCTGCGTGCTAGTGGGTTCTTTGTGGACATTATATAAGGTTACAGGAGGACATCTACAGCCTGAAGTTAGCAGGGGGTTCATTATTCGTTTTTCGAATAATTTCTTCCCCGAAAACATTTTCCATGAAGTGCATTTCTCCTTAACCTTTGGGCTTCATGATATATTGAAATAATTTGAAAACGAACCCCGTCACGGAAGGCCTGTGACATCAGCAACACCAGGGACGATCCCGAGAATGCTTTATATGGGGATGACAGACAGATGAATGAGACAGTACATTAAGTTATCACAGAAGGTTTGGAAACTTATGAACTCGTTGGGTTTACCACTTCCGCCTTGATTCATAGAAAACAATTACAACAGTGCCAGTAGTGGAATGATTTGACATCGCAAGCACAGACGAAGGCAAAGACACCAATCAGCTGGTAAAGGTATCCATATTCTGGAATTCCGAGGATGTCATCATGGACAATATTCAAAAAGGGCAGACAATGCGTGTGAAAGCGTGTTTTACTGCTCTTTGGCAATTATGGGATGCAATTTAGACTGAGAGAGGTAAGCAGCTGGGAGTCCTCTTCCACGACAATGAGCCAATGCACAAATTAGGCATTGCGATAACTGCTAATACTGTGTCTTGTACTCCTCGGAACCCCCACCATTCTCCTGATCTGACTCCGTCAGATTTCCATTAGTTCTAAAACTCGAGGCTCGTTCTAATCTGAACAAACATGATAGCAGCTGATCAGTGCTTCCAGGGTAACAATATGGAGCTCTGCGAAACTGGGATAAAATGCTTCTTAAAAGGGATCTTCAAAAGACCATTTGAGACGAGTGGAAGTACGGGCATTTGGTTGAAGTTTGCTATAACAGTGTATATGTGATATTTATATAAATATCTAAATGATAACTATTTCGTTCCTCAGAAACGTTGTGGTCATAGATGTAGTTAGATGCTTAAAATAGGGCTTGAAACACTTGCAAATTGTGTGACTGGCGGCTGCTACCGGTATGGCGGGACATACCCACCAGAACGCCTGGTGATATCATCTAATTTCACCAGTCCATTCATATAAGTTTCACAGTTATATTGCCCTTTACCACTTTACCCTTTGTCTCTCAGGATGCACTGACGTTTTATATATACATTTCTATCTTCAAAGATTTAGAATATTTTGTCTTAAACTTCAGGTATATTGATAATATCATATCCTTAATAATGATTGAACAGCCAATTGTCTTCCTCTGATTTATCCATCTGGATATAGGGTTTACATACAAAATGACCACAGACCATATGACAGCATGGATGACTTTGACTTTTGACAACACAGTTCCCTCCCAGTTGAGCAATATTATAGAAACTCTTTCGAGTTTACATATCATACGTTTTGAGGTACAATCCAGCATGCTTCAAAGCGCGTCGTATGACTATTGCTGGCGATTGTACAACATTCAAGGGTTTAGTTATGCTTTTAACAGGCGTTGAACACGTGTGGATGACATTTCTAAGATTTAGATGCAGTTCCCCATTGCAACTTATGTTCCCCTGTTTTGTTGGAGGTGTTTTAGAGATGAGCAATTGACGTGCCTTTGCAAGTGTTTGTTATTTGTATGTTGTTAGGTCACCGGAAGGGCAGGATAAACTCACCATTTTGCTGACACCAGGTTATGATCACTGTTTGATAATGACTCATGTACACATGCTTTAAATTTAATATGACAGAGTCGATGTTAGATTTCTTATAATTATGGAAAGGTTTTTGTCAGGTGTATTTGTGAAAAGAGTTCAAAGATCAAAACACTTTCTGCATGCCACAACACGGCATTGGAGGAAATACAATCAAAAGGCGAAACTGAAAGTATTCTTTATTCCAAACGGGAATGGCAATGTGTCTACATGTTAAGCTACTGTTGAGCAAATTGTTGTCAGAAGTTGTTGTAGTATTTCCCGAGGGAGGTGAGTGTTGACGTCGACTGGTCCAGGAGACTACTGGCCTGGGTCACAAAGCTGTCACCCGCCCACCTGCTGGCAAACCAGGCGTACCTGCAACACGAAAACAAAAAGGATGAAAATAGCGTTTTCATGAAGTTCCTAAAGTCTTGTCCAAATGACTGAGGTATATTTGTATGGGGTCCAGGGTAAGACATGTCTCCAGTGAGCACCCCCGTCAGGATTGTGTCTGGGGACAATAGGTACCCATGCACCCCACGCTTGGTCTAACAGGAGACTATTAAGGCTAGGGCGGTGATGCACTCTCACAACATTCATTATTATCATATCAATATTGATTGACTACGATATATCCCAATTTTTTCAATCGTAAATTAAAAATGAAGTTCCTCTACTGTTTCTAAGAGTATATATGTCTCTTTTGTGAATTATCCTTATTTACAAACCAGTTCAGTGCCACAGCCATGTCATGCCATCTTAGATCTCGTTTGTTCAGCGATCTGGTCTGACTGTAATAATCTATACCAATCTGACCGCTGATTATTTCAGAGCGGTGTAGGTCAGGAATAAAGCACGTGTTTTGGTGCGTGTCTTTAGTGTAAACGATATAGGAAACGTAAGTAGTGGTGTGTGGTCTCATGCATTGAGTTCAAGTCACAAATCATATGAAGGTAGGCAGCATTGGTCACGAGTCCTTGGGTGGGTGACCGTCTTTGGCAACTTGATTCCTGAGAGTTTCTAGGACATGTGGTCACACACGTGATCTCAACTTAGGGAAGTGAGTTTGTTCAAACTCTGTTCACCAAGCCAAAAGTGGGTACCAGTGGGACAAGTCATGTCTATTAACTCTCTAGCGCCTCACAGACAGCTCGGTGATAATGTCTATTATGTTGTATGCGCTTAGAGCATCCCCGTTCAGCGGTAAATTAGCGGCCTCATTAGGTTAACGGTGCAAATTCTGAGCAGGGATTTGGGCTTGGAACCGCAAAGTCACGATATTTGGACCATCCGAAGACACAAGGCCCCAACGTGTTGTAGCTAAATCTACTTTACTTGAAATGTGTATATAGTTTCATAGAGGTAATCACAGTGATCATTTTTAATTCAGGACGAATGATGACCTCTTTACATCCTTTCCTTTTATATAGTGCTAAGAGAACGGTAAAATGAAAATAGGAAATATTGTAGTGTATGAAAATGGAGATAATATATCAAAGACAAGCGTATCTATATTTTGGTGGATTGCTGGTTGGTTTGTAAATAATCGAGTCTGAACCAGACAATCAAGTGATCAGCAGCATGAGCATCGTTCTGCACAATTGGGATACGATATCGATGACGTGTGTCAACCAAGTCAGCCAGCCTGACCACTTGATCCCGTTAGTCGTCTTTTACGACAAGCATGGTTTGCTGAAGACAAATTCTAACCCGGATCTTCACGGGTATATATTAAGTTGGAAGTTGAAAAAGATATGAAATATAAGCTTAAAATATTGAATGTTTACATTGTTGACTAATATTCATAAGTGTCTAGGCATAACATTTCATAAATTCAACACATTTAAATATTCCATTAAACACAATGTAGATAAAGTGATAATAGTCATTTATACACTTCAGCAGACTAGAATCAGTATCACCTTCAACAACAATTGAAAGTGTACACATCAACTTTTATTCATCCCGGCTGTGTGTAAAAGTCAGTATACCAACATTCATGCTGTAGGAAGAAACCCGAAGTATATAGTGCATCCCCTTGCTGTGATATGAGGAAAGTAGTTTATCCACCTAAAATATGGCAAGTATGGCACCTGCCCTGGGCGCCACTTGAAAGGGGATGCAACTGAGCAATTTCTATCCAAGTCAGATAAGCTATCCCCGGATAGTGAAATTTTCACTGTGAAAAAAGACTTTTCTTCAGATGTATAATCTGTCTTCGGTTACAACGGGCGAGAAGCACTATGGCAGCTGGATTGCCAAACCAGTCACAGCCGGGCAGGTACAGTTGAAATGTTCATGTACTGCCATAATTTGTCAGCTAAATGAAATAAGGAATTTGACAGTTATTATTGAGCTGATTCTGTGGTAAAGTTACTTGATGGGTGCCAGATGTTTGGACAGTGTCAGTGCTAGGTGCTATTTTCCGTTGTCCCTGCGTTCATCTTATTATTGCTCTGTACATACAACATCGTAATACGAACCTCGAGACATATGACGCCGCTTCTAAACGAGGTAAGATGGCCTTCATGTAATTCAGCTGATCCTGCACGGAGTTGTGGGATGGACAGGCAAATTCGGTCAACCAAATCTTCTTGTGGAACTTGTTATACAGGGTTTGAAGGTAGTTCATCGTGGTGTCTGCGCTGCACCAGTACGCATGCGTGGCTATGTAGTCCACCTTACATCCGGCACAATGGCGGAAGAACTCTTCAAACCACTGGATACCGTCATAGTTACAGATGGGGTTTCCCGAGCATGGGGCGGCAGCAGGGCTAACCAGTAGTTTCCCTTGACCCGCCCTTTCTATGAGCCGCCAGTGGTCAGCTGCCAGTTGAGGGGACAGATTGGCTTGGATACTGACAGACAGAACGGAGAGTTGGCTGTTTTAGGCCGTACATAGCAATAGTGCTGCTATAAAATGCCGTAGTGAAAATATCGAGTCTGGACCAGACAATACAGTGAATGACATTATGACCGTCGATCAATGCCTGCTGGGAATTCTTGCAATACTGAGGATATAGTAGAAAACTGCAGGAAACATGCATATAAACATTGCATCATAACCCGAAGCACAAACTGTATAGTTTTATTTACTGATACAAAGAGTATACCCAACTTAGAGTCTGACGATTCATCCTATATCAGCGTTAGTGGTTTGAGTTAAGCAGTCTTGGCTTGTTGTCGTGATGACATGAACAGTTTCACGACGTACGTGATTTCCCGCCTCTATAAACTGTATACCATTTCTTATCATCATATATGTGTACTCCATCGGGGGCGTTTGGGTGGCCTAGTGGTTAAAGCTTTCGCTCGTAACGCCAAAGGCCTGGGTTCGATTCCCCACATGGGCACAATGTATGAATCCGATTTCTTGTGTACCCCACCGTGATATTTCTGGAATATCTTTAAAGCGGCGTAAAACCCAACTCACTCACTCACTCACTATTCCACCGGACCTAAATGATAACCACTCGTTCGACTAAACTATTTGCCTATGGTCTTCCTTTGACCAACTTTAGTGTACCAGAAATAGACATCCTATCCACTACAAGAATCATGGTATTTTATGACGTTCAGTAACCCCGTGGTACTAGGCTTGGCAATGTCATGTCGCCGCACCTAGGTTCGTCCCTTGTTACTAAAGCTCATACTCGACTGGACCTATTATTGTCAGACTGATAAAACTGCTGAAAAGTATATCTGTATGTTCGTAGAAATGGGGATATTTTTTTATCTCGAAAAGAAATCTACGCAAACATTTACGATTATAGTAGAGTTTGGGCCCCTGTTTGAAACTGAAACTGCCATCTTGCGAACAAGTTTTGCTGGTGTTGGCACATTTAACAATACTGCACTGGCATAATAACAGTGTTGGAAGTATTATACCACGTGGAATGGAACAGACCTCTCCAGCTTTAGGAGCGAACCAATAGACACCTAAATGCCTATCAATGACGCAACACACTGTGACGTTATTCCGCTTTCTGTCACTGCACGATAAGGCTCATCCATTCAGTCAGTTGACTGGCTTGAAAGCGGAAGGTACAAATCTGCTTGCTTAGCCACTAAGGGTTCTTTCTAAAATGTACCTGAAGTTTGGCTCGTTGAATCCCAGAATATAGTGAGCGTTGCTTGGTATATGGAGTGGGAAGTCGACATTTTGTCTCCATCCCCAAATCATTGGAACCCGTCCTGCCTTGTTTTGTTTGCAGTTGTGTTGGTAAGTGGGCTGCTCGAACCAGTCGTACCTGAAAGGTAATTAATGGGTGGTACGTCATATAGCATTAGCCAACGTATTGTTACACATCACGGCTTCCATGTTTAGTATTACAACAATAATGTAACAACGTTAGTATTGCTGCTTCTATGTAGGCAGTGATCAAATATTATGTAAGAAATAGAAAAGTTTCGATTGGAAAAATGATAAAGTTGAGTACCCTACGAGGGTCGTTCAAGACGTAGTCTGCCTAACTATATTCTCGATGTCCAATGTTTGAAAAGCTTACTTTATATCGTTAGCAAAACCATATCCAAAATTTCACATATGTGGGTAATGAGGTTAACGAGATATTAGTCATCACAACACATTCGGGTATAATATTTCTTAAAAAATTAAAGAAAATGAATTTGTTACCTCTTGGATAATGGTATGTCCTCAGATAATATCATATAAAATGTGTTCAGTATAGTATTGGATGACTTCCCGTCATAATCAACATTCAAAGATTTGGATTGCTTGATTTATATTTAGACAGTGCTGTTTTTAGGGACACACCCATTTTAATCTTTCAAAGACATTGTGTCCAGATATTCAAGCTGGCACTGTGTACAATATATTGAGAGCGGACTTCTGTGTGTCCATTCAGTATTTGGTTTGATCCCTTGGCATCATGTATGAATAAGTGAAAGCATTAGAGTAAATTATGTCCTTATGATTACGTCATCTGAAAGGGGGGTAGGTAGTGTCTCCAAAACAAGCTGTTTCAGTAAACATGAAGTATGTTATTACTTTAACAAGAGAGTGTAGTTTCAAGTTGCTTATTATGCACTTTAACATCTAAGTTTGATTCTAGCAAACTTCTGCCTTTCTTAAACACACAAAATGTTTCTTGCATATTTTGTTTCCTCAAGTTTGTAATGCAGATTTTGCGGTTTGGGGGATTACCAAGACAAAAAGTCAAACAAAATGGGGATCGTGAGGCTGTAACATAGCAAAACCAGTTTTCTTGAGGATGACAGATAATATGTAGAAACATAAACATCAAAACAGCTGCATTTGTATCATTTTCTAGGTGAAGCTGACTACTTCTTAAACGCCCCTCGTATGTTTGTGAAGATGCTCTGCGTACAGTACAGTTTACCCAGAACGTACAGTTTACCCAGAACGTACAGTTTACCCAGAACGTACAGTTTACCAAGAACGTACAGTTTACCCAGAACGTACAGTTTACCCAGAACGTACAGTTTACCCAGAACGTACAGTTTACGCCGTTTCACACATTACGCATCTTGTTTACCTTACGTGTCACAGTGGTTTACAGGTTTTACTAGAAGGTCCATGATCCATATACTCAAATACCAAATATACACTCGATAGATAATAATTTCGATTGAACTTCAACAATAATGTTAATAATGATGAATAACTGTTATCAATATATCGGCGATATCTTAATTTTGAATAGAAAAAAGTAACTGACATTGTAATTCCCCCGTGTGACACAAACAACCCCTAATATGTATAGATAGGAAACTCGGAGAGAATGTTGTCTGGCGATATCATATGCTGATCGTGAGAGAAAACTGCGATTGTCATCTCCCGTACGTTACCAACAATGTCAACTGGGATTGTAATCCCCCTTATAGGGCTTCCACGGGTACTCGAGGACGAGTCGGGTTCAGGGACTCGAGTCCATTTTCAAGGACTCGAAAAGGGGAGATAACTCGAATTATTTGACGTTGACAGACTGTCTGCCATGGGCTATGCACGAGCGGCCGTTAACGTCTAATATTAAGATAAGATATAACTTTATTATCCCGGAGGAAATTCTTATACATCCAAACTGTCTCAAAATGAATATATACACAGTTCACAAAAATATACACAATAATTACATGCTCAAAACGAATGCTATTTACAAATAAATCTGACATGATATAATTCAATTAACCACATAGGTAAAGAGGCTGAATAATTCTAGTTCTAATCACATGATGGTGTGATTCAAAATATTTGTTGCATTCACGAATACTTGATGGTATGAAAGACTGTCGAGCTCTGTTTGTTTTGAAGGAGGGAATCGACAGCAGCGTCCACAAGGAAGTAGTTCAAAATGGTGAGATCAAATATATCAACTATCAAATCTAATTTTAGCTGCCTTTTTGACAATCTGGCGCTCATAGATAAAGGGAATATACTCGAAAGACACTCCAGAAATTTTGCAAGCAGTATTAACAATTTTGAAAAGTTTGTTTTTGTTGCGATGAGACAGATCCCCATACCAACATAGAAAATTGTAGGTCAACACACTTTGAATAAAGGTTTGATAAAAAACTGTCATTACGGTTTTGTCAATGCCTTGACGATAATAATGTTCAGAATCAGAAATTAGGCCAGTAACAGTGGCGTCATCTGCAAATTTCACAGTAAACAAGTCATATATTGACAAGTAACAGTCATTGGTATACAAAACGAAGAGAACGGATGAAGGAACACAGCCATGTGGATCTCCAGTAGAGGTTGAGAGAAAAGAAGATTGATAGCCATTGACACTGACATACTGAGTTCTATGTACCCTGAATTCTTTAACCCATCTGATAATGTTTTATTAACACCTAAATTAAATAGTTTACTCCTCACACGGTGTGGCTGTATGGTATTAGTTGTTACAAGTCTGCAGATGAGAGTAAATATTATACATCGTTTGAGATTTCACTTCTTAAAATGATTAGGTAACTATCTTGACAATTGATAGACATGGAGAAAGATAAAAAATCAAATGTATGGGCGTATCTTGATCTGGATAGTGAAAAGAGCAAAATAACCAAATGCCGCCTGTGCGGTATATCACTGCGTTTTGCAGGCAGTACAAGAAGTACGAAGAAAAAAAACTTTGTCAAGTAAACATCCAAATACTGATTCTGACCAATAGGAAATGTTAGTCACATGACGATATGAAGTCGGAAAGAAGTAAGTGTTCACTTGTGTGATCGGAACACGTCATGCAATTTACGCTATCGTTTGCTTGAAAGGTATGAATTTCGAGTACTCGGGTCCGAGTCGAGTCTCATCCCTCGAGTACTCGAGTCCAAAAAAATGGACTCGTTGAAGCCCTGTTTTTTTTAAATGAGCAATTACCATTATAAAATCAACATGGATTCCAATCATGTTGTTTTTCATGAGTCAGAGGATCACACGGGGTTTTTTCATCATAATCACCACGAGAAGTTTTATGTACGTGTTGAAAACCTATCATTGCTAAAATACATTTGTGCTTAATTGAGTTCTTTGTGTATACCTCGATTTAAACATGAAACAGATTAAGCTGTTTCACCCTTCCCTATGTTTCTCTTTTTATTCTGTTGACACTAATTGAACCAGATGTTCAATATACCTGGGCCCATATCCACAAAGCGTTCGTAGCGCTACAACCTTCGTAAACCTATGATAAACTATAGAGTTACGACAGGTCGTAACGTTACGAACGCTTTGAGGATCGGGGTCCAGAACCGTAAGTTAAACTTTCTGTTCTAATTTCCTTGATTTCAGGTTGCCTACCCAGGTAGACATTTCGGTAGGCTAGTCCGGTACATATGAACCAGCAATAGAAGTTGTACACAGGTACGCCTTCTTCTGCCACAATTGCCCAATTTCCAAATTTGAAATAGAAGACAGCAAAGTGAAGCATTCACATGTCGGTTTCTCAGTAAACTGTTTGCATTTATATAGCCATGCGCGCGTTTTCCTGTGTGTGGCCGCTTGTACGCGGCGGTCCTATAGCACCAGCTGAATGTCATACAATGGCACAGCTTAACATTCCACACTCACAGACTACTTAAAGCCGGTTGTTTCGTGCCTTAATGACAGGCTGGGTAACAGGAGGTTGCCATCTTATAACCTATTTTGGTTTGACCTGGCGGGGATTCGAACTTCCGCTTTCAGGACGGCCACCCTGTCCACCGCACCACCACATGGTCCTTATGTTTACTAACACATACTCTAGTAACCAAGGAATGAAGTTTCCACTTATCTTTCTTGTTTTGGAATGTGTTGAAACATCCAAGGCTTTGAAAGAGTGGGATTTATTTACCCTCTGTTAAAAGAATTATGTCGTGCAGTTTACAAAGCTATATTAAGTACTAAGGGTGTCTAGTAAGCTTCCCTAACTCAGATTGTTAAAGATCTTTTGCACGAATGTTCGGAGGGGATGTAAGAATGGGTATGTGTGTTTCACATTATATCTAGAGAATTACTCAGAAACCCTTTGACATTGATATGTTTTCCAGCTAGTTTTATGGGAATGTCCACAATATGATACTGGTTATTTTATTATCTGTTTTCTTACTCTTACTTTTACAGAAAATGTTAAATAACGTAGTCACAATATTCATTTATTGTTAGAGAAAACCATTATGACGGATTCAGCAAGTTTTTTATTACAAGATACAGCTGTCACACTTGCAATACAAGAGATCCACATGGATGGTTATAACAAGCTGCTGGAGGGAATACACGGGGGCATATCAAGTAAAGCTAACACAGAACTTTTCACAACTTTAATTCACACATTCACACTTGACAAAGACATATGGTCAATATACCAACCATTATAATATAACATTATAAATGATGACGATGGCTGGACTTTTGTAGTAAAAGATAAGAAGATTCAGTCACTTGAAATCAGTTAACTGGAGTCTTGAAACAAAGAGTGGTAGGACATCCACTCCTATAATTTATTTTGTTCACATGTATCAGTAAAGATTTGTTGATCTATTGTATGTCTATTATTTTAATTCATATTGAAAATTCTTGAGATATAAATTCACCATTTTTAATTTACATTTATGAATAAAAACTTTGAAAAAGAATCAAGTCAAAAACCATATCAGTTATTACATTTTCCTTTACACCAAATAAAATGAATTCTGCACTTAAATTCATGTTATAAATATGATAACAGCTATTAGTTATCCAAAGAAGCAACTTATTCCAAATAGCCTTCGCTTCATGACACGCTCCCCAAAAAGATGCAAAATACTTTCTTGTTCAGAATTACAGAAACTGCACAGAGGACTCGCGGCCTTACCAATGTTAAATATATGTACATTTGTTGCAATTATTCTGTGCACCAGTCTCTTTTGAAACGATCGTAATGATGTGTCTTGTGTAGCCTTTAAAGGTTTTAGATAATGTTTGGCCAGTCAACAGTTTGGAATAAAACAGTGTCATTTTGGCATTTAAGCTGTGTGATTTAATTAAACTTTTGGAAGAAAGGAATATAAAGTAAAATCTTTTGGAACCTTTTTTAAGAGATGCAAGTTCCTTTAAAACCAATATTTAACTAGGGGCAACAGGGTCGCTCTTTAGAAGTACTCAACACACCATAATATTCCAAAACCGTAACATTCATGTCTTAACATTCTTTAAACTCATACTTTTGTTAAATAAAGTTTCCCAATAACAATTATAGCACACGTGACTTTATTACTTAACACATCCACTCAGTCCACTATATCCGGGTCCATCGGGATCGTCACGCGCGTGATGACTCACGCAAAAACAGAGCAAGATTCAGATCTGACACTAGCACGATTCCGGTAATGTGACATCTTCAGACTGACCGATCCGAATACTGATTATCCACACTAACTACCCCCAAAAGGCCAACTACCAAGTGCCCGGAACCAAATTGGGTGTCAACCGATTCCTTTAAATTAGTCACGCATACTTTGTATTTCAATATTACATGTATTTGTTTTTGACAAATGTGTTAATATTAGTTTGTATCCCACTATTTTCTCGTTTTCCCCTCTCGTATTCACTGTTAAGTTAGAAGGTACTACATCATTCTCCTATAAAAAGAAACACATATTTGACGATGAAAATGTTGATTATATCACATGTAAACGGTATCATGGTAGCCCAATCGGCCATGCCGAAAGGAAATCTCCAAGAGTCTTTCTGCATCGAAATCCCTGTCTGGTGAAAACAGATGTATTTTGTGTTTATAACTTATTTTTCTACTAATCACTGGATAATCGGGATCGAGAGTCTATTATTTACAAACCGTGGTCTTACATACTCATAAAACCCATTATTGAATACAGACTGCCTGGTTGTGTATGTGGTTCCAATGCACCTGTAAGCATGGACAATGTAGTACTAATGCATGCAAACTGTTAAGGATGCCTATCAACAACTGGTAAGGGTGTGCCATACAGCTTTCGTATTAAGGCTCAGAACAAGACTATGGAATACAGCTAAACAACAAATAAACATACTCTCCCTACAAAACATGAGTCATAAAATGTCTGCAGCTGGCCACCTGTTTT
The DNA here is from genome assembly GCF_003918875.1 of Haliotis rubra. Lineage (NCBI taxonomy): Eukaryota > Metazoa > Mollusca > Gastropoda > Lepetellida > Haliotidae > Haliotis > Haliotis rubra. The sequence continues at coordinate 1,863,911 of NW_025767501.1, forward strand.
CAGATCAGTCCAGATTCACTGGCCTTACACTCATTATATTACTAGGGGTGGCTCTCTTTGATTGGCAGAACCCCACTCGTACGTTTTTTGACGTCTTCGGCTACAGCTCCATGTCATGTTGTCAGAGCTCCCACCCTTAACTATCTAGCATATCATTCTATCTAACAACTCCAATCATTCTACCTAACGACAGATTTGAGCTAAAGAAACTGTATAATCAATGATGTCATACTTTGTGAATCATGTTTGAGTCAAGCACATGTTTGGCTCTAGAACTGATATAGTATTATAACGAATCTTATTTCAAACTAGGACGGACCGATAAGGTTAGGTAACGCATCGAAGACACTGTTCATCGAGTATGTGCGTGTGTAGGAGCACCCCTCTTTTTCTCAAGAACCTGTCTCAGCGCACTTGAGTTTATAGGAACCCTACCCTAATCACATTTTACAAAATCCAGGATCCGTCTGTGTGAGACTTACGGATTGCCAGATACCATTTCCCACACAACTACCTTTATAGCAGGCTGTAGGTTTGTTTTACCAGACGTTAAGTCTAAAGTGTATTTGAACTCAAGAGGAACACATGTTCTTACCACCAGTGGACATTAGGAAAAGCTAGAAGGTCCTCACATCGGAAACCCTGGGACGGGATTCCCACCCCCTTCTTGGCAGATCCGCAGGCCCCCACGACGAGACTCAGTAGAATGAACCCCCCAGTGAACATAGTCTCACACTGCACAGCAACTGTTGGCATATGGCCTCGCCCTAGATACCATCTGCTTATCTTCGTCACGTCCGCGCGTACATCAACATTGCTATAGTGTATGGCATAAAGCTTGTTTTATTGGCCTTAATTAGTTGGTCGTTAAGCTAAATCAAATCATAAATCTGTTGTTTGATATAATGCTATAACCCAAATCACTACTTTCTCATGTTGTTGGTCAGTAAGAGGTCTTACTCTCATCTGTCTAGGCATTTCTAACTAAAAGACATGTGAGTTTAAACAAACAAATAAAATATTGCTGATAGATCAAACATCTGTTATACATACAAGCAAAGTTGTTTGAAGCTTTTGTCTCTTTTCTTAAGGAAAACCAAGTTCTATGGACAGTCAACTTCTTTATTGCAATGAGTGCGACGTTTCGGTTTAGATACAAACACCGTTATCGCAGATTTCTTGATAACAGTGTTAGTCTCCATACCGAAACGTCGCACTCATTGCAATAAAGAAGTTGACTATCCATAAAACTTGGTTTTACTTCATCTTTACAACTTCTAAAATGCCTCTCAAAGAACTCCTTTATTAAGTTGTGTTAATGAAACATATAAATAACCGTTTTCGCAGTTGTTTAATATATCTCGTCCAGGTTTTCATTTTTCTCACCAAGTTTCTATATTTTTTAAACATGGATCTAGAAGATTTTCATTCGATTCGTTTGATGCTCTGTAGCCAAGTATGGTTATCGTATATACATTGTATCCCAGTTATATCGTGGCTTGTTAATTCATAGAGCCTAAGGATCGCAGGTGGTGATGTTGGCAATTTCTGTGTATTCCACAGGTACGGTGATGACGGACCAAACACTGGATCATGCACCGCTAAGGGAGGCAATTCTGCAGGGGCACCTGTACCCGAGTTACTATGAAGACCAAAATACAGTATGCAACAAACGGTAGTAATACAAGATACTGGCGAGATATACTCATGGAAACGAATAAGGGAACACATGAAAGTACAAGTGTTCCTTTATTCTTTTCCAGGTTTCTTCACAAACTTTGTATTGTACTGTGGGTGAAATTTTGGAAAAGAATAAAGGAACACTTGTACTTTCATGTGTTTCCTTATTCGTTTCCATGAGAATATAGTCTATGTATTTAAAGACTGATCCACGGGAAATTCGTCGATTTGATACGAAAGATAAGAAAGAAGCCCTCGTAAAATGTCTTGATCTAATTAGAACTATACGTAGTCAACAAAACCTTACGTCCGAGTTGAGTGAACTGATCTCGTTTTTTGACTCCTCGCGGTTACCGGACGCCCCAACAGAGTTACCCCTCCAATGTGTTATCCAGCAAAGAATGATCCAACTCTAGGCCACATCTAATGTAGTCTTACATGCTGGGGCACTGTCACAGGATGAAAGTATAACTTGACTGAATGTATAAAAAAACACTAAAAGTAATACAGATCAGTTAAAACAGCTTTCTGATGTTTATGTAAGTAAGTATGTAAGTAAGAAGGCTACAGGCTTCAGCCAATTGCAAGTAATTCCTGACTTCGGATCCATACAAAAGTATGGGCGCTACCATAACTTCGAATGTTTTAAATATACAGTTTAAGAATATATATTGGTGAAGCAAAAAAAGATTCGCCCTGAAATATTCCTCTTCTGAAAGAAATGTCACCACCTAGTTGCACCTACCCTTACAAAGACATCTACGGTCAGTTGATAATTAGGGCTCCTTGCCTTTAGGCAGGAGACCTATTGAAATCGTTCGTGTTTTTATTATTAGGGCTCCTTGCCAAAAAGGCAGGAGACCTATTGTAATCGTTAATGTTTTTATTATTATTTATTCTTCCGCCGTATTTTGTACCAGACCTACAGAGAGCACCGCTGGACAGAATGCCTTGACAAAAATCACCCAGATGCCCACCGAGGTGTACACATCGCGCTTTAAAATCTCTAGGCTGTAGGCCCAATAGCAAAGGGCAGATAATTCAAAATTAATTCAAATGCAAATGCAAATATCTCCAATACTAATGCTCCAATGTGTGTCAAAGTTCTTGAGCAGATGCGCAATCAAAATGCCTACAATTTCGACTGTAAGGGCCAAGTCGCTAAAATGCACCGTTTGGACGCTATGTATGATTGAATTTTTTGTTGATGTTTTTAAGCAAAATGCTGACTACTTTCCTCCCAAAATGTGCTGCATTGAAACTACAAGAGCTACGGCTTTCAAACGTTGCATACTTTGTGTCTATGCATGTTCCTACACAGTAGCATCGTCAAATGTTACTGTGAGTATATGATGGCCGCCATATTGGACGCTACTTTTGGGCAAAAGTTGTCTTCAAAAACTTTCACGGGCTTCTTTGCCATTTTGTGCCAAACTAAACTTAGCACATACAACACTTTAAACGCTTGTTCTGAAGTGGCCTTTGGTTGTTGAACATTTTCTGTTCTTGGTCCTATGTCAAAAGTCACGTGATGCGGCGGCCATATTGGATTGAAGATGTTTATCGGAAATGTGCAGATTTTGTGGGGTAGGCATTTTTTGCATGGTTGTTGAACATTTTCTGTTCTTGGTCTTATGTCAAAAGTCACTGCAAGCGCTACGGCGTTCAACATTATCCGTGTGAATACAACGTATGGGAGGTAAAAGGAAAAAATGCTATTTGAGACGAGCCCCAAATGAAATAAAAAGAGTGCCAAACAAACTCACCCACAACTCCAGGCACACCACGCCAAACATTACGCAAAAAGGCTTCCAACAACGTACCAGTGATCATAAATAATACTTACAGTCAAAACCCCAAAGTTTGGACAGATTTAACAAAATAGGGACTTCTTTATATCACCGACGGCCCAGGGATAGCTGAATGTGTCATAAGTTTCATTAACATTTACAGCACGGCCGATTACTCGTGCAAAACATGCGACAGTCTGAAGGAAAGCGCAAGGACGATATCTCCTATAAAGAGACTACCACTGCAAAGCGTGGTCCACGTGCATATATGGGAGACGATGTCAATTTCAATTGACAATGACGAGAGAAGTGTGTATGGTTGCGAAAGCTATGTAAGAATGCAAATACCGTTACGGCAATGACGATTTATCTCCTTTAGACAATGAAAACGTTATAAAATCCGTACAGAATTATATAACTGAAACTAACCGCTTTATGCAATTCAAGTAACAACGTATAAACATAAAATGCACTTGGTATCTTGTTCTTTATTTTCTTTTTTTTTGTTTTGTTTTGTCTATTGTCTAGGGTTAATTAGCTTGTAACCCAAAGTGGACACATTTTTCTAGACTTTGTTTTTACACGACTTAGGGTGTCCACGTCCCGAGAATACCCCTACTGGAGTACCTTAGTTGCTGTAAAACCACATGTTCACTTGTGTCAGCGTGAGAGGAACAGCGTTATGGATATTGATAAACGCTACAGAAATACGTGCTTCGTGTCGACATGTCTTTTTGGTTGCAGAAAAACTCCGCACCACAACTCGCCAGGTACCTCTATCAGTAGGCAATGCACCATGATAAAGAGCATAAAAATGTCATTCTTTCGGTAAAATGACACATGAGTTGTGTTTACTGACCGTTAAATGTGAATCCGACTTGTCAGCTACATGTGACGTACATTTAAATTCACATAATGTCAGTCACAGTGAACCTTTCAAATTATTTAGTTCAGGCAACCAAATTTTGTTTCTCTGACTGTTTGAACAAAGGGTTCTTCTGTTTTGATATTCATGATACCTAAGTGATATTATTTAATCTACGAAAATAGGTTTTGTGATGAGTTTATCGAAACTTAAAGACCTGTCAGTACTTCCAGTCGAAGAGCATTCGACTGGCAGTGATATGATTCATATTAACTAATACTATTACTACTTTCCTCAGATATGTGAGAGATTCGAAAGGCTTCATAGAAGTAAACCCAAGGAGCCCTACATCGCTGCTCGCAACTATATTTATTCTCATTTTTATTATTACACTTTTGCCGGGTTGCTCACATCAATCGGTTTAACACTATAAGTAATAACGGCGGCCTGTTTAAGCAGATACATTATCTGTTTATGCTTGGCTCTGAATGTGCAATGCTTGAAACGTTAGCATTTCCATTGGGACATTGAGGTGATTCGTTATAGAGAATGGTCTCCATACATCCTGGGTAGAGGGGAGAGAACTCCGTTACTGTACTCGGGAAATAATTGTATCTATGTGATGAATGTACATAATCTACTGTCACTGTACCAACGATTTTACCTTTGCCTATTCGACAGTGACAGGGGAATAATTACGGGTTTACATATTTCAAGTAATTTTACGGCTTATATTATGTGTTCTCCCATTCCCGTACCTTACTGTGGTAGTTCTGGTGGATTTCACGCAGCCTCGTTTTCAAACTCCTTTTCATCAATCTCCATATTCAGTTCCTCCAGCGAATGTGTACCAATCAGAAGTAGTCACAAACAGTACTTGTGCAAGAATTCAAACCGCCCACAAGGATTACATTCCCTGTGTCTGATGAGCACAGCTGAATCCTGTTTCGAGGAACCTGACATGGCATCATCAAGGACATGAAACGTGTTTGATAGCTGGAGCCGGCCTTCCTCTGTGTACCTAAACTACACCATATCCATACCATAAGTCGTTACATGTTTGACCTGAATTTGTCAAGAGGTTGTCAAACAAGTTTGAATGTGATTTTCAATGTAGCTGACGTCTGAATACTGAAAAAGTCTTTTTGGCCATTATTCGGTATTCTTACAAGGATGTCACGAAGAGAGCTCAGCACATGTTATCGTTTCCACCTTGATGGTCCGTGGTCGTACTTCCCTCAATACACGCTCTCAGCTCTGTAAACCAGTGGACAAAGAAGCTGAAACCTTTGCCCCCGTCCCATTACGACACCTGAACATGTTCAAGAGGTTCAGATACCCTCTTGTCTTTTTGTATTCGACCCGTGAAGATCCGGGTTACAATTGGTCTTCATTAACCCATGCTTGTCGTAAGAGGCGACTGACGGGATCGGGTTGACACATGTCATCGTACTGGATTGTCTGGTCCATACAGCTGGAATATTGCTGAATGAGGCGTAAGACAACGTGTTATTTAAATTTGTAGATGCCTTATGCATTGTTTTTGGTTGTATATTCCTTTAAAAACCTTTAACTTTGCCAAAATCAGCGATGAATATCCACTGCCTTGGAGCATTTGACGTTTTTCTCTTCAGGTTTTCAGTGACTATTGCGCGTTGTATCAGAAAAGTTGTCAATTGCAGAAAGACGGAGCGCATGCTAGCTAAGGGACATAACTCTGTAGTGTCTGTTGCACGTTATGTGACTTAAATTCCACCTGTTTGCGAGTGAGTGAGTGTTAAAATCTAACGTCGGGTCGGCAATATTTCACCCCTATAGCGCCTATGTACGTTGCCAAGGTGGGTATATAGGACAAATATCCAAAAATCAGATTTGAGTGCTCGCTTAGGACACCCCATCTACTTTAATGTACACATGTCGATTTCTGAAGTTCGGGGATATTAATTCTATGAGTACAACAATGCTTGATTACTTAAATTCATGTTTTGAAGTGTCTATATTAAACTTTTTTATGATTTAGTTAGTGAATCTAAGTGTGAATGAGTGTCTATGTCAGGGTTGGATTTAAAAAATGTGAGTCCATAATATCACACCTCTTATATGAACCTAAGTAACTGAATTAATGTACATTGTGATAGCTTTTTGAACTCAGGTTTAATCTTGCTGAAGTGTCTTATAAAGTTGCCTATATCTTTTCTCGTCTGATTTGGGCCAAGCACTGCCCTGGGTGTCTGGTTCTGTCTGTATCAGGGACTCGGAAATAACATGTTAAATACAAAAACAACAACCTTGGACGGCACATTAAACCCACACCTCCCACACCACCGTGCGTGTGTTAAGTATGGCCTTTCAGTGTTGGGTTGAAACTTAATATGCGTCATTACAGGGTATGAAACTCCCAAACATTTCAGGCAGACCACAGGGCTGGTTAGATGTAAAACCTGCCAGCCCTGACCAAAACATACCTGCCCGCAAATAATTTATGTTTGACAAGCGACGTACTTCATCATCCAATTGGAATTCATCATGTATTTTTACGAGTGAATTAATAATGATTAATTATCCTGAAATATGATGAATATGTTCACATTCATGTCTAAATTTTAACCCGACCGTCGAGCAGGTGAACTTGAGAATCTGGCAGTCCGTGTTGAAAATAACGCTGGTGATAAAGTGAAGGAATACCTTGCGTACTGTGCATGTCACTGTCGCTAGGAACACCGTCTACTTCAAGCTGGTGGTATAATCAGGTCAGGGGAACCCACTGGTCTGTCTTATCTGGTTTAGGGTGTGGTGGAGATATGTGATTTATTGGCGGGTTTTCATTGGGGTATCCTCAGGTATGTCAGTCCACTTGGCACCCAATTTCTCCCCTGGCTCTACATTCCCCGGGTCTAAGGGTAACAGACACACATCTGGAGAGTCAAGGTGATTGCTAGCCATCTCCTGTTTGCTGGAAAGACGCACGTAGACATACATTTGTCGCCTTGGGTGAGTGAGTCCTACAGTGAAAGCCATTCGGCACTATTCTGCTCACAGTCGTTCTGTGTTGGTCATGTAAGCGGTGACTAGCGGGATTGGGTGGTCAGGCTCGCTAACTTGGTTGACATATGTCATCGTATCCCATTTGCGTAGTTCGATGTTCATGCTATTGATCACTTGATTGTCTGGTCCAGACTCGATTATTTACAGACTGGCGCTATATAGCTGGAATATTGCTCACTCACTCACTCACTCACTGTGCTGGTCGTCTTGTGGTAGTGAGTCCTTCTACAGAGCTGGGTTCTGCCTGTACTATGTCAGCTCAATGTGAGAAGGAAGCCAAACGTAATGCAGTTGGAAGACGTTTATCTGTTTTCTGTAAGCCGTGGATATGGTGCCAATAGACCAGGGATCCTCATACTGGATTCAAACCCTTGACCAGCGAGATCCAGCGCCTAAAACCACTTGGTCTCCCATGCTTGTTAGTTTCAGAATAAAATAAAACAATATACAAAAACTCCTTCGTGTCGACTAAATTATACATGAAACTCGAATCGAATAAAAACATAATTCGATACAATGTTCCACGATTTAAAAAGGCTTTACTATACAAATAGCATTACAGAAAAACTTGATTTCACTTGGCAAACACTATGAATTATTGGTTCCAGAACGGGATAATTCAATATATCACCAACAAAATACCCGCTCAAAATTCGTGCCTTGATAGTGATGGTGACTGATTGATGGTGTTGAGTAAATAACCAGCTTTATTAACACAGTTGGAATACAAAATATATTGTTCTGATAATATCACCACCATCTGATAAAATACAATTCAAATGGTTGCTTACTCAAGTATATACTCAAAATCAATTCAAGAGCAGAAACTTCAATGATCGTTATATACCGTTTCAATATTTTATCAAAAACACGTTTTTAGATTTAATGTTTCATTCCCAGGCAAAATAGGAGATTCGTTCTTCCTGTATGTGTTGGCCAAAGATAAGAACGACTTCCTGCAGATGGTTTCGTTAGAAAGGTTCGGCCTTTACTTTAGGTGACTCAGGTGTTCCGTGTCAGGTGAGTGAGTGAGTGAGTGAGTGAGTGAGATTAGTCATGGAGGTAGGTTTAACGGTTTGAATTTAAACTTTAATGGAGGTAGGTCCCGAGTCAGGTGAGTGAGATTAGTCATGGAGCATGTCTTATATCTTATATCTTATATATATAGTATTATGTCTTATATATATAGGTCATGCTTATAAATATATCAGCGTCGGGCGCCTATGTCATGGAGGTAGGTTTAAAGGCACAATACCACACCACATTTCTCTAAAAATACATAATGCATTTCTCTCAATAATGCTATTAAAACTATAAGCCCTCAGGGAAGCTACCATATAATCTATTCAAAAAAGAAATTACGCATTTAGATTACAATATTAAAATAAAAAGTTCGAATGAATTAATGTAACGTGGCTTTAAATCGACTCTCGCGCCCTGTACGGGCCGAACATTATTTCAAAGAACCCAATAGAGTTATGTCCCTTGGAGCGATCTTTACTAATATCCTACACACAACTTCTGATTGAAACCAGTTCAGCAAACACCGACAACACAGCATGCGACAGTTTTCAATGTACGGAGCAGTTGTTTACATTCCATATAAGGCAAGTGTTCTTTGTGTGGAAGCTGTTAGTTTTGAAGTTTCAATTATCAATTTCAGACAAGTCGTAAGGGATAATAGGTCTTTTATTGCATCAAAGGGAACATATAGTGAGTGCATATGCCCCCCAATATAAAATATAGGCCAAAATATTGTCGAAAATGTGTGACATTGTGACTTTAACGCTTTTATTAACATTATATTTACATTCCATTTCAATAGCAATAGCTGACCACAGGTGTGCAGGTGGTCGGCGTTCAGCCTTTTGGTGGGACCTTCGAGCATGGTTTTGAGGCTAACTTAGAGTGGCAACACAGAACTGGGTTGAACGCCCCGCTCAAGATCCACTTATATAGCGACTTGCACGATCGTGAACATGGTTGTTTACACTAGTCGGAACCCGTGCCGGTATTACAGTGCTATCCCACAGAAATACCGAGTTTAACATAGATACCCCAATCACACACATCGCATAGACTTACAGCTGGCCAGGCCTTGTTTTAGCATCTTAACGCCGAGAACCGGACAGGGCAACAACAACTACTATAAGTTATCAAATCGTGTCGAGGTAAATACGGGGTTTTATCAGTCCCGAGTAAGGTTGTATTCCGTTCGCCTCCGGCTCGGGGAAGACAACCTTACTCGGAACTGACAAAACCCCGTATTTACCTCGACACGATGTGATAACGCATTTATCTAGCCGAATGTTTTTCCTAAATGAATGCTTCAATTTCATTCTCAGTTGTTTTGGCAAAACGTTTCCTTGCTGCCATGTTGACAACAGCTGATCAATTGACCTCAATGCAGCGCACGTTACTAAAGGCATGGCGATGCACGCTTTTCTCACTTCACGTGGTCACCAGAGGCGTGGTGGGATAATATGACTTTTGTACTCCCCTGCTCGCGGATCGTGACGGGTGTACATGGTATTTTATCAGAGTCACGTGAACCAATCAAAACTCGACATTCTTACATGAGGCTGGATAATATCGTTTAACGTTTGTTGTATGACGCTGACCGAGAATCGAACCCCGACCTTCCACCTACAGGGTAGACGCTCTAGCCAGTACAATTCATGGAGGCCATCGCGAACGAGTAGATAAAGGCATTTACCTTGCCCGTTTCTTTTCATAACAGATCTTTTGTCGTTTGTGTACAGGCACACTACACAGCATTGGGTCACCTGGACAATTAAGGTATTCTTTTCGGGTTGCAATTCCTTACAAGGAAATCTTCACTGTTTGTTCTCGAGTTACCTCCTCGCGCCCACACCAAGACAGTCTAGACTACAGCAAGCTATTGGACAGAGGCGTGTTGTCAGGTTGACGCATGAAGTTAGGGTTTTCTTTCTAATAGGTAGTTGCAGGATTGGAGTTAAGTTTGTGCTTGTTGCTTTGTGTATTTGATGTCACTGTTGAAATGTTAACAACAGTTACTGGTGGACGTCCGCCAGTCCGGGCTGTCTTGAACGAAAAGTCGTCTGGGTTAATTTTCTTCAGCTACACTACTGTTCAATGTAAACATCCACTGATGGTTGAGCTCAGCCCCTCGAGTGGTGTCTGTGTTTATAGGTAGTGCTATAGTATTGGTCAGCTCGGAATCAGTACAGAGTGTCTGAGTGAGGTATCCAAGTTCGACCGGCGCGGGGTATTTCGATGGGATGTGCTATAACGTCGGCGGGGTCATATGTTCCCTTCAAATACTTAACTTGGTTAGGTGAACCTGCCTTACATGTCCTCTCAACTCCTGGATTATTCACGTTTATTAGTCCCATTAACACGAACGTGAATGCTAACGGCTGTCTGGATTGACTGTGTATACAACCGATGGAGAAAAACCCATTGACTAATTGATTGGTTGACTGATCACTGTCAATCTAAAACTAAACATAACAAATGTGCTGTTACTTGACTTTATACGAACTAATGCTATTGTGTGGGTTTAAATCCCAAAATTTAAATTGTGGTTCAATATCAGTTGCAAAACCTTTGCATCGTGACCCTTAATCCAAATCATACCCCAGTTGTGAACCTCCTCTGTTCTATTTATTTATTTGTTGTTGATTTTTGTAGGAGACATTGTTAGACAGAATTGTAGGTTTAACTACAGCGGTAAATGTCTACGACCAGCACCACTAACAGGTATTCTCGTATCAGCATTAAACCAGGGATCTAGTGCAGTACCGGGCGGGGTGGGAGAGGATAACAAGTTATACGATAACGTTACAAAACGCCTTCAACATCACGTGACAAAATGTCAGTGTCGTAACGCCCTTGTTATCAAAGACATACTCCAGCTGAACTGAACTGAACTGAACTTTTATTTCTCTCAAGGCTACATACATAGCATAATGAGGCTTTACAGAGGTCAATAGATAAAGTAAGTAATGGCGACCTAAAGTCTATTTAAAATTGCATAATTTTGGAGCGACAAAACTTGACAATTTAATCAAATCGGAGACGCTTTTACTTTGAAATAAACTTATCATTTTAAATACAGATGGTCTTTTCATGTACAGTGTTTGAAGTAGTTTCTTTCTCAGATAGTTGAAATAATAACAGTTAGTGGTATTCATCTCCAATATCATTTGAAACATATAGGGTACATTTTCTATCAAAAATATCACCGGTCTCAATCGGTAATCGATGACATGATAATCTAAACAATGTTAAAGCAATTGTATGTTTATCAGGTAAGTGTCAGGTAAATTTTGTAGGTAGAATTCAATACCAGTGTTAAATATAATAGATTTATAGAATCTACCCTTAGATGATACTTCTAGATCGGAGTGCCACTTCTGTATAAACAAATCAATGAGACTCTTCTGTACCTTATGCTTTATCCACTCTACATTACCACAAAACTGTTGAATCCACATGTCGTTGTTTCCAGTTTGAACTAAAATATCATGTATACATGAGATCCACTTATTGTCTGGTGATCTATAAGAGGCATTAACTAAGATATGATACAATATTCAATAACTTTGAGGATTTGCCTGAAGTCCAATTGGTTTAAAAGCATACCATTTTTGAATGAATGTCAATACTAATAGGTTTCCTTCCAGTCTCAGCATACAACATATAATGAGGAGTACTTTTCTTTACACGAAGTAGTTTTTCTTAAAAACGTTAAATGCACATTTTCAATAATAATTAAATTTCCAAAGCCCCATATTTCAGCTCCATATGTTAAGACTGGAACCACAATAGCATCAAATAACTTCAGTTGGCAGGCGATAGATAATTAAAACATCTAGCTTTTGATAAAATATAATTCATAGCTTTAAGAGCCTTCTCACATAATGATCTTCTTACTGATGCGAAGGTATATTTCTTACTAAATATACTATCCAAAAAAGAAACGCATAGGCGTTTTGTATTTTTAAAAATCGATCAATTACCTATTGTATTCAAACAATCGTCAAAATATGTAACAGAAGTGTTGATAACATGATTTTGCACAAGTAAAGAAATTGTTGATTTTGTTGAGATTTCTTACAAGGATTAGAAAGGCATCACCACAACGCAACAGAAATCACCTTCCAGTTGAAATTGTGCAGCAAAGAGCGTACACTGTCTGGCTATAAAAATCCAGATTACTTTCGGAAATCGGCATTCGTTTTGAAGGAGTGTCAGGGTCAAATCACTACGCCTCGTCTTGACGCTGCGACACCGAACATCGCCATTGAAACAATGCACGCTGGAGATTACCAATCTTCTGTTACCAGGCGTCTGAATGTTAGTCTGTGCACGATATCACGGCTTACAGCTCGTTACAACCAAACAGGCATAACAAATGACCGTCCCCGTACAGGTAGACCTCGAGTCACAACTGTAGCCCAAGATCGGTACATCCGGGTACTACATTTGCGTGATCGTATTGCTACGGGTGAGTGCACAGCAGCCAGAGTGCCTGGACTTCGGAGGATATCCAGTCAAACTGTACAGAACAGGTTGAGAGAGTTTGGACAGAGAGCCAGGAGATCCGACGTCGGGCCCGTGCTACGTCGTCACCATGGCGCTCAACGTCTCCGTTATCTAAAATGATCCACTTGGTTGTATAGACATTTCCTCCTTCTAAACTGATGCAAAAATTTCATGTACTAAAGTCTATTTGTGGACGAGTTATACATGTTTGAAAATACAACATTTTCGCAACAGATTTCTATGTTATGCGTTTCTTTTTTTGAATAGTATATGATACCCAGGTGTTTATATTCATCAACATTCTCTAGGTAAGTGCTAGAAATTGCAAATGTATGACTGTACTACTTTCTATTGCCATTAAATATAAGTATATTACATTTATCAACGTTGATTTTACGTTTCCATGATTTACAATATTCAGTAAATATATCCAACTGGTATTGTAAGTGCTCTCCACAGGTTGCCAATATGACAGTGTCGTCAGCATAAAGTAGTGCATAGTTTCAAGTATATACATAGTTCTTCAGTGTCATAAACAACTCCATCACATACGAAGGATGTAAAATATTGTTCAATGTCATTTAAATATAAAGCAAAGAGAAGAAGAGATCAATTTTCTCCCTGTCTTACACCTTTAAGAAAGTTGATATATGCTGATGTTTGTCCTTTACATGCTACACGTGATTTAATACCGCTGTACATAGATTGGATAACACGAAAGCATTTACCGGTTTTGTTATAATTTAGTAATTTGATCCACATTCCATGGATAGATGTCAATGTCGTAACGCCCTTGTTATCTAAGCTGGGCCCCGTCTTGCATATCGCAATATAGCTTTGGCGCAAGGTTACGCGCGCAAAGGGAGCCGGGGACCAGCTTACCTTGTTATCGAGACATACTCCCATGTGACCGCCGTTATCACATGCTGGACGATATCACATGCTAGACGTCATGTCGTCATGCTGAGTCATACTGATTTCTTGTCATACCGTCATGTAGTGTCACAGATTACTGTCTTGAAGTTATGTACCATATCGATATGTCTGTCCGCAGGAAAAGCCAGTGGGTGTGTTACACAAGATAACATCCCTGTCTGCGGTAATATCAGGCAATGGCGGACAATGGATCCGGGTTAAAATTGGTCTTCAGCAACTGATGCTTGTCGTAAGAGGCGACTAACGGGGTCAGGTGGTCAGTCTCGCTGATTTGGTTGACACATGTCATCGTATCACAATAAATACATGGATGCTGATGGTGTCAGCATTGGATTGATAACAAAACGTGGTCATGCCTTGGTACACTTGTATAAGTACTCTGTAAATTTTGCAACACTGTACATGGACTGTTATATCTTCCATGCCTTGATACACTTGTACAGTACCCTGTAAAATTATGCATCACTGTACATGGACTGTTATATCTTCCATGCCTTGGTACACTTGTATAAGTACTCTGTAAATTATGCATCACTGTACATGGACTGTTATATCTTCCATGCCTTGATACACTTGTATAAGTACTCTGTAAATTTTGCATCACTGTACATGGACTGTTATATCTTCCATGCCTTGGTACACTTGTATAAGTACTCTGTAAATTATGCATCACTGTACATGGACTGTTATATCTTCCATGCCTTGGTACACGTGTATAAGTACTCTGTAAAATTACCTTAAAAATGTTACCTTATTATTGGTTAATTATTTCATATGTTTCAACAGTGTAGGAGTATTTTCATTTTCAAGAAACCATGACATGTGTAGTACAAAGGACACTTCAAGAAGGTAACTATACTGACGGCGATCCGTTGATATGGGGCCCTTACTTAGTAAATCCATCACGCTGACAATTCTCTAAACATAATACTAAGTTATTGTTTTGTTTGACCTCTGTTTGTCTTTTTAAACATTGCCTTTACAAGATATACTGAAAGTGGCCTCCTTGATCGCCACTACCTGTAGTTCAAACGTCCGAGTATAGTCAGGTGGACTGATTGGTGGGACAACAGACATGGCAGATCAAACATGTTCGACAGTTTGTTGATGATATGTTTTTGTAACCTCAACGAACTATTGTAATATACTTTTGTTCCATACATTGCATGCAGTGTTGATGGTAGCTGGGCATATAGAAATACATCATATTAACGACTTTGTGAGTGAGTATGTTTTTACGCCGCTGTGAAATATTCCAGCTATATCCAGCAATATCACGGACACCAGGAGCCGACTTCTCGCATTGTACCCATATAATTAATCGAACCAGAGACTTCGGTGAGACAGGCGAACACTTTAACCACTAGGCTAACCACAGCCCCCGCGTCAATAAAGTGACTTGATCGGTCTATTATCAGTATCTATCTTTAAGTGTTTATGTTAAGCCTTGCTGTTGATGAGCGCTTTCACTGCACAATCCATTTCGCTTTCCGTAATTGGTTTATCTAACATGTGACATTCACACAATTCACGCGTGTCGATGTTTACATCATTGCTGATATAGTTTTTACAGGCCGTAGTAAACATTTAACGGTTTCTATCGGATTTGTTTTTGCCAAAGACACGCTTAGTTTTATGATACTGCTTTCTTGCCGCTTTACAGTTTTGATCAAACCGCGGTTAAGATTGTATTATAACTATGAAAATATGTTAACACCCAAACATTGCTTTCGCCGCAGAGGCAAGTTTTCCACATAGAGAGTTGGTGATAATAGTAATACATTCTTGCATATTGTCAACTTGTACATTGTCAACTTGTACATTGTCAATGTCATCGCATAATAATTCGAGAGTATTAGAATCAGCATTACTGGAAATTTCAGTGACTTTGTCTTTGTTCCATTTAACATGTTTTTGGTGAGAAGATGTAAATTATCCATGTCACTATCATCATCCGTTTTCTGTACATCGTTCACAGTATTATTTAGACAGAAAGGAAACTCTAAAGCACAGAGAACGTCAGAGAATGTTAGATCACATTCAGTTGTTGAACACCTATCTAGTAAAGTAAAAAACCTGATGTTGCTAAACAATTACAGTTAACCCCACTACACTTTTTACTTCCCTTTTCTCGGTGAGATCCTTTTCGTCCGTTTACAATGTAGATTCCAGTGTACTTACAAACGTCTAGCAGGCTATATCCATGGGAGTTGACAGTCGTATCCATTGAAACACGTCAAATTCCTTTATAGTTTGTAATTTAGAATGATTTAACTTCAACATGTATAGAATCGTGTGCAATAAACTCATCTACTTCGATATTTAGTCAGTCAGAGTTTTGGTACGTGAGTTCAAATCGCCATTAAGTGAGTGAGTGAGTGAGTTTTACGCCGCTTTTAGCAATATTCCAGCAATATCACGGCGTGGGACACCAGAAATGGGTTTCACACACTGTACCTAAAATCGCCATTAAGACAAACGTAGATAGTTTTACTACCCATATTAATCGTATTTTCCAAGATCGTAAAAAGGGCACTGGTAAAGTATTAGTGCCCCTTGGGGGAATATATCCATACCCGCGTATTAGGTCTGCGTCTAGTATGTAAGAATAGGATTACCGTTAATCCCCTTGTGAGTGGTGAGAAATCGAGTCTATACCTAAAGAAAGAGTTAAGAGGAGTATTATATACCTGTATGTTGCAGGGTTAAGAACTCTAACCTGTGTTTTGCTGAGCTGCCGATTCTGCTCCATATCAAAGCTGGAGTACTCTCAACATTTGATATTTGTGTGTTTAATTGTTTACTCTAGAGGAAAACCTAGCATTCTTTGTTATCTTGGCGGGATTAATCTAACACTGTGTACGAGTACCCTGTACCCAACAATATTGGCTGTTTGTAATTGTTTACCTATTACTAGAAAAAGTTGTCACAAACTATAGTGATGTATACAAGTTTAGGGAGGGAGTACAACCGCAGGGGGACACCTACTGTGCTACACAACCGTACAGGGAGGGAGTACAACCGCAGGGGGACACCTACTGTGCTACACAACCGTACAGGGAGGGAGTACAACCGCAGGGGACACCTACTGTGCTACACAACCGTACAGGGAATATGTATACGTTCGTTCGGATGGTCACACAAACACTAATATTTAATATTGTTTTCAAACTCGAATCATTTTTGTGTCGTTGTGAAAATCAAATTTCTTTCCAAATGTAATTCATGCTTTTTGTAACTTGTAAACTTGTAAGCTTCGCTTACAACTGCAAGTTTATCAATATTTAAATTTCAATGTGTTTGTTTGTGACCACGTCCTGTAAATATAGGGTGAGCGTGGAGTATTTCGTTATGAATATCTTAATTAGACAAATCCACATCGTATCTCATTGGTGTCATGACTCGACAATCTGTTTTCTTTGGTTTATTGTAACCACACATTCAGCAATATTCCAGGTTTGTACCATGACTCCCCCAGTTTACACACACACGCGCACGCACGCACGCACACTGTTAGGGAATAAATCACTGGTATGTCAGTCGACTTAGTCCTCCAGGATCTGTTGCTAAGGGACCGTTCATAATTTATTGGAGAAGAGAAGGGGAGGGAAAGAAATGATGATTTTAAGGGGGTCCACCCATTTTGTTCTTGGGAGGTAGGGGTCATCAATTTTGTACACATGTTCCTTGGGGGGTGTCAGCAGTTTTGTACATATGAATATTTACAAATTATGCTTAAAAATATTGGAAATGGAGAGGGGAGTCATTGATTTTGTACATGGCATACGGGGTTGGGGGGTGGGTGTGTGTGTGTGTGTTCACTTACTTTGTACGTGCTTCTCCATAAAAATCATCATCACCCCGCCTGGCCATAAATTATGAACGGTCCCTAAAGACACATTCTGACCAGGATCATCACAGGTTTGTTTTAGCTTCAGGTAATAATGTCACGAATATTTGCTGTGTGGGGAACACAGCAATATGACGCCTTCAGGGGTACTGTCGAAAAGTGAGAATTCGCGATATAGAGAGGAGGGTCATAAGGTCTTATATCCGGGTTCATATGTGGCGAAATGAATTATTAGCACAGTCTGACCCCACCCAAAGAGCAAAGGCTCGTCATAATGCGGGGGTTGACCTAGGCACGTTCTTGCTATCAGACAGGACGATTAATTCTGGCTTTTGTCTTACACATTCCACGAGCAGACGACAACATCCCGTGAATCATTTGGTCACATGACCACATATCGTCTGCGTGTACAATACCGGTGCAGCTCGCGGAAGGGCACTCATTACTTGACGTACGGTCGATGTTCAACAGGTAAGTTGATATACATGTATCGATGTGATCGTCACGGTCGCCTTGTGGACGAGCTGACGCCTTGATTATATCTTCTTGTACCATATTTGTGATATGTAATTATCACTGACTAGGCAGAACAGTGCGAGTACTCAGACGGTGCATCCTTGGGCTAAAAATAAGTTTGTCGGCAAACGATATGTTGGGCAAAGGTGTGTTAGCGTACACACATCCGTCTGCAAATGTGTGATGCGATATTCGTATCGATTTAACCTGGGATTGTTCGTGTTTGTTGTGTGTAAATGTGAATGAAAGATAACGTATATTACAAAGCACTCTATACTGTAGTATACCGAGATGAGGGGAATTTTGATATAGCCAGGATTCAAACAAGACTTAGTGACAATTTCCAAATTAAATATTTCCAATTAAGATATTGACGTCAAAGATGTTACTAAGAAGTTATTTTTATATTTTGTTTGTTATTCGAATGGTAGCATAGAATACCCATGAGCCTAGGAAATAGGAATTTTCTAACCCCAAATTCCCAATGTGAACGTGAAATTGCTGTATTCCTAAATTTCTGTCATGAATTCTGTTCCTTTAAATAATCCGAGATAACACACTTTGAACAATAGAAGACGAAGTTATTTCACACATGTACTTGTGCATCCAAACCTTTTTATGTTACAAAACGTATACTTGTTGAGATTGATGTGCAAGCCCCGTGTAATACAACTCATTAACATATATAGACCCCTGAGCGGTGTACGTAATATCGCTGTCCTATTATACAAGCCGGTGTAATACGCTCTGAACATGTGTATACGATTTCATAACAGGGATACGCGCACCTGCTGGCCCCCACTCTAGCGGGTAGTCGGTGGGGCAATGTCCGAATCCACTGATGTACGCTCCTTCTTTACTTATCTGCCGACCGACATTCCTCAAACCTCCCGACACTCGACTGACTCGTAACATTTGTGTTTGTGCATCTCTGTGTGTCCAACGGAGAAGGTTGAGGAGTTCAGGTTTGATGTCCTGATGCGGGGTATAGTTTACATACTGTGGAGCCCTCGTTAAGGGTTAATCAGTTTTAGGTGAACACATATTCAAGACGTTTTGCTGCTGTTTTGCTACAGAACTTGCCATCATCACCAATGCCAAAATCGGTTTTAATACAAACTATGAAAATAACACCGATCTGCTGTGTTGGTGCGGTGAGACGGGGTGCGTTTCTTCTGTTTTTTCACAACTATGGGTAATGGTTTCGATCTGCGTCACACCAACATCAGAGTTACGCCCCCTTACATGTGACTGAACTGTCTTTGAAAGTGAAGCTAAACTGAACTCACGTATTTCACGGTTCAACTCTGGACTAGATGAGGTTTGTTTGTTTGTTGTTTAACGTCGCACTCAGCAATATTCCAGCTATATGGCGGCGGTCTGTAAATAAACGAGTCTGGACAATCCAGCGATCAACAGCATCGATCTACGCAATTGGGACAAATAAAGGGTGAAAATTACGACGACCCTTCTCACCGATCTGTAAATAATAAAGCCGGTAACGAACACAAGGAAGGGAGTGGTGGAAATGTTCAGTCAGAGGGGTGCGCAAAGTGTGGGTCCCCCTCTTTTTAACCATTGAGCGCTATATCGATTTTTGACAATGCACCATGCAACTTCATACTCTAGCAATGTAGGGACTCGACCAATGCGTGTATTGTACGACGAGCTTGTGGGATGATCACTTAACTGTTGGATAGTGGTATACAGTGAAGTGTCCTCTCAGGCTCAGATAATCAAGTGTGGCCACAGATTAGTCTGTGACTGGTCACGTTGCCCTTGGGTCAACTTGACACCTCACCAGGACATGATTTGGCAGAGTCACCTTGACCTGTTAAAGTAGCATTAAATACGCACTGCATCGTTACCAAGGGGACACGTTTTCTTTTTTAGGTGTGCCGGATCTGTAGACATTCTAATGACAGAGTATCAGAGCAGTAACATTTATGATATAACATGTTCAATACAATTTGGACAGTATATTGCAAAGGACAAATGGAAACAACCGAATGCTTGTAATAAGACATGATGTGACTATCTATAAAGGTTTAGGCACAGACGTATACAACTGATTCACTATTGTGGCTGTCATAATAACTCCTCCTCAAATTATTGAAGTTGTATACAATCGCGTTTAATGCTGTAGAGCCAAAATATTTTTAAACTAAGTTTCTTCTGCATACCTCACCTTTGAGGCAATTCTCCAAGTCTGCTGTCCACGACTGTGCCGACTTCTGTGTCGCGACTCCCTTGTCTTTATGACGCCTGTGTATCACTGAATACATGACCAAGTTAGGTATGGATACCACGAAGTATACGTTGAGTAATAAGTAATCACATAACACAGTTGATCCTCTTCGAAGAACTTGTAATCTTTGTGACGTTTGGCATCTTTTATGTATGAATATATCCAGTACCTGCGACCCTATACAAGACCCTACGTTCGTAGACTGTACAGTATTTCAAGGTGTGTTTTATTATAGTTGGTTGGAAAATAGGCGATCAGACATGACATGTGAAAGGGTGTTTCAGTTGCAACGGTAGCGAAGCTGAGATGTTACTATTTCACACGGCGATGATCTATGGGAATTAATCACTGCTTAAAACAATACATCTTTTTCTGAACATTTTTGTGGTGGCCTGGCGTGTGGGGATGGGGTGTGATGGTAATTTGGGGCTGAGTAACTGCTATTGATGCCAAGCTTGTGGTAAGATCCTTCCTTCAGTCATATTTGTTGCATATATAGTATGATGAGGTCTCAGTTGAACTTCACTGGCGGCAGGCTTCGTGACATGAGTATAATGTGCTCCCATTCATTTCCAACATACGGGATCCGCTTCTCACCTGGGTGTCGATCTGTTAGGAAAACCATATGCTCAACACAGGATGCTTTTTTTTTTACACTCATGTTTTACCTTATAGTAGTTTTATGGTGTGTAGTTTGCCCACAGCCTCACACGACTGACTACGGTTTGTGTGGTCCAGACTTGATTCACTCAGTAACTCAGTCACGTTTGTTTGTTGTTTAACGCCACACTCAGCAATGTTCCATCTATATGGCGATGGTCTCTAAATAATCTAGTCCGGACGAGACAATCCAGTGATCAACAGCATGAGCATCGATCTACGCAATTTGGACAAATGAGGGTGTCAACCAAATCAGTGAGCCTGACCACCCGATCCCGTTAGTCGCCTTTTACCGACAAGCATGGGTTGCTGAAAATCAATTGTAACCCGGATCTTCAATGGTCTCAGTCACGTCATATAATGAGCGAGCTCTACATGGTAGATTCTACATTATCAAACAATATTTCCTCAATAATTGAATATGTTTATTAATATGCTTATAATAAATGTGAAACATGATATATTTAACCCATTACCTGTGAAGATGAGGGGTGAAGGATCTGAAATAAAAGATTAAGGTTGCAATCTAAGACAGTAGAGAGCAAACAGTGCACTCCCATGACTTGCTTGGATCGTGGAGAGCGACTCCTTCCGCTCATTTCGTAAATGTTAGGCGTGACACTTTGTTAAGGGTAAGTGTTTTATCCGGAATGTTATTCATGAATTCGATTAATCATTCTTATTTCTACGCTGAAGGGAGTATTGGAGTATTGTACACAAAACCATCATGGGGGTGGGGGTCAAATTTGGGAGAAGTACATCATTCCTATTTATTGTCACATTCTTTATGCTGCAATGTTGGACAAAAGAGAAATTTAATAAACACATCGCCTCCATTATGTAATCTGCAAAAGATAACAGACTATATAGTCGTGCATACAATCAAAAACGTGTCCTTGCGACTGGTTGTAGATTTGAAACAGTTCCATTCACAGTTTGAGGTTCCAGCCGTGTATAACAGTGAGTGAAACTGCCTGATAAGGCCATATGTAGGGCAATGCCACAAGACAATCTGTGAGATAACCCATTTAACCAGCAAACACCCACATACCCTCCATTCTACATACCAGGCTAGGTAAATATTGGACTTTCCACACTGACAGTCAAGCTCTGTTTGGATAAGGACAAGTGTATGTAGTACTATGTAGCTTAGGACTAGGCTTTATTGCATTCATGTTCAGACAACGTTTCATCTTTGAGACCTCAGTTCGTAAGTCAAAATTATTGACACGTATCGTAGAAGTGATGTCCACTGTGGGCGACGGTTAGGTCAAACGAACTAGCGAACTGACCAACCGCTTTTCTTGTTTCACGCCGCACATAGCATTCTTCCAGCTAACTTGCAGCTATCTGTAACTAATGAAGTCGTGGATCTACGCACGACGTCATGTTATGTCGGCAAGCCAGACCACCCGGTTAAGATACCACTATCATGCTAAATAATCAAATATCCTCATTCTTCCCTTGGAACACTGGAGTAAGACAAGGTGAAAATCTCTCACCACTTCTGTTTTCACTTCTTATAATTGATATTGAGCCATTTCTGCTGAAACGAGGTATTAATTTAGATTATAAAACCGAAATCGATATAATACTTTGAATGCAGGTTATTGTTTTGTTATATGCAGATGATGCTGTCTTATACAGTGAAACCCCTGTAACCTACAACATTGACTTGACGATTTTCATAGGTATTGTTCACGATGGAAATTGAACGTAAACTTGTCCAAAATCAAAATAGTTTGCACAGAAACGGGTAATTTGTAGAAGCCATCATTTTTATATAGACACTGCAACCAAAGCTATGTTCTACCTATTAAAAAAAAGCACGCAATATCAATTTGCCGTTGGGTTGTTCAATGTCCGCATTTGACCGATCCTAATGTATTGTTCCAAACTCAGGGCATTTGAAAACATTAAACTACTTGAACAAGTTAATTTAGAATTTCTTTAACCTGGCAGCAGGTTTGAGAACTCGTAAGGAAACCCCTCTAGATCAGAATGTACAAACGTTTTATTATACTCTGGCATAACATGTCCACTCATAGTAAAGCTCCAAACTTAACAAATATTATCTATACATTTATCACTCATAACTACGCTGGCAGCAGAAAACCTTTGTTAAGAAAATATATGACTGCCCGTTAATATGTACATCACGGTTATCTTTGTAAGAAGAAGAACTATTCAAAGACCAGTTCCTCTCTGAGAGTTCTTAGGGTCTGTGCTGCGAACTATAATGTTCAACAGAACTGTTGAAAAATATCTCTATCCACTTACAAATGTCTTTCACCCGATCTTGAAATTTAGAACCACAAACCTTAACTTACTAGTTTAAACCAGACGCTGGTCTGATATCCCAGGAGTGTAAGGTTTGTACAGTTTATTTAGTTCTCTCGCGGTTGGTGACGAGTTGGTCCACTACCTTTTCAGGTAGTTTCGGTCTATGTACATACCTAAAGATCTCTATGAATCACCTAATATGTATAAGTTGAAAACAATGTTTATCCAGTACTAGAGTATAACATATAAAAAACATGTCTAAATCCAACAATACCATTGTTAGAAATGCAGAAGCCGTTCAAACCGTAAACGAGATTAATGTTAAGGTAACCTTATTTCATTGAAACTCACAGTCTCTATCTTGATGTTATTATGATATATGAATCTATACTATACTTTATTTCTCACGTTGGTGAGGTTTTCCAAGAATAAACTGAACTGTAGAACTGATAGTCTCCACTATTGGCTACCGATGAGACCGAACACGCATTGCTTTCTTCACTAGTCAGTGAATCGATCTAAGAAATGTTTGGTTTAGCTATTTGTGTAGTGCACTAAACTATAGTTTAAGCAATGTTTGGTTTACCTATTTGTGTAGTGCACTAAACTATAGTTTTACTGTAAACTATTATAGTTATAGCACGTGGACGTTTACTGGATAACAGTTCAAGGGAAACTATTCATGATTTACAAGGTGTTGCGGGTCAAGTGGAATACTTCTTTTTGTTTATCTTGGGTCTGTCAAACGACACTTGAAACCATTTCACAATCTCATCTTCTCTATGTGACAGACTACCGTAATAACCAGAAACAAACTGACCGTTGATAACCGTGTTTTGTCATCATCTATTTTTATAACTCTAACATGATTAGTCTTGTAAAATACACTGTTAATATATACATTTATGGATGTGAAAGTAAGTGGAGGTATTAACAAATGTTAATTGTCTCGTTTTGTGTATTTTTTAATCAAAACTCATCGATCACTTTTCTGAACAAACCCCAAATCAGACCGAAATGTTATCCTGTTGAAAATAGTACATTCTTAGCCCATCCTAACTAGAGGGTTGCTTAAATTTCTCGTGTAAACGATTTAACTTCACATTTCTATTTTGAATGCATGGACAAGATTTCTGCTAGATGTCTGAGGTTGTCATTGTGACATTTGAACAATGATCGCACGAGGACATGAATCAAGGCATATGTCAAGTGTCACCATCACTTTGCATTTCTATGTAACCACTAATGAATATATCCGCATGGGCCGACCCTTCACTGTTGCCCACTCATCCTACATTCGCTCCGCTAACTAGACGTCGCCGTGTAATTACTCATTCGACTTTTAATTGTATGGTAAGTACTACTCCATTGTATGTTCACGTACAGCCGCACTACAGTTGCAAGATATATCTGTACCTGCATTCAGTCCAACACTGCGATGAATGTGAGGGGCTTGGTCCTTGGTCTAGTCGTTCTTACGTCGCCGGGCGATTCCTCACCTGCCTTCTTTAACATAGCACTAGAGTCACGTGACTGACCAGGTCAACTCTTTTCAACTCTTAACACGAGATGTGGCCTTGGAGACACGTTTTCAGTTTCCGCTTAAGTAGACATTCCATTTGTGACATAATTTCAACACGTTTTGGTACTTTAATCCTCCAGTGAGGAAATAATTGCACAACATAACCTACTTGGATGAATGTAGACGTCTTGTTACTGGTTATATTAACGTTGATCTAAACAAAACACTACACTAATGCGTGACATCGTGTACGTAAGTATTCTGTATTTGGTTGCTCCTTTTAAGTAATATAGAATTATGGAAACAAATGTCTATTGATATAAAACAAAAACCCATCTTACTAGATTTTTAACTAAGCACATTGAGTGATATAAACAACACGGATATTTATCCAATGTAAAGGCGGTAATACACTTCCGTACATCTTACAAAAGTGCATTAATGATTAAAACCTAACTAGAAAAGTAATGTGACTTTTAAAGTTCCAATTGATTTAATCCTGTCACACCGGTATTCCCCCGACTAGCTGTTACTTTCTCCATGTAGTGGTTATACGTTAACAGTAAAGGCAAGATACTTTATGAATGACAACATTTGTATTCTGTCGTGATACGACGTTTTGATATAATAATAGATCCTTATCTGAAGAAATATATTGAAACATACTTCACCAGTCCCACGCCTCTTAAAATCCTACTTCAAGTGGTTGGCAGAAACACTTCTAAACGTCAAGACGCCAACGGTCACAAAATCGGTTGTGGCGTATGTAGATGAAACGTCCCTCATATACAGTTGTCTTCCTTCTATTGTTGCTATCCCATTAAGCATACACATATTCTCTTGCTATTAATCATTAGATGTATGTACGCCCATACACTACTTCACTCTTGTTTCACGACGGTATCGGGATCCATGCAAAAACGTCGCAGCGTAATAGAATAACGAAGTTATCCATAAAAAGGTTTGCCTTTTCTACTACGTAATAAAATCTACTCGTTCAACAATGAAAACAAAGAAGACGTTGAAAGTAATCAAATATATTATCAAGTCCACGTGTCATTGGGAGCAATCATAAATTAATCTCTTCAAACAAACAACATATAAATGAAGGGGTCGAATCTGCCAAATGTTAATCTTTTTCACCAGTTGTTATTTATAACACCTGTATTATGTGTATAAGGGAAACTGCAAAAGATATGTTCACAAGTAAAATATTGATGGCAATATTAAACAATGTATGTGGTTGAATCGAGCTGTTTTCGGGAGCTATACATATATTTATTGTGTTTATTCTTCATTTCAGAGTTTGGTTATAAATCACAGTCAAAATGGCCTTCATGTCAAGCAGAATCGTAAGTATGATTAAAGAACACATCTGGTAGTTCCACAGAAAAACCATATGGTTATGACAGTGGCAGTTTGATATGTGACCTGGAGTGGCTGGCTTGGTGTGTTATTGTACCCTCAGACTAGGCAGTCTTCACACTATCAACCACAGGTGTTGAACCATGGTTGTTGAAAGATTCCTTTTATTTTTGTTTAAGTTCGAGAATACGTGTTTGATTGCAGTGGAACTGTTGTGGTTATGTAACAACAGTTTCTCTAATGTCAGAACATACACTGAGATGCGTCCCTTGGGGAACCATGAGCTGTTGGTACCATATTCACACTAATTCTCCGTCGAACTTAAGTGGAGAATTTGGTTTGTTTAGAAAACTCGCATTGGATACAAGGATGAACCTTTGCTCACAATCAATTTTTCAATCGATTTGGAAAACCATCTTCGAAAATTTTGGCGAGTTATGTACCTTCTTTATTCATATGTTTGTCACAATGCAGTTTGCCTCCAATAAGGAAAAGTTTCTGGGAAACAAGCATCTTGAATAGATTACTACGTGATAATCATGTAATCAAGTTTAAAAACCGACATCGGTAGTTGCAGTTCAACGCTTAAGGGCGAATCTTGGCCTCGGGAAATACTATTTTGGCACCCATCCTTAAAATGAATATGTTATGACAAACGTTTTAGTACTATAGGTTCCAAGGCTTCTGACCTCTGACCAGAAACATCCCAGGATTTATCTATCCACTCGTGAGAATTTACGTCATTTTCAAACAAAACCAGCTGATCATAGTGCAACCCTATGTGTCTTGAGTTTTCCACTATCGACCAGTGACTACGCAGCAGTCAGTGCTGTGGAAGCGTCTCCTCCGCCGACGAAGTCTGTCCCATGAGCTGGCAACACGATCGCTTCACTATTGTGGGTTATCTTCTGAAAGGTCAAACCAATAATCCCCTCACTGAACAGCATCCATTATATCCAGATTATGCTCCATGAGTTCAACCTCATCCCAAAACTTAAAGAAAGAACTGCCTGATTCAGGCGATGGCACCATGTCTTCTGTGGAGGAACCCGGGAAGATCCGGGTTAGAATTGATCTTCAGTAACCCATGCTTGTCGTAAGAGGCGACTAACGTTATCGAGTGGACAGGCTCGCTAACTTGGTTGACACATGTCATCGGTTCCCAATTGCGTATATCGATGCTCATGATGTTGATCACCGGATTGTCTGGTCCAGACTCGATTATTTACAGATTATTTATATTCATATAGCTGGAATATTGCAATGTGCAGTGTCACTCTTTGGAGGACCTTTTACTCCACCTGGAGGAAAACTTCATCAGTGGTCGATTTCTACATCAGGCACTCCAACATCCTTGACTGTAGTGAGAGGACCTCTGGTGGCATTACATTAATAATGCAACCAACTTCTTTAACAGTCCATCATAGCTAAGCTCAGAAGGTTTCATCTACCCCTCGTACCTGTCGAATACAGGTGAGAGTAGACATGTTTGCTGGACACTGGTCGGCGTGACAACACGTGGACGGATGATCGTTCATCCCGTGATGTCGACATGGTGTGTTTCATGCGATTAAACAGAACTTAAGTGGATGTCAACTCCATTAACCTAATAACGCCTTTTGAATGTGGTACTCCATGAATTGATAAAACAGACAGTAGGAAATCATTTATGTCCTTTACTGACAGGTCACGGTAAAATGGGTAAGTATCAGGGTCACACTATATTTAGACATCTATTTGTGGTGGATGTTTAGTCAAATTAAGTCGATTTAACCATTTTCCCGTTTAGAACCGTTTTCGAAAGACGAATTAGGCGTCTAGTGAGGTTAATGATGAAGAGGTGGGGGTGTTGACGTCACTTTCGGAAGGCAACTTTCGTGGTGCACAGAATGAGCATTCGATATTGCCCATCGAGTAGCCGGGATGTTATAAACGTTCAGCGCCAAACAAATATTTGTATTTGTCACATCCATATTAGATACAGATGAATGGTATGGGAACTATGGTAATGTGTAGTTTGCCCTCTGACGGAGTTTGGGATGAACGGTATAAAGTGGTGAACCGTAGCTGTGTATTATAGCAACCGATGAATGTGGAATAGTGAAAACGGGGCAGTACTAAAGTACTTTAGCTACGATATGGCCGCTACACATGATGTTCGGGGATATCAGGTCGGCGTAAATACCAGGAAAGATGGTCTTGACATTACACGCACTCCAATGCGGGTGCAAGGCTTCTTTCTGTCTGTTATATAACCGCCGCCATATTGCTGGAATATAAACAACAAAACAACCAACTGTCTGTATATAGACGTGGGGAAGTAAGGATGGTCCATCAGATTAGATCGTTCAGATACTAGGCAACTGATGTTCATATGACTTCATAAACACTTAATCATATCAGCATGTACCGTGTAACATATGGTAGAGAAGACTCCGGTCCCACTGTACACATTGTCATTAAATCGATCGCTGTGTCACGTATAACATTCTAAACAGCCATATGCGGCTGTAGATTCATTTATATTGAAAAGGTTCAGATTTAGATGAATAACATTACTTCAAATTTGCCAGTGACTTATTCCACAAAGCGACCTTAGTGCTACAATGATGGTATTCTTAGAGAGATATGATGCCCTTAGGGAGAAGATGGCTTCCTGGAACGGGCACTAGAAAGTATTATTAGGGTAAAGCGCAAACAGTGGGGTTGGGAAAACTATATTTTAGAAAAATACCAGTTTTTATTAAAAGTAACACCAGGGTTTAGGTTTTTTGGCCTATGTATAAGGATACAGTCATATGGTCGAAGTCAATTCTGTCTGCCAGAATGCATGAGAATACTGGAACACACACGCACGCAGGCACGCACACACATGCACACCGAAAGAGAAAAGAAAGTATGAAAACACCCAGGTGCTATTTCAGAGTTGTAATGACTTTTACAGTCTAATAATCGCGCAGTTTTAAGGTACTCTTGGTTTTTCACAGGTATTTAAACACTAATTGTTGACATCTAACCAAGTGACGAATGCTCTGTGATGTAGAAATGAACCCAAAGCGAATACAGAATAAAGGTCCCCGACGACCTCTGCTTTGGCAAGAGTTTAGTTTTAGTTATATGCCGCACTCAGCAGTATTCCAGCTACATAATGGCGGGCTTTGGCAAGAGGCGTCTAAATGGACCGGTGATCGGTTACTGGTTGATGCATGACATCGTATCCCAGTTATATGAATCAAGGCTTAGAGTTTCAGATCCAGACTCTAATATTTTCAGACCGCCGCCATTATAGCGGGAATTATTCTGAGGGCGACGTCATATGACAATGGACAAAGTTAAAATATTATGGATATATATTACGACGCTTCGAATGCATTGCGCCGTTCGACAGCTTGGGACTTCATTTTCCATTTATAATATAGTTGTGTAAGCGAAGGTAAGCAACGTTCCTGAAGAATATATGTGACATTTACTTAATGTTTACTCCACGTTCAAACTTTGAGTATTTACCAGGGGAATGGATCTTTTGTTACATTTACACGGATAAATGTTTGTATCTTGACGCCATGTCCTTTGTTATACCGTATATAAATCTTGGAAACTCAGGTCCATCAAGTATAAGTACGATAGTGGGTTTGAGTGAGTATGGTTTACGTCGAATTTAGCGATATTTCAGCAATATCATGGCGGGAAACACCAGAAATGGACTTCACTCATTGTGCCCATGTGGGAAGCTTTCACACGGCTACCCCGCTGCCCCGAGTGATTTTGAAGCGCTTTTAAAATTGCCAGGAGATAACACGACGGAGAGGCTCCCAAGACTGCAAGT
Organism: Haliotis rubra; assembly: GCF_003918875.1. NCBI lineage: Eukaryota > Metazoa > Mollusca > Gastropoda > Lepetellida > Haliotidae > Haliotis > Haliotis rubra. Next base: position 1,894,029 of record NW_025767501.1, read on the forward strand.
GGATTACTCTTAATAGAAAACGTGTAGGAACTGCATTAGGTCTCCCAAGTAGGTCAAATATTAAGAAGACGACTTTGAATTCTGACGCTAACAGTTGTAAGCCTAGACTAACAACTAGTCTCTGAAATGAACATATTTTACTGAAAAAAAGTTCATAGTAATATATATATATATATATATATATAATGAAAAGGAGCCCTGCGACTTTCTTCATTTTCAGAAGCTGTGGAAATCTAGACTTGCCACATTTTCTAGACTTGCGTGGGCTTTCTTATATTTGCTTTAGGGTCTGTACGAGAGATTATTGTAAGCCCCATTATACGCCTAGCACTTTATTTGTCTCAGTGACTGAACCAGCCGGTGTGTTCGACCTAGTTGTAAAACGTCTAAATAAATGTGTCATGTTTACATCTCACTTCCACATTTTGCCTTTTAATTAATGTATAATTGAAAAATACAGTGTTATTAAACATCGACCATTTGGTTCAAAACTTGCAACAATCTGCGTGTATGTAGAACAGATTAACATCTGCGTTCATATCGACCCATTGAACATTTTATTAACAATTTACAAAACCAAATACATATTGCGATATGAGGTGTTTTTTCCGCACCCAGGCAGTAAAACATTATAAACTCAACCGCAGCCATGCCGTCCTGGATATTCACAATTTGCACGTGCGTAAGGGAGAGTTCGTTTAGTAAGAAGTGTTACTGTAAGTGCGAACTGCTCTTTCAGTAAACTGCTGTTCGTTTAGCGTTAATGAACATGCAATGTACCCCTTACTTCAGACATTGGCACTATCATTGAATGGGACAGATTCTTTGATATTTCGCCAGTTGGTCCCTGAAAGTAGGGCGGGGTTGTAAGGGTCGTGTTGGCTGTCGGAGGAACAGATTGAGTATGCAAGATATACTCCCAGGAAGGAACAAAACAATCGATAACCTGACATGGTGAGATATGATTTACAATGGTAAAACAAATTGTCCAGCACATCGCACGTACAACAAACATGGTGAAGGGCCGGACACTATTAAACTAGGTCCTTTACCCACATACGATATTACTATGTGTGAACAGGGCACCTCTAGATTTGTCAGATCTATGCGTACAGGTGTTGGGTAAGACTTCAGCCCGTATCCCCCCTAAATTTTAACGATGACGAAACATTTCTTTGAGTGACATTTTTAAAAGTTGGATGTCTTTCGGTATGTTCAGTATGTACAATTATTAAAGAAGCAAGTTAAAACTCATCCTTGTCAGATGACGAATATAATTCAGGTGATATGATTTGACTAGACTAAAATTTAAGGGGGGATACGGGCGGAAGTCTTTCCCCCGCTATGATGTTAATCATTCATTAATTAAGATTCAATTCAATTCTATTCTTTAACTGAAAGAAAACCGAAAAGTCAAAATCAAATAAAGGATGGGGGAGTTGGGGTGATGATGATATTAAGGGGGGCTCGCCCATTTTGTTCTGGGAGGGAGAGGGTCATCAGTTTTGTAACATTATGGGGGGAAGAGAGAGAGAAGGGGATGACAGCAGTTATGTGCATATTCATAAATTAATAAAATATGCTTAAGAATTATTGGGGGGGGGGAGCATTGATTTTGTACATGACATGCAGGGATGGGGGTGGGGGCACATACTTTGTACGTACATTTTAGGGGGGTGTCAGTCACATTGTACATTCTTCTCTGTAAAAATCATCATCATCCCCCCTAGCCATAAATTATGAACAGTCCCTGATTCTTCATTAAAAATACATTTAGATGAGGGGAGAGTAGTGAAGGCAAAGTGAACTATGTCTCCAACCTATGACCATCTACATCGTCCACTTGGTTAGAATAGGTCCCAACAGTTGCTGAGTCCACTACATGGACAAGGTGATCAGGCTCTGTGGCTTGACTGTGTGTCATGCAACCCTGACAGGCTGGGACTGTGTTAATTATATCAAACACAGGCCAGTCTGATCAGGACTTGATCGTTAGCAGGCTGCTGTCTTAGTGCTGGAATAGTCATGTATTACTGAATGTAGAAACAGGATGCCTAGCTAGACCAGCTCTGATAATGTTCGTATCGACCAGTGAACACAGTTACCAGGAAATATATACAGTATTGAATAATGGAACCCAGCTTATGTTACTCTGCCATCTGTTTTAGTGTACAAGTCTCAGTTTTCAATACTGACATCATGACAGTAGGAAATATAAAGGACTGATAAGACCTGTGTAAATTATTTAATTAGCTGAAATGATCATTAATTGTTCCCTCCCTATGAAACCTCATAATTTGCACGATTAGATTTTATTTGATCCTGCAAGCTTTTCACCAAATTGAACGTGTACAAGTCACTGGAACTGTGAACTGTTTGTATTTCAGAATCTACTTTAAATAATGTTACAAATGCATGCCAAAAGTTACATCAAAAGATTCTACAACTTTGTAGAATGTATGATAGTAGAGAATTCATACCTGTGGTTGACAGGAGAGTTACACATGTGCCCTGTCGGAGGTAACCAATGCTTGAAGTATACCTGGCTGCTTATAAAATGTCTTATTGTATAAAAGTTCAATATCATTGAGAAACACCCATATCGCCCCCCCCCCCCCCACACACACACACACACACCTTACAGTATACTTCAACATGCTTACAATCCTGTACTGACCACTAAATGTGAGCAACCTCAGCTCATTGTCAATATCTCCCAGCCTTGAGCATTGTGCAATACTGACTGGCTGTACGCCATCAGTGACAAAGTGCATTGGGGGAGTTTACATCCTATCACATGTCCACATACTATCAGTGTACAGCCAGCCCACACTTGAACATCTTGCCAGTTCAAGGTTGAAAGTCGAAAGATAACTGCAATAATACTTATCAGGTTCCTGTCAACCGATACCTCATTCATGCCACTTGCATTACAAGGGCCTTAGTCCACACTGAAATATCTTGCTGTGTCCGTCCCAACAGAGTGTGGCACGTGGCGTTGACTGTCAGTTTGTCCAAAACAAGCATAGCCAGCAGTATCTCATCTCTACCATACAGTGGTCAGCATTAGCAGTTTCCTTGGTTAAAGATGAGTTTCTCATATTCTCAGGATCCTCCCGAATACATCTACATTCCTGGTGGACTCCGAGTTGGTGCGTCCATTATCATCAGAGGGAAGACACAGTATGGATGTGAATCGTAAGTGAAATTATTTCATTTAACATTCATTAAAAGAAGACATATATTTACATGAGCTTTGGTTTGAGTGCAAGATAAAGAAACATGAGCGTGGGTCTAAATGTGCAGTAATGGTACTTTTATTAATGACTGCATGAAGTACTGGCATGACAACAAAGTTCATGAAGTACTGGCATGACAACAAAGTGCATGAAGTACTGGCATGACAACAAAGTTCATGAAGTGCTGGCATGACAACAAAGTGCATGAAGTACTGGCATGACAACAAAGTTCATGAAGTACTGGCATGACAACAAAGTGCATGAAGTGCTGGCATGACAACAAAGTTCATGAAGTGCTGGCATGACAACAAAGTGCATGAAGTACTGGCATGACAACAAAGTGCATGAAGTACTGGCATGACAACAAAGTGCATGAAGTACTGGCATGACAACAAAGTGCATGAAGTACTGGCATGACAACAAAGTGCATGAAGTACTGGCATGACAACAAAGTTCATGAAGTACTGGCATGACAACAAAGTTCATGAAGTACTGGCATGACAACAAAGTGCATGAAGTACTGGCATGACAAAGTTCATGAAGTACTGGCATGACAACAAAGTGCATGAAGTACTGGCATGACATGACAAAGTGCATGAAGTACTGGCATGACAACAAAGTGCATGAAGTACTGGCATGACAACAAAGTGCATGAAGTACTGGCTTGACAACAAAGTGCATGAAGTACTGGCATGACAACAAAGTGCATGAAGTACTGGCATGACAAAGTTCATGAAGTACTGGCATGACAACAAAGTGCATGAAGTACTGGCATGACAACAAAGTGCATGAAGTACTGGCATGACAACAAAGTTCATGAAGTACTGGCATGACAACAAAGTGCATGAAGTACTGGCATGACAACAAAGTGCATGAAGTACTGGCATGACAACAAAGTGCATGAAGTACTGGCATGACAACAAAGTGCATGAAGTACTGGCATGACAACAAAGTGCATGAAGTACTGGCATGACAACAAAGTGCATGAAGTACTGGCTTGACAACAAAGTGCATGAAGTACTGGCATGACAACAAAGTGCATGAAGTACTGGCATGACAACAAAGTGCATGAAGTATTGGCATGACAACAAAGTACATGAAGTACTGGCTTGACAACAAAGTGCATGAAGTACTGGCATGAGAACAAAGTTCATGAAGTACTGGCGTGACTACAAAGTTCATGAATTGCTGGCATGACAAGAAAGTGCATGAAGTACTGGCGTGACTTCAAAGTTCATGAAGTATTGGTGTGAGAAAAAAGTGCAAACGAAGTAAACAGTGTAACCCATTTTTTATCCTAAGCTGAAAATCTTTGAAAAAAATTACAATGTCAGGGCTCCAGATAATTTTTCAACATCACGAGTACATTAAGAGTACATTTAGAGTACTGAGTGGAATTTAATGGAGTATCAGTAACCTTGTGTTTCGTTTATGCACCACAACATTGCTACTCTTGTGTAAACAGGTCAATGAACAATAAGACAATACTTTTTCAGATAAATACGTCTGTAAATGATTCTAAGACCGTACACCAATGCCGTAGTGCATATCTGCTACGTTTTCTAAATTATTTCCTACCGTATCGTGCATATTTTTTATCCGTACATACACCGATATGGCCCTTATCTGGAGCCCTGCAATTTTATGTTTAAAATTTGATTTGATTTGACGAAGCGGTCACGATCACGATGAGTATTTTGGATTGTTGTGGCTTGTAGGTAGTGTTAGATAGAGTTACTACCTGCTCTTGGCACACCTGTATGGTGATTGTGTTCAGGTATACAGTTACAGGATAGTCTCGGCATGTCACAACAACCTTCCTCAGCAGATAAATCACGTGAAGTGTTTCCTTGTGACAGATATTGCTTCATGTAAAATGTAACAAACTAATTAAGTATCACAGTGTTTGATAGGACAGTTTTAATCCACAGACAGGTATTCCACATTTAAATGCAGCTTGTTGAGGTAAATAGTTTCTCATCACATATCCTTCCCCCCTGTTTACACTACTGCAATGGAACCCTCCAAATATATATTTAAATCAAGGTTATATTTAAAAATATGTCTACACTAATTCATAAAAGATGTATGTAATCTGGTCAGGTCCCACCTGATTTATGAAATAATAAGTTTTGCTCAATAAGCATTATGATTTTATTGTGCTAATGACCATTTAGAGACAAATAATACTGAATAAGTCAAATTTTACTGTCCTTTTATCTATCAAACTCTACATCAAACTCTTTTAACATTGTGAAACAAGAACTGAAAATGTTGTGTGATATGTTATAGTGATTGGAAGACATGTATTTGAAGCTGTTGCTTGATGACAGTCGGTAAATGGTTTACAGGATGGAATAGGTTCAGTGTGGTAGTGAATAATATTGTTCCAAGACTCCCAGGGTAGTGTCCATCAGTATGTGACAAGTAACTATGTGTTAGGATAGTGAAGGTGTCACAAGGTGATTGATGTATTGCTTTCCTTCTTTCAGGTTTGCCATTAATCTTAAGTGTGGTGACGGGGATGACTGTAACATCCCCTTCCACTTCAACCCCCGCCCAGCATCAAATGATGTGATTCGCAACTCCTACATGGGCGGCTGGCAGGATGAGGAGACGGACCAGCCTTACTTCCCCCTTCCTGGAGGGACGGTCCTTCCAGGTCCGTATCCATGCCTCACAGGATGAGTTCCGCGTCACTGTCAACGGCAGAGATTTCATCACCTACGGCTACCGTACAGATCTGAGTGAAATCCGTTATCTCCAGCTTGGATCTGGAGCTGAATATTCTGATGTCACCATACAGAACAGCATGGTATGTGCTTAGTGGGTGCTAATTGGTTTACCCATATTTGGATATTAATGTTTTGTTATAAGCTGATTGGAGAAATGTTAGTTTGTTAGGGTATGGATTGCCTTGCTGTCTTTTGCATTGAAATTCAAGATGCAAAGATGTGTACCTTGACCTTGCAAGGAACTGCATTTGTTAGTTTAAGTGAAAAACTTAACTCAGATTAAGATTCTTGGTTCACTGACACAATATCATTTACTCTTGGGGCCCAGTAGAGAAGGTGAGAGGTTCATTTTTCAATGAAGGTATGATTTCCCACAGGTATAATGTCTGAAACTTATTTCTTGTGTTCCCTGCATGATATTGCTGGATTATGTTGTAGCACGAAGCTCAGTACTCACTTACACTTTTTTTGCCCATTTCCACAAGTATATTTTTTCAGTGTAAAAATGTATTTTGATGCAAGTGATAGGGTTTTTGATTCAGATCGACCCAATCCAGATATAGCTGATCATAAGGAGAGCATGTATTTGTGGTAATGTGTTTCAGACCAACCCCTACTTCGAGGAGTTCAAGCGAGGGTTTGGTGTGGGTCAGGCTGTGAGGATTAGGGGAGCTGTCAAGGATGATGCTGAATCGTAAGTACAGGCCACACACTGCATACAAATGTTAAAACATATCGCAAACATCTGCCAGAAGTACAAACTATGCTTGGTTCTGTGATGACACCAGTGGCCGTATGCATATGTCGGGCGTACATTCTAGTCCGGACGTAAGTACACTGTGCATCCGGGCGTGTAAGAGCAGGGCGCTGCTAAGCCTGACGTAGTGTGTTACGCCTGACGTTAGCTACGCCCGACATATGCATGCAGCCGCAGGTGTTTACAGAGTGGGTAAGCATGTCCTGTGTTCCCCCAGCACCTGCCATGCATAATTTATATTGAAAGTGTAGATGTCAGTGGGAAAGGTTGTGTGAAAAGCATTGACCCACTTATTGTCAGACCTTGCTAATCAGGACTAGTCCCACTTTTTGTTTGACCTTGTTAATCAGGACTAGTCCCACTTATTGTCTGACCTTGTTAATCAGGACTAGTCCCACTTATTGTCTGACCTTGTTAATCAGGACTAAAACCTATTGGCAGACTTTATTAATCACGACCAGTCCCACTTATTGGCAGACCTTGTTAATCAGGACTAGTCCCACTTATTGGCAGACCTTGTTAATCAGGACTAGTCCCACTTCTGCTTGACTTATTAATCAGGCTAGACCTTGTTAATCAGGACAGGACTCCCACTTATTGGCGAACCTTGTTAATCAGGACTAATCCCACTTATTGGCAGACCTTGTTAATCAGGACTAGGACTACATTGTTAATAAGGACTACATTTTTTTAAACTGGAATATGAAATTTGTGTAGTAACAACTTCTTGGAATAACAAATCCTAGGTGGGGGGTAATGTTCCTTAGGAAGTTGTTACTGGATGTCGTGAAAAATGTGTTACATACACACACACCCAGACACCCCTGTACCTGACCACCGGCCTCAATCACGAGTGTGAACATAGCTCCATGGTGTATGAAATAACTGAGAGGCAGCTTTGTTACCTTTGCTACACAGAATATTTCATTTCATTGGTTATATAGCCTTGACAGTCAGTCATTTCACAAAACTGTGCCTTGAAAAGTTTTTGTTCACTTTGAGGTTCTACAAGTATTGAAAGGTTGTTGGAACTGGGTTATGTGGTACGAGAACTTATTATTCAACTTGTACACACTGAACTCTGGGATGTACTGTGTTATACACATGCATTATGAAGGTAGGGGATCCTCAGCTGTTCAACTGTGGTGGAGAGATACGAGCCAATTAGTCACAATAGATAGAGATATGGGCCATTTAATCTGAATAGATAGATTTGCAGAACACAGGGCGGTGCCCGTGTAGCCTGGTGGTTAAAGTGTTTGCTCATCACACTGAAGACCCGGGTTTGATTCCCCACATGGGTACAATGTGTGAAGCCCATTTCTGGTGTCCTACACCGTGATATTGCTGGATGGTATCAACACTCGTTGACAAAAGTAAAAATATCCTTGACATGGATATTTGTAACTTTATCAACTCATGTTGATATAATTGATATCAGTAGACACTTGGGTGAGATTCTCTATGTATGGGTTGATCTGTAGCGTGGTCTATCTGTCAACAGATTTTCAGTGAACTTCAACTGTGACTGTGGCGGAGATACGACAGGTTTCCATTTCAACCCACGTTTTGAAGATGGGGAAGTGGTCCGCAACGCTAACCTGGGGGGCTGGGGGGAGGAGGAGAAGGGACAAGGTGACTTCCCTTTCTCAAGAGGGGCAATGTTTGATGCACTGTTCATTGCTCAGGAGGACAGATTCAATGTAAGTGAAGGGCGATTTGTTGACAAACAGATATCAGTGGATGATAATTGTTCATGTCAGTAAACAATGTCTTCCCTCTGATTATCTTTCATGTGCTAATTTTTGGTGTGAAACAGAAGGGTTTTTTCAGACTGAAAGTAGTTCTGGCTTGGAGTTCATTTCATGTCATTTCTTCAGTGAAGTGTTCTCTGTTTTTCAAATTAATACAGTAATTCAGCTAGAAGGATTTCTATTAACTGAATTGAAAGAATCTCCAAATGTTTATTTTCATGTGTATTGTATACCAAAACCAGTGTAATCTCTACAATTACTGATCTGACTGCCGCTTGAATTCTCATTTGTAAAGTTGGTAGAAGTAGGCTTTGTTATCTTGATAATGTCAGTCAATGTAATAGTTATTCACCGTATAAGCAACCATACATTGTTTCAGATTTATGTCAATGAAATGCTTTTGCCCTGTTCAATTGCAGCTGTGGCGATCCAATGACATCCGCTACCTGACCATCAATGGAGATATCTCTATCTGTAGTGTAGAGTTTTGAGCCTCTTGTAAGTATTAATATATTTTACCAGGTGTTTTGAAATATTGTACACAGAATATTTCATTTCATTGGTTATATAGCCTTGACAGTCAGTCATTTCACAAAACTGTGCCTTGAAAAGTTTTTGTTCACTTTGAGGTTCTACAAGTATTGAAAGGTTGTTGGAACTGGGTTATGTGGTACGAGAACTTATTATTCAACTTGTACACACTGAACTCTGGGATGTACTGTGTTATACACATGCATTATGAAGGTAGGGGATCCTCAGCTGTTCAACTGTGGTGGAGAGATACGAGCCAGTTAGTCACAATAGATAGAGATATGGGCCATTTAATCTGAATAGATAGATTTGCAGAACACAGGGCGGTGCGGTAGCCTGGTGGTTAAAGTGTTTGCTCATCACACTGAAGACCCGGGTTTGATTCCCCACATGGGTACAATGTGTGAAGCCCATTTCTGGTGTCCTACACCGTGATATTGCTGGATGGTATCAACACTCGTTGACAAAAGTAAAAATATCCTTGACATGGATATTTGTAACTTTATCAACTCATGTTGATATAATTGATATCAGTAGACACTTGGGTGAGATTCTCTATGTATGGGTTGATCTGTAGCGTGGTCTATCTGTCAACAGATTTTCAGTGAACTTCAACTGTGACTGTGGCGGAGATACGACAGGTTTCCATTTCAACCCACGTTTTGAAGATGGGGAAGTGGTCCGCAACGCTAACCTGGGGGGCTGGGGGGAGGAGGAGAAGGGACAAGGTGACTTCCCTTTCTCAAGAGGGGCAATGTTTGATGCACTGTTCATTGCTCAGGAGGACAGATTCAATGTAAGTGAAGGGCGATTTGTTGACAAACAGATATCAGTGGATGATAATTGTTCATGTCAGTAAACAATGTCTTCCTCTGATTATCTTTCATGTGCTAATTTTGGTGTGAAACAGAAGGGGTTTTTTTTCAGACTGAAAGTAGTTCTGGCTTGGAGTTCATTTCATGTCATTTCTTCAGTGAAGTGTTCTCTGTTTTTTCAAATTAATACAGTAATTCAGCTAGAAGGATTTCTATTAACTGAATTGAAAGAATCTCCAAATGTTTATTTTCATGTGTATTGTATAACAAAACCAGTGTAATCTCTAATTACTGATCTGACTGCCAGTTGAATTCAAATTTGTAAAGTTGGTAGTAGACTTTGTTATCTTGATAATGTCAGTCATTGTAATAGTTATTCACTGTCGTAACCATTGTTTCAGATTTATGTCAATGAGAAATACTTTGCCCTGTTCAATTACCGCTGTGACGTCAATGACATCCGCTACCTGACCATCAATGGAGATATCTCTATCTGTGATGTCGAGTTTTTTGAGCCTCTTGTAAGTATTAATATATTTACCTCAGGTCATTTTGAAAATATTGTGGTTATAATAGTAACTATTCAGGACATTGTTTTGAAGATGAAACTTTTGTTCTGTTTCTTCAGCCAGATGACTTCATGAAAGAGATCCCCTCCGGTCTTGAGAATAGCGACATGATTGTTGTCAAAGGGTTCTTCTACCCAGAGGGAGACAGGTACACAACAACATACTTAGAAATAATTGAATTAGGATTTTGTTCAAAACGCTAACTTTGGAAGGGAAAGCTGATCAAAGTTCATCATATTTCATTTTAATTTCAGGACATTCTATGATTTAACATATCCAGCAAAATTAGCTTTTTGTGGGTTTTTTTTTAAAACTAGAGGATAAATTGTTTTGTTTTTTTTCAGGAATATATTATTTAAATAAAACAATTCCTAACTCGGTATCAGTGGCCAAGAGGTGAAAGATAATCATTTACAATGGTTAATACGGAGATTTGTTTTAACGACTTGGACACTGAATGTGTTCTCCTAGTGTATCTCACTTTCCCTGAACCACATTATCTTCCCTTCTGCCTGACACTGCCTGTAATGCAAACATCCTGAGTGAAGCAAGTCTAGGTTACCTCAGGTTCAGGGCCTTTTATCATCTGCAAGAAAACTACTCACTTCAGAGGCGGGGCTACAGTGTAAATATATCAAACTGCCATGGCTGGCTGGACCAAAATGTTTGCTTGGTCAGGAATCTTTTCCAATCTCGCAGGGGCTCCTTTTGTTTCCATCAGCATTACATATATTCAGGAACTACAGTAAGCATTAGTCTAGTGTCATCAATTTCTCTTCCACCTTTCATTTAGTTTTGCGATCAACCTCATGAACGGCGACAGCCTTGAGGATGACGTGGGCCTTCACTTCAACCCCCGACGCGGGGAGGGGGAGGTGGTCCTGAATAACCGCGTGGATGGGGAGTGGTTAGAGGAGGAGCGAGAAGCAATACCCAATGCATTCCAAGAGTTACTTCCCTTTGAGGTCAAAATTGTTGTCAAGAAGAACAAGTTCAAGGTTGGAGAAAGCTTTGTGCTCATCATACTTTATTAGATGATACATGATATACTGATAAGAAAGAGGGACAGAGCATGAGAAGCAAAGATAGAGTGTGTGAAAGCCAAGATAGATAGGGGAGAATTTACCTCACCACACTGAAGGTAGTTAAATTTACATTAAACTGGATACACTGTTGTTTTTAGTGTGTAATGTGAGTAGATAGATGTGCCTTCCCACTTGGTCAAATTTCATAAACAGAAGTTTTGAATGTAGTTGTATCATGACCTTCCTCTATAATATCACCCTTAGTATCTGGTGTATTCAAACATGGGACTGTCCTGCTCCTTTCTCCTAGTTGTGTTTTGTTTCCAATGACATGTTTTTACTGTTCTTCTTAGATCTATGTGAATGGCAAGAAGCTGACCAGCTTCCGCTCACGGTGTAGCGTGGATGCCATGCGGAGAATTAACGTGAATGGCAATGCCTACTTCTACCAAGCCAAACTACTCAGGAGACTGGTGAGTCTACAAACTGTGTCGTTTACAAAACACATGGCCTGTGTGGTTTACATAAATATATGACAAAGTCTACCACAGTAGTTGGTTATCAGATAACTAGTGCAAAGTGCACTGCACAATCCATGGCCTCTACAAACATCTAAAAAACTATTTAGAAAGATTGAATACTAGTTTATACTGTACAAGTAGTCAACATCCTGAACAAGTTGTACTTGTGAATTTGCCCCATTAAACTGAATATACTGAGATGCACAAAATCCTTCTGACTGAAAGTCAGTTGAGGTTATGCCATAGCCTGTTTGTCTGTTGAGTATCCGAAGCCATTGGACCAGTGAAGCCAAACTGGACACTCCAGACTTGCACCTCAGTACTGAGAGAGTTTCATCTGTTTGAGCTGATACAGCTTTCAGTGATGTTGGGGTGGACTTAACTACAAACATACATTTGACAGCCATACATTAGTCAATTTGGTTACTTTAGTAAAAATCTCTCCAAATGATATATTCATGCTTATTGTATGCCAATGATTAGTATGCTACAAAAGTGGTGTGTGCCCCCTATTGTATCATTCTTTCAGACAACTAGTAAGTTGTACATCTAACAAAACATCACCAACATGGTATACAACTTCTGTGCATTGACACAGATAATTGGGGCATTTTAATGACTGCATGTAAATTGAAAGGCCTAGTGCACTTTGAGGTTTAATTTTGAGATACAAATGTTAGAAGAATTATTTTTTTATCAGGAATTGCCAGATGTTGAAAGAATCCCAAGTAACTTGCAGCCAGGCGGTTGGGTTGTTGTCAACGGAACGGCCAAGAAGGAAGCCCAGAGGTAATGAGGTGTGGCTGGGAGAGAGGATGACTGCTTGGTCCTGTGGGGTAGAATCAGTCCCCAGCAACATCTGTTAGTTGTAGGTGATGGATTGTGTGGAGAGAGGACGACTGCTTGGTCCTGTGGGCTAGAACCAGTCCCCAGCAACATCTGTTAGTTGTAGGTGATGGATTGTGTGGAGAGAGGCAACTGCTTGGTCCTGTGGGCTAGAACCAGTCCCCAGCAACATCTGTTAGTTGTAGACGATGGATTGTGTGGAGAGAGGCAACTGCTTGGTCCTATGGGGTAGAACCAGTCCCCAGCAACATCTGTTAGTTGTAGGTGATGGATTGTGTGGTGAGACTTTGTGACTTGGCCCATGGCATGTCCACCTGACCCAACAGAAGCTCTCAATATCATCCATTAGATTATCTCAACTATACTGTCAGCATCATATAGCTGGAATATTGCTGAGGGCGGCGTTAAACAACAAAACAACCAACCAAGACTCAACTAATATATTGCTGATGTGATCTTCAACAACAATCAAACAATCGGATTACTTGAAGGTCAAATTCCTAAATATATCAGATAGGATATACATGATGTCATAGTAATTAGTTTGTAATGGTTCAGCAGGGAGAGAAATGCAATTTTTCTGAAGGGGGCCATTGGGCACCATATAGATAATTTAGGTGTGCCTTTGTGAAATTAAGTGTAAGAAATTTACCTTTTTATGATGCAGTTAAACTTAAAACATTACAACTGTCATTTCGGCTTATTGCTAACAAATTAGTACACATTATGTAAACCTGTAAACTTGAGTGCTGGATTTCCTGAACACTGTCAAGAATGCAAGAATAGTTCCGCTTCATTTGTCCAGAACCCATAAACAAACCAATAACCTATGTTATCATCCAAAACAGGATTTCCTGTTACGAGCACTGGCATTCAATATGGCCACACTCATGTTAAGCTGTGCCACTGATAGTTTGATGGGGTACAAAAATAGGTTTCAAATCATTTGAGTTGGTCAAATTTATTACATTTTCAATGAATCATGGTGAGTATTATTTTTATATTTTTAGTTGTGCAGCTGGGGCACATTAAAAATATTTCATCTGTGCCCCTCCAACATTTACCATGCCATGACACAAACTAAGCACTATTTCGATCCCTGTTAATGGATTTGAGCATTAAAGTTAGAGACGGTGTTGGGGAAGTGGTACAAAGGTTGCTTTGCCCACCAAGCTCTAGTTTGATTCCTCACATACATTCCACTGTTGGTGGCCAGCTGTGATGTGAGTAGAATATTGCAAAAACTAAGTACAACAACATGAATTATTGAACACTTTGTGAAGATAGTTATCTGGTTGAAGTATGTCTTAAATTTACAAGTATCAAGTGTATTATATCTCCATTCTGTTACAGTGAAATAATCTTGACCATAGTATTTTTATTCCTAACTCCCCTAATTTTGACAAACAGGAGGAATATAGAGAACAGCAGAATGTCCGTTTGAATATTTCCTGATGAAACTTGCTACAAAGATCAGTCAATAGGTGAACTGGTTCATCTGTTTGGGATTTTTTTAAAGAACTGCACAGCATTATTTTCTATTTCACTGAATTGAATTTATTCGATGGCAGTAAACCAGAAGTGGGGTTTAAGTAGCCAAACTTCTGTCCCCGAATTGCACTGGATGGGGGATGTCATTTCCTGATTCCGCTTGTTTCTAAAGTGATTTCACCCTCTCCATCTCTTATCAGCAATACAACACAGAACACTGCCATTGTATTATTTGACTGAGGCTCATAACAAAGCTTGCAGGATGATTGGGACCTACCAGTATGTTTATTTTCTGGTTCCACTAATAGGTAATGGAGTATCTTATAGCAGTTGTCAGAATTAGGTCACTGAAACTACAGGTAATTATAACTGACCTATCTTAGGGACCGTTAATGATTTATGGCTGATGATGATTTTAAGGGGGTCACCCATTTTGTTTGGAGGGTCATCAATTTTGTACGAGTACCCCATGGGGCTCAGTACTCGTACCACTATCAATCGCTTTTCAATGTCCTTTGCCAGATGGTCCTCGAGGACCAAAATCTTTGACTGCTCTGTACTCAAGCTTATCAATTTCTACCGTTTCAATAGGGATACATGAATAGGGGTCACATGACCGGATTGTAGCAACATGTGCATGTCAATGTTACGTTTATGTGAATGATATAAACCATTCTTCAGTATCATAGTTATTTTTTTCATGCACATATCAGAAGCATTTTAGGTTCAAAACTTTTTGATAGCCTGTTGTACATGCTTCTCCATAAAAATGATCATCACAGACACCCCAAGCCATATATTATGAACGGTCCCTTATGGTGTAGTAGTTGTACAAATGAGGTCACTGAAACTGCTGGTAGTTGTAACTGAAATATCTTATGGTGTAGCAGTTGTAAAAATGAGGTCACTGAAACTGCTGGTAGTTGTAACTGAAATATCTTATGGTGTAGCAGTTGTAAAAATGAGGTCACTGAAACTGCTGGTAGTTGTAACTGAAATATCTTATGGTGTAGCAGTTGTAAGAATGAGGTCACTGTAACTCAATTTTATCTTCTTTTGTTAGTTTTGCCATCAACCTGCAGTGCGGTGACAGTGGTGATTACAACACAGACATTGCCCTCCACTTCAATCCGCGCTTCAGCGGGGAGGACTCTGTCCGCAACACCCATGAGGATGGTAGCTGGGGAGAGGAAGAGCTGGAACAACCCAACTTCCCCTTTGAACCCAAGGATGCTTTTGAAGTAGCCATCAACTGTCTTGAAGACCGATACAGAGTGAGTTGTTTACACCTTCGTATAAACACTTGTTGGTCAGATGAACATAGTAACTGACCAGTGGTATTCCTGTCCCATATGTATAGAACACCTGCTGTTGATTTGGGTTCATATATGCTATTAGATTGGTAACTTGGTTTATTGCAACAAAAAGAAGAGACACCTTGGCAGGTTTATTGTCTTACTCAATACATTTTTTGTCCAGGGCCTCAAAACATGATCCCTTCCAAGTTACAGCCCTCAGCTATGAAGGATTTCCCTGATTCTTGGGTTTTAGTAAACATCTTTAGTCTTCCTTTCCATGTGGTACTGAAATGCTGTAATAGATCTTACATATTTTTCATACTGGTTCAGTGCCTAAATCACTTTAAATGGTCATTGCAATTTTATGGTATTCCACTGAGACCTGTGGATCAGGAGTTGCTGAGCTTTCAAGGAATGTAAGATCATGATCCTTGTGTTGCAGATCTATGTGAATGGGTATCACTACGTGGACTATAACCATCGTATCGACTACCACCGAGTGTGCCATCTCATGCTGACTGGCGATGCCAACTTCTTCGAGCCAGAGTTTTTCTAAGCTGTCCATCTGCAGGTATGTCAGATCAGGAGTAGACTATGCTCATTTAGTAGGATTGGGTATTGTTAATCATATAATCAGTTGGTTATTTGACAGTTGGACAAACTTTCTGAAAAAGACCTTAATGTGGTGTAAAAACTGTAATTTTCACTGTGACAGTTATGTATCACTGCAAACAAGATATCAATTAGCTTTGATCTTCATTTTAACTTTTATGCATTTACTACAAAATCTAAATATTATGAATACTCTGGTTGATGAGAAGTTTTTCTCGTACAATCTCTTGCTCCCTGATTTGTTTTGTAGCCTCTGTCTTGTTTCAGGAAAGCCTGGCAAGTCTTCCCATGTTCAGCTCAAGAACAATTTCACTGTGATATAGGACTTGTGAACTCGTCAAATCATTTGTAAATTTATTATCATTCAGCATTGACTGGGCAACCAGGACTGCTTCTGGCATTATTATTCTTCATTTGAATTTATCTATTACTATTAACCCTGTTACTTCTCAATGCAAAATTGATGTGTTGATCCTGTCAAATACAACCTCAATCTGTCAAAACTCATGGTAACTCAACAAAGACAGTTTAAAATTGTCATACTTATATTTAGTATGTTTGAGTTTGATACTGCTTGCAGCTTTAGTCCATGCATCAGGTTTCTGGCATATGAGATAATCTAAGTTTGTTAATTTCTTTCTGTAATTCTGGTGGAATACTAATAAGCATGTTTGATCAGTTCAAAAGTTTTACTCTTATTTGAATGCAAGCCAAGTCAGCTTTTCTAATAAAACTTGCATATATAATACTCACTTGTTTCATGTTTGTATAACAACTCACTTAGTGAATCTGATCCAGACAATCCAGTCATCGTATCCCTCCATGGCTTGATGTCAATCAACTGAGTCTTGTGGACAGAAGCACTTGTAAACCACTATAAGAAAATAGTCATGCGAACACCTTCAAATCTTTCACTTACGTTCTTCTCAGAATAACACTCTAGGGTTTCCAATGCTCATCTGAACATTGTAAATGTTGACAAACAACAAAGACTGATTTAACAAATATTCTGTAATTATAAATGATATAAATAATACATAAAATTACAACACACGGGCTACAGAGATCCCGCATGGCTCTTACCACAAGACTCCTACTGAAAATGTATTGTGATCTAGAGGTATGCAGGGCAAATGGCATGAAGCAGCAGCAACAGCATCAAGATCTGAGGCCTCATTTTCAATAGCATGCAGGACATGTCACATCTGGACTGGTCTCCATGGCAGAAATGTCATGAATACTATCCTGTATTTCCTCTCAATAGAATAGTAACTTGTAAAACCTTTCACTTGGGAACATTAATAGGTCATGATATCAATGCAAAATCTAAAATTCAGTATTCAAAACTTTTGTTGACAGACTACTAATCCATCAGAAATAAGAACATGCCATACACTGAAGTCTTTAATACACTACTCGTTAATGGGACTACAGTACTCAATGATGCTGTGCTGATACCAATGGAACTGCATCCCTGCATGTAGGGGAATAACATCTAATACTGTATGAGGAGCATGCAGACATGGTTCTATAGAATCTGAAGAAGCACAACAATAGACTTGTCAGATCTGGTCAGTATTTGATACACTTTGGAGCAGGTAATGTTACATTATATTAACTAAGAGATCTAATACAAATATAATCCTCTAAAAAACTTCCAGTAGAAAACAAGAATACTTTTCCTTTGAACTATACAAATGTTTTTGACAAGTCATGTAATAGAATTGTCTAGTATACAGAATATTTCATAATGACCAAATTATTCCTTACTTTACAGATTGTATTGGCAAAATGCCAAGAAAGAAAATAAGGGAAACCTGAAAAACTAATTTTTTCAAAATCGGTACTTTCCTCAATTGTCTGGAAAACATGAATGAATTTGGTCTGGCCTAGCATAATAAAATAAGGTTTTCTTTTCAGCAGTTCTATCAAAATTGATCCAAAATAGATCACCATATCCCTATTGCTGACTCTGTCCTACATTCAACTTGCTAGGACTTCCCCCCAACAACTCCGAGAAACTCATGTTAAGATTGTTGAAGTGCACATCATACCTATGAACAGTCGTGTGGACTTGCACAATCTGTGTGGGTGGTGGACTTCACATGAAGAAACCACTGAAGTGGAAAAGCGTTTCACAGATATTAGCAGAACTGTTAATATGCAGTGGATACATATCTTCTCTTTAAATATACATAGACCATCTATACAACGTGTAGTTATCTGATAATTCTTACTTAGATATTATTTTGAACATCATCTTCATGTGTTTGCACAATGCATGACAAAACTGACCAAGTTATGATATGATAAATTCAAGCAGTTGATCAGTACTAAATGATGTGTACAGAAAAACTGAAACAATCTGTTGAACAATACCCCAGTACATACTGATAAAAAAATCTGTATATGAAGGAGTTAATAATGCAGGGTATTATACCAACTTATACTATTACAAAGCATGTCATGATTTTGATGATTACTTGTTCACAATGCTTTACAAGAACCATATGGACACTATACATGTAATATAAGAAGATTGATTGGCCTTAAAATACACTTGGTTCTCTGCAGCGTCAAGTGAGAACCCCTGGGAGCCTCACATTTCAGAAGTACAACATACAGGTCGTCTGTATCAATGTTTCAAACACCAATGAGTGAGTCTGGTTTAATGCCTTTTAAATACATATCACCGAGTGTCTGTTTGCTGTGTGAGGAAGCCCAGCAGTGATACATGTCACAGACTTGTGGCTTTCACAAACATTGCTAAAGTATGGTCCTGAGAAACATAGGAACATCAGGGCAAATGGCATTTGAAACCACAATCAAAGGCTGCTGGCACATCTGGGAGGTGCATGTCTAAACAAAGAATTGCAGCACCTTCAATGATGGCCGCTGTATTCCCTACAATCATCACTGCCTGAGAACAAGGTATTTTGTAAAGCACATGTCACAAAGGTACTTATATGTTGTTGGAACAAATGCCTGTCATCTTCTGCTCACCAACTTACAAGTACAATAGCAGAGCTATTTTAAACATTGGTGCCATTGTTTCTGGGTTACTGTATACACTGTCACATGACCAATACCAATCACATTCATTTTCAAAAATTCAAAATCCAAATATATGATCACTTGTTAGCAACACTGCTTTTTCAGAATTTTCAGCTTTGTTCAGTATTCACATACATACATCTCTCTTATGACTAATCTGGGAGAAGAGCCACATTACAAACTTGATATGTCATTACATTATCTACACAGGAGGGAAAGTTCAGTTTACTACACTCTTTCATCATGGGATTTCAGTGTCCAGTAAACTGAAGATGATAAAACTGCAGTCAACTGGTAAAGATGAAGTCTGGGTGTATTGTTCTAGTGTGGGATTGTTATGGTCATATACATTTCATCTGTGAGTACAGGAAGCTAGCACAGTTCTAGGAGATACGGTTATGGACAATAAATCCAGTAGCAGAGCATACATTATACTAGTGTCACAAACACACCAACAGCAGAACATTTACTCCTCCTATTTGCTAGCTTACAAAATCAATCCACACAAAGCCTTCATTATCTTGAACTAAGGTTTTGAGGGAAAAAAGTTTGTAAACCAACAAATAAAAAAATACAAGGTCAGAGAAACAAGTTCATTCTATAAGCAGCAGTGAACAAAATACATGTTTTCTGTTACTATGAAAATCACAACTTTTTTTATTAAAATGTAACACGTTCATCATGTTGACAATCTACATAAATAATTCTAGGAATGAGATTCTTTCTTACCCTAAATCTTTCTGTCCTTTTTCAGTCAATAAGTATATTCAAACCAATCAGCCCAAACATTGTCGATGACTACAGATATACTCTGATCAGTAGGACAAGAGAAAGTTCCCTATGACAGAGAGCCCATTTCAGATTCCATAATGAATAATAACATCATGTTAAATGTGCCTTTAAGCTGATCCATTCAAAATAGGGTGGGCTGGCACTTCAGTTTATAGTATTAGCTATTTATTCCTTGTCTCTGGCTTTCACAAGTTGCCATACCTTGCAGTCACTACTCACCAACTTAAATATTACATAAAGGGAGATAACCCAACAACCACTTCAAAATATAGAAATAAGAAAACTTGAAAAGGAGATAAGCTAAGGGAAACTAACCAAAATGAAACAAACAAAATTACTGTAAGAGCTAGTATGACTGCATGTAAGACATGGCAGTATGATAACTATTTCTTTTTACTTAACCAAGGTAAGAAATTAAGCCTGAGAGTGAAGGGGTTTGGTTTTATGTTCACCGATGCTGTGTTTATTTGCCAAAAGCTGCTACTTAATACTAAATCATAGAAAACATCCTTTATATGGATACATTTTTTATGGTATTTTACTGTTGTGATATTATTTTATGATAAATTCTCTCTCATAATTCTTAAGAATGGTTCTGTATGAGTTTTTTTTATGTTTGTATATATGCTGTTGCTGTTTTCATGTATCTACAGAAGGGAGACATAAATAAACTATTGTCTGTCTGTCTTAACCCTCATGTCAAAGTTGTTGCAATGACCTCAAGCATCCCCTTAATTTGAAATTGCGCTGAACCAATGTTGCACTAATATTATATCTGTATCCAAACGATCTAAAAGAGCTAAAGCCCCATCTGGGTTCAGGAATATGTAGCAGCTTCTGTGAAACATTGTGTACATTGACAAATGATCAGCTTATATATAACATAGGTGCACAGTTACCATGTATTGTTTGGGGCTTCACAATCGGCAATAGCCTTATCTTACTTACGTGTTTATTTCAAATCTCTAATATTAAACTCACAAAGGTACAACAAACCAAATACATGTTTCACAGATTGCATGTGTTAAACTACAAAGAGAAAAGATAAATTTCAATTTAAATAATAATGATTTTGATCATTCCGTGTCCATGACATTTAAACAATGGGAGAGGTCTCAGAAATAGGTGAAATTAAATGTGATATCTGCTCTTTTCATGAAAACTCAAATAAAGACTGGACGCAATAGGGAAATATACCTAGAGGAGACAAAAACAAAACATCTGGAATCTTAAACATTCCCACAACAAACTAACAGAAAGGGTATGTGGCAATTCTGAGTAATTACTTTGTGACCTTACCTACAAACAACACACAATGCACGGACTGCAACTCACAAGATTTCTTAAACAAGAATATAATGCATTTCTGATGACCAGAAACAAACATACCAGGCAATAAGAGGGAAGGCACTAAATGGTATATATAAACATAGCTATATCACAAATATAGCAAAGAACATACGACACTGGTAAGGAATCATTACAAAAACAATATCCCATGTTCTATCTCTCAATCATAGAGTAGAGCAACAATCTTAAAACTATAGCTTACACTTGACCGCATTGCACAAAATTACTGACACAACATCAACTATTATACAGTAGCATAGAACACACTTGAAGGATGTAAGCATGTTTCAGCTATACGGTGAATAATAAGCAGATGTTTACATGCAAATAGTTTCACTGTGCATGGTGTATTGTTGACACATGTACTCTACCCAGTGGGGAAATTGCAATGCCATTAAAAAAAACCAACCTTCAGTGAAACACAAGTGTTATAGATACAAACATTTGTTCAGGCAAAGCTGCTTGGACAAACCAGGCATAATATGCAATATTCATACAACAGTGATGCTTGATCTCCTGTACACAGCACTTCAGCATGTTCACAAACACAAATAACAAAATGCTTGTGTATCCTCCCATCTTAGCCTAAAATAATGTCATATGTATGTTAGGCAGTAATATAACTAACACTTATCATTAATTTTAGCACATTCAGTTCTGCATCAAATCCACAAAGATTACTTACCATGTGAATTTAATAAAGGATTTACAAACTGCACCACAGTTTCAAGTCAAAGGGGAACTAATCCTCATTGCTTCAATATGTAGATACTTAGCATGCTTACTATTTTGCTGAGACAATAGCTTCTATCTTCTTGTCAGTCCTAACTGACCATACTGGAAACACACTGAGTTATAGAGCGAGTGAGTTCTACATCACTGTTTACAATATTCCGGCCATACACGGCAGGAAGCTTCAGGCACTGTACCATGTGGAACCCTCATATAATGCTTGATGTATTATTGTTCCACCATACCTCTAACATAGGAAGCACCTAGCATAACTACTTTCTGACACATATTCATTCACAATTACATCTTTGAGTTCAGTGGAAACAAAAGGAACAGCAGGGGGTACATGCATCACGTTTAGTAGCTTATTTGGTAAGGGGGACAATTACATTGATTAGTCTTTAACAAAAATCAACACTTACCTCCCTCACTTTAAGCAACCACTGTTTCAGAAACCTGATGTGAGGTGTATTTTGCTTCAAACTTATTGCAGTTTACCTTTACCTCCACACTGAAAACTTGTGTTAATGGATTAACATGCACTCACTACAAATAATCTTGGTGTCAAACATTGTGTTCTATGAAACAACACAGGGATAACAAAAACATTTAACAGAAATAAAAAAGGAGAAGCAGTTGTGCGACTTATGCCAGCAAACAGGTCTGTGAAACCATACCCCATACTACTTTGGTCATGTATTTCAGTACAGGATAGGTGCTGGATAGCTGGAAAGTCCAAACTTTGAGAAGTGTTTGGAACAAGTTCAACAATCTAATAATAACAAATGTCCACGTACCTATTTACCAAATTACATTTTCAAATATCTGTACAACCTCATAAATTCAATTTGCATTGACTCAGCAGATATTCATATACACACAAACGACTTTCTCAGTGTTCTTGATTTCTCTCTAAAGCAGATGTAAGCTGATTGGTTTGTTGCCTGTCAGATATAAGATCAACCCTGATTGGTTTGATGCCTGTCAGTGGTACAGATATAGTGATTGGTGTGTGATGAAGATGATATTGATCCAGGGGTCTCTCTTTAGTTTTTCTTCTTCTGGGGCCCCCTAGGGGGCGTGATTGGTCGACCCGAGTTTAATCCTCCATACTGGTACTTGGCTTTCTTCTCAGATGGTTTCAATATCTATCAACAAAAAAGCAATTCTTGTATCAGCCTAGTCTGAGAAAAGCTGCAAGTGAGTGAATGATTTGCATCACATTCAGCCATAAACAATTTACAGCAAACTATGTTCATAGCCAACTGACGGACATACTTGTTTTCTCGGCCCAGGAACTAGCTTTTGTGAAATGGGTATAATTTGGTCATGGGCTGAAATCTGGTCCCTCTGAGTTTGTTATAACTGTATCCAACTGTTAACTGCAGCTGTCTGTATATCTATTTGACCAGGGATCCAGATAATATGGCCCAAATATGTTCTGTCTATAAGCCCACATATGTTTTACAGATTGCTTCTGTAAACTTCAGCCTGATTGAAGTACAACAGTGAAAACCGTAAAACCCTTCTTTATACTAGACCTTTGCTTCAGACCTCTTGGCAATAAATCAGCTACTAGGCCAAGCATGAGTTATTGCTATAACAGTGTGGGCTGAATGTGTGCGGGAAGTGACAGATGTTGTAGATACCACCTCTAGAAATATAACAAGCACAGCTAGGATGGATGATATCCTGGGGATCCTACATTTCAACAGATATAGTGCCAGGGCAAATTGCAGCACCTTCGTCGTATGGCCAACTGCATATTGCATGGTACAAAAAAGCAAAGCTCACCTGAAATGAACACATGAGTGTATCGTCTACAGACATCATTCCTCCAGCATTGTCAAACTCTCCACAGTAGTTTGGTGCAGAGAACAATGTAACCAACTGTCGTTTAGCGAAGAATTCGTACCCATCTTCCACCACCTACAACATACAGCAACACTGTATACAACTGATTGCACACATGTCAACTGTTCTGACTTGATATACCCATGAATATAAATGGCAAAAAGTTTCTGTCCTGAGTGAGTGAGTGAGGTTTTACGCCAATTTTAGCAATATTCCAGCAATATCACAGCAGGGGACACCAGAAATGGGCTTCACACATTATATCCGAGTTTTAGGTGCGACAAGACAATGCTTTAACCACTAGGCTTCCCCACTGCCCCTCATGCCAATTGGATACATATCCTGACACAACAAAGCTTTATATTGGGATAGGAGATAATTAATCAACAGATCAAATCACATCAGTAGGTACTAGAATTACTGCTCTTTCTGAATACAACATACAGATTTGTTTGTCTCTACACCTGCAATTTGGTAAGGGACCGTTCATAATTTATGGCTAGAGGGGGTGATGATGATTTTAAGGGGGGATCACCCATTTTGTTCTGGTGAGGTGGGGAGTTTGTCATCAATTTCATACACATGTACTAGGGGGGTCAGTAATTTTGTACATAAAATATATTTTAAAAATGCTTTGAAAGTATGGGAAGGGGAGGGTGAGGGTGGGGGTGTAATGATTTTGTACATGAAATGCAGGGTGTGTGTGTGTGTGTGTGAGTGGGGGTCACTTAGTTTGTACATAACATTTTGAGGGGGCACTCACATTGTACATGCTTCTTCATAATAATCATCATCAACCCCCCTAGCCTTAAATTATCCCTAACAAGGATAACAGAAAACATCTCTGTACCTGATGTGCCCTGCAGATGAGATCCAGATCATGTCGACTTAGGAACTTGCACACAACGTCTGCTCCAAAGGTGAAGGACACACCTCGGTCATTCTCTCCCCAACCTTGAACTTCCTTGTCCGGATCTGACCACAGCAAGTCGCACAACAACCCTGCAACACAAGCAAGAAGACAGTGTCAATGTATAGGAGTTATACCTGTGATAGCACCTCCTGAGAACAAATTCTATGTGTGTAAATACCTTGAGGCAAAAATTAACCTTTAGTATGTATCTTCTGGAACAAATTACTCTCTTTCTAGATCTCAGGACCAGACCACATCATTGAAATGTTGGTCCATGTTAACATGAGAAGTATGGTCTCCATGTACAGGATGTGGGTCTGAGTGTAAGTCTCCATCCTCAGAGGGGGTGTCTGAGTGTAGGTCTCCATGTACAGGATGTGTGTCTGAGCGTAAGTCTCCATGTACAGGATGTGTCTGAGTGTAGGTCTCCATCCTAAGGCTGTGTGTCTGAGTGTAGGTCTCCATCTTCAGGCTGTGTGTCTGAGTGTAGGTCTCCATCTTCAGGCTGTGAGTCTGAGATTAGGTCTCCATCCTAAGGCTGTGTGTCTGAGCATAGGTCTCCATCTTAAGGCTGTGTGTCTGAGTGTAGGTCTCCATCCTCAGGCTGTGTGTCTGAGTGTAGGTCTCCATCTTCAGGCTGTGTGTCTGAGTGTAGGTCTCCATCTTCAGGCTGTGTGTCTGAGTGTAGGTCTCCATCTTCAGGCTGTGTGTCTAAGTGTAGGTCTCCATATTCAGGCTGTGTGCATATAAGTGTAGGTTTCCATCCTCAGGCTGTGTGTTTAAGTGTAGGTCTCCATCCTCAGGGTGTATGTCTCCATGTACAGGATGTGTGTCTCAGCGTAGGTCTCCATGTGCAGGATGTGTCTAAGCATAAGTCTCCAAGTACAGGATGTGTGTCTGAGTATAGGTCTCCATCCTCAGGTTGTTTCTGAGTGTAGGTCTCCATCTTCAGGCCGTGTGTCTGAGATTAGGTCTCCATCCTCAGGCTATGTGTCTGAACGTAGGTCTCCATTTTCAGGCTGTGTGTCTGAGTGTAGGTCTCCATCCTCAGGCTGTGTGTCTGAGTGTAGGTCTCCATCCTCAGGCTGCATGTCTAAGTGTAGGTCTCAATCTTCAGGCTGTGTGAGTAGAAGTGTAGGTCTCCATCCTCAGGCTGTGTGTCTCCATGTACAGGATGTGTGTCTCAGCGTAGGTCTCCATGTGCAGGATGTGTCTGAGCATAGGTCTCCATCCTCAGGATGTGTGTCTGAGTATAGGTCTCCATCCTCAGGTTGTGTTTCTGAGTGTAGGTCTCCATCTTCAGGCTGTGTGTCTGAGTGTAGGTCTCCATCCTCAGGCTGTGTGTCTGAGCGTAGGTCTCCATCTTCAGGCTGTGTGTCTGAGTGTAGGTCTCCATCCTCAGGCTGCGTGTCTAAGTGTAGGTCTCAATCTTCAGGCTGTGTGAGTAGAAGTGTAGGTCTCCATCCTCAGGCTGTGTGTTTAAGTGTAGGTCTCCGTCCTCAGGCTGTGTGTCTGAGAGTAGGTCTCCATCTTCAGGCTGTGTGTCTTGAGTGTAGGTCTCCATGCTCAGGCTGTGTGTTTGAGTGTAGGTCTCCATCCTCAGGCTGTGTGTCTGAGTGTAGGTCTCCATCTTCAGGCTGTGTGTCTTAAGTGTAGGTCTCCATGCTCAGGCTGTGTGTTTAAGTGTAGGTCTCCATCCTCAGGCTGTGTCAGTGCGTAGGTCTCCATCCTCAGGGTGTGTGTCTGAGTGTAGGTCTCCATCTTCAGGCTGTGTGCCGGAGTGTAGGTCTCCATCCTCAGGCTGTGTGTCTGAGTGGAGGTCTCCAACCTCGGGCTGTGTGTCTGAGTGGAGGTCTCCAACCTCAGGCTGTGTGTCTGAGTGTAGGTCTCCATCTTCAGTGTGTGTGTCTGAGTGTAGGTCTCCATGTACAGGATGTATTTCTGAGCGTAGGTCTCCATTCTCAGGGTGTGTCTCAGTGTAGGTCTCCATGTACAGGATGTGTGTCTGAGTGTACGTCTCCATGTTAAGGATGTGTGTCTGAGTGTAGGTCTCTGTGTTCAGGCTGTGTCTGAGTGTAGGTCTCCATCCTCAGGGTGTATGTCTGAGTGCATGTCTCCATGTACAGGATGCGTGTCTGAGTGTAGGTCTCCATGTTCAGGATGTGTGTCTGAGCGTAGGTCTCCATGTACAGGATGTGTGTCTGAGTGTAGGTCTCCATGTTCAGGATGTGTGTCTGAGCGTAGGTCTCCATGTACAGGATGTGTGGTCTGAGTGTAGGACTCCATCCTCAGGGTGTGTGTCTGAGTGTAGGTCTCTGTGTACAGGATGTGTGGTCTGAGTGTAGGTCTCCATGTTCAGGATGTGTGTCTGAGTGTAGGTCTCCATGTACAGGATGTGTGTCTGAGTGTAGGTCTCCATGTACAGGATGTGTGTCTGAGTGTAGGTCTCCATGTACAGGATGTGTGGTCTGAGTGTAGGTCTCCATGTTCAGGATGTGTGTCTGAGTGTAGGTCTCCATGTACAGGATGTGTGGTCTGAGTGTAGGACTCCATCCTCAGGGTGTGTGTCTGAGTGTAGGTCTCCATGTACAGGATGTGTGGTCTGAGTGTAGGTCTCCATGTTCAGGATGTGTGTCTGAGTGTAGGTCTCCATGTACAGGATGTGTGGTCTGAGTGTAGGACTCCATCCTCAGGGTGTGTGTCTGAGTGTAGGTCTCCATGTACAGGGTGTGTGTCTGAGTGTAGGTCTCCATGTTCAGGATGTGTGGTCTGAGTGTAGGTCTCCATGTTCAGGATGTGTGTCTGAGTGTAGGTCTCCATGTGTGGTCAGTGTAGGACTCCATCCTCAGTGTGTCTGAGTGTAGGTCTCCATGTACAGGGTGTGTGTCTGAGTGTAGGTCTCCATGTACAGGATGTGTGTCTGAGTGTAGGTCTCCATGTACAGGATGTGTCTGAGTGTAGGTCTCCATGTACAGGATGTGTGTCTGAGTGTAGGTCTCCATGTACAGGGTGTGTGTCTGAGTGTAGGTCTCCATCCTCAGGGTGTGTGTCTGAGTGTAGTGTGTCTGAGTGTAGTCTCCATCCTCAGGGTGTGTCTCCATGTACAGGGTGTGTGTGTCTGAGTGTAGGTCTCCATCCATGTACAGGATGTGTGTGTCTGAGTGTAGGTCTCCATGTACAGGGTGTGTGTCTGTCTGAGTGTAGGTCTCCATGTACAGGGTGTGTGTCTGAGTGTAGGTCTCCATGTACAGGGTGTGTGTCTGAGTGTAGGACTCCATCCTCAGGGTGTGTGTCTGAGTGTAGGTCTCCATGCTCAGGGTGTGTGTCTGAGTGTAGGTCTCCATGTACAGGGTGTGTGTCTGAGTGTCCATCCTCAGGTGTAGGTCTCCATGTACAGGGTGTGTGTCTGAGTGTAGGTCTCCATCCTCAGGGTGTGTGTGTCTGAGTGTAGGTCTCCATGTACAGGGTGTGTGTCTGAGTGTAGGAGTCTCCATGTACAGGGTGTGTGTCTGAGTGTAGGGTAGGTCTCCATGTACAGGGTGTGTGTCTGAGTGTAGGTCTCCATGTACAGGGTGTGTGTCTGAGTGTAGGTCTCCATGTACAGGGTGTGTGTCTGAGTGTAGGTCTCCATGTACAGGGTGTGTGTCTGAGTGTAGGACTCCATGTACAGGATGTGTGTCTGAGTGTAGGTCTCCATCCTCAGGGTGTGTGTGTCTGAGTGTAGGTCTCCATGTACAGGGTGTGTGTGTCTGAGGGTGTGTGTCTGAGTGTAGGTCTCCATGTACAGGTATGTGTGTGTCTGAGTGTAGGTCTCCATGTACAGGATGTGTGTGTCTGAGTGTAGGTCTCCATGTACAGGATGTGTGTGTCTGAGTGTAGGTCTCCATGTACAGGATGTGTGTCTGAGTGTAGGTCTCCATGTACAGGGTGTGTGTCTGAGTGTAGGTCTCCATGTACAGGGTGTGTGTAGTCTGAGTGTAGGGACTCCATGTACAGGGTGTGTGTGTAGGTCTGAGTGTAGGTCTCCATGTTCAGGATGTGTGTCTGAGTGTAGGTCTCCATGTACAGGGTGTGTGTCTGAGTGTAGGTCTCCATGTACAGGGTGTGTGTCTGAGTGTAGGTCTCCATGTACAGGGTGTGTGTCTGAGTGTAGGTCTCCATGTACAGGATGTGTGTGTGTAGGACTCTGAGTGTAGTGTAGGTCTCCATGTACAGGATGTGTGTCTGAGTGTAGGTCTCCATGTACAGGGTGTGTGTCTGAGTGTAGGTCTCCATGTACAGGGTGTGTGTCTGAGTGTAGGTCTCCATGTACAGGGTGTGTGTCTGAGTGTAGGTCTCCATGTACAGGATGTGTGGTCTGAGTGTAGGTCTCCATCCTACAGGGTGTGTCTGAGTGTAGGTCTCCATGTAGGGTGTGTGGTCTGAGTGTAGGACTCCATGTACAGGGTGTGTGTCTGAGTGTGGTAGGTGTGTGTCTCCATCTCTCAGGGTGTGTGTCTGAGTGTAGGTCTCCATGTACAGGGTGTGTGTCTGAGTGTAGGTCTCCATGTACAGGGTGTGTGTCTGAGTGTAGGTCTCCATGTACAGGGTGTGTGTCTGAGTGTAGGTCTCCATGTACAGGGTGTGTGTCTGAGTGTAGGACTCCATGTCAGGGTGTGTGTCTGAGTGTAGGTCTCCATCCTCAGGGTGTGTGTCTGAGTGTAGGAGTGTGGGTGTGTGTCTGAGTGTAGGACTCCATCCTCAGGGTGTGTGTCTGAGTGTAGGTCTCCATGTACAGGGTGTGTGTCTGAGTGTAGGTCTCCATGTACAGGGTGTGTGTCTGAGTGTAGGTCTCCATGTACAGGGTGTGTGTCTGAGTGTAGGTCTCCATGTACAGGGTGTGTGTCTGAGTGTAGGTCTCCATCCTCAGGGTGTGTGTCTGAGTGTAGGACTCCATGTACAGGGTGTGTGTCTGAGTGTAGGTCTCCATGTACAGGGTGTGTGTCTGAGTGTAGGTCTCCATGTACAGGGTGTGTGTCTGAGTGTAGGTCTCCATGTACAGGGTGTGTGTCTGAGTGTAGGTCTCCATGTACAGGGTGTGTGTCTGAGTGTAGGTCTCCATGTACAGGGTGTGTGTCTGAGTGTAGGTCTCCATGTCAGGGTGTGTGTCTGAGTGTAGGTCTCCATGTGTCTGAGTGTAGGTCTCAGGGTGTGTGTCTGAGTGTAGGTCTCCATGTACAGGGTGTGTGTCTGAGTGTAGGTCTCCATGTTCAGGGTGTGTGTCTGAGTGTAGGACTCCATCCTCAGGGTGTGTGTCTGAGTGTAGGTCTCCATGTACAGGGTGTGTGTGTCTGAGTGTAGGTCTCCATGTTCAGGGTGTGTGTCTGAGTGTAGGTCTCCATGTACAGGGTGTGTGTCTGAGTGTAGGTCTCCATGTGTGTCCTCAGGGTGTGTGTCTGAGTGTAGGTCTCCATGTACAGGGTGTGTGTCTGAGTAGGTCTCCATGTGTGTGTCTGAGTGTAGGTACAGGGTGTCTCCATGTAGGTCTCAGGGATGTGTGTGTGTCTCCAGTGTAGGTGTAGGTCTCCATCCTCAGGGTGTGTGTCTGAGTGTAGGTCTCCATGTACAGGGTGTGTGTCTGAGTGTAGGTCTCTGTGCGGGTCTGAACATCTGCAACTGCCCACCTGTGTCAGGGACATCTGTTGGTCTCATGATACGCCGGATTTGTTCCATGGACTGCAGATCAGGGGACAAACCTGGCAATACAATAGTTGCCATGGTTACATGTCAATATAGGTAATGTGATTTGCATTTTATTCTTGTTCATGTGTTTATCATGTTTATGTCAACTATATTCAGAAAATATTTTCAGTAACATTTGGTAGATTAAGTGCATAACATTCAACTTTGAGCCTCATAATATGCCAATTGTTTCAGTTGTTTCACATCAACCACAGTATTTGAACAAAATTTCCTGTCAACATTAAGAAATACATACATGCCAAAATTCACATTCCTCAGTTTGGTATCACAAAAGAAAATTAGCAGTTTGAGGGAATTTAACCCAACTACATTATATACTGAGTTAAAATTTCGGAACAATGGTCATTAATACTATATATGACCACTGTTCAGAAATTTCAGCTCTGTATATAATGAATAAATAGGTAATATAAGGTCAAAATTGTGAAATACTACAAAATGGTACACATGTTTAGCCCCACTGCTAACTACACAGACACCATCATTCCAAATTTCATTCAACTTTGACATGGATGTGACAATGAGAGGAAACAATCTGAAGCACTGAGAAATACAGAAACCAAAGACGTATGAATATATGTGTTTGCAGAAACTAATAGACTGGTAACACTACAAGCAACAAATGTAACAGATTTCATAACATTTGGAGTGAATATACCAGCCATAAACTAGATATTGCTCTACTTCTGGCAACGCACAACAAGAAGGTAATGACATAAGCCGACCAGACTTGGTTCTCTGTGGAAGACGACAACCTATCTATGTTTTAATACAAGACAATTCAGTCATTAGATAATTACATATAGTATTATGGGATATAGATATTAATTACCAACAATAACAAGCACACACACCTCCATGGCAACAGAAGATCTTCTCATCAATAATGGCTGCAATGGGTAGACAGTTGAAGCAGTCTGTAAATGTTTTCCACAGTTTCACATTGAATCGTCTTTTACCTACAAGTCACACAAAAAATGAAAATCCATCAATTCTTTTCACATTCAATGCAATCTAACAACATTCTGATCCATGTTGATCAAGATTCTCATATATTGCTTGTATTTTTTGCAGTGGCTATAAAGTACCATTCCAGGTGAAAGTGCAAGAGTTTATGATCCTTCAGGCAGGGTCTCACATGACACAGAAATCTGCGACCAATGCACTCAAATGAGTAGAACGGATACAGAAAACAGAACCTGTTGCATCCCGAGAGATGCAGCATAACATTCAATGTTTAAATGTTTTTACATGAAATAGAAACATCCTCCAGTTAAAGTAAGTATCAAGTATTACACTAGAGCACATGACACCATTTCAATTAGAGGAACTTCATATTTCCTTAAGATTCTTTCTTTCTAAGAATATTGGAAATTTTAACTATAAATTGAATATTTATATACTTATCCTATCTCACGATTTGCACTTCTCTCTCTTGCTTCGACGCTGAGTGGAACGCATTAGAACTTTCTCTGTAGGCCTCTCTTATCCATATGCCCGTGTTCCCCAGGCTGCTTTCCTTATAGGACAGGTCCCTGGTCCCATGCTGAGCATGCAGCATGCTCCCCAATCTACCCACGTGACTACCTCACAGTGATCATTCTCTTCTTGGAGCAAATGACAGTTATCTGTAACCGCCGTAAACTGAGTAGCGGGCAGGTTGGGCGGGCATACATCGCGTGAGATAGGATAAGTATATAAATATACAATTTGTAGTTAAAATTTCCAAATTTTTAAACTTATCCTATCTCACGATTTGCTCTTATCCCACGGTTGGACAGCGGGTCGCAGATTACTCTAAGTAAAAAAACACTGACAGTGTACACTGTATAGGCTAATGACAACCGTAGTTAGCAATGAACAAGGAAGGCCGGATCCGACTAGCATAGTACCTATACTAGTGATGGGTTCTCCTGAACCCCTTGGCTTACTAGGCACAATCGCTTCCAAGGAGTGGGTGCTCCCGAGCGATGTGGTGTTCGGCCACAGGATCCGACCAGTATAGTACCTTTACTAGTGATGGGTTTTCCTGAACCCCTTGGCTTACTAGGCACAATCGCTCCCAAGGAGTGGGTGCTCCCGAGCGATGTGGTGTTTGACCGCAACCCTCGCATACGCAAGGGGACGCAACTAGGTGAGTCACATCACTTCGTCACGATTTATCAGAGTACCCCCGTAATTAAAGTATTACGACTAATAATCGGGCCTGCACCTGCTTCGAGACAGCCCCCCAGACCCCATCGCGAAGAGGGGTAAAAAGAAACTGAATCGGAAAGCTCACAAGTTTAACGTTCAGTACCAGAACACCACCACATGGCTTGCACTACTTACCACAGTGAGACCACAACGGTGTGCTAAGGTACTTAGGAGCTAGAACGCTACGAAATCAACAAAGGAAATCAGGAAGGAATCACTACATTGACGTGATTGCTCCGTGGAGTAGAGGTCAGCAAGCGAGATTGTCAAACACTTCTGCATCGCAAATACGAGAACTAACCACTGTAGATCCGTATAGACACTAATTGCAATAACCCAATAAAATTGAGTGAAGAGTTCTAATCCCAGAAGAATCGAGAACAAAAATCAGAAATAAAATTCAGAATTTTATTCAGTATGTACACGAGAGCGAATGCATAGACGCGCACACTGTACTCATCTGCGTTAATGGGCCGACGACAGCTGCTGTGCCAAGGCAAGGGGTCCAAACTGATGCAGACCCTGGATGTCAGTGACCAATAAGTCCCTCAGATAATGTGAGGAAAACACTGTATCCGAACGCCAAAAGCAACCCTCCATGATGGCCGTCAGGGAAGAGTTGCTGTGTAAAGCCATCGTAGAGGCTAACGCCCAAGTCTCATGTGGATTGGATGCCGCTGGGGGTGGCAGTCCAGCAAAGACGTACGCCCTCAGTATGGTAGCACGCATCCAAAAGGACAAAGTTGTCTGTGAGACCTCAGCCTTGGATGTAGTACACAGTGGGATGAATAGCCTCTTACGAAGATGGCGGCGCTCTTGGGAGGCAGCTAGGAAGATCCGCAGAGCTCTGACAGGGCAGAGAGACAAATCTTCAACATCATCTGGCCCAAGAATGGTTGACAACGGTGGGAAAGTAAACATTCTATCCGGTTGTCCTGGTAACTGGTTCTTTGCGACAAAGTCCCAACGCAGTCCCAAAAAACTCTGCCAGGACGTTTTTGCTCAAAATGCACACGATTCACATCCAGTGCATGTAACTCCAAAATACGAGCTGCAGTAGCTAATGATATTAGAAAGATACCTGATCACTGGATACCAAGTGACGAAGGACAACTGAAATATTCCATGCAGGAGGTCTGAACCTCCTAGACTGGTCAGCAAGTCTGAACGAACGAAGCAGATACTGGAGCTCGGGAGTAGTAGACACCTTGGTTCCAGTAGTTGTGGCAAGACCAAATTAATGGCAGCCAAATAGGTTGACAATGTAGTACCTTTGAGTTTCTTCGTAGCCCGTAAATGCTGTAGAAATTCTGCAACAACCTGAGGTGATGCAGTGGTGGGAGAGTTAATTCTCCTAACCCCACAATAATGTTCAAATTTCTTCCATTTATCATCATACAACGATCAGGTCGATGTCCTATGCGCAGATGTTATAGCTGTAGCTACTCTGAGAGAGCAACCCTTCACTATCAGAGATTTCTGCAAATGCGTCATATGTGCAGATTGAGGGTTTGTGATGACCCGTGGCACACGTCCGAATGTGGATGACGAAGAAGGTCGTTTTGGGCGGGTAGCGGTACTGGATTCGGTTCTGCTAGCTTTCTTAGGCCGATGAACCAGCTTCTCGCTGGCCAAAAGGGCGCAACCAACAGCAGACGAATCTTGCTGGTTGCAAGCAACTTTTGAACTACCTTGGGTAGCAGAGCCGGGGGAGGAAATGCGTAACCAGATGTCTGGTCGTGATACCGGGTAGATCATCGACTGGAATATCAGGGGCAGTAACTTCCACTCTGTCGGTGATGGCTGTTTAAGGCATGACAGGGCGTCGGCTATGACATTCCTCGCCTTGGGAATGTGTCGGGCTCTGGCCATAATGTTGAGAGAGTCGATTAGATGGTAAAATTGAAACGTCCATGGGAGCAGAGCTGCCAAAACTGTCGAGCCTTGATGATTGATGTACCATACTACTGTCGAGTTGTCTGATTGAATCAGTAGATTCGACCGAATGCTAAATGGCGAGAATGACAGCACTGAATTCCAACTCGTTGATGTGAAGGGCCTTTTCTGCGGATGACCACTGCCCGGCCACTTGATGATGAAGAAAGTGGGCGCCCCAGCCCTCTAGGGATGCGTCGACAAACAGGTGTGAAGGGTACCATAGAGACTCCGGCGCAAACATTCTGCTCGTCGAGCCACCAACGAAGAACTGGTCGTAGTTGCACGGGAAGACGAATCAACTCCCTGGGGTTGTCGGTCCGGATGTACAGGCACAAAAACATCTGAAGAGGGAGAAGTTGCAGTTGGCCCCTGTAAGTCAGTGCTTGTGCCGACGTCAGTAACCCTAGTAACTCCGTCCACTGGTGCAGAGTTCTGGGTGAGCTTAATGCTGAAGGTAGAATGTCCCATCTGTCCTGGGGTACAAACAACATGGCCTGTTGTGTTTCGCCCCTATAAATTGTAATCTCCGAGTCAGTATTAACTCAGACTTCTCGTAGTTCAGGAGCCACCCTAATTGTGTTAGCATCTTGATGGTGAACTGCCTGTGGAGATGAAGGACGTCTGGATCCTTTTGAGCTTGAACACAGTCGTCGATATAGCTTTCGAAAGTGATTCACCGACAATGCAGGTAGCTTGTTATCGGTTTGGTTACCCGAGTAAAAAGCGATGGGGGCCGTAGATATTCCAAACGGCTGTACCCTCCACTGGTAATGACGCCCTTGGAACGTGAACCGAAGATCCTTCTGGTGGTCTGGATATATTGGTATGTGAAGATAGGCAGGTCAAGGGAAATGAGATAGTCCCCTTTCTTCAAGATGGTGCGTAGAAGGTTGACTGACACCATCCGAAAGTGGGGTGGTGGAGATAGAAACAGGGCATTGAACTGTTTCATGTTGAATTGAGGATGGTCGAAACGTACGGGCCTCCGAGAATGTCCCAATTGGGAGCAAACTTTCCTAATCTCCCGCCCACCGGTGAGTCGAAGATCGGGATGATTGGGGGTGGGATATTGGTATGTGAAGATAGGCAGGTCAAGGGAAATGAGATAGTCCCCTTTCTTCAAGATGGTGCGTAGAAGGTTGACTGACACCATCCGAAAGTGGGGTGGTGGAGATAGAAACAGGGCATTGAACTGTTTCATGTTGAATTGAGGAAGGTCGAAACGTACGGGCCTCCGAGAATGTCCCAATTGGGAGCAAACTTTCCTAATCTCCCGCCCACCGGTGAGTCGAAGATCGGGATGATTGGGGGTGGTAGGACCAAGTCGGGCAGCAATCTCTGTGAGTCACTGCTTGGAGGAGCCACTTCCGGTATCAGGACCGGGGGTGGGGGTGGGGGTGGGGCGTGGGTGGGGGTGAGGGGGTGGGGGGTGAGGTGTGGGTGTGTGTGTGTGTGTGTGTGTGTGACAGAAGACGCCACCACAGGAAGGTTTTCTACCCCTGTTCCGCGATTGGGTGAAGGGTCTGTCACGAAAACAATCCTTCAACTCCGGGTTGGTTGGAGAAAAACGTGGTGTTCTGCGTTGTTTAATGGAACTCTGCAGCTGAGATTTCTGCACTTTCAGTAATTCAACAGAAACCTGAAAATGAGTCTCCTGATGCACCTATTTAGAAACCTCTCCAATATTGCCACCAAAAAGCATATCTGAGGACCAAGGCTGCCTCAACAATTCAGCTTTGAATCAGTCATCCCAAGACGAAATGTTGAGGGGACCTCTCCTACGCACCGCAAGTATGTAACCCCTGTTAAGTTAATAGTTGATAAGTCTCTATTCTTAAGTGCATAAGAGACATTAAGGTCATCCGGGAATCAGCTCACCAGTAGTTGCAGCTTTTCAACAATCTAGGCAAGTACATGTGAAGGCTTTACCAAATCGAAACTACCCTCTGGAGTAGAAATATCCTAGTTATTTGAAGAGCAGGACGAAGACTGATGAGACACACCAGAGGAGGTGAGGTGAGGTGAGGTGAAATTAGGTTTAACGTCGTGCTTGAGAATATTTCACTCATATGACGATGTGCATGCGTGTGTATGTGTGTGTGCGGCTGCTTGTACTAGCCCAGACTTAAGCTGGTTTTATAGTGCTAGCCCACTGAGATACCATGCCGCAGGGAAGCATGAATACCCCACTCAGACACATTATACTGACTCCAAGCCGACCAGTTCTTGTTGTACCCATTAATGCCGAGCGCCAGGCAGGGACCAACAAGTACCATATTTTAACGTCTTTTGGTATGATGCAGTCGGGGATCGAACCCGTGACATCCGCTCTCCGGGTGGACGCTCTAACCACTACACCATGGAGGCGGTCCACACCAGAGGAAGACTGGTTACCAGTCGATGCAAAGGGAACTGAATTTGAAGTAGACGAAGGTTGGCACTGATTCCATGCTACTGTAATAGCCCGAAGCATTGTATTTAAGTCTGGCCCCTGAGAAGAATCCTGGGTAGGGTTCCATGATTCAGGTAAAATAGTCGCCCCAGTAGTATGAACCGAAGAATCAGTATGACGTGAGGGATCGACGATCCAAGGAACCATACCTGCGCCTAGGCAGGGAGCGAATCGGTGAAATCAAACGAACCGCAGCTTGCTGTCGTGTCGGGGAGGCAAAAGGATGGGATGACTAAACTGGATTTGGAGATCTAGATCGATTAGAAGAGCCTGGCACACCATCCCGATGGGATGACCTAGAGCGAACAGGTGAACCTGAACGCCACAGTGATCTAGTCCGGGAAGAACTCCCAGAACGAATATGTGAACCACTTCAATCTGATAAAGTAGTTAAGTGGCGTGAACCGGAAAGAGCAGACAAACCAAATCGGTGAGGTGAAACGGTTCGGGTAGACGAATTGATTCGAACCCGTGAATCAATTCGCCCAGAAGTCGTGGTTCGAGAAAACGCTTCAGAATGACTAGGTGAAACCGGACGGTGAACTGAACTGGTTCGGTGACATGAACCATCACGAAAAGGTGAACCTATCCGTTCACGCGTCAATTGATTCAACGTGGTGAATTGATTCAGTCTGGGGAATCAGTTCGCTGGCCCGAATCCAAATGGAAGGGAGTGCCGAAACCACTATGCGAATCAATACATGATTCGGTACGATCATTAGAAACAGATCGACGATAAGTACCGTTCCGCTGGGGTGAACATGACCGCTCAATCGATCTACAATTGGATTCGAGACAAACCCATGAGCTGATCTCAAACGACTAGCAGAACTGGAACGTTCCTATGAGATGGATCGATGAATCGAACGGGATCGTCTAGGATGACTTGGAGAAACGGACTCATTCTGTAACGCAGGTGATGCAGATTGATGAACTGAAGCGACTGTAGTCACGGTCTGAGATGAACCAGAGGCCCTAGAAACCAAGAGTGTAGACCGCAGGTCAGGGGGGAGGTTGTAGACACTAGAGGTTTATCAACCACAACTACCCTACTAGAACGAGAGATATGAATCTGAAGAAGCGTCGAAAATATCCTCCGCCTCGGAGGGTGGGATTTCAAATGACGAGCCGTGAGGGTGGGACGCTCCAGGCATGGTTTCTTAGTCGGGGAGGGGCCTTGGTCAACAGAGGTATTCCTAGCCCTATCTGCAATTCTACGAGCACAGACCTGTTTATAAGCCTTGAAATCCTCAGTAGATAACCCTGCACATTTCTCACACCGTTTCTCCCATGAACATTGACCCACACAATCAACACACGAAATGTGTGGGTCCCAAGTCGAATATATTGTGTTACACTGAGCGCAAAACTTACGCTTTTTATTTGGAGGATCTGATTTCCCCATAATACAAAAAGCAACTCAAAACTCTATGACAAGAGCTATAACGTGTCCACTCTGTCGTGCGACAAGCAGAAGAATGATCACTCTGGGGTAGTCACGTGGGTAGATAGGGGAGCATGCTGCATGCTCAGCATGGGACCAGGGACCTGTCCTATAAGGATTGCAGCCTGGGGAACACGAGCGTATGGACAAGAGAGGCCTACAGGGAAAGTTCTAATTCGTCCACTCAGCGTTGAAGCAAGAGAGAGAAGTGCAAATCGTGAGATAGGATAAGTTTAAAAATAAGAGAACATTCGAGAACAACATAATCTTCTTCAAAACAATTAACCAAATGTATGCTTCATGAATCCACAAGTATGACAGTAGATGTAATCAAATATCCTCAGGATCACAGGACCTTGTAACTTTTAAGTAGTCGATTGTGATAAAAGACCCTACTAGAAGAACTTATAGGTCATGGCAGAAAATGGCCATTTGGGCTTTGACCAGCCAATGAATAACAGCCACAATAGCAGTGCATGACGGACGGTCTGAATTTACAGCTAGCCAGCCCAATGGTCTGGTAAATTTTTTTTAAATGTTCCATACATCTGAGTAAATTCGCCATATTTGGTCTGGTTAAATCCATCTGATATCTGGCTGGATTTTTGGCTTATTTCATACACTGCCACTAGTCAAATTATCCAATTGCTGTCCCACCCTCAGTTGGTCTGCTAGCAGTTCATTTACTGCATTACGAGTTGTATGACGACAAAACTTTATCTGGACCACACCATTGAAAGCCTGTTCCGATGTTCTTTAACCATTTGTTTTTCAAGTCGTTTGGTTTCCTTGGCAAACATACGCCCAAAGTCATGATGACTTCTACAGTAGCTGTACAGTGTGTACAATAATGTACAAATAAACAAAATCATCATCATTATGTATATAGATCATGGGTATCAATGATATATATAGTATATAAATACTTACATTCATCGTAGAAGCCATAAATACGGTTGATACTGGCGCACTCGTGATTCCCTCGGAGAAGAAAAAAGTTCTCAGGATATTTGATTTTGTATGCTAACAAGAGACATATGGTTTCTAAAGATTGTTTGCCACGGTCAACATAGTCTCCAAGAAATAAGTAGTTAGATTCTGGTGGGAAACCTCCGTATTCAAACAACCGAAGCAGATCTGTGTACTGGCCATGGATGTCACCTGGAACAGCAAGACATCAACAACTCATTAATGCTGCCAACAAAATGATGATACATCAATATGATCCAGTAGTAAACGTTTACTGGAGCTGTAACAATTCACACTAAATACTTGTACTTTTCTCACAAACATCTTCTCATTATCATCTGATCTCTCACTGTTGTGAAATTAATATCTGCCAGAAAAAGCATATTCAAATGATAGGTTACATCAACAACTGCTGACTTACATATATAGTCTCAAGTGCTGTAACACAAAAGTGAATATCCTAGAAACAAAAAGCATGCATGTGATCAGCTTGTTATCTGCAAAAAGCATAGCCATGTCTGCAGTACCAATGGTCTGCAAGAGGCTGTCATTATTTAACAGTTAACACATAAATTGTACAGAAAGATAAAGAAATTAAACTAAACTGGCCTTGCTTGTACAGCTTACAATAAACACACACATATTTGAGTTTATTTTGTTTGTGGGGTACAGATAAGACATGTGAAATTTAGATGGCCGGGGTGTTTCAGAGATGACATATCCTTCCCAGACTGGTGGGAATACGGAGATGGAGCTGGCTAGTTACACCTCATTGTTAACTCATTGCCCTTGGATACCTTCAGTTCAGCATGGTTCAGCATGTTCAGAGAGAAAAAAGGAAAAGATTGTTCAGCATTTTTTCAAAATCCCAAATTATCAAAATGCAACTATTCAATTATACTAGACTGAACTGTATAGCAAGTTTCCCAAGGACCATTTAATGCTACAGGAGTGCTGCTCTGGAAATGGGAAATAGAAGGTAAACAGAAGGATCTTCATATGCTCTCCCCCGCCAAGCCCACCCCCATTTTTCTCAGCTTGGGTATAACAAATCTATAACATAAACCACTTATCTGAAATAAGCCACAGAGTAGGTGCAGTTGTTAGAAATAACACATTGTGTCTTGCTCTGTAGCATGTGTAAGGTTGGCTCCTGGGCCTACTTATTAGCAAGTCCATAGTGGTCAGCCTATATCCCCGTTTGGGCAATTTTCCATTATATCATGGTGTAATTGTATTCCAGACACCAGCATTGTCCTTGAGCCACTCTATCGGTTCCAAATCGCACATTCTGTCCCTGGCATTAAGCAGATTAACTGATTAGACAACACTGTTATCTACATTCACAAGTGAGCTAAAAGCTCAACATTACACAATAGATTTATAGGAATAGCTTTTGTCATGATTAACGGATCATTAGACTTTGATAATGCAGCATCCAAAATAACATGAAGCAGCATCAACGACATTGCACTTCAAAAGATTGAAGAGTTGGTGAACATCACCACATTCTCACACGAGAGTACAAAAGAAGTCACAGAAGTAAATACTTTGCCCTCTTATTGCCATATCTTGTATGATGTTCCCCAAAGTAACTTAAAACAATAGATCACACTGTGGAATGATTGTTGTGACCTACAAGTTCAGGGAACACACACTTTACAGGTCAAAACAGATTAATGGCTGATATTTTACAAGCCCAATATGGCAAACACTGTTATACATGCAATAGCTTCGGGTCAACAGAAAATTGCACATACACAATATAGCACTCGACACCATGACAAAAGTCATTCATGTATCATACAGTTTATGTATCTCTACATAGAATACATTTGTATGAGAAGTTTTACATTACAGAAACCATTCATACGATCTACACAATTCA
This sequence comes from Haliotis rubra, assembly GCF_003918875.1. Lineage (NCBI taxonomy): Eukaryota > Metazoa > Mollusca > Gastropoda > Lepetellida > Haliotidae > Haliotis > Haliotis rubra. Next base: position 1,935,546 of record NW_025767501.1, read on the forward strand.
AATGAATGGTGACACTGACATCCCTGTTGGTGACAACATGGTTTTCAATGCTGACATTTGTACAATTATATAAATTGAATACAAGCATCTTTTCAAAGAACTGGACCAAGGATAACCCCTTGTAAGTTATATCAGAGAACTTGGCACTTGGTTTGCCATACAGACAGATATATGACCCTTTCAATACAGGACGGACAAAGGTAGGGTCCATGACAAGCAGGAAAGGTGGAGAAAAGTATTACCAGATAGTCATCACAAATGGGTTATACTAGTCTGTCTCACAGTCCCTGAACCACATTATGTTCCCTAATGCCAAGCCCTCTCTGCAGTGCTAAAGCCCTAAATAAAGCAAGTCTAGATTTCCTCAGGTTCAGGTTAATCTCTGGTCTCCCTGGGGCTCCTTTTCAATTTAAATGGGCTTGTTTGTTACTAAAAAAATTATATATATTCAGAGACTAAGCATTAGTCTAGGGTTATACCAAAGAGCAGCTTATACATTACATAGTCAACAGAAAAGTAAAATTCCTCCAATTTATACAACCCTGGCTGAAATTCAAGGTTTACACATATCCTATACTCCACTGGTGCCTGCCTTAATAGAACTGGGGTTCAATATACTACATGGCAAGCATGGTGACAACTGGGCAATGTTTAATGAAAGTTCTATTTCCTCTTCATTAAAAGGTGAACTGTTAGGGTTTAGTAGCGAGAGACGACACAAAATGAAGTACTCCATGAATAAAAGCATAACTTTGTGTAATGTGTAAGTTAAAACTGTATTTCAAAGCAATAGTTTATGTATATTATCATCTATGACACAATTTTCATATTGATAATCATTACTAATTCTTCTCATCAAAGCTATTTCCGATTATTAATCTGTTTTGCCAGCCCTAGTGATGGATATACAATACACAGTAGACTGACTGACTGACTGAGTTTGGTTTTACGCCGCTTTTAGCAATATTCATACACAGTAGAAATACTACTGCAAGGGTGGGGTGATATTTGTCAGGTGAACCCTGTTATTTTTCATTCTATGACAGTTACAACTCACATTTCAGGGAATCAAGCATCCTCTGTCCTCATGTTACCAGCAACATATGGTCAGGTGAGATGAAGAACATGTCACAGGCTATTTCAGCTTTGTCATTATTGGTAATATGTTTGCACTAAATCTCATATTTTCATATGGAACTTGTAAGAACCCATAAAAAAGTACCAATAACACAATACTGGTGCCATGTGTCAGCAAAATGACACAAACTGACATTTAATGTTGTTTTCCAACTATGTAAACACATCAACTGAATAATGCTCACATTTTCGATTTCTTTTGAGTTCCATGAATACTGATGTCCTCAGAACCTTTAAAAAGTTACTGACTTTAAGATATGAGTCCAAGTCAAACCTGCTGTACAATTTGTTGAAGCAACCCTGCACTAGCCACAGAAGACCATGCTGATATGAGGTGCGGATTTCAGTGCAATTACAGTAAGAACCTCATACAAACAAGGATATGCACAACTGACAACTTAACTTACCACATATTTTAAGAGGAGCCTCCAATTCCAATAGGATTGGCTGACTGAGGAATATCTCTCTTGACTTGAGACACAGGCCACGCACTTCCGCTTCTGTCATCTGTACAGTCTTGCCTGGCCGACATCCTCGCACTATACACAAGTAGAATCATTGTAAAGAGGCCTACATGATAAAGCAATGCTCAGTTTTTTAGCTGAGAACTATGCAAATAAGAAACTAACAGACAGAAACTTAAACCCTAAGAATGGTGAGATCAAAACATGGCGAACTTTCTTCTTTCCAAAATTATTGATTCATAAGGACCATGAACATGATGAAATTATTTCTTTTTCCCTGTCTTCTGAGACAAATATGAAAAAAGAAATGATTCTATGAACAGTACGAGTGAGCATGTGTTCACGCCATTTCCACCATTATAGCAATATTACAAGAAGTCCTGGGACACCAGAAATGGGCTTCACTCATGGTACTGGCTAGTGAACAGTTATCGCCGCGTAACAGTTATCACCAAGACATCAGTATTACACATGCGCAGATCCGGTCAATTACTATTCTGGTATTTTTTCCTCAAGGTATTTGACAACAGTAAAGAACAGCAAATGAAAATTCTTCACGGCAAGTAACATAAGGGAAAAATTCAAGATAAAGTTATGAAACCTATGAAGATTTTTAACTGAATGATTTCTGTTTCATTAATTTAACGAACAGCACAGTAATTTTGTAAATACCGCTAAAATATGGCGATAACTGTTCGGTAGCCAGTACCTATATGGGGAACTGTACCTAGGCAAATGCATAAATCACTAGGCTACCCCCCAGTCCCTTCTACTTAGAGAAATACCATACAACAGGTATACAAGAAGTTACTGTACATGACATATACAACAGAACACTGAAACCCTCAGTACTCATGCTCATGACCAAGGTGGCATTTGGAGCCATTGCTGTAATCTTGCCTAACCACAGCAACTGTTCAGCATGTACAAGCAGACCCATCAGATCTTTCCAAAATCATGTCAGGATTAAGAGAACATAACCTGATACATGCATCATAAAACACATGGAGTCTACATAGTTATGTGACAGTTACATTCATATATTTATCACGTTTATCCCGGTCTCCTGACACTGTCAAGTATGGCATAATAATTTTTAGTCGTTAAATCATGTACTTCCAAAACATTTAACAGTAAAACTAAATCATTTCTTAAACATGTTCGAAGTGGTGCGATGGCAATATTTGACATTGACGTGCCAGGTCTGTTACGAATACACATGTTGTTAACACACTCACATACACACACACTGCATATCACATGTTGTACAACAGCTGCGCTAGATGTACACGAAGCGACTCAGAATGACGAACAGACATCCCACACTGTGGCGAGTAAGGAATGTTTTTCCTTACGATTCTTAGCTTAGTTCCGGAACTTGAAAGTTGAACCAAAACACAAAATGTCAAAACAAATCGTATTTTGCTGACTCAGAAAAGTTACAAAACGAACATAAATTTATACTCTGGGTGAAAACCGTGCATTGGCTACACACAAACTGCAGCTCTTATATATTAAATAGCATATTCAGGTACTCACCTTCGAGTAGTCGAGCTATCAAACTATCGACATTTAGATCCCCGTCCGCCATTTTCACTCGCTGATGACGTCAGAGACTGGTCCCGAAAGGAAACCTGAAAAAGACACAGAAAAGGATAAAACATGCAGTACTGTAACTATCAATGAAAGGGAGGTAATTTCAGAAATACGTATGTATATTGTACACCGGTATTATATAGCGCTAGTTCAGTTCTGTCCCTTTGTATATTGGTAAAGGTTTACAAGATTATTGAAATTAATGTGTCGTTTTCAGGTTTATGAATACCTTGCGTGTGTTTCGTAAGTAGGCTAATCGCTTTTGGATTTAATGGGTGTAACATTTTAGGATTGGGAAAGTTTCACGTAAAAGTTGGTATGTTCACTTTTTTGTTGTGGGTTATTTTGATCATGTGGTGCCTGTGTGTTTGTGTTTGCGCTAAGTGCTTGCTATTTTGCTACGGGAGATGTTGGGCGGTTGGGGAATGGGTGTTTTCTCACTCGTCGAGACCATCGACGTGCTTGACAGTACAATAATTTGTCTCCATTCAACCTATTCTAAATGAATGGACATAGAAACATGTAACTAACTAACTAACAAATAAAGACTACAACAACTTTGGAATTATAATAGATCACAATGAACGAAACATCCCTTAAATTGATCGAAAGCGTCGAACAATATTTTTTTTAAAAGTGATAAATGAATAAAAGAATTTGGACCCAATGGTGGGTAAAGTCGTCACACAACAATCGGCACCGACACGGCAACGTACTTAAACAAATAAAAGTCACTCGAAAGGTCGAAAAACAAGTAAAAATGATTTTCCAAATCAGAAATCGAGTCCCTGTGTGAGTGTACGTCTTGCTAGCACGGCAGTCGCCCTACGAATGAGCGGTTTGTTACCACAATCCCTTTGGTTGCTATGTCTCATGGTGTATATGCAGTAAATGACGTAGCTCTTCCGCCCCCGGCAGTGTGAGTCAGTTTCCATTTTTGACCACCCTCATATATCACGCGGGTACACTCATGTGGTCATATCACCAACTGCGTGTTGATATCTGTGTCTCTATAAACACAGGTCACAATATATTTAATGCAATGTGTATGTATGTATTTACGTAAATATAATCGTATATCATTTACTTCCTTTTGTTTTTCTTCGTTTTATTGTTCGCCAATAAAAGCAATATGTACAAGGCCGTATTTATTATTGATGCGTCCCCTCAAAGTCCAAACTGCGCAGCGAATTTATAGGTTCGATCCGCTATGCCGATTCAATCGATAGTAAACATTACAGCCACGATAGTATCACCCATCGACACGCTATAGATATTTGTAAACATTAGCATAGTCAACCTTTTGACCGGCATCGCAAACCATACTGAAGTAATAGTTTGGCCATGATGTAACACGGACATATATATTCCCTCATAATGTCATGCAAGTACTCATTTGTCGTCACCATGACTGTTTCGTGTACCCTGGATTACGGGCTGTTATCGTGTATCGAGCAGTTGCCGAGAGAGAGAGAGAGAGAGAGAGAGAGAGAGAGAGAGAGAGAGAGAGAGAGAGAGAGAGAGAGAGGAGAGAGAGAGAGAGAGAGAGAGAGAGAGAGAGAGAGAGAGAGAGAGAGAGAGAGAGAGAGAGAGAGAGAGAGAGAGAGAGAGAGAGAGAGAGAGAGAGAGAGAGAGAGAGAGAGAGAGAGAGAGAGAGTATATCAACACGGGTTGATGTAGTTAGAAATATCCGATACTTAGATGCTTGATTGGCATTTTAGAAGATGATATTTGATGAACATAGAGATTTTTCTGGGTTACATCTTCTTTTTATTCTCGAGTACAACGTTTCAGGGCTTGTTCTGGCCCCATCATCAGGTAAACTGAACAGTAACTGTTAACTCTGGCCGTGACGTCACAATGCTTATGACGTCACAATGCTATGACGAAGCAATACATGTGGTGATCAATAGATACAGATGACATGGCTAATAGAATACATGTTATTATGAATATATAAGATGTCATTTACTGCAAAATTAATGGATCAATTTAGAACTGTGCAGATACTTATACAAAATTGTTGATTGAATTAGAAATGTACAGAGACGTACTTGCCGAGGATATTTTTATATTTATCAACGAGTGTTGATATCAGAAGGACACGAGGGTGAGATTCTCTTGATCATCAAAAATCACTCTTCATTAAGTTTCAATGGAAAATGTACATCTCTAAACATGGTACTGCCATTATATTAGACTTGCAGTGCAGTGAACACGTAGCATTGTGACGTCATCAAGTTTATGACGTCATGGCATTGTCATGGCATCAGTTTTTTTATGTCATAGCATTATGAGTCATGTCATTGATGATGTTAAAGCATTGTGGTCTCATGTAATAGACCGATCCAGTCTGTCAATCAAAACTGGCGCATGCGTCAATTTTGGTCAATCAGCAGGCCGGGCGCGCTGGGTGGATTTGTCAGACTTATTTCCGGGGTCAAACGATACTTCCGAAGCGATGTGCTTCGAATTATGCCATTTACACACGCTATATCTATTACATATTGCTGTGATTTGATGTGTACTTTTTAACAAAACCATTGCGGTCAAGACAAAAGACAATTGAGGCGGATCAAGGAGCGCTATCAGATAATTGTCTGCACCACCGTTCACGAAACCTAGGTCATGCCCGCAGATGAGAATTTGCACGGATTTCCACACTTTTGCACATGTGTGAAATCATTACCAATTGATGACAACAAATAGCAGTTGAAGACTTTGCAAGTGTTATAAACACGGACATTTCTTGTAACTACAAAATTGTTTTTACTTAACGTTTTTAGTCACTACTGGGCATTGAGGTGGTACGCCACAAAGCTGAAATGAGACAGGCAAGAAAGCCGTGACACAATGTAAACACATCTGACAGCGATCTGATTTCGCTTCTAGGGTCGACCATAATAGCAAAACTTGTTACATTAAAGAACAATGTGGCGGATACTGTTCCCTTCGCTCTTAGATATTCTTAAATTTGTCACACATTTTAGGATGTTTTAAGTATCAAAAGCACAATCTGAAGGCATACTGCACAGTATCTTGTTAATAGTGCAAAATATTCGAGGAGTAATATATTTTATTCAAACGAAAATATTGTCAGTGTCAGCAGTTGCCTACCATGCAATATCCAAATATCCAAATTAATTCATATGAGTGCCTATAATACTATGCTTCAAATATTTCAGAATTTTTATAAAGAGATGGATGGGACTTTGAATTGAATTACGTTCCTCCATGTGGATCGAATACGAAAACTATGTGAGAAGAAGAGTGACTTTCTGGAGTATTGGGCGGAGTGAAATAAAGTGTATATCTTAATTATGAGGACATTTGAAGTTTTGTTACAGCATAAACTTATTCACATATATTGGTACATTTTAGGAGCAATATTGCAACTGTCATTTTGATTAATTCACTGGAAATGATAGCAAGGTATGTTTTAAGAATCTTGCTCTTTTTAGTAAATGTGGAAGGGTAATAAAATAAATAATAATCTAATCAATTATAAATAATTATATAATTGATTGACATATCAGATTCATGTGATTTTAAGGCAGAACTAGGCAAACAAACACTATACATATCATGTCAGGACAATCACTTGGTATTAACTTAGATTGTTGGCTCATGCTTTTAGATGTTTTTTAAATTAATAATACATTTACTAATAAGATAATTCTGAAAGTGATTGCTTGTATCATAACTCATTAAAGTTATTTCAACATCCAGAGAATTTGAAAGCAACCCTACGTTTTGGTCACATCCTGGTCAGGCATTATCCAGTCCTGGAACAGAATAACTTACAAAAATCTCAGTTGACTTTTCATGTAATGGAATAAATATTGAAACATATATTTAACCCAGATTTGATGTAATTTTTCCTATAAATCATCAGTTTTGAGGAGGTTACTAATATTTGAAGACTGAGCCAAAGCTAGTGTTTATTAAGATGTTGGTTTTGGACAAATTGTTCAAGGTTTGTTGATGGTTATTTGGAAAATGAGCTTCATATTAAATTGCACACTGAACGCTTTTCATGTGTGTTTTCCTAACCTCTTGCTATGACTTTTAGCAAATTTTGAATCAACCTTACTATAATTTGTATGACACTAGTAAGTATCTCAGAAAAGGAAATAGATCAAAATTTAGAAATGTCCTCTAGGGATATAGTCTCAGATCTAATAAAACAAAGATAATCATTGTTTAAGAAGCAATAATGTCAATATGTATTTGTATTGACAAAAAGCTTTGAACTTAAGATATATTCTTTGCACCTTATTTGCACTAGTAGTTAGCAGTTAAATATCTCTGAATTGTTCGGATAACAGCTAGTAGATCCTCTGTTCAACGATTTTGCATCACAGGTTTCCTATTTCTGGAAGATGGTTCTGCTAGTGTACAGGTGCAGACTGTATCTTGGATCTTCTTTGTGTTCTGGTGCTGTGACATACCTGTACATAAATGCTGGTAGTTCATGAAGTCAAGTATTGTGGAAGTTTGTATGTAAGTTAGGATTCCACAACAAACTACATGTACATACATTGTAATGTATAGAAAAATAAAATGGAAAGAAGGATGGTTTTAAGAAACTTAGGAGTTTTGGATGATAAATAGGCTATATATAACAAACGCAACTCCATATTTTCCCCAGGTTCTGTTTCTCCCATCTCACTCGGACTTTTTCAGTTTAGAAAGAGTGATATATATGTTACTGTCAAAAATACTTTTTCAGATACAACGCGTTTGTCTAAGAAAATATCAGTTCGAAAAGCATCTCACATGGCACACAAAATGGACATGCCTCACTCACTAAAAATGTTCTTACTGTGATGACGATGGATGGAAACTTGCTCGTCACTTTCATTTATGCTCCTTTATAATGTACATGTCGATGGATTCTGTACGGTAGAGCTAACATACAGACAGACGGTCCGATCACGTGGGAGGTAATAACCAGACCCGTTTTACAACCCCTGTCGGGTATATAGCCTCTCGGGGCATTAAGAATATTGATCGATGCAGACCCGGCGGTTTAAGAAATTGGAGTTACGTCCCTTAGTGAGTCGTCTGCTCGTCGGTTTGGCAAGCCTTTTTGTGACAGGGTGATTCCACACACAAAAACGGTGTTGTTTTAAAGTGGCAATGATTGGTGGTGACGCAAGTAGATAGCCGTATACGTCATGTTGCATGCCAATTTTGATAGATGAATGAACATCCACAGTCAGCAAAGAGGTCATAATCAATATTTCACAAGCATCCATGGCTCGTCATTACCGCCACAACCACAACTGTCATTAAAAAATACAATCTTTTATATTTCAGTGATAGGTATTGTAAAACAGCTGTTATCTCACTGGGTGATTCCACACACAAAAAGTGGCAATATCAGCTGATTGGTGGTGACGCAAGTAGGATATTTAATGCCTACATGTTGCATGCCAATTTTGATAGATTTCTTGATCAATAATGAACATCCACAGTCAGCAAAGAGGTTGGAAGTTTTATTTTCATAATCAATATTTCACAAGCATGTCCATGGCTACACACTGTCATTACCGCCACAACCACAACTGTCATTACCTAAGAAATACAATCGGTCCTATCAGTTATATTTCAGTATAGGTATTGTAAAACAGCTGTTATCTCACTGTGTAAGTCATTTCCCATTTCAATTTAATTATGTTTACAGAGAAGAAATGTTACCTAACAAAAGCATGCGTCGAGTTGCTTAGTAGCACATTTAACGTCACACTTACATGTGTGTCTACAAACATTAGTAGCAATGTAGAAAGGTCCATGACTGGGTTCGAAGCTCCAACCCACGCAGTACTCCCTCCAAACCTTTCGGCCAAACACTCTCGAAACCTTACAGACGCCAGTGGTGTTCAAAGCATTTTATAAAACACACAAAACTGCGGGTATAGCCTATGGTCTTGCGTAATGTCTAAAGAAGAGTCAATGTTCACCCTTCACTTCCTTGATAGACATGGGCTTGTCTGGAGGCGTGCCATCAAACGTCTACGAATAATTTGGTGTGGGTTTTTTATGACATTACTAAAAGCAACTGAAAATTGTTTACAGAAAGGTAACGGTACAGAAATGCAGGAAACAGCTATTTTTGGTGATGCAGTATTTTGGAATATGTAAACTATTGTCAATACTTGAAATATATTCAATGAAAACTGAAGTTTGCCCGATTAATGTTTGGTTATATTTGTAACAACGTTTGGTTATACAGTACAACCAGAAATTATTGAGAATTTAAAGATTGTATTTTTTTTTTTTCACTCATTACTCACGTATTAAATGTGAATATTAGCAGAACATAACTCCAGATTCAAAGACAGGTGAACAGTTAGTATTTTGTCAAGTCACCATGGGCAGCAATGCAGGCTTCAATGCGGCGGGGCATACTACTGATCAAAGAAGTTAGAAAGTCGTGGTCCATACTGTCCCGATATCGGACCACCTCTTCTTTCATTTCAGCAATATTTGTCAGATTTTTCTTATTGACACTTTCTTTCATAAGTCCCCAAACATGTTCTATTGGATTTAGGTCAGGGCTATAGCTTGGCCAATCTAATAATGTCATATTTTGGGTCCGAAACCAGGCCTGTGAATGCTTTGAACGATGTATTGGGTCGTTGTCCTGCTGGAAAATCCAAAAAATTTCCATAGAACACGTGAGCAGATGGAAGTAAATGTCCCTCGAGAATATCTGTGTACCGCTCACTGTTCATATTCCCTTCAAATACACAGAGGGGCGTTGCCCCTAACACAGATATGCCACCCCACACGTTAAATTTCGGACTGTACTTTGGGCGCTGATACAAAGGTTTTTCAGTTTGCTAGGTCCAGAATTTCAGTGTATTAGGAAACAACCACACTGAACTTTCATCTGAGAAAATCACATTGTCCCAGTTAAAATTTCTATGCTGTAAGCACCAGTTCAACCTTCGCTCCTTTTGTTCAGGTTTCATGATCGGTGATGGAATTCCTCGACTTTTCTGCCAACCCATTGCATGCAGCTCAGTTCTAATTGTCTCCTTACAGACAGCCACAGTTCCTCTATCAATGATATCCAGCCTAAAGCTTTCTAAACAACTTCGTTCGTTTTTAGAAACAAGAATACCAAGCCGCCTCCTGTCACCGACAGTCAATTTTCTGGGCCTACCTGCGCCTCCCTGGTGCTCAATGCCATATCCATTTGCCAAGGCTCGGCACTGTGAACATTATTCAACTCGGGCATATTTCCCGTAATCACTCGTACCGAGTTGGTTATTCTCTAAATCAAGCACAGGTAACATGGGTTTTGTTGGGGTGTTTTCGAATAGAACCGACTCCTTTTTTATTGTTTAGTAGACAGTACCTACCCTGGGGGGGCCTGGGAAAGTGTGTCTGCTGCGTCCAGAGGCTACCCGTGAAGATCCCGGTTTTGTATTGATCTTCAGCAACCCACGTTTGACGTACGAGACGAAAAACAGGAAATGATAGCTAAACTTGTTTGATGCTTATGTTAGAGGACCACCTAATAGATATAGTATTGCCCAGTGCGGAAATAAGACCGAACAACCAGGATATAAGAGTGTATGTCGGGGACACGTATATAGTGTATTATTGACGATATAAAACATAGTTATGGGCCTAGGAATGCAATATATTGAAATGTATGAATGGGTCACACACCACACATCCGATTTTGTTCAAAATCAGGAGTCCAAAACAAACTGCAGTCATGGTAGTATTTTAATTGATCGTCACACATCGTAAATACTTCCTATTGTCTCTACCCACATATTGGAGTATCTGATATCTAACGTGGTTGAGGTTGTTTTCTGTGAATAATCATTAAAATTATTGCTGGATAATGGTGCAAACAAGACAGGCATCCTTCTGCAAATTGTATGGAACGGAACTTCGCATATTAAATTGCTGCAACTCAGGTGTCTGAGCCTGCCGTGGATCCCGGGTCAGGACCCAACTTAAATGTGAACTGTGAGGACACAGTGTGCGACATCTGTGACCACTGATAAGGCGTTTCTTTGCGACTGGTCATTTATTCCTTCACCTTACTAACCCAAATACTGTTCTCCCGCAGCTGGTATTTACCTCCTATAAATATCGAAGAACTGAGAGCAACCACTTTATATTCCCAATTCAAGAAATGTATTGTACTGCGGGTCTGAATATGATTTGCATCAAGGTATGACGCTTTCGTACTTTTAGCATAAACCAATATGGAAAATATCATTCTTGCATGCTTGATAAGTCAGGTTTGTAACAAATTTCCTCCGACCCCATGCTAAACGTTGCCATCTGGAGCACTAGTTTTTCCAGTGACATAATACTTGGTAAATATTTCAGCTGTTGCACTTTAAAGATACCATTCACTTCATGAGAACGTGATCTTCATCACTTCAGTGTTGTGACCTGTAGGTGAGGTGAGGTTAAAATTGGTCACAGGCCACTTCAAGATTATTTCACTGAAATAGCCAGGTGCTTGCGTGGCTGCTTGTACCTGTCCAGTGTAATGTCTGTTATCCTGCTGAGATGCCATGCTGCGGTATAACATAGATACCCCTTTTGCACACACTAAACGGACTCAACCAGCCCTTGTTTATCCCCTTAATGCTGAGCAACAGACAGGTTAACCCAGAGACCATATCTATTATATGGTCTCTGGTTAACCACAAGTACCAACTGTTAACTCCTTTTGGTATTGTGTGGCAGGGGGGTGGAATTTTTCCACCAGCCAGTCCCCCATCACCAAATACTGTTCCTGTTAAGGTATAATCATGTACACAAAAAAACAAAGACTTAGATAGGTATTAAAATTTTACTCTGGATATGAAGTACTGAGACAATGAAGCGAACATCTTGCTTGGGTCGGGGAGGGAGGGAGGGATGGGATTGAAGGTCGGAAAGGGGGACAAGGGGAGATCACTCAGACTGTACCATTAATGTGCCATTGGTTTTAAGGTGAAAGAAAGACTCCTTTGGATGTACAAATAAAACATTTCAACAGGGAATAACATCAACAACATATATGATGACTTGAAGCAGAAAGACAACATGGCAAAAAGGCTGAACTTTTCTCATGCCCAACAAAACAGTTCGACTCAGTCATACATAATATAGCTTTCATTGCGTAGCAGCTCAATACTCCGGGAGACATTTTGGTTGACATTTCTAAGCTAGAAACATATTTCACACCGATCAACAAATGATTATGATTTAAATATACACAAAAACATTTTCACTAAGGACATATATGACACATTTTTGAGGAAATGTACATCAGTTTTGAGGAGAATATTATACAAACAAAAATATACAAAAAGTGAAAATATAGGACATTTGTATATGCATATATGGGGCATAATTACGAAAAATATTTGCAAATATCACAAGATGGGAACCACTAAACAGAATATTGACCAGAATCGACATAGTTAAAATTGGTTTTGCTAACAAATCAAGTAAAATTTGATGTATGTTTATTTGACTAAGTGCTCGAAACCAGTGAATACATGTAACTTGATGTATATACATGTAATATGTAACTGACTGTTACCCTACTTGAGCCTCTTCCACTATTATCTAAAATATCCAGGTAAAATGAGCAAACTGACTAGCACAGATGCAACTACCAAGAGTTGACAGTGTCTCTAACACTGTATATATATTGTATATTGTAAAATATTTATTTATTATAAACATCTATGCATGTAGGGTGTACAACACAGGTACCTGAACAGTAGTTTGGGTCATGTTTATTTATCAAATATTTTCAATATATGACCAGTAGTTTTCACAACAAGGTTTATGGTATAAAGCTGATTCAAGTTCAAATTTTCCCCCAATCTTTCACATTTCTTCACTGTTCAGTGATTAAAGCAATCATTTCATAGTAGACATTAAACCATTGATACATTACATTTACATTTTATGTATTTACCTTCTGTCACTCTATATCATTCATCAATCATAGAGTAGAAGAATGAGGGACTCCAGGCATCTAGGACTATGCCCTCCCTATAATAATATCCACATAAAACAAAATAGAATCATGCATATATCACCAGTCCTTAGATTGGTCAAAACTGACCTTCAGACTCCACTACCATATCAATATAAAAAATCATTAACATGTCATCTATGCACTCTCTCTATCTTCCTCCTCCAATGAATATTGCTGAGTGAGCAAGTTTTCAACTAATCTACTTCATGTGTATGGAATACATATTGTTTACAATTTTAGAATGTTGGAAACACTACTTGCAATTCTTAAAAAAACTTTCGTTTGTAAGCCCTGCCCAAAAAGTATTATTTTGTATTGAACCAGATTCTGTCCTAACTTTATGTCAAAGGTTGTTGAAATACAAGAAAGAACAACTAAGATTAGGACCATTTCCTCTGATACATTATCATGTATGCACATAGACTGACATATCAACAAACTGATTCCAGTCATATTAACTGTTTTTAAGCAACATATAGACCAAAAATACAAAAGACCTGTTGTTTTTGACACAGTGAACATGATAGCACATTGTGTATGAAAATATAACAATATGACCAGGCCATGACACACTGACAGGCTACAAGATAATATGTCTATGGAATACATATTACTGTTTTCTAATTCTGAAAGATTCATGAATAACTACCTCTATGATTGTATGATAAATACAGATCATGAAGAAGAGATCATACTTATGGCATTTCTGAAAGAAAGAGAAAATAAGAAAGCTTAGGGGGCACTCTGATGGCTAATAAAAGACTTCCATTCTTGTAAAGCTGGGATTCCCCAGATTATGACTTATTATACGGCATAAATATAACAACAAATTACTCCTTTTTTTTCGATCACTACTCAGAGCACCATAGTTAACTGGCTAAAAAATGTAAGTATGCCACACATCTTAGTTCCATGTGAAATGAAAATCATGAAAAACTAAACACACTAAAGAAATGAAATTTTGCTACACTGACTATAATGATGATCAAAGATAATAGGTAGGTCACAGCGAGGTGTGTTCATTCATGGCATGGGTTATGAAATCCAGAATCAACAAGTCTGTCACTGAACATGCCACTTCAAGATCTACTGGTTGATGAATAGCAACCAAACAGTAATCTTCCTTTACACCATGTAAATGTAAAAATATAAACATCTCAAGTAGATAGGACTATGTTCTAGGAAATCTATAGAGTAGTCTCCCCTAGATTTCAATATACATGTCTATTGCATGGTCTATGGGAGACCTGACTAGTCCTACAAGACAAACAACTAACCCAACTTGGGCAAAAGTCTTTTGAGGGGTTAAAAGATCTTTTGACAAAACATCATGGTTGGTAGGTCAACAACAAGAAAAAAAAAGAAGAAAACACATAATCAAATTTTAAGTATATTTGAGGATTTTCTAAAATATAAGTCGATTTTAATTACAGTAATTTATCTTTGTTGATAACAAGGGGACATCAGTGGCTTTATTGCAAACACTGTACTTATTTCTGGCAGGAAGCAAAAAAGCCATCCTAGTGCGTTTTATTTATATATTTTAATGTCTTTGGATAAACCAAGTTTTTGACAGAATCTGGCTTAAAGCATAAACATAAGAACCACACAAGCTTGGTTCTAATGCATAATATCATTGCTGAAATTGTTTACAATGGTTAACTTGAACATACATATATATATATTTGGTAAATGTTATATTTTGGTGGTATCATTTGGAATGTGCAGGTCAACTGGACATTAGTAATGAGGGTTGATTTCAGTCCAGACTTGCAGTGCAACTATTACACTGTGTAGAGTGAAGAGTGGTAATTAAAGACTTTATTGCAAAAGCATTTAAATAATAAAAACATAACTACCAATACTAAAGAAATACTGTTTGGTGCATATCTAATGATGTCATTACTGAAAAGATATCTCTTAGATTTCGTTAACATATTTTTAAATGGTTTTAATAATATTTGAAACAAGCTAAGAAACTTAATGTAATAATAAAGTTACTCATCACATGACAAAGTACAATATCCCCAAACTTCACAATCATACCAACCTAATTCAATCTCTGCTGATACAAATGTAGAGTTTTATCTTTGACTTGATGATATATAATTTCAGACTAAGTTGTAAATGACATGATGTACAAGACCAGTTACATGATTGGCTAAAACAATAAAGAGATAGGGATCAATTTATTTATAAGCTGATTCTTTACTGATTCTTTTCTAATAATGAATTACAGTGTAGCAGAAAAAAAGAAACTTGAATTCTGCTGACCAGAAAATATATTTATGATCAACATGACCACCCTTCTGTGCAGTGAAATGAGAAATCAAATCATTCACACTTGTCTTCTAATCGTTCCAGTGTGTATTGGTTCACATAATCTACCTGCCATTGATCTGGATACATTCATCTTCAATATTTCAATACAGAAAGCAAGACACCATTAACAGTACAATGTACATGCATCAGTAAATGCACAAAAGCTTAATCACATAAAAATCAATAAAATGAGATTCAATAAAATTTGCCATGTTTAAAAAGAATAAACCTCATTGACAACATACCAAATAAAACATTTTGAAAATTTCCACACATCACTATCAATGACTAAAATCTACTTTGTATAAAATCTATAAATAGCACAACTATGTCTAGTGAGCTCACAAAGTGTGATAGAAATTTGCATATTATTTCTGAGTATCTGAATATATGCAAATCATATTCAGAAAATTGAATTTCTCTGAATTTTCCAGGTCACCAAACAAAATGACTTGCATGCACTGTATGAATTGCAGCAATATTCCAGAAAAATCTAGAATAAATATCAATAAAGTTAGATCTTTCTGATTTCATATAATCTTACAAAATACAAGAGATTGATTTTTTTCTTTCCTCTGCATGTTTTATCACCTATCTTTGTAAATGCAGGATTATTGGTGTGTACATAAGAAAACATTTTCATTCACAATCACAAACAATGACAGGTTTATTGATAACATTATCATTTCCCACTATTTCTTTGAATTACTTATATAAAACTATGCACTCATAGTATTTCCCCCCGATGCTGTAGATGTTTTCCCTCGTTCTTAAAGAAAACCAAGTTAAAAAGTTATTGGTTTACAAGAGAATACGGACAGTCTTGATAAACTCTGGAATATCATGTACATTACTAAAATGCTAGTACAAACAAGGCTACTCAGCATGTAAGAAACATGACATACATTTTCATTTCAGTTATATAAAAAATTATGAATTCATAAAAAATATTTCCCCGTGAAATTCAGTATTTGTACCAACTATTCAAATGCAGGTATCAGAGTTATATCATTGATGCCATTTGTCTGATACCAAACATTAAACAACCAGAATTCCAACTGTTTGACATGTAAAATCACAGATATATAAAAGAAAGATCAATATAATTATCTTAATCGTCTTTCAGCTACATCTGTTTGGACAGAATTTGTCAGTTGGTTCATCGTTTGTACAGGTGAAAAGGTTCAATATTAAGCATTTCCCTCCCTTTCACTTCTCCATTTCCTACTTTGAAGTCATGGCAATTACCAATTCAATCAAGGCCAATTACATGTATTTCAAATACTACTCAGTCAGGTTTAACATATCCTGGAAGCAGTGTTTCAGTTAGCCGTAACTTCAGGAACAATACAAGAAGATGATGTAAACTGGGCAAAAGAAACTATACACTTAAAAATTGGATTTGGAAAATAATTTAAAGCTTTTCTAGGCTGAAAACAGTAGCCTGTTACGAGGTACTCATTGATGTGAGTCATATAATATCGCCTGTGATACGCGTATCAAATACATCACCATTGAATAACCATTTATTGTTTGTTCGTTCAAACCATCAAATTGTCTAATTTCTTTTCCTATGCAGCTTAGGTCATAGTCAAGCACCATGAGCATGGATGGGTATACAGTGCTAACAAAGGTTCATGCACCTTCTGACATTCATGATGAACAATTCCTGCCACTGCTAAGGGGAGACAACTATGCACAGAAAACTGCTGTGTCTTTGACCAATTATTGAGTATTTTGTTCCAACTCCATTAATAGTGATTCTAATTATTATCAGAGAGTTTACATTGGGATGTCAGTTAAACAAATTTGTACTAGAGTGATACTGTGGACATTATAAAATTTATATCATAATTATATCTATAATCAGAAAAGATCTGAATACTTGAAAGTCCCACTAAACAAACCTTTCAAGAAGCATTGTGATATGATCTTTGTGACTCCTTATGTTTTTCAGAGATCGTCAATAGACAGTGAAAAGTGGGAAATAATAATAGTTGTAATATTTGCTGTCCAAACAGGTGTAAGACTCTTCAACTTCATGATCTGACTTAAAAACAGGGCACCTACATCCTCCTAAATGAAAACAAACATTGAGTGAAGGAAGGAAAGGACAACATGAGATTCCCCAAACTAACACATATCCCACTGCCCATTAGCCCTTATTGACAAACCTCTCCATGAAGCATATCCCAATAGTATGAAGGTTGTGATGATACATGATAACCTGTCAACAAGCTCTATTCCATCCGGTTCAGAATCATAATTCAGTCAAATTACAATATTTATCCAATTGAAATTGTACATATCGTATGCAAGAAGATGTACTCATGTTTTCACTATAAACAATGTCTCCCTTGTAAATACATCTATGTTTCTGTATCTACACATGCTATGGAGATCCATGGATATTTTTTATGAACTGTTGCACAAGTGTACAGTTACTTTGATATCACTGGACAGGTTCTTTTTATTTAAACATGTACTGTATTTATACACAACCTAACTAACTATCCACTGCTTGTACAGAATATTTTAAAGCACTGATGCTTAGACTGTCACAATGAACCAAGTATATGGACCGTATTGTCGACAGAATATTGTGATACACTGATACTTACAGAGAATCATAATATGATACTGTGGAAGTATCCTATTGCAACAATACTTTAAGAAAGTATCATACTATGACAATGATACTTATAGGGTATTGAAGATTAGCAACAGCCCTGCAGATCATGTGTGGGGATATGACATGTGGACTACATGTTTTACCACTCAAACTGTATCTATTTTCATAGATAAAACCCAGTCCATTCTCTTTAGTGCTTGGAATCTTACATGAAAAATGGTCAGATTTGGTCACTGGAAATGATATATACGGTAACAGTTTACAAATCTTACAGGGTGATGCTATGATGATTTGGGGTTGATATAACAGATTTCTCAGATGTAAAATCTGCATGAAATTCTTGGCCTATTACATAAAATCGTTTTTTATACAGAATAAATCTGTCCATCATGATTTGGTGTAAGTCTTTAAAGACGGACTCCGCTCAAACAAACAGGCAAACTGGCATGTTTGATCAAAGTAATTTCACATCGACTTTGCTAACAACTTTTATGATGTAGATCAGAGTGGCAGTAAACCACACCCTAATTACACACAGACAATGGAAACCTTTCGGCACAGTCCGTCATTAATCTAACTTAAATACACAGTTTTCTGGTTTTTGAGGCACAATTTATCTGAATCATATCAATTACCTTTTCCTATCATCTAGTTCTGGCATATATATATTTTTAGCTTCTTGTTTATACCTTTTAGGATGACACTTGATACTTTGCTATGCAGAGTGTCTACTATATATGACAATAGCATAATACATGCTACACACCAGTCGTGTCAGCCATTTTGGCATAGTTCAAAACCCTGGGGTAAAACTGTTCTACACTAAATATTTACAGGGTGGAGTAGTTTTCATTTTAAACTTCAGATGTCTTACAAAATTCAAACTTTCTAGATCATGAAATATGATACCTTTCATATAAAAGTCCCTCTTAAATTGTTGCATTATTTACACATAAACATTCAAAATACATACAAGGTGAAACTTGGCTTCACTTTAAAACATTGTGTCTCTATACACATCTAAACATGTGAGCAAATAGGTTTGTCAAAGATTACACATTCAATTGCTCTAAAATAAGGAGAATAAATTAATGAATATTTTACATCAACATTTGATTATGCTAGTTAACTGGCTTAAAATCTACATAACTGTCATCTCCTCACGACTGTTAACTTTTGACCCGCCATTTAAATGTGACCCTGCCTTCTCTTCTACTGGAACTGGAGAAGAGGGCTTTGAGGGAATGGAATGAGCTGAAGATCGAGAGGGGGAGGATGTATCGGAGGGGGTTTTCAGAGGTGACATTTGGCTGTCAGCCTGGAACCCTGACCCATCTGCTCCTGGGGTTGGGACTTTGTCCTTGTATTGGTCCATGATACTGTCACATTTCTGGACAAACTCCTCCTGATACTTTTTTATGGCCTGAAAAAGAAGAACATAAATATTATATGCTCAGCAGTTACCCAATTGAACAACCATGACCTCCCTCCCCCAACTGAACCACCATGACCTCCCTCCACCAACCGAAAACTGAAACACCACTGTGACCTCCCTCTGAAACACCACCAACTGAACCACCATGACCTCCCTCCCCATGACTTCAACTGAAATACCAGAACCACCGTGACCTCCCTCCCCCCAACTGAACAACCGTGACCACTGAACCACCTCCTCCCCCAACTGAACCACTGTGACCTCCCTCCACCAACTGAACCACTGTGACCTCCCTCCCCCAACTGAACAACCATGACCACCCTCCCCCAACTGAACCACCGTGGACTCCTCCCTCCACTAACTGGACCACCGTGACCTCCCCCCACTTAATGAACCACCGTGACCTCCCTCCACTAACTGAACCACCGTGACCTCCCTGTCCACTAAATGAACCACCATGACCTCCTTCCACTAAATGAACCACCATGACCTGCCTCCACTAAATGAACCACTGAACCACCGTGACCTCCCTCCCCAACTGAACTAACCACCGTGACCTCCTCTCCACTAACTGAACCACCGACTCCCTCCACTCCACCAACTGAACCACCATGACCTCCCTCCACTAAATGACCTCCCTCCCCCAACTGAACCACCGTGACCTCCCCCCACTAAATGAACCACCATGACCTCCCTCCAGTATGTAAACATGTTGACTTACGTCCTCCTTCTCCTGCTCAAACTCCACCTGTACTGCCTCAAGGTTCTTCTTCAGTTCCTCCTTCTTCTTCTCCAGAATGTCCTTCAACTGTACACAAGGTTTGCATTCAGAACATTATCATAGCAGCAAAAAACAAGCATGTGAAGGAAATGTAAAAATGTTGATCATATTACAACTGAGTAGTACAGTACCAGTGCCCAAGTAGGGAATGAACCCACTTGGCCTGTACCATAAAGATACTTATCACTGTGTCTAAGAATACTACCACTATTACATCACGGACAATATCCATTCAATCGGGCTAAAATCACACTTAAAATTCCTTAGATTTTCAACAAACAGTCCTCTTCACTGTCAGCCATCATAAACAGTTCTCAGGCAAAACATACCTTCTGCAAAAGCCTTGGTGGGAAAAATAACTTCTATCTAATCAGTATGTTTGCTACATACAGATGGGGAAGTGAGAGGGTTTACATTCTGATTGTAATAGAGGGAGTACTTTGAAACTTGTGCTCCAGACCACTTGTGGCAGAGGAGAAATGTCTCAATGATCAGAGGGAGAATTTGACAACTGGAAGTGTCCATTTCATGATTCTGATGGAGACAAGTCACAAAGGCACAGTTTCAGTCAACAAACTTTACAATTTCGTTCCCCACTGTTGTTGTAGGTATGTTAATATTGTGGCATTGTCAGTAGCAGCCAGTACCGACACAACCTGTCTCCCAAGTTTTCATCTCCAGACGTTAATATAGAGAGTTTTGTCAACATCTGTCATGTCTCCTGGACTGTAGTTCCACCTATGGCATTCAGATCAATGGGTGTCATAGAGTTCAGCCAAATTTGAAGAAGGCAGAGCTAAAGTTGTCATCTGTGAGTTCTTGAAAAATACATCAGTAACCCCAGACATTTCATCCACCAACAAGATTGGATGGGCTGACTAACACCTTTCATAATCATCACTTGCAACTTCACGTAATGGTTTGGGTTCTCAGAATACCCTAAGGATGTTTCTTAGCTTTAGATGTGTGAGCAAGTCAGGTAAATCTCAGATAGACTGTCTAAACGAATATCCATCCAACGTATGACAGATTTATTCACCAATGCTGTGATGGAGCAATGCATGAGGGCCTCCATCAGATGAGACAGTGATGAGAGATCAGGTTGGAAACTTTTCTGATGTAACTTCTCAACACTGAATTCTTCCTTCCTGGGTCACATGCTTTCATGTTAGGAGAACTTGATATACGTTTTCCAAATCTTGCCTCATCTTTTTAGAAGAGAGCAATGATGGTGTAGCAAAGCCTTCCCATGCAGTGCACATAATGATGAAGTACCATAAGGAAGGATTATTTGGAGGCTTCTGAAATGAGGTTTACAAATATCTACCTATCGCTATACTTCAAGATTTGAACAAACTATAGATATCTTATGACACAATTTAGAATTAACTTAGAATTGATGTTAACATTAAGAACACAAAGAATATAGCATAAACTAACAAGAAGACAAAGTCATCAAAATCCCCCTCAATGGCAAAATACTCTTCATGTCTACGAGTTATGACTATGTCAAATGTGTTGGCAGGTATATAGCTAAGTGGAAGCAGAGTACTGAAAGGTTTCAAAGTTCTGCTCCAGAAAGGAGCACTACCACCAAATTCAGTTGAAGGCAAAATTGTTGCCATGGAAACGCAAAAAAACCCCATTTCATTCAGAAATCCAAAAGTAGCAAAAGGCACCAGTTCACCACTAGACCTACCTATGTATGAAATTTCGTGATGATACAGTGAACAGTTTTTAAGTTCTGCTCCGGAAAAGAGCACTACCACCAATTTGAGTCAAAATGAAACCTGTTGCCATGGAAACGCCAAAACATTTTTTATTCAGAAATCCAAAACCACCAAAAGGCACCAGTTCACTACCAGATCTATCTATGTGCCAAGTTTGGTGAAGAAACATTGAACAGTTTTAGAGTTCTGCTCCGGAAAAGAGCACTACCACCAATTTGAGTCAAAATGAAACTTGTTGCCATGGAAATGCAAAAAAATATTTTATTCAGAAATCCAAAACTACCAAAAGGCACCAGTAGACCACCAGATCTATCTATGTGCCAAGTTTGGTGAAGAAATATTGAACGGTTTTAGAGTTATGCTCCGGAAAAGATGTGCACGGACGGACGGACGCACGCATGCACACAGAATTGATGTTCCTGCCATATGCAAAGGCAATGCACAAGGTAAAGAACTGGTTGGGATGGCTTACAGTGAAGAGGACATGTGTTTACAATTAAACCATTTTTAGTTTGATATTATCCAAAATTCAGAATTATTGGCTGTGATGTAATAGAGGGAGGCAGAGTATTCAGAGTAATCAAAGCTAAATACAATGTGAAGAAAAACATACCCTCTGTCTTTCTTGGACCACAACCTGGATATGTTTTGTTTGTGCCTCTCTCTTTATTCTGAAACAATCGATTGCTGAATTTATTGCATACACTCTCAACCTTGAACACTGATGGATGCCTTTTACAAAAAGTTGGCAAATAATGTCAAAACAAAATCCCCATGGCCACCATATTATCAGATGTTGTAGTGATTCCCTGAGTGTGAGAGTCAGCAAATAGATTGATCTCTACAATGTAAGCAAACTCTGTGAGGGAAGCCCTATAACTGACAAGCATGAAATGATGGACTTCAATCCTTATCAGTGGATCATGGCACACCATCATAAGTTAGGCTATGTCCATTGAGCCGCCTTAGCCTACATGCACATGGGCTGGTTTGCTAAACGTCAACCTAGAAAATCAGCTTCTATAACCAGAACTTAATCAGGTTTACCTGACAACATCTTTGGCATTACAGTTTCTATATTTTGTACAGTAGTTTTGGCTTATGGTCCAGAATCTTGGCAAAACCATTACATGTGCTTGTCAAAATAATTACGTATTTACCCTATGACAATAAAATTAAACATATTTTTACCAGTATGATCCACGTGTTTCTTGGTAAGAACCTTCACAAATGATCTTACCATGAAAGTTCCTCTTTGTCCCTGTGTTTCTTGGTAAGAACCTTCACAAATGATCTGCGGCGTAAAACTAAACTCACTCACAAATGATCTTACCTTGAAAGCTCCTGTTTGTCCTTGTGTTTCTTGGCTAGAACCTTCATATGCTCCCTGTTCTGTTGGTCCATCTTCTTCTTGAGCTCCCCTACCTCTCGGTCATGCAGTTCCTCTAACCTCTTGTTGTGACCAGCCTGGCTGGTATCTAAGAGCTGCTGTAGTGAGCTGTATATCGCATCATGATGACGTAAATAAATGTTCATTTCTGCTTGGTAATGGTCTTTGCATAGCGCCACATAGATCTGAGTCTGGTTCTGTTTCAGTTCACGGATCTGGAAAGGTCAAGGTTATTGTATTTTGCACTAGCATTTTAGAGGAAAACCTTAAGCATATGGCTGTGCTGCAACAAGCCAGTGGTAAAGAAGCAATGTAACTGCCAAACTGTCATGGTCTTCTAACTAAACCCATGAGGCTCATATACATACATTTTAAACAATCGTTATTAGTTTGAGTGTAATACTATAAGGTTCTACTGGTAGATTATATATTTTGGAATTCTGATTCAAATTTAAGGTTAAAAATGGCATGATATCTAATTGTGCACTACAGGCTAATGGCATTAAATACTGAATACAATTATATACTAGCGACATTTGTGTCAGGATTGGAGAAACGACTGATTGATAAAATGAGCAGTATTTGTTGCCCTCTGTCCCAAGTCATCGAGTATGATCACCTGACCTACCTATTAAGACAAGCTTATGTTACTAGGGACTGACTCTAACCTGCAATCCCTACAGAAATCTTTGTTCCATTCAGTTTTGTTGCCTGACATTTAAGTGTAATACATAACATCATGACATATAGAAATCCTTATATTGTGTTTGAGGAGTGACCCACCTGCTGTTCTCTGTCCTTATCAAACTGTGTCTTTTCCTCGAAGCACTTGGCCTGGACCTCCCCGAGACCCTGCCCCATCTTCCCAGCTTTCTTGAGCAGCTTGCAGTGTGTCTTGTCCAGAGTCCGGGCAGCCTTCTCCTGACTGGAGGCCACCTTTTCCACTTGTTGGGCATGTTGGTCAATCATGTTCTCCTGGGCCTTCAAGAACAAGACAAATGGATGAGTAAATGTGGACACACTGCAGCATCACTGTAGTGGACACCAGAAACTGGCTTAACACTTTGTTCTCATGAATTGAACCTGGGCCTTTGGCTTTGTGAGTGAATGAGTGAACCTCTTGCATACCGAACCCAACAAGGGAGTTCAGATGCTTCTCATAATGGGCTTCATGCATAGGAATCTGAGAGTGTGTGAGCAAGATGGACTTAATGCCAATTTAATAATACTGCCATTGTACCAATAGTATTGTATCATTTGTATCTTGTGACATGGCTGCATGGTAATGGTTATCAACAAAGGTACAGTAAAATGTAATTTTGCATAAATCAACCTACTTTTTCATGTTTTTTCCGCAATGATTCCAGTTCCTTGTCCCGCTTCCCAGCAACCTTCAGATATGGTTTCTGCTGTTTCAGGGCAGACAAAGGGGTGGGTGTCAGAATTTCAGGATCTGAAATCAAAACATAATTCAGAGTAACATGTCTTCATTAGGTAAGGTCAGTCAGAGAGCAGAGTTGAGGTGGCTTTGTACTTAATCTGCTGTCCGGTCCTTGAAGCTAAGTGAAGTAACTGTCAGGTAATTGTCTCCCCTTAGACCACTAGACTACCAATACACCTGGAGCTAACATCCTGCCCGTTCAACAGAATGACTGTGGTACATTCGATCAGATCAGGTGAGTCTTGATAACACCCAATACCAAACTCTGTCAGTGCCGAGCATGAGATACTGAGGTTCTATTGTAATTGTGAATTAGGACAACCTCTCTGAAGACGCCTATCACTAAGTCTAATACATGCACTGAGATCTCTGCTGTTGGGCAGTGATGAAATCTCACATGATAAGCTGAGGACTGACACTAGTTCTTCCCCAGACACATAATCCCACACCTATTTCAGGTGACTCTTACAAGCCTACGGGGATCTGATTCTGAAGGAACTTCCTTTTCATCACAAGTCAACATTATGACTCTTGTTAACTTACCATTGAGTTTTGTTGTCTGGGCCACAGAGACTGAGGATGTCCCGTTCTCAACTCCTGGGTGAGAGGAGGGTATACGAGTGAGTGCACTGGGTGCTGGAACACATTAATGCAGAGTGGTCATGATAGACAATGGAGGACTTGTTGGCCCAAAAATGACTTGCCATGTATGAAAAGTAAACTCGCACAAACAGTGCCTGAGTGAATGTTATTTTACACTACATACAACAATATTTCCAGCTATGACAACTGTGCGTAAATTGTGAGTTTGAGTCTGAATCTGATCTTTTTCATGAAGAGCAAACACTTAAACTACCTCGCTACCCGACAACTCTCATTCTCAACTCTCACTGGCGAATCCTGCATTATCCTGAAAATGGCACCACCTCAATACGGTATGACAAAAAGTATGAATGACTGAAGCTCACCTGGACTGCCACTTCCCTGGCTAGCTCCAGACTGTGTACTCTCCTGCTTGACCAGTGTCCTTTCAGGAACTGTCTGAGGAATCTGTTTACCGATCTGTGACGCTGAAGTGCCAGTCTTTACGCTTGAATTGGTCACACTTTTCCTACTCAGTATTGAGTCTACACGCTGTGGTCCTTTCTCGGGAACATCTTGTGTTCCTTCCTAAAAACAGAGATGTTTGCAAGTACAATAACAAATCGTAAGTACAATGGAAAAAGTATCATGAGATAAACTTTGTAAACAATGAATATTGTTTTTATTTCATTGGAAAACAATGACTTTAAACATACTGAAGATTATGGTTATCTGTTCACAATGTCAATAAACACTTATATATTACATCAAATGGTCTTTTCCATACAACTAGTCCTATCTACATCAAACAACTGAATACAATGATTACCGGTAAGTGTTTTTTTGTCCTCACATTTAAAAGAGATCCAGAATTTGGTTCTAGGCTAGAAGTAACTAGTCATGCTTATCCAGGTAGCTATTTCATGCTAAGAAAGCTACCTAGGATTAAATGGTGTTATATCGTAATAAAACACAGGGAGAGATGACAAAGGGTGTTATTACACTTGCCTATATCATGTATTATGACAGGCATGTGAAGGATGTCAGACAGGTGCTACATTATGTCTGGGAGGGGTATTGGGCAGAATTACAGATATATCCAGTAGGGGTGTTGGGCAGTATTACAGATATATCCAGTGAGGGTGTTGGGCAGTATTACAGATATATCCAGTGAGGGGTGTTGGGCAGTATTACAGATATATCCAGTAGGGGTGTTGGGCAGTATTACAGATATATCCAGTGAGGGTGTTGGGCAGTATTACAGATATATCCAGTAGGGGTGTTGGGCAGTATTACAGATATATCCAGTGAGGGTGTTGGGCAGTATTACAGATATATCCAGTAGGGGTGTTGGGCAGTATTACAGATATATCCAGTGAGGGTGTTGGGCAGTATTACAGATATATCCAGTAGGGTGTTGGGCAGTATTACAGATATATCCAGTAGGGTGTTGGGCAGTATTACAGATATATCCAGTAGGGTGTTGGGCAGTATTACAGTATCCAGCAGCATTACAGATATTACAGATATATCCAGTGAGGGTGTTGGGCAGTATTACAGATATATCCAGTAGGGTGTTGGGCACAGTATTACAGATATATCAGTAGGGTGTTGGGCAGTATTACAGATATATCCAGTAGGGGTGTTGGGCAGTATTACAGATATATCCAGTGAGGGTGTTGGGCAGTATTACAGATATATCCAGTGAGGGTGTTGGGCAGTATTACAGATATATCCAGTAGGGGTGTTGGGCAGTATTACAGATATATCCAGTGAGGGGTGTGTTGGGCAGGTATAACAGATATAGATTACATGTTGGGCAGTATTACAGATATATATCCAGTCCAGATAAGATAAGGGTATTTACAGATATATTCAGTGAGGGGTGTCGGGCAGTATTACAGATATATTCAGTAGGGGTGTTGGGCACTATTACAGATATATCCAGTGAGGGTGTTGGGCAGTATTACAGCTATATCCAGTGAGGGGTGTTGTACAGTATTACAGATATATCCAGTGAGGGGAGTTGGGCAGTATTACAGATATATCCAGTGAAGGGGGGTTGGAAAGTATTACAGATATATCCAGTAGGGGTGTTGGACAGTATAACAGATATATCCAGTGAGGGTGTTGGGCAGTATTACAGATATATCCAGAAGGGGTGTTGGGCAGTATTACAGATATATCCAGTGAGGGTGTTGGGCAGTATTACAGATATATCCAGTAGGGGTGTTGGGCAGTATTACAGATATATCCAGTAGGGGTGTTGGGCAGTATTACAGATATATCCAGTAGGGGTGTTGGGCAGTTGGGCAGTATTACAGATATATCCAGTGAGAGTGTTGGGCAGTATTACAGATATATCCAGTGAGGGTGTTGGGCAGTATTACAGATATATCCAGTGAGGGTGTTGGGCAGTATTACAGATATATCCAGTGAGGGGTGTTGGACAGTATTACAGATATATCCAGTAGGGGTGTTGGGCAGTATTACAGATATATCCAGTGAGGGTGTTGGGCAGTATTACAGATATATTCAGTGAGGGGTGTTGGGCAGTATTACAGATATATCCAGTAGGGGTGTTGGGCAGTATTACAGATATATCCAGTGAGGGTGTTGGGCAGTATTACAGATATATCCAGTGAGGGGTGTTGGACAGTATTACAGATATATCCAGTGAGGGGTGTTGGACAGTATTACAGATATATCCAGTGAGGGGTATTACAGATATATCCAGTGAGGGGAGTTGGGCAGTATTACAGATATATCCAGTGAGGGGTGTTGGACAGTATTACAGATATATCCAGTAGGGGTGTTGGGCAGTATTACAGATATATCCAGTAGGGGTGTTGGACAGTATAACAGATATATCCAGTGAGGGTGTTGGGCAGTATTACAGATATATCCAGTAGGGGTGTTGGGCAGTATAACAGATATATCCAGTGAGGGGTGTTGGGCAGTATTACAGATATATCCAGTGAGGGGTGTTGGGCAGTATTACAGATATATCCAGTGAGGGTGTTGGGCAGAATTACGGATATATCCATTGAGGGGTGGGCAAAATTACAGATACAACAAGGGTGGGGTACTACAGATATGTCAGGGAATTTATTTGGGCAGTGCCACTGCAAGATAATGTCTATGTCAGGCTGTGAAATGCCATCAATATGAGGAACACTCCGAGCCATCAAAGCATATACCTTCAGCTACACATTTTTACATATTACAACATTAGTCTACAACTCCAGAGGAAGTACATAATTCAAGCAGTTATACCTTGAAACAATATTTGATTATATCATGTCCTCCAGTCATTGTGGCCATCAAATCTCCAATTCTGTTACCTTTGCACTGGTTATTGTACATCCAGTCTTTATCCTTATGTGTATTGAGGGGCAACCTTATAACCAATGGCTAAGGCCTCAGTTTATTACAAAGTGGTCAAGGCAAACTAAGTGAGTATTGTCAGCAGAGTGAACAACAGAAGGGTCTTTTGAATTTTATGCAATTTCAGCTTGAACTTATGAAAGGATTAGTGCTTTAATTATTTCTCATAATGAAAATGAAAGAGTTACTCCCATATATCACAGAACTATGTCACCAGACCTACTTGGACAAAAACACATATTTTCATATGCTATATCTAGTTTGAAATACCATGTAATACAAACTTCCCATGGTGAAGCAAGTCCCTGACTTACAGTGGGTGTACTAAGATATAATACTCAGATATCAATGCTATAGACAGTCAAATGTATGTGTGTACATTCAAATGACCTTGAATCTAGAACAGATGGAGTCACAAGGACTATTTGTAACAACAATTCTCAATGTTGAAACAACACTTGAACAACAGTTTTAGGTTTAACCATTACAAAAACTTCCAAATATAACATGCATACACTTATTGATAAAACACAACAAAGTTTAACACACATTTGGCATCTATAACATGTATATTTCAACAGGTGACACACAGACTGTTAAAATATTTGTAACAAACAACATACGAGTTGATATTTAGCTCGAATGGTGTGTTTAACACCAGTAATAGAATGATCTACCTAGGAGAAACATACCGGACACACTACAGAAACACACAATTCCACCTGTCCATAGTAAACACTACTCTAATCTCTCTTCTAGTAAACTGACATACAAAACTCACAAACATGGTGCTTTGGGATTATTGTCGAGAAAAAAACCACATCAATATTTAGAAAAGCATTTTGCTTGTGACTTACAATTCACAAACATTGTGTACATGTTGCAAAAACACAACAAATATTGTACGAAGATGACATGTTGCCAGTGCATCGCCCAACATATATGATTCAGTCCATGTTGACAGGTTAATGACATGCACCAAAATGGTCTATACATCTGGCTGCCAACACCATGTAGTCGTCTCATCATGTGTTCCTGCTGACGTGGTGACTGAACGCTGTTGATGCTGGTGAAGTGATTGTGAGCATCCAGTTGTGCAGATGGAGATGGCACAGGTGATGGTCATCTTGCAGGGTGGTCACTCTTTGACTCCTTGGACTGTCAGACTGTATGGCCTGTCTGGTTAATGCATCTCATTAGTCTGCCTTGTACAGCTGAACATTTGGGCAATATGGTTGTTTGAAGTCCCATTCTGCAACATTCCAGTGGCTGGTTCTTGCTCGGCTGCTGATTTTCTTGGCATTTTGATGTGTGCCTTACTACAGCTATACTACCAATAACATTGGCAACAGGTACACAATGTTTGTCACTTGTAAGTCGCAATCATAACACTTTTCAAAATATTTACATTTGTTTTGGAACTTAATCACTAACCACCAGGAGGCTACTTACTTTTGTATGCCAGTTTATACAGTCTACACTAGTACCTAATCTGCGATATTCGCCTCAGTACATACATATCAATGTACAACTAGAACAAGCTATCCCTCATAAATCTATGAAAGGAGGCCAGGGTCTTTACATTATGGCTGACAGTTCATTTCAATAACATTCATACAAATTATAATTCAGTGTGTTAAAGGACTTAAACTCAGCATTTTGGTACGGCCAACCACTAGGCTATCCATCCTACTGCCCTACTTGCCACTAGGATGTAATCTAGCGCGCTGATGTATTTACAGAATGATGTTATATAACAGTAGTTAACAGTATTACTACATATGAAAGAATGGCCCAGAGAAATGCATGTTCCAGATAGTTACCACTGGTAAAAACCCACAAACAATGGTACGGTTCTGGCAAACCAAGAAACTAACTGAGGAGGAATCTGGGATTTGAATTCTCCATCCTGGGATTTAGAATGGTCAAGGGACACAACTCTGTACAGCTGCATGCAGCACCAATCATGGTGAGTAAACAATGTTTAATCATCATGTAGTGCTTTGTAGTTATTTAACTTGAGTATTCTTTAAGAATGCAGATATTAATATTTGGGAATGTCTACAGTCCATTCACATAACATAGGATAATATTATGATGTTCATCATGCATAACACGGTTTATCCAGCCTCATGTAAGAATGTCGAGTTTTGATTGGTTCACGTGACTCTGATAAAATACCATGTACACCTGGCATGATCCGCAAGCAGGGAGTACAAAAGTCATATTATCCTGCCACACCTCGGTGACCACGCTAAGTGAGAAAAGCGTGCATCGCCAAGCCTTTTTTAACGTGCACTGCATTGAGGTCAATCGATCAGCTGTTGTCAACATGGCAGCAAGGAAACGTTTTGCCACAACAACTGAGAATGAAACTGAAGCAAAACGTTCGGCTAGATAAATGCGTTATCACATTGTGTCAAGGGAAATACGGGGTTTTATCATTCCATTGTGAGGTTCACAACCTTACTCAGGACTGATAAAACCCCGTATTTCCCGAGACACGATGTGATAACTTATAATATCGTGGGCCAGTGTGTGACAACGTAAGATGATCCATGTGTCTCTTGTACACATAATCATATGCAGCATGTGAACAGATGGGGGTTAATATGTTGGGCTGGGGTAAAGGGTTGCATATACCTCAGGGTATATCATTCCTTGTGTACACACAAGACTCTGTAATTGCACATGCATACAATGAAAACATCACTTTATAATGATTGGTCAGATGGACAAACAGAAGGTTTTGAAAGAATTTATAGAATTTCCTCTACATATGAGATATATTCCTTGTACATCATTTAATATCTGCAAAAAGTCATAAGTATAATACTATAAGTAACCTTCAGAATGGAAGCAATAACTGAATCAACTGATATACAAATCCTCAAAAGACAGTACTCACTGAGCTATTGTGGTTTACCAATTTTACAGTTTACTTATTTTTGTAAAAGGCCAATGCAAAATATATTGTAAATCATGACTATATAAAACCAATGAATGAGTTGAAAAATCCTTAGTTGTCCTTAGAGGAGTAGTTTGTAGTTCATATGAAACCCATATAGCACAAGTTATTCTTTTGGCAAAATAACATACACTCAAAACATAAAACTCTGCCTTTTGGATTTACCAATAAAGTTGACAATACAGGCAGGAAAACATATTTACATCAAACTGTAAGACCAAGAGGAGGAAACTCTTCCTTGACAGAATTACTTCACTTCTCATGTCAATCTATTTACCTTTCATATTACTGCCCTTTGCAAACAGATGAGGTATGAAGGCATTTTGATAATTTTAGAGAAAATTTATCCCACATTGTAAGCATTTACTGTATCAGATACATAAACAAAGTTATAGAAAATAAACTGTGCTTGACTGCACCAGTTTGTTTCGGTAATAAATTTAAAAATTCTATAAACTATTTCAACCCTTCCTTTGTGTCCACTTCCAACAATCTGCATGACAGAAAAAACATGACACACATGTCCAGGCCAACTAGCACTTACGTCCAACGGCTCATCCTAATAGACAAGAGGATAAACAGGAATTAATTGAAAAGAACCTGATTAACAAAATCTGACTTAACTCATAAACAATTTGAAAATAAAGTGGAAAGAGCAAATTAACTTTGACAGTGCAAATGTTTTCAATTTATAAGTGAGACAACTGTCAGCAACAAATACGTGCAAAGTCATTCATCTTCTCACAGATTTCTTCATGCCGTGTTTGAGCTAGGTACCCACGTTGTAGGGTCATTCTGTCAATATGCTGCCAAAAGAACACTGACTTTTTATACTACAAGTAGTTGTAACTATAGTCCTGTGTTTCATACAATAGGGGGTGGCTGCAGTGTTTCACTGTGCTACATAATAAGTAGTGGTGGCCATGTCTCCATGTTTGGTATCTGACAGAACTGGTATTGGAGGAAAACCAAGTTCTGTGGATAGTCAACTTCTTTATCGCAATGAGTGTGACGTTTCGGTTTAGGAACTAACACCGTTATCAAGCAAGTAATGGTATTGGAGGCCATGTTTCAAGAATTAACAGGTTTCAATGTTTTGTACTACATTGTATAATGAGCGTATGCTGCAATCTGATGATTCATATGGGATTCATGGGCTGGAAGTATCCTGGACTATTCACTGAGCATGAACAATTTACTGGATAAGTGACTGTTTTCTAAAAAACAATTATGCCGTTTGTTTTAGGGAAATGGCTACTATCTCAACCGAATATTAAAGAGTTTCATTTTCATTTTTTCAATATTCTGTGCATATTCAAGTTCAAGTATTGTAGGATGATGTGATGTCATCTTTTGTACACACCCGGTCAAGAGGTATTTCTCAAGCCTATCTGTAGGATGATGTGATGTCATCTTTTGTACACACCCGGTCAAGAGGTATTTCTCAAGCCTATCTGTAGGATGATGTGATGTCATCTTTTGTACACACCCTGTCAAGAGGTATTTCTCAAGCCTATCTGTAGGATGATGTGATGTCATCTTTTGTACACACCCTGTCAAGAGGTATTTCTCAAGCCTATCTGTAGGATGATGTGATGTCATCTTTTGTACACACCCTGTCAAGAGGTATTTGTCAAGCCCATCTGTAGGATGGTAAAACGCTGTGGGGCATGTGTTATACTGATGATCAATATTCGGTGGTCTGTCCATCAGGATTTGCTGTTCCTTTTCTGTGTAAACAAAGCTTGATGCTGCGCTAGTAACAGTTGCTACGGGCACTTGGGAAGTGGCAAGGCTTATATAAAAACTGGATCTATGAATTGTGTCACCCTTTCTAGGGTGACTTCATGTTGACATTTTGACTACCATTTTGAATGGATAATTTTCACTAGTGAAATGTTTAATTACCTAGCTATGATTAATTAGTTTTGCCACCAAGAAACAGGCAGTCTCCCTGTCTGGGTTAAAAGTCCATGTTTCACACTAGCTCAAACACTGATCATGCAAAACCAGTGTGCATAATGAAATAATTCCAATACATTTTTCAGATCAAGATGTGTCTTTTGCAAAGAAGAGACTATTCTAAAGGTCTGGTCATACATTAAAACTGCAATAATCATGAAATGATGCAGCAAGTATTTTAAAAATACAGAACACCAAAAGAAGATAGCTGATAGACAAATGCTACTCCCACTGTATATATTTGGGTTGAGTGCATCAAAACACTTATGAAGCACATGTGACCTGGATACTGTACTCCCTGTTAAAAGCTTCATCAACAAAATCGATCAAAAACATTTTTTTTAAGGAAAGTGCATGAAATAGTCTTTTACAAGCGAAGTTTGTGAAAGTATTTTGACTTACACCGTCATCGTCAAACAGTACAGCCATCTGCTGGGCATGTTTCTCTGCCATGAGTTGTTTCGACAAGTACTCGCGTGGGTTGGACAATGCATCGGCAAAGCCTGAAATTCAGCAAGTTGGAATAATTGGTTTGTATCACAGTATGGCAATCTATAAATGTGGAGAACTCAGTGTGGAGCATGCTGTACAGACCCCCTAAAAATGTACAGTGTTGATGGATCAAGGTGCCATTGTACAAAGTGATCTTAAGGCTAAGGTGATCGCACTTCCCATAACTTACAGAGGCTCTGGACTGTCATAGCAGTAAGGTTGATTTGTACAGTGGCACCAAGGGATCATTATTACATCTGGGTTTCCAACCCAAGTTGAGCTGCTCCCTAGCTAAATGATGAAGTTCTCTTGTGATGACTTAAGCTACTTGCCCAACAACTGTTTCCAAAGTCTGGATAAAATTCCCTCTTTTACATACATTAATAGGAAAAAGGGAGAACACTGACAGACATGGAAATTACCCATCCATGTACAATCAATACTTAGACACCATTTTTGCCATATTATACATGTCATGTTGCAGGTCTAAATTATTCCACTCAGTAATCCTCCCAGGCATGTTGGAAACAGAATATGCCATACCAGCAAATGCATCAGGAACATAGTCATTGACGCTGAGGTGAACAAACAAAGTCTGTAACGGCAGTGGCTGGTTACATTCATTACGGAGTGGAATATGGCGGTAACCTGAAATCAGGAACAAGATGGGTGAGTGAATGAATCTTGTACGGCATTGACAATCGACAACAATAGTGTACCCACATCATACCAGCTTAATAGTGGTTGATAGCAATAGTGTATTGCAAAAGTTAAAAATCAGCAATATCACACAGTAGCAGACATCAGTTAACAACAGTTATCATTGAGCATAACCCATAGAATACACCTCTATTACATGCAAACATACTAACCTGGTCGTAGTCCTTCAACAGGTAAAACTCGATGTCCAATTAATTTCCCTGTTTCTTCAAACACACCAATACGGATAGTCGCCAAGTTTGGCAATACCACCTGAAATCACATGATCAAACTCAAGTTTTACAAGCACAACCGTCCTTTCATCCAGTAAGTTGGATTCTTGTCTTCATGGCTATTATTAATGCAAACGAAAATGTTTATATACCACCACTGCCACCTACCTACCACATTTTTAAACAATATTAGTGTTATATAATATTCCATCATCAAACACAAAAATCACCTACCCTATAAATTGCAATTCAGAAATAAATATTTGTAGTTTTTTTTATGAAAATGGGATAGATGGAGTTCATCTTGCAGAAGTGAAAAACAATATGACATTTACAACAAATTTACCTTTTTGAAAACAAATGCCTCTTCACCATAGACAGGGTTAATGCCGTTAGCTGGAATGGTTTTTGTTCGGAACTTCTTTCGGACAGTGTCTGTCGGCAGTCCATACATGTCCACTTCTACATATGTGCCCACTTTCTTGTCTGACAGAAACTGTCCTGAGATTACCTGATAACATATGATGTAGTGAATGAGGTTATGATTGTACAGCAATGGGACACGTACAAAAAGGACTTGCTCAGACGCCAAGAATGGTAACCATGTATTACCTTCATGCTAACAGTGCCTGCGACAATCCCGTCCACTGTTGACTCCGCAAAGGGGTCAAAGTGGCGATCTTTTCGACGCATGAAGTCTGGTTTGAGTATGTATCCAGATCTACCATTATATTCAAATGTTCCCATATTCAACTGCATCGGGAGATCTGCAATAACAACCAGAATACAATACCGGTTAGCGAAACATATCAATGGTTCACTTCAAGCAATGCTATTATAAATCGATAAATGCATTCACCAACCTCAAACAATAACAAGTAGGAACATATTTTTCTTTCTGATCAAGACAAAATATGTGAAATTATAAAATTTAGAAAAGATATTTTGGTCAATGATAGAACATACTATTTAATATCAATCACATTTGTTCATCTATGCATTAAAGGGAGACTACTCTCATTCCACTCTCTGTTTAGCATACATTGTGTTCAAGGGCAAGAGTGTCTCATGATATTTGTATCAATATTTGAAAAAGAAAACAGCAATCTTCATTTTATCACCTATCAAACAAGAAAATATTAACGTCTGTATTTTGTCAAGAAACTGAGGTGTTATCCAGTTACTCTTTCGATGATATATTTAGGACCACATCAAACCAGCTACACCAAGAAACCTTACCCAGAGTTTGAAAGTTCAGTGCCACAAGCTGACAGCCTGCATTCCAGAAAATCTGAAAGTAAACATTATCTGTACAATAAAGGCCCTGAATTCGATTCCTGCCTGTCAGCAATTGTCATGATGGTTGATCCACATTACAATAAGCCTGGTGTTAATGAACCTCCTTTTATAACTTGAAGCATTTCTTTCCATAATATTACAGGTATTACTATGTCGCAGCAAAGTTTTGTTGATAGAAACAATGTAATATCTAAGCAGTCAATGCAAGTGTACAAGTTTACACTTGGGGTAAGGGGAGAGAAGAGTTATGGTTGATACTCATGGCAAGGGTACTGTACTGTATGGCTGATACCTGTAGCAAGGAGACTGTACAGGGTGTAAGGTTCATACCTATAGCAAGGAGACTGTACAGGGTAGTAAGGTTCATACCTGTAGCAAGGAGACTGTACAGGGTGTAAGGTTATACCTGTAGCAAGGAGACTGTACAGGGTGTAAGGTTCATACCTGTAGCAAGGAGGCTGTACAGGGTGTAAGGTTCATACCTGTGGCATGAAGTTGCTGGAGTCCACTCGAGTTCCTTTTGGGTAGATTCGACTTAACTGGCGTTTGTTGTAGCTTTATTGAGTTAAAGAATGTCAGAACAAACTTTATAAGCTAGATATTAGCTGGAAATGAGTGACAACTTAACCCTACATTCATCCTGAAGAATAAGATAAAATCAATTTTCATAGATGCCAGTGCTCTATTTAGAGGTTTAACCCACTTTTTCAATATTGCTTTCAGATTGGGCCTGGCCAAACAAAAGAGAAGTGGAACAAAACATTCTAGAAATACTAATATTCAGCCAAATGACTGCTTCTTCAATTACATCTTTTCTCCTACATTTCTAACCAGGATTCTTCTGAAATAATCTCAGTCTTGTTACCAAGGCTGTACATTAGAAATAACTTTTAACAATATTTCAACATTTGTTTGCAAGCACGACAGACTGTAGATAAGGATACTTGACAAATTCCACTGGGTACTGATTCAGCAAACTTGCAGCTTGTGTCTCCACAAATGATGAGATTTCGTAGCTTCTATCACGCTCTGAAACAAATGTAGAATATTTTTAAGTCAAGCAAAGGAATACCGGTACATGTTCCCACCCGACTGCAGCTGACCAGGTCACCCCCTGGGGCCCCGGATGTTGTTGATTGACGTATGTGTGGATGAACATGCACATGATGGAGGTAACTGAGAAGCAGCATCTTTCTCCAGGAACTTGCATCTTGTAATTTACGAAAGGTATTGGCAGGTGAAGAACATTAAATGCAGAATAAAATTTGCTGTTTGAACTCACTAGATATACCATTCATCAAAAACGGTATTGTGATATGTATCATGGAAAGAATGAATCTCAATTTACAGACAACCAGAAATACCACACAGCTTTCAATGGTATTGTCCTAACACTATTTCAGGAACACAACAACTCACTCTCTGATACATCAAAGGCGTGGAAATGCACTGGTTGTATGTAGTTGACGAGGAGTGACATCTCCATGGCAGCCTCAGCTTCCTTGCCTGCTGTACCCTGGGAAACATTAAATAATGCAACATCATCAGGTACCAGAGGATGTCCAACCATATTAAATGAGTAAATGTTGCTTTAAGCTGCATCAGTAGTATTGCAGCTATTGATGGCTAGCAAACATATTAAGAGTGAAATGTTAAATGCCACTTTTAGAGGAGAGGTGACATAGGGTTGATCACATTCAAGATTATTGTACTTGCATAGATTCTTGCATGCATGATTGACAGCTTGTAGTAGTATGCATATGCTGGTTTTATAAAGTTCTAGCAGCTATGCCACTTTTTACCATGAATATCCCATGGTAACAACAAAGTCTTTTGGCAAGATGCAGCCTGGGGATCAAACCAGTGGCCTTCTGCTCTCCAGGCAGACACTCTATCAACAAGACTAGGTCACTTATCATTTCATGAATTATTAATTATTTATGGATCACAAAGATTTACAAATACAATAAGTTTCAACGGTTTTTCATTTTTGCAATTAAGTCAGTAAATTTATTTCAGTAGTGACAAAAAATGATGTGCATGTATTGAGGAAGTAACCCAAAGACTTGTTTCACTTAACATTAAACATGTTATGAAACATTCATTAATTTACAGCATTGGTATCAGTGTCATTAAATAATACCTATACAATAGCGGTACAAGTGGTTGAAAACAGACCTTAATCAATAACCCCTGTTGCTGGAGTAAGAGGTTTCGAAACAGAAATATGGAACTACATTTCACTTACCCTGTCTTTTTTCACCCGCTGTCGTCTCTTCTTCTCTTCCTCTGATATCATATCAGATGGAATCTCATCTTCTTCTTCACTGTCCTCTGATTCAGATTCACTGTTGAAAATCTCCTCTTCGGCACCCCCTTCAGTCTTTGCCCCACCCTCTGATGGAGCCTCTGCCTTCTCCCCACCACCTTCACTAGAAACTGACAGAGTCTTTGTTATAGCTTTTGTTTCTGAGTCTTCTTGTGGTTTCTCTGCTGGGGGTATCTCTTCTGCAGCCTCTTCAGTGACTTTAGGTTTTGGCTCGGAGGTTTTCGCTGATACCTTGGTTGGAGTGGATTTTTCTTCTTCTGGTGCTATTAAGTACAAATCAAAACCAGTTTTAAGAACACAACTCATTAATCAGTGATTCTTCAAATAAGATAAAATGGGACAATTTTTGTGTGTTTCACATCTATCATGTTACCGTTATATAGACCATAAACATATTATTTTGGTCCAAACCCCTACTTTGCCTGTCCATGTTTTTCTATGTGGATATTCCAAAACCATTACCTAAAATTTTGGATAACCTTGATTCATTGATCGCAGTAATTATTGTGCATTCCCATAAATCAAATGTTGTATGATGTCACTCAGCGGTACTTTGGATGTACACACACTGCCACACCTCGATAACACTGAGACAAACTCACTAATACATAATTTTATGCATACAAAATGTCATAAACAAAAAAGCTACTGTTAACAAAATCTCAATGTCTGCTTGTCTCGGTCTCAAAAATCATAAATCATGTGGTGTAAAATGATGTCCTCTGTCAAAATTACATAACTATGGTAACCTTGTCAGGCCACTACTTATAGCTTTTTTGTTGTTTTCATAGGACAGACTACTTCACGACTCAGATACAAAACATATTCGCCTACAGCTTTAACTAAATCTTATTTAGAGTTAAAAACAATCAAGTTGCGGTTCATAAAGTGGCCCTGAACTTCTCTGTACTTGTGCAAAACACTGAGAGACAGACTTAAAGGGAAGATTGATATTGTCAAATCAAGTGCGACTCCGGGTTTTTATGTGGAGCTAGAAACTAGACTTATTGGCCATGTGACATATATGGCATCCATCGGATACAGATATACCAGGAAAGAGCTAATTCATTTAGCATCTGATTTTGCTTGTCAGTTGGGAAAACCCATGCTATATTTGTGAAATGGATATAAATATGGCAGTTTGGAGCGATGGCCAGAGTTGAAAGTTACGGGTGCCAAATCTTCCACTGAACCTTTTGCCAAAGCTAGTTCAGAGGAATGTGTCAGCAAGTATTTTGATGATCTGGCCATGATTATGGACAAGTACAATATAAAATAAAGTCTTGCATGACCTGAAGCAATCTAATGTAGACGAAAAAGGAATTGTGGGTGTAAGAAACTCCATGGCCTGCAAGATTTCTTCAGAGCGATCATTAGTCACAACAATATTGGGATGCAGAAACACTGTATTTTGTATTCATGTACACTAGAATGCAAGTGAATTTGAATGAGGTTTGTACAATGGGAAGTGAAAATGTAATTTTTAGAGTAAAATTGATATTTTATACTTTTCCTGACTCATGCTCTTTTGCTTGTCTTCTTCCTCTTGCGAACATAGTGGAACACTTGTATCTCCTTAATTGAAGCTCCCTTCAATGTAAAATCACTAATTAGTACTCACCAAGAGTTGCCTCCCTTTGCCTTTGGCGCGGGAAAGGCGGCGCCACCTTCTGGCCTCATGCTTCACTCTCTCCTGATATAGCGAGCCCAACACTTGAATTTACAGGGAAATCCAAAGTGTTATGTGGGGAGGATGGGAGGGCTTACCTCATGAGTCAGGATAAGTATAAAATATCAATTTTACTCTAAAAATTACATATTTTTCCTTATCCTGACTCATGCTCTTTTGCTTGTAGAATCCTACGGAAACGGAGGTGGGAAAGAACAGAATACTTTGGATTTATAAAATTAATTAGTGAT
Source organism: Haliotis rubra (assembly GCF_003918875.1). Lineage (NCBI taxonomy): Eukaryota > Metazoa > Mollusca > Gastropoda > Lepetellida > Haliotidae > Haliotis > Haliotis rubra. The sequence goes on from NW_025767501.1 coordinate 1,976,366, forward strand.
TTATATATATATAACTGTAATAACCCCCCTAACGGGAACTTCATAATGGCACTGACTTAGGATAATTCCTCTACTATAAACCATAAGTTTATACATTGCCATAGATGGGGTATTACAATAATAATATACTATGATAATAGCAATAAAGATATAAAAGCGACTCCGACAAGGAGAAGCTATACAACTGAACATAATCATCAGTATAAGCTTAAAGCTGAGTAGACTTAAGCTAAGTATATAAATAGCCCTAAAACTCCGTAGAGTTATAAGCTAGATAATACTGGTATGAAATATACATAATAATCTCGTAAGACTATGTGTTAACGTCTACGAGGGACTGTCAACTGCTGTCTGAGGACCAAGGGACCGAAATGGTGAATACCTGAGACGTCCTCGGTGGTGATATCTCTCAGCTAGTGATTAGCAAACGCCATGTTAGATTTCCAAAAGCATCCTTCCATGATAGTATTTAATGAACAGTTACCGTGTAGAGCAAGTGTGGAAGCCAATGCCCTGATCTCATGGGGATTTGATGCTGCTGGAGGGTCGAGTCCTGCTGCCTTGTAGGCGCGAAGTATGACAGTTCTTATCCATATAGATATGGTGGTACGAGAGACTTCTGTCTGAGTTGTTGCCGATAAGGGGATGAATAATCGTTTGAGAAATCGTCGCCTTGTTTTGGAACGTCGTAAATAGATTTTGAGAGCTCTGACTGGGCATAGAGATAAGTCCAGTGTATCTTGAGATCCGAGAATCGAGGAGAGTGCAGGAATATGGAATAATCTGTCTGGTTGACCTGGCAATTGATTTTTGGCGATGAAATCCCATCTTAATCCCAGGTGCGCTGTGTTTTGATTGTCATCAAACTGTATCCTCTCATAATCGTGTGCGTGAATTTCTGACATCCTGGCTGCCGTGGCTAGGGATAACAGGAATAGCGTTTTTTGTGAGAGAAATTGAGAAGGTTGTCGGTTCCAACGGTTCATAAGCCTCACTTGTGAGGTGTTGGAGCACTATATTCAGATCCCAAGCTGGGGCGTGGAACTTCCGCCTCTGATCTTCCAATCGGAAAGCACGTAGTAAGGCCAGTAACTCTGGCGTCTTGGTTAGCTTGACACCCGTTCTCATAGTTATCACAGAACTAAGCGCGGCAAGATATGTTGACAATGTCGAGCCTTTTAAATGTTTGTTTTGGCGTAGGTAACACAAATAATCTGCCACTTGTGGATGTGTAGCATCTCTCGCTGTAAATCCCTTATTTGCTGCGTAATTTTCGAAACTGTGCCACTTGTCGTCGTACAAGTTACGTGTAGAATAGCGTAAGGCAAGCGTGACTGCTTTTGCCGCTCTGGTTGAATACCCTCTCTTGTTTAAACACATTTTAATACAGTCCATACGTGAAGTTGGAATACTTCTGGGCTTCCGTGCACCTGTTTGGTGTGTGGATGTACTAATAGATTCGAGCGCTTTGGTAGCTCTAGTGTTGGTTGTCCGATTTCTTGAATTAGAATGGGAAACCACGTTCTGGCTGGCCAGTAGGGCGTGACCAAAATCAGTTGGAGGCTCTGTGTTTGTCTGATTTTCTGTAACACTTGAGGGATTATCGCTGGCGGCGGAAACGCCTATGCATTGAGGCCTTCCCAGGATATGCTTAGAGCGTCCGTTGCCCATGCTTGTGGGTCCGGGACTGGTGATACGAATGTCGGTAGCTGATTGTTGAAGCGAGTGGCGAATAGATCTACTAGCGGAGCTCCTATTTGCTTGATAATCTGTGCAAAAATTTCTGTATGGAGCATCCATTCTGTCGGTGACGGTAGATGTGGCCGAGAGAGTGCGTCTGCTAGTACATTCTTGGCTCCCGGGAATGTGACATGCTCTGACATGTAAGTTGAGATCGTCGATTAGATCGAACAGTTGAAAGCATAAAGTCAATAGGTTCAGTGATCTCGTTGAGCCTTGTTTGTTCACATAAAACGCCACTGTCGAGTTGTCGGTATGAATCATCAGATGCATTTTGTAGAATGGTGCTCCAATGAAGTATGGCGTTGATTACCGCTTTCATCTCTAACATGTTTATATGGAGCTTGCTTTCTTGCTGATTCCATAACCCTGAAGCCGTCCGGTTGGCGAGATGAGCTCCCAAGCCTGGAGTGACGCCAGCGTCTACATATAGATGGGTTTTGAATTCGGCTCTGTTAAACAAATACCTTCCGCGAGACATTCGACCTCCTGGTCCACCATAGTAGATGAGGTCTGAGGTGTTTCGGTAGACTGAATGGTTGTAGGTCATCGAGATGAGCATTGATGAAGACCTGTAACGGACGTAACTGTAGTCTGCCTCTGACTGTCATGTCTTGGCTGACGTGAGGAGACCCAACAGGCTCTGCCAATGTCGTAGTGGTAACGGAGAGAGTAGGGCTAGAGGAATGGTCTGTTGGATCTTGAGCCATCGGTCTTCTGAATGCGACGATACGGTTGAGAGTCGTGATAAATCGAACGCCTAGAAATTGCAGATCTTGCGATGGTACTAGGTCCGACTTGAGTACGTTTACTAACCATCCTAGCTGTGTTAGTAGCTTTATGATGTAGTTTAACTGTAGTTTGAGACGCTGTGGATCTTGATCTACTTGTATCCCGTCGTCGAGGTAGAACGCACTGCGTAGCCCTAGACGATGTAGATAGGTAACGATAGGTTTCGTTATTCTTGTGAATAGCCAGGGGGCGCCGATGATATTCCGAATGGGAGTACTTTCCATTGGTAATGAAGCCCGTCTAGTGTAAATCGTAGGTATTTCCTGGATTCGGGATGTATCGGGATGTGTAGATATGCGTCTTGCAGATCTATACTGGCCATGTAATCCATGGGACGAATCAACTGCCGTAACTGAGGTAGATGTATCATGCGAAACGTTGGCGGTTTGCGTAGATAATGTCTGTTGAATATGCTCATGTTGTAAATGAGTCTGTATTTCTCCTTGGAGTTTTTCTTGGGTACTAGGAAAACTGGGGAGTAGAAGCCTGATTTGACGTTTACTTGATCTAGTACTTCTATGGCCTGCTTGGTTAAGAGCGATGTAACAGCCTCTCTTAACTTTGGTAGTTGTTGTGCCTGGAAGTCGAACTTGTGAGGGTTGACTGTCAGCGGAGGCGTGGCCTGTAGTGGGATACGATATCCGTGTTGAAGAATGTTGGAGACATAAGGGTCTTGTAACATTCCCCAGTTCTCCCAGTGCAGTTGAAGGCGTCCACCCACTTGTGACGGTTGTACTGGAACGGCTGGGGGTGGAAGACTCCAGTCGTTCCGAACCTGTCTTTCATCGTTTATAGTTGCGGGAACCTCTGGGTGCCCTGCCTCTTCCTGATCCTCCTCTGTAGTTGCCATATGGGCGTACGAAAAGAATCTTTTCCCCTGGAGCTGGCCATCTTCCTATCCGTGCTCTCTGTAATCCAGTGAATTTAGATTTCCCTGAATATCTTTGTGAAGTCTGCCTGATGACGGCTGGCTAGCGTGTCCATCGACTTAATCATAAGGACTTCTCTAGAATCCTTAGTGACTTCCTTGGAGACTTTCTCTATTCCTCCGTCAAAGATGGATGGGGAGGACCACGGGGCTGTATAGAGTGGAGCTGTAACCTGCTCACCCCAGCTGCAGGAAGCGAGGAGGCCTTGACGACGAGCCAAGGTTAAGCTGCTGAGACTGATGTGAGATGATCCGTTAGGAACTGCTGGTCCTTCTTTTGCATCAGTAGGGCCGAGTAGATCATCCTATCATCTTCAGAAGTCGTGTCACGAAATCTGGTGATAAGAGTCTCATTGATCGTTCTAGATCTATTAAGGCCAAAGAACATGCGTCTCGTCATGGTTTCTATCTGCACCAGCTTGCGATCGTCAATCTTATAGTTCTTATTCTTGACATCGCTGATCATCTTGTAATTGTCATCGATGTCTTGTGCCTTGAGGAAGGGGTCCATATTATGAGTTGAAAACTTCTTAGCGTGAAAGTTCGGTAGGTGTGGCGTCTGAACTTTCGTGGCTTTATGGAAGGCTGTGTCCAGATTCTGTGGCACCGCAGCAATCGGGTCGATTGGAGGTAAGGTGACGGCGTCTGCATCGTCCTCCTTCATCAGGTAAGTATGCGCCGAGTTACCACTCTTGGAAGGTGAAGAAAGGTCTAGGTTGTTTACCATCCAATATCGTATCTCAGCGTCTGAGAAAATGATGCCTCCATCATCTTCTACCCCAGGATCGCTGATGAGAGGTTGATGCTCTTCAGATGGTGGACTGTGTGCTTCTACCACTGTACCGGGTGACGTTAGGGGAGACCTGACTGTGGACTTCTGTGAAGACTTGTGTGGTGACCTGCGAGGAGATCGACGTGGTGATGTACGAGGAGATCGGTGCGGTGAACGGCGAGGTGATCGGCATGGAGAATGGCGAGGGGATCGTCTTGGTGAACGTCCTGACGATCTGCGTCTATGGGTTGACCTTCACGGAGATCTGTGAGGTGAATGCTGATAGCTTCGCGAAGCTCTTGAGGAATCCCTCGATGTCCTTCTGGCCGAAGATGATTTGGAGCCTGATAAAGGTGCCGTTCACGAAGGCCATCGCGAAGCTTCCTCTGCGTCCGGTTCTGGGGAACGGCGACTTGACCTTCGCGAAGGCTTTCGTGAAGTCTGGTGGTCCGAGTCCGCATCTAAGGATGAAGCCGAGGTAGGTGATGATCTATCCCGCCTTCGCGAAGGCTGTACATCTGGGTCCTTCGTCGAGGTGGTCTGTGACTTCCTTCGCGAAGGTGGCTTCGTCGTGGCTGCTACGTTGACGGGGGGTCCCTCTGGGGTGTCGTCTACGTTGGAGCCTGGGCTGGTTGTCTCTCCAGTCTGTAGTGGTCCTCCATCATGATCATGATTTGCCGCATCAGTTCATCTGGGACGGTCTGCGACGATGTAGTCGGTGCCCTCTCTGCGATGCTAGCGGCGGGGCCCTCAGGGAGATCGTCCGACAGCAGTGTAGACACATCAGGCTGCATGGCGATCTCTGCTGACGTCACTGTAGCTGTCACCGGTCGTCTCTTGTGGCGTAGGTCGGGGATGATGATCGGTTGATCATCGTAGAGGCCCAGTTCAGCGGCTGGAACAATCTCGGCTGAGAAGGTTCTTGCATCTTCGTAGACTTTCCCTTGGAGGTAGATGCTGCCCTGGGGGTACGGAGTCTGCGTTGAGTAGACGTCGAGGCCCTCTTAGACTTTGGCTGCGATGACGAGATGTCTGGGGAAGCAGGGCGCTTCTTGGAGGCGGACTGCATCCCATGCCCTCCTCGAGGAAACTCTAGCGGAACACCAGGCGGGAGGGTCGACCAACAGCAGCTGACTGGCTAGGGGTTCCGATGTATCGGCCATGTCTAACCCTTGTTTGCGTGACCTATCTGCTGCACGTCTCAAGACGCAAAGATGATATTTATTAAAAGCAGAATTAGATAGATTAATACAGTAACTGCAACATGAATCAAACGCACAAGGCGTAGAACAGCTAGGGCATATTACATGCGGGTCAGCAGCCGAAAAATGTAATCAACAAATAGTACAGATTTTCATCAACGTAAACTAGCTGAACAATCACGAACTCCCGTGAATAAACAGTAGAAATACGAGTAATTATCAATACATATTAATGAAGGATACTAGCTATACCTCTATAGTAACCTATAGGAGGTAACTAACTAAGAATAACCAAAGGATATAGTGTGTAAGGAGACACAGGCGCTCTCACATCCTGCTCACTGGGCGAAGAAGGAGAGAGTGAAGCATGAGGCCAGAAGGTGGCGCCGCCTTTCACGCGCAAAGGCAAAGGGAGGCAACTCTTGGTGAGTACTAATTAGTGATTTTACATTGAAGGGAGCTTCAATTAAGGAGATACAAGTGTTCCACTATGTTCGCAAGAGGAAGAAGACAAGCAAAAGAGCATGAGTCAGGATAAGGAAAAATAAACATTTCTGGAATGGGGTGGTGACATTGCATAATTTCAAGATTATCTGTACAAGCACTTCCTTTGATGTGCAACCCCGGCACAAGTTGCCACAAGTCACAAGTACCTGTTGCTAACCATATGCAATGCCAACCAACCCTAATTTCTCTGCAATTACATCCAGGAATTAAGGTTATGCAAGAGTACACATTTCTACAGTGGTTTCATAGGAGCAGAAGCATGGAAAGCATATTAAACTGCCTTGAAAGTGTTATTGAAAAGGTTTTAGTTTCATTTACATTGAACAAAGTTGGTTCATTACTGCTCTATTTTTACTTGTTCTTCATGCTTGTAAGAAGGTTCCCAGTGTGTTCAATTAGGGCATATGGAGTTTTTCCAAGAAAGATAACCATATGATTTCAAAGTGATAAATCAACACACAATATCCTACAACAAACTTTTTTGACAGGACCTCTAATGCTCCTGCTTTGAAATCCTATCAGCTTGTTAGAATGTTTTTTAGGATCAATGAATACTTTTTAACACATACACTTTCCTTTGGGATTCTGTTCACATGAAAGTGTCTGATCATACAACTTGATTTGTTATGTATATTCCAATGAGACAATCAAAAACTGACTTTTATGGAAATGTTTCTTTTTGTTTTTGACAAGTATCTTCCTCTTCATCAGTTCTGGAGATGGGAGGTGAACGCTGGGGTCCAGCTGAAACAACAACTTGACTTTTAAACTCCTTCACACCCATGAACATGTGGATGACAAACCAAGGTTAATAATTTGAAGGAATCAAGAGCACAAGCTAAAATGGCTTTCAGTGCCAAATTCAGTTTAGATCAGTTCAATATACAGGTGAGAACATTGAACACAGTGTGGTCCTCTTCTAACTAAGAGTCTATGGACCCTGTCAGCATGTGTTGACATCCAGGTGAGAGATGGCTGTTGGTGTACATACCATCTATACTCATACTTACAGGTGTTTTATATACACAGCAATGATACTGAGGAATGTATCAGATTAAGTATCCCCAAGACTGGGTCAACCAAGATTTGTACATCTTCTCAATTTAATGTGTGTTTTTATTACAGAAAATATAAGTATTAAAACTAAAACAGACAAGAAACATCCCCCCCCCACCCCTAAATCCTAAAAACATCATCAGTTTAACAGATGAGCCTTCCTTCCTTCCTTCCTCCAGTCTGGTGGCACAGTGCTGACTACCCTGCCTGAGGTGGTGGATAAAGGGAAGTAATTCTCAGTTCACGGACATTTTTCATGACTACTTCTGGGATAGGAAAACATAACTTACAGGATATTCCTCCAAGATGTCAGTCAACAACATCTCTCCAAATATACTCCGACAGTAATGGGCCATCTTGGCTTGCTGGCGAGGACTGAAACAGAAACCATGAGTGTACAATACTCTCTAAATGGCAATATACAAACTTCAACAATTACTTGTATTCTATTGATTTGCAACTTCATATCACTCCATGTCACTTCATGTTACATGATCCCTTCATGTAGTTTCTTACTACTTCATATTTTAATCTGTTTAACAACCCTCCTTTCCAATCTTCACTATTTCAATACATATCAGATATGAACACATTATCATGTGCTTTGGAGTTGTTTCATTATACACAGCACTTAAACTGCCGTGTGCATTATCAGTCTTTGCTCCTGTTGATTATTCTGGGGTGGAATGGAAGCTGTATAGATAAAAAAAGTTGTCAGAACTCACGTGCAATGGTTTTCGAAGGAGAGAATTACTGGATAGTCCGAGGTTTTGAAGGCACTCTCTGCGATAGCCTCTATCACATCCTGTTAACATCAAGCAATATTACTGACTGACTGACTGAGTTTAGTTTTACGCCGCTTTTAGCAATATTCCAGCAATATCACAGCGGGGGACACCAGAAATGGGCTTAACACATTGTGCCCATGTTGGGAATCGAACCCGGGTCTTCGGCGTGATGAGCCAACGCTTTAACCACTAGGCTACCCCACCGCCCTCAAGCAATATGGGTCATGGTGCTGAATCTGCACACGCCAGAACAACAGTTGCATTTCTTCAAGCACCTGAAATCTACCTTGGTCCACACAAACAAAGCAATGAGATTGGTGCTCATACACCCTGATACTATGGGCATGCTTGTCATGCGACTGGTTTTTACCAAGACTACTACTTATGTATATGTTTTAAACATAATATTTAATGTTGACAACTACTTGAACAAAATTCCTGTTTGTAATTTTTAAACAATTAAATCAGTTCTCACTTAGAAAAGTACTTTTGCACATGTGTAATGATCTCTTTGATTGGTGCTTAAATTTGATTATATGATTGTGACTGACTCTTTGATTGGTGAAACTGAGAATGCTACTTTTACACATATGTAAGAAGTCATTTCATTGATGCTGCTTAATTTTACTTGTTTGTAACAAGCTCTTTGGTAAAACCTACAATACTACTTTTACACATTTGTTACAAGCCTGAATGGTGTTTACTTTGAATGGTACTTCTGTACACATGGTAAAGCCATGAGTGATAACTGGTTCTTCATCTTGTCCACGGCCATCCCAGCAGTCCAGTTCAATACATCGACACCCACTGAGCAGCACCTGGCGATAGATCTCCACCGAGGACTTACCAGTGAACTGGTGACCTACAATCCAACAACACAAGGTATGTGAAATTATTGTGACAAATCCTATATGGCCTACCTGTGAGATACTGGTATTGTGACCACTCCTGTGAGATACAGGTATTGTGACCACTCCTGTGAGATACTGGTATTGTGACCACTCCTGTGAGATACAGGTATTGTGACCACTCCTGTGAGATACTGGTATTGTGACCACTCCTGTGAGATACTGGTATTGTGACCACTCCTGTGAGATACAGGTATTGTGACCACTCCTGTGAGATACTGGTATTGTGACCACTCCTGTGAGATACTGGTATTGTGACCACTCCTGTGAGATACAGGTATTGTGACCACTCCTGTGAGATACAGGTATTGTGACCACTCCTGTGAGATACTGGTATTGTGACCACTCCTGTGAGATACTGGTATTGTGACCACTCCTGTGAGATACTGGTATTGTGACCACTCCTGTGAGATACTGGTATTGTGACCACTCCTGTGAGATACTGGTATTGTGACCACTCCTGTGAGATACTGGTATTGTGACCACTCCTGTGAGATACTGGTATTGTGACCACTCCTGTGAGATACTGGTATTGTGACCACTCCTGTGAGATGCTGGTATTGTGACCACTTATGTGTGACCTACCTGTGAGACACTGGTATTGAGACATAGAGATTACTAAACGAGTGTCTAGTTGTTCCAAACGTATTTAACGAGCAAAAGCTTATGTGTGACCTACCTGTGAGATACTGGTATTGAGACATAGAGATTACTAAGAGAATGTCTGTCACGAGTACAGTAATCTGTTTCTTACACACCATAAAATCGCAGCATTTTATGGTCGAATAGATTCAAATTTCATATTTTCTCATCGTAGCTGCGCAATGATACACAACACAATGTTTATGAATGAGTGACGTCACTTGGCTGCCTAATCACTACTCATCCCCATAGTGACCCTCCACAAAAAGGTTTCTTCCACCTCTTCACATCATCAAGGCAATAGTGATAATGAAAACTAGATAAGATCACAGAATATTAATTCAACCCTCTAAAACGATGATGTTACCATGCAAATGTGGATGATTTTAATTCTTGCAAGCGTAAAATATTTGAGCGTGTGACATCATCGTTATCACTTGGTGGTTGTCGTCATCGAAAGATTGTTTTGGATATCTATGCACATTGGGGATCTGTACTTGTGTACCAGTTGACGTTCAATGTTCACCCATCGACCGGAGCCAAAACTTTTGAGTGTGCGTAATTAGATGCACCCAGTGTGCTTGAATGTGACATTGCTGAGGTTACGTTCACTATCAATGGGGGACTCTTCTTCTTCGCCACATCCTTCTCGTTTTCCCGAGCCAGAAACTGCCACTTGGAATGTAATGGAATTTACGGAGTTTTCAGTATGAAATGTGAGTTGATTACATCCTGTATGTTATCAAGACATAAACTTTGCATTATCATGCGTCAGAGGAATATCTTGAGCAATGACTTATGTGTAGATCAACCGTTCCTGTACATGTTCGACTGAATAGAAAGGACGTGTGCCGCCATTTGCACTCATGAAGCCTTGCAAACGTTCTATGTTGTACATTGTTTCACCATGGAGTAGTCACATATGTGTGATACCAGTTTTCTCACATGGGTTTCTCACCCACGGGTGTGGAAGAATACTTTGTATGGCCTGCTTGTGAGATACTGGTATTGAGACTACTTTGTATGGCCTACTTGTGAGATACAAGTATTGAGACAAACTCTGTATCGCCTACCTGTGAGATAAGTGTTATGTGAGGAGTTGATGAAGTAATGAGACAAAGGTTGGTCCATATCCTCACTGAGATCCAGCTTCTCAGGAGGAACAAGGTTGTTATCATCGCTCATCAGGAACTTGAGGAACCCTTCCTGTGACAGGTGCCCTGGAACAAAGTGAGATAAATACCATATATCATCCCAATAACAAACATGTCCAAGCTTACTATCTGGCAACACAAACTGTAATGACTATGAACTAGAAGGACATACATAGTAACTTACATATTCAGAACATGTAATTATTCTGTTTGAATGTCAAACTAGACTTAAAAATTATGATTAAAAATATTCTGAAAGAACTGTTACTTTTGGAAAAAAATTAACCTGAAAGCAGTATAAAAAGTTCAATGATAAAACAATATGTTGCTGTTTGTTTATTGTATCCCCCAGTGCCCAATACCAATACTGTTAGCTGATGTGCCTAACTGTGAAAACATTCTGAAATATACTTGTGTGTAGGGGACATGGACACACGGACACAACATCAAATGTCTTACCAGTCCACATAAGTAGAAAACAATTCAAGAATTTGTTCAATTAAAATCAAAACAACATACACACACAAAAATAACAGAACACGTTTGCCATGCATAGTTGCACGATTGCCGCATACAAAGTAACAGAGGAACGAACTTCGAACTAATAACACATAAATGAGTTATGAAAGTATTTTATGACAGATCAATAATTCAAGTTCTTTTGGCTGATCACCAAGATAATTTGTCAGTCATCTTTGTGTATATATTCTGTCCTTCAAGCTCCTATGTACATGTTAGTTTATGCCAGAATAATTCAGGATTGGCCATGGTCACACTGATAAACATGGTCATCCATTTCCTAACTACAAGACCTTTCAAGCTACAGGCTTGAGTCATCAAGGCAGTCCAGAGGGTGATGGCATGGGCATTGTCCAGCTGGTGGCACTGTGACCACTAGGTCTTCAACTTGCTGATTCTTTGACAAGGTTAGAGTATGTGTTATATCCCTAAACTTTCACATCCTAGGTCATGTAGGTGCATAAGCCTTGGTTTTACATCTTTGGTGCAACAGATTCAAACCATTCAAGCCTAGGGTTTATATCCTTGGTGGATCAGTGAACCATTCAAGCCTAGGGTTTATATCCTTGGTGGATCAGTGAACCATTCAAGCCTAGGGTTTATATCCTTGGTGGATCAGTGAACCAATCAAGCCTATGGTTTATATCCTTGGTGGATCAGTGAACCATTCAAGCCTAGGGTTTATATCCTTGGTACATCAGAGAACCATTCAAGCCTAGGGTTTATATCCTTGGTGGATCAGTGAACCATTCAAGCCTAGGGTTTATATCCTTGCTACATCAGTGAACCATTCAAGACTAGGGTTTATATCCTTGGTGGATCAGTGAACCATTCAAGCCTAGGTTTTATATCCTTGGTACATCAGTGAACCATTCAAGCCTAGGGTTTATATCCTTGGTGGATCAGTGAACCATTCAAGCCTAGGCTTTATATCATTGGTGCATCAGTGAACCATTCAAGCCTAGGCTTTATATCATTGGTGCATCAGTGAACCATTCAAGCCTAGGGTTTATATCCTTGGTGGATCAGTGAACCATTCAAGCCTAGGGTTTATAATCTTGGTGGATCAGTGAACCATTCAAGCCTAGGGTTTATATCCTTGGTGGATCAGTGAACCATTCAAGCCTAGGGTTTATATCCTTGGTGGATCAGTGAACCATTCAAGCCTAGGGTTTATATGGTTGGTACATCAGTGAACCATTCAAGCCTAGGGTTTATATCCTTGGTGGATCAGTGAACCATTCAAGCCTAGGGTTTATATCCTTGGTACATCAGTGAACCATTCAAGCCTAGGGTTTATATCCTTGGTGGATCGGTGAACCATTCAAGCCTAGGGTTTATATCCTTGCTACATCAGTGAACCATTCAAGCCTAGGGTTTAACCATTCAAGCCTATCCTTGGTGGATCAGTGAACCATTCAAGCCTAGGGTTTATATCCTTGGTGGATCAGTGAACCATTCAAGCCTAGGGTTTATATCCTTGGTGGATCAGTGAACCATTCAAGCCTAGGGTTTATATCCTTGGTGGATCAGTGAACCATTCAAGCCTAGGGTTTATATCCTTGGTACATCAGTGAACCATTCAAGCCTAGGGTTTATATCCTTGGTGGATCAGTGAACCATTCAAGCCTAGGGTTTATATCCTTGGTACATCAGAGAACCATTCAAGCCTAGGCTTTATATCCTTGGTGGATCAGTGAACCATTCAAGATATCCTTGGTGGATCAGTGAACCATTCAAGCCTAGGGTTTATATCCTTGGTACATCAGTGAACCATTCAAGCCTAGGGTTTATATCCTTGGTACATCAGTGAACCATTCAAGCCTAGGGTTTATATCCTTGGTGGATCAGTGAACCATTCAAGCCTAGGGTTTATATCCTTGGTGCATCAGTGAACCATTCAAGCCTAGGGTTTATATCCTTGGTGGATCAGTGAACCATTCAAGCCTAGGGTTTATATCCTTGGTGGATCAGTGAACCATTCAAGCCTAGGGTTTATATCCTTGGTACATCAGTGAACCATTCAAGCCTAGGATTTATATCCTTGGTGGATCAGTGAACCATTCAAGCCTAGGGTTTATATCCTTGGTGCATCAGTGAACCATTCAAGCCTAGGGTTTATATCCTTGGTGGATCAGTGAACCATTCAAGCCTAGGGTTTATATCCTTGGTGGATCAGTGAACCATTCAAGCCTAGGGTTTATATCCTTGGTGCATCAATAAATCATGCCTAATGTCAGGTACATGTATTGTCCACTGTAGTTATTTCATCACATATAAAACAAGCTGCATTAAAATTCAAGTGTTTCTTTGTGCAGAATGAAAATAAGATAATCATATTTGAGATGATTTGTAGAAACAAATGAAAAACAAAAAAAACTATATGAGAAGGTCAAGGTATTTGTCCCGACCTGAAATACAGTAAAACCAAACACTGGGAGGAGGACTATATCATGTCACAGGACCACTAAAAAAAAAAACAGTACTAGTAAATAAATATTTTGTCTACAAGCTAATGAGGTGTTGTGTCCAAAACACCATGCAACACAAGCTAGGAAAACAAGGTAAAACCAGCCCAATGGTGTGGCGTTTTTCTTCAGATCCCAAACATAACAGAAAATGTTGCTGTTGATTGTTTATAGTTTTGTAAACATTGATTTCATATTTAGCTCTCAAGCCTTGTAATATTTATAAAATATTTCGGTTTAATATTTCTTCATTTCACCTTCATTGAACTGGTTTTCAAATTATTTATCAATTTCTGAAATCAAACTTAAAAGTCTACATTCCCAGGTATACACGGGTTCCATTCTTACCTTCCTCTGTAAACACAAGTAAAAGTTGAAATTATTAAATAGATATTATTTCACATCAAATTCTGGGCCATAGTTTTCATACAAGAATTATGAAAATATATTCCTCTCATGTAATAAAAGTATGGATTATTATTGCCAAAACACATAAAAAAAACCAAAAAACACACATTAAGGACACATCCTTGAAAATCTTAGCCACAAACATCTTAATTGCACAGATGACTTCTACCTAATGGCAACAAAGTCTTCACTTTATGAATGTGTAACATTTATAACATAGTAATTTTATCCATAAAACATCTGGTTGATGTAATAACAGATGGATACGTTACATCAAAATGCTGACAGTTTTCATCTTTAACCATGCATGCAGAATTTAATCAAGACAGTTGAACACTTAGACTGGAAGATTTAGACTGAAAGCTTGTCAAATACAAGTCACAAACAGTCACGGAGATGAGACACTGAGAAATTACTACCACATTATACATACACACATAAATGTCATAATGACATACATAAAATAGTATTCATATTCTGAAAAACATCACGTAAACAGTGCCATTTGACAGGAGTTACTTCCCTTTGTACAGGAATGCCATCCATTATGTGGACAACACACAGATCAACATATTAAAGGTAATGATCTAAAAGAATATGTAATACCATTATATCTACGGCAATGATTGTATGTAGAAGTAGTTTTAACATAGAGTGGGTCCCCATTACAGTCATTCAGGAGTAAGGAGACAATACAGCCAGGCAGTACGCCTAGGTATGTTCATAATCCAGCCAATATTATCAGTTCCCAAAATATACATCATATTGTATGAATTTGTTCCTTATCCATAAATAACCTGTTGATAAATCCATTACAAAGACATTCCTACTCAAATTTCAAACTACAAGATTATACTTCCAGTTATTTCTTAAATCTTTGAATAGGAGATGTACTTAGAGAACAAAGCAACCTACCTTTCTGTGCCATCCCAGTTTTGGTTTCATACTGATCTATGAGTTCCTGAGCCCGTGCTACCGTGTAGAATGGGTAGAGGATCTCATTGAGCCGCGGATCTCGCTGGTGTTTGTTGAGGAACTCCGTAAACTGCTCCACTGTCAGGTATGGCTTCTTTTTGGCCCCCCTACATCACACACCAATACTATTAGGCATAATTGAGTGCCATTGTAAAATAGGTATCAAGTACAGAAGTAACATAATGTTCTGTCGCAGGTACACCATACATATACATTGAATCCATTGATTAGTGGATCCTGTATGAAGGTAAGGGACACAACTGTAAATTGATATGCCCATGGTTACTGATGTTCTGCATCAAAACAATTAATCAAATATATCACACCATTACTAATTTCCTACAGTCTCAAAACATTCACTATTTACTTAACATATGACACAAATCATGAACAACATTTGAATCTTACATTTCTTCAAAAACCTTGACAACTTCTGTCCTTCCAACAAGCTGGTGATGGAAGTTGAAGAAATTGTCAAATGTGAATTTGTTGGGGTCAACTGTGCCATTCTGAAAAGAACAAACAGTATCATGTTAACATCAGAGAGATACAACAGGTTCCTTCTATTCTTGTGAACATATAGAATTTTTACACATCATTCACACACAAATGTTAACTGTTATTTCATATTTCTATCGGGCGTTGGGGTAGCCTAGTGGTTAAAAGCGTTGGCTCGTCACGCCGAAGACTCGGGTTCGAATCCCCACATGGGTACAATTTGTGAAGCCCATTTCTGGTGTCCCCCGCCGTGATGTTGCTGGAATATTGCTTAAAGCGGCGTAAAACCAAATTTAGTCAGTCAGTCAGTCAGTCAGTCAGTCAGTCAGTCAGTCAGTCATATTTCTATCATATAATATGTTTATCCCAGTCATATAAAGGCTAAACACTCTTGTTCTTATTACTTTGTTCAAAAATTACTATGTGTGAAAAGCAGTGTTCTTTAAGGGCCAAAGTTAAGTTTCAGAAAGATTTATCATTTCCACTCAGCCCAACTGTCCTATAGTTTTGGTAACAATCTGAAAACCAACTGTTTGAAAAGGGACCTTTAATGTGTCTCCTGCTGATCAGCTAAACTATTGATCCAAAGATTCCTCCAGACTCAAGCTCTGCACTGTTACCATACCCCACTCCGTCTCCAACCACACCAAACCCTACATAAAATTTAAAATGTCCTTTGTTAAGATTACCCATGGACATTTGCCCTTCCTAACTTCCTAGTTTTCGTCATTTTATATATTTCTTATAAGTTCAACCTAGATAAACCTTAAAGGAATAGTCTTTAAAAATGCTCAACCTTTTTTGTCAATACATCAACTACAGTTAGATGTGGCTCAAGTGCTCGATACATTACTGAAGTAACACCACACAGGACAGAGAGATATTGATCCATTAAAACTCCACCACAAACCCATTTCCTTATTACTTCTTCTTCAGAAGGCTGCCTTCAATAACTACTGCATTCATGCACAATTTACGATAAGCAGTAACAGAATACATGCGACAACTAATACATCAATTCACCGAGGATTTGTGGACTTAACAAGGGTACAAATGTGATATTGTTCTCATATATTCTTGCCACATGAACACCCTGACATAGCATTCCACTCTAGTCAAATCACCATGGTTAAATCATCTTCAAGATTTAATGATGCATATAAACCTTTGTCGTGGATTTAATCTATGTTTTCCTAATAACAACTGCAACCCCCCTACAACCAAGAAATGCGATACTCAAATCTGCAATATATCTTCAGTTGGGAAGTCGTATAACAAGAAATGGTAAACTTATGCCACAAAAAATAACGACATCCTGACCATTGAGCCCTTCTTGTTATTGACAGGCAAATCAATATCACGTACACAAGACAACTAATTACATCGGACACACATGGCACCTTTGATGCCAGTGTTTTGGTTATCAGTTGCCAGGGAAGTAGTTTCCAGTTTTCTGAAAGCCTTTCGCGAAATGCTAGCTGCATAAACTGCACAATATCCTGTTCATTATGGAGAGCAATGGCATGCATCCCTTAGTTCCAACAACCTTTCTGGCAAAATGTAGCCTTTTTTAGCCATTTGGCCTCACACAAATATCTTCCCGACAACTGCTTAGGTTTATTTCTGAATGTACATGGGGAGGTTGCAAAGAAGGTAAACATCTTGAGTGACTCATATTGATCTAATAAGCTCCTTTCAGAGTTTGTCAATGTTTCTTTTGGTTTCTATACCTTATTTAGACCAAGACACATATAAATTCCTAAGGATAAATCAGTTTCATAACAAACATGTTTTCAAAAACAGCCAGCTAAAGACTTGTAATGTTTACAAATACATACATTCAGAATGTCTTCAGTCACTGTATTTAATCAACTGGAAGAATAATTACCCCTTCTTGTGGAGACACAGTTGATATTTTTGTTAAAATGTAATCAAAGATCTTTTTCGACATTAGAGACAAGTTATGAATTTAAGATTTACCCATCAACCCTTTTAGTGTTTGATAAGGTTCAAATTTTATCATTTATCAAAAGAATAGCTTTCTGCCTTTTAACTTTGATTTAACGATGAGTTCAGTTACAGACCAGCATGTTAGCAGAAGAAGAAATCCCCTAGTGAGGTAGGAGAGGGATGTTGACTACTTCCTTGTATTGCTGGAGTAGACTTAGGCAACAGTCACACACTTACACTTACTGAAAACTCTGTGTGTGCCTCGGGCTACTGGTAGTGTATGCCTAACATTGCTTCCTTCCCCTTTGTGTTAACACCTGGTGTCATGACAGTATAACTGTCACCACTATTTTGCCTATACCGCTCAATGGACTCTTATTTGGCATATAATAGAGATAATCTGGCATTGACGCTTCCTCCTCATGGTGATGACAAAGGATATGCCTTGGACATTAACTGAATTCTGGGATGGATATGAGAATGAAGCAGCCATGTTTAAAATAACTCAAGATGAAAGTGGCTAGACTTGTAGCACTGGAGAATTACAATCCAAACAACAAATATCTCTGGTGTAACACACCTCTAACAGCATGTCAGCTGCATACCCTGTGAGGTAGGACCTAGACATATTGAAGCCAAAGCATTGGTGCTGGCTGCAGACCAGTGTGTATACAACCATGGCATATAGTGGTGAATCAGGGACTCAAACACCACTAGGGGCCACTCAAACATCGCTAGGGGCCATAACTATTCAGGGTCTCCCTGCAGACATTGCTCCTCTGCAGACATAGCTCTATGACATTTGCTAGTGGATGTTAAGGAATGTTGCAGACCGTCTGCTTTTGGCATATTACACTGACCAGACCTGATCGAAGACCACAAGGCAGTTCTCCCCTATATATAAAATACATAAATAATTAACTTGACAATGAAAACTTGGTAGCATAGGCTGTAGCAATAATTGCAATAATATGCAATATAATAATAATAATAATAATAATGTGTCCATTTATATAGCGCCAAACTCCACACTAGGTATGCTCATAGCGCTAACAATCAAGGCCATTTTATATACTGGGACCGAATGAACTCTCATCAGACACTACATAAGATGCTGCCCAACAACCATGCCACAACAAGCTCATGGCAACCAAACCCAACTTTACATCAAATTATCAATTTATCTTAATGTCTACCTTGTTAATTAAGAGCAACCTTGGACAAAGGCCCTATTCCAGAAAACTAAATGGACAAATTTCAAAATTTCACGCCAAGGGTTTGATAAATTCCAACACAGTGTACACTGTCAAGAACACAAAAACAATGAGATCATAAAAAATGTTGTGAAGACATGACTTACCTAACTTAGGATTTTGTTTCATCTATTTTCCTGTAGTACAATTCAACTTGAACTTAAACTAAAAGTGTAAGAATTTCAATGAACAATATTTTAGAATCCCAACTACTTGATCTCAGTTAACACCCAATTTCAGAATCTGAATAAATCCTGAGTTTGGATCTCCACCTCAAACTACAAGCCGGTCATCTTGCCAAGATGCACATTTTATTGTGATGAGGTCATTGAATCCTGTTCACTACCAAATCCTAATTGGTGGTGTTGGTCAGTTGGTCCCCCAGGATCCCAAATGGGCGTTGCGTCCCAACTGGTGCTAACCCAGGTGTGGTGACATGGCTGCTGGCCACAGACTTGTTTTCATCTGCTACACAAAGCTTCTTATGGCTGAATCAATTGGCTGGTTCGATTAATATAACAAGGCCTGACACACCCATAAGAAGTTAACAAGGTCCTATCTGGCCACACTTGTGGTGGACATTGATTTTGTAGGAGAGTGTTTCAGTGTTAGGAATTGTGACATTTCTTCCATATCAAATGACATAATATGGAATCTATATTATTGTGTGAATGAGTTTAGTTTTATGCCACTTTTTAGCAATATTCCAGCAATATCATGGTGGGGTACACCAGAAATGGCCTTCACACTCTGTACCCATCTATATTATTGAATACAGTGAAAATGTGGTAATTCTAACACTATGGTCAACTGGTAATTGGCTTTATACCAGACATATTTACCTTGGCAACTGTAGATTGGGACAAAATCAATCAAAAAAGATCCTATACCAGCAGGGAACCCCTTAACTTTGTTATGTGTGGGCCAACACACACTGCTTTGAGCATAGACTTACACATGACACCTACAATAGGCCTAAGGTCAGTCTAAACACAGACTGACATGATAATTTGTCCATCAATGATGAATATTCCACTGATACACTGAACATTAGATTACATAACCACGTATACAGCTTGTAACAGCAGTTGGCAACTCCACAGAAAGATGGCTTTTTAAACCTTAGAGATAAGTTTATATCAAGAAGTATTTTCCAAGATAAATTTGTCTGCAAATACAAACATCCTTCAAGCAAACACACAATTCTCATTATACTGAATTAGTTTAATATAGTTCTCCTGGGAACATATGGGCTGGAATTTTATATTCTGTGTGAAACTGAATTGATGCTTGACTCTGCATCGCTAAAATGTACTTGTGTTTCAGTAAGAGTGTGCTCTGTTTCTAATAAAACCTAGACAGAGTTATACAGTGATTCACTTAATCCGTCAACAATGACATACCAGCCACATCATAGCTGTCAACCCATATAGTCTACCCATACACTCAACCCAAGACTACCCCTCAACTCCTACCCAGACTAGTCCCCTCCTATAGCTTAGACTTCCCACATACTCTACCCAAAACTACCCACACTAGCCATGTCTACCTTGCACTACCCACCTTCACCCTGTACTAACCACAACCACCCTGTATTAAAGAAATCCACTACCCACCTCCTCCCTGCACTACCAACATCTACACTGCACTACCTACGACCACCCTGCACTACCAACATCCACCCTGTACTACTCACATCTACCCTGTATACCCACAACCACCCTGCACTACCTACGACCACCCTGCACTACCCACGACCACCCTGCACTACCCACGACCACCCTGCTCTACCAACATCCTCCGTGCAGTACCTACGACCACCCTGCACTACCCATGACCACCCTGCACAACCAACATCCACCCTATACTACCAAAATCCTCCCTGCACTACCTACGACCACCCTGCACTACCAACATCCACCCTGTACTACCAACATCTACCCTGTATACCCACAACCACCCTGCACTACCAACATCAACCCTCTGTACTACCAACATCCTCCCTGCACTACCTACGACCACCCTGCACTACCAACATCCACCCTGTACTACCAACATATACCCTGTATACCCACAACCACCCTGCACTACCTATGACCACCCTGTACTACCAACATCCTCCCTGCACTACCTACGACCACCCTGCACTACCAACATCCACCCTGTACTACCAACATCTACCCTGTATACCCACAACCACCCTGCACTACCTATGACCACCCTGTACTACCAACATCCTCCCTGCACAACCTACGACCACCCTGCACTACCAACATCTACTCTGTATACCCACAACCACCCTGCACTAACTATGACCACCCTGTACTACCAACATCCTTCCTGCACTACCTACGACCACCCTGCACTACCAACATCCACCCTGTACTACCAACATCCTTCCTGCACTACCTATGACCACCCTGTACTACCAACATCCACCCTGCACTACCTACGACCACCCTGCACTACCAACATCTACCCTGTATACCCACAACCACCCTGCACTACCTATGACCACCCTGTACTACCAACATCCTTCCTGCACTACCTACGACCACACTGCACTACCAACATCCACCCTGTACTACCAACATCCTTCCTGCACTACCTACGACCACCCTGCACTACCAACATCCACCCTGTACTACCAACATCCTTCCTGCACTACCTATGACCACCCTGTACTACCAACATCCACCCTGCACTACCCACATCCACCCTGTACTACCCACCTGAACTACCCACAACCACCCTGTACTAACTACCTGCACTACCCACCTCCACCCTGCACTACCCACGTCCACCATGCACTACCCAAGTCCACCCTGAATTACCCAAGTCCACCCTGTATTACCCACCTTCTCTGTGGGGAATCCTGCAGCTTCCAGGGCCTTCTCTACGCGGCGCCGGTCATCTCGGTTCTGTGCCATCATCTTCAGGATACTAAGAATAAGAGGATGTATGTGATAATGTAGAGCCATTTTACTTAGATTTATCTACACTTAACTAAACTTGGGCCCAATCTCTGAGATATTCAGTAAGGTTCCATTGAACAAATAGAATCACTCATCACAACCAGGTTCAGTTATCCAATGTGGGCATAAACCCCTTTCTGCTGATCACTGCCATGATATGGATGGAATACTGCTGAAGGTGGGGTCACTTGATCCCCTAACAATGTGCTGCTATGTGTAGTCAATGGAAAGAAATATGTACACAGGGTGGAATATCTCAGTTTTCCCATCAAAAGCATATTTGTAAAATAACTGCTAGTGACAAAGCATTCAATACACACATGCATGTTCAGCTACCCTAATGAAGGAATTAAGTGATATTGGCTGGCAGCTTAGAGGTATGCATATCAAAATACCTTTCAGAGAAAGAAAACTATGCTACTGGGCCATTAAAGTTTGGCCTTTTTAGGTAAGTATAGAGCAACTCAAATTTCAAACCAGATTTGCCAGTCCTATATGTTTTCATCTTTTTTCAATTCACTTCAATTCAAAGAAAATTATATTCATATTAATTCAATGTAGTGTTCTTCTATTGCAAAGCTGACCATTGCATTCCTGTTATTGTCGGTGAAATGAAGACAAACATCAGGATAAACCTGATCTTCCTGGGCACAAATCTGTGGCACTATCAACAACTCCCTGACATTTCTGCAGTTTCTCCAATGCAGATATATGTTTGTCTTACTTTTTTGTGGGAATCTTTCCATCCGGGCTCTGGATGAAGCTGATGCGAGTGTATGCCTTTTCAAGGAATGACAACGAGCTGCCATTGATTGCCAGGAGATTGGTTGAGTATTGTAACAGCTCTTCTGCCCATTCCTGCAAACAACAAAAGTAAATTGAGTGAGTTTCGTTAAGACCAGTCATTCAGTTATATCACCTATGTCAACAAAATATGGTTTATATATTGACCACACCTGAGGGAGAATAGCTGCAGGTCAGAGTTTCCACCTTGGTAAAACCCTCCAGCACTACTGCAAGGATCCTTATCAAGGTATATTATGGATTTGAACCCACCAATTGTTCATCAAACAAGAGCAAAATATGCAACAACAAATAAGAGAAAACAAAACAAGAAACACCAAAAGGCGATAAGATTCAAGATGTCACGTTTTACCACATATGATGGCCAGATGGGAATGAACAGATTTTGCCATTTCAGGGAAATTAATATTCACAGATTTTGACTTATTTGGGAACTAACAAAAATGTCTTCTTCATGATTGAACAAGGAGATGACATATCCAAATTTGCAGTTCGCAAATAGCTACTTATACCCGTTTTTGGTTTGTTGCCATGGATACTTTCAGTTCAGTGAAATAAAATATAATGCTGTTCAGTATTTGCAATAACCCAAATCATCAAAATTCACCAGCAATATATGTAGCATGTTTCATTAAAAAATATTTGATAGTATGGGAGCTCTGCTCTGGAATTGAAAAACAGGTTAGCAAACTGATTAATTGCCATGCTGATCATTAGGTCCAGTTTGTCATCCAGCGATATAATAAATACTGTTTATCTTATAAGAGGAATAAACATATCTTGCCTAATGCTGGAAATATTTTTACAATGTTTACCTGCTAAAGAAATTATATTTGCAAAAGAATGAAAAGATGACGTTAGCTATGATTATGTTGATATGAGTAAACTGTAAGATCCTCTCCAGCCCGTCAAGTTTGGTCAATATATACTGGCCTTTGCTATCTAGTCAGAATCACGCTAACACAGTCTAACCTATGAAAACAAATTGATTGTCACTTCACAATCTAACATTCAAGTGTACACAATTGACACAGCTGGATGCTGAAGGAAGCAAAGAAATTCTGCAACTAGCAATATGTGAAGTTGGCAGAAACCAAGCTACTTTATCATATACTGATGATATTGCTGGAAAACCACACAGGCTCTGTCATGACAGAGTTAGAGAATGGATTACTTGCCACATTGTATTTCAATATATCACATTTTGTCAGCTTTATGTGGAAGGGGGCGCCAAAAAATGAGGACAACAGATTTGAGGATCACAATGAGGGTGGAACGGGACTTGAACACAGTGATATATGACCATCTTCACAAAGAGAGGCAATTCAATGGTGAACTACTGGACAGAGGATGACTGGCATCCAGTACATGTTGGAAAGAATACCCAAGCCATTAATACCCATGAACATAGTCAAGAATAAGCACAACTCACCATTTCCGTCTCAAAGCTGAATTTTGTTTCATAATACTAGGTTAGTGTTGCATGCAGTCCTGCAGGGTTTGATGTATCATAATAGTGTTATTGTGTTCCCCACATGGCGGGGAGGTCAAACCATACACAACCATATACTTCCATCTGGAACTCTCCATTTGGGATCCTGGGATACTTTAAATCAGGTTTCAGGAAAATGTTGGAAAAGTATTTCACATGCAAACATAATCATTACCACCCACAAAAGAAAAATGAAATAGTGTGTTACAAGAGCTGTATTGTTACACTTGATATAATACATGGAAACTGCCACTTGGTATACTCTATCAGGGGACTCCTCAGGGCACAAACTCTTGGACATCATATTCCCTTGCTATACTTTGTCTGGAGAACTCTATACACTGTCAGAAAAAAGTATGAGACAATAAACTGAGTAATATCACAGAAACTTTTCTCCCTATAGGAGTAGCTGGTTGTGCATTGACATAATACAGGGACACACCCGAAGCCAATAAATTTATCACAGCACAATTGTTAAATCAGGTGAAATTAAAACTTATCATTGCTAGATTGAAGAAATTACTCAACATAGAGGATTTACAGAAAGTGTGCAAAGGAGTAATAATGTCCACAATGTTAATTTCACTGACATCATATTCACTCATTAACATTAAAACATCAATCATTAACAACCTACAGACCACAATACAATCTGTGCAATAATGCACCCCCCCTTCCAACTCAGTTGTCTGCCAGTCAGAAAACCACTTGTGCACATGACCTAATATGTTTTTGTGTGTTAAAGTTTCCAAAAGAAATATGCTTGATCAGCCAATCAATACCATGGATTCAGTTGCACTTCATTTATATCACAACAGCCAAACCTTTTTATGAAGAAACAAAGAGATTTACTTTAATTCAATCATGGGTTGCAGTCAGTGACTGAGTGTTAATTGAGAGAATATATTGCTTCACCCATCATCACCATCAATCTTGCAGTCATTTCCGGCAGCTTGATATCAACAGGTTATTCTATCAATTCATTAATCAAGTTAAAATGAGTCAATGAATGTTATCTTAAACTGCAGTACACATTCCAACCAACACCTTAGAACAGACATAATCAGGTCTGGCAGTGGCAGACCAGTGTTTGTAGAAATATTCCTCATCAAAGTGACAAACAACATCATCACCTAGTCAGCCAGTCAGACTTAAATTCCCCACAACATGTTTTACCTATTTTGATTAATTCCCACAATTCATCTAACATACATTTCTTGCTTTGTGCCCTTTCTACTTTGATTGTCTGCTCTATTTTGACCGTCTGCCTATACATACCATTCATTGCTGAAAAATTGGGTTTCCAGACATTTTGGATGACACATTAAGCCGATGGCCAGTGGTTCGCATCAAATGAAACGAATTTTTACTTGGATGAATAATTAAAACTGTCTTTCATGTCTGATCACACTGAATAGATTTTTTCCACATGGGTTTTCCACAGTACTAGTATGCAAGCTGCTAGAGCTTGGGCTGTAGGACTTTGGCTGAGAATTTCAAAGGTCAGGGTCATTAATCTTTTCTCACAACCTTATCTCAGATCATTCCCATCAGTCAATAATACGTTGAGCTATAACATTCTCCTTAATAAATCACCCTCTAATAATGAACAAAAGAATTCTTCTCTTTCCAAGAAAGTAGGCACCTAAAGACTTTTCAGTCTTTAACACTTCAGCTATCATGCTTATTCCTCATACGCACCTTCTGCAAGTAAGCCCAACAAAACTTGACAGTAAAATGTTCAATACATATAATGTAAACGAAGACACAAAACTGAATAGTTCCTCTGAAATCTCCCCAATGATACGAATGAGACCTGTCCAAATTATTCAGTGCTGTATTAAATCTTGTATTTAATGTATGCTCATGTCTTCATACATGTACTCTTTTGACAGTTGGTTCAGATGTTAACTTCAAATATGTATCCCACACCACTACAACATTTATCACATAATAAACACCTGCATCAATAATTTGCCTCATCCGATAAGTCAATGAGCTTTACAGATACAGCAGCACGACATCCTTAGTCCCAAAGCCCAATATGTGTCCAGTTGTAGGCAAGGCTGTGACAGTCACACAGGGAGTATGTCTTTAACTGTAAACCTAAACCAGACATCAGGAGAGCACTAAACTATCAAATCCTTAAAATGAAGATTACGAATGAGCTGAGCTGAGAATGAAACCAGGAAGAGCAATCAATCAAACGGCAGACTCATTGAAATTATGCGATGCTCTAGCGGTCTGGTCTCCCACAGAAGGTGGCGATTTAGATGCAGGAACATCTCGGTCAACTCCTGCCAAAGTCTCCTGTGTGTGATCTCAGGTCCCGCCATGATGTGGGTTTTCCCCTCGATTAATCTCCTCCTGTCGCGGCAGACATGACAAACACTGAGGCAGGAAGTACCAACATGATACATTGAGAGTCACATCCACAGTATTGATAATTTCAGCTATTGTTCATACATTATTGTCATTGTCTAAACCTCAAATCAGTCCTGCATCTGCTTATCTTCTGTATAAGGCACAGGAAAAGTATTTTTTCATACATTGTAAATTTACAATGCAGTGCATTTACATTTGCAAGTTTGAATGGTTCTCCTCCTGCCCAATACTCCAGCTGTACTATCATATTCATACACCACAGTCACTCTGACCACATAATGATGGTGGGTTGAATGAGCTGAGCACTACATCAAAACAAAGCATGCCTTAACATCCAAGATAGCACTTTCTTTACACTTCTGTATACACCAGTCAATAATAGCTATATGCAGAAGACATACAGACATTGGTCAAACAAAGCCTTCAACTAACCTATCATTACCCCAACCCTGGCTGATATTTCTCCGTAAAGACCCAACAGACACATCTGTTCAAACATGTATGTAACCTTTACTGCAATACGGACAAAATAAGCAAGACATTATCGATCAGCTTTAAGATGGGCCAGTTTGGGATCATGAAGGTCACTGAATGCACTTCCTTGCTGTGGTAGATGAAACAATGAAACATTTAGTCAAGTCATCAGTTGCAGTGATGCAATGTAAACTGCTGACAGATGGTAAGGCAGGTGGTATAAAGGGGTAGGGCTAGCCTTACAACACACAGATTGCAGCAGTATTTAACAGCAATGGTGCCAACAAATGAGACCAACATTCTTTTTCAAATCATGTTACAGTTCCTGAGTGACTCTTTCCTTGTCAGACACATACGAAAGTGCCTTTGAGCAGGACTCATCTGGATATTGGCGCTATATAAATCTCTATATATTATTATTATTAACAAACCACATATCCTGATCCGGCGATGTAAGAAGCAGATATTGGCAGCTATATTTCACCACTGTCATCTCAGTGAGACATGTCAGTGAGAGATGTCACACAACCAAATAACCATATATACATACACACACACACATGTAAAGGAGAGTCTGTACGTTTTATGGATTATATATATTTGGCAACTGGGGACTATATACATAAAATGCTTACAATCATAATCATGATGTATCTGGGACATGAAGCCATCAATTTATCCTTGGCATGAAAGAAACACAACTCTTTGAATCTGGGACAAGAGTATCCCCTAGAAACAAACATAATATTACTGACCAACTACCAGGTCTAGTAAGACAGTTCACACAGGGACTCATCTAGTGCTATAGAAAGTGAGCCTATGGCAGCGTGCAACAATGTCATTTACCAGAATCATGGCAAACATTAATGGTTGACAAACAACAGCTGCCCCTACAGTTGTTTCAGTGTAATTAAGACAGTGTGACCTATAATTAGGGGGCACACAGTTTTCAAGAACGATCTTGCATACTGCATCTGCCTTGCAACAACTTGACACTGAACAATATAGTTTGGAAGGATCGCTATTGGTACATGGCAACTACCAAACTGTCTTGGTCCTATACCACAAGGCGCTCCAAACATTGAACCTAGGTCTGTGTTAATATAGGATTGGAATGGTGTAGCATTAAAATAACGTTGTGGAGCTAGGCCCTGGTCATGGCATACACAGATTAGTCTTTAGGGATCCATGTCAAATAAGAATGATCTTTGAACTAAGGGAGCAAGTCTGCTTTGTTATTGGTATTGATCGACAAAATCTGCCACAGAAAATTTAATTTAGACTATTACTAGACTACTTTTAGTGAACTACAACTAAAGGTTTCTCCGTCCTTCATAACAGCTTGCAATAGAAGCAAACCAGCTTCCAAAGACAAACAGTCAGGGTCCAGCTGTAAAGGCCCAGCTGATCAAGCCATTGTTACTGAGGCCCAACTACAGAGACCAAGTTACCATGGCAAATTCCTGAGACCCAGCTACTGAGGCCCACCTACTAAGACAAACTTACTGAGGCTCACCTAGTTACCAAGGCAAATTACTGAGACCCAACTACTGAGGCCCACCTACTGAGACAAACTTACTGAGGCTCACCTACTGAGACAAACTTACTAAGGGTCACCTACTGAGACAAACTTACTGAGGTTCACCTACTGAGACAAACTTACTGAGGCTCACCTACTGAGACAAACTTACTAAGGACTCACCTAGTTACCAAGGCAAATTACTGAGACCCAACTACTGAGGCCCACCTACTGAGACAAACTTACTGAGGCTCACCTAGTTACCAAAGTAAATTCCTGAGACCCAACGACTGAGGCCCACCTACTGAGCCGAACTTACTGAGGCTCACCTAATTACCAAGGCAAATTCCTGAGACCCAACGACTGAGGCCCACCTACTGAGCCGAACTTACTGAGGCTCACCTAGTTACCAAAGCAAATTCCTGAGACCCAACGATTGAGGCCCACCTACTGAGACGAACTTACTGAGGCTCACCTAGTTACCAAGGCAAATTCCCGAGACCCACCAGATACTGAGGCCAGGTTAATGACATCCAACAACTGAAGAGGTCAAGTTACTGAGGTCCAGCTACTGAGGGGGCCAAGTTACTGGGATCTAGCTCCTGAAGAGGCCAAGTTACTGACGGAGGTCCAGCTACTGAAGCCAGGTTAATAACATCCAACAACTGAAGAGGCCAAGTTACTGAGGTCCAGCTACTGAGGGGGCCAAGTTACTGGGATCTAGCTCCTGAAAAGGCCAAGTTACTGACGGAGGTCCAGCTACTGAAGCCAGGTTAATTACATCCAACAACTGAAGAGGTCAAGTTACAAGGATCTAGCTCCTGAAGAGGCCAAGTTACTGAGGTCCAGCTACTGAGGACGCCAAGTTACTGGGATCTAGCTACTGAAGAGGCCAAGTTACTGAGGTCTAGCTACGGAAGCCAGGTTAATAACATCCAACAACTGAAGAGGTCAAGTTACTGAGGTCCTGATGTTTCTCAAGCTTAAAATACTGAGGCCAAACAACCGAACCCAGATAATCAGACCCAGTTACTGAGGTCAAACAATTAGGCAAAAAACAAGCCAGTTCTGTTGAAACATATATAAAAGTCCAAGTTGATATGTTTAGTCTGGCTACTGAGCCATCATGCCAATGTCATACACTTCAGTCAGTCAGAATGCTGAACTGTGACGTAGAAATGTACTGTGTTGTAAAGAGTAACAAAATAAACTGTAAGCCTACAAACATCATATGGTCTTACTAATAAAATAAGGACCACACAAGAACTGAGAATTTCATAAAATATCCAGCGACAGTCATGTCCACTGTCTGGGTCAATGAAATATCTCAGTTTATCAAATGACGATCGTTAACCTATAATTAGGTGGTGGTACTCCCTATACGTTTAGGAAGCACCAGTGAGGGGCACTGTATGGCCATAGAGATTGTATCCCAACACCAGACAAATGAGATTGGTCTCCCAAACGCTCAGATGCCAGAATTGAATAATCAATAGACGTCAGCTGTCTCTGTTTTATTCATAAATTATTCTCATCAAAACAAGTAAGGCATCGTTCCTGACGCACAGTGAATTTCTAAATGGGTTAAAATGAAATACAGTGACGAAGATACTTGCACTGTTTCTGTTCTAATCAAAATGAATTCATTCTTATTGAATTATTCTCATGAAAGCAAGTTAGAGATCAGTGCAGCATGAAGCAATCTGAATTCATAACTGAGTTTATGTGAAGGAAACTGCCACCATTAAGACCAGCTCTGTTTCCATGGAGGATGGTTAAGTGAGGAGGGTGTGGGATGAGTGAGTAGAGGTGTCTGATGGATGTCGTGAGTAGAGTTGTATGGAGTGAGGAGAGTTGTATGGAGTGAGGAGAGCTGTATGGAGTGAGGAGAGCGGTATGCTGTGTGCAGCGTGAGGAGAGTTGTATGGAGTGAGGAGAGTTGTATGGAGTGAGGAGAGCTGTATGCTGTGTGTGGCGTGAGGAGAGTTGTATGGAGTGAGGAGAGTTGTATGGAGTGAGGAGAGCTGTATGCTATGTGTGGCATGAGGAGAGTTGTATGGAGTGAGGAGAGCTGTATGGAGTGAGGAGAGTTGTATGGAGTGAGGAGAGTTGTATGGAGTGAGGAGAGTTGTATGCTGTGTGTGCTGGAGGAAAGTTGTATGGAGTGAGGAGAGTTGTATGGAGTGAGGAGAGCTGTATGCTGTGTGTGGCGTGAGGAGAGTTGTATGGAGTGAGGAGAGTCGTATGCTATGTGTGGCGTGAGGAGAGTTGTATGGAGTGAGGAGAGCTGTATGGAGTGAGCAGAGTTGTATGGAGTGAGGAGAGTTGTATGGAGTGAGGAGAGTTGTATGGAGTGAGGAGAGTTGTATGCTGTGTGTGACGGGAGGAAAGTTGTATGGAGTGAGGAGAGTTGTATGGAGTGAGGAGAGCTGTATGTATGCTGTGTGTGGCATGAGGAGAGTTGTATGGAGTGAGGAGAGTCAGTGGTAGTTTATGCTATGTGTGGCGTGAGGAGAGTTGTATGGAGAGAGGAGCTATGGAGTGTATGGAGTGAGGGAGTGTATGGAGTGAGGAGAGCTGTATGGAGTGAGGAGAGTTGTATGGGGGTGAGGAGAGTTGTATGGAGGAGGAGGCTGTATGGAGTAGGGAGCTGTATGCGATGAGCTGTATGAGAGTGGAGGAGAGTTGTATGGAGTGAGGGATTGTATATGTAGAGAAAAAGTGAGAGGAGAGTTATGGAGTGAGGAAACATGAGAGTGCAGAGATACTATGTGTGGCGTGAGGAGTTGTATGGAGTGAGGGAGAGTTGTATGGAGTGAGGAGGAGAGCTGTATGGAGTGAGGAGAGTTGTATGGAGTGAGGAGGAGTGAGGAGGTTGTATGCTGTATGGAGGTGGGAGGAGAGCTGTATGGAGTGAGGAGGAGTGAGAGCTGTATGGAGTGAGGAGAGCTGCATGTGGTGTAGAGAGGAGAAGTCCGTAGCAGCGGAGGAGAGTTGTATGGAGTGAGGAGAGCTGTATGGAGTGAGGAGAGCTGTATGCTGTCTGTGGGCGTGAGGAGAGCTGTATGGAGTGAGGAGAGTCAGTATGCTATGTGTGGCGTGAGGAGAGTTGTATGGAGTGAGGGAGAGCTGTATGGAGGAGAGTTGTATGGGTAAGGAGGAGGTGTACGTATGGAGTGAGGCGTGAGGGAGCTGTATGGAGGAGGAGCGTGGCGGAGGAGAAAGGCTGTATGGAGTAGGGAGAGTTGTATGGAGTGAGGAGAGCTGTATGGAGTGAGGAGAGTTGTATGGAGTGAGGAGACATGCTATGTGTGGACAGGGCGGAGGAGTTGTAGGAGTAGAGAGAGTTGTATGGAGTGAGGACAGCTGTATGCTGTGGAGATTTGTGGGGCTGTGTATGGAGTGAGGAGAGTTGTATGGGAGAGTTGTATGAGGGAGAGTTGCTATAGATGAGGAGAGCTGTGAGGAGTGAGAGAGTTGTATGGAGAGCCGTATAGGGTGAGATCGTACGTATGTGAGGAGAGTGATGTTGTATGTGAGGAAAGTTATGTCGTGAGAGAGATTGTATGGTAGAGGAGCGTCATTATACTTGTGGCGTGAGGAAGGAGAGTTGTATGGAAGTGATGATGAGGAGCTGTATGGAGACGAGCCAGGAGGAGTGTGTATGGAGGTACGGAGAGGAGAGTATGGAGTGAGGAGAGGTATGATGTATGCACTGTACGGAAACGTGGACACCGTACGGAGGAGAGTTGTATGGAGTGAGGAGAGTTGTATGGAGTGAGACACTGGGTATGGATGATGACGCATGTCAGCAAGTGAGGACATTGCAGGCTGATGAGGAGAGCTGTATGATGAGAGCCTGCATACAAAATACGGAGGAGAGCCAGGCGGAGGAGGAGATCGACAAGTGTGCATGATGGAGTGCCAGGTAGCGATGATGACATTGCATGGAGTAGGAGAGCCGCATGGATGAGGATATCGTACGGATGGAGCAGAGCCAGGCTGATGTATAGAGACAATGGAGGAGGAGAGCCTTTCGTATGATGATGAGAGCTGCGGCGCTGTGCGTGATCTGATGAAAGCGTGAGATGATGAAATTGTACGATGAGTGAGAGTCACGTGCAGCTTATGAGACAGGCGGAGTGAGGAGAAACGATATGCATGATGGTTGCAGAAGCGGATGATATTGTACGGAGGAGTTGTAGCTGCATGGATGAGCAGAGTCAGGCTGAGATTGAGGAGAGCTGTACGCCTGAGTGAGATGTACGATAAGGAGAGCCAGTACGCCAAAAACTTATGAAAGCCGTACGGCGATGACATTGCATGGATGATGAGTGCTCGTGACAGTGAGCAATGCGATGAGCCAGGCGGATGAGGAGTCGACATGTGTACATGATGAGCTGTATGATGATGAGCCGTACGGATGAGCGATATGGTACGTGCGTGGCCTGAGTTGCCGTATGATGAGGAGCCAGGGAGCGAGTGATCCGTAGCGGAGATGAGAGGGCATGGATGAGGAGTTCGTACGCCATGCGTACGGATGAAGAGCCGTATGGAGGAGGAGAATACGGAAACGATGAGGCGGTAGCCGTGCGGCCTGATGAGAGCCGCATGGAGGAGGAGAGCCAAGGAACGATGGTGCCGTACCGGAGCGAGGAGGTACCGTGTCGACAGGAGAAGTCGTTATGCACTATGTGAAGCGTGAGGGAAAGTTGTATGGAGTGAGAGCCGCATGGCGTTGTATGGAGTAGCCAGGCGATGAGGAGAGCCGCGTAGGTGATGAGAGATGTTGTATGGAATGAGGAGGAGTATGAGATGCTGTGGCTTATTGGTCTACGCAAGAGATGAGAGTCAGCCGTAGATGATGAGAAGCAAATGATGATGAGCCGCGCTTATTTATGAGCTGCGTTTATGTAGATATCGTGGCTATGGAGGAGGTAAGCTGGTACGCTCTGTGACACTGATGGTTGCATGGATGTAAAGAGCATATGCATGATGAGGAGCCGTACGTGCGAAGAAAGCTGTATGAATGAGGAGAGCCCATGCCAGTTGCATGGAGAGACCGAGGTGCTTATTGGTATTATTGTTTATTTATTAAGACGAGATGAGAGCCGTACGTGATGATGAGAGTCACGATGAGGAGTTGTACGCTCTGAGGAGAGAGCTGTTGCATGATGATGATTGCATGATGAGGAGTTTCTGTACACAAAAATGGAGGAGCCAGCATGATGAGGAGAAATGTCATGCAAAAGGAGATTGCAATGGTAACCGGAGAGCCGCATGGAGGACAGAGCTGTATGGATAGAGGACATTGCTATGGAGGAGGAGAGCTGTAATGGA
This sequence comes from Haliotis rubra, assembly GCF_003918875.1. NCBI lineage: Eukaryota > Metazoa > Mollusca > Gastropoda > Lepetellida > Haliotidae > Haliotis > Haliotis rubra. Next base: position 2,009,915 of record NW_025767501.1, read on the forward strand.
GGAGGAGAGTCACAAAAGTATTGAGAACTGTATGTGAGTGAGGAGAGTCAGCATGAGTGAGGAGAGCCGTACGTCAAAAGTACGGAGAGCTGTACGATGAGGAGACGTGACAAGGAGCAATAGGTTGCACGGAGAAGATAAGTCTGCATAATAAGGGAGAGCTGTATGAGTGATGAGTTAGTATGTGATGGAAGCTTGCATGCCGAGCTGACGTGATGAAAGCCGTACGGAGGAGGAGAGCTATGGAGTGAGGGAGAGTGTGTATGGAGGAGAGCTACGGTAATGTGAGTGAGGAGATGCATGGAAGGAGATGGAGTGAGACAGTCAAATGGAGGAGAAACTGTGAAGAGTTGTATGGGTGAGGAGGAGCTGTATGGAGTGAAGCAGAGCTGTAGGAAGAATCTGATAGAGTGAGAGCTTGCAAGAGGAGAGTAGATACCGTGAAAGTGATGGAGACCCGAGTATGAGTGAGTATTGCATGGAGGAGAGATGAGGAGCTGTATGGAGGAGACGCCTGTGCGGAAAGGCTGTATGCTGTGAGGAGAGCCAAGGAGGAGAGCTGTATAGAAGTGAGCCAAAGGATGAGAGCTGTATGGAGTGAGGAAGAGTTGTATGAGGCTGAGTGTGTGTGGCACCGAGGAGGTTATGGAGTGAGAAGAGCCGGTCAGGAAGATGCTGGTATTGAAGCGAGGCCAGGTAGATGAGGAGAGCCAGTATGGAGTGGGAAGTTGTGGAGTGAGAGTGAGTGCTCGTGGGTTGTATGGAGTGAAGAAGAACTGGAGAAGGCTACATGAGTGAGAGCTGTATGCATGTGAGCTGTATGGAGGAGGAGAGCTGCATGATAGACATCGTGGGGTGACGAGAGTGATGACCGGATTATGTCAGGTGAGTGAGTGGAGCCCGTACATGAGGGTAGAGACGTTGTGGATAACTGGTGTGGAGTGTGCGGAAGTGGTGATCTGTGGTATTGGATGAATAGAAAGTTAACTGAGTCATGATGAGCTTAACTGAGAGTTGTGGTGTTATGTAGGTTAACTGAGTCAGAAGAAGTTGTGTGTTATATGAGTGAGGTCAGAAGATGAGCCAGGTGATGTAGCAGAAGAGGTAGAAAGTTATTATTATGGAGGAGACGCGTGAGAGTTATGTGTTATGGAGAGTAGGTTAACTGAGTCGCAGGAGTCAGAGAGTTGTTGTGTTATGTAGGATTGCATGTAGGTATGGAACTGGAGTCAGTAGAGAGTTGTGTGTGTTATGTAGGTTAACTGAGTGCATGTAGGTTAGCAGGAGAGAGTTGTGTGTGTTATGTAGTTGTTATGTAGGTTAACTGGAGTCAGAAGAGTTGTGTGTTATGTAGGTTAACTGAGAGGAGTGACGAGAGTTGTGTGTTATGTAGGTTAACTGAGTCAGAAGAGTTGTGTGTTATGTAGAGTTAACTGAGTCAGAAGTGTGTGAGTTATGTAGTTGTGTGTTATGTTAACTGGTGAGGTAGAAGTTGTGTGTTGTAGGTTAACTGGTGAGTGGAGCTGTGTGTTATGTAGGTTAACTGAGTCAGAAGGAGCTGTGTGTTATGTAGGTCAACTGTTATGGAGTCAGAAGAGTTGTGTGTTGTTATGTAGGTTAACTGAGTCCAGAAGAGTAGTGTGTTGTATGTAGGTTAACTGAGTCAGAAGAGTTGTGTGTTATGTAGGTTAACTGAGTCAGAAGAGTTGTGTGTTATGTAGGTTAACTGAGTCAGAAGAGTTGTGTGTTATGTAGGTTAACTGAGTCAGAAGAGTTGTGTGTTATGTAGGTTAACTGAGTCAGAAGAGTTGTGTGTTATGTAGGTTAACTGAGTGAAAGAGTTGTGTGTTATGTGTGTTATGTAGGTTAAGCTGTAGTGACTGAGTCAGGGTAAGAGTTGTGTGTTATGTAGGTTAACTGAGTGAGTAGAGTTGTGTGTTATGTAGGTTAACTGAGTGAGTAGAGTTGTGTGTTATGTAGGTTAACTGAGTGAGTAGAGTTGTGTGTTATGTAGGTTAACTGAGTCAGAAGAGTTGTGTGTTATGTAGGTTAACTGAGTGAGTAGAGTTGTGTGTTATGTAGGTTAACTGAGTGAAAGAGTTGTGTGTTATGTAGGTTAACTGAGTCAGTCAGAGTTGTGTGTTATGTGTTGTGTGTGTATGTAGGTTAACTGAGTGAGTAGAGTCAGAAAGAGTTGTGTGTTATGTAGGTTAACTGAGTCCAGAGTCAGAGAGTTGTGTGTTATGTAGGTTAACTGAGTCAGAAGAGTTGTGTGTTATGTAACTGAGTCAGTAAGAGTTGTGTGTTATGTAGGTTAACTGAGTTGAGTTGTGTGTTATGTAGGTTAACTGAGTGAGTAGAGTTGTGTGGTGTTATGTAGGTTAACTAGGAGTAGAGTTGTTGTGTGGAGTGAGTTAACTGAGTGCGGTGTATTATGAGGTGTGAGTAGGTTAACTGAGTAGTAGAAGAGTTGTGTGTTATGTAGAGTTAACTGTGAGAAGAGTGTGTATATTATGAGGGTGAGCTAGTAGAGTCATTAGAGTTGTGTGTTATGTAGAGTTAGACTGAGTTAACTGAGTCAGAAAAGTATATTATGAGGTTAACTGAGTAGAGTCGTAGTAGTTGTGTATGTAGGTTAACTGAGTTAGTAGAGTTGTATATTATGTAGGTTAACTGAGTGAGTAGAGTTGTGAGTATGTTATGTAGTTAACTGAGTTAGAAGAGTTGTGTGTTAGTGAGTTAGTAAGAGTAGTAAGTATGTATGTTGTTGAGTGAGTTAACTGAGTGGAAGTGGAGTTGTGTCAGAGAGATTGTAGAGTTAGTTGAGTTGTGTGTTAGCCGTAACTGTTATGAGGTGAGTGAGTAGAGTTATGTTGTGTGGTGAGTTAGAAGAGCTGTATGTTATGAGGGTGAGCCAGAGTAGAGTCGTATGTTGTGTGGAGTGAGTTTAGAAGCGGTATGTTATGAGTGGTGTATGTTGTAGAGTCATTATGTTGTGTTGTGTGAGTGAGTTAGAAGAAGCGTATATTATATGTTGTGAGGTCATTATGTTGAGGAAGTTAGAAGAGCCGTATAATGGAGTGAGCTGAGTAGAAGTGAGAAGATGATTATGAGGGTGAGAGTAGAGTATATATGTTGTGTGTTATGAGTGAGTTAGAAGAAGCGAGTATATTATGAGGGTGAGGATAATATGAGTAGAGTAAGTATGTTGTGTGGAGTGAGTTAGAAGAGCGGTATATTATGAGGGTGAGAGTAGAGTAGAGAGTTAGAAGATATATTGTGTGGAGTGAGTTAGAAGAGCGGTATATTATGAGGGTGAGCGAGTAGAGTAGTATGTTGTGTGGAGTGAGTTAGAAGTTATTATGAGGGTGAGCTGGAGTGAAGTGAGTTAGAAGAGCGGTATATTATGAGGGTGAGTGAGTAGAGTTGTGGAGTGTAGGAATTATGAGCGGTATAGTCGTATGTTGTGTGGAGTGGTCTACTTGCGGCCACTGAGGTAATGGGTCACCTATACACATACCTTTGCTACTTCCTTCGATGTTGTCACAAAGTTTGTCATTTCCATGTTATACATGTCGCTGCCCGTCACGACAGAAAGAGTTCGATCTTCCAGCGATCCATCTCCTCCTCCGCTCTGTAACGAATCTAGCAGTTTGGAATCCTGCAAGGAAAGCATATTTTTACTAACAAGGAGAAAACATTAATAGTATATACTTGTTTATTACGACTAATAAGAACTGTGCCCCATGTCATAGTGCCATAGATTCAGAATTCCTACAATATAATCTGGCCATGGAAAGCCACAATCCAGAACATCAAATGCTAAAATAAGGCATCAAATCTGAGAGCCACACATTCAGAACATCAAATGCTAAAATGAGGCATCATGTCAGAGAGCCACACATTCAGAACATTGAATGCTAAAATAAGGCATCAAATCTGAGCCACACATTCAGAACATTGAATGCTAAAATAAGGCATCATGTCAGAGAGCCACACATTCAGAACATTGAATGCTAAAATAAGGCATTATGTCAGAGAGCCACACAATCAGAACATTGAATGCTAAAATAAGGCATCAAATCTGAGTGCCACACATTCAGAACATCAAATGCTAAAATAAGGCATCATGTCAGAGAGCCACACATTCAGAACATCGAATGCTAAAATAAGGCATCAAATCTGAGTGCCACACATTCAGAACATTGAATGCTAAAATAAGGCATCATGTCAGAGAGCCACACATTCAGAACATCGAATGCTAAAATAAGGCATCATGTCAGAGAGCCACACATTCAGAAGATTGAATGCTAAAATAAGGCATCATGTCAGAGAGCCACACATTCAGAACATTGAATGCTAAAATAAGGCATCATGTCAGAGAGCCACACATTGAGAACATTGAATGCTAAAATAAGGCATCAAATCTGAGTGCCACACATTCAGAACATCAAATGCTAAAATGAGGCATCATGTCAGAGAGCCACACATTCAGAACATCGAATGCTAAAATAAGGCATCAAATCTGAGTGCCACACATTCAGAACATTGAATGCTAAAATAAGGCATCATGTCAGAGAGCCACACATTCAGAACATTGAATGCTAAAATAAGGCATCAAATCTGAGAGCCACACATTCAGAACATTGAATGCTAAAATAAGGCATCATGTCAGAGAGCCACACATTCAGAACATCAAATGCTAAAATAAGGCATCATGTCAGAGAGCCACACAATCAGAACATCGAATGCTAAAATAAGGCATCATGTCAGAGAGCCACACATTCAGAACATTGAATGCTAAAATAAGGCATCAAATCTGAGTGCCACACATTGAGAACATCGAATGCTAAAATAAGGGATCATGTCAGAGAGCCACACATTCAGAACATTGAATGCTAAAATAAGGCATCATGTCACAGAGCCACACATTCAGAACATATGTCAAGGCATCATGTCAGAGAGCCACACATTCAGAACATTGAATGCTAAAATAAGGCATCAAATCTGAGAGCCACACATTCAGAACATTGAATGCTAAAATAAGGCATCATGTCTGAGAGCCACACATTCAGAACATTGAATGCTAAAATAAGGCATCATGTCAGAGAGCCACACATCTCAGAGATTGAATGCTACACATTCAGAACATTGAATGCTAAAATAAGGCATCATGTCAGAGAGCCACATCATTCAGAACATTGAATGCTAAAATAAGGCATCATGTCAGAGAGCCACACATTCAGAACATTGAATGCTAAAATAAGGCATCATGTCAGAGAGCCACACATTCAGAACATTGAATGCTAAAATAAGGCATCATGTCAGAGAGCCACACATTCAGAAGATTGAATGCTAAAATAAGGCATCATGTCAGAGAGCCACACATTCAGAAGATTGAATGCTAAAATAAGGCATCATGTCAGAGAGCCACACATTCAGAACATTGAATGCTAAAATAAGGCATCATGTCAGAGAGCCACACATTCAGAACATCGAATGCTAAAATAAGGCATCATGTCAGAGAGCCACACATTCAGAACATTGAATGCTAAAATAAGGCATCATGTCATAGTGCAACACATTCAGAACATTGAATGCTAAAATAAGGCATCATGTCAGAGAGCCACACATTCAGAACATTGAATGCTAAAATAAGGCATCATGTCAGAGAGCCACACATTCAGAACATTGAATGCTAAAATAAGGCATCATGTCAGAGAGCCACACATTCAGAACATTGAATGCTAAAATAAGGCATCATGTCAGAGAGCCACACATTCAGAACATTGAATGCTAAAATAAGGCATCAAATCTGAGTGCCACACATTCAGAACATTGAATGCTAAAATGAGGCATCATGTCAGAGAGCCACACATTCAGAACATTGAATGCTAAAATAAGGCATCATGTCAGAGAGCCACACATTCAGAACATCGAATGCTAAAATAAGGCATCATGTCAGAGAGCCACACATTCAGAACATCGAATGCTAAAATAAGGCATCATGTCATAGTGCAACACATTCAGAACATCGAATGTTAAAATGAGGCATCATGTCGGAGTACCCCACCTTGAGATCATATGTAAGTATACACGCACACACAGCTTACAACACTCCATAATTATCATTCACATAAACAGGAAATTTCTTGTGGCAGAAATTCTGTAGATATCTCATTTACATCACAATCATTGAAGAACTGTTTCAAGAAAACATATTTAAAACGGAACAGACTGAAACCTTGTTTCTGTGCAATGCTTTGAATATCATGCTCTTACTACCAAAAAATCATCTGTAAGATGTGCTTGTTTATGTGAGTTAGCTTGACGAGGTCGCATGAAGTGAGCATGTAGAATGTTGACCAAATGCTCTGAGCACCATTATGCAAGCACCATATGCAAGGCATTGACGGCCCAGAAGGGCTGCCTGACCTCTCGGCTTCATGGTGATCGATCAGTTACAGGGTTAGCTTACATCAGTGTGCAATACAAGCCGCAGAGCACAATCTCTCAATTCTAATGAGACCACTTTAGTCTTTAATGTAGATGTATAGGTCTTGATGCACGTTACCAACGCAGCGATCATGTTGAATAATAATAGTATTACCATACCTTACAATTTCACTATTCAATGTGATGTTCATCGTGATAAATATCTCAATATGCTGATTGGGGCTATTGATAGTCACCTTAAATGTGCTATCACTGCGAAATATAATTACCCGAAGTTTACATCAATTCAGACTGACTCTGGTACACCTGAAAACACTCAGTTCAACAACTCACTTTTCCCCCTAATACACCATACATAAGGGGTGACCATTTGATATTTGTGGTGTTATCGTTAAGAAACAATTTTGATTCGAGAGCACTTTGGATGTCCTGGACAAATGCGGTAGTGGAAGAAATTGATTTGTTCCAGATCCTCTTTTCACTGAATACCTGTGTCCTTCCTCCCCATCCAGCAGCTGTCAGAAATATATCACATTTTATATGATGGTCTGTAAATATTTAAATCTCTACGGTAAAGCAGTCATCTCCCTCTGAGGGCAAGAGGACACACGAGATTGCCATTCCCGCAGCATGTCCACCTGACGTGATTAAACATCTCTTACTGGAACTGGGTACCCATAAGGTCGCTGTAGCTAGAAGCATGTAGCTAGAAGCATTTAGCTACGTATATGAACAATAGCAGGAGCTGAAAAGTACACCTTGGGACACACGTAGGAATGTAGGCAATCGTTTAGCACCTAAATTAGAAAGGTGAAAACCTTGATACAGAACATGAAGAGTTTCCCGAAATTTCAGTAGGCAAACTCCTGCATATTCATCGTCCCAACTTGACAAGAAACACTACAATAAGGAACTTTATGAGACAGTTTACTGGTCGATCAGGCAGGTAGACTGAATGTAAATCTTTAATATCCTTCAAACTTTTTCATCACAACCCACCCGTCAGAGGATCTCTTGACATAATTCCGAAACACCATGCTACAATGTTTTTCCACACACTTCCAAAGATTTGCTCAATAACACTGTACACCTTGTCAAACGCTCCAAAGATTTGCTCAATAACACTGTACACCTTGTCAAACGCTCCAAAGGTTTGTTCAATAACACTGTACACCTTGTCAAATGCTCCAAAGGTTTGCTAAATAACAGGGTACACCTTGTCAAATGCTCCAAAGGTTTGCTCAATAACACTGTACACCTTGTCAAACGCTCCAAAGGTTTGTTCAATAACACTGTACACCTTGTCAAATGCTCCAAAGGTTTGCTAAATAACACTGTACACCTTGTCAAATGCTCCAAAGGTTTGCTCAATAACAGGGTACACCTTGTCAAACGCTCCAAAGGTTTGTTCAATAACACTGTACACCTTGTCAAATGCTCCAAAGGTTTGCTAAATAACACTGTACACCTTGTCAAATGCTCCAAAGGTTTGCTCAGTAACACTGTACACCTTGTCAAACGCTCCAAAGGTTTGTTCAGTAACACTGTACACCTTGTCAAACGCTCCAAAGGTTTGTTCAGTAACACTGTACACCTTGTCAAATGCTCCAAAGGTTTGTTCAGTAACACTGTACACCTTGTCAAATGCTCCAAAGGTTTGCTCAATAACACTGTACACCTTGTCAAACGCTCCAAAGGTTTGTTCAGTAACACTGTACACCTTGTCAAACGCTCCAAAGGTTTGTTCAGTAACACTGTACACCTTGTCAAACACTCCAAAAGCCATCATCAAATACAGCAGTTACATTTAAATTTCAAAACTATTGGGAATGGCTTCAAAATGTTTTATTGGTATGACAGTTGTATGGAGGACGTAACCATCTGACCCTTGTTCATATATGTCATGGCTGCCAATACTCGCCTGGTTATCCATTTATATGGAAATTCAGGTGGAAACCTAATGGAAGAATTGATGCAGCTATTCCTTTAATGGCTCAGTAATCACATTATGAACACCCTAGCCTGCTATACATATGCACAATATGAGGGAATCGCCTAATAAAACAAGAAATTAGTTGGGCCAAAATTGCTCCCCCTCGTAACATACACAGATCCATTACGCCTGCGGAAAAACCTATTTTCATGGAAATTAAATTGAATTTTGTTCAGCTTAAGTCTTAGCTGTGTCCAAACTGTGCTGGGTCCAAGGTGACCTAATTTACACAATGCGATAACAGTGCAAAAATCTCAGTGAAACCAATAGTCGAGAGCATGGCTGGTTACGAAGCAGTCTTCATCTCAGTCAGCCATTTACATCACTATCAGACCCAGGTTTGGGAGGAAATCAGAGCATTTAGCAGTTTAACAGACACCTAGCTTATCTTCTGTGTTGACATGGGGATATTTTGTATATACTAAGTCACTACTGCCTAATATGAAATGTCTTAATAAATTTTAGTTATAGATATACTGAAATTAATTAACATGTTGATAGTTATGGTTATGCTATGGTTATTCTACTGAAACAAACATCAGCACCTGCCTCAACAAGAGATGACCAGCTGCAATCCTTGTATGAAGTTTCAAAAAACAATTTATCATTTACTTTTCAACAATGACATGAAATGGCAAGTTGTATTTCATGCTTTGATTGATGTTAAAATGAATTTTATTAATGAATTTTATTAATAAAGTATCTGAAATCCTCAAACTATTTTTACATAAAATGTGCTATCAACTATTTCAAGCTGACTGTGAGGTATAACATGAGGTATTACATCGCAGTGAAGATGATCATATACTCTATGTAGCGGCATGCACGTGTGTTGCCTGTACCAGCACACACTGAAGCCAGCTCATAGAGGCGAACCAGCATTAGATCAGTACTGCTATCAGTGTCTTGGCACATGGAAATTTATTGATGAAATCCCCACAGAAGAAAGTGTTTAATTCAGCCGCAATCATTTTCAAGTTATGCTGAATTTATAGCCCCTTGCAAGGATCAGTGGCCCTCAGAGTGGAATGTATGGCTCATACAGTACAACCAGAAATTATTGAGAATTTAAGATTGTACTTTTTTTCACTCATTACTCACGTATTAAATGTGAATATTAGCAGAACATAACTCCAGATTCAAAGACAGGTGAACAGTTAGTATTTTGTCAAGTCACCATGGGCAGCAATGCAGGCTTCAATGCGGCGGGGCATACTACTGATCAAAGAAGTTAGAAAGTCGTGGTCCATGCTGTCCCGATATCGGACCACCTCTTCTTTCATTTCAGCAATATTTGTCAGATTTTTCTTATTGACACTTTCCTTCATAAGTCCCCAAACATTTTCTATTGGATTTAGGTCAGGGCTATAGCTTGGCCAATCTAATAATGTCATATTTTGGGTCCGAAACCAGGCCTGTGAATGCTTTGAACGATGTTTTGGGTCGTTGTCCTGCTGGAAAATCCAAAACTTTCCATAGAACACGTGAGCAGATGGAAGTAAATGTCCCTCGAGAATATCTGTGCACCGCTCACTGTTCATATTCCCTTCAAATACACAGAGGGGCGTTGCCCCTAACACAGATATGCCACCCCACACGTTAAATTTCGGACTGTACTTTGGGCGCTGATACAAAGGTTTTTCAGTTGGTTAGGTCCAGAATTTCAGTGTATTAGGAAACGGTCAAACAGAACTTTAATCTGAGAAAATCACATTGTCCCAGTTAAAATTTCTTTGCTGCAAGCACCAGTTCAACCTTCGCTCCTTTTGTTCAGGTTTCATGATCGGTGATGGAATACCTCGACTTTTCTGCCAACCCATTGCATGCAGCTCAGTTCTAATTGTCTCCTTACAGACAGCCACAGTTCCTCTATCAATCATATCCAGCCTTAAGTTGTCTAAACTCCTTCGTTTGTTTTTAGAAACAAGAATACCAAGCCGCCTCCTGTCACTGACAGTCAATTTTCTGGGCCTACCTGCGCCTCCCTGGTGCTCAATGCCATATCCATTTGCAATATTTTTCAAAACACGATAAACAGTGGACAAAGGGATGCCTGTTCTACTTGAAATCACATTAGCTGACCTTATGTCCTTGTTATAATACTCTAAAATCAACTTCCTCTTCTCTAAATCATCCATACTGAGGATCACTGAAAATGTCGTGTGCTAGCAAGTAAACAAAGGGGGATAACTCTTCACAAACTAATGAAAAAGGATTAACAGAGTTGTCTCTCTTGAATGAAACCAAGCACTTGATAGCTGGTCAAGGTTGTATATACTAGAAATCCAATTAAACATATTCCTAAAATTCTCAATAATTTCTGGTCATACTATACTTGCCAAAAATGGCACATAAAAACCAATGAAGAAAATTTCCCTACCAATCATTGGATTGTAGCTGAATTCTTGCCGTCTACTACTGTGTATAGTATCCATGTTTCAGCATATTATAAACACAGCAGGACTGACTGACTGACTGAGTTTGGTTTTACGCCGCTTTTAGCAATATTCCAACAACATCACGGCAGGGGACACCAGAAATGGGCTTCAAACATTGTACCCATGTGGGGATTCGAACCCCGGGTCTTCGGCGTGACGAGCCAACGCCTTGACCACTAGGCTACCCCACCACCCAAACACAGCAGGAGCCCAGTTGCCCATGCTTACATTAGTGAGTGAGTGAGTATGTTTTTATGACGCTTTTAGCAATATCCCTGTATCATCACGATGAGGACACCAGAAATAGAATTGATACATTGTACCCATGTGGGCAATCGAACCCGGGCCTTCGGCGTGACGAGCCAACGCTTTTACAAGACTACCCTACTGCCCCCATGCTTACAGTAGTTGGGGCGGTGGGGTAGCCTACTGGTTAAAGCGTCGGCTCGTCACGTCGAAGACCCGGGTTCGAATCCCCACATGGGTACAATGTGTGAAGCCCATTTCTGGTGCCCCCCCGCAGTGATGTTGCTGGAATATTGCTAAAAGCGGCGTAAAACCAAACTCAGTCAGTCAGTCAGTCAGTCGGTCAGTCATGCTTACAGTAGGAAGTACCGACAAAAGACTGCTGGTTTAAGTCTATGACGGGGCTGACTGAGTGTGACTACATAGACTGGTTTCAGTACATTATATCTAAGACTGGTTTCAGTGGAGCACAGTGGTGTAGTGGTTAGCATGCTGGCCTCCCACGCCAAAGGCCCGGGTTCGAATCCTGATGAAGACACCAAAATTTGTGACCTGGGTCTCATGCTGTGTTGTGTCCTTGGGCAAGGCACTTCGTCCACATTGCACTCAGTCCACCTAGCTGTTCAAATGGGTACCTGAGAAGCGGATGTACGGACCTATAGAGTGTGAATACATAGACTGGTTTCAGTCTATGACTGGGCTGACTGAGTGTGTCTACATAGACTGGTTTCAGTCTATGACTGGGCTGACTGAGTGTGACTACATAGACTGGTTTCAGTCTATGACTGGGCTGACTGAGTGTGACTACAGACTGGTTTCAGACTATGACTGGGCTGACTGAGTGTGACTACAGACTGGTTTCAGACTATGACTGGGCTGACTGAGTGTTTACATAGACTGGTTTCAGTCTATGACTGACTGGTTTGACTACAGGCTGGTTTCATGACTGGGCTGACTGAGTGTGACTACAGTCTATGACTGGCTTGGCTACAGACTGGTTTCAGTCTATGACTGGGTTGACTATGTTTACATAGACTGGTTTCACTATGACTGGGCTGACATGACTGGTTTCAGTCTATGACTGGGCTGTGACTACAGGGTTTCAGTCTATGACTGGGCTGACTGAGTGTGACTACAGACTGGTTTCAGTCTATGACTGGGCTGACTGAGTGTGACTACAGACTGGTTTCAGTCTATGACTGGGCTGACTGAGTGTTTACTACATAGACTGGTTTCAGTCTATGACTGGGCTGACTGAGTGTTTACATAGACTGGTTTCAGTCTATGACTGGCTGACTGAGTGTGACTACATAGACTGGTTTCAGTCTATGACTGGGCTGACTGAGTGTTTACATAGACTGGTTTCAGTCTATGACTGGGCTGACTGAGTGACTACAGACTGGTTTCAGTCTATGACTGGGCTGACTGAGTGTGACTACAGAGACTGGTTTCAGTCTATGACTGGGCTGACTGAGTGACTACAGACTGGTTTCAGTCTATGACTGGGCTGACTGAGTGACTACAGACTGGTTTCAGTCTATGACTGGGCTGACTGAGTGTTTACATAGACTGGTTTCAGTCTATGACTGGGCTGACTGAGTGACTACAGACTGGTTTCAGTCTATGACTGGGCTGACTGAGTGTGACTACATAGACTGGTTTCAGTCTATGACTGGGCTGACTGAGTGTGTGTCTACTACAGACTGGTTTCAGTCTATGACTGGGCTGACTGAGTGTGACTACAGACTGGTTTCAGACTATGACTGGGCTGACTGAGTGTGACTACAGACTGGTTTCAGACTATGACTGAGCTGACTGAGTGTGACTACATAGACTGGTTTCAGTCTATGACTGGGCTGACTGAGTGTTTACATAGACTGGTTTCAGTCTATGACTGGGCTGACTGAGTGTGACTACATAGACTGGTTTCAGTCGATGACTGGGCTGACTGAGTGTGTCTACCAATGGTTTCAGTCTATGACTGGGCTGACTGAGTGTTTACATAGACTGGTTTCAGTCTATGACTGGGCTGACTGAGTGTTTACATAGACTGGTTTCAGTCTATGACTGGGCTGAATGAGTGTGACTACATAGACTGGTTTCAGTCGATGACTGGGCTGACTGAGTGTGTCTACCAGTGGTTTCAGTCTATGACTGGGCTGACTGAGTGACTACAGACTGGTTTCAGTCTATGACTCGTCTGAGTGAGTGTGACTACATAGACTGGTGCTCCAGCAGGCATCCACTGGTTTAAACTGTCAGCCTCCACAGGAGTACTTTCAGGCTGCTGGGATTTATGTCCAGACATCACTGACAGTGTACTTCCTCATCATATAGTACTGTAACATTTAAAACTGGGGATTCAATTTCATACTTTACAAAATACCTAAAATATAACCATTAATCTTCCGTGATGGATAGTCATAAACCACTGAATAATGATCACAAGAAATGGTACCTCCGATTTCCAAATGGCTGTCGGCAACCCAGGTCGTCAGCGGTTACCATTATCAATAAGCAATCAGTAGAGGCTGACCAGGCTGACCGGGCTAACCGGGCTGCCCCTGTATTCATAAACTAGTCAAAACCCAAACTATTTACATCACATTTTATTACCAATAGACGAAATACAATTTTGCTTTGCATTGCCAAATTATCATAGAGCCCATCAATGGCCAGCATTACAGGATTAGGGAATACAGTTCTATTTGTCTCTGGCTGATCAATACACATAATGAACATTCAACAAGTATAAAGGGGAAATGTTCAAAATGGACAACATCAAAAACATTATTATAAGACCCTAGGGGAAACCATTTTAAACAAATATCAAAGAAACTTATTAGCTCTGTTATCTTTAACGTTAAGCCAGCTTCAGGGAAAACATTTCACTTTATGTTATGATTGGCTGAAATCATTTTTGATCAAAATAGAATCAACGACTAAACAAATTGTATTTAATCTAGGTTCACATTTAATGTTCATTGGATATTCTGAAGGGGCTTAATGTTTGAAAAGAATTATTTGTTCCAGAAAATACAACTGTTCACTTGACATGCTAGATGTCCTGGAAAAAGTATTCATTCAGAGGAAAATATTGTTTGTCCTCAACAACTGACCAGTCATATTATCTGAGGCCACCAAAAGTGTATGGCCTGCCTCGAAAATCAACTGGATGGCCCACAATTATGGATTTAAAATCCTTTTACAAACACATGAATTACAGTTTATTGAACCTTAAATGTGCTGCAGCTCGAATCAATATCATTGTATTTTAGTCAGTGATATAAGTCATGCATTTTGGAACAGTGGGTGGAAGAGAAAAGTTAAAATCTCATTTCCACTTTTTCCTTGAAGCCAGATTTAGGTAGGTAATGTGAATATCCAATCCAAAATGACCTTCAACTAACGTTTCCATGAACAAAGGAATACATTTAACCTTGACTCAGCCTCCCAAGTAAACTTGCATCAGAAACATTGATTGATCTCAATAAATTATAAAGGATTCTACCAATGTCACGGGTAAATCGAAATAGGTCAAATACTAGCATTCTGATTATTAACAATAACTTGGTATGATCCACATGCTCAGAAAATCATTCATACAGCAAGTGCCAGATAACAAAGTATTCTACTGACCTTCAAAGAGAGAATGAAGCAAATGGAAAAATCGGCAAGAAAGAGAGATTTGAATTAAGAAGAATTTGTCTTAAAAGAAATGGCTAATGCAAGTTGAGGTTTCATTTCACTAATGCTAGTATCCAGGTAAATAGGATCAGCAAAAAAATGTGCAGTGATTCAGTCGGGATGCTAAATAACGGTGGAACATTAAGGCTGAGCTTGCAAATCCTCTTTTAGCGGCAAGTTTCATTTGAGAGAAGAATTCCTCATTCATTATTAACTAGTTTAATTCTAAGATAACTTGCACAATTTTCCTTAGCATGCAAAAAAATGTTCTTTCAATCATGACATGCAAAACCATGTGTTTAACACGATATCCATCCAAATGTTGCACAACTAACTGGCAAACATTGCTCTGACAGTAACTGGCAAGAATTGCTAGACTATGACATTTTTAGTTGATAATGTAACTGTGTCTATTCAGGAGTATTGGTAGTAAATAAGTGGTAATAGCATTGGGACCAATAGTACTTCCTACAGAAGTTAACTTTGAGGGATTTCACTGGTATTGTATACTTGGAACATTCATAATCAAAACTGTCAGAATCAGCTGGCCACTCTCTTCACAGAATGAAGAGAAAAGGAATGGGAAAATAGTACATTGAAGACTAGAGTGCTGACACCAGGTGTTTGAGAAAGCAGGGAGTGTGGCCCAACACGCTACCAGTTAAACTAAGCACCATGCAGATGGTAGTCCTTTATTTCACTGAAGAGTTGATGGTCACAATATGTGGCCTAGGTGACAGTCATCAACTTGGATTGTCATCAGCACCTGGGTGACAGTCAACCTAGATTGTCATCAGCACCTGGGTGACAGTCAACCTAGATTGTCATCAGCATCTGGGTGACAGTCAACCTGAATTGTCATCAGCATCTGGGTGACAGTCAACCTAGATTGTCATCAGCACCTGGGTGACAGTCAACCTGAATTGTCATCAGCACCTGGGTGACAGTCAACCTAGATTGTCATCAGCACCTGGGTGACAGTCAACCTGAATTGTCATCAGCACCTGGGTGACCTGTGTCATCAGCACCTGGGTGACATCAACCTAGATTATCATCAGCATCTGGGTGACAGTCAACCTGAATTGTCATCACAACCTGTGTGACAGTCATCAACTCGGATTGTCATCAGCACCTGGGTGACAGTTAACCTAGATTGTCATCAGCACCTGGGTGACAGTCAACCTAGATTGTCATCAGCATCTGGGTGACAGTCAACCTGAATTGTCATCACAACCTGTGTGACAGTCATCAACTCGGATTGTCATCAGCACCTGTGTGGCAGTCATCAACTTGGATTGTCATCAGCATCTGGGTGACAGTCAACCTGAATTGTCATCACAACCTGTGTGACAGTCCTCAACTCGGATTGTCATCAGCACCTGGGTGACAGTCCTCAACCTGAATTGTCATCAGCACCTGTGTGGCAGTCATCAACTTGGATTGTCATCAGCACCTGGGTGACAGTCAACCTGAATTGTCATCAGCACCTGTGTGGCAGTCATCAACTTGGATTGTCATCAGCATCTGGGTGACAGTCAACCTGAATTGTCATCACAACCTGTGTGACAGTCATCAACTCGGATTGTCATCAGCACCTGGGTGACAGTCATCAACCTGGATTGTCATCAGCACCTGGGTGACAGTCATCAACCTGAATTGTCATCAGCACCTGTGTGGCAGTCATCAACTTGGATTGTCATCAGCATCTGGGTGACAGTCAACCTGAATTGTCATCACAACCTGTGTCACAGTCATCAACCTGGATTGTCATCAGCCCCTGTGTGACAGTCAACCTGAATTGTCATCAGCACCTGGGTGACAGTCATCAACCTGAATTGTCATCAGCACCTGGATGACAGTCATCAACCTAGATTGTCATCAGCACCTGGGTGACAGTCATCATCCTGGATTGTCATCAGCACCTGGATGACAGTCATCAACCTGAATTGTCATCAGCACCTGGGTGACAGTCATCAACCTGGATGACAGTCATCAACCTAGATTGTCATCAGCACCTGGGTGACTCATCCTAAATTGTCATCAGCACCTGGATGACAGTCATCATCCTGGATTGTCATCAGCACCTGGATGACAGTCATCAACCTGAATTGTCATCAGCACCTGGGTGACAGTCATCATCCTAGATTGTCATCAGCACCTGGATGACAGTCATCAACCTAGATTGTCATCAGCACCTGGATGACAGTCATCAACCTAGATTGTCATCAGCACCTGGGTGACAGTCATCATCCTAGATTGTCATCAGCACCTGGATGACAGTCATCAACCTAGATTGTCATCAGCACCTGGGTGACAGTCATCATCCTGAATTGTCATCAGCACCTGGGTGACAGTCATCATCCTAGATTGTCATCAGCACCTGGATGACAGTCATCAACCTAGATTGTCATCAGCACCTGGGTGACAGTCATCATCCTAAATTGTCATCAGCACCTGGGTGACAGTCATCAATTGTCCTGGATGATTGTCATCAGCACCTGGGTCATCCTAGATTGTCAGCACCTGGATGACAGTCATCATCCTAGATTGTCATCAGCACCTGGATGACAGTCATCAACCTAGATTGTCATCAGCACCTGGGTGACAGTCATCATCCTAGAATTGTCATCAGCACCTGGGTGACAGTCATCAACCTAGATTGTCATCAGCACCTGGGTGACAGTCATCATCCTAGATTGTCATCAGCACCTGGGTGACAGTCATCATCCTGGATTGTCATCAGCACCTGGTTTCATGAGCCTAAAGTATAAAGTACAAGCTGCAATAATTCGGCTGAGATATTGCAACTGAGAATTAAACATTCAATTTATCAGCAAGTGAACAGTATCGTTTCAACAGTGTCGGCACACCAAGCAGCATGAACAGCTGCAGTGTGGTGATCTTCATCAATACATCGCATGTAACAACAGAAGACATCACTGCAGACACTGATCAATCAGATGGCAACACATTTCGAGGAATGTTCAGATTTGCACTCCCTGGTGTCTCCAAATCCATCCAAACACACACCAGCTTAACTGACCAGTCGATATCCATCCTAATTATTGGAATATGAGAAGAAAACGGTTCATCTTATTCCATAGCCTCCTCCTGCTGTACACATAAGACGCAGTAATTGTCACAATCATAGGAAGGAGCTGTAAAAGCCATTTATAGACTAAAGTCATCATCCTAAAAGAAGCCTGATTGCTGATCAGGTGACAGACTACCAACAACGATCACAGTCTCTTTAAGCGGCCATCTTTGATCCAGCTTAAACAATGTGGGTCTGCAGCCCCATCAGAGCTGCCCAGCGGGCTACTTACTCAAGTCCACAGGGGGAGCCACGCAATCAATGACGTCTTCCATTACAGTTAGTGCCCATTATGAGGGAGCATTCATTACATTCTGATTTATTGTCAGGAAATGTTCTTCACTTGTCCCAGGCAGGTCTTCCATTTCAGAAAAAATCTTGTAATGGCGATAAAAATATAAGCAACCTAATATGAGTGAGTATTAACATATTCTTATTAATCATCTTGATAATCATGTTCCTTGACGTGGTGTTTTGTATAGCATTTATTGTACTCATACTGAAGTGCTGACTAGGATGTTACACACGTATCACACAACAATATTTCATGTTTTGTGAGAAAATCATATATGATATCTTTTCAATAGTTTTAAAGAAAAAGAACCTGATATTGTAAACTGATAATGACATTTTGCCAATATTTGAGTTTCTACATTGATAAGCAGTCATATACTTGATCTATTTGGGGGTAAAAATTTCACTTTATTTGTGATAATAATTAAATTAAGTGAAAGTATAAATGTTTCTTCATCTCCCTCTGAGATAATGTTAATAGATGAATTTGGGGTTTCATTTTAAATAAATGGTTTAGAAAAGAACATAAACATGTTCAAATTTAAAATATTTGAAAGCAATCACAACATATTGTCATTATAATTTTTTAGTTAACAAAATCTATGGCACACAGGTTAAAAAAGTAAAATGGTTTGTCCTAATATTTTCAAGAGGAAAATCTTCATTAATAATGTTTGGAAGAAAACTTTTTTAAGTCACATTTTTTTGCAGATACAAACAATAATGCAGAAAATTTGGGTAAATGAACATACTAATAACAAGTTGTTTGGAAAACACAAGAAGACTATCAATAGGGAACTGGCATTGTATGACAATCTGTCCAATCTGCATTACGTACTGGCAGCTGTTTGATTTCCTAAAGATCTGATTTGGGAATTACAACATGGCATTTGTTTGACAGGCTAAATAAGAATTCATGTCCTGTCAGTAGATAGACAACTGCAACATTCTATATGTACCAACAATAAACCATGTATGACTTGTGGCAAGGCTACTGCCACGTAGAAGGGTGTGCATGGTGATCTAATCCAGTCTGACACTTGTAATAAGATTAATGAGCTGAGACACAGATGCCTACTCTGTACTTCCTTCAGTGGCTGACAAGTAAGGTGTATTGATACAGAAAACAGTTATGTTAATGTTCCTAAGTAAGAATTAGATCTTGTACTGAATCT
The DNA here is from genome assembly GCF_003918875.1 of Haliotis rubra. Lineage (NCBI taxonomy): Eukaryota > Metazoa > Mollusca > Gastropoda > Lepetellida > Haliotidae > Haliotis > Haliotis rubra. Next base: position 2,029,298 of record NW_025767501.1, read on the forward strand.
GTCATAAACTGTCATCATTTAAGCAATACTTAAGGGGCTCTTATAAACTGAGACAAGCCAATTGTATCACTGAGACAAGGTCATTGTACCACTGAGTCAAGGCAATTGTACCACTGAGTCAAGGCAATTGTATCACTGAGTCAAGACTGTTGTATCACTGAGGCAAGGTCATTGTACCACTGAGTCAAGGCTGTTGTATCACTCATTCAAGGCTGTTGTATCACTGAGTCAAGGCACTTGTACCACTGAGTCAAGGCTGTTGTATCTCTGAGTCAAGGCTGTTTTACCACTGAGTCAAGGCACTTGTACCACTGAGTCAAGGCACTTGTATCACTGAGTCAAGGCTGTTGTGCCACTGAGACAAGGTCATTGTACCACTGAGTCAAGGTTGTTGTATCACTATCACTGAGTCAAGGCACTTGTATCACTTCAAGGCTGTTGTATCACTGAGGCAAGGTCATTGTACCACTGAGTCAAGTACAATTGTATCACTGAGGCAAGGCAATTGTACCACTGAGGCAAGGCAATTGTACAACTGAGTCAAGGCAATTGTATCACTGAGTCAAGACTGTTGTATCACTGAGGCAAGGTCATTGTACCACTGAGTCAAGGCTGTTTTACCACTGAGTCAAGGCACTTGTACCACTGAGTCAAGGCACTTGTACCACTGAGTCAAGGCACTTGTGAGTCAAGGCAATTGTATCACTGAGGCAAGGTCACCACTGAGTCAAGGCTGTTGTACCACTGAGTCAAGGCACTTGTATCACTGAGTCAAGGCAATTGTACCACACTGAGGCAAGGCAATTGTACCACTGAGGCAAGGCAATTGTATCACTGAGGCAAGGCAATTGTATCACTGAGTCAAGACTGTTGTATCACTGAGGCAAGGTCATTGTACCACTGAGTCAAGGCTGTTGTATCACTCATTCAAGGCTGTTGTATCACTGAGGCAAGGTCATTGTACCACTGAGTCAAGGCAATTGTATCACTGAGGCAAGGCAATTGTACCACTGAGGCAAGGCAATTGTACAACTGAGTCAAGGCAATTGTATCACTGAGTCAAGACTGTTGTATCACTGAGGCAAGGTCATTGTACCACTGAGTCAAGGCTGTTGTATCTCTGAGTCAAGGCTGTTTTACCACTGAGTCAAGGCACTTGTACCACTGAGTCAAGGCACTTGTATCACTGAGTCAAGGCTGTTGTACCACTGAGTCAAGGCACTTGTATCACTGAGTCAAGGCAATTGTATCACTGAGGCAAGGCAATTGTACCACTGAGGCAAGGCAATTGTATCACTGAGGCAAGGCAATTGTATCACTGAGTCAAGACTGTTGTATCACTGAGGCAAGGTCATTGTACCACTGAGTCAAGGCTGTTGTATCTCTGAGTCAAGGCTGTTTTACCACTGAGTCAAGGCAATTGTATCACTGAGTCAAGGCTGTTGTATCACTGAGGCAAGGTCATTGTACCACTGAGTCAAGGCTGTTGTATCACTCATTCAAGGCTGTTGTATCACTGAGGCAAGGTCATTGTACCACTGAGTCAAGGCAATTGTATCACTGAGGCAAGGCAATTGTACCACTGAGGCAAGGCAATTGTACAACTGAGTCAAGGCACTTGTATCACTGAGTCAAGGCTGTTGTGCCACTGAGTCAAGGCAATTGTATCACTGAGTCAAGGCTGTTGTATCACTGAGGCAAGGTCATTGTACCACTGAGTCAAGGCTGTTGTATCACTCATTCAAGGCTGTTGTATCACTGAGGCATTTATGATAGAGGCAAGGTTGTCATATCAATATTCACAATGCTTTCAAAATATAATCTAAAAAGTCACAAAAAGTAGTTCTTAAATGGAAACACGGAATCAATTGCAAAATGTTGTGAACATTTGAATTAAGTTTGCTTCAGATAGAGTATATCGTCAGGATTGTTGTCATCTGTCCCAGACAACCCCTATGTAACGTAAGATCAATAATCAGTTTATCAGTCACCCTTGCGGGATTTAATTCTCAAGAGAAACTGATAAAAATGACAAAAATCAATAAAATGATGGAAACTATCTAATAAGAAGATATTTCAGGAAGAAGAATATCACCTTAATGCTTTTTTCGACCTCAAGAATTAATAACCTACCGTGATGAAATATAATAACAAATGTCCTTTATTGCCATGCTTGCATCCATAGGCGGCCATTATTGTGATCACTAGTTTGGCTAGGTTAAAAAGGCAAGGCATTGATGTAGCTAACGATAGGCTACTTCATATGGAGATGGTGTACTTTTTTGTGAGATAAACCCTGGGAGAGATTTAGTGTGTTGAGTTTTTATACAAAATCTGAATTTCACTTTGTGAAGGCCACGTCTATTGTTTAATGTTTTTCATTGCTATAGCAACAGAGTTGGTGAGTTCAATCTCATCATATTCAAAACCATGTAACACCTCCAGTCCGTTTGAGTCAGAAACGGACCGATGAATTGCAAATTTTATCATTGTACAAAATTGCCACATAAATATAAATAGTACACATGTTTATCATTTACTAATACCCAACAGCTTTCTTATATTTGAAAAATTTCCGGACTCCACCAAAAAAGTTGTTGAAGAAACTATCATCACTGAAAACGCAAAAGTTGTCATCTGTCGCGGCGGGGTGAAACCACAGAAACGGAACAGCCAGTCATGGCGGGGGACATCTCAAAATCTATTCCGGGAGACCTGTCGGTTCCTCGTCTGTTGTAGTGTCATAGTCACGACTGAAAGGGATGACAAGTGGTGCCACAGTTGCCTGTTGTAAGCCATCCCGAGACCAGTAACCTTGTTCAATGACGTTAGCTACCTTGTTGACACAGTTTTGCCAAGTTTCAGTCGTGATTTTGTTAAGGGATTCCTTAACCAAAACCTCTACGTCACGTAATCTAAAAGTTGTGTTTGATCTGGCAACATCTCCTTTGACAATACCCCATATCATTTCAATGGGGTTAAGGTCACAGTGATAGGGTGGAAGTCGCAGAATATCGTGACCCTTACTTTTTATGTAACTGTCAACTTTGTAGAAAGGTTCACCTTTGTGGGTTTTTATGATCTTATATAGCTGAGGCTTCGTTGCCTTTGAAGGCTGTGTGATCTGAAATTTGTCGAGCCATGATATCATATCACCTTTTCGACTGTTCGATGTCGGGGCTTTACTGTCGGGGTCCTGCACGCTGTGGTATGGGGCATTGTCCATTACGATAAAAGACTTCTCTGGTAGAGCTGGTACCAACTTGTTTTTAATCCAATCGAGGAAAAACGCACCATTCATCTCGGAATGGTAGTCTCTGTTATCTGTGGACTTTGCCCTGAATACCAAGTCGCAGCCTGGGAGAAAGCCTTTGCTGGAGCAACCAGCATGGAGAATGATTAGTCTCTCTCCTTTCCCTAGAGGCAGCTTTCTACGTGACCCCTTATCACCCCCATCGGGTACCCACTGGCTGCTGGCAGTGTGCAAGGCATTGACCCAGGTCTCGTCCAAGTACTTTGGCTTGAACCCTTCCTCGCGCTTCTTCTTTATTACCCTGAGAAAACTATTTCTCAAGCAAACGACATCAGGGCGTTCACAGAGTACTGACCTATTCTCCCCCGAAATTTTCTTATAACGATACCCGAAAGAGTGTTAGAGTCGCCAGAGTGTGTACTTTGATTCTCTGAGGTTGTGTTCTTGCTTCAAATGCTGTTGTAACATTTTCAGCGACATGTATTTGTTTTCAGAATAGAGCTTGTTGATAGACTGCCTTACAAGGTTCTTTTGAAAGTTGTCCAAATGTTTTCATTTGTGTGATTTTGACACGACCCCTACCCGCTTTGCATCACCCTCACAATGTTTGTGTTCTAGAACATATGCCAGTACCCTTGCTGATACTCCTAAAGCTTTTGCTGCCCGCTTACGGAATTTATTAATGGCATAAAATGGTTTGCCCCTTTCGGCTTCAGCACAGAAAAAATCGTACACTTTAATCATCAAGCATGTGTATCCCGTGCACGACGAGATAGTGGCTGTTCCATTTCTGTGGTTTCACCCCGCCGCGACAGATAACAACTTTTGCGTTTTCAGTGATGATAGTTTCTTCAACAACATTTTTGGTGGAGTCCGGAAAATTTTCAAATATAAGAAAGCTGTTGGGTATTAGTAAATGATAAACATGTGTACTATTTATATTTATGTGGCAATTTTGTACAATGATAAAATTTGCAATTCATCGGTCCGCTTCTGACTCAAACGGACTGTAGCTGTTAAGAGAACAATGCCAATGGTGAGAGGGTTTAAATGTATCTATAAGGTAAATTGAACAGGTACGTTCGTTGTGATGAGCAATAACTTTTAAAGCTATGAGAATGCCCTACCCTCAAATGTATGAACAAATGTATACATAAGTAACTGGCTTTATAAATATTCTCTTCCATATCCAAACATGATCAGGTGTGTCCTTTTACCAATGGATGTGAGTCTGCACTGGAAAATGGACTTATAATGTTGTTATACTTTAACTTTATCTGTTAGATAAAAATAGCTCTGTAATGGCTGCTTCATCATGGCTGCGCCAGTGTCCATATTAATAATCGGATTTGAACAACTTGAAAAAAATTCAAAACAAAAATTCAGGTGTCACCACAGATGACATGTGAAAGTGTCACCATCATAGAACCATGGTTTAGGCCAAGATGACTGACTCACAGTAACATTGTATTTTCTAATATGGCCCTTTACACACGTTTGATTTCCCATCAAAATACCTTGAACAAATATTTGGAACTGAAAACACATAATATCCTGCCTTCACTGAATTTACCTTTCCACATTCTTTTTATACAGGTTATATTATTAGAGCTTTGACACAAAGGAAGACTCTTGGAGGGAAATCACTATTTGGTTTTGGTGCAGCAACGATTAGTAGAATTAGCCTCTCTGAACTGTCTGTGCATTTCTGCTTTACCACACGTTTCAAATGAAAGAACTCAATTCACAGTCAGTATTCCGCTGGGCGGTAACCATGTCTAAACTCAACCACTGCATAGTGACAGACTGTATGAACTTAACCACTGCCTGGTGATTGACTGTCTGAACTTAACCACTGCATAGTGACAGACTGTCTCTACTTAAGCACTCCATGGTGACAGATTTTCTTAACTTAACTGCATGGTGACAGACTGTGTAAACTTAACCACTGCATAGTGACAGACTGTATGAACTTAACTGCATTGTGACAGACTGTCTGTACTTAAGCACTCCATGGTGACAGATTTTCTTAACTTAACTGCATGGTGACAGACTGTGTAAACTTTACCACTGCATAGTGACAGACTGTGTAAACTTAACCACTGCTTGTGACAGACTGTGTAAACTTAACCACTGCATGATGACAGACTGTATGAACTTAACTGCATGGTGACAGACTGTGTAAACTTAACCACTGCATTGTGACAGACTGTGTAAACTTAACCACTGCATGTGACAGACTGTGTAAACTTAACCACTGCATGATGACAGACTGTATGAACTTAACTGCATTGTGACAGACTGTGTAAACTTAACCACTGCATAGTGACAGACTGTGTAAACTTAACCACTGCATGGTGACAGACTGTGTAAACTTAACCACTGCATGGTGACAGACTGTGTAAACTCAACCACTGCTTATGACAGACTGTGTAAACTTAACCAATGCATGATGACAGACTGTGTAAACTTAACCACTGCATGGTGACAGACTGTGTAAACTCAACCACAGACTGTCTGTACTTTAACTTGCATGACAGACTGTGTAAACTTAACCAATGCATTATGACAGACTGTGTAAACTTAACCACTGCATGGTGACAGACTGTGTAAACTTAACCACTGCATGGTGACAGACTGTATGAACTTAACTGCATGGTGACAGACTGTGTAAACTTAACCACTGCATGGTGACAGACTGTGTAAACTTAACCACTGCATGGTGACAGACTGTGTAAACTTAACCACTGCATGGTGACAGACTGTCTGTACTTAAGCACTCCATGGTGACAGTCTTTCTGAACTTAACTGCATGTCGACAGACTGTGTAAACTTAACCACTGCATTATGACAGACTGTGTAAACTTAACCACTGCATGGTGACAGACTGTGTAAACTTAACCACTGCATGGTGACAGACTGTATGAACTTAACTGCATGGTGACAGACTGTGTAAACTTAACCACTGCATAGTGACAGACTGTGTAAACTTAACCACTGCTTGTGACAGACTGTGTAAACTTAACCACTGCATGGTGACAGACTGTGTAAACTTAACCACTGCATGGTGACAGACTGTGTAAACTTAACCACTGCATAGTGACAGACTGTGTAAACTTAACCACTGCATGGTGACAGACTGTATGAACTTAACTGCATGGTGACAGACTGTGTAAACTTAACCACTGCATGATGACAGACTGTATGAACTTAACTGCATGGTGACAGACTGTGTAAACTTAACCACTGCATGGTGACAGACTGTGTAAACTTAACCACTAGTAGTATAGGTAAAGACAGTCCGGGACCAAGGTAGCTAAAGCTTCATTACATAGATAAAGCTTTAGTCGGATACCTTATTTTTACTGTCATTACCTATACAGAAAGCCTCATTTCCTAAATAATGCTTTAGTTGGATCAAGCTATGAAAGTGTTTATTTGATCTATGTCGTGTTGGTGGGAGGTCAATATCTATGACACTATGTCACGTTGACCTCGATGAAACAGTTTAATGTGAATCGCCTAGGATCTCTTTGGTGTTGGTAATAAAGGCTTGCTGGGCCTTTTTCACCCCTTGTTCTATGTACTTTTTTTTCTCGTCCTCACTGATAGCAGCAGACTTACGAGACTTGGATCGAATCTCTTGTTTCATTTTGTTATATTTTGTGAGTTCGGATAGGATCAAACGAAACTCCTCCTCTGAGATTTTGTTGTCAGTGAGTGCCGCTGAAATACGGTCGCCTACTGTGTTCAGCTTTGCTTCAGCTAGAATTCTAATTTCATCATGCTTCAATGCCTTACGATGCAGTCTGCGTGATGTGTATTTAAGTATCAACCCTAACACTCCTGTCACTCCAGCCGTTATTTCGAGTCCCATCACTATAGGTACAGCCACGATGGTGGTTAATAACCCAACACCTGCCACCCCTAGTCCCATGCTGGTTGTCATAAGGGCAGTGTCAGCCCGTCCACGGCATTGAAAACTCTATGGTATTTTTATATAATGCTTTACGCTTGTCATGCGGTCTTGTTCTAGTTGGCGTCTTACATCACATAATTGTCTCAAAAGCGGAACCCGCCTCACGGTTTCCAGAGTCTTCGCTACTTCATCTATGCCTGGATACAATCCCATCCTATAATATATATTACAAAAGATATTTTAATTGGGTTTCATTTAACAGGCGATCAATGTACTTGAGGCTTATAAGGTATAAATCCCTCAAGTAGGGTAATAGTAGATAATTTAATAGGTGACTCTACAGCCAAACGAATCCCATAGGAGGGACTTATTGAGGAGGTTATAGAACCCGTTGAGGGTCCGTTTAATGCGAGGGATACGTAACGCTCATTATTGAAATCAGAATCCCAGTATATTGTCACCCGGGTAAAAGTTTATGTTTTTCCACTAAGACTCCAGGAGATAGATATCTATGATGAGTGTGGAGCCTAGTACCATAGCGGAACCTTTATGGGTCCGTTGCATTCATACCTTAACCTACCCTTTTTGAATGCCCCTATCATACCGGTAACGACGAAGTTTAGTACAATACTTGAATTATTGTCCGAATGAAACACGAGGGCACGGTACCGCTATTCCTAATCTCGCGGATCTCGGCAGTATCATCTTGTTTCAGGGAGATATAAGGTGAGGTGGGTTTTAAGTTGACTAACCATTCGGGTTCTTTAAAATCTGATAACGACACCCGCCTATACACGTTGTCTTTCAAGTGTAGGATGTATAAGGTGTCTTCCTCACCAGGCTGGTCGAATCCCTCCGTGTCCCCTAAGTCGTTAATCGTAGTGTTGGGGCGAATCCAAGACATTGCTATATTATTACGATATAATTTCCAACTGGTTTTCTGATAATAGTTCAGGGGTGCACTTCACCCCCATGAAGTGTATGTTGTCGGGTAGGAATATCTTGGTTAGTGATATAGTGTCTTCCACGACCACGGTGACACCCTGCAGACTGGTTTTGGAGTCGACACCCACCCTCGCGACGTAACGGTGCAAACGTGATACTGTTGTTGTTTCCCCACCGGAGTTTGACCCCTTCACGATCTCTACATCATCCCGCGATGGTTCCCCTAGGTAGACTTGGATGATAAGTGTTGAGTTCGCCGTAGACTCTCCAGGATCCTGACCACACTTCGAATTCAGACACCAACTGCAATACCCGCGTTTTGCATCCCCGCTTTACTCGATAGCATGTGGGCTGCCATACTGGCGAAGTGGGCTGATGACTACGCTTCGCCTCTGAGTCGGGATGTAAGCCACGAGCAGGGTTCCGTTGTTCACTGACTTTGTTTAGGTGGTTGTCTTTGTTATCCGTAAACACGTAGGGGAGCCGAGCCTAATATTGAGAAACCAGTCGACTTTTACCCGGTAGTAACACCCACTTATCATCATCGGTGAAAGCGGTATGATATGGTTTATTTCGGCTGACGGTAGTGCTCTCAACATCGGTTAAGTCGAACAGTTTGCCCCGTATGGGTATATCATCCAATTATCACCGGTGTTGACAAGGGTGTACTTAGTGTTGATTGCAGCCTTGGAGGTATCTACTATATCGCTTTTAGGTTGCTAGTACCACCGAAACTTCAACGCGTTTGTAAATGCTGTTTTTAGTTGCAAGGCATACACTTTACCATCTACTCGGGTCGTCGAATCAATCGTGTGTCCCCGAGATCGGAGATCCCCACATTGATGCATTTTTTCAACTTCATTCCGGCCTTGTGCTGGTCATTTTATGCATGCAGCGCTACGGCTGAGGTATCCTATATTCACGAGATTATGATTTATATCTAACACCGATATTATCAGCCCAGGGATGTTGCCCTGGGTTAACCTCTTATATTGCCACGTTGAAAGCGACTTCGGTTCTGCCGCCGTTGTATTTCTCCGCTTTAACCGGGCACTGCTCTAGAGTATAGTGGAAGGGTGGCCTCCTTGAATGTTGTCCGTTGTGCTAACCTGGTTGAGATGAATGCACAGCTCTCGCACGGTACTAAGTCGGGTAACTTCGCCTGTGACTGCAGTGCGTTGGTTTTACCTCGTCAGGCTGCATACCGAGTGTTCTCTAGCCAGTGGTCGACCGAGCCTCAAGGAGTTTCTTCCGTTGTTGATTAACACCACTGTGCCGTTTGAGTCGTTCATCTTGAGTTCGGCCCCAATGGTTTGAATACCTGCGTCGTCTTAGAGCAGCACACGCTGTAAACCATCAATTATCTTGTTGCTAAGCCACCTACTTAACAGTTTATTGTTGCTAAGCGCTGATGTTAGTCCATCGTGGTAGGTAGGTTATATCAGCACAGTGCTACTTCGAGTTGACCCGGCGTGGTTATCGATCGATGCGTCGTCAGCTGAACGGCCTCGCCGCTCGTTATTCCTGGAGTGTTATGTACATGTTATATAAACTCATTATATAATAGTTTTAAAACATGAAGATCGTGGTCGCTGATGGATTGTATTTCGGCCCAGTTCATAGATGTGTTCGATAAGTATAAGTTTTCGGTGACTAACGTTAAGACAGTGCACAGCTTGGTTCAACAACCCGATGCAGTTCTGGCAGAATCAACTCAACTTCGTAGTGTGGTGCGCTACAACGGGGTGTGGTGTATCCGACACTTTCGGACCGCTGGACGCTGAAGTCAGTCTGTGTTCACGCTTCCGCGTGTACTACCAGGTCAGGCGATCCTCAAAGAGATCAGCCCGGCCTCTCACAAGACAAAGCGTGGAATGCAGTAAACAACCAATACGATAGACGGCCTACCTAACGTATTTCCGCAACTTATTCGAATCGACACTAAAAGCGGATTGGCGTTTACGGGACCGGGAACCACGGATTGGGTATTCCTATCGTTCACAACATGCCTCCTCGTGGAAGCCGAAGTTGCAAGATTGGGGATACAAGTCATATCCTATCACAACCAACGAGTGGGATGACCGTTACATGGCATTCGACGACAGTAAGGATTACCGAGTTTGGAGGTTCGAGCAGGGTGGTGATTGGAAAAATTCATGTTGGAATCGAAAGGGTATACTCGTGCGGCACCGAACGCTTGAATGACTTTCGATTCAACGCGTCGCAGGGCACACTATTGGAGCGCGCGAGGCAAACGCTAGCCCAATATACTAGGTAAGGGGACTGCTTTTCACGGCACTCAGAAACAGTTCGTTGTCAATGTTGAGGATGCTATCAATGCTCCAGTTGATCTCCGGTGCCATCAAACGCTACCAAGACGCGTGTTGGAATACAGCCAGGTCGAAAGTCGACTACGTGTTCGACGTGGGACTGTACATGGCTCGGTTGCGATATGCAACTGAGAGTAAAAAGTGGTGGGCTACAACAACGAAATAGTTATAGCCACGCGGCCGGTCAAAAGTTGGGCGTCAACCTCGATGTCAGCGTCCCCCACGTCCCACCGCCCACCTTACCGGGAAAGCGGGTATAGTAGCCGCCACCCCCGAGCCTAGGGTTCAACACACACACTACAGCCCCAGTCTGCAGCCTCCAATCAACAGCACATCGATCGTGAAACAGCCATGGTGGTTGGTGGGGTGGCTTTGGGGCTCATTTGGTTAAAAATTCCTTAGCCGCTACGTACACCAAACCAGCCACGGCGACGATAGCTGCCCACAAGTTTTGACTGAGCCACGTAGCAGTTTTAGCCAGAGCGCTAAGCAACCACGGGACGATGCTACCCAGGATGCCAGGCAGGGCTTCGGCGGCCTTACCAGCCAGTTTAGCTAGAGTTTCCCCTAGTTTTTTATCCACTCTTTTACACCACCTGTGGGTGTTGGTGTTGGGGGTGTGGGGGTACCCCCACTCAGTGACACTACCAGGGTAGATATGATAAAGCCCAATGCAGTCAGAATGCTGGCGATGGTGATCCCTTGCTCCCGGAACAGGATTCGGATCCTGTCAGCTAACGTGGTGTCTTGGTGGAGGGCTCGATCAACGGTTTCCCGCACACGGCTGACCTGGGATCGAAGCTGGTCTCGGAAGGAGGATGCCGCTTTCCAGCCGGTCTTCCTTTCCTCTTCCAAATTACGATTCGCTCCTCGATGGTGGCTTTCAGAGACTCGTCCTCCGTTTCACCGAAGTTTGACCTTTCATGGGCGATATGGTCGTCTATCGGCGTCCAGTTTGGCTGTGTTGTTCACGAGATGGCCACGAATGGTTTGCATGGCCATGTCCAGCCCCGCAGTTCCCGAGCGGTAAATTCATCCGGGTAAGGGTTTGTCATGGTAGGTGGCCAACAGCTTTTCAATGTTATCAGTCATGTCTTGATCCGATGTAAAACCCTGATGTCTTGCAGATCTTGAAGGGGAAGGGCTTTAGGCCGTATACCCGTAATCTATGAAGCCTAGTTCATCGCGGATAAAGTCACCCCCATGGCGACTGCCGAGTGTTGATAAAGCAAAGCGGTTCTCTAGTGCTTTATTATTCATGATCGATCTCTGGGTGAGCCCTCAATCGCATGGCGTGCCCTTGCCATCGACAAAAACTTGGAATATTCACCCCCACGGCTCTACGTAATTTCTATCCTCTTTTAAACCATCGTAAAACCCGTTGTCGGCCTGCTTCACGAGTTCGTTGCCTTGCGAGAATGAGGTTTCATCATCCTCGAATGTTAGGGCACTATTATCCCACATATCATCCATAGGTATTTCTTCATGACCACCTTCAGCCATTATTTAGTATTAAAACTTATATATTTCATTTATATAACAATGTACGGTAGAAAACTAGATCCTTTCAGGAGATCGAGAGAGCCACTAGGTGTCAAAGCCGTGCGTCAGTCGGTGACCATCACCAACAATCCCAGCAAGATAGACCAGAATCAAACGCTGCTGGTTAGATTTCCAAACCTTAGGCGAATGACCTCATTGTACCAGGCACTGTTCGACTGGCGTTCAACATCCGTTGACCTCCGACAGCGACAAAACGCGAAGCTAGTCGCGGAACTTAGGTCGAGCTATTATCAAGAAAGCGACCATCAAGATTACCGGCAGCGAGGTGCTTAGCATCGGCGACAGCGGCGTGTTTCACTGCTACAAGGACCTCTGGAAGCGAGGAGAACGTGTCAACGGCGTGTACCAAGGTATCAGTAAATCGACCAGATCGCGCGATTGGGTATGCCTTCCGCGGCAGACCAGTTAGCCAAAGCTTATCCGGACGGTGAAAAGCCATCGCTCAAAGCGTCACGGGGAACAGGTTCTGCGTGCAGCTCGACTTCGAGTTGCTCCGCGGAACACGCACCGTTTTACCAAGCAGCTGGGTGATAGGCTTGAATCTGAGCTAACGTTTAGCGACTACAGCAAAGTAGTGCGCGTCGCCCGAGCGGCGATGAGGCTAGTTATACCATAGACAACATCTCTCTAGAATTGACATGGTCACTAGTCCGGAGCTGGCAAGGCAGGTTGAAGCCAGTACTACGGGTAATGTAGCCATCCTGTACGATCGGCGTGCTGAGGCATAGATCCATCGTCGCGGGATAAGAGCGACACTGTGTGGAATATCAACCTGAACGCGTGCGGCCGATCGATGAAAGGCATCCTGGTGCGTCCCGTGGAGGATTACGAACCGTTCGGAGGGACAGCGAAGTTTTTCAACCCAGAGATCGAAAAGGTGGAAGTGACCATCGATCGGCGTGCCCAACCAGCTGTTCAGTCATGGTATGAGGGCGTACCAGCAGTGGGATGAGATAAAAAGCTGCCGAGCAAACATCCATATATAGCCAAAGACCTGGACCTATCCTCCGTGCAAATCGTGCGAATACTTAACTAACAAGTACGCCTGTGGTTGGACATCGCGATCCACGGATGGCGATAAACTGCACGGTAGCGGCCGTAGAATGACAAATGGTAGCGAAGGAATTACTATCCAGATTACCAAGAAAGCTCAACCCGCTGGCAAGTTGAAATTATATCTATGCGTTATTATGGATCGCAACTTAATATAGACAATGGGAGATTCGTGCAAGCCATTTACTGATTTGCCTGGCGGCAAGCCATTTACTGATTTTCCCCGCGACCCACACTGCGCCATAGTGTCGCGGGCAGACTGGCTGGGAAGACCGTTTTCGTGTTGGATATGTTGGAGGGGTACTACAGGGATGTGTTCGACCACATCGTTATCATGTGCCCTACTCTGAGCATGAATAAAACGCATTACCGGAAAGACCTTGGGTTATAGCCGGACCCTGGCGTACACAGAGTCGATCGAGGGCCACGTCTACAGGACTGGTTAAAAGCTTACCATATGAAATTTAAAGGGGAGTCGACGTTGTTCATACTGGGCGACTGCAGAAGCTAATCGAGATAACAAAAAGAGAGATATGCTATCGTACCTGGCATTTTCAGGCCGACATTAATAAAAGCAGCGTCTGGGTGCTAACGCAGAAGTTCAACTTCGGTGTTGAAAGACCTCAGGGAGCAGGCGCTATGGGTTGCCTTATTTCACTGCAAGGACAGGGATTAGATTCGAAGAGTGTTTGAGAGAGAACGATGTGATGAACAAATTAGAGCGGGAGCGGGTGAAGAAACAGCTAGCTGAAACTAAACACGCTAAGCTCGTGCTTAAGACAGACCAACCAGTAGCCTATAGTGTGTTTTAGCTTAGCAATGCTTAGCAATGCTTAGTAAATTTTTAACAATGCTTAGCAAAGCTTAGCAATGCTTAGTATAAATACTTAGCATTTAGTTATAGTTATGGTATTTGAAGTGTTAAAATTAGGTGTGCAACTTAACCTTTATTTCTCTGTGTGTTTCAGCTTATATGGTATATTATATTGTTAAAACTAAAACTTACTTATCATATTATAGGATGGAGTGTGAGGAGTTGCTAGAGCAACTGTTGGTACTAAATACAGGTGGATGATGATAAGCGAGAGAAACTGGTGGCGTTGGCTGTTGGTGGCAAAAGCCAAACATTACTTTGGGGAGTACACTCGGATAAAATTCACAAAATGTCAGCCCGAAGAAATCGATAAACTATGCGCTAAATCTGAGGCTAGACTAGGTGCAGAGATGACAAAGACAATAGGATCGGCTATGACCCAGATATACACTGGTATTGCGTCATACTTTCTTCCCATCCCCGGATCGCCGACTTTACCTGTGGGAAGACTTAGAGAAAGACCCTTTTATCGAACACCATGAGCTCTATTAGCTCGCGAGCTGTATCACAAATACGGTATGTTGTTAGCCCGGTGGCCAGCGGCGATTATCACAACAAAGCATTGTCAATTTGAGAGGAAAAATAATAATAATAGTATAGATGGATGCTGCACAGGAGACCCCACAACTGGCGGAGACACCAAGGGAGGAGACCCCACAACTGGAGGTGACCCCTTCACAGGTGACCAGGCAGAAGAATCCTAAGAGAGTAGCTGCCGGTAAAAGACGGTGGTGTAACCAACATAAAATTATCAGGGTGACTCACCCGGAGCGACTCTTGTTAGTTATATGCGCAACTGCTGCCGTGGCTATCTCGTGGTTATATACACGAAGGGAGGGAAACTCTCACCCACAATTAGAGGTCAACCCACATATCATGCAATAAAATATATATTTTTATATCATATACATAATGTCTGAGGGGAAAGCGTTAAGTCAGCGGCGCATACCACGCCACCGTGGTAAGCCAGTCTAGCCGTAGGATACGCTCGTTGACCAAAATGGTGCTTAAACAACCAACTATCAAGCTAGATTTCAACCTTCAGGATATGGGTATGCTAATAATGAACCTTGGTATGGCGATGGCCACAAAAGACATCCTAGTAAAACAAGGAATAATACCTGAAGATATTATGAAATAAATATAAGGATGGCTCACGATTGCTATGATGTGGTCGGTGGTGCGTTAGTGAATGCCCTGGCATTTTCGGAGTAATTTCCTCTTCTCTAAACTACGAGAGTCACACGGCGGCTGAAATACGAAGCGAGAGAGGCGACGATCTCGCTATTGAGAACTTACAAATAGCACAGGCGAAAGCATCGCTAAACAACGCCTCCAGCGGATCGATTACATTAACGAACAACTCAGGCGTGAAAACCATGCCGTTCAAACATTCCACGATGTAAACGACGCCTTGTGCGAGACAATACTACTTATTAACTGGTAAGCGATTGGAGCCACTACAGAAGCCAACACTTCAAGCTCAGTACTACACACCATCCAAGGGACAAATGGACCGTGAACTGACCTTCATAGCTGGGTATAGCGGCTGACTGCTTTGGTTGTGAAGCAATTAGACTAATACACATATAAATATGTTAACATGTATAGATGTGAATACATACTTATGGGGAAGACCGAGACCTGTGGTAGGGTATCACGGTACTCATGGGTACTGTTATTCCCACATGGGAAGTCCCAACTACTCGTGTTCTGTGTGTGGTATAGGAGTCAAAGGACACTATTGTTTATGTAAAGCTCCGCGGGGCTAGCGTGAGTCAGACATCACCTCATCTACGAGAATAAAAGGCCTACATAAAAGAGCGTGGCGCATTTCTCAAGATAGACCCCAATTAGAGATTATTACACACTTCACGTTATAGATATGTTTGTGGAACTTGATCCCAGTGAAGACATCCATGAATCTCAGGTAAAAACATACTCAAAGATAAACTAAACTTCAGATTTCAGGTAATATTGAAAATGGTATGGATTAAAGATGGTGTTAAGTATACTCGTCCCTTCGTATGTGTGGGGAACATCACGACTCAACACCAGATAGATTGTTTTACAAGTATATCGGAGGATACCTGCTAAACTTCAAGGAATACTATATCAAACAGTGTGAGCACTGGATCGAAACAACCCATCTAAAATAGTTCATTGGGGTGTGGAGAGGATATATAATTTTTACATTTACGGGCGGCCCAATTAGACATTAATTCCTTAGGTGTGTAATGCGCAATTATGAATACTATACAGTTCGTGACGCACTGAGCCGCTAATAGGTAAGTATTTAAGAGGCTGGGCATGCGGCGTTGATAGGAATATAGATGTCTCAGATATTAAGCCCCTGATAGATGATAAAATAAAACAGGAACTAGCCAGTCTTGGAAGTATCAAATTTCAAATCACAATTAAAATGACACTTTCGAAAGAGCGTAGGGGATGTTACCGAGTACGTTCAGCCTTACTTCCGAGGTAGGCAAGAGGTCGTGACCCAGATAGAGACTATAAACACATCGATCGATACTAGTTTTCAGCAGATACAGGAACACCTAGAACGCTACACACACTTGGGATCCGGGTGGGCTGTAGATAAAATCGATATTGTCTATCTAGACATAGCTAACTACGTGCCGTTCAAAGGCGGGTCATACCTAGACTTGCCTCCCTACTATAAGAAAAAACAGGCCATAGTAAACGTTAAGAATAGAGGAAACGATTGCTTGAGATTAGCTATCAGATCAGCTTTGTTTCCAGCTAGCACTCATTCAGACAGGCCTTCTAGCTATCCCCAAGACGATGGACTCAACTGGGATGGTATAGATGAACCAACCACCATATCTCAGATCACTAAAGTAGAAAAACAGAATAATCTAGCTATAAATGTCTTTGGACACGAAGACGACACAACAATAATACACAGGCTCAGCTCGTTGGTGGGGAAACGTGTTATCAATATATTCATGATCCAACGAGGTGAAAAGTATCACTACACGTGGATAAAACATTTCAGTCGGTTGTTGCCACGATCAGTTGAAAACACGATGGGAAAAACACTTTTGTATCACGATGTCTGCACGGTTTCAGCCGAGCTGATTTATTAGAATCCCACCAGGAGTATTGTCAAGGTGTGGGACAGACGGCTATACGCGCATCGACATGCCTGAGGAAGGCGACAATATCCTAAAATTCTACAACCACAAGCACCAAATGTCCGTGCCTTATATTATATACGCCGACTTTGAAGCCTTGGTCAAACCAATTAAGGTTGTTGGGGATACTCCCACCACATACAAAACACAAGAGCATGAAGCATGTGGATTTGGATACATAGTCGTCCGTTGTGACGGTGAAACGAAATCTCCCGTGGTGTACAGGGGTCCTGACGCGGTTGAAAGGTTTCTAAAGTGTTTGAAGGAGGAAGAAGAAATTATTAGGGAAAAGTTGCATAGAATCGCTCCCATGCGTATGACCCGAGCCGACAGGTTAGCTCACTCCCGTAGCATTAACTGTCACGTGTGTGACTCACCACTGAACGGTGATTCGGTGAGAGATCACTGTCACATAACCGGTAAGTATAGAGGCTCTCATAGCGAGTGTAACCTCAAGCTTAGAATCAACCCTAAGACAATAAACATTCCGTTGTCTTTCACAACTTGAGAGAAGTGCGACTCTCACTTAATCATGCAGGCCATCGCGAAAATCGATGGTAATATAGCGTGCATCCCCAACAACATGGAGAAATATCTCTCTTTCAGCTTAGGCGGACTTAGGTTCATTGACTCGTGTCAATTTCTATTGTCGTCATTAGCCAGCCTGATCAAAGCCAACGATACCTTCCCTATCACCGATCGATACACAGACACGAGACTAGATCTCTGCTTATGAGGAAAGGTGTGTATCCCTATGAGTACATGGATAGTTGGACTAAGTTAAGCGAGACCAGACTACCCCCATCAGAGAATTTTACAGCAATCTGACCGAGTCGGAAATATCTGAAGAGCGATTACTGCACGCGCTATTAATGTATGGAATAAACTTGGTTGTAAAACCTGGGTGACTATCACGATCTGTACTTGAAGATGGATGTACTACTATTAGCCGGCGTGTTTGAGACATTTAGGCGGACATGTATCAAGCAGTATCAACTCGACCCTGCATGGTACTACACCAGCCCAGGTTTGTCGTGGGATGGATGCCTTGCTTAAAAGACCCGGAGTTAAGTTGGAATTGCTTACTGATTATGACATGCACCTGTTCATTGAGAAAGGTTTGCGAGGTGGGATCTCCATGGTAACCAAGCGATACGCTAAAAGCAAATAATCAATACATTGAAGGGCTACGACCCTAGCAAGCCAACCAATCACATTCTCTATCTCGGCGCCAACAACCTGTACGGATGGGCTATGAGTCAGTATCTACCAACAGGGGATTGAATGGAAGTCACATGAGGTCGATGTTATGAGCATCGCGCGGATTCGAACAAAGGTTATATCCTCGAAGTAGACTTAGGAGTATCCCAAAGCATTACACCGAATCACACAACAGCTATCCACTAGCTCCCGAGCGTATGAGGGTTAACCCAGACTGGATGTCTGAATACCAACATAACTTGTTAGATAGGCGGGTGTGGGCGTTGAAAAACTCGTTCCTAACTTAATGAATAAGACCAAATACATAGTTCACTATCGCAACCTGCAGCTGTACCTGTAGATTTGGGTATGAAACTGACCAAAATACACAGGGTGCTCGTGTTCAACCAGAGCCCATGGATGGAGCCTTACATCAGAATGAACCACGGACCTCGAAAAGCTTGCTACCAGTGACTTTGAGAAAAACCTCTACAAGCTCATGAACAACTCGGTATTCGGGTAAGGCGATGGAGAACCTGAGGAAGCGCGTGACCGTGAAGCTGGTTCGGTCGAATGAGGAGGAAAAACTCAGGAAACTGATCGCTAACCCTGCATTCAACCGTAGTAAGATATTCGATAACGACCTGGCTGCCATACACATGAAGAAAAGTCATATAATATTAAACCGGCCTGTTTACGTTGGGATGAGCATCCTCGATTTATCCAAACACCTGATGTACGACTTTTACTACAACGAGCTTAAGAAACAGTCTGCGGCGACAGGTGTGAAGTGCTATACACTGACACAGATTCCTTGCTGATGGAGATTCAACCGAGGACGGTAATGCGAGGACATGAAAAACACCTCGATTTATGCGACACCAGCGATTACCCCAAGGACCATGCCATACACAGCACGGTGAATAAAAAGTCCTAGGTAAGATGAAGGACGAGTGTGCTGTACGCCCATAGCCGAGTACATAGGGTTGAGGCCTAAGATGTACTCCATACTGAAGGCCGACAATGGTGAGATCCGGAAAGCTAAGGGTGTAAAAAATGCGTGGTGAAACAACACATCAAACCGCGCCAGATTCAAGGAAGCCCTGTTCAAGACCATTACCTTTAAACATAAAATGAACACACTTAGAAGTGATGGGCATAGGATATACTGGGGTTGACTATAAATAAAACATCATTATCACCTATGGATACCAAACGTTGGATAGCCATTGATGGGATAAATACGTGTACGCCGCACGGGCATGAGAAAATTGAACCAAGAACATAGGTATAAATAAATGGTGACATGTCACGCGGAACCAGAAAAAGTTTGAGGCTATTTACTACAGTCCGCGTGGGTACTGGAAAGGAGCTAAGCTGTAGATAAGCTGGCTAAAATGGCGCAGTGAGTATCCTCGGAGGAGACTCAAAGCGTGCTTGAAAAACAAGCCCTGTGGCAGATCTATTTGCCGGCACCACGCTTCGCGCCTAGAAGAAAGTTCGGTATTAACATACCTAATAACGTTCACCAAGCAGACCTACTGTTCCTACCCCACGATAAGAGGTATAAGTATGCATTAACCGTAGTGGACGTGGCCAGTCGTTACAAGGAAGCCGAACCATTGACCGCGAAAGATTCTGCCCAGGTAGCTAGAGGATTGAACGCATATAAAACGCAGTCCGTTGACGTGGCCATCAGAGCTCCAAGTTGATCCCGGACGTGAGTTTATGGGTACCGTGTCACAGTTGCTGGCTAAACACGATACAAAGATCAGGCGTGGTGTTGCCGGGGCTCATCGCAGTCAAGCTATAGTTGAAAGATTTAATAGGACTTTGGCTGAGCGCTTATTTGGGTATCAGTACGCTAGAGAGATGACCAACCCAGGAAAACGATCGACGGAATGGGTTGAACGGCTCCCTAAGGTGGTGTCTGCCATAAATCATGAAATCACGCGACTCACTGGTAAGAAGCCGGCAGACGCTATCAAATTGAAATCAATAATATCAGAGTCGGCCGCACCTTTACGGGAAGGAGAAACAAATACCAGATAGGTCCCTAGTTAGGTATCTCTACCAACCTGGAGAACATGAAGGGGCGCTTCGGAAGCGAGCTACTGATCCTATATGGTCAGTCAAAACTTACAACATAGATAAGGTAGACATGAAAACAGACGAACCTACCTTGTATTTCTTGATGGATGGGCCAGGGAGGGGGTTTGTAAGAGAAGAATTATTGATCGTACCGTATGATACAGTGTTACCTCCTGTCAACACGACATAGAGGAGAAAGCATTATTTGAGAAATAAGGCTTTCTGTACAGGTAATAACAGTAAAAATAAGGTATCCGACTAATGAAGCTTTTAGATTACCCTGGTCCAGTACATAGAACAAGGGGTGAAAAAGGCCCAGCAAGCCTTTATTACCAACACCAAAAGAGATCCTAGGCGATTCACATTAAACTGTTTCATCGAGGTCAACGTGACATAGTGTCATAGATATTGACCTCCCACCAACACGACATAGATCAAATAAACACTTTCATAGCTTGATCCAACTAAAGCATTATTTAGGAAATGAGGCTTTCTGTATAGGTAATAACAGTAAAATAAGGTATCCGACTAAAGCTTTATCTATGTAATGAAGCTTTAGCTACCTTGGTCCCGGACTGTCTTTACCTATACTACTCCACTGCTTGTGACAGACTGTGTAAACTTAACCACTGCATGGTGACAGACTGTATGAACTTAACCAATGCATGATGACAGACTGTGTAAACTTAACCACTGCATGGTGACAGACTGTAAAAACTCAACCACTGCTTGTGACAGACTGTGTAAACTTAACCAATGCATGATGACAGACTGTGTAAACTTAACCACTGCATTGTGACAGACTGTGTAAACTTAACCACTGCATGGTGACAGACTGTATGAACTTAACTGCATGGTGACAGACTGTGTAAACTTAACCACTGCATGGTGACAGACTGTGTAAACTTAACCACTGCATGGTGACAGACTGTGTAAACTTAACCACTGCATTGTGACAGACTGTATGAACTTAACCACAGACTGTGCATGGTGACAGACTGTGTAAACTTAACCACTGCATGGTGACAGACTGTGACTAAACTTAACCACTGCATGGTGACAGACTGTATGAACTTAACCACTGCATGGTGACTGTGTAAACAGACTGTATGAACAGACTGTGTAAACTTAACTTAACCACTGCATGGTGACAGACTGTCTGTACTTAAGCACTCCATGGTGACAGTCTTTCTGAACTTAACTGCATGTCGACAGACTGTGTAAACTTAACCACTGCATTATGACAGACTGTGTAAACTTAACCACTGCATGGTGACAGACTGTGTAAACTTAACCACTGCATGGTGACAGACTGTGTAAACTTAACCACTGCATGGTGACAGACTGTATGAACTTAACTGCATGGTGACAGACTGTGTAAACTTAACCACTGCATAGTGACAGACTGTGTAAACTTAACCACTGCTTGTGACAGACGGTGTAAACTTAACCACTGCATGGTGACAGACTGTGTAAACTTAACCACTGCATGGTGACAGACTGTGTGCAAACTTAACCACTGCATAGTGACAGACTGTGTAAGACTGTAACCCACTGCATGGTGACAGACTGTATGAACTTAACCACTGCATTGTGACAGACTGTATGAAGACTTAAACACTGCATGGTGACAGACTGTATAAACTTAACCACTGCATGGATGACAGACTGTGTGACAGACTTAAACTTAACCAATGCATGGTGACAGACTGTCTGAACTTAACTGCATGTGACAGACTGTAAAACTTTAACCACTGCATGATGACAGACTGTGTAAACTTAACCAACTGCATGTGACAGACTGCATGGTGACAGACTGTGTAAACTTAACCACTGCATGGTGACAGACTGTATGAACTTAACCACTGCATGGTGACAGACTTATAAACTTAACCACTGCATGTAAACTTAACCACTGCATGGTGACAGACTGCATCAGACTGTAAACTAAGCACTGCATGGTGACAGTCTGTGTAAACTGAACTGACACTATGAACTGCATTGTGACAGACTGTGTAAACTTAACCACTGCATTGTGACAGACTGTGTAAACTTAACCACTGCATGATGACAGACTGTGTAAACTTAACCTTAACCACTGCATGGTGACAGACTGTGTAAACTTAACCACTGCATGGTGACAGACTGTGTAAACTTAACCACTGCATGGTGACAGACTGTGTAAACTTAACCACTGCATGATGACAGACTGTATGAACTTAACTGCATTGTGACAGACTGTGTAAACTTAACCACTGCATAGTGACAGACTGTATAAACTTAACCACTGCATGGTGACAGACTGTGTAAACTTAACCACTGCATTGTGACAGACTGTATAAACTTAACCACTGCATGATGACAGACTGTATGAACTTAACTGCATTGTGACAGACTGTGTAAACTTAACCACTGCATGGTGACAGACTGTATGAAATTAACTGCATTGTGACAGACTGTGTAAACTTAACCAATGCATGATGACAGACTGTATGAAATTAACAAATGCATGATGATACTGTCTGAACTTAACCAGTGCATGGTGACAGACAGCATTAAGATAACCACTCCATGGTGATTGACTGTCTGAACATAACCACTGCATGGTGATGGACTGTCTCAATTTAAGCACTCCTTGGTGACAAACTGTCTGTACACTATCACTGCATAGTGACAGACTGTATGAACTTAACTGCATTGTGACAGACTGTGTAAACTTAACCACTGCATAGTGACAGACTGCATAAACTTAACCACTGCATGATGACAGACTGTGTAAACTCAACAACTGCATGACAACAGACTGTCTGAACTCAACAACTGCATGATGAGACTGTCTGAACTTAACCACTGCATGGTGACAGACTGTCTGAACTCAATCACTGCATGGTGACTGACTGTCTGAACTCAACAACTGCATGATGAGACTGTCTGAACTTAACCACTGCATGGTGACAGACTGTCTGAACTTGATCACTGCATGGTCACAGACTGTCTGCATTTAGCCACTGCATGGTCACAGACTGTCTGAACTCAATCACTGCATGGTCACAGACTGTCAACTTAAGCACTGCATGGTGATTGACTGTCTGCATTTAGCCACTGCATGGTGACAGACTGTCTGAGTTTAGCAACTGCATGGTGACAGACTGTCTGAATTTAGCCACTGCATGGTGACAGACTGTCTGAACTCAATCATTGCATGGTGACAGACTGTCTGAACTTAACCAATGAATGGTGCTAGAATGTTTAAACTCAACCACTGCATGGTGCTAGCTTGCTCCAATTGCAACAAATAAATTACATTGTTGTGACATGGTGCCTTTCAGATATTTTGTTTATCAACAATGTCTTCATGGTACGGTGCAGGATATTTAAGTGCAACATGTTTGTGGCATCAAAGTACCTGAATAAACAGTCTGGCCAATATGGATCTAATGGTACTATGTCCTCATGTCTGGCTTAATTCCTACAATTCTATGGTAATAATACATAGCTATATATATATACAGTTGCCATTACAACACATGAAACTGGCCAGATAGTGAAGAATACCTGTACACACCAATTTAACAAACAGTGCTTACCTTGGGTACACGGGCATATTTCCCTGTTCACGTATCTCGTATCTGGGAGATATCAATAAAATCCATCTCCTGTAAAAAAATAAAAAATAAATCAAAATTGGAATTAAATTTTATAAGAATTCTATACAATTCATGATTTGCAAGCATTCAAATCTACCAAACAATAGACTTGCATTGTAAACCAACTGATGTAAATTGTGTTATTTCAAAACATGATTCAGCTGACAATAAAGCTGTATGAATAATACACAGATTCACCATTGGCTGCATGGTGTTATCTAGTATCACATTTATACCATAGGGACATGCATGTATCACATAATAGCACAATGATACTACAGACAGCTAAATGATGTTCATTGTTCCAGTTATATAACATACAGCTGCAATATATAATATATTAATTCAGTATACAAGAGAGAACTGCATGGAATTCAATAATGATCCTGAATTATACTCCAGAGAGCTGTATTTATACTGTTATCTGTAAGTATTACAGTGATACCCAGTCATCGAAAAAATAGCTATTATAAAACATCCTGTTCTCTAGTTATTTACATGTACTTTGTTTATACTGTATTTTATAAATACTATACTACTCACACTTTGCTAAGGATCACAAAAATTCACAACTTTACTTACACATAGATTTATAAGTTGAAATTGTATACATTTAAAATTGGATAATAATAAAATGGTATCCCCTCTTTAGGCAAACAGCCACTTTAATCAAACCTTATGCACTTGATACATGCGTAAAAATAAGAATGGTTTTCATGGCGCCAATCAACCATCTTGCAAATCATGGAACGAGTCACTGACAAATAAACAACACGTGTCAATAGCAGGTATGGGATCCACAAGATGCAATAAGCTTAGGTATCTAAACCAAATTTGACCCCACATAATAGTTTTCTGTTGAATCCATGATTTGATCCTTAGCAAAGTGTGAATAGCATATTTACCATCCAGCACTATTTCACTTTCAAGTTAATTATTGCTTTCAGTGTGATGCTGTAAGCAATTGGATCTTATCAAACCTCATCTTTATGTATTGTTATTGCAGATGATCGTGTTGTGATCTGTTCATTTCATGATGTCATGTGTTATACTTGTATAAATACATTACCTTTATAAGTTAGGTTCCGATTTGGTTCAGAGACATTTATGTAGTGCTATTGATGATAATATTGTTATGACTTGTTGAATAAATATATTATCAATACTGACTTTCTTAAGCTTATGACGTTTTTCTTATGACTTATTTTCCTACCCAAATCTATGACTTATTTCCATGACTTTTTTTCCTAAAACCGTTTAGTAAATCAATCATACCTCAGACAGGTGCAGATCTAATGTTTTCTGGTATCTCTGTTACATCAATGTGATGCATAATTATCTCACCGTCAATAGTAATATTAAGTAGACCTGTTTGACTATAATGAGTTATGTCGTGTCCTGTTTAACTTTAGTGAGCTATTTGGTGTCCTGTTTAATTCTTTCAACACCAGTCATCCAGAGGCATTTACTGCCATGACACTGAGTTCCCAGAGACTGAGACTGAGGTCATAGATGAAGCCTATGTTTATCAATGAAAATATCAGCTCGTAAATCATTATTACTACTACATATCATACACCATTTGAAAGGTCTAATCCTACTGTTTATAAATATGAAAGTTATTTTTTATCATATTATTCAAGTAATACGACTACAACTTAAATAAGTTAATTTTTAATGAAAATGCAAGCTTACACATTTATATGTCCAGATAAACCACGAAGGAAGCAAAAAAATTAGGCGATTTTTTTCCATTCGTAACATGTCATAATATCTCCTTACCTTTTTCATTTATATTTTCATTTCTGAATTAATATTTATGGTCGTCTATTTCCCGATATAAGTGGCTTTCCGCTCGGTAACATGATACAACAGCGTGAAATACCTCCGTTTTCGAAGCTTCGTATGAATAACATTTGAGGCAATTCGTTTGATGGCGGGGTATCGTTCGAAAGCTCTGAACATCAACAATATCACTGTACCCTTGCCAAGAGTATTTTCACAGTTATAAGAAGCGATTTTATTGGATAAAGATTGGTTTCTAATGACGCTTATTTGCCTCATTCTGCTATAAGGATTGTGATTGGTCAAAATCAGACACGTGACCTAAGGCAGACAATCAAATAACAGCAATCGATACTGTCGTCGTAAACGAAAACATGCAGGTTCAGACGAAAGTTTTGGGTAAAATCATGCTATTCTGAACATGTTACGCAAAAAATCACCACCTATGGGTATATTATGGAACTTAGTGGACGTATCGTGCTAGGTTATGACCTGTGACAAGAAAGTTTAATGCATATATTTTAGCATTAAACATTGTGTCCGAGCGTAAAGTTCGAAGCGACGAAAGCTGAGATGTCACTTGAATTACATTACACGATCGCACAATAAAGATGGAAATAGTAAGTTGTAACGTACATTTGACAACCTGTATGAGTACTGTTGTTGATTTTATTCTTCTGTTTATTCAATCTCGAAACATCGTTACTTTGCTCTTTGACAACTCTGATGTGGACCCGTTGCTGAAGCATGTGTCCAAGAATCGTTTTTTTTCAATAACATTGCGAAAAATAGTTTCTAATTCTAATTCTGTCGATTATATATGGCCATTTGAAATGTAATAAGTGTTTCAGGCATTATGAAACGTGATAGATTTAGTGAGTTATTTGGTGTCCTGTTTAACTCTAGTGAGTTATTTGGTGTCTTGTTTAACTTTAGTGAGTTATTTGGTGTCCTGTTTAACTTAAGTGAGTTATTTGGTGTCCTGTTTAACTATAGTGAGTTATTTGGTGTCCTGTTCAACTTTAGTGAGTTATTTGGTGTCTTGTTTAACTTTAGTGAGTTATTTGGTGTCCTGTTTAACTTAAGTGAGTTATTTGGTGTCCTGTTTAACTCTAGTGAGTTATTTGGTGTCCTGTTTAACTAAAGTGAGTTATTTGGTGTCCTGTTTAACTAAAGTGAGTTATTTGGTGTCCTGTTTAACTATAGTGAGTTATTTGGTGCCCTGTTTAACTTTAGTGAGTTATTTGGTGTCCTGTTTAACTATAGTGAGTTATTTGGTGTCCTGTTTAACTAAAGTGAGTTATTTGGTGTCCTGTTTAACTATAGTGAGTTATTTGGTGCCCTGTTTAACTTTAGTGAGTTATTTGGTGTCCTGTTTAACTTTAGTGAGTTATTTAGTGTCCTGTTTAACTTTAGTGAGTTATTTGGTGTACTGTTTAACTAAAGTGAGTTATTTGGTGTCCTGTTTAACTATAGTGAGTTATTTGGTATTTGGTGTCCTGTTTAACTAAAGTGAGTTATTTGGTGCCCTGTTTAACTATAGTGAGTTATTTGGTGTCCTGTTTAACTTTAGTGAGTTATTTGGTGTCCTGTTTAACTATAGTGAGTTATTTGGTGTCCTGTTTAACTATAGTGAGTTATTTGGTGTCCTATTTAACTAAAGTGAGTTATTTGGTGCCCTGTTTAACTATAGTGAGTTATTTGGTGTCCTGTTTAACTTTAGTGAGTTATTTGGTGTCCTGTTTAACTATAGTGAGTTATTTGGTGTCCTGTTTAACTATAGTGAGTTATTTGGTGTCCTGTTTAACTAAAGTGAGTTATTTGGTGTCCTGTTTAACTTTAGTGAGTTATTTGGTGTCCTGTTTAACTATAGTGAGTTATTTGGTGTCCTGTTTAATTATAGTGAACATCTCAACAACAAATTTCATCCATTCAAATTAAACTGGACACGACTCAGTAGCTAAGGTATCACAATGACTATTTTAATATGCTTGCATGATCAAAGGACATTCATGTCTTCTTCACTTTTCTTCACTCTTCAGCACCCAAGTTTTTCACAAACACTCATAAGATGACAGCACTGCACATACATGCCCATTAGGTATGGCATTACAGGTGTAAGGTTTCAATTTCACTTGATAATTAATAATCATGGAGCATAAGTGACCAAAGAACCCGGTACAGGAAGTGCCCATAATTCCATTAGCTGAGCAAGAATTGTGATACATCATCCACATTGATTTGATTGTCATTCATTTGAAGATAATTCTTTTGACAATTTTGTCAAGACAGCGGAGCACCAGATCCACATGTTACATGTACCACAAGACAAGCTATTTCCAAATGTCAGTAGTAACTTCATGATTCTATTGTATATACAGGAGCCACAAAGAAATTATGAGTAATTTCAGGGTGAAAACAGCAACGCTGTATTTGTCACAGCAGTGGAACCAAGTATGTTGATGCCCTCAGGCAAGATGCTTTTTAAGTTACACTCAGAAATCTCTTGGATTCCTCAGGGGGAAAACACTTAATGAACCATGATTTAGAGTTTTGCAAATTACAATTTTTTTGCAGAGAATTCTTTCGCTTATGTGATGTTAGATTAGCTTTCAATTACATCTTTTGCCAGTTATGTAATTTATGTTTGAATAGAAAAATCCTAAATAGGAGAGAACAAGCTTTACGTTTGTTTCAGTGACTACTTGACTGCTGATTCTTCTTCACACTATCTTCTGTATACTGGGTCCTGTCAACTAGTATTATCATCGGTAAGACATGCAGCTGCAGATCTAGTGTTTAGCATACATGTGATGCCTCCCAATCTGTCAGTAAGGCTTCTTGATCAGGGACTCTTATCACGGTCACATGCTGGGGAGCTTGTTTGACCTGGATGGGTGTTTGACTCTGGCTAATTAATCATAGTGGTGAATGATTTAACAATGCAATGAAGTCTCTGAGAGTCCTTACAGGTGAAGGAAGTGTCCGACTTGACTTGAATAATCAGCCAAGTACTTCTGCCTTCCTGACATGGGTGCTGTTGTATTAAACAACCTTAGCGCTAAGACTACCTTAAGTCTATGTTAAGGTATGGGAGTTGTGGTTACTTTAGCACTAACATCGCATTATACAACGGCACCAGGGACTGTTTCCACTTTGTTCATGTTTTCATCAGAACATAAGACATTACATACTACAGCAGATATATGAGACAAGAATAGTCATACAGGACAGGTTTGGTATCAACTTTAGGCCAGACCAATTTTATTTCTTGTTTTACGGATCCGCCGGTCATATTTTTTCAACAATAAGAAAAATTAAAATTAATTTTCCCCACTCAAAAACTAAAATCCAAACGTTAATGTGATATAAGTGAAACCCTTGAAATCAGTGTGAAACCTAAACCCACTCAGCTTATTATTGGTTGACATAAACAACCCAAAAGAGTTAACATGGAAACTCATGTGGGTTTTTGCTCTGATTGGTGATTCCCCTCCCCCCCTTTAAGTTTTCTGAGGACAAAAATAAAATTGAGCTGGTCTAAGAAAAAATGTAAACCTTCAGTATATAACTAAAACAGAAGCTAAACATGACCATGAAGCAATGTTACCATTGCAATGCACGACAGTTGATACTGTTGTTGAAATAACAGCAAATCACACAAGGGGTAGGAATGAACATGTCATATCATGCCACCAGTTGTCTGGCTTTAACATCTGTTTGCATTTATCTGGGACAATCTTTGATTGAAAGTTATATTGATAGATTGTGATGGATTTTTTCATTGCAAGGTGAATGCAAATTGAAATATAGCTTCAAGGGAATTTATAGCATCAGTGCGAATAAATGTCTTGATCCAACTCATGCCACCAAGGCAACAAAAACTATTTCTTTTCTGATGCTCATGTCATCTATTGGCAAAATACACCATTAGAATACTTCTAAATATCGCTTACAAACATATCTACAGGAGTCTGGGTAGTTCAACAACAAGAAGCTTTCCAGTCAGGTATCAACCAGTCCCCTAACCTGTGCAGATTGAGCAAAACTCTTCAGGTAATGGTAGTGCGTGGTAGTTTTATGCCACTTTCAGCAATATTCCAGCTATATCACAGAGGGGTACACTAGAAATGAGTTTCACACATTGTACATATGTAGGGAACTGAACCTGAGTCTTTGGTGTGACGAGCAAACACTTTAACCACAAGGCTACCCTACAGCAATGGAGACATTGATCTATTATTATGAGGAACATTCAGATGGATGACAGTGGATATCTGAAGAATGAAACAGCCCACAATGTAATGAGTATGAAAAATGAATCAACAAAGGGATTGTTTTGTTGTGGTGTCCACAGTTTTGGTTGTTATAAAGGAAATGTTGAAACTGTAAGAGTTTAGGACCATCCTACAGCTCACGAACATCTCATGTAACCTCACTTTCACTTCACGTCTGGCAAACTAAAAGATTCTCATTTTCCAACTTTCAGGGGTATTTCTGATTTGAACCAAACGTAATAATTGGCATGTCATATTTGTAAAGTTCATCATAACCTGTCCTTAATTTCAATTTTGGAAAGTTTAACTACATTTTGTTACAGAATCTTGGCCTCCGAGACCTAGATTTGCATCTCTCCTGACATGTCGTACACCATCATCAGGACCGAGTTCCTGTATCATTTGAATTTGGATCACACAAATGAAATAAAAATGTTTTATTCACAAGCAGATGTGGGATAAACTGACACAAGAC
The DNA here is from genome assembly GCF_003918875.1 of Haliotis rubra. Classification (NCBI taxonomy): domain Eukaryota; kingdom Metazoa; phylum Mollusca; class Gastropoda; order Lepetellida; family Haliotidae; genus Haliotis; species Haliotis rubra. The sequence continues at coordinate 2,059,868 of NW_025767501.1, forward strand.
CCCAAAATGGACGATGCATAACACTGAAGAAAATTTAGTCAATTAAAACAGGAATGTTTCAAGTGTGCACAAAACATCCAATGGCCTCCTGAAGTCTGAGTAGGAAATGGATGAAACAGGGTCACTTTCTTCGGGCTCCATCCACTGTGAATAATTCATCAGTTAGGGAAAAACTTCCAAGACAAATTACCATCTGATCAGAAAGTAAAGGCTGTGTCTTAAATAATTTATCAAATTATCAATGAACATATTTTACTGTTTCAGAAAATACACAGAGTTTCATTTAAGGATCAAAATAGACAAGCATGTTTTTGTAAAGTAATAGAATTTGGTGAATATGAAGCCATGGAAATCCATATTTTTGACAATAAAAGTGAAATTATGAACCCTAATTTAGTCAGCTGAAAATATGAAATTGATTGTTTTATTTTTTCACATGTGAGAGTGATCACAATTAGAAAGGTTACCTTGCTGGTTTGGTCCTTCCAGTAGATAATGTAGCCATTTTGGTCTGTTTTCAGGGTCACGTGAGATCCAACTGTTGAGCTCTGGAGACAGAAACATTCATGTGAGTAACACAGACAACCATCTTGTTGACACAGTTTTAGACAGACATGGAGATCAAGTTAATGTGAACAGTATAACATTTCATCAGTAGCTTCAGCTAAACTAGGACTACACAATAATTCTGCATGGAAGCTCCTGTGGCAGTGGTTTGTTCAGCAATGGATCTTTATAAGGCTCCATAACAGGTCAATTGGTACAATACTCTCAATACTGGGTATGATTCATACAAACCTCCAGTTTTGTCCCACAAATCAAGGGTCTGAAATATTTGTATTCTTTTTTTTTCATATGCTTAAATTTTTCAAAACAACTTGAGTTGAAGTCAAAAGTATATCCATTTCAAACTATTTTTAAATATTATATCAGAGATTGTTTTGAAAATGGATTTAACAGTACCCATATTTTAAAATGCATTTTCAAAACAAAGACTTAATACCAAAGAAATTATCCAAATACTAATTTATGATAATTATTGTTCCATTTTCTGAAACCCACAGCAAGGTGGGTTGATCATCAAGCATCATAATGTCAGAATCTAAGACCTGAACTCAAAGAAACCTTATTCTGCACAACATCTGGTATCTTACGCCACTGCCATGCTAAATAGAGGGTGTTTGTTGCCACACTCAACAATATTCCAGCTACATGGATGCAGTCTGTAAATAATTGAGTCTGGACCAGACAATCCAGTGATCAACAGCATGAGCATCGATCTACACAACTGGGATACAATGACATGTCAACCAAGTCAGCGAGGCTGACCACCCGATCCTGTTAGTCGCCTTTTACTACAAGCATGGGTTACTGAAGAAAGGTTCTAATCCCGATCTTCACAGGACAGCCAAATAGAGAGTGTGAGTATCACTGGACAAAGGGACACAGCTAAAATGTAACAATATGGCCATTTGTTGGCATCAAGAGCTGTTGGCTGTAATGTCAATATTAACTCCACATCACCATTGATTACTGATGAGATGAAAGATCGGACTCATTAACAAGCAATTAACATTGCATGAAATAGTCTCCGTGCCACATGACAAAGTGATGGATGTTACATGTACCTTTCAATTACCACGACTAACGGGGCGGAAAACGACTGATTCAATGAGTCAACACATGCCTATTTGATGTGTATTTAACTGCATGATCATTAGCGTAAGGAGAAAGAAAATCATCAAAGTCAGTGATATCAATAAATATTGAATGTTTGTTACGCTGTAACATCCTGGTCCGGGATACAAGAGAGTTTCATATTTCCCCCAAACAAAACACGGTCCTGCCAATGGTCTGGGGAATGATATGCTGTGCCAATCTGAATACTTTCAGAAAAGCAGTTGATGCATTTGAAATTCAAAAACATTTTTAACCATTACTTTTTTAAACTGTGCAGATATTCAATATGATATGAAAGGCAAATGTAATTTCTCATAAAAGAATGAGGCTAGATTTCTTGAAATTCATATCTGAAAATACCAGTTTGAATAAAACCCAGGATGTTGATTCATTCAGTCGAAATAATGATAGGGACAAGTCACCAAAGTTTTAAGTCAGACAAAATCATCATCAGTCTTTTAGGGCTTAAAGTAAAATGACTTATCATGATATAATTAGGCCATGGAAACCTGCACTATCTCGGATGAAACAAGATGAAACACAGCTACATGGTCTCCTTCCTAGGATGGTCTAATGGTTTACACTGCTATATGAGGAAGGTTACTATCACTTGTGTGTTTCTCATTCTAAAAGTTTAACGGTTGCATCAATAAAGATTGGGGGAGGTATAGGGTATGTTTGACGTGTTAAAGAATAAAGTATCCTTTTCTGACATCCCACTTTTCTTGTGGTCATTCACAGATCTCCCTACTATCAATGTGAGATGAACATTTGTAATGTCTGCCACAAAGACATCAGAGTGGGCCACCTCAGTCCACCTCAGTCCAGTGGTCAGCAGCTGCCACACAGACATCTTAGCCTCCTACACAGTCAACCTGAGTCCAGTAGTCAGCAGCTGCCACACAGACATCTTAGCCTCCTAGACAGGCCACCTCAGTCCAGTAGTCAGCAGCTGCCACACAGACATCTTAGCCTCCTACACAGTCCACCTCAGTCCAGTAGTCAGCAGCTGCCACACAGACATCTTAGCCTCCTACACAGGCCACCTCAGTCCAGTAGTCAGCAGCTGCCACACAGACATCTTAGCCTCCTACACAGTCAACCTCAGTCCAGTAGTCAGCAGCTGCCACACAGACATCTTAGCCTCCTACACAGTCCACCTCAGTCCAGTAGTCAGCAGCTGCCACACAGACATCTTAGCCTCCTACACAGTCAACCTCAGTCCAGTAGTCAGCAGCTGCCACAGACATCTTAGCCTCCTACACACACAGGCCACCTTAGTCCAGTAGTCAGCAGCTGCCACACAGACATCTTAGCCTCCTACACAGGCCACCTTAGTCCAGTAGTCAGCAGCTGCCACACAGACATCTTAGCCTCCTACACAGTCAACCTCATCTTAGCCTCCCTACACAGTCAACTCAGTCCAGTAGTCAGCAGCTGCCACACAGACATCTTAGCCTCCTACACAGGCCACCTTCTTAGTCCAGTAGTCAGCAGCTGCCACACAGACATCTTAGCCTCCTACACAGTCCACCTCAGTCCAGTAGTCAGCAGCTGCCACACAGACATCTTAGCCTCTCCTACACAGTCAACCTTAGTCCAGTAGTCAGCAGCTGCCACACAGACATCTTAGCCTCCTACACAGTCCAGTAGTCAGCAGCTGCCACACAGACATCTTAGCCTCCTACACAGGCCACCTTAGTCCAGTAGTCAGCAGCTGCCACACAGACATCTTAGCCTCCTACACAGGCCACCTTAGTCCAGTAGTCAGCAGCTGCCACACAGACATCTTAGCCTCCTACACAGGCCACCTTAGTCCAGTAGTCAGCAGCTGCCACACAGACATCTTAGCCTCCTACACAGTCCACCTCAGTAAAGTAGTCAGCAGCTGCCACACAGACATCTTAGCCTCCTACACAGGCCACCTTAGTCCAGTAGTCAGCAGCTGCCACACAGACATCTTAGCCTCCTACACAGTCAACCTTGGTCCAGTAGTCAGCAGCTGCCACACAGACATCTTAGCCTCCTACACAGGCCACCTTAGTCCAATGGTCAACTGCTGCAAGTAACATGATCAATATCCAGTGATCCACCCATACAACCAACAATCAATCTGACATTCTCTTTAAACACTATCAATCTGATCACACCTGTAGCAATGACCTGTAACAACCATCATTCTGATCACACCTGTAGCAATGACCTGTAACAACCATCAATCTGATCACACCTGTAGCAATGACCTGTAACAATGATCAATCTGATCACACCTGTAGCAATGACCTGCAACAACCATCAATCTGATCACACCTGTAGCAATGACCTGTAACAACCATCAATCTGATCACACCTGTAGCAATGACCTGCAACAATGATCAATCTGATCACACTTGTAGCAATGACCTGTAACAATGATCAATCTGATCACACCTGTAGCAATGACCTGTAACAATGATCAATCTGATCACACCTGTAGCAATGACCTGTAACAATGATCAATCTGATCACACCTGTAGCAATGACCTGTAACAATGATCAATCTGATCACACCTGTAGCAATGACCTGTAACAATGATCAATCTGATCACACCTGTAGCAATGACCTGTAACAATGATCAATCTGATCACACCTGTAGCAATGACCTGCAACAACCATCAATCTGATCACACCTGTAGCAATGACCTGTAACAACCATCAATCTGATCACACCTGTAGCAATGACCTGCAACAATGATCAATCTGATCACACTTGTAGCAATGACCTGTAACAATGATCAATCTGATCACACCTGTAGCAATGACCTGTAACAATGATCAATCTGATCACACCTGTAGCAATGACCTGTAACAAATATCAATCTGATCACACCTGTAGCAATCATCTGTAAACACAATCAATCTGATCACACCTGTAGCAATGACCTGTAACAAATATCAATCTGATCACACTTGTAGCAATGACCTGTAAACACAATCAATATGATCACACCTGTAGCCATGACCTGTAAACACCTCAGACCTGATGTGACACAACTACCAGGGATACACATACATATTCCCCCAGGAATATTGCATGACATGTTTGTATTTCTTGCTTTCTCAGTGTTTCTCTCAGTATTGCAGATGGAAGGTAGGAGAAAGATGTGAGTTTTCCGTCCCACCATTGTGCTATAAAACAAAACATTCAATGATGGACAAAAGGTCCATAAAGGAAATTTTGTGAAAGTAAAGTAACCATTATTTTAGTTGAGTTATTAAAAATTGTAATCACAATAGCAGGGACAAACTCTCTCCTGTTCTGTACTAAAATCACTGCAGCAGCAAAGAAAGCCAAAGTGTCAGTCAATACAGTTAGAATTTACTCCAAATTGAGTCTACACTCAATAACCCACAATAAGAATAATGAGGGCAGACATCAAATTAGAATTAATTTACTCTACAAACGTATCATCTTCTTTGCCTGCCATAGCACTCTAATCTATCAACAATTCATTGGAAAAACATGCTTTATTAATTTCCTCTTGCTACTAATCCATCAATCAAATGATGAAAAGCAGTTCCGCATATGAAATATTCATACAAGCAGATGCACATTTTAGCATCGGTTACGTTATCACACTTCTTGTAAAAATGTGGAAGGGAGCCATTTTTTTCAGATTTCAGCCAGAAAGGTGCCTCCATGTTCATGTTTCTATGTCTTGGCAAGTGATTCCAACTGCGTGAAAAGTTAATTTAGTCAAACCATAATGAATATATCAACACCACCATATTATATTCGCTGCTTGCGAATTATTGACAGAAACTGATGTTCTTGTCAAAAACTGGTGTTGTCAGAAACTGTTGTTATTGACAGACACTGGTGTTATTGACAGAAAATGGTGGTGTTGTCAGAAACTATTGTTATCAGAAACTGTTGTAATTGACAGAAACTGGTGTTATTGACAGAAACTGGTGTTATTGACAGAAACTGGTGTTGTTGACAGAAACTGTTGTTATTGACATAAACTGATGTTGTTGACAGAAACTGATGTTGACAGAAACTGATGTTGACAGAAACTGGTGGTGTTGTCAGAAACTGATGTTGTTGACTGGTGCTGTTGACAGAAACTGGTGTTGTTGACAAAAACTGGTGTTGTTGACAGAAACTGATTTTACTTATCAAATACAATAAAATGCACAAGACTGTGCCCGAGTTTGTGTGTCCCATGTTGAAAGTCACTTAGTCTTATGGTGATGGGACCAGTCCGAGTACAGCACCCTCTGGACAGCCCTTATTGCTTCACTGACAACACTGATTTTCTATATTGAGTGAAACTCACACACATCCAGTAATCCTCATTTGCTTTAATGACATTCAAGCAAGAATTTCACCAAGACTAGAAAATCATCCTGTTTCAATATTAATCTAAAAACTGAGTGTATGCAAAGGAAGATGAAAGTTCAAAATCTGGATGGATCTGTATCTTCAATGAACACAGCTTGGACACAGTCCTCAGCCCAGTTTAGTGCCTTCGACAACTATTCGCCACCTGTGACACGGTACAAATTTGCAGAATTAGAGGGATGGCAACATACAGCTTGAACAATAGTTCCACAGTGGTGATGCACAATAACCTCTTTAAGTACTGGAAATCATTAAAGCCATTGTAACGATATTGAGTCAGACTCTGCTCAAGACAAGTAGAGAATGAAGTCAGACCAAAGTGACAATTAGGATTCAGCCAGAACAAACATCAATATGAGGTGAGTAAGTGAGTGAATGTTTTGAAATGAAATATTAAAGGCATATCAAAGTGGAAAACACAAAAAATGGGCTTTACAAATTACACTGATATTGGGAATCAACATGGCAACTCTGTCATGACAAAAGCTTTAACTACTAACAAGGCTCTCGGACTACACCACCTCAAGTGGATGAACATGAGGTTTTATTGTTCCCTACATGTCCAGGCAGTCTAAGGAAATATTCAAAAGTTAAACAGTCATCAAGATGATGACTGATACGGATGCCTCATTCCTCTACATTAGTACATGTCTGTATTCTCTGTAGGGACATTTCCAGGAGAACAGCTATCACAGGTCCACAACATGGGGTCCAACACCAGCAGACTCTTGTCCTTAGGTTACACAGGCATATGGGGTGTACGACAAACTTGACATGGAAGGAGGCACACACTTATCTTTATTTTGTACAAGTTTTGAAATATCTTCATGTCAGATTCTGAGGCTTTGTGAAGTACAAGAACTTTGACTATTAAGTCACATCATTCAGAATAGTGTTGGGAATTGGTTACAATTTCATAACTGATGATTGGTCCATTACATCCGATCGATCATAAAAAATAATCGGTTAGCGTCATTTAACAAATGTTCCTGTTATCTTTGTTAATGCACACAAAAAAAGAAAGAAAAAACATATGGTTCTTTGTTGGGATTTTTTGCAAAATGCATTAGCAAATTTCACATATTTAAAGGATGACTAGTAAGTTAGGACATAAATTTCCTAGAGTTTTTTAAAATTAATTCAGTCATGACTTGGAACGAGCTTGTAGTGCTTATGAAATGTAAATTAAATGACACAGACAAAACCAACCTTGTAAAAATATTGTTGATACAAACAAGTGTTCCAAGATTGGTTGCGTTTGATTATTAGAAAACATGTTTGATTGCTCGGTCGTTTAGTCACTGCAACCAATCTTCGATTATTTCAATAATCTGAATACCAGTAATTCAGAATGCCATAGATTCAACTTTCATATTACAGGCGACAGCATATTTCACACAGTCAATGTTTCAAGTGACTTTTTCATCAAATTTCCACCGAACAAAATCAGTTACTCTACACATCTTCACTGAAGAAAATAAATAAAGGTTTCAGTATCACTAAAACTTTGAATATGACAAAATGACTGCTCCAGTTTGTGAAGTACATACAAGGAAAGAAATGACAGGGAAAGGCACACACTGGAAAACAAAACTAGTTTACAAAGCTTTATTGATAACTGAAGCAATAAACAGGATTTGGAATCAGCCAATTAGGCTAGTCCTAGTCATTGAGCCCCAGGGACAATGATAAACTCAGCTAACCTGGTATTTTCATGTTTGACAGGAAACACATTGCCACAACTGAGCGTAGGAATACAAAGCCTGAACTACTTTAATTAGTTGGACTGTAATCACTCTTAAGAGAGAATATCGCTATAGTTACCGACATAAACACTGTTTTATGCCTGAATGATATTCCAACCATAGACGAGTGTGAGACATGCAAAGTAATAACATGAGCTATGAGGTCTATCAAAGCAGCATGAGGTACATAACAGTAACAGGTACAGCATGAGGTACAGAGCAACCTGAGGGGGTACAGAGCAGCATGAGAGGGTACAGAGCAGCATGAAGTACAGAGCATTATGAGAGGGTACAGAGCATTATGAGAGGGTTCAGAGCAGCATTGAGGTACAGAGCAGCATGAGGCACATAGCAACCTGAGGGGGTACAGAGCAGCATGAGAGGGTTCAGAGCAGCATTGAGGTACAGAGCAGCCTGAGGGGGTACAGAGCAGCATGAGAGGGTTCAGAGCAGCATTGAGGTACAGAGCAGCCTGAGGGGGTACAGAGCAGCATGAGCGGGTACAGAGCAGCATGAGGCACAGAACAACATAAGGCTCAGAGTAACATGATCAGGTCAGATCCCCCTGTGAGGCACAGAACAACATAAGGCTCAGAGTAGCATATCAGGTCCAGATCCCCCTGTCAAGTGTCTTTAATGTGAGTGAGTGAGTTGGGTTTTACACCGCTTTTAGCAATATTCCAACAGTATCATGGCAGGGGATACCAGAAATGGCTTCACACATTGTACCCATGTGGGGAATCAAATCGGGTCTTTGGCGTTCTTATGTGAGTGAACGAGAGTTTGATATAACAAGCCAGTGGATAGCAGATGTCTTTAGATGAACTTTTTATTTCTAACAAATCTTAAACACATGATACAAAACAGATGCACCAAAATGCCATTGTAACATTTTATTTAAATAACAACTGACTAAGTGCATGCTACAGTCCCATGCAAGTGCAAATGTATAAAAAGAAACAGAAGTGAAGGTTAGTGAATAACTTGAAAGAGTGTATCATTGTGAGCACTCTAATATCCAAGACAACCTTGACATTCATCACACTAATGGTAGCCACCATATCAGACAATACCTTCTGCATTTGTACAAAACAAATAATTATTGTTGATGTGTGTTGAAACTTCCAATGCACAAGTATTTCAGACAGAATTGTTCTTATTTTCACATCTCATTTGATAATGAAATCCCATTTGAACATAACAGAAATATATATTGATTAAGCATGTTTGAGTTTTCATCCTAACCAAATGTAATCTCAAAAATCTATTCTTGAAAGAAATTCCTTAAGTACTTGAAACACTTGTCAGCACTTGGCCATTTAGAAAATGAATCTGTATGCAAGTTCTTAAAATAACATTAGCTCAGGTTGGTTTTCATTTTTTTGTTAGCGTTTTTGCTCTATTAGGCAAGTTTATACTCACAAAGGCAATTGAGCCAGATTACCCTTTGGTTTTGCACAATTACCAATCCCAAGGGCAATCCCACCAGAGTGCATAGCAACATGAAACACCACATCAGGCCATCATGGTGGAAGGATGAAAGAACACAGCAACTGAGGCTCAGCCTAATTCTACAGCAACCAAGGGTCCTAAAAAGCCAGCTTAGAAAAGTGTCCAAAGACGTTATTTTAAACATAAATTGAAGTGTCTTTATCAAGAAGGAATGTAGATATATGAATCTACTGTGAAACAATCACAAGCTTCACCCAATCCAAACTTGAACAGTGGTAGTCTGTTCCCAGCGTGCAGTAGCCAAGTAGCTGATACATTTGCTCATCATGCTAAAAGTCTGCATTTGATTTCCACCAAGGTTAGATTTTGTGAAACCATGCCATGACATCACTGGAATATTGCTGAAGAGTCATAAATAACAACTCACTCACTCATACATTAACTACAGTATTCAGAACATGATGCTACCTGGCAGGTGGACACAGAGTGAGTAATGGTTCAGCAATATCGCAGCTGAGGAGTATATGGGAAAGGAAACCCACAATGAATCACAGCAGGGGAGGGCCACAATATCCTAGGAGGAGGATCAGTTTGTTACAGGGTACAGGAGCTGATTACTGTATATAAGATCAAGTTTCATGCTATGAACACTGTACCATGGTGTGCTTGCTCCAGACTGGATCATCACAGGTTACCAGGACATAGCTGGAATAGCCAAAAGCAGCATTTTCCCCTTACCCATGATCCCGTGGAGCTGCACCCAGTAACAGTTAACACACTTCGAATACCTTGAGTTGTGGTCAATACACTGATGCCGTAAGGGTCATCAACCAGACAGATCATCTCCAAAGACTGTAGTATCTCAAGGGTGGATAAGATGTCTCTTGCCAGGCTTGGACATACTGGGCGACATTTCATCTTGTGGATGATCCAGCTACAGATTGGGACTCAGGTGGACAAATACAGGCACTTCCTGCTGCATTGATATCCTGGAGGATGCTGGCTCAGACAGTGAGTGGGTCAGTGGGTCATGTCATGTCCAGTAGTCATGACCTTCCCAAGTGAAGGAGTGAATGTTGTTACTGATGCACTGAGGAACATGCAAGCTTTGACACAGTTGCCTGTAATAATCAAGTCTGATGTGTATTGTATGGACATGGTCAAACTATCAGCTTGGACACACTGCCTGTTGCTCATTAGTTTATGATATCCAACATTTATATGCCATGTTGTCGGTACAATAAATAACAGGTGAAACTGCACTCATAACGGCTGTAGGTAAATAATGCAAAATGTTCTAGTAAAGAGTGAAGGACGTCTATACCAAAGACAGACCTGTTCACAGTACATGGGTAAACAATCAACCCGCTCCCACCTTGGTGGGGAGGTAACATGGTTATATGTTTCCTTCAGGGAATTGCACTTTTAAAGTGATGTTCATGACTGGTCGATGGGTGCTTGTACAAGTTCAGACTAGTTTTACTTGCTGGCCCAATGAGATACCATAAACAAGTTGAACTGGCTTACCCTACTCAGACACATGACACTGACTCAGAAACAGTGCTTGTCCACTGGTGAAGTCAAATTTTATTCCCAAAATATCACAGCTTTACAAGAATAACAAAACTTTCAACACTATTTGTTGTGACATATTTCAAGTCATTATGGAATGGTAATCTACCACAGATTTAGGTATTATACATTAGAGCAATAACATTTCCATGAAAGGATCATAACCAGTGTAAGGATCTTTCAGAGTACACAACACAAGTTCAGAACTCATATGTAGCAAATTCAACCACTCTCAATAATGAAGCTAAAACACCTGACATGAACAAAGCATCTATGACAAAAATGGACCAGAGTGTCAGAAGTTGGCATCTTATGCCAAGTGATAACATCATCACGCTGTCTTCAAGTATACAGCAGCAGAACATATCATATTAATCTTTGGAACAACTGATATTCTATTCCCCTGGAGAGTGGCCACATAAGTAGGTCATGTAAAGGAGATCCGGGCTACCAGTACATTCAAATTACCTCTGGATCATGTTTCAGGATATGTCAAGGTCAAGTGTCAGACAACCTAAATATTGGTATGTGCACATCCCCTGCAAGCACTTTGAAAGCCTTTTTGCATATGTCTGGCATTGCCATTGCCTGGTCTGGCCTCCTCTTGTCTGGCTGCCCCAAACAAATGAAAAATTGTAGCAAGCGGTACATTTCTCAAGGGATGAATTGACTCTTTAAGATAAACGACACGTCCTAATTCAACTTGTATAAGATCATTCTCACATGGTGCAAACAGTGCCAAGTAACACCCTTTATATTTTATAAGCTTCAAACAAATGTAACCCGGGAAACACATTGAAGTCATTGAACACTACCATCAACTGGAAATGAATCGTTATCTGCAGAAGGAGACCCTATAATGGCTTGTGGCAACAGTTTGGTTTCGTTCTGTGAATACAAACCTGTATTAGTAGTATTTCAATCACGTCATGCCATCACAATAGGCTTCAATGTCCACACAAGATTTTGCCTTTGAGAATTTTGGGTGAGAATGGATTCCTTTCAGCCTGTTGTTGTATAAGGCTGTCTGAGGATGGAATGGTCTGACTCGGTGACTTGGCTGATTGCATGTCATTGCTTACAATATCAACAACCAGTTTATCAAAAACATAGGAAAATTTCAACTTTATCTAAATTTGTTACACAACACTAGATGTGTGTTACTGAGTGGAAACATTCCTGTTATCTTAAGAGTATCATATATACATCTTGGAATTGTATCTAAACAGGGTTTTAAAATTATTTTCATGAAAACATGTTACATTTTCCATTGATAAATTGGACTACCCGAAGGCATTCCCACATTATACACATAATATTGATTCTGAGCAAACCAGTCAATGCTTTATCTTCTTAATGCCAAGTACAGGGCAGGGTAATAACAAGTACCATCTTATAATGCCCTCGGGGCAGTTTACGATCCATTGGACCACTGAGGCAGTCTGGACAGTCATGGAATGTTTTAATGTAGCTATACCTACATGGTGGACTCATGTGACTTCCATATGTTTTAATACAGAAGTTGTACAAACATTGTCTCACTGCAGAATACATAAACAGAGCATATGGCCCTGACGAGTCACATCAAGTACTTTTGGTAGGAATACACAGATAATCCATGATAATGCTGTTTCCATTCCATCACGTCTGGTCTAACCTATGCATTATACACTTGACCAACGTTCACCAGCCTTAGATGCCAGACTGCTTCACCTTCCCCAGTGTTTTATGAGGCTGCAGACCTTGCACCTCACTAATATTTAGTCTCCATTTTTGCTGCGGGACAAATCAATCACTAGTCAATCTTCAAGCTTCTTTAGTAGTGAATTACAAGGAAACCCAAACAGTTCAGTAAAAGCAGCAGCTCCTGAAAGCTCTTCATGAGACATGTCGGGCTATCTCTGCAATCCCAGGACCATGCTGGTCTCAAAGCAACACACAAGAAATGGATTTTCTTTGTCACTTCACGTTTCATTTCTTTACCTTTTACAGCCTGGAATGAGACTGATCCATCCAGCTAATTCGTACCATGTTCAAACAGTATTTGTGTGCATGTTTGTAACAATAGTTGTTAAAGACCTTCTTCCTTAGTAACACTGAGTAACTTATTTCAAAAGTCATACTTTGGAGAGAATTTGTCATTTATGTATTTTATGAGCTGTTATATTTCAATTCAACTTGTGGAAAGAGAAGTTAAACTTAAAACAATGCTCTCAGACTGAAACAGTTATTAAAAAAATCCATTCCATTTCAAGGCTGTTATGTTCATTGATTTTATAACTGCAAAGAATCTAAAATTTTGATGAAACAGCACATTTTTTATGCCAGGGGTCCCTTGTCAGACTCTTTGAAGTTTATCTGGTTGTCTTAGCAAGGAGATTGATTGCTAAAAGATGCTGCTGTTTTTGGTGCTGATGTCTGAATTTCATCCAAATGAAGAAATTCATAGAATCTCAAAACTGGTATCCACAATTCTGACTATCCCTTGTGGACAGGATATCTTATGCAACCAGAATTGCTTCTGTGGTGGGAATCACAGAATCCAAACATAGAGGTTAAAAAAAGCCATTCATTTTTAATTTATATAAATGAACAAAGGAAAAGTCATGTATAAATCAAACCTCAAACTGTTCTTAGACATTTTGTACACTACCCATTGCACCTTTGTACTAGGGGTGGGTATTGCAAAGAATGTTCACATTGCGATATATTGCGTTGCGAAAGCATATATTGCGATATGTATTGTAATATATTGCAAGATTTGTTTTTCAAACAAAAAAATACTTATGATCGAGTTAAAACACAACAAAATCACTATGTTTGGTTAAGCTTTAATAAAAACTTGTAATTATCAGGAAACAAGGAAAAGAACAATTTAATATCAACACAGTGGTTACCAGTTTGAACTAGTTTCTCCACTCTTAAAAGTGTCATGTCTGAACCGGTAAATACCGGTAAACTGGCTATATTGCGCAGCCCTACTCTGTACCCTATGCTGGTCTCCAGTGGGGATTCCAGGACAGAATGGGTTCCCAGTAAAACATGCTTGTCTCTAGTGCAGATTCCAGGACAGAATGGGTTCCCAGTAAAACATGCCGGTCTCTAGTGGGCATTCCAGGACAGAATGGGTTCCCAGTAAAACATGGTCTCTAGTGGGGATCCAGTGGGTTCATTCCAGGAAACATGCCCATCTCTAGTGGGGATGGACAGAATTTCCCAGTAAAACATGCCCATCTCTAGTGGGCATTCCAGGACAGAATGGGTTTCCACTAAAACATGGTCTCTAGTGGGGATTCCAGGACAGAATGGGTTCCCAGTAAAACATTGTCTCTAGTGGGGATTCCAGGACAGAATGGGTTCCCAGTAAAACATGCTGTTCTCCAGTGGGGATTCCAGGACAGAATGGGTTCCCAGTAAAACATGCTTGTCTCTAGTGGGGATTCCAGGACAGAATGGGTTCCCAGTAAAACATGCTTGTCTCTAGTGGGGATTCCAAGACAGAATGGGTTCCCAGTAAAACATGCTGGTCTTTAGTGGGGATTCCAGGACAGAATGGGTTCCAAGTAGAACATGCTGGTCTCTAGTGGGGATTCCAGGACAGAATGGGTTCCCAGTAAAGCATGCTTGTCTCTAGTGGGGATTCCAGGACAGAATGGGTTCCCAGTAAAACATGCTTGTCTCTAGTGGGGATTCCAGGACAGAATGGGTTCCCAATAAAACATGTTCATCTCTAGGGGGAATTCCCAGACAGAATGGGTTCCCAGTAAAACAAGCTTGTCTCTAGTGGGGATTCCAGGACAGAATGGGTTCCAAGTAAAACATGCTGGTCTCTAGTGGGGATTCCAGGACAGAATGGGTTCCAAGTAAAACATGTTCATCTCTAGTGGGAATTCCCAGACAGAATGGGTTCCCAGTAAAACATGCTCTTCTCTAGTGGGGATTCCAGGACAGAATGGGTTCCCAGTACTGTATCTTAATCTAGAGCTGGGATGAATATATGTAAGACACAGCTCAATAATTCCACATCTGTTAGGCTACTGTTACACTGCATACTAAAAAAATGCTTTAATGTAAATACAATGAACATTATACAAATATTTTTAAGGTTTTATCCTGAACAAAAGCAGACAATCCATCAATTCAAAACAAAAATACAAGCTTACAAAATCCATCATGGATCCTGAAGATTAATTGTTAACCCACAAAATATGAATCATCAGAAGTTCCCTTTGTCTGTCCCTTTCATTATTTTTTCCTTTCATGTCACCTTACTCCCCATGAACACCCCAAACTCTCAAGGAACAACCTTTTGTGCAAAAGAAGGCCAAATTTCCCTCTAAATTGTCCAATTTGAAGAGCACCGCTGGGACAGCAACTAATTAAGAAATGATGCTTGTCGACTCTGCACACTGCCATGGCCTTCCTTGTCATGCAATAACAAGTAGAGGAGTTATCACTCAATACAGGATCAATGGAGTATACACCAGAAATGAGTCTTGGGATCCCCTAAGGCTTCAATGAATTATGCAGTCCAGTCATTCACAGTCGAACTTTCATTAGAGAATTTGTGTCGTGTTGAAGTCAAATTCTTTTGTAAAATTCTGATTTGCATCAGTTAAATCTGGAATGATATTTCCTCAAACTGCCATTCTGGAGAACTGGAGAAGCAGAAGCTGTTGATAATACTTTTGGAAATTAACTAAAACTAGGCAAGCTGTTGACTGCCATGCCTAACCAATCTCCATCTATTTGAGATCATTATGTCATTTGTAGCTATTTAGAAAACATCATTCATCAAGTGAGCAATTCAATTTTGAAAAACTAAAGAGCAACAGGTGAAAGAATACATGACATTGTTAAATGAGACAAGGGAATCTACTAAATGGCACAAGAATATATCCCTTGGTACGTTTTGGCTGCATATCAAAGATGTGGGATGGTGGGGAAAGCAAGAGTGAGTGAGTGAGTGAGTGAGTGAGTGAGTGAGTGAGTGAGTGAGTGAGTGAGTGAGTGAGTGAGTGAGTGAGTGAGTGAGTGAGTGAGTGAGTGAGTGAGTGAGTGAGTGAGTGAGTGAGTGAGAGTATGTTTTTACACAGCTTTTGGCTATATTCCAGCAATATCATGGCGGGGAACACCAGATATAGGCTCACACATTGTGCTCATGTGGGGAATCGAACCCAGGTCTTTGGTGTGACGCAGACGCTTTAACAGCTAGGCTACCCCACTGCCCCAGGGAAAGCAAGAACAAATGCAGTTGTATGTATGCTGTATAAAGAGACCCTAAGGCTTGATGTTTGTTTCTCTTCAGAGTTCTTGCATAGAATCAGGTCACAGTTGTTCCAGGTTATTACCATGTATTCCTCTGTCAAATAGGACTAATGACATAGTGTTTGCCTTCTGTTTAGGATCTTGGGTAGACAACATCAGTGTATGTCATGACTCAGTACATTGTGTTTGAATTCCCTACAGTCTCCTTGAATGGATACAGGTACATCAAATGTGTCTACCTTGGGGTTCAGCCGTGGAACAAGAATCTGTCACCCTGGAACATGTTACATTTTGGGGCTGGGAGCCAGCCAAGTATTCTCCCTCACAGTCCCTGAACCATAATAAGTTCCCTGGATTATAGACTTTACTTGGGTCTGAATCTCCCATCTCACTTAAGCCCATTTCAATTTAAATGGAGTCTTCTTGTTTCTCTCAAAATTATAGATTTTCAGAGACAAAGTGTTGGTCTACTAACCATTTGTGATATCAAATAAACATTGAACTTGATGACAAATCCAAAATTGGTAATACATCAGAATATTTGGTAAAGCCACCTTATGTTATGGATGCCTGAGGCTGCTATATCAAACTGTGACACAGCTGTGCACACATCCAGCATAGTTAACAGCGATAACTATGGTATATGGTTGTTTACTGAAAGGCTCAATTGTGGAAGAGTAGAAAATAAAATGGAAGGGAAACTGCTTGTGAGTGCATATAAAGCTTGAGTCACAAGATTGATCACTTTTTAACAAGTGAAACTGGTTTGAGGTACTTTAATGCCTGACAGGGTAACCTGCTTGAAACATACCTGGCTGCCATGACAGTCCCCCAAGCACCAACCACTGGTGTGAGCCATCTAGATTTGATTATTCACAGCTTACTGTATCACAACATTAGTGAGGTTCAAACATTCATACACTCACTCAAATGATCTGACTGACTTTAAACCAAATGGCTAACACTAACAAATATATCAGTCTTTTCATAACATAGGAGAAATATGGTTTTTGATATGTACTTCACCTGGGTTTTATACATAGAAGAAATCACAACATACAGAGGTATCTGCCCCACTACTGGGCTTTTTCATGAGCTTGGAGACCTGGAGGACTTTGACCTGCAATATCTGTCTCAGAAAATATATACAACAGGATTTTGGGGATCCAAAACACATTGTTTTCCAGAAAAACCAGGAATTCTATGGCAGTGAAAGCACATATGAAACTCCCAGCTGTGACCACAGATAAACTGCAAGCTGATATATGACTGATATCAACCAGGATATAACAACAGATTCAACCATGTGAAACAATCTCCACACCTCTGTTAAAAGAACTACAACTCTATCTCCTCATCTCCTGCTCTACCTGCTCATACATTCACATTCAAGCATTACAACTCCATCTACCTGCTCATACATTCACCTTCAAACACTACAATTCCATCTACCTGCTCATACATTCACATTCAAGCACTACAACTCCATCTACCTGCTCATACCCTCACATTCAAGCACTACAACTCCATCTACCTGCTCATACATTCACCTTCAAGCACTACAACTCCATCTACCTGCTCATACATTCACCTTCAAGCACTACAATTCCATCTACCTGCTCATACATTCACATTCAAGCACTACAACTCCATCTACCAGCTCATACATTCACCTTCAAGCACTACAATTCCATCTACCTGCTCATACATTCACATTCAAGCACTACAACTCATCTACCTGCTCATACATTCACCTTCAAGCACTACAATTCCATCTACCTGCTCATACATTCACCTTCAAGCACTACAACTCATCTACCTGCTCATACATTCACCTTCAAGCACTACAACTCATCTACCTGCTCATACATTCACCTTCAAGCACTGCAACTCATCTACCTGCTCATACATTCACCTTCTACAATTCATCTACCTGCTCATACATTCACCTTCAAGCACTACAACTCATCTACCTGCTCATACATTCACCTTCAAGCACTACAACTCATCTACCTGCTCATACATTCACCTTCAAGCACTACAACTCCATCTACCTGCTCATACATTCACCTTCAAGCACTGCAACTCATCTACCTGCTCATACATTCACCTTCAAGAACTACAACTCCATCTACCTGCTCATACATTCACCTTCAAGCACTTAGAATAAAACTTCTGCATTTTTTCACTTTATGACTTGTCCTTCCACAGGAAACAAGACCTCTAAATTCGAAAATTCAGACTCTAACCATTTGATTGACAGGCATGTAGTTGATAATAATTTGCCTAGCAATGGGGCATATATTGACTTTGTTATATTATGTGCTTCAGAAAACAGTCACCTAGGGGCTTTATAACAGGCATGTTCCTGAGAAGAAATCAACGTGCCCTCCCAGCCATCTATCCCCATTGATTAGGGAGGATTACAAATACATACAGATGTGTGATTTGCCTGACCTGTTCTAGTAGAAGACTTGGACATGCACCAGATTTCCACAAACATTAAAATGGTCAATGCAGATTTGTTGTCTGATCCAAATTAACACTCTGATCCACATTTTCCCAAGCCTTCTAAATCAAGTATTGGGAGCCATACTTACTGTGCTTAACAATTTATGAGAGTGAGTTTAGTTTTACGCCGCACTCAGCAATGTTCCAGCTATATGGCGTGGTCTGTACATAATCGAGTCTGAACCAGACAATCCAGTGATCAACAGCATGAGCATCAATCTGCACAATTGGGAACCGATGACATGTGTCAACCAAGTCAGTGAGCCTGACCACCCGATCCCGTTAGTCGCCTTTTACGACAAGCATGGTTACTGAAGGCTCATTCTAACCCGGACCTTTACGGGGCTAACAATTCATGAAACTTGAAATATAAAGTATTTTGAAAACTCTTTTCCATTTAAAATCTAATCTAACTGTGATAAGAAAGGAATATGTTTTCAATTTTGCAATAGACAATATTTAAAAAAATCAACAATATCACCGAATATTTAACTTTTGTAACAATGTCAGAAATAAACACTTTAGGTGGGTGCTTGCAACGTGCATGCAATGTGGTAGATTCCTGAAAATTTAACAGCAGTTATTATTTATCAGTTTTTAATGAAAATAATATGGGCCCTTTTATAGAAAGAAACAAACAAATCTGTCAAGCCTAATCACAGATGCAATGGACTGGTATACTTCTATGTGTATTACTGAAGACAGTGAGAAAGACAGTTCCACATACTGTCTTAAACATTCAACTCATCCTATAATTCAGTGACCAGATTACTGTGTACAAGTCTTGACTTCGACAAATTTGCCTTTTGCACGGCATAAATATATTGAGTTCTCTTTTCAATTTAGAATGAATTTTTTTGTCAGTTTGAGAACCAGCAAAACCCTTTGATCTGAATCCTGGGAAAGGCTTTAAAGGAGAATACCAGTGAATTGCAAGAATTTGATAGGTGAAAGATAAAGTCATCAGAAACATATTCCCAAATTTTCAATTAAAAATTATGTATAATTATGCTTTAATCACGAAAACAGTTTCTGTAAATCTCAGTTTCGGCCATTATGCATATTTCGCTGGAACCCACGTGACGTTTCCGCTCGTGACGTCAAATGTGCCTGGAGTCCGCCATATTGCCAAAGACCAAACGCTACAGTAGTACAAATCGTGTTGTTTCTGTCGTTTTTTTAAATGGTACGATGGAGTATTGTGTTGCCTGGGGGTGCACGGCATCATCGAACATGGGAAAGAACCACCATTTCTTCTGTTTTCCAAGTGAAATGACAGATTTCGGCAGGATAAATGAGCCGATCATTCCGAGTCGGACGCATATGAAAGAGACATACACGCATGGGGTATGGAAATCCCCAAGCTAGGCTGAAGAAGGAAAAAGTACCCATGAGATTCATTAATTATACTCCATCATTCCATGTAACAACTTACTGTCAGTGGTTTTTTAACATAAATTAAATCAAGTCCGATTGCCAGTCGAATGGCCCCGCTACAAAATGACCCAGCAAATTTGGTCAAATTGCCCCAGTGGGGTAGTCAAAAAGCCCCAATTTATTTAAAATGAATAAATATAGGCCATAAATGCATAGTTTTGTCAACTTTGATATTATGTTCTTCATATATAAGTATATACATAGTTATGAGTTTACTGATGAAACATTTATCAGAAATATTACTTCCTAATAACTTTTATATGAAGAACATAATATCATAATAAGTTGACAAAAACTATGCATTTACGGCATATATTCAATTATTATAAATAAATTTGAACAAATTAGAATGAATGACCAAATTTGCTGGGGCATTTTGTAGCTGGGGCAGTTCGACTGGTACACATGAGATATATATTATCAAAATCAGTAAGAGATTTCACATGAGCTTGAAAATGTTTCGCTATAACGTTCTTTTCGGTTTGGAGACCTAAATGATGCAGTCAACTTGAAACATTGCCGAATACAACGGCAAATCATGAAGTACTTGTTGCTTTCATTGTTTTCCATATTGTCCAATTACGCACGTTGGCATCAGACTCGCTATTTGTCAGTAGTGTGTGCCGTGAAAGTTGTTCTGTATTCTCATTGGCTGACAGGATGTCATTCTAAGGCTATGACCGAGTACCATAACTATATCCCTAACCAAACAATGGGGAAACGTACGTTGTCCTGACTTAGTATTTTATAATTCACCAGTTTTCGAGGAATAACTTATCTGCGTCGCGAATATTATCTCTGCTCGACCAGGCTGGGATCTTGTATCGAGACTTGATACATTATTAATGAGAACTAGGATCCTAATTTTTTTTCAACAAAATAATTCCAGTGTAATTTTTGAAGCAGATAAT
Organism: Haliotis rubra; assembly: GCF_003918875.1. Classification (NCBI taxonomy): domain Eukaryota; kingdom Metazoa; phylum Mollusca; class Gastropoda; order Lepetellida; family Haliotidae; genus Haliotis; species Haliotis rubra. Next base: position 2,080,829 of record NW_025767501.1, read on the forward strand.
TTTTATTTTCCCTCATCTGAAGCATAATTATTTTGTTTTTAAATCCCAGACACCGTAAAGTCACCCATTTGACACAAAATGAACTGTAATCAAAATTTTTTTAAATAATTCTTAGTGACTGGTCATATATTTATAGGGGTGAGTTTGCTGGTTGTAACTGTATGACATTTTGCTGACAAATAGTATTCTTGTTAAATGATATGGTCTATTTTTAAATTTATTTTGACCTCAAGCGGTGCCTCCGTTTCGCTTGATTCTTCTTCTTCATCTTCAGTGGAAGATTGTCTTGCAAGATGTAAAATCGGATCGTATTGATACGGTCTAACATCCATTTCAGAAATGACATCAGGAACATCTTTTACTGCTTCAGAATCCATGGACACTGTTAAGTTGTGAGGTAAAATCAAAGAGGAAGCCATCAGCAACAGGCACTTATGACATCATGTCACGTGATACCCTCTCTGCTCATTAACTGTCGGGTGTTTCCGTAATAGGCAGAAATACGTGTACGTTTTTGTGTTTTTATTGCTATTTTACAAACTTTTTGTTCAATTTTAATCACGGAATGTGACTTTTAGAATATCCTTTACAATATATCAAATGTTTTATTTTCGTTCGTTTTCTCCTTTAAGGAAATTACGTGTAGCCCCAGGATGTACAAATTTAATTAGTCTCCTAAGAGTGAAATTGAAACACATGAAAGGTAAAGAACAATGGCAAACATAATAATGTTTGCACAACATGTACAAAGCAATGCAAGTGTACAAAACATCTTATTGTTCATTGATAATCTCATCACAGAACCATCACATGCCTCAGACTGTGTAGGGACACCATTACTTATTGTATTTTCAAAATATATCGGAACAAGAACTGGATAATGGCTCATAACTGTCTCACATTTTGATGAATCTGAGCCAACCTTCAGGATAAATCCAAAGATTAAATGTTCTTGGATATTTAACATGCTATGATTTGAGTGAGTGTAGCTTTACACAACTTTTCACAATATTCCAGCAACATCACGGCAGTGGACACCAGAAATGGGCTTCACACATTGTACCCATGTGGGGAATCATAGCCGGGTTTTGGCATTATGAGCGAGCGCTTAACCACTAGGCTACCTCACCATCCTGCTATGATTTGATATCACATGGCAAGTTATTATTATGATTATCATTCAAAAATATGAAAATAGAATAATACAGATTTATCCTTCCTTATATGAAACAATATAACAAAATACAATTATTTTTTAAATATAAGCACGCTGGGTATTACTTTCCCTGAACTTTTCATCATCAGTATGTCTGCCATTGGCATACTTCCAGTCCAGTAGGACACTCAGAAACACCATCCATTTTTAAGTCATTTGGAACACTCAACATTACAAATATATGAAGTCATTCTTTCACAAATGAAGGAAAGACAAGAGAAGGAAAGAAGAATGATGCAAATATGACTTGACTGGTCATGTCATCTACACAGGGCAGCAACAGAGTGGCCATAGTGTGTGAAGACCTTTATTTGTTCACACTTACAGGCTTCTGTTGTGATCAACATAGGCATGTGATGGTCCATCATGGCCTTGGTCAAGTAGATGAAAAGCAAGCAGGATGTTGCTAACTTGATTGACACATGTCATCATTTCCTCAATGATGCTCATGATGTCAACCACTGGATTGTCTGGTCCACACTAGATTATTTACAAACTGATGTCAACCACTGGATTGTCTGGTCCACACTAGATTATTGACCAACTGATGTCAACCACTGGATTGTCTGGTCACTGATGTCAACCACTGGATTGTCTGGTCCACACTAGATTATTGACCAACTGATGTCAACCACTGGATTGTCTGGTCCACACTAGATTATTGACCAACTGATGTCAACCACTGGATTGTCTGGTCCACACTAGATTATTTACCAACTGATGTCAACCACTGGATTGTCTGGTCCACACTAGATTATTGACCAACTGATGTCAACCACTGGATTGTCTGGTCCACACTAGATTATTGACCAACTGATGTCAACCACTGGATTGTCTGGTCCACACTAGATTATTTACAAACTGATGTCAACCACTGGATTGTCTGGTCCACACTAGATTATTGACAAACTGATGTCAACCACTGGATTGTCTGGTCCACACTAGATTATTGACCAACTGATGTCAACCACTGGATTGTCTGGTCCACACTAGATTATTGACCAACTGATGTCAACCACTGGATTGTCTGGTCCACACTAGATTATTGACCAACTGATGTCAACCACTGGATTGTCTGGTCCACACTAGATTATTTACAAACTGATGTCAACCACTGGATTGTCTGGTCCACACTAGATTATTTACAAACTGATGTCAACCACTGGATTGTCTGGTCCACACTAGATTATATTTACCAACTGATGTCAACCACTGGATTGTCTGGTCCAGGCTAGATTATTTACCAACTGATGTCACAGAGCTTTAGAATTGCTGAGTGATGCGTTACACAACCAACAAACATGTAAGAAGTACAACATGAATAACACAATAATGGTGGACAGTTTACAAGGGAAGTCAACAGCTAATTATTAAGTGCTGATTGGTGATAGCATTGGACAAAGACACCGGTAAATGAAGTTCATACACTTCACTGACACAATGGTCATGTATCTTCATCCTACCAATTATCTTGTATATGTTCAAGGTTTACTATTGTTATTTTCAATATATGATTGATGTAAAACTCTAAAACCAAAATTTAAACAATTATATCTCAGGTGACAGCCCTTGCCAACATTCTTAAAATATACTCTGTCAAATTTGGTTCAAACATTTGATGCCAGATAGAATCTAAATTCTTTCAGTTTGAATTATTTGTCAAAATTATATCTGAGCAAGAACTGTAACCAAATTTCTATAGATATGCTGTCAGAGTTGTCAACATAAACATCAGTTGGTCTTTCCATGAGTTGGGTTTTTCCATCATTTTTACTCATAGTAAGTCCATCTTAAGTTTAGTATGGAATATTGAAATACAAAACTACCAATGATTTTCAACACTTAGTAAACAAACCTCAGTTTGTAAATGCTTGGCAAAAAAGAGCACTAAACTCAGGCACTCAACATTTTTAGAATTGAGTATTTCTAAAAATTGAGTATGAGTCTCTGGCACTGGGAGAGGTAGAATTGTCTCAATTGTCCAACGTTTTGAACTGGTCCCTTTATCTCGATCATTTGTATGACTCCTGACCTCATGCATACCAGAACATCATGATCATGACCCTTCATTCAACTTATGATCCATAGATTAACGCCACTGCATTATGGCTGCAAGGTCGTGATGTGCCCAGATTCAAGTTATGACATCACATATCTATCAAACCAATTAACTAACACAGTTGAACATGTCTTCCTAGTTAAGCCTAAAAACCCTTAAAATTCCAAACTTGTCTGATGCAGACGTCAGAGAAATGATTGGGGCATCCATTACATTCGTCATTGGAGAAAACCTGGTAGCTTCGCTCTGACAGCCTACACAATGAGCCCTCAAGACACATGTGTCTGTATTCGTCATCATAGTGGTGAGGAAAGTAGTTCCAACATTTCCCAGTTATGTTGTACTCCTGTGATAACGATGCAGAAAAGAGGCCTTGAGTGTTATAAAGTAGTTCTGGTTATATCCTCACAGTTGACTAAGCCTGACCTTCTCATCTCGGCTTCAGACTCCATAAATCCACACTAGTCACAGTCATTTGCTAAATATATAATTGTATTTGCCCAGCAATAATTGTGACATTCCATGGTAATTAGGGGCTGGTGTAGAGGGGGCGGTTTAATGATTCCTTGCAGGGTAATGTCAACATACCAGGACAATGTGTCACTTCTAGAGTGACCCTTCAAAATGTTAAATTATTTCATCCCTTTAATAACATCCCAATGTTATTCATCTGTTTGTTTGTTTTGCTGTTTAACATCACAATCAGCAACATTCCAGTTGTATGGCAGCAGTCTGCAAATAATCCAACCAATCCAATGATCAACGTTATGAAGAACCATACACACCTAAGGGGTATGAAGACACACAACCACCATGTCTGCAGGGGAAGGAGACCTACTGTAACATGTCTTCTGTATCTCAGAGTGGGTTAGCCCGACAAGACAGCTTTAGTCAGCCCCAAACACATGCATACACGTTTTGTCTCAACAACCTTGAACATGACGTGAAACCTGTTTGTACAAGATCATGAATATAGTGCATTAACTCTGATACAGACAAATATACATACTGCTGTCGGTATTACTTCCTTCTCATGCAGAACCTCATCAATAAAGTCATTGAGTAATGGTACACACGTGACAGCTACGTTAATTCTCTACCTTGTCTTCAAGATTGCAGTAGCTATGGGCCAGACTAACCACAGTGCGATAATGTTAGCACTGACCGATACCATCAGGATTCCACCGTCCTAAATACTCACCTGGCCACACCTCACACTCATCTCCTCTTGTCAACAATTTCATTCAGAAAGTTTTAAACCATGATTATTTAAGTAACATTCAAGGTGGCCTATTCGCGAAGCTGTAGTATAGGAGTATATCTTAACTAGGTTTACTCTCAAAGGTGTCTATGGGCTAAGTTATCTTATGTTTACTAAAAACAGACACACCCGTGAAGACTGGAGTTAGAATTGGTCTTCAGCAACCCATGCTTGTAAGAGGCGACTAATGGGATCGGGTGTTGTATCTCAATTATGTAGATCGATGCTCATGCTGTTGATCACTGGATTGTCTGGTCCAGACCGGATTATTTATACAGGCCACAATTATACAGCTGGAATAATACTGAGTGCGATGATAAACAACAACAAACAAACAAACAAATAAACAACAACAGACACAGCTGGGGATGTCTTAGCAACTTCCCATACATACGGTGGATGACTACAGAAAATATTGGGAGAAAAACATTTGGTGGCATAGGTCTACTGTATCATATCTAACTAAAAACCCAGTTGTTTCAACTTGGTACACAAGTACAGTTATGTTTTATTTAAACCCTGAAAAGCACAGCACTAGTTAGAAAGTCTTATGAGACAGCCTCACTGTGGTGTGCAGGTTCAAATAAGTGCCGGTGGATCACAGTCAAGTAGCTTGTGTCTGTCTCAATAGGCTTCATGGTATTGTTTTAAATATTTTAAGAACATTTTTTAACTATGACTTTATTTTGATGAACTAAGACCTTGCTTTGTATCAGTTTTCCTTATTAGTAGAAATACAGGCAGCATGTTTTGCATGCTTTTTTCTTAATGATCATGACCTTTTCTTGTCAAGGACAGACCATTTATATTGAGATTGAGGGTGGTTTCCCTTTGACTGAGAGTACATGTGAACTAGAGTATCTAATCTTATTGATAATGTGTAGACAGATACATGCCTTTTGAAAACATGAGTGAATATTTCATTATGAATGACAGAGGTATATCCTCGTGTTGTGCTAAAAATACTAACTGTCCTTTGCAGCTGAAACCAGAACGTTGTTGCAGATTGCAAACTGACTTCACATCTGATCAGATTGCGGTCCAGTGTTTACAACTGCTGTATAATACACTTGAGATCCTTAGATTAAAGGCAGAGAGAGATTATATCACTAAAACTATCTGATTTTTATGAAATGCCTTTTTAAATTCACTATCATCTTCAAAGATGTTTGCTCCAAGTGTGAGGTGTAATCTGTCTATGTTTGACATGTGGCTATGTTAATCAAACGCACATATTCATTGTCCAAGTAGATTTGCTTCAGTTTTGCTTGATGTGAGATCCTAAATAGTGACAGTTTACGGGAGATAGCGTACAATATGTCACAAGGAAATTTGGAATACATTACAAAGAAACATATTTACTAAGTGCTCTCCACATTTTTTTTAAGGAAAGTTTCAAAGATGAAATGGAAATTATGAGTTTAGATTTGGTCTTTGGGAAGTGCAGATGTTTTTTTGATAGAATTTGAAACAAGGATAAAAAATTGTGTTGTACATATATTTTCAGATATTTTTGCCTGTTCAACTTTGGATACGCATTATAAGAACTGTACAGAACAATATTAAATCTAATCAGGTACAACACAGAATCACAACATAAGGATTTACCAAAGATATTTTAGAATATTTCAGTACATCAATAATAATTACTTAAGACATTCTTTGCAAAACAGTAACACCTCACATCTAGAAGCTTACTCTGATTCCATTGAGGACTCTATAATTGCTGGGAACATTACTGTTGCAATTCTGACACCTAAACTTCCATGTACATGGGCCTGAGCCCTTTCTACAGAATACATCGATTGGTTGTCAGCTTCAGATTTTCCATCACTGCTTAATTTCATCAAGGTTTGTTCACCAATTTAATTTTAAAGATATGTATGAATAAACACATTCTAGTAGGCTACACAATGTTAGTGTCACTACAAACTGCTTCTGTACTGGAGATTCTCACTAGCCTCAGAATAGCATAGTTACTGAAAGCAACAATCAAGAATAGTACTGTAAATTATAAGTATCAGTAGAATGATCTCACTGTGCAATATTTAGACAAACACTGACCAATTGTACATAACAATGACATGAATAAAACTGCCCACTGGTAAAACATAATTGTATATATTTCAATATATCTTTCAGTCTGGGGAATCCCCTGAGCAATCAATGACAACACTGGGGAACACTTAACTTATTTTACCCCCTACCAAGTGTTCACACTGACTTAGCTGAGATTTGTGTTGTAAAATGTTGTGTTAGGTTTAAAACAGCTTCAACAATACCTTTTCTGGCAGCCATGTTAGTGGGAAGTGGCTTAGATCTGTCCCGGCTGATGCAGCTTCTTGAACAGACTGCCAGCATCAGGACAGCAGGGGACTGCAGAAATGAGCTCCATATCTTTTACCTGTGTGGAACTGAACCAGGGCTCAAGGCATGATGAACTAGCATATCAACCACAAGGCTATCCCAGCAAACACATGGCACCTTCAAACCAACCGAACGTAATTACAGCACTTTCCTTACTCATTCTGCAAATCATAGGATTTAAGATTACTTAGTGAAGCTGACTTACGCTTGTCATGTTTCATTAAGATCTTAGAATGCGAACACCAGCATCTCATACCTTCTAACATAGACCAGCCCAAGTCATAGCCCCCTAAAGACGAGGTCAAATCTTCCACAACCCAGGTTTGTCAGGAGGGGTGTCACTAGGCTAGGGTGGCCAGGTTTGTCAGGAGGGGTGTCACTAGGCTAGGGTGGCCAGGTGTGTCAGGAGGGGTGTCACTAGGCTAGGGTGGCCAGGTTTGTCAGGAGGGGTGTCACTAGGCTAGGGTGGCCAGGATTGTCAGGAGGGGTGTCACTAGGCTAGGGTGGCCAGGTTTGTAAGGAGGGGTGTCACTAGGCTAGGGTGAGGTTTGTCAGGAGGGGTGTCACTAGGCTAGAGTGGCCATGTTTGTTAGGAGGGGTGTCACTAGGCTAGAGTGGCCATGTTTGTCAGGAGGGGTGTCACTAGGCTAGGGTGGCCATGTTTATCAGGAGGGGTGTCACTAGGCTAGGTGGCCAGGTTTGTCAGGAGGGGTGTCACTAGGCTAGGGTGGCCATGTTTGTCAGGAGGGGTGTCACTAGGCTAGGGTGGCCAGGTTTGTCAGGAGGGGTGTCACTAGGCTAGGGGTGGCCAGGTTTGTCAGGAGGGGCGTCACTAGGCTAGGGTGGCCAGGTTTGTCAGGAGGGTGTCACTAGGCTTGGGTGGCCAGGCTTGTCAGGAGGGTGTCACTAGGCTTGGGTGGCCAGGTTTGTCAGGAGGGGTGTCACTAGGCTAGGGTGGCCAGGTTTGTCAGGAGGGGCGTCACTAGGCTAGGGTGGCCAGGTTTGTCAGGAGGGGTGTCACTAGGCTTGGGTGGCCAGGCTTGTCAGGAGGGGTGTCACTAGGCTTGGGTGGCCAGGTTTGTCAGGAGGGGTGTCACTAGGCTAGGGTGGCCAGGTTTGTCAGGAGGGGTGTCACTTGGCTAGGGTGGCCAGGTTTGTCAGGAGGGGTGTCACTAGGCTAGGGTGGCCAGGTTTGTCAGGAGGGGTGTCACTAGGCTAGGGTGGCCAGGTTTGGTGACTTGGTGATGTATGTCATCATATCCTAATTGTGTGATGGTTCAATGACTGTCTAATTCATACTATATCATTTACAGACCGCAGACATATACCTGGAATATTACTGATGAGTGTGGCATTAAAAATCAAACAGCACTGGATCCTGGACTGATAAGGGAGGCAACCTTAGACCACTGGGCCAGAATGCTCTCTTTTATTTCAGGTCTATTTATTTTACAAAACACTGGCTGAACCTTATTTGAAATGCATGTAATTGGAAACACAATATTAATGTTTCACAAGCTGTCGTTACTTCCATTCCCAATGACAATGTGACTTTGTCCCTCTGGTGTCTCTGCTGACAGCCCCATATAGGAAGCCAGCAGCCTCATCAACAACAGTAATATGTATTGTCATCAGTTGCTAGGCAGCCTCTATACACCCACATCATCACCAACAGATACCACTACAGATCATCTACTATGATATATATAAGTCTCAGTTTTGTTATAACATTTTTAATACATTTTGCACAGTTATGACAAGTGTTCCCAAACCTGATTTAAAATGCAGTCATTATAATACAACAGAGGGCTAGAAAGTGCACAGTCTGGAGAATATTACATGAGGGAAGGTAATGGTGATGATTGTCTGTGATACCAATAATTATCAAGAGATTTTTCATGTACATTTCCCAATCTACCTACTGCTTATCCACCATCTTGTAATACTGTGCAGGTATATCTCATTTCTGTCCCCCATTCAGACCATCTAGCCAGAACTTGTCCTGCCATCTATTTAGAACATACACGCATATAAATATCCATCTTGACCTGATAGTATCTTTGTGAATCATTTATTCATAGCATCATTTAATCATTGTAATACCATATATTCATGTTTAATGATACTATCATTACATATCACCTTGTCATAACTACTCATACAATCTAATTATATACATATACAAGTCATGTCTGTAATTACTTATTAGTAATACAACTTTGTCATATTCCCTTTTTTATCCTTTATCAATATTATCAATATTATCAGGTCATGTAGTAAAATATTTCAAATACCCTCATCTCATGATATCAACTTTTAGTCATATTATCTAGTTACTTCTGGACGTTTCTATTCATACCTCTATCTAGTCCACATACATGTCATTTAATCACTTTACACTATCTATTCATATCTCTATCTAGTCAACATACATGTCATCTAGTCATCACTTTATCTATTCATATCTCCATCTTCGGTCAATGTACATATCATCTAATCACTTTACATCATATATTCATATCCCTTCTATATACCCTGTTCATATCTCTCTATACCATTTCATCATATTGCCTTCGCTTTTCTCAATTCATATTGTGCATTCATATGTGTTCATCTCATGTGTTCATCTCATCTATTCACATCTGTCCACAGTCTCACTTAACTGTCCAAGAATAACCTCAGAATTCACAAGTCCCACCACCAACTTCCCTGAAAACCATAATGTCAGTACCAAAAGTGTGTCTACATGCAAAGTGGTCCATTAATCCACTTCTTCACTCTTCTCCAATGCTTTATTTCAGTAATACAAAGATGGGAGCCTCGATCATATTCATTGTCACTTGGTTGGAGCAATTCTAACACAGAGCACTAACTTTACCAGGAAGTAAACCAACGCACAAAGACTACCTCATCTTAATTATTTCCCAACTAGTGTTGCGGCAAGCTGTAAGAGACAGAGTCAGGGAATTGCCCATGTATTGTGGTACTAACGAGTCATCAGACCACTTCCATGGAATAAGTAAGCGGCCGGTAGTTAAGCGATGGAGGTCGCTTGTAGCTGAAATTATTTAATCATCTGGCAGGCTCAGTCAATATACGTGGTATGAAGCCTGTTAATTGTCTCTAACCAGATATGGGATACACCACAAGCAGGATATTGCCTTGTGCTTGGAGTGTGGGGAACAGGCTGCCCTTCACGACACATGTGCCACAATATTCATGGTGGAGCTTAACAAAGTAAAAATGACATTGGATAAACCATATGTATTAAACTGATCATTCTAATTCGTCCCCTCAGCAATTATTTTTTCTTTCACAAAATGTTTCTCCTCATTCATTAAAATCAAACGTAAACACTGTAAATAAAATCCTACACATTTTGGATGAGGAAATTTGAAGGATATTTCAGTTTCTTGTATATATTCTCAACTGTAAGGATTAGTCATACTCTGTCAATACCTAGTCAGTTTTCCTTGTGCATAATGTTGTATATCACTTGCTTGATAAGGGTGTTATTATCTACACCGAAATGTTGCATCAATTGCAATAAGGAAGCTATCAATCCATAAAACATGTTCCTTTTCATCATTCCAGGCTCCTAATACCATTCAAAGAATAAAAACTATCTTGGTTCCAGATTTTACCAGATCCAGTTCTTCTTCTTTAAAATGATATGGACAAAAATATAGATTGTTGGTCCCTTTCTTTATCGATGTCTTGTGTCTGGACCTGTGAACCTCAGTGTGTGACAGATTCATATGCAAGACAGGAAAGTAGTATATATGCATCACTGAATATTTCACCCTGAGGTCCTTCAACTGGATGGCCTTTACCTATCCTGTTCTTATCAACAAATCATACATTTGTCCATTGAGAAATACGAGACACGACAGTCTCATGACCTTTAGACAGGAGACCCTTACAAAGATGCAATTTGGTCTGTCAGAGCCAGCCGTCATCATGATCATGTGCTCATCTTTGCATTTGAAATCTCAGTTCAGCTTTAACAATTCTCTACCTTGGTCCACGCCCTCTATATTGCCTCTATAGAAACGAGGTGATATTTTCACAAACATAATAAGCGCAGCAATCTGTTCCTCAGCGACTGTGGAGCCGGCAGACAAGGCTGCAGTGGCTGGCACCTTAGCTTCAGCAACGCTGCATAGACCACCTGCTTTGACTAATGGTTACATCAATAGTGTCACATGATTCCTGGCAATTTGCAGGATCAATGGAACTGTCACAGAGACTGACCTGGAGTTGTCCAACATTGCACAAGACAATGGCCAGAGCATCAGTTCTTTTGATTAAACTGTGGTTGGTAAATATGGTTCTGACACATATACACTTGAGTACAGAAAGGCTGGTTGACTGGCAGGGTTATAGGAGTCGTTCAACTGTATTACTGCCAGAGGAGGAAGGAACTGTCCTACAGTAATAGATTGGCTGATATAAGAAGGATATGTCAGTACGAGGTACCAGTATATCACAGATCATATTTGTCAAATTGATGACAAATGTTTTTCAGTCAGCAAGGGATAGATTTGATTGGTGTGATTAAATCATAAAATGACAGCAGTGTAAATCACCATGAAAGACAGACAAAACTGTAACGTGACACAAACTGCAAGACAATCATTTATTGACATTTTTTATGTTCATTTTCAGATTTGTTTGATATTGATATGTTGTGGCGCGTGGTCCTGTGCTTAAAGCTCAGGTCACAAATCGGTGAAGTTAAGCAGCGTCGAGCTCCGAGAGTCCTTGGATGGGTGACCGTGTTTGGCAGCTTGACTCCTGAGAGTTTCTAGGACTTGAGTCCTGCCCCACAACGAAGCACATGTGATACATGTGGTCTCACCTTAGGCAAGTGAGTTTGTTCAAAATTGTCTCTGTTCACCCAGCAGGAAAATGGGTACCCGGTGGAAAAAAGTCATATGACTATAACCTTCTAGCGCCTAACAGGCAGCTTGGGTTATCCGGAGTAATAATGGCCTTGATTGTCAGCGCTATGAGCAAACCTAGTGTGGAATTTGGCGCTATATAAATGGACACATTATTATTATTATTTGATATTTGTTTGACATTCACTGGGGCAATTCATTTTCAGACACAAGGAGTTATGGTGCTGTTACTGTTGCAAAACAACATGGTGCCAACATTTGTTCATTGCAAAAACAGTTCAAACAGACAAATAATTTCAATAGATGTGCTAACCAGAGTAAGTGAATTGAAAATTCACTGAAAAATGACTGATTTTAGACATTAACAAAATAGGGCCTGCTTTCATTGTTTTGAAACTTCTTTGAGTTATTTTTCACAAATATATGTTGCAAATACTAAACCAAACTTGAAATAAACAAATAATGATGTAGAACCTTTGAAGCTAGATTGATTACTTGATCTTATCAATGTAATAAGCTGAAAACACTAACATTGCAGTTCATACAGTATCAACATGTATTCATTTTGTACAGTTTATGTAGTAAACATACATCATAAGTGTTTTTTCGACATCTGTTGCCATTTGTTTGACCCTCTACTGACTGACTGAGTGAGTTTGGTTTCATAGCAATATTCCAGCAACATCAACACAGAAATGGGCCAGTTCAACCTAGTTTAACCATTCTACCCCAACCCTCTAAGTCAGGGATATTACAATAACACAGCCAGTTCACCTAGTACTTCAAATGAGGTGATAACCATTATCTGTGATCAGATTAATGAGTAGTCAAAACACAAAAAGATCATATAGGACTGATGGATAGAAAGCTTTCAATATTTTTCAAATGTTCTGAGCATAGAAAAAGCAATGCAATAATGTTTATCAGTAAATACAAACTTTATCCAGGTATCTATTTATTGGCACACAAACAGCCTCGCGACATCCATGATGTTAATCACAATATGCTGACGTCATGACACAATATATGAAGGAACCCTGACAGACGTCAAGCTACCAGAATGTCTTACAAGACACTATAATTGTTTTTCTGATACATATTATTTAATTCAATACATAATGGATGGAACATTCATGTTGACTTGCTGAATTACATGTTTTTCAAGTTTTGTACATGGTACTTACAATATTCATCATAATAATTGTCCTTTATCAAATATGTTGACAACCCTGTGTAAGACATTTTTTTATGTGCCCACACAAATCCTGAATTCTGTATGACAGTTCTCACCCTTTCCGAGTCTGGAATGCCTTTTAGACATGCTATCAGCCACGACTTCCAGTTATCTCACAGGCTATAACATTGCCCTATTTGAAAACAACCATGACAGTGGAATGTCCAATGTTGGAGGCCCACGACAGAACACCCACAGCACCCACAGCAAACTTGTCAGTTCAGTTTCCTGGTTCTCTCTTTGTCCGTGTCTTCCTTTCAGGTTGCATACATCACAGGACATATGATAGACTCTTGCAGTGCAAGTGGTAATGAAACTGTCATGTTTTCAAAAGTGAGAAGAAAGGATATTTGCATCTGATAACTCACATGACTATAGGTCACAGGTCATCATGCGGAGCTCGCTGCAGATCTTCAAAAGTGAAAGGTACTCTTGTCATCTCAACTGGGGTGAAGATTAGAATCAACTGAGGCTTCTCACAAGGAAAGAATTGCAAAATTTGCAAAGCCTTAAATGCAACAGTGCTGCTGTCAAGACATTCAACAATGACAGAAGGAGAGGATAGGATGTGACAAGGAGGGAGGATATGGTAACTGAAGTCAGACAGATAAGCCAGGCCAGACAGGTCCATCATGTGCAGATGGGGATGAAATACTGAAACGGACATCTGATCATCTTCAACAAGAAACCTGCATTAAGGAAGAACAGTGACCTAAGCAGCACTGTCAACACACAAATCAACAGTTCAAGGACAGTTATGGTTTGTTGGTTGCACTGAAGAAATATATGTTTCCAAGCTGCAAGACATGTTGGAAGGTTCACATGTAATGGCATCAGAAGAATTGTTAGAGAATCTTGGGAAATATGGATAAATTGCAATCTTTCTGGATTCACTAAAATATTTCCACAGAACAAGCAGCATTGTCAACATGGTGAAGGATAGTCCAGAATTATAGCTTGTTGATATCAGACTTACAAGTCTGTCACCAGTCATTCTGTAGCTGGGAGTCCGACACACAAGGCCACACCCTTTAGAGTTATCATCAATATTATCAATAAAACTTGTGCACAGGCATTCATGCCAGGCATTCAAAAACATATATAGTTTCATCATCTAAATCAGAACCTACTAATAAAGTGTAAAAACACAATTCAACAAAACCGTTTAAAACAATTAAGCACATAGAGAGCTACTTTAACACAGATTATAACAATTTGCTTAGAATACATACAAAACTGTTGACTACTATCTACACTGATATTATATCTATATTGTCCAACCTACCATGGTCAAAATAACAGTCAAGTGGACATATTATTAAATTACAGAAATATTTTAATTTATTACACACTAACAACATAGTTTCACTTCCTCCATGGATGCAATCTTGACTGTTTCTTTCAGCAACAGTATTGCCTAAGAGCTGTGATTTCTTCAACAGTTGAGAGATTCACCTTTATAGGATTGTCTTTGGAAATGTGAAAACAATTCAAAACGAACATTTAATCACTAAAATATTTATTGATAAATGGTTTAATGAGGAGTTTTCTGTAATGATTTTAAATGTCAGGTTTCTAACTTCAGGTAGCTAAATACAAACAAATGTCAGCATCAGAATTATACATGACATTTTACATTACATAAGCTTTTTTAGAAGTATTGCTAAGGAAGTATTAGAATACGATGATAAACTCCGGACCGGGTGAGAATGTGTGGCTGTGTCTCCCTATGTCGTATGGCAACATACAGCACAACAATGAGCATGAAACACACAATAAAAAATGACAGGAAAAACCATACCCTAACTGATAATCTCTCACTGAGGGGACTCTCTTTATTGGGGTTATACCACGATCCCTGTGTCTGGTACACAGTGCAATTTTAACTATCTGGTTGCCTTAGTACAAAACAACCTTACCGCTAAGTCTATCATAAGTCCATGTTGAGGTTAACGCTAAGATTGTTTTGTACAAGGGCACCCAGGCTGGTAGCCAGTACATTCAGCACACATTGTCATGGGCAATACATATTCCACAACATACTGTGACTCAGTCACTGGGGAGACAACAGGTGACTGAAGGGGGCACCTCACATCTAACACAACTAATTAGTGAATAAATGCAAAACGTAACGACACAGCTAAGTGGTAAACTTTCACATATACTGTACTGAGTGAGAACTTTTCAAATATGTATCAATGACAGAGTGAATATGTCAATCATATTGCATAAAATGGACTACTAAAAGAAACATTATTAAACTGTGGAAAATGCACTGGTTGCTGCCCAGTTTATTCCCAACATGTCTAAGAGGGGTTAGCTTTTTGTATTTGCTGGATATAAGATAGTGATTAAGAGCAGACGTTAAACTTGCATTCACTGGAAATGTTTCCCTAGGGGGTAACCAACCACCATTAACATGAAAGATAACTTTGTCACAAAGAACAATAACATGTCATTCAGTAGTCATACAAGTCACTGCGAGGGGGCATCTAAATGTCACAAAGTCATTGAGATACTGCAGGTAGAGCACGCTAACACTGGGATCATAATGCAGGTCAACTGTGGTCACTCAAGGAGTACTGACACTCAGCCCATGAATAGAAAACATGATTGTCAACCAGAAGCCAGGAACCATTTTCACAATACCGTTTCACTAAAGTTGGACTATCAATTGTGTAAACTTAATGTGAAGGAAAAACATTTTCAGTATTTATGTTTCACAAGTGTTCATCTGAGTGTCCCCAACAGTTTGATATGACGCCCCAGCTTCAACACCCACTGTGAGGATTATCACAGGGCCAGCTGTTGGACAAGTAAACCGACAATGTGTATTTCACTCCAACAGGATGTTTGGAATAAATTGCTAGTAACAGATTATTGATTGGTATTTCAAGTATTCACAATGTCAAAATCAAAAGTGTGATGTTTCATACATTCAGCAATGTATGTAATGTTGGTTTTTTTGTAAGATTAACACACACACATCACAAACAGTATATTTATAGATCATACTAAGAATATCATATCAACCAATGATGCTGGTGCAATGTTGTCGGTAACTTTTGTCTGATCCCACTAAATATGTTTGCTTTGAAAGGCAATTATGGACTGTTGAATTTCAGCACTTCCACTTGGACTTTTAAATACATTTTTGAACATTTGTCTTTTGTTCTCTTTCAAAAAATTGACTAAATGCCCAAATTCAACAAAAGTATTTTGAATGATGTATTATCAAAACTGAAACTCCAAATAGGAGTTTTATTTCAAGACATCCATCCATAGTATTTGCATTGGCAATGAAATTTCAAACAAAGCATGAATGGCAACTGCTTCCAACCACATTAGAAATATTGACTATGATACATGGATAGAAAACACGAACAATGAAAAACAGATGCCATCTATACTTTGAATACTGTAGAAACCGCAACTATGCATTTCAAAACCCCCCTACCAATAATAACTAATTAGGTACTTTTCTATACATATAATCTATAATGGTGACATGTCTGTATCAATCAACTGTCTGTAACTTAAACACGTCAGAATCAAAGGTTTTCTGAAACTTCAAGGCTTGGAAGCAAACCCATGACGAGTGAAACTACCACTGACATATCCGAGTAGTGGAAGAA
Organism: Haliotis rubra; assembly: GCF_003918875.1. Taxonomy (NCBI): domain Eukaryota; kingdom Metazoa; phylum Mollusca; class Gastropoda; order Lepetellida; family Haliotidae; genus Haliotis; species Haliotis rubra. The sequence goes on from NW_025767501.1 coordinate 2,097,505, forward strand.
ATGTAACTGTTCATGTGGTTACGTCTGACTGTAGTTTCTGCTGTCCATCCTGCATGAGGTCCTTGCTAGGTGAGAGATGGCTATGCCAACACAGATCTAGACTGTCTACAGTTCATGGTTGCTTTGTTTGCACAGCAGTGTTGAGTTTACCAAAATTATTAATATTCTGCAGTCCTTTATGTCATTAATACAACACACTTGATATGGATGTGCAACTTCTTTATTGTGTACACCTGACGTTTCTGGGCTAATACTTGCCCCTTCATCAGGTGCCCCTTCATCAGGAGGGGCAAGTATTAGCCCTGAAACGTTGTGTGTACATAATAAAGAAGTTGCACATCCATATCAAGTGTGTTGTATTACCCTACCAACTTCTAAATGCCTATCAAACACCTCTATGTCATTGTTAACTTTGGTTTCCATGCTATGAATGTATGTTAAATGATAATACCTGAAGTTGCAAAGAAGCCATAATCATCCCTACTTTCAACCACCTCTATATGTCATACCATTACCGCCATAGCTGGAATATTGCTGAGTGCGGCATAAAACTAAACTCACTCACTCACTGTAGAACCATTATTTATTAAATGGGGTATCCCATCCTAGAAATTAGGTCGATCAGATTTTATAAGTATTTAGCTGTCAATCAGACATATTCTAAAGATGTTTGGAGCGCTCAATTGAGCAACACAGGAGGACAGATTGGCTAGTTCAACAATCCCAGATGTCTAGGGAACACAATTTGATGGAAATGTTCCTGATGCCATCTTACTGTGATGATGATTTTGGACTTTTGCTCATGGGTTTTGCCGGAACAGATCATGGCAATAGTAAATATCACTGACTTATTCAATAAAGTCACTACCTCACATTAGTGTGTCTCCAGAACTCAATATGTACAAGCTGTCATTCAGTACTAATGTCCATTACACACCTCCATGAAATCAATGTCCCACATGAATCAATATTTGTTTCAATACTGAATGATAAGAAAATCAGAAGTGTTCCAAAGCACATTACTCCAAACAATATGATTTGAAATCATTAAAGCAGTAAATGTGAAACAACCCGGTGTATGCCGGATGACAAGCTGCTGAAGCTGCATGCATGGGCCCAAGCTCACTTGGGTATAAAACCTGCAGGAGACGCTGTTCAAACTCAATAAACAAACCAATAATCAGTCATCTTTCATCTTTATTGCCATATTTATTCCTCTGTTAGCTATTATTGCACATTTTCAATCATATTTGCATTATATTTTGTCAGTCAGGGACAATGAAACATGCACTGCCCACAATGATTAGGGCCAGGAGGACTAATCCCTTCCTCATACAGATGAATACTTAGCACAGATGCTGTTTCTTGGGTTAAGCTCAGAAGACAAACTGTTTGGAATCAAATTATGATTATTTCATATGTTAATATATACCATTCCATCACACTAATGTTCCTTCCACACCTCTTTCTCTGTATGATTAGCTAGCTTCTTCCAGTAGTATTTGTTTCTTCAACAAATAAAAGATTTTACTTTAGAAAAATATAAATTTAGGCAAGACCAAATTGTCTCTGTTTGAATAGATATGTCAAGATTCAAAAGGAAAACATAAAAAATGAAATCTTATCAGGAGTCATCTCCAAAAAAAATATTTTTTTCCATCACACACAACAGGATTTGCTCATATAATTACAAAATATTGGGCATCAATTAATATGTCTGGTCTATTGGTCAGACTGACTGTAAAGATATTGGTAAACAACATACCTGGGCCTTTATTCTCAAAACGTTCATAGCCCTAAGAATTCTTAACTTTTATCAGCCAATGTGTTAAGAATGGGCTTAAGAAGTTTGTAGGGCTTAAGAAGTTTCGAGAATAGCTAGCCTGGTCTTTACTTAGCCTGTTTTACAAAGTTATTCAAGGGGCTGAATTCTACCCGAGAATCCACACAGGTTCTCTATTACAATGTAGAAATAGCACCACACACTGTCACTACCCAAATGATCCATATCGTCCTAATTACTTACTGCCATAGGTTAATGTAAAGAACAGTTGCCACTTGATCTAACCAGGCTGGGAACAAAACACATTTACAAGCGAACACATGAACCACTGACCTAGTCCCTTGATGTTGTTGCATGAACTTAAAGAGGCTTTCAGTTCACTGAGAGTACACCAGTCTGTTAATATATGCCTGATCCATGCCTCCATGCCATAGATATGTAAAACATAAGAATTTACAGGACAAACATTCATTCAAAGCGTGGTTGGTTGTTAAGTGTTGCTCTGAATGAGGGCTAGATGTGGGCTTGAATGTAGATGACAGATGGTGGGGCAAAGGTGGCTGATCGGGAAGAGACAGCAAGGCACCATACAGGTTTGTTGGTCTTCAGCAACACTCATGTCAAGCTTTCTACTTATAGGATTCCTTATATGAAATAGTAACTAATTTATGTTTAAAAACAACTTGAATATGAATTGTAGACAAGTAGGGAGTTGTGAGGAGTAGTAGTGTCTCCTAGTGTGGAGGAGTAGTGTCTCTTAGTGTGGAAGAGTATTGTCTCCTAGTGTGGAGGAGTATTGTCTCCTAGTGTGTAAGAGTAGTGTCTCCTAGTGTGGAAGAGTAGTGTCTCCTAGTGTGGAAGAGTAGTGTCTCCTAGTGTGAAGGAGTTGTGTCTCCTAGTGTGGAGGAGTATTGTCTCCTAGTGTGGAGGAGTATTGTCTCCTAGTGTGGAGGAGTAGTGTCTCCTAGTGTGGAGGAGTAGTGTCTCCTAGTGTGGAGGAGTAGTGTCTCCTAGTGTGAAGGAGTAGTCTCCTAGAATGGAGGAGTACTGTCTCCTAGAAAGGAGGAGTAGTCTCCTAGAATGGAGGAGCACTGTCTACTAGTGTGGAAGAGTAGTGTCTCCTAGTGTGGAGGAGTAGTGTCTCCTAGTGTGGAGGAGTAGTGTCTCCTAGTGTGGAGGAGTAGTGTCTCCTAGTGTGGAGGAGTAGTGTCTCCTAGTGTGGAGGAGTTGTGTCTCCTAGTGTGGAGGAGTAGTGTGTGGAGGAGTAGTGTCTCCTAGTGTGGAGGAGTAGTCTCCTAGAATGGAGGAGTACTGTCTCCTAGAAAGGAGGAGTAGTCTCCTAGAATGGAGGAGCACTGTCTACTAGTTTGGAAGAGTAGTGTCTCCTAGTGTGGAGGAGTAGTGTCTCCTAGTGTGGAGGAGTAGTGTCTCCTAGTGTGGAGGAGTATTGTCTCCTAGTGTGGAGGAGTAGTGTGTCTCCTAGTGTGGAGGAGTAGTGTCTACTAGTGTGGAGGAGTAGTCTCCTAGAATGGAGGAGTACTGTCTCCTAGTCTCCTAGAATGGAGGAGTACTGTCTAGTGTGGAAGAGTAGTCTCCTAGTGTGGAGGAGGTCTCCTAGTGTGGAGGAGTCTCTCCTAGAATGGAGGAGTAGTGTCTACTGTGTGGAAGAGTAGTGTCTCCTAGTGTGGAGGAGTAGTGTCTCCTAGTGTGGAGGAGTAGTGTCTCCTAGTGTGGAGGAGTAGTGTGTGGAGGAGTAGTGTCTCCTAGTGTGGAGGAGTACTGTCTCCTAGTGTGGAGGAGTAGTGTCTCCTAGTATGGAGGAGTAGTGTCTCCTAGTGTGGAGGAGTAGTGTGCTAGAATGGAGGAGTAGTGTCTCCTAGAAAGGAGGAGTAGTCTCCTAGAATGGAGGAGTACTGTCTACTAGTGTGGAAGAGTAGTGTCTCCTAGTGTGGAGGAGTAGTGTCTCCTCGTTAAAAAATATGTAATGTCCACTTTCGTGGATTATTGTGGCCAAGGACATTTTACAAGATAAACATTGCACTAAATCACTCACACACCATATTAATATATCCACAAACCTACTTGTGACCATTCTTCAGTCACTCTGATTTACAGTTCATCCGAAGACTCCTTCACAAACATCAAAACAGGAACTACTGTCAGCCTCATTTTCTGGACTGATCGCTACATTGAAATTTGTCACAAATATATGGTAATTTCATAGGTTCATACCAGATATTTGGTATATATCCACATTACTGTTACTGGTTACCAACCGTGGGAATCAAATTGACGCCATCAAAGAATTTTCCCATTCTACACTACACATAAACTTACCAATTTCTTAAACGCTCACACAAAATATAGATTGGATAAATGTCATTCATGAAACAACCCTTTTATAAAATCACTTTCAAATGTGTAAGAGTCAAATACATACACACATGCACAGGAACACACGCACGCCCGCCCGTTCCCGCACACACACACACACACACATGCACACACAAACTGATTTGTTGTTCCCATCATTCTTGCAATATAAATTACCCTCCATTGTTATGCAGTGCTATGGTTACCCTTTTCTCTCTTCCCTGAGCTATTATGTCTAAAATGGCTGAGTTGGGACTTGCTGATGAGGCAAAAACATCAGTTTAAACAATGATGACTTCATCTATCTTATTCATTCTCCCCTGATAAATATTTCAAATGTCAAACTGAACAGATTCCATCCAGAAAACTTCTTAAGTAAGTGGTTTCTCAATCATAAGAAATCAACAGTTTTAATAAAATGCTGTTGAGGTTTTCTAATGAGTTCTCATTCTTTGGTCATCAGCAGATGACTGCATGCGTGAGTGAGTGAGACAGTCAGTGAGTGAGTTGTTCTGAACTGCATTTTATATCACTGCATGTCAGGTGAGTGTGAGAGTTAAATCGCATATGACGCTGGGCGTGGATGTTTAAAAGTGCGGTAGCCCAGGAAGAGGTGTATGCTTCTCGCACTACCATATGCATGGGGCTAACGGGGATCTACATCACACATCAGGAGGAAGGACTGCTTCATTCAACATCACACATCAGGAGGAAGGACTGCTTCATTCAACATCACACATCAGGAGGAAGGACTGCTTCATTCAACATCACACATCAGGAGGAAGGACTGCTTCATTCAACATCACACATCAGGAGGAAGGACTGCTTCATTCAACATCACACATCAGGAGGAAGGACTGCTTCATTCAACATCACACATCAGAGAGGAAGGACTGCTTCATTCAACATCACACATCAGGAGGAAGGACTGCTTCATTCAACATCACACATCAGGAGGAAGGACTGCTTCATTCAACATCACATTCAACATCACACATCAGGAGGAAGGACTGCTTCAACATCACACATCAGGAGGAAGGACTGCTTCAATCAACATCACACATCAGGAGGAAGGACTGCTTCATTCAACATCACACATCAGGAGGAAGGACTGCTTCACTCAACATCACACATCAGGAGGAAGGACTGCTTCATTCAACATTATGCATCAGGAGGAAGGACTGCTTCAACATCACACATCAGGAGGAAGGACTGCTTCATTCAACATCACATATCAGGAGGAAGGACTGCTTCATTCAACATCACGCATCAGGAGGAAGGACTGCTTCATTCAACATCACACATCAGGAGGAAGGACTGCTTTATTCAACATCACACATCAGGAGGAAGGACTGCTTCATTCAACATCACGCATCAGGAGGAAGGACTGCTTCATTCAACATCACACATCAGGAGGAAGGACTGCTTAATGTAACATCACGCATCAGGAGGAAGGACTGCTTCATTCAACATCACACATCAGGAGGAAGGACTGCTTCATTCAACATCACACATCAGGAGGAAGGACTGCTTCATTCAACATCTCACATCAGGAGGAAGGACTGCTTCAACATCACATTTCAGGAGGAAGGACTGCTTCACTCAACATCACGCATCAGGAGGAAGGACTGCTTCATTCAACATCACACATCAGGAGGAAGGACTGCTTCACTCAACATCTCACATCAGGAGGAAGGACTGCTTCAACATCACATTTCAGGAGGAAGGACTGCTTCACTCAACATCACACATCAGGAGGAAGGACTGCTTCATTCAACATCACACATCAGGAGGAAGGACTGCTTCATTCAACATCACACATCAGGAGGAAGGACTGCTTCACTCAACATCACACATCAGGACAAAGGACTGATATACTCAACATCACACATCACGAAAAACATAATTTATTTCATCTTGACAGTAGTGTATTGAACTATTACTAGCACTGCTAAAAATACATTGTTCCAGATGATTATGGAAATGTAATTTCTTTGATGAAAATATTTTCACATCGATATGTTTTGGCATGGTCTGGTAAAATCTTTGACAAGAAACAAGTCTTTGAGCATTTTGACATTTCAGTGAGCAATAAAATGAAAATATTGATTTGCAACTAATCGTTCATGGCTTGTGTCAAAACAAAAGTTTTTAACCAATTACGTATAATACGGTTATTCAATCAACAAAATTTCACAGGATAGACTGATGCTCTGAAAATGCTCACATGACATAGGAAAAAAATGTTGATAATTTTGGTCCAACAATTATGTTGAAAATAGGAAAAATGATATAATAACTACAAAATTACATGAGCATCAGATCAATTTTTGAAAGCACTAAAAAGTCAGATAATCGAAGACGACTGCAACATGTGTGAATGGGTTTCAAATCACATGTTCTGACAAGCAGTTGTAAAACGAGTTCTTGCAGACACACAACAAGGTTGAATTTCCAATTCCCACGTCGAGCAGGGTATAATTTGTGAGTGGACGAACACGCCAGCTGAAGAATAACGCAACTTCTTTTGGTGAGCAGATCCCTAATAGGATGACACTGACGTTACATCAGAATTGCGTCCTTTCCATCGGTCTGAATAAGCTGCTTAACAGAACCACCACTGGTCAATGTTGAAGGAACAGTGCACTGCTGGGGAAATGTGCGACATGAAGCAGTAATGGTGCACATCTTCATGCTGAAATTTAATCTGAATTCAAATTCACCACTAACATATTTTGGTCTTAAGATAAACCAACACTCCGTTTTGAACATTGGTGTTTGGAAGAACATAAACTAAACGCACTGCATGCTGCAGACAGGGTATGTGTAGATTTTCCAACAGAATCTTTCACGATGCAAGGTTTCCGTGGTTACAGGATTCAGACTGATAGGCTTTTACTTTTCATGATTAAGAACTTACAACTGCATAAATTAAGATTTGATGACATGCACTTAAAACGTTACCTCAAACCTTCAAATACAAACAATTATCCAGTTTGTGTTATAATGATCAAATCTTTGAAATATTCACAAGGGATGAAGATTTCCAAACTTGAGATGTTTTTTTCAACTGTAAACGGTATCCAGAAGGACAGTAGAATTTCCGGTTTCTGAAGGAGTGTCCTTGTATGTCCTCACTGTTCACGCATGTTTCAGGTAAAGTTGTATCCAATACCGTGTTCCGTTATTAATAAACTAGAAAGGTGTTTGTGTTGCATGCAAAAACAGAAGCAGTCCTATTCTCACCTTATCCTCAATGACTTCTTTGATGGGCATTTTGGAAGTTGGGGTGACAACGACATCATAATCTATATTGAAACGCCGCCTTTCATAGAATATCCTTAAAATTATCATCATCCCTCAGACTCCTTATCCTGAATGGCCCAAAACTGTACTAGTAGCAACCTTCAACAATGTCATAAGCACTTCCTGTTTATTGCCAAGTCACTAGAACTTTGAAACATTGAGTCCTTTGTCTGTTGCTATCTTACACACAAAGATATGAGCTCTTCAGGTTGAAATACTATTACTTCTGGTAATGGATAACACATGCTCAATGTATTACAACTTTAAAACAGAGGACCGCCTCCGTGGTGAAGTGGTTAGAGCGTCTGCTCAGAGAGCGGAAGGTCGCGGGTTCGATCCCCGACCGCGTCATACCAAAAGACGTTAAAATATGGTACGTGTTGGTCCCTGCCTGGCGCTCGGCATTAATGGGTACAACAAGGACTGGTCGGCTCGGAGTCAGTATAATGTGTCTCAGTGGGGTAGTCATGCTTCACTGCGGCATGGTATCTCAGGGAGCTAGCACTATAAAACCAGCTTCAGTCTGGGCTAGTACAAGCAGCCGCACATACACATACACACGCATGCACGTCGTCATATGAGCAAAATATTCTCAAGCATGGCGTTAAACCCAATTTCACCTTACCTTAAAACAGAAAGTCCATTGCCTACCACTACTAAGTTACATGCACTTTCAGTATAATCACCTTGACCTTCATTTTCAGTCAATCACATATTTCTGGTAGAAACATGTGCTGGCTCTAACAAACATCTCAGACCAACATGGAGAGTTGGTTCAGTACACAAAGCAACGAAAGTTAACTTACAAATGTCCATTCTGGTCACCGTGACTTTCAGTGAAACTGGATCCATTGCCCAATGGATGAAATGTACCAGTTGTCATCCTATGATAGTGAACACCTCCTCAGTTTTGATCAGTATCGTACATATTCGAGAGCATTAATCACCTTGAATGTGAATTTCACCTTCATTATGAGTTGCAAGTATTTCTAGAACATTCCCACAGGTCATCCAGAATATATACCACATAGATTATGTTCTCATTGATCTATTGTGGATGTAAGATTGAAATCAGTTATTCATCAATATAAATGACCAAACACCCCTCCATATTCACACAAAGGTTCTGCAAAATGCTGCAATAAGCAAAGATATAAACCTCTACATGTACAGGCTTTTAAAAACGGTTGCAGAAAAAGGCATTTCAATATAAATGACAAAAATACCTTCACTGTGATCTAGACACAAACCTAAGCATGATACGAGTAAAATTGTATTAACCTATAGTAAATCTTTCTTAGGTACACTGTAAACATTTCTATCTTCACTCCTTTACATGACATATCCTGGTGTGAAACAGATTACAACAGAGCGACACAAAATATGATATCCCTGAGATTAATCTTCGGATCACATGTTTTAAAAAATATAACTGCATATGCTACTCAGTGAAACATCACTGTCACCTACAATTGATACAAATGTCATCAATTGTCACTTCTAAATCTAGTACGTATTCAAACAATAAAACCACTTCATGCAGTAGAATACTGCAGAAATAGGTATCATGGAGAAAATCACAAACATACTTCCCAAATTAAAGTAAGATGAGCCCATTATGTCAAATATTGTGATCCCTGTGTGGTGTCATCCCTGTGTGTCAAATATTGTGATCTCTGTGTCAAATATTGTGATCCCTGTGTGTCAAATATTGTGATCCCTGTGTCAAATATTGTGATCTCTGTGTGTCAAATATTGTGATCCCAATGTGTCAAATATTGTGATCCCTGTGTCAAATATTGTGATCCCTGTGTGTCAAATATTGTGATCCCTGTGTCAAATATTGTGATCTCTGTGTGTCAAATATTGTGATCCCAATGTGTCAAATATTGTGATCCCTGTGTCAAATATTGTGATCCCAATGTGTCAAATATTGTGATCCCTGTGTGTTAAATATTGTGATCCCAATGTGTCAAATATTGTGATCCCTGTCAAATATTGTGATCCCAATGTGTCAAATATTGTGATACCTGTGTGTCAAATATTGTGATCCCAATGTGTCAAATATTGTGATCCCTGTGTGTTAAATATTGTGATGCCTGTACATAAACTAGTGTGACCCCTGCACATAAAAAAAATGGTTCCTGTATATCCATTATTATCATAATTTATCATGATGACACTCATCAAGGTAATGCACATATGTTTACACCAACCATATTATCCACACATGCATCAATTATGCAGCAAACAAATCATTTAAAAAAATGCTATTTCTTCAAGAAAATGAATGAGAGTTAGAAAAGATTTTTAAGGTATGGCTCTAAGTGAAACAACAAAGTAGGGCAACTTCAGGGGATCTTGAAACAACTAATAGGTTAATAAGGGCCTGACAGACAGACATCACCATAAGGCTGGCCACAGGCTCCTCCTGGACAAGCTGACCAGGCACCAAGGCCCTGTGTCCTGCACCAATACTTGGAATAAAGGTCATCCTCTCCCACTTGATGATCAATCAACTCTACACTGTATGGACCAGAAGCTTCAGGGCCAAGATACACATTACCATCACAAGTCACATATGTCCAGCATATCAGTCATTAGAGCAAACTATGGCTTGGGTCCACATATCTTGTCAGGAGGAACCGATCATAATTATTGTCACTTGTTTTCAATTTAACAATTTCAATTTGCTATTTTTTATAACTCAATTAGAAATATAAAAAGAATAAAATGTCAAGTGAAGAAAAACTTAAAAGATTATGAGATTCAAAGATCTGAAACAGCCATTTGGACATGCAATTCTCATTTCACACCTATCAAAACACTAATGGCTGCCTCTGCTGCCCTCACAGCAAAAATAACTTCGTTTCCATTTTTACGGAAACCTAATGGATACTGGGTAATGTACGTTTCCGCTAGGTTTCAGCATCCGGAAACAGACAATGTGAGTTTCCGCGTAGTTTAAAAAACTGAAACTAACAAATCTAGGTTTCCCGTCTGATTTCTACAACTGAAACTGTCATTATGAGTTTCCATTTAGTTTCAGGTCGCTGAAAGATTCATAGCAAAATGACTTAGTTTCCGTTGTTGCGGAAACCTATTGGATACTGGGTAATGTAGGTTTTCAGCTAGGTTTCTGTACCCGAAAACTAACAATTCTGTTGATTTCAGCTTAGATGAAATGGCAAACTTAGCTTTGTGTTGTTCCATTGGGGGCTATATTAATTTACTGTTACACTTGTAAAATAATTTCTATATACAGTATCCAGCTTGGGTCCATGCAGGAGGAAAAGCAATAGCCCATTTTTATACTGTACTGTTAAAGTGTTTATGGTTATATGTTTTAGTGTACATTTGTGATAGACTAGTTATTTTACTGTCTTTCAAGACAGGTAAAACATTTTTATATAATGCACACATTTAAATTTCCAAGGTTAGTTTCAGCTTACTGAAAACTACCGAAACCAACAAAGTTAGTTTCCAGAAACGGAAATTTAAAGTAAAGTATCAATGGTAGTTTCCATTGCATAAAGCAGCTGGAAACCATCATTGATGGGACCACAATGAAACGAATCTAACTAAATTAATCCATATATACCAGTATATACAGCATATAACCGACATTAACCTACGCTTAAACTGTCTATGTATTCCATGTATATAAGTTTCAGTTTAGTGATCTCAGTGTTTTTGTACACCAGAATTCAAATAAAAGATACTGTCACATGAAAGAAGAATAATTTCAGGAAAAGTTAAACCATATTACGGAAACTTAAGATTCTACTTTGTCTCCTTAACGATTTGTTAGGTACACTCACAGATGCCTTAAACTTTTAAATTACTGAAGAACCGTAAGGCTCCATTAGGTTTCAGTTACCCATTGGCTTTTCATTTGTTTTTCTCAAAGTGATACATACTAACACAACAAACTGGGAGTGGTTATGCACATTACACATATCTGTACTCAAAAGGACAATAATTTCGTAAAATGTCCAATAAAGAACATAATACAGGCTTCAACAAATTACACAGTAGACTTATAGATATAAAATATGTTTAAGTTTAACGTCATCTGCCAGTGGTGAAAAATGTTGGGATTGAAAGAAAATGAAGTCAATGAACGCTTTGCCTTTTAATTATAGCATTATCATTATTGATCCATTATCATATTTATAAGCACTTTGGAACCTCATAAATTTATTAAATGGCTTTCTAGATATGTCATAGAGTACCTAAAATATAAGGGAATCAGTTTACTAATTGAAAAAACTAAGAGATCTTGTTGGGTACTTCCTGGATTGTCAGAAGAGGAGAGGTGGGGCTTATAACTCACATGAACAATGTTGTTTGTGGAATAATTTTGTTGAATGCTACAAGAAAAATGAAAACAAAATACAGATATCAAACTTAAAACCAACTAACGCTATAACAAAACTAATGGGCTATTACCTTGTTCGAGAAAAGTATCCATCAGTATCCACATAATGGAACGATATGCCATTCATCGGCAGCTGCCCCCAAAACTGTTCCATGTCACGCGACCGGTTTCACTGGACACCAAAGATAATACACCTGACAAGTTTTTACATAATGTCACAATTCTTTAAAACGGTGCATGTTGTTTTAAGGGATTAGCTTTCTGAAATACCTAGCTTAAATAGGTGACACGAACTCACCCCTTGTTCACTTACATGATGAAAATCAATGAAATTGAACTCACTTAGCTTGTTTTGATTGATATGAGTAAGCACCAACTCATCAATTTTGGTACATAATTTGCTGGCCATACTGGTCATCACTTTTATTATGGCAAAACAGCAGTTACATGTGTAAAGTAAAAGTTCATTCCGACTTCACGGGCTGTATGTATGGATGGTACATCTTGGATGTCCTGGGTATGTTGTAGAGTCTCAGCTGTCTCCACTGTCGATGATATAGTCACCAAACATCCTGACATACGTAACTACCTAACGTGTCAACAATGATATAAAGGTATAATTTATAAATATCCGCTGTGACAATGAATACAACATGTAAGATAAATATATTTTACAATACCACTGATGATTTGTCAACAGGAAGAATAAATGTACTTTATGTTAGAGAAAACAGTTTCATACTTAATGAAACTGCAGTGTAGACTGGATGTGTACTATGTACATGTATTATGAAATTGTTTTATCATTATGATGATTAAAATAATTTGTCTCAAGATGTCATTTTAATGGATTTTATTGTTGTTGCCATGTCATGAATATGTAAAATATTATCTAACATCTGGTATTTTCTACGGATATCACTTCGCTGTACAATTTATTTTGTTTTCAACTTGGGAATTTAGTGTTACCTGCATGCCTATCATCACAGATTATGTCCATTGTTCTCCAAGCGCGGTCAACCTGAAAATCCCTGTGTGTCGCCCATATTGTTGTTACAAATATCACAAATACTAAACCTTTTCAGTATAATGCTTAGTAACTCTACAAACATAAAGACTATCTTTTGATCGGGCCCTTTTGACAAAGACGTCGTGACAAGATAAAAGTAATAAATCAATTAGCGTGTTATCGATTAATCCTTTCATCTGTGTTTTTTTTTTAACTCAGCTGATAATTCCTTTTGCTGCTCCTGCATGCATATATTACATAACATGTAGTTCACTAGATGACCATCAAGTGAATGATGACAAATAAACGGGTAAAATCGTTGTATTGCATGCAATATTAATTGCCTACAGAATCTTAGGGAACTACGCTGTGTGGTTTTAAAATAATAGGTCATCAACCATCACATTGTTCTTGATATGATTAAATATCAGGTAATAGTTTTAAAGAAATACACAGAAATAGGATCAAACAGAATAGGATCAAATTGGATCGATCAACGATCGGAAAATCTGAAAAAAGCTTATACTGACTGCTGGAGTACTTTATTACGGAATACATCCACTGTTCTTATTGTTTCATTCTTTAGGTTGAGGAAATTCTGCCATGGTTGACAGCTGCCCAGTCCCTGGGTCCGTCCGCGGTCGAGGTAGCATGTGCTGCAGTCAGACCACATACTAAAATTGTTGTCCCTAAACCGAAGCTTTGATTTGGAATGAATGAGGCGTCAGCGAGATGTGACGGACATTGTAAAACAAACAATTTACATAAACACATATTGCAGTTATCAGTGTTTTTCCAAGCTTATGAAGGGTAAGCAGACTATTGGCATGTTAACAATAGAAATGAAAAAGCAACCTAATTGACTACCCATAAGTCTTTGTTTGAAATGCCGCCATCTTTGTTCAAACGCATTACCGTAGATTGGAAAAAACTTCGTTGTTGTTTCCAAGTAAGTCTATGAGAGTAAGGTAGTAGAAATGGCAGTCTGTATACTTGCTATAGTTTTCTTGACACATGGCAACAGACTTGACAATCGAAGCTTTGGAAACAAGGATCCGGGAACTCAAAGCGATCTCAACGGAAACCCAAGACAGAGAAATTGGCAGGTAGGTTTCAGATAAAATTAATTATTTTCTTCTTATCATAGCAGTCAGTTTGCATCGAATTAAACGCTTTCGTAGGACCCGAACCTTTATCGTACATTAACTGTGCGCCAAGATTTCGATTTCTCCCACGGTTATAAATGTGAACATTGCATTTTGGTGTGAAATTTGTTAAAAAACAACATTATTGTTGATACCAACTGAACATTCCGTTAAAATATAACCATAAGACAAGTATACCCTTGTGTTCCTGTACGTTGAGTCTGATGTTTTATAATTTTGATTTCCTGCGGCAGCTCATTTTGTTGCTGGGCACAACCAACACCATAACCAAATATTTATTCTTCAGTCATTTTTCTGAGTGTAATTTTGTCTCAGTATTATTCTTTCTCTTGTCGGACTATTTCAATTATGTATCCAGCTATATTGGAACCGTGTACTGGAGCCGGCGTTTATATAAGACACTTGGCTTGTTCACCTTTCCAGGTTATTGATGGAATAAAAATATATTTTAAGAAATTGTTATACATGTATCCAGCAAGGCAACAAATATAGATGAAACCAGTAGTTCATGATATTCCGTGGAAAATATTACCAATCGACATATGTTCATGATCCAAATGTGTGTCTCTTTTGTTTTAGGCTATTGTGAGAAGAATCATGGAAAAGTTCGAGTTACCTTGAAAATCGATTAAAAGTTACTTATTTAAGGTAAAAAACTTACCCCAAGTTTTATTATTGCTCGTCATCATAATCAAGATATATGTTGGGTTTTATAAGATTAGAGACGTCAGTATTACAAAATACAATTAATTCGTTTCTTGTTCACCATTGGGTAAATCTAGCATCTAATTATTTCATTGTCAGGTATCTAGTACTAGCAGTAGAATTGACATAGCATACTATTATGTAGTGCATATTTGCTGCATAATCATGTCTGTAATGTTAATAGAAAACTTCTCACGCCGGCTGTAATGCATATACATGTAGTTGATATACCACAATTACTTATTACTTGGTTTGATACATGATAATAATCAAACTTATGAATGTTTGTGTCGGATTGTAATAATCTATTATTGGACTAATGAAAATTAATTCATTTGCTTTTCTTAATAGAAACCTTTTGGATAATCTGGAGGAGCAAGGCGGACGATCGACGTCGGCAGATTACAGGAAAGAAAAACACAGGAAAGATGCTAAAAGAAACAAAAGAATCTGATCTGTAAGTTCCTGAAACTGGATAATATAATATAATTTGTACCGGTTTATACACTTCCTGACACCAGTTTAAAACACTCTGAGTCACTGACATGATGTGCTACATATTATCACATCGCTATATACCTGTAATAGAATAACTTTCCTTATCACATGTCATTACCCATCACCGCAATGTGCCATTATCTAATTAGAACAAGTGCCGCACTCAAGAATAAATGTTGGACATAACTTTCGCAGTGCAAGAATTTCATTTTTTCCCAGAAACTCCAACACCTCCTGAAGAATCTAGCTGGGCAGAGAAAAGAACACAGAAGGTGGCTGCAGTCCTAACCCTAGAATTAACATCGCCAGTGGTGTCTGAAGCTCCAGCGGCAAAATGAAGAACTTATGACACCATCCAACAAGATTCTTTCCAACCACCTAAAGGTCTTAGGAATAGGATGGAATGTCTAAATGTACATTCAATTATCTCCTGTAGTCACCCTGTTTAGGACAAGAACATCTGTCTCTCTCTCTCTGTCCCTCTGTGTGCTTTGTGTCAATGTTTAATTGTAACATTGAAACATAGATATGATATATATGTTTATGATGAATAAAGAGAAATCGACTGACATGCCTGATTTTGTATTTATTTATTTCTATGTCCATGTGGTGTTGAGGTAACTGTAGTTGAAATGAGTTTATTTTATATTTCAATGTATCATGAATAAAATATATGACCTAATACATTCAAATATATAATACACTCATTTCACCTACAGTTAATTTAGTTGAATAATCATAATTTAATATGGACATATGGTAATCACTGAATACTAATGATTGAAACCAAATGGAGCCATACAGATTCTGATTTACTGAAACTTATGGAACATGGTAAATGTGTTTAATAGAATCGAAATTCACAGGGAATCATAATTGAACTAAGTAAATACAATGTATATGAAACCATCTAAAAGTAGAGGATAAGGGAAACCCAATGGAACCTCATAGGAATCTGCGTACGGAAACGCACTGGAACCATACAGGAATCTGGGTTACGGAAACGCACTGGAGCCCTACAGGAAAAAGGGTAACGGAAACGCACTGGAGCCTTACTGGAAAGTGGGTAACGGAAACGCACTGGAGCCCTTACTGGAAACTGGGTAACGGAAACGCACTGGAGCCATGCCGGGTTTCTGGGTAATTTGTAAGTTTCCGTTTTCCGGAAACTTGAAGGAAATGTAGAGAAACGTTCCGGAAACCTAGTTGAAACGTAAGTTTCCATTTTGTTTCCGTTAGGTTTCCGGGGTCCGGAAACCAAGTTATTTTTGCTGTGCCTGAATGTCCACTTGTCAGTTGCTGATGGATGGTTATGATCAGCTCATATGATCTCACTTTGTCCTATTTACTGATGTAATGATGACATGAGAAATATTACTTGCTGTTATAGAGCAGTATACCAGCAGAACATAGGGCAGAAATACTATCGTTTTATTGTTTTCCCAGCTGCCACACGTTCCATGCTGGACAGTTACATAGACTTCTGTCATATCTATATCTCTAGTCAATATAATTACTATGTACATATGTCTCCCGTCTGCGTGATTGGAACAAATGAATTGTCAATACTGTGATCAGTCAGGCACAAAGAACTTGCAAAAATAATACACCTGGATGCCTTGCTTCTCATCAGAGCATAATATTTTCATGAATACACGTTTACTAGGACTTTCTCCAATATAAAAAAAATCAGTGCAACCTATGGCCCACTAAATGAGATCAACCATGCACACTGATTAGAACACTTACATGTAAACTATGTAATCCTTAGCACCCCATAGTTGGTCAATGTAAAAGCCCTGGTCTAACAATATGTAATATAAGGGTGTTTGCTCATATAAAACTTTTTATGAACATTAAACCAAAAATTTTAACCAAAAACACAGTTAGAACAATATGATGAATAGTTCTTATATAGAACTATTCATATAAAGCTACAGTTGCTTTCTGCTTGTTTTAATGCAATCAATGGATAACTTCAGATAGATGGGTGTTTTACTGACTGACTGACTGACTGAGTTTGGTTTTACGCCGCTTTAAGCAATATTCCAGCAACATCACAGCGGGGGACACCAGAAATGGGCTTCACACATTGTACCCATGTGGGGATTCGAACCCGGGTCTATGGCGTGACGAGCCAACGCTTTAACCACTAGACTACCCCACCGCCCCAGATGGGTGTTTTAAGGAAGGACAGTGTTGCTGGCAGCTGGAAGCTGGTATCAGCTTGACATACTAATGATATGATGGCATTTACATATCAACAAAAAGGAGATTGTTCAAATAAATTTTGGGTTGTTAAAATGTCTTTTGGCCCCTGTCACTGTGGGTCATCACGACCTGCTGGGGCAGATCAATGCTTGTAGCTACAAGTATCAATAACTTTCATTGTATATACATGTCACTGAGGTACAGCTGGAGTACTGCTGATTGTAGCATTGAAGTCTTCGTGAATCCATAAAGAAATATTTCCAAAATATTCCCAAACATATCATTAGAGGGAAGTAAATGTTGGATGTTTGTTTTTAGCAAAACAAACAGATCTAAATAATCCAAATATCTCCATTTATATATGAGTGAAACATCAAACAGGTTTTAGTTTGCAAATCAAAATGCTTTCTCCTTACTTTCAGGTACTTCTCCAAGCAGTTTAAGAATCGCTGTAAATTGTTAAGATAGGGATCATGGCCCCAAGGTAAAATTGTCAGCTACTTTATTTAAGTGATCAATGGGCATGAAGAACAATAACAATGATAAAAGTTTCCACCAAGTATCTGAGCCAGTCTGAAGGAACAAAGATGATAGCAACCCATGGACTAGCAGGGCAGTGCTGCAGGAGAAACAAAACAACAAAACATGTCATCAAATATAGGACCTCTCCATTCCACATTATTGTCAGATCATCTCAGATGATTTGTCTCACTGATCTCCTCATGCAAGGAAGGTCGTGACTGACAGCTAAACACGGATCTAACTACATCACATGTGTTTACCATCGCAGCATCGAGTGAGTGAGTGAGTGAGTGAGAGAGAGAGATAGGCTTTATGACATTCTGAAAAGTATTTGAAACACATAATGGCCATACAGCTTTTTCACATGCAGCTTGTGGCCAGTAAGATCCTGAACTGCTACACTTTCGATGAAATCATAACAATGGGTATTGCTGATAACATGGGCAACAGTGGTATTACAGTGATATTATGCGGATTCTTGTCAATCCTGGATCACCATATCTGTGCTGCTTATCCCTGCGATGCATGCACTGGTTGTCAGTACTGATTTCAAGCACCACAACACTTATTATCAAGGAGTAGTTTGAAATTCTTGTATTTCTCATCTCGAACCAATTCTGGGCCAACAGAAAAAAGAATCCACCATCACACCTTGTTTGTTAGTTGTTTCATGCTACACAGACATATTCCAGCTATATCACATCAGTCTATAGATAAACATGTCTGGCTGGATCAGACAGTCCAGTGATTGACATATTCAGTATCGATCTTAGCAACTGAGATACGATGACATTGGTCAACACAAATCAGAAAGCCTGAATCTGTGGCCACATGGTGTGAACAACCACACAGACAAACTGTGAACACCCACACACACAGTGGAGTGAGAGAGTGAGTGGGTGAGTTATAATTTAACGTCACATCGGCAATATTTCAGCCATATAGTGATGCACAGACAGTGGACATCCATATAAGACATTCCATGGACGTCCATACAAACATTCTGTGAATATATCCATACAGACATTATGTGAATATCATAAAAGACATTCTGTGGACATCCATACAGACATTCTGTGGACATCCATACAGACATTCTGTGGACATCCATACAGACATTCTGTGAAAATTCATGCAAAGGTTCAGTAAAACCATCAAACCTATCCATCATGTTCTTCTGTCTGGACAAACAGTCATAAAGACAATATAAATGGCCTACTTGCCAACACAAGATGCCCCAAGGGTGCGTACTTGTCAAATATTATCATAATAAACCCATTCTTGACCCATTGTATAAGTCTACAACTTCAGATATGCTATGTAGCCACTTCTACAGTGGTCTTAGTCAACAGCTGACCAGAGAATGGCTTACATCGTCACCATCTCAAGAGCCCTGAATGACAGCTATCACTTGCTATAAGCGATCCTTCTTTTATCAGATTAACAGTAAATTCCTCAATGCAAATATGACAATTATACCCTAAGGAATTATTCTTGCTACTCTTGCGCTCAATTCTGATACAACCTTGACTTCCTATACTGCATGTTCCCCTGTTGTGCTTTAAACTGTGCCATGATTTTTAACATGAATCATCTTTGTCTATAATTTGTCATTCAACAGATACATGATTCATTTTAGGACAAGCTGTGGCAACATCTGGCCACACTGTAACTGGTTCAGACAAACAGCTTGGGACATGAAACCTTCTGTAAGTCAGTATCACTGTACCAGTACGTGTACCATAATACTCCATGTTCCATTACCCAGTGTCTATCCAACCTGTCAGGACAAATACCCAGGAACCATTCTTCAATTCAATCTTCAAATGTTCACATCACCCAAACAGAATCCAAACACTGCCAGTGTTCTTGGACAGTTCACAGATATCTTATAGCAGCATCAAGGATTAGTCAGTCTGTCACTAACAGCAGTCACCAACTTGTCCTTGGAATAACTACCATACAAGCAAAAAGTTGGGGGTTTTCAACTTGTTTAGTGGTCATCTTTCCAGTACATCAGCTTGCCCGCTAGAGTAATTGACATTTATGGAGCCTACTCAAATCTATGATATGTCCTGATTTTTTGCAGTCTGCCCGGCCTGTAAGGAGATTATGAAATGCAAATAAATATCCCATACAACAAATAGAATTTCAGCTATATTATGGCCAAATGCAACAGATTTTAAATAGGGAGAAAAAGACCCCAACTGCAAAGATCTACAAGCACGGATACAGAAACTGATATCTCAAACACTATCATGAATTTCTTCACAATTTCCAGTGTTGCCTACAACAGTGAAAGGCCTCAGCCAGATTTCTTTTAGAGAATCAGATTTTGGTATCTACGACTACTGCTTGGATAAAGAAAACAATTATCCTTGTTATTTGTCCAGGTCCTTGATCAATTCTGACTTGATCGCCAACAAACATAGCAATGTCATGTTTGTTTGATAACACTGAAAATAGTACCTGCCTGACCTTTATATATTTGTATATTTATCTGAAATTGCCCCCAATGGATGCCACCTTCCCCGGCTGGCTTTATCCTGCTGAGAAGCTGACCCATGATATAATGGATACAAATGTACAGTTACACAGGGTCATTGTTACTGAAACGTTCATTGTTGGGGCTAGTGGGCGATCTTTAGAAGTTTATCTTCCCATCACTAACCCACTAGGCGTGCTGATCAGGATTCCTACCTTACACTGATAGCCCATGTTGTATATGCCATTACAATTTACTTTTAAACCTTGAAACAGTTAACCAGTACTTACTTCACTTTGATTGGTAATGTTCACGCCAGTGAATGGACAGTACATATTTTCCCTCAAACGACTGACATCTCTAGTGTCCTATCCTAGGTGATGTATCACCCACACTCATCGTCATGACCATATCACCCCACTACTACAGTCTCTACACTGGCTCCCCATCTCTGCAAGAATTTCCTTCAAAACCCTCATTCTGAATCGGGACTGCCTCTACAATGATGACTTTCCCGACTATATCAAACAACTCGTCTCCATGTATGTACCCCAGCGAGGTCTCCGATCCTCCTCTGAACCTCACCTCACCCAACACAGATCTCCAAACCAACTGTCTGACTGAGCCTTCTCCTTTGCCAGCCCTCAACTGTGGAACTGTCTTCCAAAGGAAATCAGGAACACTTCATCGAAAGAAATTTCTAAATCTCTGCTAAAGAACCATCTATTAACTGCTGCCTTTCTGTAAAGTTATATGAACTATTTCCTTCACCAATATTGTCACAGCGCCACTGAGCATGTGTATGGTGGATATAAGGTGCTTTATTTGTTCCGTGATCCTATGCTTCGTCAGGGATGACCATGACAGCATACATTAAAATAGTGAATCACCCAACTTAGCTTGTTCATTTCAGGGTGTGCTTTGTCATTTTATTGATGTATTTGAATCAATATTTAAGTGTTACCCAAAATGTTTGAATTCCATACTTTCATACATGAATCATAATTTCATTGTATATGCCCTCATATCTCTGTCATATTATCACCAAATAGGATATAAGAATGCATTACAGTACATTCAGTAGGTGATGCGGTATGTGAAATGTGAAGGTCTTGTATGCAATGTCTGAATTCTATTGGCCCCTACATATTGGGATATTTTACTGCAACATGGATATTTAGCAGGTAAATAACTGAGAGTACTGAGAAACAATCTTCATGAAATTGTAAACTAAACAGTTACAGACAAATGATGTTCATCACAATATAAAACTGGCATGACAACAGAACCAAGGTGGAATGATCCAAGTGAGAAGGTCAGTCAGCCGCCATAGTGAAGTCTATAGGGTGGACGGACCCCTTCCTATGTCATTCTAATTTTATAAATAGTACTTGGTGTTACTCTTCCTGGCAGTCAATGGGATAAGGATGAAGAAGTTACTAGAATGTGTCTGAGAGGGTTATGGTACCTCCACTGACTAGCACTATAAAGTCAGCTTTAGTTGGGACTAACACAAGCAGCTACTCACACATACAGCTCAAGAAGAGTGAATGTGATCGCAGCAGGGCTTGAAGTCATCTCACACAACATCCATACCTAGTTAACTTGCTGACAGGTACAACCTCACAGGTCATGTCAATAAGGCCTACGTCGGATTCGAAGACCCATAGTTTAAATCCCATAATGGGTATTGGGGTTTTGCATCGCAGCCACATGATAAGGCTCAGTTTATGTCACCTCCCATAACAAGATCATGTTTATTTTGACCCAAATTACCCCCTTATCCAACACATTTCTGCTGGCTGAAAATGGCAAACAAAGGAGTTAAACTACAACATCCACAGACAATCTGTGTTCATGTTTATCACCATGGAGAAGAGGTTAAGTAACGTTGTACATATTCCCAGTCAGATGGACACTTGTGCTATATCAGCCTATACAGGAGAGATGAGTTTGGTGAGCCTATAAGGTCTGTCTGCTGTACCCATGTAATGCACAATACTGCATTCATCCCATGTGCTAGCTCAAGTTTATCTAGGATTGAATCGCAGAAAACGCACAGCAAGATTATTGACACAAGAGAAAGCCTAAAGGAAATTTCATTCATGGAAGATTTTAACATATGAGCATTTTGGGAGGAAGATGTCATGTATGTTCCTTCTGTGTGCTGGGCCTTCACAATACCGAACTCATTGCAAGTTCATGAATAAGGGTAAGTCCTTGAATTTAGATTGGGTCCCAGTCTGGCTCTCTGGCAGCAGACTGCCATGAAGCAGATGAGGTCTACTTATAAATGTTACACTATGATAGAACAGCCACCATGTCTTCCTAATGTGCATTTAGACTGGTAATTTGTTTTAATGTGGAAATATTTCTCAAGAGAAAGCATCCTCTTATCTTTACACCACTGTTAACATCCATGGACGCTGTTTGTGAAGATGTAAACTTGAGAAGTTTGTAAAAGTATGCACATAAAAAGCAACTTCTGAGCAGGGTGGCTCAACTTGCTACCTGGTGGAACCAACTGACAAAACATGTAGAGGTGACACTCCCACTCCCACAGACATACACACAGACACGAGACACATATAGACATACAAACACACCATATGCACACAGACACACATACACGGACACACACGCAGACACAGAGAAACAGAGACAAACAACACAACAAACAAACACTACACACCCACCAATTCTTCCTACCCAGACAAATGCTCTCACAGCTATATGCTTATCAGAGTATCCCATTATCTCTGCCAGCATCCCAAGCTTGTCATGGATAAGCACAGTTACAGTGACCCGCCCTGCCTGACCGGAGCAACATCCCACAGTAAACATAACGTATGACCCAGCGCAAACAGACCCTGGCCAGTTAGCCTAACTCAGACACCATCCTAATTGCCGTGCAATACACCTGCATTGCTGAAGATAAATCACATCTCTTATACATGTGTATGTTATGTATGATGAAACAGTCAAGCCTTGAGACTGTGTCTAGGCAGGGGACTGAAGTGGATGTCAATTTCACCAAAAGCCAAATAAAGTTGATACCCCTTCTTTGCATATTTCTGAATGTTTTGGGGGGATGGAGATTTATGGTATGGAAACGTTTACTCTATAGAGCTACAAAATTTCAAACCCCTCTTTTCCAAATGAAATAAACTGTTCTTATATTCTACATTTATGAAAATACTGTCCTTGCTCTATCATTGATATACCACATAGTTTTAACTTGAGCATGTCGAGAGGAGAACATTTTTATCCAGCTTCACAACAGGTATCCCCCTAGATTGCACATGGTGTGATATTACTGAAATACAGTTAGAAGGCCTCTTAAACCATACTGTCAGGCACTCCAGCCACATGGACTAGATGTCAATGCTAATGAGGTTGTGTTGTTCAAGTCCTGTGTACCATGCCCTATGTCTATCTACGTGTACTTGGGTTTGAATTTTGTGAGCATTCCAGCTCAGATTAGGTCTCCAGTCGCCCAAGTTTGTTGTAAAAAGAAATTGTTTTTTAATTATTAGGATTGTTAAGCTGAAAAAGACATAAATATTACACTCATGAAATATACGCGAAACTGACAGCAGTATAGACGTAAGCAAGCAGCTTCACTTGCGTAAAAACAATTGGAAATCAATGAAAACTCCCAAAGTTTTTAGAACAGTGCTTGCATGCCTGCAAAGAAGCATAAAAAGCTGTACAGAGCACGCTCTCAGTCATGTGATAGATGCCAATCCTGAGTTTCTAGCAGAATTTGTCGATGGCAAGAAGATGGTCACTGTATCAGTTGATGGTTGCTTCAGATACACATTGATTTTAGTTAAAGGTGCAAAATAATAGGAACCAATCTCATCAGGTCTTAAACAGTACCATACATGGCAATATTTGTGTACCTTCAAAAGAAAAGACAACGTCAGTCATATTTAAAGGGTAACTAGGCTTGGACCAAATGGCAGTTCCGCAAAGTCAAAATCTGTGTTGTCTATTACCTGAAATATTGTGACGTCACTCAATCCAACAGTTTGTGATAACCCACAGCTCAGGCCTTGATTCACTAGGCCCAGCATGGTCACTACACAAATTACTCATTCTAGCAAAATGTTAAAGCACAAAACTGATAGAAAATTACAGACCTTGCATTACCTATAGACCTTGGTAGTCCACTACACAGCCTCTTGTCAACCATCTACCTTGGCAGTCCACTACACAGCCTTGTGTCAACCATCTACCTTGGTAGTCCACTACACAACCTTCTGTCAACCATCTACCTTGGCAGTCCACTACACAACCTTCTGTCAACCATCTACCTTGGCAGTCCACTACACAACCTTCTGTCAACCATCTACCTTGGTAGTCCACTACACAACCTTCTGTCAACCATCTACCTTGGCAGTCCACTACACAACCTTGTCAACCATCTACCTAGGCAGTCCACTAACCACTGATCCAATCTGTGTCTTGCTGACCATAATTTCATTACATGCAGTTAATGGTCAGTATACTACCCTTTCTAGAATAAAGTGTGCTGGAAAACAATTCTGAACTTTGTAGTAGTATAATATAGGTTTAGCAGCACACATAATCAAGACTGAGTGCCCACCAATCCTTTGTTATGATCATAATGGGCCAAAACCAAATAGTCACTTGTCCTTTTTTAATCTACAACAATGTTCAATTTCCATATTTTAACAAATGAGATGTAAAACTGACTACATGTCCACATGAAAGTATAAATATATTGATAGGATAATATATGAAACGTAAGTAAATGACTTAGCTAACACAGATTACAAGTTTTGCTGTGCCAAACAAGCCTGGCTAATGGTTGGAACAGTATTAGCATTGATTCTGTGTTTGAATCATTAATGAAGCTGGTCACATTGTGTTAATAACGCTACATTTCTGTCTGCATGGTGAACATAATAAGCTGGATGTGTTACTTAATAGGCACAGTCGACTCAAGCCACGATCAAATGAAGGCCCTTCAACAGTTTTGCTTGGTAATAAGATAACTAGTCAATCATGGCCTTGCCAAGTATTCAAAAGAGCAATTCTCTTATAAATGGTAGGTTCCAGGTCTGCCATGCTGGGTAAGGGTGTAGCCTAGTAGGTTTAGGCTGAAATACTAGGTTTGAAGTTAGTACTGGTATCTGAATTACTGATTCACAGGTGCTGTAATACAAGCCAAGCAATTTGACACTTCATTCCATGGGCAGAGTTAGCCCATTTGTTAAAATATTCCTCCATCAAGCCAAAAACCCTGGTTCAATTCCACCTTCCTTGTGCATCATGTATGAAACTGATCCCAACTTCAAAATGTAGGCAATCAACCTCTGTTTAAGTGTTCAGCTTGAAACTTAAACCTATACTAGATCCCATCCCATCAGTCTCCCTGTCTTTACACAAGGCAGAGCATAACAATAAGTACACCACTGACCCAAACTTGAACTTAACACTGGAGCCACACTGACCCAAAGCTGAACTTAACACGATAGCCACAATGACACAAAGTTGAACTTAACACTGGAGCCACACTGACCCAAAGCTGAACTTAACACGATAGCCACAATGACACAAAGTTGAACTTAACACTGGAGCCACACTGACACAAAGTTGAACTTAACACTATAGCCTCCCTGACACAAAGCTGAACTTAACACTATAGCCCCACTGACACTAACGTGAACTTAACACTATAAGCCCACTGACACAAAGTTGAACCTAACACTGGAGTGCCACTGATACAAATTTGAATTTAACACTATAGCCCCACTGACACAAAGTTGAACTTAACACTATAACCCCACTGACACAAAGTTGAACTTAACACTATAACCCAACTGACACAAAGCTGAACTTAACACTATAGCCCCACTGACACTAACATGAACTTAACACTATAACCCCACTGACACAAAGTTGAACTTAACACTATAGTGCCACTGATACAAATTTGAATTTAACACTATAACCCCACTGACACAAAGCTGAACTTAACACTAAAGCCCGTCTGACACAAAGCTGAACTAAACCCTATAGCCCCACTGACACTAACGTGAACTTAACACTATAACCTCCCTGACACAAAGTTGAAGTTAACACTATAACCCCACTGACACAAAGTTGAACCTAACACTGGAGTGCCACTGATACAAATTTGAATTTAACACTATAGCCCCACTGACACAAAGTTGAACTTAACACCATAGCCCCACTGACACAAAGTTGAACTTAACACCATAGCCCCACTGACACAAAGTTGAACTTAACACTATAGCCCCACTGACACAAAGTTGAACCTAACACTATAGCCCCACTGACACAATGTTGAACTTAACACTATAGCTACACTGACACAAAGTTGAACCTAACACTATAGCCCCACTGACACAAAGTTGAACTTAACACTATAGCCACAATGACACAAAGCTGAACTTAACACTATAGCCCCACTGACACAAAGCTAAAGTTAACACTATAGCCCCACTGACACAAAGTTGAACTTAACACTATAGCCCCACTGACACAAAGTTGAACTTAACACTATAGCCCAACTGACACAAAGTTGAACTTAACACTATAGCCCCACTGACACAAAGTCGAAACTGAAGAACAAGGACATATTCACACTGACCTATATATATTTATCATTCATGCCCATGAGGTATATTTCACAGCAACACCCTTCATACACAACCAGGCAAATAGCCTTCATGAAGAGGACAGAGAGAAAAAGCTATGAATGGATAAATAGATATGAATGGATAAATAGATATGAATGGATTCAATATGACCTCCCAGAAACGGATTCAATATGACCTCCCAGAAACACACGGCAGTATGGGCACATTGGTTCTTGCCACTAAACAATCTGGCATGTAATCTACCTTGCACTTATGTGTCAATGTTTATCCCTTTGAATATTACATTCAATACAATGTGACCTTCATTTGACCTTCAATTCTCTAAGAGTACAAGTAGTACAACTAGCATCACTCTTTTCAACAATGGGTTTGTACCCCCTAGGAATCATAACCTCTAATGTTCTCTGATCCCCTTAAACGTGGAACTGATTCCTTTCAGATGCAACCTATACACATCAGTGACAAAGAAATCAAGAAATCATTCTATTTTTTTTACCTGCATAGAACTTCAGAAATCAGTTTGATAAATGAGTTAGTTCTCCTTTTGTACTGAAATATAGGTCAAGCAAATTAGCCTACAGAAATGTGCTAGTGTATCACAGGAATCTGTCACCAGAACTGTGATGCTCCATAGTAAAGGCCCCTGTCACTGTCAGGCCAACTTGGCTGATGTTGCAAACATTATCTCTATTAAAAGATTCATATCCCTTAAAAACATGAAATATGTCATAGATCTGCCTTTGCTTGGGCAAAGAAACATAAATGCACTTATTCAGAAAATGATCAACCATCACAGCTATCTCTCTTGACTTGAATCCTCCAAGTAGCCATTTGAAGTAAGCATGTCGATATGTGTCCCAACACATATAACATAAAACATAAAAACATTCGGTTTTGAAAATATGGCATCTAGAACTCAGTTGCTGGCGGCAACATAGATATCCAACATGGCAGCCATCTTCAGATAAACACAACAAGATGTCTCTAAGAGGGTTGCCCTAAACACACATGTGAGTCTCTGTTCAATGAATACCAACCAGCCCCACACCCTACAGCTTCCCTTCCTTCAGTAGTATTGATTTAAACATCAAAATATTTTTGTCCAGTTATTTAAGAAATACCAGTCACACTTGCAAAGTAAAATTTTCAGAAATTAATGTGTTCCAGCATGGAAACTTTTGCAGAACTACGTGCTGACTGATCTGTGAAACACTTGATAAATACATGGAGTCATCATGGTTCCCCCTTCTGGAAGTAGTGGCCTTCTCACCAACATTAGCACCCTGCCCTCTGCTGCTGCACTAGGTGAACCCTATTGGGAGACCTCAGGGGAATATCTATCAAACCTCAGCCATTGTGTTTGCTTCTTTGGAACACTGTTTTATTCCTGTCTTGAGACCATGAAGTGCTGGATTTATGATAAAAGTGAATCGGTTCTACTTCATGAATAGTTCACAGGAGACATCTTATTTCTAATGTCAATACTTGACTTGACAGGCAACCTTGAAGTTGTGCCATGCAGACATTATTATGTTAAATAATGGGTTGTGTTTTAATGTGTTTTTGACATGGCTAAAAACTGTGCTCTTGGCTTAATACTTAGTGAGCTGGGTTTAAAGATGAACAAACTTTCGTGTGTCAGCTAAAACAATTTAAAATATTAGAAATTAAGCAATCAAGCACAGGAAAGGTACTGAAAACACTGGGAGCAGTTCAGTAATTCTCAACTATTCAGGAACTGACTTCCATACTTTTGTTTTTAGGAAGGCATAAATGTGAAAACAGGAACTATGTGTTGCACACTAACACAGAGAAAACAGTTAGTTACTTAATTATTTAGGCCAACTCATAACTGTGGTCATGTATTGCAACTGCTGTACCTTTACTTAGAGTAGATATATACCATTTGGTATGAAATTAACTCTTATCAGAACTATCTGCTTACCAAACAACCTCACCCCTTTATCCCCACAACCATCTCACCATCTTCATTCCCACAACCTGAACCACCCGACCCCTTCATCCCAAACCTTCTGACCCACTGTACACCCACCCCCACTGTTTCCCTCCACAGTGTACACGCAGGACACCCCTGTAATCTAAGACATGTGAGATATTTGCTGTGAGATTTTCCTGTGTGATTGGGCCACAACAACCTCTGTTGCCTATCAAACCCACTACCTTGTCTGTCCATATTTCTCAATATAATCACTAAAAACCTTCCTGAAAATGTCCACTATCTCTCAACAGTTTTAAGATAATGAATTTATTCCTTATTGGTAGTTGTGTAAATATGCATATACTTAAGGTGAGGTGAGGTGAAATTGGGTTTAACGTCGTACTTGAGAATATTTCCCTCATATGACGACGTGCATGCGTGTGTATGTGTATGTGCGGCTGCTTGTACTAGCCCACACTTAAGCTGGTTTTATAGTGCTAGCTCCCTGAGATACCATGCCGCAGTGAAGCATGAATACCCCACTCAGACACATTATACTGACTCCAAGCCGACCAGTCCTTTGATGTACCCAGTAATGCCGAGTGCCAGGCAGGAACCAACACGTACCATATTTTAATGTCTTTTGGTATGACGCGGTCAGGGATCGAACCCGCGACCTTCCGCTCTCCGGGCGGACGCTGTAACCACTACACCACGGAGGCGGTGGCATATATTTAAGAGCTGACCAGAATATTTGCCTGTTTATGGTATAAACATCGACTTATTATTAGTCAAACATGACAAACAACTCAGGCCATTTATGAAAAATGTATCCATTCTCTGTCAACTAAAGTTCATTTAAGATGTCAGTAGTGGTAATGGGATATGATGACATGTGTGAACTAAGTCAGTGAGCCTCACCACCTAATCCCGTTAATTAGTCACATCTTACAAGCATGGGTTGCTGAAGACCAATTGTAACCCAGATCTTCACAGGTAGTGAAGTGAGAGTGGTTGCTGTAGACCAATTGTAACCCAGATCTTCACAGGTAGTGAAGTGAGAGTGGTTGCTGAAGACTAATTGTAACCCAGATCTTCACAGGTAGTGAAGTGAGAGTGGTTGCTGAAGACCAATTGTAACCCAGATCTTCACAGGTAGTGAAGTGAAAGTGGTTGCTGAAGACCAATTGTAACCCAGATCTTCACAGGTATTTTCACAGGTAGTGAAGTGAGAGTGGTTGCTGAAGACCAATTGTAACCCAGATCTTCACAGGTAGTGAAGTGAGAGTGGTTGCTGTAGACCAATTGTAACCCAGATCTTCACAGGTAGTGAAGTGAGAAAGGTTGCTGTAGACCAATTGTAACCCAGATCTTCACAGGTAGTGAAGTGAGAGTGGTTGCTGAAGACCAATTGTAACCCAGATCTTCACAGGTAGTGAAGTGAGAGTGGTTGCTGAAGACCAATTGTAACCCAGATCTTCACAGGTAGTGAAGTGAGAGTGGTTGCTGAAGACCAATTGTAATCCAGATCTTCACAGGTAGTGAAGTGAGAGTGGTTGCTGAAGACCAATTGTAACCCAGATCTTCACAGGTAGTGAAGTGAAGTGAGAGTTGCTGTAGACCAATTGTAACCCAGATCTTCACAGGTAGTGAAGTGAGAGTGGTTGCTGAAGGCCAATTGTAACCCAGATCTTCACAGGTAGTGAAGTGAGAGTGGTGGTTGCTGAAGGCCAATTGTAACCCAGATCTTCACAGGTAGTGAAGTGAGAGGTGGGTTGCTGAAGGCCAATTGTAACCCAGATCTTCACAGGTAGTGAAGTGAGAGTGGTTGCTGAAGGCCAATTGTAACCCAGATCTTCACAGGTAGTGAAGTGAGAGTGGTTGCTGAAGACCAATTGTAACCCAGATCTTCACAGGTAGTGAAGTGAGAGTGGTTGCTGAAGGCCAATTGTAACCCAGATCTTCACAGGTAGTGAAGTGAAAGTGGTTGCTGAAGACCAATTGTAACCCAGATCTTCACAGGTATCTTCACAGGTAGTGAAGTGAGAGTGGTTGCTGAAGACCAATTGTAACCCAGATCTTCACAGGTAGTGAAGTGAGAGTGGTTGCTGTAGACCAATTGTAACCCAGATCTTCACAGGTAGTGAAGTGAGAGAGGTTGCTGTAGACCAATTGTAACCCAGATCTTCACAGGTAGTGAAGTGAGAGTGGTTGCTGAAGACCAATTGTAACCCAGATCTTCACAGGTAGTGAAGTGAGAGTGGTTGCTGAAGACCAATTGTAATCCAGATCTTCACAGGTAGTGAAGTGAGAGTGGTTGCTGAAGACCAATTGTAACCCAGATCTTCACAGGTAGTGAAGTGAGAGTGGTTGCTGTAGACCAATTGTAACCCAGATCTTCACAGGTAGTGAAGTGAGAGTGGTTGCTGAAGGCCAATTGTAACCCAGATCTTCACAGGTAGTGAAGTGAGAGTGGTTGCTGAAGGCCAATTGTAACCCAGATCTTCACAGGTAGTGAAGTGAGAGTTGTTGCTGAAGGCCAATTGTAACCCAGATCTTCACAGGTAGTGAAGTGAGAGTGGTTGCTGAAGGCCAATTGTAACCCAGATCTTCACAGGTAGTGAAGTGAGAGTGGTTGCTGAAGACCAATTGTAACCCAGATCTTCACAGGTAGTGAAGTGAGAGTGGTTGCTGAAGGCCAATTGTAACCCAGATCTTCACAGGTAGTGAAGTGAGAGTGGTTGCTGTAGACCAACTGTAACCCAGATCTTCACAGGTAGTAAAGTGAGAGTGGTTGCTGTAAATGTTGTTGAGTTGGTGCACTGCTAATAACTTCGCTCATGATTTTGCTGTGCTTATTGTATGCAATATTAAAAGGAAATTTTGAATAAAACTAATAAGATTAAAAACATAAGTCTGGATATCTAACTAACACTACATACAACCAGAGAGTGAAATCACAAGACAAAACATTTGTTGCCATGGTATTTCCAGTGTCACATGCAAAACTCAGTACGGAGTGTATAAAGCCCAACCTCACCCACCTAACCCCCTCTACACAGCTGTATTGGGAGAACAAATTGTGCACTATTACACAACAAAATACAGTGTTTATTTCAAAAGAAGACTGATGATATGTCCATTAATAAAATTATGGTCCTGTTTTTCAAAGTGAAGTGAATGTTTCTTCATGCCAGGTCAGCAATATTCCTGGCACATTTTAGCCTGCTCAGCGACCAGCACATTGAACCAGTGACCTAGTGGTTTGTAGCATCGGGAATCACATCCATGATATACAAGACAACAACTAGGGCCCATTGTGACCACCCAATCCACATTTCCACCAGCTTTTATCATAAACCTATACTTAATTATCACTAGCTGTTTTTTTCTAATTAAACATCTAATTAGGGATTACAAAAGCTAACTGAAATTACAATTTTAATACTACCTTTGAAAGCTAACTTTTGTTCCATATATGTCCATTTAATTTAGTCTGAAAACACTAATCATCAATACATCAGTAAACAATTTCACAATTAAACACTTATATGACTACCTTATCACCCACTTCCTTGTCTCTCTATTGCTACCAAAACAATCTTTGATGGCCATACATGTTCTCTGCCACTGATGTTCAACTTGCTACAAATCGAACAACTTTTGTTCCATATATTTTATTAAAGATAATGGCTGATTTCAGATATCTCAAAGAGCAATTACTCCTTCAGTGAACAACATTTGACAACAATACCACAATAACTTTAATTTCAGGTTCTGCAATTTGTATCTTTTTCCAGCAAGCCAAAACACTGGCACATGCTATCAATAACATCAAATATCTTTTCATCAACCAAAGGAAAATGTAAACAATTTTTTCATAGTAACAGAATTGTTCTAGAAACTGAATGCCTATTTCATCTTCACAACAAACCAACCGACTTGTGTGTGGCATTGATCTGCTTAAACCTTCCAAAAAGGGTCCGAGTATGTGAATAAAATATGCGATACAGTAGGAAATAATTTAGAAAAGGTATAGCAGATATATTAGAATCATTTACAGACGGATTTATCCTAAAAGTCTTGTTTTATTGTTTATTGACCTGTTTACACAAGACTAGCTATGGTGTGGTGTATCTTACAGGTACACTATTAAATTCCATTCCTCTAAATGTACTTCCTTGTAAGGACTACTCTCTGATATTGCTATAGTTCAATATGTATAAAAATAATATGTGACATATGTTTCAGTATGTTTGATAGAAAATGTACAGTTGGAGTATCACTTGTAAAATCCAACTGATATCAACTTTGTGATCATTCTCTGTAGATTCTTTGAAGTGATGAAGTAATGATAAATAAAACTGATAGATACAATGATACAAAACTGAAGGTTGAGTTATTTGAATTGGTGTGATTTCTGGCTTGAAGAACACAATGGATTTCTTGATCAATAACTGAAGCAAAATATTGACCATTGTGGATGCTAGATGCAATATATCAATACTGCGATGAACAGGTTGCGATTCCTGACCTCAGGGGCATTACCACTTTTTATATACATATTTCATTTTATTGGAGGCAGATCGAAGAACATTGCTAAAGAAGTACATATTCTAACCTCAATGCTAACTCCTAATAAAACATACACAGGCCTTTACTCTACTCTTCTGCCAGATATGAACATACAGAATATGCCAGTGTGGTGTCTCCATGCTAACGTTCTCCAATGTACAGATACAGGCTGACATTCCCCCCACAAATCAACCACATCCATCACCATTACAACTCCAACATGTCAACAAATCATGACCTACATCAATAATTTAAGTCATCATTTCCCTGCCTCGTCAATTTCAGCCGTTGGGATGTATGTATTGTCAATATCACCATGTCCAACTATGCACTGTTTTCAAGTACCTGCATTTTAGAGATGTCAATATTTCTCCATCTCATCTGTTTTGCTATTCACCTCATTGAAAAGCCCATTCATCAGTATTGTGAAATTCTAGCTGTTGATTGAGATTCTAGCATGATTTCCTATACCCCAACAATATACCATGAGTGAGTTAGGAGTCTGGTCAATATACACAATCAATATGAAACAGGTGGGTATGGGTCACAGAGATGGTATTATGTTAACTAGCTTCTGGGGAAGCGCTTTTGTCAAACTGTTAACACAAACTCGGTATACTGAGAAGCATTCTGTAAAATGTATTTCACAACTAGCTTGGTTTTCCACCAACAGATTCTCATAGAATGAAAAATGCATACACTGACAAAGGGGAAATGAATACCAAAAAAAACATATGTAAGTTTCAAAAAATATTTCTCTAAAAAGAGCTTAATAATATTTTAGATAACAATACATATTCATTTAATAGTTTGACATATTGATCCTATTTACCCACTTTTAACAAGTAATGAAACTGATTGTTAGGATATAAATCATGTTATCTGAAATGATGACACAGAAGACTAGTATATAGTTGTATGTCATAAGTCGTATGCTGAACACTTGGCCAGTAACAAATGTCAACAAATGAACTTATATATAACATGATGCAAAAATCAGAATTTAAAGGTTCTGATATGTTTGATTTATATGATGCATGCAATATTTTCCCAGTATGTATACTTATATATATGTTTCTATAAGATAATGTCCTTCCTACTCATACCCTGCAGTTCCATTGTAACTACAAGCTGAGTTTGAGAACCATTGCATAATGAGACCAACAATGTCCAAGTAGAGTCACGTGAAATTTCGCTGATATGATCCCTTTTGAAACAAATTGTCATAACCAACAAAGAATAGCTTGTTGTTATCAAATGCAACAACACCCATACTGACATGGTGTTGTGGTTGAAATTATATATCGATTGGCAGTTGGCTTATATATGCCTTGAATATGCCCTGTAACCCGTAAACAGCATAAATGTGTGATAATATTTATGTTTATTATATTGACATTTGGAATTCGCCTGCTTCTCGGCGGCAGCGCGGACTTCTAGCGCTAAAACCATCAGTATTTTTGTACACAAAAGAAATCTAATCATCTGATTTGTGAAGCTGAAAGAGAGTCAATGACTTGTGGCAAAGTATATATAATTACAGACAGACAGTGGCGCGGACCCCGTTACGCTTCCACAAGAACCTTGATAGCACTGCTGTCAATGGATCAGTGAACCTCCCGTTATGCACAAACGTTCTTTCCAAAAAGGCGTGGCTTTCTGTCGCTCCACGCATCAGCGTTGGCTTGACCCACGTGAATCGCCACTCAACCGTGATTGTGTCAATAAACAATTAAGAAAGGCAAGTACTTACATCATCCCATTTGATAAACTTGTGTCCTTTGATCAGAATCTCCGGAACACGGATGGGCCTGAGCTGGACGACATGCACGCCGGGTTTGGCCCCCGCCATACTGTATTAGGCTATTTCACAAGCCCCTTTTCTTTCATTTCACAGCGATCTGACGGGCTTTCTATAGTAGATCACTAATAACGGTCGATCACGACTAGTTCGGAAACCTGTGAGAGGCGAGAGTGTATTTTGACACAAGCCCACCACAGAGAGAGTATTCCTTTCCACTGAGAAAACCGACCTCACACACGATTATAACTCCGTTCAAATGTTACTGATAAACTCCAAAACTATGATATACATCCATGCACAATGGCCTCTCGTGTGCAGCATCAAGAAGTAAACGCAAGCTTCCGTTGCAACCTCATCACTGAGAATCTACAGTTGGTTGCCGAGAGCTTACGATCTTCTCACTGTTGACAGGCCCTCGCCCGACTCGCACTGTTTCGCGGAATATGAAGGTGAGCGGTCATGTGACTTGATCAAAATGGCGCCTGGCTGTCACTGGCAGGTGGGGTTGGTACCGTTACTCCAGGCCATGCATATTGCATATATTCAAGCATGTCAGTAGCTCCTAATCGCCTGTAGTGGCGTGCCAAGGGCAGGTCCGATGAATTCACTCGTCAGTGGTTATTATCAATTGGCACTGTAACGCCTAGCAAATGGTAATAACCTCCTGATGGGCACGGCATTACTGGCGTTTCTGTTTGCGACTATTTGGTAAATTACGTGTCTGGATAATTCGTCATCACAAATAGTAACTTCGGGTTTAAATGTTGTTAAGATACACCCCTTGAAATATGTTATGGGTAATTTACTACTAGATCTACTACTACTACTACTACTACTACTACTACTACTACTATTACTACTACTACTACTACTACAATATTATTTTCAAAATACAAAATGTAAAAAATGTGCAAAATACCAGTGTAAAAGCCACTACTACTACTACTTCTATTATTATTTCCAAATTACAAAATATTATCAAAATGTGTAAAAAGTGTAAAAGCCAAAATGTTCATTTAAAAGCATTCGCGTTATCACTTTCATAAATAGACACGCCCGCTTTTGTTTTGTTTGTATTGACATTGAAATTTAAAATTTAAATTATTTCTCGTGTTGAAGGGAAACAGTTTGTATCCACATCTGACTCCCGTTATCACAAACCAAGCGGCACGTATTTCCAGGTTTTCAGTTACAAACATTTGACACATCGATCTACTCGACCCGGACTGATGTCGTATGGAGAGCGCGTTAGGTTGCTGGAGTGAATGTGTTTAGTTTTACGCCGCCTTTAGCAATATTCCAATAACATCACGGCGGGGGCACCAGAAATGAACTTAACACATTGTGCCCATGTGGGGAATCGAACCCGGGTCTTCGGCGTGACGAGCGAACGACTTAACCACTGGGCTACCCCACCGCCCAAGGTTGCTGGAACAAGACAGGTATGACTAATTACATTCATATTCAATAAGTGTGTGAAATTTGATAGGAAAATCTCTCTAAAAAACATTTTACCAACAAAAGTTAGCATAATAGTTTCTAAGACAAGACTCACCCTTTAACAGAAATATACCGATCTTGCCAGGTATCCGTAGTTCTGATCAAACATTCTCCACACATGGTTTGACATTGTTTGCTTTTGTTCCCTGTCTTATAAAAGGAACTCGGACAGTTCACGTGGAAGAAGATCTGGACGAAGTTCTGTCGGAAGTGTTTTGTTTTAGTTGGTTTGTTTTTTCTGTAAAGTTTCAGAATGAACTTGGCCAGTACCCGTTATTCAAGCGACCGTCATACATGTTAGTAATGCAGCTAGGAATTTACCTGATCATTACGCTGTTGTTGTCTCATCGTTTGTCCGCTGTAAACAAATGTGTTTCTGAACACAAACACAAGCATGCCCTTGTCCTTGAATTGTGGCGCGTGGGGGCTGGAAACATAGTGATGATATTGTTTAAAAGCTTAAAACGTGTTTCGGATGTTAGAGTGGAAACACCCTGAGGGTGACAATGGGGAAAGAGGGTGCTTCCTATGGGGATATTGTGTCCTGTATGAATGAGTTGGTATATTGCTATGTAACAACACATTAATGAACAATATCTCACAGGGATAAGGAACTGCTTGTCAGCTTCTGGATTTGTAAATCTTCACTCTACCACTCTTCAAAGAGGTGACTATTGACGTCACAAATAATACATTTTTGTCAGCATTTAGCTTTATTTATTTCTACATTTATTATGTTACTAATTTACTGAGTCCTGGCGGTAAATGTCTTATGCAGGTGCTTGTGAATCTGATTTGCACATGGAATGTTTATGTTAAGTATGCACCTTATCCATATTTGACTTGTGATGTCATTCTAATTATACATATTTAACTTCTGAAAACGTTTACATTTTGAGAATATAACACACTGATAAGAACTGTCGCAAACACATAAAAACATATTTCAGTTGTAAACATCTTTAGATTATTGGGTATTTTAGTTTAAGTGACTGTAAGACGGTAGCTCATTTCATTTTCATTAGGACGCTATATGTTTTTAGATTTTAGATAGAACACACCAGTGTATTCCGTTTAGGATGTATAAACATTCCCTTCAGATAAAAGAATTGTACTTTCTAAACATATTTCCAGCAGTGTAGGCTGTTAATCCCAGTATGATTGTCTTGACATGGCTAGCGTTGTGTTATGTTTGACTGAGACCTGCATCAAACCACTACAACCGCTATTCGTACTGCTAGGCATAGAGCTACCGCAACCTCTGCCACTACCATCACCATCATTGGCGGATCCAATGTGTGTTTGTGTGTGCGTGCGTGTGTGCGTGCGTGCGTGCGTGCGTGCGTGCGTGCGGTGTCGGGGTGGAGGGTTGGGTTGTCGGACCACCACTACAGTAACCGCTACCAGAAGAATAGCTACTACTATTATTATTACTACTACTACTACTACTACTACCACCACCACCACCACCACCACCACCACCACTACCACTACCACTACTACTACTACCACCACTACTACTACTACCACCACCACCACCACTACTACTACCACTACCACCACTACTACTACTATTACTACTACTACCTCTACTACTACTACTACTACTACTACTTGTTGTCATGAAACATTGGTGAAGTACAACGGCCGACCACAAATCTGTCATTCGAACATGTGTGAATGGATGTTAAGAATGCCCGAGGCCGGTGTATGAGGTGAAAGTGTATGTTCGAGATATGTATGCAGGTTATATATGAGGTGTAAGTGTATGTTCGAGATATGTATGCAGGTTATATATGAGGTGTAAGTGTATGTTCGAGATATGTATGCAGGTTATATATGATGTGAAAGTGTATGTTCGAGATATGTA
The DNA here is from genome assembly GCF_003918875.1 of Haliotis rubra. Lineage (NCBI taxonomy): Eukaryota > Metazoa > Mollusca > Gastropoda > Lepetellida > Haliotidae > Haliotis > Haliotis rubra. The sequence goes on from NW_025767501.1 coordinate 2,136,288, forward strand.
TGCAGGTTATATATGAGGTGTAAGTGTATGTTCGAGATATGTATGCAGGTTATATATGATGTGAAAGTTATCTCCAACAACGTTTACGAAATGGGGCTGCGGAACTGACCCACCGGATTATAAAGGGAGGTAAGTACTGTAATGGTATTTTATTCACGCTTCAGACACTCATACATGGGTTTTTTATGCCACAATGTGCGCGTGTTATTGGGACTGAGAAATCTTCTACATATTAATTTTACAATATCGACGAATCTACAAACGATTACATACCAGGACTGCGATCGTTAAGTTGGCAAACTTAGACAACACAGATCCATTGTGAAATACTGGCGCCTGAAGCTAGGATCTGACGTCACATGCAAAGTGCATTTTCTAAACATGCCGCGGAGTTTCTGTACCTAGATATCCTGTCTTATGCTTATGTTCCTCCATTCACATTCTGCCTCAACCGGATACCTCACGGTATGCGGAATTGCCCCAGAAGACAGGATATCCGGTTTGCAGTGAACTGCGTATGTGGGAAACCCATGTACATTCATCTCCTTCATAGCTGATTTCAAGTATCTATATGTATCGGGTTACGTTATGATGCACACGTATTCGACACCACTACTGCAGGAACGGAAGGACGCGGATGACCAAATTCGCAGTGCAGAGTTCTGTCCCTTACCACCGCCAGGATCGAATCCTGATTAAGACGCTTGGTTTATGAACATCATGCCGTGTTTTCACCAGGTGGAAATGATGTACATAGTCGTAATATATACTCAAATACTCACTCGCTCGCAGTTTTTATTGCCATGCTCGATTCACCGTAGGTGTCTACGAACACAGGTTGGTAGCGGTCAGACAGCAGATCCTGATAAGGGCGAATTCTGGGATTCGAACCCTTGTTCAGTTTTGTTCAGTTCCTACTGTGTGGCGCTAAGGAAAACGATCTGCGTCGCCTCAGACCGCTGCCCACCCCCTCTGACATTGAAGGTGTTTGCATAACTATGTCAGAATATGTATACGATGACGTAAAATAGATTCCCAGCGCGACCCCAAAGATCCCCGTGCTGTGGTGATGGCAGTACGATTCCAATAATAAACCCATGGAACAGTCCCAATGCATATAGGCTGCGTAACAAGTCGACGTACTTCTAACATATGGGCGTACCCCAACCGAGCCAATTAGCATATTCGAGCGTACCCTGATACATCTACCGATATTGAAACAAAGGGGTAAGACAAGTATCGAGCGTCGAGTTTGTGATAACTGTTGATCACATGGACGGGCTAACCATTACAAGTGACAGTTGCTTTGAATGTATGAGTGACCGAATACATAATTCATTAATTTGGTACCAGGCCGAACTGGTCACCAACCCAGTTATGTCACCCGACTGTGGGGTTTGCCATGTGATGTAACATGAATCGTAATATCTGTGGGACTCGGAGGTGGAAACCTCTGAAATGCATCAAATGTGTGGTCTATCACAGCTCACAACTTCTGAGTCACCTGCTGCTTTAACTGAAAGGTTATCAAAGTATTTTTCAGACTGTTTTTTCTTTTCTTCGTCTTTTAAACGATCATTGAGCTTTACAACGAAGGCAGTTTGCATGTATTAAATTGAATACTTTCTATGTACATGCAATATCTGAACCAAACATAAATCAAAACGGTAAGGTATTCTCTGTTGGTGACAATGTCAAAATTGGCTATTGCGTAGTCATCAAATATCTCCAACTGAAAGAGTGAAACTTCAGCAGCCATCATACTTGCATCTGCGGACGAGGAGTTCTAAGAGGAGGACAGTGGGGCTCAAAATGGGAAGAGACGGCCTCGATTATCCGTGATCAGGAACACCTTCAGATGTCACCACTAAGGCAAACTGGGAATGGCAAGTGTTCACTACGATGGTTTCAGGTCACTTTCAGGGTTTCAGACACTTTCTAGCCTCATCATCTCTCGTGAGAATTCACGTCGTTCTAAATCGAAGCCAGCAGATTCCCTTGAGCGATTTGTCGTCATAGATGAGTGTAGGGTTATCAATTCTGAGACAATACAACAGTGGAGGCCTCTCCTTACGAAGAAGGCAGAGTCAGTTCCTTCATGAGGCAAGAAGGTGGCTCTGCTTGTCTGGTATTCCAAAGAAATCCTACGGCTGCACTACTTCCGGTAACACCATTAACGGCCCCGAAGTGTGGACACGAGGACAACGCACCTGTGAAGCGGTCTGTTGTCGCCATGACTGCAATACACGAATGTTGCCGTGAATTCACACAACAACATGCATATCCATCATATTTGGACCTGTTTCACCTCGTCCAGAAGGATGTGTCTGGCAGCCGTTGTGCTGAATTGGAGAATGAAGTCTGGTATGGAGAAGAACAACCCGGGAGGAAGGCATGTCCAGACACTCCAACAGCGTACACTGGAGTGAGAGGACCTCGGAGGGGACTGTGTTGAACAATAATCAGCAACCATCACCACCAACACAGTCCGTCATAGTACGGCACAGAACCTTTGGGCCACCCGTCGTACATGGACTTGATATGTAGTCTACATACTATCCCAGATAATGAATTTACCAAAGAATACACGTTCAAGCCGGAAGAGTTTGTACTGCCTTCAAGTAGATTGTTATTAATAAGTCGTTGTAGCCATTTACAGGGTTACTGAATTAACACCACACAGATGTTGAACAATAAGGAAGGGCACGTGTGATACGTTCATGGAATATATCCAACGTTACGATAGTTAACAACACTCAGATTCCTGTGTCTCACAGAGAAAATACTACATGAAGACTAATATCAATCGTTGTGAGAGAATGACACTTTTGTGAAATGAACTATGCCCAACCTGTTTACAGAGACTGTATCTTTTGAATCAATTGTTAATCAAGGTATTTATTAGCCTCTTTATCTACGTAGATCAAAACCATTCACTCACTCACTCGCTCACCCACACGGGATTGCAGCACTTCCCCCAACCCAGCTGACATCACGTGTATTAGTTAAAACACTTATTATTTTAATGTTAGGTTATGTGTCTGGCTCAGGGAGCCATATAAGGTCGAACGGTGACGTTGCTAATGGCAACTGACAGGCACAAACGTTGGTCTCCACTGCCCGATAATGGGCAATCGCAATCCTATCAAACTGATGCTGTTGTACGTGTCACCATAAAACTAGGTTTGTGAGGGGGTCAGGTTGTTAAGTCAAGCAGGTTATGTTATGAAATAGCACTATGTAAAAAAGACCGAATTCTTGACACTTAATTACACGTTCAAGTAGTTTACTCGTGGTGTTCAAAATGAAAATGTTAATGCGGGCGAAATATGTTAGCCGTTCTTTTAACTGCCATTTATTTTCTCAACACCTACATTAAGTATGTGAACAATGGCGTGTGTGTGCGTGCGTGTGCGTGCGTGCGTGCGTGTGCATGTGTGTGTAATATTTCATAAATGTATCCTCTTTAAACAATATATTTTATATATGGACTTTATATTTGACATCCCTACATAACTTTCCTATATAACAAAGTTATGTGACTCAATATGTAAGGCTGTTGATTATGAATATGTTAATTAACAGTAATATCAATATGATACAAAACACTGTCAACTCGATTATTTACAGACCACCACCATATAGCTGGAATATTGCTGAGTGCAGCGCGTTAAACAACACACAAAACAACCAACAGCATTACACAATGTGCCTCTTCATTTTATGTGTCTTTCATACTTCAGAACAACCTGGATGAATGACTACCCCTCCCCTTCTCCTTTACGCAAGCACGCGAAGACTGCTTTCCTCGACATGTGTATTCCTGTAAACAGTCCTCTTGTTCTAAATAACAGTGAATTCTTCAGTCAGTGTTGTGTCGTTCTTGAACATATAAAATATGCATTCACTTGTAGGTGATCTGTGTTATAGCACCCACGGTGTTGAAATTGAGTTCAAACATGCGAAGATAATTATTCACCGCCTGAACACTTGGTGTTGAGATTAGAAGACATTTTCGTGATTAATTAATGTTAGACAAGGGATGTTATATGTGTTCAAAATCTGAACATTTAGGTTTACAGTTTGTACAAGCTGAGCCACAATGACAGCTGTACAAAACTATAGAGTATTTCGGCGATTGTACATATAATGAAAGGGATAATATATCACTCACGTGGATCGGACGGAATGAACACTGTTTCTGTCAATTAAAGACAGGACTTTCAGGATGATTGAAGCGACAACATAGGCAATACAAACTGGCTTGCCTTATGTGGATCCTGGCGAGTTTGCGAGTGAATGTTGTTTTACACGGGAGTCGCTGTTTTCTGTGATATCACGGCTGTCTACACGCTATATCGTTACAACTCGGTGTGACTTTCCTGTATGTACGGTACAGGGGCCAGCGGTATAGATAGGTGCAGAGCAGTTATATCAGTACTTCAGGCAGCTTTAGCCAAGCAGTAAACATGATCGTATGTCACTCCTGTCTGTGTTTGATACATGTACATGTGCAAAGTGAGGCAACACTCAGTGCTTCCCTAGCCTTGATAGGGATAAAGTGCAGGTAAAACCGGCATAAACTCTAACTCTTCAAACCATGGTTTGGTCGGGAATGCAAGGTATTCATTTGTCGATTTGTTGGTTTTAACAGTTTCTCATTCAGGTAGTCCGCCGCAGTATGATCTCAGTTCATCAAATGGATGTCTTGTAAATGGGATCGGATGGCTACAGTGCGAGTGAAGGCGGGAAGGTTCTTCATGCTATCAATCACTGCACTACCGGACGGTGACAGGTACGCAGACCGATGTGAAATAATATCTGCCCTGTTACTGACTGTGCCGTAAAACAACACATACCCACACATTCATAAGGAATCATTTCCACAAATAAGCCGATTCGTCTCTAATAACATAACCAAGAAATGAAATGTGACGTCGTAATATGGTGGTCATTTAACTAGTTTGGTGCTTTGTCAACAAATACGGCGATGTCTACAGTTTCCAAAGGCACAATCGGCGTTATTACTTGAACCTACAAATGCAGATTGCTACTTCCGAAAGGAAAGCCGACAGACAGCGCTTCAATATTTATACAGATATCAAGCAGCAACATGAGAGCCTCCGTCAGTTGGTGGCGACGTGGCTCGTATATATTCCCATAACCAGTATATACAGACATGACACACACGACATGCATGTACACACACGACATGCATTTACACACACGACACATATGACATGCATGTACACACACGACATGCATGTACACACATGACACATATGACATGCATGTACACACACGACATGCATGTACACACACGACACATATGACATGCATGTACACACACGACATGCATGTACACACACGACACATATGACAAGCATGTACACACACGACATGCATGTACACACACGACACATATGACATGCATGTACACACACGACATGCATGTACATACACTACATGCATGTACAGACACGACATGCATGTACAGACACGACATGCATGTACAGACACGACACACACGGCATGTATGTACGCACGCGACACACACGACATGCATGTACAGACACGACATGCATGTACGCACATGACATGCATGTACAGACATAACACACGACATGCATGTACAGACACAACACAAACGATATGCGTGTACAGACACGACACACACGTCATGCATGTACACACATGACACACACGACATGCATGTACAGACACGACATGCATGTACACACACGACATGCATGTACAGACACGACATGTACAGAACCTACTGGTCCAGCTCAATGTCCGCGGGCCTCCTTGTCGGAGATTGTCAGTAACATGGGCTGAGTGTAGTCCGGTAGTGTCATTCTACAGATGTTAGCAATGATGGGACGTTAGCTTTTTTAGATAAACGTGGCAATTCGCCTTCCTGTTATTGTACAGAATTGTCTTACTTGTAACAGAAGACAGGAATCTGTAACGATCTAGTCAAGGTGCTGCGTATGGGGGCCAGCCAGGTGTAACGATCTAGTCAAGGTGCTGCGTATGGGGGCCAGCCAGGTGTAACGATCTAGGCAAGGTGCTGCGTCCAGCCAGGTGTAACGATCTAGTCAAGGTGCTGCGTCTGGGGCCAGCCAGGTGTAACGATCTAGTCAACGCGTCTAGCCAGGTGTAACGATCTAGTCAAGGTGCTGCGTCTGGGGGCCAGCCAGGTGTAACGATCTAGTCAAGGTGCTGCGTCTGGGGGCCAGCCAGGTGTAACGATCTAGTCAAGGTGCTGCGTCTGGGGGCCAGCCAGGTGTAACGATCTAGTCAAGGTGCTGCGTCTGGGGGCCAGCCAGGTGGCACTGCAACCTCACGGTCCGGAAATTAGGAAATTACATTTGGTCAACTTGGTATTCTGATGGGGTATTCTACCATGACAACTATTACTACTTCTGTTAAAACTACTACTTCTACTGCTACCACTTCCACGACTTCTTTTACTACTACTGCTCTTGCTAGCACTACTTCAAATCCACACCAACTACTTCAGTTACGAGTACTGCTGTTGCTACTACTGCTACTACTACTACTGCTACGACTACTACTACTGCTACTGCTGCTGCTATCATTCAGTCATATCCCACCAATTAGCCATACGTCGGATATGTTGGGGAAGGTTATACTTCCTGATTGACGACGGTCCACGGAAGTACCGTGCTCTTGTTTCACCTAAGTCGAGTCTGCGTCTAATGTAGTAAGTATGTTTACGACTACTGCTTTACTACAACAACTGTAACTCTAATGCTAATACCACCTTAAACCTGTCACAACAAAACATACAGTTTACAGCAAGAGGTCCAGAAGAGAAGCAGCAATTAAAGGTCGATTTCCTCCTTGACATAAATGAAGATGTTTGGCCTGTGATGCCAGGATCTCGCGCATCGACGACAGCTTCTGGTGTTTACATTACAACGTCTTCTCTGTCGTGAACATCATCACTTCAAGGATGCAAGAGAGTCCCCGGCCATATTTCATCCACCCGAGGCGATTTTCAAACGTTGGAGATGGCCGCTGCTATTGATCTGTAAAATGCATGTTTGAAAGACTACCTTCCATGAAGTAAGAGATGATTCGTGGTGTTGCTAAACATACATAAAAGCCTTTCATCAGCAAGCACTCTTTATTGTTATAATCTTACACATTTTCAACGGCGAACCTTCATAGTGTGATGCGCTACTGAAGTGATTTCTCAACATTCACATTGACAACTTTGATAAAAACATTTAAAAGACGTTCAATAAATCTAATTGTTGTCTTTCTAGTATAAGGCATATCAAGTTCAGCGCCCACGAGTTCGGAGTCAAGGTCATGCGATGTCAGTAAGAGTGAGTTAAATTTTTAGTCACATCGGCAGTATTTCAGCCATATCGTGTCGGATAGTAAGACGGTCTCTGTATAGAGGGCATGCATAGTTCGGTCAGATCATTGTATATTACAATAACAAAGAATAAACTTCTTTTCTTGAACATTGTGGAGAGTCCGTGACTTGACCACATGGACACAACCGTTACTGGTATGATCCGCTGTGACAGTGCCGGATATAATCTTAACGGGAAAGTGTACACGAAACATCAGGGGTTTTCCTAATGTGAAACAAAACACAAATTTAGAATTAGTTAATATAGAAAATATACACTCATTTCTCCCACATTGAAATTAGCACGCTCTATATCACCGTTGAAATGTTATGCCATAATATTGGTTCCAACTGATATCCCAAAGCAAATAATTTATTGCGCGAAGAAATGTGTGAAACAAAATACGAAAGACGCGTTATGGATGAAACTGCAAACAGCAGGATAGATTAACGAAGTGTTCTTTCATTCATAAGTCTCACCTCAATCAAAAAACCAAATTCGTATAGTATTGTTGACGGACGTATGACATTACTATCGGTAAGCGACTTTCAAGTATTCATGATCACCAACACGAGAGTGTGGGATATTGGGAAGGAGATATCGTATATGTGCATAAGTTTGATTTGTAAGTAATCAGAAACGTTTAGATAATCTATCTGTTGTTATGTTATTTTTGTATTCATTGTAACAGATGGAAATAGTCAGAAAATGGGAAAAGTACCATTGACGGCGTGCGTGAATTTGCGTCATGACGTCAGACTTAGCGAAAATTATAATAAATTAATTGTGTTGAATGTGTCAAATTGTTGAAATACAACTAATTTGATTTCCCCAATTTTTGCATGGATATTTCCCCCATGAATATTCTCTAGCAAATGAGCAAGTGTTGGCACACGGATGTCTCACAGTATGAGAAAATGATACACAGGGTAAAATATGTTTTGTTTGTTTTGTTTAAAGTTCAAACAAGTGCTGAACATTTTCCGAGCACGGCGTTCGTTGTAACGCCTGATTTATTTCCCTTGATTTCACCAAGATGTTTCGTACATGTAACAAAGATCATTTGTTATTTTACTGTAAAAGGTATGAGGAATTCATGTTAGGAAGCTGAGTTTGATCATGATTTCTTGGTGATGTAATAGGTGTAACATACGTGTAACGTCATTATGGAAACTCTCTGCAATATGGTTCACTTCGACGTTCGTAGCGATTCTTAGCGATTCTAGGGTCATGGACGACGTTTCATAATGATCATTGCTGATTAATATGCTTTTTTAAACATTCAATTCTGGGAGTAAATTTTCGATATTTATATTTGGAAACATGCACAAATATCGCCGTGAATGTCAAAAATGTCGTGATTTGGCGATGATGTATTCTCCACTAATGTTGCCATTATTGGTTTATCAATTGGCACCAGTGACGTCATACTGCAAGGGACATAAACCATGGTAAGTGTTTAGGAAATAGAACTCTCGGTAAATGTGCAAACTATAAATCAATATAATGCGAAAGATAAATTGTTACTTGTGGTATTTGTACTGTTTTTGCTATGAAACTACTACATAAATACTTTCCATGCTGAGAAAGTGCAAGGCACAAAGGTGTATGTTGGTGTAAAACCATACTCAATCACTTGAACCAAGGTCATATCCGTGACCGTCCTCGAGCACACTCATGTCCACCACTGTACAACAACAACAAGACACAAGTTAAGACACAGCCCTGTGTTGTGTGTCAGACTGAATAATTCAAGGTAACTGAACGCTAAGGTCACCAGGCTCATAAACATGCATACTGTCATCAGCGTCTACATAAAGACAGATCGTGGCTCGCGACATTATTCATTCCTTATACGTTAATCAATATAGGTTGATTGATTGCTGCGTTACATGAATGATGATAGGAATTGCAAATACACCTCGTGGTCTTTCTCCTGCAGCATACACAAGAAACTATAAGTGTTGATGTCGAAACATTTGTTAGTTAGCCAAACAAGCACCCAGAACTTCATGCATGATTGTCGTTAAACCTAACTAAAATGACGACGGGGTGAGTTAAACCCCCGTGAGTCCTTGTACCGCGACTGCATGTTGCTCATCGTGTCAAGGGCAGGTTTACCAGTAACATTCCAGTATTAACACTGGTCGCCTTGGGTCCTCTGTGACATCGCGGAGTTAAACATGCAACAATATTCAGATTTTGTTGCTCTATCTATGACCATTTCTTATCCTTGTGACACTTGTGAGTTTCCCCGGAGCAGTGTAATCAGCAGCTCCTGGCCTGACCCACCGCCCGTAATTCTGGTCCTACTACGACAGTAATCTGGCACGCGGTTTTCTGTACGATCTGACAACCAAATCAACCTATATAGAGAAGTGTACCGAACATCCCCTCCAAGACTTCATCATCTGGCAGGCCTTCGACGTTACTGGTCGTCAGAAAGTGTTTCATAAACATTGCGCGTCGGGTCGATTTTGGGATCGTTTCGTGATAAGATGAATTATAGTCGCAGCGAATTTGGGATTCGAACCTACAATGACATGTTTCGAGGGGTGCTGGTGAGTGGAAGAAATTTAATGAAAGAGTATACAGTAAGGAAGTTTGAACGTTTTACAAATTTGTATTTGCTCATCATGGCTTCTCCTGGCTCGTGGCATAGTGCAGTGGACGTTCTATCTTCGAATATCCTTCAGATGAAATGATATGAAGAAAACCCCTACCCTGATGTCTGAGTAGACCCGTACTGTAGGACCATCAGGAGATGAGGAACTCACACGCAATAGAGAAGCCCTAATGCACCGTCACTGTCTCAAACAAACGCTACTTTTCATTGAGTGGAGCACACAGCCGCTTGAAAACTGTCCAATCCAATATTTATACATATATATAATGCCTCGTTGAGTAGCAACAAATGCCATAGAAAAGACCAGTCTCGTTTGCTCGAGTTCCTATTTGTTCGTCTGCTAACTTACATATCAGTTTGATTATAATGAAACTGTTAATGAGTTCCCTCAGCGTTACTACTAGTCTGAGTGGAACACGTACACTCTCTCTCAAGGCACTTTCAATCCGTATAGTGTTCCTTTTAGCTGACGGAGTCCCAAAGTGTGGTGCACCATCTATTAACAGTTTTTATGGTACAGTCAACCGAAGTCCAGCTTCATCAAGAGTGCCTGTATATCATCGAATCTCGGGGAAATAAACCACTGGTTGACATCATCGTTGACATACCATGGAACGCAACAGGTCCGATCAGCTCGCCTGTTTCCCCCTCAATAGTCACCCCTACTGACCGTCTGATCAAACTTGGTGGCATTGGTGTGCTATGGACCTACGTCAGGGGTTGCAATACCCTAAACAGTGAAACTAGTCTAAAATTTGCTTTGCTTAAAAACTACAATTAGAAACGACTATTACTAAGTAAACTAGCCAAGTGGGTAAGTTTCAGTCCCATAATGGTCATCTTTACATGGTAAAGGAGATAACAGACTCGGGTTTACAGTTTCCAGCCTCTCTAAACTGGGTGTTATAGTTTGTCTGGACCAACCAACATATGAATAATCCAATCAAACCCACGAAAGAACATCTACATCCTGTTCATGCACAACATGGCTACTCTGTGGAGATTTCAGTCGACTGCAGGATTGGCAGAGGATGTGCACCGTCAGCTGGGCGTCGACAGACATTTGCCCAATCGTTTCATGTTTTTAATCAAGGTCCTCCAATGACTTCATGCACTTCGCGATGTAAGACCCATTTTACTCCGATGCTGATCTTCATTATCGATCCCTTCGTCTTGACTGGCTCCGCCATCATATTTGAAGCAAATACAAGTGGCAAGAAAGACTGAAAGAAAGGCAAGAAAGACGGAATCTGATTGGCCATTTGGAGGGGCATAGAAGGGACACAACTCACATTCGCCACTGATGGCACTGCGATCGAGCCACGAATGTCGAGCCTAGTTCGGCAAGGATGGAAACAGGACTTTTACTCTCAGTTAAGTCCCTTGCCTCAAACTAATATCGTCATCTTTCAGGGTAAACCTGTGTAAATCTATGTCAGATGTCTCTGCACAGAAGGGTTAAGCTCAGTTGGAATTATTTAACTAAATCTTCATCTTCTGCCACATCTGTAGCAAACTACCAATATTTCTAAAACGACAACTAGAACCGCATCTACTACGACTGCTGTTGACAACAGCTACAGACCGATATTACAAGAAAGGTTTACAAGTTCGATATTACAGAGATACATTTAATAAGGGAAGACAAGGAAGTGACTTGTTTTACAGGGAAGTGAGTGAGTTTACTTTTACGCCGCTTTTAGCAATATTCCAGCAATAACACGACGGGGGACACCGGAAATGGCATTCACACATTGTGCTCATGTTGGGAATCGAACCCGGGTCTTCGGCACGACGGGCCAACGCCTTAACCACTAGGCTAAAACACACACACACACACACACACACACACACACACTCTCTCTCTCTCTCTCTCTCTCTCTCTCTCTCTCTCTCTCTCTCTCTCTCTCTCTCTCTCTCCAGGGAACATATCAGCCAGGAACCTGGCAAGGTTCAGCATGACCTTTGTTGACTGACATATTCTTTGCAATGAATAATAATTATCCGTCACAGTTTTGTGAATTACATATTTCCGTTCATACTCATGGAGCACACAGTTGTAAATAACATGTATTTCGTCTTAAATACATTACAATGCTTGCACAAAATAGTCGGATCACCACGGCTTACTACCCCCACGAACCTACTTGGATACCAAGGGTGGCCATTTTATATTTAGTTAGCGCCGGTTTATACTCACAAGTTAAACTACATTTATAAGACGTATAGCATTAAAGTGATGTGGTATCTAGTGATGCATGCCTATCTTGGAGTGCGCAGACATAAACTCTTTTACTTTATTTATGATAATTACTTGGGCGCATTCGTAATATTCTGAGCCAGTACTAAATACATTTCGTATGATAAGTAGTATGCAGTGGAACTCTCCACAGGCTACCGCAAAAATACAACAACAAGAAAAGAAACGCTTGGGGTAACAGTTCAATACTTTCTCTCTTGTCAAAACACCCCTCATTTCATATGTAAATATTGATACAGCTTTCTTATCAAATATATTAAAAGTCTCTATATATTGATAACTCAGGCTGCCTTATTAAAGACTTGACTGGCCAAAGAGCTTTACTGTCTTGCTCAGAAACAGTTTAACAAGTTCTTGTCCATACCAGTTTCGCCCAAACCAGAAGTCCTTTATATCTATATGCGTTGATAGTTTCCATCTAATGTTTCATATTTTGATAAAAGACCACTCTTTTTGAAAACAATATTTTTTCTTTCATCAATATCAATTCCATACCCCACTATTGAGAATATGAATACAGTGAGTCCAGATGTCCGCAACACTGCTTCTCCAACTACACTGTCCGCAACACTGCTTCTCCAACAACTACACTGTCCGCAACACTGCTTCAACAACAACTACACTGCTGCTTCTACAACAACTACACTACAACACCACTAGTGCTGCTGCTTCTACAACTAAACTGCTTCTACAACAATTGCACCGGTGCTAACATTACACTTACTGCTGCCACAACAATCGGGTGCACATTGTCCTCCCCAACTACTGCAACAACAACAGCTGTTATACATTTCACTACTGCAGTTGCAACTACTTCTACTTCTGTTCCAAGTATATCTACAACTGCCAGTTTTGCGTCCTGCTACACAGAGGCTGCTGCGTCTACATCCTCAAATGCATCTTCTGCTACAGGTACAACCTTCCAACCACTGACACTGTCGTTGTTGTTGTTGATGATGATGATGATTATGGTGATTGTTATGTTCTTCAACGAGCCGACAATGCCGGTTAACTCGCTGAGCCCACAAAGCGGAGATACTCGTAATGTCACCTCATCGCCATCGCATGTGACTCGTTTTTCTTGGCGTGGCTTTCCCGCGGCAAGTTTCTCCACGTACCGCTTGCTTCTGCTCGTTCATAGTATTACCCCAATCTACACAATAAATCAGCCTGTATCCGAACCAAGATTGCCATTCGGCTCCAATCGGTACGGTGTCAAAAAACCTACCGTGCATCGATCTTCGGTAAATGTCAGCCATGTTGGATTGCGTTTGTCGTCTGCTCACGGCGTTGATAAGGTAGTCACTAATCGCGCAGGCAGACATATACAAACCATTGATTTTTCATTAAAACTGGCGGAAAATCGCGCTTGACAAAATTTAATGCGGCTTGGTCGATAATCATATGACCAAAATGCCTTCAACGTCAATCTCGATCAATCATAACACCCCTATGTTGCTGCTGCATGTGAAAACTGCCATCATAAATATATTCCCTCCTCGATAAAGCAATCCCGCCACAGAATCAAACCCATTTTCTCATTAGCACGGTGTCTTACGAAGGCAAGGGAAGTGAAAATTAATTTGAAAATGTTCCCGAAAACACTACAAAAAAGACTCGACAAGGAAGTGTGTTGGCACTTTGAGCTGGTTCTTCGCGCGTCGGCCGGCGTGAATATTCAGCCGTATTTAACCCAGGGCGACGCATGTCTTTTACATCGTAGGTAAACTGGTTAAAAAGGTTTTAGTTGATTTTTTTCATTTGATTTTCAGTAATACTTTCAGTATGACTTAAATGTGAAGAAAACAAATCGTGGGTGAAATGTTATAAGTGTAATTTAGATATAAGAGAAGCTCATTGTTCCTTCTGCATGAATGCATGGAAACATCCCACTTTTGGATTAACGTAAATGACTCAGCAAGCTCTAGTGCCCGCCAGTGAGTGTGTAAGTGATCACAAAGGGATGCACCAACAGTATTACAACGATATACTGTGATAGTCTGTACCTCAGTACACACAGTACAACGTCACCACCACCATCACCGCTACAACTACCACTACCCCTGTCACTGCTACTACTACTACTACTACTATTACTATTACTACTACTACTACTACTACTACTACTACTACTACTACTACTACTGCTGCTGCTGCTGCAACAGCAGATGCTACCACTCTCATTGCTGCTAATACACAGAAATATATAGCAGATACTGGTGTCGTTGATCCTACTACAGCAGAAACTACCACTTCCACTCCTACAGCAGCAACTACCACTTCCACTACTACAGCAGCAACTACTGTCACTACTACTACAGCAGCAACTACCACTGTCACTACTCCTACAGCAGCAACTACCACTTCCACTACTCCTACAGCAGCTACTACCACTTCCACTCCTACAGCAGCAACTACCACTTCCACTACTACAGCAGCTACTACCACTTCCTACTCCACTACCACTCCTACAGCAGCAACTACCACTGTCACTACTACTACAGCAGCTACTACCACTATCACTACTACTACAGCAGCAACTACCACTATCACTACTACAGCAGCAACTACCACTATCACTACTCCTACAGCAACTACTACCACTGCAGCAGCAACTACCACTATCACTACTCCTACAGCTACTACCACTGTCTCTCACCAGCAACTACAGCAGCTACTATCCACTGTCCACTATCACTACCCTACAGCAGCTACTACCACTGCACTACTACTACAGCAACTACTACCACTATCACTACTACTACAGCAACAACTACCACTATCACTACTAACAGCACTATCACTACTCCTACTACCACTATCACTACTACTACAGCAACTACTACCACTATCACTACTACAGCAACTACCACTCATCACTACTACAGCAGCAACTACCACTATCACTACTACTACAGCAACAACTACCACTATCACTACTACTACAGCAGCTACTACCACTATCACTACTACTACAGCAACTACTACCACTATCACTACTACTACAGCAGCAACTACCACTGTCACTACTACTACAGCAACTACTACCACTATCACTACTACTACAGCACTACTACCACTACTACTCACAGCAACTACTACTTCACTACTACTACACTACTACTACAGCAACTACTACCACTATCACTACTACTACAGCAACTACTACCACTGTCACTACTACTACAAGCAACTACCACTACTCTACAGCAACTACTACTACTACAGCAACTACTACCACTATCACTACTACTAGCCAGCAACTACCACTATCACTACTCCTAGCAGCAACTACTATCACACACTACTACTACTGCAGCAGCTACTACCACTATCACTACTGCCACTATCACTACTGCTACTACACTACTATCACACAACTACCACTATCACTACTCTACAGCAGCTACTACACTATCACTACTACAGCAACAACTACCACTATCACTACTACTACAGCAGCACCACTATCACTACTACTACAGCAGCTACTACCACTATCACTACTACTACAGCAACAACTACCACTATCAGAGCCACTGTAGTACCACTGGCAATATCGCAGCTACTACATTTCCCAATGTCCTCACACCGACAACTTGTCACTTTGACACTACAGCCAATACTTTTACAATTGCGAGCAGATTATTAAGTACAATCTTATAATCATACAGCGAAATGAATCAAAAACATTGTCCCTTTTCAATCACAGATTAAGTCGATTCATACAGAAATGAATAAACAGAGAAGAAGTGGTTTATTGGATCAGAGAGGCTGTGTTTGAGAAAGCAATGTTAATCAAATATCAGTGCTTAAGCTTGAAACAGTTCATCCTTCGTTTTTCATATAATGAAAATGTCTATTTCAGCCTGATCGATTTTAGGGTATTTTTGCAAGGGAGATTTGATCCACGGGGTCCGACGGCCCGCTTCTGGCTGTCTAACAGTAGATTTCAGCATCCTTGGTTCGACTCTCAGTTTGCGCTTATTATATTCTTCGGTCTGTCTGCAACATGCCCGTGTGCGTGACTTTCATCCAGTTGATATATGTCTGCTGCATACAGTTAAACCTGACGGATGTCAGTAGGTTTTACAGATATGTTGTTTACTAGATATCATACACGTTCTGAGGATGATAATCGGGTCTTACCGCCATGATGGGGACACATTGATGTAAGTAAATGTACTGTTATAAAGCTAGAAAACCAAGGCACTGTGACCGATTCCATCACAACTTGTTGCGCAAAGGTATGTTTTTTTATTCCAAAGTGCTGATGTTTTCGTCGTCTTTAATGACAAGATCATCATAAATATAAGGCAAATAAACAATATTTGTAATTGTTGTGTGCAAGTTGATCAGTCGATCCTCGAGGAATATATCCCAATTCAACAACCCATAACACGACACTGGTAAATGGATGAGCTGCATGCGCAACATTGCTTCAACGGTTACTCTTGGCGTGAACACAGGATCTGGTCCAGACTGACACTCAACAGCCTGGGATACCACATACATAGCGGTGTAATACGTATATATCTTTGAGATGTCGTGTAGTGGTGTCACAGTGTCCTCTACTCTGTTCCAAGTTCGGTACAATGTTTCCTCACCAATATTCCAGCAATATGACGGCGATATGTGAATTATCGAATCTGGACCAGACAATCCTTTGACCTACATCACGAGCACCGATCTAAGCACTTTGGAACCGATGTTATTCATCAACCAAGGTTACCGCCGCTCAGGACATCATTGTAGTTATATCATGACGTGATGTGCGTGACGCTGGTCATAGCAGGCGTTTTCCAGTTGGGAGAACCCCTCGGACATTGTATGGTTCTGACTAATCTGGAAATACGGTCCATGCGAATCTGACATTCGAACTCACGACCACAGGTGTCCGGCAGCTCAAGGGACGTAACCCTGCACGTTCCCCCATTGCCTATCCGCAACGCTGAGTTTACAGAACATAACACAGTTTTATCGATTTATTTACGTACTAAGTAATTGGATCATAAAATCATACACCAAATGTGCCATATCGCTGTTGGTTGAAATAACCTCTTGATCGAAACCGTAAATATCGATGGCAGATTGTATTCGTAAGTGCAGTAATATTTCCCCGCATTACTTAATGGGTCAATTTCCATATGTACCCAGTCATGTCTTGGCGTTGTTCGCAAGTCTGAAGCACAACTCAGGATACCGTTAGACTTAACCACTACTCCATTGCATTTATTCGTCGATTCCAGGATCCTGACAAACAAATCTAGCTGATCGATACAATTGATACAGAGCTATAGCCACGTTGATGGCACTCCGAGTGTTTGTACCAGGGTCTCCCGGTTCGGTGTAGCGACAGTTCCGTGTGATGGCGGAAAGTAGACGTGGTGGGCTTGGAGCAGGAAAAGTGAGCTCCCTAATTAGAGGATGTCTTATACCCACTGCCCCTGGCTCGCCCCTGGGGGGCCGGCATACGGGGGTGACGTGTCGTAGTTGTCCTCCCAAGGTTAGAACGTCCGGCATTGTGCGTCTGGTCGATGCTAACAGTAGACATGGGCACTGATGGACATTTATACGGAGATGTATTGAGTTCCATTTCGATTTGGGGCTAGCAGCGTCAAGAAGTTTGCGAGTTTATCGGACTTTGAATAGAAACATTGATTTGCTTTCCGAGACGTATGTCGTATGTGCTACTGTGAACCGAAGCCTGAGTAATTAAATGTGATTTAGATAATATATGTAAAGACTTTAGAATTTTCACAATGAAGTAATACTGCGCCGTTCAAATAGTTCTCTCTCCAGTGTGTCCATCGGGGACTTTAAAGGGGTGGTGCAAGGGTTGGATTAATAGAGCTCAACATGGGATTTTTATAGGTAGCCTGGAATGATTTTAGTTGTTTTTTTAAAAGAAGAGGGAATCTCAGAAAATACCGGAAATTTGACCTCATGTAAAATAAGACTTTGTTTGATGTGAATGTTTCATGTCTTGAAAATAAATGAGTTACGAAAACAAAGACATTGTATCATGCTTCCAGTGGCAGTAAGTTCCAGCAAGCAGCGAAGGGAGTTTGAGGTTAGTGAGTGAGAATACATATAGGTCCTCAGAAACTAGTGTCACTTGTTGCAGATTGAAGTATTGCCCTTCACGTCGTTGTTGACGTGGTCGTTACTTGTGTTGTATGCGGAAGTATTGTCCTTCACGTCGTTCTGGACGTGGTCGTTACTTGTGTTGTAGGCGGAAGTATTGTCCTTCACGTCGTTGTTGACGTGGTCGTTACTTGTGTTGTAGGCGGAAGTATTGTCCTTCACGTCGGTGCTGACGTGGTCGTTACTTGTGTTGTAGGCGGAAGTATTGTCCTTCACGTCGTTGTTGACGTGGTCGTTACTTGTGTTGTAGGCGGAAGTATTGTCCTTCACGTCGGTGCTGACGTGGTCGTTACTTGTGTTGTAGGCGGAAGTATTGCCCTTCACGTCGGTGCTGACGTGGTCGTTACTTGTGTTTAAGGCGGAAGTATTGTCCTTCACGTCGTTGTTGACGTGGTCGTTTCTTGTGTTGTAGGCGGAAGTATTGTCCTTCACGTCGTTGCTGACGTGGTCGTTACTTGTGTTGAAGGCGGAAGTATTGCCCTTCACGTTGTTGTTGACGTGGTCGTTTCTTGTGTTGTAGGTGGAAGTATTGTCCTTCACGTCGTTGTTGACGTGGTCGTTACTTGTGTTGCAGATTGAAGTATTGTCCTTCACGTCGTTGTTGACGTGGTCGTTACTTGTGTTGTAGGTGGAAGTATTGTCCTTCACGTCGTTGTTGACGTGGTCGTTACTTGTGTTGTATGCGGAAGTATTGCCCAGGTAGCCTGGAATGATTTTAGTTTTTTAAAGAAGAGGAAATCTCAGAAAATACCGGAAAAACGATAATTGCCCTTCACGTCGGTGTTGACGATCACCCTGGGCCAGAGGTCTGAAGAAATAATTAAACTCTGCTCATTTTATCTCATTGCTGACTCAGAAACAAAGCTATCATGTTTACAAATAATTCATCAACAATACTTTATTTCTGGATCTGAGGAATTCTGTAGTTGTGAAGCTCATTCTTGACTTGAATAAGATTCAGTTGATATAAAAAGGCATCAAAGAACTCGTTGGTCTATTATTGACATATAATCGTGTGAAATTTCGTTGTACATGGGTTTTACTTTGTAACACAGTCACTCATCTGTAACGTAATGCCAAGGAATGTGAAATATACATAGGTTGGAATTTGCAGTTGTTAACATATATTAGTCGTATGCGTTTCGCTTTTAAAGAGTGTAACAGAGGCGATGGGGTAGCCTAGTTGTTAAAGCGTTCGCTCATCACGCTCATGGGTACAATGTGTAAAGCCTATTTCTAGTGTCCCCTGCCGAGATATTGCTGGAGCATTGCCAAATGCGACGTAAAACCATACTCACTCGCTCACTCACTCTGAAATACGTTAATGGACTCCAGATAAAGCGTTAACGTACAAAGAACGGTAAACGTGGAATAAATCCTTTAAAACTGCCAGTCAAATATGTGTGGTACTTAGGCGTCCTTTACTGACGACGTTAGTAGGTTTATGCCTTCAATGAATAAGCAATCAGTTACGACAAAGTCACGTTGTACTTTGACGCCACCCAAGAGAAATGTGTTCAGTAACTATCGAATGATTTAGGTCGCCTTCACAACCCTATCAAGTCCCTCGGCGCATCCGAACACCGTATCCCATGTACTAACCGCAGTCATGTAATGTGATATTAGTGTTTAATTCAATTTCGACAAATATGGATTGAAGTTCTGACCTTGTGGCGAGCCTGCATTAAGTCGGATGGCAGACAGCACAGGCCTCGCGATGTCCTATTACCTCAGATCTGACGCATTACCAGCAATTACATTACACTGTGGAGGCGATGTGTGTGCTGGCCTCTCCAACCAATATGTAGGTACAGCTCGACCAGGACATACTTGGGTTTAACGCTGCCTATTTGACAGTTATATGATACCACCTTAGTTTGAGGCGCTGCAGATCCTTCACCACTAGTCGGTGAACTAGTGTGGTGGTATGGCTACCAGATCATATGAGATGGAACCAGGAACATGTGTCACCAAGAGATATTGTTTTAACAGTGAAGCTTATTGTACGTCCATCAATTCATGACATGTTAGGTGTCACAGGTGTATACACCAACATACAAATGAATATTCAGATGCCACATACTTATACATATTAACAGAATGGTTGGAATACAATTAAAAGACAACAGTTGTATCAGTAATACTAACACGTCTGACATATTATATAGTCCGGCATTTCAACAGTAAATCACATGAAGACCAGAAAGCCATACATCATGTGTATTTGTAATTTGTTGTGGAATTGAATCTATTCAAACTATATGCCCATTCAATATCATCTTGAATATGTTTATTATGATGTTGTCTGTTTCCTGGTCAGGTTTTGTAAATGAGATACTGTTATGTGATGCGGTTAGGAACATCATTTTTTTAGTTTTCAAATATTATTTTACCTTATCAAGAATTGCATGGAAGTTTTTGTTTTCAATTCCTGATGCCTTGTTTCCACACGTCCACCATTACTACTGGAAAACTGCAAGATAAATGTAGTACAGTTTCTCTTTCATTTTGGCAATGTACATAAACTTGAGTTTATATTGTTCATTTTGAGTTCATGTCGTTTGTCGAAAGACATCTGTGAATAGTACTCTATTGAACAGTTTGCAAGAGCCCTGAAGGAATTTTGTGAACAACTGACAGTCTATCATGTACACATTCCTCTCATTCATTTTCCCACTTTGTCTTATATTTGTTGTTCTACTTACTTTGAGATTTCACAAATATGTCATTAACTATTCTGCTGCCTTTCTTCCATCCAATAAGGTATTTCAAGAAATAAGGTATAGAGGGCACAATTACTCTCTTTCTATAGCCACCGACGTGAATTCACAATATGTTTTTATAGATTTTATAATGCCTGTGGAATCTAAGAAGTTAGAAGCAATCAAATATATCTTTTAAGTTTTCAAAGGTAAGCGTCCGCTCATCAGTATCGACTGATGTTTCCGAGGGTTTTCATTGTGCCGAACTGGTTGTGTTAGTATATATCTTCATTACTATCTGTGGACTGGCCCTTACATGTGATGTATTTACCACAAGAAAGTAATATGTCAGTCCAAAAATCGTTGGTTCTTTTTGTTCATATCTGTTCTCCGATAAAGCCTCTTCAGTTTCTGATCAGTTTCATGTCTTCTTAATACATTTTTTTTTCTCTGAATTATAGTTTTTAATTTTGAAATGGTGTAGTAGTCTTTTAATCCAAGATATTTTTGTGATCTTATCACATTAGATTTATTAGGGGTCCTTAATCCACCCTCCTCGATGAGTTGTAATTATTTTATGTTCCTGCTTTAATTGTCCGACTTATTATGATGTGAATTTTTTAAAAACTGTTTCCAATCGTTAAAAACATTCTGCTTGTAAATATAAGTTTATGTTTCGGTAAGAGTAGGCTATTTCAGACAGTGTTTCCGCCTATCGGAGATAACAATCTTCCTGTCCACGTCTTCATGGTTATTCGTTTAGTTTGTTATAATGTTCAACCATTTTTGATAAATTGTGTGTGGTGATACCAAGAAGAGTAAATTGTGTTCTATAACATTCTAAATGCAGTTCGGACAAGTAGTTGTGTCGGAATTTTAAGGTGAACCTATTTGAGTTGCATGAGTTTCATTCGTATTCATTTTAACCCAGAAAATGATGCATGGCACTGTAAAGTTTCCGAGGTGTTTCTGTACCATCAAGGATCAAGGTTATCATGAGGAAACCATGTGGGATTGTTCTCAGCATAATGGCCAAAGTTTCTGCATATATAATTAGAAAATGTATGGCAATAACGGATCTCCTTGCCTACGACCTCTTGTTATGCTGTTTGTATTAAATTATTAAGAAATCTAAAACAGTTAAAATGCATTCCCATTTAAAGGAATCAAATGCTTTTTCAAACTCTGTTAAAGGGAGAATACTCAATATTTGCATACATTCTGCATAATTTATAGTCCCATATACCATACACCAGCAATCCCCTATGTACGTGTGACATGAATCCTTTCTGGTCTACATATATTATGTTTGATGTGTTTGTCTGTGTGATTGTATTAGCTATTGCTGCTGTAGCTAGCGGTTTCTTTGGATACATTAGGTATTAGCCTCCAGTTTTTTCAAATGTTCTTTTGGGTTGCCTGATTTAGGAAAACAAGAAATGAACCCCTGTTTTTGACTTGTCGATAATTCTGCTTTTGCATATCCCAATTAGAAACACGTTTATAAGACTCCAATCTAAGTTATGGAATACTATCGTGAATCTAGGACCGTGGCTTAATACTTCATCCTACATAAGCTCCCCTTCCATCCCTTATATGGGGTAGCGGATGATAGTCAATATGTGGAATAGATTGTTTATTATATTGTTTAGAAGTTATACTTTCTTCTTCTCTGGTTTTAGATTTTATTTACTGCTTTATTCAGAAAAGTTCTGACCTCGAGTGAGAGAAAATATTTTGTTGGTTTTTCACATTTTATCTTTCAATTCGGCCTTTAATCAAAGAATTAATCCTTCCGTTCCGATATCATTTATTTCATCCGGTTCTTTTTGTGTTCTCTTTTATTCTGCATTGAATTTCTTCCAACCCAGTCTTAAGGTCCGCCGGGTATCCGTTCGGTTCCAAATTCGCGTTAGCGAAGTTACATTTGCAGGTAACTTAACTGTACATTGGAAACACGAGATGTTTGACTTGTCCATATACACCGCCTGGTTTAAACATAAATCTAACTTTTCATTTTTACATAGCGCAAAGGGGATCTGGAAACGTTTTAACTGAATAGTTCTCGGAACCACATCATATCGACCTATATGTTATCTAACGAGTAGCATATTCAACCACTGGAGATCGCAGTGTGGCATTTCAATATCGTGTTTAAATTGGTTTCATCTGGCTTGTTTGATGTCTGTCTCTGCGTGGCCCATACCAAAGCAGTTGTCAATCCTACTGACATATCCTGATCTGCGATGTTGATGTTAAATATGACACGTTAATCACGATGATGTTTGTGCCTGGATCGAACCGAGCAACAATGGGATGTTAATAGCAGTGCCATCTTTGACTGACATTCTCATCACAACACAGTTCCGTCAAGCTGCTGCTGTTCACTTGGGGATGTCGCTCTGCAGCTGGAATCGGGATGATGGCGTTTAGGGTTGTTAAAGTTGCAGATATGCTTCTGTCAGTCATCTCAGATCGTCCGTCTTGGCGCTTCGGCACGAGCCATAAAACATACATGCATTGATCACCATCAAACATGCATTTACTGATGCGTACAATGGAAGAATTCTCCCTCTGAAATAACGCCATAACTTTGAAGTCTGACTCACTCGAAAACGTGGTGGCTGTTTATAGAAAGAATACATACAGTATTACGCCGCTTTCAACGTCGGTAAAGCTAAGACAGAGCCCCGTTTATCCAAGTAGGATCGTTCTCAGTGAAATCTTCATGAATGGCATCTTTCCAGGCAAACGGATCAAGACTTGAGTAAAGTGTTTCTGGGTATTGATATGTGGCCTCCCAACACATTCTCGGGGAAACATACAGACTTGTATGGTCTGAAAAAGAATAATTTTGATCACGACCAGTTAAATATTGAAAGCCCAATGTACCCCGGATATGGTGATCCCAGGGTCATCGCTAAGCATTTATCATACCATATCGCCAGATATTGTTGCACATGCCCGAGCCAATATTGTATGGGTGTCAGTGGAGATGAACGTTCAATAACACGACTTGACAACATCCCGTTAATTACACCATCAATACACGAGACAGCTGATTGATACGCCATGAGTCCATCTTCAATGTAGCTGTTGGGAGGGGCCAGCGTCCTGCCTATGGGTGTGGCACCTTGTCGCTCTATATTTCTTACATATAAGCTTTGGAAAACGCCCAAGCCTGTCTCATTAGAAGATAGTACATCCACTTTCATTGATCTGCACCTTATACTTTGGGCTGGACTTGATCAATGTATTGGATACACATCCAGCCATGGATCTTAATATTAAAAAAAATATAAACATGTGATCACTTCGTCATCGGCACGTGCTTTTTAATGATTTCAATTTAAATATAGTTTTTCCAACTTCACGTGTACATTGATGAAAGGTCTTCGGGTGCAAGAACAGTGCGTCAACCATTGTTAGAGGCCCTGAAGCCTGGTCTAGAAAGCTGAGTGAGCTGGGATCAATTCCAAGTGAGTGAGTGAGTTGGGTATATTTCAGATACACAACGGCATTTCAGCTAAATGTGGAAGAACAGCCTTAAGTAAATCAGGAAATGTTTCCTCGTGTCAGTTAATACTGTCTTGTGTTGCAATATTATACATGCCGAGTGAGTGAGTTGTATCTCATTTGACCAGCATTTAAGTTCTGCCATCGTATTACCATGATGTTTGAGGAAAGATCACCGTGATGCAACTACTCTGATAAGTTCAAGATGATTCAAGTGGAATCGGGATCACAATTTCAGATTTCTGGAACGCCCAAGATACGCAAAGAAGTTCGGAGACGTAGATGTCTTGATCACCCATGTGAACATAAAAACACTGTTACGTCGGCTAGTGTGACGGGTTACGTCGGCTAGTGTGACGGGATAGAGGGCGCCTCGCAGACAGATTCATGGCCTGCACCCCGGTCCACACATCTCAGCCCTACTATTGGCGGTCTGTTGTAAGTCTACGTAAAAGTTACGGAGCTACGACCGCCTCCGTGCAGTTCGGCAGTTTTGGTGCTTGTTAGCTATCCATATTTGGTGTTCACACCAGAACCAAATTCAGACAGTTTGTCTAAAATTAGGAAAGAATTGCCTACATGATATACTCCGTAGAATTTGTTCAACAGATAGTTGTATGCTGCTTCACAGTCAATGTTTTACGTTTGCATCTTTTCTAAACTTAAATAATTGTTTTCACATTCTATTTCCAGACTTTTTGAGACGGTTCTTTAAAAACGCCCCCGTAAATTACGCTCTAATTGACGTCGACATTTCAGCCTTAATTTTAATGGTGACGTTAAGAGACGCCACAAAACTTCAAACGCCACGAGAAGCTCATCGCTGTTACAGCAGAGGTGAATAACTTTCTGCCCTTTTAAGGACTAAATTTCCCGTAACAAGCAATATATGAAGGCTGGGATAGCGTAAATGAGCCCATCAAACAACCTGATGTCCCCTATCCACGGTCGCTTCGACACAGTGTTTCCAGGGGCGTTTAGATGGCAAATTAGTTCAAAGGAACATGCTTCGGATTGGCATGCTATAGAGCCGCGTTCACATGATGCGATTTGTTGGATGCTGCTCTGTCTTTGTGATCGCTGCAGGGTGTTCAGTATTCTCCTCTGTATTTACCTCTGTATTTATTTTTCGAATGCTTTGAGCACCCACTGAGTGGTTGGATTTAGTGCTATATAAATTTCCATTATTATCATTATTATTTGTAGCTCGTCGATTATTGTGGATTTAGCTGAAATGTTACGATTTGGTGTCTGCTGCTGCTGTAGTGGTTGGAGTAGATGTAGTGACTGGGTGTGGTACTGTATCAATATTCAAGCATTACCAGAGCAGACTCTATAACGAGGCATCACACATTATCCTCATCTTTGGAATCGAACCTTGACGAGCAAACGCTTTAATAACTACACTACCCGTGTGTCTGAGTAGTAATATTGTAGTTGTTGTAGTACGTGTAGTAGGTGTAGTAGTTGTCGTAGTAGTTGAAGTAGAACTAGAGCAAATATAAACAGTGAGTATTGTTTTACGCCGCTTATCAGCAATAGCACACATGGAACACAAGTTGAGTGAATATTGTATTCAACATTCAGCTATATCACACAGAATGTTGACAATCAGTAAACTGGCCGACCCTCCTACGACAAACATACGTGGCACAAGAAATGGCCTTCACGTATTGTATTCACATTTGTCCAGGGGCGGTGGGGTAGCCTAGCGGTTAAAGCGTTCACTCGTTACGCCAAAGACCTTGGTTTGATTCCCCACATGGGTACAATGTGTAAAACCCATTTCTGGTATCCCCCGCCGTGATATTGCTGGACTATTGCTAAAAGTGGCGTAAAACTAAACTCACTCACTCACTCACATGTGTTCCCGAGTGGGGGAGCAGCTCCAACAGCACACTAATCACGTCTGCTTTCTCGATTCTCTTCGCTATCGCAATAGGCCGTCAACTGTTTGGGGTTGTCGGACTAGCTTTCGGCTGTTGGTGTCTTCAGGGCCATTGTTGGTTCTAGGACCGATTATCTCATGGTGGTTCCTTACTAGAACGGTGAAGAGTTACTAAGTGTCAATCCCGCACAGAGCTTTGTCAAAGGACTAATACGACGAAGTGACGATGTAGACCATCCTCTACCTCCTTGTCAATGCCTTGTGTGGGACAACGACTACTACACCGACTCAGAGTACCAACGAGAGCAGTTCCAGAGGGGAGTCCAACGCTTGATGTATGGGTCACTTTCGAAGGACTGGGTGGTTACATTCTGACCTGGCTAACTGCGTGGACTTCATACTAACAGCCACCGGCTGTCGCAGCTTGATTGACTGCGGTTTGCCACTTCAGGTCGTCGTGGTGTTCATTCTCGAGTAGGGCAACGTCCAATTGAGCGACCTTGAACTACCCTAAAGTATTTTAACGTCAACGTGCGATTTAGACTTAGTGCTAAGGAACAGAAACGCCGCCCAAGGAAACTGGACGATATGTTTCTTAGTCTTAGCAAAACACGGACACAGCATGTTTCCAGCAAAACGAAAAACAAATTAATGTAATTAATTTTAAAGCGAATTTTCGTTCGGTGTTTTTGCAAAGTATCCCAGGCCACGACGCTATATGCATTTTGTGTCTACGTGATACCTATGCTTACAAAAAGACGTGTGCATCTGCATGAAGGAATTATATCAAAGCTGGACGTATTTTGGGAAATACTATAAAACTTTTCCTTGGAAGATATGTGAGAATCACCCAGCAGTTTAGGGTGACAACGTGTTTAAATGATAGGACAAGAAAGAAAGACTTCACCAGCTATGCACTTCATGGACACTGACAGCTGTATAACAGTGTGAGCTCGGTTTCCGACCCCGGACTTAGTGTCAATATCCGCTCTACCATTGCTATGAGACAATCAAAGCTCGTTTACAGACAGTATCACTGCTGATGTGTGTTTTTTCAGCTGAGAAACTTATCAATCTGGAATTTTTCTTGCCAAGTTTCGTGCCTAGAACCTTCTCGATCATATTTAATTGCCCCCTTTCGGCCATGACATCGCGACAAATTATTACTTTATCATTGCAGGTATTGACCGCTGGCGCTGAGGGGAGTATTGCAATCTGCAGCAAATGATGATTTATGACCTAAAAGTCAAAACCTTCACATTCAACGAAACTTCACATTCTAACACAGAAAACAAAAATCATGAAATAGCATTATAACGGTAAACATGATTGAATAGTGTTTGAAGGCCTGGAAATAATGGCGTCTGGACAAGCCAGTTTCTTAGCATGGCTACCCGATTCTGAATAGTTGCGTCTGGACAAGTCAGTTCCTTAGCATGGTTACCCGATTCTCAATAGTTGCGTCTGGACAAGTCAGTTCCTTAGCATGGGTACAAGATTCTCAATAGTTGCGTCTGGACAAGTCAGTTCCTTAGCATGGCTACCCGATTCTCAATAGTTGCGTCTGGACGTCAGTTCCTTAGCATGGCTACCCGATTCTCAATAGTTGCGACTGGACAAGTCAGTTCCTTAGCATGGCTACCCGATTCTCAATAGTTGTGTCTGGACAAGTCAGTTCCTTAGCATGGCTACCCGATTCTCAATAGTTGCGTCTGGACAAGTTAGTTCCTTAGCATGGTTACCCGATTCTCAATAGTTGCGTCTGGACAAGTCAGTTCCTTAGCATGGCTACCCGATTCTCAATAGTTGCGTCTGGACAAGTTAGTTCCTTAGCATGGTTACCCGATTCTCAATAGTTGCGTCTGGACAAGTCAGTTCCTTAGCATGGCTACCCGATTCTCAATAGTTGTGTCTGGACAAGTCAGTTCCTTAGCATGGCTACCCGATTCTCAATAGTTGTGTCTGGACAAGTCAGTTCCTTAGCATTGCTACCCGATTCTCAATAGTTGTGTCTGGACAAGTCAGTTCCTTAGCATGGCTACCCGATTCTCAATAGTTGTGTCTGGACAAGCAAGTTCCTCAGCATGGCTACCTGATTCTCAATAGTTGTGTCTGGACAAGCCAGTTCCTCAGCATGGCTACCCGATTCTCAACTGCCGGGTCTGGACAAGCCAGTTCCTCAGCATGGCTACCCGATTCTCAATAGTCGTGTCTGGACAAGCCAGTTCCTTAGCATGGCTACCCGATTCTCAACTGCCGGGTCTGGACAAGCCAGTTCCTCAGCATGGCTACCCGATTCCCAATAGTCGTGTCTGGACAAGCCGATTCTCAAACGATTGGTATGTGATACTAAGCACACATGTATTGACAAACATGTCCACGCGAGTGCATTGGCTTGAGTGGAAACTGTCCGCAGTATCCATGACAAAATACACCCTCGAGTGGGTGGATGAGTGAGGGGTTGCGGCCATTATCCTGATTATTCCAAATTAGCCCCGATTATGATCCTGGGTGCCGTTGTACAATACAACCTGTCATTAAGACTGTCATAGTCTGTGTTAAGGTATGAGAGTTATACGGCCACCTTAGCACTAACATCGCTTTGTACAGCGTCACCCTGAACCTTTCAGTCCCATAACTTCTGAGTCACAAACGAAGTAAACGCCCCGATAGGCGCTACCATGAGTTTTCTTTTCTTTTTTCTTCTACGTAAATTTCACCCTTACTATAGTGAGTGAGTTTGGTTTTACACCGCTTTTAGCAATATTCCAGCAACGGCGGGGACACCAGAAATGGGCTTCACACATTGTACCCTTGTGGGGAATCGAACCCGAGTCTTCAGCGTGACGAGCCAACGCTTTAACCACTAGGCTACCCCACAGCCCCCACCCTTACTATAACTAAATACTGTTGAATCAATGTTAAACCTATTCACTCTTCATGTATACCATAGAATATCAATGTTTATATATTGTTTCATTCTTTAGGTTGAGGAAATTCTGCCATGGTTGACAGCTGCCCAGTCCTTGGGTCCGTCACGGTCGAGGTAGCATGTGCTGCCCACCTGGCAGTCAGACCACATACTAAAATTGTTGTCCCGAAACCGGAAGCGCTTGATTTGGAATGAATGAGGCCTCGCGAGATGTGACGGACATTGTAAAAACAAACAATTTACATAACACATATTGCAGTTATCAGTGTTTTTCCAAGCTTGTGAAGGGTAAGCAGACTATTGGCATGTTAACAATAGAAATGAAAAAAACCCAACCTAATTGACTACCCATAAGTCTTTGTTTGAAATGTCGCCATCTTTGTTCACCCGTACACGCGCGAGATTGGAAAAAACTTCGTTGTTGTTTTCAAGTAAGTCTATGAGAGTAAGGTAGTAGAAATGGCAGTCTGTATACTTGCTATAGTTTTCTTGACACATGGCAACATACTTGACAATCGAAGCTTTGGAAACAAGGATCCGGGAACTTGAGCGATCTCAACGGAAACCCAAGACAGAGAAATTGGCAGGTAGGTTTCAGATAAAATTAATTATTTTCTTCTTATCATAGTAGTCAGTTTGCATCGAATTAAACGTTTGCGGTAGGAACCTTTATCTTACAGTAACGGTGCGCTCGCATTTCGATTTCTCCCACGGTTATTAATGTGGACATTGCATTTTGGTGTGAAATCTGTTAAAAAACAACATTATAGTTGATACCAGCTGAACATTCCGTTAAAATATAACCATAAGACAAGTATACCTTTGTGTTCCTGTACGTTGAGTCTGATGTTTATATAATTTTGATTTTCTGCGGCAGCTCATTTTGTTGCTGGGCACAACCAACACCATAACCAAATATGTATTCTTCAGTCATTTTTCTGAGTGTAATTTTGTCTCAGTATTATTCTTTTCTTGTCGGACTATTTCAATTATGTATCCAGCTATATTCCAACCGTGTACTGGAGCGGCGTTTATATAAGACACTTGGCTTGTTCGCCTTTCCAGGTTATTGATGGAATAAATATATATTTTAAGAAATGGTTATACATGTATCCAGCAAGGCAACAAATATAGATGAAACCAGTAGTTCATGATATTCCGGTGGAAAATATTACCAATCGACATATGTTCATGATCCAAATGTGTGTCTCTTTTTGTTTTAGGCTATTGTGAGAAGAATCATGGAAAAGTTCCTGGAGTCCCTTGAAAATCCATTAAAAGTTACTTATTTAAGGTAAAAAACCTACCCCAAGTTTTATTATTGCTCGTCATCATAATCAAGATATATGTTGGGTTTTATAAGATTAGAGACGTCATTAATGCAAAATACAATTAATTCGTTTCTTGTTCACCATTGGGTACATCTTGCATCTAATTATTTCATTGTCAGGTATCTAGTACTAGCAGTAGAATTGACGTAGCATACTATTATGTAGTGCATAATTGCTGCATAATCATGTCTGTCATGTTAATAGAAAACTTCTCACACCCTCGCAGTAATGCATATACATGTAGTTGATATACCACAATGACTTATTACTTGGTTTGATACATGATGAATATGATAATAATCAAACTTATGAATGTTTGTGTCGGAATGAAATAATCTATTATTGGACGAATGAAAATTTACTCATTTGCTTTTCTTAATAGAAACCTTTTGGATAATCTGGAGGACCAACACGGACGATCGACGTCGGCAGATTACAGGAAAGAAAAACACACAGAGAAGATGCTAAAAGAATCTGATCTGTAAGTTCCTGAAACTGGACTATATAATATCATTTGTACCGGTTTATACACTTCCTGACACCAGTTTAAAACACCCTGAGTCACTGACATGATGTGCTACATATTATCACATCGCTATATACCTGTAATAGAATAACTTTCCTTATCACATGTCATTACCCATCACCGTAATGTGCCATTATCTAATTAGAACAAGTGCCGCTCTCAAGAATAAATGTTGGACATAACTTTCGCAGTGCAAGAATTTCATTTTCCCCCCAGAAACTCCAACAGCTCCTGAAGAATCTAGCTGGGCAGAGAAAAGAACACAGAAGGTGGCTGCAGTCCTAACCCCAGAATTGACATCGCCAGTGGTGTCTGAAGCTCCAGCGGCAAAAATGAAGAACTTGCGACACCATCCAACAACATGCTTTCCAACCACCTAAAGGTCTTAGGAATAGGATGGAATGTCTAAATGTACATTCAATTATCTCCTGTAGTCACCCTGTTTAGGACAAAAACATCTAAATTTGTTGTTTCCGAGACTAAGATTAAAAATTAATGTCCCTCATATTAAAAAATGCCAACCCCTCCTTAATATTATATTTGAACAAACT
Organism: Haliotis rubra; assembly: GCF_003918875.1. Lineage (NCBI taxonomy): Eukaryota > Metazoa > Mollusca > Gastropoda > Lepetellida > Haliotidae > Haliotis > Haliotis rubra. Next base: position 2,168,161 of record NW_025767501.1, read on the forward strand.
ACTACTCAGACAAAATTTCATATCCATAGGGCCTGTGATGACATATCTCTCTCTCTCTCTCTCTCTCTCTCTCTCTCTCTCTCTCTCTCTCTCTCTCTCTCTCTCTCTCTCTCTCTCTCTCTCTCTCTCTCTCTCTCTCTCTCTCTCTCTCTCTCTCTCTCTGCTCTGTGCTTTGTGACAATGTTTAATTGAAACATAGATATGATATGTTTATGATGAATAAAGAGAAATCGACTGACATGCCTGATTTTGTATTTATTTATTTCTATGTCCATGTGGTAATGAGGTAACTGTAGTTGAAATGAGTTTATTTTATATTTCAATGTATCATGGATAAACTATATGACCTTATACATTCAAATATATAATACACTCATTTCAACTACAGTTAATATAGTTGAATAATCATAATTTAATATGGACATATGGTAATCACTGAATACTAATGATTGAAACCAAATGGAGCCATACAGATTCTGATTTACTGAAACTTATGGAACATGGTAAATGTGATTAATAGAAACGAAATTCACAGGGAATCATAATTGAACTAAGTAAATACAATGTATATGAAACCATCTGAAAGTAGAGGATAAGGGAAACCCAATGGAACCTCATAGGAATCTGCGTAACGGAAACGCACTGGAACCATACAGGAATCTGGGTAACGGAAACGCACTGGAGCCCTACAGGAAACAGGGTAACGGAAACGCACTGGAGCTTTGGTGGAATCTGGGTAACGGAAACGCACTGGAGCCTTACTGGAAACTGGGTAACGGAAACGCACTGGAGCCTTTACTGGAAACTGGGTAACGGAAACGCACTGGAGCCATGCCGGTTTCTGGGTAATTTGTAAGTTTCCGTTTTCCGGAAACTTGAAGGAAATGTAGAGAAACGTTCCGGAAACCTAGTTGAAACTTAAGTTTCCATTTTGTTTCCGTTAGGTTTCCGGGGTCCGGAAACCAAGTTATTTTTGCTGTGATGATGTATCGGTATCGAGTTCGGTTCAACGATGCCTTGAACATTTACATAACAGCATGTCAGCAGCCCTATTTGGGAAGAAAAACCCGGAGTAACGCAGATGTCAGATGTTTACCGGTTTGATGAAACCCACGGGGGAAGGTGCTGACAAATCTAAAATATATTCGGGGCGAACCGTGAGGCGAAAACATGGTCAGAGATTTCAGGCATGTTTCAGGGACGCAACAATGCACTGGAAATAGCGGAGCCTGTGACCACTTGGCCTGCGTGTCCCAATATCGCTGGATAGACTAGGGCATCAAGCAACAAACTGAAATAAGCCAAAATAGAGCAAATGAGGGGCCCACTTTGTTTTACTTTCCTAAAATTCACATACTCTGGTGCAGTGCTGAGAGGTGAATCTGGGAGTCAAACCCCCAATTTACGGCAGTATTACACAGGTAACTATTGTTAGTTGTATCTCTACACGCCTACTGCTCTAATACTTGACACAGTAGTCGTCTAAATTAGATTCTGTGGCTACGATGTGTGATCTGTGTAATGGTTTTCATGGCCACGACTCAAACATTTGCAATTCTCCGTGACATATGCGTAAGCATTGCTGACAACAGCCGAACATAACATTTATACACTTCTCATTTCACAAACGCTTTCTGTTGATAATCGAAGAACTGAAGCGAGCCGGGTATAGTGTCGCCTCCGTACATATTGCGTGTCTCATGGTGTAAACTGGCCTTTACAGGCTGTTGAATGAGAACACGTCAGATGGCTAGCGACATGGGGCCATGTGAGATCGATTCACACCAGAGAAGGACATAGCAGATCAAGAGTTATTTTAGAATTTGAAGAATGTGAAAAATATGGTGAATTTGTTTAAGAATTGATCTTATCTTCACGTAATTGTATGAGCAAATATGATGGCTGCGGAGCGTTTGTGGCGAGCGACGGAGAAGGAAGGACTAATATTAGAAACAGAGCTCAACTGTGATGGTGGCTGAACCAAGATGGAGTATGGGGAGAAGAAAGCGAACCTGTTTTTATATTTATGTTGTCTCAAAGTGTTTCTGGGCTAAGGGATTGTGGACGGAATAAATATTTGGATAAGAACCGAGTCCATTTTTAAAGTTTCTTGAATTGTGAGGTTTCAGTGAATCTTTTGGAAAGGTTGGATTCAATTTGATTCAGTTTCCGTTTAGCCCGAGTGAATCAGCGGTGGGTATTAAGGCTGCTCGATCCGGTGCGGCAACGTGAATCCCTACAGGATATATCTCGACTTTTCCGAAGTTTGAGACACACAAAGTGCCGATGTGGGACCATGAAGTCACGTCGTCTTTAACGTTACATCGAGTTCCGAGTCCATGGCGTGGCATATTGAAGGAAGACCGAGGTGTAGTAGTTGACCCCCACGAGCTTGGCACCAGTGTCACATGGCGTCTTTTGATCTTTGCTCCCCTGTGCTGCGTAAAACTCAATCGCGACCATCTCGTATCAGTCCCGAACAATACGAATGGTCGATTCGTCCCCACTCGCGACCTTTCCGCAAACTACATGAAGAAGCATTGGTCTCGTCTATTTATCAAGTAAAAGGATGTCCGTATATTTCATTGATTCTCTACAATATATAGTCCATTTGATAAAAAGATGAAAAGTGATGAAAGTCGAACTCAGCCAGGTCCCATACCACTCCCTCCCGATGGTCTTTAGCCTACCCCAAGGGAGACAAGCAGACCCGTGACATCCGGGTTACAATTCACCTTCAGCAACCCATGCTAGTCGTAATGATCGGGTGGTTAGGCTCGCCGACGTGGGTGGTGCTTGTCATCGTCTCCCCGCATATTGACGCTCATGAAGTCAGTCACTGGATTTTCTGGTCATGACATATATCTAGATATTGCTGAGTGCGGCACCATAGTGATATGTATGTTTTCTAAACATATCCTATTGTCAGGAACCAATGATGGAAAATGTTTGTTTATACTGGGATGTTTAAGACACAAGTTACAACGATATTTCTTCCATCAAACAATCAATATTTCTTACGTTATACGTAGACAGTAACCGCTATTTATATAATGCAACCCGCCATTTTATCTAAGCCTACTGAAGGCCGGCTGGCAGCACTCCCCGACAGTAGGCATGCAATCATGATACAACAATTCCTGGTACGACATCCATGGGACTGACTTGGGTAAATTAACTAACAGGCCAGCCAGGCCGTTTACAGTACAATCACAATCTACGGTTCCCAAGACAGCACACCTAAGTACATTCGTGGGGTTTATCATTGTAAAGCATACAGTGGACTTGACGGCTATCAACGATTTATCGACTTTCTCGGCACATCGACTGCGCGTATCGGTCATATTCCATAGTACAATATTGAAGCTATATCGAGATGGCTTATGAAACAACCCGGCGGCTGAGAGCATGAGCATCGATGACAGACAACCTTCCAGGTGTCACACACGTTAACAACCCGCTCCTGTACAGTCGGACCTAACGACAGGTGCACATTACAAGGCAACTATTCACCCCCGGAATCAGTATTGTTGCATTGTTCAGTAGATTCTTTACTTCTGGGGGAAAGTAATAAGTTTTACAGTCTATTGCTCACTTATGCTTCTGTTACCTATTTTATACATTCACTTGTATGAAAAGAGGACATAAACAATTGTTTTGGTATCCACAACAATATGGATTGAGGAAATGTTCAGTATCCCTCTTTGGAAGGGGGGGCATTAGTTTTTTTCAAACATTAGTCCCTTAGAAGACCTGGCCGTATGGTTAACGACGTGGGTTTCCATTGATGGAGGGTCCAACTTGGAAGTGTCGCAGCTTTCAGCAACACATAGCAACATCACGTGCAGGTCAACAACAACGCCGCAGGTAATAGACGCATTGTGATCTGTGATGTAATGATACACAGCCTGATACCAGAAACATGCCGTTTGGGCAGAAAGTTCCCGTCAAGACAGTCAAACGGCCAAATTGTCTAGGACAATCGTTGTATCTACTGAACTGTTGTCACGGGGCAGACATGCGCCTTGTACCAACGGTCACTGGCCTATTTATGGCGTAATATTCCAGCAATACTGCAATGGTTTTGTCATGAAGTAAACAGCCGGGCAAAAGGGTTCATTCACAGTTACAACTGATAGAGTACCCGGAAGCGATCTTTGAAGCGATCAGTTGAAATGACATAAGCTGAAACGACACAGCAATAACTGATGAAGACGCTTCCTACCAAATGTCATCACAGAAATACTAAAAAGGACCAGGTGTTCGCGAAGACAGCGACCTCGGTCTGCCCAGCTGATAATATAAGCAAGTGTGGTGACCATGACAACAGCCTATTTGCATATTGGTTGTAGAGCACTCCGTAAGTAATTGAATCTTCCACGTAATACCATGTTCCCAATATTCAGAGCATATTAATCGATTAACGGCTGCCAGATGGCGCTTCAAACAAATTGAGACTCGCTCTTCCATCAAAGGTCAAACCTTCATGGTCAATTCAGCAGGATAGCATCCCGAATCTAGAGTTCTAAACCCAACCGTAACATCATTCATTCATTTTAATCAAACAATGACATTCATCATTCGGTTACACGAAGACTGAAGACGAAGCCAGTTCTTTCTGCAAAGTTGGAAAGTCAACCTTCAATTTATATACATCAATTTGGACGTTGTAATTAAGTCGGAGGAAGGACACAGTCAGGTCCTCAAGAGTCAAACGCAATCTAAACAGAGCGCCTCCTCGAGCACCACGTCGGTACGTCACGGTGAAACATCAACGTCCCGATGGAGTCAAATTGTCTCAACGTCTTTGCTTTCATTTGATTAATGTGAAAACTTTCCCTGAAATCAGAATTACTATGTCTTTCAACGATCCCCAATCACCACAGCTTGAACAATGTAAAGTGGCGTGCCGTACCAGGTGGAGTCTAATTGATTGCGGTAAGTGTTTCTAAATGATGCTCGTCGTCCCTTCTCGATCGATTACCCCCCTTTGGTCTATGGCGCGCACGACAGACGAGCGGTCTAATTTGTCTGACGGACACCAAGCGTCTGCGGACAATAAACGACCATTTAACTATTACAGCCTAATAGTTTTTCTAAACTGATATTTATGACCCATCATTATTACTGTGTATATTGACATAACCCCTGTGGTGACGTCTCCAGGTTCAGGCACGACGTTCATGTGGAAGCACGCCGGACCATCCTTCCTAACATTCGCCGCAACTCGCATCTTTCCGTAACCTTTTTGAAACCTTGTCCGGAAGTTTCCACAGGTAAAGCAGCCATCCATTCCGTCTTGATAGATATTCATGTCATTAACCCTTTCGCCTACGAAGAAAGACTTGCCTTTGCCATGACTTTCTTCGTAAATAATCTGGTAACCACTTACAGAAATCTGTGCTTGAGTTAAGACGGGTTTGTACAACACATTTGGCACGACTCAGCAATATCATGGCGGGGACCAAGAGAAATGAACGTGTACTTATTGCAGGAGATCCGAGTTTATCTCATGTCGAAAGAACTCAGTTGTTTGCCCACTACATTCCTTTTGGATCTCATTGAACCAGTCTCCTTTGCAACATGTATTCATACAGTTGACATTAGATACGGCTATGAAAGAAGGTTCAAAGGTGTGCTGGTACTGGGTTTGAATCCCAGACTGGGAATACCCCTGACATTGATCATGTCTTAACAATGCGAAAACATGTCTTTACTTCAAAGAATAAATACAATTATATTTTCAAAAAGTAGACCATGCTGAAATATTACTTAACCATGCTTACTATGCGCCAACAGAGTTCCTTATTGAACATATAACATTGAAAGTAAACAATTTGATAAAACCAACTGAGTGCTATGGTTTCTTCTGTTCCTCGGTGGACATTGCCCGAGGACAGGGTGGTCAAGTTCTCCCACTGTGCGGGAGGTGTGTGTTTGGGGCAGTGTATCGAATCACAGTGACATAATCTCCACTTGAGCTTTCTGACAGCCTGCATCATTTATAGTGTATATGACTAGAATCATCTCCGTAATGTGAGTAGAGACATGCGACACATAACAACTGTGTACAGGTTGTCTGCTGCAAGCCTTTAGTTTTACGAGAGACTATGTCCCACGGTCTGGTGGCGGTGTGATGTATTAAAACGTGATGCATCGCCATTTACTGGGACAATCACATACGATCCGATCATCACTACTCTCGTTCACGCTCGACCGCTTCCGTGGTGTAGTGGTTAGAGCGTCCGCCCGGAGAGCGGAAGGTCGCGGGTTCGATCCCTGACCGCGTCAAACCAAAAGACGTTAAAATATTGTACTTGTTGGTCCCTGTCTCGTTCTCGGCATTAATGGGTACAACAAGGACTGGTCGGCTCTGAGTCCGTATAATGTGTCTGAGTGGGGTATTCATGCTTCACTGCGGCATGGTATCTCAGTGGGCTAGCACTATAAAACCAGCTTAAGTCTGGGCTAGTACAAGCAGCCGCACATACACATACACACGCATGCACGCCGTCATATGAGCGAAATATTCTCAAGCACGACGTTAACCCCAATTTCACCTCACCTCGTTAACACTCCCCCTCTCTTCTGTACTACACTTGTCATGGACAGGGAACTCGAGGAAGCATCTAAAGCGAACATCTGAACCACATATGCAATGTTCACCACGCCATGTGTGAAACTCGCAGTGTCTACGAAACACAACACGAGGACACTGTGTGATCGGAAATTCTGTATCATTACGGCCAAAATGGGCAATCTGGACAATACCTTTCAGTGGCCTGGGATATATACCCATCGTAACCCTTGTTTTAAACTATCTTGTGGATAGTCGATTCTGTTCATATTAATATCAATACAATGTCATACTTAAAGCAAGCTGTGTTTCTGACGTGATGCGAACACGTGGTAAACTGCCAGTTGCATCATATCGAGGTACATCCTTGCGGACATTAAATACGACATTTGATGCAGCCTAGCCAGCCCCATACTGACACGATACGACGGTATGAATCGTTAAGCTCGGTATGAATCGAATCTTGTCGATCCAAACATGATATAGTGGCGTAAAACAATAAAAGGCAAGACTTGTATGGCTGTCAACTTCTTTATTGTGAAGGGTCACGACGTTTCGAAGTATATTCTTACTCCTTCATCAGGTGAATGAAACAGGAACAGACAGCTATATATGTACATGTTGAAACACCAACAGTTATGAGATAACAAAGGAAACCAGTAGTTAATTGGTAGATGGGCCAAGTTAGTGCTAATTATATCCCCCCTGGCTTCTATTTGTTTTTCTTATCCCTTGTTAAATTGCCACCTTTGTTATCTTAATCATGCCTGGATTAGCTATCCCTGGCTTCCACTTGTCCATCTACCAATTAACTACTGGTTTCCCTTGTTATCTCATAACTGTTGTTGTTTTAACATGTACATGTATAGCTGTCTGTTCCTAACTGTTTCATTCACCTGATGAAGGAGTAAGAATATACTTCGAAACGTCGTGACCCTTCACAATAAAGAAGTTGACATCCATACAAGTCTTGTCTTTACGTGTATCACTTCTAAATGCCCATCAAAGGCGTTATACAATGTTTAGATAATATGAAAGACACATTCCTATAACATATCTTAATGGCTTCCTAAAGTATGCCTTTTGATCATAACATTTTCCCTTGCATCGATCATGATGTACAAGCATGTATAGAATGTGAAAATAGAAAGTTATTTCCAGAACAAAGGCGATATTGTGATGGTATGGAAGTGCGGAAGAGTCATAGGACGTTTACATTAGTAAGGTATATGAGCTGGCAATGTTTATACCGGAACCAGCCTGATATTGTGCTTAGGCTGATGATGTTAGGATGATGAGGTGAAGATATTTGTATTGTATTGTATTGTTCTGCTGGAGGTAGGGTGGGTGTCATCAATTTGTACTCATGTACTAGCGTGAGTGAGGGGTGAGGGGGGCCTTTAATTTTGTGCATAAAAATATTTAAATATTAAAACATTATGCTTAACAATTAGGGGGCCGGGTCATTGATTTTGTACATGACCTGCAAAAGGGGGGGGGTGAGGTGGTGGGCACTTACTTTGATCATACATTTTTTTGGGGGCGGGTGGGAGTCATTCACATTGTACATGCATCTACATAAACATCATCAACACCCACACACAAGGTGACAAGTGACAAGTCCATTGTACTGAGAAATGCTTTCGGGGAACTTGCACTTGGTCTACTTCATGAAACAGAAAACTAGCTTTTCGCTTGACATTAATCTAATCGATAGAAGCAGAGTGACCTAACACAGTGTTGGACGTAGGGACGCATGTGAAACACATGGCCACTCACCAAGATCATGGATGTACTTCTCATTAGAATTGACCATGGAATTGAACGGCCACGAACTTCCATTTCGTTCTTTACGCAAGTCTTTCCTTATTTAGTTTTCCAATTCGCATTCATGTAGTTCGATCAAATCCAAAGGTCAATGCCTCGGAACGGTTCCATTTCGTATGAGATGCTGATGAAGCTGCCATAGCGATTGATACAGGACAACGTTTGAGGAAACGAACATTTAATTACAACGGCTAATTACCCTGTAGCCTAAACAGCATGCTAATCCCAAATATTTGACTCGAAGACAGATACACGGGACCGGAGAACTCTATATGTAGGCCGAGGACCTCTGTAGATCGGAGACCTATGTAGGCTTTCGACCCATGTAATCTGGGGTCTGTGGAGTTTAGACCTATGTAGTCTTCGGACGCACGTAAACTGGAGACCCCTGCGGACTTCAGACCTGTGTAGGCAATGTGTTTACTAGACTAACGCTTAGTCTCTGAATATATATAATTTTGATAGTAACAAACAAACCCAAGGAGCCCAAGAGAGCCCAGAGATTCAGAACCTGAGGAAATCTAGACTTGCTTCATTGCTTTATCATTGCAGGGAGGGCTAGGTAGTGGGGCGAATACATGTAATGTGGTTCAGTGACTGTGCGTTTATCTGTATTGCATGTTTATAACCCACGTTGGTCAACTCACGCTCGTACATTCGTGGCATACTCGCAATTGGTCATCCATTAGATACATTTATCATCGATGCTTCGGTAAATCTATATGATATTATCTTAAGTTCACAATAACAACTTTATCGAGAGTATAATCTGTAAATGCGATTACCCTGACATAGCTGGAATAGCTATATAATACGGACTTCAATCACAAATCATTCGGTGACTGTGTAATAAACTCGTTAATTCACTCAGGTCTTGTGTTGTGTGTGGGTTGCAACAGTGGTACCTCTTGCTAAGCGATCTGATCCCCCAAAACACTGGCGTTTTTAATATGAGTGAAGCCATGCACAACACGATTGTTTCAGCTCCATCAAACCAGGGACCTTATACCGTCCATGTGTACTCTCCCAGTAAACCAACCTTACTCTTGTTTAAGTTCGCTACAAATGTAGAACCAAATGAAACGCAAATCCTCTTTCGTTGAACGATTATCTAGGTTGTTTCAGTGAAAATACCCGATTTTACTTAAGCTTCGTTTCGGACGTGGTGTAAATTTGTTGTTTGTCATGAACTGATGGTCCTAAGATACGTCTGTACAGCTGGCAGTTCCGCTGACACAGCCCACGTCTTGTTATTTCCGCTGCTACTCCAACAAGGATACATTTAACTAGGTTTTCCTCTGACCAACGCGTGGGACAACAATGCCATACTTTGCTATAAACCCTTACTCAAACCCTGTGGCACCAGCGTTGCTTATGTGATGACAGTACCAAGAAGATGGCGCCCAGTTCTTCATCTATGAAGACGTATGCCACTACTCGAGCTGAATGTCCCGGGAGGCATGAACTGAACCACGACCAGGAGTATGGCTTCAAGGGTACATTCAATGAGGGGTCGTGATTATAGACCATAGGGCTTATACTGTAGTCTGTGTGAGTTAGTGATTAAATCCTCTCCTACAGCCTACCATATCACTTTCATGTCGGCGTGACCTGCTCTGTGTAATTGTCTTGATTGGGAAAATGTGCTGGGGCCTGCAGTGAAATCCGAAAGAATTTATGAAATACAAACGCCCTAGGCAATTCCTATTAGTGGCCCCGAGGTACCGATCTGAACAGGCGCTCTTAACAACCTGGCAGAGGCAACTGCGAGATGGTATACTCTCAACTTAATACAATACGTTTTCGGGAAAGTTTCAGAACTCCTTTTCCCCTTCCAATCTACTTTGCTAATCAGTAATGCCCAAAATCTCAACGAGAAAGCGGAGAAACCCTGGGTCTTGGCCGACTAATCAAACCGTTTTTCTTTATATCAGATAAGCGTCAGTTACTCCAATAAATCAGGTCAAACATATAAGCAATATTGTTATTACAATTCGAAGATCGACTTCAAATTACATTGCAAACAAAACTTAGAAGGAAGTGAAAGCCACAGACACGAGTTTGTGAATGTCTCAGCTTCAGTACAGACATGGATACATAAACAGACATGCGCCAAATAACAAGTGCAGAGCCATTCATAGAATAAGTGAGATACGGTATTACATGGATGAAAACACAAGCACAACAACGCATGCACGCACGTTACTTAACACTTAATACAATAATTCCGCCAAAACAACGGAATAAAGTCAATTTGTGATGAAATCATGTGTCAGTATTGTCACCTGTATTGGAATACCCCACTCTTGTTCTAGCCGTCGACTTGACATTGAAAGTGTACCACGGCCCTACCTCTCGGAGACGAACTCTCTGCAAACCTGCCATGTATGTGAAAATAGAGATATCTCAATATATATGTCAGGGTAGAGACTGCGATCTGGTAGAATCGGAGATTCTACCAGTAGAGATTGCGATCGGAGTCTCTACCAGTAGAGACTGCGATCGGAGTCTCTACTGGTAGAATCTCCGATCCTACTAGTAGAGATTGTAATCGTAGTCTCTACTGGTTGAATCGGAGATTCTACCAGTACATTTTCCAATTCAACTGGTAGTAACTCCGATCCTACTATTAGAGGCTGCAATCGTCTTCAACTGGTAGAAACTCCGAGTGATCTGTGGGTAAACAACAAAGACACTTTTTTCTGAACAGTACTATGCATTTTATTCAGATATAACACTAGACTGTTTCCACTTCTACAGATATATTAAGGACTAAAAATACAAATGTGACTTGAGAGATCATATTATAATATATACATATATTACAAAACTGATTACAAGCAAGATCAATTGCATAATCAGTGTTTGCCCTAGGCAATAAAATTTAGGAGTCATCATGACTCCCTGGTGTCATGAGAGGGAGTCTTGGACATGTTTTTGGGAGTCAACTTCTTTATCAAGAGATCAACTGTTATTGTTTAATAACAACAGGTCCAAGTAAGGCAGGTCATGTATTTAATCAGCACTGAGCAGTTAACTGGCAAACATTACACTTAGTAGTTTTAAACAACAATAAATTACAATATGTACTCAAATTTAAACTAAAGTAAAGTTATCTGAACTAACAGCCCAGGTCGAGCATTGCCTCAACAAGGACGCGAGCTTATAAATTCACTGCTTATTTGAGATAATTTGTGAGTCAAATATGCAGGTTTTCTGCGTCATGGCAAACACTGCATAATCATAAGTACTAAACTGTATTTTGGCACACGGTAGTTGTTGTTGTTATAAGCTATAGGTGTCTTGGCATGTCGGCATTTTGGGAGGATAGGTGTAGGGCAATTCCCCACCAGGTCATTACCCCATATCCCCACCTGGTCATTTCCCCACCTCTTTGGAAAGCAGTGTTTTTATAACAATTACTGATCATAAGTTTTGAAATACATCTGAATGAACTTCCTACTTTTAACTGAGACTTTGATAAACATTTAACACCTCGCTGTAAACAATATCAAAATAAAAAAATAAAAATGGTTTGTAACACTGTATTTACATCATGAGACCAAGCTGTCAAATTTTGACTCCACTCAAAAATCAAAAACAAAATACCTAACTCCAAAACAGACTTATCAAATAAAGTTAACAAGATAACAATAAATAAGTTCAATTATAACTGGCAAATAATAGGAAAACATTATCCCCACTTATTATACTTGCTTGCATAAGCTTGCACTTGCTTGCATAGGTTATTCCATATAATCGTAGTCTCTACCAGTAGAGACTACGATTGCAATCTCTACTGGTAGAATCTCCGATTCTACCAGATCGCAGTCTCTACCCTGACATATACACACTTTAGTGCAAGCATGCACGTTGTTATCTGATCAAACGGTTCATTAGTTCAGTCTACATGAGAGGGGGAATTAAACCATATACTCCTATTGTATCGGGATAGATCTGTTGTTTTACCAGTATTTAGCTATATATATTTGATCTTAATTTGACAGAGGATGAAGCCTACTAGGACTGGCCCATTACCATAACATTTAGATATCATGTTTTGTCAAGCCATCTCCTCTGCACTGGCTGACACTTCTGATAATGACCGAAGTGTAAGATTGAATATTAGCAATCAGAAAAACTTTCATATTCAGCTTCCTGTATGGTAGAAATTCTATTCGTCGCGCATAAACAACATGTTTATGGACACAGCACCTTTTAGCCCTGGGCGGGATGAAAACATGTATCGTGTTGAGAGTACGTAATGCTTCACGCAACCACCTGCCACCTGTCACCGTTAACGTAATGTGGTTCCAGTGTATAGACCATTCTTAATGAGGCCTCATGAATATTCATATTTATACCAAAACGAGGCTAAACGAGGCAAGGTCACATTCGCATAATGGCGACAAATGCGAAAAATCTTAATGTACTTCCTGATTTCAATTTTTCCTTCGTGGAACGGTATATAAAGAAACTTTCCTGTAGTTCAGGAAAATCGCAAATGGGAAAGGGCTACAAATACTTTTCAGAGGCATATATCCACGGACTGAGGGGTGAGTAATGACTGTTCTTCACGTAGGTATCTACGTCAACGTTTGCCATGTATGCAGCAGGAACTGTTATTAAGGGAAGCTACTCTAATGTCACAGTAGTGGAAATATTTCCAAGGGAAGTCATTCACGTTTACTTTATCAACATATTATAAATGCAAAAGGCTTCGTGACCTGGATTCAAATCATCCACTTCCACATGGGAGTGTTAACGTTGTTATTTTCTTGAGCTGGATAATCGAGATCATAAGTAATACAGATCATGATAGCTCTCCTCGAGTGGATCTAGATCAAACAAAATTGTATTTTTCGCGTGATCAAATTATGTGTTTGCTATATTTTCTGCTGAAAATGTTTTTTCCTATCGAATGTTTTATAGTTACAGTTACACATTTTTCAGTTGTACCTACTGGTAATGGCGATGTGCGCGTCACTGCATTGTGTTACCGTTCGCAGAGGAAAAATGAATCGCCGCATCAAGTTGAGGTACATGTAATTGCTTATTATTAGAAGACATGTATAAAGGATAGGCCTTCATGCATAGCGTAGTGTATAGTTATGTATCGTACCCATCAATACCTTGTCACGTTTATCATGATTAGACCAAGAGGTATGGGGTTTTTTCTCAATTAAGTGCTGATAAAAAACTCAATATGTTCAAATCTGTTGTTACTGGTTACTGTGGTTTAATGTACTTTTAAATGACTGTAAAAGAGAATATGACTTATCATGTAATTTATGGTAACAGTTATTTTGTTTGTTTTCCAGATATATTTCAGTTGTGATCCACTAACTGTAGAAACTGCCACCTGTTCCTGTGCCATTGGTCAGTGCCATAGCTGTGGCCACATCACAGGTGTTATGTACCAGATAGCTAACTACAAGACCCTTGGTGTCACTGCCATCCCTGATGATGTCTGCAAAACCTCACTTCCCCAAACCTGGCATCTTCCAAGAGGAGAAAAAATCAAGGGAGCTCAGTCAGATAATATTGTTGTTCAAGGGTACGACACTGACAACCCTACTCGTATCACCAAAGGTGTTCAATCAAACCTTTACAATCCTTTGCAATCACCACTGCCACCAATCCAGAACTTAGTTGATTCACTAAGGGATGTAAGGCCGGATTTGTTACTTCTGACAGTTGCTGTACCAGATTCAAAGTCTGAAGTATTGACAAAGTTTGGCATGTTTCCGAAAGGGAGTGTGTTGTCATATCAGCAGAAACTTATTCAGGGAACCATTATTAATGATGACAGCCACACATCCTTTCCTGACCTCCCACTCATCAACAGCATTGGTCCCTCAAGTTTTCCATCAGATCTCAGTGATTCACAAAAGGTCAACTTAGAAGCTCTCTCTGTGACTTATGAACAAAGTATTGAGATTGAGAAATCCACCCAGGCACAATCGTCTGACCCTAAATGGCGTAAGGTCAGACAATCCAGATTGACTGCATCTGTTGCTGGTTCAATCATAAAGAAGAAAAGAGGTAATTTAAAATTGATTTTGTTGAGTTTTAGTATGTTTTCATATACATGTGTTTTGAACTACCATCAAACAGTTTCTAATATGTAAAGAGAAATCATCCTGATCTTATAAAATTATTCCATTACTAAATATCCTCTTACTTTCAGGTTTTGAGAACTATGCCACCAGCCTTAAGACTGGAAAGAAGATCACAACAGCACCAATGAGACATGGTCTTGCATGCGAACCCATTGCAGCCCAAGTCTATGCTGAGGTGAGAATAAAAATATTCTACCATGATTACCCAAATTTTAAAAGTCTCATCAAAAGAAGGACAATGCATAATATGAAGTATCATTGTGTGATCAAGAGAGGATATCTTGTTGAAAATTAGCAGTTTAAAGTACATGTAGTTCTGTAATCCCACAAATTCTTTCTCTAAATTGACATATTGAAATATCACCAATTTCACATTTTGAAAGATAATACTAATCATAATTCTGTTTCGTTTTGCCTTTCCAGATGCAAGATGCTACAGTGAATATGTTCAGGTGTGGTATTGTTATCAGCCCTTTCTGTTCCTGGCTTGGAGCATCACCAGACAGAAAACTCTACCATCCCAGTCGAACACCACCCTATGGCCTACTGGAAATTAAATGTCCAACTAATCCAAAATCAAGATTAGACTACTTGCATGTGTCTGATGGTCAGTTTCAACTTAAAACATATATATCGTAAACAAAGAAATATATTGGTGAAATATTGACTGTCGTAGACATGCAGACAATGTACTTAGATATAAAAAAAAGGTTTTACAAATTCATATAATTCATTCAAATGTCCATTAAATGTACCTTTAAAAAATATCATGTGCCATTTAAACACTGAAACTGCCCAACCACCTACATGCAGTCGCTGAACACGGATTGAACTTTTCTACTTACTTGCTAACCGCTAAATAATTGTTACATTCCGATTTCGGCATTTCTCCACATTTACCTGTATAAACTTATGCTGACATAACAAACGTCAGCTTAGAGACGATATTATTTTGAATGAATTTGACTTGATAGATGTAATCATTACCTTGGATAGTGAACAGTTTGCATATATTTCACGACAGATCTAGACTATGCAGACATATGCCGTGTCTAATTATTACATATATACATGTACTTACTGTGAATAATTTTCCAGGATCTCTCCGTATTTTTGTCAACCATTGCCTTCTTACGATGTTATCCTTAGGAATGTGGTGAAAGGACACGGTAAAATCCTTCCGGGCATCACTCCGACACAACGGCACACAACAGTATTCTCTCCTTTTCGAGGTCGCCATTTTCAAGGTTAGCCTATCTAAGCCTCGCTTTCGATTTGACCTCGAGGTCATGCATATTGGCTAAGAATGGTCTATAGCATTCCCAGAAATTATTGAGAAAGTTGTTTCAGCAAATATCTAATAGATGTATATAAACTATAGAAGTTTTACTTATATGAATATGTTGAGATATGATTCTCTTACAGTCTAAGTGCAGTGTATGAAATAAGGCCCGGACGACCGCCCGAGACGGGCTAGATTTCTGACGGACAGTCTAAATTTACAGCTAGCCAGCCCGATGGTCTGGTACAAGTTTTAGATGTTCCATACATCTGAGTCAATTCACCATATCTTGGTGTCTGGTCTGGTTAAATCCATTTTGGGCTGGTAACATCATGATGTCTGGCTGGGTTTTGCGTCTTTTCAGTACTTAGTGAGACCTCCTTGCCCTGCAACACACGACTGAATGCACCTAGGTACACTACCGATCAAAGTTTGTAGGAAATCGTGTGACAGCGTACCTCAATATTCGACCACTTCTTTCTTCATATCCTCAATATTTCAAAGTCCTTTTTGGTTTATTTTGTCCTTCATTAGTCCCCCACACATTCTCAATAGGGTTTAGATCTAGGATGTAGCGTGCCAGACTAAAACTTGAACATTCTCGTCAGAAAACCACTGTTTTGTGTAGCCTGCATTTGGTTTTTATTGGGTCGTTATCATGCTGGAAAATCCATCATCTACATACAGTGTTCGGGCGTTGGAAGGAGATGACCATTTAAGATGTCAACATATCGTTCCTTCATCAACTATCCAGTGAAAATACACAACGGCGTCACTCTACGTGATGATATCCCACCACACATGTGAAATTTCGAGCTGTTTTGGGTGTTGGTAGATAGGTTTCAATTTATCGTTTGTCCACATTTTCACACAGTTCGGAAAAAGCCAGACAGAACTTTCATCAGAAAAGAAGACATTATCCCAATCTTTATTTTCGTAAGCCCTACACCAGTTTCAACCTCTTTCTTTTTGTGCATCTTCTTTACCCAGTTAAATCTTTGTAATTCTTGTCTAGGGTGTGTGTTTGTGTGTGTGTGTGTGTGTGTGTGTGTGTGTGTGTGTGTGTGTGTGTGTGTGTGTGTGTGTGTGTGTGTGTGTGTTTGGGTTAGCCTAATGGTTAAAGCGTTGGCTCGTCACGCCGAAGACCCGGGTTCGAATCCCCACATGGGCACAATGCGTGAAGCCCATTTCTGGTGTCCCCCCGCCGTGATGTTGCTGGAATATTGCTAAAAGCGGCGTAAAACCAAACTCAGTCAGTCAGTCAGTCTAAGGGTTCATTACATACCTGAGGACTTCTTAGTCATCTAATTTCTGATATTCTCAACGCTTTTTAGTTTCCCCCTACTCACAATCTGACCAAGTCTCAGGCGATCCGTAGTACTGAATTTCCTTGGCCTCCCTGCCCGGTCTTGTGCTCAGTCCCAACACCTGACTGAATATTCTTCAAAGTTTTGTAAACTGTAGACAGAGGAATGTCATGTCTACCAGCTAACTCTTTTGCATTTGTCACACCCCTTTCAAAATCATCTAGAACCAGCTTTCTTTACTCTTCTGCTGTCAAATCTGTCATGTCTACAAAGGAAGCCGTCTGCTACCCCAGGGGAGATAACTCTTGATGTAGTAAGGTTCATTTTTAGCCTACAATACAAGAGTTGCCTCCCATATTGAGTACCTTACTGCATAAAGTAACACCTCTTTTAAAATTCTATTATCAGTATTAGGAAACAAAGATTTTCTCAATAATTTCTGGGAATACTGTACATGTATCTGTAAATATAGTAGCATACTAACATAGATATAGTGAGTATTTGTGGTTTTTGAGTAATGCAGGTGCCCGTCAGTCAGACTTGTACATCTAATTTCAATATATATTATTATTAATAATATTAGCATTTGACTCCCCTGTTCTGCCCATTATGTAAACATGTTTAGATTATGAGTATAATACACAACGATATGCATTTTGTTGCAAACATGTGTAAATTCAAAACCTGGTGAGATTATATACTCTCCCAAAAAAGAAACGCATCATGAAAATAGCAATTTCATGTAGCAATGAATTAAAACGTGATTCATTTTACAAAAGGTTTGTTTATGAGTCCTATGGTATTAATGTTTTGAAACATCACAACAAAACGCACCATCCGTAAAATACCCGTATTTAACAGCATGATTTTCAATTTCGACGTGTAGTGTCAGAGAATACACAATTCACATGCAATGCACGTGAAAGTTGGGGATCAGATAGTCTCAATGATGGGTATAAAAGGTTGATCGCTGTCTGTCGATTATTCACTGTATTTGGAATATTGTTGACGAACGCAAAATGCCACGTCTAAGTGAAGCCAACCGTCATATCGCCATTGGTTTGCTTGAAGCTGGCCAGTCTCAACGGGCAGTTGCCCGACGCATGAATGTTCACCAAAGCACCATTTCACAGCTCTGGGAGAGATATCGCCGGCAAAATGCGGTAGCAGATGCCCCTCGTAGTGGGCGACCTCGAGCGACCACTGCGGCGCAGGATCGCTACATCCGGGTACATCACTTGCGTCATCGAACAGCTACGGCGACCAGTACCGCTCGACAAATACCCGGATTGAGGAGGCTTTCTGCACAGACCGCCAGGAACAGGTTGAGAGAGGCTGGTTTACGTGCCAGAAGACCTTATTTTGGCCCTGTGCTTCGACAACAACATCGTCGACATCGAGTTCAATGGTGCACCAACGTTCAGGCCTGGAACCTACCGAATTGGCGTAGAATCTGGTTCAGTGATGAATCACGATTTCTATTGGAACGACGCGATGGAAGAATGCGGGTGTACAGACGTCGACGTGAACGTTTCGCCGACGCTTGCGTTCCCCAGGTGGACAGATTCGGCCGGGAAGGTGTTATGATGTGGGGAGAGATCACCTGCCGTAGGAGAAGTGATTTGGTGATGATCCAGGGCAACTTGACAGCTCAACGGTACTGTGACGAAATCCTACGCCCACACCCACCTCCTTCCAATCATTGATCGCAAGAGGGAGTTGTTTCAACAGGACAATGCCAGGCCCCACACAGCACGTCACACTAGAGACTTCCTCCAGAACCACAACATCAATGTGCTCCCCTGGCCCTCAAGATCACCGGACTTAAACCCGATCGAACATCTGTGGGATGCCCTGGACAGACGGGTGCGACGCCGTAACCCTCAGCCCCAGACACCTCAGCAACTCGCACAGGCACTACAGGCAGAGTGGGCTGCGATTGGGCAACACGAGATTCTGAGACTTATTCGTTCGATGCCGTGCAGTTCTGGATGCCCACGGTGGTCACACGAGGTATTGACTTCAGCGCCACCACACGTCTCCATGTGACACTCAAACTGACTTTCCTCAAGTTGGGGCCAAAGACGGATAAGTCTGCATTCCCAGTGTGCAATTTAGCTATATTTCATTGACTCATAAAGCCTACAAGATGTTTCAAAATAAACATAAAAATACAGTTGAAATTCCTATATGCGTTTCGTTTTTGGGAGAGTATATATGGTGCTTACGTGGTGCTTATATTATATTTTTTCGTGTTAGCCCATAGGTTGGAAAGCTATATATTTAGATAGTATTGAGGGCTTGTCCAACGTTTTTAGCAACAATCATGTGTAAGCCCTTTTTTTAAATAATAATCGTAGCTACGCCCTTGCTGTCAATAGTAACGTCGGCGCACTGGAAACCGGATATAGTACAAATTGGTACCATATTATTCGCAGCCGACTACTGTCTGAAGGCCTTAGGTTTGCTGTGCAAACCAGCTGTGTAACCAGTCGGGTAGGACCCTTCCAACCCCTTGTAAAGACGGGGAGCCTGTATAAGACTTATGTAGACTTCTTGATAAACTGAAGCCATTTGAAACAACATCTAGACATGCAAGGTTTAACGATCTTAACATATCCTTACAAATAGAAGCAAAACACTTTCACATTTTATTCATAACTTCGTAGTGATTGGCTTAGTGATTATGCCATGCCCAATGAAAAAGCACAGAATACACTCACTCGGCGATGTTACAATACCAAGTCGCTATTGCAGGTGAGTGCGAAGAATGGCTTGAATACCTAAAGATGCAAACAATCAAACAACATCATCAATTACTACAGGCACAACAAATAAATCACAGACGGAAATGGCAGCATGTGTATTTGAACTTTTTATTTCTTGTGTTTGAATTATACCTGCAAGAGGAATTTTTATTGTTCTAGAATGACACACTTGTAGTTTGACACTGTTAAATGTCTCGTGCACGAAATTCTACCTTCCAACACGATTGTTCCACATGAAGCTCGGTCATTACACACAATCAAAGTGCATATGCACTGAGGAGTCATGATGGCCTAACATCTGAAAACTGTCGACGAAACAAAAACATTTATGATAGCCGCTACCGAGTTGACGTACTTATTACGATATAGACCTTCAGCAATGATTGCGCATTATCAACATAGCCAACGATGTTTGGACCTTGCGTGTGTGGAGATAGCTTTGGGCAAGTTATACAGACGTAAGCCTGCTGCGTGGGTTGTGTGAAATCTAATTTCCCATCACATTCCGTAGCTCATCACTGTAACAACAGCTTACGAAATACCTCCATATGAGAGCGAAATGCCATCATGATATGAAAAAACAATCAAATTGCTAGTCGGAATGAGGTCTAAAAATAGCAACACTCACACGACAGTTCCGATTGATCGCTCTACAGACAAGTATTAAACAACAAGCCAAGCGGCCCCTCAGAAGGGATCGGGGGGGATCGGCAAGGATCACTAGCGTAACGTCTGTTCACTCCCGCCAGGTCCCCGAGCTGAAGTCAAATCATTAGAATGGAATGAGCTACAACACCGCTAGATGTGATCCTCACTCGGTCGCTCTCTCAAGGCAATAGCAAGACGATAATTGCTATTCTGCATTCAGTGAGCCGCCGGAGAACGTTGCAGGAGACCAGTTTTCAGGCAAAATACCATATCTCATGACGTTAAAATCAACGTAAACTTAGGTGTGGGATTTATAATTTACATCAGCAATCAGTATTTAGTAGTCGGGTCAGTTTTCAAGGACATTGCTTGCAGTTGACTCTAACCCGATGGAGCTGTTAATGGCTGAAAATAAACCCAACGGTGTCCGACACATATGTCAAATTATTAGCTGCATGTCCCTGGGGCAGACTGGAAACTATCTTGGCTTGGGTGAGTGAGTAAGTTGGGTTCCTACTGGGACAAAGACTGTCAACATCGACGAAGCCCTTTAGGCAGAATAGCATGCAATCAGATATCTGGGTGGATGTTTGTGCCATGGCCTGCATATCTGGCATGGTCGACTGTCTTCAGCTCCATCTTGACCATTCAACCAGAACCTGATATGCCTATTCTCACCAAAGACACAAGAATGTGTTCAAGAGTTAGTTAATGAATGTTGTTATACAACATCATCATTCTGAGAACGGTAAGAATGAGTGAGTGAGTGAGCACTCAGCAATATTCCAGCTATATGGCGGCAGAAGAGGTAAGATACTTTATGAACGACTACATCTTTATTATATCATGATGCGACGTTTCGGTATAAGTATCTTACCTTTCTAACTTGCTAATCAAACAGCATCATTCTATACAACCAGTGACTGAAATACAACGATAGGCGGCTAATCGGCCATTCCTGTCCCCATTCAAGGATTGACCCATACGTAGAATCTATTCTATTGTTGAAAACATTCTTACTCGATATGCAATGCCTTGGACAACTGACAAAAGCCAGACAAGACGTACAAAAAGTTTCACAGCACAGCTGCTCATCTGAAAGTGTAGTCAACAGTTTAAAATGTCAACAAACTTATAGTCAGTATCCATATTAAAAACGTTTCTACATATGTACAGTGTTCTAAGGACTAAAGACACACTAATGTCCAAAGAATTTGATCAAGATATATGTCATAAGAAAAAAATACATACCAAAGATCGTCTTCCTTTGTTGGGCAGTTTCAGAGCCAAAATGCATTTTTTTTAAATCAAAAGAGCATGGTTCCAACACCTAGATAGAAACAAAGTTAAAGTTTATAATATTGAGAAAAGAACCAAAACATGTGTGTTCAATTACCCTGCTTACAAACCACAAACCAAATACACTTGATTCCCAACAAAACACGAGTTTTGTACTATAGATAGCTGTTTCAAAATGGCTGATGTGGCGGACATCGTTGTTGGCAATAAGCAACTGGAATTACAGCTTAACTGGTCCAGAAGTGTCCCGGGGAAATGCTTGTTACAGTGCAAATAAATGCATTTTAGAGAATTCAGGAAGATAGTCCAACGCTTTAGAAGCCATATTGAATACAGGATTCTGACACATTTCTGTGTCATCCTGTGAGGTCCCAGCTGCACTGGCGCAGTGATATCAGGGAAGAAGATGGTGAACTATGGATGGTGAACTATGGAGGGATGGCGCACAACAAACAGGACATTTGATTTCAGTCAGCCGAGGTAAACGTGAAATGAGATTTGGTTTTAAGTTTGTACCTTGTAGTTTGTTTTTTTCTTTTGTTGAAAAAGCAAAACAAAGGAACGCTTTAGAATATTTTACGATGTAAAAGGTCAAAATGGATGGATTAAAGGCTTAAGCTTAGCTACTGAGTTAGTGAGTGAGTTTGGTTTTACGCCGCTTTTAGCAATATTCCAGTAATATCACGGCGGGGACACCAGAAAAGGGCTTCACACATTATACCTATGTGGGGAATCGAACCGGGTCTTCGGCGTGACGAGCTTTAACCACTAGGCTACCCCACCGCCCCCTTAGCCTCTGAGGAAAATCTAGACTTGCTTTACCTGGGACTTTTGCATTACAGATTGGGTTGGGTGTATTGATCACCACACAAAGTAGTGGGTCTTTTGGAATGAGTCAACAACAATTAAGTGTATTTTTAACATCATTTGTTGGTAATGGTCAGCATTATGTATTTTGAAAGTGATAAATATGTTCTGTTAGTTACTGGAGATCTTGACCTGATTGGACTGGGTGAGTGACCTTCAGCGTTTGACATGGGATCTTCTGTGTGGCCAGTGGACACCTTGATATGGGTTCTAATGAGAATGGAAAAGTAATGACGTTTACATTTTTCATGGATAGAGTATCAATTATTAGGCTCTAAAATTGTCACGGAAAGTATGATAGTAAGATTGGATGAACAGCTATACTTATTATCAATTTGTAGCTGTTTGGATAGTAATATGTGTCTGATTAATTCTGCCTTTACTCAACAGGTGGATATCCCTGCCAATATTCCAAATGTTTTATTCAACAAGTGTTTATCAATGAACACTTCCTGACTGTTTCATACAAGTGTACAAGTCTATACAGGAACAATTACATTTATTGTTAGTAATTGTTAGTAAACTTACCTCTGGATTATGGTTGCCTAATTCTGCGGTTTCCACAGACACATACAGAATGAAGTGAAAATTTTAACACTAAGTCATAGCTATCTCTAGTGGTATGCCCTTCCAATTGACAGAGTTATCTCCCTCTGACCTAGACCTCACTGTATAGTAGTTTGAAAATCCTCACAAATTTTAAGAAAAACAGTTAAAAAACACTTATCTTATAGAGGAAAGGTGGGGAGGAAGGGCGGGACCTATACCCCATAATCCAGAGGTAAGTTTACTAACAATTACGAACAATAAATGTAATTGTTCCTAATTAAGGCGTAAACATTCCTTCTGGATTATGGTTGCCTGAATCCCACATACGGATTGAGGGTTATCCCTAGAAAATAGTCTTTAAGCATACCACTAGTGAGTTATTCTCCATGGTCAAAACCCTCTAAGGATAACTAAGGACTTACAAATAATTCACTGGTGAAATATAAGATTGGATCATTGTCTGCTGGAAGATAACTTCTGCCCAAATATTGAGTAGTCTCTATTTATCAACCGAATTATAGTTATCTACTCTTAAGATGAATTAATATTGATAATTTCCAATTGACGACTTTCTCTGATTCTGTCGTCTTATGACGTCAGTCCTGGTTCTATGACGTCACTTCCAGTCTCACGCCCTCTACTTTTTGCCATTTGTGACGTCACTTCCGGATTATGACGTCATTTCATGATGTCACTTCCGGATTATGATGGCATTCCGGTTTATGACGTCACTTCCTGTCTATGACGTCACCTCCGGCTTAAGACGTCATTACTCGTCTATGACCTCACTTCCGGTTGATTCCCAAAATCCTTAATTCCGTAATAATTTAGAGACTACTCAGGCGCATAATTTCATACGGTTTGAAAAGTGAACGTTGCGCGAGAATTGCGCTCGCGTGGTCCTGGATCTACGTACGGCTATAAAATTACACAGAAATTAAATTTCCTATCCGTTGGTATAAATATAAGTGCAACTACCTCGGCGGTTTGAGAAATAGACCTTGCTAAATGTTGCCAAACTTTTTGTTATGCGTTAAAAAACAGTAAATTTATCCGCTTTTAATCGCGCAACGATAAAACCACTGTGCTACGATTTTTTAATTTGGCATATTTACGGAAAGTGTGAGCAAAGAAAATACAGCCTGATATCTGAACGACATAAGTGTATATGAATTGGATTTATATGCTTATGCATAACGTTATACGCTCAATCTTAAAATGACTCGCAATATATGTCAAAAATGGATTTTCTTCTATGACGTCAAACGACGACAGAGAGGTCATAGACGTATAATGATAAGGGGGCATAACTTCGTTATGCTTAACACTAAGTCAATGTACTCAGATTCCAATTCAAAGTTGCCCAATGTGAGCGGATACGCTTTGGTAGTTTCACAATTTATAAGAAAACATGACAACGTACTACATGTGAAAGCACGTATTTCGCGATTTGGATGGCCCTATCCGATATATAAGTTATTTCTTAGATTCCTATATTCTCCTGTTTGTGAAGATGTATTTTGACTAATTTTGCATCGTTATTACCAGAGTACTAGCCATATCTTTAAATGTAATGAAATTGCTGAAAATAATACAGCATGTTAGTTGACGTCATTGCTTGTTTTATGCATTTTGCGACGTCGGAAAAAGACGACATTGGTATACTGATTAGTATATATATCTCACCTAATTTCCGTTAATTGTATAAAAGGTCTCGACTTCTATGTCAGAATTTAACACTCTTTAGATAAAACATAAAATGACTGATTTATCCATTTAAATAGTGTCCTGAATATATCAACAATTAGACGGTTTGACTGTGTATCTAGTTGTGAGCAACACGCGCACCTGTTTGGCATCAATTCAACGTAAATGAAAAATAATATTTCACAACACCCGAATATATTGTTTTGGATAAGAATTTTCTTTGTTTATGATTATGTAGCTATTTCTCTTCATAAGTATGCAATGAAAGATGCACAAAGATAGCTTTTTAGATATGGAACTATAAGTTAGAATATGGATGTAAGATTTGTCCAAATTAAGACATGACATGGTCTATATATTTTAAACAATTTGTTTTAATCGAATATGAATTGATTATATTATCGAAAACAACGATAGTGAATCATAAAACGTTTCCGACAAACGCGTACCTGGCCAGTCAATATACATAATTGTTTTGTCTATAAAAAGACACAAAAATATGCAATGAACAAGACAATTCCTTTAAATATGTGTGCATATACATTTCATAACATATATAATTGATTTTCATTAATTCTATCAGTTTTACTTATAAGGTTGAATTAAATCGCTGTTCATTAACCTGTTCATATGAAACTGCAATAGTTAGTCCCAATGCATTGAATGCTGTACATCATAGGAACTAAAGTAGTTGCAGTTATGGCTACGTTTGATCTTCTAACACTTGTGTAAAGGTTTAGAATATGGTGTACTGCACTAAATGTGTCAATTTCTTATGTAAATATGATTTAAACAATCAAAAACTGTCAAAGAATAAAACACCGTAAACCCTATATGCACGTATGATATGATATGATATTGAACAAGGCTAAATGTAGATACTGAAGTCAGTTTCATGAAAAAGTATCTGAATTATACTCAAAATATACATCATAATACTGACAGTGTAATCGGAAGGATTGTATTGGGCGATTGTGTTTACTCTTGTTCAACCGACCTTCACCTCAAAGAAATTGCCTAATATGTACAACAATGTTGACGTCTGACATCACTACCGTTCACCGATTTCTTACAAAATGGCGGCTTTGCTGACAAGGGTACACAGGAATTTGCGAGGACCCTTCCATTGATTCAGGGATCGTTTGTACATAAATATCAGATGTAAGTAATCAGAATGATTCTTGCTATCTGTGTATTGTTATATGTTTTTATCGTTTTCATTATAAGTAAGAGAAAAAGCCAGAAATGCAGATAATTATCGTTGTCGCTCTGCGTGATTTTGCGTCAGTCATGGCGTCACGCTGCACGGAAACTTTGACAGTTTCTTATGAATTATCAAATCATTGCATTGTATCTATTTATAATTTCCTATTTCTTGCTACGATACTCTTCCCATGCATATTACAAAGGTATTGAGCCATTGCAAGCAATGAATAGACGGATGAATGTTGGAAAAATTCAGGAAATGCTACGCAGTGTAAAATCGGAATTTGTCTTTGTTTACATTTCTCTCTCCATTCCCAACGATTGTAGGAAAATAAGTCCTCGGAAAACAAAATTAGAAGATAAAGCTACTCTGTTTTCAATTTTGCGGTCCTTTATCGTTGATTTAAGACCGCTAAATGTTTAATTTAGCTGTCTTAAATCAACGATAAAGGACCGCAAAATTGAAAACAGAGTAGCTTTATCTTCTAAATCAAAAGTGTTTAGTCTCTGTTCGGCCCGACTTGGCCCGTGCTGTCAAAAACAACCTAAACCTCACACATGTATCTTGAAATGTGTTTAAATCCATAGATTAGTATTATATCTACCTACATATCGCTTCACAGAGTCTCAAAGTGTAGTATTTGAGGCAAACACGTTGCTTAAAGTGAAGCCCAGTGTTCCGTGTGGCTCTGCGCGGGCTAATGAAATTAATACACCTGTTAATTACACCTGTATCGAGCTTGCTTAATTGCCCCTTGTCTAATTGCAATCAGCTAGGTGTTGTGATTCAATTAACATACTCCATTGTGACCTTTATTACCTGTCAGAGGCCTTCCGTTTTATTGATTACTCCATCGTTTCTTCATAACGTTGTTCACAGATGGGCATGCAATCACTGACAAAATTAGAAATGCTAACATGAGACATTTGTTTTATTATATATATATATAATTATATATGCTTCCACTCGTGTTATGCTGCGTATTGGATGAAATTCTTCAAAGGCATTTAGAAGTTGGTGTAGTAATACAAGACAAATCTTATGGATAACAACTGCTTAATTTATTTTACACAACGTTTCTGTGCTAGTTCTAACCCTTTCGTCAGGTGGATCGAAATTTAAACGTTGTGTAAAATAAATCAAGCAGTTGTTATCCATAAGATTTGTCTTGTATTGCGTACTGGATGTTCTCCGTACATGTTCCAGAGTATAAACATAAATGAATACTAGTACCGATACAGATGGCAGGCTGAAGCTATTCGTAATATGATTTACACATATAATTAACTTAATAAATATCAGAAGATATTACACCCAATTATATGACATGAAATGCTTGAAAGAGAGTTTTTTTTGAGTGGTTTACAATACAGGATGTTCTCCGTACAGTTTCCACAGTATAAACATCACTTCATACTAGTACAGATATAGATAGCCGGCTGAAGCTATTCATGACATGATTTAAACATGTCAGTAACTTGAAGTGGAACCTTTATAAGGATAGACAAAGAAGTTGTCTATCCATAAAAAGTGTTCCACTTCATCATACCAGCTTCTAAATGCCACTTACGGAAGAAATATCAGTAACTTAATAAATATCAGAAGGTATCAGCTAAAATGAGACATGTTACGGAATTGCCGTATGAGATGTTATGGTTATATAATTTGAACATACGAAAGTATGATTACACATCCACGGCAATGACACTGTGTTGTCCAGCTCAGGCTCAGGAGAGCCACTGTGAGAGCTTTGCCACGCTAAGGTTACTCGGAGATGCCTTTTCCGGATGTTGTAAACTTCAAGCGTTTCAGATAATCCTGTTTTCCTGAACACACATACAGACAATAGAAGTATTAGAGAGAGCAGTGGGAGATTTATGTTTTCATTAAATACCCAGTGTCACACCTAACTTTCTCCAAATGCATCCCATTCTGCGTAAACAGTGGTGTTAAACAGGGCTGCGTTTTGTCGCTAACATTATTCTCGGTGTTCATAAATGATTTGGTGGATGAAATCAATCAGCTGAATTGTGGTATTCAGATCAACGCCAGTTTCATGCTTAGTGTTCTTTACGCAGATGATATTGCGCTCATTGCAGGAGACGAAGATTCTTTACAGTGTATGTTGTATTAGACTGTGTCAATCAGTGGTGTAGAAGATGGCGTTTGCAGATTAATGCTTCGAGGACCAAAATAGTTCATTATAGACCTGTTTCTATGGCAAGAACCGAGTTCAGATTTTCTTGTGGCAACGACGACATCGATGTATGTAACGCCTATAAATATCTAGGACTGTGGTTACAGGAACACCTTGATCTTAATTTCACTGCAAAGGAAATCGCTAAGTCTGCTGGAAGAGCACTGGGTATCTTAATTAGTAAATTCAAAGCAGTTGGTGGGATGCATTATGATGTGTTTAACAAACTTTATGATAACTTAGTTCAGCCAATACTATCGTATGGCTCTGCTGTTTGGGGAACACGTGAATTCAGTTGTATAAATGCCATCCCAAATAGGGCATGTCGTTTCTTTTTGTTTTGAGTGTAGGTCGTAATACCCCGAACTTAGCCGTAAGAGGCGAGATGGGTTGGTTTTCTAACCTCACAAAACATCGTATTGAATCTGTCCGTTATTGGAAGCGCCTACAGTCTTCTAGGCCCGATAGTATTATAAGCAACATTCACAACTGGTCATTGTCCTTCCGTAAGTCATGGGATAACAAAGTACTACAATTATTAATTTCTTCGGATTTACCACTTGTTGATATGCTGCATATTTCAACAATGGATTTTATTTTCATAAAAGAGAAGTTGTTTGATATTTATTATTCTAACTGGTATTCACAACTATGGGATGATACTGGCTGTTGTAACGGCAACAAACTACGAACGTTCAGGCTGTTTAAGACCTCTTTATCAGTATCAACATATGTCCGCACTATTTTCAATAGGTCGCAACGAAGTACCCTGGCCATACTACGATGTGGAACTTTACCTCTGGACATTGAGCTTGGTCGTTTTTCACGGCCTAAAACCCGTCTTGAACTACGGCTATGTAAATATTGTAAGAATAGTACAGTTGAAGACGAGGTCCATTTTCTATCGAAATGTAGTATATTTTCCGATATAAGGTCAGTTTTATGTCAAAAGGCACGCTCTCTTAACCCCTGTTTAGCTTGATGACTCCAATCGACCAGACCATGTTTATTATGGAATGTGATAACCTAGTACACCCATTAGCTGCTTCAGTGTTACTTATGTTTAAAAGAAGAAAATTATTATAGCGTATGCTATTACACCACCCACCCTTTCTCTAAGGTTTACATGTGTGTATGGAGATGTGTCTCGTAGGCCTGTAAAGGCCGGGCAAATGTTTCAGATGTGATACAGAAGATTTTATATATTATGTAAACATCTGCGTGACACAATAATAAAATCTCTCTCTCTTTCCCTATAAAACTGGTCGAGCTGGGCAGTAGCAACTTATTTTAAAATCATCTGATCTGAAAATGTCTGCATTACTTGTTGGCGACTCGTTGCTGAAGTATGTTGGACGTTATACGCAGAAAGAAGGGATCGTGACAAGGTCTCTGTCCGGAACCAAGGTGGCTGACATTCCCGATCTCTTGTGGGACATGGAGAACTTTAAGGTAGAAAACAGTGGAAGAATGTCGGATTTTGCACAGAATGAGGATTATTTCACGCGCGTAGTCGTAATATACCCATCATTGTGGATATCGCATGCTAAAAAGCGTATCTTATGTTTTGATCGCCCAAATCGAGTCATTTCTGAAGTGAGTTTTAATTCAACATTGTTTCCAGTTCATCATCGTCCACGTTGGGATCAATGACCTGGCGTACATGCCCAGGACACATGGACAGGTCTTGGTCCTCTTTCGGCGGTATGTTATTCAGATAGAGATTATTGTTTGCATTCATTCAATACTTACTGTATTAATGTGCCATAAGGTCAAGTCTCCGGTTTGATGCAGAACCTTCATTTACCGTCTACTTGCTTTCAGTACAGATGTGTATTTAAATAGTTGCTCTGTTTTCGGACAAATGTTGTGTTGTTTCGGCTATCACCCTTTTCCTGTATTTCACAGGTGTGTTCTTCTACTGACATGAACATCTATAGGTAAATTCAACGTCAAACCTTATTTCACCCATTCTCTTACGTATATTTCTTTTTAATAAGCATAGCAATCTAAACATGAGTTGTTCAGGTTTAAGTTGTTTTTGACGGCCCCGACCAAGTCGGGCCGAACAGCAACTTAACACTTTTGATTGAGGCTATGTTGAGAATGGAGAGAGAAAAGGGCTTCACTTTAACGGACTACTTCTCTTTACATTAGACATTTTATAATATCACAAAGTGATTTTTAGATAGATATAATACCAATCTATTGATTTAAACACATTTCAAGATACATCTGTGTGCGTTTGAGAGCCCGGGCCAAGCCGGACCGAAAGTTTGTGATACTGTGTCTTTGTTGAGAATGTATAGAAATAGGGCTTCACTTTGAGCAAGGTGTTTGCTTCAAATACTACGCATTGAGACTCTGTGAAGTGATATGTAGGTGGATATAATACTAATCTATGGATTTAAACACATTTCAATATGCATGTGTGATGTTTAGGTTGTTTTTGACAGTACGGGCCAAGTCGGGCTGAACAGAGACTAAACACTTTTGATTGAGGTTATGTTGAGAATGGAGAGAGAAAAGGGCTTCACTTTAACGAACCAGTTTAATTTACATGTGGCATTTGATAACATTACAGGGCTTCACTTTGAACCACCACCTGAGTTGTATCTATAATAGGGAGAATCGTAAGTGTGACCTACCTGATAAATACTTCTGTCTCTGTATCTTCTCTCCATAATCGGAGAATCCAAGTGTAATCATGCTTGACACATGATCCAATCCCTGACACTACTACACCCCACCCCACCCCACTGTTACTAGGCGGAGGAGAGGTGTTGTGCCTCTACTAACGGACCCAGGGACTTAAGGCCCTCCATTGAAGAGGCTACATCTTTTAAATAAAAGTTTATAAATGTATTTGAGGACTTCCATTGACAACTATATAGCCACCACTCGTTCAACTGGAACTGAACCCCATGACGCTACCGATGATGCTTATGTCCTAATCTCATGTGGTGAGAACCTAACATTAACTGATTCCTGATCCAAGTCTCGGTAAGCATAGGCGATTGTCTTCCTGAGCCATGAAGAAATTGATGTATTCTTAGATATGTCCGTATTAACATTTGTTTTACACGAGAGAAAGAGATGACGACGATTCCGTCTAAAACTGGATGTGCGCTGTATATACCATCAAGTAGTCTTGCTCTGTCAGATCTAGAGACAGAGGTAGGAAGGGCTGTTATTCTGTAGACTCTGCGTCATAACAGTCCATCAGACGTCGACTGGTTCTTGGCTGTAAATTCAGGCACCGTAATACAAGTCATCATCTTATGCCCTTCCGAGAATGCAACAGTTTTAAAGTCAATAGTGTGCAGTTCTGACACTCTTGAAGCCGTAGCAAAGCCAGTAGAAAAGCAGTCTTAAAACTCAAGTATTTTAAGGAAGTGTCTTGCATAGGTTCAAACGGAGACTTCTGTAGAGCCTGTAGCACTAAACACAGATCCCACTTAGGAAATAATGACGGCGATGACACATCCTTGATCTGGAAAGATCTAATAAGCCTGTGTAAGGAATGATCAGATCCTACAGATAGTCCTTGCAAGTCCATGACTGAAGCAATCGCTGCTCTATAACCTTCAATAGTATTGTGTTTTAATTATTTAACCATCCTGAGATACATAAGAAAGTCAGCTATGATAGGTATGGTGACTGGAATATTGAGTAGTTGTCGCTCTCTTCTCCACTGGATGAAGACATTCCACTTAGTGTCATACAGTGCTGCCGTTCAAGGTCTGATAGACTCGGAGATAGCCGAAATTGCTTGTTCATTAAATCCCTGTTCCTTGAGGGAACTATAGATAATCTCCGCACGTGAAGAGCTAGTAGGTTTACATTCTTGTGGTATCTGTCCGACTTGGGCTGACTGAGAAGATTGTCCCAACAAGGCAGTCGTAAGGGTTTGTCCGTCAACAACTAAAGAAGGTCCGTGAACCATGTTCTGGTCGGCCATGCTGGAGCTACCAGATAGACTACGCAGTTGTGTTGAGCGATCTTGGCTAGTACTTCAGGTATCAATTTGAATGGAGGAAAGGCATAAGCTATCAGATTTTCCCACGAGATTGACAGGGCGTCCACTGCCCAGGCTGTCGGATCCGGAACAGGTCTCACAAATGTAGGTAGACGATTGTTCCTTGATGTCGCGAAGAGATCTATGGATGGAGTTTCCCATTTCTCCGTGATGAGTTTGAAAGCCTCCATATTTAAAGTCCATTCTGTTGATATCACTCTGTCCTGTCTGGAGAGGGAGTCTGCAAAATATTCACCTTTCCCAGAATGTGACGAGCTTTTATAATACTTTGAATAGTTCCTTCGTAATCTGTAGTAGACGATGTGACTTGGTTCCGCCCTGTTTGTTTATATAGGCTACTACCGTGCTGTTGTCCGTCACTAACATAATGTTCTTCTGATGCAGGCTCCAAGACCAATGAGAAAGAGCTTTTTCCAGCGCTAGCATCTCTAGACAGTTGATATGGAGATTGCTTTCCTGCTGGAACCACAGACCCTGAACTTGCTGTTCGTTGACATGAGCGCCCCAACCCGAGTTTGAGGCGTCTGCATACAGAGCGACGTCTGGAGGAGGAAGACGAAAATGTACTCCTGGAAGCACGTTGCTGTCCACTGCCACAACAAAAATTCCTGACGAACCATGAAGGGAGGAGATACCGTAGTTTCTAAGTCCAGATCCCGGAACCCATTGATCCATATTTGCGGTTCGCAAAGATGAATCCTGCCCCTCATCGTGAAATCCTGGATGGATGTAAGAGATCCCAGTAGAGACATCCATGTCCGAATCGATATGGTCTTGCTTGCTAACAGATTGAAAATCTTGGTCCAGATCTTGTACCAACGATCCTGAGGCGTAAATATTCGGGAAGTCTTGACATCCAGGATAGCTCCCAGATACTTGATCTTTGATGTGGGAACTATACTGAACTGCATAAAAAACGCAAGTTTTTCAAAATGAATAAATATTCGACAGAACATTGTTAAATATTATAGTGTAACTACACATTGGTTACCTTTGTTGTGAAAAAACAGTTGTTAATGTTCAGGTTCTGTTTGGTGATTTCTCTTGGATATTGTACATCGCCAAAACGCAGCAGTTGAATTGGCCGTAGGATGTGGTTGCAGAAGTTTTTCATGAAAATCATGATGCGCATTATGTCACGGACACATAGGGGTATAAAAATGCCCTCAAATCAGTTTGAAATCACTCCCCACAAACGCCCACCAATAATGCCAAGGTTAACGACGCAACAGAGGGAACAAGCCATCGGCCGTCTTGAAGCTGGACAGAGTGTTGCAGATGTTGACAATGCATTCCATGTGCACATAACGACCATCTACAGTCTTCAGGAACGTTTTGCTGCTACACAGACCACTGCTGACCGCCAACGTCCTGGACGTCCTAGAGTCACAATGCCACGGCAAGATGGACACATTCAACGTTCGCACATCGGGGATCGATTCTAATCTGCCAACGAGACTGCCAGACAGACTATTGGACGTCACAACCGAGCAATAAGCGGAGATACAGTTCGGCGCAGACTCAGAGCAGTCCACCTCGACGTCCTATCCTCACACCAAGACATCGTCAGAATCGTCTGCAGTGGGCTACGTTGCATCGAAACTGGCGTCCACAACAGTGGAGACTGGTATTGTTCTCTGATGAAAGTCGGTTTTGCATTTCTCATGCGAATATGGCGAAGACGAGGTGAACGCTTTACTGACGAATGTGTAATGGAAGATGATGCATGGGGAGGTCCGAGCGTTATGGTATGGGCAGCGATTGGCCTGAATCAGAGATTAGGGCCAGTATTCTTCCAGAATATTGGGCCAGGTCGGGGAAATTGAGTCACTGCCCAATGTTTTATCGACCAGATCCTCCGATCCCAGGTTATGCCATTTTTCGTCCGACACCAGCAACACATTTTCCAGCAAGATAATGCCAGGCCCCACACTGCTAGAGTCACTCAGGCATTTTTCCAGCAGCATAACATCCGACTACTGCCATGACCTGCTGTCAGTCCCGATTTAAACCCGATCGAATATTTTTGGGACGAGCTGCAGAGACGACTGAATGAAGTCCGACCACGTCCGACAACTGCAGCAGAACTTCAGGCAGCCATCATCCGGACATGTGCGGCAATCCCTAGGGCCTTTGTCAACCGTCTGATTCACTCCATGTTCAGGCGGTGCACAGCTGTAGTGAATGCACGAGGTGGACATACGCGCTACTGACTTGTTGGGTCAATTTCGATTTTGTCTTCAATGCAAAGTAAACCAACAATGTTTCCGAGCATTGACTGACGTCCCAATCATCATGCAACAAGTGTTGATTGTTATTATGTACCTGTTTTCATGTATTATCTGTCAAAAGTAAAGTTTTTCAAAATCTGGATTTTGACTTCAGTATAGTTTTGCGGTTCAGTATAGTTCTGACGTGACAGGGTGTACAATAAGGCCTAGATGTGTGAACACATGGAGTATAAACTTGGTTTGTTTTAAAAGAGTCTGAGTAATTATATTCCTTGCCAGGAAATCGTCCAAGTACCCGTGGATAGCTATCTGACGATGATGTAGGAACACTAGTATGGGATTGATGATCACCGTAAAAAGCCAGGGAGCTAGGGAAATTCGGAAAGGTAGAACACGGAACTGAAACCCCGTCCGTTTACCACAAACGAAGGTACTTCTGAGAACGAGGATATATTGGTACATGAAGATAAGCATCCTTCAGGTCTATGCTGATGAATTTGGAATTTTGATGAATAAGTGTTCTCCAATTGGCCAGGGATTCCATCTTGAATTTGGGAGGTTTCTTTAAATATTCCTTGTTTAACACTTTCAAGTCTATAATCATCCTCATCTCCTCCGTGTCTTTCTTGGGAACTAGAAATACCGGGGAGTAGAACCCACATGACTGGTCTGATGGCGGAATCTCCACTATGGCCTGCTTGTCTACCAGTTGTTGAATGGCTGTTACTGCTCCCGCTAGACGATCCCCTTGCAGGAAAAAACGTTTCCCTACCGGCTGGTAGGTTACTGGAGGTAGGCTGTCCCATGGCAGCATGTAACCTTTCTCGATGACTGATAAAATCTAGCTGTCCGAGGTGATCTGTCTCCAATTCTCCACATATTGTGCTAGCTGACCCGCTACGGGAGATTGGGATACTGGTAGAATGAATTCAAAGTCTGTTTCCAAGTCAAGGGACATTTCCAAATCGTAAGGCTGAGTAAACTGGACTGTTTGATTGGAGTCAAAACTTCCTAGATCCCGCTCTGGCGCCACGAAAAAACCTGGCGCCCCTACCCCTGCCCCTAGAGGAGGCTAACCACGAGTAGAAGATGATGACGACGAGGAGGAATTACGCGACCTAGAGTCTCCTGCCCTGTCAAATGCTGAACGTTGTAGTGGCTCCTGGCGTCTGTGAGTAGGTTGGCGTGAAATAGTAGCAGATGAATCCCTCCTAGGCCTGGACTGAGGTTTATTCCTGTGAAAGTAAAGCTGAAGCCAATCTCTGATTCAGATTACATGATGTAAAAGCATCCTTAACTTGAATATCCTGACCACATTGTCCATGGAAAAGAGATTCTGAGTCCAGGGGCTGTTGAAATAATACGTCTTTAGCTGTCTTTGGTAGACTTCTAACTGAATCTAACTTATGAAGTCTCTCCATGGCCGTTAAACGTCCAAGAGTACACAGCTGATTGTGAGTTGCGTCGGCTATAGATTGGTACACCACATCTA
Organism: Haliotis rubra; assembly: GCF_003918875.1. NCBI lineage: Eukaryota > Metazoa > Mollusca > Gastropoda > Lepetellida > Haliotidae > Haliotis > Haliotis rubra. The sequence goes on from NW_025767501.1 coordinate 2,204,280, forward strand.
AAAATGAGTGCGCCATGGCTACTTCTTCGGATGACATGGATACTAATGTGTCCTTCTTTACTCCTTCATAAACTTGGAATAAAGGTGGTAATAATGCCTGGACTCCTGCAGCAAACCAGTTGGTATAGGATAGTATGTCCAAGGATGAACGGGCGGCCCCATCAATGTCCTTGAGATCCCTGGATGAACAGGAAAATGGAGTATCCCTGGCAGCTCTAGCATCCTGAAGCTGGGCAAAATCCTTGTCCATGTGCGGAACATAAAGTGGAATCAGTCTATCATGAATAGCATACACTGGCTTTTGAACAATCTTGGGTAGCGCATTTAGTGAAGTCGCCTTGGAGAGGTTCAAATTGTAAGAGAGAGTCCCGCGCCGACTTAAGTGCCGATGAATGAGGAAGAGATAGCTTGGGCACCCTTTCCGGCGGTAGACATCCCGACGATCCCAGTTCCACTGGTAACTCCCGTTCCGGCTCTTCAGACTGTATTGGGACCGTGCAAGGATAAAGTCCATGGATTAATTCCACCTTTTCCCTAAGAGACCATCCAGGAACAAAATCTTCGGCCGAAGTATCCATAGGCTGGACTGTCAATAATCCCTCCTTCATAACGAATTCTGGCTGAGAGAGAGGATAAATAGAAGTAGCTTCCGAATCCGAGAGGTCCGGAACAAGCGGTAAAATCGGTGGCTTATCAGTGTCAAAATGATCCATGGCTTCCATGGAAATCTCGCTTGGCACGTGGCGACTGGACTGCTGGTCCTTGATACAGCTAACCCCCGTGGCAGCCGTTGCTCGTTGATTAAACCCAAGGTGGGAGACGCAAGCCGAGGGCATGGAGTCAGTCCCGCTAGGATATGACTGCAGCAAATTCCCCGCGTGGGATAAGGTAGCAGGCTTTGAGTGACTGGGATCAAGTGTGACCGCCTTACTCCCAGGGACAAGGGACACAGCTTGTTTTGCCTGGACCGCAATTAAAGCCTGCCTGGGGTCAGCCAGGTTGACCCCGTCCCCGTCACATGAAGCCCCTGGCTTCTCCCACTGTGGGGAACGGCCTTCTGATCCGGTCGTAAGGTGATACCCTGCTTTCCCAGGTAGAGCACCCCCGAGTTTCACAGAAACTAACTCTTGCCCCCGGCTCTTGCCATCGTCAACCCAGTCAGTGCGACAACCGGTCGTCTTGCCGTACATAATGCCATCATGAAACAGTTTTTGTAATGAATTCATCTTGGCCTCATTCCTCATCTCCATATCATACATAGACTGACTAACTGAGGCCTGCAACTCTGATTTAAACGATGCAAATAAATCCGAGATTGCAGAAATGTCCAAATGAGATGCATCCGACTTAGATCTAGATCTAGATTTTGATTTTGATGCAGATCTCTGTGAAGATGGCGGGGACCCCGAAGCAGATTTTTTACTTTTGCTAGTCTCCGACGATGGAGAACTCTTACGTTTCCTAGTCTGAGATCTTGCAGATTCCATATTTAACCACTCAACTTCTGATAATTCTGAACACAAAAGGCAGCGATCTTGCAAAGTACAAGGATTACCAGTAAAACAAGAAATGCAGAGAGAATGGGGGTCTAAATCCGACATAAACTTTTGACATTGCACGCACTTACTCTTAGCCATAGCTAAAGTTAGACAAAGGAAAAAAGGGCGGGAAAATATATAGCAAGTACAAACGTAATAATAATATCAACTTCGATGTCCAAAGGACTAATGTCGATAACACTAACCTATATAGGGATGGATCAGTGTAGAAATCAAGCTGATAGAAATCAAATTCTCACTCCACTCTATACACATGTACTGTGTATACCATACAGAAAATTTGTGAGGATTTTCAAACTACTATACAGTGACGTCTAGGTCAGGGGGAGGTAACTGTCAGTTGGAAGGGCATACCACTAGGGATAGCTATGACTTGGATACCACTAGGGATAGCTATGAAACCACAGAACTAGGCAACCATAATCCAGAGGGAATGTTTACGCCTTAATTACTTCCCGTTTCATACAAGTGTCCAAGTCTGAAAACTTCCTGACTGTTTCATACAAGTGTTCAAGTCTGAACACTTCCCGTTTCATACAAGTGTTCAAGTCTAAACACTTCCCGTTTCATGCAAGTGTACAAGTATAAACACTTCCCGTTTCATACAAGTGATCAAGTCTGACACTTCCTGAGTGTTTCATACAAGTGTACAAGTCTGAACACTTCCTGAGTGTTTCATACAAGTGTACAAGTCTGAACACTTCCTGAGTGTTTCATACAAGTGTACAAGTCTGAACACTTCCGTTTCATACAAGTGTATAAGTCTAAACACTTCCCATTTCATACAAGTGTACAAGTCTGAACACTTCCTGACTGTTTCATACAAGTGTTCAAGTCTGAACACTTCCCGTTTCATACAAGTGTTCAAGTCTAAACACTTTCCGTTTCATACAAGTGTACAAGTCTGAACACTTCCCGTTTCATACAAGTGTTCAAGTCTAAACACTTCCCGTTTCATACAAGTGTTCAAGTCTAAACACTTCCCGTTTCATACAAGTGTTCAAGTCTGAAAAGTTCCTGTTTCCTTCCACAGGTGGTTATTTCTGAACTGTTCATTATAATTTACCAAAGCTTGCACAAGGCATTTATCACAGATCAAGGGAGCTACAGTTCTGTGCTTTATGCAGTCATTCTCTGCCAGCCATGATTAGACCTGGAAAATCAATACCTGTATATTACCATTTCCAGATGTTGGGTGTGGTCATCTGAAGAGACTTATGATCAGTTTGTCCTTGTCAACTCAGCACATGTTTGTTTTTATTCACTAAATGAATGACAGGTTATGCAAGAATATCATGTAACACCCTGACTCTACCCGAGTACACCTTTTCAGGGTGATATAGCAACTTGACATTTGTCAAGAATGTTATGGCATAAACGTTAAATCAAACTTGCATTACATAAGAAATATAAGAGTCTAGAAAATGCCATCCTTTCGTCCACTTGATTCTGTGAGTTCTAACAAATTTCATATCCACACTTATTTCACCTGAACATATTAGAGTCGGACTTGAAACATGGCATTAAATACAGTAAACTACTCCCCTAAACACTGTTGATAATGATAATGGTGTGCCTGAAAGAAAATTCCTGTGGTAATTTCAGCTCAGAATGGGAGTCACACTTTCTCGAACCAGGAAGATATAGGAACTGATAGTTTCAATTTCACCATCCCTGAGGCTTGATGATAAGCCCCCATACAGCTGCTTCCAGTAAATACTGCATTTCATCGTAATATGATGACAAGACACACCCCAGGAATGATGGGGGGAACAATGTGTCAACAGTTGCACAATAATTTTTGCCCTTTCCATCCAATTGTATTGAAGATGTATTTTCTATTTCACTCCACACCGACTGGTCAGTGTGTTGTCATATCACAGCATGCCAACTCTTCATATCACATATCACAGCATGCCAACTCTTCATATCACAGCATGCCAACTCTTCATATCACAGCATGCCAGCTCTTCATATCACAGCATGCCAGCTCTTCATATCACAGCATGCCAACTCTTCATATCACAGCATGCCAACTCTTCATATCACAGCATGCCAACTCTTCATATCACATATCACAGCATGCCAACTCTTCATATCACAGCATGCCAGCTCTTCATATCACAGCATGCCAACTCTTCATATCACATATCACAGCATGCCAACTCTTCATATCACAGCATGCCAGCTCTTCATATCACAGCATGCCAACTCTTCATATCACAGCATGCCAACTCTTCATATCACAGCATGCCAACTCTTCATATCACAGCATGCCAGCTCTGTCCGTGTAACACTTGACCTGATGCGGGTTTCATTACGTCCATGTAAAGAAATTATTCTAACATCTGTGAACAGCATATAATGAAAGTGACAAAATGTCCTGAATGACATGTGACATTCATGTGTTTTGCATGCTAACTAAATAAAAAACAAAACAACTGTTGTGATTGTCATATCTTTATCACAAGTTAGTTGTTATAAATGGGCATCTGATACATGGTAACAATATAGCAGAAACATGTCCAGGGCTTGATGTACATTGTGCAAAGCCATGGCACTTGCAGGTGTGATGATCTAAACACATCCAGAAGGACTACTAGGAAGGGATAATGACATTCACACACACATTCTTCTTCAAGGAAATAAATACTGTACCAACAGCCTTGCCGAGCTTTCACAACATACAGACGAGAAGACACAGAACTTTTCACAGGTTGGAAATATGGATGACAACTGGGTTTTTTCCACATTGATGTGACAGTTTACTGTTGACATACCTTCGCATTGTAAGGTGTGATTCCAAGAGGGTGTTCATCAAGTGGGATTACATCACAGTGGAATTCACATGTTATTTGTACACACACATATGCATAGGCGGATGCAGGAATATTCAAAGGGGAGGAGGAGGAGGAGAGAGAGAGAGGAGGCTTTCGGTGCAAAACATTAACTTAGTTGTGGTCTTTAGTCTTTTAAAAAAAAACTTGGATCCGCCAATGCAGACGAGTTCATTTAGCTATAAAAATAGTGTATTACATGTTTTGTATCAACTCCATGGACTAGTTGATCTCTCTACAAGCATTGTGTCTGTACAAAACTATACCATGGCATTATCAGTGTAACCAGCATAATCTGGACAGTTGCCAGTATATCAAATATAACATCATTTACTTACATATACTACTCAAAGCTTGCTAAGAATCAAGTTTTGATGATCTCATAATATCATCCAACCAATCAAGATTGAAATATCCCGGTACACAATGATTGGGTAAACAATATACAACCTCAGTGAACACACACGATTTGGGTAAACAATATACAATCTCAGTGAACACACACGATTTGCATCCCACTGGCTCGGCATCACAACAAGTGATGCTTGGACTAGAGTTCACAGATTGTCATGCGAGGGTGTGGCATAGACACGGATAAAGGTTTCACTACACCAACATAACAGCGATGGACGGGGCTCACATCCCCTGTCATTCTGGCAACTCTACTGGAAGTTGGCCATGCTCTTACTGAAGAATGGAACAGTGTTCACTTGGCAACAATCCAGACACTTGTCGGGAAAATAAGATGACAGTGTGAGGCAGTAATTGCATCAGATGGATCTGAGATCTGAATCTACTGAGAGTTGTTGTTTTGGAGCATGAATTTGTATTTTGTGATATGAGTTTCAGCTTTGGATATTTTGGTCATTCTTACTGTGAAGTGTCATACGACTGATTATTTGTCATCTACTGTTTGTTGGCATTGCGTGACACATGTAACAACAGACGTTTCTGACCTGTCTTCATCTAATATTGTCATTGGGTATTTCAACAAAAGTACACAATTTTGGCATATTACCATGTTAAAGAAGTGATCCGTTACAAATTTGAGTTGTATAAGACCACTTCACTGCTAATTGTGACATTCTATTTGGACTGTTAAATAACAAATCTCGTATAACATTTGGTATTCCATGACAAGTATTCTAAGTTATAAAAACAAATATCACCATTTGAACATTTACATACATATAGCACAACGTGATGGCATGGGAGACTAATGATACACATTTTATGTCTTGTACTGACGCCCCAACAAGATTGATATTTTGAGTTAAATTATCTAACCTTTAAGCAAAGTGTAATGGTTCGTGTGAACCATCTAGTAACACCAGCAGTGATTCCAGTGGTGGGGGCACAACAGTCACTAGTCAGGTACTGTATGTATATACAAATGAGAAATCCTTTGTAAAACCTCCCATTTAGCTGTTATTTATTCAGATGTTTAGAAGTTTAACATTTATTATCAGTAGCTAATGCAAAGCATGAGACAGTTGTTGATAAGAGCCCACTTTTTAATTTTTTAATACTGTATGTGTGCTTAATATATAGTGTACATAACATATGAATTATATAATATATACACTGTCAAGATACAGAATCTATACAGTTTAACACACACTGGATAATTGTGACAACAAACTAACTACTTGCCACACTTCATATTGATTATAAGCTGTACAGTCATATGGGACAACTACTGCAATGATGTATATGTTCCTCACTACATAACACAGTATACAATAGCATCTGTTGTTTAGGACCAAGCAGAAGCAAGTTGTATACTAGTATGTGATATCTAATATGCTGTTATCCTTTAAGCATAAAGCTAAAAAAAAATTCTTAAATAGTTTCACTAATATATTTAGTTAGGCAGAACATAAGAAGGTAATAGTTCTTTAGATACAATGAATTCAACAATATTTCAATATTTCTTTGCCAGTTTCAAGAATGTTTCAGAAGATGTGGATCAGGTTTTACTTAATCAAATAAATAAATACTAAATCATATAGTTACACGAGAATATAAACTTGCATCATTAAGGCCATCAATATGGACCTCATCTGAAATAGACACAAAGATGGACAGGCATTGACTTACCTTCAGACTATTAATCATTAGAAAATCGATATTTGATCAATTGTGCTGGGAGGTTTTATGTGTGCAAACCTGTTCCAATAATTATGCTTAAGAATATGTTGTAGGTATTATTTATTCATGACCAGAACATATTAGGCTGTAATGTTCACTGTTATCAAATGGGTTTTTATTAACCTTCTGACAACAGTTTGAATACACACTGGCTTTGACTAAAGTACCTCATTTCCCAAGGGCATTACCTTGGAATAGTTATAAGCAGAGCATGCTTACAACCTTCACAATCAACATGTCATCTCTCTTACAGCTTCAATCAGTCCATTGGAAATATTGTGCAAGTACACTCTAATGTCAAGCCGACAACATAGGATGGTGCTGATAACATCAACCACTGGCTTGTCTGGTTCTGACTGGACGTATAGAGAGGATGCCATGATATTGTCGGACTGCAGCTTTAAGAGCATTCACAACAGTGCCCAAGTAATGTACACCCATTGTGTTAGTTACACCCAGCAATGTAATAACAGCCTATTACAGTTATTAAACTCAGGGAAACACCAATTATATCAAACATGCAAACAGCTTTTTTTGATGAATTAATTGTTTCCCACAGGACTGTAGCCAAGGAAATTTGTCTCTGAAATCTTATCCCATATGCCAAAATCAATCATTTGATGAAGTTTATTGACCGATGTTTTCTCTGGAGATTGCTATGGTGTTACATTCTGTGGATACAGTATACTGGGGCATTAGTATTGATTCACCAGTCTATTAGGAGGGTTAAGAAGATTATACAGATGAGCGCAACCCAACACAGCCCTCAGCGTTTTGTCCATGTATCATTCTTGTATTCTACAGATTCTGTGAACCATTATGATTGGTAGGCTAAAAAAACACAGATACTTTACCAGACCTGACTTTTGAAGAATTGGTCTGTCAGCCAGACAAACCAGTTTTTTAGTTTGAAAAAGTTTTTATGAGCCATGAGACATAATTTGTATCATTTTGACTGTAAGTAGATATGGAGTCTATTGATTCCTTGAAACACTATGAAGAAAACACTAACAAAATAACTTGCTGGGAATTTTTGAAAAAACTGAAGATTGTGTCAGTTTTGAAATTTACCATGATCTGTGAAACATATTATATATATGAGGGAGATAGCATGTAACTCTAGAATCCAGTGATCCTTCAATCCCATGTAGGATCCAGTTTATTTGTATAAATCCATTCCTGAGATGAGCCAACATGGTAACCTCACAATGACTAGCCAGCATATTATATGTATGCTTCCAACAAGGTTGCCTCCATTCACCGTGCAAAAAGTATTCGGACACTTGACGTCATTTCCATAGACTTACATGTTATTTCAGTGTAGCATAAATAATGTTCATGAAGTGAGTTTAGGGTGGATCTTTGTCAAATTTGACAGGCAAATTTGAACTCACATAATTTCAGTTCAATTCTCCGACCACTATTTAACTGATGACATCACATTTATCAACTTACATGTACATATGTTGATAAAATTGTTGCCATTCGATAAATAAGCAACAGAAAATTAACAGAAATTGTGTGATTGTAGGTAAGATGATTCCTCACAAATGTGCAAAATTTGACTTGGATCTTACAAAAATGAAATTCAAGAAAATTATTTATTCTACACTAAATTAACATGTACTTCTATGGAAATTACGTCAAGTGTCCGAATACATTTCACGACTCTGCATGTGTAGTGTAGAAGCATTCCAAGTACACTTGCACTACAAAGCCAGGAATAATGTAGCAGCTGAGATTTGTTGCAAACTGTTGCAAAATAACAAAAACAATGTTTATTTTCATGATATATCTAGGATGTGTCTCTTGATGGCCTTAATGCTCATTTTTAACTACCTACACTTCATTCATTAGTCTAGAATTATATGCTTATCTGTGACTGCTCTGAATAAATGTTCAAACTTAAATAGAACTGACATAGCTAGGACTGGACCATTATTCCATTGAAACTACTGCTGCTGCTACTGCTATATTGTTGTAGCCAGAGACTGCATACAGCACAGGACTTTATCATCGTTAGTTATGTGGCCCAGCAACAAGAGTAGGTTCCAGGTACTAGTGCACTGAAGACAGCTGGGTTTCAGGTAAGGAGTTGAGTTGGTCAAACTGGTAATGTATGGTCAGTTCAGTGAGTGTTTTACATTCAAGTGATCAAACACCGAGTAACAATCGTTCTTTGTGGCATGTGACCCATACAAACCATCAGATGATCAAATATCCATGTTGTCGGTGAACACTGACAACTTTACCCCAGGTCTGGCAAACCATCAGATGATTTAGCCACTACGACATCCTTATCCATTGTTCAGTAGACACTACACGTCCATGCCTGTACTCCTGACTCCATTCAGCCACTATGACATGGAGCTGGAGATCATTCTGTCCTTATCCATTGTTCAGTAGACACTACACGTCCATGCCTGTACTCCTGACTCCATTCAGCCACTATGACATGGAGCTGGAGATCATTCTGTCCTTATCTATTGTTCAGTAGACACTACACGTCCATGCCTGTACTCCTGACTCCATTCAGCCACTATGACATGGAGCTGGAGATCATTCTGTCCTTATCCATTGTTCAGTAGACACTACACGTCCATGCCTGTACTCCTGACTCCATTCAGCCACTATGACATGGAGCTTGAGATCCTTCTGCCCTTATCCATTGTTCAGTAGACACTACACGTCCATGCCTGTACTCCTGACTCCAACCAGCTGCTATGACATGGAGCTGGAGATCCTTCTGCCCTTATCCATTGTTCAGTAGACACTAGACGTCAATGCCTGTACTCCTGACTCCATTCAGCCGCTATGACATGGAGCTGGAGATCCTTCTGTCCTTATCCATTGTTCAGTAGACACTAGACATCAATGCCTGTACTCCTGACTCCATTCAGCCACTATGACATGGAGCTGGAGATCCTTCTGTCCTTATCCATTGTTCAGTAGACACTAGACGTCCATGCCTGTACTCCATTCAGCCACTATGACATGGAGCTGGAGATCCTTCTGCCCTTATCCATTGTTCAGTAGACACTAGACGTCCATGCCTGTACTCCATTCAGCCACTATGACATGGAGCTGGAGATCCTTCTGCCCTTATCCATTGTTCAGTAGACACTAGACGTCCATGCCTGTACTCCATTCAGCCACTATGACATGGAGCTGGAGATCCTTCTGCCCTTATCCATTGTTCAGTAGACACTACACGTCCATGCCTGTACTCCTGACTCCATTCAGCCACTATGACATGGAGCTGGAGATCCTTCTGCCCTTATCCATTGTTCAGTAGACACTAGACGTCCATGCCTGTACTCCTGACTCCATTCAGCCGCTATGACATGGAGCTGGAGATCCTTCTGCCCTTATCCATTAGACACTAGACGTACTCCTGACTCCGTTCAGCCGCCATGACATGGAGCTGGAGATCCTTCTGCCCTTATCCATTGTTCAGTAGACACTAGACGTCCATGCCTGTACTCCTGACTCCATTCAGCCACTATGACATGGAGCTGGAGATCCTTCTGCCCTTATCCAGTAGACACTAGACGTCCATGCCTGTACTCCATTCAGCCACTATGACATGGAGCTGGCCATACACTGTTCAGAAGAGACTGAACATCTACCAGCTATTTTCGTTTGAAAACAACAAAACATATTAGAACAATATATAAAATTTAATACTGCACACCTCCCATAAAGCACTTGCCCTATTGTGTAACAATGACATTAAGTATGAACATAACTCTGTTGAGATGATACTGGTCCAAATAAGAAAATGGTGGATCAGGTATTGTCAAGATCAACATCTTAGATAATCAACACAACACTTATCTTGCAACATCATAACAATCAAAGACAAATGAACCTGAAGCAAGGTATCAACAGATTACCTCATTATCATCTTGTTTCATAAAACAGCTCTAAGTCAGGGAACATCTCCCTTGAATGGTACATGCTTACCAACATGTCCTACTGCAGACAAAGTAAAACAAGACTATGTATTTAGAGGTTGCTGTCCTGTTCAAATGACATTTCAGACCTAGCTCCTTAGGCTTGCGCTTTTTGCCAAGAGTGAAGGGACTGAGCCACACGAGATCCTACTGAATCATGGGGCTTGACAAATCTTTCTGAAAAAATGAATTTACATTCAAAACATCTACAGAAAGTCAGCAGAACAGGTATTCATTTCTGACCAATGTCAACAACAGGAGCATACCTGTCGCTACCTACATCTTACACTGCACAGTATACCAAGAACCTAAGTGCCGATCTATATGGACCAGCTTCAGGGGCAGAAAAACATCATCAGACTGTGGCATGGTAACCAATGATATCACACTGGTCTACAAAGCATTGTGATGCAATGTCATAGTGGTGATATTTCCCATGGAAGCCAGGTTTGGGTGATATATGGGGTGTACCCTGTACAGGTGGATACAGACAGGTGCATACAGACAGCTGACATATAGCACCAGGGACATAGCACGGTCACAGCACAACAGGATGTAGGTAAGTAGTAGGTGTCTTCACATTTGGTGACTATACTGAGTATTGGAGGACTAGAAATTACTTGTGAGATGATCGCATAATTAATAACAAATATTATCGTACTAACTGTATAATATCTATGACATACACACAGCCCCATACTTTTCAAACATTTGGACCTGACAAAACAAATTATACTTCTTAAGACAAATACTCAAACACAGTGAAAAGTCCCAATGATTTAGAGGCTTTGAATCCTGTGTTGTGCTGACCACACACCCATCCACTAGTGTGGCACATTATAGTATACTGTATATTGGCTGCATGACTGCCATACACACAGGACAAGATGCAGCCCAGGGCAAGATGGAGCCCAGGACAAGATGCAGCCCAGGGTACAACATTCAGCTCTGATCTACTTCCTGTTACACTCCAGTTACTCCTCGTAACAGGGAGATCTGCTGTTTTCACATTCTGTTGGTACATACAGTCTTTACAATTCAAAATATGAAGCTATGGTTGAAAGATCATTGTAAGGAGAAATAACATCCATACAAAGACTGTGAGTGATGATGATGTGTTCACTTGGGTGTATCCTGGAAGAGAGCAGTGTAGAACTCCGACTCCGTCAAGCTGCTGCGATACTTGTTGACCACCTCCTGGATCTTCAGCTTGCGTCTTACATGGGGAGGCTGGTACCTGCAGGGAATATACATCAATAACTGGCCCTGCATTCACTGTATGACCAACAGATGGTGAGGTGGGATACATACTTTATGCCACCATAAAAGTAACCTATTGTCAGGTCAGTTCATGACAATAAATACACATTTAAAAAGCATGATAAATCTAACATTTCTTATGCTCATTTGAAAAGCACTTGTTAAGCAAGTTGAATAATGTAATTTTCTGATTAAAATTGATATTTTATACTTATCCTGACTCATGCTCTTTTGCTTGTCTTCTTCTTCTTGCGAACACAGTGGAACACTTGTATCTCCCTAATTGAAGCTCCCTTCAATGTAAAATCACTAATTAGTACTCACCAAGAGTTGCCTCCCTCTTCCAAATGCGCGGGAAAGGAGGCGCCACCTCTTCCCTCATGCTTCACTCTCTCCTGATATAGGGAGCCCAACACTTGAATTTACTGGGAAATCCAAAGTGTTATGTGGGGAGGATGGGAGGGCTTACCTCATGAGTCAGGATGAGTATAAAATATCAATTTTACTCTAAAAATTACATATTTTTCCTTATCCTGACTCATGCTTATTTGCTTGTAGAATCCTACGGAAACGGAGGTGGGAAAACAGGATACTTTGGATTTAAATAATTAGTGATTTCTGTATAAGTAATAACCCCCTACGGGAACTTCCTAATGGCACTGTAATTAAGCTAATTCCTGCTGCTATAAAACATAAGTTCTACCAGCTGCCATAGATGGGGGTACTACAATATATAGATACTATGATAATAGTAATAATGGTATAAAGCGACACCAAAGTGGAGAAGCGACCCAATGTACATATAACATCAGTACTGGGCTTAAGACTACTATAGACTTAAGATATGTATATAATAGCACAAAACTCCGTAGAGTTATAAGCTAGATGATACTGGTATGATATATACATAATAATCTCGTGAGACTAATCATCTTCTACGAGGGACTGTCAACTGCTGTGTGAGGACCATGGGACCGAAATGGTGAATACCTGAGACGTCCTCGGTGGTGATATCTCTCAGATAGTTGTTAGCAAACACCATGTCGGATTTCCAAAAGCAGCCCTCCATAATGGTATTCAACGAGCAATTTCCGTGTAGAGTGAGTGTGGAAGCCAGTGCTCTGATTTCATGGGGGTTAGATGCTCTTGGAGGGTCGAGTCCTGCAGCCTTGTATGACTGTTCTGATCCATATCGATATGGTGGTACGAGAGACTTCGGTCTGAGTCGCTGTCGATAGAGGGATGAATAACCGCTTGAGTTGTCGTCGCTTCGTTTTGGATTGTTGTAGATAGATTTTGAGTGCTCTCACTGGGCATAAAGATAGGTCAAGTGTATCTTGAGGTCCGAGAATTGAGGAAAGTGCAGGGACATGGAATAATCTGTCTGGTTGACCTGGCAATTGATTCTTGGCGATAAAGTCCCATTGCAGTCCCATATGCACTATGTTTTGATTGTCATCGAAACGTATTCTCTCATAATCTAGTGCGTGAATTTCTGACATCCTGGCTGCCGTTGCTAGGGATAACAGGAACAATGTTTTCTGTGACAGAAATTCAAAGGATGTCGATTCCAGTGGTTCATAGGCCTCACTTGTGAGGTGTTGGAGCACTATATTTAGATCCCATGCTGGAGCGCGAAATCTCTGTTTCTGATCCTCCAATCGGAATGAACGTAGCAAGGCCAGTAACTCTGGCGTTTTCGTTAACTTGACAGCCGTTCTCATAGTTATCACAGAACTTAGAGCTGCGAGATATGTTGACAATGTCGAGCCTTTAAGATGTTTAGTTTGTCGTAGGTAACACAGGTAGTCAGCCACTTGTGGATGTGTAGCATTTCTAGCTGTAAATCCCTTTTTAGCAGCGTATGTTTCAAAACTGTGCCACTTGTCGTCATACAAGTTGCGCGTAGAATTGCGTAAAGCAAGCATGACTGCTTACGCCGCTCTGGCTGAATAACGTCTCTTGTTTAGACACACTTTAATACAGTCCATACGTGAAGTTGGAATGCTTCTGGGTTTCCGTGCGCTTGTTTGGTGTGAGGATGTACTAGTAGATTCGAGCGCTTTGGTAGTTGTAATGTTGGTTGTCCGATTTCTTGAATTAGAATGGGAAACCACGTTCTCCAAGCTGGCCAGTAGGGGCGACCAAAATCAGTTGGAGGCTCTGAGTTTGTCTGATTTTCTGTAACACCTGTGGAATTAGCGTGGCGTGGAAGCTGCAGACGCATGTTGAGGCCTTCCCAGGATATGCTTAGTGCGTCCGTTGCCCATGCTTGTGGATCCGGGACTGGTGATACGAATGTTGTTAGCTGATTGTTGAAGCGAGTGGCGAATAGGTCTACTAGCGGAGCTCCTATTTCCTTGATAATCTGTGCAAAGATTTCTGTATGGAGCATCCATTCTGTCGGTGACGGTAGATGTGGCCGAGAGAGTGCGTCTGCTAGTACATTCTTGGCTCCCGGAATGTGGCATGCTCTGACATGTATGTTGAGATCGTCGATTAGATCGAACAGTTGAAAGCATAGAGTAAATAGGTTCAATGATCTCGTTGAGCCTTGTTTGTTTACATAAAACGCCACTGTTGAGTTGTCGGTGTGAATCATCATATGCGCATTCTGTAGAATAGTGCTCCAATGTAGTAGGGCGTTGATTACTGCTTTCATTTCTAGCATGTTTATGTGCAGCTTGCTGTCTTGCTGGTTCCATAACCCTGATGCCGTCCGGTTGGCGAGATGAGCTCCCCAACCTTGGAGCGACGCGTCTACATAGAGATGGGTTTTGAATTCCGGCTCTGTTAAATAGATGCCTTCATGACATTCGACCTCCTGGTCCACCATAGTAGATGAGGTCTGATGTGCTTCGGTAGACTGAATGGTTGTAGGTCGTCGAGATGAAGCGTTGATGAGGACCTGTAACGGACATAACTGTAGTCTGCCTCTGACTGTCATGTCTTGGGCTGACGTGAGGAGACCCAACAGACTCTGCCATTGTCGTAGTGGTAGCGGAGAGAGTAAGGCTTGTGGGATGGTCTGTTGGATCTTGAGCCATCGGTCCTCTGGTACGACGATACAGTTCTGTGTCGTGATAAATCGAATGCCTAGAAATTGCAGATCTTGCGTAGGCTCTAGGTCCGACTTGAGTAGATTTACTAACCATCCTAGCTGTGTTAGTAGCTTGATGATGTAGTTTAACTGTAGTTTGAGATGCTGTGGATCTTGATCTACTTGAATCCCGTCGTCGAGGTAGAACGCACTGCGTAGCCCTAGACGATGTAGGTAAGTGACGATGGGTTTCGTTACTCTTGTGAATAACCAGGGGGCCGATGATATTCTAAATGGTAGTACTCTCCATTGATAATGCAGCCCGTCTAGCGTAAACCGTAGGTATTTCCTGGATTCAGGATGTATGGGGATATGTAGATACACATCCTGCAGGTCTATACTGGCCATGTAGTCCATGGGACGAATTAGGTGCCGAAGTTGAAGTAGATATATCATGCGAAACGTTGGCGGTTTGCGTAGATAATCTCTGTTGAACGTGCTCATGTTGTAGATGAGTCTGAACTTTTCCCTGGAGTTTTTCTTGGGCACTAGGAAAACTGGGGAGTAGAAGCCTGGTTCGATGTTTACTTGATCCAGTACTTCTATGGCCTGCTTGGTTAGTAGCGATGCAACAGCTTCTCTTAACTTTAGTAGTTGTTGCGCCTGAAAGTCGAACTTGTGAGGGTTGACTGTAAGCGGAGCGTGGCCTGTAGTTGGATTCGATATCCGTGATGTAGGATGTTGGAGACATAAGGGTCTTGTAGAATTCCCCAGTTCTCCCAGTGCAGTTGAAGGCGTCCACCCACTTGTGATGGTTGTACTGGAACGGCTGGGGTGGAAGGCTCCAGTCGTTCTGAACCTGTCTTTCATCGTTTATAGTTGCGGGAACCTCTGGGTGCCCTGCCTCTTCCAGATCCTCCTCTGTAGTTGCCGTATGGGTGACGAAAAGAATCTTTTCCTCTTGAGGTGGCCATCTTCCTGTCCCGTGCTTTCTGTAAGCCAGTAAACTTAGATCTTCCTGAATATCTCTGTGATGTCTGCCTGATGACGCTGGCTAGCGTGTCCATCGACTTTATCATAAGGACTTCCCTTGAATCCTTGGTGACTTCTTTAGAGACTTTATCTATTCCTCCATCGAAGATAGATGGCGAAGACCACGGGGCTGTGTAGAGTGGAGATGTAAACTGTTCACCCCAACTACAGGAAGCGAGGAGACCTTGACGACGAGCCAGAGTTAGCGCTGCGGAGACTGATGTAAGATGATCCGTTAAGAACTGCTGGTCCTTCTTCTGCATAAGGAGGGCCGAGTAAATCATTCTGTCATCTTCTGATGTAGAATCACGAAATCTGGTGATGAGAGTTTCATTAATTGTTCTTGATCTGTTAATGCCGAAGAACATTCTCCTTGTCATGGTTTCGATCTGCACCAGCTTGCGGTCGTCTATCTTGTAGGTCTTATTCTTGGCATCATTGATTACTTTGAAGTTATCGTCGATATCTTGTGCCTTGAAAAATGGGTCCATATTATGGGTTGAGAAGGAGGTCGTCGTGGAGAACAGCCTGGTGAACTGCGTCGATATGGTGACCTTCGCGGAGATCTATGTGGTGAATGTTGATAGCTTCGCGAAGCTCTTGGGGAATCCCTCGATGACCTTGTAGACGAAGATGACTTGGAGCCTGTAATTGGAGCCCTTCGCGAAGCTTCATCTGAGTCCAGTCCTGGGGAGTGACGACTTGACCTTCGGCTTCGGCTGCGACGGCGGGATGTCTGGGGATGCAGGACGCTTCTTGGAGATGGCGGGCTGCGTCCCACGCCTCTCCTCCACGGGGAACTCTAGCGGAACACCAGACGGGAGGGGTTGTCTGACAGCAGTTGACTGGCTAGGCTCTGTTTATTGACTAGAAGCTCTGTTTACGTGACCTATCTGCTGCGCGTCTAAAGAAGCAAAGATAATATTTGTTAAATGCAGAGTTAGACAAATTATTACAGTAACTGCAACGTGAAGAAAATGCACATGGTGCAGTACAGCTAGGGCATATTAAATGCGGATCGGCAGCAGAAAAACGTAACCTACAAACAGTACAGATTTTCATCAACGCAAACTGCTGAACAATCACGGCGTCCCGTGAATAAACAGCAGAAATACGAATAAATATCAATACATAATTGTTGAAGGATACTAGCTAAACCTCTATAGATGACTACAAGAGGTAACTAACTAAGAATAATCAAAGGATAAAGTGTGTAGGGAGACACAGGCGCTCTCACATCCTGCTCACTGGGCGAAGAAGGAGAGAGTGAAGCATGAGGGAAGAGGTGGCGCCTCCTTTCCCGCGCATTTGGAAGAGGGAGGCAACTCTTGGTGAGTACTAATTAGTGATTTTACATTGAAGGGAGCTTCAATTAGGGAGATACAAGTGTTCCACTATGTTCGCAAGAAGAAGAAGACAAGCAAAAGAGCATGAGTCAGGATAAGGAAAAATAATTAATGTCAGTGTATAACATAACATTATTTAATCCCTGACACTGTGGATATGGCTTAATGTTCACATGAGCTTCGTGTGACATACATAAATAAAAGATGGGTCTTTTATGATCAATAACAATCATGTAACTTACGATTCACTCTCGAGTCTCTTTCTACGGCAGATGTTGATGGCTGTCTGTCTGACTAGTGTTCCCAGCGTGCGTCGACTCACCAACATTCCGTCCACCAGCTGGGATGGCCATTGACATTCTACAGAGTATGACATGATTTAGTGAGGGAAGGAAAGATTGTAGCAACTCAAACACTGACATGAGTGAGTGATAGAAGAGAAAACTGCAGCCAGCAATATTTCTTTCAAACTGAAAGAGCAAATCAAATCTTTGAAGGGCATTTAGAAGTGGACTACATAAGAAAAGCAACATTTATGGATGTCAACTTCTTTGTTGTGAATAACACGACGTTTCAGAGTGTATGCTTGCTCCTTCATCAGGTGAATGGTAGGGAGTATCAGGGGATATATATACATACATTGAGGCAGTACAAAGAAAATTAATGTTGTTTCAAAGCCACAAAAATCAGCAAAAGTTCAGTTATATCACAAGAAATATACCAGTTTATTTTTATGAACATCTTGGCATACAGGAGACCAGTCATGTCCCAGGATCACACAACACCATTCTTCTCTAGACCTCACAGACCAAACAGATAATCGAAAATTTAATAAATTGTACACAGGGGCAACCAGGGCAATACTCCCGTCTACAGTTGTCTGAAAGTCGCATAGCATGCTGCGCAAATAAAAGTGATACTGGTCCCAGCACACAATACATACCTCCCTCAATCGCACCTTGCAGAATTTTCATGAAAAAGTCCCAGAAATCTTAGAAGGAACCGATTAACGTGGACGATAGCATATATTTTTTCTACATTCTAACTGTCTTGATTTATGAACTGAGAATGTGATATTGCAACCACAGAAATACCTACCCATGTTTTATGAAAATACTGAAATACTGAAAAAATACATGAAATAATTTGAATCTAGATTTAGTGACTTAATTATGGAACTTAAAATAACAAATATAAACAGTATTTCCTTATGATATAACACCTAAATGTATGATTTGCCAATGGTTGTCAATGAGACATTGTTTAATACGCAGCTGTTGGTGGCGGTGGGGTTGGGGTGGTTGTAAAATCCTAAATATATCCGAGAATAAAATACAATAAAATAATGGCTACAGAAGTGTTGTAAAGAATGCATGGCAGGGAAATACGTGTATTAAATAATATTTCAAGAGAGTAGTTATTAAATGCATTATTCACAGTATATTAATTATTTAACCCTATTATGTTGATAAATATCTTTAATGCCTCATCATGTGTATATACCTATTCGATGACTACTTGTATATATTTAAATTGCATAATCAAATTTAGATTTATGGATGAGAAAGAAACTTGATTTTGCACGTTAACTTGTATCTACTTGTAGATTACTTTAATGATAAAACTTAGACAAAATCACTCCATGACCCGAAAAGAGATATTAGTATGTTGAGCTCTGCAATGGGCATGACAGACTGTAATGGCAACGGCATATGCCAAGGGAAACCACTCCCATCTTGCATATAAAGTAAAATTATCTGCTCTTGAGTTAATGAAAAGGTCACGGCCATTGTTAATCGCACGCGACACCATTCACTATTATCCTTTCCTTGATTATCAAGAAGGTATGTTGTTTCACACTCAATACATCAAGTTCCTTTTAGGACAATTCAACAATGTTCACTGTGAATACCCCATCAGTGACAATATGTACCTTGATGCCAGTTTCTTTATTACACACCCAGATAAAACTCTGTACCTCAGTCTGTACTATTGTGATATCATCATTCCTTACTTGGTGTGGCCCTTGTCCTGCAGCTGTAGATGGATGCGGAACAGGCCGTTCTGCAGTGCATGTATGAAGAGGATAAAGATGTCCTTCTCAGGCACCTTTTGTACAGAGGACGAGCTGGAGCTGCACTGGTGGTCCTGGCCTGTACTAGACACACTCAGCAGATCCCCTGAAACACACATTGCCCTGAACATAGAGGGGACGACAGTCCTGGCCTGTACTAGACACACTCAGCAGATCCCCTGAAACACACACTGCCCTGAACATAGAGGGGATGACACACGGACGACAGTCCTGGCCTGTACTAGACACATTTAGCAGATTCCCTGAAACACACACTGCCCTGAACATAGAGGGGACTACACACGGACAACAGTCCTGGCCTGTACTAGACACACTCAGCAGATCCCCTGAAACACACACTGCCCTGAACATAGAGGGGACCACACAGGGACGACAGTCCTAGCCTGTACTAGACACACTCAGCAGATCCCCTGAAACACACACTGCCCTGAACATAGAGGGACCACACACGAACATACCACACTGTCCTGAACGGATGACAGTCCTGGCCTGTACTAGACACACTCAGCAGATCCCCTGAAACACACATTGCCCTGAACATAGAGGGGACTACACACGGACGACAGTCCTGGCCTGTACTAGACACATTTAGCTGATCCCCTGAAACACACACTGTCCTGAACATAAAGGGGACGACAGTCCTGGCCTGTACTAGACACACTCAGCAGATCCCCTGAAACACACACTGCCCTGAACATAGAGGGGACTACACACGGACGACAGTCCTGGCCTGTACTAGACTCAATTAGCAGATCCCCTGAAACACACATTGCCCTGAACATAGAGGGGACCACACAGGGACGACAGTCCTGGCCTGTACTAGACTCAATTAGCAGATCCCCTGAAACACACATTGCCCTGAACATAGAGGGGACCACACACGGACGACATTCCTGTCCTGTACTAGACACACTCAGCAGATCCCCTGAAACACACACTGCCCTGAACATAGAGGGGACTACACACGGACGACAGTCCTGGCCTGTACTAGACACACTCAGCAGATCCCCTGAAACACACATTGCCCTGAACATAGAGGGGACCACACACGGATGACAGTCCTGGCCTGTACTAGACACACTCAGCAGATCCCCTGAAACACACACTGCCCTGAACATAGAGGGGACTACACACGGACGACAGTCCTGGCCTGTACTAGACACACTCAGCAGATCCCCTGAAACACACACTGCCCTGAACATAGAGGGGACTACACACGGACGACAGTCCTGGCCTGTACTAGACACACTCAGCAGATCCCCTGAAACACACATTGCCCTGAACATAGAGGGGACTACACACTGACGACAGGATATCTACACTACTTAGGGAGTCCAAACCGTGGAAGTTCTTTTCAATGCTCTGCTTTTAGGTCTGATCATACATCCTACACAGTGAGATGGTACATATTTTGCTAACCTGTCGGGAAGTTCTCATGGTCTTCAAAGTTCTCCAACCAAACAGCAAACACTTTAGTATCAGGACCAAACATAGAGGTGGGCTGTCTCCCGAGTCTACGTGTCCTTGCCTGGTTACCGCTAGCAACAGCTGCCTCAGGGGGCGACCCTGGGCTCTCACGATCCTGTCGTCCTGCCTTCTCTGCCTCCAGAACAAGTGACTTTGGCTTTGTCAGCTGGATGTGAGGCTCATTCATGGAGAAGCGGTCACTCGTTGGAGATTTATCTGAGAAAGGAAAAATAATAATGATCCTGTATTCACTAATGAGGCACTTATCTGGAGCAATTCGTCATGACTGATTGTTGTTTTTGATACTGGTTTTTTTTCCCTTGTGGGAACCGGATGCTATCTCCGAATTCTTGACTGGTTCGTAACTTCTATGTGACCCATAAGCAAATTTGGGCATATCCTCATATTGATGAACAAAGATGAAACACAGTCTTCTCTTGGAATTAATTGGGAAATGTAGTCGTCTGTGTGAGGCCTTAATATTTCAACTATTTCAGGCTGCAAAATATGTCCATCTAGTTTATTATGAAAACAAGTCCAAACATTCTGAAGTTTAATTTCATCTCCCAGTGACTAAAATGTTTGGACAAAAAGAAAATGGAAGGCAATGTATGTGTTTATAATTTTGGCTTATAACCCTAGCAAAATTAATTTTGGAAATTTTAAACATAAATTGTATATTTATATACTTATCCTGTCTCACAGTATGCACTTCTCTCTCGTGATTTGAGTGGAACGATGTAATTTTTTTTCCCTTGGCCTCTCTTGTCCATCCGCCCAAGCACTCCATGCTACCCTCATTATAAGACAGCTTCCTAGTTGTCATGCAAAGCATGCGGCATGCACCACTAGCTATCCAAGTGACTATCTCCAAATCATTCTCATTCTTGGAGCCACTGGAATATCAATCTCGGAGAATCTGCGTAGCGGCGAGGGTGGGGGCTCGAATCCGTCGCGTGAGATAGGATAAGTATATAAATATAAATTTATATTTAAAATTTTCAAATTTTTAAACTTATCCTATTTCACGGTATGCACTTATCCCACGGTAGGACGCAGATACCCTGTGCCTTGTGAGAGCGAACAGCAGGAACTGTGTAGACTGGAAACAACCGTAGATAGCGATGCACAAAGGAGGCCTGTCATGACTAGCGCAACTCCTATGCTTGTGACGAGTTCCTCTGAACTCCTTGGCTTACTAAGCACAACGTCTCCCAGGGAGATGGGTGCTCCCGAGCGATGTGGTGTTCAGCCGCAACCTCTGAAGAAGGACGCAGCTCAGCGAGAAAGGATGTCACTTCGCCACGATTTTCAAGGTACCCCCGTAAATTAAATTCACCGACAATAATCGGGCCAGCCCCTGCTTTCGAGAAGGCCCCCACAGACACCAACCAGGGGCGGGTGAAAGAGAAGCACAACTTGGAAAACTCCCAGTTTTAACGTTCAGTTCCAGTCAACATCAAATTGACCCTCACTCCTGTGCATAAGCTTAGTCAAAGGATGAGCCTGGCAACTTCGGAGTCGGAACGCAATGAAATCCACTGGAATTCGGGAGTGACACACTTCACTGAAGCAATAGCTTCGAAAAGTAGAGGTCAGGAAATGTAAAATGTTGAACCCTTCCACATCGTGACACAGAATCGAGCTCAAGATTCGTCCAGCCACCGAGGCATTAGTATCTCCGTGTCTTAGTATAAAACTAAGTGGAGTAGCAAACAAAACATAAGGCAGACATCAAGTTCAGACTTATATTCAGGAAAATACAGGGAAGCAGCAACCGCGAGGGACCATTCCCTAGAGGTGTTGGACATCCTTGACTGAGAGGTCCCGAAGGTAGTGCAAGGAGAAGACCGAGTCCGATTGCCAGAAGCATCCTTCCATAATGACGTGGAGAGAGCAGTTACGCTGCAGAGCCATCGTAGATGCTAACGCCCGTGTCTCATGTGGATTGGAAGCTGTCGGGGCGGGTAACCCAAAGAGGGTGTAAACCTGTAGGATGGTGGCTCTCATCCAGAAGGATAATGTGGTGCGAGACACTTCCGCCCTGGATGTTGAGGACAATGGAATGAAGAGGCGCTTGCGGAGACGGCGGCGATCTTTAGAAGCAACAACAAAAATCTTCAAAGCCCTAACAGGGCAAAGCTGCAGGTCTTCATTGTCATGCGGCCCAAGGATCGTGGACAACGGTGGGATGGTAAAAGTATGATCAAGTTGTCCCGGCAACTGATTCTTTGCTACGAAATCCCAACGGAGACCGAGGAAGGCTTTGCCATGCTTCTTCCGTTCGAACTGGACTCTGTTAACATCCAAAGCATGGAGTTCAGAAATCCGAGCAGCTGTAGCCAAGGCCACAAGGAAAGTGGTCTTGAAGGAGATCTTCTCAAAGTCCTTCTGAGCTAAGGCTTCATAGTCCGCCGAGGCCAAATGACGCAGCACCACAGATAAATCCCAAGCAGGAGGTCTAAACTTCTTAGACTGATCGGCCAACTTGAAGTACCAGAGCAAATACTGAAGCTCAGGAACCGTCGAGGCCTTAGAGCCTGTGGTGGTAGCCAGGACCGAGTTGATCGCAGCAAGGTAAGTGGCCAAAGTGGAACCCTTGAGCTACTTAGACGACCGCAAATGCTGAAGAAATTCAGTGACAATTTGAGGCGAAGTAGAAATGGGAGATGTAATGCCTCTGGACATGCAATATCTCTCAAAACATTTCCACTTCTCATCATAAAGTGAGCGGGAGGAAGTCCGATGAGCAGAAGTGATGGCCAAAGTAACTCTCCGACAAAACCTCTTGGCGATTAAGGACTTCTGCAAATGCGCCGAACGTGCAGAGACAGGGTGCGAAGGGATATGTGGTGCCGATCCGAGTGAGGGTGTAACAGAAGGTTGTCCCGATCGGGAAGAGGAACTGGGTTTAGGTCTGCCAGCTGTGCGAGATCGACAAACCAACTCCTGACTGGCCAGTAAGGCGCGACCAAAAGCAGTAGAATCTGTCTGGTCGCCCCGGAGTTTCTGGATGACTCTGGGTAGAAGGGCCGAAGGGGGGCAAGGCGTAAACATTGAGTCCCTCCCCCGAAATCGTCAAAGCGTCGAGATCCCACGCTAGTTGGTCTGGTATCAGCGAGACAAACTTCGGGAACTGATGGTTGAACCACGTGGCGAATAGGTCGACTTGGTGCCTTGGTAATGGGAAGACCAGTTCCCGAAAGGTCTGTGGGTTTAATTGCCACTCCGTGGGAGCGGAGCAGGATCGGAGCAGGACAGCGCATCTGCGATGACATTCCTGACTCCGGGAATGTGTCTGGTTCGAGCATCGATGGCGAGGGAGTCGATTAGATGGAAGAACCGAAGCGCCAGCTGAAGAAGGTTTGCCGAACCTGTCAACCCGAGATGGTTGATGTACCAGACGACCTTGGAGTTGTCTGTCTGAATCAGCAGGGAAGACCCCCGAAGTTCCATCGCCCAATGTCTAATAGCGAGAAGAACCGCCAAGAACTTGAGTTAACTTGAGAACTTGACATAATCACTCTTACCGGGAATGGCACCGTTCATCGTCACTGGCGAATAAAGGCTGAGGTTGTTATCCGCTGTGTAGGACCAAGAGAATTCTGTCAGTGCACTTCATAGTCACTCCCAACATCACAATTCTCCGGTAAACAAACAGTAGTCTGCCATTGCAATTGTTACCCACAATGCAACAGTGACCATAATCCGGACAATACGGTCTTCGGTCACAGCCCATAAAAACGGTAATGGGATGTTCGCTACTTCACAAGACATCACTGCTGGTACCATGCGCAGAAACTTGTTCCATCTGTCCAAAAGCTTGCTGGTGATGTAAAAGGAAGGTTTTGAAGATGACAAACCAGGCCATGATAATGATTGTATCCCGAGATACACCATGACGCTGTTACGAGTTGTCTGTAGTAACAGGACTCAGTGAAGCGTCAAGCTTGTCTGGTAATGCACAAACGAGTGGTCGGAGAGCTGATATCTTCGATGGAGGGTGGATTCCTAAACCAAGGTGAAAGCTGTTTCGTAGAGAACTGGTCTAATTCTGGGGAAGGTGGACAGTCCGGCGAAAGTTGAGGTGGAGGGGAGCGGACAGGCGAAGAGTGATCCGACGAACTGTGATTCGATCTGGCAGGCTTCGACGAAGCAGAAGACCGAGGTAGCTGGACGCAAGAAACAACACTTCTGTTCGCCGAATGGGAAGGAGACGGCGAAGTAACCACTGACAGACGTTGAGGCGAGGTACAAGGACGAACGACGAGAGCGAGAACGGCTTCAGCGCATGCGCTCTGCGCAGTCAGGTGTAGAGATCAGCTGATTCTTGTCCGAAACAGATAAGACAGGTTGCCTAGATAACTGGTCCGGAGAACGAGAGACAGAGAACGAAGTTCGAAGGTCCCACTCTGTAGAGGTCTCCTGAGGGGTGGTAGCAGTCTCGACAACCACTACCAGGGACGTGGTCGAAGACGAAGGACTCGGGCTGGAATGTTGAGAGCCCAACAAATGCCGAACATCTTCCGATAAGTAAGAATCTGATGACGCTCTCATGAAATCCTCTTCATTCGAGGGAGGGGACTGTGACCGCTGAGCAGACAAAGTAGAACGCTTAAACTTTCCTTTCTTGGAGGGACTGGGTCCATCAAGTGAAGCGGCATAACGAGACCTGTCAGCAACACGACAAGTGCAAGCCCGAGTGTAGTCACCAAACGCCTCGAAGGTAAGATCCTTGCATTTACACTGTCCCAATACAGTCAACACAATACCCATGTGGATCACTCGCGGAGAACACTTTATTACACCAGGAGCATTTCTTCCTCTTTTTTGGCTGGTCAACTTCCCAATGTTGTAGACTAAGTTGAAAACATTGAGCAAAGCAAAACACGTTCACACTCGTGTGCGACAAGAATGAGAATGATGATTCGGAGATAGTCACGTGGTTAGCTAGTGGTGCATGCCGCATGCTTTGCATGACAACTAGGAAGCTGTCTTATAGTGAGGGTAGCATGGAGTGATTGGGCGGATGGACAAGAGAGGCCAAGGGAAAAAAGTTTACATCGTTTCACTCAGTGTCGAATCAAGAGAGAGAAGTGCATACTGTGAGATAGGATAAGTTTAAAAATTAATGTTTTGTTTCTATGCACTTTGGAACTTCATAAAAGTATTTAGTCAATCTCTTGTTTGGGGTGAGGTGAGGTGAAATTGGGTTTTACGTCATGCTTGAGAATATTTCGCTCATATGACGACGTGCATGCGTGTGTATGTGTAGGTGCGGCTGCTTGTACTAGCCCAGACTGAAGCTGGTTTTATAGTGCTAGCTCACTGAGATACCATGCCGCAGTGAAGCATGAATACCCCACTCAGACACATTAAACTGACTCCGAGCCGACCAGTCCTTGATGCAGTACCCATTAATGCCGAACGCCAGGCAGGGACCAACAAGTACCATATTTAACGTCTTTTGGTATGACGCGGTCGGGGAACGAACCCGCCACCTTCCGCTCTCCGGGCGGACGCTCTAACCACTACACCACGGAGGCGGTCCTCTTGTTTGGTACCGAGTTTGTAAAATGACTGTAATATCTAGACATTTTATAAATTGTCTCAGTGAATCTTACATTTAGAGCTAAATTTTGAGAAAAGTCAAATGGGAACCTCTGTCAGGAAATCTGAATGGTATTACCGCTAATTATACCTGTCATAATGTCATCAACTTCACATCAAGTGCATGATGACAAATATACAGGTATAGGTTTATACTTCCAAACATGGATGACAACAAGGCAGTAGTAATCATTGTAATTTATGCAATAAAGTTGCCTAAAAATACTAACGGGTTGTCGCTGTCTTGAGGACACAAACTGAACTTTATCATGGAATGACTAATACAGACAAGCATTTGCTGTGTACTTAAGCTAATAACTGTATATTTAGTTACATGGCTTCTTAAATTATAGCAATGGCAAATGGGGTTGATTAAGGATATGGCTTCAAATAAATCAAATTTGTATTTTACATATTATAAGTCAATTGACATGACATTATTACAAGACATTGAGTGTCATTGTATGATGACCATGTGGATGATTGCTCAAAATATTAATCAATGCATTTTCTGCTCCAGAGTATTTTCATTCTGCCTTCATGTAGTGGGACAATTACAGCTTTAGCAGCAAGTATGGTGCAGTAACTACCAGCTTTAAACCATTGTGTAACAGAGTTCCACAGTTGCTCAGCTTCAAATGGTTGTGATCTCTTACATGCACGGTTTGTGAGCCGAAGCAGTAGTACAGGAAATTCATGAATACTCTGCTGACCAGGTGACAAACACCTAATTCACTAGTATGTCTGGAACACTGGTTCATACAGCGACAACCTGAAGCTTCTGCCAATGCACAACAACCTTAACACTGAGAATGAATGCTTAGAATGGAAGAAACCTTGATTTCTCAACACTCAGTTTATACAAGCCAGACTATTGAACTGAAGCTATAAACACCATGTCTAGTTTACCTCCATCCAAGACCGACATACCTGCATCACTGACCACACTGACTGTCCTCAGCTTGAACGTCTCGGGGGATGGCACAACGAAGGCCATTTCTGATGACACGTCAGCCCAGTACAGCACCTGCTGCCTCCCATCGTACACGCTGCCGCCGGTACCGGTCTGGTAGTCATCATCTAAAACAGGAAATGTCAGTGAGTGGATTTTGTTTTTCACCAATCAGGACCAAACCATCCACATCATGTCATCCTGAAAATGTTTGAGTCTGTACCAGGCAAACCAGAGATCGATAGCATAAGCAGCAAACAAAGCCATCGATGAACAATGACACGATGGTCATTAACAACCACATTAGTTAATGCACTGGGAAGAAATGAACACTTGCAGCACTAGTACATGACATCTAAGAATATGTTACAATAAAACTATTACCATAAAATTATGTAATTTTCTGAGTAAAATTGATATTTTATACTTATCCTTACTCATGCTTCTTTGCTTGTCTTCTTCTTCTTTACGAACACAGTGGAACACTTGTATCTCCCAATTGAAGTTCCCTTCAATGTAAAATCACTAATTAGTACTCACCACGAGTTATCTTTCCCCTTGCAAGCGCGGGAACGAGGGCGCCACCTCCCACCATGTGCCTCACTCTCTCCTTTTATAGCGAGCCCAACACTTGAATTTACAGGGAAATCCAAAGTGTTATGTGGGGAGGACGGGAGGGCTTACCTCATGAGTCAGGATAAGTATAAAATATCAATTTTACTCAGAAAATTACATATTTTTCCTTATCCTGACTCATGCTTATTTGCTTGTAGAATCCGACGGCTATGGAGGTGGGAATATATAATACTTTGGATTTGGATAATTAGTGATTTGAATTGTAATGACTGTAATAACCCTATGGGAACTTCATAAAGGCACTGAACTGATGAATTCCTGCTGCTAACTTATCAGCTGCCATATATGGGTTATTACAATATAACTATTACAATATACTTATTATATACAACATTAGTACAAAGCTTAAGACTAGTAGACTTAAGTTGTTAATGTGATAGCATAAACTCCTTGAGTTTATAGTTAATATACTTTTATGAAGTAACCAAAGTACTAAGCTTAAGATATGCATAAACTTAAGCTATATGAGTATAGTACTGTGCTTAAGATATAATTTAACTTAAGCTATATAATAGCAAAAGCTCCGTAGAGTTTGTTAGCTAATATGTATATAAAATGTGACCATATTACTGAGCTTAAGATATGATGAAACTTAAGCTAAATATAATAGCAAAACTTCTAGAGTTGTTAGCTAATATATTGTATGATATAATAACCATAGTACTGAGATTAAGATAATAGATTGAACTTAAGCAAAATATATATATAGCATGTAGCTATTTAGTACTGATATCAGATAAGAATAAATCTGTAAGATTGACTTATCTTCTCCGAGGAACTGTCAACTGTTGAGCGAGGACCATGGGACCGAAATGGTGGATACCTGAGACGTCGTTGGTGGTAATATCTCTCAGATAGTGGTTGGCAAACACCATATCGGATCTCCAGAAACAACCCTCCATTATAGTATTCAAAGAGCAGTTGCCGTGTAGAGCAAGTGTTGATGCTAGCGCTCTAATTTCATGAGGATTAGATGCTCTTGAAGGGTCGAGTCCTGCAGCCTTGTAGGCACGTAGTATGACAGTTCTGATCCAAATTGAGATAGTAGTACGTGAGACTTCCGTCTGCGTAGCTGTAGATAGAGGGATAAATAATCTCTTGAATTTTCCTCTCCTCTGTTTGGATCGGTGGAGATATATTTTCAGTGCTCTTACTGGGCATAGTGATAGATCCATCGTATCATGAGGTCCAAGAATGGATGAGAGAGCTGGGACGTGGAATTATCTGTCTGGTTGACCTGGCAATTGGTTCTTAGCTATAAAATCCCAGCGTAGTCCCAGATGTACGATGTTATGAATATCATCAAAGCGTGTTCTCTCGTAATCCAAAGCGTGAATCTCCGACATCCTGGCAGCCGTAGCTAGCGCTAACAGGAACAAAGTTTTCTGGGTCAGTGATTCAAACGATGTAAATTCTAACGGTTCATAAGCCTCACTTGTGAGGTGTTGGAGCACTATATTTAGATCCCAAGCTGGAGCGTGAAACTTCCGCTTGTGATCCTCCAATCGGAATGCTCGTAGCAAAGCGAGTAACTCTGGGGTCTTTGTTAACTTGACGCCCGTTCTCATAGTTATGACAGAGCTTAATGCTGCAAGATAAGTGGACAAAGTTGAGCCTTTTAGATTCTTAGTTTGTCGTAGATAACATAAGTAGTCCGCCACTTGAGGATGAGTAGCATATCTGGCTGTAAATCCTTTCTTTGCAGCATAATTGACAAAACTGTGCCATTTGTCAT
This sequence comes from Haliotis rubra, assembly GCF_003918875.1. Taxonomy (NCBI): domain Eukaryota; kingdom Metazoa; phylum Mollusca; class Gastropoda; order Lepetellida; family Haliotidae; genus Haliotis; species Haliotis rubra. The sequence goes on from NW_025767501.1 coordinate 2,233,956, forward strand.
CGTATAAGTTGCGAGTTGAGTTACGCAGTGCAAGCGTGACTGCTTTTGCCGCTCTGGCTGAATAACCTCTCTTATTCAGACATGCCTTGATACAATCCATACGTGAAGTTGGAATACTTCTGGTTTTCCGTGCACTTGTTTGGTGTGCGGATGTATCAATAGATTCGAGCATTCTGGAAGTTGTAGAATTGGTTGTCCGATTTCTTGAATAAGATTTGGAAACCACGTTCTCGCTGGCCAGTAGGGCGCGACCAAAATCAGATGGAGGCTCTGCGTTTGACTGATTTTCCGTAAGACTTGTGGGATTAACGCTGGTGGCCGTAAAGCGTACGCGTTGAGTCCCTCCCACGATATGCTTAGTGCGTCCGTTGCCCATGCTAGTGGGTCTGGAACTGGCTATACGAAGGTTGTCAGTTGTTTGTTGAATCGAGTGGCGAATAGGTCTACTAGTGGAGATCCTATTTCCATGATTATTTGAGTGAATATCTCTGTGTGGAGCATCCATTCTGTCGGCGACGGTAGGTGTGGCCGAGAGAGAGCGTCTGCTAATACTCCGGGACTACTATACGATTCTGGGCTGTTAGAAATCGTATACCTAGAAAATGCAGATCTTGCGTTGGTTCTAGGTCCGACTTGAGTAGATTTACTAACCATCCTAGTTGTGTTAGTAACTTGATTATAAAGTTCAGCTGTAGTCTGAGACACTGTGGATCTGGATCCACTTGTATCCCTTCGTCTAGGTAAAATGCGCTGCAAAGACCTTGACGATGTAGGTATGCAACAATAGGCTTCATCACTCTTGTGAATACCCAAGGGGCCGATGAGATTCCGAAGGGAAGTACTTTCCATTGGTAGTGTTTCCCGTCTAGGATAAATCTTAGATATTTCCTTGAATTGGGATGAATCGGAATGTGTAGATATGCATCTTGCAAATCTATGCTGGCCATGTAATCTTTGGGACGAATTAAGTGCCGAAGTTGTGGTAAGTGTATCATGCGAAATGCTGGCGGTTTGCTTAGATAGTCTTTGTTGAAGATGCTCATGTTGTATATGAGACGAAACTTTTCCTTGGAATTTTTCTTGGGCACTAGGAAAACTGGGGAGTAGAAACCTGGTACGATGTTTCGCTGATCCAGAACTTCTAAGGCCTGTTTGCTTAGCAGAGTAGCTACTGTTTCTCTTAACATAGGTAGTTGTGCCGGTTGAAAGTCGAACCTTGGAGGGATGACTGTTAACGGAGGTGTGGCCTTGAGTTGTATTTGATATCCATGCTGTAGGATGTTGGATACATAAGGATCTTGTAGTAGTCCCCAGTTTTCCCAGTGCAGCTGAAGGCGTCCACCCACTTGAGAAGGTTGTACTGGAACGGCTGGGGGTGGAAGACTCCAGTCGTTCCGAACCTGAATTTCATCGTCTAAATCCGCGGGAACCTCTAGGATGATCTGCCTCTTGCTGATCCTCCTCTGAAATTGCTGTATGGGCGACGAAAAGATTCCCTGGGACCTTTTGCTGTAGCCAATTTCTTGTCCCGTTCTTTCTGTAGTCCAGAGAATTTAGACTTGCCAGAGTATCTCAAGGATGATTGTTTAATGACGTTCGCTAAGGTATCCATGGACTTGATCATAAGTACCTCTCTCGAGTCCTAAGACACCTCTTTGGAGACCTTGTCTATGTTACCACCAAATAGTAAGGGTGATGACCATGGGGCAGCGTAGAGTGATTCCGTAAATTGATTATCCCAATTGCAGGAGGCTAGTAGACCCTGACGACGAGCCATGGTAGTAGCTTCAGTAAGCGCTGACAAGTGATCTGTAAGGAACTGATGGTCTCTTTTCTGCATGAGTAGAGCCGAGTAGATCATTCTATCTTCCTCCTCTGTAGAATCTTTGAACTTGGTGATGAGAGTTTCATTGACAGTTCTAGATCTATTCAATCCAAAAAACATTCTCCTAGAAATGGTATCCAACTGGGCTAATTTTATGCATCGTCTATTCTGTAATTTCTTGACTTGGCATCACTGATTAACTTAAAGTTGTCATCAATCTCTTGGGCCTTGAAAAAGGAGTCCATATTGTGACCTGCAAATTTCTTGGCGTTGAAAACCGGGAAATGTGTTGATTGAAATTTCGTAGATTTGGTAAAGGCTGTATCCAGATTAGCTGGAACCGCTGCTATCGGGTCAATAGGAGGTAAGGTGATAGTGTCCGCATCATCTTCCTTCATCAAATAAGTATGAGCTGAGTTCTCGTTCTTAGACGGGGAAGCAAGTTCTAATCCATTCACCATCCAGTATCTAATTTCTGCATCTGAGAATACGATACCTTCTTCCTCTTCTGACGTAGGATCACAAATAATAGAGTGAGGTGGAGTCCTAGATCTGTAAGAAGATCGACGAGAAGATTGTGGTGAACGGACTGACGAGTGGCTAGTATAGGGAGACCTTGGAGGAGACTTCCTCGGCGAACGCTGGTGGCTTTGTGAAGCTCTCGATGAATCCCTTCTAGATCTTGTGGGTGAAGATGACTTGGAGCCACTTAACCTTCGTGAAGGTATCGAGTCAGAGTCCGAATCATTATATGGGAGCCTGCTTCGCGAACGACCTCTGTGTTCTACAGGGTGTGAGCTCGGTGAAGCACTCCTCCTCCCCGAAGCCCTTCGCAACTGGTGAGGCTCTGGATCCTTCGTGGAGGCGGCCTGGGACATTCTTCGCGAAGGCTTCGCTACAGGCTGGGTTGCCCTTCGTGGAGGCGCGTTTGTGGGCTCTAGGGACCTACGCGAAGTCAAGGCGGGCTCTGGGGCCCTGTATGACTTATTATGGGTTGGGCTCTGGGGCCCGCGGCTCTGAGGCCTCTGTAAACCGTATCGGTCTTCCATCAACATCATGATTTGGTTAACCAGGTCGTCTGGGACGGTCTGCGCTGATGTTGAGGGTGTCCTCTCTGTGATAGTGACGGGACCCTCAGTTATAATCTCAGGCGTCAGCGTAGGCATCTCTGGTTGCGTGTTGATCTGTGCTGAAGTGACGGTAGCCGATACTGGTCGCTTCTTATGACGTACATCTGGAATGATAATCAGAATGTCATCATCATATAAACACAATTCTGAAACAGGTAGAATGTCAGAAGCAAAGTTTTTAGTAGCCTTCGTGGATTTCCCTTTTGACGAAGCTGTAGACCTGGGGGTTCGGAGCGTACATTGAGACGACGTGGAAGCTCTTCTAGTCTTAGACTGTGATGATGGAACGTCCTGGGATGCAGGTCTTCTTGATATAGCGGATCATGGCCCCACGCTTATCCCCGAAGGTAACTCAGGTGGAACACCAGACGGTAGAGGGTCAGTCCGCCAACAGTTGACAGGGTATATCTGACTCTGATCTATTAGCCATGACTGAAGATTGTTTCCGAGATCTATCTGCCACTCGGCCTCAAGACGGAATATAAATATTTATCAAAGGCAGAATTAGACAAATTAATACATAATTTGCAGCGTGAAACAATAGAGCATGGAGTTATGCAACTAGGGCATATTAAATGCGGATCGGTAGCAGAGTAACGTAATTTACATACAGTGCAGATTTTCATTAACGCAAACTGCTGAGCAAACACGGCGAACCGTGAATAAAGCAGCAGAAACACGAATAATTATCAATGCATGTTGAATAAGGATACTAGTTACACCTCTATAGATGAATATAAGAGGTACCAAACTAAATATAAATAAAGGATATAGTGTGTAGGGAGACACAGGCGCTCTCACGTCCAGCTCACTGGGCGAAGAAGGAAAGAGTGAGGCACATGGTGGGAGGTGGCGCCCTCGTTCCCGCGCTTGCGAGGGGAAAGATAACTCGTGGTGAGTACTAATTAGTGATTTTACATTGAAGGGAACTTCAATTGGGAGATACAAGTGTTCCACTGTGTTCGCAAAGAAGAAGAAGACAAGCAAATAAGCATGAGTCAGGATAAGGAAAAATGTAAGCTTTATAAGCTTAGGACTGTGTATATTTGGGAGATATTTAACAAGATTAGAAAGTGTTTACATGGTGAAGGACATATCAGTTCTGTCATGGTTAGACAGCTGGATGTGACACATAGTGTTTTGCCTGGCTCACCATCAAAGTCTTCCGTCTCCATGATCCTCCAGCTGGTTGAGATGTGTCCCGTCCAGCCCGCATGTCGCCGGACATCCACTGGCCATCCCAGTGAGTGTAGGAACTCCAGGAACTGGGGCTGAACACGGGACTGAGTGGTCTGTAGGGGAAGGCTGAGATCAGTCTCACATCATATAACATCAAAGGCCGAACTTTCTGCTTCTATAGAGTGTTTTGTGATGGTGAATATCTTGTATTAGGAATATACACATAGTGAGCCTTCATGAGGGAGAGAGAGCAAAGTGATGCAGGTGATTCACCTCACTGGTGTGACCTACCACCATGGGTTCAGTGCACACATGACCACACACACTCTGGGATTCATGTCATAGGGGACCTGGGCCACTACATGCCACCTACTGCATATTCTGTAATACATGAAACAGAGGAACTCACCACATTGCTGAGTATTTCTTGTGGTGTCTTCTGTCCTGGCTTGGCATAGAAAATGTGCACAGTGTCGTTGTCTCTGCTGGGCACACCGTCCAGCGCCTCCAGGTCAGCATACAGACCACCAGACGAGTTGTCCAGCATGACCAGGGCTGGTGGGACACTGCTGTTGGAGGGTTCCTGGAGAGATACACAGTTAACTCACTAATAAAGCCTGTTCATGCATGTTGTCCACAATCATACTGGACGGCTAGGTTTCAAGGCGTGAGTGTGTGTAAATGACTGCCTGTTTTCCTACAGATTACATCAAACACCTCAAACGTGTCAACATACAATCAGCCAGGCCATGTCCACAACATTACACCATTCATGTAACAATACAGCAATATCAATGTCATCACATCATTAAATATGACAATATATGACTGTGACTGAGAATTTTAATGTAACCAGTGTGCGAAATAGTTTCCAAATTTTGCTAGCCAATGCGGGCTAGCTATGCCTGAAAGTTACTAGCCGCAACATTATTCACAAGCCCGAAATCTGAATGTTGCAACTAAGCAAAAGATTACAAAAATAGATGAGAATAAGATATTGTGGCATGACATGGGTTTCACCATTAAGCTGCTAATATGATGAACATTTTGTATCAGGCCATAATCTTGCATAAATTTAAAAGTGTATTATGACGTAACAAGTCGGAGAGAATGATATATTTACAAAATGAACCCATGAAAATTCACTAGCCAGTCAGGCCAGTGACTTGGGAGATTTACTGGCCCAACTGGATTTTTACTAGCCACGGGCTAGCGTGCCAGTGGCTATTTCAAACACTGAATGTGACCATGTATCACTATCAAAGTGACCATGTATCACTATCAAAGTGACCATGTATCACTATCAATGTGACCATGTATCACTATCAAAGTGACAGGTATCACTATCAAAGTGACCATGTATCACTATCAAAGTGACCATGTATCACTATCAAAGTGACCATGTATCACTATCAAAGTGACCATGTATCACTATCAAAGTGACCATGTATCACTATCAAAGTGACCATGTATCACTATCAAAGTGACCATGTATCACTATCAAAGTGACCATGTATCACTATCAAAGTGACCATGTATCACTATCAAAGTGACCATGTGATCACTATCAAAGTGACCATGTATCACTATCAAAGTGACCATGTATCACTATCAAAGTGACCATGTATCACTATCAAAGTGACCATGTATCACTATCAAAGTGACCATGTATCACTATCAAAGTGACCATGTATCACTATCAAAGTGACCATGTATCATCACTATCAAAGTGACCATGTATCACTATCAAAGTGACCATGTATCACTATCAAAGTGACCATGTATCACTATCAAAGTGACCATGTATCACTATCAAAGTGACCATGTATCACTATCAAAGTGACCATGTATCACTATCAAAGTGACCATGTATCACTATCAAAGTGACCATGTGACCATCAAAGTGACCATGTATCACTATCAAAGTGACCATGTATCACTATCAAAGTGACCATGTATCATCAAAGTGACCATGCATCACTATCAAAGTGACCATGTATCACTATCAAAGTGACCATGTATCACTATCAAAGTGACCATGTATCACTATCAAAGTGACCATGTATCATGTATCACTATCAAAGTGACCATGTATCACTATCAAAGTGACCATGTATCACTATCAAAGTGACCATGTATCACTATCAATGTGACCATGTATCACTATCAAAGTGACCATGTATCACTATCAAAGTGACCATGTATCACTATCAAAGTGATCATGTATCACTATCAAAGTGACCATGTATCACTATCAAAGTGACCATGTATCACTATCAAAGTGACCATGTATCACTATCAAAGTGACCATGTATCACTATCAAAGTGACCATGTATCACTATCAAAGTGACCATGTATCACTATCAAAGTGACCATGTATCACTATCAAAGTGACCATGTATCACTATCAAAGTGACCATGTATCACTATCAAAGTGACCATGTATCACTATCAAAGTGACCATGTATCACTATCAAAGTGACCATGTATCACTATCAAAGTGATCATGTATCACTATCAAAGTGACCATGTATCACTATCAATGTGATCATGTATCACTATCAAAGTGACCATGTATCACTATCAAAGTGACCATGTATCACCATCAAAGTGACCATGCATCACTATCAAAAGTGACCATGTATCACTATCAAAGTGACCATGTATCACTATCAAAGTGACCATGTATCACTATCATGACCATGTAAGTGACCATGTATCACTATCAAAGTGACCATGTATCACTATCAAAGTGACCATGTATCACTATCAAAGTGACCATGTATCACTATCAAAGTGACCATGTATCACTATCAAAGTGACCATGTATCACTATCAAAGTGACCATGTATCACTATCAAAGTGACCATGTATCACTATCAAAGTGACCATGTATCACTATCAAAGTGACCATGTATCACTATCAAAGTGACCATGTATCACTATCAAAGTGACCATGTATCACTATCAAAGTGACCATGTATCACTATCAAAGTGACCATGTATCACTATCAAAGTGACCATGTATCACTATCAAAGTGACCATGTATCACTATCAAAGTGACCATGTATCACTATCAAAGTGACCATGTATCACTATCAAAGTGACCATGTATCACTATCAAAGTGACCATGTATCACTATCAAAGTGACCATGTATCACTATCAAAGTGACCATGTATCACTATCAAAGTGACCATGTATCACTATCAAAGTGACCATGTATCACTATCAAAGTGACCATGTATCACTATCAAAGTGACCATGTATCACTATCAATGTGACCATGTATCACTATCAAAGTGACCATGTATCACTATCAAAGTGACCATGTATCACTATCAAAGTGACCATGTATCACTATCAAAGTGACCATGTATCACTATCAAAGTGACCATGTATCACTATCAAAGTGACCATGTATCACTATCAAAGTGACCATGTATCACTATCAAAGTGACCATGTATCACTATCAAAGTGACCATGTATCACTATCAAAGTGACCATGTATCACTATCAAAGTGACCATGTATCACTATCAAAGTGACCATGTATCACTATCAAAGTGACCATGTATCACTATCAAAGTGACCATGTATCACTATCAAAGTGACCATGTATCACCATCAAAGTGACCATGTATCACTATCAAAGTGACCATGTATCACTATCAAAGTGACCATGCATCATATCAAAGTGACCATGTATCACTATCAAAGTGACCATGCATCACTATCAAAGTGACCATGTATCACCATCAAAGTGACCATGTATCACTATCAAAGTGACCATGTATCACTATCAAAGTGACCATGTATCACTATGTATCACTATCAAAGTGACCATGTATCATCACTATCACTATCAAAGTGACCATGTATCACTATCAAAGTGACCATGTATCACTATCAAAGTGACCATGTATCACTATCAAAGTGACCATGTATCACTATCAAAGTGACCATGTATCACTATCAAAGTGACCATGTATCACTATCAAAGTGACCATGTATCACTATCAAAGTGACCATGTATCACTATCAAAGTGACCATGTATCACTATCAAAGTGACCATGTATCACTATCAAAGTGACCATGCATCACTATCAAAGTGACCATGTATCACTATCAAAGTGACCATGTATCACTATCAAAGTGACCATGTATCACTATCAAAGTGACCATGTATCACTATCAAAGTGACCATGTATCACTATCAAAGTGACCATGTATCACTATCAAAGTGATCATGTATCACTATCAAAGTGACCATGTATCACTATCAAAGTGACCATGTATCACTATCAAAGTGACCATGTATCACTATCAAAGTGACCATGTATCACTATCAAAGTGACCATGTATCACTATCAAAGTGACCATGTATCACTATCAAAGTGACCATGTATCACTATCAATGTGATCATGTATCATCATGTATCACTAAGTGACCATGTATCACTATCAAAGTGACCATGTATCACTATCAAAGTGACCATGTATCACTATCAATGTGACCATGTATCATTATCAAAGTGACCATGTATCACTATCAAAGTGACCATGTATCACTATCAAAGTGACCATGTATCAATTATCAAAGTGACCATGTATCAAAGTGACCATGTATCACTATCAAAGTGACCATGTATCACTATCAAAGTGACCATGTATCACTATCAAAGTGACCATGTATCACTATCAAAGTGACCATGTATCACCATCAAAGTGATCATATCAAAGTGATCATGTATCACTATCAAAGTGACCATGTATCACTATCAAAGTGACCATGTATCACTATCAAAGTGACCATGTATCACTATCAAAGTGACCATGTATCACTATCAAAGTGACCATGTATCACTATCAAAGTGACCATGTATCACTATCAAAGTGACCATGTATCACTATCAAAGTGACCATGTATCACTATCAAAGTGACCATGTATCACTATCAAAGTGACCATGTATCACTATCAAAGTGACCATGTATCACTATCAAAGTGACCATGTATCACTATCAAAGTGACCATGTATCACTATCAAAGTGACCATGTGACCATGTATCATTATCAAAGTGACCATGTATAACTATCAAAGTGACCATGCATCACTATCAAAGTGACCATGCATCACTATCAAAGTGACCATGTGACATCATCAAAGTGACCATGTGACACTGAATGTGATATGCAACACTGAATGTGATCACATGACACAATGAAAGTGACCATGTGACACTTTGAAAGTGGCCATTTGATACCATAAATGTGACCATGTCAGACTGAATGTGACCATTTGACTCTATAAATGGGACTTTTTGACACTATGAATGTGACCGTATAAAACTATGAATGTGACCCTGTAAATGTGACATGTGACTCTTCAAATGTTAGAGTGTGCCAATGTCCACGCCTACCTTGAGAGCCTCTAGGGACAGGAAGCCGTAGTGGGAAAGGAAGAGGCGTGCTGTCTGGTACTCATGGGTGACCCTGGAGACCGTAAACACAGACTCATTGCATGTAACATGTCTCTTCCCACGTCAACTCTGTGTTACCAAGCTGTTTCAAACAGGAAACTATACAACTGATAATATATGGGAACTGATGAAATGATAGAGAGAGTGTAACGACGATAAATATCTCTAAAATTATTTTCTGGTGAGTAGATCAGCATATGGTGTGTCCACCATGTTGAGCGATACAATCACGGCACCTTGATGGCATACTGTGGATTAACTTGCATATGATTAGCCACCATTCTGCCTGAAGAGTTACCCTACCTGGGTGCTGGGTCACTTGTGTACAGAGAACATCCAACAGATGCTCTATTGGGGACATATCATGGGACATACTTGTCCAGTCCAATGTCAGTATGCTGTCTGAATGTCTCTTGAATGGAATGATTGGTCACAAAACTTTGTCAACATATCCAAGGACTGTCAAAGGTCCATTTACATAAACCAGCTTAGTTTGCCAGTCATGTGTGATACTTCCCTCATTCCGTTCATGGTCAATCATTCACCTATAGGTGTTCCTATTTTTGTTCTATGTATGATGAGAAATGTTATTGTGATGCTATACCTCACTACTTTGAATGTACCGGAACACCTCAATGATAGCTACATTAGTTTCCATATTTTTGTTGGTACTATAGCAATAACATCATGATCTTGACTTGATAAATGTGCTCTACACACACAGTCACCCTCAAACTTGTGTATGCTAACATGATCATTAATCATAGCACTGAAGCCTCATACACAGCCTCATGAATAACATCCACACTGTGGTAATGTTAGTTCCACTGACAGGGATGGCTAATATAAATACAAAATACAACCTTGGGGGTTTGCATTCTGTCTGTGGATCTGGGAACAGAGTTTTCTCCCTTGCTTTTTTGGCCCGGTTGCTGACATCTGCCTCAAAAACAATCTGCTGTTCAATGAGCGCCTTCAGGTGATCTAGTTCCTCCTTGTTGCTATCGGTTACCAGAGATTCCATGGGGGGTATACTCTTATCCCTGGAGCCAACATAAAGGAATAATTCAAGTTTACAGGAGTGGATGATGGATTGAACGTGCAGTTAAGCTTGTGTATATGTGTATAAAATCATGAATTATTTCTATATATATAATATTCCTCAGTGTCAAAAGGCCCAATTCAATGCATGACTGATGTGTATACAAAATTTACTGAAAAATGTCTGAAACTGCATTTTATTTTGTAGGCACTTCCCCTTAGATGAAAAATGTGGGTTGAATGAATTGAAGAAACATTGAATGGTTTGTTATTTTTATGAACACTGCCCCCATTTAACCCAAGTCCATCTTGTTGCCATGAAAACATACTAAATGCAAAAATGACTTGAAAAGGTACAGTTCAGTACCTGCTTGACGAGATACAAAATTTGATGAAGAAATACTGAACAGTTCAGGGACTAAATTAAACATGACTGATGAATGTGCCAATTTCTATATCCACTTCAAAATGTGTTAATGCCAGGGATAATGAAATGCAAGATCATCTTTTGTGTATGAGCTTAGATTTTGTGTCCTATAATAGATAACAATGGCTATAATCCTATGATGATGACTTACGCCTGAGTGAGCGGTATTCTATCCACGCTCTCAGGGAAGTAGCGGTGCTGAACATTGTGGTGGATGCCAACATCACCATCGGGGATAGGCCGGCCGGGATCAGCCAGGTGGGCTTGGGAAGAAATCTGGAGAACATGTGAAGTGTCAGTTGCTTTGTACACAGCAATAATTCCAGGACCAAGGTTAACAGGAGACAGAACCATGAAGTGATGAAATCTACACAGGAAACAGTTTACAACCTTACCAATAATCAGTGTTTGGAGAATTGAAACCCCTAACGGCAGAAGGTATAGTTTCGTAATGGGCGATGATGTGCCAGATGAACAATCTCCATGTTAAAACATGAACTACACATATACCAAGGACAAGGAGATGAAATAACCCAAATATGGACCAATACCTCTTAAAGATTATTATGAGGTGAGGTGAGGTGAAATTGGGTTTTACGTCGTGCTTGAGAATATTTCGCTCATATGACACGTGCATGCGTGTGTATGTGTATGTGCGGCTGCTTGTACTAGCCCAGACTGAAGCTGGTTTTATCGTGCTAGCCCACTGAGATACCATGCCGCAGTGAAGCATGAATACCCCACTCAGACACATTATACTGACTCCGAGCCGACCAGTCCTTGATGTACCCATTCATGCCGAGCGCCAGGCAGGGACCAACAAGTACCATATTTAAAGTCTTTTGGTATGACGCTGTCGGGGATCGAACCCGCGACCTTCTGCTCTCCGGGCGGACGCTCTAACCACTACACCACAGAGGCGGTCCAAGATTATTATGAAAACATGTCATTGGTAAGAGACAATGTTTGACCTGTCTTGTCAACTAACACATTTGTCTTATCTTGTGACCTTGAGAGTGAGTGAGTGAGTATGGTTTTATGCCTCTTTTAGCAATATTCCAGCAAAATCATAGTGGGGGGACAACACAAATGGGCTTCACAGTACACAAGAACCCATGTGGGGAATCGAACCAAGGACACAAGGACAGCAGACTGGAAACACCGGACCTGGCACAGAATGTCTGAAGTATTACTGATCACAGAGTTGAATGCTGCCTAATGGAGATGTACATCTTATCTAGCCACAAGTCAGTCATCACCTTCTGTGCCCTGGGTGAATGTCGCAGCTGCATCGTCCATGCATGGCGACCAAACGGTCCTCTGATTAAAGATGTCACCATAGGAAGGGGATCTGAGAAAATATCAAACCCATTATTTTCAACACCTGTCTCCTACAGAGGTAATACCCCAAGAACATGCTCATGCCAAACTTTTACCATCCAATATCAGTTCTAAGAATATCTGCATAAATAATTTTTCATATCTAACAAGTACAATGTATGAACAAATTTAATTACAAAAGACCCAATTAGTTGTAATTAGTTTGTAGTGTAACAACACCAATAACCTTTCAGATACAAAACCCAACGAAGACTGATGATGATGGAAATTTTGCAGAGTTATCTCCCCTTTAATGGAATCCAGTTCAGATAATCACCTTTCTGTACCTTCTACAGTACTTAGCAGCCGGGAAAGAAAACTGATGATGATCAAAATGTTGATGGGTTAGGTCCCCTTTAATATGCTCAGATTAAGAAAATCTATATGAACTTTTATACTGCCCTGAGGCTGCAGACTGACCATGATGGAAATATTAATGGGTTATCTTCTCTTTTGATAGATAATCTCTTTTACCTTCGACATTACCAAGAGGCTGCTCAAGCAGACCAATAATGATGGAGTTGTCAATGGCAAAGTATCTGAAAGGGGAGCCATGTTCAGGAAGAGCACTCCCCTTGGCGTACTTGAGCAGGGATCTCTCATCCAGCAGCGAGAAGAGGGACTCGGGACCACAAGGTGGAGGGAAAGCCCCCTAGACAGGCAGGACAGTGTGTGAGGTACAACAGCTGGTATAATGTCACACATACCGTAGATACACAGAGATTATTACACATGCATGTCATACTGAGTTTACAAAACAAATGTCAGAATTCAAGCATTTCCCCTGTAAAATGAGAAAAATGGCGTGTAAAATCAGAATGACTCACATGCAAGTGTAATGATTTCTTCATTATCCATTATTTTTCAGTCATCTTGAAATGAGCTGAGATCATGAAGAACGGGAAATGAAACCAGCAATCTTCAGCTATTATGTTATTTCTAGTGTGACATCATTCCGACCTCATAAAATGCAAACAAAGCCATGTGGACGCTGTCAATATTTGCACATGTGATTTTCATGAACTCTGTTATTTCTAACCCATGGTTAATGAATGTCCTTTCCCCAAATATCACAGGGCAATTTTCAATAAAGCTGTTTTACCACTAACACAATGCCTGTTTCATAACCTATATTTCAGAAACATTCTGGATAAAGCTTCTTGAACATGTGACTGAGCAACATGATATGATTTAACAAGCAGAGTTGTGTAATTATTAGCCAGATCGCTGAAATGATTGTAGCAAGCAGCCGTCTACTCACCACCTGGTCGATGATGCAGGTGAGCACTGCCTCTGCTGCATCCTTCACCCTCATGGATGCAGGCATCAACTGCTTATCTCCCTTGAATTTGGGTGGGTCACTGGCTCGGTTCTAAAGTGAACAACCAGACACTCTACATTTCCTTTAACAGACATCCTTTCATTTCTTCCATCCTACATCCTACGATTTCTATCATTTCAGCATGCAAACATTCTTAAGTAAACTAAAGTGAGAAATCTAAAATCACAGAAAATGCTTCAAGTATGAAGACTTAAATCAATTAAGATGCATCTTTTTCAAACTTAATGATAAATAAAAAATGTGCTGTACATAAATGGTAATTTGTTTATCCACACCGATATGATCACTACAGGTGATAACAAAACAAACATGACGTAACAAACACTCAAACAATAAACACCAAACATCACCTGGAACTCATGTTATTAGGCTAATCATGTTTTGACATGATTAAGCTGCATGAAATAGCCTGGAATGTCACCTAATAGTCTAGCAAATTCATCGTAAAAATAATATGTGGCCTAATCAAATCTATGCTAACTTCTAAAACCTACCACACTAAACTGTTTCTAGTGTCTATTGGTAACATCTAGCTCTATGTTAGGACATAAACCTACAATTTCAAAATTGGGGTAAATACACTCTGATGAGGATACTCTTGCACCAAGGTGTGGGTATTGGGCAAATAATTATCAGTCACTTCCACTGACTGATGAAGGGGAGTCTAGTGAGTAAAGTTATTGCTTATCAGCTCACCCATCCTCGATAATCTCCAGGGTATACGTTACGATAAATCTCCACTATACCCTGGATGCATCTACGGCTAGGCCTGATGATTTTATTACCTCCCTTGGCTGGCTTTTTATCTAATCAGGTGTCTACGCTTCGGAAGTTGAGCGTACCAATCACAACTCGCTTTTGCTTCTTAAACTATCTAACTGATTAAACTTGGCAACACAATTGATGCAGAGGTTCTCTGAAAGAGGTAGAAGGAGTTCTTGCATATGTTTTTTAAAGTTTCAGACCTGTCAATTTGTCTGCATGATTTCCCCCAAAATCTGAGTCGCACTGCGAACAAACCTTCACTGGCTGCGACCGCTATCTTTGTTCACACTGGCACACTCGATTGTAACGGCGGCTTAGCTGATTGGCTACTGTTAGAATGCGGAGCCAGCAAAGGGAGGTAATATAATTATCGGGCCGAGCCATAGATGCATCCAGGATTATCGTAGCGTATACCCTGGAGATTATCGAGGATGGAGCTCAGCTGGACAATGTGACACTGACACATCAAGACATCATGGGCAGAGATCAGGAAGACTCTGAACACCCAGCGTGTACATCAGGACACACAATTCTCATTTACTTTGTGACAGATGTATAAGTTGTACAATAAAATAGGTCATATATATGTTAATCTGGTATTTCCATGTCAAGGATCCGGAATCAAACCCACACACAGCGGCTCCTGACAGCAAAGGGACACAACCCTGCAATGTGCTGTGTCTTAGCATTGGCGGATCCAGAGGTGGGGTTCAGGGGGTTCGAATGGCAGCTCCAATGCTATGAGAAATTGTTAATGGGTATACAGCACACACAGAGTTACCTGGGATATCTGATTATATCTTAACAGTGTATGAATACAGAATGGATCATCAATTCAGCATTTTACAAGAGAGTATTGGGTTGCAAAAGGTGTTCTGGCTGCAAGCAGTACAAATATCAAACTGGTTGCAGGTTATAGAAATAGGACATCTGTTACTATATAAGTTCAGGATCCTTGATGCTCTGTTGAACATCTCTATGTGATGAAAATATGGAAGACATGGTTTTCAGGGTTTCATGCAATACATTATCACCACCAATCCAAAATCAGGCTGGAAAAATATAAATGAATGATTCATATGGAGAGAATCTTAGAACACTACACTTTTTTAAATTCCCAATATTAACTTAAGTGTTTTCTTACCACCCAAATATACTAAAAAGAATTAGTATGAAGGACAGAGGCTAGTCGTTTGCAACGTATATTTCAAACATATTCAATTTTTGTGATATTTTTGTCGGTATCTGAAAATATATTTGTACAAAAAATCAGTCCCAATTAAATGTCATATAACCAAATCCCCTTGCAATACTCCGGAGAATCCATTGCTCTACCCACATGTACATCCAACATTCAGTTGTGGTCGATGAACAGTCAGAGTATAACAACGTGTACAAACATCAGCCTGCACTGTCACCAGTAGCTGAGTGCAACAAGTAAACGTTGTGGGTCTCAAACCATATGGTAACACAGATCGGTAAGGGAGGCAGGCAACCACTCACTTCACATTCCCAAGCACAACCGGTGGTATAGCATCCATCTAACCAGTGTTTTACACAACCCTTGGTCACGAGCTACAGTCTGTCTGTTTATTCCTGACACTGACCTGACCACATTTCTGAAGAGATATTACAAACATTCGGAGTCACCCGGTAGCTGTAGAAGCACATTATTTACAGTTTTATTTCACCGAAAAGACCATACAGTACAGGAAAGAAAAGAAATATCAATAAAAATATGTCTTTGTAAGTTTGATTATCCTCCCTGGGCCAGATGTGACCGAATATTTGTGAACTACGGTAAGTAAAATTCCCTGAGGCAAGGAATACAAGCAGAATAGATCAAGTGGGCAGCCATCCTAAATTCTAGTGTGAAACATATCTTACTCCAATTTCACAGTAATATTTGCATTCATATGTGTTTTACTGATGAAGTAAAGACCAGGGATGTTTAAAATCTAATAACACTGGTTACAAGGATGTGGGGTACATTTTCTGACTAACAACACAGGTTTCATCTCTCATCATCACATGCTACTGACAAAGCATCCCGAGCACCACAATATGACTAGTCTAGATGTAGAGGACTACACAATGTCCACGTTCTACCTTAGTTGCAGGCAGAGACTTAGTATCCTTCTCAACCTTAACCTTAAGATATAGAGAATCTGCTGACTTGCTCTGAAAGTGAACCATTGAAAACACCAAACTAAAACAAAACTCAAATAAATTGTGCATGAATAAGATTTGACAAGAGTGTGGTTATACATGAAACAAGACCACTGAAGCACAATAGTCCAACTAAGCCAAACGGCTGTCAAAGCTATCATATGGTTACTATATTTACATATCTTAAGAAAGACTTGAAGGGCAAGGAAACTCCACATTGCAACGTTTGCAGATTTTAATACAGGGTACACTTATTGGCTTAATCACAAATACTTGACCAGAATTATACTGGAAAAAGGAAAATAGTGTAAAACCAATTATATAAAATGACAGGCAAATCATCCCTCAAAATGAAAAATAAATAAATCCATTCATAGTCTCTGACGTGCTGCAAAATAACAACAATCAGGCTGTCACCATCTACCAGCTGTCTTTTATTCCCAGTGTGGCTTTTTCTGTCAGCTAATCTGTTTTGATTAGGCTTTAAGCCACACCAAATAGGTTGTGATTTTCGCCTGGGACATTTTAGTACATTCTACATATTGTTATCTTACTCCATAATATTTTCTCTCAGACACCATAGATTTACACATTCACAATACTTGCAATATTGTTTTCAGTTTACTTGCCCTTTAAGGCCCGTTTGTCCAGGAGACATTTGTTTTAAGCAAGGCCCTGGTCCACAAAGCAGCCTTATCACTAAGAATGTCATCAGTCCTGCACTCTACCACAGGTTTATGATAGTCATAGCTGTATAGCTGCTTTCAAACACTGGACCATGAAAAGTAAACAATGTGAAAAAATAAGAACACAAAAATGAATTCTCATGGATGAAACAAGAAATATACTATAAATAAATCCAAGACGCCTTCATGCAGAATAAGTGCAGTGCTTCTTATGTATAACATAAAAGACCATGTCAATAAGTAGTTTAATCGCAGTTAATGCTGATAGTAACTGAATGCAGAAGTTAAAGCATGTTTTGTTAACTCACCTGGGACTTGGAGCCAGATATTCCCAGTTCCACAACTTCCAGGACATTGTGCAGACATTCCTTGTCATACAGCAGGCTACTGTGTTCCACAAGCCACAGCTGTAGACATTTAAATGCAGCAACTATCATCGAATGAAGATCTCTTGAGTGAGATGGAGCTGGTCTGCTACACTGGAAGACAATGAAATCGCAGATCCACTTGACTGTTCTCTTGCACATCATAGCATTTGGGGGCTTGATGCTGACCTTGGCCAACCCTGCAAGCAGCTCCATTGCTGCTAGCGCTGTGTTGAGTTCCGACTTCCAGGAGGCCATGAGTCGAGTGCAGACGAGAGAGGTTGCATGGCCGAAAAGTCCATATGCTGTGTCTGAAACAATGTGTTGCTGAGTTCAAGATGTTGATGGGAAAGGTCAGTTGTAACGTTTGTTTGAAGAAGTTTTCAGTTGTGTCCTACTGTATTACTACTCTTCCCAAAATGAGCAGATGTTTGATACTGACCTAGATCCCTGGGCTGAGAGTGGAGTCTGTGGTAGGAGGCATCGTGATAACTGGACTCCCCCGAAGATGTACTGGTGCTGGTCTGGCTCATGTCTGCACACACACACAGGCAATGCATTGATCACCATAAACATCTTTACCTTCTCAAATCCATACTGATCACAGAAAAAGAAGACTCAACTATTTAGAAACAGCAAAACAAAGAAAGAAGATGATGAAGAGACGGAAAATTAAGAACAAAGCAGGTTGAGGGGAAATCACATCATGACACAAATACTGCATTGGAATACAGGGAAGAATGAAATGATCAGTTGTTCTTTAAAGATATTTTTCATCATGTCTACATTTTCATAGTGTTTCAGAAGAGACTCCAAATGGAATGGATGTGGAAAAAAGCTTACCAGCCTGTATGTCTCCATCAGAGACATCTTGCTGTGGCTGCAGGGTGAGCTGCTCTGCCTCCTCGCATGTCGCCAGGTCCTGCACTACCAGCATCAGCCCACCTGCAACCAACACAGAAATCATTTATGGCAAATCAAAACATATAATGTGGCACGAAGCGCATTATTGTTTTTATTACATTCCTAATTTGATTAAAAAATGAAATTGCAAGTCACACAAGGATCTGCCAAGGAGTGGTAGTTAAGTCACCAATATGTTGGGTAGTATTATGCCGACAAATGTACTTACTTGTTAGATTTACCTTCAAAAATCACTGGCTTTTTCACAGAATTTATTCTCACAAACATATACTGAGGGAAACAAATAAGGGAACACCAGTTCAAAGCAGTGTTCCTTTGTTTATTCTCAAGTTTTCACCTACAGTGCAATACAAGGCTTGTGAAGAAACCTGGAAAAGAATAAAGGAACAATTGTGCTCTCATGTGTTCCCTTACTTGTTTCCCTCAGTATATATTTTGTTGAGTATGTTGTTTTCTTCTCGTGAGATAAGACAGTGATCTCCCCTTGTATTATAATTAAGTCCATGGAAGAAGCTGCTTTCAAAATTATACAAAACAAAGATTTGTATCTAAATTAGATGCTTGACCAATCAGTGACTGACCCAGTAGCATCTGAGTGTTGCCAGAGTCTGTCTCGTTGAACAGGGCCTTCTGCAGAAGGTCTATGATGCGAGTCTTGAGCGAGATGAAGGACAGGCAGTGGTCAGGACCTTCCGGGCTTGACAAGATGTCTGTGAGAAACATGTGGGAGAGAGAGAGAGAGTGTGAGTGAGTGATGATTTATCTGAGTCTGTAATGGTGGCATCTCAAGTACCGTAATGATGGCTAGATATGATGACACACAATTCTCATGTCAGTACCTACAACTACCACAGAGACATAATCTGCCCTGGAATTTCATACATCACAAAAGGAAACGAGGAAGTGAGTGAAAGCGGTTTAATTTAGTCAGCAATAATCTATCTAAGAAACGATATCAGAAAGATGCTCATATCCACAAAGGTTTCTGATAGACACTCGATTACACTATAAGTAAAATCATCTTGACTTCCTAGCTTCATCTTGGTGTATTACAGACACACAATAGCTGACACTGCAAGACCAGCCAGAAGACATCCTTAATTAACGAAGCATGTGTCGATGGGAATGTTAGTATGATGTGGGACTGCCTGGGCAAGAAGACAACAATTGCGGTTACCAGTGGTGAGGTGAGATGCAGAGGACTGACCTTTGATCTCCAGGTCCTTGAAATGGAGAGGCAGACACAGCATGGACAGTAGCAGATGGACACATGCTTTCCTCAGTTCCACATACGGAATCTGCTCACACAGTCTGTAGCAGAAAAACAGAGTCATATAATTATATACACTTTCCATTTTGCATGTGCTGTAGCATTTGTAGTTTCAAACATGTCAATGTAGGCTAGTAGTTCCTGAAGGGAGGTTTGTCATCACTTGGAACAATGTTATCACAGCATGTCAGTGTAGGCTAGTAGTTCCTGAAGGGAGGTTTGTCATCACTTGGAACAATGTTATCACAGCATGTCAGTGTTGGCTAGTAGTTCCTGAAGGGAGGTTTGTCATCACTTGGAACAATGTTATCACAGCATGTCAATGTAGGCTAGTAGTTCCTGAAGGCAGGTTTGTCATCACTTGGAACAATGTTATCACAGCAGGTCAGTGTAGGCTAGTAGTTCCTGAAGGGAGGTTTGTCATCACTTGGAACAATGTTATCATCACTTGGAACAATGAAGGGAGGTTTGTCATCACAGCATGTCAGCGTAGGCTAGTAGTTCCTGAAGGGAGGTTTGTCATCACTTGGAACAATGTTATCACAGCAGGTCAGTGTAGGCTAGTAGTTCCTGAAGGGAGGTTTGTCATCACTTGGAACAATGTTATCACAGCATGTCAGTGTAGGCTAGTAGTTCCTGAAGGGAGGTTTGTCATCACTTGGAACAATGTTATCACAGCATGTCAGTGTAGGCTAGTAGTTCCTGAAGGGAGGTTTGTCATCACTTGGAACAATGTTATCAATCAGTTATCACTTGGAACAATGTTATCACAGCATGTCAGTGTAGGCTAGTAGTTCCTGAAGGGAGGTTTGTCATCACTTGGAACAATGTTATCACAGCATGTCAGTGTAGGCTAGTAGTTCCTGAAGGAGGTTTGTCATCACTTGGTCATCACTTTGGAACAATGTTATCACAGCATGTCAGTGTTGGCTAGTAGTTCCTGAAGGGAGGTTTGTCATCACTTGGAACAATGTTATCACAGCATGTCAATGTAGGCTAGTAGTTCCTGAAGGGAGGTTTGTCATCACTTGGAACAATGTTATCACAGCATGTCAGTGTAGGCTAGTAGTTCCTGAAGGGAGGTTTGTCATCACTTGGAACAATGTTATCACAGCATGTCAGTGTAGGCTAGTAGTTCCTGAAGGGAGGTTTGTCATCACTTGGAACAATGTTATCACAGCATGTCAGTGTAGGCTAGTAGTTCCTGAAGGGAGGTTTGTCATCACTTGGAACAATGTTATCACAGCATCACTTGGAACAATGTTATCACAGCATGTCAGTGTTGGCTAGTAGTTCCTGAAGGGAGGTTTGTCATCACTTGGAACAATGTTATCACAGCATGTCAATGTAGGCTAGTAGTTCCTGAAGGGAGGTTTGTCATCACTTGGAACAATGTTATCACAGCATGTCAGTGTAGGCTAGTAGTTCCTGAAGGGAGGTTTGTCATCACTTGGAACAATGTTATCACAGCATGTCAGTGTAGGCTAGTAGTTCCTGAAGGGAGGTTTGTCATCACTTGGAACAATGTTATCACAGCATGTCAGTGTAGGCTAGTAGTTCCTGAAGGAGGTTTGTCATCACTTGGTTTGTCATCACTTTGGAACAATGTTATCACAGCATGTCAGTGTTGGCTAGTAGTTCCTGAAGGGAGGTTTGTCATCACTTGGAACAATGTTATCACAGCATGTCAGTGTAGGCTAGTAGTTCCTGAAGGGAGGTTTGTCATCACTTGGAACAATGTTATCACAGCATGTCAGTGTAGGCTAGTAGTTCCTGAAGGGAGGTTTGTCATCACTTGGAACAATGTTATCACAGCATGTCAGTGTAGGCTAGTAGTTCCTGAAGGAGGTTTGTCATCACTTGGAACAATGTTATCACAGCATGTCAGTGTAGGCTAGTAGTTCCTGAAGGGAGGTTTGTCATCACTTGGA
This sequence comes from Haliotis rubra, assembly GCF_003918875.1. Taxonomy (NCBI): domain Eukaryota; kingdom Metazoa; phylum Mollusca; class Gastropoda; order Lepetellida; family Haliotidae; genus Haliotis; species Haliotis rubra. The sequence goes on from NW_025767501.1 coordinate 2,255,874, forward strand.
ACAATGTTATCACAGCATGTCAGTGTAGGCTAGTAGTTCCTGAAGGGAGGTTTGTCATCACTTGGAACAATGTTATCACAGCATGTCAGTGTTATCACAGCTAGTAGTTCCTGAAGGGAGGTTTGTCATCACTTGGAACAATGTTATCACAGCATCACTTGGAACAATGTTATCATAGCATGTCAGTGTTGGCTAGTAGTTCCTGAAGGGAGGTTTGTCATCACTTGGAACAATGTTATCACAGCATGTCAATGTAGGCTAGTAGTTCCTGAAGGGAGGTTTGTCATCACTTGGAACAATGTTATCACAGCATGTCAGTGTAGGCTAGTAGTTCCTGAAGGGAGGTTTGTCATCACTTGGAACAATGTTATCACAGCATGTCAGTGTAGGCTAGTAGTAGTTCCTGAAGGAGGTTTGTCATCACACTTGGAACAATGTTATCACAGCATGTCAATGTAGGCTAGTAGTTCCTGAAGGGAGGTTTGTCATCACTTGGAACAATGTTATCACAGCATGTCAGTGTAGGCTAGTAGTTCCTGAAGGGAGGTTTGTCATCACTTGGAACAATGTTATCACAGCATGTCAATGTAGGCTAGTAGTTCCTGAAGGGAGGTTTGTCATCACTTGGAACAATGTTATCACAGCATGTCAGTGTAGGCTAGTAGTTCCTGAAGGGAGGTTTGTCATCACTTGGAACAATGTTATCACAGCATGTCAATGTAGGCTAGTAGTTCCTGAAGGGAGGTTTGTCATCACTTGGAACAATGTTATCACAGCATGTCAGTGTTGGCTAGTAGTTCCTGAAGGGAGGTTTGTCATCACTTGGAACAATGTTATCACAGCATGTCAATGTAGGCTAGTAGTTCCTGAAGGGAGGTTTGTCATCACTTGGAACAATGTTATCACAGCATGTCAGTGTAGGCTAGTAGTTCCTGAAGGGAGGTTTGTCATCACTTGGAACAATGTTATCACAGCATGTCAGTGTTGGCTAGTAGTTCCTGAAGGGAGGTTTGTCATCACTTGGAACAATGTTATCACAGCATCACTTGGAACAATGTTATCATAGCATGTCAGTGTTGGCTAGTAGTTCCTGAAGGGAGGTTTGTCATCACTTGGAACAATGTTATCACAGCATGTCAATGTAGGCTAGTAGTTCCTGAAGGCAGGTTTGTCATCACTTGGAACAATGTTATCACAGCATGTCAGTGTAGGCTAGTAGTTCCTGAAGGGAGGTTTGTCATCACTTGGAACAATGTTATCACAGCATGTCAGTGTAGGCTAGTAGTTCCTGAAGGGAGGTTTGTCATCACTTGGAACAATGTTATCACAGCATGTCAGTGTAGGCTAGTAGTTCCTGAAGGGAGGTTTGTCATCACTTGGAACAATGTTATCACAGCATGTCAATGTAGGCTAGCAGTTCCTGAAGGGAGGTTTGTCATCACTTGGAACAATGTTATCACAGCATGTCAGTGTAGGCTAGTAGTTCCTGAAGGGAGGTTTGTCATCACTTGGAACAATGTTATCACAGCATGTCAGTGTTGGCTAGTAGTTCCTGAAGGGAGGTTTGTCATCACTTGGAACAATGTTATCACAGCATCACTTGGAACAATGTTATCATAGCATGTCAGTGTTGGCTAGTAGTTCCTGAAGGGAGGTTTGTCATCACTTGGAACAATGTTATCACAGCATGTCAGTGTTGGCTAGTAGTTCCTGAAGGGAGGTTTGTCATCACTTGGAACAATGTTATCACAGCAGGTCAGTGTAGGCTAGTAGTTCCTGAAGGGAGGTTTGTCATCACTTGGAACAATGTTATCACAGTATGTCAGTGTAGGCTAGTAGTTCCTGAAGGGAGGTTTGTCATCACTTGGAACAATGTTATCACTAGTGCTTGTATTGGCATATTACCTGCGATACGATACATCACGATGGTAAAATTTTAGTCACGACGATATATTGCCAAAGTATTGTGCACTGAAGCTGCGATACGATACGAATCCCGATACAAGGGTGGCGATACGATACGTATTTTGATACTAAAAATTTTAATTCTAACACCAACTATAAAACACCTTAAGATCAAAACAAAATCATTTAAAAAAGATTTCGTCAAATTCCACAAGCGTTTTTCAATGCTCATTTGGAAACGAGATAATTAAGTTTATACACGGACTTTGTGTATGTTAATAACATGCGAGCGCTATGTCTGACACAGTTCTTGACGCATGAATTTCCAAGAAAATGTTTACTTATGAAGGGAAAATATGCAAGCATATATTTTAATCATCAAACAAAAGTAAGTCCTTTTTTGACAGATATCGCGATTCGGCAATATTCAAAGTAAAACATCAATGTATCGTGGCCCATTTGAAGTATCGTATCGGGATATACGACAATGTAAAACTTTGTATCGATTCACTGTATGGATCGATGCATCGGTGCGTATCGATGAATTGTTACACCACTAGTTATCACAGCATGTCAGTGTAGGCTAGTAGTTCCTGAAGGGAGGTTTGTCATCACTTGGAACAATGTTATCACAGCATGTCAGTGTAGTGTGTGTGTGTGTGTGTGAGGGGGTTGGGGATGAGAGAGCCCCCAAACTCTGCAAGGTATAGACTTTCACCACCTGGTGGAAACATTGGTGACATAATCAAGGTGAATCTGGGATTCAAACACATGACCTGTCTGTGTTTTATATCAGTTCATGTTTAGGACACTGACTCATCAGCATACTGGATGTCCTGAAGACTAAATAATTTGGCAATAATATATACACAAATATTATAACTTTGGTCAAATAAGAAAGGTTATGTGTGAAGTACCCCAACTCACTTGAAGTCTGGCTGTGTCTTTGTGAGGACCAGTTCCAGGGCATTGAGGATGTATGGCACCAGGATCTGTACCCCTGCCAGGTCAACCCGCAGCAGGTCGCAGGAGTTGAACAGGATGTTGGACAACACTTGACCACTGATCACACCCTGGCAACATAGATTCTTTTTGTAATACCGATATCCCTGATATCCTGGATTTCAATCATCTAGCCATTCATCAGGTAACTGAAATACTGTATGGTTAAAAGTATCAAACTCAGCAGCATGGTGTCACACCATTAGTGATACAACTGTTGAAACAATCAAGATGATCATTGATATTTTCACTGTTATCAGGGAGAGCTTGTCAAGGGACATAACTGCTACTCCGCATAGGGAAAACACCAAAGGGAATTATCTCCCCTTAATTTTTTTCAATTTTTGTTCTAAGGATAGTCTGTAATGGTCCATGAAGAGAAGGAGTAAAAGGCTGGCACAACCTAGAGGGAAAGTTTATGCAAATAAGTGATATTTTCACAGCTATCACCCACATTGCCACATCATAACAGTCAACATCCTCCTGCAATTACAGTGTTTGCCATGATCATTACAATTTCATAACACTTTCTGCATGTCTGTCTATCTGTTCACTATCAGCATGATCACCATCATGATCATCGTCAGTTTCATTATGGGGGCGGTGGGGTAGCCTAGTGGTTAAAGCGTTGGCTCGTCACACCAAAGACCCGGGTTCGATTCCCCACATGGGCACAATGTGTTAAGCCCATTTCTGGTGTCCCCCGCCGTGATATTGCTGGAATATTGCTAAAAGCAGCGTAAAACCAAACTCAGTCAGTCAGTTTCATTATGACCATCATAATTACTATTCCTAATGATTGTCATGATCACTAAAGTCAGCGATGTCACTGCTATTGAAGCTAACAGAGTAAATCACTTGGTCTACACACCCACAACTTTAAGGGATGTTTATTATATTGCCACTTCACCAAACTGTGATTAAGAACACCTCCCAAGGTCTCCAATAACTAAAGGGAAGTAACTACTGACTGGTCAATCTGAAACTGTTCCAAGCATCAGTTGTTAATGTTCTTCAGTCACTCTACTTTGTTTTCAGTGACTACTGCAGAAGAACTTGTGTTGCAACTCCAATCATAATTCAGCCATGCATCCTATGGTGTGAACATTTCCTTTACCCAAGTAATCCCCACTGTCATCACTGTGATCATCAGTCATATCTCAATACAGTAAACACCATATATACTATAGTGGTCGGGAATCAGGAATACAGTAAACACCATATATACTATAGTGGTGGAAGCAGGAATACAGTAAACACCATATATACTATAGTGGTCGGAAGCAGGAATACAGTAAACACCATATACACTATAGTGGTCGAGAAGCAGGAATACAGTAAACACCATATACACTATGGTGGTCGGGAAGCAGGAATACAGTAAACACCATATATACTATAGTGGTCGGGAAACAGGAATACAGTAAACACCATATATACTATAGTGGTCGGGAATCAGGAATACAGTAAACACCATGTAATTTTTAGAGTAAAATTGATATTTTATACTTATCCTGACTCATGCTCTTTTGCTTGTCTTCTTCTTCTTGCGAACATAGTGGAACACTTGTATCTCCTTAATTGAAGCTCCCTTCAATGTAAAATCACTAATTGGCACTCACCAAGAGTTGCCTCCCTTGCCCCCTTGGCGGGAACAGTTGTCACCACCCTCTGGCCTCATGCTTCACTCTCTCCTGATTTTGCGAGCCCAACACTTGAATTTACAGGGAAATCCAAAGTGTTATGTGGGGAGGATGGGAGGGCTAACCTCATGAGTCAGGATAAGTATAAAATATCAATTTTACTCTAAAAATTACATATTTTTCCTTATCCTGACTCATGCTCTTTGTTTGTGTAGAATCCTACGGAAGCGGAGGTGGGCAAAACAGAATACTTTGGATTTATAGAATTAGTGATTTATATAGATATAACTGTAATAACCCCTTACGGGAACTTCATAAAGGCATAGACTTAGGATATTTCCTCTATTATAAGCCATAGGTTATATTTGCCATACTGGGGTATTTACAATAATAATATACTGTGAAATTATCAAATAACAATATCAAAGCGACTCTGATAGAGAAGCTATACAACTGAACATAATCATCAGTAAAAGCTTAAGGGTGAGTAGACCTAAGCTAAGTATATACATAGTGCTAGAACTCCGTGAGAGTTATAAGCTAGATAATGCATGTATCAATTATGCATATTAATCTCAGTAAGACTACGTGTTAACGTTTACGAGGGACTGTCAACTGCTGTGTGAGGGACCAAAGGGACCCGAAATGGTGAATACCTGAGACGCGTCCTCAGTGGTGATATCTCTCAGATAGTGATTAGCAAACACCATGTTAGATTTCCAAAAGCATCCTTCCATAATTGTATTCAATGAACAGTTACCGTGTAGGGCGCAGAGTGGAAGCCAATGCCCTGATCTCATGGGGATTTGATGCTGTTGGAGGGTCGAGTCCTGCTGCCTTGTAGTAGGCCAAGTATGACAGTTCTTATCCATATAGATATGGTGAGTACGAGAGATTTCTGTCTGAGTTGTTGCCGACAAGGGAATGAATAATCTTTTGAGAAATCTTAAGCCTTGTTTTGGAACGTCGTAAAATAGATTTTGAGAGCTCTGACTGGGCATAGAGATAAGTCCAGTGTATCTTGAGATCCGAGAATCGAGGATAGTGCAGGGATATGGAATAACCTGTCTGGTTGACCTGGTAGTTGATTTTTTGGCGATGAAATCCCATCTTAGTCCCAGGTGTGCTGTGTTTTGATTGTCATCAAACTGTATCCTCTCATAATCTAGTCGCGCGAATTTCCGACATCCTGGCTGCTGTGGCTAGAGATAACAGGAAAAGCGTTTTCTGTGAGAGAAATTCAAAGTTTGTCGATTCCAACCGTTCATAAGCCTCACTTGTGAGGTGTTGTAACACTATATTCAGATCCCAAGCTGGGGCGTGGAACTTCCGCTTTTGGTCCTCCAATCGGAAAGCACGTAGTAAGGCCAGTAACTCTGGTGTTTTAGTCAATTGACACCCGTTCTCATAGTAATCACAGAACTAAGCGCGGCAAGATATGTTGACAATGTCGAGCCTTTTAAATGTTTGTTTTGCCGTAAGTAACACAAATAATCTGCCACTTGTGGATGAGTAGCATCTCTCGCTGTAAATCCCTTATTTGCTGCGTAATTTTCAAAACTGTGCCACTTGTCGTCGTACAAGTTACGTGTAGAATTGCGTAAGGCAAGCGTGACCGCTTTTGCCGCCCTGGTAGAATATCCTCTCTTGTTTAAACACATTTTAATACAGTCCATACGTGAAGTTGGAATACTTCTGGGCTTCGTGCACCTGTCTGGTGTGTGGATGTATTAATAGATTTGGCGCTTGGGCAGCTCTAGTGTTGGTTGACCGATTTCTTGATTAGAATGGGAAACCACGTTCTGGCCGGCCAGTAGGGCGCGACCAAAGTGAGTTGGAGGCTCTGTGTTTGTCTGATTTTCTGTAACACTTGAGGTATTATTGTTGGCGGCGGAAACGCGTACGCATTGAGGCCTTCCCAAGATATGCTTAGAGCGTCCGTTGCCCATGCTTGTGGGTCTGGGACTGGTGACACGAATGTCGGTAGCTGATTGTTGAAGCGTGTGGCGAATAGATCTACTAGCGGCGCTCCTATTTTCTTGATTATCTGTGCAAATATTTGTGTATTGAGCATCCATTCTGTCGGTGACGTTTGATGTGGCCGAGAGAGTGCGTCTGCTAGTACATTCTTGGCTCCGGGAATGTGACATGCTCTGACATGTAGGTTTACATCGTGGATTAGATCGAACAGTTGAAAGCTTAAAGTCAATAGGTTCAGTGATCTCGTTGAGCCTTGTTTGTTCACATAGAACGCCACTGTCGAAGTTGTCGGTATGAATCATTAAGTCGCGATTCTGTAGAATGGTGCTCCAATGAAGTATGGCGTTGATTACAGCTTTCATCTCTAACATGTTTATATGGAGCTTGCTTTCTTGCTGATTCCATAACCCTGATGCCGTCCGGTTGGCGCAGATGAGCTCCCCAACCTTGGAGCCACGCGCCTACATATAGATGGGTTTTGAATTCGGCTCTGTTAAACAAATACCTTCGCAGACATTCGACCTCCTGGTCCACCATATAGTAGATGAGGTCTGAGGTGTTTCGGTAGACTGAATGGTTGTAGGTCGTCGAGATGTGCATTGATGAAGACCTGTAATGGGCGTAACTGTAATCTGCCTCTGACTGTCATGTCTTGGGCTGACGTGAGGAGACCCAACAAGCTCTGCCATTGTCGTAGTGGTAACGGAGAGAGTAGAGCTGGCAGAATGGTCTGTTGGATCTTGAGCCAACGGTCTTCTGGTACGACGATACGGTTGAGATTCGTGATAAATCGAATGCCTAGAAACTGCAGATCTTGCGATGGTACTAGGTCCGACTTGAGTAAGTTTACTAACCATCCTAGCTGTGTTAGTAGCTTTATGATGTAGTTTTAACTGTAGTTTGAGACGCTGTGGATCTTGATCTACTTGTATCCCGTCGTCGAGGTAGAACGCGACTCGCGTAGCCCTAGACGATGTAGATAGGTGACAATAGGTTTCGTTATCCTCGTGAATAGCCAGGGGCTGATGATATTCAATGGGAGTACTTTACATTGGTAATGTAGCCCGCCTACTGTAAATCTTAGATATTTCTGGATTAGGGATGTATCGGGATGTGTAGATATGCGCCTTGCAGATCTATACTGGCCATGTAATCCATGGGGCTTAATCAACCGTCAGAACTGAGGTAGGTGTATCATGCGCAAACTTTGGTGGTTTGGCGAGATAATTCCTGTTGAAAAGCTCATGTTGTAAATGACTCTGTATTTCTCCTTGGAGTTTTTCTTGGGTACTAGGAAAACTGGGGAGTAGAAGCCTGGTTCGATGTTTACTTGATCTAGTACTTCTATGGCCTGCTTGGTTATGAGTGATGTAACAGCCTCTCTTAACTTTGGTAGTTGTTGTGCCTGTAAGTCTAACTTGTGAGGGTTGACTGTCAGCAGAGGCGTGGCCTGTAGTGGGATCTGAAACCGTGTTGAAGAATGTTGGAGACATAAGGGTCTTGTAACATTCCCCAGTTCTCCCAGTGTAGTTGGAGGCGCCCACCCACTTGTGACGGTTGTACTGGAACGGCTGGGGTGGAAGACTCCAGTCGTTCTAACCTGTCTTTCAGCGCTTATAGTTGCGGAACCTCTGGGTGTCCTGCCTCTTCCAGACCCTCCTCTATAGTTGCCATATGGGCTTAATTTAAAAGAATCTTTTCCTGGCGCTGGCTATCTTCCTATCCCGTGCTTTCTGTAGTCCCGAACTTAGATCTCCCTGAGTATCTTTGTGAAGTCTGCCTGATGACGCTGGCTAGCGTGTCCATCGACTTGATCATAAGGACTTCTCTGGAGTCCTTAGTGACTTCCTTGGAGACTTTGTCTATTCCTCCGTCAAAGATGGATGGGGAAGACCACGGGCTGTATAGAGTGGAGCTGTAAAGTTCTCACCCCAGCTGCAGGAAGCGAGGAGGCCTTGACGACAAGCTAAGGTCAGCTGCTGAGACAGATGTGAGATGATCTGTAAGGAACTGCTGGTCCTTCTTTTGCATCAGTAGGGCCGAGTAGATCATCCTATCATCTTCAGAGGTCGTGATACGAAATCTGGTGATAAGTGTCTCATTGATCGCTCTAGATCTATTTAGGCCAAAAACATGCGTCTCGCCATGGTTTCTATCTGCACCAGCTTGCGATCGCCAATCTTGTAGTTCTTGTTCTTAACATCGCTGATCAGCTTGTAGTTGTCATCGATGTCTTGTGCCTTCAGGAGGGGTCCATGTTGTCGCGTGGAGAACTTCTTAGCGTGAAAGTTCGGCAGATGTGGTGTCTGCACTTTCGTGGCTTTATGGAAGGCTGTATCTAGATTCTGTGGCACCGCAGCAATCAGGTCGATCGGAGGTAGGGTGACGGCGTCTGCATCGTCTTCCTTCATCAGGTATGTCTGCGCTGAGTTGCCACTCTTGGACGGTGAAGATAAATCTAGGTTGTTTACCATCCAATATCTTATCTCAGCGTCTGAAAAGATGATGCCTCCATCATCTTCTGTACCAGCATCGGTGATGAGAGGTTGATGCTCTTCTGATGGTGAACTGTGGGCTGCTATCTCTATGTCGGGTGACGCTTGAGGAGACCTGACTGTAGACTTGTGTGCCGACTTGTGTGGTGACCTGCGAGGTGATGTACGTGGAGATCGGGCGTGGTGAACGGGCGTGGAGATCGCCTAGGTGATCTGGCGTCTATGGGATGACCTTCTCGGAGATCTGCGAGGAGAATGTTGATAGCTTCGCTAAGCTCTTGAGTAGTCCCTCGACGCCCTTCTGGACGATGACGATCTGTGTGACGGCCTTCGCAGCTTCCTCTGCGCCCGACCTGGGAGCGGCGCCTTGACCTCCGTGACGACTTCCGTGATGTCTGGTGGTCTGAGTCCGCGATCTGAGGATGAGGCCGAGGACGGTGACGACGATCTCTCCCGTCTTCGAAGGCCTTCGCGAAGACTGTACATCTGGGTCCTTCGCCGAGGTGGTCTGTGACTTCCTTCTCGAAGGCTGCTTCGTCGCCGTGGCTGCTACGCTGACTGGGGTGCCTCTGGGGTGTCGTCTGCGCTGCTCAGGCCCTGGGCTGGCTGCTTCTCCCGCCTGTAGTGGCCCTCCATCATGGTCATGATCTGCCGCATCAGCTCGTCTGGGATGGTCTGCGACGAAGTGGTCGGTGCCCTCTCTGCGATGACAGCTGCTGAGCCCTCAGGGAAGTCGTCTGACATCAGTGTAGAGACATCAGGCTGCATGGCGATCTCTGCTGATGTCACTGTAGCTGTCACCGGTCGCTTCTTGTGGCGACGCCAGGGATGATGATCGGCTGATCATCGAGAGGCCCAGTTCGGGCGGCTGGAACGATCTCGGCTGAGAAAGTTCTTGACGACTTCGTGGAGACTTCCCCTTTGAGGTCGACGCTGCCCTGGGGTCCGAAGTCTGCGCGTTGAGAAGACGCCGAGGCTCTCTTGGACTTTAGCTGGCGATGACGGACGCCTGGGGAGGCAGGACGCTTCTTAGAGGTGGCGGACTGCATCCCACGCCCATCTTCCGACGGAGTCTCTAGCGGAACACCAGACGGGAGGGGTCGATCGACAGCAGCTGACTGGATGGGGAATCCGATGTATCGCCATGTCTAACCCTTGTTTGCGTGACCTATCTGCAGTACGCCTCACGACGCAAAGATATTTATGAAAAGCAGAATTAGATAGATTAATGCAGTAACTGCAACGTGAATCAAACGCACAAGGCAGAAGCACAACTAGGGCATAATACATGCGGGTCAGCAACAGAAAACGTAAACTGCAAATAGTACAGATTTTCATCAACGTAATACTAGCTGAACAATCACTTAACTCACGTGAATAAACAGTAGAAATAACGATTAATTATCAATGCAAATTAATGAAGGATACTAGCTATACCTCTATAGTAACCTATAAGAGGTAATAAACTAAGAAAAACCAAAGGATATAGTGTGTAAGGAGACACAGGCGCTCTCACATCCTGCTCACTGGGCGAAGAAGGAGAGAGTGAAGCATGAGGCCAGAGGGTGGCGACACCTGTTCCCGCCAAGGGGGCAAGGGAGGCAACTCTTGGTGAGTGCCAATTAGTGATTTTACATTGAAGGGAGCTTCAATTAAGGAGATACAAGTGTTCCACTATGTTCGCAAGAAGAAGAAGACAAGCAAAAGAGCATGAGTCAGGATAAGGAAAAATATATACATTATAGTGGTCGGGAAGCAGGAATACAGTAAACACCATCTATACTATAGTGGTCGGGAATCAGGAATACAGTAAACACCATATACACTATAGTGGTCGGGGATCAGGAATACAGTAAACACCATATATACTATAGTGGTCGGGAATCAGGAATAATTCCCCCTCTCCATGTTTCATGATCCCAGTATGTAAGCCTCCATCTACAACTACAGCTTCTGTAGTGGACTTCCTACTACTAACCTCCTCGGTCTGCAGCCCATAGTACATGATGAGATAGAACCTGGAATAGTAGACTGGCAGAATATCCTCCCTTGTTTTGTGTGCACAGAATATCCTGCAGAGGGCGCCACAAGCCTCTGCCCGCCCTGCCTCATATGTGTTGTCACTGCTCAGTGATGTATCAGATGGGTCCGCAGATGTCGAACTGTGCTTCGACTCAATGAAAGAACTGGTTCGACGCTGATTTTTGTCTGAGTTGGGAAAAGAAGAGCTCAAGATATATCTTGGGATTCTTCAAATTATTGTACATGTCAAGCTACTATAAGGTTATCAAAAGGATGATACATTTCTATAAACAGTTATGACATACCATAAACATGAAATGTTAGATAGCTATATAAAACTCTGGAGTTGCTTCAGTTTTGCAGAAAACAATTTCACTGTTTCTATTTGCAACATGTCTTTCCATGGTTAACTTTTCTCAAAGTGACAGAGGAAGAGTTAGTGCCACAGTGGCACATCAATAGTTAGAATACCTGAAACATGAAACACTTTCTGGTAATAAACTGCAACAGGTTGAACTTACGTTTAGTAGCATGTGCTGCATGGAGCTTTACCCCTGCAAGTGAAGCATCAAATAACCAAGCTCCGAACAGGTGCAGCACACTGTTACATGAGGGACGTGTTGGAGCAAATGGGAAGCGACTTCCTAGGGAGAGTCTACCCACACTACTACTGATTGGAGGGGCAGTTGTCTTGGGTGTTGCATTCTGGGAGCCCTTGCTTGAACCTGGTAACAGAGATGAAGGGGAAGTGACTGAGTTTGCTTGTGGCATTATCCCAGCAAAGTAAACGTGGGAGGGGGGTTGGGCACACAGTAAATAGTTCTAAAACTTGTTGGCAATTATTACCCCTGGGCCATTCTACTGACCCTCAAACAAAGCTTTGAGCACTAAAGATCCACTGGTTATCTTCACAAACAGTGTCAACATATGTGTCATCAGATGTTGATTTAAAAAAAACCGTCTTTAGCAATATGTCTTTGTTGTGCAGTGAAACTTATCTCTCATTCACAACTGAATTTGGTATATCTGTAACCCACACCACTGGACTAACATCATGTGATGATGTAGAAGGTTTACCTTTGCTGGTGAGGGTGCTGGTGAGGACCGACATGGGTAGGTTGGGCTTGGTGGTCTTGCGCTGCCCTGGGGGTGTGGAGGGGGTGGCAGACAGAGCTGTGGAGATGATCAGTCCGGCTGCCATCAGATTCTCCTCCTTCACAGACTGAGGAACACCTTCACGTTCAAGGTCAAAACATGGTGAGTAGGGTCATACCAAAAGTTGTTTGAAGAAATGCATTTGATATTTAATTCATTTAATTCTGCCAATATTAGGCCTAAAAAAATAATCTTGGTTCTAAGTTCTTAGGCACCGCCTCCCTATGTTTCATTTGCATGTTCATTTAAATAATAAATGATTTTTTTGATAAATATGCCACAACTCAAACACACAACCTTGGCAGTGAATGCTGCAATACAATGAATAACAAGCTCCAATATAGTGTGCAGTTACTTCCCTTTGCATGTGCACTACGTGTGTCATGATAATGCTGGCTGTAGCTTGTTAAGCTGTGTGATCAATGGCAATATAAAATTTGCTATGAAACATTAATAGACATGATGATTTGCAAATCTGATGGTATTTGTGTAATGAATGCCAGACATTTTTCTTACACAGAAAGTAAGATTACATGTGTATATGCCTCGAAATATAGCGGTGCCTTGCCATCAGCTGTTCACACAGTTGAAGCTTGTATGTGTGTGTTATGTGTGCACAGTATTATGACTGTATTCTAGAATACCCTGTCAATTTATAATGTTTGATATTGAAAGCAATATATGTATTTTAGGATAAGATCGTGGGCACATTTTGTATATTCATTGTTTGAGATTGTGATTGTACTAGAAAGTAAAGAAAATTAATACAAATTTACTGGATACTAGTATTAGAATACATTGGCAGAGGTGAACATAAAAACATACATGCATCTGCTTTCAAAACACACAGCGGGTTATCTGACTGTGAGGCAGGAATATATTGTTGGTGCTCTTGATGGTATATACTGTACATACAGTATACACAGGATGAGAACAAGTTACGTTCTGGGAATTACAACTGTATGAAATCTTGGAGCTCCTGAGTTCTCTTAGTCCTACATGTCTGGTCCTGTCACTGGATCACCTGACAGTGGATCAACAGCTCTCTCTAGGATGACATCAGAAATAATGTCTGAAATTACTGGGGACTAGTAAACACAGAAGTCAAACAGCAGATACAAAGAACACAAACCAGCTCTTGATTAATGTGTTCATTTGAAACATCTCAGTTTGATATTGAACTGAACACATTTAGCTCACCTAAGAAAGCATTAACCATGACAGAGACACCTCGCATTGCCTTGAAGAAGATGATCGGGAGCTTTAACAGACATTCGTGATGACTAGGATCGATGACCGCCTCACTGGCCAGGGCATACTGCAGGAAGAGCTGTGTGTTGCTGATGGTGTTTGGGCGACACAGGTCCACAGGGTTCTGGATGATGTGGAGGAAGCGGAACCAGCTCTGGGTGATGCATTCATTGCTGGTGTCAGGTGGGATCACCTGGCTGTCCTCCTCACCTGAAACATCATCATCAGGTCAGGCCCTGTCAATCAGGAAACCCCCACAATCATCATCTGGTCACACCCTGTCAATCAGGAAACCCCCACAATCATCATCTGGTCACACCCTGTCAATCAGGAAACCCCCACAATCATCATCTGGTCACACCCTGTCAATCAGGAAACCCCCACAATCATCATCTGGTCACACCCTGTCAATCAGGAAACCCCCACAATCATCATCTGGTCACACCCTGTCAATCAGGAAACCCCCACAATCATCATCTGGTCACACCCTGTCAATCAGGAAACCCCCACAATCATCATCTGGTCACACCCTGTCAATCAGGAAACCCCTAATTAATGTCCTAATCATCATCAGCTCTGACCTGTCAACAGTTAATCCTGTTAATGTGGAAACCCTCTTTAATCATCAGATCCAACCCTGTTAATGTGAAACCCTAACTAATCACCAACAGTCAAGAAACTGTTAATCTGGAAACTCTCACTAATCACCAACAGTCAAGAAACTGTTAATCTGGAAACTCTCACTAATCACCAACAGTCAAGAAACAGTTAATCTGGAAATTCTCACTAATCACCAACAGTCAAGAAACAGTTAATCTGGAAACTCTCCCTAAGTTTTGGGCTGGCACAAAAACTCTTCCCCGCTGTGACATGATTCAAGGAAACTGTATTCTTATCACCTAACACTGTATACATACTTTAAAACAAATAACTTTGAAATGTTTTTGAGACAAATATCTTATTCTAATTAGAATATATGATTATGGTAGGCTTCAGTATACTTTGTGTTTTGGACCATATTAAGCAACAATTCTTATTCTTTCTTAGACAGATTATTGTTGTTGAATACAGAGAGCGTGGAATTATATATCCAAGAAAGCTTTTGGACTTTTTCAGAGTGGCAAGAGATAAGGCCCCACTTTTCAATGAAGACAATGTGACCTCACCAACAAGCAGCTCCGGGTATTCAGGGCCATACATCATCCGTATGATCCTGGAAGTGAGGGCATGGTTGATCTTGTGCCACTGTATCACCAGAGCTTCGTGGTGGCGCCAGAACTGACACATGTTGCGGAACGTCTTCCACAGCGACGGGGATGGGAAGCACTTTGAACACGCCAGCATCCAGATCCCGAACAGCACACTGAGAACTCGCTCACACAGGTGATCTCCGATATCATCTGCAGGCATACAATCTCTGCTATGTCACTGAGGAACCTAATAGACCAACCCTGTGCCAACAATACTGACACAATTCCATCATGTATATTCCCTCCCATTATGTAAAAGTTTACTTTAGCCCTTAAAGAGAAAATGTCAAATAACCACAGAATTGAATTAGTATTGAAGTTAGTGGAAATAATGGAAGTATTTCAAACAAAATGGAATAGCCATTGTCATATGAAGAAAACCATTTTAAGCTTCATAAAACTTCCAGATTAAAACACTGAACAAGGTTAATAATACAGAATTGTATTTTTGTTACTGTGTTGTGTGCGTGACATTCCGTGACTGAAGCTGAAGTATTGTGAGTCTGTGATGGTGGTGTGAGTGGGGATACATACATGATCTCAAAATCAACAACAGACTCCACTAACATAATGGGGTCATTTCTATGCCACTTTTACCATTACTCCAATCATATGACTGCCATGGACTTCAAGGATGAGCTTTATTGTCAAGGATGTTTATCGTATTCATGTCTGGATTAAACCCCAGGTCTTCAAGCAAGAGCTGTACCCACCACCATAGAACTTTGACAGTTGGATATGAGGTGTGGTAAATGGTTGATTTGAGTTAGAAAGTCCTCTGATTGTGCTTCCTTTTCTGTGAATTTCACTCTTTTGCCATATCTACACATAGATTATGGGTTATTTTGAAATTCATGATTGTTATTTGGAGACAAATGGACTATAACTGACTTGTAGACATGGTAGAAGTAAGCACAATCATCAGAATGATGATTTTACATCACAATTTCTAATTCAGCAGTACTTTCCTGCAGCATAGCTGTATGTTGGATTACAGTGAGATGCACATCTCAAAAGTTGTGACCTTGACCTATCACAAATCTACCGGTATTTTGACATTATGAAAACAGTACCGGTATATATTATAGACAGAATTCTAGATGAGGGTAGGCGACTGCAAGTGTGGTCCACAAACATGTCCTTAACATTTTGTATTGGTGTAGGTTGGCATGCAGACAAATTTTGCTGTTTGATGACTTATAATACCATTACATGGAGGTAGAGGTCAAGGTCACTGTACGTGAGTTACTGTCATTCAATGTGAGTGCTGTAAGCTTGGTCAAGTTTTTACTAGTGCAAGTTAGTCGCACTACTGAAATGACTTAGGGTGTGCATGAATTGGTCAAAGATACTGTGACAGATTCATTGAAATGTGATTCAATATCATAGTCTGCAAAATCGAGCTTACTTGCTTGTGAATTTCACCTTCCTACCACATCTACATCTGACTCAGTCTGAGAACTTTATGAGTCCCCCACATATACCATAGTAGCCAAGCCCTTTGTGCACCATAAGCTGATTCATTAAAAGTTATCATTACAGAATGAAAATATAAAACTTGGATGAGGAAGGCTGGCATCAACCATGTTGCTGTATTTGACCCTGTCCCCAGCACTGCTGCCCAGCTGACTGTATAACATGTAAATATATTCCTGTATTTTCCCTCCAAGGATCCAGTGTTCCCTATCAACAATACTCCACCCATAGCACTGCACAACCAAGCATTCATGATACTGGGTTTTTAATTTTATCATGTAAATTATATGCAAAGGCTGAAAAAGAATAAAAGTTAAATTGTTTGTCAAAAACACCAAAACACAAGAAGCTGAAGATGACCAGCAATGTTCTACTCCATGCCACTGTGTTCACAGTAATGCAACAAAATACAACACCAATGAATACTACAATGGCTATGCTAACAAATCATAAATTTACTTTAATAACAGCCAAATAATCACCATTCTAGCATGCAAGCAAAGATCTTGTGTCAAGTTTTTAACCAAAGCTTCTCACATGATCAAGCTAGATCACGGCTACATCACATCTAGGATCAGAGCAATACCTCAGTGGTTAACACAATGTATCAACCATGTCTCAATTTCTTCGCTTTGCAAAAACAAAATCCATAAAATGATAATTTCCATAGATCAAATGATGTTCGCTGGTTATGCTAATATACTGGACATTTCAAAATCACATACTGGTTTGGTTAAAACTGCTGGTTTATATTTAGGAGATAAACATCATGTGTTGGCCAATTTCCGGGTGTTATTGAGTATTTGAAGCATGGGAATTCATTTGGAACTGACGGCGTCAGCCGGAGGTTTCAAATGGAATATTCCCGTGCTTCAAATACTCAATAACACCCGGAAATTGGCCAACACATGATGTTTATCGACATTGTAAACACAAAAGTAAACCAAAAGGTCCACACATGTTTTTGTGTCTGCACTCATTTCAATAGAGTACGGTAACAGCAGTGAAATGTCATCAGCCGGTCGTTTCGGCTGTCTCCCATGGTAGCATCTAGAACTGCTCATTTGTGACGTCATTCGGACTTTACGTCACAATATGATTTGAATGACGTCATCTCAGCTGACGACGTAACAATACAATGGTGTGAGCGATGTTTGTATGTATTAATACGCAGCGAATTTCCGGGAATCGAATACCATTTGATCACGTTTTTCAACCAATCAGATTAAAGAACACAGTAACTTTTGGTTTACAATTACTTAATCATTTTTTTGTAAAAATACAGTAACTGAAAGCAATCTTAGGTCTAAACCTGTCATAACTTTTTAAGAAAAATCTGCACAGTTGTCGAGCCCAAATTGTGGAATAAGGCTCAGGGCCCCATTTCACAAAGCTACTTAAGATGGTCGGAGTGCTACGAACACAAAGGGAACCCTGAATACACAAGTCTTTTAACATCAGTATTGTAAACTACTGGACATGAAAAACCTGTTTACCCAAACAAACTTGAAGATGGTACATATACATGTATATCTAAATGCCCTTCAAAGATTTTATAGATCTTTAGGTTTGATGTGATCATAAAATTGAAATAAATATAACATACATGAATACTGACAATAGCTTTTCACAAAACACTACATGAATACCTTAGCACCACTGTGAAACATAAAGGACAACTTGCACAAAACCATCATAAATGCCAACTTTGATATTGAATAACACTGGCCCACAAATGTATCGTAACTCCCCATATTAAAGTTTGGAAATGTTGTTGCCCCAAGCACTACAACAATCATCACTCCAGTACTTTAACAACTGAGATGTTGTAGTGCTCTAACTGTTGTAACTCTTAATGTCCACCACAGACGTACACAAGTACCACACCTAATGGAAGCCCCTTATTGTTACAACACCCCATAAGTCACAACTATCATTTCTGTAGCTCCCATACTCTGAAGCTCGCAATAATCAAACCTATACAAGAGTGGTAACTTCCTTCCTGTACAATAGTCGCAGCTACGATGGCTTTGTGAACGAGAGCCCTGCAAGGTTACGAGACATGCTTCATTCCACAAACATACAACTACCGTATTCTCCATATTAAGCACCCCACAAAATAAACACTTCTGGAAGTACTCATCATTAGCGCCCCTTGACAATAACTGAAAATCTATATTTTCTTGTACATATTACATAGAGGATTTTTTCTCAAAAACAGGAACATAATCATAAAAGTATTAAAAAAAAGTTTCAGTTTCACTGATGCTTGAACTAAGTTTGTCCCAACCATTCCTTCTCCGAAAATTTGTTATTAATGTGTCCACTTCTGTAAATCTTCTAAGCACCCAGGGAGCTTATTAAAGTGAATACGGTACTTCTACTTTGCCTGGCCCAAATGCTGGAAGAAATTTTCTTCATGACATAAATGATAGTCTCTAGCAAGTAAAACAATAGATTATGATTGATACTTTACATTTGCTCATCAGCACAGTGTACACTAAACATCATCTGTTTTCCCAGACTTGTTGAAGCGTGTGCCACGCTATATTCATATCAAAAGCTTTGCAAAGTGTACCAACAACTAAAAAAGTGTTGAATCATAATGTCAGGACTGTTTCCGAATGCCATCTTGTCCCCTACTTTATGTGAGTATCTGTAATGCAGAGTGCCAGAGTGTGTGTTCTGAAGCCATTTATAGCTCCTGACATATGACAGTGGGTGAAACCAAAAATGGGCTGCACATATTTTACCCATGTTGTAAGCCAGGTCTTCAGAGTGATAGAGAAACACATAAAAAATAACAGTTAACTACCCTTTCTGACTTCCTTTCACACATTTAAAAACATGGAGACTGACAAATGCAAATGACAAGTTACACAACTGAACCAAAAAGACGGAAGGTACAAACAAACTGTTTTGCATTGAGCATGATAAGGCAAAGCTTATGCAACAGAGGCCCCTCGATGCCATCATATTTGAAGACCTGGCTGGCTTTGTTTCTGTTTTTGATTCTTGGCATTAACTGAGAAAGTAGGAATGGAACAAAACCAGCTTTGTTTCTGTCTTTGATCCATGGCATTAACTGAGAAAGTAGAAATGGAACAAAACCAGCTTTGTTTCTGTTTTTGATCCTTGGCATTAACTTAGAAAGTAGGAATGGAACAAAACCAGACTTGTTTCTGTCTTTGATCCTTGGCATTAACTTAGAAAGTAGGAATGGAACAAAACCAGGCTAGCTATTCTCGAAACGTTCGTAGCCCTACGATGTTCTTAGGCCCATTCTTAACACATTGGCTACGATCAAAGTTAAGAATTCTTAGGACTACGAACGTTTCGAGAATAAAGGCCGAGCTTTGTTTCTGTCTTTGATCCTTGGCATTAACTGAGTAACTAGGAATGGAACAAAACCAGCTTTGTTTCTGTCTTTGATCCTTGGCATTTACTGAGAAAGTAGGAATGGAACAAAACCAGCTTTGTTTCTGTCCTTGATCCTTGGCATTAACTGAGAAAGTAGGAATGGAACAAAACCAGCTTGGTTTCTGTCTTTGATTCTTGGCATTAACTTAGAAAGTAGGAGTGGAACAAAACCAGCTTTGTTTCTGTCTTTGATCCTTGCCATTAACTGAGAAAGTAGGAATGGAACAAAACCAGCTTTGTTTCTGTCTTTGATCCTTGGCATTAACTTAGAAAGTAGGAATGGAACAAAACCAGCTTGGTTTCTGTCTTTGATCGTTGGCATTAACTGAGAAAGTAGGAATGGAACAAAACCAGCTTGGTTTCTGTCTTTGATTCTTGGCATTAACTGAGAAAGTAGGAATGGAACAAAACCAGCTTGGTTTCTGTCTTTGATCTGAGTAAGTAGGAATAGCTTGGCTGTCTTTGAACATTAACTAAGTAGGAATGGAACAAAACCAGCTTGGTTTCTGTCTTTGATCCATGGCATTAACTGAGTAAGTAGGAATGGAACAAAACCAGCTTTGTTTCTGTCTTTGATCCTTGGCATTAACTGAGAAAGTAGGAATGGAACAAAACCAGCTTGGTTTCTGTCTTTGATCCATGGCATTAACTGAGTAAGTAGGAATGGAACAAAACCAGCTTGGTTTCTGTCTTTGATCCATGGCATTAACTGAGTAAGTAGGAATGGAACAAAACCAGCTTGGTTTCTGTCTTTGATCCTTGGCATTAACTGAGAAATTAGGAATGGAACAAAACAGCTTGGTTTCTGTCCTTGATCCATGGCATTAACTGAGTAAGTAGGAATGGAACAAAACCAGACTTGTTTCTGTCTTTGATCCTTGGCATTGACTGAGTAAGTAGGAATGGAACAAAACCAGCTTTGTTTCTGTCTTTGATCCTTGGCATTAATTGAGAAAGTAGGAATGGAACAAAACCAGCTTGGTTTCTGTCCTTGATCCATGGCATTAACTGAGTAAGTAGGAATGGAACAAAACCAGCTTGGTTTCTGTCTTTGATTCTTGGCATTAACTGAGAAAGTAGGAATGGAACAAAACCAGCTTGGTTTCTGTCCTTGATCCATGGCATTAACTGAGAAAGTAGGAATGGAACAAAACCAGCTTGGTTTCTGTCCTTGATCCATGGCATTAACTGAGTAAGTAGGAATGGAACAAAACCAGCTTTGTTTCTGTCTTTGATTCTTGGCATTAACTGAGAAAGTAGGAATGGAACAAAACCAGCTTGGTTTCTGTCCTTGATCCATGGCATTAACTGAGTAAGTAGGAATGGAACAAAACCACCTTTGTTTCTGTCTTTGGTCCTTGGCATTAACTGAGAAATTAGGAATGGAACAAAACAGCTTTGTTTCTGTCCTTGATCCATGGCATTAACTGAGTAAGTAGGAATGGAACAAAACCAGCTTTGCTTCTGTCTTTGATCCTTGGCATTGACTGAGTAAGTAGGAATGGAACAAAACCACCTTTGTTTCTGTCTTTGATCGTTGGCATTAACTGAGAAAGTAGGAATGGAACAAAACCAGCTTGGTTTCTGTCTTTGATCCTTGGCATTAACTGAGTAAGTAGGAATGGAACAAAACCAGCTTGGTTTCTGTCCTTGATCCATGGCATTAACTGAGTAAGTAGGAATGGAACAAAACCAGCTTGGTTTCTGTCTTTGATCCTTGGCATTAACTGAGAAAGTAGGAATGGAACAAAACCAGCTTGGTTTCTGTCTTTGATCCATGGCATTCACTGAGAAAGTAGGAATGGAACAAAACCAGCTTTGTTTCTGTCTTTGATTCTTGGCATTAACTTAGAAAGTAGGAATGGAACAAAACCAGCTTGGTTTCTGTCTTTGATCCTTGGCATTAACTTAGAAAGTAGGAATGGAACAAAACCAGACTTGTTTCTGTCTTTGATCCTTGGCATTAACTGAGAAAGTAGGAATGGAACAAAACCAGCTTGGTTTCTGTCCTTGATCCATGGCATTAACTGAGAAAGTAGGAATGGAACAAAACCAGCTTGGTTTCTGTCCTTGATCCATGGCATTAACTGAGTAAGTAGGAATGGAACAAAACCAGCTTTGTTTCTGTCCTTGATCCATGGCATTAACTTAGAAACTAGGAATGGAACAAAACCAGCTTTGTTTCTGTCTTTGATCCTTGGCATTAACTTAGAAAGTAGGAATGGAACAAAACCAGCTTTGTTTCTGTCTTTGATTCTTGGCATTAACTTAGAAAGTAGGAATGGAACAAAACCAGCTTTGTTTCTGTCCTTGATTCTTGGCATTAACTGAGAAAGTAGGAATGGAACAAAAACAGATCTGGACCAAGCAGACCACTGGTTGAACACAAGGATTCAAAGCATGAGTGCATGGTTACATACAATCTGTACAGTTCCCATCAGCCAGTTATTGCAGCAAGCAATGCTGTGGATATCTGTTGCATTCCCCACATCAGAAACACCAGCCAACCTACCATCACCTGCCTGGGCATGCATGCATGTCCACATCAGGTGTATCTAGTACAGCAGAATAGCAGAATAGCAATAGCAGAATACAAACACAGGAAGTCTAGTTGCTTCTTGTCTAAGAAAATGCATTTGTGTGTGAGCTTGATTGAACAGTATTGTCTGTATCATGTGTCAAGTTGATGTTGGGAGATGGTCTGGGGTGAGGCACATCTTAGAGGTTTGCTACTTCTGTGAAACCCAGTGACGGGGTTTTGTGACCAAAGATCATAATTATGTTCACCATTTGAAAAAAAAAGACTATAAACTAACATGATTATGTACAGTTAGTACTGGACATAAAAAAAGACAAAACAAAATAGAAGAAAAAATTTAAGATTTCTGCTGTTATCTAGAGCAGAGCAAAAAACAGCAGAAAATATTTAAGCAGTAACTAAACATTTTCAGAAATTAATTTCACACTGTACTAAAGCCTACAACAACCATCACAGGATGCAAAACATTTCAGTCTGAAGCAGTCATTGGAAAATACAAGCATTTGAAATGGGGCAAAGTAGAAGCTTTGAAAGAAAAATGACAGTGAGTACATAGTGCACTGAAAGCTCGTAGCACAACATAGCTTGAAGATAAGGTGAAGATCAAAATGATAAGGCGAAGATCTGTACCAACCGATCTGCACTTACATGAACTAAGTCCTGTGTCGTCTGCTCGAAGGAAACAAAATGCCATGCAGTTACCAAGATTAGTAAAACGCAACAGTAACAGTGGAAAAGAATGAGTTGTGGTTTTCTTAAACCTTGATCTTGAAAATTGAGCCATGCTTGGCAGAAAAAAAGTTTGAGTGAGAGTGAGTTTCAATTTGAAGATTGCGGGTAAGCCTAAAACACACATATACTTCACAAAACATGGAATGCTTGTTTAACATTAGCATCTGTAGCTGGGATGAACCGAGGAACTGATTTGAAATGATGAAAATACATACACATGTTACACAGCCATAATGTTTGTTGGAGGTTAGGAATAATATAGGATGACACATCACATTGAAGTTGTACTCACTCTTACAATATCTGTCATCTTTAAATAAGGAGGGTTGAAATGTTGGAATGAAAACCATGATTGACAATCACAAACCAAACCGTTTCAATGAGCATATTCAAGTAGGCCAGACCATCATTCTGCCCTTGTTTCAATGATTCAAAACACACCTATTCTGAACAAACCTTTTGTTTGTAATTTTGTTTTGGGGTGATAAATTTTAGGTATGTCATCAAAAAGAAAATTAAACTCAATTTAAAAAAGCTTCGTATGATGAGGAAACTGTGTGAAACAAGAAACCTTCTGGCCTGGTCTTACTGTGAACATAACCTTACATTTGATATCTCTATGTTTCATCACACAGTATAACAGCAACATGCAGAGTAGTAGTATTTCAGGTCTGTATATATCATACAGTTTCAACACCGCAGGCATTCACATGCAATGTTTAGTTGTATGGTTAAAGAAGAGGAAAAACTTGGCACTCAACACAATCAAATTGTTAATGTAAATGAAAACAAAATGCCAGATTTCTAATAAGGATAATAAATGTATAGGATGTAGTTACTCAAGTCACATACAACAAAGAACTCTTATATCCTATATTACAGAGAGTATACCACTCCATCGTTTGGACTACACATCATCTTCTGTTACTACAGTTCTATAGAATTGCTGTTTTATAGGAAGAGGTTCCATCAAATTTAAGTCATTTTTTTTTATTTTAATATTTTCTGTACATATTGTTATTAAGTATGTAGGTTTCATTTTCATGTTAAAACAGTACATAAATATGTTTATATTGATCGGCAGATTCCATGTGTAATAACGCCAATTTCAGAAGCATATTCATTGCATCCTGATTCAGAATCACATACCATAAGATCATGGTCAGTACTTCATGTGTTGGTGAACACAATGTTTCTTCATCATCTGTGAACCCCTACAGACACTACTTGGTGTTGATGCTGTTATATACCAAGGAGTCCAGGAAGCGAGTGGGAAACTATTTCCCTGCAACTTGTTCCCCGGCACCTACCCACTGCTTCCATGTCAGGCAATGACGGGGTTCACATATACTACATGTATAGGCTGGGGATCACTGAGCTTCAATAAATACAGCCTCACTTCATCAACTAACACCAGCCGTGTGAGTATTATACTCATAGCAGCCATACTTTTAACCCATTCAACACCGCAGAGGCCTAATAATCGCCACAACGCTATGAGTCCCCAGACACCGGAGGCCGCATTAATCGCCAGGCAGTAGTCACGCCAAAATGAGACATAATTTTAGGAACCTACCTGACTTTTGATTCATATATCAAATCTATCACATTTCACAATGTCTGAAAACACTTATTAAATTTCAATTTATCATATATTATCAGCAGAATTAAAATTATAAACTATTTTTCGCAATATTATTGAAAACAACGATTCTCGACACATGCTTCGCAGCTGGTCCACAATAACATTGTCAAAGAGCAAAGTAACGATGTTTCGAGGAAATTATTAAATAAATTGAATAAACTAATGAATAAAATCAACAACAGCATTCATAAAAGTTGTCAAACGCATATATAAAATTACTATTTCCATCTTTTGTGCGATCATGTAATGCAAGTCAAGTCACTGACAAGTGACATCTCGCGCTCTACCAATCTTCACGCCGACACGATGTTTAATGCTAAAATACATACATGAAGCATTTTGTCACAGGTCATAACTCCAGCACGATACGTCCAATAAGTTCCATAATTTACGATTGGTAGCGCATTTCTTGCTTAATATGTTCAGAATAGCATTATTTTACCCAAAACTTTTGTCCAAATCTAAAAGATTTCGCCATTTAGGACGGTATCCATTGCCGTAATATGATTGGTTGCCTTAGGTCACGCGGTCTGATTTTGACCAATCACAACCCCTTATAGCAGACTGTGGCTTAAAAAGCCGCCATTAGAAACCAATCTTTATCCAATAAAATCGCTTCTTACAACTGTGAAAATACTCTTGGCAAGGGTACAGTGATATTGTTGATGTTCAGAGTTTTCGAACGATGCCCGACATCAAACGATTTGCCGCCAAGATGTTATTCATATGTAAGCTTCAAAACGGAGGTATTTTCAGTTGTTATGTCATTTTACCGAGCGGAAAGCCGCAGATATCGGAAATAGGCTAACCATACATATTGTTTAAGAAATCTTTTATAATAATTTTCTGATTACGAAAAAATGAAAATATAAAAGAAAAAAGGCACGGGCAATTTATGACATGTCACAAATGGAAAAATCGCCATAGTTTTTGCTCCTTTCGTGGTTTATCTGGACGCTATAAATGTAAGCTTGCATTTTCATTCAAATATAAATTTATTTAAGTTGTAGTTGTATTATTTGAATAATATTATAAAAATAAACTTCATATTTATCAACAGTAGGATTAGATCTTTTAAATGGTGTATGGGATGTAGTAGCAATAACGTTTTACAAGCTTATAATTTCCTTCACAAACATAGGCTTCATCTATGACCTCAGAGTCTCTGGGAACTCGGTGTCATGGCAGTAAATGCCTCTGGTTGACTGGTGTTGAAAGAGATAACTCATGTAATTACTGAAACAACCTTAAGTTGTATAATAACTGATGTTACTACTGATATAACCTTAAGTTGGTATAAAACTCATGTTACTACTGATATAACCTTAAGTTGGTATGTAACTCATGTTACTACTGATATAACCTTAAGTTGGTATATAACTCATGTTACTACTGATACAACCTTAAGTTGGTATATAACTCATGTTACTACTGACATAACCTTAAGTTGGTATATAACCCATGTTACTACTGAAACAACCTTAAGTTGGTATATAACTCGTGTTACTACTGATATAACCTTAAGTTGGTATATAACTCATGTTACTACTGATATAACCTGAAGTTGGTATATAACTGATGTTATTACTGAAACAACAATAAGTTGGTATATAACCCATGTTACTACTGATATAACCTTAAGTTGGTATATAACTCATGTTACTACTGATATAACCTTAAGTTGGTATATAACTCATGTTATTACTGAAATAACCTTAAGTTGGTATATAACCCATGTTACTACTGAAACAATCTTAAGTTGGTATATAACTCATGTTATTACTGATACAACCTTAAGTTGGTATATAACTCATGTTATTACTGATACAACCTTAAGTTGGTATATAACTCATGTTATTACTGATACAACCTTAAGTTGGTATATAACTCATGTTACGACTGATATTATCTCAAGCTGTTACATAACTGATTCCACTACTGATACAACCTTAAGTTGGTATATAACTCATGTTATTACTGATACAACCTTAAGTTGGTATATAACTCATGTTACGACTGATATTATCTCAAGCTGTTACATAACTGATTCCACTACTGATATAACCTTAAGTTGGTATGTGACTGAAGTAACCTAAACTTTGTATATAACATGCTATCATTGATATAACCTCAGCTTGCTATATAACATACTGACATTATCTCAACTCGTTACATAACTGATGTCCCACCTAACATACCGGTATGTTTAGTATACACTGCTGTATGTGGTATGACAGCAGTGTGTCAACGGCTGTCCTACCTTTCTCTGTGGGAGGAGACAACAAGCTGTCGTTGGCGGCCAGCAAGAACTTCAGCAAGGCCTCCCAGGTGGCACGGGTCAGGATATTAGACTCTTTGGCCACGCCCTCGATTGCCCGGAGGACCCGGTGGCACAGCAGGGCCTGTCTCTTGACTAAGTCAACACCTGAGGAACAGTCAATAATGTGTGAGTTAGTGGAACAGCCTGCCCATGCCTGTTTCTGTCATGAAACTATATCATGGCTGCCTGGACAAACTGACCAGTCCATGGTTGGCGGAATGTTCCCCACTGCCAGGGTATGTTGATACACCATCCTCCAGGTCACACACAGTGTGGTCAGCTAAACCGTGGGGTTCTGGAGGCCTGTCATCACCATCCTCCAGGTCACACACAGTGTGGTCTGCTAAACCGTGGGGTTCTGGAGGCCTGTCATCACCATCCTCCAGGTCACACACGGTGTGGTCAGCTAAACCGTGGGGTTCTGGAGGCCTGTCATCACCATCCTCCAGGTCACACACAGTGTGGTCTGCTAAACCGTGGGGTTCTGGAGGCCTGTCATCACCATCCTCCAGGTCACACACAGTGTGGTCTGCTAAACCGTGGGGTTCTGGAGGCCTGTCATCACCACCCTTGTACCCTTGCATTGTATTACAAAACATTTGTTCAGCAGTAGATGTGCGTCCTACCCAGACTTTGCATGAGGTATAGAAATGAGTGTTAACACTTGATTGATCGATAGATATTTTAATCAGCTATAAATGAGTGCGAACATCGATCCACATAGTTGTATGGTGAGATTAATTCCAAAAGGGGATTACAGAATAGTAACCTAACATGATTGCTCATATACTGGTGAATGTCTTCCTGGATGTATCACCTTCTATCCTGGGTTCTTTTATGTTGCAAGGCGTAATGACGATCAGAAATGATTTGACCTCAGGGTGATGATTATAATATAAAGTATTTGCAGTGAAGCCTATGCTACTTATTCATGGGACTTTCTTGTTGACTAAAGAAAATTGGACAGAAAATATAACTAGCAAGCTACTTTGCATGGCCTCAATTAGGGCTTCAATGAGTCAATTTTCTTTGACTCAAGTACTCAAGAGGTCAGACTCGACTTCGGACCGAGAACTCGAAATTCATACCTTTCAAGCAAATGATAGCGTAACTGGCATGACATAACAAAAAGCGATGATTGTTTGATCAATACTGAAGTTGGTAACTTAGTAATACACATTCATGTTGTTTACCATTCTCTTCCCACAGAGGTTACTCCTATCATATCTTCCTACGTAACCTTTGTTCTAATACGGCCCTTTCATGGTGTGAGCGTTCAAGACTTCGTGATTGGAGGCAATCAGATTTAGTTGTGCAATCAGCGACGTTGTTTCAAAAGTGATCATTCGCAAAGGCCTCGGTAATTTCCGTATGCTTGGAGAAAACTAAACTTCTTCCCCTGCGCGATGCACAAACGTTTCTTGTAGACAGAACTCAGTCATGTTATGGCGGATCAGTGGCGTCTCCATCGCCCTCGTTGACAACGGACAAGCTACCCATTAAACGTCTTGTGTGTAACATCAACACAAGTCCCCGGCAGATGGGGGATATTTGTGGCCCCACATTTGCTTGTGTTAGTCAAGTTGAAGTGAAGTCGATGTAACACGTGTTCTGATTGGTTAGAAAGAAGGGAGATAATTCGTGTTGCGATCTTTTGCTGCTAGGGGATTTTACGAGAACCGGGAAATATGGCCGTATTAGAACAGAGGTTCGTAGGAAGATATGACAAGTAACCTCTGTGGGAAGAGAATGGTTGTTTACACGACAAATGGTTTTTCATCGTACTGGTTATACTTCCATGCATAACTCAGTGTTATACCGCACAGACGGCATTTGTTTTTCTTTTCAAGATCCAGATCAAATTATGCCCATATTTTTTATCTTTCTCCATGTCTATCAATTGTCAACAAGATACTGTAAGTTACTTAATCATTTTAAGAAGTGAAGTCTCAAACGATGTATAATGTCAAATGTTAAAGGCCACTCATGCTCAGCACATGGCAGACAGACAGTCTGACAACATAACCAAATTCGAGTTACCTCCCCTTATCGAGTCTGAGTTTATGGACTCTTGTCCAGGTAAATCTGACTTGTGCTCGAGTACTCGAGTACCCTTGGAAGCCATAGACTCAAATCCTTGATGCTAGCTTTGCATTCCATAGGATTCACACAGAAAATCAACTAAATCTATGCAGTGCTTTGCGTCTGGTAAAACCCTGCACAATGTCACAATCAACGCTTAGTCTATGAACATATACTCATGGTAAAAAGTTAAGCAACACCCATATTTTGATAAATGATGACACAAATAGGATTGACAGTAGCTGGATGGAGACTTTGGCATGCTTGGTTTTTGTATCCTACACGAAGGAAATGACAATGAAACTGAAGTATGATACAAAAGACAACATTTACTAGTGTGATGGTGTTTATTGAGAGCAAAACAAAATGTACAGTGAAAAACAAGAAATTTTATCACTGTACATGTTTGGAATCAATGTGAAGGAAAAAATGACGTTTGAAAGGAATAGAGAGAAATGGTGCAAGAAACAAACAGTTGACTGTCTCCAGTACTGTTTAAGAGTACAGGAAGCAATCAGTATTCAGTGTATCCTCCTCTGTGTTTGATGACAGATGCACACCTATTGGACATTGACCGAACCAACCTTTTAAGAAATTGCATTGGCAAATTGTTCCATTCATGGACTATGGCGTTTCTGAGCTGATTCAAGTTGTCAACAGGATTGTCATGTCTGGTAATATTGCGGCCAATCTCATCCCAAACATGTTCTATGGGGTTTAGGTCTGGACTGACACTGGGCCATTCCAAAGATTAAATTCCAAGTTGATTTTTGGCGTCCTGTACAATGCCTGCACGATGAGGACGTGCATTGTTGTCTTGGAGGATTAAGTGTCTGTTTGGATTGGCATGAATGAATGGCATAATTGAATTGTTAATGACGTCATTGAGGTACTTTTGACCTGTCATTGATCCCTGAACAACTTTGATGTCAACTTTATGGTCATACGTGAAGCCAGCCCAAACCATTACAGATCCCCCACCACCAGCAACAGTTGGCAGAACACATCTGGGGTTCAATCTGTCTCCAACAGTCCTTCTGACGCGCAAGCGACCATCAGCAACGTGAAGATTGAATCGGGATTCGTCTGTCCATATGATACGACACCATCTTTGCAGGTTCTAACGACGTCGTTGACGGGCCCATTCCAAACGAGCTTGCTTGTGGTGAGTGAGTAAACGAGAATGCTTGAGAGGTCGTCTTGCCCTCAAACCACCGGAAACGAGATGTTTGTTCACTGTTTCCCGAGAAATGTTTCCACCAGTCACTTGCGGCCATTGTTGACGGAGTAGATTTGCTGACTTGAAGGGATTTCTTTGAGCCAAGCCCAGTAGATAATGGTCTTCTCTGGCTGTGGTCTTCCTTGGACGACCAGATCTGGGTCTATCCTCAACATCACCAGTGTTTCTGTACTTTGAAAGTAGTTTGCTCAACACACTGTAATGGAGGTTAACGGCAACTCCAATTTGACGTAAGGACATACCAGCATCACGCATGTCAACAATTTTCCACCTAACAGCTGACGTGACACGAGTTCGAGCCATTCTGATGTTTCTGAATATCACTTTCAATTTCAAATTACAAGTGACAAAACCATGTGAATGACTTCGGCTCCAACGTGATGCAAACACATGGAAATCTCGTGCATGATCGTGAACATTGTGCATGTTTCATGGAGAGTTATTGATGGTGCTACATTTCAGTAACAATTGTTTGGCTCTACAAAACACATTTCGTCAGTTATTCATCATAATATACAGGTGATGCTTAACTTTTTACCATGAGTATATATAGTGCATAATTTTGATTGTAACAAATAAACCCATTTAAAAAGAAAAGGAGCCCCAGGGAGACCAGAGATTCAGAACCTGAGGAAAGCTAGACTTGCCTCATTTAGGGCTTTAGCATTGCAGGGAGGGCTAGGCAGTGGGGAACATAAACTAGTTCAGGGACTGTCAGACAGACTATATCACAGTCAATATCATTTTAGGCTTTTCAGGGGAATGTTTTTATCTGTTATCACTATTCTCGTCATTTGCTTCCTTACACTTGGACCTATTCTCCCTAGGCAACGATGGAAACACCCTACCTCCCAGCTTCATTGACCTACCAGCTGCTGGCCGTGGTTTGAACAGATTCAACAGATGGTGCAGCATGTCCTGAGCATAGGGGTTTGGGTCGTCAACAATGGGGCGTGGCACACATGGCCTGGGAACAATCAGTGCAGTCAGCCACTCGCAATACACCTTCACACAGTCATTGATGGTGTCATGTTCATTCAGAGGTAGGCCCAGGCCATAGCACAGCACCTGAAACATAATATTGCAAACAGCAAATATAATTTACAGTCACTGGACATTAGGCTGTCTATTTTAATTCTCAGATTGTGAGATGGGTGGTGCAAAATATAGACAATATTTCACAAAACATATTCACAAATCATTATTAATATTGATCAGCTGGCCAGGTGTGTTAAAATCAAATGGTTACTTTACTTTCTGGCCTACTTTTGGTCATGACAGGAATTAGCA
This sequence comes from Haliotis rubra, assembly GCF_003918875.1. Classification (NCBI taxonomy): domain Eukaryota; kingdom Metazoa; phylum Mollusca; class Gastropoda; order Lepetellida; family Haliotidae; genus Haliotis; species Haliotis rubra. The sequence goes on from NW_025767501.1 coordinate 2,287,321, forward strand.
AGAAGACAAAGTCATCAATATCCCCCGCAATGGCAAAATACTCTTCATGATTATGTCTCCGAGTTATGATTATGTCAAATATTTAGGTGTGTACATAGAAAAGTGGAAGGAGAGTATTGAAAGGTTTTTGAAGTTCTGCTCCAGAAAGCAGCACTATCACCAATTTCAGGTTAAGTCAAACTTGTTGCCATGGAAATGCCAAAAATATTTTATTCAGAATTCCAAAACTACCAAAAGGCACCAGTACACCACCAAATCTATCTATGTGCCAAGTTTTGTGAAGAAATATTGAACGGTTTTAGAGTTCTGCTCCGGAAAAGAGCACTACCACTAATTTCAGTCTAAGTTGAACTTGTTGCCATGGAAAGGCCAAAAATGTTTTATTCAGAATTCCAAAACTACCAAAAGGCACCAGTACACCCCCAGATCTATCTATGTGCCAAGTGTGGGGAAGAAATATTGAACGGTTTTAGAGTTCTGCTCGGAAAAGACAAATGTGCGGCAGACGGACAGGCGGGACTTAGGACGCGACGCATTACGCCGCGGACGGAGTCCATTTTAATACCCCCTGCAAAACGTGTTGCAGGGGATAATTAACTTATCTTATGGTTGCAAAAATTGGAGTTGAGACAAATAAGGATGAACAATTATAACTCGGTCTCGGAGAGAGTAAGTGCTGAAAATGAAATGTAATTGTGTGAGTATAAGCAAATCTACTTTTCATCACCTTTACTGCCTACCCTTGACTGCTTACCTGGCTTTTCAGTTATTTTGTTATATAACCTGTTCTTGTTTACGTTATTAGCCATTGTTATCATGCATGTTATGTACATTGCTCAAAGATTATATATATATATATATATATCTCCATATCCAGTCTGTCTCATTCAAATAGATTAGCTAAAATTAGATTTATATTTTGTTTTGAGAGTATGTTGACTTCTTTTACACTTCTCTTCACACTACATGCTAAAAATCTTCAACAAAATTACAATGTTCTGTTTTGTGTAGTCCCAATCAAAACAGAACAACGCCTTCACATGATATAAGGTCGCTTCATGAGAACTGTGAATTCTGTGAATGCTGTTTCATGCTTGTGAGGAATATTCCACCCATATCAAGGCAGTCTGTAAACAATCAAATGTTGGACAGGTGAAAAATTATCAGCTCAGGTGACAGTGTAACAAGTGAATATCTAATGTTAATATCACATTCTCAGCCTGCACTGGGACTAACACCTAGGTCGGTTCCCCTGTGTTGTTTATATGTTGTGACATGCCTGCATAAAGACAGTTGCATCAGGAATCTGTAATAATTAGATTGGTCCTGACTGAAAGTTAAAGTCTGACTTGTACATAGTCTTTGTAAATTCAACAGTTCTCATCTTGTGGTTTGCACCTTCTTCAGCTTTGGTAGTTGTAACTCATTTGTATTAGAGCAGCTATCTACCTTTTTTAAAGTATTTAGGAAAAAGTATTTGGGTTTGTTGGTATATATTTTAAAACTAAATGCTAAGCCTGTTAAACTGGAGTGAGTGAGTTGGGTTTTATTCCGCTTTTAGCAATATTCCAGCAATATCACGGTGGGGGAAACCAGAAATGGGCTTCACACATTGTACCCATGTGGGGAATCAAACCCGGACCTTCAGTGTGCCAGCGAATGCTTTAACCACTTGGCTACCCACCACACCTGTGGGTTTACCTCTATACATACACCTGCAGTGATACCCACGACAAAGGCTGCCACGGCGTACGGAATCCATGGTGGGTAGGAATCGATTTCTGATGCCTAGCTAATGCCCCTCTTTTACCGGTGGCTACTTTTTTCGGATGCTTGGGTTTCTTCTTGACGGTATCAATCGCTTGCTGAGGGGTTTCTTCCTCCACAGGTGTCGAAGTCGGCTCCGTCATCTTGTATATCATTAATCGGGCATTTATGTTTAAATTGACAGTGCTCCGTCGTAATGATCACCGCAGTGATCGGAGCTAAGAACACACCGTATCCATGATACAACTCACAACTGAGCGTGTTCAGGGTGTGACCAATAAACGGATCTTTGTCGAGATCTTTGCACAAGTAAGGTCGACGTTACGGTGGAATGGGAAGCAGAGACGAAGCAATCACGGTGTAGAATTGCGTTAGAGTCGACCCTATGGTTTTCTTCAATTCAGCGCTGAATCGTGCTTCATATCTCGTGTACAGTTTATCGATGTCTCCCTCAGACATTTTATAAATTTTATCGGTGGTGATGTTTTCACCCAAGTATTGTTTCCCCTTCCCACCCACGACGAGGGCCATGAGTCTTTCACGCTTATCCCTGACGCGGGAGGACGCATCTTCACCCTCCTTGTCCTCCTCGGATATCATTTGTTCCAGCATGTGGTCCAACTCCATCTTATAATACATCAATCAGGTTTTAAATCTAATATAATGAAATCCGGCATAACCCAAACAGAACGAGATGAATGCCAGGTAAAACAACACGGCAATTTCAAATGTCGTCATGGGTTTTTATATATAAAGGCTATACATTTAATTTGCTTAACATTGCTAAGCTATTTGCTAAACATTGCTACGCATTGCTAAGCATTGCTAGAAGTTTGCTAAGCATTGCTAAGCATTGCTAAGCTGTTTACTAAACATTGCTAAGCTAGCACACTGTATAAGCCACGGGTTGGTCTGTTTTCAATAGGATGGCGTGTTTCAAGGCTACGTCAGTTGCATGACAAACGATCGACCCGGTTAGAAGAGGCGTCGTACAACCGAGAAGCCCTTGAAGCCAGATCAGTCGCATTCGCAAAACCATGGACCGAGTCCTCATGGAGGACACCACGTTAGCCGAACGGCTTAAAACGTTATTCAGAGAACAAGGGGTTACCATCGCCAGCGTTCTAACGGCTTTTGGTTTCATCATATCGACCCTGGTCCTAGAGCTGACAGGTGGCGGTGGAAGCACACCACCAAGCCCAGCACCACCACCCAAAAAAGGTGGCGACGTCAGAGACTGGGTCAAAAAAGTTGAAATTGCTTGGGGAAGCCTTGGCGAAACTGGCCGGCAAAGCCCTGCCAGGCATCGTGTCCTGGTTGCTGGGCTTGTTGTTGAAAATGGTCACGTGGCTCGGCCAGAACCTGTGGGCGGTCGTCTTCGGCGTGGCCGGCCGGTGTACGTTGCCACTAAAGAATTTTTAACCAAATGAGGCTCACCCCGACCGCAATCCCACCGCCCACGAGCGCCGTTTTACGATCGAGGTGTTGCTGATGTTCGACCTCCTCACGTGGTGATAGGCGTGGTGGTGATGGTTGAACGCTGGGCTCTGGTGAAGGTGGTGGCGTCACGATCCCAGTTTCGCCGGTACGCGAGGGCAGTGGGAGGTGAATCACGTTGACATCGGGGTTGGCCCAGTTTCTGATCGTGCGGTCGACCAATGGCGATTTCGTTCAGTTGTAGCCCACCACTTTGTGGATCCTCAACGCATATCACTTTCCGAAGCCTTGTACAATCCGGCTGCTCCACCTTTGAACGGCGACTTTTCGACACCGGGTGTATTAAAATCCATACGATTGTCTTGCCATTCACGCTGGATGGCACTGTCGGAGCCAACCACTTTTCAGTAAACCATCACTGACTTCTTTCACGGATTTCGCTCCACTGTACGGAATGCCCAACCCGTGGTTCGTACCGGTATACGCCAATCCGTGTTTGAGTCGATTTCGAATCTGTTCGTAAACTCGCCGATCGTATGGATTGTTCGATGCATCCCATGCCTTGTCCTGTGGCATCGGTGCGCTTATCTCTTTGAGGATGCGTCTGATCTGTTAATACATGTGAAAATAAATACGGACTGACTCAGTGGATCACGAGTGTCGTTCAAGGTCACGCCGCACCCTGTCGTCGCGCACCACACGGCGAAATTGAATTGATCCTTCCAGAATCGCATCGGGTTGTGATACCATGCATGGACTGCCTTGACGTTCGTGACCGAAAGCCTATACTTTTCAAATACATCGATAAATCGGGCTAGAAAGTGGGAACCCTCCTTCGCATCCACCACAATCTTCATGTGCGTGAGATCGGTAGCACTTACATTATCGCTTTTAGGATGAAACACTCCCGGTGTATACTTGGGTGTAGACATATTGAATGTATATTATAATGTCTTGTATATGTGTAACATGTTCGTTACGCTCCGAAGAATCAGGAGTGGCGAGCCCGTTCAACTGCTACACGCAATCGATAACACATCGGGACGACTTGAAGTCACTCTCTGTGATCTCACCTACTACCCACGTTGGTCGAATATCAGTCAACATCAAGGGAACAACAGACTATTCATCGATGGCAAACGCCACGATTTGTCCAACGGTTTGTAGAGAGTTTGTAATTTGAACAATGAAATTTTGAAACCCATTGGAGCCCACATCAAACTCAACGAATCGAATGGCACGCTGACGTTGACGGCTGGGGAAAAAACCCATCCGACTCAGTAAAGCTTTGGCTAGAACGCTCGGGTTGACGTCTAATGAAATACGACCTCGAGAGACCGTCACAGGTTCGAAATTACCGAACCTCGTGGTCTATCACGAACTGTTCGTTCATCTCGATCAGGTAAGCATGACCGATAATCTTCGAAGCAAACACCCTTCCACGCTGCCAAGAGCCGAGCCAGTCAAAACAGAAAAGAGCAACTACGGTCGAACCGAATCGTTTTCGACCCTGCAGTACAAAGGGTTAACGCAGGGAATGATCACGGAATTGAAACTATCCATTTTAGATATAAAACATAAACCAATGCATATCTGCTAGCTGCACGTAAAACAATGACTCAAGCTTCGGGTCCCGGAACAACCATGCGTGTGAGAATATGCGCCAGCCTAGTGATCTCCGACCTCGGGGACACAGGCGGCTTCGAAGAACCCGGGGTCGAAGGCAAATATACGGTTTAGAATTAAGAAACAACACTTACAGGCGAGTGGAAGTCCGCAGTGGTGGTGGTGGTAACCTAGGAGATTTAGACAATTTCATCACCGGAGGGCTCAAGAAAAACACCCAGTACACTCTTGTCCTCAACGACAATAACAAATGGGTGATGGTCCTGGCATTTGATGGCAATCTAGGCGATTTAGACAATGTCAACCCCGGGGTCTCTAAAAAACATGTACCAGTTCATCCTAACCGATGATAACCAATGGCCGTTGATCTCCTCCCAAATCGACTGGCTACTCGATATCACCCTCGTTTGTTTGTGGAGTTGTGGAGTCGAGGGATCATTATTTAACGAAATTCCTCAATAAAGGGCAGTCGCGGCTTACATCCCTCGCAACGAAGGAGTGTGATCGTGAGCCTCATCTCGAATAAAGCGGGTTGTTTGCTAGCGAGTCGACCGGATAGTCGAAATACGAGTTTACAGTTGGTGCTTGAATTCGAAGACACGACCGATTTTACACAAGGGATTCCAAACAATTCTACGCTTTATATCGAAGTCGTTCTCGGGGAGGCATCACCCGACCGAGATGTTGAAATTATAACGGGGTTAAACCTCCGTTGGCCTCGAAAACATCAAAATCATGTGTGCTCGATTTACATACAGAAGAACGTCAACGCTTACACGAGTCTCGATGAAGTCACGATTAACTTGGAGAATACAATCGTGCTCACGAGGATTTTTCTACCTTCAAAAATCCATCTCATCAGCTTAAAGTTTACGCATGAGAAATTGTCTGAGAATCAATTGAAGACTCTTCCATAATACAAGCATAACCATGGGCGACGTGTCAAACCTGAATCAAATCGCCACCATCGTGTTCTCCGATCTCGGGGACACGGGAGGATTCGATGAACCCGGTACGGAAAACGCCTTGTACGTATCGCAATTACAAAACAACGTGTACCAACGTCGAGAAGTCAACGTCGCATTGAACTGGATCATCAATATCGTCCTGACCAACCCTGATCTCGTCATGGATCAGGATCATAATATCCTCGAACTAAAAAACAATGGGATTCTACTGGGGAGTTTTATTCCGTTTCATAAAAAGGGAATGTACGCATAGCCATTACCAGATCAAATGGGTTATATGCTAGTCCTTCACTCGGAAGATGCATCGAAATGGCTCTATTTAAAACGATATAATGAAGTGCCAGACTTGTGGATCACTGTGATACCAGGTTCTACCCTTATTATTGACGCCGTTCTTGGAAATGCCTCCGGACAACAGGTGGGAGTTCTGTCTGGGTTAAACATCCGCTGGCACGATTGCCATAAAAATCAACGCTGTCGTATTTATGTACAACTAGGAACAGCTTTCACCACAACCCATCGAGGGAGTGGAGGTTTTTATTATAGATGAAATTTTACTCTACCAGGCTTTTGCATACGACCATGTGTACCCCATCAGCTTAAATTATATTCATCAACGATTGACGGAGGACCAATTTCTTAACCTACATTATACTCGAGATGGGATTGTATCCGGTCATGGACGATGTGGCTCAAACGCTCATGTCGATCAGCGACATTAAACACCAATTGGAACGAGAACGCGACGCGCGACTCAAATTGCACAAAAAATATCATCAAGCCGTCAATGCCATCGACGGTGTGGACACATCTCTCGTGGCAGTTAGCATGAGATAAGGCGTAGCAGGTGTTGGTTTATTATCCACCATCGTGGCCACACCCGTCGTCCTCGTGTTAGAAATAACCGTCGGGGTATTGGGGCTGGTGGGAGTAGCCCTTAAATTCATTTCATGTCGTCTGCAATGGAAAGCGCTGAAGCATGACAAGATCAGGGTTCTGGCAGAAGCCAAGTTAAACACAATCAACGATCATATTTCAACCACGATCACTGATAGCAAAATCTCCGAGGAAGAGTTTCGTTAGGTGATGTCAGAAATCGCGAAATACCACCGAATGAAAGAAGAGATTCGAACCAAGACTCGAAAAACCGCTGACATCAGCAAAGACGGAAAAAAAGCTCATAGAACAGGGTCGACAACAAATCATTCAAACCTTCCTTACCAAGAACAAAGATCTCATCAAAGATTCACCTTAAACTGTTTTGTTGATGTAAACATAACCTAGTAAAAAATAATAAACCCTCATCGTACTACTACTTTTCAAGAAACCCACATTAGGTCAACCCGACCGTAGGCAGTCAGGCGAGAGCAGCTAGGCAACAGCTACTGTTTAGATCAATGCACATCAAGCAAACTGTTTTTTTGTAGATTTTAACATTGCTATATATAACTCATACGCTTTCCAAGCTTATGTAACCCGATTTTGAAAATAATTGATTGTGGCTTCTAAAAATGTTTTCAGCGTCTGGTTTCAAACATCCTTATCGCTACAACCAGCCAGCAACCCTAATTACAGCTGTGTGCCTTGCTTTGTATTGAATACCCGCGTGACAGGCCACAGCCAGAGAAATACTCTGACGTCAGGTCTAGACGGCATTGCTAAGCTAGGCCGCCATCTTTGTTTGGCTTAGAAACCACGATCCTGACCCAAGACCTTGAACCCTGACCGCTCATAGCATGAGCGGTCAAACCTCGACACCAACCCAGCACTGGTGTGACCCTTCGTGAACCCTGACCGCTCATAGGATGAGCGGTCACTTTGGTGCAAACCTCTGCACCATCTCCTGTCGCTCACTCGACTCGCAAAAGTTTCCGCCGATACCCTGTCTCGAACTCGCGGCGCTGGATTACGAGTCCAAAGCTCTAACCATCACACTGGCGAGCCGGCTGATAACTCAGTGCTCAGAACTTTGGGTCTAGGCTGGCAGTACATCGACGGATGGCTCTCGATAGACCATCGCCGTTTTTAAGGGGGGGCTGGGAGGCTTAATTCCCACAAATAAGCCTCTAAGCCGCATGTGATGCAGAACCCCCACTCTAGTACTACTCATTGGGCTGGTTGTCTTGACTTGCAAAAGTCTCTAAGACAATAATTAATAGTTTAAATGATAATTTTTGAGAAAATATATGTAAACAAACCTGTCCCCATTACAGACTGGTGTCCTTACTGTCCGCCTATCTTGATTTGCTTCTTTACAGACTAGAATTCGTATACACCCATGGTGTTGCATTGAGTACAACCATGCAGCAAGGCTATAGCAGCGTTTAAAATTTCCGACTGCCCGACCGTCCGGAATGGTCTATTTTCATCTCGAACTATCAAATTTCAAAAGTAGCCTGTCCGGTGGTCTGGTAGATGTTTTTACCCCTGACAGTAAATATTTCATAATATCAGATAGGTTCTCTTGGGTTTTAGGTGTTTAAGATATTATGATAATTATGTTAAACTATTTACAATTGGACAGTTTATTTTACAATAAGCAAAAAGTTTACCTAAACTCGGTGCATTGCCTGTTAGTGCTATGTTGTTCATTGCGATGCATACAAACAGTAAAGTATTCAGAAACCTGATGGGTGTTTTTCATTGTTGAAAACCAGACAGGCAAGTTTGTATCCGGACTGGTAATGTTTTCAATTCTTGGAATTTTGGGAGTGTTAAATACTGGCTATAGCTGCCTTATATGGAAGGTGAACACAGCGCATGTGCACATCCAGTACATCCGGAAACATGTATTGAAGAAAAGATCAATTTTTCTTAAATTTGAGAAAAAGCTCTAACTTAAGTGAAAACTCAGACTTAAGTTTGTTTCGAGACATCGGGGCCAGATCATGCAAACTAGCTGCCTGACATATATACTCAAATACCTTTCATGAAATATTTCTGATTATACAACCAATTATTTCTTTGAAGGATTTTAACTTATGGGAAGGTAAAAGGAATTCAATGTTTCATCCTTTTCTGATAACTGTTTGGGATGAGAGCTGTTGTTGCCTCAGTTATTATGTTTACATTCTTGCTAAAAACTGAAAAAGACAATTTAGAAGAATGACCATTTATTGCAGAAATATACTTATAAACAGCCACATATGTGACGCCTAACAACTCCTTCCATTTCATAGCTGTTTTGAGCAAAATTTAGGACTACATATTCCAAACTCAGTATTTTTGCCACCATTGCGATAATGATATTATTATGATAAGGGTCTTGGGTCCCAGTGATGGTTCCTGTGAAACCCCTTATCTAACTGGTGTGCTGGTCTGCTTAAACAATAACAATATTATGATTTGTTGACTGATACAAAAAATGGGTGTAACCTACAATAACCAATGAAATACAGAATATACAAAATGGGGTGTGTCCTACAAATGAAATGACCAGACAAGGGGAGTACTTAATCTTGCTAATCCTATTTCAACTGGCACATATTGTGTTGACACATTTCCTAATTTAACTGGCACTAATTGTGCTGACATGTTGCTTGGATGGTTATGGTGTTACAATAGATGGCCTACTGACCCTAATTTAAAGTGTTTGCTCAATATATTTTAATGTAGGTGATGACATGTATACTTTATCAAAGCAGTTCATTAAATCGTCTAGTCATAACTTTGTCTTACTGAAAGGCTTGTCTAACAGCTGGAGTCCTTGACACCTTAGGCTAAAATTTTATCTTGTACATCTGTGAAATTGTGCAGCCGTAATTTACACCTTTTTCAATAATATGTCTGTGAGATGAGTTTTACTACTTTTGACAGGAGTCTTTCTCTAAGCTATTACTGATGCATGATGGAACTAATATTCAGTATTTATATTTTCCTAATATCTGAATCCTAATATATTGCTTGTAGTGGTAATAATGAATAATGAATTTTGTATGAATTATTAATCCATGATAATATTTTGATTTTAAGTTGAAACATCACAATAAAGTTTATTAAAAATTCTTGTCCAATTTTCTGCAGATGCAACATACCAATCATACAAACCAAAGTAGTTTACATGAAGACATAAAAAATACAAATAAATTTTTCTTTAAAGCAAAAGCTGAAATTGCCCTTTTCTTGGTTTGGTTTTTGTTATTATCTATCCATTGTTATCATGTTCTGTACAGTTATATTCACTGCTCACAGATTATATATATGTATGTATGTATGTATGTATGTATGTATGTATGTATGTATGTATGTATGTATGTATGTATGTATGTATGTATGTATGTATGTATGTATGTATGTATGTATGTATGTATGTATGTATGTATGTATGTATGTATGTATGTCCAGTCTGTATCATTCACATGAATAAGGAGTAAGAAGTAATGTTTACAAAAGATAGAAGTTGACATAATAAAAGCGGAGAAGAGTTGCAGAAATTTCAACCAAGTCAAATCCCTTTGAATACCTGGAAAAGAACCTGTTGGTGTGTTGATGCTTATAACTTTGAGAGATATTTGCATATTGCCAGAGACTGTTGGTCCATATACAACGTGTGACCATGTTGTGGCTAGTTGATCCTAGTTAGCTCTTACAATCTCCCCATGGAGATTCCTCACCATGAATAGCATCATGTATACATTATTAGACAGACATGATTCTTATACAAATGTCATCTGCTTTCAGAATAATTAAGGCAGGCGTCACAGACCCACCAAGTCACGAGGCTGAGTCAAGACAAACAGCAGAGACAGTGATTGATATAGTTACAGACCCACCAAGACACGAGGCCAGTACAAATGAATCACTAAAGGTAGTGACAGACCCACCAAGACATGAAGCAGGACAAACAGAAAGGGCACCAACAATGGCAGTGACATACCCAGAAAGGTCAGACATGACATCAGGAACACTAACAGAGACTGTGAAGAGCCCATCAAGCCATCATACCATAAAAAGAGGAACAACAGAGACAAATGCAGCAGCATTCAATGATGTGACATACCAGAAACCAGATAGTGATGGACAACTACAAAATGACATAGATATACATCAAAGAACAAGGGATACAGAAGATCTTAGCAATGAACCTCAAGTGTTCATGTTTCCTGCAGGAAACAAAGATGCTGAAATCCAGTTTAAAGAACAAGCTATCAATTTAAAGCCAGTTTCAAAGAAGGGCAGTATGGACACAGCTGACTATGAAATGTCTTTGAATGGAACGGAAAATCTGAATTTACTTTGTGACGGTCAAACAGCCTCATCAAGATCCTCCAACTCTCCTGAACTAACTGAGGAAGAAGAAGAAGAACCTGAAATACCACTGTCTAAATGTAAAACAAAAGGTAAGCAAGCTTCAAGTAAGCATTTTGACATTTTCGAAAAAAAACAACTGGGAAAACTAGAAGATGGACAGGATCTAAAGGCATCAGAAGCCCAGAAGACCCAGGATTACATAGGAAAAAGTACTGACCAAGGTACACAGAGGGTGATGTCATTCAAAGAGGATACAAGTACGGAATACAAGCCATCACATAGTAAAACAGCTCCCAATGCAAAAAATACACACACTGAAAATATACTAAGAACCTTCTCTAAGCCAAAAGAAATAAAGAAACGCCAGGTAGAAGATAACCATTCCTATGATTCAGTGACAGTAAAGGCCAAACAGAGAAGATCCTCACAAAGAAGAGATGAAGCTGCTGCAGGGAGCAAGAATACCGTCTCTGGTTTGACAGCTGAAATCCAGTATGACTATGATGCTGATAATGAGGATTCTTCCTCAGATGCAGAGCCTGAGAACAACCCAGAGTTATCCAGATATGCCAAACTGAAAAGACCCTTATCTACACATGAAGAGCCCGCTGATGGAAACATAAAGCATTCCTCCGATTCAGTGACAGTAAAGGCCAAACAGAGAAGACCCTTACAAAGAAGAGATGAAGCTGCTGCAGGGAGCAAGAATACCGTCTCTGGTTTGACAGCTGAAATCCAGTATGACTATGATGCTGATAATGAGGATTCTTCCTCAGATGCAGAGCCTGAGAACAACCCAGAGCTATCCAGATATGCCAAACTGAAAAGACCCTTATCTACACATGAAGAGCCCGCTGATGGAAACATAAAGCATTCCTCCGATTCAGTGACAGTAAAGGCCAAACAGAGAAGATCCTCACAAAGAAGAGATGAAGCTGCTGCAGGGAGCAAGAATTCCGTCTCTGGTTTGACAGCTGAAATCCAGTATGACTATGATGCTGATAATGAGGATTCTTCCTCAGATGCAGAGCCTGAGAACAACCCAGAGCTATCCAGATATGCCAAACTGAAAAGACCCTTATCTACACATGAAGAGCCCGCTGATGGAAACATAAAGCATTCCTCCGATTCAGTGACAGTAAAGGCCAAACAGAGAAGATCCTCACAAAGAAAGAGATGAAGCTGCTGCAGGGAACAAGAATTCCGTCTCTGGTTTGACAGCTGAAATCCAGTATGACTATGATGCTGATAATGAGGATTCTTCCTCAGATGCAGAGCCTGAGAACAACCCAGAGCTATCCAGATATGCCAAACTGAAAAGACCCTTATCTACACATGAAGAGCCCGCTGATGGAAACATAAAGCATTCCTCCGATTCAGTGACAGTAAAGGCCAAACAGAGAAGATCCTCACAAAGAAGAGATGAAGCTGCTGCAGGGAGCAAGAATACCGTCTCTGGTTTGACAGCTGAAATCCAGTATGACTATGATGCTGATAATGAGGATTCTTCCTCAGATGCAGAGCCTGAGAACAACCAGAGCTATCCAGATATGCCAAACGAAGATCCTGACAGCAAAGAAGAGATGAAGCTGAACCTGCAGAGGAGCAAGAATACCGTCTCTGGTTTGACAGCTGAAATCCAGTATGACTATGATGCTGATAATGAGGATTCTTCCTCAGATGCAGAGCCTGAGAACAACCCAGAGCTATCCAGATATGCCAAACTGAAAAGACCCTTATCTACACATGAAGAGCCCGCTGATGGAAACATAAAGCATTCCTCCGATTCAGTGACAGTAAAGACCAAACAGGAAAAGAATCCAAAAGACATAAATAATAGAGAAGATGAAAAAGTCACTCTTGATGCTGCTGAACTGGCTCATGTTGACGATACAAAGGGATGTAATCCTATGGACATAACAGATGAAACACCATAAACAGCAACAATGGCCGCAAGGGGAGAGGAATGGAGTCTGTCCACTGAGGTAAAGAGAAATGTTGATTGAAAAGTAATACCAATTTATAGTATTCGGTAATCATTGAGAAAGTTGTATCGGCAAATATCTAATTCATGTATACAAACTATAGAAGTTTTACTTAAATGAATATGTTGAGATATGATTCTTTTACAGTCTAAGTGTCTTTTCAGTACTTTGTGAGACCTCCTTGCCCTGCAATACACGACTGAATGCACCTAGGTACACTACTGATCAAAGTTTGTTGACAGCGTATCCCATTTGACCACTTCTTTCTTCATATTCTCAATATTTCTAAATCCTTTTTGGTTTATTTTGTCCTTCATTAGTCCCCACACTTCTCAATAGGATAAAGATACTGGGCTGTAGCTGGGCCAGTCTTAAACTTGAACTTTTTCGTCTGACAACCACTGTTTTGTGTAGCTCACAGTGTGTTTTGGGTCGTTGGAAAATCCAATTATCTGCATACAGTGTTCGGGGCATTGGAAGGAGATGACCCTTTAAGATGTGAACATATTGTTCCTTTGTCAAATTTCCATCACTCCACATGATGATATCCCACCCTATATGTGAAATTTAGGGCTATGTTTTGGGCGTTGGTAGATGGGTTTCACTGTATCTTTAGTTCAAATTTTCACACAGTTCAGAAAAAGCTAGACAGAACTTTCATCAGAAACGAAAACATTATCCCAAGCCAGATTTTTGTGAGCCCCCAATCCAGATTAAATGTCATTCTTTTTGTGCATCTTTCATCAGTGGTGAGGGAATTCCTTGAAATATCACCCAGTTAAGTCTTTGTAATTCTTGTCTCAGGATTTCATTACATACCTGAGGACTTCCTCTATTAATCATCTCATTTATGACATTCTCAACGCTTTTCAATTTTCCCCAATTTCCTGACCAAGTCGGTGGCGATCCGTACCCGGGAATTCTCATATTTAGGCCCATGCGAAATTTAGCCCAAGTGCTAAATACAGGATTTTTTTCCATATTTAAGCTCATGGTCTTTTTTTCTATATTTAAGTAGTGCTGTGCGAGGTTATCAGTGTTCATGAATGGTGTTTCAAAGTAACAGGACATTGGGTCCTGTAAGTTTCAGATGTCTGTCTGACTCATTGAAAATTCACAGGACCCATAGAATAAAATTAAACATACATTTCAGATTGAACATTTCTTATAATTGGTATTGAAATTATTAAAAAACATAAGATTTATGAGCAGCAAACAAGTGTCACATGTCACATATAACAACTTCAGTCAAAGTCATTGTGAAATACACAGTCAGACACTGAGGCCGGCAGGTTGTCGACTTCTATCGGACTGTTGGCAAATTTGCCGGATTTGTCAGAGGGTCAGATGCTATTCGTGAACACTGGGTTATCACGTTTACAGAACATTTTGGACAGCAGTTACTGGGCACTTATTAGACACAGACATTGAACATCTTAACCCCTGTGAGGTGCATGCAGTTGCAGTTAAATTTAACCATGTGGTCATTGATCATATTCTACCTAAGCAAAGCAGTGTGTGTAATTTCTTTATAAGAAGGGGCTGAGTCATTCAAATGCAGGTATATGACACTCAACCCAGACATTCACATCTGCCACGTGGAGGACTAGAAATTCCTGAATCATTTGTCTTTGTTGGATTTAAGAACGATTTTTTTAAATTACCTCGTTTACTTGTTGATATTGAAGTTGACTAATCATTTTATGAACAATCAATCATCTCAAGGAAATCTTACCCTCTTGCTCAGAAACTTGAAATTGTAAAACAAGTTAAGACTGAATTTATTTCCGAAAATGGAAATAAAGTTCCAGATCATCTGAATGGCAGATTAAGTTTGAAGTTCGTGTTTTGCACTAATCAGATTGTCAAATTTATCATTCACGTTCACATTTACTCAAGTAAACATTTTCGTAACTTTCAATTTTGAATTTAAAGACCAGTTTCCGTCTTAAAGAGTTTTAAAAAATCCCAATTCTTTTCATTTTTATCAAAATATTGTGCATTTTCGAATTGCCCGGGGCTTAAATACGGGAATTCCTGGAAGTACTGGACTTCCTTGGCCTCCCTGACCCCATCTTGTGCTCAATCCCAACTCCTGACTGAATATTCTTCAAAGTTCTGTATACTGTAGACAGAGGAATGCCATGCCTCCCAGCTAACTCTTTTGCATTACTCACCACCCTTTCAAAATCATCTAGAACCCGATTTCTTTTCTCTTCTGCTGTTAAATCTGCCATGTCAACAAATAAAGCTTTGATGTAGTAAGGTTCATTCTTAAGCCTACAAGAGTACTACACAATGTAACACTTATTTTAAAATTCTATTATCAGTATTAGGAACAAAGATTTTCTGTGTAATTTCTGGGAAAACTGTAAGAAAGTACCAGTGCAATGACAGTGGAATCAAAGGTATGTTTCACATACATTATTCCTTTCTTACTTGAAAAAATGATTTTCTGTTTTTATATTCAGATTGAGCTGACACTTGGGTCAGATTGTCACATCACCAGCGCTGAGTCAGATGGAACAATGGCAAATGGCCCAAACATTGCCGAGAATGGAAACCTTCAGGTCTGTGGATCTAAATACACTGGTGCCAAGGAAAGCATCAAAGGTGATGGTGGCAGGGAAGGAGGCAACTCTAATCCTGAAGACCCTGGAAGCATCCAACATGACAATGAGAAAGCCAGTGGTAGAGATGACACCAAGGGAGACCAAAACTTCAACTCTGATGGCAAAGAGTAAATGGGAGGCAACTTTCACTCAGAGGGTACTTGCAGTTTTCAAACAACTCGTAGTAACAAAACAGTTTGAATAGTAAACTATTGTGTCCCCTGGACTAAGAATATTACACACAGAAGATGTTCCAGGTTTATGTTAGAGGAAACCAAAGAAATACTGATCATACTAAGAAATGTTTGATAAGGCTAGCTCTTAGTTTTCACAGATTATCAGTATCTACTTCTATAATTTTATTTATTATTTCTCTTTTCCTTGAGGAATACCACACATTAAATGGTAACTTTGAAATATTTGGATTTTCAGAATTCTGAATGAAGCCCCCGGAAAGGTTGTAGATGAAGGAGTTCAAGAAAGAAACAGTGTCCACATTGGTCACATTTTGTTGATTTAATCAATCCTAGATTTAAAAATATGCAAATGCAAAGCTTTTATGTTTGCATGCTAATTAAGCATTCAAGCACCATATACAATATGTACTATGCTTGCATTACTGCTTGGTATATATATATATACTAATGGAAAAGAAGGGATCTGGTGAACTGAGTGGAAATCAGCAGTCATCATGGAGGCGACAGTGGGAGTGAATGGTAATGTCTCCTATGAACCTGGACAAGTGCTTGTTATTGCCTTGGCATGCTCTGGATAATGGTCTTGGTGATATGTATTGTAATACTCATATAAACAAATATTAAGCATAATCGAAAATCTTTTGTTTGTTCTGTTCTTATTTTAATCTGACAATTTCCTTCTGTACTTTTCATGTATTCAGGATTACAGCCTGCACTAAATCTTGTGACATTAGAAACTTCTGTGTGTAACTGAAAGGATTTGTCCTAAACACAGGGCTCTAAATTAGAAAAAAACATCAGGTGTAGCCAAATTCACTTGACCTGTTTTTCAGGTGTGCTATTTCTGGTTTAAGTGTACTTTGTCTATTTTACCTAATAATTAAAGCAAAAGGCAACTAAGGCAAATGCCCTGTGGATTGGAGCTATGGCTGACAGTAAAGATATAATATGTAGTGAATATGGCCTGGACTGGCACTTAGGGAACTTTGAGTTTTGGGTATTGTTTTAAATGCTGATTTGAATGACCTGTGGGTTATCAACACCAGGAAAAGGCTAAAAGTTATATCAAACATTCTTGGGAATTGGCGAAAAAGGAAGTTGACTATTACTGGGAAGATAACTGTAATTAAAACCTTGGCTGTATCTACTTTAGTACACATTTTCACATCACTCCCTAATCCTCCTAAATGTTTCGTGGATGATATTGAGAAAATGTTTTTCACTTTTATCTGAAGTGGTAAACCTGATAAGATAAAGAGGACGACTATGAAAAAGGATTACAGGGAAGGAGGAATTAGGATGATTGATTTAAAATCCTTTATTGCTGCATTGAAACTAGCCACTATTAAGAGGTATTTTAACAATGACGCTAATAACCCTTGTCAATGTTCCTATTCGTCAACTTGCTCAGGTGGGTTCAAACATTGATCAGTTCTGCACTGTGGACAACCCATATTGGAAAGATGTTCATCTATCATGGAAGAGATACAGAAGCCTATTCATAACTGATGAGAATGATCTGTCTAAAATACTCTCTGAGCCCCTCTGGTTTAATCACCAGTTTGTTGATTCATCCTTTTTTTCTTAAAAGTTGGTTTGAGTATGGAATCACTGAAGTAAAAGACCTCTGTAAATCTGCCGGTCTACTTTCTTTTAATGAGTTCAAGAATAGGTATCCAGTTAGAGGAACATTTCTAGACTACAATAAACTTTTGAAAATATCCCTGTCTCATGGAGACATACTGTCAATAATTCTATTAATGAGACTCAAAATGTGGGTATTAATGACATAGTGTATGAACTTATTATACCTTCAAAAGGTTGTAGAAGGTTCTATGACAAATTGATTAAAACATGTGAGCTACCTGAGGTGTGTAACAAGTGGGAAAGTATGACTCAGAGTACATTGCCTTGGAGTATTGTGTTTACAAACTATAGAAAGTGTACTCGGAAAGTTAAATTATTGGATTTTCAATTTAGAATCATCCACAAGATTATATATACTAAAAAAGAATTGTTAAAGATGAAATTGATTGACAAAAATATTTGTACATTTTGCAAATCAGAACCAGAGGATATTATCCATGTTTTTGTATCGTGTGAACATGTACAGATGTTCTGGAGTAAACTAAGGATTTTTATTAAAAACACTTTTAGCATTGACATTGTACTCTCAGATTTCACAATCCTGTTGGGACTTAACACTGGCTATGATTTTATTAACAACATTATTCTCGCTGGGAAACGATTCATATATATCTCAAGTATAAACAACAGACAGCTGCAAATGTCAGGATTTCTGAAAATAATACAGAATATTGTATTTGTCGAAAAATACATAGCTAAGAAAAACAACAGGCTTAACAAATTTCACAAAAAATGGCCTAATAGCTTTATTTCGAACTTTGAAAATCTGCAAGTCTCTGGGCCAATAAATAATCAGCTCCAACATGCCTACGACCCATGAGTTTGCTGCTGGAGGTTTGCACTTTGTCTTTCGATACCCATCCTTGCAAACTTTGAAATTAGTAACTCTGTTGTCAGCGATAACCAGGTTTTAACATCTTATAAATATCCTATAATAATAATAAGAAGAAGAAGAATAATAAGAATAATCAGAATAAGAATAAGAAGGAGAAGAACAACGATAAGAATATTAATTACTCGCTTGTCGCTGCAGTCATGTACTGACTTATGTACCTATACTTTCAGACTCTGAAAATTTGTAATTTGTTGTTGCCAATGTATAACCAGCTCCAAGTGCCTTACCTATGGAGTTTGCAACTGGAGTAGTGTACTCCCTGATTTTGTATACCTATATTATCACACTTTGAAAATTTGTTTACCTATATTATCACACTTTGAAAATTTGCAACTCTTTGTTGCTGATGTATAACCAGCTCTTACATGCCTGTAACCCAGAGAGTCTGTTGCTGGGGCGATGCACTCCCTGACTTTGTGTACCTATGTTTTCATACTTCGAAAGTAGTAAACCTATGTTTTGTTGCTGGTGTATAACTAGCTAGAACATGCCTGTAACCCGTATAACTAGCTAGAACATGCCTGTTGCTGTTTGGAGTGGTTCACTCCCTGACTTTATGTACCTATGTTTTCATACTTCGAAATTAGTAAATCTTTGTTGCTGATGTATAACTAGCTAGAACATGCCTGTAACCCATGAAGCTTGCTGCTGGAGTTGTGCACTCCCTGACTTTGTATACTAGTAACTATATTTTCTTACTTTGAAAATTTGTAACTCTTTGTTGCCAAAATGTATCCAGCCCTAACATGGAGTTGTGTACTCCCTGTCTTTGTATACCTATCTGAAATGAATAAAAATATTGAAAAAAAAACTAAAAAAACCCTAAGGCAAATGAGATCCAATGTTTTAATTACACAAGCATTTTGTTGTATAGTACAGAAGAATGATCATGTGCAACATTCACCATTAAGTTGTTACATGAAACATACAGATGACAGATTATCATCACAACAGCAGTGTAATGATAATGATAGACCTTGCTGTCACTGACAAATCACATGTTCAGCCTTTAATGGCACAGTAGAAAATGGTTTACAGTCTGACTGCAATTCACCTATATAATGACAAACTAATGCATTTAATGAACACTGGATTGAAAATATGTTTCAAGAGTGCTGGTTCTGAAACTCCTGAACCATTACGTACAATTTATATAGCCATCTTTTTGACAGTTGTTTTGAAAACCTCATGTTGATATGTTTTTAGATAAATTTTGGCACAGGTTCATCTACAGCTGGACTTTTACATGGGTCAGTTCTGTATGCATTTTGGATTCTTAAGCCTTTTACAATTTCAATGTAAGCACTTGCAATCGTACGCAGCAAAACAGGTTGTGTCCCTTGCTCTTTGGTGGCAGTAACTTCATTGGAAGTACCTGCAGTAGGCTTGAAGAAATCCACTTCCGTTTGAAACACAAGACTTGGGTAATATTTGTGATATTCCATTAAAATATGTAAAGATGTCAATACATTCAAACATGTCTCGATCAATCTTGAACATTCTGATCAAATGTTGGAGAGATACAGTTAACGGAATCACTGATAACTACTAATGAGTGCCCCCTAGGCAATAGACATAACATTCAACTGTACCATAACCTATGTTATGAGTGCCGCACGCAAGGCAGCAATAGCAGTTTGTGAGCCCTGAAACATCACGTTGTTTGTAATGTGTCCAGTACAACACACCTTAGCCTGCTTGGTACCACTGACAACCCAGATCTGAAAACATTGGATAACCGAGCAACAAGTCAGTCACTCAGTTCAGAAACTGCTTAAACAGTTTTTCAGATTGTATGACAGCATGTTATGCTGGCAGACTGGGGTGAAAAGCAAATTGCAGTGATTTGACCCCTGGATCTCTAGAGCCCTGCTGACCCTCACTATAGCTAATTCCACATGGATGAAACCACCTCAATAAACCAGTCATTTATTAACACTACGGTCAGCAATAGTAATATTATAAAGGGTGTCCTGCAGGTTAATCCACTGATCCATGTTGTAAACAACGATCAATCCTTGTGGAGTATACAGACATGCAATTCAACCAAAACACCAAGCTTGACCAACTGTTCCATTTGGTCACTGCTGAAGACCTGCATGGCTTAACTCTCTAAGTTAAAGCCAGGTTGATCAGAGCTGCAATGTCTTCTCATCTATCAGGGAAGCTCATATGAAATCGATCTTCCAGAGTTTGTCTGTACCTATGTACTATAATGTATGGGCTGGAACTCAAATCACGAGCTCTGAGGGAAACACACTACACCATCACCCATTTGAGTGAGTGGTTATGGTTTTATGTCACTTTGAACAATATTTATATTATTGTACACTTTGCCTCCTAATAGTAGAGTGAAGCCTTCATAGATTTAAACCTATGACAAACTGGACTTTACTGCTAAGGGAGGAAACTCTGCATAGATAATGGCACATAGATGAAATAGGTATTTAACTGTAAACAGGCAAGGAAATGAACATGGGAAATTTGTTTTAATAGTTGATTGAGTGAGTAGATTTACTCCGCTTTTAGCAATATTCCAGCAATATCACGGCAGGGGATACCAGAAATGGGCTTCACATATTGTACCCAAGTGGGGAATTGAACCCATGTCTTCAGGTTGACGAGCAGACGCTTTAATTGGTAGACTACCCCACCGCCCTGTTTTAGTAGAAACTTGAGTAATAACATATTTAAAGCGATCCTATGCTGTAAGGAAATTTGCAACAATTTTAAGTTTGAAAAGCAATCAATGTATAAATTATTGAGAGATCATGAATAGGAACAAACACACTTGCAATATAAGGTCCTTACACTTAATGAATGAGACCAACCCCTAGGTGTGATGCAAGTGATCATGTCTATGGTAATGATACAGTAACTTGACAACTGCTGCTAGGATGATCTCCATATCTATAGGCCCTTGGTTTGCTCTACAGATAGGCCTGTGTTGGTCTGTGGACAGGCTGCTGGTTTGCTCTACAGATAGGCCTGTGTTGGTCTGTGGACAGGCTGGTGGTTTGCTCTACAGATAGGCCTGTGTTGGTCTGTGGACAGACTGGTGGTTTGCTCTACAGATATGCCTGTGTTGGTCTGTGGACAGGCTGGTGGTTTGCTCTACAGATAGGCCTGTGTTGGTCTGTGGACAGGCTGGTGGTTTGCTCTACAGATAGGCCTGTGTTGGTCTGTGGACAGGCTGGTGGTTTGCTCTACAGATAGGCCTGTGTTGGTCTGTGGACAGGCTGGTGGGTTGCTCTACAGATAGGCCTGGACAGGCTGGTGTTTGCTCTACAGATGGGCCTGTGTTGGTCTGTGGACATGGTTTGGCCTGTAGGCCTGTTGGTCTGTGGTGGACAGGCTGGCTGGTGGTTTGCTCTACAGATAGGCCTGTGTTGGTCTGTGGACAGGCTGGTGGTTTGCTCTACAGATAGGCCTGTGTTGGTCTGTGGACAGGCTGGTGGGTTGCTCTACAGATAGGCCTGTGTTGGTCTGTGGACAGGCTGATGGTTTGCTCTACAGATAGGCCTGTGTTGGTCTGTGGACAGGCGGATGGGTTGGTCTATGGATAGTTTCATGGGTTTGTCTGTGGAATGGCGGGTGGGTTGGTCTATGATTTATCATGTCTAAGGTAATGATTTAGTAACCTGACAATTGTTGCTTTAAAATATGGACTGGCCTCTGAATAAGCCTACATGGCAACCTATGAAGGGCCATGTGTTGGTCTATGGACAGCCCTACGGATCGTTCCATGGCACCTATGGAATCCAACTAATGTTCAAATAATATAATATAATGAATAAAGAAACAGTGATTACAAGATTTGAAGGCCAATTCTACACTAATTTCAGCCCTTCATTCCACCAAGCGAGTGGGTGAATATCAAAATATCAAAATGGCGTTCGTACGAAATGGGGTTCTAACATCAAAACAAAATGAGGAATGGAACCAGAGCTAGGAGTGAACACTTTATGCATCTTTTCAGCAAGTGAGTTATATTTCCAATACTTGATTAAAATAGGCTTAGAAGCCTGAAGCAACAAACACAGGAATCCCCTCATTACCTCCATGGTCCACTTAATGTCCTTGTCATCTTGCAGACTGCTGGGTTCATCATTGGCGGCAGCAATGCTGAGGTTCCCTGATATATGGCGCCGCACCACGCTGCAGGCCACATCTCGCCCTACTTGAGCTGGGAACTTGTGGAGCACCGACTGGTTGCCCTTGTCACACTGGATCTCCTCCTGGAGAGAGGCCCACTCAGAATACATCTCGATAGTCTACTGTAGATGCCTCTCAAGCAGTTAGCTCAGTCACATTGTTGAGAAAATGGTTTCCTGCAATGGATTCAAACATATCATTTATGATGTTCTTAATGTTCTTAATCCCCTTTTTCAGGGGATTAAATTTATTTAGGATTAAAAACATGAAAAGAAAACCTGATGAAATTGTTTGATATAGAACATTTCCAAACCAGTGTGGGAAGCAGTAAAATCTGTCCACTTCTTGATGTTCTTAAGCCTGGCAATATCAATGATCCTGGTAACTACAGAGCAATATCCCTCATGGACTCTGGGGGTAAGGTACTTTGTGCTCTCCTCAAGAAAATGTACAAAGTTGGTGTGATCAAAACTATATTCTATCTGAAACTCACACTGGTTTCAGGCCAAATTATTCTACAAGCAATGATATACAGGCCTACCATAGAAATGGTGAACAAATCATCAAAACTGAACTCATATACACCAAAACAGAACAAAAATCACCAAAATAGGTAACTAAAACTTCCAAAACTGCAACAATATCCTCTAAAACCGAAACAATACATCTGTAATGGAAGATTAATCGTTTGAATTGGAAACAAAACTCAGCTACAAGAGCGTGTGAGAACGGTACAAAACAGCAGTCATAGCATCCCAACACGGCAGTCATAGCATCCTGAAACAGCATGCAAATAGTCAAAGATGGCAGCGAGGGGAGAC
Source organism: Haliotis rubra (assembly GCF_003918875.1). Lineage (NCBI taxonomy): Eukaryota > Metazoa > Mollusca > Gastropoda > Lepetellida > Haliotidae > Haliotis > Haliotis rubra. The sequence continues at coordinate 2,310,681 of NW_025767501.1, forward strand.
GAATCGGCTTTGGTACATGTTTTTCATCACTATGAGTCTAATCTTGAAAATTTGATATCAGGGTGTAGCGCATCAACCCCCTATTGTAGTAAGCTTCAACCCTATGTCCATACTTCTCAGTGTCAGGTTTGCAATTCTGCACAATGTGGTCCCTCGTTCGACCGAATAGGATTTCTTGTCAACATGCCGTGCTACTTTTTCTCTTCAGTTAATAAAGTATTCATAGCGTCACATTCAACATTAATATATTTTAGTGACTTAAAAAGTTTACAAAAACTTTGTTCATTCTCCGTGAATTGCATATCTAAGTGATCATTTTTAAAGTTCAGAGTGCAAACTCAATCCACTGATTAGGGCAGGGATTTCTGTTTTGTGTTGCATGGCTCTCTTAATATATTGAAGATATATATCTATAAATGTCTGCATGTCTTTGTTAAAACAAAGATTGTATGATTGTCTCTCTTAAGATTGGCACAAATGTGTTTGTATATACTATTCCTGTTTGTTTATTTAGTCCCCAGGTGAAGTCATTGGAGAATTAGCAATATGTTTACTTTGATGTGAAAAGCTACATTGTCATGCACCTCACTGTTGTAGTAGAATGTCTGTATTATGAAGACATGCAACCGATAAGATTTCTATGACCAATGTATTTAAAACATGCAAAAGCACACTAAAGGCTTGCAATTGGCCTATTTGCTTTCAGCAAGGGAAAACTTTGGTTACACGATAACCCTACAACCATGGGATAAAAAGCCAAGTATGCCCAGAGGTTATTGCCTACTTTTTACAAACAATCCCTCAGAACAGTCAGCTTACTAGTTACTATCTGTCTCTGGCTCATGGTACATAGCTTCCTCGTACGCCTCAGTATACAGCACTGCATGAAGTTAGATATGCATTATACGAAATCCTACACTGATGCTAAATTAATTGCAAGGGGCAGGCTGCACATTTATAATAAACAAGTGTAAAATTTAAGACTTCCAATTTATTCCATAAACTAATGACAGATCTGCCAACATCTCCTATGGCTGTGGTCTCAGTTGTTGCCTACTCGGTCACAAGATATATCCAACTTTCAGCATGATAATAAAAAGCGCATTATCACTTATACAATGCATTAAAATATGACTGAAAATCGGCAAAGACATAACAGGAACATACTTATACATTTCTCCAAGTGATGAAAAATGTAAACAATCCTTTCCGGAAGAGCGAATGTCATTGAGTTTCTTATAAAACTAGTAGGCGGAAAGCATATTGTAAAGCGCGTTCTATATGAAATGTTTCTAATTATTTATGATACAGTCTGCACTTCATATTTACTTACGAAAATAATATATTTAGAGCCGTGTAATCATATAGGATATGTCATCATATTTAAAAATGCTTCAAAACGAACAAGATATAAAATCTCGACTGCAGATTAAACTTTTGCAATCCGGAAGCAGGTGCTTGGGCATGCGTCGTAGAAATTTCATCGGCTGCATGACTTAGCGAAGTAAAGGCGACAAACAGAACGATATAAACTATGAGTTCCATTGGAACAGGTGTAAGTATCATCATTTCATGTCATCAAACGTTTCATTTCCTTTGAAAAACAATCGTGATTTTAATTGCAACGTTGAAATAATTCTTTGTTAATCAAAGGAACGTTTCGGCATTTTTAGGCCCTTGCTAAGAACAACGATTATTTTTAAAAGAAACGAAGCATACACGCTAATGCCTCCGGAATAACTCAGTTGAATGGGGCCGTTGAATGACCAGGTTCGAAGAACGTCTCATGACGGATAATTTTTAGCATAAGCATTGTAACATAACATTAACTTCTTTGAGTGGCACTAAGAAGCTCGTCTGATGAACAGGAACGCTTCTTATGGACCGACAACTTCTTTATGTCGAGATGCTTACACCGTTATTGGTGTAGATGCTAACACCGTTATCAAGCAAGTGCATGTTGTTATTTGACTAACATGAGCAGATACGTACTCCCCACATAAAGTTATGTATACATTTCTGAGTTCCTAACAGTACACGTGTTCAAATCTGTGATAGTGTTGCCAACCTCTTCACCACAAACTATTTGATTAATTAGCATCACTATCCACATCTTTTGACTATGATGACATGAAAGGAACGGAATCCCCAAGATCAATAGAAATGTGCTGTCCCACATCAACAGTGCCAAATAGGTTGCTCTAGCATACCAGTTAGACCCCAGAAAGGTCTGAAAGTGAGTTGGGGCCTAGTGGTTAAAGCATTTGCTCGTCACGTTGAAGTCTCAGGTTCGATTCCCAACATGGGTACAATGTGTGAAGTCCATTTTTGGTGTCCCCAGCTGTGATATTGCCTGGAATATTGCTAAAAGCGGCGTAAAACTAAACTCACTCACTTACTGAAACTAGTGAAAGTGACTTTAAGTGTTGACATTGAATTATGATGTACAATTTTATACAATATGAATTATAATGCCATGAAAATAGCATCTGTCCCATGTTATGTTTCAGTATGACCTGTCTGCGTCTCAGTTTTCTCCTGATGGACGTGTGTTCCAGGTGGAATATGCTCAAAAAGCTGTTGAAAACAGTGGGTGAGTGACCGAACAATATGGATCTTGCATGAAACTTCAAAGTGTCCAAAATAAAAGTTCAGCTTGTGCAATATGTATTTTGTATTTTTCCTTCACAAAATCTTAAGTTTCTAGGAATCAGATTCCTTACGGACAAAATATGTAATTCTAGTACCAGATGATTGGTGGATAATACAGAGTTTTAATGTTCACATTCAAGCAGTGACAGGTGATATTAGGACTCCTCATATCAGCATAAGCACTCATAGTGAGAGGCAGACTACAACTAAGATCTATTCAATCAGACAGTTTACTCTCTTATTCAGAGCATGAGTGATACAATTCAATTTAGTTTATGACCTATTCATGGATTGTCCTAAGACAAGCTATAATATTTTTCCTTATCCTGACTCATGCTCTTTTGCTTGTCTTCTTCTTCTTGCGAACATAGTGAAACACTTGTATCTACCTAATTGAAGCTCCCTTCAATGTAAAATCACTAATTAGTACTCACCACGAGTTGCCTCCCTCTTCCATTTGCGTGGGAAAGGAGGTGCCACCCTCTGGCCTCATGCTGGACTCTCTCCTTCTTCGCCCAGTGAGCAGAATGTGAGAGCGCCTGTGTCTCCCTACACACTATATCCTTTGATTATTCTTAGTTAGTTACCTCTTATAGTTTACTATAGAGGTGTAGCTAGTATCCTTCAACAATTATGTATTGATAATTAATCGTATTTCTGCTGTTTATTCACGGGACGCCGTGAATTGTTCAGCAAGTTTACGTTGATGAAAATCTGTACTATTTGTAGATTAAGTTTTTCTGCTGCTGATCCGCATTAAATATGCCCTAGCTGTACTACGCCATGTGCGTTTTCTTCACATTGCAGTTACTGTATTAATCTGTCTAATTCTGCATTTAACAAATATTATCTTTGCGTCTTTAGACGTGCAGCAGATAGGTCACGCAAACAAGGTTTAGCCATGGCCGATACTTCGGAACCCCTCACCAGTCAGCTGCTGTCGGACGACCCCCTCCCGTCTTGTGTTCCGCTAGAGTTACCCTCGGAGGAGAGGCGTGGGACGCAGTCCACCGTCTCCAAGAAGCGTCCTGCATCCCCAGACATCCCGTTGTCGCAGCCAAAGACCAAGAGGGCTTCGACATCATCTCAACGCAGACTCCGTACCCCCAGGGCAGCGTCTACCTCCAAGGGGAAATCGACGAAGTCTTCTTGAACCTTCTCAGCCGAGATTGTTCCCGCCGCAGAACTGGACCTGTATGATGATCAGCCCCTACATCGTCAAGGACTACGCAGTGCATTCTACCTCGTCGACAGGATACAAGTGGATCAAGATCCACAGCGTCTCAAACTACAGTTAAACTTCATCATCAAGCTACTAACACAGCTAGGATGGTTAGTAAATCTACTCAAGTCGGACCTAGAACCTACGCAAGATCTGCAATTTCTAGGCATTCGATTTATCACGATACTGAACTGTATCGTCCTACCAGAAGACCGATGGCTCAAGATCCAACAGACCATCCCACAAGCCTTACTCTCTCCGCTACCACTACGACAATGGTAGAGTCTGTTGGGTCTCCTCACGTCAGCCCAAGACATGACAGTCAGAGGCAGACTACAGTTATGTCCGTTACAGGTCTTCATCAACGCTCATCTCGACGACCTACAGCCATTCAGTCTACCGAAACACATCAGACCTCATCTACTATGGTGGACCAGGAGGTCGAATGTCTGCGAAGGCATTTATTTAACAGAGCCGGAATTCAAAACCCATCTCTATGTAGACGTGTCGCTCCAAGGTTGGGGAGCTCATCTCGCCAACCGGACGGCATCAGGGCTATGGAATCAGCAAGAAAACAAGCTCCACATAAACATGCTAGAGATGAAAGCAGTAATCAACGCCATACTACATTGGAGCACCATTCTACAGAAGGCGCATCTGATGATTCACACCGACCACTCAACAGTGGCGTTTTATGTAAACAAACATATTGACTTTATGCTTTCAACTGTTCGATCTAATCGACGATCTCAACTTACATGTCAGAGCATGTCACATTCCCGGAGCCAAGAATGAACTAGCAGACGCACTCTCTCGGCCACACCTACCGTCACCGACAGAATGGATGCTCCATACAGAAGTCTTTGCACAGATAATCAAGCAAATAGGAGCTCCGTTAGTAGATCTATTCGCCACTCGCTTCAACAATCAGCTAACAACATTCGTATCACCAGTCCCGGATCCACAAGCGTGGGCAACGGACGCGCTAAGCATATCCTGGGAAGGCCTCAACGCGTACGCGTTTCCGCCGCCAGCGCTAATCGCACAAGTGTTACAGAAAATCAGACAAACACAGAGTCTCCAACTGATTTTAGTCGAGCCCTACTGGCCAGCGAGAACGTGGTTTCCCATTCTAATTCAAGAAATCGGACAACCAACACTAGAGCTACCAAAGCGTTCGAATCTACTAATACATCCTCACACCAAACAAAGCACGGAAACCCAGAAGCATTCCAACTTCCGTATGGACTGTATTAAAGTGTGTCTAAACAAGAGAGGTTATTCAGCCAGAGCGGCGAAAGCAGTCACGCTTGCCTTACACTATTCTACACGCAACTTGTCAACGACAAGTGGCACAGTTTTGAAACTTACGCAGCAAAAAAGGGATTTACAGCTAGAAATGCTACACATCCACAAGTGGCTGCCTATCTGTGTTACCTATGACAAAATAAACATTTAAAAGGCTCGACATTGTCAACATATCTTGCCGCGCTTAGTTCTGTGATAACTATGAGAACGGGTGTCAAGTTAACCAAGACGCCAGAGTTACTGGCCTTACTACGGCATTCCGATTGGAGGATCAGAAACAGAGATTCCGCGCTCCAGCATGGGATCTAACTATAGTGCTCCAACACCTCACAAGTGAGGCTTATGAACCACTGGAATCAACAACCTTTGAATTTCTCTCACAGGAAACATTGTTTCTGTTATCCTTAGCAACGGCAGCCAGGATGTCAGAAATTCACGCACTAGATTATGAGAGAATACGTTTTGACGACAATCAAAACATAGTGCACATGGGACTACGATGGGATTTCATCGCCAAGAATCAATTGCCAGGTCAACCAGACAGATTATTCCATGTTCCTGCACTCTCCTCAATTCTCGGATCTCAAGATACGCTTGACCTATCTCTATGCCCAGTCAGAGCTCTCAAAATCTATCTACGACGATCCAAAACGAGGCGACGACATCTCAAGCGATTATTCATCCCTCTCCCTCTCCCTCTACACGGTAACTGCTCATTAAATACCATTATGGAGGGCTGCTTTTGGAAATCCGACATGGTGTTTGCTAATCACTATCTGAGAGATATCACCACCGAGGACGTCTCAGGTATTCACCATTTCGGTCCCATTGTCCTCGCACAGCAGTTGACAGTCCCTCGTAGACGATGAGACATAGTCTCACGAGATTATTATGTATATATCATACCAGTATCATCTAGCTTATTATGTATATATCATACCAGTATCATCTAGCTTATAACTATTTATATACATATCTTAAGTCTACTTAGTCTTAAGCCCAGTACTGATGTTTATGTACAGTTGGGTATCTTCTCCATTTTGGAGTCACTTTTATACCATTATTGCTATTATCATGGTATATAATTATTGTAGTACCCCATCTATGGCAGCTGGTAAACTTATGGTTTATAGTAGCAGGAATTATCCTAATTCAGTGCCATTATGAAGTTCCCGTAGGGGGTTATTACAGTGAAGCCTCGTTAATCCGGACGGTTGCGTTTCTCAGTAAATTCGTCCGGATTGCGAATAGTCCGGACTACTGAATCAAGACCCAAGTTGCTTCCCTAAGAATTACAAAAACGACACGAATCTGGATAAAACAAATAAGCATTTAATGTAAAGCTTAATTCATCACATCAATAATTTTACCGAGTGACATCCGCATGTTGATCCGACGTGTCTGATCACGTCCTTCCTCAGCACAGGTGAGGTAATGTCTAACAAGCGATCTATTGTAGTATGCCTTGAATGTCCGAATTATTCCTGCATCCATCGGTTGAATATGAGACGTGGTATTTGGTCACATTTCGCAAAGTTAGCGAAGCACACTTGTGACTTGCAGCATTGTCGTAAAGCAAAATCACTTTTAGTCCACTTGACCGGATCTGTCTGTCAAAGTACATTAACCAATCACAAAACAGTTCACTTGTCATCCACGCCTTTGTATTGTGGTGTCAATCAAAGTGTAAATGTACAGTATCTTCAGTCGGGAGCTTTTTATGTCTAATTAAAACAACCCAGTTGGCCAGTTAATTAAGTAAACATCGCCGGGCGGTGTTGTTATGGTTCGTGAACACGACTTACAGCGTCCGGACTGTGAAGCAATTTACTGTTTATTTTACTGATTGGTGACAGCTACTTACCGTCCGGTTCCGGAAACCGAATTTCCGGATTATCGAGGCAAATTATATAGGCATAGATTCGTAACAAGCTGAAATCGCCCGGGAGGCGAGACTTCCGGATTATCGGAGTCCGGACTAACGGGGCTTCACTGTACATATATATATATAAATCACTAATTATTTAAATCCAAAGTATTCTGTTTTTTTCCCACCTCCGTTTCCGTAGGATTCTGCACGCAAAAGAGCATGAGTCAGGATAAGGAAAAATATGTAATTTTCTGAATAAAATTGATATTTTATACTTATCCTGAATCATGAGGTAAGCCCTCCCATCCTCCCCACATAACACTTTGGATTTCCCTGTAAATTCAAGTGTTGGGCTCGCTATATCAGGAGAGAGTGAAGCATGAGGCCAGAGGGTGGCGCCTCCTTTCCCACGCAAATGGAAGAGGGAGGCAACTCGTGGTGAGTACTAATTAGTGATTTTACATTGAAGGGAGCTTCAATTAGGGAGATACCAGTGTTCCACTATGTTCACAAGAAGAAGAAGACAAGCAAAAGAGCATGAGTCAGGATAAGTATAAAATATCAATTTTATTCAGAAAATTACATTATTTTATACAAATCCATAAAATATTCGAGATATACTTCTTTTGTTCCCAAAAGAATGTTGTACCCCTTTTAATTAAGTTTTTAAGAAGATTGGAAATTCCCTGTGGTGTTATGTTAACAGTGCATGAATTCAAATTCAGGTGGCTGCCAACCATCTACCAACTGTTTAAAGCAAATAATTCTTTTGGATCATAACACTGAATGTTTCTACTATATTTCAGGGTTTAGGGGGAGAGAGAAGCAAATAGTATGCGTCAGATTAAGTGTATAATACTATTTTTACTCTAGAAAAGATGTTTTTGACTGATGGTTAGTATTCCCATTTGCTGTTGTGCATGTGTAAAAACATGATATGTCATTCATAATTTTAGCATTCCCTGTGCATGCTATATCATGTTTGAGAATACTAGTACTATGCCTTTCTTAGATAAACATTAGAGCTTTCTGATATAAATTCAATACCTATGTATTTATTCGGCTACAGGACAGCTATAGGCATTCGTGGCAAGGATGGTGTAGTATTTGGTGTGGAAAAACTGGTGACATCAAAGTTGTATGAACCAGGCTCAAACAAGCGGATCTTCAATATTGACAAACATATAGGAGGGGTAAGTTAACTGGTGATGCTATGTGTAGAGGAATCAGTTACCATTCTATCTTGTTTTTCTTTGAAATAGAAATATTAATGCCAATGACAAGTATTATGTTTAATGAAATGACACATGCTGGTCGGACCCTTGTCTCAGTTATTATTACAACGCTATATATTTTACCATTGCATTATTGGTTTGTCCATGTAACACACAGGAAAAGTTCTCCCAGCACAGCTCCTACAAAGTTTTCTTTCCAGTGAATCAAATGCTGTGTATTTTGAATGTCTTAACTATTAGTTATGTTGATTCCACTATACATATGAAGAGGTGTTATGCTGCAGGCTGTGGCTGGTCTTCTGTCTGATGCACGCCACCTGGTGGACCAAGCCCGAGAGGAGGCATCTAACTACAGATACAACTATGGCTCATCCATTCCTCTCAAGGTAACATGTCACCAGCTTCAAGCAGTGGAATAGGGAAGGGACGGTTATGATGCATATAAAATTTTAGTGTACAAGACTATTTGTTTGCTTTGTGCAAAAAACATTTTGGGCAATAAATGCTCAGCAAATCATTGTGGTATCTTTATAATAATAATAATAATGAGTTATTGAGCATCTTGTGGAAGATCAGCCCTACACCTATCTTGGAATGCAAGTTCGAGACAAGCTCCAGAATGCCCAAATTCAAGACAAACTTCGGGCAGAGTACAAATCTCGCTGAAAGAAAATCTGGAGCTCAGAACTAAATGCTCGAAACAAGGTCAAGGCCACCAATACTTTTGCTGTGCCAGTCCTCTCCTATTCCTTTGGTGTAGTTGATTGGACAAAACAAGACATTCTTTTGTGTACTTTTGCACATATTTATTTATCGGATGATCCTCTGGTGATGCATGTGAAGACTCATGATGAAAGCAAGGAATTCCACAGCTATTTTAAGCGTGCCAAGGTTGTTGGACAGAATCTGAAATTTGAGGTTGATTTTGTTGATGGTGTTGTACTGCTGGATGGTACAGCGATGGGAGTAAACCAGCTGAAGTCCTTCACCAAGTCTGCCCAGAGTCAGTCTTTGTGGAGAGGCTTTCTGAGAAGCCATTGCATCGTGTGTACATGCAGTGTGTGGAACAGAATAGCAATCCCATCGACTCCTTCGCCTGGATGAAGTCGGCTGGTTTCAAATGTGAAACTGAGGGCTTCCTTTTTGCTGCTCAGGACCAGTCACTTCCCACTCTTAATCGCCAAAATGTGATTCTTAAAGAAAATATCAATATGAAATGTCGACTGTGTAATGAATTTACAGAGACTGTCCAACATCTTGTCAGTGGATGCCCTTCTTGGCACAAACAGCATATCTTAAACGACATGATGGCATGGCTCGTTGCTTTTACTACCGTCTTCGACATGCCTGTGGCTTTGACTCCGAGGTCCATCCATGGTACGACCCTGAACATGTCCAGGGTGTCATGGAAAATGATGCTATCAAACTTCTCTGGAATAGGCCCATACACAGCCTCAGAAGAATTCCTGCCAACAAACCTGATCTTGTCCTTTTTGATAAAGCCAATGAATTTATTTATATCATTGAATTTTCTTTCCCTTTTGACAGCAAAGTGATTGACAAGACTCAGGAAATGCATGATAAATATGCGGACCTTGCCTTTGAAATGTCTCGCTTGCATCCGAAGTACACTGTCGTCAGGCTCCCCATTGTTCTCGGTGCCCTTGGTTTGGTACCTCCTGATCTTGGTGCAGATCTCGGTGGGTTCGACTAGGCAGTGTTACCTTGGAGAAGTCAGCTGTCTAGGCTGCGTGTAGTGGGGGGCAAGGGCCCTGAGCTGAAGATGAGCCTTACCAGCCTGACTGTGCCAGGATCACCCTGAACCCTCTCTGCTGCATACTGTCTTTAATCTGTAAAATAATAATAATAATAACACGTTATTGCCAAAGAGGGAATTTGTTTTACAACAGGTGCTGTAATAACATAACATTACTGTACATTGGGCCAACACATATGGCATTTAAACATGAAGATTGAAAGAGTTATATATGTACAATTTCTACGTTGTAATCATCTATAGATACACATTGAATTTTGGGCTTGCCCAAGAAACCTTTAATTCCTTGTTTGTCCTCATTATGTTTGTCAGTGCTGAAAGTTTATTGTAGCCAGGGGACAGTTTGGGGTGTACCTTATCTGTGATAGAAACATGTGATAATGGCGTCACAATAACTGTTCTTTCTTTTTTCATGTTTTTCCGCATCATGAGATGACAAAACTACATGATTTTTCAGTTGCATTATTGTATCATCGTAGATTGGTGCTAAAATACACATTTTTAAACTTATCCTATCTCACGGTATGCACTTCTCTCTCTTAATTCGACACTGAGTGGAACGATATAAACTGTCTTACCCAGGCCTCTCTTGTCCATCCGCCCAAGCACTCCATGCTACCCTCACTACAAGAGAGCTTCCTAGCTCTCATGCAAAGCATGCACCACTAGCTGCCCACGTGACTATCTCCGAATCATCATTCTCTTTCTTGTCGCACACGAGTGTGGACGTATTTTACTTTGCTCAACGTTTTCAACTTAGTCTACAACATAGGGAAATTTGACCAGCCAAAGAAGAGGAAAAAATGCTCCTGGTGTAATAAGGGGTTCTCCGCGAGTGATCCACATGGGTATTGTGTTCACTGTATGGGACAGTGTAAATGGGACTCTTGTTGCGATAAATGCAAGGATCTTACCTTCGAGGCGTTTGGTGACTACACTCTGGCTTGCGCTTGTGTTGCTGACAGAGCTCGTTATGCCGCTTCACTTGACAGACTAAGTCCCTCCAAGATATGAAAGTTTAAGCACCCTACTTTGTCTGTTCGGCGGTCACAGTCCCCTCACTCGAATGAAGAGGATTTCATGAGAGCGTCATCAGATTCTTACTTATCGGAAGATGTTCGGCATTTGTTGGGCTCTCAACATTCCAGCCCGAGTCCTTCGTCTTCGACCACGTCCCTGGTAGTGGTTGTCGAGACTGCTAACCAATCCCTCAGGATACCTCTACAAAGAGGGACCTTCGAACTACGCTCTGTGTCTCTCGTTCACCGGACCAGTTATCTCGGCAACCTGTCTTATCTGTTTCGGACAAGAATCAGCTGATCGGTACACCTGACTGCGCAGAAGCCGTTCTCGCTCTCGTCATTCATCCAGTAGTGAGAGAAACCAGTCTACCTCGCCTCAACACTTGTCAGTGGTTACTTCGCCGTCTCCTTCCCATTCGGCGAACAGAAGTGTTGTGTCTTGCGTCCAGCGACCTCCATCTTCTGCTTCGCCGAAGCCTGCCAGATTGAATCACAGTTCGTCGGATCACGCTTCGCCTCTCCGCTTCCCTCCACCTCGACTTTCGCGGGACAGTCCACCTTCCCCAGAATTAGACCGGCTCTCTGAAACAGCTTTCGCCGAACCGTTCTTCATAGAATCACCAGTCTAAGAGTCAGCATTCTCCGGGTTGATCGTCTGCTAAACTGACTTCACCTAATCGTACTTCATCAAAACAACGTTCGCCGAAACGGAAGACTTCACCGAAACGGCATGTGGTGAATAGAGTTTTGCCGAAATGGCCTTCTTCCAAGCGGTGTTCAGCGGAATGCCTCTCTCCGGATCATCTGAGTACTTCCCGGAACTCTGTTGGATCCTACAGTCACGCCTCCTCAGCACGGAAGCGGCTTTCACTGAGTTGTCTGGATCAGTCTCCTATTATTATTCAGATTTGTTGACCGGATAGACCTGATAGGCCTACTTCACCGCCGACAAACCGCTCTTCGACTCGTTCACATTCAACTAAGCACACACCTCCCTCTGCTTCGTTGAGATCGGTTCTTCGTTCCAAGTCACCTTTTCTGAATTCGTCTTCTCGTCTTCATGGGACTTCCGGTTCTGCGCCCTCGACCCGTCAACCTAGATCTCCTACACGGTTGACTGCTGCCTATCGTTCAAGATCCAGGAATCATCGTTATCGTTGCGATATCTCCCCTTCTCGCTCCCGTTCTCCTCAGCGGGTCTCCATTTGTGCATCCTCTCCCCCCTCCAGACATAGATTCTACGGATCGTCGATCTAATCAATGGCTTTCCGAGTTGCGATCTCAGCATGCTATGACTTCTGAAGTTTGGATTTTGTCGATGATCCTCAAGTTTTGGCTTGGATAGTGGAGAAACTCAACCTCTCTATGTCACAGAACCCGGAGGATTTATCTCATTCCTTCTCCACGAGACGAGACTTGACATCTATTACTTTCCCACCACAGCCTTGAATTGCTCATCTCACTGCGTCCTTGGATCATGCCTTTTTAAAAGCCTTAAAAGGATTAAGGACGGCCTGTCTTCGCCTAGGTTTTCGCTACCAGCGGCTCACTCCCATGGTTTCCAGTCCTTGGCTACTACCCCTTCGGTGGATGAGGATGTCCAAACACTTTGCGGGAAGAGGACTTGTTCAGCTTTTCTAGTTGAAAACAGAGAACTGTCTCACATGGACACAGCTATTCATCATTCCTTACCCTCGATCAACTGCATCATCTCGGCGGTGGACGCATTTGCGGCATCAGTGGAGCACTCTTTCACCGATCAGGATGCTTACATCAGAGGCTGTATGTCCCTTATACTGGACCAATTTCAGATCGTACTTGACCAGCTGTCTCATTTCCTTGGCTATCTCCTGGCAGTTCGACGTCACGGCCCACTCAATTTGTCTTCATGGGATGACAGATTTAAGGCTGAACTCTTTTGTCAACCGTGGTCTGCAGAATGGCATGATTGAGGAAGTTTCGACAAAGGTGGATCGGGACACTCAATTTCAAGTTTCGGTGGAATTATTGAAACTCCAGAAGTCTCATCTGCAAGTTTCCATGATACAGAGAAGGCCTCCACGGTTCGTACCATCTCATCCGGAACTGCGTTCATGGCCATTCGTCCCGAGCTAGAATAGCAGGTCCTCCCATGGCACTTCTTCCCGACATCCTCCCAAGCAGTGACTCGTTGAAACAAGGGCACGAAATGGGAACTCCTGCCTCCAGCCATCCCCGGCCACGACTCTCCAGTTGGCGGGAGACAAGGGAGGTTCGCTCCCAACTGGACCATACTTGACGATCCTTTCGTGACCGACCTCCTTGCCACAGGCTATCACCTTCCAGTCATCGGACGTCCGCCGCTGACAGTGCATCCAGTACACCGCAGCCACCCAGCAGACGAGGTCCAGGTTTTTCACTCCACCATAGGTACGCTCATAGAGAAATGTGCGCCCAGCACTCCTTGGTTCTATTCCCCCATCTTTCTGGTTCCCAAGAAAAACTCCACAAAACTAAGACTCATTTTCAACATGAAACTTTTCAATGCCCACTATCTCCAGCGCCCACCTCACTTCTGGATGGTATCGATCGTCTTTCTTTGCACCATCCTGAAGAAAGGAGATTTTCTTGTCAGCTTGGACCTTCAAGATGCTTTTCTTCATGTGCCCATTCATCCGGATTCGCGGAAATTCCTCCGATTAGTATTCCAAGTTACCGTTATCAATGGACCGTCCTGCCTTTTGAAATTTCCACGGCCCCGTGGCTATTTACCAGGATCACCAAGCCGATCACCAGGTTTCTTCATCTCCACGGGGTCGTGTTCAAAAGTTACATAGACGACTGCATTCAAGCACAGAGAGACCCAGTCGTTCTTCTACGTCAGTTGCAGTTAAGTACGAAGCTACTCCGGCAACTAGGTTGGTTATTAAACGCTGACCCAGACCCTTCAATTCATCAGAGCAACTTTCAACACGCACCAGGGCCTGATTTTCGTCCCCCAAGACAGGTGGCTGACGATTCAACGGCTAGCTCCGTTAGCACTGTCGCAGGCCAGGACCTTATGACAGTGGCAGGAACTCTTGGGCCTCTTGACATCGGCACAGGCATTGACACAGCGGGGACAATTGCAACTGCGTCCATATCTCGTCTTAGAGAATCTCCTGGAGTTGATTCGTCTTCTCCGAACCTGTACGTCGTTTTCTTCAGTGGTGGCTTGTCGAACAGAACGTTTGTGCCGGAGTTGGTTTGATGCTGTTCATTCCAATGCATCACTTGTTCGTCGACGCGTTGCTCAAAGGTTGAGGGGCTCACTTTCTTCATCATAAGACAGCCGGGCAGTGGTCATCCGCAGAACGGGACTTGCACATCAATGAACTCGAGTTTTTGGCAGTTCTTCTCGCCATTCGACATTGGGCGACGGAACTTCGGGGTCTTCCCTGCTGATTCAGACAGACAACTCATCGGTCGTCTGGTACATCAAACATCTCGGGTCGACGAGTTCGGCGAACCTTCTTCAGTTGGCATTTCGGTTCTTCCATCTGATAGACTACCTCGCCATCAATGCTCGGGCCAGCCACAGATCTTTTGGGAACTGATCTTCTCGTTATCAAGGCCCCAAGTCAACCTATTCGCCACGTGGTTCCGCAGTTTTGCCGATACCAGACCAACTAGCGTGGGATCTCAACGCTCTGGCGATTTCGTTGGAGTGACTCAACTCTTACGCCTTTCCACCCCCGGCTCTTCTACTCAGAGTCATCCAGAAACTCTGAGCAACCAGGCAGATTCTGCTGATTTTGGTCACGCCTTACTGGCCAGTCTCGCACAGCTCGCAGACCTAAACCCAGTTCCTCTTCCCAATCGGGACGACCTACTGATACACCCTCAGCGTATCGGCATCATGTATCCCTTCACACCCTGTCTCTGCACATTCGGCGCATTTGCAGAAGTCCTTAATCGCCAAGGGGTATTCGCGGAGAGTGGCTATGGCCATCACTTCTGCTCATCGGACTTCCACCCGCTCACTTTATGATGAGAAGTGGAAATTTTTTGAGAGATATTGCACGTCCAGAGGCATTACATCTCCTGTTTCTACTTCACCTCAAATCGTCGCTGAGTTTCTTCAGCATTTGCAGTCGTCTAAGAAGCTCAAGGGTTCCACTTTGGCCACTTACCTTGCTGCGATCAACTCGGTCCTGGCTACCACCACAGGCTCTAAGGTCTCCACGGTTCTTGAGCTTGAGTATTTGCTCCGATCCTTCAAGTTGGCTGATCAGTCTAAGAAGTTTAGACCTCCTGCTTGGGATTTATCTGTGGTGCTGCATCATTTGGCCTCAGCGGACTATAAACCCCTAGCTCAGAAGGACTTTGAGAAGATCTCCTTCAAGACCTTCTTCCTTGTGGCCTTGGCTACAGCTGCTCGGATTTGTGAACTCCACGCTTTGGACGTTAACAGAGTTCAGTTTGAACGGAAGAAGCATGGCAAAATCTTCCTTGGTCTCCGTTGGGATTTTGTAGCGAAGAATCAGTTGCCAGGACAACCCGATCATACTTTTACCATCCCACCGTTGTCCACGATCCTTGGGCTCGAGACAATGAAGACCTTCAGCTTTGCCCTGTTAGGGCTTTAAAGATTTTTCTTGCTGCTTCTAAAGATTGCCGCCGTCTCTGCAAGAGCCTCTTCATTCCGTTGTCCTCAACATCCAGGGTGGAAGTGTCTCGCGCCACATTATCCTTTTGGATAAGAGCCACCATCCTACGGGCTTACACCTTCGCTGGGTTACCGGCCCCGACAGCTTCCAGTCCACATGAGATACGGGCGTTAGCGTCTACAATGGCTCTGCATAGTAACTGCTCTCTCCACGCCATTATGGAAGGATGTTTCTGGCGATCGGACTCGGTCTTCTCCTCGCACTACCTTCGAGACCTCTCAGTCAAGGATGACCAAGGCCTGCACCAGTTTGGACCCCTTGTTCTCGCACAACAGCTGTCTACGGCCCACCAACACAGATAGGGAACGGTCCCTCGCGGTTGCTGCTTCCCTGTATTTTCTTGAATATAAGTCTGAACTTGCTGTCTGCCTTATGTTTTGATTGCTTATGGGTTAGAACTACTTCACTTAGTTTTATACTAAGACACGGAGATACTACCACATCGGTGGTTGGACGAATCTGGAGCTCGATTCTGTATCAAGGAAGGGTTCGATATTTCACGTTTCCTGGCCTCTACTTTTCGAAGCAATTACGTCAGTGAAGTGTGTCACTCCCGAATTCCAGTGGATTTTGTTGCGTTCCGACTCCGAAGTTGCCGGGCACATCCTTTGACTAAGCTTATGCAAAGGAGTGAGGGTCAATTTGATGCTGTCCCGGAACTGAACGTTAAAACTTGGAGATCCCAAGTTGTGCTTCTCTTTCACCCGCCCCTGGTTGGTGTCTGTGGGAGTCTTCTCGAAGCAGGGGCTGGCCCGATTATTGTCAACCGACTTTAATTTACAGGGTACCTTCAAAATCGTGGTGAAATGACATACTTTCTCGCTGAGCTGCGTCCTTCTTCGGAGGTTGCGGCCGAACACCACATCCTCGGGAGCACCCATCTCCCTGGGAGACGTTGTGCTTAGTAAGCCAAGGAGTTCAAGAGAACTCAGCACAAGCATAGGAGTTGCGTGCATGCGTAACAGGCCTCCCTTGTGCATCACTATCTACGGTCATTTCCAGTCTACACAGCTCCAAGACCAGCTGTTCGCACTGTCAAGACACAGGGTATCTGCGTCCCGCTGTCCGACCATGGGATAAGTACATACCGTGAGATAGGATAAGTTTAAAAATTTGAAAATTTTAATATAAATTGTATATATACATGTATATACTTAACCCATCTCACGTGACGGATTCCCGCCTATCCTCCCCGCTATGCAGATTCTCCAAGATGGATATTATCCAGTGGCTCCAAGAATGAGAATGATGATTCGGAGTTAGTCACGTGGGCAGCTAGTGATGCATGCCACATGCTTTGCATGAGAGCTAGGAAGCTGTCTTATAGTGAGGGTAGCATGGAATGCTTGGGCGGATGGACAAGAGAGGCCTTGGGAAAAAAGTTTACATCGTTCCACTCAGTGTCGAATCAAGAGAGAGAAGTGCATACCGTGAGATAGGATAAGTATATAAATATACAATTTATATTAAAATTTTCAATTTCATGCATTTTTGTTCAAGATAAGAAAGACGTTTTGCTACTTAAATATTTGTTTTCTTGCAGCACCTGACAGACAGAGTGTCCATGTACGTCCATGCCTACACACTATACAGCTCGATCAGACCATTTGGTGTTGGTGCCATTCTCGGCTCCTATGAAGCAGATGGTCCTCAGATGTATCTGATCGATCCTTCAGGTGTATCATGGGTAAGTACATATTGTATTTCATCCTAGTCCACTGTACCTCATTATAAATGTGGGAAATTGCTGGAAACAACCTTCATTCTTGCAGTTTTGTGTTGATTCAGTTTTCATTTGCAAGGGAAATAAGAAATGGTATCCCTATAGTATAATTGGTCAAACCCACAAATTCTTATCACAGAATTGACCAAACACTGATTTATGATTTTATGTTTGTTTTTACCAGGGTTACCATGGCTGTGCTGTAGGAAAGGCAAAACAGAATGCCAAAACAGAAATAGAAAAACTAAAGGTTTGTTCTTTGTTATTGATATATGTCTTATTAAATAGGACTCCTTATGATTGGGAGCAGGGCAATTGTCTCCTAAGACAATTCTCACCTAAGCCAAGTTGTGTGCAACAAAGGTCTATAGGTTTGTTTGTTGTGAGCCACAAAGGCCTGTAGTTGTGAGCCACAAAGGCCTGTAGGTGTGAGCCACAAAGGTCTGTAGTTGTGAGCCACAAAGGTCTGTAGTTGTGAGCCACAAAGGTCTGTAGTTGTGAGCCACAAAGGCCTGTAGTTGTGAGCCACAAAGGCCTGTAGTTGTGAGCCACAAAGGTCTGTAGGCCTGTAGTTGTGAGCCACAAAGGCCTGTAGTTGTGAGCCACAAAGGCCTGTAGTTGTGAGCCACAAAGGCCTGTAGGTGTGAGGTCTGTAGGCCTGTAGTTGTGAGCCACAAAGGCCTGTAGTTGTGAGCCACAAAGGTCTGTAGGCCTGTAGTTGTGAGCCACAAAGGTCTGTAGGCCTGTAGTTGTGAGCCACAAAGGCCTGTAGTTGTGAGCCACAAAGGCCTGTAGTTGTGAGCCACAAAGGCCTGTAGGTGTGAGCCACAAACGTCTGTAGGCCTGTAGTTGTGAGCCACAAAGGCCTGTAGTTGTGAGCCACAAAGGTCTGTAGGCCTGTAGTTGTGAGCTTCAAAGGTCTGTAGTTGTGAGCCACAAAGGTCTGTAGGTCTTTAGTTGTGAGCCACAAAGGTCTGTAGGTCTTTAGTTGTGAGCCACAAAGGTCTGTAGTTGTGAGCCACAAAGGTCTGTAGTTGTGAGCCACAAAGGTCTGTAGTTGTGAGCCACAAAGGTCTGTAGTTGTGAGCCACAAAGGTCTGTAGGTCTGTAGTTGTGATCCACAAAGCGCAGACAGTTCATGTTGTCACAGTTGTATGTTAGCATTAGGTGGCAGCTGTCTGGATGGAAATTGATTGGAAGGAAATAATAATCATAACTGATTCTTTGGAATTGTCCCAGGTTGCAATCGTCTGAGTATCAGAAATTGATTTTATACTTTGCACAGAATATTGATGTGTACTCTAAATCGACAAAGTTCCCCCGTCTTAAATGTTTTGCGTGATCAACAACCCAACCAGTTCTACATCGTGATTGTATTGCGAGTCCTCTTCTTGTAAAAACAAGTCGAATTGTTGACATTACATGGTATCGCTTCGTGTGAACGAACATACAAGAAAAGACCAAAGACGTCAAATTTGCAATTAAACATCGCTAGAAAAGATTATTGACCTATTCAGTTCTAATTTGTTTTTGCTAGGCATTGACTTATATGCAGGGATTAAGATAATCGTGTGTAATTGTCTTGTTAACAACGCCGGAAATAGCAATCAGTTGTGCAGTGCACATGTTGCCCTACCGATGATTCAGTTAAAATGTACCCGATAAAATACCAAAATGAATTGTGATGCAGTGAAAAGATAGTATCTGAAACTATTGTTTTATAAAGAGAAATATATTCTAGTATTGTGTCATTTTCATTGCAGGTTGTGCTCTATAAATGTAAAATATTTATAATCATAACTAAGTTTATGGGACAGCTTTTTTGGTATATTGACCTATAGTTTTTTATGCATGGAACAATTTAACCTGTCACCGATGAGGTTTCGCGCGATGTCACTATTTCCTCTGTGAAAGCAGTTTGTTGACATGTGATTGTCCAGCTACACTAATTATACGTTTAGGCAAAACAAAATATGTATGCGTATCCATTTACTGTGAACTACACTTCATTCGAGACGTGAGTAGACGCAATATGTTAGTGATTGCTGTGAAGTAAGTACATTGTGTTAAGGAATTACCTGTAGGCGAACATCTGGACTTCTTGACATTGTTTGGTCACGGGACCGGGAATAATTGCTTAACAAAATGAGAGATGTCATTCGCAATACTAGCAAAACTTTCCTGCCCGCAAAACTTTGTCTGTTTACAGTAACCTAATATGTATGATATGTTATTTCAGATGAAAGATATGACAATGCAAGAACTTGTGAAAGAAGTAGCAAAAATGTGAGTAATGTTCCTGTTTTGGTTTGATCTCCATGTTTATTGCATATGATTCTGTTTAGATACCGGGTACATGAGGCACAGGTAACCCATTGATCTGAGGCCACAGTTGTCTTTGCAGGGTTGTGTCCCTTAGCGTCGGGTTTGTACCAAACATTTACCAAGTTATGGTATTTGCATTGTCAATATCATGCCATTGCTTGTGGTAAAAGGTTATACATTTGGTAAAACAATTATGGTTAAAATTGCGATACTGTATTCTAAGTATGATCAATATTTCCATTCTCTGTCAACTAAAGTTTGTTTCAAGGTATCAATAGCGGTAGTCTAATCGTGGTTGCTGAAAATAATGAGGAGTTGGTGCACTGGCAACACACGATTTTGCTAAATGTAATGTGAGCAATAGTGAATGAAATTTTAAGTAAAATTTGAATACATTTTAAAAATGATAAATAAATTAAGCCCAGATACACATTGAACACTTTTGTAACCAAAAATTGCATGATTTATTAGCGAATTTGTTGGCATGGTATTTCCGGTGTTTGTGCATACAGTAAATAATAGAATTCATTACTGTTTGTATAAGTTTTAGATTTTAATTAGCTTAGCACCGGAACACTAAATATGTGAAATACACTAACCACTAACCAATGAGCCTAAAAACTGCATTCACAATTAAAATATTTTTAATTTTTCAGAATTTATATTGTTCATGATGAAGTGAAAGACAAGGCTTTTGAACTTGAGCTCAGTTGGGTTGGAGAAGGTATGTACAGCTACATGGCCCACACTTCAGTAATGCTAGTCATAAGTTCACCATTTGGCTTGTACACACCAGTAGAACAGGACCTACATATGTCATGATGGAAATCCAGTCAGCATCAGTGTTATTACAAACAGTACAGCACCTTCACTGAAGATGTCTTACCAAGCAGACCATATATTCCGGCAAACAGTGGAGTACCCTGGGGGTTTCTTGTACGCAGTCAGTGTGAGCGGTCTAATTGCTTTACTGTACTCTGCTACTGCTACTCTAGATATTGATCATAGTTCAGATTGTTTTCATTGCATATCTTGCATTATGTAATTTCACCAGATGAATATAGGCTGTTTGTCTTTCAACAGTCAAAAGAACTTAGGACGATTAAATAGCATGATAGTGTAAGCTTCATTATGGATTAATCAATGCTTAGAATCAGTGTTATATAGTTGTTTGAGGTTTACTTTACATTACATAACAATACTACGACAGTCATAATAATGATTGTTCTCTTCAGGTACTGGTGGCAGACATGAGCTTGTACCTCCAGAGGTATTCACAGAAGCTGAGAAATATGCAAAGGTACAGTGTAAAAGCAAATTTTCTGGTTGTCTCTTGAAATGTCTTAAATATGTCCCCCAAGGTTCCCAACAACAGATATTTGTTATTCGAGACTGCTTAGTGATTGTGTGTCTTCACCCCCCTAACGGCTGTGGTCTTGCAATATCAATTGGTGGTGGACATATTCGTGCATGTGAAACTTCAAAATTCTGCAGGCAGGCAGTGTGTTTTGTGTTTAATTAAATGCAGAAAGGGATGGATGTAGTCAATATGCCTTTATGATTGCCATATCTCTCAAAAACCAAACACAAAAGACTTTAAAATTCATGTTGTAAATTAAGATAGTAATAATTGGTCTCTTCACTTACAGAAGTCTTTTTGTCATTTCAATTATTATGGTGATGTATTCAAAGTTTCTTGTGACATTATTTAATTGCCCCCAATAGTAAATGAGATGGAAAGGAATGATTCAACTTCACCTCCCTTCATGAGAACCACGGGCACGGATCAAGGGATTAATGTATGGTCAACAAAATGCTAAACCTGGTGATATAGATCATGACTGGTGAATTGAATGTCTAAAATCTGTCATGTGTTACCAAAATGTACCTGGCTCTGTGAATAGGTGAATTGCATGTCACTGAGACTTTGTCGTATATGTTGTGTTACACTACAGGTACCCTGTTCATTCATTTATTTTTCTTTCTTTTACCAGGAAGCACTTGAGGAGTCTGATGATTCTGATGATGAAGAGTTATAGTAGCATGATCCAGTGTTGTCACAGAGACATTTACATAGACTCACATCCATATAATGGTAGAGTTCAACTGCATGTGGTGTACTGGACTTCATGGAGGAACTCATCCTTTGCCATATTTTCAACATGTACTGAAAGAACGCCACTAGTGTAAAAATACTTCCACAACTGAATATGTTGTGTGTTTTAAGGAGACAGTTATGGAAAAATCGTAAATCAGTAACATCTTTCTTAAAGGAATCATTTGACTATTAACTGATCTTTATATGATGTAAGAAACTAACATTGATGATATTCTTCTTTATTTCATGTGGGTTTTGCATTGTTATGTGTATCCTATATTTTCAACTTGATCCGTGTGATCAAATAAAATATAATTATCATCAATATTGTGGTTTCCTTGTTACCTGAAATGACAAAGAAATGCATGATGCAGAGTCAAGATCCTTATGATCACTGTCATGAATCCCTGGTTCATCAGGATGTGTAGTCATTTGTCCAAGATACCCAATGCTTGCAAAACTACCCACAATAGACCCGTGAAGATCCGGGGTAGAATAGGTCTTCAGCAACCCATGTGCTTGCCATAAAAAGCGACTATCTTGTCGTAAGAGGCGACTAACGGGATTGGGTGGTCAGTTTCGCTGACTTGGTTGACACATGTCATCGGTTCCCAATTGCGCAGATCGATGCTCATGCTGTTGATCACTGGATTGTCTGGTCCAGACTCGATTATTTACAGACCGCCGCCATATAGCTGGAATATTGCTGAGTGCGGCGTAAAACTAAACTCACTCACTCACTCACTCACTCACCCACAATAGCTGTTGGGAGTATAACCTAAATTGGGTGACCAGCCGTTCAACTTTCTTGAAAGTTTGAAACCTGTGCAACACTCACAGCTTGGATCAGACTCTCCCTAATACTGATCACATCTTTAGTTGTAGCAGATCTGTGCATGTGGGATTTACCAATGGATGAAATGCATTTCAGCCTCCCTCCCCATTGAAGCTGAAATGTGGTGATAACATCTTTTCAACATAATATTACGGAAAACACATTCATTGATGGGAGTAAAGTTTATTCCATTCATCTTTAACACACAACACATGACATAAGAGAGACGGTTTGAACACATTAGATCATACCTCACTTAAACCAACAATATGACAATACTTATATTTTAACCACAAGACAGATAGTTTCCTGCTTTTTGTGACAGGAAATGTATCACTGATGCCATGTTAAGGTCCAATAACAGATCTTGGATGGTAAGGGTCGACAAGACTGCCTAAATAGCTTTTCATATGATGTAATGATTAATACTTCATATAACAAAAGATAATAAACAAACAAATCAACGATAGGCATTCCACAGACTAGAGTAGAATGGCGTCGGGACGTGTTACATTTCCTCAGATCTGAGCACCTGAGAGGAAATACATGGAAGCTCGTCAGCTAGCATACCAAATATTCTCTTACACTCATAATAGGAGTTACAAAATACAGTGTCATGTGTATAGGGACCAACACACCACAATCTGAACTGCCAAACAAAAACTATATGCCCAGAATTTCATATTAATTTCTACTTACCCACAGATTCTGATTTGGATGGATTAGAGAAATTAATATTGTGCAAATATTGAGCTTATTCTGTCATGTCTGTCTTCAGCTAACTTAGAATATCTTTCCTAAATAATCTGGAAGCCAAACAAGCATAAGAGTAGGGCATCCACCATTGTAGAAGGAATGGGTTCAACTGAACTAAACATGCATCTTAATCTGTAGTGTTTTAGTGATCAGCCACTGGTACATTAAAAAAAAAACATTTTGTGAACATGAGAAAGTATATAAACATAAAAACGAAGTCATTAATATCCCCTGCAATGGTAAAATACTCTTCAGGAATATGTGAACTAGTTATGACTATGTCAAATGTTACATTGTTCTTCACATTGATCTAACGAAAACATACGTATGTAAACTATTCATATACTAGCATGCTTGTATCAACAACAGACTGCCTGAGTGCTTCCAAGTTTTGATGTACCTCAGGAATGATACTGGAAATAGAGTGATACTATTGATTTATGTCATTAGGTTCTTGAATACCCACAAAGTGGAAGTAGTACCGGGTATATTGAAAGGTTTTACCGGTAAAGTTCCGCTACAGAAAGGAGCACTACCACCAATTTCGGTCAAAGTAAAACCTGTTGCCATGGAAATGCAAAAATTATTTTATTCAAAAATCCAAAACTATCAAAAGGCACCAGTTCACCACCATACATATCTACGAGCCAAATCTGGCGAAGAAGCATTGAACGGTCTTAAAGTTCTGCACCGGAAAAGAGCACCAACACCAATTTCAGTCAAAGTCAAACTTATTGCCATGGAAATGCAAAAGATATTTTATTAAAAAATCCAAAACTACCAAAAGGCACCAGTTCACCACCAGACCTATGTATGTGCAAAGTTTGGTGAAGAAATATTGAACAGTTCTTATGTTCTGCTCCAGAAAAGACGAATTTGCATGAATGGACAAAATCCAAAATAATACCTGCAGTAAAACATGTTGAGGGGGATAATAATTGTATGTATACTGTTTTAACATGAGAACAACTCCAAACATATTTCCCATTTGCTTACATCTCCAAACTGAATATAGAATTAAGACTATTTTGTCCTGTTCAAAGTATACTTCTAAAGAAGCTAAGGTCCACCCTGCTGCTAATCACACAAAGCTGCTTAATACAGTAAAACCCTGTCAATCTGGAAATCCCACTTTCCAGATGGTTTATATACAAAGGCATTTACTTTGTAATCATGGATAATTTTTTCTGGAATCTGTTAATCAGGACAATACCACCGGAAATGGTACCAAGTAGTTAACAGGGTACTGACAAATTGTAACTCGTCAACATAATTTCAGTCATTGTACTTTTCATCTGCTCACTGCTTCAATCATTTATTCATGTTATTCAGCTGTTGAAGATTTGATGCATTCATCTTGTAGGAAGCCGTCGGTTGATTTCCACTATCCATCCATTTTTGCACTCATCCACCATGAAAACATCTGCACACAACCATGTCCCATGTCATGATGTTGTGTGGGTCATAGTGTCCTCCTCTTCAGCTGACACCCCAAACAGTCGTAACAGGAAGTGGATGATCATAACAGCATGACCAGGCAGGAACAGATAGCTTGTGTAGAGGACCATCGCTATGACAGCAACAAGGATTGTATCTGATACAAGTTAAGGAACATTTGGCTGGGTAAATGAGAAAATAGTGATACATTTAAGCAGAGACATTCAGACATTCAGACATCAATGCTTCACATCTTTGAAGACTACACACATTACTCCATCACAGATCATATGCAATTTTAACCAACAAATAAACAAGAGCCTGGATTCAACAAATGAATTTGTTAACACAGTATTTAGAACTGTATAGTATTTAATGATGTTTAGTGAAACCTTGTCAGTAGGGAAACCAGCCTTCTGTCATTTCACTGGACAGAGGCCTAAGGTGGTTGTACTGGTGGGACCTGTAATGGGAGGTCCTCAGACCTTTCTGTAGCAGTAAGGAGCATTGAAATCGGTTTTTAATGAGGTTACGCTTTTGCTATATCCTTCAACAGCTAAAATCTTGTATGTTCAAAATTTCAGCATTGTCAGTACAAATATCACTTCATAAACGTGACTGTGGATATTGACCAAATGCTGACCTTCAGTGACCACATGTTTAGGATCTGAAGTAAGGGAGCAAGGCAACCCACTGTCTTAAAGAGACTTGGTCAGTATCTCACCAGACAAGGTCAAATGAGGCCACTCAGGTCTGGACCAGCTTCCCATATCAATTCTGTAAGACTGAATGTTATGGGGAGCTGTGCAGACTGGCCTGGAACTGTAACATTTCACTCAGCCCCATTGACTTCCTTATCTTGAGTTATTGTGTTGTTTCTGTGTTGTACATTTTTAAACTTTCATTGAACAAATAGCTCCACAGCAAACATTCTTTCAGTTATATCATATGATGTTACATAATACCTCTTGTATCTATATAATTCCCCAATATATGAAGTTTACAATGTTAAATCACTGCAACTATCTCAAACAGACCACAGGAGTAATACTTCATCTGCACTTGGCACGTTTAACCTCTGCATATCTTTAACATGTAGACCAGTGAAAATACCAGTTGAGAGTTTTACTATTATATATGTTTGATGAAGAACCCAAAGAATATTGGGCATACCTGCAGTCAACAAACATGATTAAGGAAACAATATAATACACTGGCGTTTCTATGCTACATCAATACATTTATTGATTCACATGGCTTGCATACATATTGATTTTATACTGAATGCTCACAATGACAAATTGGATAGTTACACCTGATGAGTGTCAGTTCATAATCAAACATCAATGTACTAATATTTGTTGTGACAGCTGCAGTAAGTTTATTTCCACTGTATAAGGTCAGCCTCAGTAGTGCTTGATATCATGAGCAACATCTACAGTCTGTATATAGCAACAACAGAAACTGGTATTACATCAGTCCACCAGCTTCAGGAGGTGGAATAGTCAGTTTCATCCATCCATAAGTACTGATTTTACTAACCCAAATCATGAATGTCGTAACAATACTTATATGAATTCACTTTGGGACATATCCTCTAGCAAATGACAGATGACTAGCATGTCAGATAGTTGACAAGACATCTGACCTGTGATCAGAAAGTCTGTGGTTCGAATCCATCCACAGGTTCTATATATTGTATGGCCGCTACAAGTGTTATATGCAATTCTACCATGACTATGTGAAATACTCAAGTTTGCATGGACAATCAACAAAATTAGACACTATCAAGTTGGACTGAAAATGTGTCTGTTTTTATGACCGCTTCACTGCGCACGTATACACGACTTCCGCACTACTTCAGCTCGACTGCCAACATGGCTGACATTAACACAACAGATGTGATGGAAATGTTAATAATAAAACATTTATTAAAACTCGCAACATACAATTAAAGGATGTTTTCCTCCACATTTATTAGGGAACCTCACTATCATATTACCTTTTATTATAAGAATGTTCAAGCACAATTACCATGTACAGTGTCAGTCATAACCAAACAATGTCTAACTTATCAGAAAGCCTTGTAAAAATATATTTGTTTCTGTATAGAATGGTTAACACAACATGAGGTATCCAGTAGTAGGAAGTTTGAAGCACTTTCTAAAAACTGGCATCAAACCTCGAAACTTTTATGTGGAACTTGGCAAGATAACAGTCAGGCAAAACACCAATTTCGGTTTCAAATACCATTTAGACACAATCAAGTCTAACATTCATCTAATGTTCAAACACAGTACATTTATCTCCTATCAAATCAACTGAGTTACAGTATGGCACATTCTATACATGAAAACTGCATGAGGTTGTTGAGGCTGCTTGTGATAGTTTGTTGTGTTTCCTGATAGGACTGGTATTGCTAACCCCCCAGTGAGTCAGAGAATGCAGTAGGCATTACTTTATTTGTCAATACAGGACAAACCTGAATTATAGCTACTGCACACCTTATCACCAGGTGTCAATCTGTCAAAACCCAGGACCCAACAAAGTTAAATTCTAAATAATGTGGACACCTCTGACTTGATCAGTAAGATTCGGATGTGAAATTGCTTTTCACTGTGAAAAAGCAGTTGTTTAGTGATGCTGCAGACATAAGTGTTTGGTTTGCGCCTAGTGCCATGATCTGTTACTGAACTTCACGCTCCCTCAGTCCTGGTCACCAGATGTCCTTGCCACACCTGTCTAAACACCTGGTATGTGTAACACTACTCTCTAATGTAAGACATAGCAGTTTTTGAAAACATGTATGGGCAAAATAAGCTTAAGTGCTTTAAAATATGTACTTCTTTTACGATGATTTCGTCAGACCTCACGAAGATCTTAAGCTGTAGGACAGATGTTTGAGGAATGCAGTACTCTAAAGTTCTCCATTCGAACATAATGAACTATCAAATATTATCAAATATTCATTCCCATCTGTCTTACCATCAACCCCCCACACCACAAATCTTTTGATTATCCCTATGTAAATACAAAGATGCTACATGTATGGCTTTACTTGACTAAATACATCATGCACATCACATACATAGTTCTGCCAAACTTTATAAAGCTCAGACTTCATGAAAAGCAGATCCTTCAGTTCTTCATGTACACAGGTGAAGAGTTTGCTAAAACACAATACACAAAATAAAATGCCAGAGAGACATATCACATGGTGGATCTCACTACTTTGAATCATTTGGCTGATTGAATGACTATTTAACAGTTAACCTCCTGTGTGCTATATTATGTGTGTGCTACATGTGGCTACAACAGCTGACCAGTCATGTGTGAGTGTCACCCTTTGTCCTGGGGAAACAGCCAGAGTGCAGCTACTGGTGGCCACCAGTCCATACGTTTGTTGTGACAACATGGAATCAAGCCCAGACACATACTGATCACTCATCACAGTCTTTCAGCTGTGTTGTGCTGTCTTATGCTCTCTAATACATAAACTCCAAACACAAGTCAAGTGTAACGTTACCTGGATGATAGCAGTATGATACACATCTATTTTCATAATAATGCACTCACTACCTCCATTGTGGGACTCAATTAAACAAGTGTCAAGTTTGTGTTTTGGTTTTGCATATATCATTGGCCATAGCATACCCATAACACCACGCTTGGAGAACATTCATAATAAAAGCCTCATAAAATGACAGACCTCTCATGCAAAAATCATTGATATATCATATGTCCCTGGGAAAGATTTTGATTTTGGTCATTCTCTGCATAATTTGTTAAAGTGGACAAATAAAAAAAATCATATCTGGCAACAAATGCAGATATAGACGTTGATGAATCAGGTGAGACCTTGAGTACAGGTAGAGACATGGAATTCCAACCAGCCATAAGAAGGTTCAGGCATGTGTAAATGATACAACTATCTGCAAATTGTGGTGCTTTGGATGACTGGATGCTCAAGACCTTCCATACCAATGATATACTGCACAACAAACAGAACTGACATACATGACACATCGTACAAACAGGAAGGATACTAAATATGAAAGCTTCAATGGGTTCCATTACATATACACAACTGGTAACAGCATACCAGAAGTACCATGCCTTAAGCCATTCAATCCCTTTGTTTACACACGCCATCTTCCTTAAACACTCCATTTAAGCACTCAAAGCAATCAGAATATTTAAAGCAGTCAAGATATTCTGCACAATCCAAATGTAAAATTGACCTTACACACACAACTTCAGCTACATCCTCTGTCCTCCAACATGAATCAATGCTGGCAGCATGCATCCACAGCTAAAAGAAATATGGAGGAGTATTCCTCTACAGTTGTTATATACAAACAACAGTTATTGGTATCCATTGGTAACCTGTGGAATTATTGTTTCTTCCTATACAGGCGTGACCCAAGGGTGTGTGAAAGAATCATCCCCCAATTGTGACGGTTATTGTCAGATTCAAATTATCAGATCAATTCTTGATCATGATAACATTTATACTGATATTTGAGACAGTCACATTTTGAGTCAGTCAGCCACATGTAGTCATAAATTTCTTTGTCCTTCATTGTGATCCATGAAGTGTGCACACTCAACACTGAGAAACATGAGAAACGGCTTCAACAATTGACTGTAAAGTTTTCCCAAGCCTTTGATCACATGATGTTCAAGAATGTTACTGATGTCCTATTATTGCACAGTCTCAGTGGTCCTTTGCTGATATTGGTGTGGAAAAGAGAAGACCATTCAACCAAACTGTAGCGAGGTTAACAGTGGAAAAGGCACATCAACATAACTGGTAACAGTAGAAATGCCATGACAACAGAGAGCTTTAATAGCATGTCAGCAAATTTGTTGTGAGGTTAACTGAATAAATAGCATGTCAAACCTGTCTTGAGGTTAACTGTTGAAATAGCATGTCAACAAATGTCATGAGGTAAATGGAATAAACAGCATGTCATCAAATCTTTTGTGATGTTAACTGTTGAAATAGCATGTCAATAAATCTGCCATGAGGTTAACTGTTCCCTCCCCCTGTTGTGGGGGAGGGAAAGAATGACGGAGGGGATGACCAAGCCAAGAAAGACACATACATAAATTGATAAATTACTAATCACAATCATACATAATACATACTAGTAACATACATAACTGTACACAATGTTTAGCACTATGTAACTGCGTAAATATAAGACATTGATAAATTACTAATTATTAGATAATCTGGAATAGAAGCTCTCTAAGTGGTTTGTTGTTCTCTGGCTGGCCGTTTCGAAATGTTTTCATTTCTGACACCCTCTACCCATTGCTCGGTGACATAGTCTGCAAATGGTCCGACGCCTGGCACGTTCATGTCCACAGATTCCAAAGCATTCCACCAGAAATCTCCAATTACTTGCATTGGTATCAAAGGCAGAGCTGAAGTTCATCTCACAAACTGGTTAACTGATGGTATGTCTTTGAAAGCTGTCTGGAGGCTGTGATAGCCAAGGAATGCTCAGATTGCCTGGGTATGTGGTAGTGTTCACAATGCGCAGTCAGGGCCAGCTACAGATACCAGTGGTGAGATTGCCAGTGTATGCAGTAGCATTCACCTTGCAGTCAGGGCCAGCTACAGATACCAGCGGTGAGATTGCCAGTGTATGCAGTAGCATTCACCATGCAGTCAGGGCCAGCTACAGATACTAGCGGTGAGATTGCCAGTGTAAGCAATAGCATTCACCATGCAGTCAGGGCCAGCTACAGATACCAGCGGTGAGATTGCCAGTGTATGCAATAGCATTCATCATGCAGTCAGGGCCAGCTACAGATACTAGCGGTGAGATTGCCAGTGTAAGCAATAGCGTTCACCATGCAGTCAGGGCCAGCTACAGATACCAGCGGTGAGATTGCCAGTGTAAGCAATAGCGTTCACCATGCAGTCAGGGCCAGCTACAGATACCAGCGGTGAGATTGCCAGTGTAAGCAATAGCATTCACCATGCAGTCAGGGCCAGCTACAGATACCAGCGGTGAGGTTGCCAGTGTATGCAATAGCATTCACCATGCAGTCAGGGCCAGCTACAGATGCATTAACCATGCGGTGAGATTGCTACAGATGCCAGCGTGTGAAGCAGTGTAATAGCATTCACCATGCAGTCAGGGCCAGCTACAGATACCAGTGGTGAGATTGCCAGTGTATGCAGTAGCATTCACCATGCAGTCAGGGCCCAGCTCAAGATACCAGTGGTGAGATTGCCAGTGTATGCAGTAGCATTCACCATGCAGTCAGGGCCAGCTACAGATACCAGCGGTGAGATTGCCAGTGTATGCAGTAGCATTCACCATAGAGTCAGGGCCAGCTACAGATACCAGCGGTGAGATTGCCAGTGTATGCAATAGCATTCACCATGCAGTCAGGGCCAGCTACAGATACTAGCGGTGAGATTGCCAGTGTAAGCAATAGCATTCACCATGCAGTCAGGGCCAGCTACAGATACCAGCGGTGAGATTGCCAGTGTAAGCAATAGCATTCACCATGCAGTCAGGGCCAGCTACAGATACCAGCGGTGAGATTGCCAGTGTATGCAATAGCATTCACCATGCAGTCAGGGCCAGCTACAGATACCAGCGGTGAGATTGCCAGTGTATGCAGTAGCATTCACCATGCAGTCAAGGCCCAGCTCAAGATACCAGTGGTGAGATTGCCAGTGTATGGTAGCATTCACCATGCAGTCAGGGCCAGCTACAGATACCAGCGGTGAGATTGCCAGTGTATGCAGTAGCATTCACCATGCAGTCAGGGCCAGCTACAGATACCAGCGGTGAGATTGCCAGTGTATGCAGTAGCATTCACCATGCAGTCAGGGCCAGCTACAGATACCAGCGGTGAGATTGCCAGTGTATGCAATAGCATTCACCATGCAGTCAGGGCCAGCTACAGATACCAGCGGTGAGATTGCCAGTGTAAGCAATAGCATTAACCACAGTCAGGGCCAGCTACAGATACAGGATTGCAAGTGTAAGCAATAGCATTCACCATGCAGTCAGGGCCAGCTACAGATGCCAGCGGTGAGATTGCCAGTGTAAGCAATAGCATTCACCATGCAGTCAGGGCCAGCTACAGATACCAGCGGTGAGATTGCCAGTGTAAGCAATAGCGTTCACCATGCAGTCAGGGCCAGCTACAGATACCAGCGGTGAGATTGCCAGTGTAAGCAATAGCGTTCACCATGCAGTCAGGGCCAGCTACAGATACTAGCGGTGAGATTGCCAGTGTAAGCAATAGCGTTCACCATGCAGTCAGGGTCAGCTACAGATACCAGTGGTGAGATTGCCAGTGTATGCAGTAGCATTCACCATGCAGTCAGGGCCAGCTACAGATACCAGTGGTGAGATTGCCAGTGTATGCAGTAGCGTTCACCATGCAGTCAGGGCCAGCTACAGATAGTAGCGGTGAGATTGCCAGTGTATGTAATAACGTTCACCATGCAGGCAGGGTCAGGTCACGACACCAGCGGTTTACTGAAAGATTATGTTATACACTGGTGTTATAGCAAGGTTATATTATCCACTATTGGTATAGTAAAATTATATTATCCTTTGGTGGTACAGTAAAATTATATTATCCTCTGGGGGTATCATGAGATTATATTATCCACTGTTGGTACAGTAAAATTATATTATCCTCTGGTGGTATAGTAAAATTATATTATCCACTGGTGGTCTGATGAGGTTATATTATCCACTGGTGGTATAGTATT
Organism: Haliotis rubra; assembly: GCF_003918875.1. Lineage (NCBI taxonomy): Eukaryota > Metazoa > Mollusca > Gastropoda > Lepetellida > Haliotidae > Haliotis > Haliotis rubra. The sequence goes on from NW_025767501.1 coordinate 2,343,385, forward strand.
ATCAGTAACATGTTATCCACTGGTGGTATAGTAACAATTTTACATTATGTTATCCACTGGAGGTATAGTAAGATTATCCACTATAATTGGTATGACAATTTCAAAGGATACTGACAATAACAGCTTCTACTGGTTCCATCATGTACACGGAAGAGTTAACACTATAAAAGAAGTACCAGTGTTCCATCTTCCTGACAAGACTCCTCACACACTCCATCGCTGACTGTATCCCAACACGTAAAAACACAGTACCTCCAGGTTATATCCACCCAGTGAAAACACAGCCACACTCAGGGTAGGCGTTCTCCCTGACCTCACTCCAACACACACTCACAAAAGCTATCTGGATATGTATTCACTGGAAACCTGACCAGCCACAACACTCAGCCAAGTCTTCATTTGAATATAACAAGGAGAGCTGTAGACAAAATAACCACCTGACTATCCAAGCATGTCCAGACTGCTGTCGTCCTTAGTTACAGCATATACACATCAACAACATGGATAATCTGAGGGAGAAAGTGGCTAAGCCTGGTCAATCTAATCCATTCCTCCCTGCACTGGTGAACGTACATGCAGACTTCCTCATGGTTACATAGAAATCCTTGATCAATACTTCATGAATGTTTAATATGGCACACATTAGCATCGTAATCAAAGCTGACTTCTGTAGACTGCAGGGCAACCAGAAGCATAAGTAACCCCTAGTTCAATAGCAGAGATAGAACAGTATACTGGATTCAACGTAATGATTGCCAAAGACATTCATTAAATTAGATTATTATGAGAATCATGAGCTGAGTGTCATGTATGTTTACAGTAACAAAAAGACAGTTGATCAATCTCTCAAAAAAAAAGTTCCCACATGCAACATTTATTTTACTTCAAAAGGGCTAAATTCAAAAGATTAAAATAATGTTATCACTGAATTTTCGGATTTACCACATGACTTCCACCCAAGATAAAATCAATTGATCTGTCATGTTGGCAGCCATCAATGTTTCAAGCTTTACTTGTGTGTAGCTGTTGTTGCTGCGGTGACCATAACTCTGGATCATATGAAAAGAATGTAGCGTCTATGGCTGTTTACACATAAAGATCGCCAAAGATCAAATATAATAAAGCTGCCAATACCTTTTACAATCCTTGAGGCCAATATGTGAAGCACATGTTCAAACTAGTCCTTATTTCCCATCTGCCTGGTACACAGACGGTACAAGATACAGTGAGGAATTCCCTGAGATGCTAAAAGTTACAGGGATTTCATGAAATCACTGAGCTAATATTTCAGTAATTTCATGGAATCTCTGGCAATTTTAGGGAATACATGAAATCCCTGGGGGTCACAGGGATTTCATGAAATCACTGACTCTTTCAGGGATTACATGAAATCCCTGGTTTCACACATTCCCTGTAACATATACACTGACTGACCGAGTTTAGTTTGCACCGCTTTTAGCAATATTCCAGCAACATCACGGCGGGGGACACCTGAAATGGGCCTTTACACATTGTACCCATGTGGGGATTCGAACCAGGGTCTTCAGCGTGACGAGTGGACGTTTAACCACCAGGCTACCCCACCGCCCCGTAACATATACACACATACATGATTGTTAGAAAGATACATCAGGGATCCATGATATTGGAGAAGAGTGTATGAAAGGAGGGCCAAAAGGAATCAACTTGTGTTGGCTTTGCATTTAAAAAGACTGTATTATGAGTGTATATTTTGTGGCTTTACATTAATTTAGTATTTCCCGCTGAAAAATATTGAAAAATTGGCTTTATATTTTTAAAGCTTATTTTACATTGTGTATACTTAACAATTAGAAAGACCACATTAGGTGGATTATTGTTTTGCTTTCAAGCAAAATATAATATTTCCATGAGAAAAGTTAATATTGCCTTCAGATAACATGTCAAGCCAACTGGATAATTCCTTCCATACGCTCCCAGTGTATGGAGATTCACATGAATGTATTATTGTTTCAGGGGTGGATTCATAGAAAGAGCACGAGGGAGAATCAGTATATTTCACTGTATTTGGTCATTAAAGTATTATGAGTAATCTTAAAATGAAACCACCATCTATTTGCCATTAAATAAATGTCTGTCTAATATTCTTTGTTGTAATGTTGTTTCAGAGTATCTTCCCATTTAATTTGGCCAGTAGGGCTGGCTTGAATTGTGGCACAAGGGTATTATTATAGAAGGCTTTACTCCTTTGGTTTTTTCCACACATACAGGATATATTGAAAGGTAGTATTGAGTTTTGAAACTCAGAACAGGTCTTTCCTATACCACTTACATGTTTAGATCTGCAGTGAGCCAACACAGCACATTTTATACCTTCAAGATGCAGAAAGTTTACCTTGGATATTCCAGTTTCTTTTTCTATGTCAACTTTTTGTAAGAAATTTCCATTAAGGTCAAAGATATCATTAATAACATGTATTCCCCCTTTTGCCTTATATTCATGATAAACAAATTTTGCCTCTATCTGTATATTATTGTTGAACCATAGAGATTGGCACAGAAATTTATTTCACTTCTGTATAGCATTTCTTAAGGTAATGACACCATGCCAATAATATACCTTTCCAAAATGGATTTGTAACATTTGGCATAATATGGCCACATACTTAATCTGCATCAGTGTAGGCATTCATTTGCAATAGAGATACATTTTAAATTTTCAGTAATGAGTCTTTTGATCCACATTAATTTTTGGGCATTTATGGTATTTTTCATAATAGGTACACTAATAGTAATACCTCCTTGGGTATTTGAGACATGATTTCTCGCTTTAACGTATCCTTTTTTCCTTGTACAAAATTGTAACATTTTTCTGAAAATTTGTATTTTATGGTCAGGTGGGATAGGGATTGATGAAAATAGATGATTTAATTTTGGTTGTAGCAAAGATTTCAAGATGGTATTTTTACCCATTAGCGTCATATATCTCAAGGACCAAAGACTCATTTCTTTAAAGATTTTATCAAATTTGTCTCTGTAGTTAAGGTCTACCATATCATTTAACTAGACATCAAAATCTATTCCTAAAAGCATGAAATCTGACTGTTTCAATAACATCCATGTCTGGACGTTGTGCCAGCTAGACCAAAAAATGAATACTTTTGTCCACTCTCTGTAGATAATTCACCTGTACCATGACATTGCAGTGAACCTGTTCACACATAATAACACGTCATGGGTACATGCCTCAAGTCATATCTTCTACACATTTGCTAGTTGTTCATGAACAAACCAATACATGTTGTAGTGAGTGGAACAAACACAAATCCCCAGTTATTCAAAGAATAAGCTAATCTTACACACACAAGCGAGAGAAAGAAAGAGAACGTAACACTCTGAATCAGGAGTTATTGTGCAACATCGAAGTTGGACATCAATAAGCATGGTAAGTAGCAGATGGCCAATCAGGAGAAGACTTTAGCATTCTACATTCAAACAAGATTATCAGATCCAAGAATATTGAAAAAACCCAAAGGAATACAATATATTCAATTAGCTAACAATGCCAAATGAATCAGTTCATTAAATCTGTGGCAGCTATTGGCAAACTGACACAAATAGTACTTAACAATGAACAATAATTAACAACACCATGGATTACTTATGACTTCACTACAACATGAGCTGAGCAGAAGTAGGCATCTGTTCACAAGGTGTGTATGTGTGGTTAGGGCTGAACACTGTTCTTTAAGTAATACCCCATGGTGTGTTAGAACAATGGACATGATGGAGGGGGATGGTGCATGATGTTGCATAGTGAACACACCAGTATGGACAGGCTGAGGGTCAACAATGAAGCAAATGCTGACAAAACTTGGAGTTCGAGTTCACACATTGTGCAAACATCAAGCTATTTGAGGAAAATTGTGATGGCTATCTGATATGAGTGAGTGAGTTTAGTTTTAGGACACTTTTAGCAATATTCCAGCTATATCACACCGGGTACACCAGAAATGGGATTCACGAATTGAACCCAAGTGGGGAAATGTACCAAGGTCTTCAGAATGATGAGCGAACACTTTAACCACAAAAAATGAAACATCAGTGAAATTAATCATGAAAGCTGTCTAGTTTAGTCTTTATTAACTTTATATCCTTATGCAAGGTTCACAATGCTGCCTTACCGGAGACCCAAAGTCTGACATGGACTATAGCTTAATTAGCAATTTATCGCACTGTTACACACGACTGATTTTGAGATCCAGTGAACCATTTTTGAGCTATCTGAGGGTAAACACACACATGCAGGCACACACTCACACACACATACATATTGCAGGAATATTGATAAAAGCAGTGTAAAACTAAACTCACTCACTCTTAGCATCCTTGGTGAAGAAACTGCAAAGAACTGTCTGTCCAAACTATCGTGCTGGGTCTGACAGTGACAATCACCTATATTCATCAGCAATCTTATGAATTTACTTCAGTATCTGATCTAACATATGTATTCCATGAAAATATACATAGCCGGATTGATCAAGCTTTGTGGACTTACTGACTGAAATGCCTCTCCTGATAATATGGTTAACATGCTGTAGACTCAAGTCATACAATGATATAGAGTGTGTGCTGGAAAGAAACAGTTATATATCAAATGTATGGTAATTTAAATCTGTCTAAAAACAAGATGAAATCATGCACTGATTGAAGAATTTTCTAGCCAGATTCTATAGATTTATGTGGGTTGATATACACAACCCAGTCAAGATCACATCCTTTCAGATAATACATGTACTGTCTGATATTGTCATATAAAGGGCAAAACAGAAAGAAGTGGACAGAATCTTTAAACTGATGACCACAAAGACAGTTACTTTGAGGCAGAATATGTCAATTAAACTTGTTCCAATATATAACGCCAGTTTTTAAGTATAAACTCCAGATTGACAAGAAACACAGGCAGTGTTTTCATGGGTGCTGCCTTGTTGCTTTCTATAAACTGTACCTGACTGATCTGCCAAGCCATCCAACATCCAATACTTTTAATGAACTACATATCTGGAGGCAAGTGATTTAGCGCAAGGTTGGTTTGTCATCTTTTTTCTGTGATAGTGCACAGACCCTTGAACTGGCACAGGAAACTTTCTATTAATCATGCTAAACTGGATGGAAGTGATAAAGCCCCACATGGTCATTTCAGTTGTCTTACAAGTATTCTGACCCGACCTTTCAACAGGGGTCTCTAATGTCTCAGAAGACTGTGTTGGGTTCACACAGAAATGCTAAAAATAACAATAATCTATAACCATGAAAGTCACAAGGTCCTTATCACAGGCTTAATGTTAATTATCAAATACTTAAGGGGTCCTATACCATCAAAGCAGACCTCAAGGACCACAAATCCTCCTTACCATTGAAAGGTGCAAGGTTTTTTTGGATCCACTATGTTACCACCTACATCATGTGTATGCAATGCAATCTGTGCCGTTTCATTATCTTATGATGTACAGCTCTTGATAGTGTACAAAAGAATATATACTGGGACTTTCTATTATCGCGGACACTCTATTATTGCGGCACGGGAAAGCATCGGGAAAGCAGAAACGCCACGCCACGCATCGGCTGTTTACATATGAAAATTACGTAAAATATATTCATCGCCCTTGAAAAAGTCATTTATTTCATTGGAATGTCATGTCTAAACTTGAAATATTAAAGCATTCATCTTTTCAGTAAGTTCTAGAACATTTTGAAACTAGTATGACCCCTACTGCCATTACATCTAGCATGAATCAAAACTTACTTCGTCAAGAGTAATCTGCGACAACTATAAGGTCATTTGCATATTTTCCGTGCTAAAAATATAAAAGGAAGTGACGTATTATGCAACTTAACTCTACACACGGCAGCAACTTGTATGGTACGTTTTAAGGCGGAAAAACAATAGTTTGTAATGTTATTGTTACCTTGTATGCAAATGAATAGAAGTTTCAGATGTTTGGGTTAAAAACATGATGATATTACTAATGTGTATCAAATTCCTAAATAGTTTTTAATGGTCAAACTATTTAGATTCGTTACTTGTCTTAGTAAACATTTCACAGTGTCATCTGCTTGTACCGCGTGCCATAGTAAGAAAATAGCAATACCGCGATAATAGAGAGTTACTTCAATTTCCGGGTCAAAAGAGACAATCAGGATTGCCGCAATGGTATTAAACGAGTTGCGACTATGTGTCACACTATTTGTGATAGAAATGAAGATTAAACATCAGTCAACTGAAAGTATATATAAAATACTAAATGTCAGTAGCCGTTCATTATCCCGATGGCGACAACATTAACTACCATGATAACAGAGGGTCCCATCATACTCCCTATTATATTTGTAATAACCCTCCTGTTGATAAATTGATTTCTCTTATGAAATCTGATTATCTTCCTTTCATACTGGAACTAGGCTAACATGGTTAACTTAACTGACTGCTAAATACATTGAGGATGGATGTACAATCTAACTGGCATTTTGCATTCAAACAATTCCCATATTCATAATTATCGCCAAGCTTCACAAATATTTGATTTGTTTATGGGCGAATGATTCTTCTGATATCCCCCCTGAAATCTTTAACATTTCATGACTCACAATCACTTATAGAAATACCTATCTGTACGTGGACAATCTCTCATTACACATATCTGGATGTATGAATGTAAGTACACCCGTTTTGGTGAATGAATGATATTGCTTGAAGTAGTGCATAGGAAGTGATGAAGCCAAAGGCTGAATAAAAGGATACTGAACGCCCGCCGTTCGACAGGTTCCATCATATAGAGGGAAGTGTTGAGAGTGTATTGAAAATACCAAAACGAAATAAAATTCCATATCTTTCTCAAAACCATGTTGACGTTTGAATCAGCAAGTTCCACAGCACCTTCTTGATAACGTAGTATTGAATCCTCGAAAATATGACTGAGCGTGAAGCTTTCGCACAAACGCCCTCTCACTGATCAGGGGAGAAAACTCTAAAGTACTAAAACCGCTAGACGATTTTGTTTAACATGTAAAAAAATGGTAGTTCGTATCTGGCCTCATTATGTTTGATCACGATATTTTCAACAACCTGTATGTACAAAAAGTCCAACAGACATCTGTAAATAGGTTCTTTTACTATGATACCTCATTATCAACTTCACAATATCGAAATTTAAAAAAAAGAAAGAATATTTCAATTTCCGAAGAATTATTTTTGTATCGTAAAATCCACACGGAAATCGCGAAAAGAAGGTTTTCGTGTATATTAGTCACAAATACACTAATGTAAAGATAGTAGCACGAAGTGGAATGAATAATGACCCCCCAACAAGTACACTATCTGTGTTCCAACTACGATGGATGATGATGATGACTTGGATATTTTACGTGCGCTTACCGACATGAGGCCTATTTCGCACATAGGTTACGTTTGAAAATGGCGAGGGGTCGTACATGATGTACCGTCGGGGTAGGGGTAATGTAGAGGTACTGTAGGGGCTATGTAGAGGTACTGTAGGGGTAATGTAGAGGTACTGTAGGGGTAATGTAGAGGTACTGTAGGGGCTATGTAGAGGTACTGTAGGGGTAATGTAGAGGTACTGTATGGGGTTATTTAGAGGTAATGTAGGTGTAATGTACGGTACTGTAGGGGTAATGTAGGGTACTGTAGGGGTTATGTACAGGTACTGTAGGGGTTATGTAGAGGTAATGTAGGGGTAATGTACGGGTACTGTAGGGGTAATGTAGGGTACTGTAGGGGTAATGTAGAGGTACTGTAGGGGTTATGTAGAGGTAATGTAGGTGTAATGTAGAGGTACTGTAAGGGTACTGTAGGGGTAATGTAGGGTACTGTAGGGGGTAATGTAGAGGTACTGTAGGGGCTATGTAGAGGTAAATGTCAACGGGTACTGTAGGGTTATGTACAGGTACTGTAGGGGTTATGTAGAGGTAATGTAGGTGTAATGTACGGGTACTGTAGGGGTAATGTAGGGTACTGTAGGGGTAATGTAGAGGTACTGTAGGGGTTATGTAGAGGTAATGTAGGTGTAATGTACGGGTACTGTAGGGGTAATGTACAGGTACTGTAGGGGTTCTGTAGGGGTAATGTAGAGGTACTGTAGGGGTTGTATAGGGGTGTATAGTACGTAGGGGTAATGTAGAGGTACTGTAGGGGTTATGTACAGGTACTGTAGGGGTTATGTAGAGGTACTGTAAGGGTAATGTAGAGGTACTGTAGGGGTTCTGTAGGGGTAATGTAGAGGTACTGTAGGGGTTGTGTAGGGGTACTGTAAGGGTAATGAGGGGTTCTGTAGGGGTAATGTAGGGGTAGTGTAGGGGTTGTGTAGGGGTGTATAGTAAGTACGGGTAATGTACTGGTACTGTAGGGGTAATGTCCGTGTACTGTAGGGGTAATGTACAGGTACTGTAGGGGTTATGTAGAGGTACTGTAGGGGTAATGTAGAGGTACTGTAGGGGTTATGTACAGGTACTGTAGGGGTTATGTACAGGGTAGGGGTAATGTGTAGGGGTAATGTATGTAGAGGTACTGTAGGGGTTATGTACAGGTACTGTAGGGGTAATGTACAGGTACTGTAGGGGTTATGTACAGGTACTGTAGGGGTAATGTAGAGGTACTGTAGGGGTTATGTACAGGTACTGTAGGGGTAATGTAGGGGTACTGTAGGGGTAATGTAGAGGTACGGTAGGGGTTGTGTAGGGGTGTATAGTACGTAGGGGTAATGTAGAGGTACTGTAGGGGTAATGTCCTGGTACTGTAGGGGTAATGTCCGTGTACTGTAGGGGTAATGTAGAGGTACGGTAGGGGTACTGTAGGTGTTGTGTAGGGGTGTATAGTAAGTAGGGGTAATGTAGATGTACTGTAGGGGTAATGTCCGTGTACTGTAGGGGTAATGTAGAGGTACTGTAGAGGTTATGTAGAGGTACAGTAAGGGTAATGTACGGGTACTGTAGGGGTAATGTAGAGGTACTGTAGGGGTAATGTAGAGGTACTGTAGGGGCTATGTAGAGGTACTGTGGGGGCTATGTAGAGGTACAGTAAGGGTAATGTACGGGTACTGTAGGGGTAATGTAGAGGTACTGTAGGGGTAATGTAGAGGTAATGTAGGGGTTATGTAGAGGTACTGTAGGGGTAATGTACGGGTACTGTAGGGGTAATGTAGAGGTACTGTAGGGGTTATGTAGAGGTACTGTATAGTACGTAGGGGTAATGTAGAGCTAATGTATGGGTAATGTACGGGTACTGTAGGGGTAATATAGAGGTAATGTAGGGGTAATGTAGAGGTACTGTAGGGGTACTGTAGGGGTAATATAGAGGTACTGTAGGGGTAATGTAGGGGTACTGTAGAGGTACTGTAGGGGTTATGTAGAGGTACTGTATAGTACTGTAGGGTTTATGTAGAGGTATTGTGGGGGTAATGTAGAGGTACTGTAGGGGTACTGTAGGGGTAATGTACAGGTACTGTAGGGGTATTGTAGAGGTAATGTACAGGTACTGTAGGGGTATTGTAGAGGTAATGTACAGGTACTGTAGGGGTATTGTAGAGGTAATGTACAGGTACTGTAGGGGTATTGTAGAGGTACTGTAGGGGTACTGTTGGAGTAATGTAGGTGTACTGAATGTTGACAAAATGGAGAGATGACGAAGAGGTCATGCAGGGTAATTGTTTGTACACGACTGACTGTGGTCGCACGATGGCGGTATGAGCCGGGTTGAGGAACTTTAAAGCACGGCCGATATGTTTACGAAGAGGACTGTAGACGAGGGTCCTGCCATAGACTGGTTCCATACAAGCCCTACACGTAGCTGTCTTTGGTCTTTCAAGGGGGAAATACCTTGTCTATAGAAACTGCTATATCTATCCACATTGGTTGAATATTGGCTCTAAAAATCCTATCCTGTTTGAATGTTATGGGATCACATTTTCAGGAGTATCCACCCGCCTTTCATCAAATACCAGTGGTTGTTCCTACCCAGTTTAGAGGAAGACTTCCAACTCTCTACCCAGCTCTTGGGCATAGTAACATGCCCTCTCATGAACTTCCTCATCCACGACCAAACCTTCACCCGGGCACCCTGACCTGTCGAGTTGAACAATTAATAGTTTTCTGATCTTTGGCTTTCCTCAATACACTTCCAACCTCTATGATTGGTTGGTTGTTAAACGCCGCACTCGGCAATATTCCAGCTATCTGGCGGCAGTCTGTAAATGATCGAGTATGGACCAGACAAACAGCATCGTTACACGCAATTGGGATACGATGACATGTGTCAATCAAGTCAGCGAGTCTGACCAGCCGATCCCGTTAGTTGCCTCTTAGGACAAGCATGGGTTACTGAATGTCAATTCTAAACCGGATCTTTACTGGTCCCAACCTGCATGAACTGGTGGGGTGAAGTCGTCTTATATATTGGGGGTCTTTCAGATACGACATCACAGCTACAACACTGCCTGTGCTTTACATATCTGCTATTTAATCAAGACAGTGCCGCCAGTGGTGATGCATTCAAGTAGACAGGTTAGTTACACATGTGTAGATTCTTGCCGTCGTGGTGGTGACAACGCAATCCTCATTTCAGTTGACCAGCATGAGATATTGGGATTGATCCTGCTTCCAACATTCTTGGAACTAGCATATATTGGATTCGTCTGTGGAATAGTGATTCTCATACGACCAGCGCTCTGAAACTACAAGCGGCTTTAATTCACTCTGGTCTGAGAATGGCTACACTTATATGAATTCAGCTGTGTGTTTTGTTTGTAGCTGTCAGAAACACAAGCGCCACATATAACCATATAACCAAAAGAGATCCCGACTGTGATATCTGTGCCACACATGTCAACTTATAGATTATGTGTCATTGAATCCATTCTCAGTTTCTTGAATCACATACACCACTGTAGTCGTCGATGTATGGAACGCGCTGTAGTTGTGATGACGTATATCACAACGTCACTGGATTGTGTTTCGTAAGTGCATGGATCAGAACACAGGCCAACAAAGCAAATCCTTTATTCTTTAACGATCAACATGTGACTTCCACCATTGGTCCTCTAAATACACAGGGGTCCATCCAAGTGACTTATGTGTCCAAATAATTTATTACATGCCATCTTGAGATGGTTGTGTGTCTGAGGTTGTAATTTGAAAAACACTCACTATACATAAAAGTGAGTGCCAGCTGTGAAGGTGAAACAGAGGTGTATACGCACCAGGACTGGAGATCTATACTACCCATCAAAAGTTTAGACTCACTTAAAGTGAGTGAGTGAGTGAGTATGGTTTTACGCCGCTTTTTAGCAATATTCCAGCAATATCACGGCGGGGGACACCAGAAATGGGCTTCACACATTGTACCCATGTGGGAAATCGAACCCGGGTCTTCGGCGTGACGAGCGAACGCTTTAACCACTAGGCTACCTCACCGCCCCCTCACTTAAAGCACTCACTATATGTTATGTATATGTATATGGTTACATCGAAGATGCATTTCTCCACTAACATAGGGGAACCATATTCAAACCTTATGCAGATGAATTGCACGAGGATCATGCATCAATTTTCTGAAAAGCATGTGCATATGTCGTGCATGTGAACAGCTGCGTTTTGGTGTAAAGCTTTGTTAAGAATTCGCCAATTTTCACGGAGTTTCATGATTTTTTGAACTCATGAAAATAATTTGTTCAACGTTACGAATTTGTTGTACAATACATCAGTTTATGTGTAAACAGTACATTTACTGTGACATTATGGTGAGGTCAGGTGAGGTGAGGTGAAATTGGTTTTAACGTCGTGCTTGAGAATATTTCGCTCATATGACGACGTGCATGCGTGTGTATGTGTATGTGCGGCTGCTTGTATTAGCCCAGACTTAAGCTGGTTTTATAGTGCTAGCCAACTGAGATACCATGCCGCAGTGAAGCATGAATACCCCACTCAGACACATTATAATGATTCCGAGCCGACCATTCCTTGTTGTACCCATTAATGCCGAGCGCCAGGCAGGGACCAACAAGTACCATATTTTAAAGTCTTTTGGTATGACGCGGTCGGGGATCGAACCCGTGACCTTCCTCTCTCTGGGCGGACGCGTGACATTATGGAATATTTAGCAAAATCTAGTTTCGAACAGGTGACTGAAGTAAGCGGCTACATTTACACTAGTGAGTCTAAACTTTCGATGGGTAGTATATATTACATATACATCTATATTACATATACATCTGGAGCTTACACCACAAGGTTGCCTCACGGCTCCCTATAATCCCAAATGTAAGCGTGATCCTGTTTAATCGCCTCAAACTGGTATGGCAATCGGAATAAACTGCTTGACAAAAGAAATTAGACAACCATGGCTGGCTGAAGTGAAACCAACAAGAGTTGGTTATTCGATGGGGATGTATTTCATGTTTGGGTGTTTATGTTTTTGACCTAAGCGTGAAGTGTTTTCTGTTTTCTACCTTATAACGTTTGATAACGCTTGTATTTCTGGGAAAATTACAAGTGTGCACATTCTTTTGTTTATAATAGTTTACCACAAAGGTGATTATCATATTAAATATGTTTCCACGTGTGCACATTCTTTTGTTTATAACAGTTTACCACAAAGGTGATTATCATATTAAAGACGTTTACACGTGTGCACATTCTTTTGTTTATAACAGTTTACCACAATGGTAATTGTCACACCGAGACGTTTACACATGGACAATGACATATAAATATAGTAGAATACACTTTACATGACATTAATATGATGTGAAATATAACTTCTAGTCAGTTGTGAGGGATGTAAGCCAACTGTCCTCAGCATCATGTAGTTCATCACGGAGCTCGCCACAAACACATAGTAAAGTGCATGGATCGACTGGAGGAATGACACGAACACCATGCAGTAACCCGAGGAGTGAGTTTGTTATATCTGATATTTACACCTAAGATGAAGTCTATAACGAAATACTCAGCAATAGCCCAACATATATTACAAGTATCTCCACCTTTCTGTGTAGGACGAGACCGGGTCTTGTCACTCAACCTGACCACTTTGCAGCGTTTAGGACAGGCATAGGCAACCTGAGAAACATTCTCTGTCAGAATCTCCATGGGTCCTAGTGCATGGCCAACATATACACCTTTATTACTTTATTACAGCCGAAATGTTTTAATGCAGTGTCAACGGACGTCTTGTGATGCTTCTCACTTCAACGAGTACGGGTTTAGGCCGCTCTCCGTACCCATGTCGGGAATCAACAACCAACGATGTGAGCTACCCAGCTGTCACACAGCTTCCCCCCCTACACTGACCAACGTTCATGCAGTTCAAAGACACTCTTTCATTTTGTTCCCAGATACAACCAACACCGTATGTGACAAAAGTGCAAACTTTAAAATAAGAATAACCAAAATAACCAAATGATGTTAATTATAATTGTTGTAGGGTTAGGAGTCATCATGTGGCATTTTGCCATAACCTACTTCGTTCTAACCGGACTTCACAATAACGAACATTCGAGATAGCAGGGGTAATGAGCACGATGATGTGAGTAACAGTATTTAGTGGCACTGACAGATATGAGCGTCCATCACGTCTCTGACTCTGGGGTCACCTTCTTGTCCTCTTCATTGTCGGGGATGAAGTCACTGCAATGAACAGCTGAGTGAGTGAGTGAGTGAAAGAGAAGGTTTATGCTGTTGTTAACAATATATCAGCCTTTATTTACTGCGGAGAACGGCACAAATAGGCTACTCACAATGTACCCATCCCATGGACGGAATCGAACCTGGATGTCCCTGGTGATGAGACAACACTTTACCCACTTGGCTAACCTGATGGCCAAACTTATTGTGGCACTCACGTTTAGTCTAAATACGTTGAAGCTATGAAATACAACCCAAATATCGCCAGGTAGATCGGGTCTTACCTAATGTCACCTAAACATATATATGTAGACTAATGAATCTTCATGTATATATCTTTCGTCTGGATACATAATTATCAATTTAATAGGTGTTAGGTTTGTGCACACGTCCCCAGCTGCCTTGTGACTTAGGTTCCAGTATAGATGAACATACCCAAAATATATCCTGCCTGACTGATCCTTGGCCAGCTTGTGAACAGCTTCCTGAAGCTGCACCCGGTTGTAGGGAACTGCCAGCTCCTGAGAAGCAGAACACCAGGGGGAGTACAAGACATGTTACCCTAGATTCACTGTGCTACATTTTGTGGATGAAAAATGCAATTGAATTCAGCTTGTCAATTTACCAAAAAGAGAGAGAGAGAGAGAGAGAGAGAGAGAGAGAGAGAGAGAGAGAGAGAGAGAGAGAGAGAGAGAGAGAGAGAGAGAGAGAGAGAGAGAGAGCAGAGAGAGAGAGAGAGAGAGAGAGGCGATACAGAGAGAGAGTCCGAGAGAGAGTCATCAAGGGCTGCAACGAAGTCCTCAGGCGATACACTAAGAAGTCCGTCGGGGTCGTATCTCCTGAGGATGTCAACCAGTCGCATGTCGTTCACGACGATGTGTTCCTTGAGGATGATCACAGGTTCCTTCTTTTTGAAAGGGTCAATAGCCTTTTTCCCCAAGTCTTCTAGTGTATTTCCAGCACGCATCACTGGTCCGTGGGTGACCTTGAAAGTTGGCTTCTTCCCCCGAATGTCTTCAAGGATGCGCAGAAATTCGTATTCTACAGGAACGTCCTGTACATAGAAAACTGTGTGTTATGTAACATGTAGCAATATATTTCCCACGGATAATGAATATAATACTTAAGTTTAGAAATTAGAACTTCCGCCTTATTTCAAAGACGATCAAAAAGACACAAAGAACTTGAGTTATCAGCTTTTGTGTAAAGCACACAGAGCCGAGTCGTGAACGAAGTAGCAGATCGACAATGTTAGAAACCAGTAGTACACTTCACCTATATTTCATCGTGATAGGGGCGGTGGGGTAGGCTAGTGGTTAAAGCATCCACTCGTCACGCTAAAGACTCGGGTTCGATGCCCCTCATGGGTACAATGTGTGAAGCCCATGATCTGGTGTCTCCCACTGTGATGTTGCTGGATCATTGCTAAAGCGGCATAAAACTAAACTCACTCACTCATCGTGATATCCACGGACAGGTGAAGATTCTGAACTGTTTGATTGGCATTGTAGCAGTTGGTAAGTAACAATAAAGGTAAGATTCTTTTGTGGATTACATATTCTTTTACAGAGTATAGCCGTTTATATTCTTATTC
Organism: Haliotis rubra; assembly: GCF_003918875.1. Lineage (NCBI taxonomy): Eukaryota > Metazoa > Mollusca > Gastropoda > Lepetellida > Haliotidae > Haliotis > Haliotis rubra. Next base: position 2,358,653 of record NW_025767501.1, read on the forward strand.
ATAAATATTCTTTCCAAAGAATTTGCTGGTATATTATATCCAGTATTGAACGTAAGTAAAGAAAACTTAATTTGGCAAAAAAACGAGAAGCCAGCGCGAATCCTAATATTAAGAGGCGCCCAGCTCCGCCTAGTGCTGTGAGATGGGTCTATATCAGTACTCACCGTCAGATCTAGTTCCCCCTAGTGCTGTGAGATGGGCCTATATCAGTACTCACCGTCAGATCCGGCCCCCCCTAGTGCTGTGAGATGGGTCTGTATCAGTACTCACCGTCAGATCCAGTTCCCCCTAGTGCTGTGAGATGGGTCTATATCAGTACTCACCGTCAGATCCAGTTCCCCCTAGTGCTGTGAGATGGGTCTATACCAGTACTCACCATCAGATCCAGTTCACCCTAGTGCTGTGAGATGGGTCTATATCAGTACTCACCGTCAGATCCAGTTCCCCCTAGTGCTGTGAGATGGGTCTATATCAGTACTCACCATCAGATCCTGCCCCCCCTAGTGCTGTGAGATGGGTCTATATCAGTACTCACCATCAGATCCGGCCCCCCCTAGTGCTGTGAGATGGGTCTATATCAGTACTCACCGTCAGATCCTGCTCCCCCTAGTGCTGTGAGATGGGTCTATATCAGTACTCACCGTCAGATCCAGTTCCCCCTACTGCTGTGAGATGGGTCTGTATCAGCACTCACCGTCAGATCCAGTTCCCCCTAGTGCTGTGAAATGGGTCTATATCAGTACTCACCGTCAGATCCAGTTCCCCCTAGTGCTGTGAGATGGGTCTATATCAGTACTCACCGTCAGATCTAGTTCCCCCTAGTGCTGTGAGATGGGCCTATATCAGTACTCACCGTCAGATCCGGCCCCCCCTAGTGCTGTGAGATGGGTCTGTATCAGCACTCACCGTCAGATCCAGTTCCCCCTAGTGCTGTGAGATGGGTCTATATCAGTACTCACCATCAGATCCAGTTACCCTAGTGCTGTGAGATGGGTCTATATCAGTACTCACCATCAGATCCAGTTACCCTAGTGCTGTGTGATGGGTCTATATCAGTACTCACCATCAGATCCAGTTACCCTAGTGCTGTGAGATGGGTCTATATCAGTACTCACCATCAGATCCAGTTCACCCTAGTGCTGTGAGATGGGTCTATATCAGTACTCACCATCAGATCCAGTTACCCTAGTGCTGTGAGATGGGTCTATATCAGTACTCACCATCAGATCCAGTTCACCCTACTGCTGTGAGATGGGTCTATATCAGTACTCACCGTCAGATCTAGTTCCCCCTAGTGCTGTGAGATGGGTCTATATCAGTACTCACTGTGTGATGGGTCTGTATCAGTACTCACCGTCAGATCCGCCCCCCCTTAGTGCTGTGAGATGGGTCTATATCAGTACTCACGGTCAGATCTAGTTCCCCCTAGTGCTGTGAGATGGGTCTATATCAGTACTCACCGTCAGATCCAGCTCCTCTATTTCTGAACTCTCCGACTGGTTGATTGCCATGGCCAGAGCTATTGCACCTGCTGATGTTATGAGGTTGTTGCCCATCTGAATACAAACATACAACACAAGATGATGAGTACAATATTATTTTAAGAGAGTGAGTTAGTTTTAGCATATATCCATCCATATTTGGGACCAGGTCGCCAAGCTCGCTGAGTTGATTCAAGTCATCATATCCCTGTTGTGTAGATCGGGGCGTATGATGCCAGATCGGGGCGTATGATGCCAGATCGGGGCGTATGATCGTCGGGTTAGGACTGCATTGTTTAAAGACTGTCATATAGCTGGATTAAACAACAAACAAAACAAAAGCACCAAAACCGGACCTAATACATTCTACCCATGTGGAGACGACAGACCACGCCCTAAACATGCACTAAAATATACCTGATGGTGAGCATGATGAAGGTTGAACTCTTCATCTTCAGGTGTTCTCTGAGAACATCCGTCTTCAGTATGTAATACAATATATTTTCCAGTTTTCTTCAGAATTTATAACAACATCCTGTTCACCCGATACCATGTAAGATCTATGTTTAATAGTCTCCATCAAACCTCGTTGTTGTGCAAACACCTTTTGTTTCAAAATGGTCGACACAAATGTGTCATTAAAAGAAAGGTGAACTAAGGGTAAAATATCACAAGGAAAATGCGACTGAGAGTTGCTTTATGCCGCAGGCATACAATAGTCTATCTATATCTCACCTCCCAGCAAATAACACAATAGTCTATCTATATCTCACCTCCCAGCAAATAACACAATAGTCTATCTATATCTCACCTCCCAGCAAATAACACAATAGACAGGCAAAACAGTGATCGATAGCATGAAGATATGCCAAGCCAGACATTGTCTCCATATAACCACAAACAGGCGCTACCTTCATGACTTCGGGCTTTCCCCCCACGTCAAGCCGTCACCCTGTCATGCAACTGAAAACTGGTAAAAGCAATGCTAAACTCTGTCCATGCACTTACTCACTCTTGCGGCGGACAATTTCTACCCCTGTATGGTACCCGTTCACTCCGAACTGGTTTATCGGGATTTCAGTATGAGCAGTGGTTTCAGTAACAAGCAGTTCGCTGATATGAAAATACGTAATCCTTACTCTCAATATTCTCAGGACATCGTTCGTAGACAGGGCCTTGGCCACTTTGAGTGCGGTGTCCTGATTGAGTCGGTTGCCAGTCATGTCTATTTCGAGCAGAGATTCATGGTTCCCTAAAGCCTCGGCCAGGGCGGCGCCACCTTCCGGTCCGAACCCGTTCCAGGCCAGACGACATATCTTCAGACGACAGTTTTCCTGGAAACAACATTGTCCAAACAGAAGTCATTCTGAGTTCTTGACCTTTTTTCGAAACTGACAGCTGGTTTAGTGATTACCAGGTATTCACGTATTAAAGACCTGTGCTAAATAAAGAATAATGACCCCTTTGGTAATCAAATCTTAAAACCATGATTAAGCCCAGGGTAGACATTTGGGAATTGCACATATTGAATAAAAAAAACAGGCCCCCGATATTGTATAACTCCATAGAAACCGTATGTAATCCGTATGCATCTACGTGGTCTGTTTCCGTGTCAAGTATCAGATCATATCTCTGGCGTTCTGTTGGTTCTGTACACGTGGAATCCTCTGACTGCACTCTGAAGGTTGTAAATACTGACGTTCGCTTTACCAAGGCAAATCACTCTCACGAAGAAAATCCCAATGGGCATAATCCCAAGTTTAGGCAAATGGGCTTAAATACAGTAAAAACTGGTACTTATTGAACTATGATTGATTGAAGAGCAAACGCCTTAACCACCAGGCCAACCCCACCCATACCCCCACCCCACTCCACCCATAACCCCACCCCACTCCATCCAAACTCCTATACCCACACTCCACTTCACCATTACACCCTGGACACAAGCGTACTCTTTCCAAAAGCCTCAGCGGATTTTGTGAAACCGTTTTTTACTGCACTGCGAAAAGGACAACGATTTTCCCTTGACATGCATCGACCGAAATGAGAACGCTACATTCTTGAATTTGTTTTGGAAGAATTAACAGATGTTATGTCTGTAACTCACCTTTATGCCCGCCGCCACTGCAATGGCTCCCTGCTGACGTAAGTGATTCCAGCTAAGGTCAAGGACGTCTAAAGTGTCGTTTGCACCTGAAAGAACATGTCAGATTCATCTAGCTGTCCAACTCAATCAGTAGGAACTAGGTGACTGAGTGGGTTGGACAGCTGATTGTGTGTGCTGGCGGTAAGGGGCAATTCAGAATGTGACTCCATCCTAAAAGCGTTAGAATTTGTAATGAACTGAGAAAGCATTATCCCAAATATAACATTTGTTACTTCGGAAAATTTCTAAAATGAATTGTGTGTACTTAGCTTTCGTCCATGTCAGCTATGACAATTTACACTTGTCTGAGGGACACACAAAGTACGTGATCTAAACTACCAGCTACCATCTTTTAAGAAAGCCACGGTGTCCAGGTTGGTTAGATCGCTGCCTTGCTTGCTGGCGATTGGGTGCCACACCCTGAGAGTCCAGGTTCAAATCCCAAATGGATCTCAAACCAAAAAGTACGAGAACTTATATCTTACTAAGAGCGTAATCCCAAATATGCCATTTGTCACATTTACTTTCTTAAAGGCATCATGTTTGTAGTAGTAACACTTCTTTGAGAGCAAATGGACCAAATCTTTCCAGACGAAGAAACGTTGGTTTGGTTTGTTGGTTAACGCCGCACACAGCAGTATTAAGCGGTCTGTAAATAATCGAGTCTGGGCCAGACAATCCAGTGATAAGCTTCATGAGCATCGATTTACGCAATTGGGATACGATGACATGTATCAGCCTAGTCAGCGAGCCTGACCCTGCGATCTCGTTAGTCGCCTCTTATGACAATCATGGGTTGCCGAAGACCAATTCTGACCCGGATCTTCACGGGTCAGACAGAGGCATATCAGTATACGTGTCTAGCAACACACCTATAGCTGGTCCCAGCACACGACCAGAGGGCTGCCCAAACTTGTTCCTGCTCAGGTCCAACTCCCGCAGATATTTGTTATTCTGAAAGTAATTCCTTTGATTTAAAACTAAAAAAATACCCCTAAATATATCTACCCAAACATATATGTAACAAAGGTAATAGACTGACGGTGAATATGATCCCTGGAAAGTAACCTGCACATGGACTCCAGGGAAGATTATATCACCAGTAATCCATGTGATAAGAGCCGACTATATAGGGATCTGATGGTTGCTATGGGTAACCCGATTATTATCGGAGCATAAAGCACCGCTGTTTCATTGATCCAGACTACTGACAGGTATAAGAGATTCAAGTAAAATCACTCATTCGAAGGATTAGCAAAAGTCATTTGTGTATATATTTGAATGTATAGAATCGTTGAGGTTTTGGTGAATGTGAACATATTAAATGTTAACTCTGTTCTTGTTACGAAGGTCCCTTTTAACAACGGTTGGACAATAAATCTGGCTGTCGGTCTCGAGTAATCGGTGAATAACAATTGGGGTGATAATTCATCCCTTTGGCACCTACTTCCAGAACTTCCGCAAACTGTTCGGCCACTCTGTCTTCAAGCATGTTGCCTGCAAACGAAATGCCACAAATAGATTTTATCCTAAGTGTCCGGAAACAGCATTACGTTCTTACTATTATGTCTTACCGAGTCGTATTGTCTCGTCTACAGAACAGATTTGATGTTCATTTCCTTTAAAGTTCCACCTGGGAGATAACGATCAATGTAACTTTGTTGTATGTCCCCAATTACAGGAACATGATGAGGAAGACATTTCTGTGAAGTTACACCATTTAATGTGTCATATAAAAGGGGTAAAAATATGGAACTGAGTGCCATCGATTATTTTAATGTTTCTGGTTAAGAGATGACATAGTATGTTAACTGACAATATGCATTTACCTACGGATCTTGAAGAAATCCTGAGGCAGAATGAACGTGGTTACGGAATATATATTTTCAGATGAACGCAGTAATTAATTTTCACCCCTTAATACATTATAAGATATTCTCCATACCCTGCCTATCTCCCTAGATGAGGCGAAATGATATAACTTATATACTGCAGTTAAAACTAACTATAACTTACTCTGCATCCTACTTTGGAAAGACCGGCATTTGTGCAAAGCTGAAATCTTGTCTTCCAAAACCGTTATAACCATTTCCGTTTCGGACTGGAATCCTTATATGAGGTTTACTTTCGGTAAAGGTGTATCTATTTTTTTTCAAATGTTTTATGATGTAAAGTAACCCAACTCAGCTAACCTATACTGTACAGTGACCCAACTATAGGTTAACCTATAGTTTACAGTAACACAACAAACTTAACCTATACTGTACAGTGACCCAACTATAGGTTAACCTATAGTTTACAGTAACACAACAAACCTATCCTATACTGTACAGTGACCGAACTAGGTTAACCTATAGTTTACAGTAACACAATAAACCTACCTATACTGTACAGTGACCCGACTAGGTTAACCTATAGTTTACAGTAACACAACAAACCTAACCTATACTGTACAGTGACCCAACTAGGTTAACCTATAGTTTACAGTAACACAACAAACCTAACCTATACTGTACAGTGACCCAACTAGGTTAACCTATAGTTTACAGTAACACAACAAACCTAACCTATACTGTACAGTGACCCAACTAGGTTAACCTATAGTTTACAGTAACACAACAAACCTAACCTATACTGTACAGTGACCCAACTATAGGTTAACCTCTAACCTATACTGTACAGTGACTCACCAGCCAGATCAATGCGTCGAAGTCCAGCGTTTGTGCCCAACATTCGACACACGTGGAGGCCGCCATCGTTACCAAGCTTGTTGTCAGCCATGGCCTAGGACACAAAACAAAAACATGTTTGGTGTTTCCAGCATGCAGTGTCCTGTACATATCTGGCAAATATGTCCACTTTTGACACAACTCCACCAGACCGGGGGACATCAAGAATGGGCTTCTCATATTGAAGAATCGATTCAGGCCCTTCTGTCTATAATAATCAGTTTGAAACAAGTAGTTTTAATTGTTATGACGGAGATGATTTCTCTGGCACACCTGATTTCTCAATCAGTATTCATTATTCTTGTCCTATCTAATCCTCCCAAGCATCGTCCTTGGCGTATACAGCTTCTTACCATCTCAGTGATGTAGTCGTTCTCCTCCAACATCCGAGACATGGCGTAACCACCCTCGGCGTCGATCCAGTTTCCAGAGATGTCCAGTTTCTCCAGGTTGATATTGTCCTGAAACATTGTAAAGGGACGACATTACTCCAGTTTCAGGGAGTATGTGTATCCAGTGATTTATGATTCACACAAACATTGAAACACTGAAACATCCGTTTATGGGGAAGACTGGTTAGCCCGAGCTAATCGCATCAGACGTCATCATGGGCCACGCAGGGCCGTCATCATAGGCCACGCAGGGACCGTCATCCTGGGCCACGCAGGGACCGTCATCATAGGCCACGCAGGGACCGTCATCATAGGCCATGCAGGGACCGTCATCATGGGCAACGCAGGGACCGTCATCATGGGCCACGCAGGGACCGTCATCCTGGGCCACGCAGGGACCGTCATCCTGGGCCACGCAGGGACCGTCATTGTGCTCAGCTTCTCAAGAACTCGCGGAGTGATGGAGTTCTCTTTGTGGGATCTGACAATAAAATAATAAATTGCTTGTGTTCTAACGCGCCTGAATGTGGATCCTTTGCCCAGGCATCAGACAGTTGTGGTTCTAAGTGTTGCTTATTGTCGCCTGGTGACTGCCTCCAATGAGATACCTCGATATACATGAGTGGAGACATACTATCAAACCTGTGTCAACGACAAATGAGAGACCCCAAGTTTCTCCAGATCTGAAAAACGCCAGAAGCATTGCTAGGACTCGAGACATTTTCAGGATGCCAAGAGAATAGTCATATCATTTTTCTAGCGAACCCAGGGCAAAACATATGTATCCAGTAATTATTTCTACAGGCCTCACTTTCTTTCTTGAAAGATACACAGGAGAAATTCTGTACATGGTCAGGCAACAATATGAAGGGATTGTTACATGCTGGAGACAATGAAAGCCTTACCTTCAACACAAGCGCCATGGCCTTTGCCTCAGCGGGACCCAGTCCGTGGTACTTCATGGCGATGTCGCGGTCGTTGATGTGCCGGACAAAGTAGGAGATGGGTACGAGACCGAGGCGGTCACATATTTTCACATATTCACACTTCACTGGGTCTTCTTCGTCTTCGGGGACTGACAACACAGATGAGGATATGGCGAGTTGAAGTTAACATCTACATCATTACAATATTTGGAGGTGAGAGTTGACAAGTTTAGAAACTTCGGGGTTGTGGGTGAAACAGAACGTAATCTACAGCCTTCTTAAACAGCAATAATTCTTATCAGTGCAAACGTATGTGGTTTGTATGATATGGATGAAAGGGTTACACTTTGGAACGTAGCACTTCCTTTGGTAAGAGAATTTCCACATGAAAAGCGAGAGGGTGATGTGAAATATATGATAGTTTTACTTCATTAACGATATTGTCTCTTGCGTCGTAACAGAAGAACCCGTAGACAAAGTTTGAAGAACTCGTGTCAGGGACAATAGTCCACCTAAAGAGAAATACTGAAAAAAGACGAATATGAAGTAAGCAGTTACGACGTGTATAGACCATATACAACGCCGCACATCCTCACCAGACACTACCTCCCCCTGATTTGATGTACTACAAACTTATAGTTGACTGTGAACACACAAATGAATGCATCTTGACTGATTAAGATTAAGACGCCTTACTTCGTTCCATCGCATCCCCAGCTCACGTCTTCAATAGCCGTCTCACAGAGACAGACTTGGCAAACAGACCTGACGTGACAGAACGGCCAGCAGGAAACCACTCAAGACTAGCGTGGATACTGGATGTGATAATGGAACCATTACACTGTTAATCGTCCCGGATAATTGCCCCAATCTACCCAATAACAATAGATTTAGCGTAACAGGAGAGGGTTTGTTTATCCAACGTAAAAATGAGCGTTTATTGAATTTGCAGTTATAGAAGTCGAGCCCGAACATTGAGTGTTTTGTACATGCAATTATTCGAGTCAAAACCTCAACCTGAGTAATTTGGAACATGCAGTTATTCGAATGGAGACGTAACTTACTTTGACCTGCATTTATTTAAGGTAGCAATCATTGTACCTAATAATAGGTAGGGATTGGAGGTGGGATAGCCAGGCAAGTACATTTCTTTCGTCAAAATCCCTAATACAGGCATTCTCTGAGCTGTGAAACAATGATCCCTGGAGGGTGTCTCTCCATATATATACTCCCCATCAAAAGTTTAGACTCACTAGTGTAAATGTAGCCACTTACTTCAGTCAACTGTTTTAAACTAGATTTTGCAAAATATTCTATACAGTTTAAGGGTACTGTTTACACATGAACTGAGGTATTGTAAAACAAATTCGTAACGTTGAAAAGATTATTGTCATGAGTTCAACAAATGATGAAACTGAGTCAAAATTGGCGAATTCTTAACAAAACTTAACACCAAAACGCAACTGTTCACATGCACAATATTTGCACATGCTTTTCAGCAATTTGATGCATGATCCTCCTGCAATTCATCTGCTTAAGGTTTGCAGTTGGTTCCCCTAAGTTAGTGGAGAAATTCATCTCCGATGTAACCACATATATATACATAACATATAGTGAGTGCTTTATGTGAGTCTAAACTTTTGATGGGTAGTATAGTATAGTGCGTTACAGATTAGTTGTACTCAATTAGAGGACCCATCTCGGTTATACTGTCCTGGTGTCTCAACAAAGCACAATGGCAGAATTAACGTCACCCTGTGGCGTCAACAGTTTATCGTGCAATTAATGTATGTAAATATTGGTAAAAATATGAGTAGAAGTTTATTGTATATCAACCATGATAGTGTCAATGACTGAATATTCTGATCCGTGATAGTACGGTAGTTGGGAGTTTTGAGATAGCTTTTTGGATGGGAGCCTCGTTAATGTAGTGATAGTGTCAAGGTTAAAATTGTTTTGAGACTCACATTCTTCCTCAAGATCAGTATCAAAGTCCTCTTCCCTTGGTTCCACATCAACCGTTTCTATGGTAACATGTTGAAAAACATCGCCTTCAAATGTCTCTTCCTCATCTTCTCGGCTTCCCCCATCGTCCGATATTTTCAGTTCTTCTTCTTCCTCCTCTTCTCCTTCCCCTTCTTCTGTCGGCTGTTCTTCCTCGATTTCTGCCACCGGAAGTAGATTTCTTTCTCTCTCGGGCTCTTCCTCGGTTTGATCTTTCACTTCCGTTATAAGCACAGACTCATCCTCATCGTGTTGTTGCTCCAGCATAGACACGGGGGTGCGGCTGAGTGTTGCCCGTCCCCCCAGTGTGGGTATTCGACCCTGTGAGGTGGGCCTCGAACTGGGAGGAGGGACATCATCCTGTCCACCACTAGGGGGCTTAAGAGAGTCGACCTCAGATATAGGATCAGACTGCAAGAAAACACCAGACATTCGATGAGAGACTACAGGAGACATGAGTCAGGTACAGCGACGTTACACGGCAGTACAACAAGAGAATGAAGTAATACTGTTTCCTTTACTCCAGCAATATATGTAAATGCAAGGTTGATCCCATGAACAGCGATAGACGTTGTCGGAGTCTGATGTCGCACAATCATATCTAAACACTAAACTCACATGCTTAGTATTGACGGATTTAACGATGCATGAGGTGCTGGGGATATACAGTACCTTGGGATTACAATGAGGTCATCACCAAGAAAACACTTCACAATATGTCCCCAGAAGGAATCCGAATATATATATCTAAGCGTGATCGGTGAGCTACAGCGCATGAGAATCTAGCTAAGTCTAGTAGTTGACCTTTCAGAGACTCCATATGTGCGCTTATTGATTTTTCCAGAAAACTTGTACTGTTTCTGAGTTCTTAAGGATAAGACTGTAAATTATGCGCTCTTATACCGCGCTGTTCTGTAGCTTCCATTGTGCATTAGGCCTTTTTCCTTATTACAATTAAATATTGATGGATTACCTCATTGATTCACTCACAGCAGTTTCAGCGCAGAAATTATTCTATTTAAAGCATGTTGCCGGAGCGTTTCATACTGACGAAACTGGTATAAACGATTCTCTAACAAGTATTAAACGAATATGTAACTGTTACCCAGTGTATAGTAACTGTCCATGCTTAGGGAACACCGGCGTCCCTTGACTTGGTTGCCTGTCATTGTGAGTGAGTGAGTTTAGGATACATTGGATATCAATGTATATACAATTAACCATCGCATAAGCGATGGTTACCACATAATCATTACATTATACACGTGAAAATAACCTACATGTTATGTAATACGACAAAAGTGTGAAGCTAATTTGTTTACACCCTTCACAGACATGCGGAATTTGCTCCACCTGCTGAGAGGTCATTTAGCTATCGTTATGTGATATATACGTGAAGATCCGTGTAAGAACTGGTTTTAAACAATGCGAGTAATGGGATCGGAGGGTTGGCTGGCTGACTAGGTTGATACATGTCATCGAATGTCATTTGTGTATATGGATGTCCAAGATGTCAATCACTTGATTGTCTGGTCGCGACTCAATTATTTGCAGACCGCCGTTATATAGCTGGAAAATCGGCGGCGTTAAACAATAAATAAACAATCTGCGATAATTCCGATTTAACTGTATTTAGCCCAGTCACGCTCATGCCACTTCATCCAATCGGAGACAATTCTATTATTAACACATTCATGCCAGCCAATCCTGCAATCACACAAATCACACCATGAAAGTTTCATCACAGCTTATTTACCGAGTGAGATGTAAATGATTTACGGATGTATTTCGTGCAGGAGGCAATTAATCCGAGACTCGCGATTACTCCGTGTTTTAACTCGCATATATCGCCCTATTTATTTGTCTGCGATTTTGGCGCCATGCCTCAAAGCGAATGTGAATCTTCATCTCGCTTAACTTGTATACTGTTTGTGCATAGGCGGATACAGAGGAGGGGTGCGCCCCCCCTCCCTTTTTGTCCTTTTATTAAATGACCATTGAAACGCTCGTGAAAATGAAGCATGACACACCACCCCACTTCTCAAAAAGCTGTATCCGCCCCTGTTTGTGTCATTTACATCTAGGTAATTTCTCTCTAGATATCTCTTTACAACTGCCAAAAATATACCCCGCCGTCAAGGCAACAGACAATTTTACGATAGCTGCATTTTCTTTCAGTCAAGGTGAAGAACAGCGCTGCGTAGTTTATCTACCGTATGTAGGTGATGCACGCATCCTGATGGTATGACGACAAACAAACTCTTAGCTTCCAAATGAACTGTCACACTGAGGTTGAAACACATAATGTAACCCTACAATTTATTATATTAAATGCATCAGGGCCCCGATCCACAAAGCGTTCGTAATGTTACGACCTGTCGTAACTGTATAGTTTATCATAGGCTTACGAATGTCGTAGCGCTACGAACGCTTTGTGGATCGGGAGCCAGGTATGCAAGATCACGTACAGTGTTTGCTCTTAACACTGAAAAGCTGCAGGCTCTAAGGACCGACGTTAATTTCGAACGCTGATCACGGAACAGAGGACGAGATTTGCATTTTGGGTCCCGTTGTATACAAATGGAGTTGCATGAATGCGTACTGATTCGACACGTGATGAATTCCACACTACACAGCCTACTTCCAAGATTCGGGTTAGAATTGATCTTCACTGGCGTAGATCGATGTTCATGCTGTTGATCACTGGATTGTCCGGTCCAAACTCGATTATTTACAGACCGCCGCCATATAGCTGGAATATTGCTGAATGCGGCGTAAAACTAAACTCACTCGCTCACTCATTTGTATCTGTACCATCTTCTAACGCTACTGTGCCTAACGACGGAAGAGGGAGGTGCCGTTACCCTTTCCGCTAACACTCGGTGTCAGATTTTCAGTGTGGACGCTTTAAAAAGCATCATGGTGTTCTTACAGTAGCTCTGCAGGTATTCAAAACGTTGTCTACAAATTGTTGCGTCACATGATCACAACACGCCGACTGATAGGTCACGATATCAGCGTGGTAATTACACCTAACATATATCTCGTCCTTGAACGTGTCTGGAAGCGACAAACGTTGGTGGTAAGTGAGTCCAGTACCGGCGCGCTGGGAATAACACACTCGATACATGAATAAATCATTGCAAAACTGATTCTTCTTGTAACGATTTTAAGGAAACCTATTGAGTGGTTGTTTAAATTCTTTACAGTGAAATATATCAGTTTGTTACACATACATCACAAGCAATGAAATCCGTCGATGCATACATACGAGTAATTAAACCTCAAGGAATCGCAATACGCTGCAATGAATATTATTTTCTGTTACGGAATTTGAATATTTCCTTGGAGTTAATTACCGGATGGCTTTATTTGCCGTGTGGCTAAGCTCATTTTAATTATTCTCCAATTGCAAATATATTTTACTGTTTCATGGATAGAAAACCAACTCGCGATGTAATCAAAGGCTGCTGACAAGAGAGACTGTATCCATTGGGGGTCTGTGGGAGAGAGCGCGCGTACGTACGTGTGTGTGTGTGCGTGCGAGCGAGCGTGCGTGGGTGGGTAGGTCGTACCGTAGTTAGACCACCTTCACAACTCTAAACTTTCTTAACAAATAATCTCAGGTCGCTGTGCTGAGTGTGATGCAGAGATTGGAGTTGACCCGGGGTTTGCCAGCACGAGCACAAAAGCGGTAAACGTGTAACACCTGCAGTACTTCGGGTTTCCCTCCCTTATCAAACTGACACGCCTGGGTATAACTGATATATTGTTTCAAGCGTTGTTAAACCAAACTTAGTCCTATCTGTTAACGTCGTATTTACGCCATTTATAAATATGAACGGTACTCATACCGTCCAAGAAAGTGAACCCATGCCAACCTAGGGCCGAAACAAGTAGCCATAAACACACCTCTCTCACCTCTGGAGCAAGGTGTGCCGCCTATCACTCTCCAGCTTCAAGCAGACGTCGTGTCACATGTATAGCACTGTATACATAACTAGAAACAGGCATGTTCAGGTGGTTCTGACGTTTTGTTTGTTTTGTTTATCGCCACACAATACTATATCTATATGACAGAGGTCTGTAAATAATCAAATCTGGACCAGGCAATCCAGTGACTGACATCCCGAGCATCTGTCTATGCTCCATGACAACGACCCTGACCACCTGATGCACATAGAGAGCATCGTCGTGCTTATATCGGTTTGTGTAAATGAATTCCGATCTGCTGACAACCAACAAACCATAGGGTAAATGTGGGATTCGAACCGTGCACAAGGAATGGCGAGGCTTGCAGGTTTTTCGTTTTACGACAGGGATGAGCGTGTTCTGTTTTAAACTGTTGGACGCGAAAAGTACTCCCACACAAGGAACATACGGATAAAGGGCAATCTGGATATTCATTTCAGAAATATACTTTAACCGGATCATCAAAAAGACGGGGGCGGTGGGGTAGCCTGGTGGTTAAAGCATTGGCTCGTCACGCTGAAGACCCGGGTTCGAATCTCCACATGGGTACAATGAGTAAAGCCCATTTCTGGTGTCCCCCGCCGTGATATTGCTGGAATATTGCTAAAAGCGGCGTAAAACCAAACTCAGTCAGTCAAAAAGACGAAATATTAAAGTAATATTTCCATACGGATTAATACGCTTACGTAGTTTCACAGACTACAGTAAGAATTATGATCGTTAATATCACTGTATATGCAATGATCGGTTTCAAGTCCCAGTCTCGTGTTTATACTCCATTGAACCATACCGTCTCAAGTTCCTCCCTATTGTACAGGCCCACTCTCCTCGTATACACCTATACTGTAGACAGAACTACATAGACCCACGCACTGAATTAAACAGATTCAAGCAACACGTACTGCCGCACAAGTATAAAGCGGTATGGATTCATGAAAAGGCACACCAGGTTGGCATAGAGCACCTCACATAACGCAAAAAGAAAATACAAAATAGACAAGATAGGGTTGTCTGTTTACGTGACCCTGGCAATGTTTAAATAAAGTCAATTTCAGTTTCGTTCAAGATACGTTGTTAAACTCCTGTATGCAGGAGTGTGACACCTGTATGTGTTGGAAAGATTACCGTGACGGCGTCAAACGTCTCCCGTTCATGGCGTTATTTACACAATACATACCATATTTCCCCAAGTATAAGACGCAGATGGTTTGCTTATTCGTTGTTTAACTCATCAACATGTCAGGTATTTGATGACAAGCTGTTAATATTCGAATCTGGACCAGGCAGTCCGGTGACAGCATGAGCGTATTAGATGAAACGAGTTACAGTGGTAATGTCTTCAGTTTTGTTTTGTGTAAAGATATTGCTAAAAGATATCATTTTAACTTGCAAATTGTTACACTAAAATCTATCCCGAAGTTCTTTATAAGTCATACATTTTTAACAAAAAGTGATATTACTTTTTCTTTGGGATACATCAATATTTTGCCACATTCCTAGGTTACTAGTATTCTTTCAACGTAAGACACCACAGTTCTGAATTTGATGAACACTTTACAGAATCTATATTCCAAATGGGAAAGTAGATAGTATTAGATACCCCTCTGGCTCATGGAGACCTATATTCTGTATACATCTTATACTGTGAACTGTTTTCAAGAGTAGATTTCCAATTTGGTTAAAACATGTTGTTCAATTCTTTAAAAATGTGAAAGATGGCGTACTGATCACGGACAGCTTGTGAAATACATGAGTGTGTTCACGATACTCGGTTTTACCATATGGATGTTGTAATCGTCTTAGCGCTAAGATACTAGACATGACCTCCAATGGGACCCGTACTAAGTTCAGTTTGCTTTAACGAATTTATGCCATTTTCCCTGTCATACATGCGATTTGGGAGTCTTGAGAATGCTGAAATGCTGTCTTACATTCAAATGTACATTCGGAGAAATCATTAGCAGCACCTGATTAGAGACCCTGCGCTTATTTCTGAACTTTACCTCTATACTCGACAGTTTCTAAAGGAAAGAGTACGTACGTGTTTGACCATACAAGTACACGGTCTGGGGCGTCAAATACATGTAGTTGATAGAGCGTTACATGTGTCCATGCATTCTCGGGGTACATTCAGGTGAGGAAGTGATATTTGAATGCTGTACCTGACATTAGCACTGGCGAATAGTTTCAAAAAGGTTTTGAGGTATCCAATAATCCACTGTACATTCACGCCTTTGTGTGTGAAATATACATACTGGTTCATTCTCATTTGTAAAAACGCTCATTGATGATCCCATGTCAAAGACGGACCCATGCACTTGTGATAGAAATGGACTGGCAGTGGGGATCGGGTGGTCACAATGTCTGACCTGACTGAGCCATCGTGCCCCGACTAGGTGGACGTTCTTTATTATGCTATCAGCAACTGATCTGCATGGCTTGGATCCGATGATGTGCAGGCCGGCGCCTACAACTGCGTTATTGTTCATTGTGACGCAGAGCAGCACAAGTAGTTCTTTGGACATTCGTATCTGATTTTTTGAGGGTGTTGATGGTGTTTGTGAAAAGAAGGGTGACTAGCGACTTATGACTTTGATGTCCGCACCACTAATGCAAGGGAAACCAGGGGCTTTAAAATATGGCATGTGCTCCCACTACAGCTCAGGACTGACTACTCCGTATTTTTGCCTTAAAACAAACCCCAGTATAAAAAATGGTCAGTTCCGTACGAGTGAGTGAGTGAGTATAGTTTTACGCCACTTTTAGCAATATTCCAGAAAATATCACGGCGGGGAACACCGGAAATCGACTTCACACATTGTACCCATGTGGGGAATCGAACGTCGGCCTTCTGCGTTTCGAGCCAACGCTTTAACCACTAGGCTACCCCACTGCCTCCAGTTCCGTACCATCTGAACACCACTGATGCGGTAGCAATAAGTATCAACTGACATATCAAAATATAATTTCACGAAAACAAGACGATATAATGTATGCTAGATGAATGAGATCATGTGAATGGCGCGCAGATGATCAGATTTATCCCCTCAGCAATGCTATCCTCACGTATAAAGTTAAATATACAATGTATATTTCTTCCACGTGAGAAAAGGCTAAAGCGGGCTGCTCAGTAAGAACTACCATGTAAGTAAGCTAATCTCTTTCAACCTGTGTCGGAACGGAGTTGTTAAGTCGGTCAGTAGTATATTAGATCGCCGCTTCCAGGGAACGCATAATCCAGGACAATAAACACAGGCAAAATAGACAGGTGCGATATGACAGTCAAGCCAATAACACTACATACATCTAGCATTATATACCAACTACAAATCATAACCTATAATATGTATAACATTATCATAACGGAAGCACGTTTTCCCTTAGCGTCCCCGTTGCTATGGTAACCTGGTAGATCTTACCTGTGAGGTAGGCGTGGGGTTATCCATATCCCGATCAGTGTCACTCATGTTGATTTAGAGATGACACATTCCTGTAGACGAAGTTTGAGTGTAAACTCTCCCCTACTAAAACGTTACATACAGGTGCGCGTCCAGGTAAACTACAGGTAGATCCAAGTAACACATTGCATTAGTAACTGAATCTCCGCTTAGAGACAATACACCGCGCTGCTGAGATATACACACGTTAGTGGCCAGGTAAAATCCAATCACCTGTGTTGGTTTAAAGACACGGGCTGCCGTTGTCTATAGCGGGTACACAGGCTCACTGCCCTTCATGGCGGGCGTCTATCATGCGTCTCATTTCGAAGTTTTGTTCGTGGTAGGAGAGCGATAAAGGCAATGCGTTAGTTGAACGCGAACAGACTTGATTAACCACTGGGGTACATGCATGGGCATTATCATATGATCATTTAATGCTAGTTTTGACCAACACTTGGCTTGGTACTAACATGAGGGGATTAGAGCCGTGTGTAGGCTGCGGCGGTATTACAGTTAACGAGCCTAACACGACACAGACCAGTGCCTGGACGAATATCACCCGAATCATACACATATGGTTTCAATCTTTAAATAATCTGTGTTGCTTTAACTCCATCGCTTCTGACTTTAGATTAATTATCTTCAGAACCGAAACCTCAGTATTGTGTTTTAGGAATCATGTCTATTAATGGGATAGACGGATTTTTCATTTGATGCGTATGTTTTCTAATAAATTTATGATATGTCATTCATTTAAGCTGATACACAACAGACGCATTCATTACACACTGCCCATACCACAGGGTCGTCTTTCCTCCCCATCCCACCAATAGGATTTATCCAAGGCTTGTCCAGCCACCTGTACGTTGCACACACTCCGGAAATTGACTAATAAGTTGCTATGGTGACGAGTCTTGTTTAGTATCATGAAATTCGATTGTGCTACACTCCCGATCTATATCAGAGCTGACCAGGTGGTTCCATATCGTCAAATCGATACTAACCGACGGATCTAACCAGGCGATTAAAGAGGGCTTATTTGCCGTGTAATGACATTCTGCCAACTGTAACGAAGCAAAGAGCCGAGTGAGTTTTCACACCATGGTCAGCAATGCCTAAACTATTGTAGCCTCGAACCCTATAGACTTCAGGAAGAAGCAGACGTGGTCCAAATGTGCCTGTTTTCATACAGCAGTGAATGCGTACCTGAAATGCCAGGTTGATGTTAAAACATCTAGGTCTTGGGGCAGCTGGAGTTGTATACTCCCCATGGTGTTGAGATTGATTACGGGAAAGCATACCGATCCCCAGTCCCACAGTAGCTTCACACTGTAGTCAGTAATGACCCGACTACAACACAGGAACATACAAATCCAAACGGGTTAAGTTTCGGGTGCATGAGTAAGGTGGATTGTATCTTCGACCAGTTTAGGTGGCCGCTGTGATGCATGATGTGAAGACGGCTGTGTATAAATCACCATGTATAGACAAAAGATCATAATTTCGCTATAACAATAAACGATCACTTTATAACGAAATCAATCTTTGGGTAACATTCAATAACTAGCCATAGAATTAAATGATCAATGATATGAATAATTGGAATGATATTTTTCTATCATTTCCCAGAACATGACACATAAGTACTAGTTAATGGTCAGTGAATAAAACAAACGTACCTCCAGTGCGTAAGTGGAGACCAACCGTACAAGGGGTAGATCTATATATATAAAATTGACCAATAACTAGTTTCTGTGAAAATATACCATCGTTAACGCCAGCTTCGTCTTCTGTATAATTCCTTATATTTATGCATAGGCATATTGTTAAGCGTGACTCCCAATTTGAAAAGATCCGGGTTAGATTTGATCTTCAATAACCCATGCTTGTCGTAAGAGGCGACTAACGCGATCGGGTGGTCAGGCTCGCTGACTTGGTTGACACATGTCATCGTATCCCAATTGCGTAGATCGATGTTCATAATGTTGATCACTGGATTGTCTGGCCCAGACTCGATTATCTACAGACCGCGTCCATGTAGCTGGAATATTGCTGTGTGTGGCGTTAAACAACAAACCAGCCATCCCAATTAAGTTGAAACGCGGAGGTTACCCAGAAATTGGAAAGTACACAACCCTTTCTTCTGCAAAAACAATTTATAATTCGAACTGGCTTCCCCACCGGCCGGACTGCTCTGGTTTGAGAATATCAAGTTTGGTTACAACCAAGAGAAAATGGGGTCATGTGATAAACCGTGAGCATTTTCGGTAATCTACAACAAGGCAACGTCATCACTGCGCCGGTTGTATGACTCTGCATAGGCTTCAGGAAACAGTCTCCGGACATGGCCCTGGAAGACACCGAAGACGCCAACCGATGGTACGGAGATTGGACCGTAAACTAAGTGGGGTCACTCTAATTTACTAAATGCTGTCTATCGCCATCGCTCGACATAACACTCACCATTTAATGAGCGTTTCATTTAACTTTCGTCCACAAACCTTGTTTACTGGTAACCTACAATACTCTACTGCCTCATGACTTTATAATGAGTAGGTACCGCAAAAGAGAAATATGACCAAATGATGTCAATCGATAATCTGAGAAACCGTTCAGGGGTGATGATGATTTTTATGGAGAAACATGTACAATGTGAATGACTCCCCTATAACATTTATGTACAAAGTAAGTGAATGCCCCTATGTTTCAACACTTTTGATAAAGGCATGTGTATGTACAATCACAAGAGAGTAAAGTGTGCAAAACTGAGTTTGGTCTTTGAATCACCAGTGCTGGCACCATAGTGGAGGTACATAAGTTTTCATCTGCATTGTTTTCATGAATTAGAAACATGACAGATATGACAATAACGGCATTAGATTATCTAGCAATGTTATATTGATTACTTCACCTGAGATAACATCATTGTCCTGGGTAATATCACTGTAGATGTAACAACACACACAGCATATCTGGATGACACGTCTGTCTGACACCATCCTACAGCTTGTACATGTACAACTTGCAGTTCCACAAATAGATCTTAGCCATTCAACTGTCTTAACTTCTTGCACATGCTTTTGTTCATGACCTTCTCAAACAATCTACTGAAAATAACGCCATAGCATCATTGGTCGAGGGCATCCAGTGTAATTTGTATGAATTGTAAATCACTGGAACAGGTCTGACGGCAGCTGCTTCCGGCTGGGGAAGCTGGTCTGTGTGCCCTTGGCTTGGACACTGATGGAGGCCAGACGACTGGAGCGAGTCAGCGCCTCCAGCACAGTCATCTTGGGGTACAAGGCCAGGTAATAGGCCAATGCTCCGAGGAAGGCATCTCCAGCTCCCTGAAACAACATGGGAGTCAACCAATGTCCATTTGGAGTACCTTGTGATCTCAGACTAACTGATTTTGTTACCAATATTGTCATGGTCTTCATCATCATCATGATAACCATTATAATCATCATCATCATGATAACCATTATAATCATCATCATGATGATAACCATTATAATCATCATCATCATGATAACCATTATAATCATCATCATCATGATAACCATTATAATCATCATCATGATGATGATAACCATTATAATCATCATCATCATGATAACCATTATAATCATCATCATCATGATAACCATTATAATCATCATGATGATAACCATTATAATCATCATCATCATGATAACCATTTTAATCATCATCATCATCATGATAACCATTATAATCATCATCATCATCATCATGATAACCATTATAATCATCATCATGATAACCATTATAATCATCATCACCATGATAACCATTATAATCATCATCATCATGATAACCATTATAATCATCATCATAATGATGATAACCATTATAATCATCATCATCATGATAACCATTATAATCATCATCATCATGATAACCATTATAATCATCATCATCATCATGATAACCATTATAATCATCATCATCATCATGATAACCATTATAATCATTATCATCATGATAAACATTATAATCATCATCATCATGATAACCATTATAATCATCATCATCATGATAACCATTATAATCATCATCATAATGATGATAACCATTATAATCATCATCATCATGATAACCATTATAATCATCATCATCATCATCATGATAACCATTATAATCATCATCATCATCATGATAACCATTATAATCATCATCATCATGATAACCATTATAATCATCATTATCTCTTGTAATTCCAGGTAAAAGTATAGGTCCCCTGCAACCTACTTGTAAATCCAACATGTGGCCAGTGTTAGTGACTTGGTTGATAATATCATAACGCTTATATACAGATAAATACTCTTGGTATTAACAGAGACCATATAATAGAGTCTATTATATGGTCTCTGGTATTAATCACTTAAAAGTTGGGTCCAGCCTGCCAGCCTGTAGCAGGAATACTGCTTACTGCAGCGCTAAACAACAAAAATGTCACATTTACCTGCCATGATTTGTAAAACATTTTATTTCCGGTAAAACTGTTCTGTTGTTCAAGACCGTGTCGTCAGAAAAACTAGGAATTGTGGGATGTACTCACTGTTGTGTCAACTGGTATCACTTTAGGGCAGGGCACAACTTGTGGTTCTTGCTCTGTCTGTGATACATACACTGACCCCAGCTCCCCCAGCGTAAGGACAACAGAGTTACATCCCTTGTTTAGCAGTGTAAGCGCTGCTGCCTTGGCATCCTCTATACTGGACACCTTCTCACCAGTAAGAATCTCTGCCTGTAAACAAAAGTGAAATGTGTTTTTTCAGCGTGTAACCAAGTGAAGCAGAAAATCTACTCTTGCCTTATCACAGACATAAATGTTGGGACATGTTGATCAAGACCCCATTATTCAAGTTAAACAAAAGAAAAGCAGCAAGACTCCAGCTTACTAGCACTTCTTCAGAAAATGTCTAAAGTTACAGCAGAAATGAGTGAATGTTGTCAGTGATTCATCTGTAATCCAGCTTTATCATGGGCCATGGCAGACTGTAAAGAACTTTTGGCCAGTAGCTGATAGTTTATATATAGCATCTGCAATCTGGACAAAACCAACCTGGGGACCTAACCCATGTTTCCATGGATGAATAGGCCAAACTATTTGTTCACAGTTCAACAGAGTTTATGTTAGATTTTATACAAGAATGTGATTACAAAAAGACACATTCCATATATGGCTCAGTGGGACATCACCGCTGGAGTTGTGTGACCGAAACTGCACTGCCACAAAGGTACATCTGACTCTCAGCAGTGTACAATTTGATCTGGCCTGCAAACAGATAAAGAGGTAATTTTTGTCAACTCAAATATTAAACATGATGTACTTGACCATTTTGCTTTTTTCTACTTACTTCTGATTCATTGGCACAGAATATGTCACAGTCTGAATACAGCTCTGATGGAAGGCCCTCCTGAGCAGGAGCAGGATTGAAGATGCTTTTAACTGGCAACAAAAGCAAAAGACAAATGTCTCCTCTTAGTGTGGGTGAGTGAATGCAACTTCATGGTATGATCCCACTTGGAATTACCTGTGTAAAAGGGACAAGATTCAAAATAATCCACTGGAATTACCAGGTGAAGAAGCACCAGGAGTACATGAGATGACAAGAAAGGGTACCATGGATCTGTTCTGTGCAAGGAGGAAGCCTACCTCCACGTTTCTTGGCGATGTTCAGAGCAGTGAGTGTTGACTGGACCGGGATCTCCAGCTGACACAGAATCACCTTGCTTGTCATGATCAGATGCTCGGCAGCAGCCACGTCTTGTTCACTCAACAACATGTTTGCACCAGCAACTATCACTATGGAGTTTTGACCTGAGGGAGATGAACATGTTTATACACAGACCCAGGGCAGGGTCAGTCCATTACTCTGTTAAAGGGGCTCTGTGTTCCATTATCGGGATCCTATTTTTTGTCAGGATGTTGCAATACTTGTACTAGCTGGTATGTTGGTTAGTTTTTTTTTAGTCTGGACCAGACAATCCTGTGATCAACAGCATGAGCATTGATCTACGCAACTGGGATACAATGACATGTGTTAACCAAGTTAGCAAGCCTGACCCCCCGATCCCATTAGTCGTAACTTACGATATATAATCTATTGGAAATTCCTTCTTCTGTGGTATCCACTCATTGTAGGGTGGGCGAAATTACGGAAAACAACATGCATCATAAATCTCACCATTCTTGATACATTACAAAATTTTCATTCACAGTGTTTAGTGAATGTTTTGAAATCTAAATATGGTATATTTACTTGGAGAACTGAATTTCAAAAAAGCATATTAGAGATCACCAGTATTTTTTTTCCAATCTAATCACTAATGATTATTCTGAAACATCATTGAAGACCCTAGAATCACTAGGAATGTTTTGGAAAATACAAAAACACAGACGCCGCTAGCAAACTTTCCGCCAAATTGCAGCTTTCTTACATGAATCCCTGAGTTCCTCATCCAGTTTACAATCAAATGACACATGCTCTGTGTCACCAGTACCAAGTGTCTGTGATTACATTGGTTGGGGCATGCGGCCTGTGTACAGTATGGGAGGAAATGCTGTTTTAGGCCACAGTCACAATATTCAATCCACAACAGAACATCAGAATAATTCTCTCTGGACCTGCCAGTGACTGAACATATCTGATCCATGCACAGATGTGTCGAAGTGCCTGCCCTCTCAGTCTTATTGCCTTCGACCAACAAATTGAGTAATTGGGACTTGGTATGTCAACAAACATCAGACAATATCTCTCATAATGGCAAACTGGAGATGTATTCACAAACCATCATCACTGACTGTGATAGGTGCAACTCCTGTTGACGCGTCTGCTGTCACCCCAACATGATCTGGATGCGAAGAGTAGGTGAGTTAGTTTTACACCACTTTCATAATATTTTTCCTAATGGAAATATTCTAATATTTTGTCGTTTCAAGATATGACTTACCTCAGCAAATCAAAGAATAATATAAAAATAGTTTGACAGGATATCTTCTGACTTCCCTATCTTAAAGAGTAACCTTTTTTACATCAGCCTCCTTGAACATGTAAACACAATACATTAACAATATATTTACTCTTACATACTGTTTGAAATTTAGTTTTAGGATTCATGGCTGATAAAACAAAAGTGAGCAGCTCCTAAAGAGTGGCGTTTATTCTCTGATCCATAAGGTTACTTACCAATATTAATGTTGTGGTCTTTAAAATTCTGAATATAATTTTTTCCAAAGCTATCATCTCCAACCTGAGAATCAAAAACAGAAAACATTAATAATAATTCAGTACACCAAATCTAAGATAAAATAGCTCTACATTGTACATAGCTAAACATCCATTGTTTAGGATGAAGAAGAGGTCCTGGCCTAAGTGACCACAGATGGTCAGGCTCAGTGGATAATCTAATTAGATATTTCACCTGTTTTGATTTTCTTCAGAAAAGTGCTAAACCTTTTCAATGGTCATATTAAGTTCAAAATAAACTTGAAGTACCTTTGTAACCATGGCTGTCTTGGCTCCCAGTTTGGCAGCCATCACACACTGGTTTGCCCCCTTGCCACCAAAGCCAATTTGAAAGTTGGTGCCATGGATAGTCTCCCCTGGTTTGGGTTGTCTTGGGGCATAGCTGCAAAGAAATATACCAAATTAGTGACTATCTTTCACAATCCGAACTGAAGGGAGTTCATGACAACATTCACAAAAATAGCTACATGGGTGGCATGGGTGCATGGAGGGGTACCATGGGTGTGTGATGGGGTTACATGGGTGCATGGAGGGGTACCATGGGTGCATGGAGGGGTACCATGGGTGCATGGAGGGGTACCATGGGTGTGTGATGGGGTTACATGGGTGCATGGAGGGGTACCATGGGTGCATGGAGGGGTACCATGGGTGTGTGATGGGGTTACATGGGTGCATGGAGGGGTACCATGGGTGCATGGAGGGGTACCATGGGTGTGTGATGGGGTTACATGGGTGCATGGAGGGGTACCATGGGTGTGTGATGGGGTTACATGGGTGTAAGCGAGTGTTGCAAGGGTATGTGAAAGGGTTACAAAGGTGTGTGTTGGGGTTGCATGAGTGTTATGGGGTTGTAGGGGTGTATGAAGGAGCTGCACGAGGGATTTGCATGTGTACAAAGAGGCTTGCCATGGTTGCATGATAGGGTAGCAAGGGTGGGTAAGGGCGTTGCAGCGAGGTGGTTGCATCGGATTGCAAGATGGATGACATGTTTTCAATAAAGTTAAACAACTAAATATAATATTTTATTAAATTCAATACTAATTATATTTTAGCAGTGTGCATATATAGCATGGTAGTTTAAAATACAGTAACTACCTTCTTTCTTTACTTGTACAGGTTATTCCAAAATGATGCTAATGAACCTATTGTAGAAAATGTTAAGATCTTTATGGAGACCAGGAGACATCTATGTTTCCCGTTTAATGAATCACTTAGTATGAAACAGTGCCATTTCAGATATATTATGACAAACAACAGCTGGAATCATGGAAAAATCATTTGGCGAGTTTGCTGTGTTTAACTACACATGAATACAATGTTCATCTACAAGAAAACATCATTGAATCTGTTTTTAAGTGTGCACATTTTTAATACATTTATTAACACATCCAACTTTCAGGCACCTTTACCTACTCCCCCCAGTTTCTGACATCCACAGACACTGATGACAAGCAGTTGTCTAGGGAACAGGTCAAAAGGGCCAAAATTGAAAAAGTCAAAAGGGCCAAAGGAAAGTCAAAAGGGCCAACAGAAAGTCAAAAGGGCCATAGACTTAAGTCAAAAGGGCCAAACGTTTACAAAAATTAGCAGTAGTTCTAATCCTAAACATCCTAAATACGTCAGAGTGCCTCAGTGTTGTTGATTTAAAAAATCAAAGAGTGGTTAAGTGTTTACTTTATACCATACAACTGTTTGTGTAATGATTACAAGTAGTCAGTAACCTAAACAAGATTTACAGCAGTGGTTAAGTGTTGATGTTGTGGTCAACCATACAACTGTTTCTGTAATGATTACAAGAGGTTTAAACAGAGTCACGGGTGTCATTAATCTAATTAGATGTGATTGGTCTCATGACTCATAATGCTATATAAGACGAACATTTCAACCACTAATTCAGACACTCAGCAAAGAAGGACCAGGAAGAACTGTTTGAGGCATAGCAAATGTATAGGGATGGGGAACTGTTACCTGCTGCGCTCTTGAACATGTGCTCACGAATCTATGGCCCTACCACGTCAGTGGAATGATTGCAGTGGAATGTGTATGATGATGTGTCTAGTGATGATGTCTGTGGTGAACTCTAAAGATGAGTGAATTGTGAACATTTGAACCACTTGAACCACTATTTGAACATTTGAACCACTCAACTGTCGAGTGTATGATGATCACACTGAAATTTTTACTTTTGTTACTTTTTACACATTTACATATTGATACAAATATAAATAATAAATATTAATATAATAAAACAAAAAAGATATTAGTTTGTATGTTCTTTTTTTACCTATGGCCCTTTTGACTTTCTGTTGGCCCTTAAGAACTGATTTGCTTCATTTGTGATAATCAGACTTAAAATAACTTAAGAACTCTATCTGACTGCAATACATATTTGATTGGGTTTTTTCAGATAGAGGTCCGTGTTTCATGTTAATATGAATAACCTGTGAGTATTTCTACATATATGTGTCTTCTTTGGGACAAAGTCTGGCCAAGGTGTAAATTATCTGTCCATTATTGTAAACATGTTATGTGATACATCTACCATGAGGTGATTCAACACAAAATGAAAACAAGATGAACATCACCTGATCGATCTTTCATCACAAATAATTATCTAACTGACCAGTATAATTACTTTAAGCACACACACACAAATTATTTGAGGTTTGAGCATATAAATCGGTCCCTCCCACTAAATCGCATGTTTTTGCTGCGAGGTCCGCGCGATAACTATTTTATCGGAACCATTGTTACATTACGGTAACATGAATATAGTTTAGAGGATTGTAAACCACATTACCTGACTAAATCAGTCATGCAGCTTCCCACGACTGTCACGTCCATTTGTAATCGCAGAAATGTGCTTAACTATAGGGTAACAGATTCCAGAGCAGCAACAGAAAAGAACCGGAAGTCTCGCTGAACATTGCGCTATGCGCAGCGTACACAGAGAACCAGACATATGGGCACGTAGCGCTAGATCTTTCACACAATCCTAAACCGCTAAGTCTGGGCATAAGACATTATAAGTGTAAAACAGTTTCAATATATTGTAACCCATCCCAGATACTCTAAAGAGAAAACCAATCAACTGTAACTGTAAAAGAAACGACAGAAAGAACACACTTCGAATTCACTATGTGTACATTGTTGAAACTTGTTTCTTTTTTTTGGTGGGAGTGAGTGACTTGGGTTTTTAACCGCTTTTAGCAATATTACAGAAATATCACGCGGGGGACACCGGAAATGGGCTTCACACCTTGTACCCATGTGGGGAACTGAACCCGGGCGTTTATCGTGATGAGCGAACGCTTTAACCACTACTGTACTCTACCCCACCACCCCCTTTTGGTAAGACGTCGTCGTGGATCGAAAAGTGACTTTCAGCTCTGAAACCAGACGGCGGTCTGAAGGACAAGGATACCATTTGGCAGTGGTTTATATTATCATATGTCAGTGCAATAATAAGAGGCCCGCCTCAGTATAGTCGCATTGTTGTTACAGGGTGAGAAGTAAAACAACGCCTTTACAGGAGCTTCTATCCCCTGTCGAGACCCATTGGGAGACATTGAGTGTATATATATAACTGAAAGTTTTGGAGAACGGTTGAATAACAAGAGTTGTCCACACCTGGGGTCAACATGTGTTCCTGCGTGGCGATTTCCGGATAACGGAGGGTTTTATTATAGTTTAAGAAATAGGAATGCTTGTTATCACGATGGCATTGACGATTTATGATACTTTCATGCGCAAGCTTTAAACAGTTCGATAAGGCTCAGTGCAGTTATAATACCGGTGGTCTGGTTTCTGCCAGTCAACCGAGGGGTACATTCCTGCACAACCCACGGTCGACCACCACGTAACGACAGCAAGCCGTGATGGCTGAGCGGGTTAGGCGTCTGACTTCGTGTGCTGGCGATTAGGTGTCTGACTCTGAGGGTGTGGTTTCGAATCCTGGATGGGAAACAACCCAACAAAAGAACTAGAATCTGTACTTTTCTGAGAAAGTGTAATCCCAAACATATGTTACACGTAACGACAGTGGAGCACCAAGTACAACCAGCAGCACTGGACAACATCCACCAACCATTCAAGGCGATGCCGCAGCATGTTAACATGTCTTACAATATTCTGTTGAACGATAAGGCTTCTCTGGGTGTCTTACATACACACGTCGTGGTGGCTGTAGATGTGGGCATGTACGCCTATTTAACATGTCTGAAAGTAGAAATCGGTCTTCTATGTGATCGCTTTGTGAGTTCTTGATCCTAAGAGGAAATACTTGTTTTTAAGTTTCGAAATATATATTCACACTGAAGTGTGCTTTCAAATGCATATCTTTTTCGTGTTCGTGTCTGTATAGAGAGAATGATCATTTCAAAATAATTATATCAAGTGGTACATTTCACATTACATATTTGGTGTTCAAAGGGTTACATCAAAAGCTTCTTTGCTCACCATGCAGAACCTTACCTGACGTCACGTCCACAGTACTATTCACAAACGTTAGCAGGTTCGTTGGATAACCGGGGATGATTGGGTAGCCTAGTGGTTAAAGCGTTCGCTTGTCACGATGAAGGCCCAGGTTCGATTCCCCACATGGATACAATATGTGAAGCCCATTTCTGGTGTCCCCCGGCGTGATATTGATGGAATATTGCTAAAAGCGGCGTATAACCCAACTCACTTACTCACTCACTTTGGATAACCGTGTTTGGCGGCATGACTCCTTGTTAACAGTTTCAGGTCTCACAGTAGTGTAATCTGGGGATCCAGAAAAAGTTCACTCAGCAATTTTTGGATACCCGGTAAGATAAAATAGTAATGTGACTTTAACATTCTTGGATTTCACAGGTAGGTTGGGTCGTATCACAGTGGCAATAATGGTTATCTCCCAATTGACAGACACAGTTGATTGACAGACACTGAACTAGAAGGTTAATTAGGGTAGCACCTACGGGTATAATGGAACAGTCCACTGTCTAGTGAGTTGAGTAGGGTGAACCTGAAACATTTTCAGTAAATGAGAAACCTGCATTGTTATAAGATTAATACCAATCTAATTGTAGTTCTAATTGTAACAATACCTTCTAAAGGTTCTAACAGTTTATGTCTTTGAACAGTATACAGTACAATGGACATTCAAGGAAGTAATGATGCAACAGAGTCGCAATTTCTAATAGCTAAGGGAATATTCTTCAAGATTTTAATTGCTGATGGAATACAAGATGATGTTGAGTACCTCCTTCTTGTACATGGTCGGTTAAAAATATTGGAGTTGAACTCCTAGTTTATCCGGTTGCCTACTACAGGTGGGAGTAAATCCTGAAGAAGAACTGTTGTTCTATTTAGTAGGAACTTTAATTTCTGAAATGCTCCAATAATTTTAGATGTTTTTTACAATGTTTTCAATATGATGATGCCAACACCCGTTAGATGAGAAGGTTAAACCAAAATGTTTATGAAAATCAACTGCTTTTATAATGCAACAATCAAAATTAAAATTAATGTCTTTTCGGCCATCTTTCAAAGTAAATAATTAAAGTCTCTGCGAACTGCCTGTCTGCGTAATGGGAGGACGCCGCAATAATATATAATAGCACCGTTCGATTCCCCACATGGGTACACTATATGTGAAGCCCATTTCCGGTGTCCCCAACCGTGATATTGCTGGAATATTGCTAAAAGCCACGCAACGTCCTTACTCACTATAACAGCACCACTGAGTCGCGCTGGTTGGATATCTCTCAGGCCTTTTAAAAATTACTTGTGGTTATTATTTTCATTATTAAAGTGTTCGACAAAAGCCAGAAGTGGCTCGTGTGTCCTTGATGTCTCCACAAAAACACACAAAATAAGGCCTAATTACTTTGAGTGAGTGAGTGAGTGAGTTTGGTTTTACGCCGCTTTTAGCAATATTCCAGCAATATCACGGCGGGGGACACCAGAAATGGGCTTAACACATTGTACCCATGTGGGGAATCGAACCCGGGTCCTCGGCGTGACGAGCGAACGTCTTAACCACTAGGCTACCCCACCGCCCCTAATTACTTTGATAAACATGTAATGAACATAGAGTTGCTATACTCAACAGCGCTGCTTTCAGCAGAATAGCACGGTAACCTGTGTGTGGAGATTTCTTTAATTCAGTTGATAGACGGCTTGGGCCAGTCGCTTTGTTAAGTCAGCTTACAAGTGCATTCAGTATTTCACAGGCACACCAGGCATGACATCTTGACTGACCACAGCCACCATTTGCTTGGTGTTTAGGTTTTATCTCAAAGACCCTCTTTACAGGTTAGTAAAACATTCACACGCATTGTTTTTCTGTATTTATGATTGTTGTAATAATGTATGGTATCAGGATGAAGATGAATAATCAATCCCTTATAAGTAACTCAGTGCCCCATGCTGAGCAGAGTTCTTGAAGAGCTATTTAAATGTACAGTTCTCAAAAACAGTGATGTTTACACAGGTTGAGGTGCAAGTAATAAGCTGACATGTTAATTTGTGGTAGATATATAAAGGGTCTTGGGAATTATGCTGTTACAGGTAC
This sequence comes from Haliotis rubra, assembly GCF_003918875.1. Lineage (NCBI taxonomy): Eukaryota > Metazoa > Mollusca > Gastropoda > Lepetellida > Haliotidae > Haliotis > Haliotis rubra. Next base: position 2,389,576 of record NW_025767501.1, read on the forward strand.
TGCATGTGGTGAACATCTTTGAGTAAAAATACAGACAAGGTCAGTATGGTTCATTACAGGAACCATGTATGACTGCCACCAACATCATCATGCTACCAGTATGTCAGCCTCCCACACCCAGTGACTGCTACATGATGATGGTGACAGTAGACTCTGGAGGCAGCACACATCTTCGCTTGTCACTGGAACTAAACATCAGTCACAAGGCCATGCTCTAGGTGCTCAACACCACTTACAGCACCGTATGAAACTCAAAAACATTTCAGCCAGACCATAGGGCTGGTTAGATGTAAAACTTGCCAGCCATGACCAAAACTTACCTGCCTGCAAATAATTTAGGTTTGACAAGCAACATATACTCAGCAGCAAAAAAAACGTCAGTACAAACTCAAAATTTGACAGGCACTGTAATCAAATCATTACACCGACTGACTGAGTTTGGTTTTATGCCGTTTTTAGCAATATTCCAGCAACATCACGACGGGGAACACCAGAAATGGGCTTCACACATTGTACCCTTGTGGGGATTCAAACCCGGGTCTTCGGCGTGACGAGCCAATGCTTTAACCACTAGGCTATCCCACCGCCCCCAAATCATTACAGAAATGGACATAATAAGCGGATCAAAGAATAACTCAGCACAATTCCAAGACATTACGTGAACGTTTGCAGTCCATGCACACTCTTGACTTCAGCATCTAGTGTGACGAACGGCAATAACTGCAGCAAATCGTCTATGCATGGAGTGCACCAATCGATTGATGAAGGCCATAAGCACTTTGAACCACACTCTGAGAAAGGCCTGGCGCAATAAATCGTCTGTGTTCGGCCTTGGTATGACATTATTCAGTCTCCTGAATTTCATCCCAAATTTGTTCAACTGTGTTTAAATCAGGACTAAGGGCTGGCCACTGCATAATGTTGACACCGTTCTGCTGTAAGAAGTCCCGTGTAGCTCTGACAGTATGGGCCTGGGCATTATCATGCTGTAATATGTTGTTCCGGTGACGTGCGAAATGTGGTATGACGTGGGGTCTGAGAACTTGGTCCATGTAGCGCACCGCTGTGATGCCGCCTCCTCCTCTCCCTGGGGGGCGGTGGGGTAGCCTAGTGGTTAAAGCGTTGGCTCGTCACGCCGAAGACCCGGGTTCGATTCCCCACATGGGCACAATGTGTTAAGCCCATTTCTGGTGTCCCCCGCCGTGATATTGCTGGAATATTGCTAAAAGCGGCGTAAAACTAAACTCAGTCAGTCAGTCCTCTCCCTGGACCAAGGTTCTGGAACACCACAGGACCCACTCTGGTTCAGGCCTATTCCACCCCATAGCATGATGCTTGCAATTCCCCATGGGCCCCTTTCCATAACACATTGGTCTGAGTAACGCTGGCCATGTCATCGCCATATTCTTGTTCTGCCATCTGCAGTTGATACGCAGTACCGACTCTCATCTGTAAACAGAACAGTTCTCCATTGCCTGTATCGCCAGTTTTGGTGTTGTAGGGCAAACTGTAGACGTTCACGGTAACGTCGGCATACTGTATCAGTACTGATTGGTCTTTCGTGTGTTCCCACTGTCTGGCATGCTGTTTCTGATGTCTGCATGAAGGGATTCTGTACATGCTGTCGCACAACATGGCGGTCTTGTCTTGTGGTCACCCTTGGTCTGCCAGTATACGGGGGCGATCATTTGTGGTGTTGGTGGCCCGGAAACGTTGCTGCAGCCTATAGATGGTCCGAACGTTGACCTGGAAGTGATTGGCAACGGCTGTGCAGGGTGGCCAGCTTCAAGTCTTACTAGCGCCTGGTTCCTCTGAGCTGTCGTGAGTCACGACATCCTGCTGACGTTGTAATGTGAATGTTTCAACCAGGTTTGGGGGTGCATTTAATAGGTCTGTTCCTTGTGAACAGCACGTGCAGACCAATTCCTGGGTTCCATTCTGAGTTTGGGAAGGAATGTCTTTGCTCAGGTAAAGTTGGAGATGTTGTCAAAAATATACATTCAAAACATTAAATGAGTTTACAGTTATCCGTTCCTGCGAAGGAAAATTCCAAACTGACGTTTCTTTTGCTGCTTAGTAATGATTTATTATCCTGAAATATGATGAATATCTTCATATACATGTCTGAATTTTAACCCAACCGTTGGGCAGGTGAATTTGAGAATCTGGCAGTCCATGCTGAAAATAACCAGTCCCAGGCAGGTTGGTGAGGTGAGGTGAAATTGAGTTTGTCGTGCTTGAGAATATTTCGCTCATATGACAACATGGGTGTGTATGTGTATATGCGGCTGCTTGTACTAGCCCAGACTGAAGCTGGTATTATAGTGCTAGCCCACTGAGATACCATGCTGCAGTGAAGCATGAATACCCCACTCAGACACATTATACTGACTCCAAGCCGACCAGTCCTTGTTGGACCCATTAATGCCGAGCGCCAGGCAGGGACCAACAAGTACCATATTTTAACGTCTTTTGGTATGACGCGGTCGGGGATCGAACCCGAGACCTTCCGCTCTCAGGGCGGACGCTCTAACCACTACACCATGGAGGCAGTCGCAGGCAGGTAGGTATTTCGAACGCTGCTTACATACATGTATATTGCAGCCGACGATGATGTTGTATCAGAACATGCATGAAGTATCCAACAGCCTCATTCAAACAATGTTGGGGGCATGGTCTGGCCATTGCAGTCATAACCGTTTCCCCATGCCAGGCCTATTGTGTGTTGGTTAAAGCCAGTCAGGAATATCCCAGCTAATCAGCAACCATCCATGTCGTGTGGGTTCATCATCAACCAAATCATGACCCTGACACCGATCCATTCAGTTACCTCATACAAGCATAGATTGAAAGGGACCAGTTGAAACCGGTCCTGGATGAAGTGATGGAACGTACTGAATCCATGTACATGATCCCCCCCCCCATCATTGTGGTTCCCCCCATCAACAGGTTGACAACTGTAGTTTGTATGGTTTATTGTTGTTAAGAGTCAGTGACAATCATTGACCTTATGATTGTAATTTGAAAATGAATGAAAGACGAGAGTTTAAATCTAGCTACCTCAGTTCAAAATAGTCATGTTTTGGTCCTTCAGCATACATTTAATTGTCACATGTACATAAGGAACAAAATATACCATCTTCAAAACCTGAAGCAGCCTCTGGGATATGGATACAGGACACCTGATTGTATTGTTTCTGCTGCAGGAGGCATATATGTTGACATATTCGGATCATTCAAGATGAACTGCACACGTATGCTTTGGGATACAAGATCCAAGATGGTGAAACTGAACTTGATTCTCATTCAACACACTTGCAGCAGAAAGATTACACAAAGGGACCCACAATTTAACAATAAAGGGCCATCCTCGTTGGGAAATATCCTATTCACATTGTACCACAGCAGTGATTTAATCTAAAAAACAGGATATCCATTTACAGTGAGGCAAAAGAGGATTCTATGATCACCACAAAGTAACAATATCTACCCAATTAGTGACTGCAAAGCCTAGAAATTTACATGATTCCATATTTTCTTGAGTTGACTACACATTTTAATGTTGAAGGGTATACAGATGTCTGGCAACTACTAAGAAGTTTGAGTTCCCACATTTTGAACAAAGTTTATTCTCTACCTTTGGATCTCCAGATCAGAGTAACAAGTACAGGTAGATCATGTTGTGTTTACAAACAATTCTTGTCAATTGCACATTCTTACAAAAACCTAACTTCACTAAGCTGATCATCAGTACAGGAATGAAGCTTTATATATTGCATTACTAAATTATTTAGTCTTTGCAAGCCTATACATCACAGAACATTAGGCTTCAAGAAAATCTGAACTTACTTCACAAGGACATTTCATACAGTTTCTAAGCAAAATAAGTTTGTACACACATCGAACCATTTCTCCTGCAAATATCATGCTGTAGAGACACTGTCATTGCTAAGGAGTTAATTTGAACATTCTTAAGTAACAGAATTTAATTACCAGGTTTCAATGTTGCTATTCTGGCATGACATTCACCATACAAACAACCATGCTTTAACAAGTATTACTCACATCAACAATCATTCCCAGCACCTGATGGTTATTAACGCTTCTTGACACGAGTACTTTGTGGTCGGTCACTGCTCTTACTTGATGCATGAAATATTGGTCACCTTCACTTCTGACCAAAGTTCACCAGCCAAACGTCAAGAAATGAAGACAGTATTCAAGCACTGGGCAAGGTTTATTCTAGTCAACGACCTGTCAAGTCCAGCCTTAATGAGCTTGCCCGATTACATGGGCTGCCATCTTGCAGATACAAGGAGGCACGGGCATTTCTGCCACGAAACAATATTACTCCAACACGTACTTCATGCTGGGTGTATGTCTGGTTTAATGTCACTTTAAACAGTATTTCAGTTTAGTGTGGAAGGAAATCAGGATGTGAAGTGAGACGACTCTGTATGTAAGATTGCTGTGTGTTGGCCCACATGGTTGATTGCCTCTTTCCTCCCAGTCTTCTCCATACAGCCACCACACTGACCAGCAATCTGGAAATTCATATCTTTCTCCTTCCCACAAGGCTTCTTAATACCCTCAGGCTACAGTTTATGTAGTCAACTGCACTGATTTTACTGGTTCTTTAGGTTTTTCAAATTTCTCTATCCCATATCTTCTTCTTCTTCCTCCTCCTCTTCCCCTGAATCATCATCTTCCTCCTCAGACTCTACACCCTCTTCTTCTTTTTTCCCATTAGTCTCCACTTCATCGGAGCTCATCTCGGACAGATCATCCCAGTCCTCCTACAAAACAAACATTTATTCATCACAACTTGTCTAGTTACCAAAATTCATGCTAGGCCACCAGCCTATGACTACCAAATTACCTAATGGCAGTCCAAACGTCAAACATGACTACCATGGGCAGTCTCTGTTCTCCCCCTGAATCCCCACAGGGCAAGCATTGTCATAGGGGAGACAATCAAGGGTTACTTCCAGTCAAGACAACACTCTAGACAATTGATTGATATAGATCTGTTGATTAAAGGGCCATCAGAGCGAGATACTCACCCCAGATCCACTGGGAAGGATGTCCTCCATTGGGAAGTCTTCATCAGATGACTCTGAAACATGAACAGCACTGGTTCAATGCTTAACCTTGGCTTGAAAGTTTTTTCTAATTTCTGTATGTATACAAATGTTTAAGCTTTTGGCTCTGTACAACAAAGACTGGCCAATGTGATTCAGTCAGTGTCTGTTTTCACTAATGTTGACCTTGTGATACATCTGATATTACTTCACTTACCATCCTGATATAACAACAATGGTTGCTGGGATTTCCCAGCATCCTCTTCGTCTTCCTGGTCATGTGACGTGATCTGCAACAGTGGGTTGGTGAACTTAATCATGTTAATATCAACAGGTGTTTCTACTAAAGAGAAAAAAAAACAGCATAAAAATCAGACAGATACATTCGTGAGTGAGTTTCGAGTGAATTAACATCATTTTAGTCAGCCACAGCTATGCTATAATAATTGCTTGTAAACAATCTGAAGCAGGCACAGCTGACTGAAACCAACAATCCCTATTTCACTAGGTCAGTGCTGACAAGCAGGAAGTACTGGCGACATCTGATCTGCAACCCCAACAGTGCCTTGAATACCAAACATCTTCCCAGTAAACATAACCATGCTTAGACACTAAACATACTCAGTTTTACTCAATATATTTGAAAAATATTTCTCCTTTAAACAGCTGGGAGTGACAGTAGACTGGTGCACTGTCAGATCCATACAAGAAGGACAGGAATGGTCTACAAGTGTTCTGTAGCACATCAAAGGCAATGTCAATTTCATGGGGAAATGACACCATCTTACAGTGCAAAACGTTGGTGCCAATGGTCAGGTTGGACTCCAGATGATTCACATGGACTACACGCTGCTACAGTAGTGGCATGCCATGTTTCAACACAGTCTGTGTGGTTTGTCCTTGTCATACCATGTTTCAACACAGTCTGTGTGGTTTGTCCTTGTCATACCATGTTTCAACACAGTCTGTGTGGTTTGTCCTTGTCATACCATGTTTCAACACAGTCTGTGTGGTTTGTCCTTGTCATACCATGTTTCAACACAGTCTGTGTGGTTTGTCTTTGTCATACCAAGGGCAGAACTAAGAATGGAGACAGCAATGTTCCATGCTATCAGTAAAGGGTGCTGTACTAACAAGCCATTTCAGTGATGGCAATCTGATCCTCATTTAATTCACCTTGATATACACACACCCAGCTCTGAAGCCCCATCTTTCAAAGTGCAATTTTGTCCTTGAAACCTACCTGTGTCAGGACAAGGTCAAGTTTGCCCTGTAACCGTGACAACTTGGAGAACATGGAAACTCGAGCATCCATCATCTGATACAGTGAGCTCAGCTTGTCAACAATTTCCGGGAACTGTCAAAACAAACACAAGAATATTAGTGAGTTGTTGTGAAGCTCATGGTTCTTCATCCATTATAACAAACATTTGTGTCCGGTCTGCATTATTAGCAACCGTGGAATGCTGGGGCTGGGAACCACATAACAACTACATGAATCTACTCACTGTCATCAGATATGATGTATGCACTGCCATCACTGTCTTCAGCCACTTCACACTTTTACTGGCACTGGAAGAAACAAGAGTCAGTGAATTTAGTTTTACGCTGCACTGTCAATCAAGTCAGCAAGCCTGACCTCCTGGTCCCGTTAGTTGTCTCTTATGACAAGCATGGGTTACTGAAGACCAATTCTAACCAGGATCTTCAAGAACATATATACTAGTGTGACATCACATGGAACAATAATTAGGACAATAGCCTTCCTGATGCCCTGCCACAAACAGCAGCTTGCCCAGTAGCTGCATCAGGGCCATGCAACTCACAGAGAACAGATGAAGGCAAAACATATGTCATCAGCTGTTATGTTGGCCATCTGATCCCCAGATTTATAGAGATAATTATCTGTTCAATACCACCAAGTGTATGCATTTCAGTTCAGTTTTACATAGGAGTTAGTAAAAATTCTGCCCCAGAACAAGATGCAACAAACATGACGAAGTGGCGCAACTGCTCAAAAATTCAATCCAATGCAGAAAACTGATTAAGGCAATCATGTCTGGTAGGAAACTGAAACACATGGATTCTTAAGATTCTAATATGTGAATAAATGTTGATATGAATGAAGTTGGCTCTGTCATGTTAAATAACACATTTCACACTTGAAGACATTTAGTGATTGCAAACTACATTGCATCCAACCATCCAATATATACTACTCCACTCTCGAGATTTATTCACGGTTACATTTTCATGAAGTAGAACAAAACCAAGGTCTTTGTAAGTACTACCCAGTGGAGGAAATAACTTTAAAATTGCTAGTGTACATCGGTGCAGTGGCACATGTAAAATCACTTCCCCTGATAATTTTTCCTCTATACCGGCCGATTTTCTTGTTGATTTTTTAAAATAAATAACATAATTAACATAGGAAAGTCAACTGGACATTGGTACAGCGTGATATACAAATTTGCTTGCCCGACTTGAAAAAACACTGGACTCGGACGTCGGGCAATTTCCACCCCTGCTACCATCTGCATATTAGACAGACCAGAAATGAACATACCTTTGTGGGTGTCCTTCCATTCTCTTGGACAACTCGTGTACAAGGGGAAGCACACACACTATGGGGAGCTTCCGTATTGTCTTCTGTATCACCTTCTCTCCGCTTCGATGCAGCACAGTCTGAAAAAATAATGAGATGTAACATTTAAATTATTGTATTGACTTAATTTGTTCACTAGAGCAAGTTGAGAGCTTTGGTTTGCTGTGAAAGACTATGGGTAAGTGTCCAACCCCTGGGTCAGGTTTGCTTGGGGTATGAAAACTTCCCTGTCACTGGCAAGCACTAGTTAGTACACATCTCTTGTGACATAACCAAATTCAGATCTTACCATACCATCATCTCTTAGCACTGAGCATGAACATGAACATATAGACGCATGTCATTTCTAATCAAGCAGTGTTTGAGGATATTCCTCATAAGCCAGTGCATGTAATTTATTGCAACACAAAGCACAGGAGTAAAACATACTGAATAGTTATACATTAGAAGTTTTATTGGCGATCTGTGTTACTTGATGCAACTCCAGTCATCATATGTAGCCGTCTTTTCACTGACAGCTGACTTAGATCACACATTCTACTTCGAGTTTAGTTTGCAGGGGCTACATGCAGGTGCATAGGAATATCAAGGGAGGCAACTCACACTAAGCAGTTTCTTGTCTTTACTCTGCAATGCTTGTGTGAGGAGATGTACAACGCTCTCAGCAGTGGGGGGTGCAGAAGCCCCTCCTTTGGTGTCACTCTTGTCCAAGCTGATGGCATGGAGACGCTCCTCCATTGTCAGCTGCAAAAACCAAAACAACAACATCAAAATGGTGTAGCTGCTCCGTGGTGTAGCCCATCAGCTGGAGCTGCTATGGTATGTAATAAGGAAATAACAGGAATCAGTATTGATGACAATTAAACTATTTAAAATGCAGTAAATAATCGGACAGTAAATAATCGAGTCTGGACCAGACAATCCAGTCATCAACAGTATAAGCATCGGTCAACAAAGCTAGCAAGCCTGACCACCCGATCTCGTTAGTCACCTCTTACAACAAGCATGGGTTACTGAAGATCAGTACTAACCCACATCTTCACGGGTCTCAGACAAACATAAACATATAATAATGTACTTACCTCTCCGACAGAGTTTTGTCTTTTCCGCCTTTTGTCAGCAGATAAACTGGGGTCTTTGGGCACCATGTTGGCTGGCACCAGTACTGTGGCTTCCTTCGAGACGCCTGGTGTCCGGATCTAGGAAGGGACACAATCTAGCGTCAGATACATATTACTTACAACAACTTGAGACAATCTTTACATGTTTGTGGCGTGGTAGTTTTCTCCCCAACATCTAGATTCCCAAATGATCTAGCTATGACCTATGGCGTCTTCCATAGTTACTTCATATTGTATGGTGCACATAGCAAATGGATAATACTTCAAGTAAACGTTTGGCAGCTGTTTGCTTGTTGTACCTTAGAAACACCTCCATCTTTCTTAAAGGCAGTTCTCAGTGGGTCTTCCCTGATAAGACACACTTCAGGCTGTGAGGGGTCGTATGCCTGCAATAACAGAGGAGAACCAACATGTTTAAATGTTCATCCCATGCATAACAATTTCCAACAAGAAGACAAAGTCATCAATATCCCCCGCAATGGCAAAATACTCTTCATGATTATGTCTACGAGTTATGATTATGTCAAATATTTAGGTGTGTATATAGAAAAGTGGAAGGAGAGCATTGAAAGGAGCACTATCACCAAATGGGTTGTACTGACACCGGGAGTAAACAAGTGGGTTGTACTGACGCCAGGAGTAAGCAACTGGGTTGTACTGACACCGGGAGTAAACAAGTGGGTTGTACTGACACCAGGAGTAAACAAGTGGGTTGTACTGACACCAGGAGTAAACAACTGGGTTGTACTGAAAATGGGAGTAAACAAGTGGGTTGTACTGACAACGGTACTAAACACAAGTGGATTGTACTGACACCAGGAGTAAACAAGTGGGTTGTACTGACACCGGGACTAAACACAAGTGGGTTGTACTGACACCAGGAGTAAACAAGTGGGTGGTACTGACACCGGGACTAAACACAAGTGGGTTGTACTGACACCGGGACTAAACACAAGTGGGTTGTACTGACACCAGGAGTAAACAAGTGGGTTGTACTGACACCAGGAGTAAACAAGTGGGTTGTACTGACACCGGGACTAAACACAAGTGGGTTGTACTGACACCAGGAGTAAACAAGTGGGTTGTACTGACACCAGGAGTAAACAAGTGGGTTGTACTGACACCGGAACTAAACACAAGTGGGTTGTACTGACACCAGGAGTAAACAAGTGGGTTGTACTGACACCGGGACTAAACACAAGTGGGTTGTACTGACACCAGGAGTAAACAAGTGGGTTGTACTGACACCGGGACTAAACAAAAGTGGGTTTACTGACAGCAGGAGTAAACAACTGGGATGTACTGACACCAGGAGTAAACAAGTGGGTTGTACTGACGCCAGGAGTAAGCAACTGGGTTGTACTGACACCAGGAGTAAACAAGTGGGTTGTACTGACACCGGGAGTAAACAAGTGGGTTGTACTGACACCAGGAGTAAACAAGTGGGTTGTACTGACACCAGGAGTAAACAGAAGTGGGTTGTACTGACACCAGGAGTAAACAAGTGGGTTGTACTGACACCGGGAATAAACAACTGGGTTGTACTGACACCGGGAGTAAACAAGTGGGTTGTACTGACACCGGGAGTAAACATGTGGGTTGTACTGACGCCAGGAGTAAGCAACTGGGTTGTACTGACACCAGGAGTAAACAAACGGGTTGTACTGACACCAGGAGTAAACAAGTGGGTTTTACTGACACCAGGAGTAAACAAGTGGGTTGTACTGACACCAGGAGTAAACACAAGTGGGTTGTACTGACACCAGGAGTAAACACAAGTGGGTTGTACTGACACCAGGAGTAAACACAAGTGGGTTGTACTGACACCAGGAGTAAACAAGTGGGTTGTACTGACACCAGGAGTAAACAAGTGGGTTGTACTGACACCAGGAGTAAACAAGTGGGTTGTACTGACACCAGGAGTAAACAAATGGGTTGTACTGACACCAGGAGTAAGCAACTGGGTTGTACTGACAGAAGTGGGTTGTACTGACACCAGGAGTAAACAAGTGGGTTGTACTGACACCAGGAGTAAACAAGTGGGTTGTACTGACACCAGGAGTAAACACAAGTGGGTTGTACTGACATCAGGAGTAAACAAGTGGGTTGTACTGACACCAGGAGTAAACAAGTGGGTTGTACTGACACCAGGAGTAAACAACTGGGATGTACTAACAATCGGCGTACACAACCTCCTGCTGTGCTGCTTCACGTTTCCTTCGTTGATTATTACTACAATTTTCAGTGTACATTAGTGTTAAATCATACAATATCTTACCACTTTCTCAAAAGTTGGTTTGAGGTAGCTTCCATGGGCTAGCAACAAACTCTTCTCCTCCCCTCCATGAATGTGAGCTGAGAGCACCGGAATCGGCCGTGGTGTGTCCTCCCTTACACCACCACCAGCTGTCACCAGCTGTATCTTAACCTTTGGGCGAAGTGGCTTTTTTAACCTCCTGAAATAAATGTTATTGTATAGCACAGGTGTGATATGTGAGACCCACCAGAAGATGGCGCTTGCAGGTGTTGGAGTACCACTGTGACATCATAATGAAAGATGTGGCATGTCAACTTATGTAAAAATTACCTTGTGTGCCGACTGCAAAAATATTATATTATTCTCTTGCAGGTTTGTAATGAACTAAAACCACTATTTCAAGTGTTTCAATCAATCAAACGTTATCTCTAAAATGCCATTACTATATGAACAGTTTTAAGTCTGGAAACAGAAAAAGTCCTTGCTGTTGGTAGTAAATGAACAATAGGATGGCCTACTCCATCAGCAATCTTACAGCTATCATTATACAAACATTTCAAATCATTACAGCAGTGCTTGACGTAAGGACCTTGATTCAATTTCATCAGGGGCAGGATGACATAAAAGGGTTGCACTAAGAATGTTAAGGTCCTAAAAGCTTCAATACAATCAAAATTGAAAATTGAAGCTTCAACTAAGTCAAAATAAGAAGATTAATGATGTAGTTTGGTAAGGAAAGCTTACATGTAGTGACCACTTTGAAGAATCTGATAGGATTTAACACAGTGCTGTAATAGTGATGGTGGTAACTTACCCATTTAACGTGTGTTCAAACACGAGCACTTGACCACTCTTTGTTACAACCGCTAACAAAATGGACTGAAATAAACAAAGTTCATTCTGAACAGTACTCATAGCAGCAGCATTGAATAAAAGAATAAATGTCTATACTTGTAATCTATATCTTCGGATGAACAATACAAAAACAACAGCAGTGTTAGAAACCTTCCAAAATGTCCCACTGGACCACAGGACCAGTGAGTGGACAACAATTAGTGGTCCTGTCTGTACTTCACTGGTCCACTGAAGTGATTGCAAATGTAAAACTGGTTCCTGTTTTCCCATGTGCTCGACTTGAGAGTATTACTTACTTGACTTGAATCCTCGCTAAAATATACGATCTCACTTTTTAGTTTAAAGACAATTCTAATTATGTAGATGGGGAAAAATAAATAAAATCACTGTCCACCAGGACCACTGCAAATGTATCATTTAGTGGTCCTGATGAATTTTTACTAGTAAGGGACCACAGGACCAGCATAAAGTTTGCACACTGAAGCAGGGTAACAACATATTCTTGCATGACAAAAGTGTCGAACCATCAGTCCAACTTCACTACTGAGGTCTTTAACAGAATATGTTCGTGGTTAACACAGATGATAACATACACCATTTGAACTGATGATGATAGCTGCATTATTATTCGAAATAGCCTTAATTAACCATCCTTGATGACTATACCCTGGATGTATCTATGGCTCAAGCCGATGATTTTATCACCTCCCTTTGATTCCCACAGTAGCCAATCAGACAAGCTGCCGTTACAGCCAAGCTTCTTACCAGTGTCAACAACGATAGCGGTAGCAGTTGCGAAGGTTCGTTCGCAGTGCGACTCAGATTTGGGGGGGAAAACATACGGACAAATTGACAGGTCTGAAACCTTAAAAAATATGCAAGAACTTCTTCTATCTCTTTCAGAGTACCTATGCAACAATATATTATTGTGTTGCCAAGTTTAATTGGTTAGATAATTTAACAAGCATTGTCACTAAGGTGACATAATCCCCCCGCCACAAATTATCAAATCAAACTTGAAAAGTAATTAAAGTGAAGGTCGTAATCTAAGATGGAGTTAAATGTCAACCTCTCTTGATATCTTCCTCTGTAGTTGTTCAATTGCACAAATATTTTCAAGACTCACTTTGACCTTGAAATACACAATGCCATTTTAGAAAGTGGTCAAATGTAACATATGTTATATTTGGGATTACACTTTCTTAGTAAAGTACAGATTCTAGTACTTTTTGGGGTTGAGTCCCATCTGGGATTCGAACCCACACCCTCAGAGTCAGGCACCTAATCGCCAGCACACAAAGTCAGACGCCTAGACCGCTCAGCCACCGCGGCTTCCACCAAAATGGAAGTCGGATAACTGGTAGTACTAAAATCTGTACTAGCAGATGGTTAAGCCCATCGGTGTGTTTTTTTTGCTAGCATTTTGCTGGAGTTTTGTATTCCAGAAACTAGTTTGTACCTAGTCCACCTAGGTTCTGCCTAGTTTTCCATACAGACAATTGTGCGAATGTAGATTATATAGTACAAACAAAATGCCTCAAACAAACAAACAAACCTGTCGCAAGACCAAGTCCAAGAAATACGTGCACTTCGAGGTGTGCCATCAGCAGCCGAGACCAAAAAAGCGTTTCGGTATTTGATCGAATAGAGTCTACGACATATGGCGAGATCCGATCGAGGAAACAACAACCATGCCGCCAGTCGAAGAAGAAGTACCACCACCAGAAGTATCATTGCCGGTCGTCGAACCATTGTCAAAAAAGGTGACTCGAGATAGATTGAAAGTAGCTATACCCGGTAGTACATTGCCAACCATCCAGGACTTCTACAACCGCCTGGGGAACATCGAGACTCGTGCGAGGCAAACCACGAGTATGTTGGTTGACGTCTTGTCTAGGCTGGACATCGACGACGACGATTCCAAACTCCTCCGCGAGGAAATGGAATAGGAACAAGAAGAAGAGACCAATTTCGATATCCGGAAGGTGGGGCAGATGGTGGAATCTACCCAAAGATGGGTCTACATTTCGCTAGTTGCCGTTTTTCTCTGGAAGGTCGTCCACAAGACCTGGAAGCACAGCACACCAATTTCCACGATCCACCCCCTTCGTGCACCCCTTCCACATGCAGTAGGGGAGAAAAATAATATCTATTCTCGATAGAAGCTATTTCCGCTCTGGGAGAAGCAACTCGACTTCTCGATCAGATTTTGCCCAGACCGACAGGTATCGGGTCGAAAATAGGGTTAGTGGTTGCTGAAAAAATGGGTAGCCCTAGCGAAAATGAGATTCTTATAACCATTTGATGTGTGGAGTTGCCTACCCCTGGATTCCATGCCGGATGCCTTGCCTTGTAGTTTTGTTTCCCGATTTCTCTTGGAGTCAGACGATTTCGGAGATGTCCACTTTTGCCACAAAGACTGCAAAAGGGGTTTGGTCGTCGTTTATGGGATGTGTGCGTGTGTGTTGTCTTCTTTTTTCTTTTTTTTTCTCGATAGAAAAAGCTATTTCCGACCGAGGTCTGGGAGCAGCAATTCGACTTCTCGATCGTCTTTCTTTTTCGATATGGGCGAGTGGCAGATTTTGCCGAGCCTGCACAGAAATGGTCCACCCACCAACCGTAGGCGTTCTATTCCGCCGGCGTCTCGAATCGTTTCTTATATATTGTAGCCATAGACAGGAATCGTTTCTCCAGTTGGCGAATCGAGAAGCAGCAACAGTCGGTTCTTCCCTTCATATTTCGCTATGGCAAACCTTTTGCATGTGTAGATTCCTTCCGGAATGTCTGCGGCTTTTCGGTGTTTGCTTCACGGAGGGACTGCCACTTCCATATCCTTGGGCCCGCCGTAGTTATGCAAGGGGGCAGTATGCCGTCCCCATCCCTGTGGTAGCTCTGCATTTCCCAATAGCTGTCGGAAGAGACAAGAATCTTTCTTCTTGCACAGACAATGGTCCACCAATTTGTTGAGGAGGAGTGTGTACCGTATGCTCCAGAAAGCACAGGCATCGTCGTACAGGTTCTCTATGTTCAAGAGACAGTAGGGGATCGCGATTTCTTCCGGAACCTCGAGTGGGAGTCGCTCCTCCTGGGGTGGTGTGTAGTCTATCGCTTTGTTTTTCAACAGTACACATTTCTTGCAGTCGACGCAGTGGTCTATGGCGCCGCACTTGCACTAGACTTGTCTCGCTCGAAGAGAGTGGAGAGTTCCAATAGAGCGGCCAGGCAGTCGGTGCATCGGTGGTGTCTGCCCTTGGGTTCCGGGCAACAGTAGTCATCCGGAGTTTGCCCGGATGGGTGGGTAGAGGTAGACGAAATCCACTATTTTGCCGTCTTCTACGAATTGGCGAAAGTACAGCAAATACAGTCCCAGAAACTGGCGAGGTATCTGGTAGCGTAAAGCTCGTAGAAGGTGTGTCCCGATTTCTCCAGGATTTGTTTCTCTCGGCCCGAAAGCAATACGTGGGAACACTTCTCCAGCAGGCTCTCGAAGACTTCGGCCATGTCGGAAGTTGTCGTCTGTGGCTCGGGGTCTATACCACCTCGGATTCGTGTATATCGGGCTTGCGATATGTGGTACTTCCTCTTCGCTTCCCGAAGGGACAAACGACCCGATCGGATCTTGGCATAGGCTTCGCACGACAGCTTGGTTCCGGGCATTTTGTTGTGTTCTATACCTATTTACCTAGTGTATCTCTAATTTGAGTGCACTTGCATCAACATACTGGTGTTTTTGTTTTCCGTATAGCTGTCTTGGGGTTGGATAGACTACTGGGAAGCACAAAGAAAAAACAATGCAAACAAAAAGTGGTCCAAAAACTCAAATGCAGTTTTGTGCGAAATACTAATTTGTTTTGTGACTCTGGGAGCCGAATTGGCTAGTTTGGAGCTTATAGGCTTGGTGTACCTACACGGTCGTTTGTCCCCATTCCCTATACTACTGGAGCCGTGCCAATTAACACTTATCAGAGGGTTACACAAAGTCCGCAATCTAAACTACCAGTTGTCCGACTTCCATTTTTGTGGAAGCTGCGGTGGCTGAGCGGTTTTTAAGATATTCCAATTCGTACGTACGGACGGACAGACGGAGCCTAATACTATATCCCCCGCTGCGCGCTAAACGCGCGGCGGGGGATAATAAAAAGCGAAAGTGAGTTGTGATTGGTACACTCAACTTCCCAGCGTAGACACCTGATTGGATAAAAAGCTAACCAAGGGAGGTAATAAAATCATCGGCCCAAGCCGTAGATGCATCCAGGGAATAGTGGAGATTTATCGGAACGTATATGGAGATTATCCCTGGAGAATACTAATATTACTATTCCACAGAAATACCTTGGAAATAAAGGCTTCAGCTTGTTAAAAACACCATATGAGCAAAGTCCCACCCAGTCGGGCCGAGATAAAAAGGCAATGAACCAAGTCACCAGGTTTAAGCACCTGTCCAAATACTCACCAGCATCCCTAGGTTAAGCAAACTAAACTATTTTGATCCAAGGCAGCTTCTCACAAACAAAAGGTAGCTCATTCATGGAAATAGTGTGACATGAATTCACCATCAATAAATGTTTCAGAGCATTTGAACAGGAAGGTCAAATAGATCAGTCTGTTTCAGTGGCCTGATGTGATATCCCTGCCCTTTACAACCGATACAGACATGGAATCTGGTCAGGTGTCAATAGGACAGGGGGGTTAAGTGAATCTTGATTGAGATGTGAATACCACACAGACAGGAAACTGAGATTGCACAATCCCATTTAAAGCTCACCTGAACTTTCAGCAGGGTAGAGATAGTGATGGAGAAAGAAATAAACTGTATTTTATTGTTCTGGTTGAAAACTAACTTATTCTACACACTGAACAATACGGACTAAACATCAAAATTGAAATTACACATTAAGAAATTTTGAAACCAATGCTGACTTACCAGTGAATGGGTAAGGTTGGAGATACAGGGCTAAACATTTCATTCCAGACTATTGGACTCGTTTAGTGATATGCATGAACATGTGTGTGTGTGTAGCTACTTGTACTAGTTCTGAGTAACATGTTGGTTTTATAGTGCTAATGCAATGAGATACCATTCTGCAGGTTTAACATCTATCTATGTAGTAAACTGACGCCGAGCCTACCAGTCCATCATGCCAAGCACCAGGCAAGGTAACAATGTACAACATTTTTAAGCATCTTATCAGTAGTTAGATGCTCTATCCACAATACCACTACCGGTGGATAGAAAATGAATGAGAAATATCACATCATCATTGCAATAGTACTTCGTCTGCATCCTATTCCTTAGAACATGACTCACCATGCATTAATGACTCGGTCGTTGCGGGCAGCTGACAGGAAGTATGAATGTTCGGCTGAATTTGGTTTTGGAGCAGTTTCCCCAATTAAAGGAACAGAAATCAGTCTGAATACTTCTGTCGCATGGCCAGTGAAACTCTGCAATGGGACATAAATGAAGTTGGTTATAATGTCAGTGCAAGTAATGTAGTTACATTATGTCAATGTGGGAGCAAACAACAAGGGGTGATAACACTCAGAGATGACCAAAAAACCTACAAGTCTTGGGATTCAAACTGTCACCAGCAGATCCTGACATAAGGGAGGTAACTCTTCAAATCAAGTCACAGTCCCTGAGCTACCTGGGCCATCCATGTTCCTACTATCATGACAATCTTCACATACATGACCAATGTCCTACTATGCTTCATACAGACATAACTCAGTGAGAGGTTACTGCTTTACGACTCTCGGCCATATTGCAGCTTTTAGTATACTGTCAACTAGCCTAACAGGACTCATGGTACAACTGTATGGAAATAGAGGTACAACATGATCTCTCTTTCCTGTTTGGAATTTCCAGAATGGTTATAAAATACGTAGAGAAATGTTTTTACCTTTAACAGCTGCCGGGTATGAATTTCCCACACCTTGATTGACCTCCCAGCTGTCAGGAGATGACTGTGTGAACACATGCACACACAATATACTCCGCCTTTGTCGGCCTTCCACTTCCTGAAACATACACACACAATGACATCCAGAAACAGCTCAGCTCAGCTCATCTTCAATCTATGATCCCTTATTGACATTTTACCCTTGTATATTGCAAATAACAGAAACTAATGTACTGTGTAATACATTCATTTATGTGCTACTGCAGGCAGGCATTTCCCCAAACCTAAATGATACAACAGGTGCTATTTCAGAAAAACTGGTGACCAGCTTATCCATCAACATCCTTCTTACAACCATCTTCTCATGAGGCTGTCACTTTCTATATGCAGCGGATCATGGATTTACACGATTTGTTTATTTCTTCACTGACAAGAACATTACCTAACCCTGTTAACATGCTAGAAAGGAAATCAACAGTACATGTGTGTTAACTGGTGCACTGCCTTGTCCACCAGGTGGAAAGCCAGCACTGACGAACACGTTGTTCTTGCACCTATTGGGCAATGTAAATTCCAGGAAGAACAAACATCGTAGTTTTGGTGCTGAAGGGTAATTACTTTTAAAATATATCAATTTGTTATTAATCAGATGTTTAACAAGAATGGAAGGATAATTCTTTTTCGAAAGATTTTGATCAGTGATAAGATGATTCACAACTCCATTGTGCTCATAATTCTATCATGCTTAATTTTATTACTTGTGAACCATTACTTTTGTTTAGTAAAAGTAAAGTAAGTTTAACATTCCAGGTATGTTGGAAGACGCTGGCAGAGACAGAAACATGGACGCATGTTACTGACTGCTACACTCACTGTTTAACTTTGCCTGTGACAACATCCCACTCGATGACATTGTGATCGCTGGAGCAGCTGTACAAGGTTGGGGCTTCTGGGTGCCAACATATGCCATTGACTGTGTCTGTGTGACCATCATCCTGAAATTCACATTCAGCTCATAATGACTACAAATATTGCCAGATTTGAGTTCAACACCTTCAGTTTGAAAAATCTTTGTTACATTAGTTTGGACCATTCCCCAGCCATTTTCTAGCAATATTCCAGCAGCTTGTAAATATTCAAGTCTGGCTGAGGGACATACCAAAATTCAATAGTACCTTGAGCAACTATCCATGGCAACATGTCATGAATACAAGCACTGGATCAGATGACCCACATTCAAGTTGTCTCTGAAATGTTTGTGGCAAACAAATGAACTAGATGCATGGATGAAGCTGTTCTGACTCAGACTGTGGAACACAAATTTACATGTTACAAAGTACAATATGCTGAACATGTTTAATGTGTATCAGACTTTGACCCATTTTTGTAATGTACATGTATCAGAGCATTTGAACAGGAAGGTCAAATTAACCTATCTGTTTCAGTAGCTTGAGTTGATATCCCTGCCCTTTACAACTGACCTAGACATGGAATCTGGTCAGGTGTCAATAGGACAGGGTGTGTGTGTGAAAGTGAGTGAGTGAGTGAGTGAGTGAGTGAGTGAGTGAGTGAGTGAGTGAGTGAGTGAGTGAGTGAGTGAGTGAGTGAGAGTGTTTTGGGTGGTAGTTTAGTGGTTTGAATTAGTATCCTATTGTGTTGTCATATTGTACTCAGATGGGAGTGTGGGGTTGGCGACAAGCAGTCTGTAAATAACCGAGTCTGAACCAGACAATCCAGTGATCAACAGCATGATCATCTTACTACGCAATTGGGATACGACGTGTCAACCATGTCAGAGAGCCTGACCACCCCATCCCGTTAGCCGCCTCTTACAACAAGCATGGCTTACTGAAGATCAGTTCTAACTCGGATCTTCACGGGTCTGCAGGGCATGTAGAATAGGGTGAGGCGAGGAGAAATTGGGTTTAACGTCGAGCTTGAGAATATTTCGCTCATATTACGATGTGCATGCGTGTGTATGTGTAGCTGCTTGTACTAGCGCAGACTTAAGCTGGTTTTAAAGTGCTTGCCCACTGAGATACCATGCCGTAGTGAAGCATGAATACCCCACTCAGACACATTATACTGACCCCGAGCCGACCAGTCCTTGTTGTACCCATTAATGCCGAGAGCCAGGCAGGGACAAACAAGTACCATATTTTAACGTCTTTTGGTACGACGCGGTCGGGGATCGAACCCGCGACCTTCCGCTCTCCGGACGGACGCTCTAACCACTACACCACGGAGGCGGTCTTATGTAGAATAGGGAATATCTAAAGAGGGCATTTCGGCAAGGGGAAGTCTGGAAAGAGCACATAGAATAGAGGAAGTCTGAAAAGGCACGTAGAATAGCGGATATTTAAATTAAAAGGGGCATCAGGGTTTTACGTGAAGTGCAAATGTGCATCCAGTACATACAAATGTAGACAATGGATGCAAAAGAAAATTACAGTATTATTCATTGTACCAACAACACATCTATGACTTTGCTAAGAGTTTGGTTGTTTCATTCAGAGCAGTTATGTGCATCATTTCACCCACTTAACTTTATGATAAATGATTCATTCCAGGCTCTGAAGAAAATTTCAAAACATACAGCTCTCTACACCGTTACTTCACAGGACCCCTTACAATGTCTGCAAGGACCCCTAAAACTATTAACTGGGGGTCCCAGGACCCCCATGTCTGTGAGTCAAGGTAAAACCCTGGGGCATGTAGGAATAGGGAAGTCTGGAGAAGGCAACCCCAGTTGCTCAGGTGGGGTTGAGTAAGAGCATGGCATGCAGGGTAAAACTCGATCATTTATCATTCATACCTAAATTTATGTAGAAACTTGGGGCCTTCACGTTTTCATAGTAACAATACATAAGTTCAAAGTGTGTATTTGCTACTTACAAACTGAGTGTGGATATCTCCTTTGGCGACACTGTACAAAAGAATATTCCCATTGGTTGTTCCAATTGCTATGAGGTCAAGATCCTCAATTTCTTCCATTCCACCACTTGACTTCTTTCTTCTTTTTCTCTTTGGAGTGCCCTAAACACAATTCATCATTGTAAACACAAAAAAATGATTTACACATCATGATTTAACAATGGATCATAAAAATGATGTAATCCATTACACCCACCCATATAGTGACTATTGTCTTAAAGCTGTACTGATTTGTTGAAAACACTGCCATATAGCTGGACTATTGCTAAGTGAAGCATAAAACTAAACACTCAGCCTTGGCAACCACTCAGCCTGATAACTACTTTGGCCAGCATTAGTTTACTGGTATCACACAAATCTAAACTATCCGGTCATGCAAACTGAACACAAACTGGTTAACACAATAAATCTGTAACAAAATATATATATCATGAATTAAGTATGGTTATATGTATTATTGTCAGGTAAATAAACATACCCAAATGTAAAGTTACTGTTACAACACAGAGGGATGAGCAAGTGGCAGATCAATAATCCACACTTCCTAATGGTTTTCAGAGGTCATAATTGGATGAAACGTTCAAAGTCAACAGCAAAAAATATTTTGTGCCCTGCCCATCTTAACAGGTGATTGTTGGTACTGGAAGCCATGACAAAATATTTGCAGCAAGTTTGTGGAAGAGTACTTCATACAGCAGAAGGAAACAACATATGTCTGAAAATGAATTAGCTGAGTTACCATTAATAACAAACACTCAACTTTCTCTTTATGTTGTCATTGCATAGTTCTGACCAAGCCCAATTGAAATGAAGGGAGAGAAGAATATCTCATCTTTCGGAAATTGATTGATGAGTCAAAGCAAAGTCAAAGTTTCAAGTGTTGGAATGGCCCAGCGATGGTGTAGTTTCACAGAAAATGTAAATCGTTCCTTTAAGTGAAGCTACACTGTGATCAACAGTTGGAATTATGACCGCAATGACATTTAGAGACTTTAAAATTAAAGTTCTTGTTACTGTTTGTGGTTTGAATACACGTCCATCATGAGCAGATGGATGAAACAAACAGCTTCAACACAGCTTTTTTGTGGACTACACAAAAGTAAGTGTTGCCGCATGCTGTCTGAGCACTTGAAAAACTTATTCTGAGTTGAGGTCAAACAGTGTTATCTTATCACAATAGGATAAACAGTGATTACACAATGCCATTTAGAAAGTGGTGAAACGTAACATGTTATATTTGGGATTACACTTTCTTAGTAAAGTACAAATTCTAGTACTTTTTGAGTTGAGCCCAATCCGGGATTCAAACTCACACCCTCAGAGTCAGGCACCTAATCGCCAGCACACAAAGTCAGCCGCTGAATGGGTTAGTTGGCTGACTGTGTGCTGGCGATTAGGTGCCCGACTCTGTGTGAGTTCGAATCCTGGATGGGGCGCAACTTAAAAAGTACTAGAATTTGTACTTTACTAAGAAAGTGTAATCCCAAATATAACATATGTTACAGGATATACAGTGCCATGACCATCCAGTAAGGATGTAGGATGATAGGACAACAAATCCTAATAGCTCACTACAGTAGACATACATTAAACTACAGTCATGATAAACTCGATGAGACCAGTAATTGTTGCTTGTTATAACTGTCGTTCATTATGTATTATTCCAGACTAAAATATAAAGACGGTAGCCATGTCCCCCCAAAACAAAACATATATGTGTCAGTTTGTTGTAAACGTGTTCGTCTTAAATGTAGTTTACTGTGTGGAATGGCCATAAAATTTCCTAGTCCCGTGCTGGGATTCGAACCACGGATTTTCTGACCAAGATATTTTTATGGATTTAAGCTTCTTTATTCTTTAAATCCATGAAATATCTTGGTCATCTGTAACAACTTCTAAATGTCACTAAAAGGCTGACTGAGTTTAGTTTTATGCCACTTTTATCAATATTCCAGCAACATCACGGCAGAGAACACCAGAAATGGGTTTCACACATTGTACCCATGTGGGGATTCGAACCCGGGTCTTCGGCGTGATGAGCACACGCTTTAACCACTAGGCTATCCCACCACCCTCCCCCTAAAAGACATCACGGACCTTCTGATATGAAGCCTGATGCCTTGTTCACAAGCTGACAAGGTAAGGATGTCATTTGTGGGATGACTCTACGTCCTGCTACATCCGTCAACAGAAGGCACGTCCTGGGTCGCAAACCAGGGTACTGAGACGTATTTTGCTCAAATTTCATATTAATGTGATCAGCCTCACGTTGGGCGACAATGTAGCAGCCATGATATTTCCTAGTCCCGTGCTGGGATTTGAACCATGGACCTTCTGATCTGAAGTCAGACCAAAGAGGTTAACCCCATCAGCAAGCTGACATGGTAAGGACGTCATCTTTGGGATGACTCCATGCCCTGCTACATGTTCATTGCAAACCAACCGACCTTCAGAAAATCTAGCTTCTTGTCACATTTACATTTATTGAAAGAAATTCACATTTAGTTCACTCAACATTTATTACCTGAATTACTTTATCAATTTATTAAGAGACTCATGAAACCAAACTATTTCCAACTTTTACTAGAATTTTTATCACTCAATTGGGAGATATTTGCTATGTTAGCCAGACTTTGCTAGTTGGGAGGAGGGGATCATTGTCAGCATGGGTACTTCAGATATGTACCACAGGTACATTACTGTATACAGAAACGTACCCTAGCCAAAATCAGAATACAGAAATGTACACTAAGACGAGTCCATTCCATTCTTGATCAGAACTATCATGCTGTTGTATGAGATGGATTTCATTGTGTTATATCTTAGAAACAAACAAACATGTAAAGATCCGGGTTAGAATTGATCTTCAGTAACCCATGCTTGTCGAGAGAGGCAAGTAACAGGATCGGGTGGTCAGCCTCTGACGTGGTTGACACATGCCATCATATCCCAATTGGGTTGATCGATGCTCATGCTGTTGTTACGCTGGATTTTCTTGTCCAGCACTCGATTATTCTCAGACCGCCGCCATATAGCTGGAATACTGCCGAGTGTGGTCTAAAACAACCAAAACTAGGAACGAACATAGACAGTAACGAATATTTCGTGGTACACAGTATCATTCGCAATCAGGCAAACAGGAACTACTTACGGTTTCGGATTTGGTTTACGGAATATGGACTCCCCCCCCCCCGCCGCAGTTTTGGGTACCGGGTACTTTCTGTATTTTGGGTTTGTTCAGGGCCAGTAGGAGTGGTCTTAAATCTGTTCATCACAAGCTGTTGTTTTCTTGTGTGCCCATTACATATCATCGTTACACTTTCGAACCAAACGAATTTCCAAAACCAAAGGCAGCTATCGGGGTTATTGACGTGTCTACTAGATTTACCTTGAACCACGCGTTATATTCAACACGCGTTTATGTTTCGCAACGTGCATCATTTATCGTTACGCGTACACTAATTCATAACACTTTACTAACATGATGGTCCGCGAAAAGAAATAGAGGTTTCAAATGCATACAGTTCGTTAAATCATACACACAACAAAATCGAAAAACGTTTTAGTAAAACAACATCGTATAGCCTAGGTAAGTGGCAAATATTCACTACCGACAAGTGCCGTCCTGGGCCCCATGACAGGCAGCTGCATGTCGCTGACAGGTGAGAGCTTGGTGTGTACTCTTTATTTAATTGTCCCGTTGATGAATCCCATAGCTTAAGAACTCCGTCCGGGCTTGAATAAGCCAGAACTTCGCCGTTTTGCGAGAAATCCAGGGGATACCCCGCCATGTTTGTTTCAACACGTGGTACATGATACGCATGCGCTAGTTCATGCTACTTCCTGTTTCATTCGGAGTTTTTAAAAGTCACGGAATTAGTCGAGGAATTCCGATTGATTGTCAATATGGCGAAGTAAATATGGAGCAAAGTTCGTGTTGTTAGTCACTTCATACGAATCTAATTGTAGCACCGGTTCACTTCCTCTCCTGTTCGAACTCTTGACAGTACTTAGAGTGGTACCTTGTTCTTTTGTAAACGATCAACACACGATCTACTCCAACACACTTGAACGTTTATATCTGTTTGTTCTTGTGAAAGTGACAAAAATCTGAAAATTTTCCGGTGGCAATGACAGGTACATGTATATTGACCTTTCGATTCTATTTCTAACCAGCTGCACGTGACATAAGCTGTCATATAAACTTATAAACTAGCTCTTTGTCACTAATTCACGTCTGTGTTTTTGTTGCAGAGTTAATGGAAAGATGAGTGATGATCAACCGACGATATGTACTTAATAGTTCCTTTAGTTAATGGCTGTAAATAGAAGAGTTTGGTAGATTTACAATTTTGCAAACTTTGCAACGTTGGAGAAGCAAACAGTATCATGGCAGAATATATGGCAGATATCACTGAGAGAGAAGCCTTGTTGTCATGCTCTGTAAATGGAGATGAAAGTAAACACAAATATGTACCAAGACGGCAGATTCCAGTAGACAGGTAAGACTAAGTTAATTCTACACAAATATGTTCCAAAACTCAAATGTTTTAGAAAGTAGACAAATCTAAACACAAAGTGAACTGTCTACCATACTGGATAATCTTTACAAAATCATGTTTTCCATATGGTAATTTTGAGATGTCTGCTACGTCACATATATTTTACTCTCAAATATAATGTATATCGCCCTGATTTCCTCATGCATTTTGAGCGTCAAATAACAAATTATCTGTGTCACTGTAACAAACAGTCCAGACGAAATCCCGAAAAATACATAGGGTGCAAAGATGAACACCCTATGCAAGAGTGTCCACCTGCCTGTATCAAAGTCCATCTTTTTACCCTTACCATTTCAAGTCAGCATTTTTTAGCTTGATCGTGACACCATCCCATGTGAAGCA
Organism: Haliotis rubra; assembly: GCF_003918875.1. NCBI lineage: Eukaryota > Metazoa > Mollusca > Gastropoda > Lepetellida > Haliotidae > Haliotis > Haliotis rubra. The sequence goes on from NW_025767501.1 coordinate 2,415,236, forward strand.
TGAGTTATGTGACAAGAATACAGTATTCAAACAGATGGCTGTTCTTATTTCACACAGATAGCGACTACCATGTTAGGAAACCTAGTCAGTCAGGTTACAAATTCAGTTTTCAACCCTGACAGACAAACACGATGACAGATAAGCCTTTTAAACATACTTACTGCCATTATTTCATTTTTACAGTAACAGAGGCTCATTGATGACACTGACTAGTTGGCGCTGTGCATGAAGAATGTTAACTGATTGTTTGGCAATTAGTTTTATATCTTATATGATCTTACATCTGTTAAAAATCTAGAAAGGACAACAGAAACACTACAGATAGCACTGAGGCAGAAAAGGTTAATATTGCTCCTAAAATGTCATTGGGTAAGAGACAACTTTGTCCCTGATCATGAGGCATGAATGAAAACTGAGCTACCGACAAGACCTGGCATGACTTTCCCACACAAGATGACATCAAATTGTTTATCATTATTATTCAGATGTTCAAGGAACAATCAGTAGAGATAAGAAATAACATACAGTCAGAAATGAAGAGTGAAGTACAGGTACAGGGTGGCTAACAATTCAATATACACTGATGAGGATGTGTATGTCATAATATACTACCCATCAAAAGTTAAGACTCACTTAAAGCACTCATTATATGTTATATAAATATATATGATTTCATTGAAGATGAATTTCTCCACTAATTTGGGGGCAGCAAACCAGCAGCAAAATTTATGCAGATGAATTCCACGATGATCATACATCAAATTGTTGAAAAGCTTGTGCAAATATCATGCATGTGAACAGCTGCGTTTTGGTGTAAAGTTTTGTTACAAATTAGTTTCATCATTTATTGAACTCATGACAATAATCTTTTTAACGTTACAAATTTGTTTTACAATACATCAGTTCATGTGTAAAGAATACCTTTAAACAGTATGAGATATTTTGCAAAATCTAGTTTAGAACAGTTTACTGAAGTAAGTGGCTAAATTTACACTATTGAGTCTAAACTTTTGATGGGTAGTATATATACACAGTTATTAATGAAGAGCGAAGTATGGGTACAGGGTGGCTAACGAGTCAATATACAAGGTAACAATGATGAGGATTAACAGTGAAGATTGGCAATTGAGTGATAGAAAGAAATACATGACATTGTACATGGTAATTTGCCGCCAGAAATATATGTTATATATGACATATCTAATTAGGGCTCCTTGCCTCTAGGCATGAGACCTATTGTAATCGCTCGGATTATTATTATTATAAATATTATTATGTTTTACAGATTAAAGATAGTATGCAGCAGAGAGGGTTCGGGTGGTCCGGGCACAGTCAGGCTGGTTAGGCTCATCATCAGCTCAGGGCCTTCCCCCCCCTACTACAGACAGCCCACACAGTGAATGGGACTTCTCCCAGGAAACACTGCCTAGTCGAACCCACCAAGAACTTTCCGGAGAATATGAAGGCTCCCCAACACTGCAGCCTTCTGCATTACCCAGAGTGTCAGAAGGGCTGTGCTCCTGGTGGAGAACACGGGCACTCTCCTGATCTTAGCCAAGAGATCAGGAGGTACCAAACCAAGGGCACCGAGAACAATGGGGAGCCTGACGACAGGGTACTTGGGATGCAAGCGAGACATTTCAAAGGCGAGGTCCGCATATTTATCATGCTTTTCCTGAATCTTGCCAATCACATTGCTGTCAAAAGGGACAGAAAATTCAATGATATAAATAAATTCATTGGCTTTATCAAAAAGGTCAAGATCAGGTTTGTTGGCAGAAATTCTTCTAAGGCTGTATATGGGCCTATTCCAGAGAAGTTTGAAAGCATCATTTTCCATGACGCCCTGGACGTGTTCAGGGTCGTACCATGGATGGACCTCGGGAGTCAGAGCCACAGGCATGTCGGAGACGGTAGTAAAAGCAACGAGCCATGCCATCATGTCGTTTAAGATATGCTGTTTGTGCCAAGGAAGGGCATCCACTGAGAAGGTGTTGGACAGTCTCTGTGAATTCATTGCAAAGTCGACATTTCATATTAATATTCTCTTTAAGAATCACATTTAGGCGATTGCGAGTGGGAAGTGACTGGTCCTGAGCAGCAAAAAGGAAGCCCTCAGTTTCACATTTGAGACCAGCTGACTTCATCCAGGTGAAGGAGTCGGTGGGATTGCTATTCTGTTCCACACACTGCATGTACACACGATGCAATGGCTTCTCAGAAAGCTTCTCCACAAAAGACTGACTCTGGGCAGACTTGGTGAAGGACTTCACCTGGTTTACTCCCATCGCTGTACCGTCTGGAAGACCTACTGTTATTATCCGAATATTCTTCTTCTTATTATTATTATTTGTACAAATTTTGTGACAGCTCTCCTGAAGTAACTACTGGGTCGATTTTCATGAAACTTTCAGGGGTGATAACCTGTGTACTGAAATTGATACATAGTCGAAAAAATTCCGGCTTCCGGTAAGGGCAGACAACCCAAAATGTCGAAATCTTTGAACCTCAATATCTCCAAAACTATAAGAGATAAATGGACCAAATTTTCACTCAATGTAGACAACATCCTTCTTCATTGATTCAACGCATAGCGGAAGTTGGCCGCTATGACAGATTCTCTGCCATTTTGAAAAATTGACAGTATGGCACAATCATGTTTGATATATCGTATTAAAGCCCACACTTAGTACTACATAAACCCTTCAAGGCATGTCTATATCTTGAATAGTTTTGGAGTTATTGCCCTTGGAAGTTGGTCAATTTTGTCAAAACGCATTTTTATAGTGTTCATAAAAATGTCACATCTCTGACCTGACCTCAGGGGCGATTTTCATGACACTCTCAGGGATGATAGCCTGTATGCTGAAATTGATACAATGTTGAAAAAATCCCGACTTCCGGCCTCTGGTCAGGGCAGATAACCCAAAATGTCAAAATATTTCAAAATATTTCAACCTCAATATCTCCAAAACTATAAGAGATAAACTGACCAAGTTTTTACTCAATGTAGACAACGTCATTCTCCATCGATTCAACATATACAATAAGTCAGGCAGCAGAAGAAATTTTCCGCAATTTTGGAAACACTGAATTTTTTGCCGATTTTCACCTTTTGACGGTGCCTGTGTTTAAAAATCTCCTCTCCAGAACATCATACAGTACAATCGCGTTCACTACGCCGTTGGAAAGCCTATACTCTGGACACCTTAATTTGTTCAAGGCATGTTGATATCTTGAATAGTTGTAGAGTTATAAGCCTTGGAAGTTGGTCAATTTCTCCAAGACACATTTTCATAGGGTTCATAAAAATGTCACAGCTCTGCAAAAAACACAATGGATTTCGTTTTCCATGGTACCAAACTGTAGATCATTGAATGGGGAACATTTTTGCTTCACATTATGATCATGTAAAAGTCAATAATTACATCTAAATTACGACACAAACCCGAACATTCGGATTTAGCGCATTTTGTTAGTGGTGAGATAGGTGAAGGAAGTACCAGTAAAATATAGCAACATTCACCACTTCCTGGCTTTCCAATGCCCAGAGAAATAGTTCCCTCTTTAACAGGCCCCAGCTCCATTCTTCTTAGATCTACTGTCAAAAGAGCTAGTGTTCTGGAATTGGCAGGATCTAATCTCTCCAGCAGTTTGTGTGCCAGCCTGAGTTGAGTTGAGTTTCTGTGACAGGATCATACTTGACATTTTCATAACAACAAAATCAGCAACATTTACCAGTGATCTCTCTTTTAGTATATGTCTGTATACTGTATATTGTATATTGCTCATTTCCTTGGCTGTGCTTGGCTGTGCGTTCCTCTTTGTTTTTCTGCAGTTTGTGTCAGCTGAATTGAATCAACATTTCACATTAACTAACATTTACTTTCTTGGTAATTCTATCTCAGAAACACTGTAATGGGCGATCCAGTTGGTGTCCAAAGAAACAGGATAAGTAAAGGTAGCCACGGGGAGTGTATGAGGAAGTCTGAAGACTGTCAGTATTGCCCAGGAGGCAATCCTAGTTATTAGGTCTTAAGACGAATGTCTGGAAGACATACTGTTATTATCAGAATATTATTCTTATTATTTGTACAAATTTTGTGACAGCTCTCCTGACCTAACCACTCGGCCGATATTCGTGAAACTTTCAGGGGTGATAGCCTGTGTGCTGAAATTAATACATAGTCGAAAAAAATCCCGACTTCTGGCTTCCGGTAAGGGCAGACAACCCAAAATGTCGAAATCTTTACACCTGAATAACTCAAAAAGTATAAGAGATAAATTGACCAAATTTTCACTCAATGTAGACAACACCATTCCCCGTCGATTCAACACATACCGGCAGTTGGCCGGCAGGTCAAATTTTCCGCAATTTTGAAAAAACTGAATTTTTTGCCGATTTTCACCTTTTGACGGTGCCTGTGTTTAAAAATCTCCTCTCCAGAACATCATACAGTACAATCGCGTTCACTACGCCGTTGGAAAGCCTATACTCTGGACACCTTAATTTGTTCAAGGCATGTTGATATCTTGAATGGTTTTGGAGTAATCGCCCTTGGAAGTTGGTGAAATTTTCTAAGACGCATTTTCATAGGCTTAAAACATATGTCCCAACTCTGCGAAAACACAATGGATTCCATTTTCAATAGTACCAATCTGTAGGTAATTGAATGGGAAACATTTTTGCTTCACATTATGATTTTGTAAAATTCAATAATTACGTCACAATTACGACTCAAACACAAGCTTTACGATTTGTCACATTTCCGCACGTTTTGACGGTGCCTGTGTTTAGAATTCTTCTTCTCCAGAACGGCATATAGTACTATCGTGTTCTATGTATCGTTTTAAAGTCCACACTTAGGACCACTTAAACCCTTCAAGGCATGTCGATATCTTGAATAGTTTCGGAGTTACTACCCTTGGAAGTTGGTAAATTTTGTCAAAACGCATTTGTATTGTTCATAAAAATGTCACATCTCTGACCTAACCTCTGTATCGATTTTCATGAAACTTTCAGGGTTGATAGCCTGTATGCTGAAATTAATATAATGTTGAAAAAATCTCAACTTCCGGCTTCCAGCAGTTTGTTTGCCAGCCTGAGTTGAGTTGAGATTCTGTGGCAGGATCATACTTGACATTTTCATAACAACAAAATCGGCAACATTTACCAGTAATCTCTCTTTTAGTATATGTCTGTATATATTGCTCATTTCCTTGGATGTGCTTGGCTGTGCATTCCTCTTTGTTTTTCTGCAGTTTGTGTCAGCTGTATTTAATCAGCGCCAAATTAGGGCGTCAACATTTCACATTAACTAACATTTACTTTCTTGGTAATTCTATCTCAGAAACACTGTAATGGGCGATCCAATTGGTGTCCAAAGAAACAGGATAAGTAAAGGTAGCCACGGGGAGTGTATGAGGAAGTCTGAAGACCGTCAGTATTGGCCAGGAGGCAATCCTAGTTATTATTATTACTATTCCGCCGATTTTTGTACCAAACACAACACCTAAACCAATGCTACAAATTGCTTACAAAAAAATCACACAGATGCGCACCGAGGTGTAGATATTCCCCTTAAGGTGTACATATTCCCCTCTAGGCCTAATAGCAAAGGGGAGATAATGTTTTTCAGCAGTTTTCTGAGTAGTTTGCTCCCAAAATGTGCAAATTCTGCACAAAAAGTGCCAGTATGATAGATGAAGTATTGGTGAGTCCAGAACACTAATTGTTTTGACCGTAGACCCAAGAACAACTGAGATACAGCCTTTTAAAGAGGGAATTTTTTCTTCTCCAGACTTCTTAAACGTACATGACCACCACGACCCCGGCTGTATTTAGAAGATCCGCTCGCCTGTCAAAAACTTGTTCTGGCTCTGTTTTGGACGATTTCTAGCCCTCAAATACACTGCAAGTAAAATCGCTGGAGTCAGATTTGAATGTTTATCATCAATATATGAGCGGCAAATCGTGAATCAAGCTGTCAAAATTATATCTGACCGTACTCACTACTTAAATTCGGAATACAACCTCCTCCCTTCAGGCCGCTGCTACAAAGTTCCAATTGTGAAAACTAATAGCGCCCGTACATCCTTTATTCCAAGTACCATATCTCTCTTAAACAAATGCGAAGATACCTAAATCAAAGAATTTATGTAAATATGTTTGGTATCTCTCTAATGTGTCAGTAGCTCTGCTGACGTAACACAAATTCCTGAAAAGGTGCGGCGGGGGATATAGTATTAGGCTCCGTTCGTCCGTCCATCCGTACGTACGTAAGAATTGGAATATCTTAAGAACCGTTCACTAGATTCTTTTCATATTTGGTACCTGGGTTCATCACACTATAAGAAAGGTCCAAGTCAGGTTTGGTGACCTTGACCTTCTTTTTAAGGTCACAAGGGGACTTTCACGTTTTACCTGCATGTTAAGCTATCTCAAAAACCGTTCACTGGATTTTCTTCATCTTCAATACCAAGCTTTATCTCCGGAAGGCGCAGGGCCCAGTAGATTTTGGTGACCTTCACATAATTTTCAAGGTCACAGAGACACTTTGAAGATTTCAGCATATTAAACTACATGTTATGCCTGTCAGCGAGATACCTCAAGAACCATTCACTGGAGTTTCTTCATATTTGACACCAAGCTTAATCCAGGGAAGGCGCAGGGCCCAGTCGATTTTGGTGACCTTCACTTAAGTTTCAAGGTCACAGTGACACTTTGAAGATTTCAGCATGTTAAATTGCTTGTTAAGATAGTCAGCAAGATATCGCAAAAGCTATTCAGTGGATTTTCTTCATATTTGACACCAAGCTTCATATGGGGAGGGCCCAGTCAATTTTTGTGACCTTCACGTAATTTGTTGGGTCACGATGACACTATGAAGATTTCAGAATGTTAACCTGAATTGTCAGCAAGATATTTTAAGAACGGTTCACTGGATTTTCTTCATAGACTTTCAAAACCTCCCTTGAATGTTTTTCAATAAGCAGTTTCTTTAGTACTAGTTTTGCATATTTCATACACTATGACATTCATGTCAAGGTCAAAGTCAGTCTTGAAAATATGTGTGTGTTTGAACAACTAAAGAGCATGATTATGTTTTTGTTGACATTTAACTTCATCTTAAACTTTCATTACTTTATAAGTTTGATTTGATAATTTGCGGCGGGGGATTATGTCACCTGAGTAACAATGCTTGTTCTATTCTATTCTATTCTATTCTATACAATTCAAACACTCATAACTCTCAAACCACCCGTCCGATTTCGACCAAAATGTACCTGTACAAGTGGGCTATTGGTGTCAATTATAACTACTGATTGCAGGAATGTATCTCCAAAGACGAGCAGTGAAATGATTCATATTAACTAAAACTATTACAGCTTTCATCAAATATGTGACAGACACAATAGGCTAGATAGAACTAAAGCCGAGAAGCCCTCATCGTTGCTTGTAACTATATTTTCAGTGCATAAGCTAAATTTGTTATATATACATGGTCTTGTTATTCGTATAGGCATGATAGATGTATACCACTAACAGCTAACATTTTTAAGATATGCATGAGCTAGTTAATGTTAAACACAGGCATGGCAGATGTTTCAGCTGAATTATTTCTGTCCTGTGAAGTTGGCAGGGGACTTAAAAAATGTTTGGTTTACCAAATTAGTTACTGCAGATGATGAGCAAAGAACACATCCTATTTTGTTATATCTCATTGAAATCATACTTTTAATTTCTAAGTGTTTGGGCTGGTCCATTGTATGAAATAGGTAACAGACGGGAGATTAGCAGTGCACTGGACCATGAACTTTGTTGTTATACGATTTAGGAGTTATGGGCTGTTGGGGTTTAGGGAGGTTACAATTTTAATGAGTATGTGTACAAGCGCTATTGTGGTATCTTCCCATTATGACTACTCCCAATATGACTACTCCCAATATGACTACTCCCATTTGGTCTTTTCATGAACATATAGTGGAGCACCCCTACAATTAATAATGTTCTGTACCTGTATAGTTGATTACTCCCAGGTTGGCTACTCTTTGAAATAAACCTATTAGGGAGACTCCCAGGGACTACCCATATTTGAATCAGTAGAAGATAAGTGAATCAGGGATCTTGTGATCATTCATTGTTTGTTATAATATATTTTGGGCCATCAACCAGTATCCACAGGTAGGAAATGGTTACTTGTACTGAATTTTATAAGCAGGATTGATAATTTACCAGGTAGATGCATATACTATTCTTAGCCAAAGTCAGGTTTTAGGAGATTATACATTAAACCTTTCTGGCAATTTGTCTGATCGGCATGCCATTTTTTAAAAAATTGATCAGACATGCTGAAATACTGTGGAGATAAGCCATTGTCGGTCATACATAAGGGGATAATTAAACACGAATGACAAACCACATTTGTCTAATATAAATTTAACATTAGCAATCCATTGTGAAGCATACATATTATTTTCTAGCATTTGTGATGAAACATTGTGAATTATAATTGACGTTTTATTTTGATGTATATTAGTAGCAAGTTTAAACCAATATGAAATTATTTGCTTTTTTAATACAGTACAACCAGAAATTATTGAGAATTTAAAGATTGTAATTGTATTTTATTTTATTCATTCATTACTCACGTATTAAATGTGAATATTAGCAGAACATAACTCCAGATTCAAAGACAGGTGAACAGTTAGTATTTTGTCAAGTCACCATGGGCAGCAATGCAGGCTTCAATGCGGCGGGGCATACTACTGATCAAAGAAGTTAGAAAGTCATGGTCCACCTCTTCTTTCATTTCAGCAATATTTGTCAGATTTTTCTTATTGACATTTTCCTTTATAAGTCCCCAAACATTTTCTATTGGATTTTGGTAGGGCTATCACTTGGCCAATCTAATAATGTCATATTTGGGGTCCGAAACCAGGCCTGTGAATGCTTTGAACGATGTTTTGGGTTGTTGTCCTGCTGGAAAATCCAATAATGTCCATAGAACATGTGAGCAGATGGAAGTAAATGTCCCTTGAGAATATCTGTGTACCACTCACTGTTCATATTCCCTTCAAATACACAGAGGGGTGTTGCCCCTAACACAGATATGTCACCCCACATGTTAAATTTCGGACTGTTCCTTGGGCGCTGATACAAAGGTTTTTCAGTTTGTTTGGTCCAGAATTTCAGTGTATTAGGAAACAGCCACACAGAACTTTCATCTGAGAAAATCACATTGTCACAGTTACAATTTCTATGCTGTAAACACCAGTTCAACCTTCGCTCCTTTTGTTCAGGTTTGATGGTGATGGAACTCCTCGACTTTTCTGCCAACCCATTGCATGCAGCTCAGTTCTAATTGTCTCCTTACAGACAGCCACAGTTCCTCTATCAATCATATCCAGCCTTAAGTTTTCTAAACTCCTTCGTTTGTTTTTAGAAACAAGAATACCAAGCCGCCTCCTGTCACCGACAGTCAATTTTCTGGGCCTACCTGCGCCTCCCTGATGCTCAATGCCATATCCATTTGCAATATTTTTCAAAACATGATAAACAGTGGACAAAGGGATGCCTGTTCTACTTGAAATCACTTTAGCTGATCTGATGTCCTTGTTATAATACTCTAAAATCAACTTCCTCTTCTCTAAATCATCCATACTGAGGATCACTGAAAATGTCGTCTGCTAGCCAGTAAACAAAGGGGGATAGCTCTTCACAAACTAATGAAAAATGATTAACAGAGTTGTCTCTCTTGAATGAAACCAAGCACTTGATAGCTGGTCAAGGTTGTTTATACTAGAAATCCAGTTAAACATATTCCTAAAATTCTCAATAATTTCAGGTCATACTATATATACAGAGATAGGAAGATGTCCAGTCTCTCCAAAGACCATGAAGGATGGTGTACTCTTGCATAGTTTCAGGACAGATTTCATGAATAACCTGTGAACATTTTTTAAAATGGCTATATTTGAATATCCCACACCTCGCAACCATAAGTAAATGATCTTCCCCATTGACATGTAAGGTTCCTCAATGAGGGGAATGTACTAGACCTGTATGAATGCAGAACGTGGACACACTATTGAACTTACTTGTGAAGCACATCTTGTGTTAGGCATCAATCGCATTGATCGCTGTGATTTTGGACTGTTGATCACTACCATACCTTGAAACATTTATCTTTTCATGTATTTACATTTTATTCCTTGCAGTAAACATGTAACACTGATTTTATGTCTCACAATAACTTAGGCCTTTGAGTATATTTAGCAATTTGATGTACACAATGCCAACACACTGATATTGAAACTTAAAGTCAGGAAAAGTAATGAGCCAATATTGGAACATGACATGATGGTGTCATGTTACAACTGTTGCTTGACAGGAAGTAATTGACATGTTCAGTAAATTTTGTCAAATGCAAACATTTGTGGTTTGAGTCTGCATTGCTTCAAAGATGAAACAAAAAAATTCCATAGGTAAATACACCACAGTTGTTTGCAGAGTCCATTGTCCCAGGTTTGTCCTGGTGCAGAAATATTGCTGCATAAAGCCAAACTCAGAACAAAACTTGTTCATGTCCTCATTCAGCATGTACTGCATCACACACCATGTTACTATTTTAGCTGATGAAACTATAGACATGTGTTCTACCATCAGAAACAGGACTGTACAGTATTACTGGTAAACATTTGTCAAACAATACATATTGCTGTATGTTTTCTGAGAACCAATATATTGTGTAAGTTTGGTGATTATCTCTATGGTTTAAATGTGAAACTACACAGTCTTTCATTCACAACTTCCAAATGACTGGTACAGTTGTCACAGGATATCATCACATTGTCCCTCGACCCACTGTCAGGTGATGTAGCTGAAGCCTGTCAGTGATTCACGTTAATGGCTGCTAGATAGGGTGACATCATGGTTATGGTTCATATGAACCAATATCTGTCTATCTGCAATATCTAGTAATCCTCAGACAATGGAGTATTTGCAGGAAAGTTTTTTGATTTGTTCATTTATGCCTGGTGCCAGTGATGAACAGACGATCATGTTTTAATCAGACATGATAATAGAACACATGTTGCCTTGCCAGTGTGGGAACTAAGCTGTAGTTTAGAGCAGTGATCAAGTCCATCAGCTGTTGTCAATAGCTACTTCAATACTTATCTGGTGTGTTACAAATGGACACTGATAAAGAAAAGCAGATGCTTCTCATGGAATCGGAAGATAGTTGCAGAAAAGACAGGTATTTATTGCAGATTGTGGAATTGGTCTCAAGTGAATCTTTGAAGTAACGGCTAATCAGTAACACTACTTTGGCCAGACAGGCTCCTTGGCCAGACAGGCAGAGTGACCATATGATTCTTCAGTCTAAATTGGACCTCTGTATCAAAAGCTAATGGTATTTAGACAGTGTTGGAATGATTAGACTTGTTAAATATATATTGCTTCTGTTTGATGACTTGTGGAACTGAACAGTCAAAACATCAGAACTCCAACAAACTAGCTGATGGCTCCCCAGTTGGGAGTTTTCACAGCTCCCATTACTTCTGCCATTCTGTTGCCAGTCATGGACCTTCTCAGTTAAGGCCTGTGTTGGGTTTAGATATACCTACATAGTTGACAGGACTATATACCTACATAGTTGACAGGACTATATACCTACATAGTTGACAGGACTGTATACCTACATAGTTGACAGGACTATATACCTACATAGTTGACAGGACTATATACAGGACTATATACCTACATAGTTGACAAGACTATATACAGGACTATATACCTACATAGTTGACAGGACTATATACCTACATAGTTGACAGGACTATATACCTACATAGTTGACAGGACTAAATACCTACATCAGTGTAGGAAAGATAGCCCGTCCCAACGTCCGAGACGGGTGAATTTTGTGGAGGACGGGTTAAAAAAATATCTAGTCCATCCTCATGTCGGGTAAATTTTAGCAAACCAATGACATATATATAATGATTATAACCTTTTTGAATATATACTGCCGAAGGTGTTTTATTTATATTTGGAGGAAAGGCTAGATTTTGGCAGGACTGGTAAAAAAATTGACCTGCCAGTCCTGTGGACAGGCTAGATTTTCTACATCTTTCCTACACTGCCTACATAGTTGACAGGACTAGCATGGCCACATGCCATGTGTCCAGTTAAACTATGCAATGACATCTCTGATCACGTGACACATTCATTTCAGACTAAAATACTACAATGCGTTAATCTAGGGCATTTAGGGCACACATGTTATAATGAGTTTAAGTATTTACATATTTATGTATTTGATTTGCTATGAGCATGTCTAATTATTTTAATTTCAATTCGGTTTCTACATTGTAAGGTTTCCAGATGATTTCCTGAAATACATCTGGTCATGAACAGCAGATTAGGCAGGATGTATTTGTTTCCTGGACTGTGTAATGGAATGTAGATGTCTCTTTACATCTGTTTATACATATGTTTGTACACAATAAAATATATACTATAAGAGGAGAGGAGGTACTGTTAACAGCTGCAGGTGACATTTCAAACATTACAAGCCACAGTCACAAGATGAAATAATTCAAAATGGCCACCAGCCCGTCACATTTTAGTACAGCCTTCATACCAATTTCCTCTCCTGCAAAACCATTGGACATAATGCTTTCAAATTATCTTTCTTTTAAAAATATGATTGTTTTTAAATTTGAAAATTCAAATTGGGCACCTTCTGGAGTTCACAAGGGACATATATGTAGATGTGATACAGGAGATGTGAAGTCAGGTGTAAATTAAGGTTTTAATAATAATATACTTTTATATTCGTTGTGTGCATTCATCCAGTTTTTATGCATGAAAGATATCCATACTTCAATATTTGTTGTTTTTCTGCTCATTCTGGCCAGTGTGCGAAATAGCCACTGGCCCGCTAGTGAATTTTCATGGGGTCATTTTGTAAATATATCACTCTCTCCGAAGTTATAGCACATTTTTAAATGATGCAAGATTATGGCTTGATAAAAAAGATCATCATATTAGCAGCTTAATGATGAAACCCGTGTCTACATTCAAATTTCGGACTAGTGAATTATTCTGTGAGCTAGTAACTTTCAGGCATAACTAGCCCGACTGGCTTGCAAAATTTGGAAGCTATTTCGCACACTGCTTCTGGCATATGATTGGTTAACATGGAAAGTCAGCACCGCCTCCTTGCTGTTGTGAATAGGTTGCCTCTCTTGACATTGGAATTTCAAGGGTTCGATCTCCTTGCCACGTCAAAGCAAAAGATGTTGAAAATGGTAGTTACTGTTCTGTGTTTTGGCGCATTGCAATAAAGGACAAAGCAAGGACTGACTGACAGAGATATAATGTGTGAGTGCGGAGTCCAAACTGTAGCATGGTTCATCAGCTTCCACCTGGAACCTGACAGTGGACTAGTTCAAGCAGCCATATAAACATGTCACTACATAAGTGTGTCAGTGAAATAATCTTAATTGATTGCAGTGTTAAAGTCCATTTCACATCTTTCACCTCACTTCCAAAAACAGCACACAAACCCCTTCCCTTCTGAACCTGAAGCTTAATGATGAGCTATTCACCTGATACCCGACTAGGGTGCTGTAAGAAGTACTATAGTTGATTGTGGTCAACAGTCAGGGTAACCAGAGTGAAAATAACAGTCAATAGTCAACAGTCTTGTTTGCTTGGTTGGTACTGGTTGTACTGGTAATATTACTGAGATAATTACCTCCCAAACAACATTCTAAAAAGGTTCTTGATCGCTACTTGTATCAGAGTAACAGCCTCATTTCCATCAATGCCAGACAACCGCAGACAAATGGACTCACAGTTGACTCTTATCAAGTATCCTGCTGAAACTGTCTGACCTTTCTTCTGAACATTAAATATTAGATTGTCGCAGTGAAATTATTAATCTAGTTATTTTGTGTTTATTTCAGATGTTTTGCTGTCTATTTCATCTTCTTGTTCTTGGGGATAGCATCTTTGCTGCCATGGAATTTTTTCATCACTGCAAAAACGGTATGAGTAAGATTCTCAGGATATTCTTGATTGCTTTCATGTAATGGTTCACTGAAGTGTCTGTGCTGCAGCGGGGTAGCGTAGTGGATGAGGCATTCACTTATCACTGTGAAGACCCGAGTTCCATTCCCCACATGGGTACAATGTGTGAAGCCCATTTCTAAAGTACTGTCCGAATTGGAAAAAAACCCTGTTTTTTCGCATTTATATCTACAGTTTAAGTAGTTAACATGTGAAGGTATGAAATATGTGTTAAACTAAGTATGGCCTAACTACAGTCTCAGTGGCAGGGGGATAGGAAATGTAGAAAAAGGACTTTACTGAGGAGAGATTAGTGCAGAAATGAGCAATGCAGGTTTTTTCAAAGTCCAAAGCGACTTATTTGGAACAGACCATGGCTTTATGCAAATTAGTGTGCAGTGATATTGTATTACAAAGGACACTTTTTAAATTCCCATTTTGATATTAAACTTAGCTTTATTATAAATGATAGCTGACGCACAACATATTAACTTTAATACTGAAACTATTAAGGATGTAGCTACCATGGAGTCTCACTATCACTATAAAAAGAAACAGGTAGGAGGGGTCGTCTCAAAAGCAAAACCAGGACGGGTGTCACAGACGGTGGTTGGGGTCGGGCTGGGGGATGGAGATAAGATAATCCTTTAGGGGCATTAAACTGGAGAAGAAAACGGCGTGTCATAACAATTTACAAAAACTATCCAGTCCTGTCGATCTTCGGGTGGTCATGAAACCTATATATTTTAAGACATTTAATACGATGTTTGATTTAAGCTTTTCTATGAGCATCATGTTCTTTTACATATCTCAGCATCAACTTTATGAAAGAAAGACATGTAAGATGTTAATCAATAGATTAGACATGTTCAACACACATGAAAAAGTATGAAATATCATTGCAGCACATGCATTTCATGCCAGGCGAGTCGACGGTCTGTTGTCATACCTGTCTGAGCGACCTAATTGCAATCTATGGTCTGATCTATTGTTTTCAGCAGCTATTCGTAATTTTTCTAAGTTTTGTCCGATTTTACGAGTAAACATGCTTTTCTTGATATCCTATTAGGCTTCCCACTGAATGCCCAGTTAGGCCGAAGTGGGTTATTTCAACATGTGCTATTTGCAATTGTGTAAATTTGAGGGATACAGAGTAACAGCCTAAAAACAGTTTTTTTTCTATTTCCGACAGTACTTTAGTGTCCTCGCCATGATATTGCTGTAATATTTCTGAAAGCAGCATAAAAGTAAACTCATTCCTATACCTTTTACCATTATACAAGCTATTGAAATGTCTGTACATACCTGCATGTGTATCAGTGTTCACTGAACTTAAGGATAGCATTAGAATTTTGTTAGCAATCAAATACAGAACTACAGAACATTGTAAATACCTTTGGTCCCAACAGAGTATTGTCAAGGACTGCTGGCTTTCAAGACATGGAATGATTACCACCCAAATGTCTTCAGGATGTTATTCAAGTTTGGTAATGATGAAGGAAAATAGCCTATCAAAACTTGACAAAATCATGAAAACTTCCTGATGCTATGTCTCAAGCAACATCAAACTTTATACGCCAATATTCATAACAACCTAAACTTTCCCACTACTTTCCCAAAGTGTAACACCCCAATCCTCACTCCAAGCTTCCTCTTCCCAGTACTTCCAATACAAGTTGAGGAACACCACAGCAGCAGACGTGAGTTACAACAACCCGGCCAGCATGACAGAGTTGCAGCTGCTTCTACTCAGCTACCTTGAGATAGCCTCCACCGTCTCCAACTTTATCTGCCTGTGTTTTACAGCCATGTTTGTGAGATTGTAAGTTGCAGGATATTGGTGAAGCAGTGTAGTGGTAGTTGTATTTTTGCTCATCCTGATTGTCAAACGAGTGATAATCAATTAGGTTCATACCTATTCCCACAAAGCTGTTCATAAATATTAAATGGGTAATTTGTGGAGCCCATGTTTCCTGTGACATGATATTGCTCCGTGGATGGAATATTAAAGGGTGCCGTATTAAACAACTAGGGGTGGGTATTGCAGAGAATTTTTATATTGCGATATATTGCGATGTGAAAGCATATATTACGATATGTATTGCAATATATTGCAAGAATTATTTTTGACAAAAAACTACTTATAATCAAGTTAATGCTTGATTTATATAGCAAAAACACAACAAATCACTATGCTTGATTAATCTTTAATAAAAACTTTTAATCATGACAAAATATATAATATTTGGCACAAATGAAACAAGGAAAAGAACAATCAACATAGTGGTTACTAGTTTGAACTAGTTTTTCCACTCTCCAAAAAAGCCCTGAGATTTTAGACAGCACCTTGACCTGGTCAGGACATATCAGAGATCACAGGTCATTAATGAGTAAATATTTAAAACATTCAGATCCAGAACATTGGGAACAAAACTTAAGAACACAACTTCAAACCGAACTTTAACTTGGCTTCCGGTGTGAAAAACGGAAATATCCGAAGACTTCCGAGTGCTACAAAGTTTCTCGAATGCATGTCGAAATACCGGTTTTCAATCAGCAATAGGTATCGATTTCATGTTAAAACCGGTTATATTGCGCAGCCCTATAAACAACACACTAACATTTAATACGTTGCAGTATATCCTTGAAGAAGAGAGTGGTACTGTCCCTGTCTGTGATCATCGTTTTGTTTGCTGCTACCACAGTCCTGGTCGACGTCAACAGCGATGAATGTACGTACTCACCATAGTCAACATCAGTGTGGAGTATAACCAAACTCCAGCATTCAGTTCTTTATGCCCAGTATAGTTCGTTGCTAGTGAAATTCCTGATTACTAATATTTGGGTATTATTAGAGTTGACTGTTGTGCTTCTGTATTTTTTGTATGTATTGAAGTAATACTTTTCATATGGATTTTGGTGGTTTGGCTTATGTACCAAACATACCATTTTGATGCTGATTATATGGGTCATGTTAGAACCTTGGCTTTGAATTGAATCTTGTGTTGCAGGGCAGACGGCTTTCTTTGGAGTGACAATAGCCTCAGCAGCTGCCATAAATGGTAAGACGACCGGGAATTCATGAATGCGCCCTGAATATTCATATCTGTTATCATCATAAGAACATGGTAACTCTGGCACAAGGGCTGAATGAAACACACAATTGTCAAATATTGCAAGTTAACTATAGGTCAGTGCTTGTGGAGATGATGGAGCTTATGGCTCAAGATGGTCAATGGATTTAAAGTCAGAATGGCCTTCCCTATCCCCATGCTTGTTGTAAGACCTGACTAAACTCGATGTTGTCTGGTCACAGTGTGTGGACTTTCTGATACGTCAGTACAGTATATCAGTGACAAAGCTTAGGCTCTTCCTTTGTAACATTTAACTTGATATCTGTGTACCTAATAACTTTGTCCTTGTGACAAAAATAATGTCAAATTTTTAATCTTATCCTATCTCACGACTTGCACCTCTCTCTCTTGCTTCGACTTTTAGTGGAACGACTGTGAACTTTTTTTCACAGGCCTCCTTGTCCATTTGCCCGTGCACTCCATGCTGCTCTTCTTAATTAGCTTCCTAGTTCCTAATAAAACTTGCAGCATGCTCAACTAATTGCCCACGTGACTACCTTGAATGATCATTCTCTTTCTTGTCGCACGACTGTGTGGACGTGCTGTATATTAGGGACATTATTTCACCCTAACATCATGGGGAAAACAGATAATCAGTCAAGAAAAAGGAAAGTTTGTGCTCAATGCTAGACGAATTATTCGTCCCTCGACCCTCACTCGTCTTGCAGTGACTGTATTGGACAATGTAACTGGAACAAACGATGTGGCAAGTGAATTCACTAAAAGATGAGGATTTTAAGGCCTACCTTCATGTTTGCTCCCGGAGAGTCGCCGATAGGGACAGGAAATCAACAGAATCTGATCCCACTCCCGCCAAGCGTATCAAGTTACAGCGACAGAAAATCATACCTTCGCGCAAGAGAGCGACGTCTATGGTTCAAGAGGATTTTATGGACTCTTCATCAGATTCTTACTTATCTGAGGACGTTTGGCACCTATTACTTACGCATCAATCACCTCCTTCCATAGCGTCAGATCACTCGCGTGTGGTTGTGATCGACAATTCTTCGTTGCCTGTCCCATCTACACTACCAGGGGACCAGCCACAGTTCATTGAACCGGACGGAACTGACTACAACAGCGTCGCCTGGGGATGTTCATCATGAATCAACACCTCAGGTTTCGTCACCTAATCGCTGATCCAGATCACCACATCATTCTAGATCACCACAACGATCTAGATCACATTCACGATCCAGATCACCATCACAAGCCCAATCTAGATCACCGTGCCGATCAAGATCACAGGATCGATCCAGATCACAGTCACGATCCAGAGCACAACTACAATCCACATCACCTGATCAATCCAGATCACTTAACCGATCCAGATCACCAAACGGGTCCAGATCACAACTTCGAATCAGATCACCGGACAGATCCAGATCCACAGCCGATCCAGATGGCCGAACCGATCCAGATCACAACTTCGAATCAGATCACCAGACCAATCCAGATCACCGAATGGATCCAGAACACAACCTCGAATCAGATCACCGGACTGATCTAGGTCACCTAACCAATCCAGATCACAACATCGAAGTAGATCGCCAGACCGATCCAGATCACCTAACCGATCCAGATCAAATCAAGCCAGATCATAACTGCAAACCAGATCACCTGTTCGATCCAGATCACCTTATAGATCCAGATCACGATCACAGTTTCCAGTTAGTGCATCGAATCGATCCAGATCACTTTACAAATCCAGATCATCTTACCAACCCAGGTCACCTATACGATCTAGATAACCTTACAGAGCCATTGACCAATCGGGATCACAGTACAGATCCACATCTCATGGCTGATCCTATTCAGATGGTCGAACCTTGGTGCCGTTGTACAAAACAACCTTAGCGCTACGACTACCTTAAGTCTATGTTGAGGTATGGGAGTTACGGTCACCTTAGCGCTTAGATCGCTTTCTACAACGGCACCCAGAGCTCCAATCAGAACCAGATCACCAACTAGAACTACAGCGACCTGGACTAGTTCTTCATATCATACCGGATGACCTAGACATACTAGGGAATCCAGATCACCGGCTTACCACCTACTTCGGTACTTACCACGTCGAGATCTCAATACAGTTCCTCTGACTGACGTTCGGGTGATCATTGCTCTAATACCACTAATAGGCCTACAGTCTCTTATGATGCTCCGTCTACATGCTCTGAGAATCCTTCGACTCACTCTAGCATCATCGCCGAGTCATGGGAACCTGATAACAATCCCACTCCTACAGCGACTCCGACTCAAAATATGATGATCAGGGCCATAACCTCAGCCTGGAACCAAATACAGCCTTCTACTCCAGCCCATCCGGCTTCGGTAGCTCCTGGCTCTTCATCTGGTCCACCTCCTGAGATTGATCCAGTCCAAATAGCCATGCCTGCATCTCCAGCTCACATTTTGAGCTACACTCTTGCTGTTCGCCGACGTGGCCCCCTTAACATCTCTTCATGGGAGGAGCGATTTAAAACAGAACTGTTTCACCAGCCTTGGTTTACTGACTCCCTCTTCAATGGTAGCATCCAAGAAGTATCTAATAAAGTTGATAAAGAAACCATCTTTCAAGTCTCGATTGAACTGTTAAAGATACAGAAGTCACAGCTCCAGGACTCATTTAAACAGCGTCGAACTGCACAGTTCACCCTTACCAATCCGGATTTACGCAGTATTTTTCGTGGCGCATCCACTCAAGGCCGTGACAGAGGAAACAGATCTGGCCATGGTGGTTCCTCCTGTCCCCCACCTAGGACCAGCTCTGGCCCAGGGACCAGCGCCGGGAAGCAGTGACGGCTTGAGACAATCGCACGACTGGGACCTCCCATCCCCAGTCGTTCCGATTTACAACACTCCAGTAGGCGGGAGATTGCAGATCTTCGCCCGAATTGGACAATCCTCAAAGATCCGTACGTCACCAACCTGTTACTTCACGGCTATCAGCTATCCGTTATTGGCTGTCCACCTCTGATGTCGCATCCGGCTCATTGCTCATATCCTGTGGACCAGCTTCAGACTCTGCAATCCACAATAGGTATGCTATTAGAAAAACTCGCGATAGAGCTCCTAGGTCAATCGCCCGTCACTCCAGGATTCTACTCCCCTGTCTTCTTGGTTGCAAAGAAAAATTCCGACAAACTCCGGCTCATCTTCAATATGAAGTTGTTCAATGCCCGATTCCTGCTTCCACCGCCTCACTTCAGGATTGTGTCGATCAACCTTTTACACACCATCTTGAAGAAGGGAGACTTCCTCATCAGCCTAGATCTTCAGGATGCTTATCTTCACCTTCCGATACATCCAGAACACCGAAAATACCTTCGCTTCGTGTTCAACGGGAATCACTACCAATGGAAAGTCCTACCATTTGGAATTTCCACGGCCCCGTGGCTTTTTACCCGAATTACCAAGCCCATAACGAGCTTCCTCCACTTTCAAGGGATCACCTTCGAAAGCTACATAGACGATTGCATCCAGGCTCAACAGGATCCGATCGTATTACTTTGCCAGCTACAGTTCACCACCACGCTGCTCAGACAGTTAGGGTGGCTGTTGAACATCGTGAAATCGGAACTAATACCGACTCAGAAACTCCAATTCATTGGAGCACTGTTCGACACTCGTCAGGGGATGATGTTCGTACCTCATGACAGGTGGATAAAGATTCAGCAATGCATTCCTCCAGCACTGTCTCAGGCGAGAACCTTACGACAGTGGCAGGAGCTACTGGGCCTTCTGACGTCAGCTCAAGCCTTAACGTACAGAGGCCAGCTCCAACTTCGGCCGATACAGCTACGCCTGTACTTTCAGGCCGACAACCCCAAGGAACTAATATGCCTTCCAGAACCTGCTTCGTCCAGTCCTTCAATGGTGGCTCGACGAACGGAATGTTTGCGCCAGAGTCTCTATGATGCCCTTTGCACCGACTCTTCACCTATTCGTGGATGCATCCCTCATGGGTTGGGGAGCTCACTTCCTCAACCACCAAGTGGCCGGGCTGTGCTCATCCGACGAACGGGTACTTCATATAAACAAGCTGGAATTCAAGGCGGTAATTCAAGCTATCTCACATTGGGCAACAGAGCTTCAATCAAATCAGACAATTCGACAGTGGTTTGGTATATTAATCTTCTAGGCTCGACCGGCTCGGCGAATCTGCTACAATTGGCGATCAGGTTCTTCCATCTCATTTACTCAGTCAACATCGTAGCCAGAGCCAGACACATTCCTGGGGTAAAAAATGTGATCGCTGATGCATTGTCCCGATCCAACCGACCGTCCCCTGACAGAGTGGAAGTTACTGCCCCAGATCTTTCAGTCGATGATCTACCCGATCTACCAGAGGTGTTCGACATTCACGCTTACTGACCTCTACTCCACGGAGCAATTAGGTCAGTGAAGTGTGACACTCCCGAATTCCAGTGGATTTTGTTGCGTTCTGCCACCAAAGTTGCCTGGCACATCCTTTGACTAAGCTTAGGCAAAGGAGTGAGGGTCAATTTGAAACTGCCCGGAACTGAACGTTAAACCTTGGAGATGCCGAGTTGTGTTTCTCTTTCACCTGCCTAGGAGTTGCGTGCATGCGTAACAGGCCTCCCTTGTACATCGCTATCTATGGTTGCCATCAGTCCACACAGCTCCAAGACCAGCTGTTCGCACAGTCCAGACAGAAGGGTAATCTGCGGCCCGCCGTCCAACCATGGGATAAGTGCAAGTCGTGAGATAGGATAAGTTTAAAAATTTGGAAATTTTAATATGCAATTTTAATATAAATTGTATATTAATATACTCATCCTATCTCACGCGATGGATGCCCGCCCGGCCTCCCCACTACTCAGATTACAAAGTTGGCTCCAAGATGAGAATGATCATTCAAGGTAGTCACGTGGGCAATTAGTGGAGCATGCTGCAAGCTTTATTAGGAACTAGGAAGCTAATTAAGGAGAGCAGCATGGAGTGCATGGACAAGGAGGCCTATGGAAAAAAGTTTACAGTCGTTCCACTAAAAGTCGAAGCAAGAGAGAGAGGTGCAAGTCGTGAGATAGGATAAGTATATAAATATACAATTTATATTGAAATTTCCAATACTTAACCTTTGTTAAAATGTAAGGGTGGGTATTGCAGAGAATTTTCATATTGCGATATATTGCGATGTGAAAGCACATATTGCGATATGTATGGCAATATATTGCAAGAAGTTTTGTTTGACAAAAAAAGAATACTTATAATCGAGTTAATGCTTGATTTATAAAGCAAAAACAAAACAAAACCGTCATGTTTGATTAAAGGTCACATGCAATGTAAATCAAAACTTTGCAGATTCTGATACCTTTCGGTATGGACTTGCCGCAACAAATCATCAAAAATGCAAATTCAACTTATAAAGTTGAAAAATAACGCGATGAAAAAAAACCGGCGAAATCGGATTTCAA
Source organism: Haliotis rubra (assembly GCF_003918875.1). Classification (NCBI taxonomy): domain Eukaryota; kingdom Metazoa; phylum Mollusca; class Gastropoda; order Lepetellida; family Haliotidae; genus Haliotis; species Haliotis rubra. The sequence continues at coordinate 2,437,891 of NW_025767501.1, forward strand.
AAGATAAACTAAATTTCTCCTTATCCTGACTCATGCTTATTGCTTGTCTTCTTCTTCTTTGCGAACATAGTGGAACACGTGTATTTCCCTATTGAAGTTCCCTTCAATAAAAAATCACTAATTAGAACTCACCACGAGTTACCTCCCTTCCACAAGCNTTATTTATATTTAGGCGGGAACGAGGGCGCCACCGATCCGCATTTAAGATGCCCTAGTTGCATATCTCCATGCTCTATTGTTTCACGCTGTAAATTATGAATTAATTTGTCTAATTCTGCCTTTGATAAATATTTATATTCCGTCTTGTGACGGATGGCAGATAGATCTCGGAAACAATGTTCAGTCATGGGTAATAGATTGGAGTCAGATATATCCTGAGTTACCTTCGGGGGATAAGCGTGGGACGCAGTCCGCTATATCCTAGAAGCGACCTGCATCCCAGGACGTTCCTTCATCACAATCTAAGACTAGAAGAGCTTCCACGTCGTCTCAACGTACGCTCGGAACCCCCAGGTCTACAGCTTCGTCAAAAGGGAAATCCACGAAGGCTACTAAAAAAACAAAAAACCAAAAACAACAACTTTGCTTCTGATATTCAGAATTATGTTTATATGATGATGACATTCCGATTATCATTCCAGATGTACGTTATAAGAAGTGACCGGTATCGGCTACCGTCACTTCAGCGCAGATCAACATGCAACCAGAGATGCCTACGCTGACGCCGGAGATTATAACTGAGGGTCCCGTCACTATCACAGAGAGGACACCCTCAACGCCAGCGCAGACCATCCCAGACGACCTGGTCAACCAAATCATGAGACTGATGGAGGACCGTTACGGTTTACAGAGGCCCCAGAGCCACGGGCCCCAGAGCCCAACCCATAATAAGTCATACAGGGCCCCAGAGCCCGCCTTGGCTTCGCGTAGGGCCCCAGAGCCCACAAACGCGCTTCCGCGAAGGGCAATCCAGCCCGTAGCGAACACTTCGCTAAGGAAGTCCCAGGCCGCCTCCGCGAAGGAGCTAGAGCCTCACCAGTTGCAAGGGACATCGCGGAGGAGGAGCACTTCGCTGAGCCCACACCCTGTAGAACACAGAGGTCGTTCGCGAAGCAAGCGCTCATATATTGATCGGACTCTGACTAGATACATATATTTCGGACTCTGAAGGTTTGCGAAGGCTAAGTGGCTCCAAGTCTACTTCACCCAGAAGATCTAGAAGGGATACGTCGAGAGCTTCGCTAAGTCCCCGGTGTTCGCCGAGGAAGTCTCCTCCAAGGTCTCCATATACTAGCCACTCGTCATATATAGCCACTCGTCAGTCCGTTCAAGACATCGCATGAGTTGTCTATCAACTGTTGTCTATCAACAGGTTATTCAGCCAGAGCGGCAAAGCAGTCTAGCTTGCCCTGCGTAACTCAACTTGCAACTTATACGATGACAAATGGCACAGTTTTGTCAATTATGCTGCAAAGAAAGGATTTACAGCTAGATATGCTACTCATCTTCAAGTGGCTGACTACTTATGTTATCTACGTCAGACTAAGATTTTAAAAGGCTCAACTTGTCCACCTATCTTGCAGCAATAGCTCTGTCATAACTGAGAACGGGCGTCAAGTTAACCTTAACCCAGTTACTCGCCTTGCTTCGAGCTTTCCGATTGGAGGATTAAAACGGAAGTTTCACGCTCCAACTTGGGATCTGAATATAGTGCTCCAACACCTCACAAGTGAGGTTTATGAACACGCTTTGATGGTATACTTGGACCCCATGATACGATGAATCTATCACGATGGCCAGTAAGAGCACTGAAAATATATCTCCACCGAGCCAAACAGGAGGGAAAAATTCAAGAGATTTATTTCCTCTATCAACAAGCTATGCAGACTGAAGTCTCACGTACTACTATCTCCTTTGGATCAGAACTGTCATACTACGTGCCTACAAGACTGCAGGACTCGACCCTCCAAGAGCTTCTAATCCTCATGATATTAGAGCGCTAACATCTACACTTGATCTACACTGCAAGTGCTATTGAAATACCATAATGGAGGGTTATTTCTGGAGATCCGATATGGTGTTTGCCAACCACTATCTGAGAGATATCACCACCGAGGACGTCTCAGGTATCCACCAATTCGGTCCCATGGTCCTCGCACAACAGTTGACAGTTCCTCGGAGAAGATAAGTCAATCTTACAGATTTCTACTTATCTTATAACAGTACTAAATAGCTACATGCTATATATATTTTGCTTAAGTTCTTTTATTATCTTAAGCTCAGTACTATGGTTATTATATCATACAATATATAGGCTAACAACTCTACGGAGTTTGTTATTATATATTTAGCTTAAGTTAATCATATCTTAAGCTCAGTACTATGGTTACATTATAAATGTATTAGCTAACAAACTCTACAGAGTTTTTGCTATTATGTATGTAGCTTAAGTTAATTATATCTTAAGCACAGTACTATACTCATATCATAAAAATATATTAGCTAACAAACTCTACGGAGTTTTTGCTATTATATATGTAGCTTAAGTTTATTCATATCTTAAGCTCAGTACTATGTTTATATCATATAAGTATATTAGCTAACAAACTCTAAAGAGTTTTTGCTATTATATATTTAGCTTAAGTTTCATCATATCTTAAGCATTATGGTTACATTATAACTTGAATTAGCTAACAAACTCTACGGAGTTTTTGCTATTATATATGTAGCTTAAGTTTATTCATATCTTAAGCTCAGTACTATGTTTATATCATATAAGTATATTAGCTAACAAACTCTAAAAGAGTTTTTTGCTATTATATATTTAGCTTAAGTTTCATCATATCTTAAGCATTATGGTTACCGTATATGACCGTCTATAAGCCGAATTTTGAGGACCAAAAAAAGCAGTCTGTAGAAGGGGGTCGTCTTATCCATGAGTTACACTTTCGTCAAACTTTTTTCCAGGGGTAAGAAAACAACATCGTATCACTTCGCGTGAACAAACAACAGAAGACGACTTTGTCAGTAGAGACATCAAATTTGCAATTAAACATCACTAGACAAGATTAATTACCATTTAAGTTATAAGTTGTTTTTGCTGGGCATTGTTTTATTTGCAGGGATTAAGATTACCGTGCGTATTTGTCTCGTACACAAAGCCGGAAATAGCAATCAGCTGTGCACACGTTTCCCGGCGAACAAGTTCAAACATGCACAATAATATAACGGGACGAATTCTGACGCAGTCATCAGTAAAATATAATACAGAATACCGTTATTTAACCCAAAGAAATATATCCTAGCATTGTGTAATTTTAGTTACAGTTTTTGCTCTATAAATTAATTAAGATTACCGTGCGTATTTGTCTCGCATACACAAAGCCGAAATAGCAATCAGCTGTGCACACGTTTCCCCTTGAACAAGTTCAAACATGCATAATAATATAACGGGATGAATTCTATTGATTGAATACTATATTTAACCAAAAGAAATATATCCTAGCATTGTGTAATAGTTTTATGTAAAAATATATAATCAACACTAAGGTTATCACGGACCATCATGAGCGTGGGCAGCGTGACATGGAACAAGGCGGTAATCAGTTTGTGATTGTTGAATGGGGTAAAATAAGCAAGCCAGTTTGTTGCTACAATAAATATGATATTTAGAGAAGCAAAATATATTATGCATTTTCTGTCAACTACACTTCGCTTCGATCCATTGAGTAGACACAATATATATGACAGTGAATTCTTTGAATAATGTGGACCAAAGTTATAATTATTGGTAACTGCCAGTTGTCTGTGGGATGAGTTTGTCGCATGTTTATTGTTAGTGGACTATTTTTCTTATTGTCATATATATATAGATGAAATATGGACACTTAAATAATATATTTTGAAACAAAAGTTGACTTCAGTTTTTATTTACCGATGGTACTTTTTCTCTTGGGTTCACATTTCCATACTCACCGATTTCACAAAATGGCGTCTCGTTGTTGATGCAAGCAGTGATTGTCGGGATATAAAAAGGAACACAAACACATGTTGCCACAATACACCGGTAATCTTTATTATGTAATATTCTCACCAACACTTACGCTGTATATCCACTTTCCAAATGGCGTCTCGTTGTTGATGCAAGCAGTGATCGTTAAAAAAAGGTAAACAAACACCGGTAATCTTTATTATGTAATATTCTCGTAATGGTGTCTCGTCGTTGATGGAACATACTTACCGGGTACTCTGGTCTCTGTTGGCCGCGACCCATCGCAGGGGGGCGGCCTATCCATGAGAGATATGATTTTGACACTGATTTTGAGGGTCAAGTTTGGGGGTCGGCTTATCCATGGGGTCGGGTTATAGACGGTCATATATGGTACATTATAAAATGTATTAGCTAACAAACTCTACGGAGTTTTGCTATTATATACATAGCTTAAGTTTAACCATATCTTAAGCTCAGTACTATGTTTATATCATGTAAGTATATTAGCTAACAAACTCTAAAGAGTTTTTTGCTATTATATATTTAGCTTAAGTTTCATCATATCTTAAGCATTATGGTTACATTATAAAATGTATTAGCTAACAAACTCTACAGAGTTTTGCTATTATATATTTAGCTTAAGTTTAATCATATCTTAAGCTCAGTACTATGTTTATATGATAAAAGTATTTTAGCTAACAAACTCTAAGGAGTTTATGCTATCATATTAACAAGCTTAAGTCTTAGTCTTTAGTCTTAAGCATTGTATTAATGTTATATATACTTTTATCATAATAAGTAAATTGTAATAACCTTTATATGGCAGCTGATAAGTTAGCAGCAGGAATTCATCAGTTCAGTGCCTTTATGAAGTTCCCATAGGGTTATTACAATCATCACAGTTCAAATCACTAATTATTAAAATCCAAAGTATTATATATTCCCACCTCCTTTTCCGTCAGATTCTACAAGCAATCAGCATGAGTCAGGATAAGGAAAAATATGTAATTTTTAGAGTAAAATTGATATTTTATACTTATCCTGACTCATGAGGTAAGCCCTCCCATCCTCCCCACATAACACTTTGGATTTCCCTGAAAATTCAAATGTTGGGCTCAGTATATGAGGAGAGAGTGAGGCACATGGGTGGAGGTGGCGCCCTCGTTCCCGCGCTTGTGGAAGGGAGGTAACTCGTGGTGAGTTCTAATTAGTGATTTTTTATTGAAGGGAACTTCAATAGGGAAATACACGTGTTCCACTATGTTCGCAAAGAAGAAGAAGACAAGCAATAAGCATGAGTCAGGATAAGTATAAAATATCAATTTTACTCTAAAAATTACATTTTTCCCCCTCATAGCACATGTGCAGTGAAATAGGTTCGCGCAGCTTGGAAGCGGGTTGTCCAGTGAATACTCGGTAAAGGCTTTGGTGTGTGCTATTTTTCTGATGTTTTGTTGATATTTGTTCATGTTTTTATGTATGTTATGACAGTAGATTACCGATTTAACTGTTTATATAATTTCATTTGTCTATTTCACCACACGTTCTTCTTACCGAGTCACTTTCTCAGTTCGATACTTAAAAGCAATGTCATTATTTAGCGTTGACAGAATTTCTAACTGTGATATAGATATGTCGTTGTCACAGACAAAACTCAATTTCTGTTTTATTGGCACCTATGTGTCTGCCTGCCTGTCTGATAATGACAATATTCAATACACAACTTTGATCACTGACCACATGCAATTTGAACTTAGCACCTATCGGGCTATACACCATAAACAAAATACATTGATTTATGGCTAGTGCGCAAGAGTTCTGTCTGTCACATTATGTAATTACACAGACAGGCAGGTGTGATATCTGTACACATGACATGTTATTATGTCCTTGGGTTGCAAACAAACTGCAATACACAACTTTAATCACTGACCACATGCAGTTGGAACTTACCACACACCTATCAGTCTATACACCATAAACAAAACGCATTGATTTATGGCCTGAGTTCGGTCTCTGTCACATTATGTAATTACACAGACAGGCAGGTGTGATACTTGTACACATGACATGTTATGATGTCTGTTGATTGCAAAATGTTATACACAAAAAAATGAGCATGTATTTACAAAACCCAAACATCTCTATATATACACACACAATGAGCCATGAGGGCATCTGCAAATGAACCAGCCGTTACACTTGAGTGCAGACCCACCCGCTCTGACTGGGTTCGGTATCCCAGCTGCTTCGTTTCTTGGAAGTAAACCCAAGTACAAAATATTGCACTTTTGATTTGCGATTGTACGCTTATAATTTGTTTATATATTTTTTTCATAATCAGCCATGTATATTATATGTCATGAATAAGTGATAATTGTGTTTTAATTATGTTTGATTTTTTGGTTGCATGTGACCTTTAAGCTTTAATAAAAACTTTTAGTTTGTGAGTGTAGTGTAGAAATATAATCAAAGCTTCTGTGTGTCTTGCAGGTGCAACAGCTGTGATGACAGGGTCAGTGTTTGGGCTCGTGTGCCGATTTCCCCCCGATGTACACTCAGTCAGTCATGACTGGACAGGTGAATATGGCACTGCTCATCTGAATCCAAGTTTCCAGTGATCTAGCTATCATGGCATATTGTCCATGTGTATATTTTCTCTGAAACAATAAATATCATGACAATGCAGCATTCCTTAAGCTCTATAGGACCTCTACAAACATATCTCACAGTGGTCTGTTTAGCCAATTTTACGAAGATGTGTTTTTCTTTCTGAGCTCACTTGTGTAGTATCCCATGATAATTGATTCATCTAGATTTTCTTTGTTTTTAACTGATCCTCACATCATGCACTTTCCCTTTTATCTTTCAAGTGTGGAGTTGAAACAACCTGAAACAAAGTTTCCAGCCCCTTGTAACACCTCATGCAAACACACCCCTGCTACATCTAGTGTTGTAGGCAGTTACTTTTAGCATATGTAACGTGTGCATCTTGTCCTGGTGACTGTGTTTTTCTGGGTTCTGGGCTTTTCAGCCAAGGCCCTTACTCTGCAGCGACAGCTGCAGTAACAACCGCTTCCATTCCCCCTTCATCCGTTTCTTCAGATCAGTGATCCACGATCCAAGTTTTATTCACCATCTCTCATTCAGTACCTTTGGTGGTGGCTGATAGAGTTGGACATCTGCAACTGAGTCTCTTCATTAGTGCATCATCTTCCGGATCAAAGAGTGGCAGGGATGTGGCAAGTTGATGATCAACCACTCCACTTCAACAACTTGGAATTCAAAGCGGCAATTCTAGCAATATCCCATTGCTCGATGTCAGACACACTGCTGAAATTCAGAACACCATCATAGCCAACGCTCCCTCTTGCCCAAACCAACTGAATGGAGACTCCATCCAGAGATATTTTGTTTGATCTGCCAGAGCATCAGCATTTGTAGGACTTCTGTCCTCCCCTACAACGAAGCACACATGACACATTTGGTCTGACCTTAGGCTAGCGAGTATGTTCAAAATTGCCTCTGTTCACCCAGCTGAAAATAGGTACCTGGTGGGATAAGTCATGTGACTATTAACCTCAGTGCCTCACAGACACCTTGGGTTATCTGGGGTAATAACGTCCAGCATGTTGTATGCACTCAGAACGTGCCCGTTCATTTCACTTGTTCCTTGACTACAAGGATACATCTAGGCTGTGAGTTGCAGGATAAGCACAGTTGTCTCATTACCTCCGTAAATTGAAGAACCTGCTGTCTGGGACTGGGGACCGAAAGGTTCTTAGGTTCTTAACATCAACATCAGAATCCTTTAGTCCCTGGGAGGAGACACCATCCAAGTGCCCTAAGTGAGATAGGATTAGTTGAAAGAATTGAAAATGCATTGTGTATTTATGATACTTATCTTATCTCACATGATGGACATCCACATGCCCAACCACACAACACAAATTTCAAGATTGGTTCTGACTCCAAGTGGTGTCCCCAGCCGTGATGTTGCTGGAATATTGCTAAAAGTGGCGTAAAACCAAACTGTGAGTCAGTCAGTCAGTCTGACTCCAAGACAAGAGAATGATTTCAGTTGGGTGTCACATAGTTGGCCAGGGCAAGTGGTGTGTTCAGGTGAGGTGTTACAACAGGCAGGAAACTTTGTTTCAGGTTGTTTTCCATACCATCATCAAAAGAAGAAGGGAAAGTTGCACAGCATGAGATGAGTAAGACTAACATAGGATAGGCAAGGATGTAGTCTTGTAAGTAAGAGTAAGTGTTCAAGAAAATTTCACATACGCTAGAGAATCTTGTGGCTGTAATCTTTGGACTATCATTTTCCTCAGCATCATGTTTCTACTGTGAATGTTTGCTTGTTTGGTTCCCTTGTCATACCTGTAAGATAGGTAACAAGTAGAAATGGTGGGTATCATGAACTGTCGGAACAACAATCTGTTTGATATATTGTTGAAGTAGTAAAAGCAGTGGAAATATTTACACAGCAGACATAAGTGGCCATGAGTGAAAGTTTTCCTGTTTATTTTGTGATGTTTTTGATGCAATAAATATGTGTTCTTACTGACTGGGCAGTCATAAATGTCACTTGTTCCTCCAAATGTACTGGAGATGGGGGTGGTCTGCCCTGGCTTAGGAGTTGTGCCCATTATGACAGAATCAGCTGGTCACAGTTGAAGTCCCATATTCTTCCTGATTCTAGTCAGCAACATGCCCACATTCAGGGATTAAATGGTGTCAGCTTAGGCCTTCCTGCAACATTTAGCCAAATGGACTGCTACTTCAGGCATTAAACCCCATCTGACTTCATATCTACTTTCAGGCTGTTGGAGGTACGTTTGCTGCACTGGCCAGCATCTTCTCACTCCTAGGGTCGGGAACTGTGTCACAGAGTGCATTTGGCTACTTCATGACAGCCACCGCAGTCTGTGCCATTGCCATGGTGGCGTATGCTCTCCTGTATTACTTAGTAAGTCAACATTGTATGCATTGGTATAATGTACATCATTAGCAGGGAAATTGTTATATGCATTTATGTGACTAGTAGTGATTGTGGTGAAACTCACCATGCAGAGTTGGATTCCTTAGTCCCAGTGATAAAGGTGCTGTAAAGTCACTATGCAGCGTTGCATTCCTTAGTTCCTTTGGTTAAGGTGCTGTAAAGTCACTATGCAGAGTTGCATTCCTTAGTTCCTTTGGTTAAGGTGCTGTAAAGTCACTATGCAGAGTTGCATTCCTTAGTTCCTTTGGTTAAGGTGCTGTAAAGTCACTATGCAGAGTTGCATTCCTTAGTTCCTTTGGTTAAGGTGCTGTAAAGTCACTATGCAGAGTTGCATTCCTTAGTTCCTTTGGTTAAGGTGCTGTAAAGTCACTATGCAGAGTTGCATTCCTTAGTTCCTTTGGTTAAGGTGCTGTAAAGTCACTATGCAGAGTTGCATTCCTTAGTTCCTTTGGTTAAGGTGCTGTAAAGTCACTATGCAGAGTTGCATTCCTTAGTTCCCAGTGATAAAGGTGCTGTAAAGTCACTGTGCAGAGTTGCATTCCTTAGTTCCTTTGGTTAAGGTGCTGTAAAGTCACTGTGCAGAGTTGCATTCCTTAGTTCCTTTGGTAAGGTGCTGTAAAGTCACCATGCAGAGTTGCATTCCTTAGTTCCTTTGGTTAAGGTGCTGTAAAGTCACTATGCAGAGTTGCATTCCTTAGTTCCTTTGGTTAAGGTGCTGTAAAGTCACCATGCAGAGTTGCATTCCTTAGTTCCTTTGGTTAAGGTGCTGTAAAGTCACTGTGCAGAGTTGCATTCCTTAGTTCCTTTGGTTAAGGTGCTGTAAAGTCACTGTGCATAGATGCATTCCTTAGTTCCTTTGGTTAAGGTGCTGTAAAGTCACCATGCAGAGTTGCATTCCTTAGTTCCTTTGGTAAGGTGCTGTAAAGTCACCATGCAGAGTTGCATTCCTTAGTTCCTTTGGTTAAGGTGCTGTAAAGTCACCATGCAGAGTTGCATTCCTTAGTTCCTTTGGTTAAGGTGCTGTAAAGTCACTATGCAGAGTTGCATTCCTTAGTTCCTTTGGTTAAGGTGCTGTAAAGTCACCATGCAGAGTTGCATTCCTTAGTTCCTTTGGTTAAGGTGCTGTAAAGTCACCATGCAGAGTTGCATTCCTTAGTTCCTTTGGTTAAGGTGCTGTAAAGTCACCATGCAGAGTTGCATTCCTTAGTTCCTTTGGTTAAGGTGCTGTAAAGTCACCATGCAGAGTTGCATTCCTTAGTTCCTTTGGTTAAGGTGCTGTAAAGTCACTATGCAGAGTTGCATTCCTTAGTTCCTTTGGTAAGGTGCTGTAAAGTCACCATGCAGAGTTGCATTCCTTAGTTCCTTTGGTTAAGGTGCTGTAAAGTCACTATGCAGAGTTGCATTCCTTAGTTCCTTTGGTTAAGGTGCTGTAAAGTCACTGTGCATAGATGCATTCCTTAGTTCCTTTGGTTAAGGTGCTGTAAAGTCACTATGCATAGATGCATTCCTTAGTTCCTTTGGTTAAGGTGCTGTAAAGTCACCATGCAGAGTTGCATTCCTTAGTTCCTTTGGTAAGGTGCTGTAAAGTCACCATGCAGAGTTGCATTCCTTAGTTCCTTTGGTTAAGGTGCTGTAAAGTCACTATGCAGAGTTGCATTCCTTAGTTCCTTTGGTTAAGGTGCTGTAAAGTCACCATGCAGAGTTGCATTCCTTAGTTCCTTTGGTTAAGGTGCTGTAAAGTCACCATGCAGAGTTGCATTCCTTAGTTCCTTTGGTTAAGGTGCTGTAAAGTCACCATGCAGAGTTGCATTCCTTAGTTCCTTTGGTTAAGGTGCTGTAAAGTCACTGTGCAGAGTTGCATTCCTTAGTTCCTTTGGTTAAGGTGCTGTAAAGTCACTGTGCAGAGTTGCATTCCTTAGTTCCTTTGATAAGGTGCTGTAAAGTCACCATGCAGAGTTGCATTCCTTAGTTCCTTTGGTAAGGTCCTGTAAAGTCACTGTGCAGAGTTGCATTCCTTAGTTCCTTTGGTAAGGTGCTGTAAAGTCACTGTGCAGAGTTGCATTCCTTAGTTCCTTTGGTTAAGGTGCTGTAAAGTCACCATGCAGAGTTGCATTCCTTAATTCCTTTGGTTAAGGTGCTGTAAAGTCACTATGCAGAGTTGCATTCCTTAGTTCCTTTGGTCAGGTGCTGTAAAGTCACCATGCAGAGTTGCATTCCTTAGTTCCTTTGGTTAAGGTGCTGTAAAGTCACTGTGCATAGATGCATTCCTTAGTTCCTTTGGTTAAGGTGCTGTAAAGTCACTGTGCATAGATGCATTCCTTAGTTCCTTTGGTTAAGGTGCTGTAAAGTCACTATGCAGAGTTGCATTCCTTAGTTCCAGTGATTATGCTGTAAAGTCACTGTGCATTTTCTGCAGAAGGTTCCTAAATGAAATTAAGCAACTTGAAAATGGATTACACATGCCATACTGGCAAGCACCTTGTTTGAGAATTGTTCATTTTTTTTTTTCATGAATGATTTGATACTTGTGAATGCTAATATTATTGTCCTCCTTTGCTTTCAGGATTTTTCAAAATATTACATAACAGAAACAGGTGACTATATGATTTACTACTTCTGACTAAGAATATATATCTTGAACTGACATGTAAAAAGAGAGTTAAAGGAAACTTTATTTCCATGCTTGAGTCACCTATGCTCCTCTATGAATATGTTTATTAAAGGTAAAGCTCTACAGGACATTTGGGAAAGTTTAATAGGTTAACTTTGTTATGTAAAGTAATTGAATTTATCTCTTCACTGAAAACGTAGACTTCGTCATAGCCTCTCATATAGAAAGAAGTTTGTAACCATGCTGACAGCTAAATTAGTTCTTGGTTTTCCAGATGACAATCACCTGAATGCCCATCACAATGAGGGAACTATGTCTACGGAACATCTGGGACATATAGAATTTTATACCACCATTATTAAAAAGGTATGCTGTTTGACATATTTGATAGGTTCTTTTTCAGAAGAGGTCCTCCTTGGGGTACTTATAAACATTTAAACGTTCATGTTAAATTCCTACGACAGTTGTAACTATATTTGAATAAAATATTTACAAAACCAAAAACACGTTTTTGTCTTGTTCGACCACCAACGCAGGGCCCCGCTGGGCCCCTACAGCCAAGAGCAGGTAACTCTAACCCTGAACCTTGTAACTCACTTTCCATGCTGTCATTCACATGGTGAAGATATGGGTGCTGTCCTGTCAACTTTTTTCAAGTTGAATTCCTAGCAAACAAAGATAAAGATGGGTGAGAAAGAAATTAATACTGTATGTATAGTTCTTTTCTATTCGCATGGGTGATACATGGAACGCATTTCGAACAATTTTCATTGATAAATGTTGTAACTTTTTCGTCACTTCAAACCATTTATATGCAAGATGGCGAGTGGGGTGGTCTGCTTTCCCTTTTTCTATGTGCGTTTTCGATCTTCAGTAACCCATGCTTGTCGTAAGAGGCGACTAACGGGATCGGGTGGTCAGGCTCGCTGACTTGGTTGACACATGTCAACGGTTCCCAGTAGCACAGATCAGTGCTCATGTAGCTGATCAATGGATTGTCTGATCCAGACTCGATTATTTACAGACCACCGCCATATAGCTGGAATATTGCTGAGTGCGGCGTCATACTAAACTAACTCACTCACTCACTCTATGTGCGTTTTTGCTTGAAAGGCAACTACGCCTTAGATTAGGGATTGTTGTAGCGTGTATTATAATTACATTGCATTACATGTATACAGTAGAACACGGATAAAACGAACACGGATATAGCGTACAAACGGATATAGCGAACAAATTTAAAAGTCCCGTCAACAGTCCTTTATAATATCATTAAAATTATACGCGAATAACGAACTCGTGAGTAGCGAATTAACGGCTATAGCGAACTGATTTACTACCCCCAAGCCCAACTAACGACGTGATTAGCGAACTCACTCAGTGTCAGCTCAGTGTCAGCTCAGCCACTTAGCGGTATACATCAACCTTGTTGGCGGCGAATCAACATTGTTCGATGGTCATTAACGTGTTTATCAAAACAAACGTCGTGTTTAAAAGCTTGACTGGTATACAGGTCTTCAGTGCACTCTCGTCACTATGGCAGGCAAACGTAAAGCCATCACTTTTGACACCAAGCTTCAGATAATTCAGGCTGTAGATTCAGGTGTGAAATCTAAGACAAACATCGCTTACGACTTTGGCATTCCAAAATCCACTCTCAGTTCCATTATTATCAAATGTGAATAACGAACACCGGATATAGCGAACTAAATTTCGTGGTCCCTTGGAGTTCGTTATATCCGTGTTCTACTGTATATATGATTATTTGTGACATGTCATCACGTTTTTGTTGTTGACGATGTCACGTTACATCCGTTGCCTCGCCACTTCAAACTATGTGTTTGCATGATAGCAGGCAGGACGGTCTACTTTCCCTTTTTCTATGTGCATTTTTGCTTGAAAGGCTTTTATGCCTTAGATTAGGGATTGTTGTAGCGTGTACTATAATTACATCGAATTACATGACATTAAATGTATATAAAAATTATTTGTGAGACGTCATTGCGTCTAGCTGGTGCTTTTTGTTGTTGACGATGTCACACGACGAGTGATTTCTTCTGTACGATCGCTTTGCGATACTACTAGGGGAATATTGTTCATCATTTTTCACATTGTGTTGCAATTTGTGTTATTTATTTTTGCCAAATTCTCCACTTCAAGCTACGTGTTTGACAAGGTGGTGGATTTGGTGAGTGACATACGACGTTCTTCTACATATTTACATGTTAAGTCAATGTGGCAGCATTGCTTTTATGTTTTGCTTCGCATTACATTTTTTTAATTAGCACTTTGCTTTAATTTTTGCCTGCTATGTTATGTTGTGTTATGTTACACATATATATATTACATACATATACACAGAACGAAGCTCATGGTGACCAAGGTAGTGTTTTCAAGCGTGTTCATTCAGGCATGCAGATTTTATGTTTTTCACTAATCTGCTTCAGGCAGGGGATGATATTTGATGTCAGGACCCCTGTCCAAAATGAGTAAGCCACAACCTCTATAGAGGTAAAATGGTTATAGGTTTCTAAGGAAATTCTTTTTTCTTCCTCCACCTACACCTCCCCCACAAACATTGTTGCTGCACCACTAATGATTGATTTCTTATAGCAGCAGCAGAGATCGTCGGGGCGCACTCTGATCTCAGACTAGGTGTCCGGGCTCAGAGAGGGGCAGATTCCCGGCGCCTGTAGTTCAGGTCTCAACCTGATGTCTATCGACGCCTTTGCCAAGAGGCTGTTAAGTGTGACTGAGCTACCGGTCACCTCGACGCTCCGAGGTCTATTTGAGTGCATGGGGAACCCTGATTTATCAGGCTACTCCCACGTGCATCGGAACCCGGGATTTGTGCTCGAACAGTCGAACAGTCTTTTCGCTACTTTGAACCTTACATTGATTCAGTTTGTCCCTGAGGCAAGTGTGAGATAGAATCGCGGCTGTGTTGCCTCAAGTGTTGTCCATGAGGAGGGCCCGTACCGTTGGAGTTCTGCCTCCCGGGGGAAAGTCTTTGTTTCCAGCCATGTGTCCGGGACACGGCCTTGCATTCTTCCATCAGTATGCCGTCCTTCCCACTTAACAGCTCAATACTGTATGCTCCACTCGGCGCATCTCTCTGCTCTGCAGAGGGAGCTGGTGGAAAGGGGTAAAAGCGCCAGTGATTCTTCATTGGTTACTCTGGCGCGGCAGGTGACGGAGGTCCACTCTTATCTGGCTAGGGACAGTATTTGTAGCTGTGCCAGCCAAATGATGAGTGCGGTTATGGGCCTACGGCACCCTGTTTCGAGGAAAACGGAAGTCTGTTGAGCTTCTCTTTAATCCCTCAGGTGCCCTGGCATCGGCAAATGACATGTTGCCAACTGCAGGGGTTCACTGTATTCTGCCGCAAATACAGTGCAGCAAACACCAGTCCCGAGAGAAGGCGCAAATACTCCGTGCCGAGATCCAGCCTCGACTGGGCAAGGCAGCCATCAAGATGATTCCAAAAGGTCAGGAAAATGTGAGGTTCGACTCCACTGATTTCCTCGTTACCATACAGAATGGAATGTTCAGGCCCCGATTTCTCGAAACAAACTCAACTGCATTTTTTAAAATAAAAAAGCCCAAACAACTTAAGTAATCTGTCTACCAAACTCAAATTGTCTACTATGTTTGAGTTTAATATCGATTTCAGTTCATTCTGGGAAATGCATTTCCCTGCCTTTTCTCAAATTTGAGTAAAAACTCAGACTTAAGTTTGTTTCGAGAAATCGGGGCCTGACCCATTCTCCATCTGAGGGCTGAACAAGTTGATAGAGGTACTGTCCTTCAAGATGGAGACACTGCATGCGCTCAGTGATCTCATCTGTCGAGGCAGGAGATTGGCGGATGTTGTACCACAAGGTTTGTTCCCATGATTTCACTTGCCTTTTCTAGACTCTATTATGTACAGGCCGACACATGATATTGCAGGAAAATGGCTGACTGAGGCATTAAATGACTCTTGACTCCCAACAGGGAGGTGCTTTATCGTAGCCTCTCTTACATGATGTAATGCTGTACTGGTGTATATATTTCTTTCAGATTTGGCGTCAAGGCATTGGCGTATGTGTGGTGTTTACAGTAACACTGTCAGTGTTTCCAGCTGTTTGTTCAACGATACGGTCAGCAAACTATCAACAAGGGGATCCCTGGTCAGGTAGGGCATACATTCCTTGCATGCTTTATTGCTTAAGGGACAGGTTAAGTTATAAAATGTTGGGCTATGGCTCTGCCCTATACCAAGACAAAAAAACACCTTCAGCAACTCTGATCGTCAAGGAGTAAATGTGAAAACACCTTTTAACATCTCCAATCACCAAGGTGTAAATGGACTGGTGGACTGGGTCATTGCTAAGTTTATAAGGATGATAATCAGGGCACATCAAGTCTATTATGCCATGGCGTTTTTGGTGATACATTATATAATGTGATAGTTGTGATATGATGCACTAAGCTTGACAACAACTTCCCGTGAAGGTCCGGGTTAGAATTGATCTTCAGTAACCCATGCTTGTTGTAAGAGGCGACTAACGGAACTCGCTGACTGGTTTGACACATCATTGTATCCCAATTGCTGTTTCATGCTGTTGATCCCTGGATTGTCTGGTCCAGACTCAATTATTTACAGTCCGCCACCATATAGCTGGAATATTGCTGAGTGCGGCGTAAAACTAAACTCACTCACTTGACAACAACTGACATTTACAAGGATGTATTACCTGTAAAATATCATCCTTGACCTTCTTGATTCAGCCAACAACAAGGGAAGAAGCAATATTTGATGTTGAATGACCATGGTTACAACGTTCAAATACAGCCTACCCAGATATAGACTGCTTCAGCTATGTGTCTTGAATTAAGTGAAGATCATCCAAAGATTACATCTTCTATAACAATAAGACTAAACAAGACACTTCACTTGTTGTTTTCAGATAAATACTTCATTCCGGTGATTTGCTATCTCTTTTTCAACCTTGGTGACTGGATTGGTCGGCCAATCTCAGGATGGATACAAAAGGTTGGTTGTGACAATACTGAATCTACAGAAATGCTCATTAAAACCAGATAGTGATTACACAATCTAGATTCATCATTGCATTATTTATGTCATCCATTGGATTATTTGGGGAAGTTTTACATCATGTATATCAAGTATATGTGCTGGAACATAGACATCTTAGTATACTTTACCACAAAGAAATGCAAATCAAATCTTTCATTGTGAAATGCATAACAGAATATTTTCTGAAAAGAAATGTGTACAAACATGAACACAATTTGCCCCTTAGCTTTCTCTCATAAGTCACCATATTGAAAAACACCTGGTAATTCATAAAAGGATAGGAAACATGGTTTGATTAAGCTCAACTACAGAGAGGCATTGCCATTGGGATGCTACCAGCTGGATAAACATCAGCAGCAATGGCAAGACATTTTAGATGACAGTTGTCAGTCACAAGGAATCGACAGACAAGCAGCGTGCAGGACCAGGTCTAGATTCTAGATGGCCAAGGATCACTGCTCCTGTACAGGATCATTACATCTGGGGGACACATCTTGACCGACACCTATGACCAATACATTAAAGGTGCACATCATCATGTGTCAGCCGATACAGTTTGTCAGATGTCTCAGGCTCATACTGTCACCACCAACATCATCTAGGGTAGGCCCAAATGCACCTGCATTGGCAACGTCCTCAGTGGTAACAAGATGTCTTCTCACATGAGGCAAGGTTCAGCCTTTCAAGTATGGATACAGCCTATCCACTCAGGAGGAGGTGTGGAGAGGCTTCACTTGTCAGTTTCCAGAGATGTCACCTCAGTGAGAAGGCATTGTCTGTTTTTGTGTGGATTTTTCCATAAAAATGAGAACACTCATTTGTTGTCAAATGTTTTCTGTTTTCATTTCTTGACATATACATATTTTTCCTTATCCTGACTCATGCTCTTTTTGCTTGTCTTCTTCTTCTTGCGAACATAGTGGAACACTTGTATCTCCCTAATTGAAGCTCCCTTCAATTTAAAATCACTAATTAGTATTCACCACGAGTTACCTCCTTTCCACAAGCGCGGGAACGAGGGCGCCACCTCTACCCATGTGCCTCACTCTCTCCTTCTTCGCCCAGTGAGCTGGACGTGAGAGCGCCTGTGTCTCCCGACACACTATATCCTTTGAATTATATTTAGTTAGTTACCTCGTATAGACATCTATAGAGGTTTAGCTAGTATCCTTCAACGATTATATATTGATATTTAGTCGTTTTTCTACAGTTTAGTCACGGGACGCCGTGTTTGTTTCAGTGGATTACGTTGATGAAAATTCTGTACTATTGCAGATTACGTTTTTATGCTGCTGCTGATCCGCCTTTAATATGATGTACGCGCCATGTTTATTATATTCACATTGCAGTTGCGGTACTAATTTATCCAATTCTACCTTTTATTAATATTTACTTTGCGTTTGGCACGCACAGCAGATAGGTCAGCGTATGCAGAGTCTAGTATGACTGATACACGGAACCCTCGCCAGTCTACTGCTGTTGGCCGACTCCCCTCCCGTGTGGTGTTCGCTAGAGTGGTGGAGAGGTGTGGGGCGTAGTCCGCCATCTCCAAGAAGCATCCTGCTTCCCCAGACATCTCATCGTCGCGCAGCAGAAGACTAGAGGGTTTTTCTACTACATCTCAACAACCGAGACCGTTCCCATCGCAGTTTTGGGCCTGTATGATGATCAGCCGGTCATCATACCGGATGTACATCAAGATTGACCGATGTCGGCACAGATCAGCATGCAGCCTGATGTACCAACGCAGATATGCGATGATCGTCCTGAGGGTCCCATCATTACCAACACTCAACGCATGAGACGCCGCGACACCCAGGGCAGCGTCGACCTCTGAGGGAAAATCAGCGAAGTCTACTAGGACTTTCTCAACCGAGATTGTTCCAGCCGATGACCTGGACCTCTACGATGATCAGCTGATCATCATCCCCGACGTCGCCACAAAAAACGACGGGGACAGCTACAACAACATCAGCAGAGATCACCATGCAGCCTGATGCCTCTACACTGATGTCGGACGATTTTCGGTGGACCCCTCCATTAACACCGCAGATAAAGCACCGGCGACCTTCGCCGCAGACCATCCCAGAAGACATGATGCGACAAATTATGAACATCATGGAGGACCAATATCTGCGGTAGCAGGGTCCGAAGCCTTCGAAGGCTCCAACGTGAACAGCACCCCAGAGGCACCCCCGTCCAGCGTAGCAGCCAGGACGATGTCACCTTCGCGAAGCGAAGTCACGGACCACCTTTGACGGAAGGACCTAGATGTACAGCTTCGCGAAGGCCTTCGCGAAGGCGAAAGGACCTAGATGTACAGCCTTCGAAGGCGGAAAGAACCTAGATGTACAGCCTTCGCGAAGGACTTCGCGAAGGCAGGATAGATCATCACCTTATGCGGTTTCATCCCTAGATGTGGACTCGGACCATCAGACATCACGGAAGCCTTCGCGAAGGTCATATCGTCGTTCCCCGACCGGACGCAGAGGAAGCTTCGAAGGCATGCTTGAAGGACACCTGAATCCAGATCATCATCATCTAGAAGGACATCGAGGGACTATACAAGAGCCAGCGAGAAACTATCAACGTTCCCCTCACAAGTCTCGAGAAGATCAACCCATAGACAAGTTGATCATCGATATCAAGTATAAGAACTACAATCGTATATTGGTTCTGTTGAATCCATGACGAGGACGTATGTTCGCTGGCCTAAATAGATCTAGAACGATCAATTAGACACTTATCACCAGACTTCGTAACACGACTTCTGAATATGATAAGATGATCCATGCGGCCCTATTTAGGCAAGCGCCACGATCCCACATCCTGTTAAACACAGAGGCTGTTCACGAAGCAAAGCTCATATATATATTTATATATATATATATATACTAATCGGGCTTTGATTTCGACACCTTCGCGATGGTCGCGAAGGCTAAGTGGCTCCAAGTCTACTTCACCCAGAAGATCTAGAAGGGATGCCGAGAACTTAGCGAAGTCTCCGGCGTTCACCGAGGAAGTCTCCTCCAAGGTTTCCATATACTAGCCACTTCGCCATATATAGCTACTCGGCAGTCCGTTCAAGGCGCCGCATAAGTTGATTATCAACTGTATGCCAGATGCCGCCTATAAGCCTACGCGAAGATAATTGCTCAGGCTATTTACAACACAGAACGCCGCTGTATTATTAGTCAACGACATTTCATAGATCTTCACAGAAATCAACTATTCCGTATAAATTGCTAATATACAATCCCGGACGACGATACGATTATCTACATGCGTGACCATTACGCATATCTGCAGACAATTCAATATCGAAATTGAACAGCAGCCTTGTTACAGCGAGTTAACTCTTAATCGTCAAAGTTTCTGAGAAGAAATATGTACAACAAGTTCAACGTTAATTCTACAATTATGACGATACATTCATGTATACAGTCTACAAGCTCACAACTTGCAAGTTGTTTATACCCTTATATATAAGGAAGTCGGAATTATATTCAAAACTGAAATTACTTTCACGACAACCAGGAAAATAACCTACCCAGCATAAAATTACAGAGCGAGATATTTTTACCGGAGGTTTCCATGTTACCATTAACCCTCAAACACGCGTGGTCACTTTCGGATAACTTCGAAGCTACGGTGAAGACCGACGTTTATGCTAATATCAACGGCGACAAGAATTTATTCAAGGTGGGTTTTTCCCGCTACACCGGTGACATCACAGCGGGTATTATACAGAATCAAAATGCCTTGTTCTGATTGGACCATGAGGGACAACGACCTACACAGAGGTCGATCTCTATTCACAGTTCAAGACTTACGTCACAAGTGACAACTATATATCAGTGAACGAGCAAGCCTCATTACAGTCCAGTTAACCTGAACATTCATGATTAGACTGCCTTTCTTCAGTTAGAGACCTCCCCTGTCAAGTTAAGACGAGGGATCGGCAGTCAGGCGATTTTACATAAAGTTCAACGAGGACAGACACACCTGGTTGTGCACCTACATCGCCAAGGACTTCGCGAGCTTAATTACCTAGACGAAAGATACAAGTGGATCTAAATCCACAGCGTTTCAGACTACAGCTGAATTTCATCAAGCGACTAACACAACTAGATGGTTAGTAAACCTACTAAACTTCTGTTTGGAGAATAAACGGAAATTTCACCAACCTGGGGATATGAATATAGTGCTCCAACACCTCACAAGTGAGGTTTATGAACACGCCTGGATGACATACTTGGACCCCATGATACGATGATTCTATCAAGATGGCCAGCAAGAGCACTGTAAATTTATCTCCACCAAACCAAACAGGAGGAAAAATGCAACAGATTATTTCCTCTATCATCAACTTACGCAGAGTGAAGTCTCATGTATTATATCTCCATTTGGATCAGAACTGTCATACTACGTGCATATGGATGGACCTATTCCGACCCTCCATGAGCTTAATACTCATGATATTATAGCTTAACTTCTACAATTGTTCTACACAAATGTGATTGAAATAATGGAGGGTTTATTTCTGGAAATCGATATGGTGGTTCCAAACCATTATCTGAGAGATATCACCACCGAGGACGTCTCAGGTATACACCAATCTGATCCCATGGTCCTCGCACAACAGCTGACAGTTCTCGGAGAAGATAAGTCAATCTAACAGATTTTTACTTATCTTATAACAATACTAAATAGCTTCATGCTATATATAATTTACTTAAGTTCCTTTTATCATCACAGTACTATGATTATTACATCATACAATATATAAGTTAACAACTCTACAGAGTTTGTTATTATATATATTTACCTTAAGTTATTCATATCTTAAGAGTAATACTATGGTTACATGATAAATGCATTAGCTAACAAACTCTACAGAGTTTTGGCTATTTTATACATAGCTTAAGTTAATTAAGCTAACAAACTCTACGGAGTTTTACTATTATATAGGTAACTTAAGCTAATTATACCTTAAGCATAGTACTATACTCATATTATTAAAATATATTGGCTAACAAACTCTAAGGAGTTTTGCTATTATATAGGTAGCTTAAGCTTATTCATATCTTAAGCTTAGTACTATGTTTATATCATATAAGTAGATTAGCTAACAAACTCGAAAAGAGTTTTTTGCTATTTGGCTTAAGTATCATCATATTTCTAAGCAATATGGTTATATTATAACATGTATTAGCTAACAAACTCTACAGAGTTTTAGCTATTATATATGTAACTTAAGCTTATTCATATCTTAAGCGCAGTACTATGTTTATATCATATAGGTATATTAGCTATCAAAACTCTAAAAGAGGGTTTTGCTATTATATATTTAAGCTTAAGTTTCATCATATTTTAAGCTTTATGGTTACATTATAACATGTATTAGCTAACAAACTCTACGGAGTTCTTGCTATTATATATGTAGCTTAAGTTTTCCTTCATAAGCTCAATACTAGGTTTATATCATAGCTAACAAACTCTAAAGGGTTGTTTTCACTATTATACAATTAGCTTAAGTTTTCATCATATCTTAAGCAGTATGTTTACATTATAAAGGTATTAGCTAACAAAACCCGAACGGAGTTTTGTTATTATATATATATAGCTTAAGTTTCATCATAACGTAAGCTCAGTACTATGTTTTTAACATAAAAAGTATATTAGTTAATAAACTCTAAGGAGTTTATTTTGCTATATACATTTAGCTTAAGTCTAATCTTATCTTAAGCTTAGTACTATGGTTACACTATAAACATATTAGCTAATAAACTCTACAGAGTTTTTTGGCTATTATATATGTAGCTTAAGTTAATAATATCTTAAGCACAATACTATACTCATATTGTAAAATATATTAGCTAACAAACTCTACGGAGTTTTGCTATTATATATGTAGCTTAAGTTCATTATATCTTAAGCACACTACTATACTCATATTGTAAAATATATTAGCTAACAAACTCTACGGAGTTTTGCTATTATATATGTAGCTTAAGTTAATTATATCTTAAGCACACTACTATACTCATATTGTAAAAATATATTAGCTAACAAAACCCTACAGAGTTTTGCTATATATATGTAGCTTAAGTTAATTATATCTTAAGCTCAGTACTATACTAATATTATAAAATATATATTAGCTAACAAACTCTACAGAGTTTGGCTATTATATATGTAGCTTAAGTTAATTATAGCTTAAGCACAGTACTATACTCATATTATAAAATATATTAGCTAACAAACTCTACAGAGTTTGGCTATTATATATGTAGCTTAAGTTAATTATAGCTTAAGCACAGTACTATACTCATATTATAAAAATATATTAGCTAACAAACTCTACAGAGTTTTGCTATTATATATGTAGCTAAAGCTTATTCATATCTTAAGCTCAGCATTATATCTATATCATATAAGTATATTAACTAACAAACTCTAAAGAGTTTGCTATTATATAATTAGCTTAAGTTTAATCATATCTTAAGCTTAGTACTATGTTATATCTTAAAGTATTTTAGCTAACAAACTCTAAGGAGTTTATACTAGCATATTAACAAGCTTAAGTCTATTAGTCTTAAGCATTGTATTAATGTTATATATACTTTATCATAATAAGTACATGGTAATAACCTTTTATATGGCAGCTGATAAGTTAGCAGCAGGAATTCATCAGTTCAGTGCCTTTATGAAGTTCCCATAGGGTTATTACAATCATCACAGTTCAAATCACTAATTATTAAAAATCCAAAGTATTAGATATTCCCACCTCCGTTCAAGTGAGGATGCTACAAGCAAAAGAGCATGAGTCAGGATAAGGAAAAATATGTAATTTTAGAGTAAAATTGATATTTTATACTTATCCTGACTCATGAGGTCAGCCCTCCCATCCTCCCCAAATAACACTTTGGATTTCCCTGTAAATTCAAATGTTGGGCTCAGTATATGAGGAGAGAGTGAGGCACATGGGTAGAGGTGGCGCCCTCGTTCCCGAGCTTGTGGAAAGGAGGTAACTCGTGGTGAATACTAATTAGTGATTTTAAATTGAAGGGAGCTTCAATTAGGGAGATACAAGTGTTCCACTATGTTCGCAAGAAGAAGAAGACAAGCAAAAAGAGCATGAGTCAGGATAAGTATAAAATATCAATTTTACTCCAAAAATTACATATTTATATGCAACTTGTATTTCTTTTGCAGTTAAGCAAGCAACTCTTATTTAGCCTTTCTGGCATGACAGGTTAATTGTCATGTGTCAGTGGTCAGTGTGAGTGTATTCTATGAATTTATCTGATGAGTTAGCCCAACTGGCATTCTGGGACAGTGGTATTCATTCAAGTAGACAAAACCAAATGGCCATTTGGACCCACCAGTGATATAAAGATATGGCTCCACAAACTACTTGGTGATGCTTTTTCAGAAATATTTACAAATCATCCTATACGATCATGTTCAGTGGTCCTGGCAGCTGTATTGGCAGCTCACCACTGAGGCTGGTCTGTAACACACTTTCTATTTGGCACTTTAGGCCAAGTAGCATAGCCCATAGAATTTGCAAATGGAAATCACGGGTGGATGTTTTGGCATTACGAGAAACCACAGTAATGGAATGAGGTTTACAAAACTGCAGAGTCCAAAGAAACCGAGGGTGCCAAAGCATGATGACCACTGTTTTTAGCATAAAGAATTCAGTTTCAAGTGCAGGGTAGCCTGTTTGCCCCTGGTTATAGTACCATGTATTTCACATCCTTCATATGAGAAACCATGCACCAAACTGGTACATGTCTGTGTGATATTCTTGCATGACTGAAAGCACAGTTGCAGTGCTGCAGTGCCATGTTATGGACTGTACACTGTGACAGGTCCACATTTATATGTGACTGAGCTTGTCCAGTAATTAGCCTAACTGGCATGAGAGGTCAGTATTGATGTATCAGTGAATAGTCTGGGATGGACCTACAAGTCAAGTGAGAATGATGAATGATTAAATAACTCGAAATAGGGATAAATGCTCAAAACATAAATAAGACAAGTGGTCCTGAAATCTCTGTACCCAACAGGATTTGAAATCTGATGTTTTATGATCGATCACAGAAAAAGTTGTTTCAGTAACTGTCATGTAATATTGCTCTATTTTCACGCTTCATACAGAGGGGTGACAAACAGCTGGTGGAACAGCTCATAAAACGTGAGACAAACAAACAAATGTGATAGCCTCATTAGTGGGAGGGTGATAATGTATTCTGGATGTATTCCTCTGTTGCAGCCAAGCTACCGGCATCAGAATGTGCTGCTGATGCTGTGTGTGTTTCGGGTCATCCTGGTGCCCCTGTTGATGTTTTGTGATGCTCGACCACGAAGCCTTCCAGTGTGGTTCCACAATGATGCATTCCCTATTGCCTTGATAATCATACTTGGTCTCACCAATGGCTACTTCGGAACACTCAACATGATGTATGCTCCACAGTAAGTCAGTTAATAGTTTCAATCATTCTGAGTGCATGACATTATACATGGGCCCATAAAATTCACCAAAGTGTTAAATGTCTACAACTTGCATCAGTTTGGAATTTTTCTTCCATACTGGGATATCAGGACTAAACTTCCAGTCACCTACTCCCATTTCTGGTGCTGGAATATTGCTCAGAGTGACGTAAAACTAAGTCACTCATTAATTTACTCATCCCACCCACTCAATTATCATCCTGGGCCTAGATTTTCGAAGCTGTCTTAGCGCTAAGATAGTCGTAGGTACCATACATTAACATTAACTTACGACTATCTGAGCGCTAAGAGAGCATCGAAAATCTAGGCCCAGTTGATCTATGGAGTATTTGTTGTGTTCAGGACTTTATGTATAGTCTTGGAAACCCCTAATGTTTGCAGTTGTAGTCCAATATTCTTGGTGGAGGTAGTATCTTGTTATCAACATATTGTTGTCTTAAATGGCATCTACTTGCCCTGAACCCAGCCATGGCAGGTAAAGATGGAGGTCTAGTAAGGAAACAAGGATATAAGATGTAGTCAAGTCAGCTGCCCCATTTCCCAGCTTCCTGTCCACACTGTTCATGTTCTGTTTCAGGCGTGTGCCACTGGGGCAAGCCGAGGGAGCAGGAGTGTTGATGTCACTGATGCTGACTCTAGGATTAGCACTTGGATCCGGATTATCTGTCTTACTCATTAAGTTATTGTGATCAGACACTATACTCAGGCTTGCAGTCTCAGTGTTTAATCTCTTTGGAGAATATGCTACTAAAACACAGGAGTAACTTAGCATGGTCCTGTGTCTCACTTGTCAGTATTGAGAAGCACATGACTCAGGATCATGGTCCTGTTTCTCACTTGTCAGTATTGAGAAGCACATGACTCAGGATCATGTTCCTGTTTCTCACTTGTCAGTATTGAGAAGCACATGACTCAGGATCATGTTCCTGTTTCTCACTTGTCAGTATTGAGAAGCACATGACTCAGGATCATGTTCCTGTTTCTCACTTGTCAGTATTGAGAAGCACATGACTCAGGATCAGATTGCTTTTATCAGCATGGGTGATGACTTTCTTCAGGCTTTCTTCAGAACTTTTTTATTCACTTTGCAGTGTATAAGTGTTGGTTATACTCAGTGGCGCTGTGGAGATTTGTTGTTGAGTAGCTGTATGCGCCCCAACTGTTCCAAACAGATTTCATTTAAATATGAAGAATATTTTATTTTGTATATTTGTTATTATGTACATATGGTCATTTTATCAATTTTGTGCAATGAGTTTTTCATGGAAGAAATATATTGGCTTCATGTACACCATTATAAGCCCATTGTGTGGTTTTCTGACAAGCCATTTGTTCTGTTGACATGATTTTCACTCTCCTTCATCATCTTTCATTTGTGTGACTGTTCAACCTCAGAGTTACTTAGTACTTGACATACAAAGTTAACAACGTTGCAACTTTGTATGTCAAGTACTAAGTAACTCTGAGGTTGGGAGGGGCGGTGGGGTAGCCTAGCGGTTAAAGCGTTGGCTCGTCACGCCGAAGACCCGGGTTCGAATCCCCACATTGGTACAATGTGTGAAGCCCATTTCTGGTGTCCCCCGCCGTGATGTTGCTGGAATATTGCTAAAAGCGGCGTAAAACCAAACTCAGTCAGTAACAACGTTGCCCACACAAGAACTACATACATCTCTTGTAATATAAAGCCATGACATGTCACCATGAGATATACAGGTGGATTTTCTCTTCATTACCTTGCTCAGTTTCTACTTACAAGTGACTGATCAGTTTATAGGTAGCTGTAATATTCTATAGTAAGCATCATCAAGTCCATTGGTCATTATGGAAAATATATTAGGCTCAAATTTGAATGATATCATTCCTTGATGTCAAGAATCCAGTACTGGTGTTTTTTAACCAGGTAAATAAAATGCAAGTTGAAGGTGGCATGAAAATGATTGACATCTGTCATCATTATGTTGGCACTTGTTGACACAAAGGAAGAGATAACCCGTGTTTAAGGTCAAACGTGAAAGTTTATTGTCACAGTTCTGTGATACATGTTGCCAGTGAGTTTGGGAGCACAAGAATCAAATACTACAGGCACAGATCTCATGGACACTGGACTCCTCTATTTCAAACACTGTTGGCTAGTTTGTATTTGTCATAATGATATATTAATGAAATTTGCCTTTTGTCCATGCAGATTATGTCCAATGATTGCTATTTCTCATAGTCAATAAGCCCATGGGAGAACAGTGTGAAAAAGAGTATTCAGTTAAACTTTCTGTAACTTTATAAAAGAATAAACAGTGTTGTTCTGGGAAATATGTCTGTGTGTGTGTCAGTGTGTGTGACAATAATGGACATGAGACAAGCAGCATGCGGGAGGCATGAAACATTTATAAGAGATATACAAGATTGTTCCTACAGTTTGACTCCTCATGAATGTCTTTGATTAAATCTGTTGCTGGAAAGGATATTTTATCTATCGCTGGTTTTCAGTGTGTAAAATGCCAGCATGGTCTCACCCTTCAATACACAGTCTATATGACATTAAATCTGTGTGTTTCTAGTTGATATGGTGAATGACAGTGGTGGACCCATGGTTAACCATGGTGTTCCTGGATACACCTGTACGAATGGAGATGTAATACACTTGATACTTGGGGACCGTTCATAATTTATGGCTAGGGAGGTTGATGATGATTTTTATGGAGAAGCATGTACAATGTGACTCACACACACACACACACCCCAAAGTAATTCACCCCCCCAGCATGTCATGTACAAAATCAATGACTCCCCCTCCCATGTTTTGTAAGCCTAATTTTAAATGTTTTTATGTACAAAATTGATGGAAAACCCCACCCCCCCAGTACACGTACAAAATTGATGACCCCCCAGAACAAAATGGGTGACCCCCCTTAAAATCATCACCCCCCTAGCCATAAATTATGAACGGTCCCTTACCTCACATCAGCATACAAAGCATGGGGGGAAATTACTGATTTGACTGTATTCTTTCTTTTTTATGCCCCCGCCATATATGGCAGGGGCATATAGGGTTACCCTCGGTGTCCGTCTGTCCGTACGAAACAGGGAATGTATTCTATCCACTTCTCCACCGTAACCGCTCTGTGGAATTCAATGAACTTATACATGGGTGTTCTTGGGACTCTAATGGTGTGCATCTCATATTTTGTTTTTTTATTTTATTGTTTTTTTGTAAGTTTAGAGACATTTGAACTTAGGTACATTTTGCTGAATTTCTCCATGATGATAGTGAAATAGGGGATTAAGTCTATCCACTTCTCCACAAAAACTGCTCAACAGAATTGATTAAGCTTATACATGTGTTTCATTGAGACTCGAAAGGTGTGCATGTCATAGTTGCATAGATGTTTATTGAACTTGTTCGTGAATTTTGGTCAATTATTGATCTTTATATGTCTTATGAATGTCAGCGGGGGCATCCGTGTCCCTGGACACAATTTTTTCTTGTCTAAATTGTTTTGTGCGAACTGATAGGATTGAGAAGATTGAACATTGATTGCCATCCAGTCGCGTAGCTACCATTATAAAAAAGGCCGGGCTTACACATGATTGTTGCTAAAAAGGTTGGGCAAGCCCTTAATACTATCTAAATATAAAGCTTTGCAACCTACCGGGCTTATACGAAACATTTGGCTTGCTACGCGCCTGCCATCATGTTGTGCAGTGAAATCAGGATTGACAAGATCATTCTGTGATATGTTGTAGCCATGATCATTGTGTGACCATTCATGCTATTACTGTTTACTCATTGGTTCTACTACCCATTTATAATGAACGCCATTTCAGTAATCTAAGTCAGCTTTGGTTTGGTCTTTTTAAATTTCAGAAAACAAAATGGATATCTGTGAGAATTATTTTTCAATACTGTAAATAAACTTGAACATCTCAAGACACCACGGTGAGTGACCGTATGTTGTTTAAAGTCCCAGCAGTTTTCTAACTGTCATGGTAGCTTGAGCTAAGATGACATTAACACAATGAGCCAGATACCTTGTAAACATAAGTCCCACTGTTGTAGACATTGTGAAGCTTACTACCAAGTACATACCGGTAATATTCCCTGCATAGTGTTGGAATCTGAACCTGATTCAGTTCTGTGATACCTATCCACACAAACACCTGAAAATATTGTTTGAATATACTCATTTTCAATTTTTACCTGTTATTTTTATGATGTTATTTTAAACAGGTAGTGATGTTTATTTATGTGAAAGAATCTCTTGACAAGTTACTGCATCATAATGGGAAGTAAATTAAGTTACTGAGAACACACCCTGCATGCAAGCCGTCAGCAAGGCAATCAACTACTTGCTGATGGACCAAGGTTGATGCATAAGAATTAATGAATGGAAAATAGTAGTTGACCAATTCTGCAGTGTTTCCAGTAAGCACTGCCGACCAACTTCTACACCAGTCTGTAAGTATACCTTATAAGCGCGCACCACTGAAACATTTCCATCACAGTGCGCATTTGCTTCTGTGTCTTACTGATGTTTTTTACAGAATACAGCGCCACAGAAAGGATATATATTTGAATGGATTCTGTCAACATTTGGACGGTTTGTTTGCTTTAACAACAACCACCCCTTTAGCCTTTTAGCAACAAACACAATAACATATATCTGTAATAGCTATACCTGTGTCGTGATGTGTTTCTTTGCATGCTCTGAACGTCACAGATGTAGTCGGTAGGAATCCATTTATCGAAATCAGTCAACATTGTTTCACTTTTCTTTTGCTGCTGATTTCTCGAGCATCCTGATACCTGGGTGTGTACTGGTCAGTTTGGGGTTCAGTTACACTGTTCATCACAGACATGATGGCTGTACATGCAACTGGATCCGATGGTTTGGTTTTGGATTGATAGAAGGGTGTTTAGAATACATTATCCTGAAAAATAATATGGTTCAAATATGTTTTCATATTTTTAGTTTATCTGATATCTTTGTTCTGTGATATTTTCTGAAACAAATCAACAGAACTATTGCATTTTCCCAAAGAGTTCTGAAAAGTGTAATCCCAAATATAACATATGTTCTGAAAAGTGTTTGACCCGTATTTGTTATACATATACATACTGACAGTGACTTGTATCTCAGGTCAGGCCAGACCAGTTGATATGTTTCATTTTATGGACTTTCTTGTTCAATGAGGCAAGAGACTGAGGCAAAATGAAAAGATGGTAAGATGACATTTTTAAGTAGAAATGGTTCAGTTTCAGTCAATATAATAATAGTATCAGGCCATCCATAAAACAGACAATTTCTATTGGTCTGTCCTTAAAGTGATTCATTCTAGAATTCTGTGAACGTGTAACTTGAAATAAAATAGGCTTGAAGAGACATTATCACAATATACTTTAGAAACAGGATCTGTTGACAATTTGAACACTGTATATTGATTTATGGTGATGAAATAATGTTTATAGAAGGACTTAATCGCTCATGAAATTTTATCTATGTAAATGATATATTTGTAACCAAAAGCTATTTTCAATGCATAAACAATGTTTTCATATTTGATTTTGTTGGGTCTTTTGTGTCATTGCATCTCACTGTTTCTGATGCATGACAATGTAGCTCAAGGTATTTATCCTTTCAGGGTGTGATCTAAAGTGTTCACACCCTCTCTGTTGATTTTCATTTTAACTTCATTGGATCATTTGGACAATTTCTCCATTTTCACAGAAAAAGTGAGTTTGTCTTGTGCTGCACTTGGCTAGTTGAAAGATGTAGCAGCAGAACAATAAACACAAGACTGTCAACAGTTTTTTGAATTATATCCCAATAGTAGTGTCACTGATTTTGATTTTCATAAACTGCTGTCAGGAAATTGTGTAGCGCTCATAAATCTCAGCATGATCCAAATGGATAAAGACATGAGGATCCACTAAAGTGCCTTACACAGAGGCCAAGATTTACCACATTCTTCTGAAACCACAAAACCAGTTTTGGGGTGTGGACAACAGTACAACATTGGGCATGTGTCTAATGATGACATAACATCAAAAATGGCATAGGTCAACATCATGAGAACTCACTATCTTGTGTGTTCATCTTCATATCAGGTTCGGTCTGGCAAAGGAATGACATGAGAGTATAGGGATCACACTTTTGGGATGTTAGCCTGGGACCATAGTGTATCTACAAGCTGTTGCAATGTAAGGATGATGCTGTTGTTCCATAGCTGTTCTATCAGGTTAGAGTCTGGCAATCTAGAACTCCTTGACAATGTTGTTGCATCAGAACAACAGGCTATGTGGCTTCTTTGTATTCCTTGTCACATCTGATGTAGGCACCTGAAGTGGTCCTAGTCTGCTATTGTAATGAGCCAAGTGTGCTTCAATACATCTCTCAGTATACCATAATCCACTGATTGCCGGTTTGAGTCTGAGATTCAGCCTGCTCATTATCATACTCCCCTTAAGTATAACCAAGTTGTTAACATCTATGACTGACATCAGTGTGGATCAAACAGTGACATAACTAAAGGACAATTCATTTGCTCATACATAGCTTCTACATCCAGTGAATATTGATGATGATGATGATGATGTGCACTTTTATAGCGCTAAATTCCATACACCGAGTACATGCTCTCTAAGCATACAAATTAAAGATCATAAGATAGTCTGAAAAGATGGTCAGCAGGTGAGTTCTGAATGAATCAAATGATGGGGCATATCACAAGTTAGAGGGCAGTTCATTCCACAATTTTGCTGACTGAAACTGTAAGATGACACTGCGTTTGTGAGCTAAGTGATCTGGATGGTTTGTTGTGTTGGAGCAGACTGGGCAGGTATGATGGAGCTTGACTATGGTGTGACTTGTACACCAGGCACAGAGTCTTAAACTGAATCCTTGCTTCAACTGGGAACCAGTGCAAATACACCAACACCGGTGATGTGATCAAATCTGGATGTCTTTGATATGATCCTGGCTGAGACATTTATTGACAATAAAGTAAACTGACTTCACACTTTATTCATCTAGCAGCACAATACTTTATAAGCTCAAACACATTTCTGTGCAAGACATACTCACAAATTATGTACAAACAAAATTTATTTAAGAACTTTATAAATTATACTTAAAAGAGATTAACTTCACAAAATACATATCTGTGAAGTTTCTCAGGCGACACAGAAGATGGCTGCCAACCTAATACTGGTCAAGTCAAGAGTAATACTATAAGAAGTTAAACACTAGTATTTCATCCCATTGATAGTATTCACAAGCAAGTTGATGGTCATTGCGTTGTTCTGAGACTTCAATAAATACAAGGTTCCACAATATCACAGACAGGAGTTAGGGTATGTACAAAGTAAGTATGTAAAATATTGACTCTATAAAACAGTGTAAAGTGTAGAAAGACACTAGAATACATTGGTTTGGAGTAATACATTAGGTATAATACATAAAGGCTTTGGAGGAGCATTCTGACGCTGTGCCCATCACCATGAGCTGCATCAAGTAGAGGAGGAAATAGTAGATCTACTGACTTCGTTATGCTGTGTAGTCCATAGCATGCTCTGAATACCTCCAGTAGGAGCATTGAATTTTCATGGTACATGTACGAAACCCATTTGGGGCTGAACTACTGCTAAAAGTGGCATTACCATCTACAGAAATTTTCATTTAGTGAAAGGGCAAAATATCAAAATAATTATTTAGTCCCGTGATAAACATAACTATTGGGCTACTAGGCAGATGTCAAGGTATGGTTTGTTTTATGCTGTATCTGTGATATTGTACTAACTATTTTACACTATATGCTTTAAATTGATGTATAATTTGCCCCCATCTCAATATGGCCAAAATATTGTCGATTGCAACAACTCACTCACTCACTCACAATACAGTTCAACTCAGTATCAGGTCCTTGATGCAGCCCTTTTAATCTGCTACTGTAGGGGAAACAACTGGTTTGGAAGGAGTGGATAATACATTTGGTTTTGTTGGGAAGTAAACTTGTCAGTATATGTCACATGTACACTATCTGTCTTCATCCATAGTCAACACCTGCAGGAGGTGGTTCAAGTAATGGTCATGTATTTTGCTTTCAATATCTGAAAAATACCATACTATTTCTTGTGTTTAACAGATTTTCTAGTTTCTGAAATAGATTTTAATCCATGCTAATTATTCACCTTGACAGGTGAACAAAACATATCACAAAATTGCCATTCTGAAACCAGCTGAGTAAAGTGGTGTCAGTTTGGGTTAGACAAAGTTATTGACTTTGTATTCAGATATTGGAGACAGCTGTTAAAGAAATCCATGACACTCATCAATTTCCTGAAATTTGCTGACAAGTATAACATGATAAAGCACAGTACAGTGAAGGCAAGGGTATGGTTGGAGGAAACAATGCTGGTTGTAAGTATATGGATTTACAAAATAAAAGTATGATAAAAAAAATATCACAAACACATGGGTAAATCTGTGTTACCAGGATATGTTTCAAAATCACCAAGTAGATGGTATTGCTCAGAAGTACAAGAATCGCTGTGTTGTTCAGTAGACAGATTCTTATGGTACATATAATTTCATGACATTCAACTTGCTAGTTTGTGTTTACACAGGGTTCAATATTCGTTGGATAAAAATAATTTGACATCATATTAGACATAAGTGGTTTTGACTTAAAAATGCAAAGTTTCTGAAAATATGTTTTTGACTTCAAACAGCCCTCAATAAATAGAGGCTCTAAATTTCACAATACCGGTATACAAAATATATAGAACAATGAGACAGTTTGGCTTGTTACGATGCCTGTGGTTCCACCAACATCCCCGACTGGGCCCCAATGTTTGGGATGAGAGGATGAGGGTTGATGTCGCCAGGGACGTCGACCTTGGCCTGGGTCAGGAAGGTCAAATCATCTGGATCAGCATCCTTGTGGTCTCTGTAGCACAAGACATGGAAACATGGAACACAAGACATGGAACACAAGCACATGGACATGATACACATTGTCATCCTATCAGTTTTATATAGAAATTAGAGCTAGTATACATCTGTTATTGTACCTCTAATTTCAAAACACTGAATGTTTAAATATTCTGAACAGACGGCAGTGTTGAAATTCAATCTTTTGGGCTTGTTATTCATATTAGATAATGTGAAATTGATTTTGTACATGACATGCGGGGTGGTGATGTTTTCACTTATTTTGTACATATATTTTAGGGGGGGGGCATTCACATTGTACATGTTTCTCACTAAAAAATCATCATCATCACCACCCCCACCCACCCATAAATTATGAACAGTCTCTTATGAGTTACAAGAAAGTATGTGTGTAGGACTCCTGTCCTATGAGCTGTTAAACAAAGTAACCATAGTCTACTATTATCATAAGCCTGTGTTACAGTATGTGAATTACTCTAACCTTATCGCTTTGTGTAATGGTCCTGTTAGTTAGATTGTTTAGTTCAGAAAGACTCCATGTCATGATGTCTGCAAATACTGACCCATCAGCTTGTGTTAGGCTCATCTGTCCCTCCATATGTGGACCATTTATTGCTGGCAGGCCCTCAGCTCTGGTGTCAGCTCCATTCATTTTGGCAAACAGGTATCTGAGAACTTTTTCCTTCTGTTCCCATGTGAGGTCACTCACATCAACCTTACCTGTCACATTATACCTGAAACATACATGACATGGACAATAAACACAGATCTGTGACTTGATCCACCAAGGTGAGTCACCAGAGGGGTTACTACCCAAGATGCCTCACTCTGGAAGTGTGGGTTCAATTCCCAGATGGACCTAATCATAAAGTTCTAAAATCTGTACCTTATTACAAATGAATGTCAAATATGACATACATTAAACATGAAATGAACTGGCTAATAATACCTCCTGATAATCATATCTCTGGAATACATTTTAAAACCTCAGTGAAACAAAAGGAAACCATTAGCTTACAACAAAATAAACCAACCACCTGAACTGAACACTGTGGGAGTCATTTAACTTCATGTAGGTCATGTAATATAAAGATAATTCCAAACAACAAAGGTGACAAGACTTAGATTATATCTTATTATATAACATACAATAGGAAAACAGCACAGATTTACATGTTCACTTTTAAATGTTCTGATTCAGTAGAAATGAGAATAAGAATTTGTTTCACTCCCCTTATCTACTTTCTCCTAATATTATACTTCACTGCTGTAAGGACCAAACATATCAGTATTTATCTGTGGTAGATATTTCCACAGACTGATGGACCACTAAACAGTGACAGCAGTAAACTACAGCCACTACATATTGACTTGCATCCACAATTAACCTGCATGCCTCCATAGTCGAATGGAGACACAATACAAAGGGTAATTGAGGATCACTGACTAAACACCATGCATATATACACACACAAACTTACTTGATCTCCTTCCTTAATAAGCAAGATGCAAATACAAAATGAATGCACAATGATTAAAACCTCATAATAACAAATAACAAGCCAACCGCATACAAAGTCAGAGACTAACAGATGTGAGCAGTGTTTATGCCACAATAAACATTGTTTAATAATATATATTAGTAGTTAATTGTCATATCGGTGTCTTGTTTCAACAGGGGAGACTCAAAGTTACACAAACATTTACATTTTCAAGATGACAAACCAAGGGATGTAGCTGGGACATATAGTCAGCTGACGATAGTCAGCCATGTCATCTGTGTACTACGCCTGACACCTGAAGTTAGGACTAGATTTGTATGAAAATATCATCCTTTGCCTTGAAACTGACATGCAGCTTGACTTGGGGCTTGCTCCACTAAACAAGGTTTTCAATATCGAAACAACACTCTGCTTTGACCCGTTAACTTAATGGTCATAAAGTGTGGATGATACAAATAATGACATTCATGTGTGAATTCTGCTGTTATGAAACCTGAATTGGACAAGTGTTGACATTTGTTTCATATAGTCGATGAATGAACCCATTATGTGACAACCTCTAGAGTTCCATCTACTCACAATCTCTCTGCTGCCTCCAGATCTTTGAATACACTGTTGGTGCTGGTGTCCGACTTTGTGAATGTTCGGATCTTGGGGTAGCTGCCTTTCCCTGCATGTGCAACCAGCATCCGCTGTTGATATGCTGCTTGTGCATCACGGCGGTACTGCGCTCTGAAGGCGGGGAAGATTACTTATTACATATTCCTCGAGATTTGTACCTGTTTTGTTATGGAACAATGTCCAATGATGATCATGATGAACGAACATAATAATGGATGACAAAATATGATTGTGTTTGATCTGGAATCGTTCTTGATGAATTGCATTCATTGTTCTATTCAATGCCTGATCTTCTTTTGAAAACAAACGAGGTCCAAAATTCGGAATAACACATCATACTTTCCAACTTCTCAATCTTATCTTCCTATCATTCATGTAAATTAATTACCATGGTTGTCAAACCTAAACCTGGCAGAACTAAGTAGTATTTTATTGAACTATTAATTTTCATGTGTCCTTGGAACATAACATGTTGAAAACAGTATCTCTCTTGGTTTGTTTAATTGTTAACATGTTCAACTAAAGTCTATGTACATGTACAACTGATGCACAATCATTTAACGTCTTAGATATACTTAAATTATTTTGTTTTATGTTGATCCAAACATTGTTTGAAAACATTGCATAGTAAATAACCAGCAAGATGTACTGGTATTTCTACAAGCAAGTTATAGATATTACTTTTCAAACCAAACAATCAAAATCCAGAATTAGAAATAGAATGCAGTTATTTCTGTAAGGTTGTTATTATTTCCATATTTACAGAGTGCACATAATGCAACAAGGGTGAGTGTGTACACTGCTTGTGTGTAGAATCTGTGGGATATATGCCATAAAACATGTTGCTGTGTCTGAATGCAGACAGTTTCACTTTCACATGGCTTCACAGTAAGAGAAGAGAGTGTTCACGTGCACAATAGCCAAATACAAAACAAATGAGAGAATAGTGCAAAAATATATACTCATTCTGATGCACTGAAGTGCTTTGGTCTCTGAAACATCCCCAGTGCTAGTTTTGAAGTTTCATGCTGAACATGCTTAACACAACTAATAAAACTGACATGTTACAGGTTACCAATGAGTGATATGATTGTCTTAAAGTCAGCAATATCCGGTAACGTCATGCATACCAAGAAGTAACTGATGGGCAAGGCAAACTAGAGGTTGATAGTAGGAACAATAATCCATAGTGCAAAGGTAAATCAACATACAATCAGCCAGTGAATATCATGACAACACTCTCCTTATTTTAGAGGAATAAGCATCTAACCTTAAATCCCCCACTGGAGAACAATATATATGATATCTGGGTTTATTATTTGCCGGAATGATGCAGAGTGAGGGCCAAGATTGATGCCCTGAGACAGTGCTAACCTCTTACCTGATTCCAGCTTGCAAAGCTTGTAGAATAAGTCATTTAATGATGTATGATATTACAAATCTAGCTTCAACCTGCTAAACATGTTAATGAGGTAATATATACAGCCATTTACAAATGAACTGATTTGATGAATTGAAACCAAATCATTGATATTCATACAGACAGTAAATGAATAAGTGTACTTTGTATACACAGACTTGAACACCTAGGTGGGGCTATTTATGTGTAGTTTGTGTAAAACAAAATTATTTTCTTAACATACAAGGATCCATTCAATACTGACAAAATTAATGGATAATGCTTGTATATTTGTGGGTGCGACATTTTGATACAGATTCTTGAAAGGTAAGAAAACATCGCACTCACAAATAAAAGAAGATGTTATCCATAAATTTGTCAGTATTGTACTTCCCAACTTCTAAAATGCCACTCAAAGAAGGATCCATTCATAACGATTGTTAATACATGAAATGACATGAGAAATTTCACATTTTACTTGCAAATCATCTAGGCCTGGAATGAACAGCTTGGGTACTCCGGCCAGGAAGATAGTGAGTTGGACCCATAGTTAGTCACAGAATATATCATTTAATGACAAAACTTCACTGTAAACTCCATAGCTCACTACATGTCTCTGATGTGCGTATCTGACTATGCAGGCCTGTTTACTATATTATATATGTCTGAATGCTTATAAAGCTTGAGTTAACTTCAGTGTAATACTGTATGCATTACCAGGTCAATTTGTATGGGTATCTAAATACTTTTTGCCAGGGCTATGGTGAAACAATTCCCAATAAGACATTATGGAACCACCTCTTGAGACCTATGAGTAACTTTAAATTCATCCAAGCCGGGCCCAAATCATTCCCA
Source organism: Haliotis rubra (assembly GCF_003918875.1). NCBI lineage: Eukaryota > Metazoa > Mollusca > Gastropoda > Lepetellida > Haliotidae > Haliotis > Haliotis rubra. Next base: position 2,476,429 of record NW_025767501.1, read on the forward strand.
GGAATTGAGTAAGGTTTGAAGCCCAAGATCACCAAGAGTAGAAATCTGGCTTGGTATTTTAAATAATTGAGGTAACTTGGGTAACATAATGAAAATCAACAGTCCATGTTTAATTCAACCTCATTGGCAATCAAAATGGCCTTTTTCATTAAAATGAACTGGATAAGCGGAAAATATAAAAGCACATATTTAATGGATGATTCCTCAGATAATAGCTGAAACACAAATCATAAGTGAATTAGAACATCTCTGGCTACAATAAATTCAGCTACATCCAAAATGTAGTCAGACTCACTGATTAGCGGCAATCTCTCCTTTCACTTGGTCCAAGGCTTGCAGGAAGAACCTCTCCAGCTCTGTTCGTTGGTCCAGAATGTTTTTAGCCAGCTTCTTGACTTTGTTCATTTCCCTTGTCTTCATCTCAATGACTCTCTGGAGTTTGACAAGCTCCCCCTTGGCAGCCTCAGTCTCCCGTATCAGCTTTCAAAACCAGAGATTGCTTCTCTCTCTCAAACTCTCGTACAACATGACTTAGCGACTGTTCAAGTGTTTCCTGTTTCTCAGTTAGCTGAAAATGAAAATAGCATAATTTACGGTTGAGAACTGCTACTCCAGCTCTGTATTGATGGAACATGCATGAACACAGAGGTATAATAATTAGGAGATAAAGATGACACATCATAAACAATATGTATCCCAGTAACACAAGAATCCAAACAGGAGTAGAATGAAATAGTTGAAATTAGTTGACAGCTCAATGTGCAAAGAAAACCCTAATTGACACAGTTTATAGATACTGATATGTAACACATATAAGCATGGGTTCCATGACAACAAATCATGTATCATTATCAGTACAAGTTTGGGATTCATACTCGCAAGCAAATCCTGGCACAGTTTTAACGCCACACTCAGCAATATTCCAGCTATATGGCGGCGGTCTGTAAATCACTGACGATCCAGTGATTAACATCATGAGCATCGATCTACGCAAATGGGATACGATGACATGTGTCAGCAAGTCTGACCACCTAATCCTGTCACTCGCCTCTTATGACAAGCATGAGTTGCTGAAGAGCAATTGCTAACCCGGTGTTCACGGGTCCTGGCACAGCTACGGGATGCAACTTAAATGGCAGCAGCTTTGATTACCCAAAAGGAAGGAAGCACAACCCACCTGCTTAATCTCCTCCTTTTGCTGTTTGGCCTGCACCACCTTATTCTGGACCATCAGCTCGTTGACCTCCTTCTCTCCCTGGAGTCGCTCACTCAGTTCCCAGAAGTCGCTCACGCTCCTTCTTCAACATGTCCCCTTCCTTCATGTGGTAGTTCAGGGCCTCTGTCAGTCGCACATTCTCCTTGTACACAGACTTAGTTGTCTCATCCAGGTTACTGCAGCAAGAAAGTACACAAAACTATTTTTGAAAAAACAAATTTGATTTGAAGAATTGATCAACCAAAGTTAAAATCCACAACCAAAAAATGAAATAACTTGGAAGTGTCTATCAGCTTTACTACTGCTAATTTGACAAATATATGTAAGATATCTACAGTCCGTTTGACTTCATTTGAGACCGATGAATTGCTCACTAACACAAAATCTAATACATGAAACAAAATCAAATTTTGCACAGTCACATGAAATCGACAGACCAACTCTGATGATTTGTCTCATAATTTTGGACACCCGAATAACAATGTTGTTTAACAAACGATCATTATTTTGTGGTCACTTTTCGCTATTTTTTTACGAGGGGTGACCACTTGCTGGTAGAACAGCCAGGTGCTCAATAAGCATGTGTAGTGAAATTTCAATTTCACATGTACAACTCGCATTCTTGGTCTGTCGATTTCATGTGACTGTGCAAAGTTTGATTTTGTTGTATTTGTTAGATGTTGTGTTGGTGAGCAATTCATTGGTCTCAAATGGAGTCAAATGGACTATAGGTGGATTGAACACCACTTCAAGGTGACTACATCTACACAACATTCAGATCAAAATAGTCTGTGACCAACACTGTGGCTGATGACATATTGGTCTAACTTCAGATATATTTTCACAACAGCTTCATGGATAAATATATTGGACAAACACTATTTAATGCTGTAATTATTCAGAATACTTTTTTTTAACATGCTAACAAGAAAGCAGGATGACAAAATTTCTTTCTGAAAAAAGAAGGAACAAGGCACAGTTGTCTTCAACATATTTACACTGATATCATCTAAAGCTGTGTACAAATATAAATAGTACAAATATGAAATCATTGCATTGAATGACAACTCTTGGCTATGCCTCAGTGTTTTTGTTGTATTCATAGCTCCAGAAACAGGGCAACAATTCTGCCATATTTCAAGGCAATGATGACAGTTTGTTATCTGGTTGTGTTAGTGGCCCTAGTCAGCAATTCATTGGTTTCACATTACTTTTCAACTCGCTGTGCGTATGCTCAGAGGATGCGAAAATATCCACTGGCATAAATGAAGCTATTTATTTAACTAATCCCGGCCTCTGTTTCATAAATCAGTTGGGATCAGTTGTATTCGACATAAAACTATATATTTGTTTTGATTTTTGTTTTCTTTGGTGTGTTTACACTATCGATAAACATACGACCAAACCAGAAACATGCCATTGGATATTTTTCACACGCTCTGCGCATGGCGCACAGCAAGTTGAAAAGTAATGTGAAACCAACGAATACTACAGCTACATGCTGGCCTGGTAGATACCTGCACTGATTGGCCCAGCTACATGCGGGCCTGGTAGATACCTGCACTGATTGACTCAGCAGAATTCTATACTGGACAACTCTCATGGTAGTTAACCTTAACGTTTCAAGAAAGATTCATTGCTTTGAAGTTATTTAAACTTACGATATAGCCTCTGTGTGAGCCTTCTCTGCCAACTCAGCTATTTTCTGATTAGCTTCCTGCTGCAAGCGCATCTGAAACAATCATTGTCAGGGGTCCAGCATCACAATGGTCTCAAACTATTAACAATGACACAGTCACATATTTCTTTGATATCTTAATTTGCTACTTCCTGTTGAATTCTGAAGACGACCTACCTTTTCCTCAAAGAATTTCTGTTCCATCCTGGCAAGAGTAGCCTTATGTTCCCTGTTGGCACTGTGCATGGCTTCCTTGATCTGAAAACAAACGGTCAACATCTATGTATATATTTATAATGCATGTGATATGCATGTCCATCACTACAACATTTGCCATGGAGGACCATTCTTACAGTACAACCAGAAATTATTGAGAATTTAGAGAATTGTTTTATATTTTTTCACTCATTACTCACGTCTTAAATGTGAATATTAGCAGAACATAACTCCAGATTCAAAGACAGGTGAACAGATAGTATTTTGTCAAGTCACCATGGGCAGCAATGCAGGCTTCAATGCGGCAGAGCATACTACCGATCAAAGAAGTTAGAAAGTCGTGGTCCATGCTGTCCCAATATCGGACCACTTCTTCTTTCATTTCAGCAATATTTGTCAGATTTTTCTTATTGACACTTTCCTTCATAAGTCCCCAAACATTTTCTTTTGTCAGGGCTATAGCTTGGCCAATCTAATAATGTTATATTTTGGGTCCAAAACCAGGCCTGTGAATGCTTTGAACGATGTTTTTGGTCGTTGTCCTGCTGGAAAATCCAAAACTTTCCATAGAACACGTGAGCAGATGGAAGTAAATGTCTCTCGAGAATATCTGTGTACCGCTCACTGTTCATATTCCCTTCAAATACACAAAGGGGTGTTGCCCCTAACACAGATATGACACCCCACCCCACACCCCTATTTCGAACTGTACTTTGGGCGATGATACAAAGGTTTTTCAGTTTGTTTGGTCCAGAATTTCAGTGTATTAGGAAACAGCCACACAGAACTTTCATCTGAGAAAATCACATTGTCCCAGTTAAAATTTCTACGCTGTAACCACCAGTTCAACCTTCGCTCCTTTTGTTCAGCTTTCATGATCGGTGATGGAATTCCTCGACTTTTCGGCCAACCCATTGCATGCAGCTCAGTTCTAATTGTCTCCTTACAGACAGCAGCAGTTCCTCTATCAATCATATCCAGCCTTAAGTTTTCTAAACTCCTTCGTTTGTTTTTAGAAACAAGAATACCAAGCCGCCTCCTGTCACCGACAGTCAATATTCTGGGCCTACCTGCCCTGCCTGATGCTCAATGCCATATCCATTTGCAATATTTTTCAAAACACGATAAACAGTGGACAAAGGGATGCCTGTTCTACTTGAAATCACTTTAGTTGATCTGATGTCCTTGTTATAATACTCTAAAATCAACTTCCTCTTCTCTAAATCATCCATACTGAGGATCACTGAAAATGTTGTCTGCTAGCAAGTAAACAAAGGGGAATAACTCTTCACAAACCAATGAAAAAGGATTAACAGAGTTGTCTCTCTTGAATGAAACCAAGCAGTTTGATAGCTGGTCAAGGTTGTTTATACTAGAAATCCAATTAAACATTGGAGACAATTTTTCAGCCTACTTCTCAACTTGACTCAAGTAAAATTGAAAATATCAGGAAAAGCTTTGACCAAACATTTCTTGACACACAGGATCCTTCAACATGTCCACCCGATGATAGGATCTGTCTGGACACCTTTGATTCTTTCACTGAGGGTGAGATAGCTGCACTCATCAAACGGTCAAAAAAAGACATTGTGTCTTCTCGATCCAATGCCAACTCGTCTCCTTGATGACTTTTTGGAGACTCTTTTGCAAGTTATCACGAAACTAATCAACTTGAGCTTAGTTAATGGTGTCTTTCCAGAGGTGTTCAAGCAAGCTGTGGTAAAGCCATTACTGAAGAAAGACAATTTGGATATCAATACTCTCAAGAATTATAGACCTGTCTCCAACCTCTCTTTCCTTTCCAAGATCCTTGAACGTGCAGTTGATGTCAGACTCAGATCCCCTATCTCTCTTCAAATGATTTTCTTAATAGATTCCAATCAGCCTATCGTCCTAGGCACAGTACTGAGACCGCACTACTTCAAATTCTCAATGACCTGAAATGCCATGCAGACTTGGGTAATGTGTCACTTCTCCTCTTGCTTGATCTCTCAGCGGCGTTCGACACGGTCAACCATCAGAAGCTCCTCAGCCATCTTCAGGATGACTATAACATACAAGGGGATGCATTGGCCTGGTTCCATTCCTATCTGAGCACGAGGAGTCAGTCAGTGCTTGTCTCTGAAAGCATGTCTGAGTCAACGATCCTAGAGTGTGGTGTACCCCAGGGCTCAGTCCTTTGGCCGCTTCTCTGTGTTGTACACAAACCCTTTGGAGAAGGTCATTGATAACTTTGATGTCCATCACCACGCATTTGCAGACGACCTCCAATTGATGGATTCCTTCAAACCAGGGGATGTACAAATAGCCAGATCAAGAATGAGTCAGTGCATGAAGGCAATTAGTTCATGGATGATGACAAATGAGCTGAAGCTCAATGATGATAAAGCTGAGGCTATGTTGATTGGCACATCGCAACGTCTGAAAAGGATAAACTCTACGGACATCACAGTAGCCAACTCAGATATCCCACTTTCATCCAGTGTATGAAACCTAGGTGTTTATCTTGATCCTTGTCTCACCATGGAGCAACATGTGAACCATCTCTGTAGAGTAGGCTACTTCCATCTCCACTCTATTGGTAACATCCACCATCTTGTAACCACAGATGCTGCTAAAGTTCTCACTCAGTCACTTGTTCTCTCCAGGACTGACTATTGCAATAGCCTACTGTTTGGAATCTCCAATGATCTTCTCTTCAGACTTCAAAAACTTCAAAATGCTGCCACCAGAGTTGTCACTAAAACATCCAAATGGACTCACATAACCCCAATCCTCCAGAGTCTGCATTGACTGCCGGTTGAAGCCAGAATTCATTTCAAGATCTGCACTCTTGTTTTCCGCTGCAAACACGGCCTAGCTCCTCCATACCTCTCTGAGATGTTGTCAACATATATGCCTGCCCGTTCTCTCCGCTCCCAGAATCAACATCTTCTCTCAGTTCCCCAAGTTCGTCTCAAACACTTTGGCCATAGATCATTCAAATTTGCAGCACCAACCCTATGGAACAGTCTTCCTACTCCCATACAAAATGCTTCATCCTTAGAAGCATTCAAATCGGGACTCAAAACCTTACTCTTCAAAAAAGTCTACAACCTATAACTGCGAAATATTCTCATGGTCATTTTGACGAATTGTCATATCTTCCTCTTGAACTCTAGTGACTCTTTTTATATGTAGCGCTTTGAGCATGCTCTGGATGGACTATGGCGCATAAGAAATATCCATTTATTATTATTATTATTAACTGGAAAATGTAAAGGAAATCATCTTGAATGTATTAAAGTATGCAACTATACTACCCATCAAAAGTTAAGACTCACTTAAAGCACTCACTATATGTAATGTATAAATATGTGAATACATCGAAGATGAATTTCTCCACTAACTTGGGGGAACCAACTGCAAACCTTATGCAGATGAATTGCATGAGGATAATGCATCAAATTGCTGAAAAGCATGTGCAAATATCGTGCATGTGAACAGTTGCGTTTTGGTGTGTAGTTTTGTTAAGAATTCACCAATTTTCACTGAGTTTCATCATTTATTGAACTCATGACAATAATCTATTCAACGTTACAAATTTGTTTTACAATACCTCAGTTTATGTGTAAACAGTACCTTTAATCAGTAAGGGATATATTGCAAAATCTAGTTTAGAACAGTTGACTGAAGTAAGTGGCTACATTTACACTAGTGAGTCTAAACTTTTGATGGGTAGTATATATCTAAGATAAAAAAAATTTGAACAAGAAGACATGGTCATCAATATCCCCCACCACAGTGTTCTGTTCCTATTTGGTTCCTGTTTTTTAACTCCACCACAACATTCTTGGAACTATTTATCCAAATAAGGTGACTTTTCCAGTTAATTCCTTCCCAGTGGGTCGAGATTATTAAGACAAGTGTGATTTGAGTTCCAGATCCTTAATAATCTTTGCCTGAAAGGATGATTGTGAGAGCTTCCTCTTAGTCCGGATGTTGGTTTCTTGGTTTCTTGGTTTCAAAACATCACTTCAAGAACGACAATACAGAATCTTCATATACTTCTATTCATTTCTTGTAGATTATAGTCAAGTTCATTGCCTTAGTACAAGGAGATTCTATTAGATTGACTGCAAAACAATCAAACAGAGGTAAATTTAGTAGCCGCAGTCAATGTTACATTTGAATGCGAGTTTTACACTTCTAACATGAAAAATACACTTTAACATTATTAGAAAATGAAATGCCTAGCACTTTGAATATAGCTTATATTACTGGACATGTGTAATATGAAAATTAAATAGCTTTGTAAATAATAACACACCTTTTATATACTTGAGTGTCAAAATCAGGGTCCGAAGCACATCAAATCAAAACATGTGAGAACACAAAACAGAATTATCTCCCTTGGAGAAGAATGCGTACAGCTTATGAAATGAATTGAATCGAAGGAGATTTTTGTAAAAGTACACAACGGATATTAAATATAGGTGCATCTGGCCACTGCATTTCTGAAGCAAATTCCTCCTGATGAAAAAACAGGTGTCATGGCATCAGGGAAAACTACATTGATTGCCCCCAGTTTATGTGCAAACATATATCTGGCTGAACTATGATCTGATACATCTGCTCTAAGTTCCAGACCATATAATGATTTATACTCCTGCTCAGCTGAGTCTCGGCCTGTGTAGAACTCCATGGAATGAGACCTTTTATCCTTGTGGTCAGATAACAAAATCTTAGTCTGTTCAGCCCATGTGTTCCCTGATGTCCGTGTGGCTCATGCAGTCTGAGCTCTGACTAGCTGATCTTTTTGGAGAGACTTCTGAATGGATCTTCAGGTCCATGTGGTCCATGTGGCTTGTGTGGTACATGTAGTTTCATGGTAGCTCTCCAAGAGTGATCTCTCTCTAGAAAATATGTTCTGCTGTAGCATGTGAAGAGCTGGTAGAGGATATCACTAAATCCTCCCAATCCCTGGTGCCTGTACAGTCTGTACATCTAGTGGGTTCTCTTCATAAGTGTTCTAGTAGTGGTGTGATCCTCCATGCCTAAGCTCAAATGATGTCATAGTTGCTGACAGTGCCCTGGACTTTGACTTTGCTTAAGGGGTTTCTTAGATGGGGGCAAGAAAGAGAAAAATTCCAAGAATGGCTTCAGTGCTGCGAAGAGGGCCTCCTTCATAGCATATATAGGCGATGAACATATCTCCCTTATTACTGGCTCCCCCAAGTTCCACTGTTTGTCTGAAATCTATCCGGACTCAAGGGGGATTTTTGCAGGTGTAGGAGTCCAGGTTTTTTCAGTAACTTTTTTACTTGATCTTTTTATAACCAATGCATATTTCTCAAAGGCTTCAGGGGAAAGAGTTTGACAAGCTTCATAGTGAGATACAAAAGAACATGGTGTGGCCAAACATCCCCAGCAGTCAGAATGTGGATCTTGTGGGAGCATTAGTTTACCATAGGCATCACACAAGTCTTTTGTACCAGATTGGGAAGCTGAGATGAATCTAGATCCTTAAGATTTACTCATTATAATAGAGAAATGAATAGCCAAACCTTTGAAGAAAGTGGAAATTTCACAAATGTGAACATGTGAGCCACAGGAAAATTACAAGGTATTCCCCACACTTCCAATGGGGTCTTAGATAACTTTCATGGAGAGCATTTGGTGGACCATAAGGAAGGACTACACAATCATTGGATTTTAATTTTTTTTTATCTTTATTCAAGTCAACCTGTGGATTCAGACAAGTTTCTGCAAAAAAGGAAATTTAGTGTTAGGGGAGAATTCTTGGATGTTATGAATTTGGTGAGTACTGATATGGTACTGATGAAAGGGGAATATTGAGCACGGCAAAGTTTCTGATGACAGAAATGTTAGTTTGTACTATTCTGTAATTAATCTGTCTCTGTAATAATCTGGGTCAAATGAAGCTGAAAACAGATGACAGATATCTTGACTGACATACCTCATCCAGCTCCTTCTGCATCTGACCCCGCCGCCGCCGGAACTCCTTGACCATCTTCAGTTCTGACTGCATGAGCTCCACCTCACGCATCTTCTCCCCCAACTTCTCCTCCAGCTCATTGATCTGCTTGCTGAAGTCTTCCACAATCACCTCCTTCTCCTTGCGATGCTCCTTCTTCATGTCTCGCATCTGCTGTTGCAGACGTTCCAGCTGAAATATATACAGTTGTACTACAGATGATATACTAATAACTAGAACAGATATATCTGAATAATGGCATACATGAATACAAAGTTATTTGGACAACTTACACACACACTGCAAAACTGACATCATAGACGAGTAATATAGACTACATACAGGTGACGGAGCTCAAATATACATGTTTGTCATGAGACAGGTTCACAAACGTACACTGCGGTGAGGACAACATATTGGTGACAGAGCAGTTAAAATATAAATGTTTGTCATGAGACAGGTTCACAAATGTACACTGCGGTGAGGACAACATATTGGTGACAGAGCAGTTAAAATATAAATGTTTGTCATGAGAAAGGTCCACAAATGTACACTGCGGTGAAGACTACATACAGGTGACAGAGCAGTTAAAATAGACATGTTGGCCATGAGACAGGTTCACAAATGTACACTGTGGTGAAGACAACATATTGGTGACAGAGCAGTTAAAATTGGAAATTTCACAAGCACACGTAGTGTGTAAAGTGAAATTATAATTTCATTAGTAAACATAGTAGATGTGATATTGGTATCTTCATCATGATATCCGGAAGTAGGCCATATTTAAAGCTAGCGAAGTCTCGCTGTGCGAGATCTCGCGAGGCAAATTACCCATAAACCCTTCTTCATAAGGGACGAAATTAGAAAAGAACACAGAGTAAAGGAAAAACATTTAATCAGATCATACAGATCTATTGAATTAGAACTTCAAACGGAAAAACCCTAGATGGGGTCAGTGGCCACAAGTCATCCAGTGGAGCCTCCTCTTCCTGGCCAGCTCCGGCTGTAGTCCAGACCCACAGCACTCAACTGTAAGTAAAGAGCATAGCATTATCAGCTATGACTTGGTTGAATCACTCAGATCAATCCAAAACTGTAAAATATTAAAATCCATTAAGATTGACATAAATTCAAAATGTTTCCTGGAATGAAGTTAAATCTTAGCAATGCAATAACTCTGAGAAATGCCAAACAATCTAGGCAATTCAGGGTGGGAGACAGGGTAGGGGAATATCACATCTACTATGTTTACTAATGAAATTATAATTTCACTTTACACACTACGTGTGCTTGTGAAATTTCCAATTTCATGTCATAAACATAGTAGATGTGATATTGGTAGTTCAAAGCCCGGTAGTGTCAAGTATCTTTGACAAGCAGTTGCCACTGCTGATAGTATTTCTCAGATAAAAGGTTCTGAAAGTAGAGGCCTTGGTCCAGTTTCCCAACTTCAAAATGTCTGTGACAGAAGCACCTTTGGCAAATGCCTTTGAAGCACTAGCTCCTCTGACAGAATGAGCTTTGTAGTGTGAAGTGTCAATATACCACCTCGCTTCATAAGATTTGTCACCCATCTTGCAATACTTGGGGATGAAACCGGTTTATGCGGTTTCACATAGCTCAAGAGAAGGCTAGACCTACATTCATCTCTCCAAGGTTCTGTGCGCTCTAAGCACACTCTAAGGCATCGAACTACACAGAGTGCAGGGTCCTTCTCATAGGCACTGAAACTCAAGGGATGAGGTTTTGTTCCTGTCTTAGTCACCTTGGTTGGTTTAATCAGGGTAAATTCTACTTCAGTGCCCCTGTCTACCATGTGTCTGATATCCAGGGAAGATAACTCTGAAGACCTGCTAGCAGAGGTTAGCATCAGAAGCATTGTCAACTTCCCAGACAAGTTTTTATCCGACAAAAAGATATTATCTTTCAATTTTTTCAAATATTGCAGCACCAAATCTACATCCCAGGCCACTGAGTATCTGGGCTGAGGAGGATTCTGATTAAAAATCCCTGACATTAATTTCCTGACCAGTGGGTGCTGACCCACATTATAGCCCTCGATAGTGGGGTGAAAAGCAGACAAAGCTGATCTAGCTGTATTTATGGTCCTGTACTGACTATTCTCGTGGTACAAGTGAGTGAGAAAGTCTAAGATAGACTCCACAGAGGCTGAAAAGGGATCAAAACCCCGTTGATTGCACCAGCCAGTCCACCTATTCCAGGAAGCATTGTAAGCCTTTGTGTGCCGGTCGCCATTGGCAGGAGAGCAGCTGTGTAGTCGCCTCTGAAATTCCCTCTGGTCTTGATGCTACGCCTGAAACCTTCCATGCCGCTAACACCAGAGTGTTGTTTTCTATCAGTGGATGAGGCAGGTTTTATGGGAGTTTAACAGATCCCTCATCTGTGGGAGGAGGATTGGCTTTGTGACCGCCATCTCCAAGAGGAGTGGATACCAGGACTGACCTTGCCACACTGGAGTTATTAAGACCAGCTCCGCTTTGTCCTTTCGGATCTTCCACAGACACCTGCCTATCAGTGAGAACGGGGAAAGGCATAAGGAATCCCCTGGTTCCAATTCACTAGAAACGATCTGTTGATTGTGCAAGGGGTCTGGCCTCCAGCTGCAGAAAGGCTTCATTTGGAAAGTCAGTCTCGATGCAAAAGGTCCATTGAGAAGGGACCCAGTATCTGGTTGCATTGAGCAAAGATGATTGGATTGAGCATCCAATCGCCGAAGTCGCTTGAAGTGGCGAGACTCCCAGTCCGCATGAATGTTCTCTACCCCTGGCAGATAGACTGCTGTTAAGAACAGACGGTTCTGGAGACAGAAACCCCATATCTGCTTTGTGATCTGCAACAGACTGACTGATTTTGTGCCCCAAATCGGGTTCACATAAGCCATGGCTGTCTGATTGTCCACTTGGACCAAAATAGATTGATCTTTGATCCCCTTGCAAAAGGTCAAGAGTGCCAGATGAATTGCCTTCAGCTCTAGAACATTTATGTGCATACTCTGCTCTATCTCTGACCAGCGGCCTCCTGTTGATCTCTGGCCGCGGTATTGCTCCCCATCCCTTTTTGATGCATCTGTCTGGAGAATTACATCTGGATGAGCTGCCATGATTGGCTTCCCCGCTGAAATTGGTGAGGTTGGTCATCCACCACTTCAGTTCCTCCAGACAAACCGAAGGCAGTGTAATCATTGACTCAGTAGCTCTGAGAACTAAAAGCCCCTGCTCAATGCATCTGCAGGTAACGCACAATGCAGTTGAGCGGGTAAGATTGCTCTCATTGTAGCTGACAGTTTTCCTATCAAACTTGCCAGTTGTCTAATCCTTACCTGTTTCTTTCTCATCATGTGACGACAGGTTGCTACAATGTTCTCTACCTTCTCCTCTGGTAAGATCAGAGTACGATCCACTGTGTTTATCTGAAACCCCAGGAAAGTGATCGACTGGGTTGGTGACAGAACTGATTTCTTCCAGTTTATGACAAAGCCTAGGGACTGGAGGAGAAAGATGAGGGTGTCCCTGTGTTGACTCAGCAGGGTCGGCGATTCCGCTTATACACAAGATATCGCCCAGGTATATAATCAAGCGGATGCCTGCTCGCGCCGCCAAACTTACCACTGGGCTAAGAAGTTTTGTGAATGCTCTTGGAGCTGGGGCAAGTCCAAATGGCATGCATCGAACTGATACAGAACACCCTTCCAAGAGAAGCGGAGTAGCTTTTTCATGTGGGTGCCATTGGGACGCTGAAGTAAGCATCCTTCAGATCCAGCTTGCAAAGGTAGTCCCTTTATGCGGATCAAGTCCCTTAGAAGATGTAGTCCTTCCAACTTGAAGTGTTTGTAAGGAATGTGAGCATTGAGGGCCTTGAGATTTATGATTGGCCTCTGCCCTCCATCCTTCTTGGGAACCATGAACATAGGACTTAGAAACTGATCCGAGTCCATCGAAGCAGACTGGGGAACAACCTCTATCACATGTTTGCAAAGCATTGATTGGATCTCCTGGCTCAAGGCTAACTGTCTTGTGAGCTTTAGTTTTGGTTGAAACACGCCGATTCTGAATAGGTTTTGACAACAGAGGAATCTCGAAACCCGAAACTGTCTGAAGTATCCATGGATCTGAAGTGATCTTTTGCCAGTTTTTTAAAAAGTGTACCAGACGACCCCCTATGAGGGATTCCTTGTAAAACAGAAGATCCAGGTTTAGCTCTAGAATTGCTGGGATAACCTGTAGATGTAGCATTGAGGAAGGAGGAGCATTGTGGGAACAGACGTTGCTGACATTTGACCCACCTGATATAAGAGAGTCTGCGATTCGACCGGACTGACCGGCTCTTCCTCTGCCTCTGGAAGAGTTGCCTCTGAAACCTCTGTTGAAGGAGGGCTTGATGGAATGTGCCCCAGTAGATAGTCTTCCTCCTGAGGGCATTCTCTGAAAGGGCTGTCTATCAGGGTGACTGGGCCCTTGGTGTCTGAAAGTAGGTCTGCGAGAGCTGAACGCCTCTCAGCATCAAATATCAATTTGGCTTTGGTCTTACGCTTTTACCTCCTTCAGCATGACGCCATAAAAGGCATCTCCGAAGAGTCTGCCCTTAGCCTCTGACAAGGCTGTGTCATGCTTGAGAATGAGACGCTTTAGCCTTCTTGACATCCTTAGAAAGTTTAGCCAGAATGTTTAGCCTTCTGTTGTAATTCATGGAGACATTAGCCTGACCGATAAGACAGGTGGTTTTCTACCAATTCCAACAGCTCAAAGATGTCTAAATCATGGGGATTCACCTCTCTGCGGATCTTATCAAGGTTATGCCACAGGTGACATAGAGGCCCCATGGAATTCAGAATCCGCTTTTGAATAAATTGAAGGGATTGGTCAAACTTTTTTCTAATCGACTTTCCTTAGCCTCAAAGAGGTCGTCCAGATATGGATCCAGAGAAGGTGTCTGAAGACATTCCTCTGAAGGACAGGGAGATCCTCTAGAATATTTTCTTCTAGTTTGGAATCCTGGCAGAAGACAGAGAAATTTCTCTGAGTCTGTCGAGAGAGTATCGCGGGAGACACCATTCTGATGGGTCTTTGGCATCAGCTAACGAGAAGGGGACGTAATCATCGAAAAGTCTCTATTGTTCCTGTTTTATTGATTACCGGTTTTGACGAACGACCCCTTTATCCCCACGCTGATTAAGAAAGCAGACTCAACGTGAAGATTCGGGTCCGAGCTTACATCGCCGAGGGGAAGATTCTGATCCTGAATCTGACTCAAAGTCAGAAGCAGAAGCCACCCGCGGCGCTAAATTCGAGCACGCTTTGTGCTGATTAGAGTGGCTATCCAACCCCAAGTCTCGCTTGTTGTCCCGACCCGATGGTTGGGGTTGATGGGACTTGCCCAAACCATCCACGTGGTTTTTCGACATATCATCGGTTGCAGATGTATGCCTCTACGGGCACATTTTTCTGCTTAGGTATACCATCTAGGTCCTGTATGGACCCTTTGATGGAAGAATAGTTATTCATACCAATCTATGCAAGTGAAAACGATCAAAACTTACGGAATGGCCGGCTCACGTGTCTATCTACATTGAGGCCATGATGAAGAAGGGTTTATGGGTAATTTGCCTCGCGAGATCTCGCACAGCGAGACTTCGCTAGCTTTAAATATGGCCTACTTCCGGATATCATGATGAAGATACCAATATCACATCTACTATGTTTATGACATGAAATTTAAATGTTTGTCATGAGACAGGTCCACAAATGTTCACTGCGATGAAGACAACACACAGGTGACGGAGCTCAAATATACATGTTTGTCATGAGAAAGGTTCACAAATGTACACTGCGATGAAGACAACACACAGGTGACGGAGCTCAAATAGACATGTTTGTCATGAGACAGGTCCACAAATGTTCACTGCGATGAAGACAACACACAGGTGACGGAGCTCAATTAGACATGTTGGCCATGAGACAGGTTCACAAATGTACACTGTAATGAAGACAACACACAGGTGACGGAGCTCAATTAGACATGTTGGCCATGAGACAGGTTCACAAATGTACACTGCGATGAAGACAACATACAGGTGACGGAGCTCAATTAGACATGTTGGCCATGAGACAGGTTCACAAATGTACACTGTAATGAAGACAACACACAGGTGACGGAGCTCAATTAGACATGTTGGCCATGAGACAGGTTCACAAATGTACACTGTAATGAAGACAACACACAGGTGACAGAGGTCAAATAGACATGTTTGTCATGAGACAGGTTCACAAATGTACACTGTAATGAAGACAACACACAGGTGACAGAGCTCAAATAGACATGTTGGCCATGAGACAGGTTCACAAATGTACACTGTAATGAAGACAACACACAGGTGACGGAGCTCAATTAGACATGTTTGTCATGAGACAGGTTCACAAATGTACACTGTAATGAAGACAACACACAGGTGACGGAGCTCAATTAGACATGTTGGCCATGAGAAAGGTTCACAAATGTTCACTGCGATGAAGACAACACACAGGTGACGGAGCTCAAATAGACATGTTGGCCATGAGACAGGTCCACAAATGTACACTGTAATGAAGACAACACACAGGTGACAGAGCTCAATTAGACATGTTTGTCATGAGACAGAGCTCAAATTGTAACACACATGTAAACTGCGAAACTGGATAAAAATGTACCTTGCAATATGGACAGTATACTGGAAAGAGCTCTAATATACATGTCAATTGTGTTTCAGGAATTGCAATACATAAACAACACACAGATAACATTGCTGAAATATACACATTGTGATACAGATGACATACTCATGTACATTGCAATACACAAACAAGATACAAACACACATATGTACATGGCACTGTAGACAACATACTGATAACAGAGCTCTGAGATCTGCACTTGTACATTATGGTAAAGGCATGAAAATGTGTATTGCAATATACAGGTAATACTACAAACATTGCTGAAATATTCACATACTGCGACACAGATGATATACTCAGACCTAAAAAAAAAAATGACCTGGGTGCTGTTCCACTAACCGATCTTATCTAAGATCAATCTTAGCAAGTTACGCCAATTTTACAATCGTCTTAGCTAAAAGTTACACCCGTTCCACTAACCGATCTTAGGCCGATCATAGCCGGTCCCGATCTTACGATCCGATCCAAGCTTAGATCGAGACTCTTTCGTGCAAGAGATACAGGAATGCGAGGCACGAGTTATCTCCCTTTGCATAGTCTAGCAAATGATTGAAAGTAGTTTACGAAGTGAGTTTAGATTTCACGCCGCACTCAGCAATAGTCCAGCTATATGGCGGCGGTCTGTAAATAATCTAGCTAAGATGCATAGCGTTCACTAACATGAGCGTTCATGTTAGTGAACGCGCTATGTATCTTAGCTTATAAATACTCGAAGTCTGGACCAGACAATCCAATGATCAACAGCATGAGCATCGATCTGCGCTAAATGGGAACCAAAGACATGTGTCAACCAAGTCAGCGAAGCCTGACCAACCGATCCCGTTAGTGGCCTCTTCGACAGGCATGGGTTATTGAAGTTTAATATTCTAACCCAGGCCTTCATGGGTATTTTTCCAACCAAGTGTAAACGTGGAGAAAAAACCTAGAGCAAAATATTAGGGTAGTGAGCACCTTGGTTTCAGGTGCAAGTGCGTGTGAACGCTGGGTATCAAGCATAATATAATAATAATAAATGCATATTTATAGTGCCTATTCCACATCCTTGGGCATGCTCAAAGCTGTGTAAAGATAATTTACTTTCGAGAATATTTACAGCCGAGATTATAAGTAATATACAGAGAACAGGTTTTAAGTCTGGACTTTAAAATGTCAATTGTGTCAGAGCTTTTAATATGTGCCTTAACCTTGTCAATAAGAATAAACAAGGCGTGGTCTTGAATAACACGCCGGCCTGCCTTTAGAATCCCACACCAAATATGCAGTGAAATCAAACATATTTGTATCTTTTGCTTCAGAACATTGTTCACTTTTACGGCTGTCCCTATTCTTAACCATGACGTTGCAATACTGTTGTACAAATGTGTTATACCGACACGCCGGTTGTGTTCCCCATGACGACAGTGGTCAGACTGGCCTGACATTTGTAAGGCTTCAGTGCAGTGTTTGTTTACATCACAGAAATATACAAATTCATTTCATGGGGGAATTTAGGGGACGCTCACGGTGAAATGCTCGCTCTTATTTTTCACATAGAATAGGAAAGCCACCATTTTGGTTTCTCTACGATTGATTTTAGCTATCCTAAGTTGGTCATGAGCAACTTAGACTTTGAATCTTAACTTTACGATTGACTTAGGTAAGATTGGTTAGTGGAACGGTATGCCGATCGTAACGTCACGCTAAGATTGGGATTTTAGGGGTTTACGATTGGCATAGGGCTAAGATCGGTTAGTGGAACGGCACACTGGTTCTAACTTCTATTCATTCTCTTCCCAGGGAGGTTACTTGTCATATCTTCCTACGAACCTCTGTTCTAATACGGCCATATTTCCCGGTTCTCGTAAAATCCCCAGGCGGCAAAAAATCGAATTATCTCCCTTGTTTCTATCCACTCAAAACACATGTTACATTGACTTAGATCCAGCTTGACTAATACAAACAAATGTGGGGCCACAAATATCCCTCCTCTGCCGGGGACATGTGTTGATGTGACACACAAGGCATTTAATGGCAGTGTATGAAATAAGGCCCGTCCGACCGCCCGAGACAGGCTAGATTTCTGACGGACACCAGGTCTAAATTTACAGCTAGCCAGCCCGACGGTCTGGTAAACATTTTAGATGTTCCATACATCTGACTAAATTTACCATATTCGGTCAGGTTAAATCCATTTGGGGCTGGTAACACTTTGAAGTTACCAGCCCTGATGTCTGTTAATGGCTAGCTTGTCTGTTGTCAACGAGGGCGATGTAGACGCCATTGGTCCACTATTACATGATTGAGTTCTGTCTAGAAGAAACGTTTGAGCATCGTGCAGGAGAAGAGGTTCTAGTTTTCCCGAAGCATACAGAAATTACAGAGACATTGTGAATGATCACTTTTGAAACAACATCGCTGATTGCACAACTAAATCTGATTGCAACCAATCATGAATCCTGAACACTCGAACCATGAAAGGGCCGTATTAGAACAGAGGTTTTGTAGGAAGATATGACAAGTAACCTCTGTGGGAAAAGAATGACTTCTATTGTGACCCTAATTTAAAGTACTGATCCTCACATTTCTTTCAGTGGTACTTGCTGATCTTGACAAAGAGCACACATGAAACACTGCTTAACTTACTTACATAGCTTTCCAAGAAAAGCATTCTTCCATGTAACTCCCAAATATGAATGAGATCTTTACAGTTTGTACCACACTAAGTCACAATCTGTAGTTTAACAAGCAGTTTTCTTAGAGTGCAGATACACATCTGACATCTGACAGCTGTAACTGGATGACTTTGTGTAAGATTTTTGTTTATTTTAAAATTTACATCCATCCTGTAATTTAAACAGACAATGTTTAGTGCTGCCATTTTAACATGATCACTTATGCTGAATGTGACAACAGGTATTTTCAAGCGGGTGACATTCTGCACATACTGTGGTTGGTCTAGCCTCCTGTACTAAGAAACACATATACAGGTAATAGCAGTTGAGGGCTTAGTTATTTTTTTTTTTTAAATATGTCGTTACTATTGAAATCAATGGGAAAATATTTGGTGTTGTGTAACCTATAGGATATTATGAAATACAATCTGTTAATGTCCTAGAAATTATACCACTATTATGAAATTAGGTATAACCACAACAATATCATTATCAGGCCTCATCACAGGGCTGGAACATACTCTTTTATTACTCACCCGATGAAGATATCACTGTTTAATAATTCAACAATGATAATACACATTGTGTAATAACATCGTGTGATGGCGGACGTATAATGGTCTACATGCAGTCTTGACGTCACAATGCTAATACTTCTGTCACAATGGAATTAGACCTTGCTTGACTCACGGAAAACTGAGAGTCATCACGCTGTAGGCAGTTTCTATCTATTTATGTTGGAGGGTAATAAACAGAATACTAAACTAGCTTCTGTGAAATACCATATTTATTATCCGAGTTAATGATTTGGTATCAAACGAGTGAAAGCAAGTTTGATACCAAAGCTTTCACAAGTTTAATAAAAATGATATTCCACGGAAGGCTGTTTAGTATCCTCCGTGTATACTGCAACAATTACCTACCTGTGTATCCTTGTCCTGGTCCTGTTTCTTGAGGTAGGTGATGACATCGATGGTGTCTTGCTCTGTCTGTAACATCTGAGTCTGCAGAGCGTCATTCTCCAACATCAAATGTTTGGCATTGTCCCTACAAAACATTACCAAGTTCAAAATACACAAATGCAAATGCAGATCCTGCAGTAAATCACACAGTAAGTGGGACTTCATTATTTTAAGTGTTTCAGAATTGTTTGAGTCTGTGTTTGAGAATAATCTGCAAGCGTGGTGAGTTGGATGCAAACTTTCACAGTATGCCAACGAAATCATGTCAGCATCGTGTAGTAGGAAAGCCAAAACTCAAGATGTGACTTGATACAAGGAGTATTTACTCCCTCAAGTCTACTAGAAACTCACCCCTGATGATCCGGGTTTACTAAGAATTGGCCTTCAGGAACCCATGCTTGTCGTAAGAGTTAACTAATTGGATCGGGTGGTCAGGCTCGCTCATTTGGTTGACACCAGGGTTTTACACAGACTTTTAAAAATGGGAGTCATGGTGACTCACCATATTTATTTTTGGGAGTCATTTTCAATATTTGGGAGTCATGAAAATTTTAGTATTTCTTTGTGTTAATCATTCTCTGTATGTAACTATGTCACACCACAAAATGAAACTACAGCATTGTTCAATTCAAACAGCCAGGAATACTGTCTCCTCTGAGTTCTCTGGAACAATCTGACAGCTTTGTAAAAGTCAAACTATCATCGAACAATATCATTTTTGCTTATCAAATTGATTTTATTGAACTGAATTGTGAGGGCCACCCATAAAACTTGCGTCAAGCTTGACTCGTATGATAATATTTTGAGAGTCATTTACAAAATTGTTGCATCAAATACGCAGGAATCGCGTGTTATGTAAAACCCTGGTTGACACATGTCATCATATCCCAGTTGCGCAGATCGATGCTTATGCTGTTGATCACTGGACTGTCTGGTCCAGACTGGATTATTTATAGACTGCCGTCATATAGCTGGAATATTGCTGAGTGCTGAGTAAAACTAAACTCACTCATTCACTACTGGAAATTCATAAATCAGCATTGACCAGTTCTTAAAATTATGTTGTCGAAAATACTGTTTCAGGTCATAATTTGTGCACTATTTACTGCATATAGGTGTGGTTCCTGTCATTCAATTGGTAAAAAATATCAGTTAAGAAACATAGGCATGAACACGGAAAAGGTTAACTTGTGTATGTTTTCTTTTACATTTTATCCATATTTTCACACATTCCACTCACTTAAATATTAACAGTATATTGGCAATATCTTTTGCTTATTTTGCAGAAATATGCAGCGTATTTAGAACTTCGATGCACCTCTGCACAGAGAATGCACTACAGAACACTTTCACCTCCAATAAAACTGGCTGTGTAACATGTTTCTTCAAATTATTCATTAGATCAATCAAGCTGTATTGGTTGAGTTTACCAAGAAAAAAAAGAGACAAAAAAGGAGATTTGTTTGATGTTCATGTTGTTACAAAACTAGTCTGTCATACAGACCCTGAAGCAAATATATCCAAGAAAGCCCATGCAAATCTAGAAAATGTGGCAAGTCTAGATTTCCACAGCTTCTAAAACAAAGTTTTCTACTGTTCGATGCGACATCATTTAAACTTCCACATATAGTACAGACAGAATCTTTGGATTTTGGAGAATATAAGTAACTATAAGAGATCTAGTTGTCCAGCTATAGGAATATCAAGAGATGCTACCCTTAGCTGGTATCCCTGCTTGCTCTCAAATTAGATTTGGAGACACCTGATAGTCATTCCCCCAAAACTGCCCTCACCCCTGACAGTAGGACGGGGAGGTGTTGTGGGCAATAAATATTCCTGTCACACACAATTTCAGCAGTAATGGGTGATAAGAATCTTTATACCAGTTGTGAAATTCTAAGAAATTATCCCTCTGCAGATGTGTTTAGTCTCTGAAAATGAAGAAAGTCTCAGGGCTCCTTTTCATTATATTTTATTTTTCTACTATGAACTTTTTTTCTGTAAAATATGTTCATTTCAGAGACTATTCGTTAGTCTATTATAAAACACTACAGCATATCTAAGTGTCATATCTTAGTCAAATGTATCAGAAAGCCAAGTGAATGACTTACCGAAACTCTTGTTTTGACTTTTCAGCCACATCCAACCTCGCTTCCCATACTCTTGAATTTGCAGCTGCAATCGCAACAACTGATTCATTCTTCTTTGTTTTCTTTGATCCCTTCTTCCTGCAACAGAAATACATAGCTGGTGATATGATTCTCTTGAGAAATTGTTAAAGTTGCAGCAATTTCCAGTCTGCAAAATATTGGTTGTTTTTTACATGTGTTAGTTGAATTAGTTGATAATGGTCAAGTGTATGACTTTTTTTATAGTTTGTTTACATATTGTGTGTATGTATTTTCAAATATTGTGCTTGACACACATTTATTAATTTAGACAAGTGTGGCACACATTATTAAACAAGATTGCACGAACATGTGGTTTCTGCAAGAGAGTCAAATCCTAAAACACACACCCCGTATTCCTGTCATTGTATAAACAAAGGTGCTAAATTAAATTTTCAATTGGATCGATGAGTTTGCGTTTTAATTTTGTGATGTCCTTTTTGGTATATTCTGGGGATATTTGCTGTCCGTGGCATATACTTTTGCTCCAATACTGTTATACAATTGCCAATTTATACATTATCATGAAACTGCATGAACATGCATTGAGTGTAGACGCATACAGTATCCCAATAAACTATGCATACTGTACCGTATTAACTTTTTAAATGGTATTTTCACTCAAACCGAAAGTTTTAAACTGGACACAAGTCTATTTTTTCAAGTTATCATTACATCGATACTAAACATGTCCTACAATACCGCAAAAATAATTCTGGTACATATCAGCACATACCGGTATTTATTTTCTCAACTCCGTAATTTGGCGTAAATGCAAGTTTTTAAACATTGGTCATTCGTGTACCATTCATGTTCAGGAAAATGAATTATTTACCCCTTCTTTCCCTTTCCTTTGCCCTTTTTGGATTTTTTCGGCATGTTGGCTTGCTACGTATGGTCTTTCCTACAACTGGTTCAACTACTTGTCAAAACATCTCTAAGAAGCAACCTCTTCGCGAGTGGAGCCAAGATGGCGGCTGATTGTTTACACTGTCATGGAAACAATGTTATCGCGCATATGAGATTTATGAAAACAATCCTAATAAACAATGATTGTATTTTAGAATTCACTTATGATATTTTAACGAAGCTCTAAATATAAAGATATGGGTATGTACAAATGTAAATTCGTTCAAATGTGAAGGTTGTTTACGTTTCGGGTCAAGGTCACCTATATTTATCGGTAAGCATGATGTGTCAAACGAACATTCGCTTGCACAACTTTGCAGGTCGGGTAAGAACTTCTTTTCAGCCGAATATATTTTGTGATACCGGTCTTATCTTATCTTTATCACCAGTGGTTATTTTTGGTTTGTTTATCTGTTGATTACTAACTAAAAGAAATATCTGAAAGTGGTTCTCAAAATGCCATATGAATCACGATTCGTTGACTCGGTCTTTTTGCTCAAGTTTAGCGGGAGACAGAGAAAATGTGTGAGTCGCCAAAATTAATGACAAGTATTGGAGAGGGCATGAAAAAGTGACGGTTGCATTATTTGCTTTAAAATAACTGAAAGTTATTTAGAAACTTCAGAATTTAAGTAGTATTACGCTGAGAAAGTGAGAAGGGGTGGGGTTCGTCACACGAGACCCCGGGATCTACTGTTTCACCGTCTTGATTGTCTACACGCATGCTTCATACGGCGATTAGTACTTGTGACATGAACATGTATATACACATATGTATGTGTGCATGCATATGTGTGAATATATTATAAGATATATATATTATGAGATATAAACAAGTCATGAAGAGACATATTAAAATTTTCATAGTCGTAGGAGTCGTGCGTGGGTGTTTGGGAGGGTCGATGTGAATAAAAGCTTGTGAATATATGAGAATCGCCAATGATTACATTAACCAGTTGGAAGTGACATATAAAAATATTACAAGGTATTGTTTGGGAGTTTGATTTTGACTTTATGCCATAGTTAAGCATGGGAACCAGGTATATGCTGTATTAAACAATTTGGCCGTTGTATGAAACCACTGACATATTGAAAGTCCATAAACTTTTGAATCATCATTTAAAAAACCCACTCTGATTAAAGGTATAAATTTTACATCATTATATTCATGGAAATACAAAACTATGATGCAAAGATTAATATTGATCGGGTCAGGGGTTTGGACATGCATTTGGTCAAAGGCCTGAAATTGTAAATATTATTCTGTAGTAATTCCTGATGTGATGAAATCATAACACACTAAGCTTAGTAGTGGATCGCTTTATTTGTCTCTTTTATTATGTCTCAGCAATGAATCCCAAACATAGGGAGAATAAGGTATTATAACACAATTCATAAAAGGATTATTGAAAGCTAAAAATAACTGGTTGGGATTGATTTTGTATGAAGTTACGTTTTCAGATTTGAACAAATATCAAGTCACTACCTATTTTACCAGACAAATATCTGCAGAGGTTGATGCTTTTAAAACGTGATGCCCCACTTCATCTGACCTTAGTGAGGTGTTATGGAGGCGGTAGCTGTTTTTGACATGCCACGTTACAAATCATGTATGGACTTGAAGACAATGTCACCGAGCTCAGGCTAAGAGTAAGAGCTGTTGCGGACCTTGTCTTCAATGAACAGAAGTAACTAAATAATAATTCCAACTCTATCCTTAGGCCTGGGATCCCCTTTATGATCATTTGGGTTAGTTTCCATATTCCATTTAAACATCCTTTTAAGGTCAAAGGCAGAGTCCGGGTTAGAATATTGATCTTCAGTAACCCATGCTTGTCGTAAGAGGCAACTAACGGGATCGGGTGGTCAGGCTCGCTGACTTGTTTGACACATGTCATAGGTTCCCAATTGCGCAGATCGATGCTCATGCTGTTGATCACTGGATTGTCTGGTCCAGACTCAATTATTTACATAATTACATATAGCTGGAATATTACCGAGTGCAGCGTAAAACTAAACTCACTCACTCACACTTAGGGCAGACTTCTTCAACATCTGTTAATCAGCCATTACAGCATCCATTTGTCATTGTACACACACACTCTGATAAAGATAACACCACATGTGTCTGTTGTTATGATAGTTGCCAGGTGTCTCTAGTAGGTATTGATTGAAATGAAAGTAATAGTAAGATATAGATGATATAGAGGTGAAAAGCTTTGACATTTCCATTGTTTACCATTTCAATATTCAACAAATATGCCAAGGAGTGGTCTCACAGGCTTGGCTGAGTTAGTTCACATTGAATTGTTAATTCAGGTGCATCAAGCAGTCAATATATTGTTTGGTTATTATTACAGCACCGATTGATATTATCTAGATCACATCGTAATAATGTTGAAATCATGAACATGGAAGACAACATATGTACGCTATTTCTCAATGAAATGGTACATTGATATTTCAGTAAGGAGAACAAATTTTTTTTCCCAGACATGTTAAAATGCACATTCCCTGAAAGTTACAACATGCAGAGAACAATTTCTAAAAATTGTTTCAAGTTAACTTAAACAGTGAAAAATTATAGGGACAATTATTCAGCCTAGTCTGATCTGATTTTAAGGCCTTGTAGCATAAATTGTTTCCATGTTCTATAGGTTTCAGTGTAAGTATGTATTTTGATATCAACATTAAAATAGAAAATACGTTATGTTATGTGTACCTTCAGTAAAGTTATAAGTTCATATAAGTTCATTAGTGTGTTATCTTAAACATTGTTACAAACTGCATACAAAAAGGCCTTCATCTTAAGAAACCTAAATAAACAATATTTTCGTGGATTGCACTGAAACCATTTCTTGTTAAACTAAACTTGGTAAAAAGAAAGGACTTGCGATACCATAATAGTAAACTCATGTTTAACATGGTGAAAACTGGACAACATGTTACAAAGATCATTCTTTTCATGTCAAAGAACCGCCGCCATATAGCTGGAATATTGCTGAGTGCGGCGTAAAACTAAACTCACTCCCTCACACTCGTGTCAAAGAGGTAGCTATAATTATGAGGGGTATGGTGTTGTAACATATGTTGTCATATTTTTCATATTTCAGAAGAACACTGAAAAACATAGCAATGGCCCCATGAATTAATTTATTCATTGTTTGTTTTCAAGAATTATAGTCGATTTGGTAAACAGACAATGTATGCAGAGCACATTTTCATCATTTTTAACAATCAACTTCACAATGTTTTGCTATAGTTAAACACACAAACAGGAAATATGCAGGAGAACTTTTGTTTAGGCTAGATTTGACATCACTAGGTTATGAGTTAATTACTCTTGAACCGTTATGATAAATGTTTGCTGCAAACATAATCTGGACATCATGTTGTGGGCCGTGCACTTTCCTGTAACGTATGTTACAAACGTTTAACAATTAACAATCATCTTTCAACATTAATCGTTTTGTATTTAAATGTAACAGAAGCCTCTGTTTGAGACAATAGGAACTTTATCTTTGTTCCTAGCTTTCATAATTTTTAAAAATAAAACTTATTCATTCAGTTCTTCATGGAACGTGTGTTACTAAGTAATAACCATTAACAATTAACGAATAACTTAATACTAATGTTTTGAAAGGTAACCTATATTTGGGATATTCAGAGCAACTTTCCAGGTGATCAATGTGTCCAAAATGAACACGTGGAATCTCAAAACAGAGCTAATTAATTAAATTTTGTTTTAGTTTCGTAAATTGTGTAACATATGTTTCTGTAACAGATGTTTGTTCAATGTATATCAATCACTGTTGCAAGGAAAAGTGTAATTGTTAATGAACTTTTGTATGTTAATTATGAACATCTTGGTAACCTAATGTTTGCAACAAATGGCAATGGTTCATAAAATATTCCTTTTATGAGTATGGGGCAGTAATGAATGTTTCATTCTTAACCATAACTTTTACAAAATTTAAACATATGGAACACATTTGACAAATTTTGACGTTTATTTCTATTTTAAGGTTTTTGTTTTATGAAACCTGATTACAAAATTAGCATTATTTTCATATGGTTTTATCTCTTGATTACACACTTATGCTACACACAATATATGGGGTAGGTATGTTTTACTGACATTTACAATCTTGGCGACAACCAAACAACTATTGATTACAGAAGATTTCGGCAAACATTTCACTGTCTTGCAATGAAATACATGGACGAACTTAGGAGTCCGGTATTTGGGGGAACTTCTTTATAGATTATCTTTTGACAAGCTATTGATATTAATTCTAAAACCATCATCCGAGGTTTTACGAGCGACAGTAACATATGTTTCAGTTTGATATATGTTTAACATTTTTTTGAGAAAAGTGAAATGTTTTAATATGTTTTTCTTCTGTAACTTGTTTCTGCCAGTCAGATTAAGGACAGCTATGACACTAACATTGATAACAAAGCAATGCTGCCTGTGGCAGACAATGGTGACCAATATGTACAGTTTTATTGAGAAAGTGCGTATAAGCCATGTTTACAGAGATATTTAACATGACACATTCAAGACTCTTTTTCTGAACTGTAGGCTTTTTTTTAAGAAACCATGTATCTCAGACTTATCCTCTCACCCAAACTTCTAAGAAAGTGGAGAAACATTTTCTTTCTTTTTTTAAAAACATTATCACTGCAGACCTGAATAAAGAAATAAAAGACTAGAAAAGATTGTATATTCAACTTCTTCTATTTCATTTAGAAGTAGTGAGAGCATGGTTAGTATGTGAATATCGTTTTATGCAGCTTCTGGGAATATTCCAGCATGGGCAAAAGTGATGTGCATTACAGAGCATTTTGATATAGTGTTAGTCACAGTTTAATGAAACATAGCCATTGTCACAGTTTTAAAGTCCTAAAGTACAAAAACAGGTGTATGAATATCATTATGCTACCACCAAACTTGGGGATAGTACACAGAGGCCCAGATAAGCTGCGTATCCGGGTAAAATATGCATTGAAATTTAATTGTTGCGTACCAATTACGCATTTAAAATGTTAGATACGCAAAAAGTTTAAAACATGTGTACGGAATATATTTATAAAAATTGCTTGCGTAATGATAAAGACATCGATTGCTATCAAGTTGTACTGTTAGTATAGGACAAGTGTTGTACTGTCAATATAGGACTAGTGTTGTACTGTCAGTATAGGACTAGTGCTGTACTGTTAGTATAGGACAAGTGTTGTAATGTCAGTATAGGATGAGTGATTTTTTTATGAAATAATTTCCATTATGTTTAAGTTGGTTTTGATTAGGTATGACATAAGGCAGAACATTTTACAGGCTTAGTAAACTTACTCACTGACGTAATACTTAGGCGAGTAAAGTGACAGATATACACACATATTTGAAAGCAGTGGGTAACGGAAAATGAAATACCCACTCAACATTCATAATACCCACCCCCCAAAAATACAGTGGGTACAGTACCCACATGAGCTAAATCTTATCTGGATATCTGGAGCTCTGAGTACATATACCAGCTGAAAGTTGATGTTCTGTAAGATTTTTTTTATTGTATTTTATTTTTCCCAGCCCCAGGTGAAAAATATGAAAACTAATCCTGGATACAGCTCATTCCCTTCATCAGCCATTAACATGTTTACAAGGCATGCTAGAGCTGATCTTTTTCCTTAGTTAAAATATTTATTGGACATGATAATGCATGAGAGGATCATTCTGTACATGCTGTCATTAGAAATTACAAAGTACGTTGATTCCTAAATGTGCTAAAGGAGCGCTGAGTTACACCTACATGCTGAGCACATTACAACTATGTATCAGTGATCAGTTATATTCGTCACACAGTATCAGTATAGTGACAATTTTCAACCATCATGCCCACAGGCTCAACTGTGGGGCACCTGGTGAATGATGATTAGATGAGGAAAGTGATGCATGACACTGTTATCCACAGCGATGTTGAAATTGCTGTGACAGTAGTGTTCACTGAACCACAATAAAATGTAAAGTTGTTTTGTTCAGTGACAGTAGGTCGTGATATATAGGCAGGTATAAAACTTCAATTCAGCATCCAGATGTTGCACGTTAGGAATATTCCTGACATGTGACCGTGTAATGGCAGCCCAGAACTTTGGCATACTCTATGATTTCATGCGTATTCTGTTAGTTAAAAATGATCCATGGTTTGATGTTTTTCTGTTTGGCTTATAGTATTTTCTTGGAAGCAATACAGTTTGTCAACCACATACGCTTCACAGTCATGTTATGTGGAAGAACGTCAACTTACCATGATTCCATGACGTCCTTCTGAAATGGACCGCCTCCGTGATGTAGTGGTTAAAGCGTCCTCCCGGAGAGCGGAAGGTCGTGGGTTCGATCCCCGGCCGCGTCATACCAAAAGACGTTAAAATATGGTACTTGTTGGTCCCTGCCTGGCGCTCGGGATTAATGGGAACAACAAGGACTGGTCGGCTCGGAGTCAGTATAATGTGTCTGAGTGGGGTATTCATGCTTCACTGCGGCATGGTATCTCAGTGGGCTAGCACTATAAAACCAGCTTCAGTCTGGGCTAGTACGAGCAGCCGCACCTACACATACACACGCATGCACGTCGTCATATGAGCGAAATATTCTCAAGCACGACGTTAAACCCAATTTCACGTCACCTCACCTTCTGAAATAAAGTTTACAAGTAGAGAATGTAATGTGTATGTAAGACAGGTCTCCGATTATCAACTGACTAATTACCAACATCTGAAGTTTTGTTATTTCCTGATTATACTTTCATTATGTATTTCCATTCACCAGGGCTCGATTAAGTGCTTTGTTACTTGCACTGGTGCGACCCAATATTACAAAGTGCAACCTAGTTATTAGTCTAACTTGCACCAGGAAACTTGCACCAGGGGCAAGTCAAGTTTCTTGAAATAAATCAACAATAAATCTAACATAAGCATAAATATGTCTGCTCATAATTCTTCTAAACTTTGAATAGCAATGGCACCAAAACATTGCTATTTAGACACCTCTTGGCTATGACAGCTCCAGTAAACTGGAACCAGCTGTGTCTCTGTGTTGCTATGGTTTCATGGGTACAACATCACGGAAATATGTTTATGTGCACCGAAACCTCTGACGTTTTAAAGATCACATATACTCTAGGGGGGTACAAATACGTAAATCACTAATTGGCATTGTTATAAATGAAGCCCCATAATTAAAACTACTCATTTCGATCTTTAATTAACTTAAATCGACCTTTTTGACAACAGTGCACAATTCTCACCCGCGAAAGAAGTTTCAACCAATCAGAGCGGCGCGTCTCTGTGACGTCATATGAGAAATAGATATGAGGTCCGATGCAGAATTCATGTACATTTCAGGGGGTAAATTATCTTGTTTACAGGTTTGTATAAACCTGAAATCGTGACAACTGTTGTGAAAAATGAAAGCTATATGTTCTCACAATCTACTGTCATTTAATTTTGTCTCCTGCTTTGCCTAGTTTCTGAGTTACAACTTGTTTTCATAGACGATTCTGTCAAAATCGCTTGGTGTCGCTAGGCCTTATTTGTTAGAGCCAGACGCTAGTGATAGCGGAAACGATGCTTTGCATTCTCAAAACAGTGTCGGCCCATAAGTTTTCACATGCAATTAAAATTGCATGCAGTACAGCAATTAATACTCCCTTGTTGTAACCCGTGTTAGGTGGTATTAACCTACACATGTTATTTGTCATCATTCACTTGATAGTCAGTTGGGGCGGTGGGGTAGCCTAATGGTTAAAGCGTTGGCTCGTCACGCCGAAGGCCCGGGTTCGAATCCCCACATGGGTACAATGTGTGAAGCCCATTTCTGGTGTCCCCCGCCGTGATGTTGCTGGAATATTGCTAAAAGCGGCGTAAAACCAAACTCAGTCAGTCAGTGATAGTCAGTTAATGAATTTATAACAAGTATAATTAGTGGCAACACCACTTAGATTACCCGACAAAGGTTCCCATTTGGCATTTCTTGTGTCTGGAATAAATACTCAAATTATAAACATCGATCAAAGGAGTAACCAATAACATGCTGATTGATTAATTACTTTTATCTTACACAGCGGATTAAATTTTGTCAAAAGGTAGTGTTTATGTATGTAGATTTACTAATCTATACTGAATACACTCTGTCGTGTCTGTGTCTGCGTAAAAACAACGCCCTTCTTTCAAAGGATTAACCGCCAATACATTGATTGATTGCTCATTATTGGATTACTGTTTTTTAAAGAATGGCGGACATTATGCAATTAGTTTCCAGGTGTGCTACCTTGGGTGATCAATGAGATTATACACCAATGTGAAATACCTGAAACGATATATCACTTTTTCGTATATTAGACTGTTAAAAGACACATCACTTGGAACAGCTGCAGATGAATGGCATTATCACTCTTTTTGCGGATATTGATGGATACATTCTTTGAACAAGGTAATAGCCTGACATTGTTCCTATAACTTTAATCCGTTTTAATTTTAATATTTGCATTTTGTTTTTATTCATTTGTCGTAGCATTCAATAGAATCATTGTTTTTGCCATGAAGTGTAATGAGACAGACAACATACACTAGGGCATGTGTGCGAATTATGATTCACATTGGCAAACTACAAAATGTCTAGATATTACAGTTATGTTATAAATTCACTATAAGTATCAGCAGATCGTCTGCTTTTTATTTAGTTTCAAAATGCATACAAGTATGATAATAAACTAATTAGGATTATAAGACCAAATATAAAGATGTACATTGACTAGTATCTACATACTGGTGAGTGGACTTTAACCATGTGAATGTAGCAAGAAATTTATCACGCAGTATTGTCACTTCGACCCCCACCTCGCTTCCGTGGAAGAAATCGTTATATTATAAGTTGTGTCATGCAAAAACCTTTTGGTCATGATTGAAATACATATTTAACTACGAGTAGAAAGTAGTCTTGATTTTCTAACTTGATGAAAACAAACCATAATCTCATTAATTCTAACAGACTTTAGCCCATGACTTTACGATTTTCAAAAATGGCAGAGCCCTGTCGCGAACATCCGCCAGTCTGAGGATAAATGCTATTTAGGGTTGTTTTCACCGAGTTACAAAATCAAAACTACTTTGTACTTGTAGTAAAATATGTATTTGATTGATGGCCAATAGGATTTTGCATGACATAGCTTATAACATAACAATTTCTCTGGTGGAAGCAAGGTGGGTGTCAATATAATACTACTTACAGTATTATTGTTACTTCGACCACAACCTCGCTTCAGATGAAGAAATCGTTATGTTACAAGTGGTGTCATGGAAAATCTTTATGGTCATCAATCATATACATATTTTACTACAACTAGTAAGTAGTTTTGATGCTTTAACTTCCATGAAGCGATCTGAACACAAGTAAGATATCGTTTCACTCACATAACCCTTTTAGCACGAACTGCAGGGTCCTGTGGAAATCTGTGCATGGTGACTCCATCGCCCGACCCCTAGGAGCAATTGAGGACAACGCAACGATTCGGCATGTCTTCTTTGATGTCGAGAAATCATCAAAATGACGAGCTTGCTACACACTTTCTATACAACTTACTGAAAATCCTTCCTCATATGACATCATTGCAGTGCTCTGGCGGCAGAGTTACGTAACCTGTCTGTGGTTTCGTTGGCGGGCGAGAGTGAAGCAGGCGACTTTTTGGCAACTTTTAATCGCTCGGTATTAATTAACCACAAGTTTTTTAAGAATGAATTTGGTGTTCCGCATAAGACTAACTACAAATCTTTCATATGTAATAGTTAAAAGAGTACAAAAAAACAAAGTTTATTTGTTCTTTAACACATTACATTGCAACTGGAATTTGGCTGGTGCTACTAGGTTTGTATCTTAGGTTGCACCTGGTGCAAGTAGGTTAACATCTCTTAAATCGAGCCCTGTTCACACTCACACAGCAATGTTCATGGTCATCTGAGTATGCCGCCTTGCTTGTACTGTTCTCTATGGTAAAAGCCCTGTGAGATACCATGCCACTGTTTTACGATGAAAACCACAATGTAGAAAAGCATACTGATTCTGAGCCAACCAGCCCTTGTTTTATGCCTCTAATGTGGGGTGCCAGGCTCATGTCTTTGATAATAGATACACAAACATACTTAGTTGATTAGTATCCTGTACATTCAAAACATGCTACATGTTCTAGAGATACAAGGAATGAATTATTTCGGCATCCTGATCTGCACCCAGCAGTATCACAGTTTCATTGAAAAAGAAAACAAATCAAAACTAGACTGTTCTGCACATCACATCCATAAGCAGTTAACTCAAATGCTTAAAGGTATTGCTGTCAAACTTTTACTTTTACTTTAAGCTGACGCTTTCAATAGTTATTTTTGTATCGTATGTATCATGAACAAAACTGTCAGACCATATGTCAGACCTACCTTGACAAATGTTTTACAGTGTTTGTTTTGTTTGTTTGTTGTTTAACGCCAAACTCAGCAATATTCCAGCTATGTGGCGACAGTCTGTAAATAATCAAGTGTGGACTTGACAATCAAGTCATTAACAGCATGAACTTCGATCTACACTGTTGGGATATGATGACATGAGTCAACCAAGTCAGCAAGTCTGACTACATGATCCCGTCAGTCGCCTCTTACGACAATAAAACTTGCTGAAGACCTACTCTCACCTGGATCTTCACGGGTGTTTCCAGTGTGGTGTAAGAATGTTCTTGTTCTACCAAAATGAAAGGTCTGCATCACTATCTCGCATCTAACATTTGACTGACATACTGTTCAAAGCAGAATTAAAATTCCAAATGCCAATCATGGTGATTCGTCTGACAGGCTAAGGCATGGTTGATGTTCAAGCAACTCCTTTGAAACACAGTGCATAGTCACTGACAGATTAGCTTGCAAAATATTGGCTGTCATTTCCGTAGAAACATCTGTTTCATCATGATCATTTCCTTTTGTGTATTAACCTTTACTGTGGATTCCCAGTGGTGGCAGACTTCTATGAGACAATGGTAGTTGATTTCGATGAAATTGGAAAATATCTGTGGTATTTACTCTTTCATAGTTCAGTAGATTTTGTGCTGTTTACAAGAAGCAGAAAAACCTTGTCTGCTATTTGACTGATGGCGGCTTTGCCAGTGTTCTACCAACGCCATGGACATAATGCTTCTTTATTTACAATTTAATATGGCTCCATACAATGCCATGTAGGGAATGCTGTAACCATGTTTGCCTTAATGCTATATTTGTAAGTACATGAAGGTACAAAAAGAAAAATCATATTGTTTTGGTGTCAGGAAACCATATTTGTTTTAGAATAGTGCCCCTCAATAATTTCAGCATGATCAATTTGAATGTTGAATGTGGCAGTGGTGCAGTGGAGTGTGTTGATGGCTTCATGTCTTAGCCTTGTCGTATTGTAAGTACAGTTTGGAATCATTTTGCTAGTTTCCATGCTGTTTTTGGAATGGATACATAATTAGAACATTTAATGTCAATATTATCATTCATTTGTTTCAGGGGCCTGCCATGACTAAAAGTGTGCAAAGACTAGTTTGACCCCTGCAGCTGCTGACCAGTATCCTCATGCTAACCCTGCTCAACTTGGCACATCTGCATTGTACAAGGAAATTTAATGGTAAAGCTTCCATGTGGAATATGGACTTTTCTTTAAAAATTGCTAAGGTCACAAGTCTTACACTAGCACTAGTTTTTTTTTGCTTTGTTTTTTTATATTATTTTATCATTACGGAAATCCCTGTTGCAAATATGGATTGCTGTCCAGGGAAACAGGAGCCCTATGTAGAGTTAGAAAATAGAAGTATGGAATAGTCTTAAACTAGTTGATTGATGAATTCTGGATTTGAAGGAACTGCTTAATAGTTGAATTGTTTGTTTTGGACATTTCATGATATTATAGAGGTACACCCTGAAGATAAGGTTTGGGACATTTCATGATATTATAGAGGTACACCCTGAAAATGGGTTGTCTATCTTAGCCAGTCAAAACCTATCATAGTTTCACTGACTATGCTGACAATGACAAGGCAAAATATCAGATTTGAAGTGAACATCATTTGGACAATTTGAATTCATCCATGAATGAACACCACAATAACCAATTTAGTCAATAATTGTGATATCAGAGTGTTGAAGAGCAGAGTGTTTGTTAAAGTTATCTCCCTTAGACCAACTGCTTAATCATTACTTGTGCACGTGCAATTACCCATGTGTGAAGAAAACAAATTGAGTTATTTCTTTTTTATATCTACTGTAATTACATCAAGCAAGTTTTGGATATGAACTTGTATGTGATACCGCCATGTGTGTTTTGGTTTAGGATTGGTTTAGACATGTCAGCAATGGCTGGTCCTCCGCTCTGTTCAACATGTGATGTTTGGAAGCCAGCTGTTTCCACATAGAGGATGTGCAAACACCCATATAACCCAGTTCCACACTGCACAAAGTTGTAGAGTTTAGATAAAATATGACAAAACCTTTTTTAGTTTTATTTGTGGTGACTGTCAAGTAAGTTGGGGAATCAACTTTAATTAAAGCTGCAACAGGTACTCAGATCGGGTCAGGTCTTTCTACCTCATCTACCCCTTTCCAAACATTGTACATGTCACAGCCCTTCTACAATCAACAAGTGGGACTTTGTACATGTCACAGCCCTTCTACAATCAACAAGTGGGTCTTTGTACATGTCACAGCCCTTCTACAATCAACAAGTGGGACGTTGAACTTCTTCAACACCTACTTTATTCTCTTGATCTGGCTCTGCCAGACATCTGTTCCAAACATGAAGAAGCTTAATCCAGAAGCCATGTAGTCATGAAGGGTGGCCAAAGGAAAGATTTCTACTACTTGTACTTATGTGAACAAAATGGCACTAGGTAGTTTAATGTCAATATGGCCATTTATCTCACAAATGTGGGTGTTCTTCTTTCTTTCAGCGTCAGCATCACAACTGTTTGTGATAATCTGTTTGATTGGCATTTTAGAAGTTTGGGTTTTTTTCAATATTTTTATTCATTTCAGTGGAGCATACAGGATGGCATAAGGACGTTTGATGAAATAGTAGACAAGCATTTCAGTGAAGCATGCAGGATGACATTTGAGTATCATTTGGTGAAATAGTAAAACAAGCATTTCAGTGAAGCATACAGGATGGCATTTGAGTATCATTTGATGAAATAGTAAAACAGGCATGACATATACATCAAGTACTAAGAGGGTATAGTCTCGAGCCCAACACATATTACACTTGATTTTCGTAAAATATCATTGTACAAAAAGGCATTTTAGAAGTTGATGGATAATAGAAAAGTATAATACTTTATGGATAACAACTTCTTTATTTATTATGATGTGACGTTTCGGTATAGATTCTTATACCGTTGTCAAGCAAGAGTAAAGTAATACAGCACATGACGGACTTATATACATGTAACAGGGATTAAGTAAGACAACAATAGGGAATACACCAAAGGGATATTACAACAGTTGTGATAAGATATTGCTGTGAAGTAGCGAACATCAGGTATAGCCCAGGAAGATTTCTTTTTACCATCCTTGCTATGGATAGTGTGGCACAATGTAGCAAAGCAGGATTGGGAAAGCCAGCAACCAGTGTTGACTTGGCCTCTATGTGGCCACATCATCTGTCTTTTTACTTCAAAACTTGTGATATTTGGTAGAGCTTCCTGTGGTCTAAATGGGGGAATAATGGGGCATTTATGTTTAAGGTTATCATTTCAATGTGTATCTTCCACTTCCTCTCCAATAATGCATAGTAAAGAAAATTGATTTAGTTTTGATGATAAACAGCTGTTTCAGCTCACAGTGCTTTTGTATTATTTGTAACTGTTTTCAATGTGTATGAATATAGCAGCCTTTCTATATGTGTCACAGATGTAGCTGCAACGGTCTGGCACTAACGCCAGTACTGATAATGGTTTACCAATTTAATAACTCTCAGTAAAATTTGAGTGAGTGAGTTCAAATTTTACATCGCATCGGCAATATCACAGCCATATAGTGATGAAAACAAGGTAATCACTTTAATATATCTATCGACAAAAGACAGTAAAACCAACTAGACTGTCACAGATATATATTTAAAACTAGTAATTAAATCTAAAATACTTTAACTATAGAGGACGATACAATATAAAAACAGGCTATTGATCGCCAACAACTGAAGGTAGATCACCATACTAGGGACCATTGGGACTTACAGTACCTTTGCTATCTGCATAGACCTTAGTTGGATTTAAACCATGCCTTCAGCTGCTGGCAATTGTAGGAAATATTTGGCCAAACTTTTAAAGAACAAAAGTACTACGTTTTAAAAATCGGGTAAGTTTAAATTTAGCTTTGAAAGTTTTTGGACTTATGGATCCTCCCAGCAGGAAGTAAAATTTGAAAGCTTGGTGTTTAGAGATAAATGAGGGTAAGCTTAATGAGGCCAAAGTCAACCCTCTAAAGAAGATTGTAGACCTTATCAAAAGTCAGTTCAAGTTAACATAGAAACTTTGCAGAGTTTAGTACTTTAGGGCATACTTTATCATATTTGCTGACTAAAAACGAATTTGGAAAATATAACTAGTGTAAAACAGATGATAAAAGCTGTCAAGCAAAATTTTATCCCCCAAACAAAAGATGTGCCACTCATGGTTTTCCCTGTATTTCAGTTAAAACCGGTTCCTGTTGTATGGTGCACTGCACCATCTCAGAAAACAGGCCGGCAACCATTCTACCACCATTTGTCTTTGTTTTGTTTATCACATTTCTACCCTTCTCTGTCTGTTCATATGTTTAACATGTGTGTAAGGATGTATCCTCACAATGATCTTAAAAGTTGATATACAGATTCATCTTTGAATTAATAGGGAAATATAGGCATCTATGTGTTTCGCATTGTGGTGAAGTTTTCATTTACACCATTTAGATTGTAACACACACTAAGAATTTCACCTGAACAGTTTTTATCAATCAAATCATGTGTATATGTTACAGTCATTGTGTAAAAAGGCCGTAATTTTACTAAGTATTTAACATAAACCCTCAGTTAGAGTCAGTATTTCTGTTATTTTACAAAATTTGCAAATATCATAAATCACAATTAATATAAAGGATATGCACGAAGGAACAATATCCCATCATGACATGAAGGAACAATATCCCATACATCTGACCCGTGAATACCCGGGCTAGAATTGGTCTTCAGTAACCCATGCTTTTTCGTAAGAGATAGCACACACCACAACTAGTTTGTTTCAGGTGTTTTACATAAGTGTATAGTGTCATTTGGCAGCTGAGATAGCACACATCACAACTAGTTTGTTTCAGGTGTTTTACATAAGTGTATAGTGTCATTTGGCAGCTAAGATAGCACACATCACAACTAGTTTGTTTCAGGTGTTTTACATAAGTGTATAGTGTCATTTGGCAGCTGAGATAGCACACATCACAACTAGTTTGTTTCAGGTGTTTTACATAAGTGTATAGTGTCATTTGGCAGCTGAGATAGCACACATCACAACTAGTTTGTTTCAGGTGTTTTACATAAGTGTATAGTGTCATTTGGCAGCTGAGATAGCACACATCACAACTAGTTTGTTTCAGGTGTTTTACATAAGTGTATAGTGTCATTTGGCAGCTGAGATAGCACACATCACAACTAGTTTGTTTGAGGTGTTTAACATAAGTGTATAGTGTCATTTGGCAGCTGAGATAGCACACATCACAACTAGTTTGTTTCAGGTGTTTTACATAAGTGTATAGTGTCATTTGGCAGCTGAGATAGCACACATCACAACTAGTTTGTTTCAGGTGTTTTACATAAGTGTATAGTGTCATTTGGCAGCTGAGATAGCACACATCACAACTAGTTTGTTTGAGGTGTTTAACATAAGTGTATAGTGTCATTTGGCAGCTGAGATAGCACACATCACAACTAGTTTGTTTCAGGTGTTTTACATAAGTGTATAGTGTCATTTGGCAGCTGAGATAGCACACATCACAACTAGTTTGTTTCAGGTGTTTTACATAAGTGTATAGTGTCATTTGGCAGCTGAGATAGCACACATCACAACTAGTTTGTTTCAGGTGTTTTACATAAGTGTATAGTGTCATTTGGCAGCTGAGATAGCACACATCACAACTAGTTTGTTTCAGGTGTTTTACATAAGTGTATAGTGTCATTTGGCAGCTGAGATAGCACACATCACAACTAGTTTGTTTCAGGTGTTTTACATAAGTGTATAGTGTCATTTGGCAGCTGAGATAGCACACATCACAACTAGTTTGTTTCAGATGTTTTACATAAGTGTATAGTGTCATTTGGCAGCTGAGATAGCACACATCACAACTAGTTTGTTTCAGGTGTTTTACATAAGTGTATAGTGTCATTTGGCAGCTGAGATAGCACACATCACAACTAGTTTGTTTCAGGTGTTTTACATAAGTGTATAGTGTCATTTGGCAGCTGAGATAGCACACATCACAACTAGTTTGTTTCAGGTGTTTTACATAAGTGTATAGTGTCATTTGGCAGCTGAGATAGCACACATCACAACTAGTTTGTTTCAGGTGTTTTACATAAGTGTATAGTGTCATTTGGCAGCTGAGATAGCACACATCACAACTAGTTTGTTTCAGGTGTTTTACATAAGTGTATAGTGTCATTTGGCAGCTGAGATAGCACACATCACAACTAGTTTGTTTCAGGTGTTTTACATAAGTGTATAGTGTCATTTGGCAGCTGAGATAGCACACATCACAACTAGTTTGTTTCAGGTGTTTTACATAAGTGTATAGTGTCATTTGGCATCTGAGATAGCACACATCACAACTAGTTTCATGTTGTCCAAAGTTATTTGAAAAATAGAAAACAATGAGTGATCAATTGACCTATTATCAGCTAATCATTTGAACAAAATATGTTGGGTTTACACCCCCACTTTCTTCAAAATATGGGTGTATTTTGTCCGCATCAGTACACCTGAAAACATAAACACTAACGTTTGACACTGTGTAACATAGGTCTAGGTGGAAGGAAATAATTAGAACAACCCTTTGGTAATCTCCAAGGATCATGATTAACCACTCAGTGTTCTGAAATATGTCCCTCTCAGTCATGTTAGCCACATCAAATTGTCTCATGGCAGCCAGTGAGTCCTAGGTGGTAATGTTAGGCAGGTTGAAGACCACGATTTCAAAGGAGTCATACAGTTATATTCTTAAGTTGCTTTTCAATGTTTGTTGCTCAGTTAGACTTTTTTTAAATGTAGTGCTATCACCATTGTATACTTATTCTTGTCCAGTTACAGTACACGTGAACCTGTATTTCTGTCTGCATTTATGTTACAGGTATTTTTATTCCTTGCACACGTGTTAACCAAAACCCCGTCCGGGCTAACAGAGCAATATATGATCTTCTACCATATGTCCTCTTGATTATGTGCAATTCCTGATAATGTTATTCGAAACGTGTAGTCCTATCAGCAGTGTATTTCTATATACAAAGTGTGTCATTTCCTTCAGTGATACATACACAGAGGTCTGACTCCCAGTCTGGCACTGATCACTGGTCTGTCAGCACATTAAAAACTGTTCAACTGTGTTGCTCTCATGATTTGTTTAAATGGCTGGAAATCACTGGGAAAAAATAGATAGATTTAGAAATTCCAGGGACCTTTCATACGCTAATCATATATGTTAGTAAATAGATATGTCCCCCAACACAATGCACAGTATCCCACATTCCAGTTACCAAAAAGTAGTGAGTATTGATGACACATGATAATAGAATTGTAGTGGTTTGTTGGTCATCATTGATAACCTTATATCAAAAACCACATTGTTGTACCCCATTTCTTCTCACCTAAATCTCACACTAATGAACAGATCAAATTGGTAAACCAAGCAGATCAGTCTCAAATATTGATATAGATCTGATATCATTTCAACCCCAAGCCATGAGTGTGATAAATTCATTAATCACCATGAACCTAACCAGGAACTGAACACCATCCATGCAGCACCACACCTTGCCACATCTGTGCAGCAGTCCACACTGAGATATGGGTCAGTGGCTTTTGTTTGTTGCTGGTGCTGCTGTCAGCAGTGTTCCAGGTTATAAGATGGTGGCTAGACTAATGCTTAGTCTCTGAATATATATCATTTTGATAGTAACAAACAAGCCCATTTAAATTGAAAAGGAGCCCCAGGAGACCAGAGACCTGAGGAAATCTAGACTTGCCTTATTTAGGGCTTTAGCACTGCAGAGAGAGCTTGGCATTAGGGAAAATAATGCTGAAGGGGTCGTTGTCGGCACAGGTACTACAGATACGTACCCCAGGTACGTTTCTGTATACAGATATGTACCCTAAACAAAGTCATGATACAGAAACCTACCCGGTACCCTAAAAGGCGGACGAGTCCATATTCCGCGATCCAAAACCGAAACCGTATATAGTTGTTCCCGTTCAACTGATTCCGAGTGGTATTCATGTGCATCACAAAATTTCCTTTACTGTTATTCTCATTACTTACACAAGTTACATAACGCAATCAAATGTACCTAATACAACAGTATGA
The DNA here is from genome assembly GCF_003918875.1 of Haliotis rubra. Lineage (NCBI taxonomy): Eukaryota > Metazoa > Mollusca > Gastropoda > Lepetellida > Haliotidae > Haliotis > Haliotis rubra. The sequence goes on from NW_025767501.1 coordinate 2,517,603, forward strand.
CAGTTCCGATCAAGAATACGACACGATGGGAATGGAATCGTCCTAGGGTATGTTCCTGTATTCTCATTATGGCCAAGGTACGTTTCTGTTTACAGAAACGTACCTGGGATACATATCTGTAGTACCCGTGCCGACAACGACCCCTTCAGCGATAATAATGTGGTTCAGTGACTGTGAGACAGACTAGATGGTGGCCTGTAAAGAAGCAGGTCTGGACCTGAGAATCCTTAGTTTATAGTATTAGCCATGATCTACTCCATGACAGTAAACTGTCACAAACCCTGACCAGTTCATTCAGCTGCAGGCATACATTGCTTGGGACCAGTTCTCACCCAGAATCCCCACTTGGGAGGTTCAGTTTCTATATGTCATGTATATTTGGAAGAATTGGTTGGTTTGGTTGTTGTTTAACACCACACTCACCAATATTCCAGCTATATGGCGACAGTCTGTAAATAATCGAGTCTGAACCAGACAATCCAGTGATCAACAGCATGAACATCAATCTACACAACTGGGATATGATGACATGTGTCAACCAAGTCAGTGAGCCTGACCACCCGATTCCGTTAGTCACCTCTTACGAAAAAGCATGGGTTGCTGAAGACCAATTCTAACCCGGATCTTCACGAGTCTATTTATGAAGAGATAAGCATAGATATACATCCCTTTCCAACAGTAAGTTAAACATAATAACATAAATCTGTTCTACCATAAATATTGGAATAGATGCCTGTATGGAAGGGATGCATGCCTTAGACAGACATATGCTATGAGCAGATGTCTTTCTTAAAGGGCCACTGATCCAGAGCAATTTCCGTGGACTGGTTGTTGCTTTTGTTTTTATTTTTCACCAGTGAGTACCCGGGTGATATCCCAGAATTCATGACTGGTTCGTTACCTCTGCTGTGCCACCCTCATGCTCAATTGATAGTACAAGTATAGACTGATCAACAAAGATGAAATCTTTTTTACTCGATAATCTTATGTTGATTTTGTTGTAAAATTATGTAGACTTTGATGAATAATTTGGTTTCTTATAAAAAAATATTCACTTTGATAAAAATGCTGATTTTGATGTAAAATTTTGATTTCATAGTAATGTTGACTTTATAAAAATGTTAACGTAAATAGAAGTAGAATTTGATATAGTTTGACCTTGAATTTGGTGAGAAGCCTGATATAATAGCATTGTTTTGAAAGTAAGGCTAACTAAGTACATGGGGAGTCTTGGGGAGAGTAGTGAGCTTGGGTTCACTACTAGTCAATCTGAATGTTGTATTAAATGGCATTATTTTGATAACAAATGAAAACATTTTAAGTTTAACCATCTGCCAGTGGTAAAAAATGTTAGGACTGAAATAACGAAGTCAACGTACGTTTTTATATTTTTTCTTATAATCCTAATTAGTTTATTATCATATTTGTACATGCTTTTGGAAACTTAATAAAATGCACACGATCTGCGTATACTTAGTGAATTTATAACATGATTGTAATATCTAGACATCTTATAGATTGCCAACGTGTATCATATTTCACACACACGCCCTAAGTACGACCTAGTGTATCTTGTCTGTCTCATTACACTTCTCGGAAAAAAATGATTCTGTACACTTCTACTGTAGGTCTTCGATCCTGTTTCTTTGGACGCCAGCTGGATAAGCCCATTACAGTGTTTCTGAGATAAAAAAAATGATTCTGTGGAATGCCATAACAAATAAATAAAAACAAAATGCAAATATTAAAATTAAGACAGACTAAAGTTATAGCAACAATATTAGGCTATTTCCTTGTTCGGGGAATGTATCCATTAATATCCACATAAAGGAATGAGATGCCATTCATCTGCAGCTGACAAAATATCCTGTTCCATGTCATGTGTCTTAACAGTCTAATATGCGAGAGTTATCTATCGTTTCAGGTTTTTCACATTGGTGTATCGCGTATCGTCCCATTGGTCACCCAAGATAGCACACCTGGCAACTAATTGCATGAATGTCTGTCATTCTTTAATAAAGTAATTTAGTTAAGCCAATCATGAGCAATCAATCAATGTATTGGCGGTTAATCCTTGGAAGGAAGGACGTTGTTTTTACAAAGAGACTTTACGACAGGGTGTATTCATTATACATTGTAGATTAGTAAATCTACATACATAAACACTACCTTTTGACAAATCCGCTGTGCAGGTTAAAAGCAATTAATCAATCAGCGTGTTATCGGTTAATCCTTTGATTGATGTTTGTTTTGTAACTCAGCTGATAATTCCTCTTACTGCACTTCCTGGCATAAGATGTAATACATTTGCCCCATCAGACCTCAATTTATAATGATGATTTTTTACTCCAGACACAAGAAATGCCAAATGGCAACCTTTGTCGGGTAATCTGAGTGGTGTTATCACTAAATATACCTGTTATAAATTCATTAACTGACCATCAAGTGAATGATGACAAATAACATGTGTAGGTTTACCACCAAAGAAGGTGTTACAGCGAGAGAGTAACCGCTGTATTGCATGCATGTTTGATTGCCTGAAAAAAAACTTATGGGCCGACACTTTTTCGAGGATACGAACGGAACTTCATTGTTACATAAGAAATATATATAAGCATTTGCTGTGTACTTAGTTAAAAACTGTATATACCTATGTACCTAAGTAAAATTTCAGATTTTTTTTTTGCAATGGCAAAGTGGGGTTGTTTAGTTTATGGATTCAAATATATCAAATGTGTGTTTTTGATATCATAGCATACGTAATAGACTAATATTTTTTACATGATTAAATATAGAGGTAAAAAACACAGAAATAGGATCAAATTGGATCAGTCACTATACCATCGAAACATTTGAAAATCTGAAAAAGCCTACACTGCTGGGATACTTTATTACAATCATACAAGAACTACCGGGGATATTTTCAAATAACGGCATCTGATGGGCAGCCACCCTTCCTAATGTCCCCATGTCCGTCATGGTCGAGGGAGCAGGAGCTCACCAGTTTGCAGCTAGGTTTCGTAGTTAGACTGTTGGCTGGAAACATTAATCGCTCTGGATCAGTGGCCCTTTAAATAGACAAATTATCACTGGAAATAGCTTTTCCTTTAACTACCCAGTAAAGTGATATTGTGAGCCATTACCATACAAGATGCAGACAACATGTTTCATTCAAAGTAAATGCCTGATGTCCTTGACAAGGATTTAGGGCCACAGCCAGGCAGGTCACAGGTGGAGCAGCATTGTTATCTTCAAAGTTGGAACAATTTGAACAGATTTTATCAATAGTAGTTTAAATATGGCAGTGATAGCACGTCGATGACACTGTATGTGGTGTAATACTTGCTGAGGCTAGGCTACATCCATGTGTAGATGCAAGTGGGAAGAGTAGTGTGAGGTTAACACATCAACGTCTGTCTCGGCAAGAAGCAAGAAGGATGTTTCTTCAGAGCTTTGAGAAACCTGTTGACTGGATATCCACAAATGTGATTGTTTTCTTGCAATTAGTTTTTATTATGTCAGTGTATTAGCAGTGCCTTGCTGTGTTATGGTATTCATACATTGATATTCTTTTGCCCCTACATTAGTTAAGTAGTGCTGGTATGGATATGGGTTAATGGTGTCCTGAAGAACCACCAACCTACTGCTCTCTGGGCAGACACTCAATCCATCACGTCAAGGAGGCAGCTGAACTAGTATCTGTGTTACTACCTGGAGTCAGTACAGTGATAACCTCTACAATATCATGCACTGTCATGAACTTTTCAAACTTTGGCTAGAAAATTGATCCACCAATAATGATTACCTTGTTTTAAGTGATTTTGTACAAATGGAGTTGTTCCATCCTCAATTATCAAGTGTAATATTTCAGTTCTATTGTGATATGTACCCATTCACAACCAAAGCTTTGTTTGGAACCTTAATCGAATGGTACACACAGCAATAATAGTCACCCAGTCCAATGACTTTCATGATAGAAGAACGTGTCACTGTCAAAACAGATCTGTGGTAGTGAATGTCTCCAGGGTGTTTATCCTACTAACCTGGAGATGTACCAGTCAGGGATATTTGCCCTGACACTCCCGGTTCAGTATAGGCATTTGTCACTGTATTCCAGCCAGTATCACCAGTAACACTGCTGTGGTCACATATGGCCCTGGGTAGAGTCTTCATCAAATATATGACTCTTTCCCCACTTAGGTTGGTATATTACTTTGATATATTTCACACACTACATTAATATTTACTTCATTACCTTAATATTTTCAATACATTACATTAATATAATTTTGGCAACATCTGTTCTTATAGACAGGCAAAATGTTTCTCTTTCAGATATGTCTACCAACAAGACTGTCTATTTTGGGCCAAAGGATTCATTTGAATAGACATTGTGCAATGGCATCTACAATGGTAGGGCTGATGTTTGGAGTGTTTGCCTCCTACCAAGCGATAATCCTGACCCTTGGGGAGCAAATAGGAAACAGCGAATATTCCCTGGGAACAGGCCCCTACAGTCAAACTGAGTTCGGCATGGATGTGAACAGCTCCAGGAATGTATATGCTGTTATATTTGATGCTGGGAGCACAGGCTCCAGAATGCATGTATATCACTTCAGGAAAAAACAGGGTAAGTGGTAGAACAGTGTAATAAGTATGTCTCTGTATCTTGACCAAGGCAATATGCCATGAGTTGTGTCCTTCAGGCAATGCAGGTTCTGCTTGTCAGGGGTCTGAGTCGAAGATGTGTGTTTCAACTCCAGAAACGTTAACATGTTTCACCAATGAAGCTAATGCAGCATCAGCATGGTCTAGTGGATAGAGTTGGCAAGAGTGAGAAAAGTTGATGGTTCCATCCTGGGTCATATCATACCAAAAGACATTAAAAGATGGTACTTTGGTGTTGCCCTGCCTGGCTCTCAGGGATATAGCTAGGGCTAGTTACTGTGATGTTTCTATGATATACCAATGTTAAAACTGAGGCATGGCATCTCATAAGGAAAGCACTATGATGTTCCCATTAGTCAGGACTATTACAAACAGCCACACACTCACATGCGTGCACTTGTAGGATTATGTCTGATAATTTGCAAACCAATACATCATATTTCAAACTTTTCTGCAACTGGAAAATTGACATCTCCATTAGGTCAAGAAGGGCCTTATCCTAGCACTTTCATGTATCACTGAACCCTGACTTCAGACTAGTGGTTTACGTCAGAGACTGGTATGCATGTTGATTGTGTCTATAGCAGCACTGTGTCCATGTTCCAGAGTGGAATGTAGAGTTGGTGCATGAGACATTTCAACAAGTGAAACCCGGCCTATCCAATTACAGTGCTGATCCTCACAAGGTGAGACCTGCATTCACACTTAACAATATTCACACTTCTGTGTCCTTTTAACAGCGTTTAAAATTCCCGCCTGCCCGACCGTCCGGAACGTTATATTTTCATCTCGGATGGTCAAATTTCAAAAGTAGCCTGTTCAGTGGTCTGGTAGATAATTTTACCATTTTACAATTTTTTACGGTAAATATTTCATAATGTCCGACAGGTTCTATTGTCATCAGTTTGAGATGTTTAAGGTACATGTATTATTAAAATTATGTTAAACTACTTACGATTGGACAGTTCATGTTTCAATAACCAATCACAACATGTGTACTTTCAGTTTACCTAAACTCGGTGCATTGCCTGTTAATGCTGTGTAGTTCATTGCGATGCCTACAAACAGTCAAGTATTCAGAAACCTGATTTGTTTTGTTTTTTTATTGTTGAAAACCAGACAGGCAAGTTTGCATCCGGACTGGTAAATTTTTAAAGTTACCAGTCCGGCTGTCTGGCTTGGAATTTTGGGAGTTTTAAACACAGCTTTTAAGAAGTTTCTGACTACCACTTAGTATGACTTGTTTCATTAGCTTCTTCACGTATGGTTGACATCCTTCACGCTGATGCTCTGTGCTCATCCACAGGGTGCAGAGAGCCTGCACAATATGCTGGAGTCTGCCATAGTAGAGGTGCCAGCTAAACTCCAGTCACAAACTCCCATCGTCCTCAAAGCCACAGCAGGACTCAGACTACTGCCTAATGGAGTGGCAGACCATTTGTTAAATGAGGTAATAGGTTTTAAATGAAGTGAAACTATGTTTAATGTAGTGAAACTATGTTCAATGAGGTGAAAATCTGTTCAGTGAGGTGAGACTCTGTCCCTGTACCTACTTCTGCAATCACAAATACTTAAATTTTTGTTTTATGAATAGTGAGTCATTATGTGCGGAGAAAGTAGGTTAAAGCATAAATGACAACAAGTAGCTGATGTCAGACCAGAAAAGAAATGCAATTTTGCCCTCACATCTTTCATTTAGCATTCCTTATTTGCTTGAAGTTTGTTCTTTCAGTACGTTTGTGAGTCATTAACCCTATGTAGTGTCTCTATCCAAACTTCAGTGTGCTATGAAAATTATTCCATGATTTAGAGTTTCAAACAGTGGTAAAGTCATTGTTACTCAGATCAGTCAATTTTACTTGATATATGAAGGGTCTCTGTTCCTTTTCTGTGGTTATGAAGGTATACGTTATTCTGTCAAATATAATTGGTTATTTATTATTTGATCTTTAACTCACAAAACTGTAGAAAACACAAAACCAGTGACACCAGTCAACACAATGCAGCACAGCCCTGCCCATTCTGTTGTTTGTCAGTCACTAAACAATAGTCCATTAGTGGATATTGCTGTTTGGTTTATTGAAAATATATGCAAAAGTTATTACTTGGTTCCAAATGTTATGAATCATCTGGATTATATGTATAATGATATAACTGAAATAGTGTTGAAAGCAGTGTTAAACACGACTGTGTCTCTTCAGCACAACCTACAAGACTTTCCTGTTCAAGCAGATCATTGTTGTCAGGAGTTTGTGCATGGTGTAACCCTTGTCCTGTTTACAGGTGTCAGATCTGTTCAGGAGGACCATGTTCCACCAAGTTGAGCATGGTGTTGAAATTCTGGGTGGCTCAGAGGAAGGTAACTCACTTAACAATGATCACATACATGCAGTATTGTCATGGCAGTCAGATCTCTATACAGCTGAAACACAAGGGGTTATTTTAAATAATGTCATACTGAAAGTGAAAAGGGTTTTGTTAAATGGAAGATCTTTTAATTTTGGTTTATGGATCCCAACCAGATGAAGCCAGATCAGAAAATCAGTTTACCATTTTTGATCAAGTGTATTGTATATATGACATTCAGCCTCTGACCAAGTAAGACCCCTGGTAAAGGGTTTTTATGTACTGCTGTGAAATAAGTCTGTGATTAAACAGATTTAGATTTCACTTTTGTTCACATATATATAATATATTGAAAAACATGCTAGTGAAATATGTTTGTATTTTAACCTATCAAAGGTAATTATAAGAAATGTAAACTATGAGATAACAACTGTACTGTCAGCAGACGAATATAGTCAGTGCATTCGGTAGTGGTCTTAGTCATATCCTCATGATCTATTAAGTATATTAAAGATGTATTACCGCGGTAAGTTTATCAGCGATGTATTAAGCGATGATCATACTAAATCCAGTATGGGAACTTGGTATCTCTGTTTCTAACTATGATAAGTATAACCTCAATTTCTTATGAATTCACCCCTCTAACACTTGTTGCCATTTTCCTGAAACTTGTTTCTGAATCCACAGTTTAGCTTGAATAGAAAATTTAAAGTCCATGGTTTTGTGTTGTCTTTCTTTAAGAGCTATTCACAGGAGTTATCTTCCGTAACAGAAGCGTGGGGGAGACATCAAAAGTTTTCAAAAGGAAAGTTGCACTTCAAGACTCCAATTTGTGTGCGTGCATACACCGAGATTATCATAGATAATCAGCCAGACTCAGAGGAGCTAGGCATCCCCCAGGTCCTATCTGATCCTGATTAGTCCATCAGCCCAACAGACCCAAAGTTTGTTGCAGAGAAGGCCTTTTAGATTTGATAGAAGGTCTAGAAGATTGCACTTCAGCGCAATCTCCAGATAACGTCGATGATCTTCTTCCTCCTCCTCCTAAGAGAGCCAGGTTGGAGTTGGAGTCATGGACCACACTGGCTGCTACTGTCACCTCAGCTGAGGTATACCCAGAGGTGCACTATGACTTGGATTGTGGATCCATGACCATGACTTACGGACCGCACATGTACTGTCCCAAGCCGGTCCACAGATGAAGCTCTAGGGAGTTGATCTCCGACAGGACAGCAGAAATAAGCCCAAGTCTCATTCCAAACGATACGGGAAAGGGTTTCAAGGCCAAGAAAGATCAGAAGCCCGGGCTCAGATCAACTAGACTCACTTCAGACTTCCCAGATCATAAAAGTATGGGCCTCAGCCTTGGCTATAGACACCGATCATGTACAAAGGTGCCCATATTTCCTAGGAAGTTGTGTCAGGGTGCAGTGGACAGCCAATTATCAGTTTTGGAAAAACCCTGGATATTTTATTTAAGCGAAACCTGTGGTTTCAGAAACAAGTTACAGGAAAAAGGTACTCTTGTGTTAGAGGTTGTATTCTAATAATTTTTATCATTGTTGATAGTGTTCCAAATCAAACTTAACTTTTCAGGTATATTCAGCTGGGTTACAGTGAATTATTTGGAAGGTAAGTTATTGACAAGTTATGTTGAGTCAGTATCTCGTTAGTAAATATCCCACCTTGGCAATACATGCTGTATAATGCTAGTCTCTGACAACTAGGCTAGGGAAACACAAGGGAAATAATCTCTTATCAGTCATTCGCACAAGCATTGTTGTTTAAGTTGTAATTTGGTAGATGAAAGAAACGAACATGAATTCTTTGTTTGAGTAAATTTACCTGTTTGTCATAAAGTGCAAAATGAATGGCGGCTATGTTTCCCTAGATAAACACCCATTTACAAAGTGTTGAAGTTGTCGGAACATCAGTAATAAATAGTTCACTGAGCAAGTAGACATTGGAATAAAACTGGAACAACTGGAATATCAGTAAAACTGTACTGTTTTGTGGGTGAGCAGAGATTGAGTCATTGTGAATAAACGTCGTGTCAGTTATTCTGAAACGTTTTCAATAACAGCTACAAGGCAATTATATAGCTGTTCTGTGCTGCTGTTATCTTTAATAAATCTGTCATACACATGTGGAAGTATGGATTTTCATGTAACTTTTCTGTATTAGTAGGTATGGCACTTACAAAGTATTAAGGATTGGTCCAGCAGTTTGTAAGGGTGTGCTTGTTGGAGCAGGGCACTTCCAATATACAATATATTTGCATGAACATGTGAATCATTTGGTTACACAATGGGGGTTTCAATATTGTTTGTCACTGACACGCCGTGGTCGTCCTGCTAATTGTGCTTGAATGGCCTGGGTGCCGTTCCACTAACCGATCTTAACTAAGATCAATCTTAGCAAGTTACGCCAATTTTACAATCGTCTTAGCTAAAAGTTACACCCGTTCCACTAACCGATCTTAGGCCGATCGTAGCCGGTCCCGATCTTACGATCCGATCCAAGCTTAGATCGAGACTCTTTCGTGCGAGAGATAGAGGAATGCGAGGCACGAGTTATCTCCCTTTGCATAGTCTAGCAAATGATGGAAGTAGTTTACGAACCAACTGAGTGAGTGAGTGAGTTTAGATTTACGCTGCCCTCAGCAATAGTCCAGCTATATGGCGGCGGTCTGTAAATAATCTAGCTAAGATGCATAGCGTCCACTAGCATGAGCGTTCATGTTAGTGAACGCTATGTATCTTAGCTATAAATAATTGAGTCTAAACCAGACAATCCAGTGATCAACAGCATGCGCATCGATCTGCGCAGTTGGGAACCGATGACATGTGTCAACCAAGTCAGCGAGCCTGACCACCCGATCCCGTTAGTGGCCTCTTACGACAGGCATGGGTTATTGAAGTTCAATATTCTAACCTGGGCCTTCACGGGTATTTTTCCAACCAAGTGTAAACGTGGAGAAAAAACCTAGAGCAAAATATTAGGGTAGTGAGCACCTTGGTTTCAGGTGCAAGTGCGAGAAGCGCTGGGTATCAAGCATAATATAATAATAATAAATGCATATTTATAGTGCCTATTCCACATCCTTGGGCATGCTCAAAGCGCTGTGTACAGATAATTTACATGAGAATATTTACAGCCGAGATTATAAGTAATATACTGAGAACAGGTTTTAAGTCTGGACTTTAAAATGTCAATTGTGTCAGAGCTTTTAATATGTGCCTGAACCTTGTCAATCAGAATAAACAAGGCGGACGAGGCTATATATAACGATGTAGAATCTGTCAGTGGTCTTGAATAACACGCTGCCTGTCTTTAGAATCCCACACCAAATATGCAGTGAAATCAAACATATTTGTATCTTTTGCTTCAGAACATTGTTCACTTCACGGCTGTCCCTATTCTTAACCATGACGTTGCAATATTGTTGTACAAATGTGTTACACCGACTCTCGCTCGGTTGTGTTCCCATGACGACAGTGGTCAGACTGGCCTGACATTTGTAGGGCTTCAGTGCAGTGTTTGTTTACATCACAGAAATATACAAATTCATTTCATGGGGGACTTTAGGGGACGCTCACGGTGAAATGCTCGCTCTTATTTTTCACAAAGAATAGGAAAGCCACCATTTTGGTTTCTCTACGATTGATTTTAGCTATCCTAAGTTGGTCATGAGCAACTTAGACTTTGAATCTTAACTTTACGATTGACTTAGGTAAGATTGGTTAGTGGAACGGTATGCCGATCATAACGTCACGCTAAGATTGGGATTTTAGGGGTTTACGATTGGCATAGGGCTAAGATCGGTTAGTGGAACGGCACCCTGGACACTTTCAACACATATGTCTGGGTCAGTATGCTGAGAGGGAGAACGCAAAATACATGCAATCAGAAATGGTGTCCGTGTTGATAAGGAGAAAGGTCAAAGTAGTACAAGGCCCCTGATGGGCCAGCAGGGTGGACATAATTGAAGACTTTAGCAACACTTTTAGCAACTGTTATCAGACACATTAGTACAGATGATGACAAGATTTCATCATGTGCATGTTTAGGATTAGATGCATGTGTAAAATGTATTAAAAAGGCTGATTTTGGAAGTTTTCTGGGCCTTTTATTCATTATTTGAACAACTGCAAGTTTCAACCCAGCTGATATTCTGAGGAGCTGAAGATAAAACAGCTTTGAGGTAAAAAACACAACTAGGTCAAGGATTTTTCATAGCTGGAACTGGAATTTTGGCTTGTTTAGCAATTCTTGTGCACTTGATTAAGCTAGAATTGCAAATGTATGAAAGACAAAAGCCTTTCATTTGAACATGTCTGATAGCTTGATAACTTTCTTACCATTATAACAAAATTTTCAGCAACAGTTCACACTCCCAGGGGCCTTATCCTACCTTGCCCTTCCCTAATGAAATATATTCAGATAATAGTTATGAGATTCCATGTATACTACCCATCAAAAGTTTAGACTCACTAGTGTAACTGTAGCCACTTACTTCAGTCAACTGTTCTATACTACCCATCAAAAGTTTAGACTCACTAGTGTAACTGTAGCCACTTACTTCAGTCAACTGTTCTATACTACCCATCAAAAGTTTAGACTCACTAGTGTAACTGTAGCCACTTACTTCAGTCAACTGTTCTATACTACCCATCAAAAGTTTAGACTCACTAGTGTAACTGTAGCCACTTACTTCAGTCAACTGTTCTATACTACCCATCAAAAGTTTAGACTCACTAGTGTAACTGTAGCCACTTACTTTAGTCAACTGTTCTATACTACCCATCAAAAGTTTAGACTCACTAGTGTAACTGTAGCTACTTACTTCAGTCAACTGTTCTATACTACCCATCAAAAGTTTAGACTCACTAGTGTAACTGTAGCCACTTACTTCAGTCAACTGTTCTATACTACCCATCAAAAGTTTAGACTCACTAGTGTAACTGTAGCCACTTACTTCAGTCAACTGTTCTATACTACCCATCAAAAGTTTAGACTCACTAGTGTAACTGTAGCCACTTACTTCAGTCAACTGTTCTATACTACCCATCAAAAGTTTAGACTCACTAGTGTAACTGTAGCCACTTACTTCAGTCAACTGTTCTATACTACCCATCAAAAGTTTAGACTCACTAGTGTAACTGTAGCCACTTACTTCAGTCAACTGTTCTATACTACCCATCAACAGTTTAGACTCACTAGTGTAACTGTAGCCACTTACTTCAGTCAACTGTTCTATACTACCCATCAACAGTTTAGACTCACTAGTGTAACTGTAGCCACTTACTTCAGTCAACTGTTCTATACTACCCATCAAAAGTTTAGACTCACTAGTGTAACTGTAGCCACTTACTTCAGTCAACTGTTCTATACTACCCATCAACAGTTTAGACTCACTAGTGTAACTGTAGCCACTTACTTCAGTCAACTGTTCTATACTACCCATCAAAAGTTTAGACTCACTAGTGTAACTGTAGCCACTTACTTCAGTCAACTGTTCTGAACTAAATGTTGCAAAATATTCCATAAGGTTAACGGTACTGTTTACACAGGAACTGATGTATTGGAAAACAAATTCGTAACGTTGAAAAGATTATTGTCAATACAATAAATGATTTCAATATATGATCAAACTCAGTGAAAATTGGTGAATTCTTAACAAAACTTCACATCAAAATGCATCAATTCACATGTATGATATTTGCACATGCTTTTCAGCAATTTGATGCATGATCCTCATGCAATTCATCTGCATAAGGTTTGCAGTTGTTTCCCCCAAGTTAGTGAAGAAATTCATCTTCGATGTAACCATATATATACGTAACATATAGTGAGTGCTTCAAGTGAGTCTAAACTTTTGATGGATAGTGCATATATATATATATATAGATTATTATTAGAAAATTGTTACCTTTTATGAAAACATGGCACATATATGTGATGTTGGTATGATTTTCAGGTGCATTTCACAAAAATGGAGAGATGGTTGCAGCCCTAGATTTAGGGGGTGGTTCTACACAGATCACATTTGTGCCAAAAGATAAGGTGATTGGAATATATTGGTTTGCTGTTCATGTGAAGATATATCTTGTTTTTGTTTTCATGTGTAAAATTGTATATTTTTACAATAACCCACAAGGCCTGTGATGCTAAAACCTAGTTTTCCTAAAGATGCTAAGATGTTCTTTCAGTTATCCAACTATGGCTCTGAACCATGTTTATAAGATAATAGTGTTAATTATGCTGCCATTAATTCATGTATCATATGAAATGTGAAGTAAGTATGTGAAGGAATGAATGCCAGCAGGTGAGAACTGTGCGTCTTAATTTTGGCCTTGCCCTTCAAATAGATCTAATGCAGTCAGACTGTTGATAATGTCATGTGTCAATTTGTATTCCTATTTTCCAGGAGACAGTTGAAAGTGCACCAGACAGCTACATTACAAGAACTAATCTATTCAGCAGAAACTATACATTATATACACACAGGTAACTGTAGCAGGAATACTAGTTAAAGTTACCTCATTGGCACACGAGAGGTTCGTCTAGTTACAACACGGTTTGTCCTGGCTTTTGATTGACGGGTAGGGCAGCGAGGGTAGCCGAGATGCCACTCGCCTGTCAATCAAAAGCCAGGACAAATCGTGTTGTAACTAGACGAACGTCGAGTTGTGGGTGGGGTAACAGACTTGTGCCATGAGATTTCGGCGGTGTGTTAAAACAAAGTGGCGGGAAAATGAGTGCACGATATGACGTCATGAATATCACGTCATACACGCATCTTAGGTCGTTCAAGTTTTCAAAAATTAATTCTCAACCATGGAGGACGTGGAAACAACTTTCATACCCAGCAGTGATAGCGTGAATGAGTGGAATGATGAAATTGATGATATTACACTTTCACAAGTTGGTGAGGCGATGGAGTTGAATTTAAAGTTTGTCAACATTGTACTTGTTTTTATGTTCTACAATTTATCTCAACTTCCTTCTGGCGAAATCTGTTTACGATGACATCATAGTTTTGGCACATGAAAGGGGGCGGAGCAAGCATTATCCAATGAGAATCAGTAGGGCGAAACCATGTAGTAACTAGCAGGTTACAACATGGGCAACATCAAAGAGACCGCCGCAAAGCCATGGTACAAGCTGTGATATTCTATGGTTATAACTGCCATTACTTCAGCCACTCATGTGATTCTGTGCCTGTACTTGGAGTACAAGCTTATGATTATCGTGACTGACAGGAATTGGACATAGTGACCTTGATTTCTGAATGTCTTATGGATGGTTTCTGAATAATACATAAACAGCATTAAAGAGAAAAACACAACTCCAACATTTACTCGTCTAGCAGGTACCATGTTGATTAGCCTAAGTAATTACCAGGTGCCAGTTAGTGTCATCCACCCAACCAACTGGGCTTCAGACCAGCCAGGGAATGCCTAGTTGAAAACCAGGGAATCCCCTTCAATTCTCATATTTGATCGAATTATGCTTGTGAAAACCTTTCACCCTGCAGATTCGTAAAACTATGCTCAACAGAATAGAAAATACAATTCAAATGGTAAGCATCATGTCTGGACATAATTTATCTCAGATTTCACATTTTATCAGCTTGACATTAGCCTGAAGTCTGGGAAAGGATACTGTGTACTTGTTTACTGTGCATAATACTGGAGTTCACCGATAGCTTCACGCGCCCTAAATCATGAATGCATTAATCAACAACAAAAACGTTTATCAGATTGCTGTAACTCTTTATTACAAGCTTAGTAATTTATTTATTTCATTTGATCAACTGACAGGTGTTGCATTGCACAGCAAAAATAGCGCTTAACACAAGTAAAACGTGTCAAAAATTGCGCTTAGCACAAGTAAAACGTGTCAAAAATAGCGCTTAGCACAAGTAAAACTTGTCAACTTATAGTCAACAATAAGCAAGTTGGTATTTTTATAAAGAAGGAATCAACCGACCCATATTTCTTTGCTTTCAAAGTTCCCTTTGTTTCCCTTTCACCAAATGTAACAGCTGTGGGGTTTTATGGATTTAACACCAAATGCAATAAAACTTTGATTTACTTTTTCTGTTAGACGGTTATGTTTCAGAATTTTACTGAAATCATTTTAGAAAGATTAATTTTGCATCTTGTGAACAATTTATAAAGAATACTGTTTTCTCTATAGTAAATTGATATATCCTGAATATTTTATTTACAATGAATTTGGGGAATACTAGATTCTGATTGATTGGTCAGTCAGAGGTATCAAATCAGAGATTACCACCGTTGGCATACTTTTGTCTCTGAATTGACCTGTCAGTATTCCATTGTCTCCTGCATACTGGCAGCTGAAAAGTCTGTTGAATTTGCAACTGGTCATGCTACATGATCCATTTTCATCTTGAGTCACTTACAATAGCTATTTTCTTCCCATATGTAGTTACCTTGGGCTGGGCTTGATGTCTGCCAGATTCCGGGTACTGGGAGGGACAGAGGATGAAGATGGTAAGTGGAGGGTCTGGAGTAACTCCTTGCCATTCATCAACTATTCACAAATACATCTATAAATACAGAAACAGATGCTGTTTTACATTGCTGGAACAGTATTTTGTTAGATGATGTCCGCTGTATGCTGAAGGAAAGTCCAAAGTGGTGGAACATTGGTTTGCTAAGTTGAACTTGATTTAAACCCAGAATCCTTGGTTCCTGACATGCTAAAGGAACTCTGAAGTTATCGGAAGTAAACTATTAGAGATGTGGCACACAGGTTATAGGGGTTATTGAACATTTCTGAGCCTCACATTGAAGCATTTGGTGTTATAGTAAAATTTCCATCAATTGATGAAGGGGCAAGGAGCAGCCCAGAAACACTGTCACAAAGAATAAAGAAGTTGTTTACAATAAACCTGTTCAAATCTTTTGTTGTGGACATTACATAAGGTCATACAAATCTATATCCGCAAACATTTGGGTCAAATGAGCAAATTATTTCATTTTCATTTGACATATAAAACACATCTCCAAGGTTTTGATTAAAAATGTAAACACAAGGAAGATTGAATAGCCCCTGGGTCAAGTCTTTCTGTGTAAGGCTCAGAACGTATTCAACGTTTATACATACTAGCAATGTTTGGAAGTTATCACCAACTATATTTGTAACATGTAAACAGCAGGGAAGCTAGTTCAGTACAGTGTAATCCACAGCATGCCTTGTGGTCCATCATACGGTGTGTGGTACACCTGAGCATATTGATGGTACACCTGCCTGTATTGCTGGTACACCTGAGCATATTGATGGTACACCTGCCTGTATTGCTGGGAAACCAGGTGTTGTGGAGGTGTTTTACAATGTACACCTTTGCAGATGGAGCTTCATCATCATCAGAAACCCTACGCAGTGCCTGTCTGCCTCCAGACCACCAGTTTAGCTGGGTGCATCATGGCGGCAGAAAGTTTAATGTCAGGTGCGTAGAGCGCAGCCAGGACTAGGTTTCAGAAAGCTTATATATCCTCCAAAGTATAGCCATTTTGTTGAGCAGTTAATTTTCATGAATTTTCTAGACAATTTTTATGTTAAATTTCAGCCATATTACTTGCACTTAGGTTCAAGAAAATCTTAAAAGCACGCTTTTTATTGTACAAAACATGCACAACTTCAAACCTACTGAAATGAAGACCAGACATAATATTAGATATTGGAAAAGTAAACATGAGATGTCTATTTCAGTTTTGTCAAACCTTCAAATTGTATAGATATTAGTGACAGTAAGTGAGTTTGTGATGACCCATTGTTTCTGTCCAGGGGGCTGGGGGCTGAGGCTACTCCCACGCTGCAGTCAACCACTACTCCCAGTGTTATGCTGCAGTTCAACCACTAGTCTCATCTTTTAGCCACAGTGGATTCTAATCTTATAGGTGAACTGAGTTTAGTTCACACCAGAAATATATGCCTTCTCCTATTTCTTTGATTTGAAAGCAAGTGGAGTTTTCTAATCTTATAGGTGAGACTGGAGTTTAGTTTAGGGATATGTGATTTTTTAAGGGTTGAGTATGCAGTTATCTGGATATTTAGTATCTGCATTTATACATTCATTTTATAAATTCTGATTTGAAACGTTCAGCTTTCTCCAGAGCAGACAGCAGTGTACAGGAAGGAGTTGTGGAAGCATCATATCTTGGGGGAAAATTTTGACATTTTTTTTCATTTAAGTTTCTTAAGAAGGTAGAGATATATAAAGATTACTTAAAATGGATGGAAATACATGTTCCCTCATCAGATTTGAGAGACTGTTGTTTGCTTTCATCAGTATCCAATTTCTATGATGTCCATAATTAGTTGAATGTGGTTCAAACTAGTGATTGACCTCATAAGCATTAATCTGCCCTAATTGGATTCAATGACATGCAATCAATCAAGTCAGCAAGCCTGACCACAGGTCCATATAGTTACCTCATATGACAAGTATGCTGTTATCCATATTCTTACTCAGAATCCCAACATATTACTCAGCTGGATTAGGAAATAGTTTTTGTCTGTCCTAACTCAGCCAGTGCAACGAAAGTTTCTTAATAAAACCATGTCTGCTGTGACCCTGGCAGCAGCACAAGCTCCAAATGTTTTGGCCAGTATACTTAGTATGGGTTCAACAGATGCTGGTGGTCTGTAGCACTGAATATCAGTACTGCTTTGCATTCGCAGATGAAGTCAACGGAGGCTCAGTTCTTCTTAAAGATTTCCAGGAAGCTGCTACACAAGGTACCGTCTGCTGATGTTGATACTAGCCTAGATATTATTACTATGATGATGTTTTGTCATTGACGTTACTCATTATGTAACAAAAACTCAAGATCCTTCATTTGCTCTTTTTAACTGAGTGTGTTGTGAGTTCAGTATGTTATAACAGGTAGTTAGAACACTGGAGCTGGTGCCTGAAGGCAGTTCTGGTGTGAAGTACCGGAGTCCTTGTATTTCTTCAGGCATGTCACTGTCTCAGACAGGATAACTATCTGTGTCAAGATAAGAGAACACTAGCAGTTGCATCAGATAAACCTTTAGTGAACGTTGCCTACGTAATCTTAAAGAATGTGTGGGTTCTTGAACCAATCAGATGTTAGCTTTCTGAGAGCTTTTGACCTTATTTCTTTGCCACTTTGACTTCAGAATCTATTTTTGTTCAACTATTAACCCTCACAGAACAGAATATTTCCACAATCACACAATGTGTGTCAATGACATACTGCTGAAGTGACATGGTTAAGAACATATCCACAACATTTTAATAGCACTGCTATATTCCTTGTCACTCTTTAGCTTTCAACATACAGAACTCAGGTTTGCTTCTCTCAGGGCTTCTTGTACTTGTGCCAATAATTAAGAATCCTCAGTGCTGATTGGCTGATTTAAAAGTTCACCTGATAATACTTGCTATGTGTATGCGTCCTAAGATTCTCATGCAGATCTAACGACAGGTATTGCAACGGCCTTGCAGGTGATCTAGAGGGATGAGATTATAGCAGTTTCACTGGAACATATGCTTTAATGTATTTGTTGTTTCAGCCTGTGGTAATCCTGACAAAGATGACCCATTTCTTTGTATGGACCTGACTTACATATATTCCCTCCTGAAGGATGGCTATGGCCTTGATCTCAAATCTGGTATTCATGTAAGTAACACATAGCAAGCTGCTGGAACCGTTTGTTGGTTTATTATTTAACATTGCACACAGCAATATTCCAGCTATATGACGGTGGTCTGTAAATACATGTAGTCGAATCTGGACCAAACAATCCAGTGATCAACAGCATGAGCACTGATTGACGCAATTGGGATATGATGGCATGTGTCAACCAAGTCAGCGAGAAGGACCACCCAATGTCGTTAGTTGCCTCTTACCGAAAAAAGAGGAACCCGGATGTTCACAGCTCACTGCTGAAGCCATAGCAGTAACATGGGACAACTTTCTCTGTATAACATCTGCCAACATTATCAACTGGCAACTTTTAGTCCACTCTGCTCATAAAAGGGTACTTCTTCAATTACCTGTATAACCACTCTATATTCTATTATTTTCAATGTCTGTATGATGCATACATACAGTGGGATATCTTGAATATTTTTTATAATATATTTCCAATTTTTATAACTCTTGATTTAACCCTCCTTGAGTGTTGGACTGTATCAATTGTTCAAAATTTTACTGTTTTGGCTTCAATGGGGATTCTCATTGGGTGTAGCACTATGTTGAAGGAAAACTAAATGCTGATAAACTTACCCGACTGGGTAGCTAGCATAGGCTGTGCTACATGAAACATTGGCGTTATGCCTTCAGTCGGCATTGTTTATTAATAACTAAGATTAAAATAGGAGTTAAAAGTACAGCATATGTCATGACAATGAACAATACACTGGTAGAGGTAGAGCGGTTAAGTTATGCAAGAAGACAGGTGTTGATGTGGGTGGAGGTGGGAAGTTTGATAGCACTCAGATGTAAGCAATGTGAGTAATGGCAGGGCAAGGGAAATGTCGGCATGCGGAGTAATAGTACTTACTCAGGGTAACACCAAAAGAAGGAATCGTGTATGAACTGTGATATATAAACGGTGTGTGCTAGTTAATGGGGAGAGGCTAGTTTGAAAACATTACAAGAGAGTCAGTGGAAACTGACTCGAAAAGTGATTTAGCTGGATTATATTGGCAACATGAAGATATGAAAACCGAACTATGGTAACTGTAAGAACATAAAGCAAGCCTAGTCCGACTTAAGATTTCCATTAAGTATACTTAATTGCTTAACTACTAATATTACATTTCTGGAATATTTATGAAGGTTTCCTGAAATGCTATCCTCTCACTGTTAGGAATTGAAATCCCAAATACTGACTCAGATTTTCATAATGTATGAGATGTATATCATTTTTTAGGTATTAAAACAGATACAGAAAATCGAAGTGAGTTGGACACTTGGTGCTGCTTTTCAAGTGTTGACCTCCCTGGGACATCTGTGATGAAACCAACACCACGTCTTTCAGCTCAACATACACCTGATCACATTCACACAGCAGTGATACAACGTACACACAGCAGTGATACAACGTACACCAAGCATAATAGACAGGAGTGATAGAGGCTTCTATTTGATACTGCAATACCGATGATAACAATGATTTATAGTTCAAGCTGAGAATCAGAGAAGTGAGTGTTATCTTCGAAATGCAGCAAATTCATCATGCACGATTTTCCCATTGCTAGGATTATTTGATAGCGGAGTTAAATTTATTGATTAACATGTTCATGAAATTTATGGGTGTTCATAAAACAACTCTCCTCAATAAAGCCATGATTCCAACAAACATGATGGGTTTGACACTGAAATGTCACTTTGGACAGGTATGCCTCAAATTCATGTGAAATGTTTCATCACAACATGTAAATGTATCACTGCAGAATCAGGAACAATTAACATAACAATTTTCCTAATTCCTTAAGTCAATATATAATGAAACAGAGCTTAGTCGTAACAATTAGCTAACATAATCAAAATCAGTCATGAATTGCCTGTTTCTAAATAATCCTAAACATTCATCAGTAGCAGAAATATAAGAAATATTCTGTTGCATTGACTTTCAGTCATTAAGAGCTGTTTATGGAAAATATACTCCCTGTACATAGCTGTTGTTGACAAGGAATCAGAACATTCATGGGAGTTGATATAGAAAGATACCTGACCATATCTGTAGCTGTTGTTGACAAGGAATCAGAACATTCATGGGAGTTGATATAGAAAGATACCTGACCATATCTGTAGCTGTTGTTGACAAGGAATCAGAACATTCATGGGAGTTGATATAGAAAGATACCTGACCATATCTGTAGCTGTTGTTGACAAGGAATCAGAACATTCATGGGAGTTGGTATAGAAAGATACCTGACCATATCTGTAGCTGTTGTTGACAAGGAATCAGAACATTCATGGAGTTGGTATAGAAAGATACCTGACCATATCTGTAGCTGTTGTTGACAAGGAATCAGAACATTCATGGGAGTTGATATAGAAAGATACCCGACCATATCTGTAGCTGTTGTTGACAAGGAATCAGAACATTCATGGGAGTTGATATAGAAAGATACCTGACCATATCTGTAGCTGTTGTTGACAAGGAATGAGAACATTCATGGGAGTTGATATAGAAAGATACCTGACCATATCTGTAGCTGTTGTTGACAAGGAATCAGAACATTCATGGGAGTTGATATAGAAAGATACCTGACCATATCTGTAGCTGTTGTTGACAAGGAATCAGAACATTCATGGGAGTTGATATAGAAAGATACCTGACCATATCTGTAGCTGTTGTTGACAAGGAATGAGAACATTCATGGGAGTTGATATAGAAAGATACCTGACCATATCTGTAGCTGTTGTTGACAAGGAATCAGAACATTCATGGGAGTTGATATAGAAAGATACCCGACCATATCTGTAGCTGTTGTTGACAAGGAATCAGAACATTCATGGGAGTTGATATAGAAAGATACCCGACCATATCTGTAGCTGTTGTTGACAAGGAATCAGAACATTCATGGGAGTTGATATAGAAAGATACCCGACCATATCTGTAGCTGTTGTTGACAAGGAATCAGAACATTCATGGGAGTTGATATAGAAAGATACCTGACCATATCTGTAGCTGTTGTTGACAAGGAATCAGAACATTCATGGGAGTTGATATAGAAAGATACCTGACCATATCTGTAGCTGTTGTTGACAAGGAATCAGAACATTCATGGGAGTTGATATAGAAAGATACCTGACCATATCTGTAGCTGTTGTTGACAAGGAATCAGAACATTCATGGGAGTTGGTATAGAAAGATACCTGACCATATCTGTAGCTGTTGTTGACAAGGAATCAGAACATTCATGGGAGTTGATATAGAAAGATACCTGACCATATCTGTAGCTGTTGTTGACAAGGAATCAGAACATTCATGGGAGTTGATATAGAAAGATACCTGACCATATCTGTAGCTGTTGTTGACAAGGAATCAGAACATTCATGGGAGTTGGTATAGAAAGATACCTGACCATATCTGTAGCTGTTGTTGACAAGGAATCAGAACATTCATGGGAGTTGATATAGAAAGATACCTGACCATATCTGTAGCTGTTGTTGACAAGGAATCAGAACATTCATGGGAGTTGATATAGAAAGATACCCGACCATATCTGTAGCTGTTGTTGACAAGGAATCAGAACATTCATGGAGTTGATATAGAAAGATACCCGACCATATCTGTAGCTGTTGTTGACAAGGAATCAGAACATTCATGGGAGTTGATATAGAAAGATACCTGACCATATCTGTAGCTGTTGTTGACAAGGAATCAGAACATTCATGGAGTTGGTATAGAAAGATACCTGACCATATCTGTAGCTGTTGTTGACAAGGAATCAGAACATTCATGGGAGTTGATATAGAAAGATACCTGACCATATCTGTAGCTGTTGTTGACAAGGAATCAGAACATTCATGGGAGTTGATATAGAAAGATACCCGACCATATCTGTAGCTGTTGTTGACAAGGAATCAGAACATTCATGGGAGTTGATATAGAAAGATACCTGACCATATCTGTAGCTGTTGTTGACAAGGAATCAGAACATTCATGGGAGTTGGTATAGAAAGATACCTGACCATATCTGTAGCTGTTGTTGACAAGGAATCAGAACATTCATGGGAGTTGATATAGAAAGATACCCGACCATATCTGTAGCTGTTGTTGACAAGGAATCAGAACATTCATGGGAGTTGATATAGAAAGATACCTGACCATATCTGTAGCTGTTGTTGACAAGGAATCAGAACATTCATGGGAGTTGATATAGAAAGATACCCGACCATATCTGTAGCTGTTGTTGACAAGGAATCAGAACATTCATGGGAGTTGATATAGAAAGATACCTGACCATATCTGTAGCTGTTGTTGACAAGGAATCAGAACATT
Source organism: Haliotis rubra (assembly GCF_003918875.1). Classification (NCBI taxonomy): domain Eukaryota; kingdom Metazoa; phylum Mollusca; class Gastropoda; order Lepetellida; family Haliotidae; genus Haliotis; species Haliotis rubra. The sequence continues at coordinate 2,540,643 of NW_025767501.1, forward strand.
CATGGGAGTTGATATAGAAAGATACCTGACCATATCTGTAGCTGTTGTTGACAAGGAATCAGAACATTCATGGGAGTTGATATAGAAAGATACCTGACCATATCTGTAGCTGTTGTTGACAAGGAATCAGAACATTCATGGGAGTTGATATAGAAAGATACCCGACCATATCTGTAGCTGTTGTTGACAAGGAATCAGAACATTCATGGGAGTTGATATAGAAAGATACCTGACCATATCTGTAGCTGTTGTTGACAAGGAATCAGAACATTCATGGGAGTTGGTATAGAAAGATACCTGACCATATCTGTAGCTGTTGTTGACAAGGAATCAGAACATTCATGGGAGTTGATATAGAAAGATACCCGACCATATCTGTAGCTGTTGTTGACAAGGAATCAGAACATTCATGGGAGTTGATATAGAAAGATACCCGACCATATCTGTAGCTGTTGTTGACAAGGAATCAGAACATTCATGGGAGTTGGATATAGAAAGATACCTGACCATATCTGTAGCTGTTGTTGACAAAGGAATCAGAACATTCATGGGAGTTGATATAGAAAGATACCTGACCATATCTGTAGCTGTTGTTGACAAGGAATCAGAACATTCATGGGAGTTGATATAGAAAGATACCTGACCATATCTGTAGCTGTTGTTGACAAGGAATCAGAACATTCATGGGAGTTGGTATAGAAAGATACCCGACCATATCTGTAGCTGTTGTTGACAAGGAATCAGAACATTCATGGGAGTTGATATAGAAAGATACCCGACCATATCTGTAGCTGTTGTTGACAAGGAATCAGAACATTCATGGGAGTTGATATAGAAAGATACCTGACCATATCTGTAGCTGTTGTTGACAAGGAATCAGAACATTCATGGGAGTTGGTATAGAAAGATACCTGACCATATCTGTAGCTGTTGTTGACAAGGAATGAGAACATTCATGGGAGTTGATATAGAAAGATACCCGACCATATCTGTAGCTGTTGTTGACAAGGAATCAGAACATTCATGGGAGTTGATATAGAAAGATACCTGACCATATCTGTAGCTGTTGTTGACAAGGAATCAGAACATTCATGGGAGTTGATATAGAAAGATACCTGACCATATCTGTAGCTGTTGTTGACAAGGAATCAGAACATTCATGGGAGTTGATATAGAAAGATACCTGACCATATCTGTAGCTGTTGTTGACAAGGAATCAGAACATTCATGGGAGTTGATATAGAAAGATACCTGACCATATCTGTAGCTGTTGTTGACAAGGAATCAGAACATTCATGGAGTTGATATAGAAAGATACCTGACCATATCTGTAGCTGTTGTTGACAAGGAATCAGAACATTCATGGGAGTTGATATAGAAAGATACCTGACCATATCTGTAGCTGTTGTTGACAAGGAATCAGAACATTCATGGGAGTTGATATAGAAAGATACCTGACCATATCTGTAGCTGTTGTTGACAAGGAATCAGAACATTCATGGAGTTGATATAGAAAGATACCTGACCATATCTGTAGCTGTTGTTGACAAGGAATCAGAACATTCATGGGAGTTGGTATAGAAAGATACCTGACCATATCTGTAGCTGTTGTTGACAAGGAATCAGAACATTCATGGGAGTTGATATAGAAAGATACCTGACCATATCTGTAGCTGTTGTTGACAAGGAATCAGAACATTCATGGGAGTTGATATAGAAAGATACCTGACCATATCTGTAGCTGTTGTTGACAAGGAATCAGAACATTCATGGGAGTTGATATAGAAAGATACCTGACCATATCTGTAGCTGTTGTTGACAAGGAATGAGAACATTCATGGGAGTTGATATAGAAAGATACCTGACCATATCTGTAGCTGTTGTTGACAAGGAATCAGAACATTCATGGGAGTTGATATAGAAAGATACCTGACCATATCTGTAGCTGTTGTTGACAAGGAATCAGAACATTCATGGGAGTTGATATAGAAAGATACCTGACCATATCTGTAGCTGTTGTTGACAAGGAATCAGAACATTCATGGGAGTTGGAAAGATACCAGCTCGTTTTTGTAGCTGTATTTGTTAAATCAATGAGAACATTTATATAGCGGTTGTTGACAAGACATCAGAACATTTATAGGAGTTCATATTGAAAGGTAACAGATCTTTTTGTAAGTTTTCTTGTCAAGGCACTTCTGTAAAACGGGTAATGGTTTTATGAACAAGATTATTTTCATTTACAGTTTGTCCAATTTGTGCATTTGAAAATTATATCTGAATTGTATTAGTCTATACTGTATGTTTGTAACCCTCCAATGAATCATTTTTTCTCAACACCAGCCAGAATGTCTGCCTATTTAAAACACATACATTACTGTTTTTAAACACTGTAAATCACATACATTACTGTTTGTAAACACTGTAAAACACATACATTACTGTTTGTAAGCACTGTAAATCACATACATTACTGTTTGTAAGCACTGTAAATCAAATACATTACTGTTTGTAAACGCTGTAAATCACATACATTACTGTTTGTAAACACTGTAAAACACATACATTACTGTTTGTAAGCGCTGTAAATCACATACATTACTGTTTGTAAGCGCTGTAAAACACATACATTACTGTTTGTAAACACTGTAAATCACATACATTACTGTTTGTAAACACTGTTAATCACATACATTACTGTTTCACATACCGGTAATCAGATCATTACCTAAGCTATTTTTAGAAGTGCATATTATTTGTACAAAGATTTTGTTTAAGAGAGAATGTGAATCATGTTGTTTTGTCCTGCTACAGAGGTACTTGGTGTCCTCAACTGAGGAATGTACAGATATATTTTACTGAACTTTGTGATACTTCTATAATCAGTCTTCCTTCATGTATTACACAGTTGGGAATCAGGTTTGACGTGAACAAACTGATAGTGCTCATACATCCCCATTTCACTCTCCCTATAAGCGTACAACAAGTTATTTATGTGTTCTTCATTATTTCAAATTAATGAACATTGATTAAAGGAAGGGTCCTCCTGACTTTGTAGTGGTATAATGACGCCAATTTAACAGCTGATGCATTTTTTGTATTAATCAGAAATCAACCCAGGTAACACTTATTCTGACATGATACAGTCTATGATAGATTGTAGCTCGGTTACAGGACATGCGAGGAGAAAGTAATTTAGTGGTTTGAAATAACCTTGACAAAGTCATCTATATCTCTTTGGGTATAAATAAGTGTAGAACAGATAGTTAATTTGTGTAACCTTTCATTAGATATTGATCTGTGATATATTTGGACATGAACTGTCTCTACAAGCTTGATATAGACTGTCTTTGTTGAGATGAGCATGGTGTAAGATGGAATATGTGATGTTGTATATTTATGCAATAATTATGCACTGTTCTGTGTGTTTACAAGCTTGATATGCTTTGGAAAATATTTCAGAATGTCACATTCCAGTGTAGTAGACATCTTTGTGTAAAATACATTACCGAAACTGCTTGAATGAGGTAGAATGTGAGGTGTTCTTCTGTAGTTTAAGAGTTCTACGGGACCAAAGTGAGGTATTTTTAGCTCACCTGAGCAATAAATTTGGGCACTTGATTTTTTATAAAGCTACAGTCCTTGAAAAACGTCTGTTACTGCATTTTCAACACCTACCAAGAACCTAAATGGCTATGGATATGAAATTTTGTATGAAAGGCCTCGTTCATCTATTTTCCTACAGAATTCCAATCGGACTGTAAACATGGATGACAGAATGTATTGATATTCAGGTGAGCTACATAACCATGTGTCTGTAATTTAGCTCTGGGGCCACTGGAGTTACATAGGTGAAACTTATATGGCAGTCACACCAAGGTTCCTTGGAGTTACCATTGTTTGAACCATCAGGCCTCTGCTGCACTTGGGTACCTGAGTAGTGAACTAGCCGGTAATACAGGAATATTATATCCTGAAGTTCACCATAGCAAGGGGTTGTTAACTGAGACTTGACAACACTGTAACACAATGTACATGTGTCAGTGTTACATCATGTGTTCTTGCACAGTAATGTTTAGAGTAAATGTAGACAGCTGAAAATTTGGACTCAATGATTCAAAGGCTATATCATATGTTGTCAGACTATTGAAATAATATTATTATGTGTAGTGACAATGTGATATAATAACTAACTACACACAATTAGCTGGATTGATGGAAAACTATATTTTGCAAATTGTAATCAAAAGAAATGAAATCAAAAGAGATTTATCATGAGTCTGTGACATAATGGAATGAATGTCCAATGCTATTCCTTATTGAAGTATTCAGATAGTTTTATGAAGGTGAGCTGAGACTGAAGATGCTTCATGTATTATGTGGGTGTGTTTAGGTAGATATTAAAATGACTAGTCTAGAAGTAGCATTGAAGTCCTCATGTGTTTTCACCTCATGATGCCCACATTTACATGGACTACAGTGCATTGTTTTTACTGGTATTGGCATTGGTTTAGAGCAATATTGCATTGATTTATTTACTTTTATATTGACGAATGATGTTTTAACTGTATAACTTCATCATCAAACCTGTTCTAACATTTTGTGTGCAGTTTACTATTTTTTAGTTAGATGTACACTTGTGTTAAAACTATAAATCTGGTCATATAATTTTTAGTTGGTGATTCATGAAAGGGGAATATGCTGCATATGCTTTTGTTTGCAGTGTAAGAATACAATGTGGGACTTTAAAATTGATGGGATATAGCAATCACTACCATTGTGGTCATTTGCTGTAAGACACAGTTGTATAGTGAGCTTTATGTTTTGTATACAGAATAGAAAACTTGTCCAAGGAATACCCAGGTTGATGAGATGTGACAAGACGAATACCCAGGTTGATGAGATGTGACAAGACAGTTGTATACAGAGCTATATGTTTTGTATACAGAATAGAAAAACTTGTCCAAGGAATACCCAGGTTGATGAGATGTGACAAGACAGTTGTATAGTGAGCTTTATGTTTTGTATACAGAATAGAAAACTTGTCCAAGGAATACCCAGGTTGATGAGATGTGACAAGACAGTTGTAGCAGCTGTTTAACTCATTAGAATGATGGATACTGCTTGATGTTAAGGAGAGGGGTTGCTGTCTGTGATACTGGAACAGAACACAATTATATTATCACTTGTTGATTAATAAACAACCAACTTTGGATACACTGTCTTGTGTGCCTTACTTCAAACCTTCAAAATATCGACAAATTTGTCCACCTTTCCAGAGGTGTGCAAAATGTGAGTGAGTGACTGACTGATTGACTGAGGAGAGAGTGAGAGTGAGAGAGTGATATATTTCTAGTAAGGAATCAAGGAAATCATTTATGGGATGTTGCTATGCTGACTGGCTGCTTCACTGCAACCACTTCACTGGTTCGACTGTTTTTGAAACAAACCACAGCAACTCATGTCTGTCCACTGGTGCCAATGCTTGGCCATCTCATCATCCTTTGTTCATGAGGTACAATTATAACCACATTCACTTAGATGCTGTCTCTTGAAAGCCATTCCATTGGTTATACTAAGCCATCTTACATGTTAGGCCATTGTTTACACTAATCTATTTTGTAAATCAGGCCATTGGCTGCACTAAGCCATCTTGTAAATCAGGCCATTGGCTGCACTGAACCATCTTGTAAATCAGGCCATTGGCTGCACTGAGCCATCTTGTAAATCAGGCCATTGGCTGCACTAAGCCATCTTGTAAATCAGGCCATTGGCTGCACTGAGCCATCTTGTAAATCAGGCCATTGACTGCACTGAGCCATCTTGTAAATCAGGCCATTGGCTGCACTGAGCCATCTTGTAAATCAGGCCATTGGCTGCACTGAGCCATCTTGTAAATCAGGCCATTGGCTACACTGAGCCATCTTGTAAATCAGGCCATTGGCTGCACTGAGCCATCTTGTAAATCAGGCCATTGGCTGCACTGAGACATCTTGTAAATCAGGCCATTGGCTGCACTGAGCCATCTTGTAAATCAGGCCATTGGCTGCACTAAGCAATCTTGTAAATCAGGCCATTGGCTGCACTAAGCCATCTTGTAAATCAGGCTATTGGCTACACTGAGCCATCTTGTAAATAAGGCCATTGGCTGCACTGAGCCATCTTGTAAATCAGGCCATTGGCTACACTGAGCCATCTTGTAAATCAGGCCATTGGATGCACTGAGCCATCTTGTAAATAAGGCCATTGGATGCACTGAGCCATCTTGTAAATCAGGCCATTGGCTGCACTGAACCATCTTGTAAATCAGGCCATTGGCTGCACTAAGCCATCTTGTAAATCAGGCCATTGGCGCGACTGAGCCATCTTGTAAATCAGGCCATAGTTTGAGTACATCCCCATGCTCATTGACAATTGTATTCCACAGCAAATTTTGACCATCGCCTCTCAACACTAAAACTTCTTGCTTTTACTGTACTTTCTTTCTGTGCTTATGAATCTATCAAAAATCAAATATGTTTCACAATCTGTGCCTCAGATTACCTAAATTGTTTGAAAAACTTGGGGTAAAATTACAATAGGAGAGTCATTCATCAAAATAACAAACTCATGAGGGACATACCGTGATCTAAACACACATTAATCACAAAGGATAATACATGATTGGGGAGCCCCCTCAACTTCGGAGTTCATCTGTATCCTTTGGGACACACCTTGATCTAACACACATTCTTCATAAAGGGTAATACATGGGTGGAGGAACACAGCAACTCTCTGTACATTTGTATCCTTGGGGCACACCTTGATTTCACACACATTCATCATAAAGGGTAATACATGATTGGCGGAGCCCCGGAACTCGGTGTTCATCTGTATCCTTTGTGATGTATACAGGTTACTTTGGTACCAATTTCACCTACTTTTACTCATTGGTTATTTTTATACTGCTGTGTCTATATAACTGGCAACTGTGACATTGGAAAACTTATTCTAATTAAAACATCCGAAAGGAGAGCAGTCTGATCTAATGCTCTTGACTCTACTGGTTCTGTTGGCTGTTTCCCTCGAAGATAGAAAATGGAAACAGTTCGCAATGGTAGTCTAAAGAAGAATCAGTCCGGACTAGTGAAAGCTATACAACATGTAGGAAACGTGGTACATTTTGAAGTCCTTAATTGTTACATGAAAGCTCAGTCTAAGTAAACTTAGCCTCAGTATTTTTCATTACACTGCTATACTGAGACTCAGTATAGCAGTGACTGATGCTTTAATTAGAATACGCTATACTGAGTCTCAGTATAGCAGTGTAACGAATAATACTGAGCCTAAGTTTACTTACACTGCATGAAAGCTGATATTATCGAAAAACCTCAAATCTTCTTTGACTGTGTCAGAGAACTGCCTTCTACCTGACACAGATGGGGGCCCCAAGCTTACTCCATCTTCTGTAAAGCTTTGGAAGAATGTGGAGAGACAGAAGCAATGAAATAACTGGGTCTTGAGACTCCTGATCCTACTGACAAAAATCTAACAGAGTTACAGGATCCCCGTTGTCATTTGGACTTGAGAGTTGACGTGTATGTAGCGGCCAAGTCTTGGAATGACGTACTGAACATTTGCATCTGTATTATATGTATTCCAGTGGGAGAAGTTATCCAACTTGACGTCACGTTGAGCTCACCTTGACACACTGGCTGGAGCTCCTCAGTGGGTTCCAGCAAATAGGAGATGTCATGAAGTCTGGTCCCTCGGGTTCTTATGCACATGTGGCGGCGGCTAACATGTATGCCACCCCCATTGGATGAGCATGGTGTGGATCTCAGCCAGTGGGAAATGAGTCTACAGTGGGAAAAGTTGTACCTACTACAAAGGGTATTCTGTTCTCCCTAAACCAGTGGAAGAAACTAGGATGCTGTACAGAAGTGATGTCAGACATTGTGCCACAACTAAGAGATATGGTGCCGTGTATGTTGCAAGAAGATAATCAGAACCAGATAGGAGCTTTAGCGTGTTCCTTTTGTAATCCTAACAATTATCTGAACTCTTGAAGCTCATACTTGGATTAGACACTGAAACATCTCACATTGGCAATGCTGCCAGAATACGTCCCAACACATTCGGCCATTCTTTGAAAGAGGTTCACAGACCAGAACCATTTCATTTGGACTCTGAACGCCCTAGCGAATAGACATGTGAAGAAATCCTCTCAACAATGCCTTCTTGTGATTAATGTGGTCTGTTCTTTCAGCATCATTCTCATTTCCAAAGAAGAAACTGGTTGTCCCGAAAAGTTCCCAGTGAGTCCACCTGGGACACCCCAAGTTGGACTAGAAAGAAAATTAGAAGAAGACAACTTCACTGCTATGAAGACACCACATCATCTGGCAGACTGTGACTACTATGGTCAGGTGTTTAGCAATAACAAGATAAAATGTTTAACAATAACATGATAAAAAAATGTCCTGAAATGGAAAATGATGACAATGAATCTTTAGGTGATGTCACAGACGACAAGAAGAAAATGAAAGAACAAGGTATGAGACAAATGTATTTACGTGAGTATCATACTGAGTATATCTATTGCTGGAGGACTGATACTAGACGACTGTTAGTTGTGTAACTGACTAAAGGTAAAGTGGATTGCCTGATCATTAATTCTTTGTTTATAACTGATAAATAATATATTGGTTATTCCTGCCTTAACCATTGTTCACTGAATCCAATTCTTGACAAAATACATTTAAGCTGATACGCCCAAGTTTTAACACCATGGGTATCCACATCCTCATACAAATACTCATAACAAACACGTAAAATACTTTTATCAGTCACAAGAAGCTTATTTAATTATGTTATACTGCCTCTGAAATAATAGGTAACGACCTAATTCTGCAGAAACCATGCATCGAATTACATGTTGATTTTTTAATCTCTAACAATCTTTTTTTATTTTTTTACAAAACTCCGAATGTAACCTTTCGATATTTAATCCCTTACTATACCCCCACATCTCAGACGCATAAGTTATTGTACTGCCGACATAACCATCAAAGAAAAATAAAAGAGATTCAGGATTGAGAGAGACCAACATGATATTATGGTAAATGGGAAAAAGGGGCTTTCTACCCTGATCAGACAACTGCATCTGAGTATTTGAAAATCGATTATCAGAATAAAAAACAAACTATTCCTAAGTAAGTAAACGAACCAACAACCTCTAGGACACTGTCATTATAGCACCAATGGTCTGAAGAATTAACTTTACCACCTCTTCTAAAATTATTAGCTTTGTTTTAGCAATATTCGCTTCAAGTTCCCAACGATTTGAATAAGCCGACAATGAATATAACTGTATTTGCAACACTACAACAGATTCAGAAAATATTACAAGATCATCATCTTACATAAACAAAACATATTTAAAGATTTACACTCATAAGGTATACATTTATCTTCTAGGAAAGACTCATCAACTTCACTTACATAAAAAGAAAACAAAACTTCCACTTTTAGTCATTCAGCCTGCAGAATTCTACAATGTGTGGATATTAGCAGATACTTTGTCACACAAATCTTACATTAAAGACACAACGAAAGAATTACGGGCAATAACTTCCCACTAACCCTTAATTTGCTAACTTATACCATAATTTACATCTATCTATTGAATCAAAAGCATTTTTGAAATCCATAATTAACCCAAGTAATAAAATCTCAAATTCTTATAATACCGGGTTCATGTTATGTGCACGCAATTTTTCACACAATAAGGGCTACAGTCTGTCAGAACAATAAAAGGCTATTCAGTGTTCAAGTATCTATACAAATTCACTGAAGTCATCCTACACGTTCAGGCACGCGTTGCTTCTTTACCGGTTTAAGTGCTTGGCAACTCACAGCTATTGAAATGCCCAAAAGTCACAGAATTAATAATGGAGTGTTTTATCAAGAGGTGAGGCGAGGCAGGGCTACGTTACTGGACACGTCCTTATTACAAAATATCTTTTTTTATAGTGAAGTAGCTAACAATAGAGGGACTGGCTAGGTACACTTACACAGCTACAAAACGATACCTTATTCATTCGTCCACAATTTCCCTGAACCATGAAGTCGTTCAACATGTTCAGGCACGCGCCTCGTAAGAGGACCCATGGCGGCCTGAGTGTTCAGTTCAATTCAATTCAATTTTTTTCTCAAAACACCACCAAAGGTGGTACATGAGAATACAAAATTACTATATTCATATAAATTAACATGTCAAGATGGCAGATAAAAGCAAAAAAACACACACAAAGTTAATGTATCTTTGTGTAATTAAATATTACATTTTCAATAGCAAGATTATTAAGATTAGGCGTTGTTTTAGACGAGAACAGTTTGACGACTTTCCATACAATAATATCACAAGTTGAGTTACATAGAAATCTGAAAAGAACTGTAGTTGTATACCCTGACACCCACTGTTTACTAAGTAGGATTCAAGATCATTTATGAAGAAAGCGAACAGAGGGGAGGGATTCTTTCCTTGTCTTACATCAGAGTTACTTGGAAATAATCCGAGATCTTGTTATGTAGAAGTTTGTAATAAGGGTGAGAAACCTGCCTGAAACTCCGTTCATGCCTTTCATGAGTTCATGCCTTAAGCCAGCTTATGTTGTGTTCAAACACAATACGCATTGTCTAGAGAAATTCACTGAACCGTGAAGTAACTGATTTTAGTTGGCAAGCAGTATTTTTGTAAATAAGAATGTTGTATTTGTGATAGAATTTCTACAGATTTGTGTTGTCGCGAATGTATACACTACACATAAAGAATTGTATGCAATAATTATTGCATAATACACTTTTCAAAAACAGAAACACATAGGCCCAAAACAAAGGAAATGTATTAAAAGTATTTAAGTATACACAAGCGGATTGCCTGTACCCCGTTGCACCATTGGGCACGTCGTTGCTGGTGTGGTGTCAGGACAGGATCAACTTTTGGTTGATCTGCTCAAATTCCCACTTCTCTCAGACGGTTTGGTCGGAAATCATTTGCTGTAGCAAATCGGTCACTTAGGTGAAACACCGGGATGAATCGGTCCTGAGCAGGAGTGGTAACGCTTGGTCTTTCACTTTTGGGACAATCTTGGGTCGAACTGAAGCGGGCATATCGATGTCATAATCGAGATATGGTGCCGTGGTGGACGTTGAAGTGCCTTTTCAACGGCAGACTGGGACACCCCTTCTTCCAAACATCCGATGCCGATATTTCGATTAGTTGCATTCAATCTTTGCATTTATTTTTATCTCCGTGTACGTCGTAAATTTCGTAATAAAATGATGAATTTGGTTTAGCCTTTTATAGTCGATGTCTCTACTCATGTGTCAGACACATTGCACGTGCATTACGTGGAAAGCTTTTTCTGCATGCACTTTTCACGTATCGTTTTCATTGTTTATGACAAACGTTTACAAACACATTTTGGGATGCGCTTGCACGCTACACACAACAACCACGACATGATTAACGGGATTCAAACTCGGGAATTGTCTTAATGGCGATTGCTGTCCAAATATATCGAATGAACTGCTGTACTCATTTCTTTTTTTTGAAGAGTGTACAAATTCTATTGTGTTCTTGTTGTTTCTCCAAATACTGTAGAAAGAAATATTTTATTAGAACTGATGTGATGTGATGTGACACCTTCTGGAATATTCTTAGGTCACACACCTGCGTAAAAGTGGGTCAGTTTGGTACCAAAAGTAACCCGTATTCATCACCTTAAGGGCACGCCTTGATCTAACACACATTCGTCATAAGGATATTACATGAGTGGGGAAGCCCTGCAACTCACTGTACATCTGTATCCTTTTTCCATGACGTAAACCAGTGAAAAGAACCGGCTGAAACATCCTCCATGAACAGAGTGTTAAAGATACATGTGAAGTCTTACAGGCAGGCTATTATTAGAGGATCTACGGTAATCAAGGATTAGTGTTATGTTTAACATGGAGACATTATCTGAGTGCAATGAGTGAGTGAGTGAGTTTGGTTTTACGCTGCTTTTAGCAATATTCCAGCAATATCACGGCGGGGCACACCAGAAATGGGCTTCGCACATTGTACCCATGTGGGTATTCGAACCCGGGTCTTCGGCGTGACGAGCGAACGCTTCTGAGTGCAATAAATTGTATAAAACACTTAATGGAAATAACCTTCACTAAATTTAACACCGTGAAGATCCGGGTTGACTAAATCTACCTATGCTAAGCGACTAACGAGATCAGGTGTTTTAGCAGCATCTTCACAATGTCAGTGACTTCTAAGTTGGTACCTGAAGATGTACCGCTCATGTTCCAGAACTGTATTCAGAATTTGTTCCGCTGTACAGCTCTAAACGATACAAACACATGGTTTCAAACAACATACATTCGTGCAATTACAAAAAAGTAAGTTACATGTATAATGAGCTTGCGATAATTTCGTGTTCGTTCATGGTTAGAAAATATATGTGACCATAACGCTATGACATACAAATGAGCACTTCAGTTGGAGACAGAAACAGGCAATGGAATCCAAGTGGTGTTTTAACAGTCTGTCTGGTAATGGTTATAGCACACCGCCTCACGATCCCAGCCTGCAGGGCGATGGAGTTAAGGAAGCGTTGTGGAACTGGTGTAACCTCAGACTGAGGGAACCTTATGCTGACACTACAATGGTTGAGGGTGACCATAACAGTGATAACACTAATGCCACAGTGGTTGAGGGCAATCTTAAAGAGGGTTGTTTGGTGGAACGGGGTCCTGTATGACGTTTAACCCTCTGGCTCTCCTAACATTAGACTAACAACTAGTTTCTGAACGGAACATATTTTACTGAAAAAAGTTCATAGTAAAACAAATTATAATACATGTATAATGAAAAGGAGCCCTGAGACTTTCTTCATCCTGAAGCTGAGGATATCTAGACTTGCCACATTTTCTAGACTTGCGTGGACTTTCTTGGATATATTTGCTTCAGGGTCTGTACGACAGACTATCCTAATATGTAAATCCACAGTTTGCTAATATCGTCCCCATGCCCTCTAAACTCTAAACACATTATATGTACTTCCAACCGCATTGTACCCCCTAGAAAAAGTACCTGTTCTGATGAATACATGTTCATGTACTTCATGTGGTTGTTGGTCCGTGAAATGTTTATCTACGTAGTAAAAGGAACATATTTATATCCCCATGGCCGGATCTAATTATATTCATTCAACCACCAATACAAATGATAATCATCAGACAGGCAAGACTCTTTCATCTTACACCATCCCAACACCTACACGTTATCACCCAAAGAAACTAGACAACAACATCAACACAAGTCTCTGTACCTGGCCAACTACATCAACACAAGTCTCTGTACCTGGCCAACTACATCAAACATTGTACATATTTACCTTGGTTTGTTGTAGCAATGTTTGTTGACAACAATTGGTTGTTGTCTTTATCCTCCTCATAGCTGTATACGTGACCGTCCATAACAGTCGTCTTCTGGAGCCGCCATCCTTTCGATTTCAAGAACTGCATCCTCGAGAGGAATACATTTGTTCTGAAGTCATGTCAGTCTTGAGAGTACTAACCGTCTTAACAGCATTGGTAGCCCAGGTGTTCAACTGGACGGCCTTCTGCACGTCTGTGTGGGGCAAAATATACGACGACGTCTTCGGCGACTCCTTTAGAAGTGTTGGGTTGTGGACGTCGTGTCCGTCCGACCTCGTGACCCCATGCTACTCCTACATCGGCACCATCTTGGGTAGGCATTACATCACTATTTAGCCATGGTACTTATGTTTTAAGTGATTAGGCATTGTATATTCTAAGCGAACGAATAGGAGGACACCAATAATAACATACAGATTGGACAGTTGGAATACATGGTTGTGTAAAGTTGAACGACGAGCAGCTGCGGGTCTCCTTGCTTGGGTTCACGTATCCGCTACCAGCAGCAAGGGTAGCTCTTTTGAAAGCGAACCAGACATTTCCATGCTTTGGAAGAGCGAGTGAGTGGTTTGACACAGTTGTTACCACAAGTAATCACATATCACAGAACACCGACAAGCCTGAGGTATAATCACATTACTCCATCGCTAATGGATGTAAGTGATGAACAATTTAAGTATGTTAACATAAATGGTATTTCACATCGTGTGGCTCAGAAATATTCCCTTCCACTTCAGGTTTCCATGTTGCTATTCAAGCAATGGCGTGCCTGGGTTTCCTTGGCGTCAACTTCACCTTCGTGGCCGCCATCCTCCGTATGTCGGCAGCCAAAGACTGGAGGAACCAGTTCCATCTGTCCAACGGCGCAGTGGCTCTACTTACCGGTCAGTAATACTGGCCACATTTGAAGGGTCAGGGTAGTATACTACAAATCTGCTTAAAACTGAGTTAGCTGTACCTTTGTGACTGCATCATGATCACGTGTTTCTGAATCACTATTATTTAGTGAACACCAGGTGGTCAGATGAAAGTCTTCAGATGGGTAAATCAGTGGCAGTGGCAGGGAAATAACTATTTGACTATTATTAAATACGCACTAGATCATCGATTTACTTGAAGCTGAAATAACAACGTCTTGGACCTATTTTGTTTTGATTATGCCAATGACAGCGTTAATTCTGAATCATATGCAGATTAACAAAGAGCGGAAAATCACAATTGGTGCCCTTTGGACACCTACTTCTTCCCCAAATGTCGCGTCCCAGCATTGCCCATATTGTTTCCTCAAAAACCTTTAAATGACGTTTTCTTTCGATTTTTTAAAATAAATTGTACTAAACGTTTGAAAACAGAGATCTACCGATATCGGTATATTTACCGATCGAAGGTATAAAATCAAATGTTTTGACATACAATGTTCTTGAACTTGGTTATTTTCTGAGATCCTGCAAATCCTTTGAGTTTAACAAATGTTACCCATTCATCAAGCATTTGTACATTAACTTCGTTCCCCCTTCACTTGTATTCTCCGAACTGGACAACATTTGCTACAAAATATGACGAAGTTATGTATCCATTCAACATTAAGGAAAAGCTTCACAATATATGTGAAATTGAACATATGTGGTCATAAAAATGACATTATCTGTTATCCACTCTGTAAACTATGAACTCTAAGTAGAGCTTTGACCCACCTGTCTTAGGATATACTAGTAAACATATGGAGAAGACTTCATTTTTATACAATTAGATTTACAGTGAAGTATTCTTTCATGCCTTGGCCTTTCGTCTCTATCTTGACTGTTTCCTGTACTGGAAGTTGATACAAGCATATACGTCTCAACTTTCCATGACAGAAATCGAGAATGGTTGGCAGCAAGGCGTACATGTGTTTGTTCCGGACATTGCTACCCGGAAGGGTCACGTGTGTCCAAGTGGTTTTAGGGGCCGCAATCGGATTTTCAGAGTAGCGCCATTAAGGTCCCTAGAACCCGCTGACCCTTGGTTCTCCCCTATTATGACCCTTGGTAAGCAATGGGGTAACCTTCTGTAACCTGCTTACTCTAACGATCTCACACGACCTGAAATAACTAAAATACACAGTCGCGTTAAATCGAACTTACTAAGTATTCAGAGCAGGACTGTTAGCATGATGGAGGTGTTTGTTGTTACAGAAGGGACATTAAACTAAAACAGTCATGATAATTACAGGATGTCAGCTACTGAGTGTGTATTGATTCATTGCAGCCTTGTTCTGGCTGGTTGCCGTCGCCGTGTTCGGGGCGTCATACCGACGTGACGGACGTCTCAAGAATGCCGGTGGAAGGCTTGGCGACATCGGTTTCTCGTTCTGGTTGGCTGTGATGACGATGCTGGTGGAGATCATTCTTGCAGTGCTGTTTATTATCAGCAAGAAGATGGGAGGTTCTGTCTCCGTCAACGAGCCACGAAACAGAAACGGAGTCGATGTGTCCATCACTGAAGTCGACGGAGTGTAACGGACAATCAAATGTAATGATACTCGTTGAGGACAGACATTACGATATATGTCGTTATGTAACAAGAAAGTAAGATTATTTATCGATAACAACTTCTTTATTATATATGATGCGACGTTTCGGTATAGATTCTTATACCGATGTCCAGCAAGGGTGAAGTACTACAGCATAGAACGGACTTATATACATCAACAGTGATTAAGTAAAACAACATGTAGGTATGAATCAAGGGGATAAACAACAACAACGATGGATAGTGGTAACAATGCAGTGACAATAGGAGGAAGCCAATTGTCCATGAGGCAGAACAAAATATACATGGCTGATAGGATTAATTAGCAATGATTGCTAGAATTCTCTGCTCTGTTGTTTTCCTGAGTTCATTGTATGCAGATGGGATGAGATATCCTTGATCTCTGTTGATTGATGACTTGTGTCTGAGGATTTGGACTGCTTCTGCAAGTTTTCTTTTGGTGAAGTCCTGGAGGTCTTTCGATAATATCTCTGCATTGTCCCAAATTATGTTGTGATTAGGACAGTTGATGCTGTGGTCTGATACTGCTGATTTTCGGAGTGGGTTGGCATTCTGTAGACACTGGTTTGAATCTTGTTAGCTGGGGTTCTGACTACAAGGACATCAAGAAAGGGAAGTTGGCGTTTCGTCTCTGTTTCTATGGTGAACTGGGTCCGGGGTGCTGTTGGTTGAGGTGTTGCAGGAGGGTTGCTGGATCTTGGTCTTCTTGTAGAATGACAAACGTACCATCGACCTTCCTGTACCAGCAGGTAGATTTGATAGTTGAAGTGCTAAGTGCTTGCTGTTCGAAGGAGCTCATGTAGATTTCTGTGAGTACGGGGTACAGAGGGAAGCCCATGGGCAGGCTATGGATTTGCTCACAGTAGTCGTCTCCCAGGTGAAGTAAGTGGAGGTGATGCAAACAGAGGTCAGGGCGATGATGGAGTCAGTGGTGAGGTTAGTGTCAAGGGGGGGTTCTATTTCAGAGATGTGTCGGCGGAGGATTTGGAGAGTTTCATTTATAGGGTCCCTAGTGAAGAGGTCCACAACATCATAACTTATGAATCCTTATGATTCATACCTACATGTTGTTTTACTTAATCCCTGTTGATGTATATAAGTCCGTCCTGTGCTGTAGTACTTCACGCTTGCTTGACAACGGTATAACAATCTATACCGAAACGTCGCATTATATATAATAAAGAAGTTGTTATCCATAAAGAATCTTACTTTCTTATTACTCACCATACTTCTAAAATGCCAATCAAACAGATCGTCACGTAACGTTTCTAAAACAATTAAGATATAAGCATGTTGATACATTCTGAAACTAACTAATAAGAAAATCATGGCTATGTTCATATTTGGAATCCTTTTCCGAAGTGTAAGTTTCTTTGTTTTGCGAAAAGATTTCAATTGTTTTAAGGAGATTCCTTGATCGTCTGAATATTTGTAATGATCCTTTATCTTGAACCGTTCTCATAGCTGTTGCATTCACAGTATCAATTTCAATTGATTTATTCCATGTTATTATCAGTCACAATATCCCCCATTTACTATTGATCAAAATGAATAGTTGCCTCCCTTAGCC
Organism: Haliotis rubra; assembly: GCF_003918875.1. Taxonomy (NCBI): domain Eukaryota; kingdom Metazoa; phylum Mollusca; class Gastropoda; order Lepetellida; family Haliotidae; genus Haliotis; species Haliotis rubra. The sequence goes on from NW_025767501.1 coordinate 2,558,221, forward strand.
ATACTAGGATCCGTTGCTAGTGGAACTGAACGAAAAATTCCTGTTGTTTCGTCAGTACGAACATGTGCGACTTTCGTCACCTTTCCTCTCACACACTCGCAGCCAACATTCTCACACATCCACTGTAGATGGAGAGCCTGATTTCAGTCGCTAAAAGCATCCAGTGTTTCGTCGTCTGATACCAGTGCAGCAGTGGAAGAACCCAAGCATCTCATGCGTGGCTGCTGAGTATGTCCATGGCCTGGATATGTGACAAGCAGGATAAACGTCCGACGTGATGTGGATATAACCAGGGATAATCTTTATATAACCAGGGATAATCTTTATATAGTCTCCCTGATATAACATTGCAGACATACGTCTCATCTCGCCAGACGACCACACTCTATTTGTAAATTGAATGTTTAGTGTTAGTGTTGATGTGTAAATACCGTGTAGAGTGAAAAACCCTGCTCATTTGGAGGATCCGATTTCTGTACAAACTGTCCGAATGAACAATTCATGGGTTTCCAATGGAACTGTATAAATTCATAGAAAATTGGTTCCCGGTGAAACTGCCAGTGTGGTCTTGAGAAACTGTCCATGAACGGTTGTTCTGCTTTTTAGCAAAAAAACGCTCTATCATAACGGTTTGTGGGCTTTGGGAAGAAACTTTGAGAAAAGGGAGGGGAGTCACGCCGCAACGAGTAGGAGGGTCGCCGAGGTTAGCGTGGAAGCTTGGGGCGCGAGCCTGAGTGGAGCCGCCTAGGGTGCAGATCTTGGTGGTATGTGTTGTATTTTGTACCCCATTTCCTGTTTACGTGATGTCACTAATATATTTTTCAAGGGTATGAAATCTGCAACTATATTCATGTTTTAGCTAAATGTTGTTGACTGATGTGAATAAATGGACGGAAACGTCTTGAAAAACCACATTTCATGTACATATTCGTTTCTACCTACTCAAAATCTGGACTGACAAAATGTGATGCTCATGGCTGTAATTATTGTATACACAATATATAAAGACGTATATATCAGTTCATTTCTTCGTCATGCTTTCTGGGTCTCCGTCTCTATGGCTGCTCTGATGATGTTGATCGAACCCATGACAGAGACATCATGCATGAACATATAATTCAACGATTAATTCAGAAATGTTTTCGCGTGTCCAAAGTAACAAGACGTTAAAGAAATCCGTGTTCACCGAAGTGAATTTCTCGGTTGAGGTACATGTACTTAAAATAGTGTACACACACACATTATTGGAATTACATTATTTCAAGCTCAGTTCAAGGTACATTTAAGTTCAGAATTTCAATTATAAACTGACTGTCATATCTGTTTTTCTTCTAGGGGGTTAATTAGTGAGTTAATAACAGGATCGACGTCGGTCTGATGCATATGTACAAACAAACAGTATTGCCAGATGTAAGTCGTGCGAGGACGGGGCGTATCTGTATCCACACTGGTCCAGATGCATTTGTTAAAAACAAACAATATTGCCAGATGTAAGCTGTGCGAGGATGGGCCGTATCTGTGTCCAAACTGGTCCAGATGCATGTGTAAAACACAAACAATATTGCCAAATGTAAGTCGTGCGAGGACGGGGCGTATCTGTATCCACACTGGTCCAGATGCATTTGTACAAACCAAACAATATTGCCAAATGTAAGCCGTGCGAGGACGGGGCGTATCTGTATCCACACTGGTCCAGATGCATTTGTACAAAACAAACAATATTGCCAAATGTAAGTCGTGCGAGGACGGGGCGTATCTGTATCCACACTGGTCCAGATGCATTTGTACAAACCAAACAATATTGCCAAATGTAAGCCGTGCGAGGACGGGGCGTATCTGTATCCACACTGGTCCAGATGCATTTGTACAAAACAAACAATATTGCCAAATGTAAGCCGAGCGAGGACGGGGCGTATCTGTATCCACACTGGTCCAGATGCATTTGTAAAAAACAAACAATATTGCCAGATGTAAGCCGTGCGAGGACGGGGCGTATCTGTATCCACACTGGTCCAGATGCATTTGTACAAAACAAACAATACTGCCAGATGTAAGTCGTGCGAGGACGGGGTGTATCTGTATCCACAGTGGTCCAGATGCATTTGTTAAAAACAAACAATATTGCCAGATGTAAGTCGTGCGAGGACGGGGTGTATCTGTATCCACACTGGTCCAGATGCATTTGTTAAAAACAAACAATATTACCAGATGTAAGCCGTCGCGAGGGCGGGCGTATCTGTATCCACACTGGTCCAGATGCATTTGTAAAACAAACAATATTGCCAAATGTAAGCCGTATGCGAGGGACGGGGCGTATCTGTATCCACACTGGTCCAGATGCATTTGTAAAAACAAACAATATTGCCAGATGTAAGCCAATATTGCCAGAGGGCGAGGACGGGTATCTGTATCCACACTGGTCCAGATGCATGTGTAAAAAACAAACAATATTGCCAAATGTAACCCGTGCGAGGACGGGGTGTATCTGTATCCACACTGGTCCAGATGCATTTGTAAAAAACAAACAATATTGCCAGATGTAAGCCGTGCGAGGACGGGGCGTATCTGTATCCACACTGGTCCAGATGCATGTGTAAAAAACAAACAATATTGCCAGATGTAAGCCGTGCGAGGACGGGCGTATCTGTATCCACACTGGTCCAGATGCATGTGTAAAACAAACAATATTGCCAGATGTAACCCGCGGCGAGGACGGGTGTATCTGTATCCACACTGGTCCAGATGCATTTGTAAAAACAAACAATATTGCCAGATGTAAGCCGTCGCGAGGACGGGGCGTATCTGTATCCACACTGGTCCAGATGCATTTGTAAAAACAAACAATATTGACAGATGTAAGCCGTGTGAGGACGGGCGAGTATCTGTATCCACACTGGTCCAGATGCATTTGTAAAACAAACAATATTGCCAAATGTAAGTCGTGCGAGGGCCGGGCGTATCTGTATCCACACTGGTCCAGATGCATTTGTACAAACAAACAATATTGCCAAATGTAAGCCGTCGCGAGGGCGGGGCGTATCTGTATCCACACTGGTCCAGATGCATTTGTACAAAACAAACAATATTGCCAAATGTAAGCCCGTGCGAGGGGCGAGGACGGGCGTATCTGTATCCACACTGGTCCAGATGCATTTGTAAAACAAACAATATTGCCAGATGTAAGCCGTGCGAGGACGGGGCGTATCTGTATCCACACTGGTCCAGATGCATTTGTAAAAAACAAACAATATTGCCAAATGTAAGCCGTCTGCGAGGACAGGTAAGCCCGTATCTGTATCCACACTGGTCCAGATGCATTTGTACAAAACAAACAATATTGCCAGATGTAAGCCGTGCGAGGGACGGGCGTATATCTGTATCCACACTGGTCCAGATGCATTTGTACAAAACAAACAATATTGCCAGATGTAAGCCGTGCGAGGGGGGGGCGTATCTGTATCCACACTGGTCCAGATGCATTTGTAAAAACAAACAATATTGCCAGATGTATGCGAGGACGGGTATCTGTATCCACACTGGTCCAGATGCATTTGTACAAAACAAACAATATTGCCAGATGTAAGCCGTGCGAGAGGACGGGTGTATCTGTATCCACACTGGTCCAGATGCATTTGTAAAAACAAACAATATTGCCAGATGTAAGCCGTCGCGGGGACGGAGTATCTGTATCCACACTGGTCCAGATGCATTTGTAAAAACAAACAATATTGCCAAATGTAAGCCGTCGTGCGAGGATCGGGCGTATCTGTATCCACACTGGTCCAGATGCATTTGTAAAAACAAACAATATTGCCAGATGTAAGCCGTGCGAGGGCGGGCGTATCTGTATCCACACTGGTCCAGATGCATTTGTAAAAACAAACAATATTGCCAGATGTAAGCCGTGCGAGGGCGGGCGTATCTGTATCCACACTGGTCCAGATGCATGTGTAAAAACAAACAATATTGCCAAATGTAACCCGTGCGAGGGGCGGGGTGTATCTGTATCCACACTGGTCCAGATGCATTTGTAAAAACAAACAATATTGCCAGATGTAAGCCGTCGCGAGGGCGGGCGTATCTGTATCCACACTGGTCCAGATGCATTTGTAAAAACAAACAATATTGCCAGATGTAAGCCGTGCGAGGATCGGGCGTATCTGTATCCACACTGGTCCAGATGCATTTGTAAAAACAAACAATATTGCCAGATGTAAGCCGTGTGATGAGGGCGGGTATCTGTATCCACACTGGTCCAGATGCATTTGTAAAAACAAACAATATTGCCAAATGTAAGTCGATGCGAGGGACGGGTGTATCTGTATCCACACTGGTCCAGATGCATTTGTACAAACCAAACAATATTGCCAAATGTAAGCCGTCGCGAGGACGGGCGTATCTGTATCCACACTGGTCCAGATGCATTTGTACAAAACAAACAATATTGCCAAATGTAAGCCGGCGAGGACGGGCGTATCTGTATCCACACTGGTCCAGATGCATTTGTAAAAACAAACAATATTGCCAGATGTAAGCCGTATGCGAGGACGGGCGTATCTGTATCCACACTGGTCCAGATGCATTTGTACAAAACAAACAATACTGCCAGATGTAAGTCGTGCGAGGACGGGGTGTATCTGTATCCACAGTGGTCCAGATGCATTTGTTAAAAACAAACAATATTGCCAGATGTAAGTCGTGCGAGGACGGGGTGTATCTGTATCCACACTGGTCCAGATGCATTTGTTAAAAACAAACAATATTACCAGATGTAAGCCGCGGGCGAGGGGCGGGCGTATCTGTATCCACACTGGTCCAGATGCATTTGTAAAAACAAACAATATTGCCAGATGTAAGCCGTGCGAGGGCCGGGCGATCTGTATCCACACTGGTCCAGATGCATTTGTAAAAACAAACAATATTGCCAGATGTAAGCCGTGCGAGGACGGGGCGTATCTGTATCCACACTGGTCCAGATGCATTTGTAAAAAACAAACAATATTGCCAGATGTAAGCCGTGCGAGGACGGGGCGTATCTGTATCCACACTGGTCCAGATGCATGTGTAAAAAACAAACAATATTGCCAAATGTAACCCGTGCGAGGACGGGGTGTATCTGTATCCACACTGGTCCAGATGCATTTGTAAAAAACAAACAATATTGCCAGATGTAAGCCGTGCGAGGACGGGGCGTATCTGTATCCACACTGGTCCAGATGCATTTGTAAAAAACAAACAATATTGCCAGATGTAAGCCGTGCGAGGACGGGGCGTATCTGTATCCACACTGGTCCAGATGCATGTGTAAAAAACAAACAATATTGCCAGATGTAAGCCGTGCAAGGACGGGGCGTATCTGTATCCACACTGGTCCAGATGCATTCGTTAAAAACAAACAATATTGCCAGATGTAAGTCGTGCGAGGACGGGGCGTATCTGTATCCACACTGGTCCAGATGCATTTGTACAAAACAAACAATATTGCCAGATGTAAGCCGTGCGAGGACGGGCGATATCTGTATCCACACTGGTCCAGATGCATGTGTAAAAACAAACAATATTGCCAAATGTAACCGTATGCGAGGGCGGGTGTATCTGTATCCACACTGGTCCAGATGCATTTGTACAAAACAAACAATATTGCCAGATGTAAGCCCGTGCGAGGACGGGCGTATCTGTATCCACACTGGTCCAGATGCATTTGTAAAAACAAACAATATTGCCAGATGTAAGCCGTGCGAGGACGGGCGATCTGTATCCACACTGGTCCAGATGCATTTGTATAAAACAAACAATACTGCCAGATGTAAGTCGTGCGAGGACGGGGTGTATCTGTATCCACAGTGGTCCAGATGCATTTGTAAAAAACAAACAATATTGCCAGATGTAAGTCGTGCGAGGACGGGGTGTATCTGTATCCACACTGGTCCAGATGCATTTGTTAAAAACAAACAATATTACCAGATGTAAGCCGTGCGAGGACGGGGCGTATCTGTATCCACACTGGTCCAGATGCATTTGTAAAAACAAACAATATTGCCAAATGTAAGCCGTGCGAGGACGGGGTGTATCTGTATCCACACTGGTCCAGATGCATTTGTAAAAACAAACAATATTGCCAGATGTAAGCCGTGCGAGGACGGGGCGTATCTGTATCCACACTGGTCCAGATGCATTTGTAAAAAACAAACAATATTGCCAGATGTAAGCCGTGCGAGGACGGGCGTATCTGTATCCACACTGGTCCAGATGCATGTGTAAAAAACAAACAATATTGCCAAATGTAACCCGTGCGAGGACGGGGTGTATCTGTATCCACACTGGTCCAGATGCATTTGTAAAAAACAAACAATATTGCCAGATGTAAGCCGTCGCGAGGACGGGCGTATCTGTATCCACACTGGTCCAGATGCATTTGTAAAAACAAACAATATTGCCAGATGTAAGCCGTCGCGAGGACGGGCGTATCTGTATCCACACTGGTCCAGATGCATGTGTAAAAACAAACAACATTGCCAGATGTAAGCCGTGCGAGGACGGGCGTATCTGTATCCACACTGGTCCAGATGCATTCGTTAAAACAAACAATATTGCCAGATGTAAAGTCGTGCGAGGACGGGTGTATCTGTATCCACACTGGTCCAGATGCATTTGTACAAAACAAACAATATTGCCAGATGTAAGCCGTGCGAGGACGGGGCGTATCTGTATCCACACTGGTCCAGATGCATTTGTAAAAAACAAACAATATTGACAGATGTAAGCCGTGCGAGGACGGGGCGTATCTGTATCCACACTGGTCCAGATGCATGTGTAAAAAACAAACAATATTGCCAAATGTAAGCCGTGCGAGGACGGGGTGTATCTGTATCCACACCGGTCCAGATGCATATGTACAAATAAACAATATTGCCACATGAAATTGGTGTCTACCTTTGATGATGGCGAATTTTAATTTGATATTAAAACTATTTTTCGAACAGAAGCGAGGGAAGTACGTTGCCAACCCTATTTGCGCAACAGTTTGCCTTGAGTAGACAGAGAGTATCCAGACGATCACAGGTAGATGGAATCCGAGCACAATGACCATATAGCGTTGTGAAGCGGTGTGAGAATGAAGCTAGACATCATTCACGGCAAATGTTATGCACAGAGGTACTAAGACGACGTTTTGCGGCACCTTATGCTGCCATTTCTGTAACAGCAGCCACATCACTACCACGTGAGATCCCATACTGCAAGAACCACTCAATACTACCTGAACAGACATGTTTCGTACCTCCAGTCAACAGCCAGGTCATGGAAGAAGCTTTACCTCACCAATGGCAAAGGATTTTTGCTTGCGGTATTGGTGGGCGACGTGTATTGAAGTAGACGTTAGCGACCTGAAGAATTTCTGGAGGCTGGCATACCGTTGTTAGACATGTGTTATACCGTTGTTAGACACGTCATATACCGTTGTTAGACATGTGTTATAGCGTTGTTAGACACGTGTTATACCGTTGTTAGACACGTGTTATACCGTTGTTAGACATGTGTTATACCGTTGTTAGACACGTGTTATACCGTTGTTAGACATGTGTTATACCGTTGTTAGACACGTGTTATACCGTTGTTAGACATGTGTTATACCGTTGTTAGACATGTGTTATACCGTTGTTAGACATGTGTTATACCGTTGTTAGACATGTGTTATACCGTTGTTAGACGTGTTATACCGTTGTTGATACGTGTTATACCGTTGTTAGACATGTGTTATACCGTTGTTAGACATGTGTTATACCGTTGTTAGACACGTGTTATACCGTTGTTAGACATGTGTTATACCGTTGTTAGACACGTGTTATACCGTTGTTAGACATGTGTTATACCGTTGTTAGACATGTGTTATATATACCGTTGTTAGACATGTGTTATACCGTTGTTAGACATGTGTTATACCGTTGTTAGACGTGTTATACCGTTGTTAGACACGTGTTATACCGTTGTTAGACACGTGTTATACCGTTGTTAGACACGTGTTATACCGTTGTTAGACACGTGTTATACCGTTGTTAGACACGTGTTATACCGTTGTTAGACATGTGTTATACCGTTGTTAGACACGTGTTATACCGTTGTTAGACACGTGTTATACCGTTGTTAGACACGTGTTATACCGTTGTTAGACACGTGTTTTACCATTGTTAGACGTGTTATACCGTTGTTAGACATGTGTTATACCGTTGTTAGACATGTGTTATACCGTTGTTAGACATGTGTTATACCGTTGTTAGACACGTGTTATACCGTTGTTAGACACGTGTTATACCGTTGTTAGACACGTGTTATACCGTTGTTAGACATGTGTTATTGTTGTGAAATTTTAACATCTATTATTTTGTACCGTAAATGTCTGTGTGCCACTATTCATCATAACGTGTCTGCTGTAAGTGTGTGTAAACATATTATATACATTGCTGTCCAGTGTCACTCCCGTGTGTGCTCTATACAGATATTCAAGAAACGTTGTAAGTACGAAGTGAAGAAAGAATCTCATGGCTATGCATGATCAAAAAATCATGAAGGTGCTCTTACACCTATTAACATTTTATTTGAAAATGGGGATAGGCTCGGTCATCTGGTTCTATCAAAAAATTCTGAAAACTGACTCATTGTATTTGAGTCCAAATTTATTACCTTGAACAATCCGGCACTGACAGTGTCTCAGTATGATACAAAACATGATTGACAATGGACACAAGAAAATCCTGTTGAAAACTGTCAGAACAGTGTACACGTTATGTTGAAATAGACGGATGGTACTTTGTTTTTAAACTCTTTCTTAATGAAGACAAAATAGTATATCGTACATTTTCTGGTTAAAATGGACGTCTTCATAACTATCATCTGGTAATCTAATAACTTCTGTTTTTACGATTACTCCTTCCTTGCAACCAAAGTGAAGAATCCATCAATATCAGACACCTCCTTCTGTTCTGGATTTGGACGACGACCTTCCTTCCAGGTTATGATCTCCATACCAGCTTTTGTCCAGGCTGCCTGTAGCTCTGAGCTGGTCATACCGAAGCTAGAGAAGCGGTTGCTACCAACTGTATAGAAAGATCCCCCAACACAGCCGAAGAGAACAAGGTGTCCCCCAGGTCTCAGGACAGAAGCAAGTCGTGCTGCTTGACATTCGTAGTCTGCAATACTCAGAGCCACTGATTCCAAGCACAGGGAGGATGTGATGACATCAACAGAGGAGATGAAGCATGGGGCAAAGATGTTCTCTTTTCGGATGTCACACGGTATTATGCCAGACACTTTCCCCCTCATGTGAGCTTCTCTATCGGCCACAGAGTCCCTGACATGTGTAATACAATATTACTGAAGCTCATGGAAGCAGTAAGATATGGATCTTTAACATTTAGAATTTCGAACGCAGACATTTCGAAATAACAATCTAACGAATAGCAATGTGCGTACTGCATCTGATTATTTGTCATTTGTTACAGAAATGTAGAATATTGTGAAATGGCTTACCCTTTCCCTTCCAGCTTGAGAACATAATCCAGATATTTGGCAAAACTATGTTTCAGTTCTCCACTCTGCCATTGTTTCAGGATGTTTCTGTTTTGCGGTAAGAACTCCGCCAGCAGGATACTTTCACAATGTAGCGACGCGCTGATGATTGTGTGTATCGTGGGTCCCGTACCAAAATCTAGCAGTCTCCCTTTGATGTGTCCTGTGGAAATATATATTAAAGTTTCGTCACGGGAGTCCAGGGACCCTTCATCTAAAGTGATGAGGATCATGCGTTTGCTCATCTTTACTCACAGTGAAAACAAATCACATTGATTCACTCCCATATGGAAAAGGTTTATAAACCATTGAGAGACAGAGGTGCTACAATGTGTTAGTCTGGTAACACAGATGGCGTGTTTGAGTTTATCCCCTGTTAGTAACTCTTGTGTTGTGGCGAGGCTGCCCCTTATGGAACCATGAGTCACCAGACATCGACTTGATATCAAAAAGTGAAGTAAGTCAAACAAACAAGTTGATAATTTAGCCCTGGAATTGCCCCTTCACACACTCCCGTGAAAAACTGTTTACCCACCCGACGCAAATGCCTCTTGAAACTGGGTCAGGCCGAAGATCATCATGTCGCCCACTACTGGGTTAGGGGAGGGGTCACTGTAGTAGGCGCTCAAATATGTCTCGGGTTCAAACGATGAATGGTAGTCGTCACTGACAAGCAGAGGTTTCCCGGCCATGGTTTGACACTGACGATCTAAGAGGACAATAAACATACAAAAGCGACATCGTGATGTAATGTATCTGTAATATATCTGTACATCTAGTATGAATACATATTACAAAATGCATTACATCTTTATGACCTCATAATCTCCGACTTGTTCCACAGATAGTTCAGTACAGTTATAGGCGGTGCTGAAATATGTTTGCTGATATGTGGATAAATGTTTCAGATCTCTCTAAACCTTTCTCGGTCATATGTTAACGGTTCAGTTATTACGTGTTGATTACATCCATGCAGGAACGATGTGTCATTTAGATGCACGTACACCTTTAATTGAAAAGGTGTAGTTGTTCCTCTGTCGTTTGGCTAAGTATACATATTCTCACACTGTCAGCTGTAAATACTTTCTTCAACAACAAAACCCACCTCAAACTTAGATCACATACAACGTAATCAACCTGGTAAACAATGGCTGCACACGAGATGGCTCAGTTCCCACCAGGCTTTCTGGTTCACAAACGATATTCTAAATTTAGCCCAACTACTCTGACAGGGAGCGATTTTCAGTGGACTCCGCACATATGAAGAACTTGATGTAATAGTGCATGTAACATCTGACTGTGTGAGTTTCTGTATATAGTGTATACTCTGTATGTGGGCCGGAGGACTAAATACACTAAACGCCTTCTTCTTCTTCTTGTTCACGTCTTGTATGGATATATCCTATCTGTTCATCACAAGAAAATTGTTTACTTGTGGTATGGATATATACTATCTGTTCATCACAAGCACATTGTTTACGTGTGGTATGGATATATACTATCTGTTCATCCCAAGCACATTGTTTACGTGTGGTATGGATATATACTATCTGTTCATCACAAGCACATTGTTTACTTGTGGTATGGATATATACTATCTGTTCATCCCAAGCACATTGTTTACGTGTGGTAGGGATATATACTATCTGTTCATCACAAGCACATTGTTTACGTGTGGTACGGATATATACTATCTGTTCATCCCAAGCACATTGTTTACGTGTGGTATGGATATATACTATCTGTTCATCACAAGCACATTCTTACGTGTTGTATGGATATATACTATCTGTTCATCCCAAGCACATTGTTTACGTGTGGTATGGATATATACTATCTGTTCATCCCAAGCACATTGTTTACGTGTGGTAGGGATATATACTATCTGTTCATCACAAGCACATTGTTTACGTGTGGTAGGGATATATACTATCTGTTCATCCCAAGCACATTCTTACGTGTTGTATGGATATATACTATCTGTTCATCCCAAGCACATTGTTTACGTGTGGTATGGATATATACTATCTGTTCATCCCAAGCACATTGTTTACGTGTGGTATGGATATATACTATCTGTTCATCCCAAGCACATTGTTTACGTGTGGTAGGGATATATACTATCTGTTCATCACAAGCACATTGTTTACGTGTGGTATGGATATATACTATCTGTTCATCACAAGCACATTGTTTACGTGTGGTATGATATATACTATCTGTTCATCCCAAGCACATTGTTTACGTGTGGTATGGATATATACTATCTGTTCATCACAAGCACATTGTTTACGTGTGGTAGGGATATATACTATCTGTTCATCCCAAGCACATTCTTACGTGTTGTATGGATATATACTATCTGTTCATCCCAAGCACATTGTTTACGTGTGGTATGGATATATACTATCTGTTCATCCCAAGCACATTGTTTACGTGTGGTATGGATATATACTATCTGTTCATCCCAAGCACATTGTTTACGTGTGGTAGGGATATATACTATCTGTTCATCACAAGCACATTGTTTACGTGTGGTATGGATATATACTATCTGTTCATCACAAGCACATTGTTTACGTGTGGTAGGGATATATACTATCTGTTCATCACAAGCACATTGTTTACGTGTGGTAGGGATATATACTATCTGTTCATCCCAAGCACATTGTTTACGTGTGGTATGGATATATACTATCTGTTCATCCCAAGCACATTGATTACGTCTTGTATGGATATATACTATCTGTTCATCTCAAGCACATTGTTTACGTGTGGTAGGGATATATACTACCTGTTCATCCCAAGCACATTGTTTACGTGTGGTAGGGATATATACTATCTGTTCATCACAAGCACATTGTTTACGTGTGGTAGGGATATATACTATCTGTTCATCCCAAGCACATTCTTACGTGTTGTATGGATATATACTATCTGTTCATCCCAAGCACATTGTTTACGTGTGGTATGGATATATACTTATCTGTTCATCACAAGCACATTGTTTACGTGTGGTATGGATATATACTATCTGTTCATCCCAAGCACATTGTTTACGTGTGGTAGGGATATATACTATCTGTTCATCACAAGCACATTGTTTACGTGTGGTAGGGATATATACTATCTGTTCATCACAAGAAAATTGTTTACGTGTGGTAGGGATATATACTATCTGTTCATCACAAGCACATTGTTTACGTGTTGTATGGATATATACTATCTGTTCATCCCAAGCACATTGTTTACGTGTGGTAGGGATATATACTATCTGTTCATCACAAGCACATTGTTTACGTGTGGTATGGATATATACTATCTGTTCATCACAAGCACATTGATTACGTCTTGTATGGATATATACTATCTGTTCATCTCAAGCACATTGTTTACGTGTGGTATGGATATATACTACCTGTTCATCCCAAGCACATTGTTTACGTGTGGTAGGGATATATACTATCTGTTCACCCAAGCACATTGTTTACGTGTGGTAGGGATATATACTATCTGTTCATCCCAAGCACATTGTTTACGTGTTGTATGGGTATATACTATCTGTTCATCCCAAGCACATTGTTTACGTGTGGTATGGATATATACTATCTGTTCATCCCAAGAAAATTGTTTACGTGTTGTATGGATATATCCTATCTGTTCATCCCAAGCACATTGTTTACGTGTTGTATGGATATATACTATCTGTTCATCACAAGCACATTGTTTACGTGTTGTATGGATATATACTATCTGTTCATCCCAAGAAAATTGTTTACGTGTTGTATGGATATATCCTATCTGTTCATCCCAAGCACATTGTTTACGTGTTGTATAGATATATACTATCTGTTCATCCCAAGCACATTGTTTACGTGTTGTATGGATATATACTATCTGTTCATCACAAGCACATTGTTTACGTGTGGTATGGATATATCCTATCTGTTCATCACAAGCAGACTGTTTACGTATTTGTTTCATCCCGTTATTCGAACGTAACAAATAAATACTAACAGCTGATCAACACCACCGCAAACTTAAGTTTTCTGCTACGAGAAGGTATTGTTTAGTGAATAATTGCTATCCATTGCTGTTATTTCTGTCAGTATGACCATGACGTTACATAGAAATGTACATGTATATAAATGTAGGAACAAATATAAGCTACTTTTGTTCTTTGCAAATGTGCAAAGAATGCAGTATCAGAATCAACCCAGAGTACTATATCACACCACGTCTGCCCTGAGATTCCATCTTTCCTAGCACACATAACATTTGTATGTCAGAACCCAGGGTTTGGCTTCCTCCTACTTACATTTAATATTCAATTCATATATTTCTAGTTTTGAAAACGATGAAAAAAGTCGTCGTTGATCAGATTGTCGAATGACATCTTTGCGTTCTTTGTGATCTACAATGTGTGATGTCTGTGTGATGTCTCTGGGCCCTACTGTCTCGGGTGGGAGACTTACCCTTAATGTTGCACCAATCAGAAGGGTCATTTCATCCCTCTGGGAACTGTCTTATAGTCACCACATGCCTTCTCATATACTGGCAAATTGGTTTCTCTGATGAAAACTGATTACCGCTTTATGTCAGCAATACATGTAACATGTGCGTTTGTGTCTTTTCCCATACCACAGAGTTGTTAATCAAGGGATTGTAAGTCTGTATAAGATGCACAGTCAGCCCTCTTAGAGACGGCATCAGTCAGTCGAGCATACCATACGAAAATTTTGAGAATGTTTTGAAGTGAAACTACAGCAACTTGCGACAATGTCTGGCAATGAAAGTGATTTATGTGACAAAAACAATAGGAAGAAATCAACCAAACAAAACTTACCAAACACGATTACAAATAACTATAAGTACCCTTAAAAGGACCTCACATGTTAGAGCCCTGGCCTTCGGCATATGACGAGTTAATAACCACTACGTTATAAAACACACACACACACGCGCACGCACGCACGCAGTAGCACACACACAGAACAATTTTACAGACCATACAAACACAAAGAGGAACGAAGAGAAAGGCCATACAGCAATTACAAGTCAACCTTTCTTGTACACGGACATGTGTCTCACTTAGTTTGAACTGTCAACATCAAAAGTGAAGTGATCAGATTACTGGCTCTCTATAGACACCACCCTCAAAGAAAAACAAACTCACCAATGACATGTTCATACCTGAAATATCTCAGCTATTTAAAACAATAACTGTTGCTCATGGCCATCTCCTTATTGTGGGAGAGTTCAATATTCATGTGGATAACAGTGATAAGAGTTTGTACAACAATTCCTACAGTTATTGTCATCAGCCAATCTTCGACAGCATGTCAGGTGTCCCACTCATCATCGCGGTCATACGTTGGATCTGGAAATTACCAGAGACACTGATGACTTTATTTCAGTTCAGGATGTATTTGATCATCAAATCTCAGACCATTTCTTAATTGATGCCTTAATTGCTCTAGGCAAGCCTGGACCAGTCCGGAAAAGCTTTACCTACCGGAAGACTCGAACTATTCATGTGAATGCATTTGTTGATGGTATAAAAAAGGGTGACATTGTGACCAATGTTCTTACAACCAATCATATTGCTAAGAAATGTGAAATTTTCAATGACAGTCTTGTGACAACTTTGGATACTCATGCACCATTCAGGACACAATCAGTCATAATGAGACCTAATACCAGTTGATACGATGACACGGTCCGACATATCAAACCTTTGGCTAGGGCTGCCGAGAAGACATGGCGTAAGAGCAAGCTTGAGATTCATCGCCAGATGTTCAAGGTGGCCAGAAACAATGTCAGTTATGCCCTAAGAAGTGCAAAGAAAACTTTGTGCCTACTACAGTGTCAAAAAAGATAACAGAAATAACAGCAAAGAACTCTTCAAACTACTAAATCAATTGCTTAAAGATAATGCAGAACACAGATTTCCTGAAACCGATGATTTCACATCACTTGCAAATAATTTTGCAGCATTCTTCCAAGACAAGATACACAGTATGGTCACCGTGCGATATGGTGGGGACCTATTAAACAGAACTCCTTGTTTCATTACAAGTACTAAGACTATTACAGAGTGTATGCATTGTGCGGAAACCGGTCATACACAAGAAATATTTCCTCCAAAGATTTCATATGTCGTAGTGTTTCTTTCTTGTTACTGTTTCACTGTTCAGCCTGTTTCTGGTTTTGAAGGAAGCATGCCGTGCCCCCTCACATAGTCATATGATGCACCCGGTAATGGCTACTCAACTCAGTATAGTAATCAGCACATGTCAATGTTTCCGGGTTAGGGTGTCAGTGAGATCATTTTCACTTCATTTTCTTGAAGGAATAATCTGGGTATGTTATTAAGACGGAAGAATTTACCTGAGATGATAAATCTGGTACACACACAGTCTTTGTACGTCCCTCACAAATTATTTTGTGAGTAAAGTCTTTATCACAACTCGCCAATGCTGCAACAACAAACTGGAATACATACAGTTAAATAACTTGTAACACTGGAAGTGGTAGGCTGATATACACGTTTATCAAAGCAACAAACATTTTACTCTTTACCTCCATGTGCCATCAGCTATCAGCAACAGTGTCAGTGTGTGCTATCCCCAACAGTGTCAGTGTGTGCTATCCCCAACAGTGTCAGTGTGTGCTATCCCCAACAGTGTCAGAGTGTGCTATCCCCAACAGTGTCAGTGTGTGCTATCCCAAACAGTGTCAGTGTGTGCTATCCCCAACAGTGTCAGTGTGTGCTATCCGCAACAGTGTCAGTGTCCGCTATCCCAAACAATGTCAGTGTGTGCTATCCTCAACAATGTCAGTGTGTGCTATCCCCAACAGTGTCAGTGTGTGCTATCTTCAACAGACTCAGTGTGCGCTATCCCTAACAGTGTCAGTGTCTGATATCCCCAACAGTATCAGTGCGTGATATCCTCAACAGTGTCAGTGTGTACTATCCCCAACAGTGTCAGAGTGTGCTATCCCCAACAGTGTCAGTGTGTGCTATCCCCAACAGTGTCAGTGTGTGCCATCCCCAACAGTGTCAGTGTGTGCTATCCCCAACAGTGTCAGTGTGTGCTATCCCCAACAGTGTCAGTGTGTGCTATCCCCAACAGTGTCAGTGTGTGCTATCCCCAACAGTGTCAGTGTGTGCTATCCCCAACAGTGTCAGTGTGTGCTATCCCCAACAGTGTCAGTGTGTGCTATCCCAACAGTGTCAGTGTGTGCTATCCCCAACAGTGTCAGTGTGTGCTATCCCCAACAGTGTCAGTGTGTGCTATCCCCAACAGTGTCAGTGTGTGCTATCCCCAACAGTGTCAGTGTGTGCTATCCCCAACAGTGTCAGTGTGTGCTATCCCCAACAGTGTCAGTGTGTGCTATCCCCAACAGTGTCAGTGTGTGTGCTATCCCCAACAGTGTCAGTGTGTGCTATCCCCAACAGTGTCAGTGTGTGCGTGTGTGTGCTATCCCAACAACAGTGTCAGTGTGTGCTATCCCCAACAGTGTCAGTGTGTGCTATCCCCAACAGTGTCAGTGTGTGCTATCCCCAACAGTGTCAGTGTGTGCTATCCCCAACAGTGTCAGTGTGTGCTATCCCAAACAGTGTCAGTGTGTGCTATCCCCAACAGTGTCAGTGTGTGCTATCTTCAACAGACTCAGTGTGCGCTATCCCTAACAGTGTCAGTGTCTGATATCCCCAACAGTATCAGTGCGTGCTATCCTCAACAGTGTCAGTGTGTGCTATCCCAACAGTAACAGTGTGCAGTGTGTCAGTGCTATCTTCAACAGACTCAGTGTGTGCTATCCCTAACAGGTGTGTCAGTGTGTGCTATCCCCAACAGTGTCAGTGTGTGCTATCCCCAACAGTGTCAGTGTGTGCTATCCCCAACAGTGTCAGTGTGTGCTATCCCCAACAGTGTCAGTGTGTGCTATCCCCAACAGTGTCAGTGTGTGCTATCCCCAACAGTGTCAGTGTGTGCTATCCCCAACAGTGTCAGTGTGTGCTATCCCCAACAGTGTCAGTGTGTGCTATCCCCAACAGTGTCATCAGGTGTGCTATCCCCAATAGACTCAGTGTGTGCTATCCCCAACAGTGTCAGAGTGTGCTATCCCCAACAGTGTCAGTGTGTGCTATCCCCAACAGCCTCAGTGTGTGCTCTCCCCAACAGTGTCAGTGTGTGCTATCGCCAACAGTGTCAGTGTGTGCTATCCCAACAGTGTCAGTGTGTGCTATCCCAACAGTGTCAGTGTGTGCTATCCCCAAGTGTCGTGCTATCCCCAACAGTGTCAGTGTGTGCTATCCCAACAGTGTCAGTGTGTGCCATCCCCAACAGCCTCAGTATGTGTTATCCCCAACAGCCTCAGTGTGTGCTCTCCCCAACAGTGTCAGTGTGTGATATCCCAAGCAGTGTCAGAGTGTGCTATCCCAAACAGTGTCAGTGTGTGTTATCCCTAACAGTATCAGTGTGTGCTATCCCCAACAGTATCAGTGTGTGCTATTCCCAACAGTGTCAGTGTGTGCGCTACCCTAACAGTGTCAGTGTGTGCTATCCCCAACAGCCTCAGTGTGTGCTATCCCCAACAGTGTCAGTGTGTGCTATCCCCAACAGTATCAGTGTGTGCTATCCCCAAAAGTGTCAGTGTGTGCTATCCCCAACAGTGTCAGAGTGTGCTATCCCCAACAGTGTCAGTGTGTGCTATCCCCAACAGTGTCAGTGTGTGCTATCCGCAACAGTGTCAGTGTGTGCTATCCTCAACAATGTCAGTGTGTGCTATCCCCAACAGTGTCAGTGTGCGCTATCCCCAACAGTGTCAGTGTGTGCTATCCCCAACAGTGTCAGTGTGTGCTATCTTCAACAGACTCAGTGCGCGCAATCCCTAACAGTGTCAGTGTCTGATATCCCCAACAGTATCAGTGTGTGCTATCCTCAACAGTGTCATTGCGTGCTATCCCCAACAGTGTCAGTGTGTGCTATCCCCATCACTGTCAGTGTGTGCTATCCCCAACAGACTCAGTGTGTGCTATCCCCAACAGTGTCAGTGTGTGCTATCCCCAGCAGTGTCAGAGTGTGCTATCCCCAACAGTGTCAGTGTGTGCTATCCCCAACAGCATCAGGTGTGCTATCCCCAATAGACTCAGTGTGTGCTATCCCCAACAGTGTCAGAGTGTGCTATCCCCAACAGTGTCAGTGTGTGCTATCCCCAACAGCCTCAGTGTGTGCTCTCCCCAACAGTGTCAGTGTGTGCTATCGCCAACAGTGTCAGTGTGTGCTATCCCAACAGTGTCAGAGTGTGCTATCCCAAACAGTGCCAGTGCGTGCTATCCCAAACAGTGTCAGTGTGTGCTATCCCAACAGTGTCAGTGTGTGCCATCCCCAACAGCCTCAGTATGTGTTATCCCCAACAGCCTCAGTGTGTGCTCTCCCCAACAGTGTCAGTGTGTGCTATCCCCAACAGTGTCAGTGTGTGCTATCCCCAACAGCCTCAGTGTGTGCTCTCCCCAACAGTGTCAGTGTGTGCTATCTTCAACAGACTCAGTGTGCGCAATCCCTAACAGTGTCAGTGTCTGATATCCCCAACAGTATCAGTGCGTGCTATTCTTAACAGTGTCATTGCGTGCTATCCCCAACAGTGTCAGTGTGTGCTATCCCCAACAGTGTCAGTGTGTGCTATCGCCAACAGTGTCAGTGTGTGCTATCCCAACAGTGTCAGAGTGTGCTATCCCAAACAGTGCCAGTGCGTGCTATCCCAAACAGTGTCAGTGTGTGCTATCCCAACAGTGTCAGTGTGTGCCATCCCCAACAGCCTCAGTATGTGTTATCCCCAACAGCCTCAGTGTGTGCTCTCCCCAACAGTGTCGAGTGTGTGATATCCCAAGCAGTGTCAGAGTGTGCTATCCCAAACAGTGTCAGTGTGTGTTATCCCTAACAGTATCAGTGTGTGCTATCCCCAACAGTATCAGTGTGTGCTATTCCCAACAGTGTCAGTGTGCGCTATCCCTAACAGTGTCAGTGTGTGCTATCCCCAACAGCCTCAGTATGTGCTATCCCCAACAGTGTCAGTGTGTGCTATCCCCAAAAGTATCAGTGTGTGCTATCCCCAAAAGTGTCAGTGTGTGCTATCCCCAACAGTGTCAGAGTGTGCTATCCCCAACAGTGTCAGAGTGTGCTATCCCCAACAGTGTCAGTGTGTGCTATCCCCAACAGTGTCAGTGTGTGCTATCCGCAACAGTGTCAGTGTGTGCTATCCTCAACAATGTCAGTGTGTGCTATCGCCAACAGTGTCAGTGTGCGCTGTCCCCAACAGTGTCAGTGTGTGCTATCCCCAACAGTGTCAGTGTGTGCTATCTTCAACAGACTCAGTGTGCGCAATCCCTAACAGTGTCAGTGTCTGATATCCCCAACAGTATCAGTGCGTGCTATTCTTAACAGTGTCATTGCGTGCTATCCCCAACAGTGTCAGTGTGTGCTATCCCCAACACTGTCAGTGTGTGCTATCCCAAACAGTGTCATTTGTGTTATTCCCAACACATTGTCAGTGTGTGCTATCCCAACAGTGTCAGTGTGTGCTATCCCAAGCAGTGTCAGAGTGTGCTATCCCTAACAGTGTCAGAGTGTGCTATCCCCAACAGTGTCAGTGTGTGCTATCTTCAACAGACTCAGTGTGCGCTATCCCTAACAGTGTCAGTGTATGATATCCCAAACAGTATCAGTGCGTGCTATCCCCAACAGTGTCAGTGTGTGCTATCCGCAACAGTGTCAGTGTGTGCTATCCGCAACAGTGTCATTGCGTGCTATCCCCAACAGTGTCAGTGTGTGCTATCCCCAACAGTGTCAATGTGTGCTATCCCAACAGTGTAAGTGTGTGCTATCACCAACAATGTCAGTGTGTACTATCCCTAACAGTGTCAGTGTGTGCTATCCCCAACAGACTCAGTGTGTGCTATCCCCAACAGTTTCAGTGTGTGCTATCCCCAGCAGTGTCAGAGTGTGCTATCCCCAACAGTGTCAGTGTCTGCTATCCCCAACAGCATCAGGTGTGCTATCCCCAATTGACTCAGTGTGTGCTATCCCCAACAGTGTCAGAGTGTGTTATCCCCAACAGTGTCAGTGTGTGCCATCCCCAACGGCCTCAGTGTGTGCTATTCCCAACAGTGGCAGTGTGTGCTATCCCCAACAGTATCAGGTGTGCTATCCTCAACAGACTCAGTGTGTGCTATCTTCAACAGACTCAGTGTGCGCTATCCCTAACAGTGTCAGTGTATGATATCCCAAACAGTATCAGTGCGTGCTATCCCCAACAGTGTCAGTGTGTGCTGTCCCCAACAGTGTCAATGTGTGCTATCCCAACAGTGTAAGTGTGTGCTATCACCAACAATGTCAGTGTGTACTATCCCTAACAGTGTCAGTGTGTGCTATCCCCAACAGACTCAGTGTGTGCTATCCCCAACAGTGTCAGTGTGTGCTATCCCCAGCAGTGTCAGAGTGTGCTATCCCCAACAGTGTCAGTGTCTGCTATCCCCAACAGCATCAGGTGTGCTATCCCCAATTGACTCAGTGTGTGCTATCCCCAACAGTGTCAGAGTGTGTTATCCCCAACAGTGTCAGTGTGTGCCATCCCCAACGGCCTCAGTGTGTGCTATTCCCAACAGTGGCAGTGTGTGCTATCCCCAACAGTATCAGGTGTGCTATCCTCAACAGACTCAGTGTGTGCTCTCCCGAACAGTGTCAGTGTGTGCTAGCGCCAACAGTGTCAGTGTGCGCTATCCCCATCAGTGTCAGTGTGTGCTATCTTCAACAGACTCAGTGTGCGCTATCCCCAACAGTGTCAGAGTGTCCTATCCTCAACAGTGTCAGTGTGTGCTATCCGCAACAGTGTCATTGCGTGCTATCCCCAACAGTGTCAGTGTGTGCTATCCCCAACAGTGTCAGTGTGTGCTATCCCCAACAGTGTCAGTGTGTGCTATCCCCAACAGTGTCAATGTGTGCTATCCCCAACAGTGTAAGTGTGTGCTATCACCTACAATGTCAGTGTGTGCTATCACCTACAATGTCAGTGTGTGCTATCCCCAACAGTGTTTTAATGTGCTAAGCCAACAGTATTTCTATGTGCTATGCCAACAGTGTTTTAATGTGCTATGCCAAAAGTATTTTAATGTGCTATGCCAACAGTGTTTTAATGTGCTATGCCAACAGTGTTTTAAGGTGCTATGCCAACAGTATTTCTATGTGCTATCCCAACAGTGTTCCTATGTGCTATCACAACAGTTTTTATATGCACTACCCCAACTGTTAGAAAGACAGCTCCAAATTATTTTTTTCCATGGGGCGCCATATCGCCGTTAAACCACAAGCATTAGAACTTGACCCACAATTTATTATAAGTGGAAAAGTCACACTAATGTCTTTCTTTGTGTATGATTGAGTCAGTTCGCGTCCCATGTAAATGCGAAAGTGAACAGTGACAGTACAGTATAAAGATGATTGAATGTGTATGGTCATTTGTTTCATTGTCCGCGTATCTGGAGTGTATGAGTGAGTGTGTATTAATTGGTCGATATGCAGAGTAATGGTTGGCTACGTCAGCTTACGACACCACCGCCGAAACGACGTCATCCTGGTAATAACGTGTGTTGGGAGCGAGAAGGGAGGAAAGTAGATCCAATCTGGTCAGGTACAGGAAGCCGTTATACAATGAGTTTTGATTGTAGAGACATCCAACCATGTTCTTTGATGAACCACATTATACCCCGCTGTTACAACAGTCCTTAAAACACCAACATTTACATGATCGTTTGTTAAACAACTTTTTCTCATAGTGACGATTTGGTATGTACAAATGGCTAACTTTCATGCCATTTCAGACAATTTGTTGCTTTCGAATGTGTATTTATTTGCCATTTCATCGGTATGATTTTGCAGCAAACGCACTATAGCTACACAATAACACCAGGAAATAGCATCACTACATGATATAAATCCCCTCAATTACATTCCAAACAAGCCAATTTGGTTTGAAAATCTTTATTCATTATAAACATTACATGGGGTGGATTTAAAACTATAACAATCAGACAATAGCCTGATCTATTACGTTTACAAATATTCATAGTATACGCTGGTCTTGTTTAACACAATCTCGCGCAGGACTTTCTCAAAGTACACCGTAGAGTATACAAAATACCAGTATATACTACACGGATTTATTTCACAAATAAAAAGATAATCGTTGTCCCAGGTGATGTCATCGATAAATTCGTGGTTTAGAAAGCAGGGGAGTAATTAATAAGATGCGGAAACGATATGATGTCAACGCAGACATGATTTCGTTTTGTGCAATAAGCCTGTCCTCATCCTACAGGTACTGTTGTTAGGTAACGTTGTTAGGTCTGGATACCAGGAGGTCCACATGGAACCTGACCATGAAACACTGGCTGTTTTGTTCTCCGAGACAAACGATAACAGACTCACTTCAAAAATCATACAGCATTGCTGTCTGAAATATATGTTGAGAAATACAACAACATTCTTTACTAAAGCATGAGCCGGCGCCATACATGTAGTGCATTTATGTTTTCTATTTTATACAGATTTACTTGATTATGTGATAAAAGGAAATACACTTGTGGTGGCTATACACAGTCCATTCAAAAATACATAAAACATATATTGGGTACGTACTTGGAAAATTATGCAACACTTGTGTGAGGAAAGTCAAAAATTACTGAATAAAAGAAAGTCAGGAATGCAGGTATGGTACTATAAAACCAAACGAAATCAGAGCGAAATTAGAATCTTGCCATCAAAGGAACGCAACAGCGTCGGTCAGATCCAAAATATGGAAACACCACATATCTACAGATGAAATCCCTACTTATGCCAACCTTTGCACAGTTTTGAAAACCTTAGCACTTACAGTAGTATGGTACTTATTGCTGCAGACACCGTCCAATACGGTCCCAAAACAGCGGTCTGTCATCTTCTTCGGTCGGCCAGGACACGTATGTTGTCGTCTGCAGCAGAGCATACAGTGATGGCGTCATGTTTCTGTCATGCACCTCATCCAGCCGAATCACCACCAGGTACCCATGGTCCTGCTCCATCGCACGTTTCTGGGCCAGAGTCAACTCAAACTGACACCAAGGGCTTTCACTAAAGTTGTTGGACAGCACAAGGATAACTTTATTGCTCTTTTCCATAGAAGTTACAATGTTATCTACAATATATTGTCCGGGTATAAAATCTCTCTCGTGAATACACAGAGTGAGTCTTTGCGTGGTCTCGATATTAGTCATCAGCTGACTCCTGACCCACAGAGAGTCAGCATCAGCGTACATAACAAAGGCATCATAGACGAAGGTCATCCGCTCCTGGCCACCATGTCTTCTCTTCTTATACCTAAGCATGTAGATACAGTAGCGTAAGCGCCAGCGCCACCTGTGGATGAACGTGATAACAAGTATGGCGAGCACGATGAGACCGGACATGATCACCACAGACGGAAACAGCAGGGGTGAAATGAGACATCTCTGTGTGGACAGCTGGGAACTTGTGATCAGTTGGCCTTGCATGTCAGACGGACTAGCACAGGTGTAGTGTTTTCCATGTATTGGAGAGGAGTTGCTTGAGCCACGCTCCTGTAGCCATTGTATGAACCAGAGATTCTCACAAGTACACGATATTCTGTTCTCAGAAAGATCAAATATTTCCAGCTGAGACAAAAATGTTTTGAAGAATGCATCCTTACTTAAAAACACAAAACGGTTACCGTTTAGATATAACCGTTTGAGCTGAGTCAGTTTTTTGAAGGTGTCCACTCTCACATAGTTTATATTATTCTCATATAAATTAAGACGTTGGAGTCCGTGAAGTTTCTGTGATATAACTCTAGGAATAGATGGCAATCCACATTTGGCGAGATTTAGGGATCTCAAACTGGACAAATTGCCCAATAACACAATCATGTTGTCTTCCGTCACCCGGTCCAGGTAGTTGCCAGAGAGGTCTAAGTGTAAAAGGCCTGAACAGCCAGCAAAAGCATGCGAGCTTACATCCATGTGGAATTTCAGCTGACATCCCTGCAGAACTATGGTGGTCAGACGACTGTTGTTAAATGAATAGGCGTGGATTCGTTGATAAGGTTTTTCTTCCTCCATGCTGATACAAGCCAAACTAACCTGCAGGAATACTTCCATCAGATTGGGTAGAGTTGAAAAAGTATTTAGATTAATATATTGTAAATCATTTCGTGAAATGAACAGATGCTTCAAGTTTCTAAGGCAATCAAATTTGCTAGAGTTAAGTAATTGTAATTTATTACGGTCGATGTTGAGACTCGCCAGTCGTGGAATGCTTTGATTGGTGGGTTTGCAGAAGTCTGGAATCTCCTTCATATAGTTATACCTTAAATTTAACTCTGTTAGAGATGGTAACGGTATAAAAGTCGTCGACTGAATTTTACAATATTCAGCTGAGATAGCTGTAAGATTTGGATTATTTTCAAATATTGATAGGTCGAGGTGGGTAATAGTGTTGTCACTGATAACAACTCTCCTCAATGCATGTGACGCTATATGTCTTAACTGTTCCATAGAAGTATCATTGAGTCCAATACGTTCTAGAAGAAGCAGCTGAACTCTTGTATTCCCCACAGCACGGGTCATATTCAACAATAAGAACTTGTCTTCACAAAGACTGTTTCCAGACAAATCCAAACAAGTCATGTTACGAAGCAATTCGAATGCGTCCACATGTATCGAGGCAATTTTGTTGTTTTTCAGCGTCAATATTTGAACAGCGGTGACATTTGTGAAAGTCTCCCTGGAAAGAACACCCAGGTGGTTTTCTGTGAAGTTGAGGAGGAGTATGTCCATGTGGAGGTCAGGTATGAAAGTAAGGTTAGCGTTCGAGCAAAACGCACATGGGTTTCCACATTCACATTGAAAACAATGGGTTCGATGTTTTTCACAGGTGATGTTAACTCCACATTCATGTGAACGGACTGAACACACCGACAGCAGCAGCAGCAGCAGCAGCAGAGGGACAAGCTTTCTTGTACGGGTCATCGTGAGTCCGAGGCCACTAAACTCAGTAGAACAAGTCAACGATTTACTAAGAAGTGGAAAACGTTACCGAAACGTTAAATTTGAATTGTTGATCAAGGAAGTTCCGTGTTTGTTCACGTTGTGACTCTGTATCTATTTTCCTGACTGAGTGAGTGAGCGAGTATGGTTTTATGCCGCTCTTAGCAATATCCAGCAATATCACGGCGGGGGACACCACATTCATTGCGCCCATGTGGGGAATCGAATCCGGGTCTTCGGCGTGACGAGCGAACACTTTAACCACTAGGCTACTTCCCCACCCCTATAATTATCCTGACTTAATAGTGTGCAAATAGTAACATGGCGGAGTTGTATAAATATTGCATCACGTTAGATGCAGGAGGAAGCTGTGAATACCCGTTAAGGGTCAAAATCAGTTGTTTATTGCATGACATATTTATATAAGGGTGAAATGCTTCATATCTTCGATATTGTTTAAGTTACGATATATGCATACGTTTCCAGATTTTGTAATTCTGTGATATCTCCCGGGATTAGTGTTGAGCCTTATACATCCAACTTGAGCACAAGCAAGATCGTTAGCACATGAACACAAGGTCGAATCTATTATATGTCTCTGTCTGTCTGTCTGTGTGTCTGTGTGTGTGTGTGTGTGTGTGTGTGTGTGTGTCTCTGTCTGTCTGTCTGTGTGTGTGTGTGTTTGAATCTGGTTTGACTACCCGTGGAATCTAGACTATCTCACATTTCGTAAGCCTTACGAGGAAGTATACTAGATTGAATGTGAAGTAAATGATACACTATATACACTACTCAAAAGGAATTAAAAGTATCTCAGTGTTTCCTACGCCTTAAGTTAATCAGTCAGGTGAGAATGGCCTCCAGTTTATATGGGTGTTCTTGACTTGTTTTGAGTAGTATAAAAGCCTCATGTGTCAGCATCTGCAGTCAGTTTCAGAAGACAAAAATCCTTTAAGTGTCCACGTTTAACCAGCCTGCACTCTGGACCTACATGGTATCCTGCAGAGCATAAGCAGTGAAATTATGGTGGGTCCAGTATGGTCTAAGGGAGACAAGTCGTGTTCACCTGTGTTTACCTGTGGCCACAGTGCGTTCTGTTTCCGCCGGTGGACTGTGCCTTCTTTACAGACAGAACCCGGCCGATGACGCAGTTTGATTTTTCCGTCTTCTGCACACAACAGCCACACGTGGAGGAGGCAGCAGGTTTGTGTCTCTGTCCGATTTGGTACGAATGGTACCCAGCTTTGTTAGGTGATTGGTCTAATTAGAAGTTTATCAGTAATAATACCGGTGCTTTGGTCCACCTGTAGCCATATGTCCTTGATAACTGTGCTGACGGGGCACTTTGGCCACCTGTACCCATATGTCCTTGATAACTGTGCTGACGGGGCACTTGGGCCACCTGTACCCATATGTCCTTGATAACTGTGCTGACGGGGCACTTGGGCCACCTGTAGCCATATGTCCTTGATAACTGTGCTGACGGGGCACTTGGGCCACCTACCCAGCCATATGTCCTTGATAACTGTGCTGACGGGCCACTTGGGCCACCTGTAGCCCATATGTCCTTGATAACTGTGCTGACGGGGCACTTGGGCCACCTGTACCCATATGTCCTTGATAACAGTGCTGACGGGCCACTTGGGCCACCTGTATGTCCTCGATATGTCCTTGGGATATACTTGATAACTGTGCTGACGGGCCACTTGGGGCCACCTGCCAGCCATATGTCCTTGATAACTGTGCTGACGGGGCACTTGGGCCACCTGTAGCCATATGTCCTTGATAACTGTGCTGACGGGGATAACTGTGCTGACGGGGCCTTGGGCCACCTGTACCCATATGTCCTTGATAACGGGCCGCTTGGGCCACCTGCTGACTGTGCTGACGGGCCACTTGGGCCACCTGTGGGCCATACCCATATGTCCTTGATAACTGTGCTGACGGGGCACTTGGGCCACCTGTAGCCATATGTCCTTGATAACTGTGCTGACGGGGCACTTGGGCCACCTGTACCCATATGTCCTTGATAACAGTGCTGACGGGGTACTTGGGCCACCTGTAGCCATATGTCCTCGATAACTGTGCTGACGGGGCACTTGGGCCACCTGTACCCATATGTCCTTGATAACTGTGCTGACGGGGCACTTGGGCCACCTGTACCCATATGTCCTTGGTAACAGTGCAGACGGGGCACTTGGGCCACCTGTAGCCATATGTCCTTGATAACTGCGCTGACGGGGCACTTGGGCCACCTGTACCCATATGTCCTTCATAACTGTGCTGACGGGGCACTTGGGCCACCTGTAGCCATATGTCCTTGGTAACAGTGCAGACGGGGCACTTGGGCCACCTGTAGCCATATGTCCTTGATAACTGCGCTGACGGGGCACTTGGGCCACCTGTACCCATATGTCCTTGATAACTGTGCTGACGGGGCACTTGGGCCACCTGTAGCCATATGTCCTTGATAACTGTGCTGACGGGGCACTTGGGCCACCTGTAGCCATATGTCCTTGGTAACAGTGCAGACAGACAGGGCACTTGGGCCACCTGTAGCCATATGTCCTTGATAACCGCGCTGAGGTGGCACTTGTGCCACCTGTAGCCATATGTCCTTGATAACTGCGCTGACGGGGCACTTGGGCCACCTGTACACATATGTCCTTGATAACTGTGCTGACGGGGCACTTGCGCCACCTGTAGCCATATGTCCTTGATAACTGTGCTGACGGGGCACATGGGCCACCTGTAGCCATATGTCCTTGATAACTGTGCTGACGGGGCACTTGGGCCACCTGTAGCCATATGTCCTTGGTAACAGTGCAGACGGGGCACTTGGGCCACCTGTAGCCATATGTCCTTGATAACTGTGCTGACGGGGCACTTGGGCCACCTATAGCCATATGTCCTTGATAACTGTGCTGACGGGGCACTTGGGCCACCTGTAGCCATATGTCCTTGATAACTGCGCTGACGGGGCACTTGGGCCACCTGTAGCCATATGTCCTTGATAACTGTGCTGATGGGCCACTTGGGCCACCTGTACCCATATGTCCTTGGTAACAGTGCAGACGGGGCACTTGGGCCACCTGTACCCATATGTCCTTGATAACTGTGCTGACGGGGCACTTGGGCCACCTGTACCCATATGTCCTTGATAACTGTGCTGACGGGGCACTTGGGCCACCTGTAGCCATATGTCCTTGGTAACAGTGCAGACGGGGCACTTGGGCCACCTGTAGCCATATGTCCTTGATAACTGCGCTGACGGGGCACTTGGGCCACCTCTACCCATATGTCCTTGATAACTGTGCTGACGGGGCACTTGGGCCACCTGTAGCCATATGTCCTTGATAACTGTGCTGACGGGGCACTTGGGCCACCTGTAGCCATATGTCCTTGGTAACAGTGCAGACAGGGCACTTGGGCCACCTGTAGCCATATGTCCTTGATAACTGCGCTGAGGAGGCACTTGTGCCACCTGTACCCATATGTCCTTGATAACAGTGCTGACGGGGTACTTGGGCCACCTGTAGCCATATGTCCTCGATAACTGTGCTGACAGGGCACTTGGGCCACCTGTAGCCATATGTCCTTGATAACTGTGCTGACGGACCACTTGGGCCACCTGTAGCCATATGTCCTTGATAACTGTCCTGACGGGGTACTTGGGCCACCTGTAGCCATATGTCCTTGATAACTGTGCTGACGGGCCACTTGGGCCACCTGTACCCATATGTCCTTGATAACTGTGCTGACGGGGCACTTGGGCCACCTGTAGCCATATGTCCTTGGTAACAGTGCTGACGGGGCACTTGGGCCACCTGTAGCCATATGTCCTTGATAACTGTGCTGACGGGGCACTTGGGCCACCTGTACCCATATGTCCTTGATAACTGTGCTGACGGGGCACTTGGGCCACCTGTACCCATATGTCCTTGATAACTGTGCTGACGGGGCACTTGGGCCACCTGTACCCATATGTCCTTGATAACTGTGCTGACGGGGCACTTGGGCCACCTGTACCCATATGTCCTTGATAACTGTGCTGACGGGGCACTTGGGCCACCTGTAGCCATATGTCCTTGGTAACAGTGCAGACGGGGCACTTGGGCCACCTGTAGCCATATGTCCTTGATAACTGTGCTGACGGGGCACTTGGGCCACCTGTAGCCATATGTCCTTGATAACTGTGCTGACGGGGCACTTGGGCCACCTGTAGCCATATGTCCTTGATAACTGTGCTGACGGGGCACTTGGGCCACCTGTAGCCATATGTCCTTGGTAACAGTGCAGACAGGGCACTTGGGCCACCTGTAGCCATATGTCCTTGATAACTGCGCTGAGGAGGCACTTGTGCCACCTGTAGCCATATGTCCTTGATAACTGCGCTGACGGGGCACTTGGGCCACCTGTACACATATGTCCTTGATAACTGTGCTGACAGGGCACTTGCGCCACCTGTAGCCATATGTCCTTGATAACTGTGCTGACGGGGCACATGGGCCACCTGTAGCCATATGTCCTTGATAACTGTGCTGACGGGGCACTTGGGCCACCTGTAGCCATATGTCCTTGGTAACAGTGCAGACGGGGCACTTGGGCCACCTGTAGCCATATGTCCTTGATAACTGCGCTGACGGGGCACTTGGGCCACCTGTAGCCATATGTCCTTGATAACTGTGCTGATGGGCCACTTGGGCCACCTGTAGCCATATGTCCTTGATAACTGTCCTGACGGGACACTTGGTCCACATGGAGTTATATGTCCTTGATAACTGTGCAGACGGGACACTTGGTCCACATGGAGTTATATGCCCTTGATAGCTGTCCTGACGGGACACTTGGGCCACATGGAGTTATATGCCCTTGATAGCTGCGCTGACGGGGCACTTGGGCCACATGGAGTTATATGCCCTTGATAGCTGTCCTGGCGGGACACTTGGTCCACATGGAATTATATGCCCTTGATAGCTGCGCTGACGGGACACTTGGTCCACATGGAGTTATATGCCCTTGATAACTGTCCTGACGGGACACTTGGTCCACATGGAGTTATATGCCCTTGATAACTGTGCAGACGGGACACTTGGTCCACATGGAATTATATGCCCTTGATAACTGTCCTGACGGAACACTTGGTCCACATGGAGTTATATGCCCTTGATAGCTGCGCTGACGAGACACTTGGTCCACATGGAATTATATGCCCTTGATAGCTGCGCTGACGGGACAGTGGGTCCACATGGAGTTATATGCCCTTGATAGCTGCACTGACGGGACACTTGGTCCACATGGAGTTATATGCCCTTGATAACTGTCCTGACGGGACACTTGGTCCACATGGAGTTATATGCCCTTGATAGCTGCGCTGACGGGACACTTGGTCCACATGGAGTTATATGCCCTTGATAGCTGCACTAACGGAACACTTGGTCCACATGGAGTTATATGCCCTTGATAGCTGCGCTGACGGTACACTTGGTCCACATGGAATTATATGCCCTTGATAGCTGCGCTGACGGGACAGTGGGTCCACATGGAGTTATATGCCCTTGATAACTGTGCAGACGGAACACTTGGTCCACATGGAGTTATATGCCCTTGATAGCTGCGCTGACGGGACACTTGGTCCACATGGAGTTATATGCCCTTGATAGCTGCACTGACGGGACACTTGGTCCACATGGAGTTATATTCCCTTGATAACTGTGCAGACGGGACACTTGGTCCACATGGAGTTATATGCCCTTGATAGCTGCGCTGACGGGACGCTTGGTCCACATGGAGTTATATGCCCTTGATAGCTGCACTGACGGGACACTTGGTCCACATGGAGTTATATGCCCTTGATAACTGTCCTGACGGGACACTTGGTCCACATGGAGTTATATGCCCTTGATAGCTGCGCTGACGGGACACTTGGTCCACATGGAGTTATATGCCCTTGATAGCTGCGCTGACGGGACACTTGGTCAACATGGAGTTATATGCCCTTGATAGCTGCGCTGACGGGACAGTGGGTCCACATGGAGTTATATGCCCTTGATAACTGTCCTGACGGGACACTTGGTCCACATGGAGTTATATTCCCTTGATAATTGTGCAGACGGGACACTTGGTCCACATGGAGTTATATGCCCTTGATAGCTGCGCTGACGGGACGCTTGGTCCACATGGAGTTATATGCCCTTGATAACTGTGCAGACGGGACACTTGGTCCACATGGAGTTATATGCCCTTGATAGTTGCGCTGACGGGACGCTTGGTCCACATGGAGTTATATGCCCTTGATAACTGTGCAGACGGGACACTTGGTCCACATGGAGTTATATGCCCTTGATAGCTGCGCTGACGGGACGCTTGGTCCACATGGAGTTATATGCCCTTGATAACTGTGCAGACGGGACGCTTGGTCCACATGGAGTTATATGCCCTTGATAACTGTGCAGACGGGACACTTGGTCCACATGGAGTTATATGCCCTTGATAGTTGCGCTGACGGGGCACTTCTGTAGCCCTAAAGCATGAATGTTTCACTAATCGTGGTGATATTGCGTCCATCTGATCCTGAACTGGCTACTGGAAACGATTTAGCAGCTTACACCCATTATCCTTTAAGATCGTTGTTGGTCATACTGTCAACTCAGTGTACCCATATGGGGAGTCGAACCCACCCCAAAGACTCGGGTTCGATTCCAAACATGGGTACAGAGTGTGAAGCCCATTTCTGGTGTCCCCCGCCGTTATATTGCTGGAATATTGCTAAAAGCGGCGTAAAAGTAAACCCACTCACTCACTACGGACGTTACTTCATTAATGGTTGTTATGAGTTCCTGATTCGTTCCTGATGATCATACACTTTTTTCTACAAAGTAATACCGATGACAATTCTCTCACTTTAAAGCTTTTTCCGTGTGTCCCCTACTTTCTTGAGAATATATTTGTAATGCGAGAGCAGCGGTAGCCCAATTCCATGTCCCATTTCTTTAGATAACGTTTACCTGTATACTACGAGTCATGCCAGGCGCTCTAGTGTCTGATACGTGTCCCTGTGGTGCCACACACTCTAGTGTCTGATACGTATCCCTGTGGTGCCAGAAGCTCTAGTGTCTGATACGTGTCCCTGCGGTGCCAGGAACTCTAGTGTCTGATACGTGTCCCTGCGGTGCTATGCACTTAAGTGTCTGATACGTGTCCCTGTGGTGCCAGGCGCTCTAGTGTCTGATACGTGTCCCTGTGGTGCCAGGAACTCTTGTGTCTGATACGTGTCCCTGCGGTGCCATGCACTTAAGTGTCTGATACTTATCCCTGTGGTGCCAGAAACTCTAGTGTCTGATACGTGTCCCTGTGATGGCAGGCACTCTAGTGTCTGATACACGTTCCCGTGGTGCCAGGCACTGTAGTGTCTGATACGTGTCCCTGTGGTGCCAGGCACACAGCATGGGTGCTGCTATTGGGTGCATTCATCTAGTTAATGTGGTTACATTCTTTATTCACCGCCGTGTTACAGTTGATAGATCGGTATGTCAGTGGGCCACAGCGCTATAAAACCAACATTGACAAACAGAACTTCTAATTAAGGGTTGCTGAGTTGCCAGTGCGCTGCTGTAGGTTTGGGAATAGTACGTCTCGGAGGAACTAGCGTCATGGAGAAACAAGAACAAGCAGCTGGTACATAGACAACTGGAGACGGTTTACTGACAGTTAAAACGTAGACATGAGTATTGCACATTTGGCGGATGTGGCGGCCTAATCATAGCGCTAGCTACATGCGACAGGCCTTATCATAGCGCTAGCTACATGTGGCAGGCCTAATCATGGCGCTAGTTACATGTGGCTGGCCTAATCATAGCGCTAGCTGCATGCGACAGGCCTAATCCTAGCGCTAGCTGCATGCGGCAGGCCTAATCATAGCGCTAGCTGCATGTGGCAGGCCTAATCATAGCGCTAGCTGCATGTGGCAGGCCTAATCATAGCGCTAGTTACATGCGGCAGGCCTAATCATATCGCTAGCTGCATGGGGCAGGCCTAATCATAGCGCTAGCTGCATGTAGCAGGCCTAATCATAGCGATAGCTACATGTGGCACGCCTAATCATAGCGCTAACTGCATGCGGCAGGCCTAATCATAGCGCTAGCTGCATGTGGCAGGCCTAATCATAGCGCTAGCTGCATGTGGCAGGCCTAATCATAGCGCTAGCTACATGTGGCAGGCCTAATCATAGCGCTAGCTACATGGGGCAGGCCTAATCATAGCGCTAGCTACATGGGGCAGGCCTAATCATAGCGCTAGCGAGGACGGGGTGTATCTGTATCCACACTGGTCCAGATGCATGTGTAAAAAACAAACAATATTGCCAGATGTAAGCCGTGCGAGGACGGGGTCTATTTGTATCCACACTGGTCCAGATGCACGTGTAAAAAACAAACAATACTGCCAGATTGAAGCTGTGCGAGGATGGGGTGTATCTGTATAGACAGTCATGGTGTCACAGGGAACTATACAGTCATGGTGTCACAGGGGGCTATACAGTCATGGTGTCACAGGGAACTATACAGTCATGGTGTCACAGGGAACTATACAGTCATGGTGTCACAGGGGGCTATACAGTCATGGTCTCACAGGGGACTATACAGTCATGGTGTCACAGGGAACTATACAGTCATGGTGTCACAGGGAACTATACAGTCATGGTGTCACAGGGAACTATACAGTCAAAGTGTCACAGTCGACTATGCTCTCATGGTGTCACAGGGAACTATACAGTCATGGTGTCACAGTGGACTGTACAGTCATGGTGTCACAGTGGACTATACAGTCATGGTGTCACAGGGAACTATACAGTCATGGTGTCACAGGGAACTATACAGTCATGGTGTCACAGGGGGCTATACAGTCATGGTCTCACAGGGAACTATACAGTCATGGTGTCACAGGGGGCTATACAGTCATGGTCTCACAGGGGACTATACAGTCATGGTGTCACAGGGAACTATACAGTCATGGTGTCACAGGGAACTATACAGTCAAAGTGTCACAGTCGACTATGCTGTCATGGTGTCACAGGGAATTATACAGTCATGGTGTCACAGTGGACTATACAGTCATGGTGTCACTGTGGACTATACAGTCATGTTGTCACGGGGGGCTATACAGTCATGGTGTCACTGTGGACTATGCTGTCATGGTGTCACAGGGGGCTATAAAGTCATGGTGTCAGACGGAACTATACAGTCATGGTGTCACAGGGGGCTGGACAGTCATGGTGTTGCAGTGGGCTATACAGTCATGGTGTCACAGGGAACTATGCTGTCATGGTGTCACAGGGGGCTATATACAGTCATGGTGTCACTATGGACTATACAGTCATGTTGTCACAGGGGGCTATACAGTCATGTTGTCACAGTGAACTATACAGTCATGGTGTCACGGGGGGCTATACAGTCTCGGTGTCACAGTGGACTATGCTGTCATGGTGTCAAAGGGGGCTATGCAGTCATGGTGTCATCGGGGGGTATACAGTCATGGTGTCACAGGGGGCTATACAGTTATGGTGTCACAGGGGGCTATACAGTCATGTTGTCACAGGGGCTATACAGTCATGGTGTCACAGGGGCTATACAGTCATGGTGTCACAGGGGGGCTATACAGTCATGGTGTCAAAGGGGGCTATACAGTCATGGTATCACAGGGGCTATACAGTCATGTTGTCAAAGGGGCTATGCAGTCATGGTGTCATGGGGGTATACAGTCTTGGTGTCACAGGGGGCTATACAGTCACGGTGTCACAGTGGACTATGCTGTCATGGTGGTGTCAGTCAGTGGACTATGACTATACAGTCATGTTGTCACAGGGGCTATACAGTCATGTTGTCACAGTGAACTATACAGTCATGGTGTCACAGGGGCTATACAGTCTCGGTGTCACAGTGGCTATACAGTTATGGTGTCACAGGGGCCTATACATGGTCATGCAGTGTTGTCACAGGGGACTATACAGTCATGGTGTCACACGGGGCTATACAGTCATGGTGTCACAGGGGGCTATACAGTCATGGTGGTCAAGGGGCTATACAGTCATGGTATCACAGGGGGCTATACAGTCATGGTGTCACTATGGACTATACAGTCATGTTGTCACAGGGGGCTATACAGTCATGTTGTCACAGTGAACTATACAGTCATGGTGTCACAGGGGGCTATACAGTCTCGGTGTCACAGTGGACTATGCTGTCATGGTGTCAAAGGGGACTATGCAGTCATGGTGTCATCGGGGGGTATACAGTCTTGGTGTCACAGGGGGCTATACAGTTATGGTGTCACAGGGGGCTATACAGTCATGTTGTCACAGGGGGCTATACAGTCATGGTGTCACAGGGGGCTATACAGTCATGGTGTCAAAGGGGCTATACAGTCATGGTATCACAGGGGGCTATACAGTCATGGTGTCACTATGGACTATACAGTCATGTTGTCACAGGGGGCTATACAGTCATGTTGTCACAGTGAACTATACAGTCATGGTGTCACAGGGGGCTAAACAGTCTCGGTGTCACAGTGGACTATGCTGTCATGGTGTCAAAGGGGGCTATGCAGTCATGGTGTCAAAGGGGGTATACAGTCTTGGTGTCACAGGGGGCTATACAGTTATGGTGTCACAGGGGCTATACAGTCATGTTGTCACAGGGGCTATACAGTCATGGTGTCACAGGGGGCTATACAGTCATGGTGTCACAGGGGGCTATACAGTCATGGTGTCAAAGGGGGCTATACAGTCATGGTATCACAGGGGGCTATACAGTCATGTTGTCAAAGGGGCTATGCAGTCATGGTGTCATGGGGAGGGGGTATACAGTCATGGTGTCACTATGGACTATACAGTCATGTTGTCACAGGGGGCTATACAGTCATGTTGTCACAGTGAACTATACAGTCATGGTGTCACAGGGGGCTATACAGTCTCGGTGTCACAGTGGACTATGCTGTCATGGTGTCAAAGGGGGCTATGCAGTCATGGTGTCATCGGGGGGTATACAGTCTTGGTGTCACAGGGGGCTATACAGTTATGGTGTCACAGGGGGCTATACAGTCATGTTGTCACAGGGGGCTATACAGTCATGGTGTCACAGGGGGCTA
The DNA here is from genome assembly GCF_003918875.1 of Haliotis rubra. Lineage (NCBI taxonomy): Eukaryota > Metazoa > Mollusca > Gastropoda > Lepetellida > Haliotidae > Haliotis > Haliotis rubra. The sequence goes on from NW_025767501.1 coordinate 2,595,029, forward strand.
TACAATCATGGTGTCACAGGGGGCTATACAGTCATGGTGTCAAAGGGGGCTATACAGTCATGGTATCACAGGGGGCTATACAGTCATGTTGTCAAAGGGGGCTATGCAGTCATGGTGTCATGGGGGTATACAGTCTTGGTGTCACAGGGGGCTATACAGTCACGGTGTCACAGTGGACTATGCTGTCATGGTGTCAAAGGGGGCTATACAGTCATGGTATCACAGGGGAATATATAGTCATGTTGTCACGGAGGGCTATACAGTCATGGTATCACAGGAGAATATACAGTCATGGTGTGATAGGGGGCTATACAGTCATGGTATCACAGGGGGCTATACAGTCATGGTGTCACGGAGGGCTATACAGTCATGGTGTCACAGGGGACTATACAGTCATGGTATCACAGGGGAATATACAGTCATGGTGTGATAAGGGGCTATACAGTCATGGTATCACAGAGGGCTATATAGTCATGGTATCACAGGGGGCTATACAGTCATGGTATCACAGGGGGCTATACAGTCATGGTATCACAGGGGGCTATACAGTCATGGTATCACAGGGGGCTATACAGTCATGGTGTCACGGAGGGCTATACAGTCATGGTATCACAGGGGACATACAACTGGCATGAGTACGGACTAACACAGGAAGCAACACAGACACACACTGACGCACGAGTAATATTAAAACAGATCTTCCTCCAAGAGGGCCACCATGTTGGGTGTAAACCCTGAAGGTACAACCATAGCCAGAACGCTTGGTTGTGTCCATATTACTAGAACGAGGTTGATACCGGTCCATCAACAGGCAGTGCAGACCACGTGTGGCTTATTGAAGACCACGGTATTTGTGAGTTAATCATCATCCCAACCGCTTTCTCTCCACAGCAGCTAAGGCTTTGACAGCACTCGAACATTTCAGTAGACGACATCCAAACTGTAGCACAAATAGGATTGCATATCAATCGTTCATCGCCTCCATTACTCCAGCCAGCTTCAGTTCAACGGAAGTTACCGCCTTTGCTTTCATTCACCTGGTACGTTTTTGCTTTTCGTTAATAAATGTTATGAAAATTCTAACAATAACGACGGAAGATAAGAAAAATAATCTTCGACAGTTTTATGGTAAAATTAGGCAATATGATATTTCTTATTAATTTCTGCTTATTCTTGTTCCTTTACTCCGTTGAACCGGAAGCTGGCAGGGGTAATGGAGGTGAAGAACGATTTGAAATGCCGCGAGTGGCGCTTAAAATGTTGAATGAAATACAGTTTACGTGAGTAATTATTAGATATGAGGTTGGAAATCTGAGGGCACAACCCTGTGAGGAAACGGGTGTCTAACTTTGATGGTGGCGATATTTTATTTTGATATTAAAATATTTTTTATTGAAGTGGGCGTTAGCGGCCTGAAGACTTTCTGGAGGCTGGCATACCGTTGTTAGACATGTGTTATACCGTTGTTAGACACGTGTTATACCGTTGTTAGACACGTGTTATACCGTTGTTATACATGTGTTATACCGTTGTTAGACATGTGTTATACCGTTGTTAGACACGTGTTATACCGTTGTTAGACATGTGTTATACCATTGTGAGACGCGTGTTATACCATTGTGACACACGTGTTATACCGTTGTTAGACGTGTTATACCGTTGTTAGACACGTGTTATACCGTTGTTAGACATTTGTTATACCGATGTTAGACATGTGTTATACCGTTGTTAGACATGTGTTATACCGTTGTTAGACACGTGTTATACCGTTGTTAGACATGTGTTATACCGTTGTTAGACACGTGTTATACCGTTGTTAGACATTTGTTATACCGATGTTAGACATGTGTTATACCGTTGTTAGACATGTGTTATACCGTTGTTAGACACGTGTTATACCGTTGTTAGACATGTGTTATACCGTTGTTAGACACGTGTTATACCGTTGTTAGACATGTGTTATTGTTATGAAATTTCAACATCTATTATTTTGTACCGTAAATGTCTGTGTGCCACTATTCATCATAACGTGTCTGCTGTAAGTGTGTGTAAACATATTATATACATTGCTGTCCAGTGTCACTCCCGTGTGTGCTCAATACAGATATTCAAGAAACGTTGTAAGTACGAAGTGAAGAAAGAATCCCATGGCTATGCATGACCAATAATCATGAAGGTGCTCTTACACCTATTAACATTTTATTTGAAAATGGGGATAGGCTCGGTCATCTGGTTCTATCAAAAAATTCTGAAAACTGACTCATTGTATTTGAGTCCAACTTTATTACCTTGAACAAATCCGGCACTGACAGTGTCTCAGTATGATACAAAACATGATTGACAATGGACACAAGAAAATCTTGTTAAAAAACTAACAGAACAGTGTACACCTAATGTTGAAATAGACGGATGGTACTTTGTTTTTGAACTCTTTCTTAATGAGGACAAAATAGTATATCGTACATTTTCTGGTTAAAATGGACGTCTTCATAACTATCACCTGGTAATCTAATAACTTCTGTTTTTACGATTACTCCTTCCTTGCAACCAAAGTGAAGAATCCATCAATATCAGTCATCTCCTTCTGTTCTGGATTTGGACGACGACCTTCCTTCCAGGTTATGATCTCCATACCAGCTTTTGTCCAGGCTGCCTGTAGCTCTGAGCTGGTCATACCGAAGCTAGAGAAGCGGTTGCTACCAACTGTATAGAAAGATCCCCCAACACAGCCGAAGAGAACAAGGTGTCCCCCAGGTCTCAGGACAGAAGCAAGTCGTGCTGCTTGACATTCGTAGTCTGCAATACTCAGAGCCACTGATTCCAAGCACAGGGAGGATGTGATGACGTCAACAGAGGAGATGAAGCATGGGGCAAAGATGTTCTCTTTTCGGATGTCACACGGTATTATGCCAGACACTTTCCCCCCTCATGTGAGCTTCTCTATCGGCCACAGAGTCCCTGACATGTGTAATACAATATTACTGAAGCTCATGGAAGCAGTAAGATATGGATCTTTAACATTTAGAATTTCGAACGCAGACATTTCGAAATAACAATCTTACGAATAGCAATGTGCGTACTGCATCTGATTATTTGTCATTTGTTACAGAAATGTAGAATATTGTGAAATGGCTTACCCTTTCCCTTCCAGCTTGAGAACATAATCCAGATATTTGGCAAAACTATGTTTCAGTTCTCCACTCTGCCATTGTTTCAGGATGTTTCTGTTTTGCGGTAAGAACTCCGCCAGCAGGATACTTTCACAATGTAGCGACGCGCTGATGATTGTGTGTATCGTGGGTCCCGTACCAAAATCTAGCAGTCTCCCTTTGATGTGTCCTGTGGAAATATATATTAAAGTTTCGTCACGGGAGTCCAGGGACCCTTCATCTAAAGTGATGAGGATCATGCGTTTGCTCATCTTTACTCACAGTGAAAACAAATCACATTGATTCACTCCCATATGGAAAAGGTTTATAAACCATTGAGAGACAGAGGTGCTACAATGTGTTAGTCTGGTAGCACAGATGGCGTGTTTGAGTTTATCCCCTGTTAGTAACTCTTGTGTTGTGGCGAGGCTGCCCCTTATGGAACCATGAGTCACCAGACATCGACTTGATATCAAAAAGTGAAGTAAGTCAAACAAACAAGTTGATAATTTAGCCCTGGAATTGCCCCTTCACACACTCCCGTGTAAAACTGTTAACCCACCCGACGCAAATGCCTCTTGAAACTGGGTCAGGCCGAAGATCATCATGTCGCCCACTACTGGGTTAGGGGAAGGGTCACTGTAGCAGGCGCTCAAATATGTCTCGGATTCAAACGATGAATGGTAGTCGTCACTGACAAGCAGGGGTTTCCCGGCCATGGTTTGACACTGACGATCTAAGAGGACAATAAACATACAAAAGCGACATCGTGATGTAATGTATCTGTAATATATCTGTACATCTAGTATGAATACATTTTACAAAATGCATTACATCTTTATAACCTCATAATCTCCGACTTGTTCCACAGATAGTTCAGTACAGTTATAGGCGGTGCTGAAATATGTTTGCTGATATGAGGATAAATGTTTCAGATCTCTCTAAACCTTTCTCGGTCACGTCATATGTTAACGGTTCAGCTATTACGCGTTGATTACATCCATGCAGCGCGATGTGTCATTTAGATGCACGTACACCTTTAATTGAAAAGGTGTAGTTGTTCCTCTGTCGTTTGGCAAAGTATACATATTCTCACACTGTCAGCTGTAAATACTTTCTTCAACAACAAAACCCACCTCAAACTTAGATCACATACAACGTAATCAACCTGGTAAACAATGGCTGCACACGAGATGGCTCAGTTCCCACCAGGCTTTCTGGTTCACAAACGATATTCTAAATTTAGCCCAACTACTCTGACAGGGAGCGATTTTCAGTGGACTCCGCACATATGAAGAACTTGATGTAATAGTGCATGTAACATCTGACTGTGTGAGTTTCTGTATATAGTGTATACTCTGTATGTGGGCCGGAGGACTAAATACACTAAACGCCTTCTTCTTCTTCTTGTTCACGTCTTGTATAGATATATCCTATCTGTTCATCACAAGAAAATTGTTTACGTGTGATATGGATATATACTATATGTTCATCCCAAGCACATTGTTTACGTGTGGTATGGATATATACTATCTGTTCATCCCAAGCACATTGTTTACGTGTGGTATGGATATATACTATCTGTTCATCACAAGAAAATTGTTTACTTGTGGTATGGATATATACTATCTGTTCATCACAAGCACATTGTTTACGTGTGGTAGGGATATATACTATCTGTTCATCACAAGCACATTGTTTACGTGTGGTAGGGATATATACTATCTGTTCATCACAAGAAAATTGTTTACTTGTGGTATGGATATATACTATCTGTTCATCCCAAGCACATTGTTTACGTGTGGTAGGGATATATACTATCTGTTCATCCCAAGCACATTGATTACGTGTTGTATGGATATATACTATCTGTTCATCACCAGCAGATTGTTTACGTGTGGTAGGGATATATACTATCTGTTCATCCCAAGAACATTGACTACGTGTGGTAGGGATATATACTATCTGTTCATCCCAAGCACATTGTTTATGTGTTGTATGGATATATACTATCTGTTCATCACCAGCAGATTGTTTACGTGTTGTATGGATATATATTATCTGTTCATCACTAGCAGATTGTTTACGTGTTGTATGGACATATACTATCTGTTCATCCCAAGCACATTGTTTACGTGTTCTATGGATATATACTATCCCCAACAGTGTCAGTGTGTGCTATCCCCAACAGTGTTAGTGTGTGCCATCCCCAACAGTGTCAGTGTGTGCTATCCCTAACAGTGTTAGTGTGTACTATCCCCGACAGTGTCAGTGTGTGCTATCACCTACAGTGTTCGTGTGTGCTATCCCCAACAGTGTCAGTGTGTGCTATCCCCAACAGTGTCAGTGTGTGCTATCCCTAACAGTTTTAGTGTGTACTATCCCCGACAGTGTCAGTGTGTGCTATCACCTATAGTGTTCGTGTGTGCTATCCCCAACAGTGTCAGTGTGTGCTATCCCCAACAGTGTTCGTGTGTGCTCTCCCCAACAGTGTTCGTGTGTGCTCTCCCCAACAGTGTTTGTGTGTGCTATCCCTAACAGTGTCAGAGTGTACTATCCCCAACAGTGTCAGTGTGTGCTATCCCTAACAGTGTTAGTGTGTGCTATCCCTAACAGTGTCAGTGTGTGCTATCCCCAACAGAGTCAGTGTGTGCTATCCCCAACAGAGTCAGTGTGTGCTATCCCTAACAGTGTCAGTGTGTGCTATCACCAACAATGTCAGTGTGTGCTATCCCCAACAGAGTCAGTGTGTGCTATCCCCAACAGTGTCAGTGTGTGCTATCCCCAACAGTGTCAGTGTGTGCTATCCCCAACAGAGTCAGTGTGTCCTATCCCCAACAGTGTCAGTGTGTGCTATCCCCAACAGAGTCAGTGTGTGCTATCACCAACAATGTCAGTGTGTGCTATCCCTAACAGTGTCAGTGTGTGCTATCCCTAACAGTGTCAGTGTGTGCTATCCCTAACAGTGTTAGTGTGTGCTATCCCTAACAGTGTCAGTGTGTGCTATCCCTAACAGTGTCAGTGTGTGCTATCCCTAACAGTGTCAGTGTGTGCTATCACCAACAATGTCAGTGTGTGCTATCCCCAACAGAGTCAGTGTGTGCTATCCCCAACAGAGTCAGTGTGTGCTATCCCTAACAGTGTCAGTGTGTGCTATCCCCAACAGAGTCAGTGTGTGCTATCCCCAACAGAGTCAGTGTGTGCTATCACCAACAATGTCAGTGTGTGCTATCCCTAACAGTGTCAGTGTGTGCTATCCCTAACAGTGTCAGTGTGTGCTATCCCTAACAGTGTTAGTGTGTGCTATCCCTAACAGTGTCAGTGTGTGCTATCCCTAACAGTGTCAGTGTGTGCTATCCCTAACAGTGTCAGTGTGTGCTATCCCTAACAATGTCAGTGTGTGCTATCACCAACAATGTCAGTGTGTGCTATCCCTAACAGTGTCAGTGTGTGCTATCCCTAACAGTGTCAGTGTGCTATCCCTAACAGTGTTAGTGTGCTATCACCAACAATGTCAGTGTGTGCTATCCCTAACAGTGTCAGTGTGTGCTATCCCTAACAGTGTCAGTGTGTGCTATCCCTAACAGTGTCAGTGTGTGCTATCCCCAACAGAGTCAGTGTGTGCTATCCCAACAGAGTCAGTGTGCTATCACCAACAATGTCAGTGTGTGCTATCCCTAACAGTGTCAGTGTGTGCTATCCCTAACAGTGTCAGTGTGTGCTATCCCTAACAGTGTTAGTGTGTGCTATCCCTAACAGTGTCAGTGTGTGCTATCCCTAACAGTGTTAGTGTGTGCTATCCCTAACAGTGTCAGAGTGTACTATCCCCAACAGTGTCAGTGTGTGCTATCCCTAACAGTGTTAGTGTGTGCTATCCCTAACAATGTCAGTGTGTGCTATCCCCAACAGAGTCAGTGTGTGCTATCCCCAACAGTGTCAGTGTGTGCTATCCCCGACAGTGTCAGTGTGTGCTATCCCCAACAGTGTCAGTGTGTGCTATCCCAACAGTGTCAGTTTGTACTATCCCAACAGTGTCAGTGTGTGCTATCCCCGACAGTGTCAGTGTGTGCTATCCCCAACAGTGTCAGTGTGTGCTATCCCCAACAGTGGCCCAGCACCCCCACCCCCCGGATAATGTGCTGTAGTAGGGAAGGGTGGGTGAGAAGTTATTAGAGATGAAGCAAGGTGGTGTACCTGTCAGGACAACATACAGAATAGAAAGGAAACGGACGTGACGGATGACTGCGTATGTGACATCACTCCGGAAGTGACGTAGCTGCTATTATGGAATGCGGAAATAATACACTGCCATGTGCGTTGCTACACTAGATACTTATCATAAGGTAAGTGTATGAAGCTATGCGAAGGAATTGTAAATGCTGCCCATCACCCATTTTAGCGGAATATGCCACCTTATTATCTGATGGTTAAGACAGATATTTAACGAAATACACTGCATACCATGTTAGCTGCAATGCCGAAACGAAGGTGATTAGAAATGACAGAATTCGAAGTGAAGTTAAACGTTACACACCCGAGTGTATTTCACTTGCCAGAGAGGTGTTAGAGCTGTGCGAATATAAATGGTGTGTGTCAGTGTATACTATCCAAAACAGTGGCAGTGTGTGCTATCCCCAACAGTGTTAGAGTGTGCTATCCCCAACAATGTCAGTGTGTACTATCCAAAACAGTGTCAGTGTGTGCTATCCCCAACATTGTTAGAGTGTCCTATCCCTAACAGTGTTGGTGTGTGCTCAGTGTCTCAGTACATTTAGTCCATGACAGTCGAGTGGAGAAAATTATTCCGAGATAGTTATAATATGTTGAGCATTTTATCTGTGATCCGTGTAAATACCATTTTTCATAATTTCGTAAGAAGCCTCCGTTCCTAAAGACAAGGATTTCCCCATGTCAGACAGTAGATGTGTAGAATATCAATTTTTCTTTGAAGTCCAATTACAGAATCGTCGAATATACATAGGTCATCAGCAAAAAGTAACAGGAACAGCTCCATAAATTCAGGGTCGACGAATATTCCTCTAAGATTGGCATTTTCCAACATGACTTGAAATTCTGAAATGAATATTGTAAAAAGGAAAGGGCTGAGAGTGCACCCTTGTCGCACACCGCTCAAACATTGAAAATAGTCTGAGATTGAGTACCTGTTCTCACGGCTGACTGTATTTTAGAGTACATATTCCTTAGCACATTTGATATTCTGCCATGGATGTCGTTTCTGATTAGTGTGTACCAAAGAAGCTGTCTATTAATTGAATCGAAGGCCTTTCTAAAGTCCACAAATATGCAATAAAAGCGACCGCCTCGTTTTGAGAGATATTTCTGAATCAAACTTTGAAGAGTGAACATATTGTCAGTTGTACTGTAGTTCTTCCTGAATCCTGCTTGGGCCTCGGGAATTTTATCATAAACATCTGCAAACGATTGTAAACGTTCATTTAGAATTGAGCAAAATATTCTCCCAAAAACATCCATGAGGGATATGCCTCTATAAGTATTCACATCGTTGACGTCACCTTTCTTGTGAAGAGGTCCGATTATACCCTTGGCCCACTCAATCGGATAATTTCCGGTGACTAATATCCCCAACAGCGGCAGTGTGTGCTATCCCCAACAGTGTCAGTGTGTGCTATCCCCAACAGTGTCAGTGTGTGCTATCCCCAACAGTGTCAGTGTGTGCTATCCCCAACAGTGTCGGTGTGCGCTATCCCTAACAGTGTCAGAGTGTGCTATCCCCAACAGTGTCAGTGTGTGCTATCCCTAACAGTGTCGGTGTGCGCTATCCCTAACAGTGTCAGTGTGTGCTATCCCCGACAGTGTCAGTGTGTGCTATCCCTAACAGTGTCGGTGTGCTCTATCCCTAACAGTGTCAGTGTGTGCTATCCCCAACAGTGTCAGTGTGTACTATCCCCAACAGTGTCAGTGTGTGCTATCCCGAACAGTGTCAGAGTGTATTATCCCTAACAGTGGCAGTGTGTGCTATCCCCAACAGTGGCAGTGTGTGCTATTGGAGAGATCATTAGACCATAACAAGTCGGGAGAATTTCAATTGAAAAGTCAATCACAATGACGTCACGAGTCCGCAAGCGGGACAGGGGTCAAACGACCATGTCACAAGCTCAATAACGGGTATGTCCACCATCGGCATTGAGAACAACAGTGCATCGACGACGCATAGAGCCTATCAAACGTGCAAGGAAGGCTTGTGGGATGTCACGCCAGATTCTCTCAAGTTCTGTTGCAAGGTCAAGGACGTTATCTGGCGGATGAGGAAGACGGCGTAGGCGTCTATCCATCTCGTCCCAAACATGCTCTATCGGGTAGAGATCCGGTGAATTGCAGGCCATGGCAGTAAGTCAACGTTGTGGGGTTGCAAGAAATCCATAGCAACCCTTGCCGTATGAGGGCGGGCATTGTCCTGTTGGAATGTTAACCCAGGGCCATGACGTTGCAGAAAAGGAATTGCCACAGGTCGAAGAATCTGATCCCTGTAGCCCACACTAGTTAAGTTGCCCTGAACAATCACTAAAGGAGTTCTTTGGCGTGCTGTTTTTTCCACCCCAAATCATCACGGAACCACCACCAAAGCGATTCCTCTCCAAGACACAGGCCTGTGCATAACGTTCTCCCACGCGTCTGTAGGCACGTTGACGTCCATCAAAATGGGAAATGTTAAACCTAGACTCATCTGTAAAAACAACATTTCTCCACCAAAACAAGGGTCTGCGGACATGATTTCGGCACCACATTCGGCGAGCTTGTCGATGACGTTGTGTCAGGATAGGCCGTATGGCGGGACGTCGTGGTCTGATCCCGTGATGACGTAAACGTTGTCGAACTGTGTTGGGGTGGATACGGCGAAGTCCTGGGATGGTTAGGGCAGTCATCACTGCAGTCTGAAACCTGTGGCGCAGATAGGTCACCCTTATCCATCTGTCCTGTCTTGGCGTTGTTACACGTGGACGTCCAGAACGTGGCCGATCGAGGACGTCATTTGTGTTCTGGTAGTGTCTCACCAGTGCAGAAATGGTGTTCTGGTGGCAGTGGAAATGTGCAGCCACTTGTCGTTGAGACATTCCCCCCACGGACCATCCCAATGGCCTCATGACGTTGTGCAGACGTGAGCCTTGGCATGCTATGCATTTCAATAGCCGTTTAATTTTTTGAACGATCGCAAGGGCAGGGGTTGAGCTTTCCAAAGTGACAGTATTGTGTGGCATTCATTTGCTCTGTTTCTCTTTCCCGGAATGCACGTGCAACAACGAATTGCACGTCTCAAGGACGAACCCACTGACGTCACGGAACGTGGAACGTGCATGCATGTTGGATACATGTCACTAATCTCTGAATTTAAATCCTAATGTGTCTACACAGGTTTGATAAATTTAGATTTTAAATTTTTGTATGCACAGTTTCTTTATGTGCCTAGTATATATCTATTCTAGCTATCGCAAATAATCGCGTTTACAGATAACACTTACGATAACGTTTTTATTGTGAACGTGAGATTATGTCATTTAGTTGGACAAAAGAATCGATGGCCAGTCGCGAGTATGCCACGAAGGTATATGTGGCACGCACGTGATTTGACCAACGTGGAATACAAACAGCCGTAAAGACAGATAAACGTAATGCACCTTGGTTCTGTTAGCTTTAGAGATACTGGTCCTGAATTAAGTCCGATGCTCGTTATCAATGTGACCCTTGGCAGGTTTAAGATTGAGGAACGTAGTCGGTTAGTCTGTAATATTTCCAGTTTTCAATATCGCATATCGTTATAAAATATTGGTAAAAGTGTGTCTATTTTTTCCGTGTTAATACTATCCCCGACAGTGTCAGTGTGTGCTATCCCCGACAGTGTCAGAGTGTGCTATCCCCGACAGTGTCAGAGTGTGCTATCCCCAACAGTGTCCGAGTGTGCTATCCCCAACAGCGTGAGTGTGCTATCCCTAACAGTGTCAGTGTGTGCTATCCCTAACAGTGTCAGTGTGTGCTATCCCCGACAGTGTTAGTGTGTGCTATCCCTCACAGTATTAGTGTGTGCTATCCCTAACAGTGTCAGACTGTGCTATCCCCGACAGTGTCAGAGTGTGCTATCCCCGACAGTGTTAGTGTGTGCTATCCCCGACAGTGTTAGTGTGTGCTATCCCAAACAGTGTCAGAGTGTGCTATCCCAACAGTGTCAGTGTGTGCTATCCCCGACAGTGTTAGTGTGTGCTATCCCTAACAGTGTCAGTGTGTGCTATCCCCGACAGTGTCAGTGTGTGCTATCCCCGACAGTGTTAGTGTGTGCTATCCCTAACAGTGTTAGTGTGTGCTATCCCTAACAGTGTTAGTGTGTGCTATCCCCGACAGTGTTAGTGTGTGCTATCCTTACAGTGTCAGAGTGTGCTATCCCAACAGTGTCAGTGTGTGCTATCCCCGACAGTGTTAGTGTGTGCTAACCCCAACAGTGTTAGTGTGTGCTATCCCCGACAGTGTTAGTGTGTGCTATCCCCAACAGTGTTAGTGTGTGCCATCCCCAACAGTGTCAGTGTGTGATATCCCCGACAGTGTTAGTGTGTGCTATCCCTAACAGTGTCAGAGTGTGCTATCCCAACAGTGTCAGTGTGTGTTATCCCCGACAGTGTTAGTGTGTGCTATCCCTAACAGTGTTAGTGTGTGCTATCCCCGACAGTGTTAGTGTGTGCTATCCCTAACAGTGTCAGTGTGTGCTATCCCCGACAGTGTTAGTGTGTGCTATCCCTAACAGTGTTAGTGTGTGCTATCCCTAACAGTGTTAGTGTGTGCTATCCCCGACAGTGTTAGTGTGTGCTATCCCTAACAGTGTCAGAGTGTGCTATCCCAACAGTGTCAGTGTGTGCTATCCCCGACAGTGATAGTGTGTGCTAACCCCAACAGTGTTAGTGTGTGTGCTATCCCCGACAGTGTTAGTGTGTGCTATCCCCAACAGTGTTAGTGTGTGCCATCCCCAACAGTGTTAGTGTGTGCTATCCCCGACAGTGTTAGTGTGTGCTATCCCTAACAGTGTCAGAGTGTGCTATCCCAACAGTGTCAGTGTGTGCTATCCCCGACAGTGTTAGTGTGTGCTATCCCAAACAGTGTCAGAGTGTGCTATCCCTAACAGTGTCAGAGTGTGCTATCCCCGACAGTGTTAGTGTGTGCTATCCCCGACAGTGTTAGTGTGTGCTATCCCTAACAGTGTCAGTGTGTGCTATCCCCGACAGTGTTAGTGTGTGCTATCCCTAACAGTGTTAGTGTGTGCTATCCCTAACAGTGTTAGTGTGTGCTATCCCCGACAGTGTTAGTGTGTGCTATCCCTAACAGTGTCAGAGTGTGCTATCCCAACAGTGTCAGTGTGTGCTATCCCCGACAGTGATAGTGTGTGCTAACCCCAACAGTGTTAGTGTGTGCTATCCCCGACAGTGTTAGTGTGTGCTATCCCCAACAGTGTTAGTGTGTGCCATCCCCAACAGTGTTAGTGTGTGCTATCCCCGACAGTGTTAGTGTGTGCTATCCCTAACAGTGTCAGAGTGTGCTATCCCAACAGTGTCAGTGTGTGCTATCCCCGACAGTGTTAGTGTGTGCTATCCCAAACAGTGTCAGAGTGTGCTATCCCTAACAGTGTCAGAGTGTGCTATCCCCGACAGTGTTAGTGTGTGCTATCCCCGACAGTGTTAGTGTGTGCTATCCCAAACAGTGTCAGAGTGTGCTATCCCAACAGTGTCAGTGTGTGCTATCCCCGACAGTGTTAGTGTGTGCTATCCCTAACAGTGTCAGTGTGTGCTATCCCCGACAGTGTCAGTGTGTGCTATCCCCGACAGTGTTAGTGTGTGCTATCCCTAACAGTGTTAGTGTGTGCTATCCCTAACAGTGTTAGTGTGTGCTATCCCCAACAGTGTTAGTGTGTGCTATCCCAACAGTGTTAGTGTGTCCTATCCCTAACAGTGTTAGTGTGTGCTATCCCGAACAGTGTCAGTGTGTGCTATCCCCGACAGTGTCAGTGTGTGCTATCCCTAACAGTGTCGGTGTGCTCTATCCCTAACAGTGTCAGTGTGTGCTATCCCCAACAGTGTCAGTGTGTACTATCCCCAACAGTGTCAGTGTGTGCTATCCCGAACAGTGTCAGAGTGTATTATCCCTAACAGTGGTGGCAGTGTGCTATCCCCAACAGTGGCAGTGTGTGCTATTGGAGAGATCATTAGACCATAACAAGTCGGGAGAATTTCAATTGAAAAGTCAATCACAATGACGTCACGAGTCCGCAAGCGGGACAGGGGTCAAACGACCATGTCACAAGCTCAATAACGGGTATGTCCACCATCGGCATTGAGAACAACAGTGCATCGACGACGCATAGAGCCTATCAAACGTGCAAGGAAGGCTTGTGGGATGTCACGCCAGATTCTCTCAAGTTCTGTTGCAAGGTCAAGGACGTTATCTGGCGGATGAGGAAGACGGCGTAGGCGTCTATCCATCTCGTCCCAAACATGCTCTATCGGGTAGAGATCCGGTGAATTGCAGGCCATGGCAGTAAGTCAACGTTGTGGGGTTGCAAGAAATCCATAGCAACCCTTGCCGTATGAGGGCGGGCATTGTCCTGTTGGAATGTTAACCCAGGGCCATGACGTTGCAGAAAAGGAATTGCCACAGGTCGAAGAATCTGATCCCTGTAGCCCACACTAGTTAAGTTGCCCTGAACAATCACTAAAGGAGTTCTTTGGCGTGCTGTTTTTTTCCACCCCAAATCATCACGGAACCACCACCAAAGCGATTCCTCTCCAAGACACAGGCCTGTGCATAACGTTCTCCCACGCGTCTGTAGGCACGTTGACGTCCATCAAAATGGGAAATGTTAAACCTAGACTCATCTGTAAAAAACAACATTTCTCCACCAAAACAAGGGTCTGCGGACATGATTTCGGCACCACATTCGGCGAGCTTGTCGATGACGTTGTGTCAGGATAGGCCGTATGGCGGGACGTCGTGGTCTGATCCCGTGATGACGTAAACGTTGTCGAACTGTGTTGGGGTGGATACGGCGAAGTCCTGGGATGGTTAGGGCAGTCATCACTGCAGTCTGAAACCTGTGGCGCAGATAGGTCACCCTTATCCATCTGTCCTGTCTTGGCGTTGTTACACGTGGACGTCCAGAACGTGGCCGATCGAGGACGTCATTTGTGTTCTGGTAGTGTCTCACCAGTGCAGAAATGGTGTTCTGGTGGCAGTGGAAATGTGCAGCCACTTGTCGTTGAGACATTCCCCCACGGACCATCCCAATGGCCTCATGACGTTGTGCAGACGTGAGCCTTGGCATGCTATGCATTTCAATAGCCGTTTAATTTTTTGAACGATCGCAAGGGCAGGGGTTGAGCTTTCCAAAGTGACAGTATTGTGTGGCATTCATTTGCTCTGTTTCTCTTTCCCGGAATGCACGTGCAACAACGAATTGCACGTCTCAAGGACGAACCCACTGACGTCACGGAACGTGGAACGTGCATGCATGTTGGATACATGTCACTAATCTCTGAATTTAAATCCTAATGTGTCTACACAGGTTTGATAAATTTAGATTTTAAATTTTTGTATGCACAGTTTCTTTATGTGCCTAGTATATATCTATTCTAGCTATCGCAAATAATCGCGTTTACAGATAACACTTACGATAACGTTTTTATTGTGAACGTGAGATTATGTCATTTAGTTGGACAAAAGAATCGATGGCCAGTCGCGAGTATGCCACGAAGGTATATGTGGCACGCACGTGATTTGACCAACGTGGAATACAAACAGCCGTAAAGACAGATAAACGTAATGCACCTTGGTTCTGTTAGCTTTAGAGATACTGGTCCTGAATTAAGTCCGATGCTCGTTATCAATGTGACCCTTGGCAGGTTTAAGATTGAGGAACGTAGTCGGTTAGTCTGTAATATTTCCAGTTTTCAATATCGCATATCGTTATAAAATATTGGTAAAAGTGTGTCTATTTTTTCCGTGTTAATACTATCCCCGACAGTGTCAGTGTGTGCTATCCCCGACAGTGTCAGAGTGTGCTATCCCCGACAGTGTCAGAGTGTGCTATCCCCGACAGTGTCAGAGTGTGCTATCCCCAACAGTGTCCGAGTGTGCTATCCCCAACAGCGTGAGTGTGCTATCCCTAACAGTGTCAGTGTGTGCTATCCCTAACAGTGTCAGTGTGTGCTATCCCCGACAGTGTTAGTGTGTGCTATCCCTCACAGTATTAGTGTGTGCTATCCCTAACAGTGTCAGACTGTGCTATCCCCAACAGTGTCAGAGTGTGCTATCCCCGACAGTGTTAGTGTGTGCTATCCCCGACAGTGTTAGTGTGTGCTATCCCAAACAGTGTCAGAGTGTGCTATCCCAACAGTGTCAGTGTGTGCTATCCCCGACAGTGTTAGTGTGTGCTATCCCTAACAGTGTCAGTGTGTGCTATCCCCGACAGTGTCAGTGTGTGCTATCCCCGACAGTGTTAGTGTGTGCTATCCCTAACAGTGTTAGTGTGTGCTATCCCTAACAGTGTTAGTGTGTGCTATCCCCGACAGTGTTAGTGTGTGCTATCCCTTACAGTGTCAGAGTGTGCTATCCCAACAGTGTCAGTGTGTGCTATCCCCGACAGTGTTAGTGTGTGCTAACCCCAACAGTGTTAGTGTGTGCTATCCCCGACAGTGTTAGTGTGTGCTATCCCCAACAGTGTTAGTGTGTGCCATCCCCAACAGTGTCAGTGTGTGATATCCCCGACAGTGTTAGTGTGTGCTATCCCTAACAGTGTCAGAGTGTGCTATCCCAACAGTGTCAGTGTGTGTTATCCCCGACAGTGTTAGTGTGTGCTATCCCTAACAGTGTTAGTGTGTGCTATCCCCGACAGTGTTAGTGTGTGCTATCCCTAACAGTGTCAGTGTGTGCTATCCCCGACAGTGTTAGTGTGTGCTATCCCTAACAGTGTTAGTGTGTGCTATCCCTAACAGTGTTAGTGTGTGCTATCCCCGACAGTGTTAGTGTGCTATCCCTAACAGTGTCAGAGTGTGCTATCCCAACAGTGTCAGTGTGTGCTATCCCCGACAGTGATAGTGTGCTAACCCCAACAGTGTTAGTGTGCTATCCCCGACAGTGTTAGTGTGTGCTATCCCCAACAGTGTTAGTGTGGTGTGCCATCCCCAACAGTGTTAGTGTGCTATCCCCGACAGTGTTAGTGTGTGCTATCCCTAACAGTGTCAGAGTGTGCTATCCCAACAGTGTCGGTGTGTGCTATCCCCGACAGTGTTAGTGTGCTATCCCAAACAGTGTCAGAGTGTGCCATCCTAACAGTGTCAGAGTGTAACATCCCCGACAGTGGTTTGTGTGTGCTATCCCCGACAGTGTTAGTGTGCTATCCCAAACAGTGTCAGAGTGTGCTATCCCAACAGTGTCAGTGTGTGCTATCCCCGACAGTGTTGGTGTGTGCCATCCCTAACAGTGTTGGTGTGTGCTATCCCGAACAGTGTCAGAGTGTGCTATCCCCGACAGTGTCAGTGTGTGCTATCCCCGACAGTGTTAGTGTGCGGTGTTGGTGTATCCCCAACAGTGTTGGTGTGTGCTATCCCCGACAGTGTTAGTGTGTGCTATCCCCAACAGTGTTAGTGTGTATTGCCATCCCCAACAGTGTCAGTGTGTGCTATCCCCGACAGTGTTGGTGTGTGTGCTATCCCTAACAGTGTCGAGAGTGTGCTATCCCAACAGTGTCAGTGTGTGCTATCCCCGACAGTGTTAGTGTGCTATCCCTAACGGTGTCAGTGTATTGCTATCCCCAACAGTGTCGGTGTGTGCTATCCCCGACAGTGTCAGAGTGTGCTATCCCCGACAGTGTTAGTGTGTGCTATCCCCGACAGTGTTAGTGTGTGCTATCCCAAACAGTGTCAGAGTGTGCTATCCCAACAGTGTCGGTGTGTGCTATCCCCGACAGTGTTAGTGTGCTAACCCCAACAGTGTTAGTGTGTGCTATCCCCGACAGTGTTAGTGTGCTATCCCCAACAGTGTTAGTGTGTGGCATCCCCAACAGTGTTAGTGTGTTGCTATCCCCGACAGTGTTGGTGTGTGCTATCCCTAACAGTGTCAGAGTGTGCTATCCCAACAGTGTCAGTGTGTGCTATCCCCGACAGTGTTAGTGTGTGCTATCCCAAACAGTGTCAGAGTGTGCTATCCCTAACGGTGTCAGAGTGTGCTATCCCCGACAGTGTTGGTGTGTGCTATCCCCGACAGTGTTGGTGTGCTATCCCAAACAGTGTCAGAGTGTGCTATCCCAACGGTGTCGGTGTGTGCTATCCCCGACAGTGTTGGTGTGTGCTATCCCTAACAGTGTCGGTGCAGCTATCCCCGACAGTGTCAGTGTGTGCTATCCCCGACAGTGTTGGTGTGTGCTATCCCTAACAGTGTTGGTGTGCTATCCCTAACAGTGTTGGTGTGTGTGCTATCCCCGACAGTGTTAGTGTGTAAGCTATCCCAACAGTGTTAGTGTGTGCTATCCCTAACAGTGTTAGTGTGTGCTATCCCGAACAGTGTCAGAGTGTGCTATCCCAACAGTGTCAGTGTGTGCTATCCCCGACAGTGTTAGTGTGTGCTCTCCCCGACAGTGTTAGTGTGTGCTATCCCAACAGTGTTAGTGTGTGCTATCCCTAACAGTGTTAGTGTGTGCTATCCCGAACAGTGTCAGAGTGTGCTATCCCAACAGTGTCAGTGTGTGCTATCCCCGACAGTGTTAGTGTGTGCTAACCCCAACAGTGTTAGTGTGTGCTATCCCCAACAGTGTTAGTGTGTGCTATCCCCAACAGTGTTAGTGTGTGCCATCCCCAACAGTGTCAGAGTGTGCTATCCCAACAGTGTCAGTGTGTGCTATCCCCGACAGTGTTAGTGTGTGCTATCCCTAACAGTGTCAGTGTGTGCTATCCCCAACAGTGTCAGTGTGTGCTATCCCCGACAGTGTCAGAGTGTGCTATCCCCGACAGTGTTAGTGTGTGCTATCCCCGACAGTGTTAGTGTGTGCTATCCCTAACAGTGTCGGTGTGTGCTATCCCCGACAGTGTCGGTGTGTGCTATCCCCGACAGTGTTAGTGTGTGCTATCCTAACAGTGTTGGTGTGTGCTATCCCTAACAGTGTTGGTGTGTGCTATCCCCGACAGTGTTGGTGTGTGCTATCCCTTACAGTGTCAGAGGTGTGCTATCCCAACAGTGTCAGTGTGTGCTATCCCCGACAGTGTTAGTGTGTGCTAACCCCAACAGTGTTAGTATGTGCTATCCCCGACAGTGTTAGTGTGTGCTATCCCCAACAGTGTTAGTGTGTGCCATCCCCAACAGTGTCAGTGTGTGATATCCCCGACAGTGTTAGTGTGTGCTATCCCTAACAGTGTCAGAGTGTGCTATCCCAACAGTGTCAGTGTGTGTTATCCCCGACAGTGTTAGTGTGTGCTATCCCTAACAGTGTTAGTGTGTGCTATCCCCGACAGTGTTAGTGTGTGCTATCCCTAACAGTGTCAGTGTGTGCTATCCCCGACAGTGCTAGTGTGTGCTATCCCTAACAGTGTTAGTGTGTGCTATCCCTAACAGTTTTGTTTGTGTGCTATCCCCGACGGTGTTGGTGTGTGCTATCCCTAACGGTGTCAGGTGTGCTATCCCAACAGTGTCAGTGTGCTATCCCCGACAGTGTTGGTGTGTGCTAACCCAACAGTGTTAGTGTGTGCTATCCCCGACAGTGTTGGTGTGTGCTATCCCCAACAGTGTTGGTGTGTGCCATCCCCAACAGTGTTAGTGTGTGCTATCCCCGACAGTGTTAGTGTGTGCTATCCCTAACAGTGTCAGTGTCAGAGTGTGCTATCCCAACAGTGTCAGTGTGTGCTATCCCCGACAGTGTTAGTGTGTGCTATCCCAAACAGTGTCAGGTGTGCTATCCCTAACGGTGTCAGAGTGTGCTATCCCCGACGGTGTTGGTGTGTGCTATCCCCGACAGTGTTAGTGTGTGCTATCCCAAACAGTGTCAGAGTGTGCTATCCCTAACAGTGTCAGAGTGTGCTATCCCCGACAGTGTTAGTGTGTGCTATCCCCAACAGTGTTAGTGTGTGCCATCCCCAACAGTGTTAGTGTGTGCTATCCCCGACGGTGTTGGTGTGTGCTATCCCTAACGGTGTCAGAGTGTGCTATCCCAACAGTGTCGGTGTGTGCTATCCCCGACAGTGTTGGTGTGTGCTATCCCAAACAGTGTCAGAGTGTGCTATCCCTAACAGTGTCAGGTGTGCTATCCCCGACAGTGTTGGTGTGTGTGCTATCCCCGACAGTGTTAGTGTGTGCTATCCCTAACAGTGTCAGGTGTGCTATCCCAACAGTGTCGGTGTGTGCTATCCCCGACAGTGTTAGTGTGTGCTATCCCAAACAGTGTCAGAGTGTGCTATCCCTAACAGTGTCAGAGTGTGCTATCCCCGACAGTGTTGGTGTGTGCTATCCCCGACAGTGTTGGTAGTGTGCTATCCCAAACAGTGTCAGGTGTGCTATCCCAACAGTGTCGGTGTGTGCTATCCCCGACAGTGTTAGTGTGTGCTATCCCTAACAGTGTCAGTGTGTGCTATCCCCAACAGTGTCAGTGTGTGCTATCCCCGACAGTGTTAGTGTGTGCTATCCCTAACAGTGTTAGTGTGTGCTATCCCTAACAGTGTTATTGTGTGCTATCCCCGACAGTGTTAGTGTGTGCTATCCCTAACAGTGTTAGTGTGTGCTATCCCTAACAGTGTTAGTGTGTGCTATCCCGAACAGTGTCAGAGTGTGCTATCCCAACAGTGTCAGTGTGTGCTATCCCCGACAGTGTCAGTGTGTGCTAACCCCAACAGTGTTAGTGTGTGCTATCCCCGACAGTGTTAGTGTGTGCTATCCCCAACAGTGTTAGTGTGTGCCATCCCCAACAGTGTCAGTGTGTGCTATCCCCGACAGTGTTAGTGTGTGCTATCCCTAGCAGTGTCAGAGTGTGCTATCCCAACAGTGTCGGTGTGTGCTATCCCCGACAGTGTTAGTGTGTGTGCTATCCCTAACAGTGTCAGTGTGTGCTATCCCTAACAGTGTCAGTGTGTGCTATCCCCGACAGTGTTAGTGTGTGCTATCCCTAACAGTGTTAGTGTGTGCTATCCCTAACAGTGTTAGTGTGTGCTATCCCCTACAGTGTTAGTGTGTGCTATCCCTAACAGTGTCAGAGTGTGCTATCCCAACAGTGTCAGTGTGTGCTATCCCCGACAGTGTTGGTGTGTGCTATCCCCAACAGTGTTGGTGTGTGCCATCCCCAACAGTGTTGGTGTGTGCTATCCCCGACAGTGTTAGTGTGCCATCCCCAACAGTGTTAGTGTGTGTGCTATCCCCGACAGTGTTAGTGTGTGCTATCCCTAACAGTGTCAGAGTGTGCTATCCCAACAGTGTCAGTGTGTGCTATCCCCGACAGTGTTAGTGTGTGCTATCCCTAACAGTGTCAGTGTGTGCTATCCCCGACAGTGTTAGTGTGTGCTATCCCCGACAGTGTTAGTGTGTGCTATCCCCAACAGTGTCAGAGTGTGCTATCCCCAACAGTGTCAGAGTGTGCTATCCCCAACAGTGTCAGTGTGTGCTATCCCCAACAGTGTCAGAGTGTGCTATCCCCGACAGTGTCAGAGTGTGCTATCCCCGACAGTGTCAGAGTGCGCTATCCCCGACAGTGTCAGTGTGTGCTATCCCTAACAGTGTTTTAATGTGCTATGCCAACAGTGTTTTAAGGTGCTATGCCAACAGTATTTCTATGTGCTATCCCAACAGTGTTCCTATGTGCTATCACAACAGTTTTTATATGCACTACCCCAACTGTTAGAAAGACAGCTCCAAATCAATTTTTTCCAGGGGTCGCCATACCGCCGTTAAACCACAAGCATTAGAACTTGACCCACAATTTATTATAAGTGGAAAAGTCACACTAATGTCTTTCTTTGTGTATGATTGAGTCAGTTCGCGTCCCATGTAAATGCGAAAGTGAACATTGACAGTACAGTATAAAGATGATTGAATGTGTATGGTCATTTGTTTCATTGTCCGAGTATCTGGAGTGTATGAGTGAGTGTGTATTAATTGGTCGATATGCAGAGTAATGGTTGGCTACGTCAGCTTACGACACCACCGCCGAAACGACGTCATCCTGGTAATAACGTGTGTTGGGAGCGAGAAGGGAGGAAAGTAGATCCAATCTGGTCAGGTACAGGAAGCCGTTATACAATGAGTTTTGATTGTAGAGACATCCAACCATGTTCTTTGATGAACCACATTATACCCCGCTGTTACAACAGTCCTTAAAACACCAACATTTACATGATCGTTTGTTAAACAACTTTTTCTCTTAGTGACGATTTGGTATGTACAAATGGCTAACTTTCATGCCATTTCAGACAATTTCTTGCTTTCGAATGTGTATTTATTTGCCATTTCATCGGTACGATTTTGCAGCAAACGCACTATAGCTACACAATAACACCAGGAAATAGCATCACTACATGATATAAATCCCCTCAATTACATTCCAAACAAGCCAATTTGGTTTGAAAATCTTTATTCATTATAAACATTGCATGGGGTGGATTTAAAACTATAACAATCAGACAATAGCCTGATCTATTACGTTTACAAATATTCATAGTATACGCTGGTCTTGTTTAACACAATCTCGCGCAGGACTTTCTCAAAGTACACCGTGGAGTAAACAAAATACCAGTATATACTACACGGATTTATTTCACAAATAAAAAGATAATCGTTGTCCCAGGTGATGTCATCGATAAATTCGTGGTTTAGAAAGCAGGGGAGTAATTAATAAGATGCGGAAACGATATGATGTCAACGCAGACATGATTTCGTTTTGTGCAATAAGCCTGTCCTCATCCTACAGGTACTGTTGTTAGGTAACGTTGTTAGGTCTGGATACCAGGAGGTCCACATGGAACCTGACCATGAAACACTGGCTGTTTGTTCTCCGAGACAAACGATAACAGACTCACTTCAAAAAATCATACAGCATTGCTGTCTGAAATATATGTTGAGAAATACAACAACATTCTTTACTAAAGCATGAGCCGGCGCCATACATGTAGTGCATTTATGTTTTCTATTTTATACAGATTTACTTGATTATGTGATAAAAGGAAATACACTTGTGGTGGCTATACACAGTCCATTCAAAAATACATAAAAAACATATTGGGTACGTACTTGGAAAATTATGCAACACCTGTGTGAGGAAAGTCAAAAATTACTGAATAAAAGAAAGTCAGGAATGCAGGTATGGTACTATAAAACCAAACGAAATCAGAGCGAAATTAGAATCTTGCCATCAAAGGAACGCAACAGCGTCGGTCAGATCCAAAATATGGAAACACCACATATCTACAGATGAAATCCCTACTTATGCCAACCTTTGCACAGTTTTGAAAACCTTAGCACTTACAGTAGTATGGTACTTATTGCTGCAGACACCGTCCAATACGGTCCCAAAACAGCGGTCTGTCATCTTCTTCGGTCGGCCAGGACACGTATGTTGTCGTCTGCAGCAGAGCATACAGTGATGGCGTCATGTTTCTGTCATGCACCTCATCCAGCCGAATCACCACCAGGTACCCGTGGTCCAGCTCCATCACACGTTTCTGGGCCAAAGTCAACTCAAACTGACACCAAGGGCTTTCACTAAAGTTGTTGGACAGCACAAGGTTAACTTTATTGCTCTTTTCCATAGAATTTACAATGTTATCTACAATTTATTGTCCGGGTATAAAATCTCTCTCGTGAATACACAGAGTGAGTCTTTGCGTGGTCTCGATATTAGTCATCAGCTGACTCCTGACCCGCAGAGAGTCAGCATCAGCGTACATAACAAAGGCATCATAGACGAAGGTCATCCGCTCCTGGCCACCATGTCTTCTCTTCTTATACCTAAGCATGTAGATACAGTAGCGTAAGCGCCAGCGCCACCTGTGGATGAACGTGATAACAAGTATGGCGAGCACGATGAGACCGGACATGATCACCACAGACGGAAACAGCAGGGGTGAAATGAGACATCTCTGTGTGGACAGCTGGGAACTTGTGATCAGTTGGCCTTGCATGTCAGACGGACTAGCACAGGTGTAGTGTTTTCCATGTATTGGAGAGGAGTTGCTTGAGCCACGCTCCTGTAGCCATTGTATGAACCAGAGATTCTCACAAGTACACGATATTCTGTTCTCAGAAAGATCAAATATTTCCAGCTGAGACAAAAATGTTTTGAAGAATGCATCCTTACTTAAAAACACAAAACGGTTACCGTTTAGATATAACCGTTTGAGCTGAGTCAGTTTTTTGAAGGTGTCCACTCTCACATAGTTTATATTATTCTCATATAAATTAAGAAGTTGGAGTCCGTGAAGTTTCTGTGATATAACTCTAGGGATAGATGGCAATCCACATTTGGCGAGATTTAGGGATCTCAAACTGGACAAATTGCCCAATAACACAGTCATGTTGTCTTCCGTCACCCGGTCCAGGTAGTTGCCAGAGAGGTCTAAGTGTAAAAGGCCTGAACAGCCAGCAAAAGCATGCGAGCTTACATCCATGTGGAATTTCAGCTGACATCCCTGCAGAACTATGGTGGACGACTGTTGTTAAATGCATAGGCATGGATTCGTTGATAAGGTTTTTCTTCCTCCATGCTGATACAAGCCAAACTAACCTGCAGGAATACTTCCATCAGATTGGGTAGAGTTGAAAAAGTATTTGGATTAATATATTGTAAATTATATCGTGAAATGAACAGATGCTTCAAGTTTCTAAGGCAATCAAATTTGCTAGAGTTAAGTAATTGTAATTTATTACGGTCGATGTTGAGACTCGCCAGTCGTGGAATGCTTTGATTGGTGGGTTTGCAGAAGTCTGGTATTTCCTTCATATAGTTATACCTTAACTGTAACTCTGTTAGAGATGGTAACGGTATAAAAGTCGTCGACTGAATTTTACAATATTCAGCTGAGATAGCTGTAAGATTTGGATTATTTTCAAATATTGATAGGTCGAGGTGGGTAATAGTGTTGTCACTGATAACAACTCTCCTCAATGCATGTGACGCTATATGTCTTAACTGTTCCATAGAAGTATCATTGAGTCCAAAACGTTCTAGAAGAAGCAGCTGAACTCTTGTATTCCCCACAGCACGGGTCATATTCAACAATAAGAACTTGTCTTCACAAAGACTGTTTCCAGACAAATCCAAACAAGTCATGTTACGAAGCAATTCGAATGCGTCCACATGTATCGAGGCAATTTTGTTGTTTTTCAGCGTCAATATTTGAACAGCGGTGACATTTGTGAAAGTCTCCCTGGAAAGAACACCCAGGTGGTTTTCTGTGAAGTTGAGGAGGAGTATGTCCATGTGGAGGTCAGGTATGAAGGTAAGGTTAGCGTTCGAGCAAAACGCACATGGGTTTCCACATTCACATTGAAAACAATGGGTTCGATGTTTTTCACAGGTGATGTTAACTCCACATTCATGTGAACGGACTGAACACACCGACAGCAGCAGCAGCAGCAGCAGCAGAGGGACAAGCTTTCTTGTACGGGTCATCGTGAGTCCGAGGCCACTAAACTCAGTAGAACAAGTCAACGATTTACTAAGAAGTGGAAAACGTTACCGAAACGTTAAATTTGAATTGTTGATTAAGGAAGTTCCGTGTTTGTTCACGTTGTGACTCTGTATCTATTTTCCTGACTTAGTGAGTGAGCGAGTATGGTTTTATGCCGCTCTTAGCAACATCCAGCAATATCACGGCGGGGGACACCACATTCATTGCGCCCATGTTGGAGAATCGAATCCGGGTCTTCGGCGTGACGAGCGAACACTTTAACCACTAGGCTACTTCCCCACCCCTATAATTATCCTGACTTAATAGTGTGCAAATAGTAACATGGCGGAGTTGTATAAATATTGCATCACGTTAGATGCAAGAGGAAGCTGTGAATACCCATCAAGGGTCAAAATCAGTTGTTTATTGCATGACATATTTATATAAGGGTGAAATGCTTCATATCTTCGATATTGTTTAAGTTACGATATATGCATACGTTTCCAGATTTTGTAATTTTGTGATATCTCCCGGGATTGGTGTTGAGCCTTATACATCCAACTCGAGCACAAGCAAGATCGTTAGCATATGAACACAAGGTCGAATCTATTATATATCTCACTGCTTCAAGGTTTATCTCAGCATTCATATCTTGTGCTAGATGCAAAAATATGAGGGCATTCTTGGATGTGTGTGTGTGTGTGTGTGTGTGTGTGTGTGTGTGTGTGTGTGTGTGTGTGTGTGTGTGTGTGTGTGTGTGTGTGTGTGTGTGTGTGTGTGTGTGTGTGTGTGTGTGTGTGTGTGTGTGTGTGTGTGTGTGTGTGTGTGTGTGTGTGTGTGTGTGTGTGTGTGTGTGTGTGTGTGTGTTTGAATCTGGTTTGACTACCCGTGGAATCTAGACTATGTCACATTTCGTAAGCCTTACGAGGAAGTATACTAGATTGAATGTGAAGTAAATGATACACTATATACACTACTCAAAAGGAATTAAAAGTATCTCAGTGTTTCCTACGCCTTAAGTTAATCAGTCAGGTGAGAATGGCCTCCAGTTTATATGGGTGTTCTTGACTTGTTTTGAGTAGTATAAAAGCCTCATGTGTCAGCATCTGCAGTCAGTTTCAGAAGACAAAAATCCTTTAAGTGTCCACGTTTAACCAGCCTGCACTCTGGACCTACATGGTATCCTGCAGAGCATAAGCAGTGAAATTATGGTGGGTCCAGTATGGTCTAAGGGAGACAAGTCGTGTTCACCTGTGTTTACCTGTGGCCACAGTGCGTTCTGTTTCCGCCGGTGGACTGTGCCTTCTTTACAGACAGAACCCGGCCGATGACGCAGTTTGATTTTTCCGTCTTCTGCACACAACAGCCACACGTGGAGGAGGCAGCAGGTTTGTGTCTCTGTCCGTTTTGGTACGAATGGTACCCAGCTTTGTTAGGTGATTGGTCTAATTAGAAGTTTATCAGTAATAATACCGGTGCTTTGGTCCACCTGTAGCCATATGTCCTTGAAAACTGTGCTGACGGGGCACTTGGGCCACCTGTACCCATATGTCCTTGATAACTGTGCTGACGGGGCACTTGGGCCACCTGTAGCCATATGTCCTTGATAACTGTGCTGACGGGGCACTTGGGCCACCTGTAGCCATATGTCCTTGAAAACTGCGCTGACGGTGTAATTGGGCCACCTGTACCCATATGTCCTTGATAACTGTGCTGACGGGGCACTTGGGCCACCTGTAGCCATATGTCCTTGAAAACTGCGCTGACGGGGTAATTGGGCCACCTGTACCCATATGTCCTTGATAACTGTGCTGACGGGACACTTGGTCCTCCTGAAGCCATATGTCCTTGATAACTGTGCTGACGGGACACTTGGTCCACCTGTAGCCATATGTCCTTGATAACTGTGCAGACGGGACACTTGGTCCACATGGAGTTATAGGCCCTTGATAACTGTGTAGACGGGACATTTGGTCCACATGGAGTTATATGCCCTTGATAGCTGCGCTGACAGGACACTTGGTCCACATGGAGTTATATGCCCTTGATAACTGTGTAGACGGGACATTTGGTCCACATGGAGTTATATGCCCTTGATAGCTGTGCAGACGGGACACTTGGTCCACATGGAGTTATATGCCCTTGATAACTGTCCTGACGGGACACTTGGTCCACATGGAGTTATATGCCCTTGATAACTGTGCTGACGGGACACTTGGTCCACATGGAGTTATATGCCCTTGATAACTGTCCTGACGGGACACTTGGTCCACATTGAGTTATATGCCCTTGATTGCTGTGCAGACGGACACTTGGTCCACATGGAGTTATATGCCCTTGATAGCTGTGCAGACGGGACACTTGGTCCACATGGAGTTATATGCCCTTGATAACTGTGCAGACGGGACACTTGGTCCACATGGAGTTATATGCCCTTGATAACTGTGCAGACGGGACACTTGGTCCACATGGAGTTATATGCCCTTGATAGCTGCGCTGACGGGACACTTGGTCCACATGGAGTTATATGCCCTTGATAGTTGCGCTGACGGGGCACTTCTGTAGCCCTAAAGCATGAATGTTTCACTAATCGTGGTGATATTGCCTCCATCTGATCCTGAACTGGCTACTGAAAACGATTTAGCAGCTTACACCCATTATCCTTTAAGATCGTTGTTGGTCGTACTGTCAACACAGTGTACCCATATGGGGAGTCGAACCCGCCCCGAAGACTCGGGTTCGATTCCAAACATGGGTACAGAGTGTGAAGCCCATTTCTGGTGTCCCCCGCCGTTATATTGCTGGAATATTGCTAAAAGCGGCGTAAAAGTAAACCCACTCACTCACAACGGACATACTTCATTAATGGTTGTTATGAGTTCCTGATACGTTCCTGATGATCATACACTTTTTTCTACAAAGTAATACCGATGACAATTCTCTCACTTTAAAGCTTTTTCCGTGTGTCCCCTACTTTCTTGAGAATATATTTGTAATGCGAGAGCAGCGATAGCCCAATTCCATGTCCCATTTCTTTAGATAACGTTTACCTGTATATTACGAGTCATGCCAGGCGCTCTAGTGTCTGATACGTGTCCCTGTGGTGCCACACACTCTAGTGTCTGATACGTATCCCTGTGGTGCCAGAAACTCTAGTGTCTGATACGTGTCCCTGTGGTGCCCGGCACTCAGCATGGGTGCTGCTATTGGGTGCATTCATCTAGTTAATGTGGTTACATTCTTTATTCACCGCCGTGTTACAGTTGATAGATCGGTATGTCAGTGGGCCACAGCGCTATAAAACCAACATTGACAAACAGAACTTCTAATTAAGGGTTGCTGAGTTGCCAGTGCGCTGCTGTAGGTTTGGGAATAGTACGTCTCGGAGGAACTAGCGTCATGGAGAAACAAGAACAAGCAGCTGGTACATAGACAACTGGAGACGGTTTACTGACAGTTAAAACGTAGACACGATTGTTGCACATTCGGCGGAGCTACATGTGGCAGGCCTAATCATAGCGCTAGCTACATGCGACGGCCTAATCATAGCGCTAGCTACATGCGACAGGCCTAATCATAGCGCTAGCTACATGCGACAATCCTAATCATAGCGCTAGCTACATGTGGCAGGCCTAATCATAGCGCTAGCTACATGCGACAATCCTAATCATAGCGCTAGCTACATGCGGCAGGCCTAATCATAGCATTAGCTACATGCGACAATCCTAATCATAGCGCTAGCTACATGTGGCAGGCCTAATCATAGCGCTAGCTACATGTGGCGGCCTAATCATAGCACTAGCTACATGTGGCAGGCCTTATCATAGCGCTAGCTACATGTAGCAGGCCTAATCATAGCGCTAGCGACATGTGGCAGGCCTAATCATAGCGCTAGCTACATGTGGCAGGCCTAATCATGGCGCTAGCTACATGTGGCAGGCCTTATCATAGCGCTAGCTACATGTGGCAGGCCTAATCATAGCGCTAGCGACATGTGGCAGGCCTAATCATAGCGCTAGCTACATGTGGCAGGCCTAATCATAGCGCTAGCTACATGCGGCAGGCCTAATCATGGCGCTAGCTACATGTGGCAGGCCTAATCATGGCGCTAGCTACATGTGGCAGGCCTAATCATAGCGCTAGCTACATGTGACAGGCCTAATCATAGCGCTAGCTACATGTGGCAGGCCTAATCATGGCGCTAGCTACATGCGGCAGGCCTAACCATGGCGCTAGCTACATGTGGCAGGCCTAATCATAGCGCTAGCTACATGTGGCAGGCCTAATCATAGCGCTAGCTACATGCGGCAGGCCTAATTATAGCGCTAGCTACATGCGGCAGGCCTAATCATAGCGCTAGCTACATGTGGCAGGCCTAATCATATCGCTAGCTACATGTGGCAGGCCTAATCATAGCGCTAGCTACATGTGAGAGGCCTAATCATAGCGTTAGCTACATGTATGTGTCTGTTTTCACAGGTAATTGTTAATGTGTACAATGGATCCTGGAGTGGTAACTGAGCGACTGTTCCAGCTGTACAGGGACCATGGTAGCGAGGACTACTTGGGGGAGGATGTGTCCAAGACACAACACAGTATCCAGTGTGGAATGTTGGCGGAAGCAGAGGGGTGTTCAAAAGAGGTGAACTTTCCAAATATTATTTCGCCTTCTTGTACTTCATATGAAACGTTATACCTGATACAAGCGACAAACCCTTCCAATTAATAAGAATATCACCTAACATCGTGAGGATGTGTTTATGAATGACTATCAGATAGTGACACTGGTGCAACCACTCATACACGTGCAGGTCATCACTTGTCAACAAACAGGATGTTAATTACATTCAATCACTCAGCATAATTCAGTATTGTCCTGTGATGACGGAGTTCTGCCGGAAATGCCCAGATGCTGAATACTATTTGGTCTCCAGCTTCTGTTCCTGGTTGCTAACAGCCCAATAATTGATGCTGTTATAAACTGTATAGCAACACCAAAATGTTTACACAAGTTCTGCTTGTTTATAATATATACCGACGACAGGTTACTTTACTCCAGAGATAGTTATCTACGTACATACCTGTAGGAAACATTCCAGCTGATGCAACAATTTAGCGTTACTTGTAAAGAGGAAATACAAAAATAGATAGATGAAGGTATAATTTAACGTTTGTTTAATGGCAATGTCAAAACACCAGTCGCGTATTCTATATATGCTTGGTATCGTGTGTCAGATAGTTCTTGGTGCTTTCCTTCACGACATCGGCCATCTGGTGGGGCAGGAGCAACAGCTGCCGAAGATGGTGACAAATGACGTCAACCTTGGTGCCGCGAATCATGATACGGTTGGAGCCAAGTTTCTTCAGGATCTAGGCTTTCCGGAAGTCGTGTGCGACCTTGTCGGAGGTCACGTGAAGGCCAAGAGGTACTTGGTCTGGAAGTATCCCGATTACTATGAAAGTATGTATAAAAGGGTAGTGTATAATGTTGGCTCCCTCCATCTATCTGCTTCGCTTGGGTCAATCATACAGTATGAGCAAACTGTCTGATCGCAATGAAACACATTCAGCCAGATAAGACATGGTATAGATCTACGTTTTGTCGGGTCTCGCAACAGTATCTGAACCTTTCACAGAAAACACAAAAGTGGTGTTCAGAAGTATATTTTATGTTTTATATAACTAATATTATTGTTCATATTTGGCACACGTTATTGTCACTGACTGACGTCCATCATGGTACACACGAAACAATCGAATGTCAAGGTGAAGGTCAGCTGTTCTCAATATATTGTGTGGGCCCCATCAGTGTCCAGAACTTGAACCAATCGGAGCAAAAATAACGTGAATCGTCACTGAACTAAACACGTCTCCATCGCTGTTGTGACCATGCTCTGTGTTCTTGACACACCTGGCGTCGCTGCTGACGATGCTGATCGTCTTGGGCGAATACCTGCAAATTCCTGGGCTGAAATCCTACGCACTGCTTGTATTTCTGTAGCTGTAGAGAAGGCCGTGATGAGTCTATCACAGAAGTGACGGATGCGTATGAACATGTCCTGCGCTGCAGTTGTGACATGCGGTCGACCGGATCTGGGCAGGTCACGTGTTGACCCCTGCGTCTGATAAAGGCTTTGTAGTAATGGTGCTTTGCTATACCTGGAAAACCCTGGCTCCGGGTCGCCTGTCTGCAGTTGGATGTCGTGGCATGTTTTCACTTTTCACTTGTTCAATTGTGATAAGAGAAAAATAAGAACCCATCGTTTTCGTAGTCCAACAGTTCATGTTCGTTTCATGTTGTGTTTAGCCGCCATGCTCCCACGTGGTTGCGTTTTTGCGTTCCCCTTCATCCGTTTATTTGGTATTCATTGTTATTAATATCAGCAAAGTTCAGTCAGACAGTTCAAATATTTCTACTTTTGCGTTTATCTTTTTGCAGAGTATATTTGACTTTTGAGCCAAACAGTAAAATGCACACCGTCCGCCTTCTTTGGGTAATTTCTAGGGAAATAGCCGAGATTTAAAATCTCAGAAGAAGATTGTATACAGAGCAGCAGACGTGTTTTAATCGTATGACCCTGTGTTCCGCAGAGCTGACCCCGGCAAGTAAGAAGACGTTGCAACATCAAGGGGGTCCTATGAACTCGGA
Organism: Haliotis rubra; assembly: GCF_003918875.1. NCBI lineage: Eukaryota > Metazoa > Mollusca > Gastropoda > Lepetellida > Haliotidae > Haliotis > Haliotis rubra. The sequence goes on from NW_025767501.1 coordinate 2,626,474, forward strand.
TGAGGCTGCTTCTTTCGAAACCTCTCCATTACACCAGATCATCTTGCGCATGCGAACTTGGGACGAACGCGCCAAAGATCCGGAAACTAAGATGGACTCGGTCGACAAATTTAAGAATCTTTGTATGGAGGTGTTGAAGGCAAAATACTAACTTTCCACACTGTCATGTCCTTGAATGTCATTTAGAAAAGATACACATAAGTGGAGAAATGTATGCATGTCAGCTTTTATATTCTAGTACAAAACATGTCGGAGTATATTCCTATATATTCCTTCGCTGGAAAAGTTAAAGCTCACATGCAACGTAAAACACAACTTTGCAGATTCTGATACCTTTCGGTATGGACTTACCGAAACAAATCATCAAAAATGCAAATTCAACTTATAAAGTTGAAAAATAACACGATGAAAAAAACCGCGCGAAATCGTAGTTCAAACGATTCACTAATTTTCCCCCAGCGCTTGGGGGAATTGAAGTGGTTTCAACAGCTGGGCTGCGCTCATAAGCACATGCGCAGTGAAATAGGTTCGCGCAGCTTGGAAGCGGGTTGTCCGGTGAATACTCGGTGATGGGTTTGGTGTGAGCTATTCTTCTTATGTTTTGTTGATATTTCACAGGCGCCAGCTTTTTATATGTTATGACAGTAGATTACCGATTTAACTGTATATAATTTCATTTGTCTATAACCACACGGTCTTCTTACCGAGTCACTTTCTCAGTTCGATACTTAAAAGCAATATCATTATTTAGCGTTGACAGAATTTCTAACTGTGATATAAACATGTCGTTGTCACAGACAAAACTCAATGTCTGTTTTATTGACACCTAAGTGTCTGCCTGCCCGTCTGCTAATGACAATAGTCAATACACAACTTCGATCACTGACCACATGCAATTTGAACTTAACACCTCTCAGGGTATACACCATAAACAAAATGCATTGATTTATGGCCCGAGTTCGGTCTCTGTCACATTATGTAATTACACAGACAGGCAGGTGTGATACTTGTACACATGACATTTTATGATGTCTGTTGATTGCAATATGTTATACACAAAAAATGAGCATGTATTTACAAAACCCAACATCTCTATATACACACACACAATGAGCCGTGAGGGTATCTGCAAATGAACCAGTCGTAACACTTGAGTGCACACCCACCCGCTCTGACTGGGTTCGGTATCCCGGCTGCTTCGTTTCTAGGGAAGTAAACCCAAGTACAAAATATTGCACTTTTGATTTGCGATTAAACGCTTATAATTTTGTTTATATGTTCTTTCATAACCAGCAATGTATATTATATGTCATGAATAAGTGATAATTGTGTTTTAATTATGTTTGATTTTTTGGTTGCATGTGACCTTTAAGTTGTGTTCATTATAATAATGAAGTTGATATCCATACATTTCCCCTTTGCCATACTGTGTTCCAAACAGTGATTTCTGTAAAATGCAAAATACAATGATAACGCATAGAGAGTTTTAAATAGGATTGTAAAGCCAGGGATTTACTTTCGCACTCGGCCACGAGGTGGTTTACATCCACTCGGAGAACTTTCTTAAAGATATTGAAGTTTTGTTTTCTTTCTTTTTGTGTGTGCTGGATGAAGTCTGCAAGAGAAGTAGCGTGAAGAATATCTTACACAGTGATGAATATCTTACACAGTGATGAATATCTTACACCGTGATGAATATCTCACACAGCTGGTCATCCACTGTCCGGATCCGGCATGTCCGGGTAAATGAAGCATCTCACATCGGCGATTTCGGCAGAAAACGTGTTTACCGCGAGAATAGGAAACCCGCGAGAATAGGAGACGCACCTATACATGGCTGATAGGATTAATTAGCAAGTAATTAGCCAGGAGCCGCATCAGTCGACACAGTGTATTATGACCTCTCCGTGTCCAGGCATTAGAGCCCAACCTCACTTACACGAGATATCCCAGACTCACGAACATGAACGTCAAAGACATGCACATGATATCGTTTCGGTTTGAACGCTAAACGCCAGGCTTCATTCAGGAAGAGCGTCAATATGATGGCGGAGGGGTTCTCAAGATGACACTTGTCACAACCAACGGACTTGACGTCATCCCTAACAACCAGCCAGATCTACAGGGATGACGTTCTCAAACCCGTGGTGTCATCATTTCTTCGCCAACATTGAACAGTGTGATACGGCACGACAACGCCAGGCACCACACTGAAAGAGTCGTCCACGAAATCTGGTCTGCAAGCACCAGACTGCAGAGTCGTCCACGAAATCTGGTCTGCAGGCCGCACACTGCAAGAGTCGTCCACGAAATCTGGTCTGCAGGCAACAACGTCTTTCATCCATGGCCAGTTCGCACACCGGACTTAAACATCCCAAATATAATAGCTCAAAACAATACCTGCTTTGCTCTGCACTCTACTGTGTGCTGTGTAATATCGCCTGTAATACCATTATACTATTAGCATCGAATAACATACAATTATAGACTCTTGTAGAGGTCGATATCGGTTTTTATTGACCTGAGTAAAACAATATCGACCGAGCTTGCGAGGTCGATATTGTTTTACTCAGGTCAATAAAAACCGATATCGACCTCTACAAGAGTCTATAATTGTTTTATTATATAATGAAAGAGAAACGGGTTTTAACATAAACTTTTAATGCACACACTGTGCCATCTATCCGAGTGATCTCATTGGCTGAAAAGCGGGGGAAGCCCCTTCGTACGGGATTCCTTGTCTATTTTTAGTAACCCAAGTCAATATCGTAATTTATCGGAAAACTCAAGTCAATATCGTCTTTTGTAGTCAATCATGTGACGGTCTTTTGACCAATCGTGGTACAGGAAAAATACTACCTATATAATAATCAGTTTTATTATGGAAGCATATTTTTCCGGCTACCTGATTGGTCTAGAGGCGGTCACGTGACCGTCGACAGAAAAGCATATTGACTCCAACCAAGGTCCGACCAAAAGTCATATTGACTTGAGTTACTAAAAATACATTTTGACGTCAAGCTATGACGTCATTCTATTGTCACAGTATTGTTGACATAACGTTATTGGTTTGTAGCGAATACAAAATTACGTTTCTTGACTAAATGGACATGTTTTGGTTTTAGAAGCTTTTTTTTCGGTAATTACATAATAAAACAATTATGGACTGGTGAACTCGGTCAATACCTGTTTTTCGGTCAAAACTTAGTTTTATATCTAGTTTTAGCCTACCCCAAACATCGATGACAGTTTATACTCGTATTTAGTACGTTGTACATGTCGCCAACAACAAACAACCAATATAACCATCGCACATAAACATGTATATCATTTAAAGTTCAGTGTATACAGAGCCTATTTTGACTGGGCATCAGTACGCTTCGGTACATGTCAACTGGCCGACATGCACTATGAGATAAAAGTCAACGTGCCGACATGTATTATGAAATACATACGTGCCGACATGCACTATGAGATACGTGTCAACTTGCCGACATGCACTATGGGATACATGTCAACTGGCCGACATGCACTATGAGATACGTGTCAACTGGCCGACATGCACTATGAGATACGTGTCAACGTGCCGACATGCACTGAGATACGTGTCAACTGGCGACATGCACTGAGATACGTGTCAACGTGCCGACATGCACTATGAGATACGTGTCAACTGGCCGACATGCACCATGAGATACATGTCAACTGGCCGACATGTACTATGAGATACGTGTCAACTGGCAGACATGCACCATGAGATACATGTCATCTGGCCGACATGCACTATGAGATACATGTCAACGTGCCGACATGCACTATGAGATACATGTCAACTGGCCGACATGCACTATGAGATACGTGTCAACTGGCCGACATGTAAATAGAGAATACTACACGAGGTCTCATTACATACGAATTATACGAAACGAGTGTCCTTCCTATGGTATCTGACCGAGCGAAAGCGAGGTCAGATAACATAGGAAGGTCACGAGTTTCGTATAGCTTCGAAAGTGTCCTTCTATGGTATCTGACCGAGAGCGAAAGCGAGGTCAGATAACATAGGAATCACGAGTTTCGTATAATTCGTATGTAATGAGACCGAGTGTGGTATTTTATTTATTACCCACGTCTTACATGCATTTAAATTGACAAAATAGCGTATTTTTGTTATGTTTTTGGTTTCAAACCGAAACCGGTTTCATAAAGAGGTTGCGGCAGAGTTTTGTACTGTAGTACAATATTTGCATGACGTCACACTAATGACGTCACTGCCATGGTAACCGACGTCACGATGCATGTCAGTTGTCATCGCCTCGTACAGCCTCCTACAGTAAACTGCTCCGTTGCACCTCGTTTCTTGGTTTCCAGTTGCTTCATTCGGCTAGCATCACTGGTGGAAACATTGCGTTTATATTTTTCGACAGATATAATGTCTCAGTTCGACTCCCACAATGCATTTAAGTTGTAGAATGAATGAATTCACGTGTTTGTTATGAATGAAAAAATAGTTACGTCAGAATGTGACCTAATTGAGAGGTCATCGGTTATCCAATCAAATCGTTAGAATTTCAGGTCAAGTCGTTACGACACAGGTCAACGCGATACGACACTCGTGTGACGTACGAGATTAATATGCAACTACCCATACGTTGACCACGTGGGTAATAATATGAGATACGTGTCAACTGGCCGACATGTACTATGAGATACAAGTCAACTTATACATGTGTTCCTTACATCAGATAACCAGTGTATGAACGTCACACAACTATGCAGCATTTATCTGAGTCTGTTACGTTCAAATGCACGCTTTATATTTTCCACTTGGTGACACTTTGGAAGTTCATTCTCGACACCGGAAACGATGTAGAGAAATCTTTACCATTTCTGCCATCCTCCAGAGAAAACACACATATACAGCCCCAACAAAGGCACAAATCATTATGAATTGATTAAGATTCGTCTTCCTGCCTTGTGGCATTGATAATCAATAGATCTCGACGTACGGTTTGCCTGGATTGTGCTTTGATAAAGCTGTCAGTTGTCGAGATATACAAGCTTTAAGAAAACGTGAGATTAATTGTATTCTTCTTGGCAACCACTATACTAGCATATACTGTCAATCGCAGCGCTATGGCCTCAGCTCATGTTCTGTTCAACGTTATCATTTTAATGACAAGTGCCCTTGCTGCACATGATGACCTTTGTTTTCCTACTTTGACAAAGTTACCGAGTTCGATAACTTTGGATTTTCAAAGGAGCACTTAACACTTAAAACACGAACCATTCCTCTGTGCTTTGCGAAATGTGCTCAGAGTGAAAACTGCAGCGGAATAGTGTTCAACAAGCATACAAGTGTTTGTGGTTTGACCACAACCTGTCTCTATAGTGATACACTGTTTGTGGTTTAACCACAACCTGTCTCTATAGTGATACACTGTTTGTGGTTTAACCACAACCTGTCTCTATAGTGATACACTGTTTGTGGTTTAACCACAACCTGTCTCTATAGTGATACACTGTTTGTGGTTTAACCACAACCTGTCTCTATAGTGATACACTGTTTGTGGTTTAACCACAACCTGTCTCTATAGTGATACACTGAATGTTCCAGAGTCTGGGTCGAGATATACTATCGTATATATACTCCTCACAAAAAATTAAGCAACAAGTATTTTCAGTGTAATATTCTTATCAATCTCGATAGCGATTTTTGCCGACATGTTACTGAAAGGTAAATATTGAAAGAATACATAACATTAAGTGACTGTCAAATTGTTTTATCTCATAACATTGACAACATCACTCGAACACAACCACCCTCAGAAACAACATGCAAAATGTGTGGCATGAATGTGCTCCCCTCTTCACACATGCACCCTGATTGGTGTAAACCTACCTGTAATCATTCCTCTGGCACAACAAGCGGGTCCTAACTTCATTTTTATGGATGAAAATGCCCGTCTATGGATGATAATGCCCGAGAAAGAGTTGTTAACGATGTTGTTTAGATCAACAACATCACACATATGGACTGGCCTGCAAGGTCACTTGATCTGAATCCAATTGAACATGCTTGGGACATTATTGGTAGTCGTGTTTACGGTCTCCATGTTCACCCTCAGACTCTGGATGACCTTGAGCAGGCGTTACAGAGAGAATGGCAGAACATTCCACAACAGCAACTTTAAAGGCTCATTTGGTCAATGCAAAGACCTGTGGAGGCTTGCATTTGTGCTCATGGTAGTCATACTCGTTACTGAACACTGCTTCACTGTCCAAAGCTGACTTGAACCTTAATGTTAACATTTTGCTCCATCAATGCAGCACATTTTGCACGACTGTTTCGCGGGTACATGCTTTTGATGATTTGTAAGTCTATTATTGCTCAAAACTATTTCATTTCATTTTGCTAATCGTGTGTACATAGGTTTCACCTTTCTATTGCATCATTCAGTGATTTGCAATTTCAATAAATGAAATTGTAATGAGACTACAAATTTGTGTTGCTTAACATTTTGTGAGGAGTATATGATCCTCTCTCAAGATAAACAACAAAAGACGTTGTACTGGCCAGAAGCAAGAACATTTCATAATCAATTATTTCTATTACAAGTGGATGTTTACAGGACTGCTTAGTTATTGATTGAACACAACGAAGAGAGTCTGAAAAGATAATAAATTGCTTCTATTATGATTGTTTACTAATATAGTTTATTGATGTTAATATAGCATTTTCTCCAGCAGTTAAAATCGAGCGGTTATCTGGTAATCTTGATGATAAAGTCCTGGATCAATGATGGTGGTGAAGACAATAGCTGGATAGGGGCTATATTGTCAAGTTCTATTTTTGTTTTTTCGTAGAGTTCTTCATAGAGAGGATTGAAAACACCGTTGAAGGCTGGATTAGATTCAGTAGAAATATACGGTAAAGATAACATAATTCGACGTTGTTAAGGGATGGCTTGTCAAGCCTCTACATATAAGCCATGAAATGGAGAAGTTCTGAAGGCTCCAAAGCGAAGTATCAAGCCTTGAATTGAATCTAGTTGTTTAAATTTGCTTTTATAAGCTCCGCCATAAAATGGCATTATCCTACCGCGGTGAAGTTACATCCCCCCTTTCAGTAGAACACGGTATCAAACGATGTTGTTCGTGTAGCGTGCGCTATACAAATTGACATTAACAACGAATAGTTTTTCTCCTGTGATTCATCCCAAAATCATGACGACATTGAGTAAAGTACGCGTTACCAAAACGTTCTCGTGGACGCCTGTTGACCCTTCCACGACCATTAGATCCGTACACATGAAACCTGGACCTGCCAACTTTATATTATAGTCTTTCTTCTGAACCTTTGATGTAGTCTTCACCAAGTCAGACTGATGGAACGTGTGCACTTCGCTGGTCGTTGGGACGGAACGTTGTGCTCCCTCAATGGGTTGCTTACTGTTCAACTGAGGAATTGTCCGAGCTGTTAATGTGGTAATTTAGCATGATATCCGTTGACGATATGGTTGTCTTGTTGACGTTACGTAACAGCCATTAAGTGTGTTCCCTGCTGCACGTCAGGTCTCCAAAGAGACACTATTGTGCTTCAATGAACAGGGCGTCATTCCTGCAGCGTATCCACGGCGCTATACGATTTCCAGCACGTCAGGGCATTGTGTAAATTATATTTACGAGAGGTTTCCTTCATGAATATGTCACAGGTTCAATTGTTCATACAATGTATAGCACAGCACCTCTGGCACATTTCACATTTTTTGTCCCTAACAGCTTGCCATAGTTGAGCTGGCTGCCGGCATATACATCCTGGGCTCTGGCACATGTTGCTCCTGCAGTCTGTGCACTCAGGTGATATAAAGCTGCATGTGCCATGTGCCCGGCACACACCATGCTGGCAGTGGCAGCCCTCTACGTAATTTCCTAATTACAGGTATGCAAGTTTGTTTGAATTGTTCATGTCAAAACAATTTCTCATAATTAGTCAGGTGTAATCCTGCATTATGTTTAATAATGGTTTAGTAACCATTAACTTTCATAATTTTTTATATCTAATAATTATGTAAAATGTCACAATAGTTTTACTTGTCGTATTGATATATAAAGAGACACACCATGCTGGCAGTGGCAGCCCTCTACGTAATTTCCTAATTACAGGTTTATGGCACGCTCGTGTTTGTACCACCATGGCAAATGGCAGAATAAAGACATTGAACACCAGCCCAGTGGTCGTGTTTTAAAACCCTGCGACATTTTGGCGCCCAACGTGGGGCTGGTGTTCTCAACAACTTGGCCGCCATAACATTAACAACATGACCGCCATAACACAACATCATGACAACTTTAACCACTGGCCATGGGCATGGTTTCATCGATGGATACAGTATTCCTGTCAGTGTTCTGGTGACCAGGTTTTGTGGTAGGGCCCGATAACATCATGATACGTTGCCGGCAGTAGTACTATTAACAGTACGTCGAGTACTAGTACTACCCTTCTAGGTGTGCGCACTCGCGTTTCGCGTTCGCGATGTACATATTATATTGTGAACAGACATTTTATTTGACATTTTGGAATGACATTCACTTGTGTTATTCTGTGACTGACTATATATTTTCATGAATACTATCCATGGATTGCTTCGCGTTTCCGCGCGTGGAAGTTGACTTTTTGTGATACTTTTGTCACATGAACTTATGTTGAACGTTTGAACGTGACTAGTCACATGGACTTTTGTTAAACATTTGATCAATGTATTGACCATTCTGTTTCTTTTTCAGCTGTTCACTATAGAATGTTTATTTGAATTTCACATGTGTTGAATGTTTATTGTGCAATTTGTTTAACATGCCTCTGAAGTAATATGTGAAGTAGTTCTGGGTTGTGACATTACTGCTTTCATGTTTCGGAATAGTTGAATATTATTTTATACTATTTACACAGTGAATAGGTTTTGAAATGTTTTGCTAGTCCATCTTAGCTTAGACTTTTGATAGGAGATTGAAAGCTTGGTGCGAGTGTGAGAATTGTCATAGGGAAATTATCACATGCCTAACTGTCTTAACTGCATTGTACATTCTGAATTATGAACACAATTTGATACCATGTTGTTAATACTTGACTTTGTTTTCAGAGCTGACAGTCTTGGGGAACCAGATGTGATTCTTATCCTTATTAGTGGAATTTTGATGTTTGCTGACTGATGTATTCTAGATTTTCAGGACTTGTATTTATTTGTCTACTTTTATCACTGACCTTTTCAGCAATGGCCACTGGCGGAACTGAAGAGGATTGGGAAACCAAACGTAGCAAGGCTGGAGTGAGTGAGGATGATATTCAGAAGATGATCAAGTACATATAGACTTCAGGATATCAGGTTAAACCTTCCAGTCCCAGGCATCGGGCAAGTTCTTTGTTCAATACATTCAACCACCCCCGTATATCTGTATTCTCAGGTAGTGATGCCAAGGGGGAATCTTCGTTTGAGAATTGGATGTTTGAGGTTAAGTGTTTGTTCAATAGTAGGGATTATCCAGCCTCCATCTTAGCACAGGGCGTTAGGAAGTCGTTAAAGGGTGAAGCTGGTAGAGCTGTCCTTTTGCTTGGTGAACATGCATCAGTGGATGATATTTTGAGTAAGCTTGACAGTATTTATGGTGTTAGTTCAGCTGATACGTTGCTGCAGAATGTTTTCACTGATTGCCAGAAGGAGGGTGAATCGTTGGCAACTTGGTCCTGTAGACTTCCAAGATACTTTGTTGAAAGTTAAATCTAAGGTGACTTTATACATGAGGATGCTCTTCAGTGTATCTTGAAAACAAAGTTTTGGAGTGGTATAAGGAATGATAGACTGAAGGATGCAACAAGGCATAAGTTTGATAATTGTTCAGATTTTGATTCTTTACTCAGAGTTGTCAGGGAAACAGAACATGAATTTACTGGATCTGTTAAGGTCAAGGATGTTAGACACAAGAAAGTGTATACTAGTTCTCAAGTTGTTGATTCAGATGTTTCTCAACACTTAAAGGATATTCTCAAGAGAATTGATACCTTAAAAAGAATCAGAAGGCGTTGAGTCAGTCTACTTCATCGAACCTAGAAAAAGATGTCAGTGAGATCGTACAGAGGTTAGCTGATATTGAAAGTAAAGTTGGTCCGTCTAATCCTTCAGGTAATCCTCGTGGGCATGGTCGTGGTGAATACAGAGGTCGTGGTAGAGGAAGTATTGGTGATCATGGTCATACAGATTTAAACCATTAAAGACTTCTGTTGAGGAGCAAACAGTTGGTGAAGGTGATCGCTCCAATGACTTGTTTTCTAGAATGGTAGGCCCTAGTGTACAAACTGTTGTTCTTATCAATGGCGATGAATGTCTTGTTTTGCTAGATACTGGATCTCAAGTTACTACCGTCTCAGAGTCTTTCTACTATCAGAACTTAAGTGATCTTAGGTTACGCCCCATAGAGTTTCAGTTGAAGGTTAGCGACGCTACTGGTGATATACTCCCGTACATTGGCTATATTGAACTCTCCGTTGGTGTCCCATTTAATGATAGAACTTACATGATACCAGTGTTGGTAGTCAAGGATACTGAGTTAGTGCCCAGGTTCCGATGATTCTTGGTACAAACACTATTAGATTGTTCCCATTGTAATGCACCCTCAGATTGTCTCAGAGCCCTTGGCAGATGGTATTTGATTACTTAAGCTCGGCTAGTTTAGGTACTGTCAAGTCGTCCAGTAAGCATCCTATTACATTTCTGCCACCTATGGTGGCGACCACTTTGAAGGGTATAGTGCATACTAGTCCAGGTAAACACTGCTGTGACGGAGCAGTTACAGATTAGCCCTGAGGGTTTAGGTGTTTGGTCCTAGAGTTGTAGAAATTGATGGTCAGCGTAAGACTGCTACTGTCTGTCAAGGTTTGTAATTTGTCTGCTAGAACTATTACACTTCCTCAAAGCAGGGCTATGTAGTTTGCAAGAGGTTATGGATTGTTTGCCTTTGATTTGGAAGATGATAGTGATTCTTCAGTTCGTGCTATGGAAGAGAGGCCTGTTACTATTGATTTAGCAGATAGCCCCTTGTCTAGTGATCAAAGAGGTCAAGTACAGGATATGCTTAGTCGGTGGACAGATATTAGGTCTCAGCATTCTCTAGACTTGGGAATACTACAACAGTTAGACATGATCAATCTTATGGATGATGCCTTTCATGAAACCATACCGTAGAATACCACCCCCGGCTTTATTTGAGGAAGTTAGGCAACATCTTAAGAATATGCTTGAGTGTGGAGCCATTCGTGAAAGTCATAGCCCCTTTTCTTCAAATATTGTTTTAGTCTCGTAAGAGGGACGGCAGTCTAAGAGTATGCATTGATATGAGAAAGATTAATGCTAAAAGCATTCGGATTCCTCATTCCCGCCAAGGATTGATGAAACCGTAGATTGTCTTGTGGATCAAAATGGTTTTCAAAGCTTGTTTTAAGTTCAGGTTAACGGGCAAGTAGAATTACGTGAATCAGATAAGAAGAAAACAGCATTTTCTGCAGGTCCCTTTGGGATTTTTGAACGCAATAGGATGCCTTTTGGTTTGACCAACGCCCCAGCAACGTTTCAGAGGTTAATGGAGAGATGTATGGGCGATTTACACCTGAAATAATGTTTGATCTATCTGGATGATATAATCGTGTTAAAGCCGTCCAAAATGTGAAATCTCTTCAGAAACAGGGTCAAGTATCTTGGGCATGTTGTATCCTCAGAAGGAGTAGAAACCGATCCAGATAAGGCTGAATCTTTTGAAATCATGGCCAGTTCCTGAAACCGTCAAGGAGCTGCAGAAATTTCTAGGTTTCACTGGTCATTACCGTCGGTCTGTTCAGAATTAATGCGAGAGAGGGCCAAACCTCTTACTGAGAGAAAGGTAAAGCCAAATCCCACAAAGTTACAATGGACTTTGAACATCAAGCAGCTTTAATCAGCTGATAGAGTGTTTAACTTCACCCTACCAGTACTTGTGTATGCTGATTATTGTAAACCCTTTATTCCTCAATATTGTTTCCAGTAGTGAAGGTTTGGTGGCAGTTTTGTATCGGCACCAAGATGACAAGGAACGAGAATAGCTTATGCTAGTCGTGCATTGAGGAAATCGGAGAAAAATTATCCAGCACATAATTGGAGTTTTTGGCACCAAATGGGCTGTGTGTGATAAGTTTCATGAGTATATATATGGCAATCATTTTGAGGTTAGAACTGATAATAATCCCTCACATATGTCTTGTCAATGTTTCGCTAGACGCAACAGGGCACAGGTGGTTTGCAGCATTGTCAACATATGACTTTAAAATTATCTATCGCAGGAAAAGCTAACAAGGATGCAGATGCTTTATCTCGTCACCCAAAGTTTCTGCTACAGATATTCAGTCCAATGTTGTTAAGGCTTATTTATGGTTCTCGCAGTCTGTGAATATGGTTGAATGTTTGGCAACTTCATCAGATGTTGTGGAGGAGAGTACTGTTCCTCTTAGGAAATGTAGATTGGGCTTTAGAACAGCTCCAAAGATCTGGATGTTGGCAAAGGATAGATTTTCGGTCACAAAAGGAAGAAACCAACTGCTTGCAAAGAATCCGATGGAGTCTCGTGGTAGGCTTTAGGACAGTGGAAGAAACTCTGTGGTTAGAGATGGCAAGTTTTATACAGAAAGTTCCATCAAGGTGATTTGAGATATCAACTTGTATTGCCAACACACAAAGGAGGAAATTGGTTTTGATGCGCTAAGATGACATGGGACATCAGGGTCGATTGGTGAACAGTAGATTTAGTTCAGTCCAGGTTTTCATTAGGCCAGGGTTGTCCACAGGTGATGTCGAAACAAAGATCAGGCTTTGTGGTAGATGTATCTGCAGAAAATGTTACCTCCAAATCAAGTTGCATCTCCACTTGTGAATATTTCTACAAGTCAACCTATGGAATTAGTTTTCTGTGTAGATTTCACTTTTCTCTGGAGGAACAGGTGGATGTGGGAATATTCTCGTGATTACGGATCATTTTACGAGATTTGCATTAATGCAGGTTACCACTCAGGAATCAAACAACTACTACAACACCTAAGGCATTATTTGATTTCTTTCTTCACTATGGGTTTCCAGCACAGCCACATAGTGATCAAGGTCGCAATTTTGAGTCAAAGGTTGTCAAAGCCCTCTGGTAAACTGGCTGGCACTGTCAAGACTAGCACACCGCCATATCCGTTACACAATGGGAAAAGAAACGGAAAGAGCGATTTAACCAGACTTTACTCAAGATGTTGGGTACCTTGGAGGAAGATAGCTAAAGGAAGATTGAAAAATGTATGTTCCAGCATTAGCACATGCATACAATGCTACAAGGCATGATAGCACCGGTTATTCATCATTCTATCTGATGTTTGGGCGAGATCCCCGTTTGGCTATAGATGCTTTCCTTGGCATTAATCCAGATGACCTGCAAGAGCGTCGTCAGGTGTCGAGTATGTAGCCAGGCTGAAAGAAAATGTTAGACTATGCTTTATAACATTGGGTTGGGTTATTGCCATGCCCGAGCTCTGGCTCGGGAAACGCGCCCCAGGCAGCTTGATCCTGGCTTCGCCTCAGGGATGGTGTGCTTCACTCTGTGGCTTAATTCCAGCTTCGGCTCAGGTTCGCCATACGTTGCTTCACACGGGCGATGCAGGTTTCACTGTCTTGCCTTCTGGTGCTCCTGACTGGTCGCCTCGGCCGACCAGCTTGAGGGACACCTCGGCGCTTCTTAGTGGTGGGTCGGGTTGCCCGGAGAAACCTGTATCGGCAGGTTCCTCTCGGCGTCTCCGGTCTGTTCTAACTGAGCTGCCGATCACCTCGACGCCCAGGTCTACTCCGTACACCAGGGTCCCTG